>NC_136063.1:103052004-105682004 GCF_964261635.1 Lissotriton helveticus
TTCATTATCTGTCTACTTCCCCTGCTCCAACCCCCCCTCCCCTGAATCTCTCACCTTGAATGCTTTTCCCCTTATGTATTTGTGCTTATTGTTTATCTAGACCTTACAAGTAACTATGTTGCCATGCTCTAAGAACTGTGTAACCTTTGTAACGATGTAACCTGTAACTATGATCTGATGCTCATGTAAAGCGCTCTGATACCTCCGGGTCTAGCCAGCGCTATATAAAACTTTTAAAATAAATAAATAAATAAAGAGTGCGTACAGCTCCTGGGCCAACTTTGTGTGGGCCAGACCGCCCTGCTCAATGCCTTCAGTGCCCACGAGAACAAATTAGGCCAGGTTCTAGCATTCATGGAGGGCATACACTCTGACGTGGGTGGGCTACACCTTACAGTCTAGTCATTGTCAGCCACAGTCACGTCAGCCCTCCAACAGGCACATGCTCCCATTGCAGCTCAGGTGCCTGTGACGACCACCCATTCAGTGGCCGCATCAGATGACAGTGACCTCTTGGGACCTACGTCACCTAAACGATACAACACTAGGAGCACAGGTCAGACCCAAACCAAACAATCCCGTCCACAGACTCCATCCCCAAAGAAGAGCAGGGTCCCCCCACCAATATGCACAGACAAGGTAAAGTCACAGAAGAGCAAGGCCAGAAGATCATTGTGGCAGACATCAGGCTCACATGCTGCAGAGGCATCACCAGAAATTGACTCACCTATGCCCACAGAGGATGTGTGGCATGTCATGGCTACACCTGGGGAGAGCACAGGGACACAACCACCCACCACATCAACCCCAAAACAAATTACATCGAGGCAGGTGGAGGAGAGCCCTGTTGGGACCAGCCCAGTCATTGAGGCAGAGGAGAGCCCTGTTGTGACCAGCCCAGTCATTGAGGCAGAGGAGAGCCCTGTTGTGACCAGCCCAGTCATTGCGGCAGAGGAGAGCCCTGTTGTGACCAGCCCAGTGATTAAGGCAAGGGAGGGCAGTCTTGTGTCCAGGCCAGTGATTCAGGAAAAGGAGGGCAGTGTTGTGTCCAGGCCAGTGATTCGGGAAAAGGAGGGCAGTGTTGTGTCCAGGCCAGTGATTCAGGAAAAGGAGGGCAGTGTTGTGTCCAGGCCAGTGATTCAGGAAAAGGAGGGCAGAGTTGCAACCAGCCCTGGCAAGAAGGGACAGGAGGGCACTGTAGACACCACCCCTGGGGGAAGTGGGAAGGTGGGCACTGTAGGGGGTACACCTTCCAGAGAGGGTAAGGTGGTCCGGAGGCGTAGCCAGCCCAAGCGTTCTGCAGGATCAAGCGCATCACCAGAGGGAGTGCCAGTGTCTGCCCCTGATGTGGGACAGTTGGTGTGTGTGCCGGTTGTGTCACCTCCACTTCCCATCAACCCCAAGACAGGGAAGCCATTTCATGTTCCCAAAAATGTGGAAGGGCACCCCTCCAACCTCTCCCACCCACACTGTATCAGAGGTGTGCATGACTCCACCTCCACGTGCCACGGTGCCACCTGGTCCACACAGCACTCCACCTTGCAGGCCCTCTGTTATTACCACATCACATGGGCCTCTGTCACCCCAGTCAAGTAGGCCTGCTGTCCACCAAACACAGCCAGGTCCCAGTCCGCATGACAGCCAGGAGTGAGTTGTCAACACCCTCATACGCCGGTGCCCCACACAGGTGTGCTAGTCAAGACCATTGTTTGCGACCTGGGTGTGTTGCTGGCCCTGTTGCTCTGATGTGCTGTACTCTCCCCTGCCAAGGACTCTGGGCCTGTTGGTCTGCTGTGCTGTACTCTCCCCTGCCAAGGACTCTGGGCCTGTTGGTCTGCTGTGCTGTACTCTCCCCTGTGCAGCCTCTCATGTACTTGCTGTGTCACCTGCCATGGACTCTGGGCCTGTTGCTCTGATGTGCTGTACTCTCCCTGCCAAGGACTCTGGGCCTGTTGGTCTGCTGTGCTCTACTCTCCCCTGCCAAGGACTCTGGGCCTGTTGCTCTGATGTGCTCTATTCTCCCCTGCCAAGGACTCTGGGCCTGTTGCTCTGATGTGCTCTACTCTCCCCTGCTAAGGACTCTGGGCCTGTTGCTCTGATGTGCTCTACTCTCCCCTGTGCAGCCTCTCATGTACTTGCTGTGTCATCTGCCATGGACTCTGGGCCTGTTGGTCTGCTGTGCTCTACTCTCCCCTGCCAAGGACTCTGGGCCTGTTGCTCTGATGTGCTCTACTCTCCCCTGCCAAGGACTCTGGGCCTGTTGCTCTGATGTGCTCTACTCTCCCCTGCCAAGGACTCTAGGCCTGCTGCTCTGATGTGCTGTACTCTCCCCTGTGCAGCCTCTCATGTACTTGCTGTGTCATCTGCCATGGACTCTGGGCCTGTTGCTCTGATGTGCTCTACTCTCCCCTG
The DNA here is from genome assembly GCF_964261635.1 of Lissotriton helveticus. Taxonomy (NCBI): domain Eukaryota; kingdom Metazoa; phylum Chordata; class Amphibia; order Caudata; family Salamandridae; genus Lissotriton; species Lissotriton helveticus. The sequence continues at coordinate 103,054,417 of NC_136063.1, forward strand.
CCAAGGACTCTGGGCCTGTTGCTCTGATGTGCTGTACTCTCCCCTGCCAAGGACTCTGGGCCTGTTCATCTGCTGTGCTGTACTGTCCCCTGTGCAGCCTCTCATGTACTTGCTGTGTCATCTGCCATGGACTCTGGGCCTGTTGGTCTGCTGTGCTCTACTCTCCCCTGCCAAGGACTCTGGGCCTGTTGGTCTGATGTGCTCTACTCTCCCCTGCCAAGGACTCTGGGCCTGTTGCTCTGATGTGCTCTACTCTCCCCTGCCAAGGACTCTAGGCCTGCTGCTCTGATGTGCTGTACTCTCCCCTGTGCAGCCTCTCATGTACTTGCTGTGTCATCTGCCATGGACTCTGGGCCTGTTGCTCTGATGTGCTCTACTCTCCCCTGCCAAGGACTCTGGGCCTGTTGCTCTGATGTGCTCTACTCTCCCCTGCCAAGGACTCTGGGCCTGTTGCTCTGATGTGCTCTACTCTCCCCTGCCAAGGACTCTGGGCCTGTTGCTCTGATGTGCTCTACTCTCCCCTGCCAAGGACTCTGGGCCTGTTCGTCTGCTGTGCTGTACTCTCCCCTGTGCAGCCTCTCATGTACTTGCTGTGTCATCTGCCATGGACTCTGGGCCTGCTGCTCTGATGTGCTCTACTCTCCCCTGCCAAGGACTCTAGGCCTGTTGCTCTGATGTGCCGTACTCTCCCTGTGCAGCCTCTCATGTACTTGCTGTGTCATCTGCCAAGGACTCTGGGCCTGTTGCTCTGATGTGCTCTACTCTCCCCTGCCAAGGACTCTAGGCCTGCTGCTCTGATGTGCTGTACTCTCCCCTGTGCAGCCTCTCATGTACTTGCTGTGTCATCTGCCATGGACTCTGGGCCTGTTGCTCTGATGTGCTCTACTCTCCCCTGCCAAGGACTCTGGGCCTGTTGCTCTGATGTGCTCTACTCTCCCCTGCCAAGGACTCTGGGCCTGTTGCTCTGATGTGCTCTACTCTCCCCTGCCAAGGACTCTGGGCCTGTTGCTCTGATGTGCTCTACTCTCCCCTGCCAAGGACTCTGGGCCTGTTCGTCTGCTGTGCTGTACTCTCCCCTGTGCAGCCTCTCATGTACTTGATGTGTCATCTGCCATGGACTCTGGGCCTGCTGCTCTGATGTGCTCTACTCTCCCCTGCCAAGGACTCTAGGCCTGTTGCTCTGATGTGCCGTACTCTCCCTGTGCAGCCTCTCATGTACTTGCTGTGTCATCTGCCATGGACTCTGGGCCTGTTGCTCTGATGTGCTCTACTCTCCCCTGCCAAGGACTCTGGGCCTGTTGCTCTGATGTGCTCTACTCTCCTTGCTCTGATGTGCTCTACTCTCCCCTGCCAAGGACTCTGGGCCTGTTGCTCTGATGTGCTCTACTCTCCCCTGCCAAGGAGTCTGGCCTTCCTGTTTGTGTTTCACCTGTGCATAGTCTCTAACATGTGTACATCATTTTGTGGCTTGCTGTTGTCTACTGATGTTGTATTGCTACATCTGTGCAATATGTGAATAAATACAGTTACTTCTGGTGTGTGTTTTATCAGCCTCCTTGCTGATTAAAGTCCTTTTCTTGTTTGCATTTGCTTGACTGTGTACCATGCTCTATGTTTCAGTTCAACATTTCAAGGCTCTTTGTAGCCATCTGATTTTTAGACAGGGGTGACAGGGTCTTCAGTCCATTCTGTCCCTGATGATGTTGTACTCTGTGATGGCTATTTTACAGGCCATGCAGTTATCTTGTTGGTGATTTGCTATTGTTGCATACACTGTTCACAGGTCATGTTGGGGGACACTGGCAGCACAGGGTGTGCTGCTGTTCAGAGGTTTTGTAGCTGGCTGTGATGTCATGAGGTATGTGTGTGTTTTCCTTTCTGTATGCCCAGGCGTGTATGTGTATGGTCATCTTGTGTTGGCCCTTAGTCCTGGTGGCATGGCTTACATGACATGTGTGGTGTTGGGTGTAGCAGAGGTGTGCAGTGTGAAGGGTGTAAGTTTGTAGTGTATGTATGTGGGCCCCTGTATAGTGTGAGAATCATATGTGTCAGCCAGGAGTTGTATGCCTGTGGTTTGTTTTGTCTTGCCCTGTGTGGATGATTGTATGCAATTGTGTGGGCTGTGGGGAGTGCACTTGTGTTGTGTGTTCCTTGTCAGCCAATCCTGCAGTGCCTGTGTCCCTGGTTGTGTGTTGTGTGTTGCAGTGTGTGTGAATTGTGCTTGTTGTTACAGTGCTTGTTGGTGTGCATTGGGGTGCACGGGATGAGCACCTGGCCTGTGACTAGCTCGGGTGGGGTGCAGTGTGGTTTGGGGTAGTGTGTCCCTGTGATGTTTGTGCCCTGCCCATGCCTTGGTGTGGCCCTGCCTTCTGCATAGTGCGCATGTGTTGACCGCGACAGTGACGTGACCATGACCGTGACGTTGCTGCTGGTTGGCGGACGTTGTGTGTTCCGGATGCTGTGGGGTGCCTTGTTGTGAGGTGGGTGATGTGTGGGTGCCCATGTGGATGTGTTGTGCCCCCAGCAGGATGCCTGTGTGGTGCTTGGGCCCTGTGTCGGCATGTGTGTTGTGTGGTGCATATGTGTAGTAGCGTACCTGCGGCAGCGTCCGCGGCGGCCCATCTGGCGATAGTGTTGCAGCAGGTACATGACCGGATGCATGTGGAGGGCTGGGTCCATGGGGTTCATGTCGGGTCTCGGCGTTCGTGCTCCGCTGTCGACTTTCCGCCTGCTTCAGCTGTGCGGTGTCTCCGCTGCGGTGCGTCTGCTTGTTTGGGCCATCCTAATTTGTCGAGCGGGGCGGACGTCATCGGGCGCGGCGGAGCGTCTCCATTGGCTTCCGCCGCCGCGGTGGCGGGCGCACTTTGATGGCGGTGCGCGGCGCTCCGCGGCGGACGGGAAATGACCTGTGTTTACCTATCCTAATGTTGCGGACGTGAGTTCCACTGCTCGCGGGCGGTAAATGCTGTTTTTCCGCCCCGCCACCACCGCGGTGGTGCCACCGCCCGTCATCCTAATGGACCCCTAAATCTTCAAAATTCCCGCCCAGAGCTGCAGTTCCTCAAAGCACTATTAAGTCAAATGGTACAACATTTAGATTCTTTAATGAAGGTGCAGTTCCACAAGTCGTTACTGGGTGTTCCACACACATCAAATGCAAAAGTATTGAAATCCTTGCACGAAGTTGCAGCTTTACAAGTTGTAAGTAGGTGTATCTTTCTAGTCAAGTGCAAAAGCATTGAATTTCTTACATAAAGCTGCAGTTCCACTATCGTAACTAGGTGTCCCTCAAGTCAAGTGCAAAAGCATTGAATTCTCATATCAATCCACAGTTTCACTAATTGTTACAAGGTGTCCCTCCAAAGTCTAACACAAAAGCATTCAAATGCTTACATGAAGCTAATGAGCCACTAGTTTTTGCTAAGTGTCCCTAGCGAGTCGGATACAAAGCATTACACATCTTATATGAAACCACTTTTCCTCTAGTCATTATTAGATGCCCATCTCAGGTAAGAAGCAACTGCTTAGCAAGTCTGGTACAAAGGTAGGTTGATGCAACTTGCTCTAATGGACTTAGATAGCTGAGTTTTTTATATAGGGTTATTTTTATATGTATTAATTGGCAGCATAACATATTTATATACTAAGAAGGGGTAAGTTTGGCTTGATGATTATGTGCTCTTCTATTAATGATCTGGATGTATGTTTTTAGTTTTTTTGTATATATTACAAATGTTATGATAATTATTGTATATTGAATTATGTACCTCTTTTATGGTATTTTACCGAAATAAAGAGTATTATGATGATGATGATGATGAAAAGAAATCAACATAAGGCCACCTCCCTGACTTCACCAGGGCGTGACCTGGATGACCCTGATACAAAATTCTATCACACAAGAGAGATAGAGAAACTGATAGCTAGAAGTAATGGGATGGGACTCCACGGCGAGGGGGCTGTCCAATATCCTCTATAAACGAAGCATTGGAGATCTGGCGACTACTGCCTTACTTCTTTCCAAATTCCAGATTCTTGGCGAGGTGCAATCATTTACCCCATCTACAAAGGCAGCAGAAAAATGGATCCAGCAAACTGATTCCTGATCGCTCTACTGTAATATAAGGCCAGATATCAGGCAGGGCTCTTACTTCATGATTTGAACAGTTAGGCAGACGAGCAGCAAATAATTCCATGCATTCAGACCTGCTTTTGCCCAGGGATGGCTCTGACAATAAGTAAAGATCAGAAACTCAAAACCTTCCTGCATACCCATATTCGGGGATTTCAGATAACTTATTGAAGGCAATCCAACAAGCCCATACAGACACTTAAATAAGGATAAAAATAGGTTGCTACATAAATTAAGTAAGTATACCTCAGTTGGAAATTATTCTCACTAAAACAAAGTGCTGATGCTCAGCAAAAGCCTTAAGGGAGCTGGACCTTGGTATCTAAACGACCACAAATTAACCCAAGAGGAAAACTACAAGTACCCAGGAGTTATATTTGTTACAAAAAGTACTGGCCTAGGACACATGGAACAAATGAAAGCCAAAGCAGGATCCCTCTAAGCGATTTTTCTGTCCCTTCAGAAGAGAATAGGTCACTCGCTGCTTCTCATATTGGAGGTTATTAGAGCAAAGCTCCCTCCGACCAATACTTATGGCTGTGAAGCACTTTTTGGCCGTAAATTTCAATGTCTTGAAACATTAAAGCTCAATGCACACAGGCAGCTTTTATGTTCACAGCATAATGCTTCACCAGCCCAAATCCGCTGGAGTTTGAGCTTGTGAGGCATACGTATGCAAGAAAATGTGTCTTCATCAAATTCTTCCCCAAATTGAGTGCAGCCAAGGGCGACTCACTGGATCATAGGTTCTGGTCCGAATCATCCACAGACACAGGACCTTGTGCACACAGAGACTACCTATGGTCTAGAATAGGATTCCTACAAATAAACAGGCTGTAGGAGTTCCAAACATCATTTCAAATTCTTAGGAAACATGTTCACAAAATCACGTGCAAGCTCTCCCTATTGGAGGATAAAAGGAAAATGCTACTTACCAGTATGCATCTGTTCTTGGCATGTAGAGCTGCAGAATTGCACACTGTGCATAGATGGCCACCTAGTGTTGGGCCTGGATGTTTGCAGTTTGTTTTTCTTGTAGAGAGTCTTTGAAAGTCACGGGATAGGTGACTCCTCCCTTGGGTGATACTGCGCATGGGCATCGGCTCCATCCCCAGATTGTTTTTCGCCATTAGGGAAGTGATGGAGCTAAGAGATAGTGATGACCATGTGTGTTTGTATCTAATGTTAATAACACTGAAACAGATAAAAGTAGCCGGGGAGGCGGGTGGGCATGTGCAATTCTGCAGCTCTACATGCCAAGAACAGATGCATACTGGTAAGTAGCATTTTCCGTTCGAGGCATATGAGCTGCAGATTGCACACTGTGCATAGATTATATAGCAGTACCCACACTAGCGGCGACCACCTGTATCTTTTTGCAGTTGTTTGAAATAGTGTTTTAAGTACAGCTTGGCCTACAGTAGCTTGTTGTTTTGTTTGCACATCTACACAATAGTGTTTTGTGAATGTGTGCGGTGTAAGCCATGTAGCTGCTTTGCAGATGTCTTCTAAGGGAATGTTCCCTAGGAATGCCATGGAAGCCCCTATTTTTCTTGTTGAATGGGCTCTTGGAGGAATTGTCAGTGTACGCTTAGCTTTCTGATAACATATTTGGATACACTTAACGATCCACCTGGCAATACCTGTTTTTGATATTGGGTTGCCTTTATGTGGTGGTGAAAAGGATACAAAAAGCTGTTTTGTTTTCCTGAAGCTTTGTGTTCTCTCTATGTAGTAGAGTAGTGCTCTTTTGACATCTAAGGTGTGCAGAGCTCTTTCTGCGACTGTTTGTGGCTGCGAGAAGAAAACTGGCAGTTCCACAGATTGGTTTAGATGGAACGGTGAAATTACCTTTGGTAGGAATTTAGGGTTTGTATGAAGAGCCACCTTATTGTGATGCATTTGCAGAAAAGGTTCTTGGATGGTAAATGCTTGCATTTCACTAACCCTTCTTAAGGAAGTAATGGCTACTAGGAAAGCTTTTTCCATGTGAGAAATTGCAATTCGCATTTGTGTAAGGGTTCAAATGGAGGTCCCATGAGACGTGTGAGCACTATGTTTAAGTTCCACACTGGTGAAGGTAGCATTCTTGGAGGTATTATTCTTTTGAGACCCTCCATAAAAGCTTTAATGGCTGGCACTCTGAAGAGAGACAGGTGCTGTCTGTTTTGTAAATAAGCTGCAATGGTAGCTAGGTGCAACCTGATGGATGTGTAGGCTAAATTACACTTTGAAGTAGCCTATAATGTGTTGAATGGATACATCCAATGGATTCAATTTGTTGGTTTGGCAGTATATGGCAAAGCGTTTCCACTTAGCAAGGTAACATGCTCTGGTGGTGAGATGCCTAGCCTCCTTGATAATATTCATACTTTCTTGAGGGAGTTTAAGATAGCCAAACCCTATGACTTCAGGAGCAAGATCGCATGGTTGAGCTGAGCTTGGTCCGGGTGCCTGATCTCTCCATGGTTCTGAGTTAAAAGATGTGGAGATAGGTTTAGTTTTTGGTGTGGTACCACTGATAGCTGTAGCAGTGTGGTGTATCACGTTTGTCTGGCCCACGTTGGAGCTACTAGTATAAGCGTTAGCGAGTGTTGCTGCATCTTGCGTACTGGTAAAGGAATCATTGGTAGAGGAGGAAAAGCATACGCAAATAGTCCTGACCAGTACATCCATATCGCATTGCCTTTGGCTAATGGGTGTGGGTATCTGGCGGCGAAGTGTGGGCATTTTGCGTTGTCGTGGGTGGCGAAGAGGTCTATCTGAGGTTGACCCCACATCTGAAAGAACGGATGAAGAACTTGTGGATGAAGTTCCCATTCGTGCATCTGCTGGGTCTGCCGACTTAACAGATCTGCCATGGTGTTCTGGACCCCCGGCACGTGTTGGGCTATTAGAAAGATGTTCTGAGGTATAGCCCACTCCATATCTGCTGAGCTAATTGAGAGAGCTGTCCCTCCTTGTTTGTTTACATAATACATAGCTGTCATATTGTCTGTGCGGACTAAAACAGTCTTGTTTACCACTTGTCTTTGGAATGCTTTTAGAGCTAGAAACACAGCTAATAGTTTTAGATGGTTGATGTGGAGTAGTTTTTGCATTGGTGTCCACTTTCCCTGCGTGGTGTGATGCAGTAAGTGGGCTCCCCAGCCGGAGAGCGATGCTTCTGCTGTTAGTGTAATTTGTGGAACTGGCTCTAGGAACAGTCGGCCTTTTGATAGGTTTTTTGTGTTCCACCATTGCAGAGAGCGATGAGTCCGACTGTCTACCATCACTAGGTCTGTTAGCTGACCCTGAGCCTGGTTCCATTGATGTGCTAGACATTCTTGAAGCGGACGCATTTGCAGTGTTGCGTGAGGTACTATGAATATGCAAGATGCCATCATCCCTATGAGTTGCATAAACACTCGAGCTGGAAGCGAGTGTTGTGATTTGAACTTTGTTAGGAGCGTTTGCACACTTGTTATCCTTACTGGAGAGGGATAAGCTTGTGCTATTTGAGTATTGATTGTAGCTCCTAGGTGCTGTTGTGTGTGAGACGGCAGCAGATGTGATTTGGTGTAATTTACTGTGAAGCCTAAGTTGTGAAGTAACAGTATTGTATTGTGAGCGTGTTGTACAGATTGGTTGTATGACTGTGCCTTTATGAGCCAGTCGTCTAGATATGGGAAGACATGTATGTGCCGTCTTCTTAGGTGTGCTGCCACCACTGCTAGACATTTAGTGAACACCTTTGGCGCTGTGGTTACTCCGAATGGCAGTACCTTGAACTGGTAGTGCTGTCCTTCCAGCACAAATCTTAGATACTTTTTGTGCGCCTGATGAATTGGGATGTGAAAGTAGGCGTCTTTGAGATCTAGTGTGACCAGAAAGTTGTCCTGTAACAGGAGTAGGAGGACTTGCTGAAGTGTGACCATATGGAAGTGATCTGATTGTATGTAAGCATTGAGAGGTCTGAGGTCTCGAATAGGTCTCAGAGATCCGTCCTTTTTTGGAATAAAAAAGTACAGGGAATATACTCCCTTGTTCCGTTGATGTTTTGGAACTATCTCTATTACATTTTTGTGCAGTAGAGAAAGTACTTCTTGTTTAAGTAGCGTTAAATGATCTTGTGACATTGGACGCTGTTTGGGTGGTATGTTTGGAGGGGTAGATGTTAGTTCTAGACAGTAACCTGACTGAATTATTTGAAGCACCCACCTGTCTGATGTGATGTCTTGCCAGGCTGACAGGTGTAGCGGTATCCTTCCCCCGACAGGAGTGGAATGGGGCGGGGGAAGGGGAGGGGAGTCATTGGGTAGGGGTGGAGGCAGGGCGGGAGTTGTTATTCTTGCCTCTGTCTTTGTTGTTGTTACCGCGGTAACCTCCCCTTTGATAGCCCTTACCGTAGGTAGACTGAGTGGGGCTTTTATAACCTGTGGATGGTGTGTCTGATGAGTACACTCTGCTCGCACCTCTATATGTGGAGCAACGAAAAGAGCGTCTGGGAGCCTGCGACTGCAGTGCTCCCATAGACTTTGCTGTGTCCTGTCTTTCTTAATTTTTTCGAGTGAGACATCTACCTCAGGGCCAAATAAGTGTTGCTCATCAATGGCCTATCGAGTACGACACTTTGGACTTCTGGCTTAAAGCCAAGCATGCCTGCGCAGCAGAACGCTAGTATTGACTGCTCTTGAGGCTGTGTCTGCTGCATTTAGTGCGCAGCGGATAGATGTGTTAGTAATAATTTTGCCTTCTTGAATTAGCTCACTAGCTCTATCCTTAAATTGATCAGGGAGATGTTGCATTATGTCCTCGAGCTCATCATAGTGTGCTCTATCGTATCTGGCTAGTAAAGCTTGCGTGTTAGCAATGCGCCACATGTTTGCTGCTTGTAAGGCTGTTCTTTTCCCTGACGCGTCAAGGAGTTTAGACTCCTTGTCAGGTGGGGGAGCTTCCCCTGATGTCTGAGAGTTAGCCCTCTTTCGTGCGTTGGATACAACTAGAGAGTCAAGGGGAACTGGTCCCTTTATGTATGCTGGGTCAGATGGTGCAGCTTTGTACTTCTTTTCCACTCTTGGGTTTATGACTCTAGTCCTGACCGGGTCTTTAAAAACCGCAGGGGCATGTTTAACCACCCCTTTAAGCATTGGCAAAATTGTGGAAGACCGTTGTGCAGTGTCAAATGTGTCCAGGAGGAAGTCTTCCTCTACTGCATCGGAGTGCATGTCTACCCCATGGTATTGTGCTGCTCTGATTAGTAACTGGTTGAACCCCATGGTGTCTTCTGGTGGTGAAGGCCTAGACGGGTATATATCGTCTTGTGGGATGTCTGGGACGTCCGGTGTATTGTAATCTACCCATGGGTCTGGTGAGTCTGGGGGATCAACTGGTTCTTGAGGATCAGCCCCTTTGTCTGATTCATCATCCCCATTATCCCCATGTGTGCTAGATGGTACAGGGGAGAGAGGTGGTGAAATATGGGGTGGAGGAGTGGGTGCAGGATCTGGGTGAGGTACATGCATAGATGAGGTAGCCATGTCCCTTTTCCTCTTTGGGGCTGGAGCTGGTGCAGGCGCCTCTGGTGGTCGTTTCTTTGATAGTGTCAATCGACCAGTCTTTGGGTCTTTAACAAGAGTCTTTTTCCTTGGATCTCGAGCCAACATGTCTTTTTCAGGAGTATGCCCTGTCGGCGTGGAAGGACGTTTCGGCGCCGGTACGGCCTCTTTTGACCTTTTATCCTTTACTGGGGATGCCGGTGTCTTTTTCGGATCCGAAGGCTTTTTCGGTTCCGGCTGTCTTTTCGAGTCCGACACTTTTTTCGGCTCCAACGTGTGCTTCAGCTCCGGTGTTTTTTTGGTGCCGGAAGCTTTCGGTAGCTCCGAAGTTCGCTTGGGTGCCGAGGGAACTGGGTGTTTCGGCGCCGATGGCTTTGGTGCGGTAGCAGATGGTTTTTTAGGTGCCGGTAATTGTGTGCCGGCACCGAGAATTAGCCTTAGCCTTAGAAAGGTTAGAAAAGGCCAACTGATAAGATCGTTGTAAATTAGAAAGAACCTCTTGAGCAGCCGGAACCTCCACATCGACCTTACCTACTCTCATATTAGGATGCCTCCCAGAATTTAAAAAGAACGGGGAGAAACCTGTAGCAGAATGAACTGAATTATTGTAAGCAAATTCCGCAGTACTAAGTAAGGAAGGCCAATCGCCTTCCCGATCCATTAGGTACAAACGGAGATATTGCTCTAAATCTTGATTTACCCGCTCGGTCTGTCCATCTGTCTCTGGATGGAAACTGGTAGACAGACGAGAGTCCACCCCCATTCCCCTTAGAAAAGATCTCCAAAACCTGGACACAAATTGCGGTCCACGATCCGAGATCACTACTTTTGGAATACCATGTAACCTGACCACATGTTGGACAAATAATTCCGCTAACTGAGGAGCAGTCGGTAGGGATTTTAGTGGAATGAAATGGCTCATTTTTGAAAACTGATCCACCACCACCCAAATGGTTGTACTCCCTTGACTGGAGGGTAGATCAACGATAAAATCCATGGAGATGGTATGCCAGGGAGATGGGGCCACAGGTATAGGTTGAAGTAAACCTTGTGGGAGTTGTCTCATAACTTTTCCTTTGACACATTGCTCACAAGTGGCTATGAACTGTTTTATCTGAGCTTCCATGCCCGGCCAGAAGAATTCTCTCTTGATCAAATCCAAGGTCTTTGCAACTCCTTTGTGGCCTGCTAATAGATGGTCATGAAACTGCTGAATTATCTTCTCTCGAAGATCTTCACTGGGAACAAACACCTTTCCAGACTGATAAGGTTTTCCATCCTTGATTACTCGATCCGGACCCTCTGTAACCCAATTTTCAAACTTCTTTTGGGAAAAATCTACACGAATTTTATCTCCCAATTCATCTTCCACAGAGGTTGCCACAATCTTTTCTGTAGGAATAACAAAACTCTTCGTCTGATGCTCAGCTTCGCTACCAAACTCCAATCGAGACAAGGCATCTGCCTTTGCATTTGCTGCTCCGGGCTTATATGTCAGAACAAAATCATAGTCTGCAAAGAAAAGAGACCACCTCAATTGCCGAGGAGTTAAAGTTCGAGCGGACTTCAGAAACTGAAGATTTCTGTGATCAGTGAAAACTGTAATGGGATGCCTGGCTCCCAAAAGATAATGCCGCCAAACCTGAAAGGTGTCCTTAACTGCTAATAACTCTTTATCAGCAATAGAGTAGTTAATCTCTGCCGGGGTGAGTTTACGTGAATGATAGGCAACCGGATGAAGCTGACCGGTGTTCTTATTCCGCTGAGATAAAATTCCTCCAATAGCTAAATTCGACGCATCCGCCTCCACAAAGAAAGGTACATTCAAGTCTGGGTGCTGAAGGATGGGTGCAGTGGTGAATGCCTCTTTCAAAGATTGAAAAGCCTCTTCCGTTGCCGGTTCCCACACAAATTTTTCGTTCTTCCGCAACAATTTAGTTATGGGACTCACTTTACTTGAAAAATTATGAATGAATCGCCTGTAGAAATTTGCAAATCCAAGGAAACTTTGTATTTCCTTGACTGATCGAGGCGCTGGCCAACTCCTTATGGCTTGTAATTTGGTATCATCCATAGACACCCCCTCAGGAGACAGAATAAAACCCAGAAACTCTACTTTGGACGAATGGAAAACACACTTTTCTAACTTTACAAATAACTGATGCTCAAGTAGTCTTTCAAGAATGGCTCGTACATGACTCACATGCTCTTCTCGACTGTTTGAGAATATTAAGATGTCGTCAATGTAAACAACTGCAAAACGATCCAGATATTCACGAAGAATGTCGTTTACAAAGTGCTGGAACGCGGCTGGAGCATTACAAAGCCCAAAAGGCATCACCTGATACTCAAATAATCCCAGCCGGGTGCGAAACGCAGTCTTCCATTCATCTCCTTCGGCCATGCGAACCAAATGGTACGCTCCTCTGAGATCTAATTTTGTAAAAATGTGTGCTTCCTTAACCTGATCCAAAAGCTCAGAAATGAGAGGCAAAGGATAACGATTCTTTTTAGTGACCAAATTGAGCGCTCTATAATCAATACATGTTCGCAAAGATCCATCCTTCTTTGGAATAAAAAAGAGAGGAGACGACACTGGAGACTGGGATGGTCGTATAAATCCATTGGCTAAATATTGTTCAATGTATTCCTTGAGATGCACATTCTCTGGTTCTGAAAGGGCATAAATACGACTGCACGGGAGTGCCGCTCCTGGCTCCAATTCAATGCGACAATCGTAAACTCGATGAGGAGGTAACTTCTGCGCCTCCTGTTCATTGAACACCTCCTTCAAGTCTAGGTATTCCTCTGGAATCTCCGGAATTTCCAAGGAACAAATGATTTGCACTTGATCTGCGAAACTAGATGACATGGACTGATGAAGATCCGTCGGGAGAGATGTTTGACAGTGTTCTTGGCAATATTCTGATGACATATCCAGCGTGCGCTTGGCCCAATCAATTTTTGGATTATGTTCAGTGAGCCAAGGCAAACCGAGAATTAATTGAAACTGTGGAGCGTCAATTAAATTGAATCGGACCAAACTCCTGTGGTTCCCAGGACCAAACACCGTGATGATCTCTGTATCCGCTACAATGGGTCCCGAAGACAGATTTGTGCCATCCACTGCTCGAACGGGCTCTGGCCTTAATTTCTTTTCAAATCGGATACCCAGAGATTTAGCAAATTGGATGTCACAGAAATTTCCAGTAGCTCCCGAATCTATCATAATTGATATATTTAGGTGAACTGCTTCTCCAAACTGGATTCTACTGGACAAAATGAGATGAGGAGCGGAACATTGTAAAGTGTTGGCCAAAGACTGCAATTTTGGAGCTGACTCTTGCTTCGCTTCCACCAGTGCAACTCCGTCTACTGGTGGAGCCGATCTTTTACCATCGTAGACATCTTAGGCCTCTTAGTACATTCTCGAACAAAATGGCCCGATTGACCACAATACATGCACAGTTTGCCTGCTCGACGCTTCTCTCGTTCTTCCTTGCTGAGAGGACCCCGTACTGATCCAATTTGCATAGGTTCCTCAGCCTGATTACCATCATGACTCTTATTGACTTCGATCCGAGCTCGATCCAACCTTGGCGGAACCGACCTGAAATCCTTGCGTCTTTCAGACCGCCTCTCCGACTGTCGCTGATCAATATGCAACACTAAATCAATTAACTCTGACAAATCCGTTGGTCTCTTTGGAATCTGTGCTAATCCATCCTTAAGCTCATCTTTAAGACCTCTGTAGAAAATTGCAGCCCTCTTGGCCGTAGGCCAATTGGTCTCTACAATGAGTTGATTAAATTGCGCAAGATAAGCTACAAGCTCCTTATTACCCTGCTTTAAATCTAACAATTCATTGTCAGTAGCCTGCGAAATGGTCCTCCTGTCAAAAATGCGTAGAAATTCTGCCTTGAAATCTTCGAACTTGTAGAGTACCGGATCATCAGTTGATACCAAAGGTAGAGACCATGCTGCTGCATCTCCACTCAGATAAGACAGAACAAAAGCCACTTTGGATTGATCCTCCTTAAACAAAATGGGTTTGCACAAAAAGTGCAACGAGCACTGTGTCAGAAAAATTTGGGCCTTAAGTGGATCCCCCTGAAACCTCTCAGGAGGGGCCAAAGGAATAGTGGGTGACATGGCATGTACTACTTGGGTAGTTAACTCTGTGGACGACGAGGATGGAGCAAAACCCTGAAACTTTGATCTTTCAAAACTGGGACTTGGACTACTAGCTAACTCGTCTAATCTTTGCCGTAAATAGTTAGTCTCCAGATTGGATTTCCTAATCTCTTCTTGAGTGTCCCTCAACTGTTTTTGCATGCCCTCCAGCACTGAGGTTAAAGCCTTCATATCTAAACCCTCAGCCATCTCGCCCAGACAGAAGGCACAATGTCTTTTGGCACTTCAATCTGTCAAGAGGACTAACCTGCACTCCAGTAGTCTGTCGGGGCGATCTAGTGGGGGTCTTCAGAAGATATGTTCCCAACTCCCAATCACCCCTGCACCCAGAATACTCTGAGTCCAAGAACGAAAGGGAAAGGGGAAGTGGATAACATACAAGAGAGACTGCCACACCCTGGTGCCTTCTAGGATTACGATGTGTCGAGGACACCTGCAAAAGTAACAAAACATTAATACGTTCCCTCAAGACTTGGAATTCACAATTCACAGTTCACATTTTGAAGAACTTATTCTCTTCGATGACATCACTGTTGTCTAGAAATACCTGATAAGAGTGTGGATTGCGCTGCTCTCTTTAGATGACTCAATTGTAGGTAGATGATGATAAGACTTTTTTCCAGAAGAAGCTTGGACCCTTGATGTGAGTAAGGATATAACCTATATGCGCATATATTATAACCCCTAAACACTTCTCCGACTAGATGCAGTTCAAGGAGGAAGTAGGTCCACAGGATAGAGAATTGATGCTTCCTACTGGAATTCCGCTATATTTGACTTTCAAGTCTATTGTAGTATTGAAGACTGCACTGCATGCCTTTAACCCAACAGTGTCTCTCTAATGACTCTTGACTCTGGAGTTCCTGATAAGATGCCGCTAAGAATGTTTAAAAGGTCATGGCAGCTTAAGCAGAGATGCTGCGAATAAACTGAAATGTCTTACAAGGCAGCTTAAGCAGTGATGCTGCGTAGAAACTGAAAAAAGGCTTGAGTTCAAATCGGAACCTTTCTCACTGCGAGTAATTTCAATATAAGCCTCTAGTCTCTAGCGCTAATGTTATCTCGAGGTAGCGCTTGATGTATTCCGCCCAGGGAATCAGACTGGAAGAGAATCCGCTACAAAATGTCAAGCGGCTTACCTCTTTACTGACGAAGGTCCAAAACTGAATGACAGCGACTCGTAACTAACACCTTACTGGGAACGAGGAACTGTCAGTGTCTTTCTTCCCAGCTGATGAACTCTCACCATAAACGACAACCAGAATGAGAATCCCAAGAGACTCTCCGAAATGCTGCCGCTTGACTCAGAATGACGGTTGAAGTGCGCAGAGCTCAGAAAGAACGCGCACGAAATGGCCGCTTGAGATAAAAAAGGCTAGAACGCTAACCTTGTGCTAGAGCGGCACAAAGCTGACTTGACCAGTCCCCTATACCGTTTCTGTACCAAGGAGTTTCTGCAACCACAGGAACGGTAAAACCAGGGAAACTTCTTGAATTTGAACCCTGGCAATGAAGAACAGCATGTTGACACCAGGGCGGGCTTGACAGCGGGGGTCGACTCAAGCCCCTGTCTACTGAAGGCCTTATAGATTTCTTGGCCGAGCCCGAAGGTGGGGCCATGGAAGTATTGTGTCGTTATGTATCCGAGCCCGAGGGCGGGGGTGTGACTGTAGCCTTTTTTGTGGGTGTCGAGGAAGTGTGGGGGTCGACGATCTTACTTACGACCCGCTGCGCTGAAGTCAGGTCCCCGACATCTGAATCTTCTGCCTCCGATTCGCTGTCGACGTCGTGTTCTTCTGGGACGTCGACGCCTTCTTGGAAAATGTCGTCCGGAACCGGAGCCGAAGATCTTTGAGCCATGGTTCGCCTGGCTCTTTGGTCCCTGATAGTCTTTTTGGAGCCGAAAGAGGCACAGGCTGAACAGTCCTTGGCCTCGTGCTCCGGAGAGAGGCAGAGGTTACAGACCTCATGGAGGTCGGTGTGGGGAAACTTCGACCCACATTGAGGACACCTTTTAAATGGCGTCCTTTCCATTAGCTGGAGTCGAGGCCTAGTTGGGCCCGAAGGCCGTATTCGATGACCGGAATGGACGTCCCTGGAGTCGAAGAGTTATGTCGACTGGAGAACGCCTTGTAGAGTATTTTCTTGATGCGTATGAAGATTGCGCGTCGACGGGTAATCGGTTCCAACATGGAGCGCTGGAACCACATCCGAGCCCGGTGGCGGAAAAAAACAATCTGGGGATGGAGCCGATGCCCATGCGCAGTATCACCCAAGGCAGGAGTCACCTATCCCGTGACTTCCAAAGACTCTCTACAAGAAAAACAAACTGCAAACATCCGGGCCCAACACTAGGTGGCCATCTATGCACAGTGTGCAATCTGCAGCTCATATGCCTCGAACATGTCTTTTCAAAGTGCGCTCACTCAGGGATCACTATGCACTCCTATAAAACCCAAGAGCGGCAGGTATACTTAGGTTCTATCTATACTTTTACATGAAAATGAAATTAATGTGCTTAGGAGATCTCCCAACATTGGATCTATGTCCATAATGGCTCACAAAAAGAAACAATAAATCCTGCAGAGGCTTTAATCAAGTCCCCAAAACCATTACGTACATCATGTGCACCATCCCAGCACTCTGGATCGAGCGAAGACAACGTCTGAGCAAACCTTTCAACACATAAGGAGGTTGAATATGTTGGCATTGGCAAGTGGTATTAGCTTGTTTCAACGGGGGGAAACACAAGATTAAATGTCGCACGATTTGATTTCTGTCACTACCTATGAACAAACTGCAACAAAAATCAGTTAATAAACCAAGTGCTCTCAGTGTAAAATACCATTAGCATTGGCATCAAGATTACATTCAATTATGAGACTTCAAGATGTTTTTTTAAATAGATTTTTAAGATGATTTCAATTGATATTTCTGTGCTTTGGCTTTTTATTAACGTAGCAGATATAAGAAATTTGAATTTGAATTGTGGTACCCCTTGAGTACGCAGAATAAGATATACTGCCTTTGCAAGCAAATCTATTTTCATTCTTTTAGTTAGATGTGTCTCCTGCAGCATTGCTATTCTTTTGCCATGATTGTCAAAATATGCAAGAATCTGCTTGGACTTGAGGGGGTTGTTGAGCCTCTGATGTTCAACGGCATGAACTGTAACTCAGTCTCTTTGTGGTGTATTCTGAGTAAAGTATCTCTACCCCTCCACTGAGTATAGCAATATAATATAAATGGGATAATCAACTAACCTCAAAGTGATAGGTTTTCTGGACTTTCTTACAGAACACGGTCTGGATTTGAGTTTTCTAGACACTCTGGCAATAAAGACGGGGTCAATGTGGTGGGATGCCTGGGATGCCTGACTTTCACCTTGTGGACACCCTGCCGGGGTTTCTCACAGGGGAATACCAGGACGGGTTCCCTAAGCAAGCGCCAGGATGCCCTTTGGGTGACAGGTTTGCGCTATATAAGTACACCTACATTTACATTTACAATGTACCGAAATGATGCAGAAACAAAATTGTGCTGTATTCACCCTGCCACCCTCTGAGCATTACTTGAATGGGGGCGTTTTGGCTAAAACTCACCCCTGCAAGACTTCACATGTATAGTCAGACCAACCCAAACCCTCTTTTATCATGAATAGGCACTCTCAAGAACACTAGGAAACTAGGATTATAGTTTCAAGATTTATTGAAATCAAAATCCTATCCCAGTACAAACAATATGAAAAGTAACTATTATAAAACCAAACTAGACAGTGCCAATAATCCTTGTCAAGACAGAAATATAGGGAAAATTGTAACATTATTTCTTTACATCAGTGTCCACAACCCTCCTTTTTGTAGGTTAGTTAAGCTAAACTTAGCACCAAAACAGGGCTTATTTGATTTTCATAGATGGTTCACGCCGCATACCTTTTCTGAACAATTGACCCAATGTGAAGCAAAGAAAGAGCAGCTGCTGTTCCCATTCGCGTCTGGGAGTCAGCAGATAAGCAGAATGAAGGCTGGTGAACAAGAAAAACAACTGTGGCTTCTGGGCTTCAATATGACCTTCAGTTTTGAATCCCTGGTACAAAGTCCTTTGTAATGCTGTGTTTTACCTTATATATTCTGTCAGAACATTGCTCAACATTTCCAGAATACACAATTATCAGTAAAGCCCTCGCAGTCTTTCAGTAACTTGCAATCTGTGAATCCGTGCTTATTGTTTATAAACAACAAGGGAAAAATCAAGATATCAATTTCGATGAAGCTTTGTTCATTATTTAAAAACAACCACCAGAAAGAAAATCTTAATTGTACAGAAAATATATATTCAAGATGGCTCAATTACCAGGTTGCAATGAACAACACATTAATACATGTGTATTTATATTTGAAACAACATAAACAAATATAATTCGAAAGGGGATACCTAAGAAAAAAAAAGATAATTATAATAACATGAATTACAGTGTACATCATGGCTTAACTCATGGGGGTCAACAGACAAGGCTCATTCACTGCTGTGGTGCAGTGGTTAGTAGCAATGTACATTGTCTGCAGCTTTGCACACCCCATAATATCACATAAACACATTCAGGGGGAGCCCTGGTATTACTCCTTATGGTGACTACAGGTCATTGCTCGATGCCATGGTTATCTCGTCTCAGCCATAGTATCTCATATGCACATTTGAAGCAACATTTTTAACATTGTTGTGGTTCAAGTGGATCTGTCAACTCCAATCATTGTCTTCAAGGGCTGGGTGGTTGCCCTCAAGAATCAGTAGTTTTTGATTCAAGACCATCCTTCTATTTCTTTAAACAGCAGTAATTCACTGAGGATCATTGAAGGCTTGCCCAGTAACTAGATTCTTAGGAGGGATGGGTAAACATGGCACTCGGAATGTGAGACTGTTGAAAGTTTTAGTAATAGCAGTGACATCCTGCCTGGCCTCATATGCAGTCATCATGAAGTCAAGAAATACTGAGGTGAATGCCCCTTGTAATTAATGTTCTTTTTTTGTGCCAGACAATAGACTGCATAGTGATATAATGTGATGTGTAGGGGCTCCTGTAGGGAGTCTCTGCACCAATAAATGGTGAGCTTGGTTTATCATAAATAGGGTATCTGTTGTCTCTATAAACTTCTCCATTAGTCTCACATCTGTCAATTTAGGCACCCCCATAATCCTTAAAACGTTCCTCCTTTTCCTCACATCTAGATCTTTATTTTTGGATTTGATGACCTCCATATGACCACCACTTTTAGCGTTTTTTTGTTGTTGTTGGAGGCAGTTCTATCCTTAATGTCTGAGATATGGTGCTCAGCCAGATCTATCCATCTGGATTGTTTATCTAATCTCCCAACTGATGCCTACTGATTGTCAAGGAGCCTGTATTACTGATGCCTACTGATTGTCGAGGAGTCTATTTTACTGATGCCTACTGAATGTCCAGGAGTCTGTTTTACTAATGCCTACTAATTGTCCAGGAGTCTGTTTTACTAATGGCTCCTGATTGTTGAGGAGGTTGTTTTACTAATGCCTACTGATTGTCCAGGAGTCTGTTTTACTACTGCCTACTGTTTGTTGAGGAGGTTGTTTTACTAATGCCTACTGATTGTCCAGGAGTCTGTTTTACTACTGCCTACTGTTTGTTGAGGAGGCTGTTTTACTAATACCTCCTGATTGTTGAGAAGTCTGTAAAAATAATTATAACATGATTTGTATAGTGCTTAATTACTACAAATTAGGTGTCCCAGAGCTGAGAGTTTAGCTCCCAGTGATCAGGAAAGCACAGCGGAACTAATAAGATTCAGGATCAAACCAACCTAACTAGCCAAGTTTTTAAGTTTTAGTTAAACAATGATCTCACCTTTGCCTGTTGTAGATGAAGTGAAGGGAGCTTGGATGCTAAAAAGCTAAAGGAGCTGCCTCCATTACATGCTTTCTTCACAGTGGGGATACAGGCCAACCAGGCCCCGCACATCTAAAGCTCCTTGAAGGAGAGTAAGGCTTGATGAGGGGATGCAAATAATGGGGACCCTTGTTCATACAAGCCCTGTAGCAATAGGGAGTCACTTCTTCAGGGGAAGCCAGTGCAGCTTTGAGAGTGCAGATCCTATCCAGGAAGATTCGGCAGCTGATGAGCTGCAGAACTCCGCACACGCTGAAGTCTCATCATTCGGGATTGTGATACTCCTAGGTACAAGACATTTAAGTAGTCCAGCCTGGACATGCCCAGTGCCAGGACTACTGTCTTTCTGGTAGGTTCAGACAGGAGGCAGATTATGTTTTTGAGAGTTTTTAAAATCCCCAAACATTTGCCTGTCAAGGACGCAATCTGGCCGTCAAATGTAAGCTTTTCATACAACCAAAAGCCTAGGTTTTTACCCAAGCGGAGGACCAGATCAAGGATTGCTTGTCTACCAGTCTGCAGTAGCACAATGAGGAAAATTGATGGCATTAAATACATTCAGAGAGATTACTAGAGTTTCAGGTTAATTGCAGCATCCTGTCCACCACTATTTATGTCTACATACAGATGGATTAGCTATCTGCCAGAGATCATTTCAACACAGCACACATACAGTGAGGGTCTTTGAGTCATCCCCCTTCAGCCCCCAGCTTCCTTGTGTGCACCCTCCTCCCCCATAATATATCGTCTTGATGAGGTGGCAGTCATTTTGGACCAGACGACTGCATTTTACAAACGTTTACGTTTGCCATCAGTTTGTGATGGGCGTCACACAATGTAGTGCTCACAGAGTGACCTGGAGTGGAAAATATACCACTCATCACTGAACAAACACTAGTGTATTACAAAGGGATTTCCCTCATCTCATGTGGCTGCCACATGAAAGTAATGATTCAATGATCTTAGAGGAGAAGCTTTCCCTGGTAATGCAAAGAGTTCACGGCTGCCTCTTCACTGATGAGCAAGCATAGTTATTGTGCGAGGACTACTTTGTGAGCCTATGACTCAGTGTGGCAAGGAGTAGCTCTGCCATACTTTATCCCCCTTTCCCACATCCTAAGAGCAACACTGGAGTATGCTGGCTTACCACAGCCTCAGATCACCACAAGAGCATGCATTAGCTCACACTCCTCCAGGCTGCCCTGCAGTTCTACGGTATAGCGGGCCGAATTGTGAAGCGCCCACACTTTCCCATCCTGCACCAGTGATGCTCTGCTGGAGCCATCGCCCGTTCAAGCCCACTCTTGTCAGGATTTCCCAGACTCAGTGCATTTATAAGCCAAGTCACCCTAGCACAATCCATTGTGTATCCCACCCTATGCACTTGCAATGGTGCTGGTGGAAAGTCGGGAATTGACGGCTGGGGCAAACCAAGTCAGAGACCGCATACAATAAGGAGTCCTTTTTGGAGAGTGAGCTGGGAGGACGAGATCACCTAGCAACATAGGTTTGTGGTATAGTAGGGAGTCCATACTAGTTCGTACCCTACTCGTGTCCTACACTATCTTAATCTGATCACTTCTGTCCATACAAGGGTTTTTGGTTTCCTTTCCTTCATGCTTGATTCTTTTGCATTAATGTCCCTTGGATTCGCTGCAGCGCCCCTGAATCTGCCACGGGACAGAATTCAGATGGTTCTATGGCTGAATAGTGCACACCTGTTGGAGGAGCTGGTAAACTGGAACTGTTATTTGCCAATTCTTTATCCCAAAATATGTTTAGCATGATTGTCAGAGATGAACTTAAGAGACCATGTACTTTTTTTCATAGAATATTGCATGCACAACTTCCTTTAAAGATCAGTTGTGATTGGTCTGAGCGCCTTGGTTCGGCATTCAAGGGTGGAAACCTGGGCATGTTCTCCATACAGGCTGTAATGCAGCCTGGGTGGAAAACATGCAAAGTGCCCATGACTGTTTGGCTGGTCCTAGATGGCCGGCCAAACAGTTGTGTGCACTTAAGGTGCAGCAGAAGCAGCCACTCCTCCTCCCTGTGATGCGGGAAGCCCAGTCCTGCTCGCTCTAACCTGGTGCCGCGGCAACTGCATACAAAAAAAAAAGGACAACAACGCTCCGTTATTATTATTTTCTTTTGCACTGCTTTAAAGCAGTGGGGTGAATCTACTCCGCCTTAGCAAAGGAACTGCCGCTGTCAGATATGTATCCTATATTGTTGGTCCTTTACCTACACAGCCATCTAGTCCCACCATTCTTTGCACCCCATTTCCACACTCTTCCCCAGGCGATACTTCTGGCATAGCCAGTGTGGAGGCCTAGTATTTACTGTTGTATCCTCTTTCTTTGCCTACCAAGCCTATACCAAGGGGAGTCAGGTGTTTACGCTGATGCTTTCATTCCTTTGAATATTCCGCCATCGATTCGATTCATCTTTGCAATTCTCATTTATTTCAATGTATTTTTCTATAATGGGAAGTTATGTTTCTTTCAGCACTTCTGTCATTTCTAAGTGTTGTAAATAACATACCAACTTCTTTTAATGCCGATATAGCAAATATTCTTTGCACACTAAATATGCCTATTAAGACACCATGCCGCCTGACCCTGTAGCATCCATACTAATCGGAACCAACCTGTAGAGAAGAAATATCCTAAACTTTGAACTCCCCCCAACCCTCCTCTCAAGAAGGAAATGTGGGAACCCACAATCTCAGTCTGACCCACTGATGGGAGAGTTCCAGTGACCCTCTTCAAGAGCTCCTGCCATCACCAACTAATCAACACTAGCCCACTGAGCAGGTCTGGCTATATTATTGGTAACACTGTTATCAAAGGAAAGAGACAAACAGCCTGCACTGGTTTGTCCAAATCCTGCTTCTGAGCTAAGCAGAAGGGGTGTATTTCCTTCCCCATACAACATCTTAGCAGGTCTTCTTGAAAGGTGTACGTTACTTCAATTGACATTAAACGGAATTCATGAGAACATGTCGGCTGCACATCAGTATCGCCTCCAGATGAAAGGTTTGCACTTTTCAGGTCGTCATGTGTGTTTCTGATCTGAGACTATCCATAGCAAGCCTCATTTGGAAAAGTTGACCTCAACAGCCAGAGACTATTTCAGAGTTTTCTTTTTGGCTCTCTTTTTTTAGGGCCATATGTATCAAGGCCAAATCGGTTCGCAAACGCCGAAATTCGCAGAATTTCGGCGTTTGCGAACCCATTTTCGCAAAATGGTATGTATAAAACAATATGGGTGCAAAATAAGGAATCGCAAAATTTGCCATTCCTTATTTTGCGATTGCATTTAAGGAGTCGCATATTTTGCGATTCCTTAAAAGCAATGTATCACAGAAAAAACATTCCAAAATGCCCTGAAGGAATCGCAAATTATCACCAACTTCTAGTTGGTGGTAAGTTGCGAATTCTCTTAAAAAAGCATTTTTTTAAAAACCCAAAGGTGCCATGTGACGCTCATACATGCCCTTAGGGCATTTATGTGTGCCATATGCGCACACATGTCATTTTCAGGGGTGCAGCAGGGTGTTCTTGAGACATCCCAGCACCCTTGAAATTATTCTCAGTTTGCGATTAGCAAATTGCGAATCGCAAATTGTGAATGATTTCACATTCATTCCTATGGGCCTCCATAGAAATGAATGGGAAATTATTCCTTAATTGTGATTAGCAATTTGCTAATCACAATTAAGGAATGTTGAGAAATCGCTAAAAAAAGCGATTTTCTACATACATACCATTTTGCGATTTCTAAATAGCGATTCCTTAAAAATCGCTATTAAGAAATCGCAAAAGGGTATGTTGATACATATGGCCCATAGTTCCTAGCCTCTTTTACCATTTTTCACTGGAGCTCAGTGAGAGGCTGTGCTGGTGCAGCCTGCAGCATTACATCAGTAGTGACATTTCCCTGGACAGGATTGTGGTGCTGACCGCCAATAGCAGAGCCACATTCGGGGCAGTTGGACTCTTCCATTGGTCTTCCACACTCCCCCACTGTGTACAAATGGCCTCTCGGGCAGTTGTACCAGTGCCCTTTTCCAAGTTGCATGGCTTCAACGATCTTTACTCGCTCAGCCTCAGTCAGGCGTATACCCGAAACAGGCATTAATTCATCAATCTTCTGGAGTACACCTTGGAGCAAACTGCTTGTGGCCTCTGTAAAAGGACCCAAGGGGCTTAGCAGCTCTAAGGCTTCAATCACAGATTCTAGGACTGCGTCCGTTAGATTCCATGCTTTTCTTTCATAGAGGCTCATGCGTTCAAAGACATTGCCCAGGTAGGATATCCTTTGCACCTCATTTTTGCACTCTTTTAGCTGCTGGGAAGTGAAAGGCGATCTCTTCCTGCATAGCCACTCCTCCATTTCCCCAATTGCTTTCAGCAGGGATTCCTTTCGCTCTTTGGTGCACTTCTCTGCCTGAGTCTTCCGCTTGCTAAGACTTGTCAAGAAGTTCAACGTGTTCTCTTGGTCTTTGAGGGCCTGCAGAGTCAGAGTACTCTTTAATTTTTTCACAATACTCTTTTCCTGTGGATAAGAAATGCCTGTGGTTTCTCTTACACATTTCAAGAGATGGCTCTTTTTGTCTTCAATCTCTTCTTCACTTCCCTGAATTTTCTCCTTCACCTTGTCAATCTTCAACCGTATCTTCTTGATGACATCACAGTAGCGAGTATTCCATTGGATCGGCAATGAACATCTCGGGCACATCTTCATCTGCACGTGTTGGTTCTCATCTCCTTCGCCCCCATCCATCCACTGGTCCAGGCCACTCACCTCGAAAACGTGACCACAGTCCTCAAGCAGGACAAACCGGGCATCTGGCTCATCTTCAGTTCCGAAAAAGATCTCTGTGAGTTTGTCTTGGTCACACACCCTACAGAGGCTCGGACAGGGGTCTCCACAAAGGCCAACGCAAGGGTGACTGCATTTAAGAATCTTCTGGCATGGCATGTTGCACCGGGGACGGTCACACAGTTCATGGCACTTTTTTCTACACTTAAAATGACTGCATTCCCAAGAACAGGGCAAAGCGCATTGAAAACATATAGCTCCACAGCTTTTATCGCAGCGACTGTGCATGCACTTGTTGAGACATTTGTTTGGACAAGGAGGACAGATTTCCGTGCAGTTGCTTTTGCACACATGGGAGCAGAGAAGGACGCGGGTGCATTGTTGATTGCAGCCAACATGCAGTTTTCCATTCAGACATTTGCTGCAGGTTCCCTTGCACTTGTGCCCACACTCAAGGGTCTCTTCACATTTCTGGTGGCAGATTTGGACCATATTCTGCTTGTGACACTCAATGTTTATGGTGTGGTTACATTGTAGCTTAAAGTCAATTTTTTCCATGCACCTGCATTCGCTGCAGTCTTGCCCACATTCTATTGTGCAGGAGTGCCCGCACTTCAGTTGTCTCTCACATGGTTGCAAACATTGCCATTCGGCAGCATCTCTACAGCAGGGCACTAATTGAGTATGACCGCAGTTTGGAAGGATTTTTTCCACCTTCACAGTGCAAACATTACAAGGTTGCCAGCATTTCTTGGAGCATTCATGATTACGAAGGCAAATAATCTTCGAGCATGGAAAATTGCATTTATATTTGAGATGGTCCATGTCATTTGGGTGACAAGAAAGGGTGCAGGGATGGCCACATTTCAGGCGGGTTTGGCAAGGAAGATCACATCCCCCATGCTGGACTTTCCTGAAATCTGAACTCCGCTTCACTACAATTCTGCTGCTAGGGTGGTTTCGACATGTCAATGTCAGCCCCTCCCCAGTAAGGTTCTTCTCTTCCAGCATCTTCAGGATACTTTGCCACAGACGGTTTTTTGAGCCATCTGAGAGAGCCTTCAAATTGCAGATGCAGTAAAACCCCATCCTAGCACGCGAGAAAGCGACACACAAGCGGTTTTTGTCCTTCATGAAACCTATTTGTCCCTCTTTATTGCTCCGCACCAAGGAGAGCAACACTATGTCATTCTCCTCACCCTGGAAGTCATCTACGGCTTTGACAGCCACGTTTTCCAGTTCTTTTTCCTTCATCTTCTGGCGGATGATCTGGAGCTGCCCGGTGTAGGGGGTCAGGATGGTGATCTGATCTTCCTTGTAGTCCTGCTGCAGGAGATACTGGCACAGTGACACCACGAAGGAGGCTTCAAACGTGTTGCTGAAGCTCTCCGAATCAGAGTTTGTGTCCTCCTCTTCTTCGTGCCCAACGAAGAAGACATTGCTGTCTACACCCTGCATCAAGGAGAAGAGTTTGAAAAACATTGCAGAAGTTATTTCACTCCAGGATCATTTTCATAAACTAAACATAACAAACATAACCCTTAATTTGTGACATTGACAAACATCCTCACCAAATGCTAGCCTACTTGATGAACACGGGATACTAATGATTTCATGACACGTTGTTTAAGGAAAGGATAACACTCTGTTTTGGCTGATAAAATAGAATACAATAGTGATAACTGGTCAAGTAAAGGCAGACAGAGGTTAATAAAAAGCTGAGCACCTTCATACCTGACAATAGCATGGAGTACCCCAGGAGTTAGCACCTGGACTGCAGCTGTTCATCATAAGTATGATTGGTACACCGGAGCAGGCAGTAATCACTAAGCCCATGGCATGGAAGTGCACACCTATCCAGAGACTTTCTAAGGCATGGGCAAAGTGGGCAAATGGCCAGGGCCACACTTTTCATGGGGGCCCCAGGTAAAATTACCTCCACCTCTATCTCTATTTCTGCCTCTCTCACATCTCTGCCAGTTAATATATCTCAACATCATACCTCTCTTTGCTCACCTCTATTTCTGATTTCCTCTCTCTACCTATCTCTGCGCCAACCTGATCTCACCCCTCTTTCTATATCACTCTCCTTCACTTTCTATTTCTAATCACCTCCTTATCTACACCGCCTCTCTTTCTTCCTCTCCATTTTCTTTCTACCTCATTTTTCTCCAGCTAATTTCTCTGTCTCTACCTCTCTGTCTTGTGGTACCTCATCTCCGAATACCTCACCGATCACTAAATCACGGCTCATCTCTCTGCCTCGCTTCTCTCTCAAACTCTCTCGGTTACTACCTCTAAGTCACTCCCACCACCCACTACCTGTCTTTCTGTGCTTCACCTCTCTTCAAACCTCATATCTCGCTCCATCCTTCACCTCACCACTTCTGCCCCTCGCTCTTTCGCTCTCTCTGTATCTGTACCTATCTCTACATCTCTATGTGCCTATGCCTTTGCTCTCTATGTGTACAGGTGACTCCGTATATGTCTTGCTCAGGGCCCTAAAATCTTTCGGATGGCTCCTCGCCCATCTAAGCATTTTTTGTCAGTACCAAATATTTTTCGTCAGTTACAAGAATGACAGCCAAGCTTTTTGGGGTGTCCTGCGTTTCAGTTACTCAACTTTAGCCTTTTTGTTCACAGTTTTTACTTTGCCTTTGGCTTCAGCAACCAGCCTGTCTGTTACCTTCTCTACTGGGAGCGCTTGAATGAAATCGCCCAGAACCAATTGTCACGCCCTAATTTCTGTGAACAAATTATTTTGATAGTGGGGAACGAAGCGTCTTTCTTTAAAAAAAAATGTTTTATTGAAACAAACATCAGCATAAAAACATTACAGTGCGTCAATTACAGTAGCTGAGCAAACGACCTGGGACAACATAATATACAAAGTTCAAGAAAATTGTCAGTACTTCACGGGGAGGGGGAATCATCGATACAGCCTCGAAGGGCAGCGTACACATTTCTCCCCTGTAGCTATTCCAAGGTCCCCAGATCTTTGACCATATACGAGGGCGCCCCCTCGCAACATATGTAGTCTTTTCCCTAAACATACTCCGATCTAAATTATTTTCCCATCCTTCAAGCGAGGGGGCCCGCTCCGCTCCCCACAATTGCGCGATATCACGTTTGGCAATCATATAGCCCAAGGTGACCCATTGCGTCTGCGAGCTATTTAAATCAGTAGGCTCCCATACATTGAGCAAGCATCTCCTCGCCTCTGGGGAAGGAGAAACCCCAAGCACCTCCTTGATTGTGTCATGAATGCTGCGCCAATACGCGCCTACGGATTCACACTCCCAAATGATGTGCATGAAGGTACCAATAGAGCCACAGTTCCGTTTACAAAGCCCCGAGTCTAAGAGACCCATGTGCATCAGCCTAGGACCCGTTAGGTAAATTCTATGTAACATTTTTAACTGTACCAGTCGGAGGCGAGCTGGAATGGCGACCTCTCTAGGCGACGACACTGCTGACTGCCAATCTTCATTGTCCAACTCAAGCCCGTCCCTCACCCACTTGTCCCTCAGTGCCCCAAGAGAGTCGGTCCTATGGTTAATCAATTTCTTATATATGAGAGAGATCTTATTATTATGGCAAGTGTCCATCCAGTATCCTGTGTTCCAGGGGAGAAGGCTCTGAGGGTTCAGCACCACCAGGTAGTAATGACAGGAGAGAGTGTCGAATCTGCACATATCGGGTGCAAGCTTATATTCTTTCTGCAACACTTCAAATGAATTAATCTCCCCCTTCCCCCAGATATCCTTAACAGAGGAGATACCAATAAGATCCCACCTATCAAAGCCTTTCGTCTTCCAGAGCTTACCAAGGCTCTCAGAGTCCCACAGCGGGGTAGCCACAGTCACTCTATCCCTCCAGCCCACGGAGTTCGTTGCCCCATGCCACACATGTACCAAATGCTTAGTAGGCCCCGTCAATTGCATTCTATTAGGCCGAGAATATAAGGCTCTATTATAATTATTACCAGGAAGCAACTACCTGTCCATAGCGTAGCCGAGATCATCAATCCGGCCATACGTACAGTGGTTAATTGCAGCCAAATGGGCCGCCCAGTAATATTGTTTAATATCTGGGAGAGCGATGCTACCATCATACCATGAAAGAGTCAACTTGTGCAATGCAATGCGTGGCCGCCCCTCCCAGAGCAAACTTCGCTGTAGCCCTTCAATCTCACGGAAATAGCTCGAGGGCACCACATCTAATGAGTTCTGTAAGGCGCAAAGAAAGCGTGGGAGAGCCATCATTTGAAACAATGTCGCTCTGGCTAATAATGAAAGAGGAAGCTTCTTCCAATTAGATAAGTCCCTCCCGAGTCGACCAAGAGGAGGAAGAAGGTTACGGGATACCTAACTGACGGGTCTAGAGATACAAAAATTCACAGATATATAAAGCCGTCTTCACTAACCTGTATAGGACAGTTCCTAGGAGGCACAGGAGAATCACAGCTTAAAACAAATAAAACCGATTTACTCCAATTAATAGAGAGGCCAGAGTTACTTCCAAAATAGGCAAGGACATCACAAACTACCATGAGAGACTTACGCGGGGAGTTCAAATACAACAAAATATCATCCGCATATAGGGATATGTGATCCTCCCATTCAGGGGACCACCTCAGCCCCTAATCGAGGGTTCCCAGCCTATCCAGGCCGCCAGAGGCTCTATGGCCAGCGCAAAAATAAGAGGGGACAGTGGGCAGCCCTGCCGGGTGCCACGCCCCAACACAAAGGTAGCCTAAACTTTATTGTTCACTACTACTTGCGCCAAAGGTTCAGAATACAGCAGGCGCACCCAACCGATAAATCCAGGGCCAAACCCAAACTTGGCCAACACCACCCACAAATATGGCCTTTCGACCGTGTCAAAAGCCATTGTAGCATCTAGGGACTCAATTATAGCCGGTTCCCGTAGCGTCTGTGCCCTGGCCAAAACACCATGCAATCTGCGCTGGTTCAGATCTGTGTTTCTATGAGGCATAAAGCCCGATTGATCAGGGTGGACTAAATCAGTGATGACCTTTATCAGCCTATTGGCCAATATCTTGGCCAAAATATTTGGTTCTGCGTTCAGCAGGGAGATAGGCCTATATGAGGCACAGCAGATCTTAACCTTACCCTCTTTATGTATCCCAACTATTGATGCTATCCTATGGTCCCTCGGAAGGGTCCCCTTTTCTCTGGACTCCAGAAACATTCCTCTTAAATAGGGTGCCAAGCGGTCCGGTCTGAGATTATAAAGTTCTAAAGGGAGACCATTAGGGCCTGATGCCTTACCAGAGTGTATAGAATGGATAGCCAAGGCGACCTCATCCGCCGTAAGGTCACTATCCATGAAATTCTTATCTGCCGAAGAAAGATGTGGGAGCTGCAGATCACGGAGCAAATGGTGAGAGTCAGCCTCCGGCCTATTCGAGACCGAAGTGTAGACAGTGCGAAAGTGCTTGGCAAATTCCTCAGCTATACACTGAAGATCTACTAGCTCCTCACCCTCCTCCGTAATCAACTCAGGGACAAGACGGCCAGCCAGTTCCTTCCTATCCAGCCAAGCTATAAGTTTTCCTGCCTTGTGCCCCAGGTCATAGAGCCTGCCTTGCTGTTCCCTACCAACTGCTTTTGCCCTGTCTAGGACAAGCGCCTTATAGTCGTGTTGTTTAAGGCTTAGATGATGGAGCCTGTCCTGCGTCACTCCTTGCTCCAACTCTCCTTCCAGTCGCTCAATTTCAGCCTCCAATTCCACCACTTCCCTCTGCTTCTCTTTCTTGGCCCTCGCTATCAGTGACACCGCCTGCCCCCTAACCACAGTCTTAAACGCCTCCCATAAGGATATCGAAGAAGTAACAGACCCCTCATTAAAGACAAAGTATTCTTCTAGCTTGGCGAGGAGGTCCTTACGAACCCTGGGGCAACGCAAATACCATGGATTTATAGGGGCCACTGTCCCTGCGGAGCCGCGATGTACGATAACATAGACCCATAATGGAGAGTGGTCCGAAATCCCACTGGCCAAATGGCTGACCTCCGCCACATACATGGATTGAGCTGCAGTGACTAGACAATAGTCCGATCGCGACAGACTATTATGTGCCCCCGAATGGAATGTGTATTGCTTCTAGTTTGGATGCAGCATCCTCCAACAATCCACCAACCCCATTGCTTCTATGAAGTCAGGTAACCAGCACTCGCCAGCCCTAAATCTCGAGGGGGCTATCTGTCCATATCTCCTGAAACAACTGCGTTAAAGTCGCCTCCCAGCATCAAAAGACCCTCCCGGAGCGACAGGAGGACCGATTCCAGGTCTGCCAAAGTCAAGGCCTGAAGCCCAGGTGGAACATAAACGGAAAGAAGGGTGATTTGGCGATTTTATTTTATTTATTTTATTTTTATGAACTTGTAGGGCGCAACAGCTACCCAAAAGGGTTTCCAGGCGCCAAAGAGACAGCAAAAACATAGAGAGTGGAACGTCATAGGTCATTCAAAATTATTGGTCGAACAACCAGGTTTTTATTTCTTTCCTGAACTTAGAATGGCTCTCTTCTTTGCGTATGTGAATGGGTAAGGTGTTCCACATAGAAGGACCCTGATGGGCGAAGGATCTTCCTCCCATTTTAGAGAGCTTAAATCTGGGCACACAATATGTTGCCGCTGAGAGTGACCATAGGTTTCTTTTAGGGATGTAGGGGTGCACTAATGTCTGAAGGTATTTAGGTGCAGTGCCTGCTTTTATTTTAAACATATAGTTTAAGGTCTTAAATTTGATTCGGTTTTCCACTCTGAGCCAGTGAAGTTTACGCAGGTGAGGGGTTACATGGGCATTTTTAGGTATTTGACAGAGAATCCTGGCAGCCGCATTTTGTATCGTCTGAAGTCTTTTTATTGTTCCTTTGTTGGCACCTAGATATAAGATGTTCCCGTAGTCAAGCCGGGATGTAACTAAGGCATTGACTACTGTTTTCTGCATGGAGATTGGCAGCATCCATAGTATCTTTTTGAGCCATCTCAAGATGGTAAAACAGAGTCCGACCACTTTGCTAACCTGTTGCTTCATGGACAAGTCATTGTCCAGAATTACCCCCAGATTCCTAGCATGAGGGACTGGTGTTGGAAGGTTTCCTAACTGGGAAGGCCAGTGTGAGGCACTCCATAGATCAGGATGTTTTCCCAATAAAAGAATCTCCGTCTTGTCTCCGTTTAATTTCAACTGATTCACATTCATCCAATTGTAGATGTTCTGGAGACCTTGTTTGAGCAGAGACGGAGATGAAGGGTTGGATTCTGATAGCCTGAAGATAATCTGGGAATCATCCGCGTATGTCATAAAAGTTAGCCCAGTTTTTTCAGCTAAATCTGCCAAGGGTCTTAAGTACAAATTGAAGAAAAGAGGGCTCAAAATTGATCCCTGCGGTACTCCATGTGGGGAATCGAAAGATTCCGAGCATGCCAAAGGTGAAGCTATCTGGAAAGTCCGTTGGTCCAGGAAAGATTTAATCCATTTCAAGGCATTGTCTTGGATGCCATTATTTTCTAGCATGCTAAGCAGTTTTTTATGTGACACAGTGTCAAAGGCTTCGCTTAAATCGAATAAGATAAGCGCAACCGTTTGACCGTCGTCAAGATGTTTCCGGATCGTCTCAGAAACTCCCAGCAGAGCGGTTTCTGTAGAGAAACCCGCTCGGAAACCTGATTGGGTTGGGTGGAGAAGGGAATTTTCTTCCGCAAATGTTGTAAGGGCAGAATGTACATGTCTCTCCAGGCATTTAGAGAAGGCTGGGAGAAGGGAGATGGGTCTATAATTGGCTAGGATGTCGGGGTCTGCTGTTGGTTTTTTCAGAAGAGGGGTTACTATCGCATGCTTCCATAGGCTGGGTACTTCAGCGAGTTCTAAGGATGAGTTTAAGGTGTCAACAATGATGTTAAGGGAGGGACAGTCTAGCTCTTTCATGATATTCATAGGAATGGGATCTTGCGGAGAGCCAGATTTGATAGAGCCATTGTTGAGTGGCATTTGCAATGCCTTCCATGTCATGGATTTTATTGGGTACATTCAAGCAGAGTGCCGTGTTAAGTTTAGAGATGTCTAGCTTTTTCCAGTTTTTTCTAAATAAGACCTGAGGTATAGGAGGAGAAAGGGAATTAGACGGAGATTTCAGACTAAGTTTGATCAAGTAATGATCAGACCAGCAAACCGGGATGTTTTCCTGCCAGATAAGTTCAGGAAGGTTTGAAAAAATGGGGTCGAGCAAATGCCCCGCTTTGTGGGTGGGTCCAAAATTAATGAGGTTGCTACCTAATGCTGACAAGTCTTCTAATAAGTTCACACAAGCAGTGTTGGATGTATCCTCTAAATGTAGATTTAGATCTCCAAGAATAGAGAAGTTTTTACAGGCCAATAAATGAGGGGTGATATGTTCTGCAAAATCAGAAGCCCATTTAGAACCACTCCCAGGAGGCCGGTAAATTAAGGAACCAGAAAATGTAAAGTTAGGATTCAAACAGAGTTTAAACAGTATGGATTCACAGTCAGGAATCTGTAGCGTCTCGAGTGCACATGTTAAAGTTTTGTCGTAGATAATTGCTCATCCACCCCCGGTTTTCCGGGTTCTATTTTGTTTAAGGATCGCGTAGGTAGTAGGCAGGGCAATGGCCACATCTGGGCCAGAGCTCTCATGTAGCCAGGTCTCAGTGAGGAACAGTGCGCTAGGTTTTTCTTCTAGCAGCAGGTTAAAAATGTCCAATTTATGTTTGGGCAAAGATCGACAGTTTATGTAATAGAAAGTAAATTCTTTATCTGTGGGGGAACATTGTTTTTGAACCTTCCTGGTTCTAGCTCTACGTGGAGGATATGGTTGAAAGGAAGACAGTGTCAAACTGCAATTAGGGCAGACAGCCTTACCAGTATGTGAAATGTCTAGCAAGGTACACTCGGCATGCTTGCTGGGGTTAAGAGCTTTTAGCTGGGCAGATGACCAACTAAGTGGAGGTTTTGAAAGTGAGACATGGTCCTCCGCCCGAGCCCCGTCCTGTCCCGGACGGGCCCAGACGGGCTGGTCTTTGGCGTGTCTTTGGCGCGGATACGGCGCTTTTGCTGCGCGTCATCGCTGCGCATCTTAGGTGACATCAGTGTTTTGTAGGGGCCGTGCTATCGCTCAGCACCGCCTCCCAATACTCTCCACCAATCGCTGCCCGTCACCGGGAGGGAACCCGGAAGAAAGGTAACGCCCTGCACCCTCCACATCAATCAAGCCAAGTGCTTGCGGTGGACCGGGGTGTCAGGGACAGCAAGATCGCCTCTAAGAGGTCTGCGAGTGGAGTTAGGTACGAGTAAAATTACAATTTTAAAAGGGAAAGTGCCTTCGTGCAATTAAAATACATAGTACACAACACAATGGCTAAAATCTCCTAGTCGCGCTCTCTGTGCAATTTCTCTCATAAACACAAAGCATAAGAACAGGTTCGCGCTGCACAGTCAATGCGCGATCCTTCCCACCAGCCCAATACCCCAACATATCTACCTCTTTCGTCCTCCCACACAGAGGTAACAGACAGCGGGAACTAGATCCGGATCAACACTCCCACCCCTCTTGACCCCGAGGTGAACCCCGAATGTGCAATCAATTTATATCCCATTCTGTGCAGTGCCTTACAGGAATTGCCTACCAAGTGGGTTTTTTGGAGTAGTACCACATCAGGTGCCCGCCTTTTTAGAAAATGAAGGACTACACTACGTTTGATCTTGTCCCCTAACCCGTTAAGATTCCAACTCAACACTTTTATTTCACTACCCTCCATCACCTACCCAGCCCCATTTACCTCCCCCCACTCGCTGCCCTTTTGACCAATACTTGATGCTGATGGAACCCACAATTCTAACAGTACTAAACATGAACATGTCCCCCAACTGCCCCCCTCCCTGCTGCCCTGCCCACGGGGCTCAAAACTTCCCGCTAAAAACTGCAGAGTGCCTGCCGCCCCTAACACTTCAAAGAAAGAAATAAACAATGGAGGAGGAGCCCGCTCCACCACCCCTGCCCCGAACCCCACCCAACAACAAAACCCCCCTGAGCCCCAAATCCAATCATCCCTCAAAGTTCCAATAAGTCAGAATACTCTCCGGTTCCACTCAGTCCTGGCAACATTTCCTGAGAAAGGCATACAAGAGGTGCAAGAAGATTCTCACTCCTGTTCCAGCTCCGCTTCCACCTCCGCATGGCTCGACGACCCCGTTCCGCCCCCAGGGAGAGTGTCCAGCCAGTCAGATACAACTACCGGATTATCAAAAATCCACACCTTCCCCCGTGCCTCCACTCTCAAGCGCGCAGGAAACATCATGGCATATTTCAAACCTCTATCGCGTAGTTTCTTTTTAAATGTCAGTAAATTCTTACGTTGCTTCTGTACTGTCTGCGTGAAGTCCAGGAAGAAGGAAGTGGCAGTGTTTTCAATTCGGACAGGGCCACCAACTCTGGCTGTCTGCAGGTTAAGGTCTCTGTCACGAAAGTTTAGTATCCTAGCAATCAGCGGGCAGGGCGGTGCCCCCGGTTTCGGCCTCCCCCCGGGCACCCTGTGTGCGCGTTCCACGGTGAAAAGCTTACTGAGGCCCTTAGGCTGGAGCTGGATAAGGATGAGTCCCTCCACAAATAGGTCAGGGGCGGGCCCCTCTGATCTTTCCGAAACACCTATTATTCGTACGTTATTTCTCCAGGCCCTGCTTTCATACTCATCCAATTTGCGTTCCGCTTGCTCATGGGAGGTTCGGAGCACCCGTACTTCCTGCTGGAGCTGGGCAACATCATCAACCAAACTAGAAGTTTTAATGTCCAAGGCTTTGACCTTCTCATTCACCTTAGTCAGATCTGCCCGTATAAGATTGACTTCTATAGGCACCGTGTCCAGCTTGGCGTCTATAGTCTCCATTTGCTGACCCAGGGAGGATTTAACTCCGTCTATAGCACCCATAATGTCTTGTAGCGTGACTTCCCCCTCTTTGTCCGGTCCCGCACCAGAGACCACCGTAGGGGACCCCGCTCCAGAAAGCAAGTTTTTAGGCTGGGTATAGCAGTCCAGTTTATTGGATTGTGTCGGTTTCAGGGCTCTCTGTGATCTCGAGGGGTTCTTCTCCCCATCCTGCCTGGCCGCCATTTAATTTGCCATTTTCTCCCAGTCCAGCCAACCCCGCAGGGACTTCTCAGCCGGCTCTCTCTGGATCCCTAGGTCAAACAGCACTTCGGTCACCAGCTGCAACTCTATACACAACCCTGGGGGCAATCCGACACATTCAGGGCTTCCAATTCAGCCACATCCGGGCCTCCCTGTGTACTAGGCCTAGGAGGGCCACACCGCCACTTTTGGACTTCAGGTCTGTTCCACCGACTCCGGGCCCCTCTATAGGTCACCACTGGAAATGACAAGCTGCGCACTAAAGTTCACCGGAGGGCTTATCAAGCACCCCTCAAATTCACCATGGAGCACCGGAAGTCATGGGGAGGAGGGGTGATGTCCCCGCAGCACACCATATCCACTGCCACCATCGCGCTGCCAGGCACCCTCCCCCGCCGTCTCCCTCAAAAGATGCCGCTCCTGACACCTCCAGGCCGGCACAATAGTCTGGACAGGAGGGGGGCAGAGGGGGGGGGCATTCGGCCGCCCCACCCGCCAGACAGTCTGCTGCCCCCACCGATTCCGCGCCGTTCCCGAGGGGACCCGATCTGACACTTCCGTTTTCGGGTCCCCGGTGTTGTTCAACTCCCGGTCGGCCGGCCGGCCTCTCAACTCCCGCCCCCGTTCTCCACTACTAGTAGGCCCCGACGTTCGAACGGGCTCAACTCCCGACGGCGCTTCACTAGAGCCCCGGCTAAAGCCCCACTCGCTCCGCTTCACCTCCCCCGCAATTTCCAGGGCTCACGAGGCAGGATGGTAGGCAGGATTTCGGGCCGGCGGACGGACTCGGCAGAGCCGAGAGTCTACGCGGCCATCATGTTAAGGCTCGTAGCTCCTCCCCCTGAAGCGTCTTTCTTGAACACAGCGGTGAGAAACTTTTGAAGTGCAAGCAAGATTGCACAAGAGCAAACGCTTGGAAAAATTAATACAAGGAAGCACACTGCAAACACTGAGCTACGCTGAAGATGGTCAGTTAACATTAATCTAGTAACACAACGTTGGTAAAGAATGAATAACTGGTCTAGACATCAAGCCTAGAATATGGTACAAATCGGCGTGATGTTTAACACATAAATCTCCAGTGAAAAGAAAAAACAATGAATCCTTCTTATCAATTATAACTGTGCCTCATTCGTGGAATCAAACCCAAGCAGTGCTCAGTTTTAAATACCTCATTGTTACATAAAAGCCTGTTTGACATCCAACTTGGCTTTGGACATCCCTTGAAGATGAACAGTGGTCAACCCTAGATGGCATACATCTATGATTTCTGTGCTTGGACACAGACATGTTGCCATGGAAGGAGAACCGACAGCTGGTATATTTCAACAGATGTAACCAGAACATAAGTGAAAATGAAAAAATGTACTTTCCTTCTGTGGATATTCTGAAGATCTCAAATACATATTTTCAGTCTGTAAATTCTTTCAGGCTGAACCGAAAAAGGGATTAACTGAAAATTGATATTTAGGTTGGTTGACAATGTGTATTAGACACAGGCATCAAATAATTGTAAGTATCCCTTCAGAATTTAATATTAGTAGAGAGCATGCCCGGCACCGCCTAAGATGGCCGCCTAAATACAAAGCTCCATATCGCATCGGGACTGCTGCTTCGTTTAATACGGTTCCCGGAAATGGGAAAGTGCAGCAGAACATCTTCCGCAGGGAAGGCCAGTTTTTTCTATTTCTGTATTTGATGTCCTTTGCTGTTTCACGTCGCCTGAAC
This sequence comes from Lissotriton helveticus, assembly GCF_964261635.1. NCBI lineage: Eukaryota > Metazoa > Chordata > Amphibia > Caudata > Salamandridae > Lissotriton > Lissotriton helveticus. The sequence goes on from NC_136063.1 coordinate 103,091,929, forward strand.
TCTGTTATTCCACTCCGGCTGCCATTTTTATTTTGTTCCCCTGTTGAGGTTTTCTCAGCACTTGGCTGTGAACAAGGTACTTTCTTTTTTTCACCCTATTGGGCATCCCCCCTTCTTTTTTCAAAGGTTTCTCCTACGTGTTTGCCATCATTTTGTTGGCTGGCTGGCTGCTTTCTTTTATCAGCAACAGTAAGTTAGGGAGGGCTCTACCTATTTGCTGCTGGTTACCTATCTGGTACTTCACCTATGGGCAGAAGTAAATCTCTGCTGCACTCAAATAAAAGCAGTGCTCCTAGTCTGGCTGTTTCTAAATACTCTTCAACTGGGCCCTCAATGGATTGTGGGCATTTTGCTGACGTTAAGGCTCAACCCACCTCATCTCGTTCTGTGGCCCAGTCTGTACCATCCTCCAAAAGGCAGACAATATCTTCTGCCAGTAAACACCTTAAACAACACCCTCCATTTTTGCCTAAACCTCTCTCTCCTTTATCTTTGGACACTGCTCTAGAAGAAATACTTGCTTTATGACCGTTTGTTGAAGAAACTAACACCCTCTTGCATGTTCTGGACAATACATTTTAGTCTATGGAATCTCATATTCCCTCAGGAAGACTGTATGGGCTTCCTGAGGGTCTTGAAGTGAATGATCCAGTTGTTTTATTCACCTCCTTTTTCCCAAAGCTTTTGGATCTTCCTCCATCCACTAACTTAAATATTCAGAGAGCGCACAGTGCGACCTTGTTTGTCTTCAACATCGGCTCCATCAAAACCTCGTGGAGTGATCATTCTTTTTTCTAAATTCACTGACCTACTGCAAGTATTAAATGCAGACTTAAAAAGCATCTTCTTTGGTCTGGTGCAACATTATTTATTTCCGAAGATGTTTCTACAGCAACCGCTAAGCGGTGGAAAGACTTCCTTGAGCTAAGACCGACACTCTGAGCTTTAAGAGCACGGTATGGCCTATTTCATTCATGTCTATTAAAGGTAATCTTCCAGAATAGCACTTCTACGTTCGACGATCCTGCGGATCTCAGGAAATTCATTCACGCTCATTCTATGACGACAATAGAGATTCCTGGTCCTTTCTCTTTAACTTGACTTTTATGCAATTTTCGTTGTGCTTGATTTACTCGTGTTTGCTTCCATTACAGGTTGTACTTTGATGTTTTTTTGACGTTATTCTTCTTCTCTTATTAGCCTGCAGACTATTTGGTTCTCTTGTTGCCTGTCTCCCTATTTGTCATGCCTGGGGCCCGAGGTGATACCTCCTCTTTTGTTGGTTGTGTCAGCTCTTTGTCTTTTTTCTTGTTTTTCCCTTAAATGGTACGTATTATAGTCGTCAGTTTGACATGCACTGTCCCTTCTTGCTATGTCCCTATTTCCTATTCTACTTTCCTTCCTTTTGTCCCTGTTCTATATATTCTATTATTATTCTCTTCTATGCTTTTTTTTTCTTCCATTCTTTCCTTCCTTTTCATTGCTGATGGCTGTGTAGTTTTCTATTTTTTTTATTGCCCTTTTTCATTCCGAGTTATATCTATGAATGTGAAAGGTTTTATTAATCCTATTAAGAGACAGAGAATTTTATCTCATTTAGCTTCCTACAACCCAGATTTGGTTCTTTTGCAAGAAACACACCATACAGAGATGGAAGCTTTTAGACTTAAACGTAATTGGGTTGGTACAGTCTTAGAACTAGATTACAATGTCGTTCGGAAGGCCTCCAAATCGGATTTGGTTTTTCCAGATCCGAATCGTAGCCCTTGTTTCCGATCGAATCGTACACAGGTCCGAACGAAAAAGTACGATGCGAAGATCACCTACGCGTTGACAAAGTAATTTCCGGGCCCGGACCTATCCGTACGACTCCTTCGTAGCGAAATCGTGCCCCACAATGGAGCCAAATTATGACCGAGTGAGTACGATGCACGATTCGGACAGCCGCTTCGCCTCAGTCTCAGCGAGACGAAACAGCACTCTGAAGCGTACTCCGGGGAGCAATAGCAGGCCGCCCTTCAACCAGGGCCCTCTGAATCGGGCACAGGGGTGTGCCCATGGGTCCCCCCGATCCGGGCATGCACAATGTAGCAGGCACCATGGGGTGACAGCCACAGGGTGCACGCTTTTCCCCATCCACCCCTTTTCTGCTATGGGTGCCTGTGTACGTGTCTGTACACAGGCTCCCATAGAGTTCAATGGTGGTCCAAGCGAATCGAGTCCGTAAGCAAACGGCTGCATCGTACTCACGTCAGACTCCCAGAGCACGTTTCACTCAGAAAGCCCTCCGGATCCGAGACGTACGGAGGGCTTTCCCAGCAAGATCGTAATTGGGCCCTAAGTCTCTTCTATGTCCATTAAGAAAAATGAGGTAATTATCGTATGCCATAAAAGTAGGTGGTTGTTGGTTAAATTACTTATTGATGACATTTACTCTAACTGTTTTTAATGTTTTTAATGCTTATGGCCTGACTCAACCTGACTAGTCATTCTGGCTTAATACTACAAAAAAATGCATTCAATATAAAGATTAATGTTTTTTTTGGGGGGGTTGATTGCAATCAGATTGTTGATCTATTTCTAGATCGGAAATCCAGTGGTGGTCTCAGCGAGACGAAACGGCAGTCGGAAGCGTACTCCAGGCCCTCCAAGTCTATCACAGGGGTGTGCCCATGGGTCCCCCCGATCTAGGCATGCACAGTGAGGCGGACACCACAGGGTGTGCGCTTTTCCCCAATCCCCCCTTTTCTGCTATCGGAGCCAGTGTACGCATCTGTAGACATCTCCCATAGAGTTCAATGGGAGTCCGAGCGAACCAAGTCTGTAAGCATACGGCTGCATCGTGCTCGCTCGGACTGCCAGAGCACTTTCGCTCAGAAAGCCCTCCGGATCAGAGTTGTACGGAGGGCTTCCCTAGCGAGAAAGTAATCGAGCCCTAAGGGGTATAAATTGGGTTCAAGATTTGTTTGATGGTGTGACTTCTTGTTCTTTTCCTCAATTTCAGGTTACTTTTCGCTTTGTTGCTTTGTTCGCCCTAATTGTGGCAGGGTATGCTCAGACGTGAGTCCCTTGCTCACTTGGCCACTGGATTCAAGATAGCCTGGCTGATGAGGATTATGAATCCGAAACCGGTCCCAGGATGCTTGTTTCCGGTCCATGGAAGACATGGCTTGGCAGTTCGGGCTGGACTGTTCCCATGAGGCACAGGGTCAGACTGATTTGCATATGGCCATGTCTGAAATGGGGTGGCTGAGTGGGCTAAAGAATGGTGATGGATTAAACCCAGATCAGTTGACTGGGGGTGAGTGTTGATTTGCTCAAACTCTCCATCCATCATCCCCTTTTGTATCGCTTTGTTCGCCCTAATTGTGGCAGGGTATGCTCAGACGTGAGTCCCTTGCTCACTTGGCCACTGGATTCAAGATAGCCTGGCTGATGAGGATTATGAATCCGAAACCGGTCCCAGGATGCTTGTTTCCGGTCCATGGAAGACATGGCTTGGCAGTTTGGGCTGGACTGTTCCCATGAGGCACAGGGTCAGACTGATTTGCATATGGCCATGTCTGAAATGGGGTGGCTGAGTGGGCTAAAGAATGGTGATGGATTAAACCCAGATCAGTTGACTGGGGGTGAGTGTTTGATTTGCTCAAACTCTCCATCCATCATCCCCTTTTGTATCGCTTTGGTCGCCCTAATTGTGGCAGGGTATGCTCAGACGTGAGTCCCTTGCTCACTTGGCCACTGGATTCAAGATAGCCTGGCTGATGAGGATTATGAATCCGAAACCGGTCCCAGGATGCTTGTTTCCGGTCCATGGAAGACATGGCTTGGCAGTTCGGGCTGGACTGTTCCCATGAGGCACACTGTCAGACTGATTTGCATATGGCCATGTCTGAAATGGGGTGGCTGAGTGGGCTAAAGAATGGTGATGGATTAAACCCAGATCAGTTGACTGGGGATGAGTGTTTGATTTGCTCAAACTCTCCATCCATCATCCCCTTTTGTATCGCTTTGTTCGCCCTAATTGTGGCAGGGTATGCTCAGAAGTGAGTCCCTTGCTCACTTGGCCACTGGATTCAAGATAGCCTGGCTGATGAGGATTATGAATCCGAAACCGGTCCCAGGATGCTTGTTTCCGGTCCATGGAAGACATATCTTGGCAGTTCGGGCTGGACTGTTCCCATGAGGCACAGGGTCAGACTGATTTGCATATGGCCATGTCTGAAATGGGGTGGCTGAGTGGGCTAAAGAATGGTGATGGATTAAACCCAGATCAGTTGACTCGGGGTGAGTGTTTGATTTGCTCAAACTCTCCATCCATCATCCCCTTTTGTATCGCTTTGTTCGCCCTAATTGTGGCAGGGTATGCTCAGACGTGATTCCCTTGCTCACTTGGCCACTGGATTCAAGATAGCCTGGCTGATGAGGATTATGAATCCGAAACCGGTCCCAGGATGCTTGTTTCCGGTCCATGGAAGACATGGCTTGGCAGTTCGGGCTGGACTGTTCCCATGAGGCACAGGGTCAGACTGATTTGCATATGGCCATGTCTGAAATGGGGTGGCTGAGTGGGCTAAAGAATGGTGATGGATTAAACCCAGATCAGTTGACTGGGGGTGAGTGTTGATTTGCTCAAACTCTCCATCCATCATCCCCTTTTGTATCGCTTTGTTCGCCCTAATTGTGGCAGGGTATGCTCAGATGTGAGTCCCTTGCTCACTTGGCCACTGGATTCAAGATAGCCTGGCTGATGAGGATTATGAATCCGAAACCGGTCCCAGGATGCTTGTTTCCGGTCCATGGAAGACATGGCTTGGCAGTTTGGGCTGGACTGTTCCCATGAGGCACAGGGTCAGACTGATTTGCATATGGCCATGTCTGAAATGGGGTGGCTGAGTGGGCTAAAGAATGGTGATGGATTAAACCCAGATCAGTTGACTGGGGGTGAGTGTTTGATTTGCTCAAACTCTCCATCCATCATCCCCTTTTGTATCGCTTTGTTCGCCCTAATTGTGGCAGGGTATGCTCAGACGTGAGTCCCTTGCTCACTTGGCCACTGGATTCAAGATAGCCTGGCTGATGAGGATTATGAATCCGAAACCGGTCCCAGGATGCTCGTTTCCGGTCCATGGAAGACATGGCTTGGCAGTTCGGGCTGGACTGTTCCCATGAGGCACACGGTCAGACTGATTTGCATATGGCCATGTCTGAAATGGGGTGGCTGAGTGGGCTAAAGAATGGTGATGGATTAAACCCAGATCAGTTGACTGGGGATGAGTGTTTGATTTGCTCAAACTCTCCATCCATCATCCCCTTTTGTATCGCTTTGTTCGCCCTAATTGTGGCAGGGTATGCTCAGAAGTGAGTCCCTTGCTCACTTGGCCACTGGATTCAAGATAGCCTGGCTGATGAGGATTATGAATCCGAAACCGGTCCCAGGATGCTTGTTTCCGGTCCATGGAAGACATATCTTGGCAGTTCGGGCTGGACTGTTCCCATGAGGCACAGGGTCAGACTGATTTGCATATGGCCATGTCTGAAATGGGGTGGCTGAGTGGGCTAAAGAATGGTGATGGATTAAACCCAGATCAGTTGACTGGGGGTGAGTGTTTGATTTGCTCAAACTCTCCATCCATCATCCCCTTTTGTATCGCTTTGTTCGCCCTAATTGTGGCAAGGTATGCTCAGACGTGATTCCCTTGCTCACTTGGCCACTGGATTCAAGATAGCCTGGCTGATGAGGATTATGAATCCGAAACCGGTCCCAGGATGCTTGTTTCCGGTCCATGGAAGACATGGCTTGGCAGTTCGGGCTGGACTGTTCCCATGAGGCACAGGGTCAGACTGATTTGCATATGGCCATGTCCGAAATGGGGTGGCTCAGTGGGCTAAAGAATGGTGATGGATTAAACCCAGATCAGTTGACTGGGGGTGATTGTTTGATTTGCTCAAACTCTCCATCCATCATCCCCTTTTGTATCGCTTTGTTCGCCCTAATTGTGGCAGGGTATGCTCAGACGTGAGTCCCTTGCTCACTTGGCCACTGGATTCAAGATAGCCTGGCTGATGAGGATTATGAATCCGAAACCGGTCCCAGGATGCTTGTTTCCGGTCCATGGAAGACATGGCTTGGCAGTTTGGGCTGGACTGTTCCCATGAGGCACAGGGTCCGACTGATTTGCATATGGCCATGTCTGAAATGGGGTGGCTGAGTGGGCTAAAGAATGGTGATGGATTAAACCCAGATCAGTTGACTGGGGGTGAGTGTTTGATTTGCTCAAACTCTCCATCCATCATCCCCTTTTGTATCGCTTTGTTCGCCCTAATTGTGGCAGGGTATGCTCAGACGTGAGTCCCTTGCTCACTTGGCCACTGGATTCAAGATAGCCTGGCTGATGAGGATTATGAATCCGAAACCGGTCCCAGGATGCTTGTTTCCGGTCCATGGAAGACATGGCTTGGCAGTTTGGGCTGGACTGTTCCCATGAGGCACACGGTCAGACTGATTTGCATATGGCCATGTCTGAAATGGGGTGGCTGAGTGGGCTAAAGAATGGTGATGGATTAAACCCAGATCAGTTGACTGGGGGTGAGTGTTTGATTTGCTCAAACTCTCCATCCATCATCCCCTTTTGTATCGAAAATTGTAAACAGCTTTCTCCTCTACTGCGTTGTTACTATTCTCATCAATATGCATTTCATATTTAATGATTATCTTTTACGCTTGGCATTCTTTGTTGCTAATAAAGCTTATTAAACTCAAAAAATGAATGTAATATTAGTGCTTACAAATGAACATTTGTCCTGTGAGGCAGGACTTGAGGAGGGCAGAGATGCTGGGAAAACACACCTGACTATGGGAAACAGACTGTGACACACACGAGTCTGTAAAAGAGTACTGAAGCAAAGTTGACCTACCCTGCAGCCCTGCCAGGTAGCACGCAACTGGGGGGTAGTCTAACGCATTTTAGAGCTGGTGTCTGCATCACCGCCTGAACTCTTCCCTCTGACTCTTCCCCTCCACATCCCTTTTTAGGTCTCGCACCTGGCGATACAGCGCGAAGCGCTGTCTCCGGCGAGACCTATAGTTGTCGGCTATGCTTTCAAGGGCTTGCAAGGGCGACTGGAGAGGGGCACGCGCAGGCTGCAGGCCGGATCGGATCGTGAACGCGCGTGTTCACCACGTACAGTTACGCGCTGTGCCCGTCGCCTGTCTCCCTTGCAAGCCTCATGCCGTTAGTTCCACTTTCCCTCCCCCTCTGCTCCTTTCTGCCATTACAGCACCAAATGCATTTTACTCGCGCGTGCACACAACCTCCTCATGGTTGCTTACATTACGAATGGTAGTCCTCTCTCAGACCTTCTTGTAGGCCCCAGCACGTCCAATGTCCTAGACGCCTGCCATCATGGAGTCGAGCGGGCGGCTGTGGTCTGTAGGCCTTCAATCCCTCCGTGCTAGACGGCCGCTGTTAGCCCCGCACTCACCATTAGCTCAAGGCGTGGCAGCGGGGTCAAGGGCCGCCACCAATCCTGTCGTCTTCTGCCTGACCTCCTCTGTCCGTGCCACCACTTCAGTCTCTCTGGGTCTGCTGCTTCAACTCGGCACTCAGTAAGTCTCCCACGTCTGCTACACCTCTCGGCAGAAGCTAGGCCAGGCTCATCGGAATTCGCATTGGCGGCTCTACAGGCCCCGCCCCTCGTGTCCTTTGGTCTCAGCGCTGGCCAACGGGGAGTCCTCCTCCGCTCATTCTCCACCAGTAGGGAGTCTTCGCCCTTCTGTTCAGACTTCTGCGCTCCCACCAATAGTGCATTTCCAGCTTTATTTAAACAAATGCCACGGAGCCCTCGTGGATCACGTCTACACGGCAATCTTGGTTGGCCACCCCCTCTTCTCCTAATACATTTTTACAGCTTCCTGAGTTGCCGCTCGTGTTGCTGTTTAAATTGTACAAAATTAGTTTATATACTTATGGATACCGCAGGGCTTTTATTTTAACATTTTGCCCGCTTCATGGACGCTGGGCTTTAGATCATTGTCTTCTTTCCTCACGGGCGCTGCAGGGGAGACACATGGCTACTTCGTGCAATAAGCTAGTTCAGCATGTCAGGCGTCCGTGGGTGGAGCAGGATAAGAAGGTAAGTGCGCGCGGTAAGACTGCAGTCCTGCCAAGGGTCACTCAGGGGTTAAACTAATGCACATTTGGTATTGTTATCCCATTCCCTCAAAATATTTTGTCATGCAATTCACAGCGCCAGTACTTGCTTGAATTAGTGTGCTGGTAATGCGCTTTGCACAGACACTAACAGTGTCTGTTCTTCTGCGGCTCTATAAGCATACCCAGGACTGAGGAGGGGGCATGGGTTATGATCAACCGTTTAGAAGTCAGACTCCTGTGGCTGGCAGCATTTGACCCTGCTTTACTTTAATACTTATGGCAGTCCTGGCTGCTTTTTTTCTTCTTTTTTTATGTGTGTGGTTAGAGGTGGCGCGCTTGGTGCAGGGCAGATAGTCTCTAAGGGAGATCTCACCACGAAGCTCTGCCCCCCCTCCCCCTTCACACAGTGACATTTTATATACAGGTTGGCAGGTCTAAGATCTGTATGAAATGTGCCATTAGTAGGAGACGAGGCAAACAGTGCGCTTGTGTTTCCTAGAACTCGCAGGTATTCAGAGGGTAGGAGGCTTCTGAGTTTCTAAAAGCACTTTGCACTTCAGGAGGTCTAGCCCACACAAGAATCCCCCTTGAAAATCATCCTTCATGTCCTGAATCGTGACTCTCCAGTTCAGGCGTGTGTGCTCTCTAGGGCCCAAGCATGATTAATTGTTGGCAAACTGGCCTGAGCCCTACCTAGGTTCGTAACCTCTCTGTGACAAAGAGCCATGCCTTGTGGACTACCAGATCCTGAACACCTGTGCTTGCATACATTCAGTTCGTAGTGGGCACTTCACACACACACACTGCACCCTCACACACACTGTACACATTGCACCCTCACACACACTGCACCCTCACACACACTGCACACACTGCACCCTCACACACACTGCACCCTCACACACACTGCACACACTGCACCCTCACACACACTGCACCCACACACACTGCACCCTCACACACACTGCACCCTCGCACACTGCACCCTCACACACACTGCACCCTCTCACACTGCACCCTCGCACACACTGCACCCTGACACACACTGCACTCTCGCACACACTGCACCCTCACATACACTGCACTCTCGCACACACTGCACCCTTGCACACACTGCACCCTCACACACACTCCACCCTCACACACACTGCACTCACACACACTGCACACAACGCACCCTCACACACTCTGCACCCTCACACACACTGCACACACTGCACCCTCACACATACTGTACCCTCACACACACTGCACACACACTGCATCCTCACACACTCTGCGCACCCTCTCACACTCTGCGCATCCTCACTCTGCGCACCCTCACACTCTGCGCACCCTCACACTCTGCGCACCCTCACACCCTGCGCACCCTCACACCCTGCGCACCCTCACACCCTGCGCACCCTCACACTCTGCACCCTCACACACTCTGCAATGGAACATACACTCCAAATACCACTCAGTGCCACATACTTACACTGCACTCAATGCAACATACACTCCAAATACCACTCAGTGCCACATAATTACACTCCACATAATTACACTGCAATCAATGCAACATACACTCCAAATACCACTCAGTGCTACATAATTATACGCCACATAATTACACTGCACTCAATGCAACATACACTCCAAATACCACTCAGTGCTACATAATTATACGCCACATAATTACACTGCACTCAATGCAACATACAGTCCAAATCCCACTCAGTGCCACATAATTACACGCCACATAATTACACAGCACTCAATGCAACATACACTCCAAATACCACTCAGTGTCACATAATTACACTGCACTCAATGCAACATACACTCCAAATACCACTCAGTGCCACATAATTACACACCACATAATTACACTGCACTCAATGCAACATACACTCCAAGTACCACTCAGTGCCACATAATTACACGCCACATAATTACACTGCAATCAATGCAACATACACTCCAAATACCACTCAGTGCTACATAATTATACGCCACATAATTACACTGCACTCAATGCAACATACAGTCCAAATCCCACTCAGTGCCACATAATTACACGCCACATAATTACACAGCACTCAATGCAACATACACTCCAAATACCACTCAGTGTCACATAATTACACTGCACTCAATGCAACATACACTCCAAATACCACTCAGTGCCACATAATTACACACCACATAATTACACTGCACTCAATGCAACATACACTCCAAGTACCACTCAGTGCCACATAATTACACGCCACATAATTACACTGCACTCAATGAAACATACACTCCAAAAAACACTCAGTGCCACATAATTACACGCTACATAATTACACTGCACTCAATGCAACATACACTCCAAATACCACTCAGTGCCACATAATTACACGCCACATAATTACACTGCACTCAATGCAACATACACTCCAAATCCCACTCAGTGCCACATAATTACACGCCACATAATTACACAGCACTCAATGCAACATACACTCAGTGCCACATAATTATATGCTACATAATTACACTGCACTCAATGCAACATACACTCCAAACAATACCACTCAGTGCCATATAATTATATGCTACATAATTACACTGCACTCAATGCAACATACACTCCAAATACCACTCAGTGCCGCATAATTACACGCCACAAAATTACACTCTACTGAATACAACATACTCTCCCCATATTACCACTCAGTGCCACATAATTACACGGCACATAATTACACTCTTCTCAATGCAACGTAAATACACTCCACATAATATCACTCAGTGCCATATAATTACACACCTCATACTTACACTATACTCAATGCAACATAGATACACTTTATCTATCTGTCTATCTATCGCACTCACTCTATCGCCATCACTCTATCTATCTATCGATCGCCCTCACTCTATCTATCTATCGCATCACCATAGCATCACTCAGCACCACCACAGCATCACTCAGGGGCACCACAACATCACTATGTGCTACCACAGCATCACTGAACGCCACAGCATCACTCGTCGCCACCACAACATCACTCAGTGTCACCACAGCATCAATCTGTGCAACCATTCAACAACAACTGGTTCAAATATGTTCTCTCAATGTTTCAAGCTTTATTACAAATGTCACAAAAAGATGTTAATATTTCACTTCTGTTCTTGGATTTTCGTCACAATAAAATACAATGAACATAATCTTCACAAAAGTTATTTACAAAAGCTATTGCCATTATAAATTACAATAACTTTTATTTAAGTATTAATTATTAATAAAAATAAAAGCCATTTTTATTTGTAATATCAATACATCTAAGTCACATAAATACAACACATATTGCATTACAAATGCTATAGGTGTCTCATTTGCAAAAGTTAAAACTATTGGCATTGTAAATGACAAAGCTATTAATTTCGCTATTTTCAAAACCAACATATAAATACAAAATTAGCATTTACAGTACCAATAGCTCAAACTTTCCTAATGCAAGACCTATTGCATTGCAAATGCTTGTTACTCATGCCAAACCTCCCACTACCGCTATGACGTCCAAAAAAAGAGACAAATCTAAATTCTTCACTCTTCTAGCCCTCCACTATCCTTTTCATTAAAAATTACAGACTAACATGTTTACGTGTCAAAGTTCATATCTCACTTTACTAATTCACACCACTAATCCTTTATAGGTTCCGAGTAGTGGGCTACTCGTAGAAAAAAGTGCTTCAACACCTCATTAGGGGTAGCACTATATAAATGCAACCTTTTTTCCCTCTTCTATCCTTCTCGATCTAAATAACTGACTAATATCCACCTCTCAAATTACTTTCATATTTCACCATACTAATTCACCACGAATCATTTATGGGTTCTGGAGTAGAGTGCTACTTGCAGAAAAAAGTGCTTTGACGCCTCGTCAGGGGTTGTACGCGCTATATAAATGCAATTACAATACAAAACAAGCATTTGCAATGCAATAGGTCTCGCATTAGGAAAGTTTTGTGATGTATTCCTATAGGTTCTGTATCGATTCCCCTATTCCCGGCCCTGTTCTGGTTAATACTTAACTAGCAGCCGACCCACGGTGCAAAAAACCGTTATCTGATTAAGCCACACCACGGTAATAATGCATGCCATCTAATTAGACAAGCACTATTCCTCCAGCCCCTGATAAGGCATACGGAGTTCTCAAAACAAATCAAACCTATGACAACCTGGGAAAATCCCTGCGGCCATTGTTTTGATTTCACCGAGAACTTCAGCAAAAGAATGTGCGAACAAGCCCGTTCGTATGACATCCTTATTGACGCATCCATGTCCATCCTTACGTCAATCTCGACACCTTACAGGTATAAATATTACCGACGTTGCCTTAAGCAAACACACGCGGTGGTGACGAGATCGGAGCAGCGAGACGCGCTGAGGAGCCCAGCAGAGAGCGAAGCCCACACGCGCTGCCCCGCCTTCCTGACGCGCTGAGAACGAGACGCTGACGCTGCTTTTCTCCTGCCGAGAAATCCAGCTCCGGCGCTTCCAAGCGGCCCTCGTGGGCAGCTGGAATATCAAGACCAGAGACGAGAGATACCAGCCCTCAACCATTCTAGATCTCAGGTACAGAACTGAACCACCCCTTACAGAGAATTCTTGAGTCAGTCACTTGGCAAAAACAAACTTAACTTAAACTGCTACTTATCTACTCCCGCCCACGTATTAGGCTTAGGTCAGGTACACTGGGGTAGGCGTAGTTAGAAGCACCAGTTGAGTACGATTAATCAAATGTATATATGTATGTATCTATTTTATCGATTTTAAATATCATATGGCTTAGAAACCATATTAATGCTTCTGCAGTATTATTTTATACTTCTGCTTTTATTGTATGTACTTTACTTAACCATAAGTATCGCAATAATATCGATTCATTTCTCTTGTACGAGAAAAGAGACTGATCAAAAAATACCATCTTTTATTGAACACGCCCGTCTCTTCCTTTTCTCTATAATCTGGTGAAACTAAGAATGCACGTACTGACTGAGTAAAATAAGTTGTCTTTTGTTTTCACACGACTCTAGAGATACACTCTTGATTAGGGGAGAGCAAAGTTGTCATGTTCTATGGTTGTCAGAAACTAAATCCCTTCTTGTCTATCCAGGGAAGTTAAACTCCTCCTTGTCTATTCGAGAAAGTTTCTAGTGAACTCTGAGCTAGCTGGCAAAACCAAAAACTTTAAGTCTAATATCGTCAGTAGAAGACCTAGTTAACCTCTGCCCTAGATCTATACTATTGAAGATATTATTCCAATGCGCAGAGCCTATTGGGATAATAGGAACTACACTACATGGCGCCCAAACGTTTGGATAGGCGATAAAACTAACGCAAGACATTAGAGTAACTCAGTCGTGCTTTTTCACACAGAACCCCTTTTTTCCCATAATACTCCAAAGACGTCTGGAGTGGGTGAAAGGTCATATCCGCCAAACCTCGCAGGAGGAGACTCCTATGTATGGTTCATGGTTTAGTCAACGTTGAAGGATACACTGTTCCAAAATATTGTGCATCTAATCTTTGTTTCCATAGAAACCTGACCTGCAAACAAACAGAATAACCTTCCTGTCGGTAAAATGATAGACAGTGATGAAGAAAGGGAGACAGTTAGACTAGCAGCTGAACTCCTAGTAGCTGATAATACTCTGCTACAAAATGACCCGGACATAAAACTCATCCCGGTCAACATAAGAAAATCTACAACCTTAAAACTTATAGAAAATGGACTGACATCGAGAGGTGGTACAGTCATATTCGTAATTGAGGCACACGAATATCGGCAGACAGAGGTATTCTATTCATGGATAAACTTTCCAGCAGCAAACGCTGTAACAAAAGAGTTCCACTGTTATAAAATAGAGGAACCACCGGATACCTACACTCCTTTCGAGGAAGTGGAAGTACCACTCAAATTCCAAGAGCACCTGCTCTTGTTTGATGGCGCCCTAAAACATAATAATCACATCACCAGGCTCAGTCCACTAGGTAGACCAGGAGCAACGTGGCCGGTCCTAGCCGGATACACACCACATCCAGACATTGAAGAAATGCCTGCAGCAGAGCTTTTAATACAGCTAAAACAACTAATCAAAATACATAGACAATTAGTCCAATATGTAATGCGGACTTCAACAATCCAACCAGCGAGTAAAATTCCTCAGCTGACCCCTCATCAGGGTAACACAAATAAAATTACACCACAGAACATACAGTCCTGTCTAGGTAAAGTACCCGCAAAACGGGAACAAATACCTTTCTGGCTAGCACAAAAAATTACTCAAATAGAGGCGGTGTTTCCAGACACCACCCCTGTGGATAAACACAGGATTCTGACTATCTGTCTTCCAATGGGAATCGCACCACACGTGGAGGACTGTGACACTTGGGGTACAGTCTTTGCTTCCATATACACAAAAACACATGGTGTACCATCCATGTCAGTAATACCAGATGTGCTAAAACAAATTCAAGATGAATATGGTCCAGAACCCGCTTTAACTCTTGGTATGAAATTACTGAAAGACTTCAAGCAGGTCTCGGCTATATTATTAGCCAACATAAAGGGAGAAGCAGCAAACGTGGCGATCCGCCAAAGGTTAAAAGAGACAGACATAGCAGACCAACCAACTGAAATTGCCAGAATCATAGAGAAATCCTATGAAGAACTAGGAAGGGATAGTCTGGGTGGAATACCGGTAAAACCTCAACTGATTGAAAGTCCTGAAAAGATATTTATTAAAAATAATTCAAACACTCAAAAAAAGAGCTGGGATGGAAACAAACAATCCAATCCTAAAGAAAAAAGATTCCAGTCCAGAGGAAGGTCTCCTCGGCGGAGAGAAAGATCTCAGAACCAAGGACGCAGGTCTCCCCAAAGCGAGCCCTCTGGGAAAAAATACAACCTTAGAAATAGGGATAATATAAAGAAACCTGATAGATATCAAGATAATGATACACGTCGCTCTCAATCTTTTCAGACTTCCTCACAGAAATCGGAAAGAAGAGGACGATCAGAACAAAGGGAAGAGCGCGTCAAGTCCAAAGATAAAGGAACCTGCTCATCCAAATAAAAAGTTACAATTTCCAAAAAAGAAGGTAGCCAGTATTAAGGTAGTCAAAGATGCAGAGAATACTGAGGACACAGCTGAAAAACGGAGAATGGGCTCAGACAATGCTAGACAGCGCAGCAGAAGTGAGCATAGCTCGCAAAGTCCTTATGAATCATCTGGAGACAGTGGACACGAATGAATACATTCAGGTGGAAACTGCAGATACCAGAGTTAGCAAACCTCATAAAATATATGAAATTACATTGCGTATAGAGGGGGATAAGACTAGAAAAATAAGGGGACTATTTTGGGATAATCTGTCCAAAGGCTATGACATCCTTCTAGCTGAACGAGACTGGCCTCCAGAGTTTGTCAGGGAGTGTCCTCATGGCGAAGAAATAATTATGCCTGCCTTCTCAAATCACATTCCAATTCATAAAAAATATACACTTGCTAGAAAGTGGGCCGTAGCTCAAGCTCCTGCTTTATATAAAAATCATGTAGGATGGGATGAGGACTCTCCTCCTCACAAAATCCAGTTAAAATCACAACCTACTGCACAAAGGCAGTACCCAATTAAGCAAGAAGCTAAAAAACAGGTAAAAGAGATCCTAGATCAACTTGAATACCAGGGGGTGATTGAAACTTGCACCTCACAAATGAACAATCCTTTGTTTCCTGTCTCCAAACCAGACAACTCATATCGTCTAGTTTTGGATTACAGACACCTTAACTCATGTTGCAAAACCTTTGCAGTGTAAAACTCACATAGTGCTGCACTAATGAATAACATAGTGCGCAAAAAATACAAAACAACATTAGACATCTCTAATGGATTCTTTTGTCAAAATATAGCACCAGAGAGCAGATATTTGACTGCATTCTCGGTAAATGGCTCGCAAAAAAGTTTCTGCCGTTTACCCCAGGGGCACAAGAACAGCCCAGGATTATTCTCAAAGAGAGTAACAGAATTACTACAAACATACGATGACGAGGCATTATCATATGTCGACGACATTTACCTAACAGATGATGACTTGGATACTCACTTGAAGAGAGTGAACACCATAATACTTGGGTTCGCAGCAGAGGGTTACAAATTCAACTTTAAAAAATCAAGAATTGCCCATCTAACAGTCCTGTTTTTAGGATATGAATTATCAAGTGAAGGCAAAAGCCTGGCAGACAATTTCCTAGAGAAATGTGCTGTACTCCAAGCTCCTAGAACACTAAAAAACTTACAATCAATTCTAGGCTTCCTAAATTTCGGAAGAACATACATTGCAAATTACGCAGAAAGGGTCAAACCCCTTTATGATCTAATAAAACCAGATTTTAAAAGAATCAATTGGACTCAAAAACACACAGAAATTTTGAGATCTTTACAAACAGACATGCTAATTAAAACAAAATTAGAAACACGTGATAACTCACATAATCTTGTGATCCGGGTTATCCCAGGAAGATGCGGATTCACATACCTGACCTCCAATGAGGGAGAAAAGGTACCAATTGCATACAAATCACACTTGTACACAAAGGCTGAAATGAAATTTAGTCCAACGGAAAAAATTCTGACCGCGGTACAGACTGCTGTACCAAAGGAAAGGGCCCTAGCACAAGGTAAATGAATAATCATCGTGACACCAATACCAGCCCTGGAGGCGGTAACAAAGCAAGCATTCCGAATGCTAAAGCACTCCATCCAAGATGGATACAGTGGGCTAATTCTCTTGCTGCAACAGACGTGGTATACGTATTTGATCCCAACTTA
Source organism: Lissotriton helveticus (assembly GCF_964261635.1). Taxonomy (NCBI): domain Eukaryota; kingdom Metazoa; phylum Chordata; class Amphibia; order Caudata; family Salamandridae; genus Lissotriton; species Lissotriton helveticus. The sequence goes on from NC_136063.1 coordinate 103,108,951, forward strand.
AAAACACAAGAATTTCTCCAATACGAATTTGAATGCCCTCCGCCAATCGAAATTCTGCCTCTAGAACACTACGGCTGTATAAATATATACAGACGGGTCAGCACAACCCGCAGTAGGGGGTAAACAAGCTTACAGTGCTGCGTGCGCGATTGTTAAAGGTCGCTGGCACGAAGGGAAATTTAAACCAGCGGTCACTAAAACACAATCTCTAGGAGATTGTACAGCTCAGCGAGCTGAACTACTAGCATTCAAGATGGCGCTTGAAAATACCGATCGAGAATTCCCCACACTCATAGTGTGCGATTCGTATTATTGCGTTCAGTCTTACAATGAATACTTGCAGATCTGGCTTCAGAATGGTTTTAAGGATGCAAAAGGAGGCACAATCAAGCATAAAATGCTTTGGGAACAAGTAGTTCATTTGCAGAAAGAACTACCAAAGACTCACGTGATACATACACTGAGTCATCAACGTGATGGCGTTCACGTTGCAGGGAATTCATTGGCTGATGAGGCAGCGAAGGCAGCGGTGCAAACGGCTTCCGTAGCCGCCATCACACGGTCAAAAACAAAAATAGACAGCGATATATTACAAGCTGTAGCGCTACAGGAAAAGATTCGATAAAAACACTCCCGAAAGGCTTTCCAGTGAAATACTCATATATGACTGATACAAACAATGTTCAGTTTGCTCGAATCCCTGGAGTGGGGGATAGGGCAATTCCAAACATGGAACATAGGTTAGGACTTATCATAGCGGCACACAAAGGACTTGCTTCTGTACATGCTGGCGTCTCAGCCACAGTATCGTTATTAAAACAGAGATACTGGTGGCCACAAATGAGAAGACAAACACCGAACTATGTTCTAGAATGTGAAATATGTCAAAAAATGAAAGTATCAACAGTGAGACGACCAGCTCAGACGCCCCTTCTAATCTCGGATAAACCATTAGCTTGTGTTTACCTGGACCACTGTGGTCCCTTACAAAGGGATGGTAACTATAAATATATCTTGGTTGCAGTGGATTCATGCACGAGATTCATATGGATGTGGCCCCAGCGATTGGCTGACGCCAGAACTGTTATAAAAGATTTGCGAGTCTTTATCGGCACATACGCAATTGACATGCTGCATTCTGACCAGGGTCCTGCTTTTAGCTCTCGAGCTTATAAGGAGGCCATGACCAGCATGGGCACTGCATTGCGGTATTCTTGTCCATTTCATCCCGAGGGAAACGGAATCGTAGAAAGAAAAAACCGTGACATAAAGCAATCTATAACAGAGAAGATATTAGGTTCGGGAGCTGGGTGGGTCAAACATCTAATAAGTGTCCAACGTAGTCTAAATAACCTGCCAAGAAATTCTCTGAGGGGATTCAGTCCGTACGAATTATTGTTTGGAACTAGAATGATGGTCTTAGATCTTGACAGTCAGACTTCAGTGGTTAAAGAAAAAAGCTTTGATATCAAAGACCAGTGGAGTCTCAAATGTATTTAAGACAGTGTTTTCAGGGGCTCTAACACCATTTAAAGCCATTCTGGGTATTTTTCCAGACTTTGTCCATTCCGTCTTTGGTGGACTTCCTCTCCTTTTGGGACTAGTGGCAGGAATCCTATTTTTGATCCTGTTATTTCGCTATGGCAAACCGTGTCACAGACAAAACACCTGCGACAAGGGAAGAAACAATCCTAGCCATTGGATACCGGGACCGGATATCTAAAATCCTTGGACTGTCCCGGCTTAGAGACCTGAACATGACTTGGTTTCTTTCATTTAGACCTATGTGGCAAAGCTGTGTTTTACCTGTATTAAGGTGCTTGCTATGCGGAGAAGAATGCGTGTTGGACACCTGTCTGACGCTACAATCGGATGCGCCAATGGATGCAGAAACTTTGTTGGGTCCGGTCACGGCTCATGCATTGTGCTGTCCCCTGCGGCTACCAATCCTGATGACGGCATTCGTGGAGACTTCAGCACTACGATTAAGGGGTAGTGAGGTTCAAGATGAAAGCAGCATCGATCAGGTACGACCTTCTGTCAGCTATGCTGATCAAAACATCAATGAAGGCAATCATGCTCATGAATGCATGGTAACATCTTTTTCCGAGTTAATGGAACTTTCACAGGAAGCTGTTGACAGCTTTTTCGAGAGTCTAAATGATATGATGTTCTCACCAGAGCAGAAATAATGACTTTTGAGCAAGCTAGCACAAGGCGTTCCCAACACCCTGAATTTGGCCTTCAACTTTGATAATAAAGTATCATGAACAAATTTTTCTCCAGTTTACGGACAGCGGAACATAATTTTTCAAGCGGCCCCAAGAATATTTTTCAAATTTTTCGGGACACTTATCTTCTGCTTAAAGTAGAGACTATTCTTAGAAAACTATATTTCTATTTTTAGGTCCTTTAAAGAGATTAGCTGCCCTCTGGCATGTTCATAAATATTTTATTTTGTGATGAAATGGTCTCGCATTTTTTCTTCTGTATTAAGAGCCATTTCATGTGTTATTTTTCAATATTTTATTCATAATGATGTATAAATATGCGTGATTAATTTAGCATTTTTCTACTGCTTGAGTGCATATAATGCTTCTCGTATATTACATAATTTCAAAATGCATATGGATGTATTTTGGGGTGGTACGGTATACACATATACTGCGATATATTTACTATGCCTAGATCTTGTAAATATGGACATAGTCAGCGTGGAGTGGGTGTGATGTATTCCTATAGGTTCTGTATCGATTCCCCTATTCCCGGCCCTGTTCTGGTTAATACTTAACTAGCAGCCGACCCACGGTGCAAAAAACCGCTATCTGATTAAGCCACACCACGGCACAGAAACGTGTTATCTGATTAGGTAATAACGCATGCCATCTAATTAGACAAGCACTATTCCTCCAGCCCCTGATAAGGCATACGGAGTTCTCAAAACAAATCAAACCTATGACAACCTGGGAAAATCCCTGCGGCCATTGTTTTGATTTCACAGAGAACTTCAGCAAAAGAATGTGCGAACAAGCCCGTTCGTATGACATCCTTATTGACGCATCCATGTCCATCCTTACGTCAATCTCGACACCTTACAGGTATAAATATTACCGACGTTGCCTTAAGCAAACTCACGCGGTGGTGACGAGATCGGAGCAGCGAGACGCGCTGAGGAGCCCAGCAGAGAGCGAAGCCCACACGCGCTGCCCCGCCTTCCTGACGCGCTGAGAACGAGACGCTGCTTTTCTCCTGCCGAGAAATCCAGCTCCGGCGCTTCCAAGCGGCCCTCGCGGGCAGCTGGAATATCAAGACCAGAGACGAGAGATACCAGCCCTCAACCATTCTAGATCTCAGGTACAGAACTGAACCACCCCTTACAGAGAATTCTTGAGTCAGTCACTTGGCAAAAACAAACTTAACTTAAACTGCTACTTATCTACTCCCGCCCACGTATTAAGCTTAGGTCAGGTACACTGGGGTAGGCGTAGTTAGAAGCACCAGTTGAGTACGATTAATCAAATGTATATATGTATGTATCTATTTTATCGATTTTAAATATCATATGGCTTAGAAACCATATTAATGCTTCTGCAGTATTATTTTATACTTCTGCTTTTATTGTATGCACTTTACTTAACCATAAGTATCGCAATAATATCGATTCATTTCTCTTGTACGAGAAAAGAGACTGATCAATAAATACCATCTTTTATTGAACACGCCCGTCTCTTCCTTTTCTCTACAATCTGGTGAAACTAAGAATGCACGTACTGACTGAGTAAAATAAGTTGTCTTTTGTTTTCACACGACTCTAGAGATACACTCTTGATTAGGGGAGAGCAAAGTTGTCATGTTCTATGGTTGTCAGAAACTAAATCCCTTCTAGTCTATCCAGGGAAGTTAAACTCCTCCTTGTCTATTCGAGAAAGTTTCTAGTGAACTCTGAGCTAGCTGGCAAAACCAAAAACTTTAAGTCTAATATCGTCAGTAGAAGACCTAGTTAACCTCTGCCCTAGATCTATACAATTGAAGATATTATTCCAATGCGCAGAGCCTATTGGGATAATAGGAACTACACTACACTTTGAGCCATTGGTATTGTAAATGACACATTTTTTATTTATGTGTTGGTTTTGAAAATAGAGAAATTAATAGCTTTGTCATTTACAATGCCAATAGTTTTAACTTTCGCAAATGTGACACCTATAGCATTTGTAATGCAATATGTGTTGTATTTACAGTGCTTGGGACCTCAAGCCAAACCTAAAAACAGAAGGGGCTAGTGAGTGAAAGGCATTGTGTAAAAAGTGAAAGGCATTAACCTTTAAACAGATAGGTAACGCAGATACATCAGAAAAGATATCTTCTCTTCCACCGTTATATGGGGAGAATCATTCTCAGCTCTCGAGCAGAAAGGAAACATTTACCTGCAAACACACGAGCCTTTTCAATCTACCAACTGAGTCAGAAATAGAAGCCATTAATACTGGACGTGGTACCTGCTGCTGAGGTCACAGGTCCCCTGGTGGCATATTTCACCACATTATTTCAGATCGGAAATGCTGCAGTAAAAGGTTATCCAGGGATGCAAGGAGCGACAGTGAAGACTGAGCAGGCATCTAAGCAGGGGTCTGGCAAGGGGTTGTTCTGCACAGCTAGCAGCAGCCATCGTCCCCTGACCCCTAGAACTGAACATACAATGGCAGAGCCAGCTTATAGTCATCCACGCCCAGAGCCTCAACAAGAGGAGTTATCAGAGTAGTAGCACAAAAACACCAGAGTTCCATGCAACTGTTCTTTCTACTCATGAACTTTTTAAAGGGCACTTTAGGGCTTTTTGGAAAGTACTTCGGCTTTAGGAGGATTACCCTGGAAAGGAAGCAGGATAACGTTTTAAAAATGAGCTCATGCCAGTGGTGGAGAACGCATTGCAGCAAGCACTAAGGTTATGTGTGGCTACACTCAAGCCCCACAGCCGGCCCCTCAAAGGGGCCAACGACGACAAAACCCATATTTAAAGAAATTTGCATATGTGCAAGAGCAAAGTGACCTCAATCACGGTGAAGAGAGCCAGTAGCTGAAGCTAGGCTATAGGCTGTGTGGCAAACGAAAGCAAAATGTGAGTGCCTCGAGAACAGACAAAAAAGGAAGAAGGTTGACAGAAAGACTGTACGTGTACATAAATTATGTATTTTTATTATGTTTTTTAAAAGAAAATATGAGGCTTGTGATAAAGTTAAACTGTGTTTAGGACAGACCCAATTACCTAATACTTAAAGCCTTTCTCAATATAGGACACATCTAAAACAGCAAGAAAAAAATCTAGAACTGCACGCCAATATTAATATTTCTATGCTCCTTGACTTTCACATGTCATGACAATTGTTTTTAACTTTTGCACTGCTTTTAGCGCTGTGCAAAAGTAAATAATAATAATACATCTTTTAAAAACAGATATAATTAAACTAATCACTTGGGTTTTGATAGTGCTCCATGCCATACCTCTGACGTTTCTTAAATGTGCGAATAACTGATGTTTTTATTACCCAATGCAATGTTATAGAATGTACTGACCTCTGAAGGATGGAAGGCTGAGTCGGCCTTGGTGGGATTCGACTTTGTGACCTGCAGATCTCAGCATGACCTAGTGGCGAGCATTCAACTGAGCCCCTGAAATGACTACGTTTGAATGCACATCAATTATGAGGCAGAAGACCAGACACAAACTGTGCGCCAAGATTTTTAAGCAGCGAAGTAGCAAAAATGCATTGCTATCCTGCCTAATGTACTTTGCCAACACCAGGATGAAACCAAGGTTTGGGCATCCATAGGCCTTACAGGTGCGGTACATAATATACTACTGTCCCTGTTATTTCGAACGCGATGGGCCACTTACGAGTCCAAAAACAGCTTCCTGCAAATTTTTTTTAAAGGATATTATCAAGGCAACTTTTATCCTGTCCCTTGTGAAATGCAATATACCCCCACAGAGAACCGCATTCCACACAGCCTGGGGGTTTAGTGGTCGGCATCCACCAGGATCCCACGCTCGGCAATAATTATTTTTAGTCACCGAGTAGGGGCGGGAAACATCCTTTACTCACAGTAAAAATAGAAGTGTTTGGCTTTCACGTAAATATCACGAAACAAAGGTATTAAAGAACAAGATCCGCAGCCCGGCTTGAACAGGAAGCCAGGCAACCTGTGTTGGGACAGGGGCGGGGCCGTAAAAAGACAGGAAGCAGACGGGAGCCTACCCCGCGCTCCTGTGCTGAAGCGCTCCTGTGCCCGTCAGCCGGAAGATTTGCGTGTCAGCTAGCGGGGCTCTCCTGCTCGTGGAGAGCCCCGCCTGCTGCTGAGGATGACCCGCTGCCTGCCGAGGGAGAGAGGGACACACGAAAAGAACTCGGTGAGTGGGATGTGAGGGGGGGGATGTGTGCGCGCGTGCCTGTGTGTGTGCGAGTGTGTCTGTGTGTGTGTGTTTGTGCCTGTGTGTGCGCATGTCTGTGTGTGTGTGTATGTATGCATGCATGCATGCGTGCGTGTGTAAAAAGAGCCGATGACTGGTGGGGGGATGGAAAGTGAAAGTAACCAGCGCGCGTGTGTTTCAGTCTGTGTGGTGGCTGGCTGTGTGCGCACGTGTGGACGGAGCCGACGTGCGCGTTCACGCACCCAAATCCTGGAGAAAAGCTCGTAACACCCTCTTGTCCCTCATTCCCCCCGGACTGATCACTAAAGATGTCGAGACTGGACGCATCCTTCGGATGCTAACTCCAGCTCGACCTAAAAATACACTAAAAACATTAATGAGTCATTCCTTAAAGCTCCTGGACCCCATACTGGGCGCTAACGAGGCTGGATAACAAAAGCAGCCAGCTGGCAGTGACTGTGCTTACAGCCTGCCGAGACTAAATGAACTGTCACATTGACCATGTGAGCAGGGCAGGGAGGGGCAGTGAGAACTCTGCAGTTTTTCTTTTTTTTAATAGTAACAGACAAAAGTCGGCTTATAGTTAAAGCCCCCAGGTTCAGGAGGACAGCACTGCACCCCAATGTGGTAGATACTGTAACACCTTGCCTTTTGTTGTTTTCACGCACCCCCACAATCAACCTTCCACTGTAGTAGTCGCTACCTCTTTGCAGTGGAGTATTTTGTTTTCCAGGGTGGGTCCCATCTCAAGTAGTTTACTAAATTCAACACTGTAACTGTACCGACTGAAGGCGAGAGACGTGTTCTATTTCTCCACTGACATGGTACACACACACACGTGCTGTTACTCTCCAAGCTTCCACTGATACATTTGTACTGTTAGTCCACAGACGCACTGTTACTCTCCATGCTTCCACTGACGCAGTACACAGCAGCACTGTTACTCTCCATGCTTCCACTGACGCAGTACACACACAGCACTGTTACTCTCCATGCTTCCACTGACGGAGTACACACACAGCACTGTTACTCTCTACACTTCTACTGATAGTACACGCAGACACACTGTTATTCTCTATGCTTCCGCTGACACAGCACACACAGCTGCACTGTTACTCTCCATGCTTCCACTGATGCAGTACACACCAGCACTGTTACTCTCCATGCTTCCACTGATGCAGTACACACACAGCACTGTTACTCTCCATGCTTCCACTGACGCAGTACACACAGACACAGAGTTACTCTCCATGCTTCCACTGACACAGTGCACACACAGCTGCACTGTTACTCTCTATGCTTCCACTGACACAGTACACACACAGCACAGTTACTCTCCATGCTTCCACTGACGCAGTGCACACACAGCTGCACGGTTACTCTCAATGCTTCCACTGACACAACAAACACAGATGCACTGTTACTCTCCATGATTCCACTGACACAGTACACACACAGCACTGTTACTCTCCATGCTTCCACTGACGCAGTACACAGAGGCACAGAGTTACTCTCCATGCTTCCACTGACGCAGTACACACACAGCTGCACTGTTACTCTCCATGCTTCCACTGACACAGTACACACACAGCTGCACTGTTACTCTCCATGCTTCCACTGATGCAGTATACACACAGCACTGTTACTCTCCATGCTTCCACTGACGGAGTACACACACAGCACTGTTACTCTTCATGCTCCCACTGACAAAGTACACACACACAGCACTGTTACTCGGCATGCTCCCACTGACACAGTACACACACAGCACTGTTACTCTCCATGCTTCCACTGACGCAGTACACACAGGCACAGAGTTACTCTCCATGCTTCCACTGACGCAGTACACACACAGCTGCACTGTTACTCTCTATGCTTCCACTGACACAGTACACACACACAGCTGCACTGTTACTCTCCATGCTTCCACTGATGCAGTATACACACAGCACTGTTACTCTCCATGCTTCCACTGACGGAGTACACACACAGCACTGTTACTCTTCATGCTCCCACTGACAAAGTACACACACACAGCACTGTTACTCGGCATGCTCCCACTGACACAGTACACACACAGCACAGTTACTCTCCATGCTTCCACTGACGGAGTACACACACAGCACTGCTACTCTCCATGCTCCCACTGATGCAGTACACACACAGCACTGTTACTCTCCATGCTTCCACTGACACAGTACACACAGACACAGAGTTACTCTCCATGCTTCCACTGACGCAGTACACACGCAGCACTGTTACTCTCAATGCTTCCACTGACGGAGTACACACACAGCACTGTTACTCTCCATGCTTCCACTGACAAAGTACACACACAGCAGCACTGTTCCTCTCCATGCTTCCACTGACAACGTACACACACACAGCACTGTTACTCTCTACACTTCTACTGATAGTACACGTAGACACACTGTTATTCTCTATGCTTCCGCTGACACAGCACACACAGCTACACTGTTACTCTCCATGCTTCCACTGACAGTACACACAGACACAGTTACTCTCCATGCTTCCACTGACGCAGTACACACACAGCACTGTTACTCTCCATGCTTCCACTGACCCAATGCACACACAGCTGCACGGTTACTCTCAATGCTTCCACTGACACAACAAACACAGATGCACTGTTACTCTCCATGCTTCCACTGACACAGTACACACACAGAACTGTTACTCTCCATGCTTCCACTGACGCAGCACACACAGACACAGAGTTACTTTCCATGCTTCCACTGACGCAGTACACACACAGCTGCACTGTTACTCTCCATGCTTCCACTGATGCAGTATACACACAGCACTGTTACTCTCAATGCTTCCACTGACGCAGTACACACACAGCATTGTTATTCTCCATGCTTCCACTGACGCAGTACACACACAGCACTGTTACTCTCCATGCTTCCACTGACAAAGTACACACACACAGCACTGTTACTCTCCATGCTTCCACTGACGGAGTACACACACAGCACTAATACTCTCTACACTTCTACTGATAGTACATGTAGACACACTGTTATTCTCTATGCTTCCGCTGACACAGCACACACAGCTGCACTGTTACTCTCCATGCTTCCACTGACAGTACACACATACACAGTTACTCTCCATGCATCCACTGACGCAGTACACACACAGCACTGTTACTCTCCATGCTTCCACTGACGCAGTACACACAGACACAGAGTTACTCTCCATGCTTCCACTGGCACAGTGCACACACAGCTGCACTGTTACTCTCTATGCTTCCACTGACACAGTACACACACAGCACTGTTACTCTCCATGCTTCCACTGACGCAGTGTACACACAGCTGCACAGTTACTCTCAATGCTTCCACCGACACAACAAACACAGATGCACTGTTACTCTCCATGATTCCACTGACACAGTACATACAGCACTGTTACTCTCCATGCTTCCACTGACGCAGTACACAGACACAGAGTTACTCTCCATGCTTCCACTGACGCAGTACACACACAGCTGCACTGTTACTCTCCATGCTTCCACTGACACAGTACACACACAGCTGCACTGTTACTCTCCATGCTTCCACTGACGCAGTACACACACAGCTGCACTGTTACTCTCCATGCTTCCACTGATGCAGTATACACACAGCACTGTTACTCTCCATGCTTCCACTGACGGAGTACACACACAGCACTGTTACTCTCCATTCTCCCACTGACAAAGTACACACACACAGCACTGTTACTCTCCATGCTTCCACTGACGGAGTACACACACAGCACTGTTACTCTCCATGCTTCCACTGACGGAGTACACACACAGAACTGTTACTCTCCATGCTTCCACTGACGCAGCACACACAGACACAGAGTTACTCTCCATGCTTCCACTGACGCAGTACACACACAGCTGCACTGTTACTCTCCATGCTTCCACTGACGCAGTACACACATAGCTGCACTGTTACTCTCCATGCTTCCACTGATGCAGTATACACACAGCACTGTTACTCCCCATGCTTCCACTGACAAAGTACACACACACAGCACTGTTACTCTCCATGCTTCCACTGACGGAGTACACACACAGCACTGTTACTCTCTACACTTCTACTGATAGTACACGTAGACACACTGTTATTCTCTATGCTTCCGCTGACACAGCACACACAGCTGCACTGTTACTCTCCATGCTTCCACTGACAGTACACACAGACACAGTTACACTCCATGCTTCCACTGATGCAGTACACACACAGCACTGTTACTCTCCAGACTTCCACTGACGCAGTACACACACAGCACTGTTACTCTCCATGCTTTCACTGACGCAGTACACACACAGCAGCACTGTTACTCTCCATGCTTTCACTGACGCAGTACACACACAGCAGTGTTACTCTCCCATGCTTTCACTGACACAATACATGAACACAGAGTTACTCTCCATGCTTCCACCGACGCAGTACACACACAGCACTGTTACTCTCCATGCTTCCACTGACGCAGTACACACACAGCACTGTTACCCTGTATGCTTCCACTGACGCAGTACACACACAGCTGCACTGTTGCTCTCCATGCTTCCACTTAGAGAACACGCTTACACTGACGCAGTATACACACAGCAATGTTACTCTTCACGCTTCCACTGATAGAACACGCTTACACTAACGGAGTATACACACAGCACTGTTACTCTCTACACTTCTACTGATAGTACACGTAGACACACTGTTATTCTCTATGCTTCCGCTGACACAGCACACACAGCTGCACTGTTACTCTCAATCAATCAATCAATCAATCAAGTACTTGTAGAGCGTGCTACTTACCTGTAAGGGTACCAAGGCGCTGAAGGGAGGGGGGGTGTGCTGCTACAGCTCGAAGAGCCAAGTCTTGAGGAGTCTTCTGAAGGTGAGTAGGTCTTGGGTCTGCCGTATGTGGGTAGCGAGGGTGTTCCAGGTCTTGGCGGTGAGGTAGGAGATGGATCTGCCGCAGGAGGTCGTTCGTTGGATGCGGGGGACAGTGGCGAGGGCGAGGCTGGTGGAGCGGAGCTGGCGGGTGGGGGTGTGGAAGCTGAGTCTGCTGTTCAGGTAGGCTGGTCCTGTGTTGTGGAGAGCTTTGTGTGCGTGGGTGAGGAGCTTGAAGGTGATCCTCTTGTCGACGGGGAGCCAGTGTAGGTTTCTCAGGTGGGGGGTGTAGAGGCTGTGGATGTTGACGATCAGTCGGGCGGAGGCGTTTTGGATGCGTTGCAGTCGTCATAGGTGTTTGGCTGGGATTCCTGCGTAGAGTGCATTTCCGTACACCAGTCTGCTTCGAGGGCGAGGGCCTGTGTCACCGTTCTTCTTGTTTCGGTCAGTATCCACTTGTAGATCCTGCAGAGCATGCGGAGGGTGTTGTAGCAGGAGGAGGAGACGGTGTTGACCTGCTTAGACATGGAGAGGGAGGAGTCGAGGATGAATCCTAGATTGCGTGCGTGGTCGGTGGGTGTTGGTGCTGTTCCCTGTTGGACCCGGCCTCGTGGCGTGGTCCTACCCCTCCCGCATGGCGGGCCCGGGATGACATCGGCCTCCGTCGACCCGCCGTTGACCCCCCTGAACACGAACCATCGACGAGAGCAGCCCCCTGGCAACCCACAGCTCTCCCCCCTGGGACCCCAGCGGACCCTGCTCGCCAACACTGCCGGTCTGGCGACCATGCCAGGCCACCATTTCCGGCCCGACTCCATCTTGGGCCCATCACGTCCCGAGCACGTGGCCGCAGCCATCCCTGGCCCCGGCCCCAGCGAAGCCCCGACATCGAGGCACCAAGATCCTCCCAGGTGGTAGAGTGGCCACTTGGCGGATCTCGGAGGAGGGGAGTTTCGATGGGCCTCCAGCCATCCCCGGACGCCTGGTGTCGATCGCCCTCCAGCCTCCCTGGGCCCTGGCTCCACCCCCTGCTGGGTGTCTGGACACCTTCATCCCGGCCCCTCAGACCCCCAGGCGCGAGGGTCCGGACATCAAAGGACTCCAGTCCTATATCTGGGCCAGCCCTGGATTAGGACGCCAGTTGTATCTTGGAGTCGAAGCCCTGCTGACCTTGTCGCGGCTGATCCTGATCCGAACTCTTGCACCTGAACCATCTTCGAGGCCCTGCTGACGCTGTCGCGGCCTGACCAAGCTGAACCACCTCCGAGGCCCTTCTGACGCTGTCGCGGCCTGACCAAGCTGAACCACCTTCGAGGCCCTGCTGACGCTGTCGCGGCCTGACCAAGCTGAACCACCTTCGAGGCCCTGTTGACGCTGTCGCGGCCTGACCAAGCTGAACCACCTTCGAGGCCCTGCTGACGCTGTCGCGGCCTGACCAAGCTGAACCACCTTCGAGGCCCTGCTGACGCTGTCACGGCCTGACCAAGCTGAACCACCTTCGAGGCCCTGCTGACGCTGTCGCGGCCTGATCAAGCTGAACCCCCTTCGAGGCCCTGCTGACGCTGTCGCCGCCTGACCACGCTGAACCACCTTCGAGGCCCTGCTGACGCTGTCGCGGCCTGACCAAGCTGAACCACCTTCGAGGCCCTGCTGACGCTGTCGCGGCCTGACCAAGCTGAACCACCTTCGAGGCCCTGCTGAGGCTGTCGCGGCCTGATCAAGCTGAACCCCCTTCGAGGCCCTGCTGACGCTGTCGCGGCCTGACCACGCTGAACCACCTTCGAGGCCCTGCTGACGCTGTCGCGGCCTGACCAAGCTGAACCACCTTCGAGGCCCTGCTGACGCTGTCGCGGCCTGACCCCGTGAACTATCCACGCACTAGTTGGTGCCAAGACTGTCCCGCTACCCCATTATTCCCGAAACCACGACTTTATGGATCCCTCAATCCCTGCCTGCTAACCTGCTAAGTACCTGCCTTCAATTCTTATATAAAGATACTTGTGAATATTCCGTCGTGTGGTGTCCGTCTGTAGTAGTGTGATTGCTCAGCTGGTACGATTGTAGGAGAGGAGCCTCGCCAAGGAGGCCTCCCTACGGCGCTCGGCCTATTCCATAGAGAGAGGTGAGTCTCGGGGCGGGCAGTCAGACATCTTCTGTCTCCCCTGGGATCGCCTTTCCAACATTCCCAGTGTGGTCGGCCACCAGGAGTCGTCCCAGGCTGAGGGGGTGGATCCGAGGATGAGGACCTCCGTCTTGTCCGAGTTCAGCTTCAGACGGCTGCTCCTCATCCAGTCGGTGACGGCCTTCGTTCCCTCGTGGAGGTTGGTTTTGGCGGTGTGTGGGTCCTTGGTGAGGGAGAGGATGAGCTGGGTGGCGTCGGCGTAGAAGATGAGGGATGAGCCCTGGGGGACGCCGCAGATGATGTCGGTGGCTTTCGATCGGAAGGGTGGGAGGCAGACGCTCTGGGTTCGGCCGGTGAGGAAGGACATGGTCCAGTCAAGGGCCTTCTCTTGGATTCTGGCTTCTAGGAGGCGTGTCTTTAGAGTGCGTTGGCAGACCGTGTTGAAGGCGTCCGACAGGTCTAGGAGGATGAGGGCTGATGTTTTGCTGTTGTCTAGTTGGCGCCTGATGTTGTCTGTGGCGGCGATGAGGGCTGTCTCGGTGCTGTGGTTTCGTCTGAATCAGGACTAGGACGGGTCCAGGATGTTGTTGTCTTCCAGGTGGCGGGTCAGTTGCATGTTGACGATTTTCTCGATGACTTTAACCGGGAATGGGAGCAGGGAGATGAGCCGGAAGTTCTTGAGTTCCTTGGGGTCTGCTTTGGGCTTCTTGAGGAGGGCGTTGATTTTGGCGTGCTTCCAGCTTTCTGGGAATGTCGCTGTTTCGAAGGAGATGTTGATGACCTTCCGAAGTTGGGGTGCGATGGCTGTGTCTGCTTTGTTGAATACGTTGTGTGGGCACGGGTCAGACGGAGATCCTGATCGTGTCTCATCGTGGTTGATGTTGGACCAGGAGGTCAGGCGGTTGGCTCTAGTGGTATTCACAGGGGAGGTGGAGTCTGGCGTAGTCGGGGCGGTCGTGGTGTTCAAGCTGTCGTGGATGTCAGCGATGTTGCGGTGGAAGAAGATGGCCAGTGAGTCGCACAGTTCTTGTGAGGGCGGGATGTCATTGGCGCTGGGGTTGGAGAGTTTTTTTACGATGCTGAAGAGCTCTTTGCTGTCATGTGCGTTGTTATAAATAAAACTGTAAACTTTGTACTTGTATAGCGCACTTATACCCTGAGGCCTCTAGGCGCTGTACGCAACCGCTGTGGAACCCTTCCTGGCTTTTCCCTGTGAAGTGTCCACTCCTGGGCATCCCCAAGGTGAAGCTAGGCATCCCAGCGCTGATGGGGTCATTGTGGAGATTAAGCAAGCTATTGCCCAGAGTTGCACCCATGATTAGATTAGGCACCGAGGCGAGAATTATCAGGTCCGAGGAAATTGAGCCCAAGACCCGCCGAGGCGGGAATTGAACCCTGGCCCCGGGCCAGACCTCTGCATCAGGGTCTGCTGCTCTAACCATTGAGCCACACTTCTCCACTAACCAAGCGGTCTTTGAAGGAGGATCTCTTGGCTAATCTGATGAGGTGGTGATGTCTGCGGGTAGCGTCCTTGTGGGCTGCGTGGTTGTCTGGTGTGCGTTCGTGGAGCCATGTCTTCTACAGTTTTCGGCATGCGCTTTTGGAGGCCTGGAGCTTGTTGGTGAACCATGTGGCTCTCTTGCTGGTGTGACTGTAGGGGGGTTTCTTGAGCGGGGCGAGGGTGTTGGCGTAGTTGTCGATCCACTGTCTGAGGTTGAGGGTTGCGGTGTCAGAGTTGTGGGCTCGGTGGGTGGGTTCTTGGCGAGGGAGGTGAGTAGCTGGTCTTTGGTGACTTTGCTCCAGCAGCGGCGAGGCAGCTGTTGGGTGGAATGGTGCGTGGTTGGTTTCTTAAAGGTGAAGTGGATGCAGCGGTGGTCGGTCAAGTGGAGTTCGGTGGTGTGATTGAAGGCGACATGGGAGCCTGTGGAGAAGATAGGGTCTATCGTGTGGCCGGCGGTGTGGGTGGGTGCAGTGAGAAGTTGTCTGAGGCCGAGGTTGGCGAGGTTGTCGATCAGGGTGGTGGAGTTGGTGTCGTTGTTGATCTCGAGGTGGAAGTTCAGGTCCCCGAGGAGGATATAGTCCGTGGAGGCGAGTGCATGGGTGCTGGCGAGGTCAGCGATGGAGTCGCTGAACTGACCCCGGGGTCCGGGGGTCTGTAGATGAGTATTCCTCTGAGGGTGGTGTTGGGGTTGGTGTGTATCCGGAAGTGCAGGTGTTCGGCAGTGTTGAGGGTGTCGTCTGTGTGGGTGGCGACCTTGAGGGTGGACTTGTGTACGATGGCTCCTCCTCCTCTGATTCCGTTGGCGCGATCCCTGCGGGTGATCTTGTAGCCGTCCGGGATGGCTATGGTGATGTCGGGCGCCGAGGAGTCGTTCCACCAGGTCTCGGTCAGGAAGGCCACGTCTGGGGCGAAGGTGTCGAGCAGATCCCAGAGCTCGACGGAGTGTTTGCGTGCGGAGCGGGTGTTGAGGAGTATGCAGCGGAGGTGGTTGGGTCCGGTCCTTGGGGGTTTGGTGGTTCTGTCGCAGGTGAAGCTGCAGATGTGGCAGGAGAAGGGTCAGTGGGTCAGTTTCGGGGTGGCCTGGAAGCAGGCGAGGTTTCAGCCGGCGTTGAGTGCGTGGAGGCTGCTGGCATCGTATTGGAGTCTGGTGTCGTGGAGTTCGTGGGGTCCAGGGGTTATGGCACTGGGCGCAGTCCAGGTGCGGACGGGGGCAGACGGGCTTGCCTTAGGCACACCAGCGGCGCGCCCACTGCGCGTGGCCGCTTCTCGGCCTGCATAAGAGGAGGCTTGGGAGGGAGGACCAGTTTGGAGGCAGGAGCGGGGAGGCCAATGGGAGTGCTGGGGAATGGGGCCACAGGGAGGCAGCGGCGGGAAGGCCGGGTAGGGGGAGGTGGGGGGTGGGGGGGAGATAGCAGCAGAAGGGGCACCAGGAAGCGGCAATCAGCGGGTCTGCAGGCGACGAGTGGCGGTGTGGGGCGACCTGCCTGCAAGCAGGGTCAAAGGTCGCTCCCGATCACCGTTGCTCGGCCTGTATTTAGAGGAGGCCTGTGAGGGAGGAGCAGCTGGGAGGGTGGAGCGGGGAGGCCAATGGGAGAGCTGGGGGGCGGGGCCGCAGGGCGGCAGCGGTGGGAAGGCCGGGTAGGGGGCGGTGGGGGCAAGATGGCGGCAGAAGGGGCACCAGGAAGCGGCAATCAGCGGGTCTGCAGGCGACGAGTGGCGGTGTGGAGGCGACCTGCCTGCAAGCAGGTTCAAGGGTCACTCTCCATGCTTCCACTGACAGTACACACAAACACAGTTACTCCCTATGCTTCCACTGACACAGTACACACACAGCTGCACTGTTACTCTCCATGCTTTCACTGACAGTACACATAGACACAGAGTTACTCACCATGCTACCACTGACGCAGTACACACAAAGCACTGTTACACTTCAAGCTTCCACTGACAGAATACACATGTGTACTGTTATTCCCCAGTCACACTGTAACTCTTCATGCTTCCACTGACGCACTACACACTTCACGCTTCCACTGATAGAACACGCTTACACTGACGCAGTATACACACAGCACTGTTACTCTTCACGCTTCCACTGATAGAACACGCTTCCACCGATGTAGTATACACACAGCACTGTTACTCTCTACACTTCTACTGATAGTACACATAAACACACTGTTATTCTTTATGCTCCCACTGACACAGCACACACAGCTGCACTGTTACTGTCCATGCTTCCAATGACAGTACACACAGACACAGTTACTCTTCATGCTTCCACTGACACAGTACACACACAGCTGCACTGTTACTCTCCATGATTTCACTGACAGTACACACAGACACAGTTGCTCTTCATGCTTCCACTGACTCCCTACAAACACAGCACTATTACGCTCTATCCTTCCACTGATAGTACACACAGATACACTGTTACTCTCCATGCTTCATCTGAAGCAGTACACAGATGCACTGTTACTCTCTATGCTTTAACCGATAGTACACACAGACACACTGTTACTCGCTATATTTCCACTGACACAGTGCACACAGATGCACTGATACTCTATCCTTCTACTGATAGTATATACAGGCGCACTGTTACTCGCTATGCTTCCACTGACACAGTGCACTGATACGCTCTATCCCGCCACTGATAGTACACATAGACGCACTGTTACTCGCTATGCTTACACTGACACAGTGCACACAGATGCACTGATACTCTCTATCCTTCCACTGATAGTACACACAGACGCACTGTTACTCGCTATATTTCCACTGACACAGTGCACACAGATGCACTGATACTCTCTATCCTTCCACTGAGAGCACACACAGATGCACTGATACTCTCTATCCTTCCACTGACACAATGCACACATGCGCACTGATACTCGCTATGCTTACACTGACACAATGCACATAAACACACTGATACTCGCTATGCTTCCACTGGCGCAATGCACACAGACGCACTGTTACTCGCTATGCTTCCACTGACACAATGCACACAGATGCACTGATACTCTCTATCCTTCCACTGATAGTACACACAGACGCACTGTTACTCGCGATGTTTCCATTGACACAGTGCACACAGATGCACTGATACTCGGTCAGTCAGTCAAAAAGTCTTTATTTCGATTAATTAAAATCATAAAAGCAGCATCATACATAAAAACAGGTTGCAATAAAGTCCACAGGTAGATTAGTGTGCAAAGTATTACCAGCTATTCTTTCATATATACAGAATTTACAGATCATAATTTGTTCATTTGCTAAACTTTGTAGTGCCACTAACGAAACTACAGTTTAAAACTATACTATATACAATAAAAATGGAGAAAAGTTTTGCAAGAATTCATATATATACACGGTATTTACAGTTCATGAGTTTTGCAAGTGTCAGGCTTTGCAACACCAAATTAGAACAAATACAATTTAAATTCCCCCTTCTTCTTCTACTCTATTTTCTAATAGACAGGTGTTCATACTTTTCCTATTGGTCCTTACTGCAGCCACCAAAAAACTTGCTACACTAAAAATAGTATGCACGAGGAGGGCGTGGCTACGAGCCAACCGAAATGGCGGCGTAGTACGGGAGCTCTGAGACCGAAGCGGCTTCCAGTGCATTAATCCGTTAACCCAGCCGACACATTGTACCTCCGGTAGCCAGACCGGAGTGCCGACGCTGAGGGGTGTGGTCCGAACCTATTCTGGACCGAATCGAGTGCCGCCGGCCGCAGGTGCGGAGACGGGCCCTGGGACATCCGCCGGACGCCGTCCTGCCGCAGATCAGCGGGCCGACCGGAAGTACCCTGTGGTCGGGGAGCCCTGCCGGAGGTTGCCGCTGGTCAATCGCGGTCTGAGGCGCCGGCTGTCCTGATCGAGACTGGAGGTGGGTCGGCCTGGGGACATCATTCGCCCGACAGCGTTGCTGGCCCGGGGTGTGGAGGGCTGCGGCCCCAGCGTTTGAGAGCCCCGGTATCAGGAGTCCGAAGTACTGCTGTGCGGGCGGGGCGCGACTGCGGCGCCCGTCCCCACCTCTTCCCGATCACTGGTGCACGGAACGACCTGCGCGACGGCCCCTGGGGTCTGCGCTGCCGGGACTGGTGTGGCATTGGAGAGGCCCAGTATTCTTCGCGGAGCCCGGGAATCCTCAAGGGCTTGAGGCGGGCAGTGACCCTGAGAGTCACTACAGCCTGGGAGGCGGATAAGGAGCGCTGGCGAGCGCTCAGAGGTGTGCAGCCCGGTGGCTGCCTCACGCAAGTGCCTAACTCGGATCTCCCTTACGGCGGACCAGTGACCCTGACCGACGGCGCCATTTTACTGCCGCCAGTTTGCTACCGCTTCCCCACAACCTGGCCCAGATTGCCTACGGCCACACTTTGCACCAAAGGTGCCGGCACGATCACGAGCCATAACATAAACGCTATGACGGGAAGAGGTACCAGGCACGCTGCGGCGCAATCCAAGCTGGAGAAGTACACCTTTGAAAAAAACGCTGTAAAACACCCGGAGGGTCGCACATCCATGGATAAGAGTACAGAGGGAGATGGCTCCAAAAAAGTGACGTTGGAAGATCTGATGCAGATGCTCTCCAGTGTACAGACGACGGTGGGGTCTATATCAACGGACATTGGCCTGCTGAGGGCAGACCTCCACAAGATGACGGAACGTGTGGCGCAGGTGGAAGTAGTCACCAAATCGTTGGTGGAAGACACTTCGGAATTACAACTTGCTGCAGAGCGCATGGAGGCGGTCACCAGAAAACTGCAGGAACGACTGGACGATCAAGAAGGGCGCTCCAGGAGGAACAACGTCCGGATTTTAGGTATTCCAGAGTCGGAGGGCAAGCAATCCATGGATCTGTATGTGGAGGATTTAATCAGGACGAAGCTGCAACCAAAGGGCCTCTCCCATTTCTTTTCTGTCGAAAGAGCGCACAGGGTCCCCGGGGGAAGGCCCAAGCAAGGGGCGATACCGCGACCAGTGCTGGCTAGACTTTTTAACTTCCGTGATAGGGATGCCATACTGCAAACAGCCAGGGTCTCTGCACCTGTTAAGATACTGAACTCCACTCTTGCCTTCTTCCCAGACTACACGGCTGAGGTGGCCCAGCGACGGAAGACTTTCACTGACATCAAAAAAGCTCTGCGAGCTAAGGAGATACCCTACTCCATGCTTTTCCCGGCACGGCTACGAATCGTGGATAATCATAAGGCGTGGTTCTTCGACACCCCGGAGGTGGCGAGGGACTGGCTGGATGGTTGGAGGCGAGTGGAAGCACCGCGACGAAATGACAGGGGTCAACGTGGCCACCGGCCAGCTACTCCACCAGTTCACCAGACAACCCAGGGTCATAGCCAGGATCTATTTGCAGAATCGGGCCTGGAGGACGGAGAGCGCACGGAAGAGTAGACCCCTGCAATCATAGTCCTTGAGAGACACCTCTTTGGAACATTGTCGATGTAACCCTTGGCGGACACTCCGTGCTGGACGGAGGAGCTCACTTGGAGCCGCTCGTGAGGTCACGGAGCTACTTACCCCTTGCAAGCAAGTACTTTGGGTTGGGTTGGGACTAAGCACTCTGCTAAGTTGGGGAGGCGGGCGGTTTTGGACCCGTGCAGCAGGGAGGGGGGGAGGAGGGGGAATGTTTGACTGTTTTAGTTTTTGCACTAGGCAACGATCTATGGCACGTGCTACGCGTTTTAGCTGGGGACACTTTCCTTGCAGAGGTGGGATGCAGGACCCGTCCCCTATTGCCCAGTACGAAATCACACACACACCTCAATGGCAGTACACGTGACGGTTACACCTGAGCAGTGCGTGCCACATCCCTCTCACACGTCGACCTTCACAGTCCTCACATGGAATGTCAGGGGTTTAGGCGACAAGGTGAAGCGGGGCCTAGTACTGCAATACCTGAAGCGTTGCAACCCGGCGATAGTCCTGATGCAGGAGACTCACCTTTTGGGCCTGGCCTCGAGAGCGATGGACAGATGGGGGTATAAATTCATGGCACATGCGGATTTCTCCTCCGGCTCTAGAGGGACGGGAATACTTATTCGGAAGAATTTCCCGATGGAGTGTCAACAGACCAAAATTGATTCCCAGGGCCGCTTTGCAGCTGCGACGATACAGTGGGAGGGCCAACTTTTCAATTTTGTATCCGTGTATGTCCCACCGGGCCTACATGCCACGGCACACACGGCCCTAGCGGCCTTTCTACTGTCATTACCAACGGCGACGTTGGTAATAGGGGGCGACTTTAATGATGTTGTAGATCACACGATGGACAGACACCCACATACCACAACGGTGCGGGGAGGCGGGCGACTCGCTGGCCTAATAGAAGCCCTTGGCCTCACAGACAGTTGGCGATACAAACATCCCTACGAGAAGCAATACACTTATTACTCAGCAACACATCACTGTCTCTCACGAATAGACTACATCCTAATGTCCGGTGATGGGCTGCACGGCGTTGAGGAGGCGGACATCCGTCCGAGAGGAATCTCGGATCACTCGCCACTGCGGCTCACTTACATGAATCACCGTCCCCATAGAAGCCGCGTCTTTCCCATTCATGCGGGCTATCTGCTGAGCGCCCCTTTGATGAAAACCCTGTCCAACACCGCAACCCACTACTTTCAGGAGAATACTGGCTCCGTGAGCTCCCATAGCACCCTGTGGGAAGCATATAAAACGGTCATACGTGGGCAGGCAACTACATCCATTGCTGCCCAGAAACGTACTCAGCATCACGATCTCGGTGCCCTTGAGGACGCACTTCAGTGTGCGATCTCTGCCCAGGAGGCCCACCCTTCTCCGGCGACTGCTCAGGCAGTTCGACTGCGGAACGTTGAGTGGGTGACATGCCAAAGGGAGTTGGTACATACCAAGATTCAAGCCTCCTGTCATAGGGTCTATGAGTTGGGCGATAAGGCCGGCAAGATGCTGGCCTGGCTCGACAGAAAAGAAAAAGCGGGCAGGGTGATTGCACACCTGACGCCACCAGAGGGACCCTCGATCTCGGACCCCGGAGCCATAGTCGAACTTCTGGCTGATCACTTTGAGGCGATCTACGCTCCCGAGGCACCGTATTCGACTGACGAAGCCTATGAATATATTAAGGATCTGACGATCCCCTACCTCTCACCTGAGGCAGTATTGGAGCTTGAGGCGGACGTCACTGTGGAGGAGATACGTGAAGCGACCAGCGCACTCGCTTCTGGCAAGGCTCTGGGTCCCAATGGCCTCCCAATAGAACTGTATAAGCACACTGCCCTGATAACGGCCCCCCATCTTCTCCGAATGTTTACGGACAGTCTAGAAATGGGGGAACTCCCTAGACATCAACGCCTTGCCACAGTAATCCCGATCCATAAACCTGGTAAGGCACCGGAATCATGCTCTTCCTACCGCCCCATCTCCTTACTGAACGCGGAACCAAAGATCCTTGCCAAATTATTGGCACAGCGTTTGGCTCCACACCTGAACACCCTGGTACACCCGGATCAGTCCGGATTTATGCCGAATCGTAATACCTCATATAATCTACGCCGTCTTCAGGCGGTAATGGCCCGCCGGGAGTATATACAGGAGCCGGCGGTACTTCTCTCGCTTGACGCCACTATGGCGTTTGATACGGTGGAGTGGCCCTATCTGTTTGCTGTGCTTCATCGCATGGGCTTCGGCCCCAAGTTCTGCGCGTGGGTCCGCTTGCTTTACACTAAGCCACTAGCCCAGATAGCAGCGAATGGTCACATCTCCAGAGATTTCCCGCTTGGTCGTGGGACAAGGCAGGGTTGCCCTTTGTCCCCCTTACTGTTTACGCTAGTTCTTGAGCCGCTGGCGATCTGGGTCAGGTGGGAGCCATCCATCAAAGGCATCAGATGGTCGCCGACATGGGAGGATCGGATATCTCTCTACGCGGACGATATCCTTTTGTATCTCACCTCCCCCAAAAAATTCTATTCTAGAACTACTGAACGTCTGCGAGAAATTTGGAAGGGTCTCAGGATATAGAATTAATTGGACTAAATCAGTCTTATACGTTCTTGCTGGAACCCCACCCCCGCTTCCGGCGGACTGTCCATTACGCTATACTGACGGCCCCTTCAGGTATCTGGGAATCCAAGTTTCTTCCGATCCGGACGAATTTCACGCCCTCAATCTGGGACCACCTCTGGAGCGGTTCAAAAGGGACGTGAAGGTGTGGCGTTCCCTCCCTCTCACTCTCCTGGGCAAAGCCGCATTGTTCAAAATGATGACGTTGCCCCGGTTTCTGTACCTCCTCGAGAACACACCGTTCCTGGTCTCCCCCTCCTACTTTAAGAATATCGCGGCAGCTGTATCTACTTTACTATGGGACGGGAAACCGGCCCGGATCGCGCAATGCAAGCTGGTAAAGGACTGGTACGATGGGGGTATAGCGCTCCCCAATATTGAATTGTACTACTGGGCTGCCCACCTTAAGCAAATTAATTACTGGCTGCACGCCCCGCAAGTGGAACCCGCCTTTTTGGCGGATAGGCATGGTATTGAACCCAGGGGACTGCTGAGAAACCTGTATAGTCGTAGAGTCCCATCTGATCTGATAGGCCCGACCCGTCACACAATCCAGCTCTGGTACAGGGCACATAGACACCTTCAATGCGCACACGTAATTACACTAATGACACCCCTGTGGGACTCACACAGATTGGGGTTCATGGGTAATAGTAAGGGGTTCTAGGCATGGGACTCCATAGGTATATCCGTGGTGGGTGATCTCTGGAGAAAACGTACCGTAGTAGACTTCGCTTTTCTACAAACCAAACATGATATGGCCCAATCAGAATATTACAGATATATGCAAATACGACACGCGCTTCTCTTAACCATCCCGACCGGAACAACATTACAGGACTCCACCCCTCTAGAGGACAGACTGCTTACAGAACATATGCCCGACAAAGCGACATCCCTCACATATCGGAAACTGGTCAACAATCTCCCTGACATGCTATCCAAGTTGCGCCTTTGTTGGGTGGGAGATATTGGTGACCTTGATGACTCAGAATGGCAGGAGGCACTCTCCTCGACAAAGGAATCGGCGATTCTGTCCAGACTTAAACTGGTCCAGTTGAAAATCGTTCACCGCACATACTACACCAGAACGGTTCTTCACAAAATAGTAAGAACCTCTCACGAATTTTGCCTCTGTGGATGCGGGGAGAGGGGGACATTTTACCACACGATCTGGGACTGTAGATGTGTAGCCATGTACTGGGCGGCGGTTATGCGGACCATTTCCCAAACCACAAAAGTTTCCCTACTGCCCAACCCACGCCGCTGTCTGCTAAACATTTGGGAGTCAGAAGATCTAACCCATCGTCAGCTGGACTGGGCTGTGCTGGGTATGATGGTGGCGAAGCGCAATATAGCCAAGCTGTGGGGTTCCAACGTCCTGCCCACGCTGAGAGACTGGTGCAAAGATATGGATGACGCCATGGTGGCCCAAAAGGCGGTGTTTGTTCATCGTGGTTGCCCGGCAAAATGGGGGCAAATCTGGGGGGCATGAAATAAATTTAGGGGGGATATATGTGAACCACCGCGAGTTGACACAGATGAGGACCTTTCAGATTGAGGATTGAGCCTGGTCTTTATGTACTGATGGTTGTGTCACCTAGTGTGCTGCTTTCCGCCCTTTGATGGACGGATATAGAGATGTGGGGATGAGTTGGTGGCCGCACGGCTGGTTAACAATATACTGCAATGTGTGACTGTCTGTTCTCTCATCTTTGAAGGATTGCTTGTGCTGCGCGTGCCTTTACGTTTCACGGAAAAGTTTTGTTATTTGGTTATTGTAAAATCATAGACCTAAGCCATATCGTATGCCTGAAATACTCGATACATGATACACCTAGTTTCTATTCGCCGCCGGACCCCTGGGTTGTCGGCCATGCGGCTGTGTTATCCTATTGACAATGCCTGAACTCTATTTCTGCTGCGGCCGGCCCGAACGGGTTGTAGGCCTTACGCTGTGTCATGCTGGAGGTGTACAATAAAGGTCTTACATTTTTTTTTTTTTTAAATAGTATGCACACTTCCCAGAAGTTGCAAGAACAGGAGGGCGGGTCTTACTTGCACGAAGCCTGCTTCTCGTAATATTGGGACCAGAAATTTTTTCCGAGCAAACTTGTCACAAAACATAATTAGGTGAAGTGTGTCTTGTGTGGAGAAATTGTCACAGGAGCAAGGTGCAGAATCTTCGGGTTTAGCCCAGTGCGGAAAAGAACCCAAAGTGAGATGTATTAAATTAAACCTAAATCTAATCAACAAAAAACGGTGGAAAGGGTTCGTGACAATCTTTAAATAAGGTTCAATATGAATGGACGTCTGTAAAAGATACATGCTTCTGACACCCCTTTTTTTAAGCTCCTCTTCCTCCCTCTCCGCCTCCAACAGTTTTCTAAAATTATGTTTGATCCAAGGTACATCCTCTTTCTTAATTCCTTCTGGGACTGTGTATAAATCAGGGCGTCCCAGTCTGACACACGCCGCTCGAACGTATGCCAGCCATGGGATTTCCTCTGCTTTCTCCAGAGCTAGGCAGTCTTTGAGGATAAGATGGTTAAGTGTAATTTCCTCGTTAAGCCAAGTATTTGCCCAGAAGGTCAGAGGGGCTACTTTGAGTTGATCTGTGATGTAGCCAAGACCTAATTCGGAATGTATAGAAAGGGTTGGGGTTGATTATGGGACTGACAAAATAGATCTGAGGAATCTATTTTCGACAAGTTGTAATTTACTGACTGAGGCATATCCCCATATAGAAGCCCCATATGATGCAATTGCACAGCATTTGGACATATACATTTTTAACATGGCCTCCATCGGTCTTGCTCCCAGCCTTTTAGCAAAACTAAGGAGTGCTGCTGTGGATCTTAAAACTGCATTACTCTTCTGTTTCTGCTGTGGTAACCAGGTGCCCTTCTCGTCAAATAAGACGCCCAGATAATTGAACACCGGTACCCTAGAGAGTTGATTACCCAGGCAACTAAAAGAGATGACCTTACCGATCTTCCTGCGACCCCCCGCTATCATTACATGGGATTTGCTGGTGTTGACTTTAAGGTCTAATGACTCCATGAAGGTGCCAAAATTGTCCAACAGCCTCTGTAGACCCACCCCCGTACGGGCGATCAGGACGGCATCATCCGCGTACAGGAGGACCGGGATCACCGTACCCCCTGCACTCGGACTGTCCGCCCTGACCCCAGTCAGGGATTTTTCCAATCCATTAATGTAAATTGTAAATAGAAGGGGTGCCAGGATACATCCTTGTCTTACACCCCGCCTAGAGTTAAAGTGGCTCGTGCACCTACCCTCCTGCGTGACCCTGACTGCTGCTGTAAGATTCTGGTGTAGGTCACTTAGAAAGTGGACCAAAGGTGCCTCTATCCCCAGATCCAGTAGGATCTTCCAAAGTTTGGAGCGATTCACCAAATCAAACGCTGAGGATAGGTCCATAAACCCTAGATATAAATAACCCTCTTTCGCGATAGTATATTTGTTAATCAGCAGGTGTAAGTTCAAGCACTGGTCAATTGTGCTTCTATGTTGCCTGAATCCATATTGAAGGTTCGAGAGCTCCCCCCTGTCAGACATCCAATCTCCCAATTTCTGCAGAATGACTCTGCCCATGATCTTAACGGCTGAGTCCAATAGGGAGATGGGTCTGTAACAGGAGGGGTCGCATCTCCTCCCTTTTTTGAATATGGGTACAATTATTGAAGAGGACCAGGAAGGGGGAAAACCCACTAGTGACGCTGCATTAAAAACATTTGTTAAGATCTTAGCCCAGAAAGTCGGATATAATATGTAGAGGTCAGCAGGAACCCTTCCACTGACACAATGCACACAGACGCACTGATACTTGCTATGCTTACACTGACACAATGCACACAGACGCACTGATACTGGCTATGCTTCCACTGACACAATGCACACAGACGCACTGTTACTCGCTATGCCTCCACTGACACAATGCACACAGACACACTGATACTCGCTATGCTTACACTGACACAATGCACACAAACGCACTGATACTCGCTATGCTTCTACTGACACAATGCACACAAACGCACTGATACTCACTATGCTTCCACTGACAGGATGCACACAGATGCACTGTTACTCGCAATGCTTCCACTGACACAATGCACACAGATGCACTGATACTCTTCATCCTTCCACTGATTGCACACACAGATGCACTGATACTCTCTATCCTTCCACTGACACAATGCACACAGACGCACTGATACTCGCTATGCTTCCACTGACACATGCACACAGATGCACTGATACTCGCTATGCTTCCACTCATACAATGCACACAGACGCACCGTTACTCGCTATGCTTCCACTGACACAATGCACACAGACGCACTGATATTCGCGATGCTTCCACTGACTCAATGCACATAGACGCACTGTTACTCGCTATGCCTCCACTGACATAATGCCCATAGACGCACTTATACTCGCTATGCTCCCACTGACACAATGCACACAGATGCACTGATACTATCTATCATTCCACTGATAGTACACACAGGCGCACTGTTACTCACTATGTTTCCACTGACACAGTGCACACAGATGTAATGATACTCTATCCTTCCACTGATAGCACACACAGATGCACTGATACTCTCTATCCTTCCACTGACACAATGCACACAGACGCACTGATACTCGCTATGCTTCCACTGACACAATGCACACAGACGCACTCTTACTCGCTATGTTTCCACTGACACAATGCACAGAAACGCACTGATACTCGCTATGCTTCCACTGATGCGATGCACACAGATGCACTGTTATTCGCTATGCTTCCACTGACACAATGAACACAGATGCACTGATAGTCTCTATTCTTCCACTGATAGTACACACAGACACACTGTTACTCGCTATGTTTCCACTGACACAGCGCACACAGATGCACTGATACTCTCTATCCTTCCACTGATAGTACACACAGATGCACTGATACTCTCTATCCTTCCACTGACACAATGCACAGACGCACTGATACTCGCTATGCTTCCACTGAAACAATGAACACAGATGCACTGATACTCTCTATCCTTCCACTGATAGTACACACAGACGCACTGTTACTCGCTATGTTTCCACTGACACAGTGCACATAGATGCACTGATACTCTCTATCCTTCCACTGATAGCACACACAAATGCACTGATACTCTCTATCCTTCCACTGACACAATGCACACAGACGCACTGATACTCGCTATGCTTACACTGACACAATGCACACAGACGCACTGATACTCGCTATGCTTCCACTGACACAATGCACACATACGCACTGTTACTCGCTATGCCTCCACTGACACAATGCACACAGATGCACTGATACTCTCTATCCTTCCACTGATAGTACACACAGACGCACTGTTACTCGCGATGTTTCCATTGACACAGTGCACACAGATGCACTGATATTCTCTATCCTTCCACTGACACAATGCACACAGACGCACTGATACTCGCTATGCTTCCACTGACACAATGCACACAGACGCACTCTTACTCGCTATCCTTCCACTGACACAATGCACAGAAACGCACTGATACTCGCTATGCTTCCACTGACGCGATGCACACAGATGCAGTGTTACTTGCTATGCTTCCACTGACACAATGAACACAGATGCACTGATAGTCTCTATTTTTCCACTGATAGTACACACAGACACACTGTTACTCGCTATGTTTCCACTGACACAGTGCACACAGATGCACTGATACTCTCTATCCTTCCACTGATAGTACACACAGATGCACTGATACTCTCTATCCTTCCACTGACACAATGCACAGACGCACTGATACTCGCTGTGCTTCCACTGAAACAATGAACACAGATGCACTGATACTCTCTATCCTTCCACTGATAGTACACACAGACGCACTGTTACTCGCTATGTTTCCACTGACACAGTGCACACAGATGCACTGATACTCTCTATCCTTCCACTGATAGCACACACAAATGCACTGATACTCTCTATCCTTCCACTGACACAATGCACACAGACGCACTGATACTCTCTATGCTCACACTGACACAATAGACACAGACGCACTGATACTCGCTATGCTTCCACTGACACAATGCACACAGACGCACTGTTACTCGCTATGCCTCCACTGACACAATGCACACAGACGCACTGATACTCGCTGTGCTTACACTGACACAATGCACACAAACGCACTGATACTCGCTATGCTACCACTGACACAATGCACACAAACGCACTGATATTCGCTATGCTTCCACTGACGTGATGCACACAGATGCACTGTTACTCGCAATGCTTCCACTGACACAATGCACACAGATGCACTGATATTCTTCATCCTTCCACTGATTGCACACACAGATGCACTGATACTCTCTATCCTTCCACTGACACAATGCACACAGACGCACTGATACTCGCTATGCTTCCACTGACACAATGCACACAGACGCACTGATACTTGCTATGCTTCCACTCACACAATGCACACAGACACACTGTTACTCGCTATGCTTCCACTGACACAATGCACACAGACGCACTGATATTCGCGCTGCTTCCACTGACGCAATGCACACAGACGCACTGTTACTCGCTATGCCTCCACTGACATAATGCCCACAGACGCACTTATACTCGCTATGCTTCCACTGACACAATGCACACAGGTGCACTGATACTCTCTATCATTCCACTGATAGTACACACAGACGCACTGTTACTCGCTATGTTTCCACTGACACAGTGCACACAGATGCAATGATACTCTATCCTTCCACTGATAGCACACACAGATGCACTGATACTCTCTATCCTTCCACTGACACAATGCACACAGACGCACTGATACTCGCTATGCTTCCACTGACACAATGCACACAGACGCACTCTTACTCGCTATGCTTCCACTGACACAATGCACACAAACGCACTGATACTCGCTATGCTTCCACTGACGCGATGCACACAGATGCACTGTTACTCGCTATGCTTCCACTGACACAATGAACACAGATGCACTGATAGTCTCTATTCTTCCACTGATAGTACACACAGACGCACTGTTACTCGCTATGTTTTCACTGACACAGTGCACACAGATGCACTGATACTCTCTATCCTTCCACTGATAGTACACACAGATGAACTGATACTCTCTATCCTTCCAATGACACAATGCACAGACGCACTGATACTCGCTATGCTTCCACTGACACAATGCACACAGACGCACTGATACGCGCTATGCTTCCACTGAAACAATGAACACAGATGCATTGATACTCTCCATCCTTCCACTGATAGTACACACAGATGCACTGTTACTCGCTATGTTTAGACTGACACAGTGCACACAGATGCACTGATACTCTTTATCCTTCCATTGATAGTACACACAGATGCACTGATACTCTCTATCCTTCCACTGACACAATGCACACAGATGCACTGATGCTCGCTATGCTACCACTGACACAATGCACACAGATGCACTGTTACTCACTATGCTTCCACTGACGCAATAAACACAGATGCACTGATACTCGTTATGCTTCCACTGACACAACGCACACAGACGCACTGTTACTCGCTATGCCTCCACTGACACAATGCACACAGATGCACTGATACTCTCTATCCTTCCCCTGAAACAATGCACACAGACGCACTGATACTCGCTATGCTTCCACTGACACAATGCACACAGACACACTGATATGCGCTATGCTTCCACTGACGCGATGCACACAGATGCACTGTTACTCGCTATGCTTTCACTGACACAATGCACACAGATGCACTGATACTCCCTATCCTTCCACTGATAGTACACACAGACGCACTGTTACTCGCTATGTTTCCACTGACACAGTGCACACAGATGCACTGATACTCTCTATCCTTCCACTGATAGTACACACAGATTCATTGATACTCTCTATCCTTCCACTGACACAATGCACACAGACGCACTGATACTCGCTATGCTCCACTGACACAATGCACACAGACGCACTGATACTCGCTATACTTCCACTGACGCGATTCACACAGACGCACTGTTACTCACTCCGATCACAGCTTACCCAGGATCCTGCTACTTAGAATCACTCGCCGTTCCCCATACAGTGGCCACGCCGGCGCAGCTGTGAATGCAAAATCTCTACGCCTGTAATGCTACATTAGGACTTCCAATAATGCCACAGAAAAGACAGACGTCGCCATGATGTGCTGCCCCACTCAAACAGCACAGGCATTTGTGCTTTTGTACGGACCAATGTATGCAGCAGGGGGCGGGAAGCAGTGTTGTGCAGTTTTTGCGTATTTGGTTATGTGCAGCCGTGCAGAATGCAGTTATAACGTAGGCTGACTTGCTGTGTGTATTTATTGTACAACGAAGTGCTCTCTGCTCCCCTTATATCGCGTTCATAAGAATCTACATGGCCTTGGTTCACCAACTTTTATTGTTACCTGCTAGATATTTTCTTCTTCCGTAGTTATCTGCTGCTAGTAACTGTAATATCACTGGATTGGACATTTGCCAATATGCCCCAAGTAATTATTAAGTCCAGGATCACTACCTAACATGTGTTGCGCATTGTTTGCTTTGTAGCAGCATGCTGAGGCAATCCATGCAGTTACCACCTCCGTGGTTATGTGCATAGAGGAACAGGCAGTGTTTGCATCTGTGATTACTTGCTGCTTGAGTCTTGTTCCTGCCTGTGGCTGTACTAGATCCTGGTAGTAAGAGATTCCTAATGTCTTGTTCTGTTATGGTGTAAATATACGCACACACCACTAGAGAACAGAATTCCAGCGTATGGATCTGCTCCACGCTGTGCAATTTACAGCTATCCCCTCAAGCCCACCATTGTGTTTAATCTCTCACACTCCTATATCTTGTCTTTACTTCCTCCTCCACTTTACCCCCTCTCAATGCTGGCCCCCCTCCTCAACTCTCTTCCCAGTCTCTCTCTACATTATCCTTCCACAAAGTACACCTTCATCCTACCCACCCTCCTCCTTCCATCGTGGTCTCTATTCTCCACCTCAACCTTCTTTCTCCACCTAACCCACATCTCCCCTTCTTTCTTCTGCCTCCAACTTATCTCTCCACCTCACCCTTATATTCCCATCTGTGTCCACCTATAACCAGGGCTTTAAGTGGGCTGGGTCTCACTAGTCTGAGCACCGGCAGTTTTTTAGAGGGGGCCTCGAAACGGGTCTCTATCAGGCGCTGTATTGTGCCCTGGCACAGGTGGTCCATTATTTTCCGACTGAAAACTAACAACCATTGACAAAGCCCATAGTCCTGACTTGTTGTAGGTATTATGTTACTTGTTGTATCTTATATCTGGATACAATGACAGAAACAGCAAAATACAAGTCAAGCAGCACACTATGCTGAGAACAGATTTTTGGATTACGTGTTTTTAAGCCACGCCCTTAATTACATTGGCCTCACCCCTTTGAGAGACCACCCAGTTTTTTCATCCCACTTAAAGCCCTGCCTATAACTATATAGCAAAAAGCATTTGCAATGCAATGGGTCTCGCATTTACGCAAATTTAAGCTATTGGCTCTGCAGGGAGTGACATTTGAACAGTGCAACACTGGAGTTTCAAGACGCGTGCAGTGAAACACTGCTCACGCGGCACTTACTTCCCGCAGCCATCGTTCCCATGAACAGTATGCATTGGAATACAATACGCATCATCTAGTCAGGAAATATACATATGCCAAGATAAAAGCACCTAAGACAACAATTTAAGCAACAACGCAAACAGTGGGTTCCGGATGGGCTGTCATACAGGGTACGGGCAGGGGTCGGCGGCCAAAGTGGAGGTCCCTGATTCCAAAAGTGCAGTTCTGTGACTATATTTCTCTAAGTTAATGCTTTATTTTAAGATAGTATAGCTCTGAAATAGTTTGTAAGTTTTATTTCTTTCTTTTTCTAAGCTCTGCTGTGTGAAGTTAAAGTGCTAACTGGAGGTCCTTATTTACTCACTATATGGCGTATAAAACAGGCGCTTGGCTCTGTCCTGCACCAGCAAAGCCCATCATGGTATGGCCCCAGAAGGTCTTCAGCATGGAGTAATTTCTTTCTTCTTCAGTTGGAATATTCTCAGATGGTCTAGATGCAAGTGACCTGGACTATTGCTTGTGCTGGTGTTAGAGTTTATAAACTAGAGTTACTCTTGAGATTAAAAAAAATCAATTTACTTGCAATTTCTTCTGAAGAACTACAGGACGACTCGTGTGGTCCCTGTGACCACCTTGTACAAACCAAAACACTAAAAGTCTATTTCGTCATAATTACGTGTATCAGTCTACGGGCAATCATGAGCACAATCTATATGCATCTCCTAACCACAATGACCTCTCAGGTTATTTGATCACAGACGCAGGGCAGAAACAGAGGGATTACCTAATATCGACAGGAATCAATCATGAGCTGATTTTACAAGCACTGCCTGAAATATAGTTTTTTCGTGGCAACTTGCCCAGTGGATGCATTATGTATAATTCAACGATGAAATAATAGTTGCAGAACTCACTGCTGTGTATCGATCTTGGCCATAGGGGAGGACAGCATTCACACTTACCCTGACATTTTCGAAGCGGGACACAGATTCATGGTCCTTGAGATGTTTGTAGAACAGAGGGACCAGCAGCTGTGATATCTCTGGGCGCATCCGATGCTACAAAGAAAAAGTGTGATGTTTTATTATAATTTGGGAGTCTGCCCCCTATTCTAAAGAAAGAATAGGATCTCCTACTATTACTCCCTTCATTGCGTTTCCTTTTTTTTAAAAATGTTTTTTTATACAAGCTTGAAATAGACATCAACATATGAACAAGCAAAGTAAACCATGACTACACAGTAAACCTTTACTGGATTTTAAAAAAACATAGAGTTTAGACCAGAAAATAAGATGAGGGAGGGGAAAAGGCAAAAGTAAAGGAACAAGACCAAAGCATAACAGAAGCAGAAAGTACATAAGCGTAAAATTCATTAGAGTAGAGCACTCAGTTCGCTAGTCACCAAGCCACTCAACCAATGGAGCCCAGATCTTCTGACCCAGCTCACGCTGTCTTCTTCCCCACCTCTGGAAGACCGCAGATTCTAAATTATAGTGAGCCAAAATCCTCGCTCTCCAGTTTACAAAAGTGGGGGCATCGTGGCTATTCCAATCTGAGGTTATACACAGCTTCATGAGTGACATAACAATAAATAAAAGAGCAGATGCATGTCTTGATTTATCACACAGACCATCACTATTACAGCCAAATATGACTAGCTCTGGTGACAAGAGCTGCTGAGATGTTGAGGCTAGAGTTAATAAACACTTCTACTTCCTGAAGGAAAAAAGCAAGTTTGGGGCAGGAAAAAAACATATGTACATCGTTGGCGGATATTAGGCCGAATCTCGGACAGCAGTGACCCCCTCTGCCTCCCCATTTAGAGATTTTGGCCAGGGTGTAATAAAGAACAAATAATGCCATGTAACATTGTGATCTTAAACTACCTGATATTAATACATTACTTGACAGATCTAAAGCCTGAGAGATATCCAACCCGGTCTTGCCCAGCTTTATCTCCCACTAGCATTTTGGAAAGCGAGATCGTCAGGAAGAGCGGAAAGCAAATACTGATAGACTGCCCCTATTTTTGACCGTTTCAAGATCAATTCCATTAGCAAATTCCTACTAAACAGAGTTGTGGCTTGGCTCTTTGATTTTTCTACATAGCTGTGGATCTGCAGGTATTTAAAAAACTCATGAGTATTAAGAGAGAACTTATCATTTAGAAATAAGAAAGAAGCCATTGAACCATCAAACCCTAAATCCCCCAAAGACTTAATCCCTTGGGCCATCCACCTAAATGTAATCTGATCTTGGAAGACGGAGGGTAATAGTCTAGCAGCCGTAAATGGTGTATAGTAATGGATATTGGGGATCGACCATTTCCGACGAATCTTGAGCCAAACTGAAAACATTGCAACGATGACCTTGAACTTGGTCTTCTTATAATAACTGGGTTCGAGTACCCGCAATAATATCCCCTTAGCATCCTCACCTAATCCTATCTCAAAAATAGATGGGCTGCAAAATGGTGGCAACACCGCCCTATCCCCAAACAACGGTAGGGCGAAATGCTGAAGAAGAGCTGACCAACAATACAGCACCAGATTCGGCACCGACCAACCCCCCCGATCATACGGAAGGTGCATCCACTTGGCCGCTCTTCGTGGTTGACGATATCACCAGAGGAACCTGTTATAGCACCTTTCAGCCCGGGCCAGACTATTTTGGGAAAATTCTAGTGGGATGGTTCTAAATAGGTATAGGAACTTTGGCAAGACCAACATATTGAGGACATTCCCCCTACCATACAGAGAAATATGCAGATTATCTAGCTTTGTCAAAGTAGAATTTACAGAGTCAATAATAGGCAGAATATTCAAATCTGCAATGTTATCGACTACAGCGGTGATTTTAACCCCAAGGTATGACGCATTTTGCACAACTGGTGCTTCAGAGGGACCCTGGCCACTGATTGAACAACCTGCGTATTGGTAACATTGAGTTTATAACCAGAAATCTGTCCATATTGTTGTGCTAAGAACTCAATAGCAGGGAAGGCTGATGCTACATTACTAGTCAAGACTATAATATCATCAGCGTATGCCAACACCTTATATTCTGACATATTGACCCTAACTGGAAGTATGTCCCTAAAACTCTAAATTTTGCTTAAAAAGGGGTCAATATATAAGGCAAACAGCAGGGGTGAGCAGGGCCAACGCTGCCTTGTGCCCCTGCTGATACTGAAAGGTCTTGACAATAGACCAGAAATCGAAAGAGTAGCCTCTGGAGCAGTGTAAAGTAATTAGACTGTTTGGGAGAACTCAGAGCTAAACCCCTTCCACTGAAGAACTGCCCATAAAACCCCCCAGGCGACCCTGTTGAACGCCTTTTCGGCGTCCAACAGGATCGCTACGAGGGGAGATTTTGTAACATGGGCCCAGTCCAAGAGTGCGATTACCCAGCGTACATGATCAGCCATATCGTGCCCTGGGATGAAACCATGCTGGCGCAATGAAACTAAAGAGGAAATCACCGAGGTCATCCTAGGGGCTAAAAAATTTTAATAGAATTTGCTATCTGTGTTGATTAGGGATATCGGGCGAAACGAGGAAGGGTCCAGCTCCGCTTTACCTTTCTTTTAAAAACAAATAATATTGGTTTGGCGCCATGGATCCGGTATATGACCAAGTTGAACCCCACGGAGGATTGTTAGCAATTCCTGCCTAATCTCTGAACGAAACCGACTGTAGAATTCCAAGGGGATATGGTCGGGGCCATCGGCTTTGCCGTTAGCTAATGAGTTAATCGGCAGCTCAACCTCATCCTATTCAATAGGGGCAGAAAGAGCTTCGTTCTGCTCTGCCGTGACCTGGGGGGAGTTAAGACCCTGTAAAAAAGCCCCAACTTCGCATTCAAATTCAAAATTTGGATCCCTAGCTTCCTCTGTGTACAGAGAAGTATAAAACTGATGAAAAACGTCCATGACCCCCTCTGGTGTATCCTGAATATGGCCTTGAGAGTCCTGAATCTTAGTTATACTATTAGCAAGTCCTCTCTGCTGGAGTCGCTTAGCCAAGACCCTGCCTGACCTCTCTCCAAACTCGACCATCGTAGATCGGAACTGCAGATACTTCGCTGCAAGGTCCTGACCAAACAACTCCAGCAAGGAGGCCCTAACTTTAGCAACCTGTAAGTGACTTTGAGATGTATCACGGCACTCCTTGATTGCACAAACCAGACGAACCTCTGCAGCCCCCAATTCCTCGATCCGCCGATTGATTTGATCTCGGACAGACCACTGCCGGAAAGACGAGAAACTCTTTGTTTCACCCCAGACCGCTGCCTTTAGCGTATCCCAAATGATGGTACAGGAGGCGGTCTCTCTATTAATGCTCAAAATTCTAAAATCCAGTTGCTCATGTGATCTATATATGATTGTTCTAATAATAGCTTTCTCTCAAATGTCCAAGTCCTAGGGGCCCTTATCGTGTGGGTAAAAGGACAGTCAATAATCAGCGGGTTATGATCTGACAGAATCCTAGGGGGGCTGAGATAGAGGTACCATCCACCAATTGATCAGACATGAAACAGTAATCTAACCTAACCATTTTATTATGAGGGGCGGAGAAATATGTATAACCATCAGAATGTTTGTTGTGGTGGAACCAAAGATCCGTCAAGCAATGCTCTTGAACCAAAGCTTGAAGTGCCCTAAAAACCATAGGTTTCTTACCAACATAGTTTTGACCCTCAACTAGATTAAAATCGGCAGGAAAACCTATATTAAAATCCCCACAGAAGCAAATAGGGCGAGGCCAAAGAGCCAACTCTACGTTCAGATGATGCAGAACTGCTGGGTCATCCAGATTAAAAGCATACACAGTGCAAATGGTTAGAGATCTACCGTTGACTAGCAACTCAGTGATTACCCATCTCCCAATACTGTCTTGGGTGGTTTTCTTACATAAGCCTGCGCCACGTCTTAATAAAATTGCGACCCCTCTAATCATGGATGTCTGGCGAGAGCACCCAATCAGCTCAATCCCAGGAATTTTTAAACAATCACGATTATTCCAGAGAACATGATTTTCCTGCAGACACAATACCTCTAAACGAAAGGCCTCAACAACTCTAGCAAATAGAGCCCTTTTCATGCCATTACTCAGCCCACAGACGTTTCAGGAGCCTATACAGATTTTACCCTGCGCCATTTACACAAAAGAGATGAGAACACAACCCCCTTGACTTAGCAAATGCATACGTTCAACCCCCCGTCATATACAGAAAATAACCTAATAGTAGCCATATTAAACAATGTGTCATGATTATACTGTATATTCAATATTTTTTTATTTTTTCTTCCCCAGCACCCACCCCGTCCACCCCCCCTCCAACACCACATCCAACCCACCCACCCCGGCTATGCCCACCCTGAAGCCACCCCCCCGAAGACCCACCCAACCCACCACCCCCTGCATAGGGCACCAGGACCAAGGTCCTTGTGATGGTGGAGCTATCCCTAAAACACAATTACCCCGACATCGTCATCACTATAGAACAAAGGGGTGTGATCTTAAGGAAGGAAGAGGAGAAAAAAAACGGAGAAGACAAAAGATAAGAAGATTACAAAATTCACAGTCCTCTAGACTCCAAGACCGCACCCCTTACCCCTTAGAACCCTTAGAGACCTGAGAAACATGAAAGAGAAAAAAAAAAATTTGCCTGCATTTTACAAGCATTGCAGTAGCTAAAGTGAGTCCAAAAATTATTTGGCCTGAATTTCGGAAGTGAAGAATTTGGTCTGGCCCTTATGAATGAATTTTAGTTTAGATGGAGAGAGTAAGAAGGCCTGGGCCCCTTTCGACTGGAAGGGTGCTATTAACTGGCGGAGCTGCCACCGCCGCTCAACTGTAGCTGGGTACAGGTCAGGCCTGACAAAGAACTGACAGCCCTTGCCGGACCTCTTCCTATCCGGGCGGGCCAAGTCATAAATCTTTTCTCTGGCCAAGAAATTGTTTAAGCATATAAGGATTGCAAGAGGCTTGTCGTCAGTATGGCCTGGTTGTTTCTTCAGTTTAAATGGAAAACGGTGGGCCCGCTGAATTTCAAGCACCCAGTCCCATTGTTTGACCTCAGGAAATGCCTCGGTGAATAGTTCAACAACAAATTGCCTGATGTCCGACCCCTACATATCTTCCGGAACTCTTAGGGCTCTTAGGTTGTTACGCCGAACTCTATTTTCAAGATCCGTAAGCTTCCATACAATGTCTTCCCTTTGAGGCTTAATTGAGCCTGTAACACCCTTTTGGGTGGCCATGTCATTTTCAAGAGTAGAGATCCTCTCTTCTGCCTCCCCAATCCTATATCTCAATATATCTCATATCTCCATATCTGAACAGGTTTTAGCCACTCTGAGAATAGCATTCTGCACCTTACGGCAAGCGCCCTGAGTGCGAACGCTCTCTTGCCGGGTCTCCTCGCGATGGGCCATGATGGTCTG
Organism: Lissotriton helveticus; assembly: GCF_964261635.1. Classification (NCBI taxonomy): domain Eukaryota; kingdom Metazoa; phylum Chordata; class Amphibia; order Caudata; family Salamandridae; genus Lissotriton; species Lissotriton helveticus. The sequence continues at coordinate 103,148,133 of NC_136063.1, forward strand.
CTAATCACCGCCAGGGTCATCTCGCCTGGAGGTGGATTCTGGAGATTAGCCCTGAACTCATTTCCAGCATCAGAAGCAGTGACGTCTGGGCCAGATTGTAAGGAAACTGAGTAGTCCCAGGTCAGTGACCCCACTTCAGGACAAGATGCTAAGCCCACTTGGTCTCTGGCTGCCTTTCGGACTGTTCGGGATCCAGAATATGAGCTCAATGCCTCACTTGTGCGCCAATGCCCCATCTCACTATCATCATCAGACCAGTCTTTTTCCTCATCGAGTTCTTCCTCAGAGGAACCTGTATGGTCTGATAGAGAATAGTATCTATCACCCCCTGCCATATCCTCAATAGAATTTGAACTTGATTTCTATGGGGTTATATCACAAATTGCGCCCGGGATGGGCTCATTCGACTGTAGAGTGAGCCCAGAATCAATGGGGACTCCTGTAGACCCCGTAGTGATCCCTAAAATAATCTCCGCTGACTGAGCTGGGACTACAGGACCCAGAATTCCATTGGTTTGTGGGAGATGAGACGTATTTTCCGTAGAAGCTGTAGATGTGGAGGTAGCGTTCAATCCTCCTGAAAGTGGGGCCTCAGCACTGTTTAGCAAGTCCCCCCTGTCGACCACGGGGATTGATACCATCAAGGGAGGAGTGGGACCGGAATCCGTTTTGTCTGTAGCGGTGATTAAGGCCTTTGAAGATATAGTCATTGCAGCAGCAGGTTGCTTTTTCTTATTTTTTGTAAACTGCTGTGACTGCTTGGTCTTATCTAATGTTTTGTTAAACATCAATGGGACAGTCCTCTTTAATCTCACCGCGACCGGGGAGACCGGCTCCACAGGGGGCTGCCGATCGCTCGCACTCCTGCTCACCTTCATGTCACGGCTACCCGATGCAGATACCGGTGCCGGTAATGGTGGTGGTGGTGCTGGCGCTGATTGATCCACCTCAGTGGCCGCTTTCCAGGGGCCGCCCGCCCGAGCGAGCGAGGTGCGACCCGTGGCATTGTCGGCTGTCTTCCCCTTTGGCGGCATTCCGATAGATACTCGGGGCAGGACAGCACTAAGGGCAGAGCCGGACCGAGATGTCAAGGAACCGACTCGCCACGAAAGGATCCAGCGGGTATGTTGAAAGTGTGGAGCAGAGAACCGCCAAAGCATCCCGATCGTGTTTGACAGGCAAATACTGTAAAACAGCTAAACGTAAACTTCAGGCTTCTCGGGGTCCATAGTCAAAGATTAGAACATGCTGGTGAGTTAGTCGGGAGAGAGTGCCCTAGGCAGCTTGTTTGGCCGAAGATCTGGCCGCCATCTTGCCCCCCTCCCCCTTCATTGCGTTCCCACACTTTCTTTGCAAGCAGAGTGAACAAATATCTGATCAAGAACATCAACACCACCAGCAAAACATAAAGATGACCTAAGGACAGCATTTAAAACAATGATTACTAGATAAAGCATACCATAAGTGAGAGAGAAATAATTATTTTTAAAATCAAATACCTTACTATACCTTTGGTTTCAAACATCAGTAAGAGCTCTGTAGCAGTGAATGGTCCCAAGTGTCAGATCTACAAGTGTAAGTAGGAAAACATTTTCTCCAGAAAGGTAGGCCTTGTGTCCCTTGTCAGAGAGTCAGTCTAATCCCTCTAATGATTATTGAAATGCGTGAACATGACTCTTTTCAAATCATGCTCTCCAGTACATTGGCTAAAAGTAATTTGTTTTCCCGATGAAAAATGATGTGCTGGCATGCATTGCTTTTGAACACATAAAAACTGCTGATATGAAAACCAGCACCTGTTGATCAAACTCAAACGTGATTGCAGTTTCTGATCCTCGTAAGAGATCTGCCTCTTGCTGGACCATGCTCCACCAAGCCACATGCCCTGCTGCCCAGGCCACCCTCAAATTTTCTTCTGGGCCTCCCCACCTCTGACCGAGAAATGCCATTTTCGACAACTCTCTTACCGGACGAGGCCATATTTGAGGAGTCTGAACCCCCATCCTCAGTATACCAGGCCAGATATTATCCTCTATGGGCAGTTTCAGTAATGAAGGAATGTTTTGTTCTGAGGAACAGGAATTGGATTGAGATATTTTTGGAATTCATGTCACACTCTGACTTTTCAGAGGGCGCCTTCAGCTAAGAGATCTAGGGAGCGAGCATCCAAAGGGTTACCACCTCTCCTCCAAATCCATTCAGATTTGGTGCCCCATCCGGACACCATGAGCTCTGTTGAGAAGGTGGAGTGAGTGAGCAAAAACCTTCTTTTATCATGACTCCCATCCTCCCCTTGTGATGTCACAGATGTGACTGTTCAAGAGCTATGCTTTCGTCATCGCAGGCACGCTCAAACAAGTCTGGGCGACGTGTGAGGTTTTGAGATATCCGGCGGATCACCAGACATCTTCCGGAGGCAAATCAAGATTTACAGTCCCAATCCTAGTCTATGGGTGGATCTCTCCCTATGGAATACCCAAGGTGGAAAAGAGCCCCCCCCTCAAGAACGTGGTCCAAGAAAGGGCAATAAAGCTTAGAGTAAATTATGAATATTTGGCAAGGAAAGTGACAGAAACAGAGGCTGAAAGGAGAAGGGAGGACGTACCACTCTGGACTGTTCATAATGCATAATATCCTTTTCCCGTGACCTTCTGGCATTGGTGTTAAGTCAGCAATAGCATCCACAGTGATATTTTCTAGGTACATGGCTCCTCATTTCCATAACTCGCGCAAATGTTCCAGGGAATATAGGACATGAAATGGCTAATCAACGTTCAAAGTGTTACTGGGATTGTGTTAAGAAACATGCTTTTTGCTGGGTTGCCCTTTTCACTACTAGAAAGTGGTGTAATGACTCTAAATTGCCATAAGCCCTGCTAAACGAACTCAGTGCCTGTCCTCTGACCCATCAAATTAGTGGATGTGTTATTGGCTTGTCCCTAATTAGCATTACTTAACTTACATATACGTCCTCAGTGTATGGTACCAGGGGTACACAGGGCCTGTATTTTAAAGAGTCTCTCATGGACTGTAGAACTAGTTGTGCCATCACGAGAATAACAAGGTAAAATCCTACCTTCCAGCCTGCTGGCTGGCACAGCTGCTGCAAACTGCTAACTCAACTATATCATTACACCAAATTGCAAAGCCAAAGCCTTCCTTTAAAGGTTGAGCCAAGGCAGCGCTTGCGCTGTCGCTTAGTGACTTGCTTTGTGGAGTTCCAACACCACCCATTGCTTGCTTTTGTTTTTCATTAGTCTACGTCAGTGTCCTTCAAAAATGCCTTGCTTGCCAGAGGTCAGTCCTGCCTCTTTGTCCCTCCTTTTTCACTTCGGTTCCTCCCGTGCAGCAGGGACTAAGTACTGTCTCATCAAACCACAGTTCTGCATCTGTTCTTTGGGGGGCTTCTTTTTTATTGGTTTCCTGCTATGTTTCTGTTTGCCTGTGTGTAGTTTCGGCACCATAGTTGATTACATTTAAATACAGTTTTCCTCTCTCCCACCTCCTCTTAATTCCACAGTTGTATTGGGGGTACGTCTTGCGTCATGCCTGCCGCTTCATTGGTCATATTTTTAGGTTTTTATCAATTTTTGTGGTCGACCGTCATTTGGGCTGTTTTTAATTGGATGTTAGTTTGGTTTTGGGCTTTGTACTAAGGAGGATTGGGCTTGTTTATTATTACCTGTTGCAGTCAGCAACGCAGGGAGCATTATTCCTTTTTGCCGGTGTGCACTATGTCTCTCAGCGTCATACAAGTTCAGATTTCTTTTTTGCAACTGGCATTCACGATGTGACAAGCTTCGGCACACAAGGGACTACGTGAGATGAGTACCGTGCACTGACCAGTACCCGGGACACTGGAAGAGTTTGGCCTGTGTAGAATTGAACTTTCGGTGTGGTCCCGGTTAGAGGTTCTGTTTGTAAATTGCTAATTGGTAGCGAAGCGCAGTACCCAAGCGGGAGTGTGGGGCAAAAAATTGTATGAAGAAAAGAGGTGTGTGACGCACGCATGCTTAATAAATATTAGCATGTCCCTCTTTAAACTGCAGTTTTTGTTGCGAGGCTACCCTCCTCCTAGATGAAGTGTTTTTCAATTCCAACGTCGAGAAGCATTTGTATCGCAGAATACATGCTTTTTAACTTCTTTAAAGCAGGGATGCTCCAATACAGGGTCACATTGTATAGCAAGCCTCTAGCAGAGAGAAGGAAGGAGGAGCCCGTGGTTCCGACCACACTTGATGACGCGACACCCTCCTACAGTATCCACCCGACTGAAACATTTCCAACTAAGTCCAGAGGCATGACATTGATCTAGCCTAGCTAAGTATGGCTCTTTCTTGTTTTCTTTTTCATTGGTCACTGGAAGCTGTTTTCATTTTCCAGTCACACTGCAGACACTTTTAAGAGGATTTTGGTTTCACCTTTATAACCAACCCACACCAAAGCACTGGTTTGTTTTACAACTCCCTTTCTCTTGTTCGCTACAGTTAAACACACTTCTTTCCTTTTCAGTTGTTCACAGGAGGTTTGTGTTTTGTTGTTAATAATTAAGTTTTGGCGCTTTATTTATTTATTTATTTATTTTGAAAGTTTTATAAAGCGCAAACAAGATCCTTGCGGATATCAGAGCGCTATACAATAAGTAAGTTCTTTATACATCGAATAAATGCAAGTCAAAGCATGTATAAATAACATCTTGAAAAGCAAAGTGGTATGGTACAACACAAAAATTATCCCGTTGCGTAAAGCAAAGGGAATATACAATGTCTAGGTTGATTAGAAGGTCCCTTGTGTAGTACTTGAAATTCTGGACCCATGTTACAAACACCATCGTATCATGACGATTTTGATATCAGAAGACGGAGAATGGCTAGTACACTATGCACAAGCATTTTCGTCATATTCGAGTGGCGATTTCACCTTGAAATCGCAGTTTTCGTCCTGAACCCTCGGGTTCCATTTTGTGTACGGCAGCCATTTTGTGAGTTGCCCTCACATAGGCCAATGATTAAGGCCAAACACGATCCTGAAGGACACGAACACCTTTCCTGACTTCTCTACGACCTGGGCAAGCTGACTCCACTGCCCAAGGCCAAACCTGTTCGGTCAGTTCCTCTCCCAGTGGCCGAACGAGATAGTATCAAGGCACAACATGCCATAAACCTTTCATCGCGCACGAACCACGCCTAATCTTGCACACACCTGTCCCTGTTTCCTACTTCATGACTTGCTTTACGAGGAGGAGGTGCCCGTTTTTATTGGGGGTCCGTCGATATCTGATGGAAATACTGGGCCTTGCCGGATAATTGATTGTGGGCTGAACAAATTGAAATATGGCTTGTCATCATGATTCTGCTTTTTCTTTGTAGTGAAAATATGTGAATGGTCAACTGTAATGTAAAGAATGTTTGCCTGAAGCATAATATTTTGTATAAAAGAGAAGGCTGGCTTTGTAAGGTTGAGCAGTCTCCTGAGAATATACACCGTGTTGTACTTCTAGGATACCTGTTACTTGGTTGCAGCCAATAAATTTGATCCTTGACTTCACCTAGAAGACTCTGTGTTTCTGTAGTCTGAAACAGGAAGTACCCGAAGTCTTAGGGTGTTGTCCCTGGCACCGCTGGGTTACCGGTCCAGTACCGGTTCTGGAAAAACCCAGTACTTCAGTTGGCGCCCAAAGTGGGGCGATATCAGCGGTACCGGTCCAAGCCAGAGGTTCGTGAGGAGCTTCGTGTGAAAATTCTGGAGGAAGGTCGCCACTTCATCGACCCCTGCATGTCGACGTGGTCCGAAAGTCTTTGCTGCGAGGTTCCCCGCTTCCCGACGGCTACGAAGGACTGCTGCCCTGACTATCGCCCTGTTTTGGACCCTTAATGATTGGTAGAGCGAAACGATAGACGAGTCCTCTGGTGAAGTCATCGATACCTCAGTTAAGTATAAGTGGAGAGTCTCCCAGTCCTTAGTTGGTTCTTAGTTTGAGTGTCCCCTTGGGATCTTTGATTTGGAACTTGCAAGTACCAAAGCCGAGGGACTCGTGTATTCACGAGACTATCGTATTCGATAATCCTTTGAAGTTTGAAGCTAGACTAGAGAGCGAAGATGCCTGGTCTTAGCAGACTTGGAAACTTGTTTTGTCTTGGTTGTAATAGGGATTCCCGATTGGAGGACTCGTGTCCGGTTCCTCCGATTGGAACTCCAACCTATGAACTTTATGTGAAACATGGCGTAGGCCCAATCACATATAATGAAGTATGGCTCCGATACACCAGAAAAGATGGCGTTTTAAAATCGCCCCAATATGGTAGCTTTGACACGGAGGTTTTAGATAACCTCGAGGTGAAACTTTTTAAGAAGAAAGCCCGGCCGGCAATGTTTGACTCTTTCCGCCTATGGCGAAAGGAAGCCAAACAGAAAGAAATTAAATTAGCTAAAAAGAATAAAAGAGAAAAGGGTATTTCGATAATGCAAGCTGCTATGCAATATAAAGATGATGAGGAAGAACAAGCGAGTGAACAGTTGCACAGGCAACGTAAAATGGCGATCGATAAATGCTATCCAGTTCTGCCACCTCTCCAGCAGGATACAGCAAAAGAACTTGAGAAAGATCCCCTAATGTCGCATTTATTGAGTTCGCCACCCCCCTATGCGCAGAATGCTACAGCACCTCCGCAACCTTTAGTCGGCAACCCCCGATTGTTGTGCCTCAAGTTCTTCCACAGCCACCAGCTGCTCTTCAGTTGGCTCCCCCTCTTCCGGTGCAGCCTCCTCAATGGCCACCGGCTTTGACATCTGCTCTGCCTTTACTTCCTACAACTTTGACCACTATATCGACTACCACTCCTGGTATTCCTCCTGACACTGCCTCTGCATCTGCCTTGCCTCACCCTGCTTTTCCGCCTGTCCTTTCATCGACCTCCCCCTCTGTTCGCCAGAGAATGACTAGCACTGTTGCTAGCCTTCTATATCCTCTCTTTGGAGCAACAGGTGTAACTCCTGTCTCAGAGCGTAAACAGTTACGTAGCCAACTGCCTGATTCTAGGGAGAAGGAAACATTGAATTATTTGGCACATAAATGGGTTACTGACCCGACGAGATATGAGCTAGAGTCTGTTATGGATGTCTTCCATCAGTGGGAAGCACCGAAACAGAGATACGTTTTTGAGAAAATGTGTACTTTCCTGAATGAGGATTTAGAGGAGCATGATTTGGAGCCCAATCCACCTGAGTTATGTCATATACGGTTCGAGTTTGGGAAAGGCGCAATTGTGGGTTCCGATGTTGAGAAAGCAGTTGCGACATTGTTATCATTCAGGAGTGAGGGTGTTTCTCGGTCGTTGTTTGAGTCTGATTCCTCTGTTAAAAAGAAGGTAAGACAGTATCCAATGAGAGAAGGGCCTCCGGTATGGAAGGAAGCAGTGCAGACTGATGCGGGTCGTAATATTGACGCTGTACCAGCACAGTTTCAGCGTGTTTGGGTACATGTTCCATGGAAAAGAGCTGAAGTTTTGGCCCTTAAGCAGACATTGCCTGATCCCCGTAAAAATCCTGCAGGATATTACAAGGAATTGTCACAGACTGCAGGCTCTTGCATTATGAATTTAGCCGACATAGACATAGACATGTTGTTTGGAAATGATGTTCCACAGCCTCTATGGGGAAAGATTCGTCATGCGGATCATGATCAAGAGTTAGGTGACTCATGGGCTAATATTAGCGCTGCAAATGACCGACAAGTTGGTGGTGCTAAACCCGAGTGTTGGAAATGGGATCCCTGGCTGGCCAGGGCTTTCGCCAAAGTCAGTCAGAGACCACCACTCCCAAGTCAGGGCAAGGGAGTTACACGCCAAGATAACCCCTACTCACCCTCTAGGTAACGTGGCGCGAGCAGCAAGGCTAAACTTGGAGGCGATGTAGGCTAAGTATTTGCGCACGCACCCCAGCAACAACAACCAAAGGCCCACCACAAAGGAAAACTCCACACAAGGTTATATAAAAATAGCCTTTGTATTATAATAAATATACATCAGATAAAACACACATCTTGTTACACTGTGCCAACAGGCACGGGCGGAATTTACAAGGGATATTGCACAGGACAGGGCCACTTGGACCACTGTCAGGGGTATCAGCACTTTTAGAAATAATACTTTCAGAAATAGCACTTTAGAAAGTAAAATCAGTGTAGCACACAATATAAAAGTAGAGCATACAACCAGTAATCACTGGTAACAGGACCTCACTAGCACCACCTGTACTAGGGAGAAAAACAACCACCTACATGTCACACTACCTGTAGGGGTGTAAAGACAAAACACATGATGCATTAACATTCAGAGGTGTAGCAATAACATTGCGCAAAACTTAGATCAGTCACCACCTGTGACAGTCCCTGTGTCCCAATGTCAGGGCCTAAACGTAGCAGTTGCCCACAAAGTGCTGGGCAACTGGTTCAGGGAAAGTTGGGGCAACGTTGGAGCCTCTCTGGGCTCAAAAACCACCACTGTGGCACTGCGGAGCCTCACTGGGCTCCAGACAAGAAATGGCGCCCTGAGCCTCGCTCAGGCACTTCTTTCCAGAACCACTGCCCCAGAGCCTCTCTGGGCTCCTCAACAAATAGCGCCTGGAGCCTCTCAGGCTCGTAAATCAAAAGGGCTGGAGCCTCTCTGGGCTCCAAAAACGAGGGAATGGCACACTCAGAGCCTCTCTGGGCTCAAAGAACAAATGGCCCCCAGGAGCCTCTCCGGGCTCCTCAACAAGGATGTGGGCGTCGGGGCCCCTCACGGGGGACCCTCGAACACGTGGGGGCGCTTCGGTGGAGTCCCCCCTCTGGGGACTCAGGAAGAAAAAATGGCAGCAAGAGCCTCTCTGGCTCGGGTTGGAGTCCCCCTCTTGGGGACTCGAATTGCCCAAAAATGCCCCCTAAGAGCCTCTCTGGCTCTGAACACAAGGGCGCGAGGTCGCGCTACCGGGGGAGGGGCGGACACCGAAAATGTGTCCCGACGCCCCTCTCCCTTTCAGGCACTCACCGGCTGTCTCGTGGTGGGCGGCGGCTCTGCACGAGAGCTCCCGCTCCTCGGGGGCTCTCTCCACACTTCTCCTGCTCCTCGCTGGGCTCCGGGGCTCTCCCTCGTCCTCGGGAGCCCCGGGGGCGGGACGCTGGGAGCAAGGCGGGACTTCTGGTCGGCCTTTCTCGGGCCGCGCTGTGAGTGGTCGGCCTCACAACCACTTCCGGGTCGCCGCGGGCAGCGCGGCGGCTCGCTTTTAGGCAGGCAGGCGGGCTCCCAGGTGATCCGAGGAGTGGGCTCCCTCGTGATTCACAAATTCACGGGCAAAACAAAGCGGCAATGAGCGGGGTGGCACCCGCGCCGCTAACTCGCCACACGGGGCAGGCAGATGCCGGGTGGGCACCGGCTGTGCACACCCAGCGCTAGCAGCGCTAGTAACGAAGGGCAGGCGCTCCCAAGCGCCTCCAGGACAGAATACAGCGCTCACAGCGCTATGGCCAAAATCAAGCGCTTTCAAGCGCTAGGCAGGCGATTTCAGCGCTCCCCAGCGCTGAAGGGCAGAGAGCAGCGCTCTCAGGCTGCAGGCAAAGAATCCTCAGTGCTCCCCAGCACTGGAGGACAGGACAAGGCTCCAGCAGGGGCTGGAGGCATGCAGGGGGGCAAGGCTGGGCCAGAGCCAGCACACTGGGTCTCCAGGCAGGGAGACAGTCCAAGTGGCGGTCCTCCTGGCCCCAGCAGCAGCAACAGCCCCCTCTGGCAGGATCCAAAAGCAGAACATTTTCTAAGGGGACACAGCCCCTTCTTATAGTAACAAATCCTTTGTTTCAAGGTGCAGGGTGGGGGGAAAACCAGTTGCAGCTGGCTCTGGAGCACTCTTGATGGCCCAACCACCCATTTCTTTCACTGGGGAGGCTAGGGTCGTTAGACACACCACAGGGGGGCGGAGCCAGCATTGTGTGGGGAAAACCCAGCCCATCCAGGACACAGGTACACTCCTCCCACACATCACTCATGCTAATCTCCCACTCACCACCGGGCAGACCCATCCAGACTTCCTGGAGCCTGGCATGCCAGCCAGCTCCAGCCAATCACGCTCCAGCACCCTCACAGCACACGCACACATATCTCAATGTCCAGAAGTAGCACTTCCCTTCTAGACACATACATGCCGTAGACACCATCTCGCAGCATTCACTCTCACGAGTTTACACATACTAAACTCGAGCCTGCACTCCCCACGCATCAGGAACTACCAGGGACACACACATTCCCCATGCATTCCTATGAGAGGGCAGGCCAGCCATGCTTCACGCACGCACTTTCACTCTGGGACCCAGGGGAAAGTGCGCAGAGACCCAAAAATCACTGACACAGGGTCACACATAAGGCAAAAAGTTCAGGGGTGAACCAGCCACAAGGCCCGGGTCCAACACAACCCCCTTCCAGCCAAAACGCAGGGTAGACCGATCACCACCGTGATGGGCTTCCCTGCTTTGGGCGAAAGAACACGGACACGGGCCCGCCACTGCCGGGACACCGTCCGGTTCCACGCCACGGTGAACCCCTAGGGTTCCTTCTAAAGCTACTGTAAGGACCAGCTGGGCTACCCCACTGGTACTCCTCAGCTGTCCGCGGCCAGGACCAGGCCCTAGGCCACCCAGGTGCCACTGGTTCCTGCCTACTCACGAAGTGGGGGGTAGTAACCCCAGGCCCATAGTAGCCACTCTCCACTTTTCCTGTCTGCAAGACAGGACTAGACTGCCACTGGTTCTCCAGCCTAGGGTCTACAACCTCTGGTGGACCAGGAGTCTCAGGGAAGGCTCTCCTCCCCTTACCTCTTCTTTTAGGGTTCCTCCTCCCCGTGCGAGGAGGACACCTAGAACGCCATTCCAACCCAGGGTTTAACCCCTCAGGTTGCACCGGGGTCAGAGGTGGGCTCTCCCACCCTCTGCACCCCCTTCCAGAGGTCTGCCCTCTCCCACCTGGAGAAGTTCCTCTGGAAGAAGAACCGGTCAGGACACTGGTTACAGTCGCCCCACCCTTCAGGTCAGGCCGATCCTGAACCTGGCCTTCCAACCTCTGGTCTAAAACCTTTGGTGGAACAATTGCCTGGCACTCCAGGACTTCTGGGGACTTACACTCCATCCCCCTGAGGCTAACAGATGACACATCTGTTGTGTGACTGTCTGTCTGGCGCAGATCTCCCGCCCTCTGTCCACCTGACAGTGCGTGACGATCCCCCAGACCAAAAGTGGTGCCACCCGGGTCCCCCCCAAGAAGATCTAGCCCAACTGGCTAGTCTCTGGTCCACTGGTGCATCCACTGGGAAACTCATCCCCCAATCACTCCTCACGCTGGACTCCTGTACCCTCCCTACCGGAGCGGTACTGCCAGCCTCTAGAACCACAGGAGCTCTGTTTACAGTCGCTCCAGGTCCTCTACTCACTAGGAGATCCTCCTCAAATGGGCTAACAGGACAGCCTAGGTCCCCAACCTGGTGTTCCCTCAAGAAACCACCCAGGTTCTGAGACAGGGCTTCGGGCCTCTGGGGGCTCTCAGCCACCCACTGACTCCTGCTCCACTGAGCCAGGCAGTCAGCCCCTACACCCTTCTCACTATACTGGGACCTAGCTGGGCTACACTGAGCCTCTTCCACCACGCTGGGCTGGAAGATCCCTGAACCACTACTTGTGGAGTCACTCACTAGGGACTCTACAGAACCTCTGGCCCTTTCCCAGCGGTCTGCTTCCTCAGCAAGTTCACATGCCTCAGACAATCCACACCCCAACAGGTGTTGGCGCAACCCTGGTGAACAACAACTGAGCAACTGCTCTCTGAGAAACATATCGAACAATATGTCCCAATCACATTTCGTGGGCTCCCGTACCCAATCACACAGGGCTCCACAACAGTCATCCTCAAAATCTACCCAAGACTGGTGAGACAGTTTCCTACTGCCCCTGAATTTCAACCTATACTCCTCTTCTGGGGAAACAGGTACCAGACTGGGGGAACTGGGACTGGGATTCCCTATACTGGAATCTAAATAGCTGCCACCACTGGACTCAACCCTCCCTGGGGGATCCAGAAAATTAAGACTGCGGTCAGGGGATAACCTACACTCTAGGGCTATCTTCTCCCTGGCCAAGGCCCTCTCAGCCTCTGCAATCCGCTCATTCACACCCAGCTGCGCCATCTCTCTGGCATACTCTAACCGGAGCTTCTCCATGGCCAGCTGGTGCTCCCTCTCTTCTCTCCTATCCACCCACTGCTCTGGGGACAGGGAAAGGGATGGGGTGCTACATCTGACACTCGACCCAGCAAGGGACTCCCTATCTATGGGATACTCGCTCTCTGCTGGCGCCCATCCACTGTCAAACTCACTCTCCACATCAGACTCTTCAGGGCTCCCCTCAGACCCACCACCCTCATAGTGTGCGGCCCGGGCCCTCTCCCTCTCACTGTGCTCACGCTCCCAGTCATTCTTCTGCCACAGGATCATGTTATCCCTAAGCTTGGACTGGGTGTCTGACTCACTCACTGTGATGTCTCTCTCCTCACAAAACCGCACCAACTCATGCACACTGTACTTAAACAGGCCACAGAGGTTAAAAGGAGATTCCATCTTGACAGGATGCTCACAGACACGTGCAACACAAGGGATCTAGCAATCTGAAGTAAGAGTACACAATTCCAAAACTTCAACACTCTCCTTATCAAAGAGAACTCACTCATGCGTCCAGAAAAACACACCATTCATCCACACACACCCTCCCCTCGGATCGGTAAGGCAGTTTCTACCACCCCTGACTTCTCAACCTGACCAAATGTGACACAGGTACCAAACTCTGGAAGCAGGGCGGGGGACAAATGTACAGGACACAATTATAAAATGACACTCTTCAGGAGAAGAAACAATGGAATTTTACCAACAACAATAATCCCCAAAATGTGGTTATCTAAAAATGTAGAGGTTTGAAGTGCGGCCAGCCGCTACTGTGGTACAACGCAAACACAAATCCTTATCCTCAGCGCTTGCCGCCAATGTTGGAAATGGGATCCCTGGCTGGCCAGGGCTTTCGCCAAAGTCAGTCAGAGACCACCACTCCCAAGTCAGTGCAAGGGAGTTACACGCCAAGATAACCCCTACTCACCCTCTAGGTAACGTGGCGCGAGCAGCAAGGCTAAACTTGGAGGCGATGTAGGCTAAGTATTTGCGCACGCACCCCAGCAACAACAACCAAAGGCCCACCACAAAGGAAAACTCCACACAAGGTTATATAAAAATAGCCTTTGTATTATAATAAATATACATCAGATAAAACACACATCTTGTTACACTGTGCCAACAGGCACGGGCGGAATTTACAAGGGATATTGCACAGGACAGGGCCACTTGGACCACTGTCAGGGGTATCAGCACTTTTAGAAATAATACTTTCAGAAATAGCACTTTAGAAAGTAAAATCAGTGTAGCACACAATATAAAAGTAGAGCATACAACCAGTAATCACTGGTAACAGGACCTCACTAGCACCACCTGTACTAGGGAGAAAAACAACCACCTACATGTCACACTACCTGTAGGGGTGTAAAGACAAAACACATGATGCATTAACATTCAGAGGTGTAGCAATAACATTGCGCAAAACTTAGATCAGTCACCACCTGTGACAGTCCCTGTGTCCCAATGTCAGGGCCTAAACGTAGCAGTTGCCCACAAAGTGCTGGGCAACTGGTTCAGGGAAAGTTGGGGCAACGTTGGAGCCTCTCTGGGCTCAAAAACCACCACTGTGGCACTGCGGAGCCTCACTGGGCTCCAGACAAGAAATGGCGCCCTGAGCCTCGCTCAGGCACTTCTTTCCAGAACCACTGCCCCAGAGCCTCTCTGGGCTCCTCAACAAATAGCGCCTGGAGCCTCTCAGGCTCGTAAATCAAAAGGGCTGGAGCCTCTCTGGGCTCCAAAAACGAGGGAATGGCACACTCAGAGCCTCTCTGGGCTCAAAGAACAAATGGCCCCCAGGAGCCTCTCCGGGCTCCTCAACAAGGATGTGGGCGTCGGGGCCCCTCACGGGGGACCCTCGAACACGTGGGGGCGCTTCGGTGGAGTCCCCCCTCTGGGGACTCAGGAAGAAAAAATGGCAGCAAGAGCCTCTCTGGCTCGGGTTGGAGTCCCCCTCTTGGGGACTCGAATTGCCCAAAAATGCCCCCTAAGAGCCTCTCTGGCTCTGAACACAAGGGCGCGAGGTCGCGCTACCGGGGGAGGGGCAGACACCGACAATGTGTCCCGACGCCCCTCTCCCTTTCAGGCACTCACCGGCTGTCTCGTGGTGGGCGGCGGCTCTGCACGAGAGCTCCCGCTCCTCGGGGGCTCTCTCCACACTTCTCCTGCTCCTCGCTGGGCTCCGGGGCTCTCCCTCGTCCTCGGGAGCCCCGGGGGCGGGACGCTGGGAGCAAGGCGGGACTTCCGGTCGGCCTTTCTCGGGCCGCGCTGTGAGTGGTCGGCCTCACAACCACTTCCGGGTCGCCGCGGGCAGCGCGGCGGCTCGCTTTTAGGCAGGCAGGCGGGCTCCCAGGTGATCCGAGGAGTGGGCTCCCTCGTGATTCACAAATTCACGGGCAAAACAAAGCGGCAATGAGCGGGGTGGCACCCGCGCCGCTAACTCGCCACACGGGGCAGGCAGATGCCGGGTGGGCACCGGCTGTGCACACCCAGCGCTAGCAGCGCTAGTAACGAAGGGCAGGCGCTCCCAAGCGCCTCCAGGACAGAATACAGCGCTCACAGCGCTATGGCCAAAATCAAGCGCTTTCAAGCGCTAGGCAGGCGATTTCAGCGCTCCCCAGCGCTGAAGGGCAGAGAGCAGCGCTCTCAGGCTGCAGGCAAAGAATCCTCAGTGCTCCCCAGCACTGGAGGACAGGACAAGGCTCCAGCAGGGGCTGGAGGCAGGCATGGGGGCAAGGCTGGGCCAGAGCCAGCACACTGGGTCTCCAGGCAGGGAGACAGTCCAAGTGGCGGTCCTCCTGGCCCCAGCAGCAGCAACAGCCCCCTCTGGCAGGATCCAAAAGCAGAACATTTTCTAAGGGGACACAGCCCCTTCTTATAGTAACAAATCCTTTGTTTCAAGGTGCAGGGTGGGGGGAAAACCAGTTGCAGCTGGCTCTGGAGCACTCTTGATGGCCCAACCACCCATTTCTTTCACTGGGGAGGCTAGGGTCGTTAGACACACCACAGGGGGGCGGAGCCAGCATTGTGTGGGGAAAACCCAGCCCATCCAGGACACAGGTACACTCCTCCCACACATCACTCATGCTAATCTCCCACTCACCACCGGGCAGACCCATCCAGACTTCCTGGAGCCTGGCATGCCAGCCAGCTCCAGCCAATCACGCTCCAGCACCCTCACAGCACACGCACACATATCTCAATGTCCAGAAGTAGCACTTCCCTTCTAGACACATACATGCCGTAGACACCATCTCGCAGCATTCACTCTCACAAGTTTACACATACTAAACTCGAGCCTGCACCCCCCACGCATCAGGAACTACCAGGGACACACACATTCCCCATGCATTCCTATGGGAGGGCAGGCCAGCCATGCTACACGCACGCACTTTCACTCTGGGACCCAGGGGAAAGTGCGCAGAGACCCAAAAATCACTGACACAGGGTCACACATAAGGCAAAAAGTTCAGGGGTGAACCAGCCACAAGGCCCGGGTCCAACACCGAGCCTTTAGTAGCAGATCTCCCTGGTAGGATCATTAATTACATGAAGACTTTAATGCCTGTGATGCGAGTGAATTGGGACAAATTATCTGCGTGTAAGCAGAAGAAAGATGAAACAGTGTCTGATTTCTTCACTAGGTTTGAAGAGACGTTTATCGACCACAGCGGTCAAGATATGAATACAGAAGGTGGTCAACGGTTGTTCGTTGACAAGTTCGTGCATAATTTGCTTCCCGAGTTGTGTAAGAAGTTAAAAGATTCAGAAAGTTCGTGGGCCGTTTCCTCTTCAGCACAGATATTGGCTACTGCGCAGTACTACGAAAATAGGGACAAAGATGAAAAGGATAGAGCAGACAAGAAAACGAAAGAATTAAAAACAAAAGTCCTTTTACAACAAGCGTATCCGCCACGTGGTGGTCAGAGTAACTATCAGCAACCTCAACAGTTTCAGAGGAACTCGCAAAGGTTCGAGTATCCTCAACAGCGTGTTCCTGTAGGTCCCAATCAGTGTTCATACTGTAAAGAAGAGGGTCATTTCAAGTATAGTTGTCCTATTTTGTTACAGCGTATGAATGGTGCTTCTGGTGCAAGAGGTCGAGGTGTTTCACAAGCGCCTAGAGGTAAAGGACGTGGAAATTTCCCTCAGAACGCGCGCCCATTTCCACCTCAGAATTCAATGAATAGGTTTGATCAGCAGAATAACGCGTCTAGTAGGACAGCTCAGTACTATGCTGATGACTACTATGCAGAAGATGAGAATATGGAAGGTAATGATTGCTAGGACAGCCATAGACAAAGAGAGGGAGTTGTTTCAGTTCCAGTAGATCAGAGAGGACCTTACGTTGAGGTGGTTACATCAGGTGTGTCAGAGCCTTTTCTGTTGGATACTGGTGCTACAAAGAGTTCTTTTATGCACTCTAAACTCCCTGGCGCACCTTTGTCTGGCGAAATGAATGTTTCAGTAGGTTTTTCTGGCGCCCCGGTTAGGAACCCGATTGCTAGTCTTATGTCCCTTTCTGTTGGACCTTGTGAATTCGAAGCACCCCTTCTTCTAACCACAGGTTGTGGTGAAAACTTGTTGGGATTGGATCTATTGAAACGATTGCATGCGACTCTGTATTGTTCTCCTTCAGGAGTGCAACTTACACTAGGTAAGAAAGTAGTCTCCCCAATGTATTTGTCGAAAGATAAACTTTCGACAGAATTATCGCTTCTTCCTGATATTCTTTGGGCTACTGGTCCTAATGATGTGGGTCTTTACCGCCATATGTTGTGACATTGAAAGCCAATGTTAAAATGCCACCTATTACCCAATACAAAATATCTAGTGAAGGTGAAAAAGCGTTGCTAGCGATCATTTATGACTTGATTGAAAAAGATGTAATTGAAGAGACAAGAGGCAACGTTTGCAATAGTCCTGTTCTGCCTGTTTTGAAGCGTACTGATCCTTCTCAGCCACCTGTTTATCGGTTTGTGATTGATCTCAGAGAGGTGAACAAAACAGTTGTGCCACAATTTCCAGTTGTTCCTGATATCACTGCCCTATTGACTATGATTCCAGCTTCCGCGACTTGGTTCTCGGTGATTGACTTGAAGAATGCGTTCTTCAGCATCCCGATTGCCGAGGAGAGTAGGGATATTTTCGGCTTCAGTTTAGGAGGTCGAAGCTTCCGCTTCAAACGCGCTCCCCAGGGCTACTGTGAAAGTACATCGATATATAGTCAAGCTTTAAAAGCACAGCTTGACACAATTGTTTTACCTAATGGCGCTACCCTTATTCAGTACGTTGATGATCTGCTTGTTGCTGCAGATACTGAGGAAATTTGTAAAGAAGCCACGTTGTCGTTGTTGCATCACTTGTATGAGTTACATCACATAGTGTCCCTTTCGAAATTACAATATTGTCGACAAGAAGTGACCTACTTAGGTCATCTCTTATCGAAGGAGGGAAGGAAACTGACCCCAGAAAGAATTCAGGCAATTGCAAAATTGAGTGTGCCAAAGACACAGAGAGAAGTGCGTGCTTTCTTGGGTATTACATCATATTGCAGACAATGGATACCGAATTTTTCTTTGTTGGCCAAACCTTTGGTGGCATTAACTTGTAAAGATACACCGCATCCCCTTCCATGGTCTGAAGAGTGTCAGAAAAGTTTTTCCGAATTGCGCAATGCATTATGTTCGGCTCCTGTGTTGGGTACCCCCGACTACAGTAGGCCCTTTACATTGTATGTCCATGAGAAAGAAGGTTGTGCATGGTCAGTGTTGACACAGTTGTTCGTAGACAAACAGCGTCCATGTGCGTATTTTTCGTCAACTTTGGACCCGGTAGCTAAAGCATTGCCGAGTTGCTTGAAAGCCACAGCGGCAGCAGCTGTTTCTATTCGACAGTCTGCTGGTTTAGTCATGAATAATACATTGGTTGTGATGGTTCCACATGCAGTGGACACATTGTTAAACCGGACCAAGACACAGCACTTAACTAGTGCTCGATTGTCAGGTTATGAGTTAACACTGTTAGCGAGTCATGTGCACATAAAAAGATGCAACACGTTGAATCCAGCTACATTGTTGCCGATTGAAACAGAGTTAGATACTTCTGAACAGCATGATTGTTTTCTCAGAACAGAAGAAGAAACGAAAGGGAGAATAGATCTTAGTGACACTCCTCTTTTAAAGTGTGATGGTACCTTATGGGTGGATGGTTCATGCTTCAAGCTTTCGAATGGTGACACGACTGCAGCATATGCTGTCACGACTTTGCATACAATTGTTGAAGCTGCACGTATCCCACATAATTCAGCTCAAGCAGCAGAGTTGATTGCACTTACAAGAGCGTGTGTGTTGTCGAAAGGAATGAAAGTGAACATATATACCGACAGCCAGTATGCATTTGGTGTGGCTCACAGTTTTGGACGATTGTGGAAAGAACGTGGATTTCTGACTTCGCATGGAGCCAAGATACAGCATGGTCAATTGGTGAATGAGCTCCTTGAATCACTTACTTTGCCATTGCAAGTTGCGATTGTAAAATGCAGTGCACACAAGAAAGTGACTGATGATGTTGGTCGTGGAAATGCATTTGCTGACGAAGTCGCAAAAGAAACAGCGAGGGATGTGATGAGTCGAATGTATGTTGCAGGCCCTGCAAGATGGATTGGTGACGTGGGAATGTGTGAAGACACGATAGAGAGTGTAAAGTCTATTCAAGCTGAAGCTACAGAGAAAGAGTTGAGAACATGGAGAGAGAGTAAGGGGAAATTGGATGTGAATGGTTGTTGGGTTGAATTGTCAGAGCATCAGAGATGGTTGTTACCCGATGCGTATGTGCTTGCAGTTGTTTCAATGGCTCATGGAATGGCTCACATCAGTGTGAAAGGGATTTGTAAGTTGTTAGCTCCAGTATGGCAAAATGCTGGAATTCCTAGGTGTGCAGAGAATGTGGTCAGGAATTGCATGGTGTGTTTGAAATACAATCCTGGTAGGGGAACCCCAACTCCAGCTGGTCATTTTGCGCCTCCTACGTATCCGTTCGAGGTTTTGCAGCTAGATTTCATCCACATGGAAAGGTGCAACAATTTGAAATACGTACTCGTTGTTGTTTGTGCCTTTTCAAGATGGGTAGAAGCATACCCCCTGAAGGACAACACTGCCTTATCCACAGCTAAAGACCTTGTCAAAGAATTTTTCCCTAGGTTTGGAATGCCGAGAATGGTCTGGAGTGACAATGGGAGTGAATTTGTGGGTCGAGTGATGAAGAAAGTATTTGAAGGGCTAGGCATCCAACAGAAATTCCACGCTGCAAATCACCCCCAATCAGCTGGACTAGTAGAGTGCTACAATGGCACATTAAAACTAAAATTGGCCAAAATCCAAGCGAGCTCTGGTCTTAAATGGCCTGACGCTCTGCCTTTAGCACTCCTATCAACCAGAATGACTGTGCATTCGCGAGTGGGACTTAGTCCGTATGAAATTGTGTTCGGCCGTCCGGCCAACATATGGGGAGTGCCAAGGCCGACAAAATTCAGTGAGATCGAACACCCTGTACTGCTTGACTATTTGTACAAATTGACGGCTAAATTGCGTGTTTTACACCAACAGGTTCACGATACTCTGCCTCAGGTCTCTAAAGCTCCAGGACATCTGATTGATCCTGGGTGCTGGTCAAGAATTTCCAGCGAACAAAGAATGACCAGCCCCGGTGGACTGGCCCTCACCTAGTTCTTCTCTCAATGAGATCAGCCGTTCGAGTGGAAGGGAAAAAGCACTGGATCCACGGTGTACACTGCAAGAGGGTACCGTTGCCTCTGCCGTACGACCGGGGGGTCCAGGAGGGTGTCGCTGACTCAGAGACTGAAACTGTGCCTCGATTTCTGCCTTTCAGTGATGCACGTGTAAAAGGAACAATTTCTGAAAAAGAAAGTGACAATCTTTTGCAAGAAGCTGTGCCACCATCAAATCGATTGGACACTACAGAGCCTGAACTCCTGTTTCAAGACCAGACAGTATCTGGGAAGCAACGCCTTAATCTGAGGCCGAGAACTATGGACAAATAAAACTTTCCTTTTCTTTGCTAAATTTTGAAAGTGCAGCTCTCTCATCTGAGAAATGTTTTTATTTTTGTTTTTCGAACCACCATCCGGGTTCAGCTGTAGGGTAGCGGTTGCCCAAGTCTTTGGGGTGCAGCCAAAGACGTTAGGTCGACGGTTCTGGTTGGTCTAAGGGAGTTGCCCTGGACTGACAGAAGCATCCCTTAGCATAGAACACCCTACCATCGCGAGCAGCATTTTAGAGAGGATGGAGTTTTTCTAGATGGAGAGACCTGTCAAACAAGTGAACTTTAAGACTACAATTTGCAGAATGATGACCAAGAAACGTTTTTTGATATTATGTATTTTCATATTGTTCAGTGCAATAATGTTTTTTATAGGATATGTTTTATTCTCTTTTCGAGTGACATTTGCACCCACTTCATCGCCCATACCTCCTCCTACTACTATTTCCTCACATTCTTTTCAACCTCTTCCTGAACAAGAATCTGCTAGGAGATTAGAGTTTATTAATAACTCTTTCGTTCAGCTTTTACACCAACACCAACTAGTAATGAACACGACCAACTGTTGGGTGTGTGGTCTTATGCTTCACACAACGGATAAAGGTATCCCTTATCTGGTCCTGCCTTTCAGCCATAATGGTTCTGTGTGGGCATACAGAACAATATTCATCTATGCACATGAAGTCTACCCCCTACGTTCTGTGGAAGATAATCCTAAGAATAGTGCTCTAGTTAAGGGTATAGTAGATATGATTAAGGAAGATATCTACTATGAGACTATCCCGAGAGATGAGACACTAGTATATATAGGATGGAACGTGACCGGATATGGAGTTACTCTGAGTGAGAAACAGCAAGCTAAGAGATCTTCCCCGATTTGGATTGTACCCCATCAGGGTCACTTATGTCTGCAAGGTATTGGCAAGAATCCCAGAGCTCAGTTAGGGAACAGTATCTGCACTGAGACATATGTCTTTGCGTCTCAGACTTCCTCTCCGTTCTTAGCAGCTAAGGGTACCTATTTCATCTGCCATGATAGAGTCTATACATGGTTGCCCCCTGACTTTTCGGGCACATGCTTTGTTTCGTTCCTGTTGCCTCCCACCTACACAGCGGCGGCAGATTACCATAAGACAAGGATAGTTAGAGGTGTCTTCAGTGAAGAGGACACTGCAGAACAAGAATTTGGAGACTTCGTGAGGGGTTTTCTGCCGTTCTGGGGACCCATGGTTAACAGCAGGAACATAAGGCAATTGACAAGGTTGGCTGAATCCACCGTGGTTGAAACTGCCGGTGCCCTTAGTAACTTGACTGCTGAGCTTCAGTCGGATCGTCTTATGACCCTTCAGAACAGGGTCGCGTTAGACGTCATACTTGCAGACCGAGGTGGGGTATGTAGGTTGATCCAATCGAGTTGCTGTGTTTTCATTCCGGATAACGCTCCAACAGTGTACCAGGCCATCTCCAAACTGCATAAGATTTCCGAATCTATTCATGTAGACAAAGGAGATTGGTCGTTAATGGGATGGTTCTGGGAACTGGTATCCGACTGGGGATGGAAAATTCTGATGGTCATTGGGATGGTCTTAGCCGCCCTGTTCCTGTTCTGTCTGTGCGTGCAGTGTGCACCTGCAATATGTGGCCTTTGTGCTACCTCGTGTGTAAGGAAGCCTGTATCGATGGACGAGCTAAGTAATAGGATGATGCTACAGCAACATCTCAATGACTTTACGAATATAGACCTGGACTCAGATTAGCATGAGTATAGGTTATTGCCTATATAAGGGCAAAAGGAGGGTCTGTAGTACTTGAAATTCTGGACCCATGTTACAAACACCATCGTATCATGATGATTTTGATATCAGAAGACCGAGAATGGCTAGTACACTATGCACAAGCATTTTCGTCATATTCGAGTGACGATTTCACCTTGAAATCGCAGTTTTCGTCCTGAACCCTCGGGTTCCATTTTGTGTACGGCAGCCATTTTGTGAGTTGCCCTCACATAGGCCAATGATTAAGGCCAAACACGATCCTGAAGGACACGAACACCTTTCCTGACTTCTCTACAACCTGGGCAAGCTGACTCCACTGCCCAAGGCCAAACCTGTTCGGTCAGTTCCTCTCCCAGTGGCCGAACGAGATAGTATCAAGGCACAACATGCCATAAACCTTTCATCGCGCACGAACCACGCCTAATCTTGCACACACCTGTCCCTGTTTCCTACTTTATGACTTGCTTTACGAGGAGGAGGTGCCCGTTTTTATTGGGGGTCCGTCGATATCTGATGGAAATACTGGGCCTTGCCGGATAATTGATTGTGGGCTGAACAAATTGAAATATGGGCTTGTCATCATGACTTTGCTTTTTCTTTGTAGTGAAAATATGTGAATGGTCAACTGTAATGTAAAGAATGTTTGCCTGAAGCATAATATTTTGTATAAAAGAGAAGGCTGGCTTTGTAAGGTTGAGCAGTCTCCTGAGAATATACACCGTGTTGTACTTCTAGGATACCTGTTACTTGGTTGCAGCCAATAAATTCGATCCTTGACTTCACCTAGAAGACTCTGTGTTTCTGTAGTCTGAAACAGGAAGGACCCGTAGTCTTAGGGTGTTGTCCCTGGCCCCGCTGGGTTACAGGTCCAGTACCGGTTCTGGAAAAACCCAGTACTTCACTTGTCATAATAAGGGTTAGTAGCTCAGGTCTCGATTTTCTGTAAACCATACTCAGGTGAATTTGGCCATGAGAATAGCTTTTACTTCCCTTTTGAAAGAAGCAGTGGAGTGGTTAAGTCTGGTTTCTGGGGGTAAGGCATTCCAGATTCTGGGCGCAATCCCAGAGAAGGTTTGGTTATAAGTTTTCTTCTTGTTGAATCTTTGTGGTTTCAGTAGTAAGGGTTCTACACTTCTTGTAGCTCTGACCCCACCAGAGATAGTCAGTTTCTGTGCCAGACAGCTGGGTGCTTTGTGGAGCATTGCTTTGTGCGTCATACACGCTACTTGCAGGTGAATTCTGGCTTCCAGAGGTAGCCAATTCAAGGATCGTAGATCCGGGGAGATGTGGGAACTTCTTTTAGAACCAGTGATGAGTCTCGCTGCAGCATTGATTGAAGCTCTTAACTGCCCTGTTGAAGCTTTGGGTAGGCCTCAAAGAGAGACAATTCCGTATTCCACTCTAGGTATAACTAGAGCTTGAACTGCCTGCTTGAAGTCATTGCATGGCAGGAAGGGTTTCAATTTCTTCAGTGTGTTTATCTGGAAGTTTGCTCTCTTTGTAGTGTTGCTGATGTGTTTTTGCATGTAGAGGTTACTGTCGAGAGTTATACCTAATGATTTCGCTGAGTTCACAATGGTAGTACTTGGACTTGATTTATTTGGACGTGTTTTATAATTTATACAATGTTTTGCTTTTAACTTGGTAAAGTGCCTCATGCTGCCTGCCTTGCACACACTGTGAGGGCAGGGTGACAAAGGATGTCTGCTGCCACATGCCGGGCAGGTATGTACCCTGGTATAGACACCAAGAAGGAGTAATGATCTGGTGATCTTGGCTACCAACTCGTACAAGTAGATCGGGAGAGAGCTACCCAGCAGTCAATTTTTTACTCTGCTTTTTAGATGTTCAGTTGAAGTTTTTATGGTGCGACAGTCAACTAGGAAGGCCGATTTTAAGCTTTGCAGCGCCTGTCACAGCTCAGATGTTGGTGACGGACACGCACATCATCTGCCTCAGTTATATTGAGCGCCACCTCCTTGCCAAGACGTGCGTCGATTGTCGCGCCATGCACCCCAAGGCCTTGAGGTACCAATCACTCAAACTCTTTGCTGTTCAACGTTCGATGCCACAAAGGTCTTGATCCAGCTTGAGAGGAAGGTCTCGGGATCAGTAGTGAAACCATAGATCTTCATCGCACTTGAAGTTGTCTTCCGGTGTGTCCCACGAAAAGAAGAAAAGTTGAAAGTCTAAGAGGTCTTTGACTTCACCCCATCTGTCTACGTCATCCGATGACATGAGAGAGCATCATAATTCCAAGGCCTGGCTTTGCAATAGAGCTTTTGCCTGGGCTGGCTCTGCACCTCTGCGCCGCCACGAGAATGCGAGAGCCAGAGCGGCCTTTCCCAACTTCACAAATCTTATGAGGCCATTCACCTTATATTTGGGCGGCCCATACCCACTACTGCCTTCCAGCATGTCAGTTTGGTAGAGGCTCCTACTGGTTCCCTGACAGTGGGTCCACCCCCAGCACCCCAAGGCCCACGGGATTAAAGGATGGATCCAGTCTGCCACCGGTCATTCCCTGGCGCCGGTTTGAATGTCAAAGCAGCCGGCGGAACCGGCACCTTCCAGAGGAGCGTCTTCCGACGAACAACAGCACTGTCATGTAGTCTTGCAACTAACAGGGCAGGGTGAAGTCATGGAACCTGTAGGAGGTTGGCATAGTATATGGTTCGCACTTAAAGGAGTGATGCAACTTGTACTAATCCAGGCAACCCGTATGGTGATTTTAGCAGTCGTTTTGATAACCTTAGAGCTCTTAAAGAGGTAGCTGTGGAGAACAGCCTTCAGTCTTATTTTGAAGGAGTGTAAACCAATCAATCAATCAAGGAATCTTAAGCGCACTATTCACCCGCGAGGGTCTCAAGGCACTGGGGTGTGGGGGGGCGTCCGTAGATCTGTCTAGCCGAAGAGCCAGATCTTGAGGGTCTCCCTGAAGGTGTTCAGGGAGTGGGCTAGTCTGATGACTGCTGGTAGCTCATTCTAGGTCTTGGCAGCAATGTGGAAGAAGGATCTTCCACCTGCTCTGGCTCTGTGGATGCGCTGTGTTTTGGCCAGTGCGAGGTTGGAAGATCGGAGGTGTCTTTTGGGTACGTGGAAGTTGATTCTGTCGTTGAGGTATTTGGGTCCGTCGTTGTGTAGGCATTTGTAGGTGTGAGTGAGGATTTTGAAGGTGACTCTTTTCTCCACGGGGACCCAGTGGAGTCTTCGTAGGTGCTGGCTGATGTGTTTGTGTGGGGGGATTTCAAGGATGAGTATGATGGCGGTGTTCTGTATTATCTGAAGTTTGCAGAGTACGGAATTGTTGATGCCGGCGTAGAGTGCGTTTCTGTAGTCCAGTCTGCTGGTGATAAGTGCGTGGGTGACTGTCTTCCTTGACTCAGGTGGGATCCATTTGAAGGTTTTGTGGAGGATGCGAAGGGTGTTGAAGCAGCTGGAGGTGACGGCGTTGACCTGCCGGTTCATGGTGAGTGATAAGTCCAGTACAATGCCGAGGTTCTTGGCGTGGTCTGGGGGTAGGAGGGCTTCCAAGGGCGGTCGGCCACGAGGTGCTGTCCCATGCGGAGGGGGTGGTACCGAGGACGAGGACATCTGTCTTCTAAGCATTGAAAATCAGGCAGCTGTTGGTCATCCAGGTTGCGACGTCTTGCATTCCTTTCTGGAAGTTGAGTTTGGTGATGTTGGGTTCTTTGGTGAGGGAGAGGATGAGTTGGGTGTCGTCAGCGTAGGATACGATGTTTAGGGCGTGTTTTCAGTCGATGGATGCGAGGGGGGCCATATAGATGTTGACGACAGTCGGGCTCAGAGAGGACCCCAATGGAATTCTGCAGGTCGGAGAGGAAGGGTGGTAGCTTGATCCTTTGGCTTGTTCTGGTGAGGAATGAACGGATCCAGTCCAGGGCTGTTCCTTGTATGCCTGCGTCGTGTAGTCTGGTAGCTAGCTATACCAGCTCCAGCCTACGTAACAGTAGGGAAGGTGTTGGAATAGTAAATCATACTGTTCCTTAGTGTATAGCGCCATCCAGCGCAAGTTGTTGTAATGACTTGCATTGTAATGACTGCAATGTAAATGTACTGCGTTG
The DNA here is from genome assembly GCF_964261635.1 of Lissotriton helveticus. Lineage (NCBI taxonomy): Eukaryota > Metazoa > Chordata > Amphibia > Caudata > Salamandridae > Lissotriton > Lissotriton helveticus. Next base: position 103,174,282 of record NC_136063.1, read on the forward strand.
CTGTGTTGGCTTCGGAATCCCGATTGGGACGGGTCGAGGATGGTGCTGTCTTTGACAATGCGATAAAGCAGGCTATTTTACCACATTTAGTCAATAGTGTAGATTAGATGAGACAGAACCCCACAGTGTTTATGAAAAATAAGGATATTCTTTAACACAACTCAATCACTATGTATATCTCCTGCCAGGAGATATCAAGAATACACATGAGAATACTTAAACAAAATCAGGTAAGTAGCACAAATATACACTGAGGTCTCCAGAGGGAGATCAAACCATATACCAAATATGTGGAATGCGAATTGCAAAGGAGAATGGGACTTTGGCCAAAGGACTTAGAAGAGCTTGGTGAACCAGGAACCACCCAAGGTAAGTACCCAGGAACCCCAAGGAGGATGTGTGCAGAGTGGAAACACAGCCGGGTCTTCACTAGAAGTCAATAGAGAAGTTGTGGTTGTAGTTTTAAAGAACAAGGACCCTTCCCAGAGGGCCTGAAGAAACACTTTGGAGGATGGAAAGTTGGAGAGCTACTCCACCCATGGATGCCCCAGGAACCAGGCCAAAGGCATCAGGGAAGTCGGGTGCAGAAGGGGTGAAGTGATGTCTGAACCACCAGTAGACGACAATGGAAGACTGGGGAAGCAATCCCTCTGGAGAAGTCTGTGGAGAAGTCCAGCGGATTCCACAGGTGATTCCTGAAGAGGTGAACTTGCTAGCAGAGGGGGCAGAGTCTATGCCACTCGGAGGTGACAGGAGGCAAGGAAGCACAATGTCCACCTTTGTCAGGAGGTTCAGAAGAGTTCATGAGCACATTGTTGCTGCAGGTGTAGGGACCCCGGGTTGCTGTGGAAGACCAGAAGCTGTACACGAGCTGTCCCACGTTGGATGTCGATGTCAAGGTGGTCGGTGGCCGGAGGGAGCACCAACAAGCCTGGGTAGCCCCAAGTGATGTGGAAGACGAAAAGGTGCAATGGTTAGGACCAGCAAGGTCAAAGGGACTCACCACATGCAGGAGAGTCAAAGCAGGCCCTAAGCAAGCAGGGGAGCCCATCAAAGTAGAAGACCCTAGAGAGGACCCACAGGCTGAAGGCAGAGGAGTGGCAAGAATACCTCAGGTAGCTAACCAGAGATTGAGGCCCACAATGTAGGGAATACAGGAAGGACACTGTGCTTCAAGGGATGAGATGCTGGAGCTTTTTGTAGCCCAAAGATCTCTGGAGTGCAAAGCCAACAAGCCTTTGCAACGACAAGTCCACATGGTGCATAGGAGTTTGGTCCCTGCGGCTCCAACGAGGGATACTGTCCTCCAAATTGCAGGGAAGATATGCCAGGCTTCTTGGAAGCCACAGACCCACCACCTTTGTTGCGGAGCCTGAGGAGGTTCATAGGACGACAGGAGCAGCAGACCGGTCAACTTGGATGCGGTGCCTGCAGATGCAGGGGAGTGACTCTTTCCCTCCAAGGGAGATTGCTTCATATGTCCTCGATGCCCACAGGTCCTTGAAGATCCTGAGTGAAACACAGACACACAAGAATCAGAATACTTGCAGAACATTGAGACGAGGAGCCGCAGGAGTCTTCCTTGATGCAGTCTCGATTCCAGTCAAAGTCTAGCGAAGTCCAAGTGTTGCGACGGTCGAAGAGTGTCTTGGTTTCAGAGATGAGTCTTGTTCGACGACGAATCTGAAGATTCTCCCATGGGGCGCCCTTAAATACCCAAGGAAAGTGTTGGAACACCTCAGTGATCCCTCCCAGAGGAGGGGCTGGACAGAGCTGCGGATACTCCCCTGTCCTTTGTCCAGTTTTGCGCCAGAGCGGGAACCAAAGGTTCCTTAACTGGCTCAAACCGGTATATGCAAGGAGGGCACCAAATGTGTCCTTCAATGCAGTCTAGTGGCACTGGAAAGGGCCCCACCCCAGCCCAATACACTAAGTCCTGTCTGGAAGGTGGTCACACCTCGCTATGACAGGCAACCTGTTGTTCTACATTCCCCTGCTCGAGGGCAGCTCAGCAGCAGGAGGGCTGAACAGTGTCTGTGGACGGCAGCAGCACTAGCTTGCTGTCAGACCCTGAAAGGCTGTAACGAAGAGTACAGGGTGCTCCTCTAAGAAGTCCCCAGTACATGGCATCATACCTCCAACACTGGAATCGGTGTTAGGGTATGATTCCAACATGTTTGATTGATACTAGACATGATCAGGTTTGACACAGCCATTATATAGTTGGACATCTCGTAATGACTGATGCCCACTATGTGTCTTAAAATGGCTGACCACAGTACAAAGTCTGGAGAATCTACTCTGAGGTTTTTAGGGCTGTCCTGTTCATGTAGGGGCACCCTCACACTTATAACCAAGCGGCCTGCCCTCACGACTGAAGGGCTTACCACAGGGATGACTTATGGGTTTTAGGTGCTGTGTCCTCAGATGTAAGAAAACGTATTTATTTAGTGAGAGAGGTGCAAGCCCCGTATCACACAGGCTGCAATGACAGGCCTGTAGTCAGAGTTTTTTTGTGGACTCCGATAAGTACCATAATATTTGCTGGAGTCCATGGGAGACCTTTGGGTGCCTTAGTACCGTATACCAGGGACGTAGAAGGGTACACCAGTAGCCAATTGTGGAGGTACCAAAGTACTTACCAAAGACATTTTGGAAAGGAGAGCACAGATGCTGGGGTCCTGGTTAGCAGGATCCCAGCAAACTACAGTTAAAACATATTGACACCAGGCAAAAACTGGGGGTAACCATAAAAGAAAAATTCTACTTTCATACAGACCGTTTGCCAAGAGGCCGTGCATTCCTGAACATGGCTGGAATGTCAGGAATTATCGCTGGTGGTTCAACACCTGGTGGGCTCTCTGAACGCCACAGCAGGTAACTCAGCTGAAGATGCCTAGAGGATCATGAATGGTGCCTCCAACTGGAGGTTGTGCAAGGTCTCTTTCAGCAGTGAGGAGAGCCTTGGTTAGATCTGTTCGCCTCTTGTGAGAAATTAGGAAAGTGGGGGATACCACCGAAACTTCTTAAGGCAATCATGTCACTATACGAGGCTACCTGGGTGCGGGTGAAAACAAGCGCTCAGACAGTGTCCTCCAAAATAGCTAAGTAAATGGGCTGAAAAAAGGGTGTGTCCTGGCTCGCATACTTTTTAATTTATACACTGCGGACCTGGGAGAGGCCCTAAAAGGTGCCAGCCTAGTAGCCCCCAGATTAGGAAGAGTGAGGCTACCGGTTCTACAGTACGCCGATGACACGGCTATAATGGATCACACGAAGATTGGCCTACAAAGAGCATTAACGGCCCTAAACAGTTTTAACATCGCCAACAGCTTAACAGTCAACCAAGGGAAAACAAAGGTTATTATCTTCGGGTCCTACCATCGGAAACGGCACGCACAGTGGCAGCCAGGAAATGCCCAAATACACTTGGTGGCCTCTTATAACTACCTAGGAGTCTGGTTACCGGAACGGGCAAAAGCCAACGTACACCTAAATCAGCAGGCCTCGAAAGCCAACAATGTAACACATCTCTTAAGACAACTAAGTCAGAACCTGATCAGTCCATCTGCTAGTCCAATTCTGATAGCCCTAAAAGCAAAACTCCTTCCATCAATCTCTTATGGTCACCTTGCCTTCCCCAGGAAGCTGGACGCCCTTCTCAACTCTGCCCAAGCTAAGGCCTACAAGTCGGTGCTACACATACCCAGAACGGCAAGAAGAACCAGGCTGAGACTGGAACTTGGTCTAGCAAGTGATCGGCCAGGGGGAGCTGATCAAGCTGTATCTAAGGATATTAAAGGCCCTGGCTAATTCTCTAAAACATCATTTAAGAACCATCTTTGAAGACTCAGCTTCGACATGGCACACCAGGCTGGACAACGCAATCAAAGTTTTAATGATAGCGGAAGAAAACCTCTCTCGGCAGGACATGCCACTGACTGTCTGGAAGAGAGTCATCAACAAACAAGTGCACGAAATCTCTTTCGAACTCGATTACAAAACCCTACGCCGCAGCCCCCAATTGGAACCGCTAAACAATTCATATACTGTGGGAAAAGCACAACCTTATTTAAGCGAGGCCGTCACAACACAGGTTCGAAGTAAAATTCTATTTATGAGGCTGACCACGCTTGGAATAGCAGATTTCAATCCCGCGTGGGCTTATAGAGGGGACTCCCAAATATGCAGGCTGTGTACCTACACAAGGGAATCCTGGCTGCATCTTCTCTGCTGCTGTCCTCATCTCAACAACGAACGCCGACGATTGTTGCGGCCGATTTGCCTCAATCAGAACATAACAACATGTTTGGAAGCATCGGCCTTGTGCCTGTCAACCACCAATATAATGACTTTAGCAAGATCGGCGAAATTTGTTCATCAAATCAGGCTAGCCTTAAAAGCCAATAATGAGAGCATTCTAACACTTGGGAAGCCCACTGCAAAGGACATTGATCGAAGCTGAAGCGATCTCATTAGGTAGTATCATCGACAGCGCCATTTGCACGTCCCCCAAAGAACGAAACACCTGCGGCAAAAACTAACTCCAGGCATATAAGGCCGGGAAAAGCCCAGTTCAATGGGCCCTAGCAAGGGGCCGCATGATATTTTTATTGCATTTCTTTTAAACTGTTCTTAATCAGTACTGGACTATACACTTTTATAAGTAAAGAAGTTTACAAATTATTGTTCTATGTACTTTTACCTTTAACTGTAATGATTTTAATTAATTGTACAGTTAATAAAACTTCACTTCACTTCACTTCACTTGTGAGAACATGCAATGTCTGCAGTTTTGCACGCTAGAGTTTCCAAGGCAGCTCTTGTTCGGATTCGCTTTCCGCCTCGAGTGGAGCTCTGGCCTCCTGTGCACCTTCCCGGCCATACTACTCCTGCACACAGTTCTCAAGAAGATCGGTAAAAATTAGGCCCAAGTCATCGTTATGGCTTCGGACTGGGCTTGGAGAGTTTTGTATGAGCTGTTGAGCATGGCCATCAGTCCTCCGATCAGGCTACCCCTTCAGGAGGATCTTCTGTCGTAGTAGCAAGGTGGGTTCTCCACCTAAACCTGGTGGCGCTCCATCTTCATGCATGGAGATTGAGCGGCAACAGTTGACAGCTTTTAACCTTCCGCCCGAAGTCTGCCATGTTATCATGGCAGTCAGGTATCCCTCTAGCAAGACAGTATATGCCTGCCATTGGAGCAAGTTTGTGCCATGGTTTGCAGAGAAACAGGTTGAGCCTCATTTTGCTCACCTCTCTCATGTCCTTCTGTTTCTCCTTTCTCTTGCCCAGCAGGATTCTGCCTTGGGCATGTCATCTCAGCCTTTCTGCCGTTGCTAGATCAGCAATCCCTATTCAAATCCCCTATTGTACATAGGTTTTTGGACGGTCTTCAAGAAATGTTTCCTCCTTCACCTTTTATCATGCATCAGTGGGACCTAAATGTATTGCTCACCTTCCTCATATGTGCTCTCTTCAAGTTGCTACACAACTGTGCTAACAAGCTCCTTACAATCAAAACAGCCTTTCGAGTGGCATGACATCTGCCTGAAGAATCAGTGAGCTCCAGGTTTTGTCATTTAAGCTTCCATACCTCCACATCTTCCCTGACAAGCTGGTCCTTCTGAAGGTGGTCACTCCCTTTCATCTAGGCCATTCCGTCACCCTGCCTACCTTTTTTGCTCCAGCGCATCGCTCTAAGGAATAGAAATGACTTAATCGAAAGGACCCAAAAAGAGTGTTACCATTCTACCTTGACCGCACAATGATGGGTGACCAACTCTTCGTGGGGTATGTCGGAGCCAAGAAGGGGAAGGCTGTGTGAGAGTGGACCATCTCTTTTTGGATCCTGCTCTGCATTAAATTCTGCTTCGCATTGGCCAAAAAGCAACCCCCAATGGGTTTTCCACCAGAGCAAAGGCTGCACCCTATGCGTTGGCACACAAAGTCCCGGTCCTGGACATCTGCTAGGCAGCAATGTGGGCCTATCTGCATCCATTCAAAAAACATCCCCGAAGGGATAGACAACCTTGCCCTTTAGGTCATCCAGGACTTTTTGATGTGAAATTGTTACACAGACCAACCTCAGGGGAGGTATTGCTTGGGTATTGATTTTAAGGTAAGGAATCTGCAGCTACAAGTCTCTATCAGATGAACAAGTTACTTACCTTCGGTAATGCCTTATCTGGTAGAGACTGTCTAGCCGCGGATTCCTTACTGGCACACCAATCCTTCCTGCTCTGCGAATGTATTTCTTGGTACAGGGTTGTTTCCTTTTCAGGGTCCTAGTTTTTCACACCAGTGGTCAGTGTTCATTGTGGCTCTTCGTTCCTGGCGTGGAAAGTCACAAAAAGTAACTGACATCGTGCTGGAGTGGCACCGATATAGGCACAAACATGTCACTTCTGGTGCGGATGACGCCGCCAACGCCACAAGGAGCCAAACAATGCCACCTACCGGGTCGTGGGGTACTGCTCACGAAAGATTTCCGGATCCAGTCTGACACCTGGGGATATTTCTAAGATAAGGATTCTGTAAGATAAGGAGTTGCTACCAAATAAGGCATTACTGAAGTTAAGTAACTTGTTCATTAAGCACTGCTAGGAGATGTGCTTTAATACCAGACCTACTCAAATTCATCAATGTTTCACAAGGTAAATAACCCTTCCCTGCATGTTACAAATTAAAATTTCTTTAACATTTGCACTGCTTTGAACTCGGGCTCCTCCGTGCTAAGAAATAAACACTAGTTGGCTTGTTTGGAGAAGCACTCTCAATTCACATCTCTCAAGGAAGCCTCATGCTTTTATCAATATCAAATAACTTTTTTTGATATCCTGTTCACCACTACTATGATCTAGGACCTCAGCCTGCTGGTGCATATGTTTTGCACATATTACAAAGAGACTCCTAGCAGACCTGACTGCACAGGACGTTGTCCAATAGCACAATTCCTTATTCCTGCTCTATTTTCGCGCCCTACCCTGTTGATCGCTAAAAAGCTTCAATAAATCAATGTCACTTCTACAGACTCAGATGCTAACATTCCCTGCTATCCAATTAGGTTATTTTCTGGAAAGTAACTTGTGTGGAAACAAACCATACATTTCCACATCGCTTGCCTAAGCTGTTCTGTGTATCTAAGCTGCAGTCTATTCATGCTAGGTTTAGGCGCCTAGCATCTTATGGGGCATGGTATGCCAGTGTACAACTCATTCTAAAACACCACCCAAATGAATCCCTAGGGCCTTGCTCAAACATGCTCATTGGATGGTCTCAATATCAGTCCTCCTATGTATACTGAATTTGGAGATAATGGCTTGCCGTCATGATCTCATACCCTTTGCTTTTTTGGGACCATGTTCTATTGACACCCATAGCGATCAAGGTATCATGCGTGGAAGATGACAATAACAACCTATGGTCTGTATGAACTCTCAAATGGAAGAGGACAGAGAGGTCCTAAAACACTACTCATGCACAGGAGTACTGAAATCCCTACATGTCTTAATGGTCCAGTTGACACCTGTTCTACACCACGTGGGTGTGTATAACCTATATAGTTTTGCGCTTTGAACTTCTTATAACACTCTATCAGGCTACGCAAGCATGGGTATATGTCAATCCTTGACAAGGTCTGTAGCAACAATACTGAAATACCTCCCCTACACCATCTCAGCTCAGCTCTGACACACCCTTCTAGGTCAATGTATAGCTTCCCTATGGAACAGTAAGTGAGACGTTCACGTCCAGACCACACATGCACAGACATGCCATTGTGTCTAATATGTTTAGCATTTACTGCTATTGCCAATGTTCTAGGTCCAAGAAGACCCAAAAGAAAAATGTGGCTTGAACTGAGGTTCTAAACGTGGAGGCTTTGCCATTTCTAAAACCAAGATCACAGCCCATTTCCTTGGCGGACCTTCAAGTTTAAATTTGCCTTGACTTTACTTTGAGGAAGCGTATACACAAATGCCGAGGTGTTTCACACTCTTGCCATTGCTAGGCTCAGCAAGGCTCCAATAACTTGACAAAGACCTTCCAGCTTGCATCAAGCCTCTACAGACAGCGGTCTCACCAGTCCAAAAAACAAAACCTGTAACCCATTCCACAGGTGATAACTGAACTTCTAACTGGTGTGGACAACTACCCCATTGTCTCTCAACAAGAAGCAACTAACAGTACATCTTCACGTCCCAGTTTAAGACTCTGGCTCCTGCAGCACCACTCATTCATAATAGGTTTACTTGAGCTTTGCTGAGAAATATTCTCACAGGAACAGTTATGCATACATAACTGGTCCTATAAATGTCAAGCAACATCCTAATTAAATGCATAATACTCTGATCATAACTTAGGTAAGATAATCTTTTTGAACTTCCATGTACAATGGATATGTTTATATGGAGGACCAGAAACAATCATAATCTAGTATGTTTCTGCAATGGAATAAAACTTGTAATGAGTGTGCATTTCCTTATTATCCTGCCCCATATACAGCAAGGAACATGGGCTTTGGACAATGGTGTCCAGCATCATTTTTTATTTCTCGCTTCTGTTGTCTGCTTAGGCACTTTGTTGGAATTGGGGGTCTCTGGTTGGCACAGGTATGCACTTGTGACAAGCAGGGACCCGCTCCTCTAGTCAGGGCAAAGGACTACTCCTAGAAATAACACCTCCTCACCCTCTAGGCGGCGTGGCGCGAGCAGACAAGGCTAAACCCCAGAGCACATATGGTTCAGCATTTGCAATAATACACACAGTAACTAATCAACACACCACAGAGAGACACAAGGCTGTTCTTATGGAAAAATATACTCTTTATATTTAATTTCAAGCAGGCTTGGTTTACAGGCTTAATCACTTTTAAACGGTTCCAGTAGCTTTAAACGAGGTTGCACAATACTATATGCAGCTTTCAGTTCTTTAGAAATGTCTCTTTGTAAAGGTTGTGCGCGTCGCAGCGCTCCTGTGTGCTTCGTGCGCCGTGCGGGTCGAATAAGGAAGCCTCGGCGAGTCTCACGCACCTCGCGGACACTCTCGTCTGAGGCACGATGTTTGGTGCGAGACGTACAGCGCTGCCGGCTCACACTGGGGTACAAGTCGTTGTATTCCCGTGCGACGCGTACAGCGCTCCGATAGAAAAGGCTTTACTAACTTGTACGCGCCTCGCGGACACTGCAGTCCGGGGCGCGGCGTACATCACTAGGCGTCACAGTACCTTTGTTCTTGAGGAGAGTTCAGGGCGGACGATGCCGGGGCCAGGCGTCCTACGTAACGGTGCCTTCCTTGTTTTGGCGCTACGGCTCGGCAGTAGCTCTGGTACGTTGGGCAGCGATGTGTTGTGGGGCGCAGGCTCGTTGATGGAGAGTCCGCTCTGGTTCTGAAGGGGGGAAGTGGCGGACGGTGAAGCAGGGTGCGGTGCGATCCCAAGTACGGGACGGTCACCAGCCGCACTACGCGCCGCAGCTGCTCAATCACAGCAGCGGGGCGCGATCAGCAGGGCCACACGGGGAGAGCGAACCTTGGCAAGAAGTCCGTCTTTACTTGCGGGCTACGGCTCGGGGGCCACCAGGGTCACGGTGCTCGGACCGGATGGGTCCTTGGCTTTGCGTTGCGAGCTACGGCTCGGAGGGGCACAGTTCACGGCGCTCGGGTCAGGCGGGGCTGACCTTTACTTTGCGAGCAGCGGCTCGGCGGGCAGAAGTCACGGTGCTTGGCCGGACAGGAGGTTGCACAGGCTCTTCAGAGGGAGCGATGACGGGGCACAGCACACTCAGCTTTCCTCGAGCAGCGCTGCAGGGTCAGACAGCACAGTCCACAGCTTTTCCTTCAGGAGGGGGTAGCGCCCAATGTTCCTGGGGTGCAGTTCAGGGGGCAGGCTCACACGCAAGCCTTCAGAGATTGCACAAGTTGAAATAAATATAGTCTTTCTCAGTCTTTTCTCCTCTCCTTCTTGCAGCAAGGCACCCACCACAGGCCAGTCTCTCAGGCTAGAGACAGTAATCCTCCATGCAGCTTTCCCAGGTCCTTCTCTTTGGGCAGAGTTTGTTCTTGGCACAAACAGGTTCTAATGTTTAGGAGCAGGGCTCCTACTTTTATACACTGTTTCTTTTGTCTTTGCAGGCCAGGGGGCCTGAGCCTGGTTCAACCCAGTTTTGGAGCACTTTGTTGACATGAAGCTGCCTTCTCCTTTCAGGGTGCAGGGCATGAGGTGGAGCCAGGATTGTGGTGGCAGAGCACAGCCCTATTCTGAGTCAAGGGGCATTCCTCCCACCTGTCCTGAGGGTAATCCCTCTATTCACCACCTGGCAGCCAAAACGGTCTCCTGGAATTCCCCAGCCCTGTCACTCACACAAACCAGACAGCAGATACACATCCTAGCAGAGGCGGGCTGAAATAGTCAGGCAAGCAAATGCTAACTTTCTAGAAGTAGCATTTGCAAACACAGGATATTAAAATAAACTTTACTAAAATAAGTATTTTATTATTCTGAGTCCAGGCATACTAAACTCGACTTTCTACCATGTTCCCTGAGCCTGCTGGGATTATAGTGTGTAATAATTCCAGCAGCCCATTCTGGCCTATGAGAACAGGTAGCCTTACAATAGTGAAAAACGAAAATAGCTGTAAATCACTATTAGGACATGCCACATACATCAGGGCTTGTCCTACCTTATGCTTACAATGCACCCTGCCCTTGGGCCTACCATAGGGGTGACTAATATGAAGTTAAGGGAAGGTTTAGGGACTGGCAAGTAGGTGTACTTGCGCAGTCAGCATGCAGTCAGCATGACAGTACCGGACTGCACGCAGGTTCTGCAATGGCAGTAAATCAAATAAGCCAATCATGGAAAACAATCAATGTATACACTTTTCATAGGGAGCACTTGCACTCTGGCACTGATTGGCAGTGGCACAGTGCCCTGAGCAGCTAACACCAGCAAAACATCTGAGGCACATCAGCAAAAAGTGGAAGGGAGACTCACGCCAAGATGCCAGGTCTAACACACTTATTACCATCGTGCCTGAGACGGAGATCCAAAATATTTTGTCTGATGACCTTCCTAATGTTGACGTGTTGAATATATTAAATATGGTTTAGTCTAAGATGGCATGGAGGGATTTGCTCAGTGTTCCACTCTGCTCCTATTAAAAGTTTTTTATATTCATATTTTGTAAAACATGCTCCAGAATCCTGGGCATGGGAGGGGCAAATCATTGCTTATGGTTATCAATGGAGACTGCTTGAAATGGAATTGCGTCTTCAACCCCCCTGCTCTTAAACCACTGGATGAAAATAGACATCCCGATTCCGAAACAATTCGAACCATTTCTCTAGTATTACAGTCATGGGGACAATGTCATTTCTGGTTGCCGTTGTCCCATAATCTTAACCTCTTCACTGCGGCGCAAATTCCGCCGCAATGTTGCACATTCCAATCGCAGGCGTGGTCATGATGGCCGGGAGCCGTCATGAGCATGGAAGAGGTTAAAGTCGTAAGGTGTGTCAAACCCTGGCAGTGAGCAGCAGCCAACATTGGTTTGGACACCAAGAACCTGATTTACTAAACTACTTCTGCTTGAATGTTTGACTTACATGTGAAAATCCTTCTTCATTTTGGGAATTCCATGTCAGTCTCACGACTAGAGTAACAATACTGAGCAAATACGTTGTACCTCTACAACGCACTACCAGGCCTTAATACTCAGATTTAGAATTTATAGATTCAGTCTAGTCCTTTAGGATCTTGCAAAAGATGATAAATACGCAACAAGTCTGAGTATCCATCTACAGGTTGTTCTTGTGTAAATTTGCTTTAGGAACAGATTTCCATATTGCAAATCCTTTTTCCACTTTGGAGCTTTCCAATCCACCCACCAAGCTCCACTGAGCCAGTCTTACACCTTTGAAACGTTCTACTTGAATGGATCAGTTTGAAAATAATGTTTCTTTCACTACAATTTGAACCACACATACATCATGCTTTGATGTCCCATATCTCTTCAGAGATGCCTTATGCTTGCCCATGCAATGTATTAAGGGATGTGTGTAACCCAGTCTGTAATGTAAATTTGTCAGAGGGCCTAAGCTCATTGTATTGAATGTCCTTCCATGACATCAGAGGATCCCTGAATCTCGGAATCCTCTGAAACTTTAATGGGGTCATTAAGCCATAATCAGTAAATCCATCCTGGTGTTCCTACTGTTTTTGTATTCTCCATACATGCATTTGCTGATAGTTTATTTGTGGTATAAACACATCTTTACATTTAAAATGGGAAGCTACCACCGGGTGTAACCTGGTGGTAAACGCCATTGCTAAAACAGGAGCCAGTGCTACTAGTTCTGGACTTCTAAAAGAAGCTAGTGAACGCAATTTATAGCTAAATCCATGTCAGTTTAACACAAGGGTCTAAATGACCCTGTTACAAGCTATTTATACCCATTTTGAGGTTCTGGAGCTGTCATAACTGGGATGAAGGTGACTCTATAACGAAAATGTCTGCTGCATGAAGAATCTCGTGCAAAAACAGCAAAGAAGAATCTCTTCAGTTTTCTTAGAGAAGCTCTACAATTAATAATGGTCAAGTACTTGTGCTCAGGAAGACCACTTGTGATTTTTAAACACATCAAGGAACATAAAATAAGTTCTCACAGTATTAGAGAGATGATGATCACAACACTTGCAAGGTAAAGACATCTATGGTAGGTACCTGGTAGACCAGCTGCACATACGGCATGTTGTTGTTAATCATTCGCTCAAACAAGGAGATACCTAGGTTGTACTTCTTGTCCAAAGTGTAGTCCGCAGGTTTCGGTCTCAGCTAAAAAAGAAAAACCACAATATTCAATTTTAAACAGTTATATGTCTCAGTACCTAAGTCAGTATTGAAGCAAGAACTTTCTATCCAGTGTACCAGGAGTATACTTGTTCTATCCAGATGCAATATTCTTACTTTTATAGCAACAACTGCTGATTTCAGTGGTAGACAAAGTACGCAGGAGCGATGTGTATCATTAACCCTACAAAATATATGGAGTATATTGCCTATTTCAACTAAAGAAAACTCTTTTTATTCACAATGTAAGTGAGCTGCTATCTTAACTGCAGCCTATGGTAAACTTAACGGGGGCCGAACTGGTCATTCCATGCATCGGGCAATCCCCCGGTAGGCTGGATGGGGTGGGGGCCAGTTTCGTGACAGGGGGCCGGTTCTGTTGTTGGGGCCGATTTGGACAGTCATGGTCGGTCCAAATCGGCCCCAACAGCAGAACACAGTGCTTACAGCAGTACATTAAGCACAATCAGGCTGCCTGGCTGTCTGAGAGGCCTGGTGTGAGCTACGGTGCAGTGCCGCTTTCAAATACATGTTTGCCTTTTGATCAGGCCCAGCGGCCCTACTCATTAATGTATTACACTTACACATAACGTCACCACCTGACCTCACCTCCTGTCACGTGACCATGATGATGTTTTGTTGTTGAAGATGAGCGCAGCGCTCATATGTCACCGCCTTCGTGGCGCGCTGTTTTTTTTAGGGTGGGTCATGCGCATTGAGAAGTGCGCGTGACTGAGGCGAGGTTGAGGCAGGCATTCAGAGCAGGACAGCCAGGAAAGAGATCCGCACCCCATAATTTAATCTCCCCTGTCTGCCTCCCGCAGCGCAGGTGAGTGTATTTTTTTGTTTGTAGTGGTCAGGGGCCAGATCTGATATATGGGTGGTGGGTGGCACAGCACTACTGTGCTAAAAATAAATTTTTAGCAGGTGGGTGTGAAAGACGGAACTAGGGAAAACACAGCAATCAGTGGAAATTGAAGTGAAATCATAAGGATGGATTATTATTTTTAAAAAAATCTATTTTTATTGAAGAAAAAATTACATGACAGACTACACATCCAATAATCAGATAATACACTTGCAATTTACATTTAGCACCGTACTTGGGGCCAAGGCTGGAATAGCATATAACTTAATCAACGTTCTCTCCGTCCCTTCGTCTCCGTAGTTACAATTCCACCACAGGCGAAATACATATCTCCCCTCTATATGAATTCCATCGGGACCATTTCCTATCCCACTTCATCGGGCAACCCCTGGCTATAAACACTTCCTTCTCAGCAACCATACATTTGTCAAGCCCTTTCTGCCATATCGCCACTACCGGCACTACCACTCCGCCCCAGCCTCTTGCTATTTCTCTCTTAATGAGCGTGAAACCTAGCGCCGCAAACTGCTTCTCCGTCTCAGTAAGGTCTGTGTCTTCCCATATATTAAGTAGACCCAGTCGGGGCGTTAGGTTGATTGTTTTCCCTAGTTCAGAATGCATATGCCCTTAGGCTCTGTCCCATATTCTCTTCACCAGCAGGCAGTCCCAAACCACATGATAAAATGTGGCCTGCCGTCGGCAGCCCTTCAGACACAAGTCATCTGGTCGAGACCCGATCTTTGCTAACGTTATCCCCGTCAGATATGAATGACGTAGGACACGAAGCTGGATTAGTCTAAATCGTAGTGTAATGGCAGCCTCTCTGGATGACATTACCGCCTGTCTCCAATCCTCCTCATCAGTCGACCCAAGATCCCCTTCCCAACGCTCTTTAAGCTTCCTGAAGGAATCCGGCATGTTATTACTGAGTTTCCTATAGGTCAAAGAGATCGCCTTGGACTGCAGCTGCCCGTCCAGCAGGCGATCTTCCAAAGAGGACGATTCAGGTTACTCCTCACAATTGGGGATTGCTGCCGATAATGCATGTCGAATTTACAAATATCGGAAGAATGCACCCGGAGCCAATTGGTAGGTCTTTTTCAGTTCCTCAAATCGAAGAATCTTCTCTTTTTTAACTAGGTCTTGGACCGTTGAAATGCCAATCATGTCCCATCTGTCGAAACCTGGGTGATGGCATAACATGCCCAGTTGTTGCGAAAACCACAATGGTGTCACTTTAGTAAGCACTCCTGCCCAGCCCATACGAGAATTGGCTAACTGCCAGATCTGCAATGTATGTTGAGTAGGTCCTACATATTTCTGTTTCCTACTATTTGAATAGAGAGCACCAAGATATCCGGAACGATCCATCTGATACCTGTCCAGAGCACATACCGGATCCTCCGGCGGGGCATATCTCCACCTGTTGACCGTCGCCAATTGCAAGGCCCAATAATACAGCCATATGTCAGGCAGCGCAATACCCCCATCATACCAACCTTTCATTAATTTCTGGAGCGCAATCCTAGGGGCCTTGCCATCCCATAGTACTTCTCCTTTTATCGCGACAAACTAAGTATCCGAGATCCTATACGGGCAATTCTGAAGAATGTACAAAAATCGAGGAAGGGCCAGTATCTTAAAGAGAGCTGCATGGCCTACCAGCGACAAAGGCAGCGACCTCCAGTGCTTAACATCAGCCCTCAACCTCGCCAGCAGAGGCGCGAAGATGCAACTGTAAAAGAGAGCCGGATCTGGCATGACAAAGATTCCCAAGTATTTCAAACCGTCCTCCAAAACCACTAGCACACATTCCTTTGGGAGGTGGGGGGGGGTCTGTCCATGGAGCACATACAACACAGACTTTTCCCAGTTAATTGCATATCCGGAATATTTCCTGTAGTTTGTAAAAATGTTAAGGACCGTGTGGATGGACCGGTATGGATATGTGAGATATAAGACTATGGGCCAGATGTAGGTAGCCAAATACCGGTCGGTTATGGCCGAAACTACAGAATTTCAGCCGTTACTGACCGATATTAGGCTTTTCAGATGTAGGGAGCCAATTTGCAGGATTCAGTAATTTACCGAATCGTTAATTTAAGGAATCAGTAAATTACCGAATGCTAAAAATACTGATTCGGTAAATTACCGAATCCTTAATGTAGGGAGCACTCAAATGAGTGCTTTTCTCATTTCAGGATTCGTTATTTACCACCAACTGCAAGTTGGCGGTAAATATCGAAAACCATGAAAAAAGCTATTTTTTGCAATTATTAACAGTGCCATGTGGCAGACATACATGCCCTTAGGGCATGTATGTGTGCCACATGTGCACCCATGCACTATTCAGGGGTGCAACAGGGTGTCAATGTGACACCCTGCCACACTTGAAGGAGTTCCCCTTTTACTGAATCGGTATTTACCGATTCGGTAATTCCCATTCATTCCTATGGGCCTGAAGGCCCATAGGAATGAATGGGGATTACCGAATCGGTAAATACCGATTCGGTATTTACCGAATTTTACCGATTCGGTAAAATTTACCGAATCTATACCTACATCCCATTTACCGATTCTAAAACACCGAATCGGTAAAATTCGGTATTTTAGAATTGGTACATTCGATTACCTACATTTGGCCCTATATCGTCCGTATAGACAGATATTCTGTCTTCACACTCTTGCGACCATCGCATACACCTCACCATTACATCACGCCGAATCCATGCTGCCAAGGGCTCCAGCATGAGGGAGAACAGCAACGGCGACAGAGGGCAACCTTGTCTGGTACCACTCCTGAGAGTAAACGGCCGGGACGTATAATTGTTCACTATAACTTGCCTCATGATGTCAGTATAGAGCAGCCGCACCTACCATATCAATTTAGGGCCTGGCCCTGCTCTTGCCAGAACTTCAAAAAGATACAGCCATTTGATCTAATCGAACGCCATGGAGGCATCAAGTGACAGTATGACTGCATCCTCTTCCAAATATTGCCGATGCGCCAACACATTATGGAGTCGGCGGATATTGAGGGCCGTGTTCCTACCAGGCATGAAACCGGATTGATCCGGATGTACAAGGGAAGATATCACTGAACCTAACCACGTGGCGAGGACCTTCGCCAAAACCTTTGCCTCGACATTAATCAAAGAGATCGGCCGATATGAGCGACAGTCATCTACCGGCTTACCGGACTTATGAATGACCACGATACTGGCTAGCCTCTGGTCAGGCGGTAGAGCCTCCTTCTCCCAAATCTCTTGATACATTATCCGCAGGTGCGGGACCTCCTGAGATGCCACAGCCTTAAGAAATTCCACCGGGGTGCCGTTGGGCCCCATGGCCTTTCAAGATTTAACTTGGCCAATGGCCTTCTGAATCTACTCATTGGAGAGGTCCGCGTCCAATAGCTCCCTATCTACTTCTGAGATGGTCGGTACATCGCTCTCCGCCAGTAATTGACGTGATTCGTCTGCTGTATATGCCGTTGAGGGCAAATACACCGACTCAAAGTGGCCTGCAAACGCCTCCGCTATTTCGCCAGGGCGGCAAAGAACCTCACCACCCGTTGTCAATCGGGGCACCCATCGGGCACCATGTTCCTTTTTCTCCAGCCACGCAAGCATCCTTCCCGCCATATCTCCAAGCTCATATAACCCATGCTGGGTAGCTGCCTGTTTAACCAACATATGTTCCCGCGCCTTGAGCTTATATTCCTCCTTTTTAGCGTCAAACAATGCAAATGTTTCCTCAGAAGGACTCATTATCTGTGCTGCCTCAAGTTCTTGCAGGGCTTCTTCAAGTTGCTCTAGAAGATCATGCCATTTCGCTATGTATTTCACTTTCAATGACAGGGCATATCCTTTAAGGACCACTTTATAAGCCTCTCATATCGTCTGTGCGATGTCACCGACCCTACGTTTTCCTCGAGGAACTGCCCGGTCTGCACCCCGAGCTCTTCCCTTCTATCCAGAATTTTAAGCAACCATGGGGTAATGACAATGGTGCTACGCTGCCGCTTATTTCCTTGAGTGAAGTCTATTCCCACTGGGGAGTGATCTGAGAGACCACGGGGGTATGTACGGGGCCACCTGAAATTACCCACTGAGGCTGTGTATATTTAAAAATAGGCTATCCGGGAGAGACTGCCATGTACACCAGGAAAATACTTAAAGCCCGACCCTTCACTGTGTAGCTCCCGCCCCACATCAGATAGAACCAAATGCCACCGTAAACTCCGCCATAAGCTCATTTGGCCGTGCCCCCAGCCTCTGCAGGTATCTGTCGATCGCGTCGTCCATCGTTATATTAAAGTCCCCTCCCATCAACAGAGTACCGTCAGGAAGATTAGTCAGTATTCGGCCCAGTTCCACCAAGGCCTCTTTACCCAGCGCTGGAGGCAAATAAACCGAAACTATATTCATTTAAAAATCTTTATTTCGGTTAAAATATAACCATAAAAGACATACATACAATAATTAAAACAGAACCAATTTATCATACCGGGCCCTTTTCCCACAATTCATTTTATACCAATTGAGGTTCATTCAAAGGGATTTGCGATTATAAAACAATAAATACATTTGTAATTGTAAAACCATAATGCAAATCATCATTCTTAAGAAGTATTTACAATCACAATTGAAAAATTAGTATTTTATTAAAGTCAGATTTATATGTGAATTACTACTCCCTTTTCCTATTAATAGAAAAATGGGTAAAAAGTGCAAATATTTATGACCATTGCATACATAAAACTAACTAAATGGCATTACAGCGTAAGACCCTGTCTCTTCTGTGCTATCACCACAGAAAAGAGGTATCTACTCACACTAAAAACCATTGGTTGAGTTGTTTTTGACCTAAGAATTCTTTCCGCCTCGTAAAAGCGCCTAAAACCCAAGAGGCGGCAGATAGGTTTTATCCACTTTCTCCTCTGGTATGTGTATGCAAGGCAGAATAATAATAAATGTGCTTCATCGTCTCTGGCATTACTGTTACATAATTCACATTTAGCCAGGTCTTCCTTCCCTACATTACCCTCATGACATACCCATCTCACGGTGTTAACTTTGATTTGCAATATGCCATATCGAACCTTTAAATACAGTGATTTGGCTAGACCTGGTAGAATCTCATCCATAAAGGGTTCGAATCTACTCTCTGTCTTCATACTCAGATATTTGAGAGTTAAAATCCCCAAATCCGGGTTATGTAGTTTTAAATGTAAGACAAACGCCCAGTATCGCTCCTTTAGCAATTTATTGCAGCTCAGAGTAAGACCCTCAGGATCCACCCAGTAATGACTCAGCCCCAGCTTAAACAACCACTCCTTAATATGGTCTAACCATACCAATTTCCTGTTGTTTTTTATTTTTATAATTTCTTTCAGGGCTTCTCTGTAGTCTACTAATTTATCAGTTGACCACAAGCGAACCCAGTATAACAGGGGTCATAAAGCCGCGTGGTCATTAGCGCGATGAATACCTAGGTCCATTGTGAGTGGGAGTAAGGGTGTGCATTGTGGAATCGCTAGGATAGTCCTGAGAAAGATATTCTCTTGTACCATAAAGGCATGTTTGGCAACTCCGCCCCGTAGAGTGAGGCCGATTGTGCTTTGGACTTATACAACTTCAAAGCTGGAGTGACAGATTTCGAGTAACTAATCTTGTGGCGCCTTATTATTGGTGCTACATTTTGCGAGAGGATCATTATGCGTTTATCTATCTGGGTCTTCCAATTTAATTTAGCATCAATTGTAATGCCTAAATAATTAAAATTCAGAACGTGTTCAATCGATTCCGCATTAACAGTTAATGTCTTTTTAAAAGTTCTATGGGGATTAACCGCCATATACTTGGTTTTTGACGAGTCCTTTAGCTTCACAGTAAGACCGGAAGGTATCTAATAAGTTTTGCAGTCCTTTGGCTGTCTGTGAAATTAAAATGGTATTATCTGCAAATAACAAAGCGGGCACATGGAGACCACCCAGCTTGGGAGAGTGATGCTCGCAGCCCAAGAGGGTATCTGGTATATCATTAACATACAAAGAGAACAATGTTGGTGCCAGCACACATCCTTGCCTGACACCTCAATTTATATTAATTTGATCTGACAGTTCTCCATTTGGGCCCCATCTCACCCTAGCAAAATTTGCCTCATGCAACCTGACAATCTGTCCCAAAATTTCCCCAGGCATGCCCTGGTCCCTTAATCTTGACCAGAGTAAGTTTCTGGGGATCAGGTCAAAGGCTGACTTAAGGTCAACAAGGGCCAGGTACAAATGTGCCCCCTTAATTTTTATATTTCTCCAGATGATACATAAGAATCTGATCACCTGATCGATTGTGCTAATCCGTTCTCTAAAACCTGCTTGGTACTTGGTTAAGGTGTTAGTCTCCTCAATCCAAGAACCAAGCCTATTTAAAACCTGCCTCGCAAATACCTTCTGTAGAACGTCAATTAGACTAATTGGTCTATAGTTGGCCTGATTCATACGCTCCCCCTTTTTGAAAATTGTTACAATCTCAGCGCCCCGCCACGTCTCTGGAATAGGGGCGCCCTTGGCAATATCATTACAAAGGCAATTAACATATGGGGCCCACAAACTATATTCAAAGCCCTCCCCTCCCACTGGGCCTCAGCCACTGCAAACCGCCTCACCGGATCAGCACACACATTGTAGACGATTAACGGTGTGTTCTTACGAACCAGGATACCTGTGCCTCTAGATCTAGTGGTATAGTCAGCATGTACCAGAAGCTTGTAACCCCATCTATTGAGGGCCTTACTCTTATTATCAACCAAGTGGCTCTCCTGTAGGAGAACCAGGTCCGGGTACTGTCTCTTCAAGTATTGCTGGACAATGCCTCTTTTTATTTTATCACCTGACCCAGTGTTTCCCAAACTGTGGTCCGCGGACCCCCAGGGGTCCCTGACACATTCCCAGGGGGTCCGCAGGCAGCAGTTAAAAGCACTTCAAAGTATAATGTTTAATTAGCAGTTTTCAAAGAACAATAAAAGTGTCAAGAAGATAACGTCAGTGATTAATGTCCCTGCTGGAGAGACATGAGAGTTTTGTCCAGTGGCAGCTTTGACTTATCTAATGTAGCACGTGCAACGCTGCAGAAGACGGGTGTGCCCGGTCCTGAGAAAGCTCTAGAGACAGGATTCATTTCTTAGCGCCGCCTAGAGCTTCTGTGGTAAGCAATATGAAGTTTATTTCAACCAGAAATGTTATTTCTAATGGCGTTATCTTGAAAATGTGCTTCTGATCAGTTGTTTTATTTTTGGAACGTTTCCCCTTTCCAGCTCTGCTCCTGGTGCCAAGGGGAGAGGATGTGGGGTAAAGGCCAGAGATGCAAACATAGGAGCTGGAAGAAAGGTTCGAGCCTCCGCGTCGGCTGAACATCCTGGGATTCTGGGCAAATCACTTAACCTCCCAGTGCCTACCAAAAATGAATGTGTCATTGTGTAAAATAAGTGGCGCTTATTTAAAGCCCTCCGATACCTTTGGGTCGAGTTTGCCTGTAAAAAGTAAACGCGCATTGGGTACAAATCTGGCCTCGCTTTAGGCCCTTCCATGCGACTCTGAAGGAGCTCAGAAATTATAGTAGGGCTCACTCCCACCCTGGCACAGGCAGCTCAAAGCTGCAATCCTCACGGGCGCTATTTTGGAGTGGGGGCCAGCTGAAGTGGACAGATCTATAAAATGCACCTGCCCGATCCCGAGGAAACAGACATGCCTAATCTGATGGAGCTCCCCAGCTAGGACTTCTGTTTGAAACAATTTGGAGTTAATGTCAGTTGCATAACGTTTATGTTAGATGGTCCTTCTTTTGTGTTTAACAAGTGTTTCTGAGCATTTGGTACATATTTAGGTCAACTTCACCCCCTCCTCTCACTGCCCCCTCCAAGCCATGTAGTGTTTCCTAGCCCTGGGGCTCCACTTGGTAAACATGTGTCTTGGGTTCAAATTGCAGCTGTTTCGTACACGAATCCCTGACTCCAGCAGAGTGTAAGAATGGGATGTGCCCAGGGAGGCAAATCCTGTGACTTTTCCCAGACTTGACGCAATATTGTTCTGTGCTTTTGCTATAACTTTAAAAGCAAAAAAACCTAGACACAGGAGGGGGCGACATTTTTCAATTCTCGACTGGGGTGGACACCTAGAAACGGCCCTGGCACAGAGGGTTAATATGCCTACTGCAAAAAACGTGTACCGTGCATTTTAAAAATTAGTATTTTTATGCATAGGTCAGTGTGTTACTGCTTTTGTCAGAGAGATTCTTTGGTTACTGTGCCGTTCATAAGTGACAATCGTAATGTAGCACAGTGACCTATAAACTGTCAGCAAACAGCTGCTTGCAAACTGCAAGGTACAGGTTTGTGACTTATATTTTTTCCCAGTCTTTCATTATCCCGATGCTGCTAAAAAAGCTTATTTGGGTGGAAATACATTTTTATTGTTAAAGTCAATGCTAACCACTGTGTTATGTTATGAATCCTGGGTTTGTGCTTCTCCAGACCAAGCACTCTTTAAAATGCCTACCAGTATGGATGGCCTGTGAACCCTACACCTTGTAGTCACCTTTGCCTTATGTAACGTTTTTTATACACTGATTTACATATAGGATTCACTGTCTCTATATGTGTGTAATGTAAAGTGCTCTGACATCCTACAATGGTATGAGAGATGCTATAAGACAAATGAAATACATGTGACAGAGGGGCTATGGAGAGATGAGAAGCACTGTTGAAGGGTGACAGTGAGGGAATCATTGTAGAACCCCCAGAAAGATTGTCGTATTATGGTGCATAGTCAGGTCTTCATTTAATATTCTTTAAAAAGCTAATACAATTCAATGTATAATGATAAATGTGTTGTAGACTGCACCATTGTTTCCTAATTTTTTGGGGGGGAAAGCCTCCCAAAGCTTCCTTTGTTGTGGTCAGGCTCACTCACTGCCCTTGGTGTGCACCATATGGGGACTGGTCTGAAATCATGTGCCAGGGTTGCTTTGGGTTTCTAGTCTGGCCCTGGCAGGAGCAGGAGCCTCGTACTGCAAAATAAAACCAACCATTGAAAGTTAGTCACGAAGATGCAGCATCAACCTTCCCATTAACTTTTTTCGTTTTCTTGCAAATTCTTTCAATATAAAATACAACAGAAGTGGCAGAGAGTGTCGTTAGCCTCCTTGGCTTAACAACACACTCCGCCACTTCAGAAACGCAGGGCTGCACCATATTTACAAGAATATGGTGCAGGTCTGCCTTTCCCCTGCGCTGGCGCTACACTTAACAGGGGAAGATTGTTTATGTACAGGAGGGTCCCCCTTCCTGCACATAAACAATCTTGAAATGTAATTTTGTCACTTCCCTGTGTGCTGTTTAATGCAGTACACATGGAAGTTACAAAATGTCATTTTTTTTAAAGATTGTTGATCTGCAGGAAGGGTCACCTTCCTGAACATAAACAAAGCAAGGCTTTTAGCAAAAACGAGGGGAAATAAAGCATTTCTCCTTGTTTCGCCAAGTTAAGACCAGGTGTTCCCTGGTCTTAATTTTGGCGCTGCCTCCAATTTACGCTGCCCTTGTAAATAGGGGGCTGCGTCAAAATCAATGGGTGCTGCAGAGACAACGGCCACCGCAACACCCACTGCCCACCCCTTTCACGCTAAGCATTGGGTGAAAGGGGGTCTTATTTACAAGGCACCGTTAAGCCATGTTAAGTGGCTTAATGCTGCCTTGTAAATAAGGCGCGGTCCCTATCACCACGGGAACGTCGCAAAAAGTGATGTTCCCATGATGATAAGGGCTTGTAAATATGCCCCTAAAATCATTAGTAATTTGAGTATTTGTTTTGTGTGCACACGTGTGTTAATGTTTTTGTGAATTACTGTTTTAATGTTTGAAATTTAAATCCTACAAATTGCTTGGGGGTCCCCGGCTTCCAGTGGTGACTCAATGGGAGTCCTCTGGAGTCAAAAGTGTGGGAACCACTGACCTAAACCATTAACGTTCCAAGAAAGGACAGAGAGCGATGAATCCCGCTCAGCCCCCATCATCCAGTACGGCTACCGGCAGAATCCAACAGGTCAATAACATAGCTAACATTTTGGTACGCAACTTGCATAGAAAGGCGTCAGCATCAATATTTAGTCCGTCACATAACATAAGAGCATTGAAAATAAAACAGTTCAATATAGTGCAATCCCTGTGATGCTCGTCCCCAAAACACACGTTAAGCAAGCTGTCCAGTCTATAATTTAGGGGTGCATCACTTCTATGAAAATCATACTTAACCACACAACACCCCCCACCCCCTCCAGCTCCCACACACACCCCCCTCCCTGCCTGTGGATATAGAACTACCCATCCCCAAACATGGCAGAGTGCCTCTCACCCCCCTTAAATGCAAGAAATGCAGAGCGAACCGGACCCCCCTTCAGCAGATACATTCTACAGTCATCACAATTTACAGCCATCCCGTATTTGCAGAAAAACACAAATCTACATCATATCACATCAATAAAGTCTACCAATAATGTCATGTCATGAATCCCCAAGTGCAAAAAAGATCTTGCATCACTGAATCACCATTCTTCTTGTTTCGGTCGGGATCCACTTGTAGATCCTGCAGAGCATGTGGAGGGTGTTGTAGCAGGAGGAGGAGACGGCACCGACCTGTTTAGACATGGAGAGGGAGGAGTCGAGGATGAATCCTAGGTTGCGTGCATAGTCGATGGGTGTCGGTGCTGTTCCCAGTGTGTTCGGCCACCAGGAGTCGTCCCAGGCTGAGGGGGTGGGTCCGAGGATGAGTACCTCCGTCTTGTCCGAGTTCAGCTTCAGACGGCTGTTCCTCATCCAGTCGGCAACGGCCTTCATTCCCTCGTGGAGGTTGGTTTTGGCGGTTGCGGGTCCTTGGTGAGGGAGAGGATGAGCTGGGTGTCGGCGGCGTAGGAGATGTTGTTGAGATCGTGTTGGCGGGCCACTTGTGCGAGGGGGGCCATGTAGACGTTGAACAGTGTCGGGCTGAGGGGTGAGCCCTGGGGGACGCCGAAGACGATGTCGGTGGCCTGGGATCGGAAGGGCGGGAGGCGGATGCTCTGGGTTCTGCCAGAGAGGAAGGACGTGGTCCAGTCAAGGGCCTTCTCTTGGATTCCGGCTTCTAGGAGGCGTGTCTTTAGAGTGCGATGGCAGACCGTGTCGAAGGCGGCTGACAGGTCCAGAAGGATGAGGGCTGATGTTTCGCCGTTGTCTAGTTGGTGCTTGATATTGTCTGTGGCGGGGATGAGGGCTGTCTCGGTGCTGTGGTTGCGTCTGAATCCGGACTGGGACGGGTCTAAGATGTTGTTGTCTTCCAGGTGGCGGGCCAGTTGCATGTTAATGATTTTCTCGATGACCTTCGCCTGGAACGGGAGCAGGGAGATGGGCCAGATGTTCTTGAGGTCCTTGGGGTCCGCCTTGGGTTTCTTGAGGAGGGCATTGATTTTGGCGTGTTTCCAGCTTTCCGGGAATGTCGTTGTTTTGATGTAGATGTTGATGACTTTCCGTAGTTGGGGTGCAATGGCAGTGTCTGCTTTGTTGAATACGTGGTGTGGGCACGGATCTGACGGAGATCCTGAGTGGATGGAGTACATGACCTTGCGTGTCTCGTCGTCGTTGGACCAGGAGGTCAGGCGGTTGGCGCTGGTGGTGTTAACAGGGGAGGTGGGGTCTGGCGTAGTCGGGCGGTCATGGTGTTGACGCTGTCATGGATGTCAGCGATCTTGCGGTGGAAGAAGATGGCTAGTGAGTCGCACAGTTCTTGTGAGGGTGGTATGTCATTGACGTTGGCGCTGGGGTTGGAGAGTTCCTTTATGATGCTGAAGAGCTCTTTGCTGTTGTGTGCATTGTTATCCAGGCGGTCTTTGAAGGAGGATCTCTTGGCTAATCTGATGAGGTGGTGATGTCTGCGCGTGGCATCCTTGTGGGCTGCGTGGTTATCCAGGGTGCGTTCGTGGAGCCATATCTTCTCCAGTTTCTGACATGCGCGTTTGGAGGTCTGCTAACACTTCATAGCCTGCACTTTGCTACTGCTGTCCAGTATAGTCGCAAGCTTTCATTGCTCTGCTGTTAACTACAACGGGTGCTGCTGGTCTCTACTCGCTGTCACTGACTAGCGCCACCTCCTTGTTGTAATGCATGTCAGGTTGCACTCTCACTGTTGCTCCCTACACGAGGTACTTGCTTGCAGTCTTTTTTTGCTTTTTAAGGATATTCGGTGTTGCTCCTATGAGTGCCAGCTTGCACTCTCCTTGCTGATGGAACAATTTTCCGAGTACGGCTGCTGCTGACCATTAACTGCACCAAACAAAGGTTTATAAAGGTCAGAAAAAAACAAGTACTACTGAAAATTCAAGTGTAACACATATGTCAAACCTGTTGAGACCGAGAGGGAAAGCACACAAATATCCTCGATGTGCCATAGATGATCCAGATGTTATGCATGTGTTTGCCCTATGTCAGGACTTGGTGTAGTTCTGAGGAGCAGTTTTTTAAAATGTCAAGAACACTCTAGAGTCGGTGGATGGTACCATCCTGTTAGATTTGTTTGGGGTCAGAGGAGTCAATGGTAAGAGAACAATAAGTTATGGCGTTTGCAGGTGTGGTGATTGCAAGACCGGGCATGGTTAAACACAGTTTGGATATGGATGGACCCCTTAACTAATAGGCAATAGTGATACGGTTCACGGACAACTTCAAAGTGGAAGCTGCTATATTGAATGGATCAGATAATAGGCATAACTTGACTAGTATATGGCAACCTTTAAGGACTTGGTGGACAGTGCTCTATATTAAGGGGTATATAGGCAATCAGATGGTGCCCAGTCTCCTTGGTGGTGGGGTCTCCAGACAATGATGGCCTTAATCTTGGTAGTTGGAGTTACTACCTAAGTCTTGGCCTTGAGAGTCTGTATCTTTCCACCATCTACTTGGTGACAAGGATGCTCCGCAAAGGTCTGGCCAATCTGACAGTCATTTGCTTTCACAGAGAGATTTACTTTGTTTTGTGCAGGCAACAAGGCATACCATGTGCTCTAACCAAGTGTGACTGCACACAGTTCTATGTCTATGTAGGTGACATTCTCGCTGATGTCGAAGCCACGCTAAACAAAGACCAACACCTTGCTTTGATTGGTGCTTCGAGTATGAGCAGACTCTAACTCATGAATGTGCTTGTGAGCTCTGAGGAAAGGTCCACATCCGTTTTCATGAACATATTGAGTCTTCTGTGAATCACACAGAAGCAAAGGTCTCTAAACTCCTGCTTTGACACAGCTCCACTGGGCTTTGCCAGAGGCTCTGCAAGCGCGATTCATGCCTAAATTCAGCATCTGATGACTTGAATCTTGATACACTTCCAGCATCTTGTCTAGCATCCTACATGTCTTAGACTAGACCAAGTAGGTGTACACTGTGTCTATGGCGTGCTGGACCACTGTGTAAGACCACGTGTCAAAGATAATATCTTTGAGAGGCACCCTAATTAGGAATTGCACTCTGTCAGATGCTTTGATGTCAGTTTGGAGAAAATAAATACCTCTTTTGCGAGGCCTTTTACTCCGCCTCTTGCAACCTGTCAAGGAAATGTTAATTCACTTCCTTTTTCTCATCTGAATTGATAAGGAGAGCTGCTCCACTTGTGCTATGGTTTGAGCATGTTGACATAGAAGTATAGAATTCACTCCTAAGCGACACCTTTATCAATAAAAATAATTAACTTTAAGGAGCTTTTTCAGAGAATCTAGGGACATATCCACTTGCCTCTACATGCATAGCTTAATTAACTCCGCTATAAACACTTCCTGAACATTCTGTACCTAGTGGTTTTCTGTTCATACCATTATTTTATGAGCCTCTCGCTGGCCCAGAGATTGTTCTGAGGTTTGTGCATGAGTTTGGCATTCTTTTTGTGAACCCCATCACAATCAACCCCATCACCTGTGGAAGATAAAAGAATGCTCTCCCAACCCTCCTTGAAAAAGATCTGGTGGCCACCTGAGCAGGCAGCCAAAAAGTAACTCACAAGAGGCTGAAGCCATTACTATTCTTTGGCACTGGTAGGTTGTGAAAAGCAGCTGCGCAGGAGGCTCTCATACCTACTCTTTCATAGACCTTCAAAAGCACACTTCAGACTCTTGTACATTTTGATGTACCGCTCAACCTATCCTTTGGTGTGGTACACTGTTTACTCTGAACCTTTGCACAATTGTTTAAAGTTTGTTTAGGGTCAACCCCCCCAAACTTCCCCTAGAAGTGGTTGCTCACTGCGGTTGCTCGCTATACACCATGTGGGGGCTGGTCTCACTTTTACTTTGTTCTCTCTGATTCACTACTTGTGTCCATTTTTGATGCTCTCTGAAAGAATGTCGATGGGTACATATGACTGGGTGGGTAACCTGATGTTCTTTAAGGTCATCATCTACTATTTACTGTGCTTTGAAAGTTGATACAATTTGAATATGCAATGAAAAATGTGCTGTAAAAGTCACCATTTTGGTCTGTCGGGTTCCAAAAGTTTCTTGGGGGGAGAACCCCCCAAACTCCCATAGTAGCGGTCGGGCTCGCTCGCTGTGCTCGCTCGCTACGCGCCGGACCGGGGCTGGTCTGGCAAAATTTGCCAGGGCTGCTTTCAGTTCCCATTCCGGCCCTGAACTCCAGTGCTCTTGGGCCACACCTGGGTAGATCTCCTAATCTCCAAGAGAAAATATAATTAAAATTCCTTTTGGAGAAAAGGTAGAGGACTGGTGTCTTTTCCTCCCTTTTATTACGAGTTATGCTTGTCAGGGGGAGCATTGATATAGATATAGATCCCCACCCTAGGGGCTAAAAACAGGACACAGGCACAGTTTTTGGTATTTTACAATGAAAGGTTATGTATTGTGCACTATTCATACATAAATGTTATGCATTAGAATTATTCTAATAAATACAGTAATCTTAGCAGTGTTAATAAAAAATAAGGTGAATATTAGAAATCCACACTTTCTCTATTAGATTAGTCTACTCCCTACCTAATATGTACATATATGTTATCAGTCTCAAGGCTATTGTATTGGCTGAATGATGCTTAGAATTTTCTATCTGTTTATATGCCAAGCCGTGTAGGTATCCTCACATACCTCAGATTGCCACCGGGTCTGCAGTTATTGCACTTTACGTGTCAACTTATGAAACAGTTCTCATGTCTGTCCCACCCAAAACCTCTGTACACTTAATGCCTCCTCCTCCTACAATGTTTTTCTATGGATAAGAGAGGGGAATGTCCTGTAGAGCTTTTCTTATCATCGCTCCAGAACACTAGCAAGGTCTCTGTTACAGAAGCATATGAAAGCCAGGCAAATGTTGCATTTCTATGTCCTTCCAAGCCTGATTTGTGTGTGGCTGGATGGCCTTGCCACTCTAATTATTCAACATAGTCATGCAGCTAGGCCTGGATGGAGTTCTAAGTGACATAAACTCTGCAAAGTTTCCGCAAGCGGTGGAGTGCGACATGAACTGCTATTCGCGCTGATCTTCCTGATGCTTGGGTAAAAATTTTACCCAAGCGGCGCTGGCAAGCGCAAGAGGGGAAAACACTCCGTTGCCGTATGCAGAGCAGAGTTTTCTGCACTCCGCGAGCTCCGTCGAGTGCAGAAAACTCCACAAACTCCGTGAAAGGACTTCACCACCCAGCCCTACATGTAGAATAGGAAATTTCAGTTCACTGCTTTGTTAGTGTGAATAATGTCAATTTACAGCTCTGAAAATAATATGCTGATTTTGCAAATTCACTGTTAGCATTACTGTGATGACCTGTCTTCCTCTGTATTCTGGTTCCATGTTGGAACCTAGTGCTTGGAACCACATGACACCAAGGTTCCCAGAACTGGTCATTCCAGGATTGTCAGTTGTGAGCTGACTGTTGGTTGGGGCTGAATAAATATAACCTATTGGACACAATACTGTGTATATTCCACATTATTACACTGGCGACGCTTGTGGATGGGATCTACTCGTGCAGGACAGCCTCAACAACAGGAGATTAGCTAAATACTAAGAGAAAACCTCACGTGACTGGTATGTCGATGAAGGAAGATTGATCAACATCTCCATGGTACAGCTGTCACCCAGCGAAGAAAACGCAGTGAAGGAGGTGGAGAACGTCGAAAACGCGACGAAAATCGGCAAAGGTAGATGTTTACAATGATTTTTGGAAGAAATTAAGAAAAAAACGAAGTTTGTAACTGACACCAGTTTTCGAGAGTGATTTCCCTTAGAAAAAAGTCTATTGGTTTGAAGAAAAGTTGGCGGACATGTTGGAATGGGCAAGTTTCAAGAATAAAAAAAAAGAAGCTCGAATAGCCAAAGAAAGAAACATTTAATGTTGTGGCGGCCATTTTGACTTGGTTTGGGAAAAAGAGGAAAAGAAAGCCCAATTCACTTTGGAAACAAGACTGTTTGTTTGTGATGGATTAGTGGCGGCCATCTTGGATTTTTTTATCGTTTTTTTTCTTCGTTTTTCTGATATTTCAAGAGGATTGCATCCGGTGAAACAACAGTTTGGAGTGAGACATTAAAAGGGTATCATCCTCAATGGTGAATGAGGACAGAAGGACCTGTTGCAAGGAAAGCGAATGAAAACTGGAAGAAGAGAAAAGTTGTGAGAGCAAGGTGGATGGAGTAAGTGACTCGAACTTGGAGTAGTACTGAGAACTGCCGAAAAGGAAAACCAGACTCATTTTTTGAAGTTCTACATTGTGGAACTTGAAGCCTGTCGACCGTGATAGGCACACCTTTGAGGGAAGGGTGGGGGATCATTGTTGTTTGTGGTTAAAAAGTGGAATAAGAGTAAGAGTGTTGAGTGGAGCTTGGGCAGTAAAATGCAGAATGTAACTGCACCCCCCTTCTTTCTGATGGAACCAGGAGAACCACTCATTAGGTGGAAAAAATGGAAAAAAATATTTGAAAATTACGCAAGGGTGTGTGGTGCAAATTTGAGTGGTGAAAGGAAGCATGCTTTATTGATGCATTGTTTGGGCGGAGAAGGCCAGGAGATTTTGGAGACTCTTCCAGTCATTCCTCAAGCAGAACAAAGAGGATTGAATGAGTATGAGGTGTGTGCTAGGCAGTTGGATTTACATTATCTTCCTAAAGTGAGTACAATCATGGAAAGGTACTATTTCGGGTTACGGAAGCAGGGTAAGGAAGAGAGTGTTGAGGAGTACATTACTGCACTAAGAAAGTTAGCTTCAAGTTGCAAGTTTGGGGGTTTGGTGGAAGAACGAATTAGAGATCAGTTTGTTTTGAGATGTGTGAGTGATAAGATAAGGGAAGAGTTGTGGCTAAAGGATGAACCTGCATTGGAAGAGGTGGTAGGTATTGCAAAAAGGGTTGAGCACATGTTAAAATGCGTTGGAGAACTAAGCAAGGAAAAAAAGGAGGAAAAGTCAAGTAGTTCTTCAACGCAGGAAGTGGTGTGTCAGGCTGTGAAGAGAGAGGATGAGAAGAAAAAAAAAGAAGTGTGTGTGGAGGAAAAGTTGAAAGGGGAGGTTGATGGTGGTGCTTCTAAAATACAGACAAGTAGGAAGTTCACAACTCCTTTTCAAGGAACTTGTTATAGATGTGGGAGATATGGACATATGGCTAATGCGAGAGAGTGTCCTGCTCTTAAATTCAATTGCAATGTGTGTGGTAGAAAGGGACACATTGGTAGAAATTGCAGAACAAGAGTTGGGAGAGATACGAACACTGAGACTAAATTGGTTAGCTTTCAGATTAATGATGATCTCGTTGAACATCCTTCTGATTATGTGTTGATTGGGAAAGCAAGTGTGTTGATGAAATTTGATTCATGCTCACATGTTACTTTTATTTCAAACGAGGTGTTTGAAAATGTGTTTGGAAAGGAAAAGTCTTTGTGTAAACCAGATATAAGACCAACAGGTTATCAAGAACATCCCATAAAAATAATGGGTTACTTTTTTGACTGCATTGAATATAAGGGGAGGTACACAGAAGCAAAAGTTTATGTGGTAAACAGGGGGGACAACTTGTTGAGTTGGTCTCATCAGGCAAGGTTGGGTGTAAGCCTCAATCCAAATGCTCATCCTGTTATTCAAGTACAGGCTGTAGACAATGTGGAGAACAAGTTCATAAAGAACTTCAAAGAGTTATTCAGTGAAAAACTGGGATGTATAAAGGGGTACAATCACAACATCAAACTGAAGTTGGGTGCGGTGCCTGTGGCTGCTAAAGTAAGACGCATTCCAATTTGTGTAAAGGATGCCGTGGGTAAAGAAATTGAGAAGTTGTTGGCAACTGGGGTTATACAACCAGTAGAAGCTACTGAGTGGCTCGCACCAATTGTGGTCGCGAGAAAGCCTAATAATGAGATTCGGCTGTGTGTTGACCTTCGTGCTTTAAATAAAGAGGTGATAGTTTACAAGTACTCTTTGCCAAACATAGAGGAGTTGGTTTCTACATTAGATGGTGCATGCTATTTCACCACCTTAGATATGGCTTCGGCCTATCACCAAGTTCCGTTAAAAAAGGAGTGTCAAGAGCTTACTAGTTTCATTACACCTATGGGTGCATTCAAGTTCTTAAGAATGCCTTTTGGGCTGGTTTCAGCTGCCTCGGTATTCCAGAGAATTATGGAAGACCTGTTCAAAGGAATACCGGGGGTAAGATGTTATCAGGATGATGTTCTCATTTCTGGTAAGAATGAACAGGAACATGATGAGAGAGTTTGCCTGGTGTTGAAGAAAATGTTGGAAGTTGGTTTAACTCTGCGTCAGAGCAAGTGCAAGTTTGGTGTCAATGAGCTAGATTATTTGGGCCACCACATTTCAAGGAAGGGCATATCTCCAAAGAAGGATCTTGTGGAAACTATTGAAAAATTGAAGGAACCATGTTCAAAAGAAGAGGTTTCATCATTTTTGGGCATGGCAGAATTTTACAATAAGTTTGTCAGAAACTTCGCAGATAAGACTGTCAATCTGAGGAAAATCATGTGTAAAAATGTTGTGTTTAATTGGACTGAGGAGTGCAGCAGAGAGTTTGATCAGGTGAAGATGGATCTGAGGAATGCACCAAATTTACAGGCGTTTGTTCCAGGGGATCCGACGTTCCAGGGGATCCAACAGATGCTAGCAGTAAGGGTCTGGGTGCTTTGTTGTTACAGGTGAGGAAAGACAAGGAGGTCTTGATAGCTTGTGCTTCGAGATGTTTGAAGGGAGCAGAGTTGAATTACTCTGTCATAGAGAAAGAGGCGCTAGGTATATATTGGGCTGTGAATAAATTCAGGAAGTTTGTTTGGGGTTCCTCTTTTACCGTCAGGTCTGATCACAAACCACTAAAGGAAGTGTTTGAAAAAAAGGGGTTAGACTCCATCTCGGCAAGAATAAGGAGATGGGTAATTTCTTTGCAGGAGTTTGTGTTCAGGTTCGAGTATATCCCAGGAAAAACTAATGTCTCAGCAGATTGCCTGTCTAGGCTGGTGGATGTTGTAGACAATGTTGAGGAAGCTTTAACAGACGATTTTGAGAGTGAATTAAAGGTGTGTGATGTTACCTTGGGGGCGGTGAAGGAAGATGCTTGGAGAGATGAGCTGAGTAAGGATGAGGATTTGAAGGAAGTCAATAAATTGTTGGAAGGTGGTAGGTCTCGTTCTTTAAAGAAACCTTGGTCTTTGATTGCTGATGAGTTGGCAGTGGTAGATGGTTTACTCATGAGAGGTACTAGGTTAGTCCCTCCAGTTAATCTCAGAAGTGTGCTGGTGGACATGTCTCATGAGGGACACTTGGGTATTTCAAAGACGAAAGAACGCATACGAATGGATTTCTGGTGGCCTGGTATCGATTTGTTGGTGGAACGCACTGTTAGAGATTGCTCTTCTTGTCAGGCGAGTGATAACGTTTTGAGGACTAGGTCTTCTCCAATGGTTTGCAGGAGGTTGCCTAGGTCCCCTTGGGATGAAATCACAATTGATATTGTGGGGCCTTTACATGGTGAGCATCAAACTCCTTTTATGTTGGTTTTATTGGATTTGTATTCTAGATGGGTTGAGGTTAGTTTGGTAAGGGAGATTACAAGTGAATCTGTTATTTCCTTTTTGGAGTCTGTATTTAAACGTGAGAGTTTTCCGAACTCCATACTTTCTGACAATGGGCCACAATTTTGTTCAGGGAAAGTTGAGGAGTATCTCAGTAAGTGCGGCATTATTCACAAGAAGATTTCTTTGTATCATCCTGAAGGCAAATGGTGCTTTGGAGAGACTCAACAAAACTTTGAAGGAAAGCATTCAGTTGGCTAGGGTCAACAATTTGGACTGGAGAAAGGAGTTACAGAATAGAATTTCAGCATATCGATTCTCTCCTCACTCAACTACAGGAAAAACTCCGTTTGAACTTTTCAAGGGTAGGGCACCTAACACTTGTTTATGTCCTGCCTGGATGGCTGCAGACAAGGGTGTAAAAAATAATGAGGTGGGTGCATGGAGAGAAAGGGAATTGGAACTACAGAGGAAAAGGAAAATATATGTGGATAGGAGAAATTCTGCAAAGGATTCCAAATTCGTGGTGGGGGAGGTTGTTAAG
The DNA here is from genome assembly GCF_964261635.1 of Lissotriton helveticus. Taxonomy (NCBI): domain Eukaryota; kingdom Metazoa; phylum Chordata; class Amphibia; order Caudata; family Salamandridae; genus Lissotriton; species Lissotriton helveticus. The sequence goes on from NC_136063.1 coordinate 103,208,629, forward strand.
ATCAGGGCTCCTGTGGGCTGTCAAAATTGGTCGAAGTTTTCTGTTCCTAGAACCATTGTAAAAATTTTCAAAAATGCTGTAAAGACGGAGGATGGTCGTATCTGGAACAATAGTCGTGTTTCTCATTTTGGGGGAAAAGGGAAATGTGATGATATTGTTGCTGTTCCTGATCTGCGTTCTAATCATTCTCGCAAGAGTGTGAGAGTATGCAAGCCTCCTGTTCACTTACGTGATTATGTCTAGGTAGTTTCTGCTTTCTTTTTCTTATCTTTTTGTTGTCTACTTCATTGCTGGACATGTAAACCTGTTTAATGTTTAAGAGGGAGAAGTGTGATGACCTGTCTTCCTCTGTATTCTGGTTCCATGTTGGAACCTAGTGCTTGGAACCACATGACACCAAGGTTCCCAGAACCGGTCATTCCAGGATTGTCAGTTGTGAGCTGACTGTTGGTTGGGGCTGAATAAATATAACCTATTGGACACAATACTGTGTATATTCCACATTATTACAATTACCATTTAGAATATCCGTTTTCAAGCCACTAAGCCTGACACACATCTGTATGTATTGGTACTTATAAAGCAGAAACCTGGCTGTGAAGTTCCGAACAGCTGTACATTACAAGAGGGGTGGGGAGACAATTTTAGATCATGCACATCAAGTGGCCAGGTTGTGGGGCCACTCTAAGTTTCTTATCGTCTTCTGCCACCAATGGGTGCTTCTAGGATGGTATAGACAGTCAAAAATAGTCAGTATACCAGCAAAGGCAGATGACCTCCTTCGAAGGTGTACTTATGCAGCAGATCTCAGCTACAGAAAGAGGGCTTTGGTAATGGGGCTTTGCAGCTTTAACCCAGTCCAGTAGGTCAGGTGACCACCTCTCTCCAGTTCATTAAATACATTGTTTCCAGTGCAGTAGTTTATTGTGATAACCTAATACACCCTGGGTTGTGTAATCTTGTTTTAATTCCATTTAATTAATTAGACAAACACACCTGAAAATATGAATTGCAGGTGAAAAGTTCAGCACTAGAAACTGTGTCTGTAAGGACCTGGAGAGCGGAGGTCACCCTAGGCCTGTGTGTTACGACATTTTTTATTTTATTATATATTATTATGAGCAACTCATTCTAAGACGCACTCACATGAACTCTTCACAGCCTCATCATGATCTGAAAGGCCAGGGTTAATTTTTTGGTCACACCTGCGACAGAGCATGTACTGCATGCGCTCTTGCTTGTGAGAGATATTGTATACGAGAAGGGGCTGTCAGCCTGCTCATTGCTTAACATTCGTAGGCTTCTATGTCACTCTTATTTGCTGCCTTCTAATTGGCCAGCATGTCCTGGGTTCACTTCCTCTTCTTTTCGGCTGGAGCATGGCCCAAGTACTGATTGCTTCATCTTGATTGCTGACCTTCCACTGTTTGCGCTGTGATTGAGGCAATACTTTTATTTTCTATTCTTCCCTGTCATACTTGTTGAAACTCTTGATATGTGTCGCTATTTGTTATTATTATTATTATTGGGGAATTTGGATAGTGCAACAGCTACTCAGTGAGTGTCTTGGCGCTGGCAGTAAGTCTGATCCCTTACTAATGTTTGGTACTAGAAAGCAGATCCAAGGAGCTAGGTTTGAAGGGAACTCTTAAAGGCCTGGATGCACACAGCGGCACGGAGCTGTAGCGGGAGAGCATTCCACTCTTTTGTGGAGTCAGTGACACTCGACTTTCTCTTGCTGAATTGAGGAATCACCACAAGTAGGGAGTTAGAGGACCACAGTGACTGGGAAGGTTTGTAGGGAATAAATCTGTTGGACAAATACTGAGGGCTGGTGTGGTAGAAAGTTCTGTGTGTCAAGACCAGTTCTTTGACTCTTACACGGTCCTTAACAGGCAACTAGGGAGTCGCAGCAGAAACCTAGCAGGGGCGTCACTGCTATGTTGCTATACCACATGTGTTACTACACCACATGCACTTCAGAGAAGCCCTTTTCTCCTTTAAAATGGATGTGTAGTGTGCCAACAGATGTTATCTGCTTTTATTGTGACAACAAATGTTATCTGCTTCCAAATGCATTTTTACTAAGATATAATATGGGCGCAATTGCTTTCTCTATGCAATGGGGTTTTTATGTTAAAGTCGTTTTTTTTCTTCTTTTTCACACATAGGGAGATTAATTATTTGCTCAGAATCACAGAGGCAACAGGCATTGGCAAAACCAACAGTACTCACCTTTGAGACTATTGGCTCTTCCATTGCTTTTTAATGATGTTGTGCGGCATAAGTATTGCTGACTTTGGGAATGATTTGTAGCCATGCTGAATAGCAGCGTGGCTACCGTGCAGCAGGGCTAAAAATGGTAATAAAAAAGGACTATAATTCTTCAAGCTTTAATTCACTAAACAAACAAGTGCATTATTCATGCCTGCATCAAAGCGCTTTCTGAAATTAGTTTTAGCCACACTGCGAATCATCTGCGGTGCTATACAGCAGGGCTACAAAACATAACCAAAGCCAATAGCTATCATAGGCAAGACCTATTGCTTTTGCTAGTGCTTGTTTAATCAATTGATTACACTTTGTAGCAGGAACGTGCAGCCCAGAAAGCATGGTGCACACTTTACTCCCACTTGTGACAGCCCTGGCGGCTTCCAGAAGTATTGGGCCAGTGATTCAAGCTGTTTAAGCACCCAGGAAAATGCACAAAATAATCAGTGCAGATTACTTCTGTTACATTGTAAAGTGACAACCGTCCCACACGTATACAGTGTGAATTGGTGGCAAATTACCACAAAAACAAACATATCACTTTTCCATTATGTGGACTGAAAATGTACATGCCCATGGCATTTCTCCCAGAGACTGAATCTCCCAAACTACTACAAACACCCAGGTGCAAGGGAACCAGAATAACCAGAATTGGAGTCAGCAATTCACCTGCAAATCTTCCCCTGGAGCACACTACTTCTGGGGTGGGGACTAGCGTGCACGAGTGGCATGATCGGCCCATTTTTCGATTGTGTCCTGTTTCCGCACAGAGGAGACACCAGTTAGGCATCTGCACGTTGTGTACTCACAATAAAACTCCACTCAATTTAAGGGTCTCATTTTGTTCCCCAGTCATTTTATGGGGGAAACAACCAGCTCAGCGCATGCATTACAGCGCATGCATTTACATCGCGTGCACCTACAACGCACGCGACGCTACGTCGCGTGCGTTGTCTACACACGCCATTACGTCGCATGTGCGTTTAGAACGCATGCATTCACAACGCATGGGATGGGATGTAATGGCGGCCTCCGGGGAACACAGACTAATTGGAGACAACGCGGGAACAACGACGACACAGGTAAGGAGGTGCTGTTTTGGGGTGGCGTTAGGGCTACTAGGGCTACTTAGGAAATGGGTGCTGTTTTGGGGTGGCGTTAGGGCTACTAGGGCTACTTAGAAAATGGGTGCTGTTTTGGGGTGGCGTTAGGGCTACTAGGGCTACTTAGAAAATGGGTGCTGATTTGGGGTGGCGTTAGGGCTACTAGGGCTACTTAGAAAATGGGTGCTGTTTTGGGGTGGCGTTAGGGCTACTAGGGCTACTTAGAAAATGGGTGCTGATTTGGGGTGGCGTTAGGGCTACTAGGGCTACTTAGAAAATGGGTGCTGTTTTGGGGGGGCGTTAGGGCTACTAGGGCTACTTAGAAAATGGGTGCTGATTTGGGGTGGCGTTAGGGCTACTAGGGCTACTTAGAAAATGGGTGCTGATTTGGGGTTGCATTAGGGCTTAGGGCTTCGTTTACTATTGGTGCTGTTTTTGGGGTTTCGGTAGGGCTTAGGGCTTAGGTCGGAGTGTAGGCTTGTATTACTGTTTAGGGCTTAGGGTTTAGGGAAGGGTTAGCGTGCCATATTCTATAGGGGCTGTTTTCACCTTTGGGGATTAGGCTTTAGGGTTGAGGTCGGAGTGTAGGCTTGTATTACTGTTTAGGGCTTAGGGTTTAGGGAAGGGTTAGCGTGCCATATTGTATAGGGGCTGTTTTCACCTTTGGGGATTAGGCTTTAGGGTTGAGGTCGGAGTGTAGGCTTGTATTACTGTTTAGGGCTTAGGGGTTAGGGAAGGGTTAGCGTGCCATATTGTAGGGTTCAAGGTTTAGGGTTTAGGGTCGGGTGAAGGGAAATGCGCATAAATTGCTATGTAATACCATGCGGGGTGTCTGTATGCGATGTTACGGTCTTTCACATGCATGCCTATACCAATGCGACGTAACGGTATGCGATGTGATTACTCACGATGTAAGGGCACATGCGGTGTAATAACTGCGATGTAAGGGCATGCGATGCGAGTGTTTGCGATGGATCGTCATACAACCTTTTATGTAGCCACTAATTCTATGGCAGGACCAGAGGCGAGGATTACGCTTTATCTTCCTTTGTTTTTATTAACAGAAGCCATTACTTATAACCTTGACAGACTTCATTTCCCATAAACCCAATGGAAAAAGTCATAGTACAACAAATGTTAACATCCAATCAGATGATGCCAGGACCCCTCCTCAGTCCCACAACACATTTGCTGCCTCCTCTTTCTTCACTGCTCAGCAACCAAGTTAAGTGCCTCCAGCTACTTGGCCTGTTTATTTCTGCAATTTGTGAAGATTTGCGTATATGTTAAACGTTCCTAGCAGTGTTCAGACTTTGTGTCTGTTCAGATTCAGTACTTAGCCGCGGGAAGGGAAGGCTTGTAGCTCCTCCGCGGCCGCTGTCAGTTTCACTTGATGCGCTGTGAGGCCTGAGGCCATTGGGGTGTTGGCCTTTGGCCACCAGGGGGCGCCACACTCCAATCTCGCTCTGCGCATCTCACTGACTCGCGCCCATTCAAGTCCCTGTAATTTGATAGTGCGTCTGGCCGGATGCTGATATCAGCTTGTGCCCCAGAGGGACAGTATATTTCGGTGCTCAGCATGTTTTGCCTCTAACAAACATAGACACCTGCCCAGGCAAGTCCTTCTATCTAAAGTAGTGTATGTCGGTGAGTGGTGTCCTGCAGGGCCCTGTTATTGGACCCCTGGGTTCCAATAACCAGTTGGGGAAGACCTCCACTCTATAGCCCCCATTGGATCAGTGGTCTCCAGCATATTTGCTCCTTCCATTAGCCCTGTGCTCCTCTGGGACCAACCTAGTTGGGAATCCCCATTTGGTGTCAGGCATTAATTTGGCTAATATGAGTGATATAGAAGAGACTTACCTAGAGGAGGATACCACTACCTACCTCCCCATTGACGACCACTTTTGCTTGGTTATGGACACCTCCATTCAGAAAGCAGTGGCACTGGCAGTAGCCCCTTCTGGAGAAGACACGTTTGCAGTATGCAGAGCGCTGCTTGAAACCCCTACCTGGGAGGGAAGTTAATCTAGGCCCAGATTCACCCTCTGGCTCAGAGGAAAGCAGTCATTAATCCTCGCGGTGCTGGACATCTTGAGAGCAAACGCAGACAAGGGCGTTCTTCAGGCCCTGGTGCTCTTGGACCTGTCGGCCGCGTTCGACACGGGTGATCATAAAACTCTGATGGACCGCGTCGAACAGGCCGGCATACGGGGTTCCGCCTACAATTGGATCAAGTCCTTCCTTGAAGGCCGAACCCAAGAAGTACGACTTGCCCCTTTTACTGCCCCTAAGATTGCCACCACGTGCGGGGTCTCATAGGGCCCGTCCCTATCTCCACACTTGTTTAATCTCTACCTCCTGCCCCTGATTCACTCCTTAAGAGACAGGAAGGTAACAACTTTCAACAACGCTGACAATCTTCAGCTTGTCTTCACCTTGGACAACTCCCCAGACTCTGTCCATGAATTCCAAGCCACTATGCTCCACATCCAGCGCTGGAAGGACCTTAAACTCAACACTGGCAAGACTGAGCTAGGGTCCACACTATTGGCCGACAGAACTAGGATCACCCCCCACCCCTTCCCCCTCCATGAAAAGCCTTGGGATCACCATAAACGCAGATCTCTCGCTTATAGGACAAGTAGGGGCAGTGGTCTCTACCTGTTTCTTCCCACTGCGCAAAATTAGGAAGATTGCCCACCTACTGACCCACTCAGCCCTCATACAGGTTGTGATAGCCCTGGTTTCTCGTCTCGACTTTTCCAATTCTATCTACCTCGGCCTGCCACTGTTCTTACTCAAACGTCTCCAAATGGTACAGAACCAGGCAGCAAGACTAATCCACAAACAACCAAAATGGCAATCTGCCAGACCCTTGCTATCCAAACTTCACTGGCTACCTATTTCCCAACGCGCAGCTTTCAAGACAGGGTGCTTAATCTTTAAGGCCCTGCACTGCAGTGGAGTCCCAAATTCATCAGCCGCATGATTGTAATTCGTGCCCCACTACGCAACCTGCGGTCAGCCCATCTTCAGCTACTGACTACCCCTGCCCTTAAACGCAAAGCCAGGGAGGGTGTAGGTTCTCCTATCTTGCCCCTAAATTCTGGAACTCCCTACCACTAGCGATCTGGACTTGTGACAACCTGTTGGGGTTCAGAAAAGCACTTAAAATTGGGCTGTTTGAGCAAGCCCACGCGTAATCCGTCTCCGTCTTGAATTGCCCAAGATCAGCGCCATGAAACCTCCTGGTGACTGTGCGCTTTAGAAATTTCTGCTAACATAACATAAAATAACCTCTGGCACCTCTCACTCCAACATGCAGGAAGGACCAGCGGGCAATGCCACCTAGGACACATTGGATATGCTTGATTCAGAGAGCCTCCTGCATCCCTGTTCCTCAGGATGGCTACCTGCGGACAAGGAGTGTCCACACCCATCTCTGGGAGATAAAGGGACCCTCACGCCAGACATAGCAGAACGCATGGCCACCTTCCTGGGAAAATACATGCGACACCCCAAGAAAGGGATTGACCGGTCCTGGCGGGCTAGCCGGGACAAGCCCTTAAACCTGGCGGGCCCTCTAACGCATATTTTGGATGTGGCGAAGGATGCCGAAGCTTCAGGGAGCCTTATCTCTCTTGATGTCCCATGGTGTTAGACCCAATGTGCCATCATTCTCCTGGGGAACGTGAATTGCGTCATCTCCACTAAGAGGCGCTGTTCGCTCCTCATCAAAATCGACTCTAAATTGAGGGATCTAGCCATCTCAGAGGCAGGACCCATTGCCAAAGGGGGGCTGTTCTGGGACCCATTCATAGGGAACTGGGTAAATTTGTCCAGACCTTAAACTCCCAGGATGAAGCACAGGCATCCATAAAGCGCATCTGTACGCATCAGGAGGTTTTCACCATTACTGGCCGAGGTAGGGGCAGTCAACAGGCCGCACCCAGCCTGAACCAAAGGACAGGACAACAGGAGCGGGTGGTACCAGGATGCATCCAAGTTTGGAAACTTTTACCCCTCCCGGGGGTACCCCTGGCATTGCTGTGTGAGAGGAGGGCAATGCGGAGGCAATACCCAGGGAACCAATTTAGGTGAGTGTTCCCTCACAACTCCTGGGGGGCAGACCTGGGAATTTATTCCACAACTGGAAGGCCCTCACATCTGGTTTCTGGGTCCTTTAAACTATGCGGGGGTTCCACATAGACTACTATGACTCCCCTTACCAAGAAAGAACCCCGATCCCCCTAGTCTTCTCTCTCGCTCACACGGCTCTAGTGAACACGGAGGTACACAAAGGGTCAATTGTGAGGATGTACCTTCACAGCAGGCAATTTTGTAAGCAATCTCTTCTTCATAGACAAAGGGGACAGTGGCCAGAGGCCGGTAATCAACTTGAAGGAATTTAACAAATGGATGGTTTACTGGGAGTTCAAGATGGAGGGCATCCATCTGCTCTGGGATGTTCTCCTTCCCAACGATTGAATGGTGCGTCTGGAACTCAAGGATGCCTGTCTCACAGTCCCAGTTCTCCATCCTCACCTTGGCTTCCTCCAGTTGCAGTGGTGGGGGGAGACCTTCGAATTCACCACACTCCCTTTCGGTTTGTCCTCTGCTACTTTGTGCTTCACCAAGTTGATGCTTCCAATAGTCGAGATCATCACGGCTCGAGTGTACACCTCATAATCAACCTGGACAATGTCTTCCTAATGGCCCAGTCCCTTGAAGTCCCTTGCAACTTCTGAAAATGCGGTCTCACTCCTAGAGTCTCTAGGATTCATATTAAACCAGAAAAAGTTGGCTTTTACCCCCTCTCAGTCACTGGTGTTCTTGGGTTTCAATGTGGACTAGGTTTGGGTCACCCTCAGCCTTCCTTCACGGAAGATAAACAAGATCAGACACAAACTGCATTGCCTGGCAACCCAGCCCTCCACCTCCCCATGCCAGATAGCAAGATTAGTGGGACTCCTGCCATCCTCGATCCAGGTCATCTTCCCGGGCCCCCTTTGTAATTGAGCCCTCCAAATATTAAAGACCTCTCATCTCAGAAAGGGACTGACATACTTTGAAGTAGTCCCTTTATTGGAGGACACCCGGGAGGAGATCCATTTGGCATGGCTGACATGGAGGCCTGGAATGGCCGAGCGATCTTCGGCTCCCTTCCTGACCTGGTCATAGAGTCCAACATCAGTAGCAAGGGCTGGGGAGCGAGGTGTGGGAGTTCTCCACCAACGGAGATGGTCGTACTAGAAAAATCAATGCAAATGAATTGCCTCAAACTCCTTATCCATCAATCAGTAATCTTATGAAGCATGACTACTCACCCATGAGGGTCTCAAGGCTCTGAGTTGGGGGCAGGGGGGTCTGTGGTTCTGTCAAAGAGCCAGGTTTAGAAGTCCTTCCTGAATTGTGGCTGCCATGGTGATTGCCTGAGGTTCAGAGGCAGGGAGTTTCAGGTCTTCGCAGCGAGGTAGGAGAAGGAACTTCCTCCAGCCATGGTCTAGCGGATCCGTGGGATGGTGGCCAGGGCTAGTTGGGCAGAGCAGAGATGTCTGGTGGGAGTATAGCAGGAGAGGCGTGGTTGAGGTATGCGGGTCCGGCATCGTGTATGGCTTTGTAGGTGAGTGTGAGAAGGTTGAAGGTGATACTTTTGTTGGCAGGTAGCCAGTGATGTGGGTGCAGTGTAGGATGTTAAGGATGAGTCTGGCGGAGGCGTTCTGGACTGTCTGCAGTTATGTTTTGAGTTTCTGGGTGGAGCCAGCATAGAGTGTGTTGCCGTAGTTGAGTCTGCTGCTGACGAGATCATAGATTACTGTTTTCCTGGACTTGGCAGACAACCACTTGAAGATCTTATAAAGAAAGCAGAACATGCGGAAGCAGGAAGATGAAACTGCGTTGATTTGGTGATTTATTTTGAGTGAGGAATCCAGGATGATGCAGAGGTTTCGTGCGTGGTCCGTGAGTGTGGGGGGAATTCTGAGCACTGCGGGTCACCAAGAGTCGTCCCAGGCGGAGGGGGAGGAGCCCCGGATGAGGACTTCAGTCTTGTCTGAGTTAAGCTTGAGGCAGCTGCCCTTCATCCAGGTGGCAACTGCCTTCATCCTGTTGTGGAAGTTACTCTTGGGGGGATCTGGGTTCACCTGTGAGGGAGAGAACCAGCTGGATGTCATCGGCAAAGGAGACGATGTTGATTCCCTGGCTTCTGACGATGGCTGCAAGGGGGGCATTTAGATATTGAAGAGGGTGGGGCTCAGAGAGGATCCCTGAGGCACTCCGCAGCTTATCTCTGTGGGTTCTGAGTTGAACGGTGGAAGTCTGACTCTGCGTTCTGCCGGCAAGGAAGGAGCAGACCGCGAAAGGAGCGGGTTCTTTCGCTGTCCACTGCTGGACCAAGGATTGACTGCAGTGCTGTGTCCTCCACAAGATAGACGATGTGGCTGCAGTCCGATATATAAATTACCTCGGAGGGACTCACTCTAAGAACCTTGCGGATATGGAGGGCTAAATTTGGGATTACTGCCTGCAGAAGCAAGTCTCCGTAATGGCAGAACATCTCCTGGGGGTGGCCAGCCAAGTAGCCATTTGGCACTCAATTGACCTCAGAGACGTGAGCCTCTGGTGTCTACATCTGCCGATTTTCCAAGCCCCATGCGAACGGTGATACCCGTTCCCGGTGGATCCCTGTGCATCCCGTCTGGTTCGCCAGCTCCTGAGATACTTCAGTTGGCATCCATATCTGGAGTCAGCGGCCACAGACACATTTCTCTAACATTGGCAACCTGAACAGGGATACGCCTTCCCTGCATTTGTGAACATCACGCACCTCTCAGCCCAAGTCAAGCATCAAGTGGCAGACATCATCCTAGTGACTCAGATCTGGAGACCTCAAGTCTAATATCCAGTTCATCTGGAACTTTCTTGGGATTCTCCAATCTCTCTACCCCTGTTTCCGGATCTCCACCGAGATCCAGAGGAGAATCCCCGCCCTCTGGTGCTGGAGTGGTCTGTCTCTTATGGCATGGAGGATTACAGGGAATGCTGGAAAGTCCAAGGCCTTTAGAGACAGGCTGCATCCCTCCTCTCCAAGGCACAGGCAGACAGCACGGTCAAGCGTTATCGATTGGCGTGGACTAGATATACGAACTGGTGTCATGCACGATGTCTGGATCCCGTGGGGGTGGAGATTTCCACATCCTGAATTTCTTTGCCTCCTTGGCTTCAGAGGGCCTAGCCTATAGAATGATCAATACTGTCAGATCGGCGATCTCAGCCGGCCTTTCACAGGCGGGCGAACACCCAGTCGGTGAGCACCCGTTGATGTGCAAGATCTTGAGAGGCAGTTGCCTTTCCCTTCCTCCAGAACCCATATACTCTGTTCTCTGGGATGTTAACAAGGTTCGCAACTTATTTATGTCTTGGTCATCAAATAGATGCCTAATCTCTTGTTGACCTGTCTCAGAGTATTTAATCTGGAAGGGGTCACCTTCCATATTTCAAGGAGAAATGTAACTCCTGTTTGGTTAACTATCCTTCTTTTTCAGATTCCCCAAACATATGGAGAATATAAACTGCTCATAGCAGTACGCAAACCGTTCTGAGCGGTCTCTTCTCCTACAATTACTAGATGAATTTCGTGGGCCATGCAGGAAGCTGGCAGGAACATCAAAATGTTTGGGGCAAACTTTTCCAGAAGAGTGATGGCTTCCAAGGTGTTCTACCTCGGGGCTCACCGGAAAGATTTTCTCATTTCCGCCGACTGGTCCTCTGACTCCACCTTTAAAAGCATTTACTTTAAATCAGTCCCCACCATTGCTTCGCTGGTTGTGGATAAGCTTTAAACCAGTGAAATCATCACCTCCGGTCCTGCCATAGAATGAAAAATGTCCTAGCTATCGTAACAGAAAGTTTCAATTCTATTAGGAGACAATGATTAACCCACCCGCATGGCTTCCCCCCTTGAGTGAGATATGCTTTAGTTAAGGTGTTTATGGAATTTCCTTTCACTCGCATGTTCATGGGGTTTTAACTAATTAAAAACATCTTGTGCACGCACGTTGATTTGTGTTATATAGGTTTTCCTATTTCAAGCTTCATACACATTTTTTCAATTTGCTCCTAGGATTCGAAGGGTCAAAACAGGATTAGGGATGTGCTGGTCTCACACAAAGCTGCTTTCCACACCCTGTAGTGTGCCTCTAACCCGGCCAGGGAAAGGCAAGATCTTGTGCAATACAGAGACTTTTCTTTGAAGTTTACCATAGCTACAGAACACTTCTGGACTAAGAGGACATTCTCCCAGGGAGACGAGCTGGATTATGTAGGAGGAGAATTACACTCTGGCTGTTGTTTTGTGTGCTGGCCTGCTGCTGTTGTCCTGGGAGTAAAAGGACTGGACATTGCCTTGTACATGCTGCTTTCCAAGGTTCTCCAAGGGCTTGTGTATGCTTGTCTCCTGTTAAGAAGTCTCAGGGCCAACAAAGACTTAGTCTGCAGGCCCTGAACTCCTAGGGCTGGGAGTTCTGACTGACCAAGTAGTGCCAATTCCAGTTCTGGGCCCTTGGAGGTAGTTTTGCTGCTAAGAACTTAGAAAAACCATCCATCGACTCTCAGCAACTGTTTTTCAGACGCAGCACCGCCATGCGGTTGAAAAATTAACACATCGCTGATGTGCGGCTGAAGAATTGACCTAGTGCCTGCCATGCATCTGAAAGCTCACAGCACCCAGAGTCCCGGGCACTGCATCAACGACGTCTGTGTCACACGCTCCGAATCGGGCGCAGGCTCTGCTGTGTGGCTCAAGATATCAACGCATCACCTGCTGCACGACTTGGAAATCAACCCAGCATGTAGGGATTTTCGATGCTTTGTCCCTGGGCGCAAGGTTTTTCATCAATGTGCCCCAGCAGTAAGGAACCGAGGCTGTTCGTCTGGGTATCGACGCATCACCTCCCATGACAGTGAGGAACCAACACCTTCCCTGACAGTAAGAAACTGACGCATCACCTCCCCTGGCTGTAAGGAATTGACACATTACCTCCCTTGGGAGTAAAGGAAAGATGCATCACTTTGCTTTTCTGGTGCCTCACTTCCCCTGCATTTGTTTTCATTTTTGTTTTTGACGCATCCCAGGCACTTTGTTTTAAAAGTGATGCATCCATAGTTTCATATGGACTGAACTATTTTGAACCTTTTAAAAGTGATATCTTTACTTTTGTATGTTGCATTTTTGTCGTTTTAGTCTTGTGTTATTCAATAAAATATTGGTTATTTTTCTAAGCAGGTGTTGTGTCAATTTGTATTGGTTTCACAGTGTTAATGTGTGTGTATATACAAATGCTTTACACATTGCCTCTGAGATTAGCCTGACTGCTCGCGCCAACCAAGATGGCCACCTGGTAGGAGCTCTAGTCCGGAGCTCCCAGTGCTGGGGATCCCCTGTTGGGAATTATCCCTGATAACACCCATCTTTGGCGAAGAAAAAGAGTAACTGGAAAACGAGTAACTGGTCTCACTCAAAAGTAACTGGAACGTCGATGAAATTTGCGTACCTGGAGCACTGGCGGCTGGGTCCCCCCTGCAACCCTCATCGGAACATCGGAGGACCGGAACTCCGCTGTGGACACTGCGGTCGCTGAGGAGGCTGGTAGCGGCTAGTGAGCAGGAGGCTGTGGGCATCAGAGAAGCGCTATTCGTCGGGGCCCGACACTGCCGTGAATGCCTGCCTGTCAACCACCGGTCACAAGCGGTCACGTCTGGCACCGCCCGCAAGGCATCGGCTCCTCTCCGGTCTCCCCTGGCGGCGGGCTGGAGCCTGCCGGTACTGCCTGCCGGTGCTGTGGACACTTCCGTGCAGCCCGTTGAAGTACCGTTGCAGTCGGGGGCCTCGACACCGCCCCGACACTCCCCCGACACTGCCGTGCACCCTTGGGTCGCCTGGAGCCTGCAGAACGGAGGTGCTGCGGGAGGTGCCGACGGTGGAGGCGGCGGGCACTGCTGGGGCCACGGAGGACTGGATCCCTCCTCTGGAGCGTCAACCCCCGGTCTACGCGACCCGCGCCTGGAGACAACAGAGCGGAGCTCGGGAGCCAAAACCGGGAAGTCAGTGGAGCGCCTAATGGCGGCACTGTAGAGGTGCTTCTGATTCGGGGCACTGGCGCGCTGTTGGATCGGTGCCCTGAGGCGGGCGGGAGTCGGAGGACGACAGGAGCCTGTCCCGTCTGCGCCGAGTGCTGGGAGCGATCTGAGGAGTGGCGCCGCCGCCCGGGGAGCTGCCGGAGAGGAGCCCTGAGGCAGACGGGATCAGTGTGGACGGCGGTCGGCGGGAGCTCGCCCTTGCCTCGCCGGGAGCTGGAGGTGACGCCGCTCGGGGGGGGGGTGCCTGGGTGAGCTCTGGGGCAGACGGAGATGCACAGGGGAATTGCAGGATGGGGGAGACAGTCATCGGGAGGCACACTGCAGCATTCATCGAGGAAGTGGGGAGTGCAGCCCTGATGCTCTGACCATACACGAACATTGTCCAGCAACCTGCCAGAGAGCGATGCACACGGCAGCTGTGTACACTGACTAGACCATCGTTGAATAACCTTGCTATCAACATCGGCGCACTTGCTGAGCAGAGCTCACAAGGAAGGTATTTATTTACCCCACTCGCCTGCACACATATTTGAAAAACCTCCTTTATTCAAAATGGCCGGGGCCATAAAACTGTAGTAATAAATCCCCTCCTATACCTCTGGTGCTCACGAGGCTCCTCAACCTAACTCCCCCACACAAGACTTCCATTGCTGAGATAAGACTCCCTCCCAGCAAGCCAGGAACTGGGCCTGCTCAAATAGAAACTGAAACTGTACTTCCCTGTTCTCAAAACACCACAACAGACAGAGGACTACCGTCTCCATCCTCCCTATTGGGCGGCCATTTTAGACTGGTTTCTCTCTCTTTGGCGGCCATCATGGACTAGTCATTCCCACTATCTGGCCATTCCCTAAGACCTGGCCTTTTTAGACAGCGCACTTTACATAGCACTGTTTTCAAACCCTCGTGTGATTAAGTGCCTGCCTATTTTTGCAGTACTATACCTCTACTTGTATTTTGTACATTTTTACTTACATTTACTTTATGTATTTAAACATTCGTGTGATTAAGTGTCTGCCTTTATTGCAGTATTATACCTCTACTTGTATTTTGTACATTTTTTGTAACCTGCACACATCTCACTTTTCTTCACTGGTAATGTACAGACTGAGCGCTACCTCAAATTTTTCTGGCGGATCACTAGTATCAATATTCAAAGCTTCAAATATATCAAAGCCTCATGCAGCTTTTTGGTGACACCGGTATTTTGTCTCAGTATATCATCAATATTATCCTTTTATTTGGGTACTGTACATCTCTGTAAGCTGCATCTATTTCACTTTTATTCTGGATATGCACCGTTTGATACCACTTATATTTTTGTATATTTCGGTACATTGTGTAAGCTGTACCGTCTGCTACCTCATATATCTTTGTTCATTTGTGTACATTGTGTAAGCTGCACCCATTCTCACTGTTTATTTTTGGTTTTGCACAGATTGCTACCTCTATATTTTGGTTATTTTTTACTCACTAGTGTCACTTGTGCACCACGTAGCTTACTGTCTGCATTGTGCTTTGCACAGATTGCTACCTCTATATGTTGGCTATTTTTGTTACTCACTAATGTCACTTGTGTACCATGTAACTTACTGTCTGCATTGTTCTTTGCACATGTGTATCACTATCGTCCACCCTCCCATACCCACCTTTACCGCCACACACACCTATGCCGCCATCCCAACATGGAGCCCATCGGCAAGCACACATATAAAATCAACTACCCATCCACACTCACCAAAAAAGCCGCTAAACGCTTTAAACACAACTTCCTGAGGTCCCACCCTGAAACCCCCTTTGTCGACACCTACTTCTCACCCGTCAATGGATCCCTGAACATCGATATCATCTTCCACACCTCCCGCAGAGCTCAATGGAGAAAAACTTTCCTCACCTTACTCACTGTCTCCACCACCAGGAAATCCGCTCATGGCTTAACTCTCTCCATCACACCATCCCAACTCTTCCTAGGCAGAACCACCATTACTATCTACAATAACGGGATTGTCCTAATTCAATCCACAGACAGGAACCTGGAACTACTAGACAACCTGTTCCCCACTTTCAAAGAGAACCTCTCCAACCATCGGACTTCCACTCACATCCCCTCCAGTAATATCACCCCTGACTTCACAGCCCCCACCGACAACCCTTCTAACCTAGCTCAGCACCAGAACGACATGCACCTCACCACTTCCCCCACCACACCAGTCACTCACCCACCTGCTGTAACCAGCCCACACTCCGCAATCACAGACACAAATATCTCCCCATCATACACCAGCCGCCCCCACACCTCCATCCCTGGGACCCCCACTCATAACACTCCCACTCCTCCTCTCCCCCCTGACTTCACAGACCCCGCACACAACTCCTCTAACCTAGTTCAGCACCAGAACGACACACATAGCGACAAATCCCACACTCTGTCCCCCCCTCTCTCAGCCCCCACTCCCACACGCTAACTAACCATGCAGAGCACACCACATCTACTATCTTAACTCCCCCTCCCTACGACAGGACCATCTCCAACCCCAGCTCCCCCCCCACTCTCAGCCCTCACTACCCTTCAGGCTCCCCCATCACCACCATCATACACTCCACTTCCACCCCGCTCTCTCCGCCTGCCACGAATTCCCTCCTCTACGCCACCAACCTCCTCCGTACTTCATCCACTCCCTTCGCCCCCTTACCCTCTCTCCTCCCTAACACCAACCCGTACGACGACATCACGGAGCCCTGCATGAACACCAACCCTCCCCCCCACCCGCACGATAAGCCCCAGGTCAGCCACTCACCCATGACTTCCACCCCCAGCACTAACACTTATCCCACGTTGGACAAGATTATGTCCTCCCTCCTACAACTCAAAGAAGACATGCACACCATCAAAGAGCTACTCACCACACCCCCTAGACTCACCTCACTCACCACCACCCCCCCCTCTCAACTTGCTCTCCTCCCGTCCTGACGACGCTCCTAAGCTACGTCCCTCACACAGGACCGCGATCCATGCCCACAATCGCAAATCCCACACTCTGTCCCCCCCCCTCTCAGCCCCCACTCCCACACGCTAACTAACCATGCAGAGCACACCACATCTACTATCTTAACTCCCCCTCCCCACGACAGGACCATCTCCAACCCCAGCTCCCCCCCCACTCTCAGCCCTCACTACCCTTCAGGCTCCCCCATCACCACCATCATACACTCCACTTCCACCCCGCTCTCTCCGCCTGCCACGAATTCCCTCCTCTACGCCACCAACCTCCTCCGTACTTCATCCACTCCCTTCGCCCCCTTACCCTCTCTCCTCCCTAACACCAACCCGTACGACGACATCACGGAGCCCTGCATGAACACCAACCCTCCCCCCCACCCGCACGATAAGCCCCAGGTCAGCCACTCACCCATGACTTCCACCCCCAGCACTAACACTTATCCCACGTTGGACAAGATTATGTCCTCCCTCCTACAACTCAAAGAAGACATGCACACCATCAAAGAGCTACTCACCACACCCCCTAGACTCACCTCACTCACCACCACCCCCCCCTCTCAACTTGCTCTCCTCCCGTCCTGACGACGCTCCTAAGCTACGTCCCTCACACAGGACCGCGATCCATGCCCACAATCGCAAATCCCACACTCTGTCCCCCCCCCTCTCAGCCCCCACTCCCACACGCTAACTAACCATGCAGAGCACACCACATCTACTATCTTAACTCCCCCTCCCCACGACAGGACCATCTCCAACCCCAGCTCCCCCCCCACTCTCAGCCCTCACTACCCTTCAGGCTCCCCCATCACCACCATCATACACTCCACTTCCACCCCGCTCTCTCCGCCTGCCACGAATTCCCTCCTCTACGCCACCAACCTCCTCCGTACTTCATCCACTCCCTTCGCCCCCTTACCCTCTCTCCTCCCTAACACCAACCCGTACGACGACATCACGGAGCCCTGCATGAACACCAACCCTCCCCCCCACCCGCACGATAAGCCCCAGGTCAGCCACTCACCCATGACTACCACCCCCAGCACTAACACTTATCCCACGTTGGACAAGATTATGTCCTCCCTCCTACAACTCAAAGAAGAAATTCACACCATCAAAGAAGACATGCACACCATCAAAGAGCTACTCACCACACCCCCTAGACTCACCTCACTCACCACCACCCCCCCTCTCAACTTGCTCTCCTCCCGTCCTGACGACGCTCCTAAGCTACGTCCCTCACACAGGACCGCGATCCATGCCCACAATCGCAACAACCGCACCCGCCGCTCTCACTGGACCGCGATCCCTGCCCACAATCGCAACAACCGCCCCCGTCGCACATGCAACCCTCTTTCGGATCTCTACACTCTCTCCCTCCTCCGCACCTATGACCCAGCTCCCCTAAACATCACAACCGCCTCGCACCGCCCCATTCCCACGACACACTCAAATCCCCGTAGACCCTCCACTCTAAACAACAGAATCTCCATCCCGAATAACCTTAGAAAAGTCCCCCTCTCTCTAGTACCCTCTTCCTCCCCTGACACACCCCGTCTCAAATGCACTCTCCTAAACTGCAGATCGGCTTCTAGACACTCCTCCGCCATCGCTGATCTCATCCTAACACTGGACCTTGACCTAATCATCCTGACTGAAACCTGGCTAACCGATTCTTCTACACCTATAATGGACATTCTGGTTCCCCCCAACTACCACATCAGTAGGCTTGACAGGTCTGGCAAGATAGGTGGCGGAATCGCATGCATATACAGGAACAGCCTTTCGGTTCTGAAAGTCTCCGCGCCTTCCCTACCCTATCCAACTTCCTACGAATACATCTGCCTCGATATCATCAGCGATGGCAAACCGATATGCGCTCTTCATGGCATTTACCACCCACCCAGAGACAACCTCATCTTCGCCCAACAAATCATGGACTTGATTTCAACCAACGCCGGACGACAGCTCACCCAAATATACCTTGGTGACTTCAACCTCCATTGGAATGATCTCAATGATGCGGTGGTAAATAGTCTTAAAAGCTTCCTCAGCGCCCTGGACCTCACACAATTATGCACCAGCCCGACCCACGAGAAAGGTTCTATCCTCGACCTTATCATCGCCAAAGAGGACGCTACTCAACTTGAGTCTATCCAACCCTGTGACTGGTCAGACCATCATATTGTCACATTCCACATCAATGAAAAAGTCAAACTCAACTCGGTTCAACCCTCCAGACCTAAAATCTGGAAAAGAGACCTGAAAAAACTCAACCCATTCTCCATACCCCCGAACAGCCGCGACCTCCTACTCCCGCCAACGGGCGCTACAGATGTCCAATCCCTGACTGACCACTATCTCAGCGCCATGACCTCAATAATTAATGAGGCTGCTCCCATGCAGCTAAAAAGAGTCTCCGCTAAAATCTCCAATCCATGGTACGACGGGAGTCTCAATGAAGATAGACGAGCCATGCGAATGGCAGAGCGCACCTGGAGGGCAGCTCCCTCTGCACTGCACCTGAAAACCCTGAAGAAAAAGAGAAACGCCTACTTCAGGAAAATAAAGCGCTCAAAAGCAAACTTCTTCAGCCTCCAGCTCGACCAAGCAAAAAACCGCCCAAGAAAACTGTTTGAGTTAATCAGAACACAAGCCAAGGAACAACCCCAACCTCTCAGTACCTTGCACGAAGCACCCTCCTGTGAAGACTTCGCCGCTTTCTTTACCCAAAAAACTGACAACATAAAGAATGATCTCCGCACTGACGCAAGACTCCACACCACACTCAACTGCATAACACCCACCGAACCTAAAAACAATGCAACATGGTCAACCTTTGAAACCTACTCCGAAGAAGAAATAGGCAAACTGCTCAGCACCTTGAAACCTTCCAATCACCTCACGGATCCCCTCCCTGCTAACGCTGTCAAAGATTTCACCCCACTGCTCCTTCCACTCTGGACTAAAATTATCAACAGCTCGCTCCAAGAAGGAACCATCCCTGACTCCCTCAAAGTTGGACAAGTCACACCCTTGCTAAAGAAATCTACTGCCGACCCATCTGACCTAAACAACTACCGTCCCATTACCAATATTCCCACTCTCACCAAATTATTGGAAAAATGCGCACAACTACAACTGACTAAACACATTGATCTGTTTGATCTCCTCAACCCTCATCAATCAGGCTTTCGAGCAGGACACAGCACTGAAACTGCTATGACTCACATAATTGACGACGCCCTTCAAATCCTAGATCAAGGTGATACCTGCCTCCTCATCCTTCTTGATCTCTCCTCAGCATTCGACACTGTTAAACATGAGAAGTTACTCGATCTTTTGAACACAAGAATGGGTCTTTCTGGGACTGTTCTCAAGTGGTTCACCTTCTTTCTACACAACAGGTCGCAGAAATTCAAGAGTAACAACCTGATGTCCTCTCCAATACCTGTTTCGTTAGGCGTCCCCCAAGGATCCTCCCTATCACCAACTTTGTTCAACCTAGTTATGGAACCTCTCACCACCTTGCTACAAGCATCCAATGTACTTTTTCACATGTACGCAGATGACACCCAACTATATCTCAAATTACAATCCCCCAATGACATCTTACTCCTGAACTCAACGATCAGAAGCACCCAATCCTGGCTTGCTGATAATCATCTCAAACTCAATGCTCTGAAAACAGAATTCCTGCTGATCTCACCTCCCGCGAAGATCTCTATCACTCAAACCTGGCTTAAACAGTTAACTGCACTCAATGTCCAACCCACCATAGTGGATTCAGCGAAATCCCTAGGCATAACTCTCGACTCCAATCTCAACATGCAGCATCATATCAGCAAGGCTACTAAGGGAGCGAACTTCCAAATCAATCCCCTGAGGAAACTTAAACCCTTCCTACCAGCCAAAGATTTCCAAACTGCAGTACAAGCATTAGTAATCCCGCGAATTGAATACGGCAGCACCGCCCTCTGCGGTCTCCCGTTAACCACTACTGCACCCCTAAGAGCCTCTCTAAACGCTGCAGCGAGACTCATCACTGGATCAAAAAAACACTCGCATATCTCCCCTGACTTGAAATCACTGGACTGGCTGCCTTTTGAAGCCAGAATACATTTGAAAATCGCCTGCATGACACACAAGGCTCTACACCTGAGCTCTCCCGTATACCTCACTCAGAAGCTGTCAATCTCTGGCGGCTCTAGAAACACTAGAGGAACAAACAATCTTCTGCTAAAACCTCGAAGATTCCGGAAGGAAAAAACCTATAAACGCTCTTTCTCAGGAATGGCACCCAGGATCTGGAACTCACTCCCTCCTGAAACCAGGCTCATCTCCTCCATCACACTTTTTAAGAAAGAAGTAAAAGCTATTTTTATGGCCAAATACACTTGACCTATTAGCTTGGAACTGGAAAGACTCTACACCGATCTGTATTATTCTGTTCGAACTCTATGACTATGTATTTCACCTGTATTATTGACGCTACTGACTATCTATGCACACATTTAACTGTAATATTTATATTATTGATGCGATGTACTACTTTGCTCCCTCACGTACCTACCTTTCCCACTTATTATGTTTAATTTCACTCTCTTGTTGGTATTACCGGCTTTGTAAAGCGCTCTGATATCTGCAAAGATCTTGTTCGCGCTATATAAAACTTTCAAAATAAATAAATAAATAAATAAATACCATAGGGGTGAGCAGGGGTTATCTTATCTGTGTAATCCCCTTACCCTGACTAGAGTGAGGTTCCCTACTTGGACAGGGTGCAAACCACTGCCAACTAGAGACCCCATTTCTAACAGTAGTCCTCACCTCCGCGTCCTTAATAGAATTAAAGCTTTCTGTTATGATAGCTAGGACATTTTTCATTCCTGTTATAAGCTGCACTGTAATTACAAGATTTGTGGTAACTCTGTGAATCGGGAGGTTGCCCTCGGACACTTCGGCTTCTGAACAATGTATTAGATTTGACTATAATGCCACTGGTGCATGGTGATGAATAGTCTTCACCTTGTACGTACCTGCTTGTGGTCTCCGATCATGATAAGGTGCTCGCAGGATGTGTTCAGGGTAGTCAGGACATGAGCCTCCAGCACTTCTGCTGCCTCCTCGACCACCACAATCTTTGGCTTGATCTTCTGGAGAAGACCCCTGTACTTGGCCGCGCCTGCAAGGACATAAGGCAAGATTGTTATCGTTAAAGTGCTTCTGCTGAGTGTGGAGCTTCTAGTACAGATGAGGCTTGCACAGATGAGTCCCCCCAGTAACACGGGACCCCAGCCACTGGATCCCATGTAATTCCGCCTGACTAATATGTCAGTTCGCATTGCCAAACTAGCTGGGTAGGAAATGGACGTTCACAAACAATTTGGTGGTATAATTGTCCCTGTGCCAGTTTGGCTGCAGGTGTAGCAGACCTGTTTCCTTCTATATCAATGTTTGTAGGAGGGCCGTACACCTGCACCCCTGTGTCTACTGCTATGGTGTTGTCCATGTGAGGCCCATGCGCCTGCCCGTCTGGATATCTTTACACCAGGTCTGCTGATATGCCCTTGCCTGTATGAGGCCTTTGTGCAAGCAAATCAGCATTGCAATCCGTCCTCTCTACTGCTGTGCCCACGTCAGTGTGATTCTACATAGTGGGAATGAGAATGCTTGTGTGGACAGCAGTGTGTGTACTTCCTCCCAAAGCAGTCAAGCACTGGATCCACAAGCTGTGACTACTGTTTTGTTTCATGCACCCCCCTAGTTGTCTAGAGCCTGTGCACCCACTGCCTGATCTCAGCAGTGCAGCACTTGTGGCCCGGGTGAGTGTGCCCACCGCTTGACCTCAGAAGTGCTGCACTTGCGGCCCGAGTGAGTGTGCCCACTGCTTGACATCAGAAGTGCTGCACTTGCGGCCCGAGTGAGTGTGCCCTCTGCCTGACCTAAGCAGTGCTGAGCTTGATACCCGAGTGAGTGCGCCTGCTGCCTGACCTCAGCAGTGCCAAGCTTGCTGCCAGAGTGAGTGCGCCCGCTGCCTGATCTAAGCAGACCTGAATTACTGCCAGAGTGAGTGCATCCTCTGCCTGTCATAAGAAGTGCCGAGCTTGATACCCGAGTGAGTGCGCCTGCTGCCTGACCTCAGCAGTGCCAAGCTTGCTGCCAGTATGAGTGCGCCCGCTGCCTGATCTAAGCAGACCTGAATTGCTGCCCGAGTGAGTGCACCTCTGCCTGATCTAGCAGTGCCGACCTTGAAGCCTGCTTGAAGCCATATAAGCCAGAGAACTGACACAGATTATTGGACTTTACTCATTGAGAACAATGAAAATCAGAACAGGGATCCTGCTGCAGTCTCATGATAATTGCACCTGTGCCCCATTGTACATGTTTCCCTCCCCCAGCATAACACAGAATTAGAACAGGCTACTAGATACACTTTTAGAAGTATTGTTAATTCTAATCTCAGATCACGCTCTATCACCAGGGCAGTTTCTTATCTATGTCATGTCACGTCTGGCGAACATACTATCCTCGAATTATCCGGCATTAGTTGTCTTAATTGAGGTTTCTGTCATAGATGAAATTCTCTGGCCCCTAATTACTAATGTTTTTACTATCCTTGTCTGGTGGACCAGAAGATAGTGTTATTGGGTTCTTGGTTCTTCTCTGAACTGCTGAAGCGATGACTGAATATGGTTTAGTATAACCAGTGAGACTTCCTGGAGCTGAATCTAGAGCCTTGTATTCTTTCTCCATATGCGGCATCACCCCTGGAACTGTAGCAAGTGTTTTCATTAATTTTTAACCTTCAGACATAATCTAAAATTGGTATGGATTTAACAGCCTTTCGAGGATGCTCTTTAAAGTCATGAAGAACACATGGTTGGTCTACAGACTTCATTGGTAGCTTGAATTTCTTGGCATCTATTTCTATTTACAAATTACATTTAGAGATATTACCTGCAGAGTCCTGTGAATTTGGCTCACCATCAAGTCCACATGGGACAGTGAATTCCCATCCATTATCATCTTGACCACCATCGTCTTGTGGAAGATCACCCTCCTCCATATCCGAAATACAGAATTATTGGTGTCAACATCATCCATTTTCGCACTAGGAACAGGTCTGGAAGATGGTTTCTTTGGCAGTGGCGGAAGAGTAAGTGCTGACGGTTGCCGAGAAGGCATAACAGGTTTAGGGGTATGTGGAGGAGGTGGCAGAATGGGTGCAGCAGGTAACACCATCTGAGGATTACTAGCGCGATGCAGAGGTAAAAACGTATTAAAGTATCCATCATCTGCTGCAACATAGGTAAAAACTGGACATCAGGTTCCCTATAATACCTTGGTGGTTTCTACCCCATACCAGTTTGAAAGGTTTAGGACTAATAATCTTGTTGATACTCATATTTGCTTTAGGATTCATTATCCTTCATTTCTTCTCCAAAATCTGGAACATATCTTATATTTAATCGTGTTATGCTGTAAGGTGGCAGCAAGGCATAATTATTAGCTTCCTTTATTTTGGTTCGACTGGAATATTTGTGCTGGAGGTAAATTTGACACCTTCAATGTTGAAAAACATCTCTTTTCAAGTTTGCCGTTGTCGCGGTCAACGCTGATTTTGCTGTAGATGGTGTTGGCAATGGTATGAATGGTAGTCGACAGTATGAATGTCACCTACAGTATGCATGTCGTTGACTGATCCGTCAATGGTGTGCGCATCGATGGCAGGGTCAGTTTCGTTGGTTTTGTCATTGACACTCTCGACGTCGATGATGTTCTCTATGAATAAGGAATAACGTCAACCTCCTTTGTCTGTCTTTAAGAGTGTTAGTTGTAAAAGTCTTGCAAATATCACATTTGGGTGCTTTATGATTTGGGGAAAGGCAATCAATACATTGAGAATTTGGGTCATTAGTGTAAATCTTCTTGTTTCCACAAGATGAACATGGTTTGAAAAGCGATAGCTTATCTCTGTCAGCCACAGTGACAGTTGTTGACAGTTGCCTGAGAGATTAAAGATCTCACTGGCCCAGAATATATATAGAAGCATCCTAAAAAATAACTCACAGTACATCAGTGCTGAAGATAGGGTAGTCCAAATCCAGGGAAGATCAAAATAGTAACAATTTCAGGTTCGCTGAAGGCTTAGAGCAGAGCTCTGCCAAAGGACTGCCTCACACGTGCTGTAGAAGGTTTCTTCTTGGGGGAGTAAGAGAGCGTAAGCTTCTACCTTGTTGGCTGGAGTTTGGGTTCCTTCAAATGAGGTGGATATGCTACTAAATAGTTAATGTTGTTTTAGGCCTATAGCCATTTTTATTATTACTGAGTTTTTATAAAGCCCGTAGATACCCCTGATCGCTTCCCAGGACTATGGCCATTTTTAATACTGTATACTGCTGTTTTAATGTGCCAGGGATTCGCAGCCTGATGACGGGGAATGATTAATATAAGCAGTCGTAGGCTTACAGACCAACATCGTAATAGGCCCCTAAATGTATATTAGCATTTGGCAACAACAAAGAAAAAAGCAAACGAAAAAAGCAAACTACACATTATTCTGATTTTTTTTTACTGTGCTACACAACTGGCGTTTATGATGTGTTATGTTTGTATTTCAGTTTTTTTTTTCAATTTCAATTTTTTTATTATAAAATGTGCATATCAGAAGATATATACAGTACAGAGTAATGCAAAAAGGGGGAGGGGGGTTACAGTTGAGTTGGGCTTCTTGCAGCTTGGTTGTGCACTATATGTAGCGCCATGGTTACACACTATACATTATACATTGAGTATACTGCGCCCCCCTGGTGTGAGAGAAAGAAGAGAAGAAGAGTGAAGGGGGGGGGGGTATCTGTTCTGAGCTGGTTAGGTTTGGCGTGTCTCTAGGTGTGTGTCTAGGGCTTCCCACATGTCATTCTTGGCGTTGTGTTCCTTCGAGAATTTGCCGGTGATGTTGTCTGCGCCTCTAAGGAAGGTGACCCAGTTTATCCAATTTTTGAAGGTTGCCTTGGCCGTATTTTTCCAGTTTGTTAGTATGATTTTCACTGCCGCTGTTAGTAGGATGTCCACTAGGTCTCTGTCCTCCTTATTCTCTAGACAGTCTGACATGAAACCTGTGGCGAGACTAACAAAGCTTATTGGTATGTTTTTCCCCATGATGTCGTTAATGAAGTTGTTCACTTTCTTCCAAAAGTTTTTAACCTTGTGGCACTCGAAAATAAGGTGTTCTAGGCTGCCGTTCTCTTTATCGCAGTTCCAGCATGTTCCTGTGTCTCTTATACCTGCTTTGTGGAGACTTGCCGGGGTCCAGTAGGCTCTGTGAAGGAGCCAAAATTTCGTTTGCGCCAATTGTGGCGTGACTTTATCGGTTGTGGCTGATTTCCACAGTTTGCTTTTTTCTTCCTCGCTAAGTTGTCTTGTTGTCGGTGCTTCCCATGCGCTTATCACTTTCTTGTTCAGTGTTGATGTGTTTGGGCTCAGTAATCTGTAGATTTGTGCTGTTTGGTGGCCTATGGCGTTGAGGTTATCCATGTACTGGATGATGGTTGGTGGTGTTTTGCTTAGGTTTGTCTTTGTTGTGGCTGTTTTGATTTTCAGGAATGTGTATAGTTCTATGTCAGGGAGGCTGTATACCTGTTTGAGATTCTGGAAGGTGATCGGGGAGTTTTTTGTTTCCAGCTGGGTTGGCGTGGTGACCCCTCTCTCCATCCATGTTCTGTTGTCTAAGGTCTTCCCCTGGTAAAGTATCCTTGTGTTGAACCAGATCGATTCCCAGTTTGTCCCCCTGATCCTTTGTCCCATAAGTTTGTCTACTTTCATTAGGGCGTCTTTGGTGTGTTTGATAATGGGATTCAGTCTGTGAGGGTGCTTGTTTGCTGTGAGCATTGCTATTGGATTTAACCCCCCAAGGATGTTCCTTTCTACCTTCAGCCACTCCGGTTCGTAGTCTTGTGTGTTTGTGACCCAGAATATTCCTTGCTTAGCTAGGCAGGCTGTTTGGAAGTTCTTAACGTTCATTATGTTTAGTCCGCCCAGGGCTTTCGTTAGTCTCAGCTTCTGTAGGCTGATTCTTGGTCTCTTGTCCCTCCATATAAATCTGTTTATTAGTTTGTCTAGCTTCCTGTGAAAGTCTTCTGTCATTGCTAGAGGCAGAATGCTGAATGTGTAGTTGACGGCTGGTGTCACCATCATTTTAATTGTTTCTACCCTCCCCCACCAGCTGATATATTTGGGCGACCAAAGGTCCAGTCTCTCCTTTATCTTTTTCAGGGTGGCCTCCTCGTTATGTTCTAGCGTTGTTTTTAGGTCTCTCCCGAACAGTAGGCCTAGGTACTTGAGGGGTTTTGTTTGCCAGGCTAGGCCTGATTGACCCAGTACTGCTCTCGTCGTGTGTATATTCATTGGCTTGCACTCTGATTTGTCTCTATTGAGCTTGTAGCCTGAGGCGGCTGCGTATTTCCCTATGGTTCCCATTAAGGCCGTGATTGATGTGGCTGGTGTTGTGGTGGTGATGAGAACGTCATCTGCGTATGCTGCGAGGTTCACTGTTTTGCTTTTGATTTTGACGCCGGTTATGTCGTTGTTGTCTCTTATCATAGCTAGTAGTGGTTCTAGCGCCAGCAGGAAGAGACCCGGTGACAGGGGGCATCCCTGCCTTGAGCCTCGCTCTAAGGTTAGGGGCTCGGATGTACCTCCATTCACCACAACTCTGGCTCTTGGTTTGTTGTACAGGGCCATTACCATTGTTCTGTATTTAGTCCCTAGTTCGAATTTCTCCATGCCTGTGTCGAGGAAAGGCCAGGATACCCTGTCAAAGGCTTTCTCCGCGTCTAGCGCTATCATCACTGCCTGTTCTTCGCTCCGTGTTGTTTGGTTGATGAGGTGGCATAGTAGTCGCGTGATGTCTTGGGATAGCCTTTTCTTAATATAGCCAACTTGCGAGTTGTGGATGAGTAGTGGTAGGACCCTGTTCAGTCTGTTTGCCAGTATTTTTGCGTAGATTTTGCAGTCCACATTGATGAGTGATATGGGTCTGTAGTTTTGTGGGAGTTGCGGGTCTTTGCCTTCTTTGGGGATCACGATGATATTGGCTTCTGCCATTGAGTCTGTCATTTTACCTCCGCGGATGCAGTGAGTGTAGGTCTCTGCCATGGTGGGTCTCAGTTGTTCAAGGAATTTTTTGTAAAAGGTTGCCGTGTATCCATCAGGCCCCGGTGCTTTGTTCGGTGTTAGTTGGTTGACTGCTTCGTCGATTTCCGCATCAGTTATATCCTCCTCTAGTACCTCACTTTGCTCGGTTGTCAGTGCTGGCAGGTTGATCTTGCTGAGTAGGTTCTTCCCCCCCGTCGACGTCTAGGTTCCTGTCTGCACTGTATAACTCCTGGTAGAATTGTCTGAAGACTTCTAGGATCCCTCTGTTTGTCGTCTGTGATTTGTTAGCTTTGTCGGTTACTGCTGCGATCGAGTGCTGCCTCTGCTTCGCTTTCAGGTACGACGCCAGTTGTTTCCCTGCTTTGTTGGCTGAGCATACTTTTATGGCCTTGAATTTGTTTATCCATGTGCCCGCTCTTTCGCTCAGGATCTTGTTGAGCTCGTATTTTTTCTTTGTTAGTGTTGTTAGAGTGTTTTTGTCTGTGATGTTTGCGCAGTGGCCTTCCTCAAGGAGGCCGATTTTTTCTTCTAGTTCCCTTATCTTCTTGTTCCTGGCTCTATTCATTCTGGCCTTGATGTTAATCAGCTTCCCTCTGAGAGTTGCTTTTAGGGCGTCCCAGATGGTGCTCTTCTCCACTTCGCCGTTGTCATTGAGGTCTAGGTAGTCTTTAATGGCCCCTTCGATTTCCTTTACATTGTTAGGGTCCTGTAGGATATCGCAGTTCAGTCTCCATCTGCTGGTTGGTGTGTCGTTGTGTTTACCGCTCATTGAGAGTGTGATGTGCGCATGGTCTGAGATCGTGATTGGAGCTATTTCTGTGTGGTCTATCAGGTGTGAGTGCGTGTTTGACATTAGGATGTAGTCTATCCTGCTGTAGGAGTTGGTGGGTGTGAGTAGAAAGTGTATTCGCGTGCATCAGGATGCTGTAGTCTCCATGGGTCTGTGAGTTGGAGCTTGGTGCATAAGTCTTTCAGGATGTTGGGGTTCCGGGAGTCGTGGCTCGTTCTGTGCGGGTGTCTGTCTGTTGCCTGGTCTAAGACTTGGTTCATGTCTCCTGCCACGAGGAGGAGTTCTTCCTGGGGTAGCTCTGATAGTGTTGTGCCCACACCTTGCCAGAATTCTTTGTCGTCCGTATTTGGTCCGTATATATTGGCTACGTGTATTGTTTCATCTCCCCTTTTCAGGCTCGTTATTAGTAGTCTGCCTTCTTCGTCCGTGTGGGTTTTCTCTAAGGTCAGATTGGCCTTCCTGCTTACTATTGTGATTACCCCACCCTTCTTGTGCTTGGCTGGTGAGTAGAAGACTTCTCCTATCCACCTTGCTTTCAGGTGTGAGGCATCCTCTTGTGAGAGCCTCGTTTCCTGTAGTACGTAGACGTCCCCTTTCAGTTTTGCCAGATATTCGAGCGTCTTCCTGCGTTTGACTGGGTGGTTGAGGCCTTTCAAGTTCAGGGACACTACCTTGAGGTTTGTGGTTGTCATGGTGGTTCCTTGGTGTCGCCGCTTGTCGATGGGTCCTTTAGGTTAACTGCTGCTGACATCTTCGGTCTGTGCCTCCCGCTTAGAGTTGCCCCCCCCCGGCTGTAGATAAGTGAGGGTAGGTATGTAGAGATAGTAAGGACATAAAGAAAAAGTGGTGCATACTTCTGTACTGTGGTGTTCTCTTGTGGTTCCCCATTCTTCTCCCCTCCCTTCTGTCCTCCCCCCACACCCCTCCCCCTCCCTCCGCTTTTAGAACTGTGGGCGTGTGACAGAAAGTGTCCT
Organism: Lissotriton helveticus; assembly: GCF_964261635.1. NCBI lineage: Eukaryota > Metazoa > Chordata > Amphibia > Caudata > Salamandridae > Lissotriton > Lissotriton helveticus. Next base: position 103,238,062 of record NC_136063.1, read on the forward strand.
CCCTCTCCCCCCCCCGAGTCCGTACCTGCAAAAGAAGGAGAAGAAAACCCTTGTCACACTTATGTCCTTGCATAGTATTTACCCCACATGGTTCGCAATTGTCAAGAGAAAAAGGATATGGCTGCAACGTTGCGCCTCCGTGCCACCGCCGGTGCCTATGAGGTAGCTTATTGTGCTCTTTTCCTTCTCTCCTTATTTCCTGAGGTTGGTGTGGTCGTCACTCCTTGTATTTACTTGAACGTTGAGGTAGAAGAAGTGTTGTGGTTGTTGCGTACTCTTGTTGTGCTAGCCTGCTGTGAGGAAGAAAGTTCCGCAGACCTTCTCTTCCGAGTTGAGGTAGATGTGTGTACTTGCTTGCAGGTCCGAGGTAGTGCTTGCTTAGGTAGTCTCTTTGTGGTGCCACGCCCGGTTGGCACGTAGTTGGCCGTTTGGGACGTTAGCGCTACTCCACTTCCCCTTCTGCGGCGTCTGACGAGGCCCTTCTCTTTGCACCTGGGCTCTGTGCCTCCATATGTTGTGGTTCTGGGCCTCTTAGATATGCTCTTAGCTCGTTCGGATCGTCGAAAATCAAGGTGCCGTTCCTGTCCGTTATTTTCATCCTGGACCGCACGGCGAAGGTGAAGGTGATATTGTCTCTGCGCATTTTGTCTCTTAGGGCTAGGAACCCTTTCCTGGTCTCTACTGTGAGTTTGGAGTAATCTTGCGTAATTGTTATCTTTTGTCCGTTTATGAGCAGCGGTTGGCCTTTCCTGGCTATTGCAAAGATCGCGTCAGTTTGGTTGGCTCGCAGCGGTTTACAGATGATTGGCCTTGGACTGTTGCTGTTCAGCAGCTTCCTTGCAGGGATACGATACGCTTTCTCAATTTCGAAGGGCCTGTCAAACTTGAGACCCGTAAGTTTCGGCAATAGGTTTTCCAGCATGGACGCGCACGATCCTGGGGTGTCTTCCTCTACTTCTGGCACTCCCAGTAGTTTTATATTTCCTTTCCTGCTCCTGCCGTCCTGATCTGCCAGGATTTTTTGCAGGGTGCTTGTCTTCCTTATTACGATGCCCATATCTTTGTGGGCTACGCTTGTGAAGTCTTCCAGGTCGCTAACCCTTTTCTCTGCTGCATCTATTCTGTCATTTGCCCTGCTTTGTTCTGCTCTTATGGCTATTAGTTCCATCTGGATGTTGTCTACTATCTTTTTCGTGGCTTTGGCCAGGTCGTTGCTCTCGGTAATCTTCCTTAGGAGTGTGTCTAGCGTAGTCGTTTCATTGTGTTGGCCGTTTTTAAGTTTGCCTGGGGATTCTGGGTACTCGTTCCTGCATTTTTTTCAGATCATTGACGATCCTTTTGTCATCCTTCCCCGCCATTGTGTCGAAACCTCTTCTGGTTTGGTGCGTTAGAAGCCTGCCTTCCTTTTGTTGTTTTTTGGATGGGTCCTCTTTTGAGGTTCTGGCCGTACTTTTCTGTGTTGATGGGGCTTCCTCCCGGAATCGACTTGGCCACTTGACCATTCTGGTTCTGGTCTTCGTCCCCGCCAGTTCCGAGGACTACCACCCTTGTCTTAGTGAACGGGATCTTCCTGGTTATAGCGGCTTGCCTTGTTCTGCGCGCTGCTGCCTTCCAGCAGCCGGGTCAGCTCTGCTATGGACACTTGGTTCCGGGTGTTCTTTTTGTGTTGTTCCACCCTGCGTGCCTGCTTGCGTAGTGGATTGGTTGGCTTGTCCCCACCGAGCTTGGCGTTCTGGTTTAGTTTCACTTCCGTATGCGGCGCTTCACTCGCTTGGGGGGAGGGTTGCCGCCTTGCCTTGGTTCTTTTGTGCTTGTTTCGGCTTCCCCGGGACTGCGCCTGCGGTGCGGTATATTACGGCGTACGGTTGGGTTTGTGTTCCTTGTGCAGGTCGTTGGTCTATCTGCTAGCTCACCCCAAGATGTCGCCTGTGTTCCTTCCCGTCCCCTTAACGCGGTGTCTCTGTGTCTCTGTTGTTCGTGGCGTTGAAACTGCTGCCACTTCCCCGGGGGGATGCTGTATATAGCGACCTTGGGTTGTTTTCTCGCTGTTGGCAGTGTTCGAATGTGCGCGGGCCCAACCCAAAATGGCCTCCGTTTACTGATTGCTCGATTGCACTGTGCCAGCCCACCCCAAGATGGCCGCCACTTTTTGTTTCCCCACTGAGGATCTTCCCCCTGGTTTGCCACCGCGATGTGTATGTACTGTACTGTGGTTATCCGCTGCTGCTGCAGCTTGCGGCGTTGTACATTCGGCTTGCTTGATGATTAGTATTCGGGCCCCCGGCAGGGTGTTCGACTTGTTCGGCCAGTTCGATTAGTCCGTGAGCCCACCCCAAGATGGCCGCCGTCCCGACACCTTGAGCAGACGTTTGCCGCTACTACCGCTTGCGGCGTTCCCCCCTCACGTCGCTATGCTCGTGGTTCCTTACTTGTGTCTCTCGGTGGTGGGTGCGCCGCTTAGCTCGGCAGAAGCCTCTGCCGCTGTGCTTGCTTGTTGACTGCTTCGGGTTGCGGGTTGCTTGGCTCTCCTCGCTCACACTTCCGATGCTTCCTTGTCTATTGTGCCTTGCTCACACCACCGGTTATTCCTGCCGTGCTGCCCCGCACTACCCGCTTGCTCTTGCTCCTGCAGCCTGTTGCAAACTGGCTTGGTAAGATGGCCGCTCTTTAGTGACTGCTCCCAGTATCGTTGCCTTCGGTTTCGTTTTAGGGGTAGTCAGGGTGTGTTCGAGAGAGCCCGCACTCTTGCGGAGTGCGTGTTTTGTCGCCTTCGCCGCCTCTCCGTTTCCCTGTTCTTCCGCCTCCTTTCGGCAGGTGTGCGGAGGCTTGTGTGCTTCCAGGTGTGCCCCTTGGCTGTCTGCTAGTACTCCGCTCTCGCTTTGCTTGGTGCCGCCATCTTGGGTATCGTCCCGCTCTCTCTGCTCGTTTCCTCTCCTTGTCCGTTTCTGCTTGTCTGTTGTCCTTGTGTGTCACCGACTGCTTCTGCATGCGCCCTCCACCTTCAGGCACCTCCTCCCGTGTCTGTTTCCTTGTTTAGGGCTTCTTTGCCGTTATGCTCGCCGTTAGTTAGTCTCGGTGGTCGGGAGCTCCGGACTTAGGTATGCTTCCTCCTCGCCATCCAAGCCACGAATGGAAATAAGTATGGAATTGTTTGCTTTTAAGACCATAACTAGCAAATTTCTGCTCGTTTTTTAAAAACTTTATTTATGTCTCAACTATTATGAAATAAAAGCCTGCATAAAAGCGGTCTCCAATTTTCTCACTCCACTCCACTTGTGAATCACTTGTCGTCTGCAGTAAGAAAATGGCATGTATACTTAAATATTATTATTCATTCGGGGGCACTCCCCCTTAGTTATTGACTGGCTAATGACAGATGTTTCAAGACAGAGCTGAACATTTACTATCCACACCTGTGTCCTCAAGCTAGCCACCCTCACTGTTGCTTAATGACTCCTTGATTTTAATATAATAACATTTGGGAAAAATAGGTGGACGAAGGCTGTAAGACAGGCAATATTTTGAAATTTATAATGAACAAATATTTTTGTATGCACATGGGCAATTATAACCTCCAAAGAGTTGCTACTTGGACAAATCATTTTTTTCAGCCTCTCCCATTCCCTTTTTAGGTTTTGCCTGTGCTTGAGAAATCTATTGTTTTTAGGTTTGGCTTGCGATGTGCTTGAGAAACCTATTGTATTCAAATAATCTTAAAAGGGGCAACATCCCGCCCACTTGCTTTTCATTGGTTCCTGTGCTTGTTACTTACTTTTTCTCCATTTCTATTGGTTGTGACATTGCTTCCTGAATTTACCAATGCTTGTTCCTTGCCTGCTTCTCTTATCAGTTTCCCGTCACAAAAGTACTGTTTCCTTCCGCTGTTGGGGCACTTTTTTGAATGCACACTTTTCCTTAATGCCCTTTACTTTTTCTAGCCGCATGCATTTGTCTCGTATTTTATTGAAACGTTTTTGGCGCACAACTCAAGTGTGCTTGTAAACCCAGGCCGAGACTCGAACCCGGCTCCCCAGCTCCAAGGTCGGCAGTTCTGGCTGTTACACCACATCCTCTGTCTTGCGGCTTTACTCTATGTTCTTTCTTTTAATCGGTAGCACAGCAAACAAGTGCATGTTTTTGCAGACTGTTCACCCCCATTGCGACCACCAACGTTATTTGTCTGGTCTCTAGCCGCCATCCCCTGCCCTGGTCATTACTTTCACCTGCCACCCCTTCCCGGTCATTGCTTTTTATTTAGCAGTCTTGCTGCTACCAAGGGCTGCGCTCGAATACTAATGTAACAGCGTGTAGAATTGCACTGGCTTTGATCATCACGCATTGATGCGAGGGAAAAATCTGAGTAAATCATTGCTATTATTTGCTACAAATTACAACCCAAAAAAATTATTAAGAATCACATAGGCGAAACCTGATGCATTTACCAATGCTTCTTCCTCTCTTGCTCTCTGTAAATGTCTGATGCAGGAAAATAAATGCTGATTCCCAAAAATGAGTGCCAGTGTCCCCACCTCCATCCACCAGCTCAAATTAAGCACTGAGAAAGAGGCTATGGTAAATGACAGGCCCTTTAAAATGACATTTTCTGAATTCAGTGTAGAATGTGTGTCTTTTTGGACATTCCTGCTCGCTCACCTGTTGTGGTCATGCCAATGACCAGCGCATTTTCCAGGATGAGTTTGTTTTCTAGCACGGTCAGACGCATCATGTTCGCTGTACCTTTTGTATACGCCTCAATCTTAAGACGCAGCTGTTCCTTCAGCTTGCTCTTGTACTCTCCAAGCCACTTCCTGCAGAGGGAGAAACCATGAAGCCACTGCGTAAAATCATTGACTTTTTTACATTCAGCTTTAATTTCAGTTTATTTATTGATTCTTAGTAAATAAAAACTCAAAACATTTAGGGCCCCATTCAAAATCTACATTTAGCAGTACATTAGGTGGAACTATAGTTGTATAGTAGTATTACTCACATACTACAAAATGCAGTTTATTAAATGACATGCAGCGCATAAGCGGCCCGTGCAGGTAAGAGCGGTGGGACTGGGTTGGGGTGGAGTATACAATTCGATTCAATTTATTTTTATTATGATTTGGAATTCCATGGAATTCCACATAAAATACAGAATAAAAACAGCTTTTTCATACAAAGCAAAGAGATAAAAAACAATTTCACAATTACACCTATCGATACAATATAATTAGCCTCGTAAATCTGGTTTACTAAAAACATCAGTTGTTAAAATACAAAAATTAATACCTCATTTTCACTAAATTTCAACTGCGAGGGTAAGTAATCTAATACGTCACATTGAAGGGCAAAAGTATCATATCAATCGGCTTTTAGTCTAAAAATCATCGGTTATCAGCAAAGATAAACATTTCGAAAGACAAAGGGTGTTAAAAAAGTTTTTTTGTTAGGAGATGATCTTGTCAAGAAGAGAATCGAAAATAGCAGCAATTATTTTCAACAGTACTAACTAAAGTGCTAATGCATTAGTTAAAGTGCAAATGCTTTACTAGTACTTTGTAATGCAACACACATAGTTAATTAACATTCCCACAAATATGATCTGAAGCAGTAAGGGTTGAATGGAATTATTATTTTTAACGGTCTATCAAAGTGCCAATAGTGCTTCAATAAAATACTGATACAAAAAATGATTACACACAATATTTTTAAAATATCTACTATTCACCCATACCCATTCATTTTACATTTAAAAATTCTTTAAAAAAGCAGAACATTTTAAAACACATCAGTTCGGATGGGGGAAACATAAGAAAATTGCGGGCCTGTTCTGCCGTTGCAATGTTATGCTGTAAAAAACCATGCCTTAAATATTTACGGCGAATTAGATGAAGTGCTGGACACACTATCAGGACATGATTAAGGTCTTGTACACCGCCATTGCATAGATTACAGCGTCTTTCATTTTTGGGGATACCCTCCCAAGCACCTGTCACAATCCTCAAAGGAAGCATGTTCAATCTCAGTAATAAGAGCACTCGGCGTGCTCCATGATACAGGTTCCAAAATACATATGGCTGAGGTTTTTTGACAATAAAGCTCCCCATAATGCAATCTAGCCTTCCATTCGCATTACATATTTGCTGATCTCTTCTACTTGAGATCATATATATAGATTTTTTAATAATAAGCTTTAGAGCTGATTTATCTAAACGGAGTACTTCAAAATCAAGATCAAAAATACTTAAAGATTTTAAATAATTTCTAAAAATTACACTTTTCTTTAGCAGATTAACAAAAATTTCCTTAAACAATGCCGCCCTTAATAGATTCTCCTGCCCATTCTGCAGAGCCTTACGCCACCGCAAACACGCTGCCATCGAAAGCACATATGTAGAAAGGAGGCCAAATTCAAGTCTAAGAGCTGCAATGGGCGCGGAATAATTTAGATTACATATTTGGCGGCAGATTTTTCCTTCCACCTTCTCAAACATTGCCCACTCACCTTCATCTATTGTTTCAATTGCATAGTTTAGAGTCGGAGGAATCTTTATTTTATATACTGCAATAGTGTGAGAAAAATATCTTTTTCCACATTGCAAGTAAAGGCGATTAATACCAGATGCTTGCGAGATGGCTTTACTTTTGCAATGGTCCAAATGTCTCTTAGCAGAGCACCTATTTGTAAAAAAAATTCCTAAGTACTGATAAAATTTTACTATTTCCATTCTTTCATCTCCTAAAAACCATTTCAAGTTTGGTCTAACCTTACAGCCACTATGACTAAAAATCATCACTTTGCTCTTCGAAATGTTTATCTTTAAAAAATAATCCTTAGTATACCTGACCAATTCCGTTAATCGCCTCAGGAGTCCAATTGGGGTTAGATCCATTAATATTGCATGGTCCGCATATAGCAGACAGCTTATTTTTAGATCACCCACTTGTGGAGGATCTCCCTTACATTCCCCTAACCGACTTGGTAGATCATTTATATAAATTGAAAAAAGCAATATGGATGGAGTATACAGATGATGACGAGGTAAGTGTTTTTCCCCCCTTGTCGTTGTCTGTGGACTTCCCCTCTACCTCGCCTCGCCGCCTCACCGTTCTTACCTGCACGCGCCGCTTCTGATGCAGACTTCTGCTAACAACACTCCTAATGGTTCCACGTAGGTATACATTGCGGTGGTAGAAGTGAGAAGGACCAATGGGAGTGGCTGGAAAATGGAGACTACTTACTCCTAAATGGACGGGCTGAGGAAGCGTAACCAGGGGTTTAGGGAGGGACACAAAAGTACGACCCCAGTTGCCATTCATAAACTACACAAAAAAGTAGTAAATGTACTCCAGCTCAACCACTGCAGTACGTCTAGCGCCAAACATGTCCACTCACTGGTACTGCGACTCACTCCCGTAGACACTATTGCTGTCAGGGACTTAATATAGCACCCCATATGGAATTTTGTTTTTAGAAATAAATAATTAACTTATTTTTTAATAATTAAATTACTTTAAAAAAATGTATCTTCAATTAATACAAAATATAAATCAATTAAAAAAAAAAGATTAATTACATATCAAACTTTTTGTGTGTTTTAGTTTAGATAAGAACATTTATACACTGAATCAATATATTTTAAATATGTTATCATTTAACAGGAGGCACGTGGTGATGTGCATCATCAGAGCAAAGGATGGTGTGCAGCAGGGCACACAGGGTGATGTGCATCAGCAAAGCACAGGATGATGAGCACCAAGGCGCACATGGTTATGTGCATCGTGGGACTCCAGGGTCCTCTGCAGCAGTAAAACACAAGGGTGTGTGGACCAGGGAAATATTAGTGCCGCACCTCAGTTGAGTAGTGAGTGGTGAGATACAGAGAAGTACTTAGTGAGTAACGTCATGGGTGATGTGCCTCACGGGGGGGGCGTGGCTAAGCACGCAATGGCGGAGGACGTGCTTGGATAGAGCTCAGAGCTGAGCTCCCCATACACAGGCTAAGTCTCCGTCTCTTTTATCCGGACCCGGCATCGATTAGCAGCGGAACTGCGTGGGGTCGATCTCTGCAGCAGAGCCAAATCTGGGGCTGAGGAACTGTTCCTGGCCGCTCCGGTCGCGGCGGAGGCTGGTTGCCTCCCTTGCTAGTTTCCTCGGACGGCGCTCACATCTACGCGAGGCCGGGGACGGACTACAGACAGGAGGCCCTGCTGCCGAGGCCTAAGCCTGGGAACCCCTGGGTCGGACCTGGGAAGCTACACACGGATCCGCCGAACAGATACCCTCCATCCTGTTCTGGGGTGAGCCCGCCTGCTGGCACCCACGATGGATGCCCCCCCACCCCAGTGAGGGGACAGCAGCCCAGGCCCCGCATCATTTGCTCTGCCGCGGTGTGGGCCCATCTCTTGGCACCTGCGGGCGGCGCCTCCCGGGGGGAAAGACGGCGCCTTGTACCCCGCATCCTCCGCCCCACTGAAGATGGGGCTTGTCTCCCAGAGCTAGCGGTGGACGTCTCCTGAAGCGGCGAGCCGCGCTTTGCGCCGAGGTGCCTGGGCACGACCGCCATTTGCCGCGAAGTGTCGACTGGGGCGGACCGGGAGGTCCCTGTGACTGTTGGGGATTAGGAGGCAGCCGACTGAAGCCAGAGACACCTGCATGCCACTCTGCGCTCCTGCTGACAGCGGGGGACACCTACCCGGCCATATTGGAGGGTGCCGGTCACGCTGAGAGGGGGCGCCCACCGCCCCATCCCGCTCCTGCCTCATTACCACCTCTTGGCCTGGCACGGTGCGGTCCCGCCTGCACGGACTGGCAATGACACTGTCCTGCGCCCCCCTGAGTGCCCTGTTACTCCGGACTTCAAGGCGGATCGGCCCCCCTGGAACCTGGGGAGGCCACTGGACGAGCTCACGCCGCGACACACGCCGCATTGCCCATGTTTGGGGGAACTAGGACGAGGACCGGAGCTGGTGGTACACAGGTGAAGATGGAGAAAGCGGCTAAATTGTCTGACCCAGATCAAACTGCCTCCAAATTGGACGCGATGCTTGCGGCGATGGAGCGGCTGGATGGAGCGGCTGCGGGCCGACCATGGGAAGTTGTCGGACCGCACCGCCACCCTGGAGGCCACCATCAATGACATTACACCTAAGGTCACACAAACAGACAGGTGTGTGCAGGACCTCCTCAACCGTGTGGAATTCCTAGAAGATCGTGCAGAGGATGCGGAAGGGAGGGCGAGGAGAAATAATGTCCACATTGTAGGTCTGCCAGAACGATGGGAAGGCAGGGAACCCGAAATCCACATGGAGAACTGGCTGCGGACCCTGCTGCCAGATGGCACACTCTCACAACACTTCGTGGTAGTGATGGAGCAAGGATTCGCATGTTACGCGACTTGCTCGTATTCATGAACCTCGAATAACCTTAACTTTGTAATCAATCTGTTTGTCCTACTAATATTGCACATTTTACCGTACACAGGGTGTCCCAGCGAAGCTTACATATGTGTCTACTAATCCTAATACGCTTGCCTCTAAAAATGGCCGCTGCTTTGCGGGAATTTAGTCCGCGCATGCGTCGGTCATAACCACGTGATGTGACGTACTCACAGTTCTGGTGGGAATTTGTTGCTCATGCGCAATACTGCTAAAGATGGCCGCTTTGTTTTCTCATATGCTCCGAGCTTGCAATGCTGCTTTAGCAAAGCTGTTTGTTCTGCACTTATCCTAATGCTATAGTTATTATAAAGTAAGGGGTATGGTGTAGCCATTCATGGTATACAGTGTATTCATTTTTTCTGTATTTCTAAATTGTTTTCGCTTACCTTTCATGTATCGCATTCTTTGGGGCCTGAGAGGCGCACGCAACTCCATCTTGAAGTGCTTGTGTGGGACTTGTCACGTGATGGGGGAAGGAACCCGTGCAGCAGTGGAGCTCAGCCAGCTGGCAACCAAAGCCAAGATGCCCCTGGGAATCGACGTAAGACGCATCCGGCGAAGCTGAACTCTACCTAATTATGATACATATGTATAAAACTATAGGATACTCTATTGTTCACTGTAAAAGTTTTGTCATGGGAAGCTAGAATTAAGGGGTGGGTACGAGAAATGAATATTAAGTCTGAGAAAGTCTAAAATTTAGGTGGTGTGATGACTTAATCTCCTCTTTGGTCCAATCAGAACTTGGGGATCCTTACACTTGCAACATTGGTGGGTGGTACACAGACCCGAAAAACAGTATAACTAGCCTAGGTTTAGCTAGAGAAATTGTCCGACTTGTCCGAATAGCTGACCTGTCACTGGCCCAACGCACTCTATAGGTGACTGATACAGAGAGCTGCGGAGCACTCTGTCCGTATTTTCCACAGACCCTCTCGGGGTTTTGGGGTAACTTTAAGTGCTGGCGGAGCACTTTGCGGGGAGATTCGAGAACCCAATCGGGGTTATTGGCAGATTCCTTGCAGAGAGGGTGTAGCGCAGGCGTTGCAACCGAAGCTGCAGCCGTTGGTCGTACCCTTAGACGAATCCAGTCCTGATCCAAATCTTGGGGTTATCCTGTCCTGACTGTCCATGAGCTGTACCTGCTCGCCTACTGGCAACCTAAATCCTTGAGGGTTCCTTCCCGTCTTTTCCAACTGACCCGTGGCCAGGGTTGGTTTTCACCTTATCCTAGGTAACTATAATAAGCCTGTGTGGGTGTTATTCTTATCATGCGTTCCTATCTCTTATCCTACCCTATTTTTGCAAAGCTGCTTAAATTGCATATGTTCCTTCTCTTCCCCGTCCTGTTGGCAAATGCATATTTTCCTAGCGTGTTCCACTTTTACACTCCTTTAGTCAAATGTTAAATCGTATTCCATTTAGTATATGTTCCTTTTTCTTACCCTTCCTATAGGGAATAAGCCGAATTTCATAGTATGTTCCGACTCTTACCTTCCCTATAAGTGATTAAACTAACTCTGAACTGTATAAATTACATTTTCTTTTGAATTGCTAGTGTAATTGCAAAAGTCTGTTTAGTTTAGTATGTTCCTTATTGTTCCCCTTTCCCTTATCTCCTGATTTCTGAATGATTAATATTCTTGATTCGTTGCATAGTTATACGATCTTTATGATCTTAATGATAGACAGTCTCATTACTTTTCTGTTAATGTCACAAGATGATGAAGATTAGATAAAGTCTTAAAAACAACCCTGAGTTTGTGGTTATTATAAAGTCAAATTCATTTATTAGAATCATTTGTATGTATGGCCTATATTTACACAGCTAGCTCCTCAATCCAATGTGATCTTAGGTACCTGTGACAAGGATTGGTAAGTCAGGTACATTGGTCATAAATAGAAAGCAATTGCTGGTAGTAGAGTGTAAGGTTACCCGACTACGTAATTATAAATAACGTTTTATGGGCCCAAGTGTGCATTTGGTTAGCCGGGTGACCTGCGCGCTCTATCAGTAATTATCTGGTAGCCAGAGGATGGTTGAGGACTAGTTAAGATAAGTAGGTTAGTTGTTGATATTTTTATGAAATAAAATTGCTGCTAAAATGTATTGCTGCTAAAAGATCGATCAATTGCTTTGAATTGCTTTGAAATATTATGAAATGTTTGCAGATGTTTTTGAAATGCTGCTATATTGATTTAAGTGTATTAACCAAACCCTGCATGCAATATACAATTCATGTAAATGATGGGATCAATCGATAAAAAATTTAGTATACTTTCGTGGAATGTAAATGGATTAAGGGTAAAAAACAGGAGAAATAGAATCTTAGAATACTTAAAAGCTTCAGATTGTGAGGTGATTATCTTACAAGAAACCCACCTATTAAAAGAAGAGTGGACCCAGATTTCAAATAATTTAGAGTGGTTGGACTACAATGTGTGTACAAATCAGAATTGTAACATAAAAGGAATAGCTATTATGTTCAAGAAATCTCTTCAAGTTAAACTCGAGCACTCCGAAGTAGACAATAAAGGCAGATGGGCAATTGTCGGAGCAAAAATTGGAAATAATCGTTACACAATAGTAGGATATTACGGCCCGAATATAGATGACTCAGGGCCACTACAACACCTATATACCCACCTCCTGTCAGCTACTTCTCCAATAATAATAGGAGGCGACTTCAACATAATTATAGACCCTAAAGTCGACAGATCGCCCCCGGGAAGACACAAAAATCTTCCAAATATGAGAGAGTGGCTCGGAAACTACAAGAGAGACTTAGACCTTTTAGATATCTGGAAAATAAAAGGGAACAAAACACAACCTTTTACACTATATAATAAGAAACTTGGACATAGGTCCAGAATTGATTATTTCCTAACTGACAGAGTCCTGACAAAAGACATAATTACATTAAAACATCTCCCTGCTCATATGTCAGACCACTCTGCTGTCCAGCTTACGATACAAAGATCAGAAACCCAAACGCAAAGAAGATTGACAATCGAAAGGGCTATATTGTCAGACCAACACTGCCTACATGAGCTTAAACTGGAAACAGAATCCTTCTTTGAAAATAATAGGATAGGCACATCAAGACAAATCCTATGGGACACTTATAAGGCAGTAATTAGAGGGAAATTAGTAAGCCTAGGAGCATATCGATCTAAAACAATAAAACTCAAAATAAAGGAGTTGGAAGACTCTATAACTCTTATAGATGGGCAAATAGCGGTTGAGCAAAGCACAATCAGAAGGGAGAAGATGGAGACAGAAAGGCAAAGACAAAAAGATCGCCTTGCGGACATTCTCGAAGAAAAAGTAAGGTCGAAATGGGAAGCTAGCAAACTAGCGAACCATGAGTATGGGGAAGGATGCGGGAAATTTCTGGCTGGAAATTAAAATCAGATTTAACGAGGAATAAGGTAGCAAGTATCCAAAAAGATAGCCAATCACCACCATCCTCTGAAGATACGGTTATAAGGCAGGAATTTACTAAATTTTTCAGTGAATTATACTCTGAAGACATAAACCCAACAGAAGAACAAATAGTACGTTACATGAATAGTCTACCCACTATATCTCTAACAGAGGAACAGAAAATATCTCTAAATGAAGTAATCACTAGAGAAGAGGTAGAAGATGCAATAAAAGGGCTGAAAAGAGGAAAAGCGGCGGGACCGGATGCTATCCCAAATGAGCTATATATGGCACTCAGAGAATCTTTATCTCCACAAATAACAGACTTACTTAATGGGGTGTACAAACAACATGAAAAGATCCCAGACTCTTGGAACGATGCCATTATCACCATAATTTTAAAACCCGGAATAAAGCCGACACTGTGTGAATCATACCGCCCGATATCACTTCTCAATTGTGATTACAAGATCTGCACAAAAATCATGGCAAAAAGGCTGGGGGATGTGATGACCAAGCTAATTCACTCTGACCAGAAAGGATTCATCAAAGGAAGACAGATTCATGATTTAACTCATGAACTATTTGGGGCAATAGATGTCGCTTCCTCCGAAAAAATTCCACTCACAATTCTTACCTTTGACGCCGCAAAGGCATTCGACCGGGTGAACTGGGCCTTTCTAAACGAGGTAATGATAAGAAACAATCTGGGGGATTCCTTCCGACATTTGGTGAAACAGATCTATAAGACTCTAAGATCTAAAATTTTGGTGAACGGAGATTTAACTAATAACATAAGAATCGAAAGAGGCACAAGGCAAGGGTGCCCACTTTCGCCATTATTATTCAATCTATACATTGAACCCTTAGCAAACTTACTCAGGGAAAATGAAAAAATACTCCCATTTAAACACCAGGAGTGGTCCAAAAAAGTGGCCCTATATGCGGACGACTTAATGATTTTTACTACTGATTATGAATCCTCCATACCTGAAATCCTAATCATTCTTGAGAATTTTGGGAAAAATTCAGGCTACTTGGTAAACCACTCAAAAACAGAGATTATGTCTTGGAACTCTAACTTCACCAATCAACAAGTTAAGAAAGAAATCAAATATTTAGGGATCACAGTAGTCCATGACCTGGAAAGAATTCCTCAGTTGAACTTAAACAGAGTGGCAGGCGAAGTAAGAAAGCTCTTAAAAACCTGGAGTTCCCTCCCCTTAAGCCTAATAGGCAGATCAAACATCATTAAAATGTCTATTCTCCCGAAATATACATATCTTTTTAATACAATACCGCTTGAATTAAAAAAAAAAGTCATTAAAGAAACTGCAGGGAGAAATCTCAAGCTTTATTTGGGCCTGCAAAGGAATCAGAATATCGTGGAAAAAAATCAGGAGAAGGAAATTACAAGGAGGGATAGCGAGCCCTGATTTATGGGAATACTATAGAGCTTTCTCCTTCAAAAATATGAGATCAATGATGGGCGTTCATCACTACTACCCTGATTATCTCCAAGCATTAACCAGAAAAGTCGACCACTTTCTGTATAAATTTGGGCACCCAAAGTACTTTAAAAAAATAAAACTAAAGATTTTAAAGGACGCGGCTAGGCTATGGGCTCAGATCAGAGGAACCCTAAACATTTCATATTATAGCTCTTTAGCTCCTATATGGGACTCCCAGGTACCCCAGAATGCTTTAAAGACAGTTTGGCAAATCCTTTGAAAAATGCAAGTATAGTTCATTGGGGACAAATACTGAAGAGGTCAACACTGATACCCTGGGAAGATCTCCAAGTAATTACAAATTTCACCATCTCCAAATTTAAATATTACCAGCTAGCCAGCTGGGCAAAAACCCTGACAAAACATGAAAAGGATACCGAAGAACTAGAAAGAGAAATGAAGAAAGTTTTACCCATAAAAAAAGAGATAGCCAGATGGTACTGGGTACTAATAACTTCTGACGATGAAGATGCCAAGATAGCAGACTCAATTTGGGGAAGAGACCTACAAATCCCAAATCTAGAAGATGTTTGGTTAAAGTCAATCGAAAAGTGCTGGGATACATTAAAATCTGCAGCGTTAAAAAGAAATCATCTTTTCACAATTCACAGGGCGTATTGGACCCCTAAAAAACTGTCCAAATTTAAGGGTGCACAAATAAGGAAATGTCCGAAATGTGGAAAGGAAAAGGCAGATTATATACACATCTTCAAAGACTGCCCTTCCCTCATTGAGTTCTGGTCCGAAGTGGGTAAGATATTGAGCGCGATACTACATCAGCAACTAACTGTAAGTACCATCCTTCTTTTGTTTGGGATTGATAATAACAGTATAGGAGTGGGTAGCCTAACGAAGATACAAGAAAACCTGGTCTTTGTAATGATGCTTCTTGCGAGAAGGGAGATATGCATTAAATGGGTAGGTTCATCTACCCCCACGGTTGGTGAATGGATGAATTCAGTCATAAAAACAAACAAACTAGACAGAAGGGGAAAGCAATCCAATAGAAATAACTTTTGGGAAATATGGGAAAACCACTTTAATGCTGTTAATTAATGGTCGAGATGGAACAGTGATCCGATGATTACGCGATTGAAACTTCTGTGAATGAAAATAATTTTCATCGAGTAGTCAAGGTGGCTATCTCCCCTCCACGAACGATAAAAACACAGAAAGTTATTTATGTGTTGGTTTTAAAGGAGACCCCTTTGCAAAATCTGTTGGCTGAGAAACTCCCCTCACACCCTCATATTGGGGCAGGGCTGGCATGGTAATTGCAGAGGCTGAACCTTGATACTACCAAAAAAACATAAAAATCGCAATATAAGGATAAAAAAAAAAATAAAAATAAATAAATTTACCAAACTCTTTAGTGATTGTTATATGTTTGTCTGGAATCCCCGGGGGCAGAATAGCGGGTGGTGAGGAGAATCCACCTCACACTGAGGTCAGTGGCTCGAGGAAAATTAGTGCATGGTTAGGCAGAACTGGAAGCGCTAATTAGGGTTTCCTGTATGAATAATTGAATGAATGATAGCAACGAGTTCGCTAATGAAACTTCAGTTGTGATATAACCTAGTAAGGGTCACACGGAAGGAGTAGTAGGTTCATCGAAGCTTGATTGATAGCAAAGGAGTTCACTAGTGAAACTTTAGACTTAGTATATATCCCGAAAAGAGTGGATAAGTCGAAGAAGTAGCAGGTTCTCTAATGCTTGAGTGAAGGGTAGACAGAAGAGATCTATCCGTAGTGTATGAAAAGTAGACAGAAGAGGTTTACTTGCAGTGAAACAAATCTTTCCTTTCTAGACACTCGAGTACAGTGGCGAATGTTTTACGTTGTAAATTAAATAAAGCACTTGCACTTTAAGAAAGAAAGTGAGTTTCCGTTACCTTGTGAAGGGGGGAGTCAGTTGCGGAGCTGCTCTGACGTCACTCTGTGCTGCGCTGGTATTGGTCGAATCAGCGGGTGTGTAGCGGAGCTGGTATTGTAAAGGAGGGGTGAGCGCAGAAGCGTGAGAATTTGTCTCACGAAAAGGCCGCGCACCTATTGGTCAAATTGCTTGCAACCATCGAGTTGATTGGTTGTTGAAATTTAAAAGAGACGTTAGCATTGGAAGAAAAATAGTAAACAGAAGTACGTAATTCACGCACGAACTAGGTTTACGAAGTATATGTGGTATCCAGAATTTTTACCTAATCCAAATTACTTGGGATTTGCTAAGGAACAGATGTTAAAAGGAAGACCTTACAATATGTACGGAAGCAAGAGAAAGATGACTTTCGTAGACAAAGTAAAAAATTATTTCAAGAAAGATAAACCCATCAAAACTAGAGAAGGTATAGTCATTCCGCCACCTAATACTCCCGCATCATTTATGTTATTTGACAGAGGGTATCATACCTGTTTATGGTTGGAAAATTGGGTGGAATATACCAAAGATGACGGACTTTTAGCATTTCCTTTAGACGGTACCTTTAATGGTAGAATTTTGTTTAATTTGAGGACTCGAATGAATGATTTACATCCCAGACCCAGATTGACGCAATATGAGGCTTTAGAAGAATGGGAGATTGAGGCCTTTGAGCGAGATAGACCAAGAATTGACAAAGGGATAAGTAAATGGTACCCGAAAATGCATGGAGAGGCAAAAGAGAAAAAGATGAAGCAGTGGAGACAGAACATGATGATAGAAGGACTGTTCCCAGTATTTACTGCAGACGAACCCGTAGGAGGTAAAAGGACAGAGAAAACCAGACACCTAATGGCTGCTGGTGATTCTGAGGATGAATACTTGGAGGATTTGTTAATGAAAAATCCACCTCCATATAATGAGGACTCTAGGTCTATGAGTATGAAAAATCCATTCTTTAAACCTCCCTGTAATAGGGGGACAAGTACATCTGAACTGAATGGTACAGGTTATAGGCCTAGCGGTAATGAAGGGTCAAGTGCAGCCGAGCTGACTGTTCCATATTATAGGCCGTCCTGTGGTGAGGGAACTAGTATGACTAATCCGACTGCACCGAATCTTTACCCTCCTTTGATTCCACAAGTAGTACATGACACTTCCATGGAAAGGGTACTACAGGATCGAGAGAGAGAAGCTCTAAATAAACAGAGAACTGAACTCATCCAGAAAATATCCCAATTAAATTCAAGTCCTGAAGCACTGACCATTCCAGTAACTATTGGTCCAGTTGTTCCTCTATATGGGGATAAACAGGCTAGTCCAAAAACTCCCGTTATTATGCCATCTGTAGTGCAGCCGAGAAAGGAGCCTTTAATAGTGGATGATCAGGCAAGTGAATGTGAATCTGTAATTTCTCTTATGGATCTACCCATTAGGGAACCAGAAACTCGTTCACAGAAAAGGAACACACCTTTAAGCTCAAGAGAAGTACAGATTGAGTCAGCTTCTGGTACTAGAAGTGCCACAGTAGTGACTCCGGAAGAAATCGAAAGATGGTCCAGAGAAATAGAAAAACCGAATCCTCAGCCAAAACCATTAGATATTTACAAATTAAGAATAGAATTGGAAGAACTGATGGCTGGGAATGTGGGATTGGACAGACTAACACTCTTAGTGAAGAGGAGTTGTTATTCATTTGTAAAAGCCTTACCCGAAACACCAGAGTGTTCCATGAGAAATTGATGGACACTGCAGCTAACATGGGAATAGATGTCAGCAAGTCTAAAGTGTTACAAAAGCCCTACCGAGCAGAATTTTCTGATAAAGACCTATAAAACATGAATGTGTCAGGTAAAAAAGTACAGATCAGAGAATTATTAAGCCTGTTACAGAAATGGGGAGATTTGGAAAAATGGAAAGCCAGGTGGGCTAAGAAAAAGGAAGATAGTAGATCAAAGCAAATGACCTCTGAATATGTTCTAAAAGAAGCAGACAAAGTAGAAAAACGGTATCCTATGCGAGAAGTGCCAGGTGGAGGATATGTACATGTGCCATGGTCCAGACAGGATATTGTGTCCTTTACAAATGACTTCCAAAATTGCGAGAAAAACCTGTAGAATGGTATCGACAGGTTGAGAGATTTATGAAAGTTTAAAAGTGCCTTCTGAAAGATCTAGATGGGTTCTTTGACATTGTAGTTCCTGTGGATTTATGGACAGAATGTAAAATTGCTGTTGATTGGCCGAGTGAGGAATACCCTAGAGACCCAAAGACAGGAGCTCCTTCTGCAGACGTAATGAGGAAATACGACCAGGTCATTTTGTACCTGAAAGGAAAGGTGCCTGCAAAAGAAACTGATTGGACCCGCATAGATAGAACTATCCAAAATCGTGATGAAACTGTACATTCATATTATGAACGTCTATTACAAGTGTTCAAAACGTACAGTGGGCTAGACAATATTGAGATGAAAGACATGACCCACTTCATTTATCGATTTGTGTTAGGATTGAGACCTGAGATTTCTCAGTGGATCAAAGACAATAAAATCTGTTGGCAAGCTAAGCCCATTGATGAGGTCCTGAAATATGCAAAATATTGTGAAGATGAGCTGGAAAATAAACTGAAAGAATTAAAAGAAAAAGTCATGTGGGCACAAGTAAAATTAGCAGAGCACCAAGAACAGCAGTTAAGTAAAATGAGTAATACCCAGAATCAAGGCTCTGGGGGTGGAGGGAAACCCAGAGTAAAAATGAGCCGAGAAGAGGCCCGTAAGAAGTTCCCCTGTCACGGGTGCAGAAAGATAGGGCACTGGAGGGACGAGTGTAAGGCTGTGCAGAACGATAATGCGCAAATAAATGATTTAAATCCGCAGGTGCAGAATGAGGGACCCCGAAAGACACAGCAACAGGTAAAACAGCATCAGCTGCCTCGTGCACCTAGGCCAAACTATAGGAGCAAAGCGCCACAGGGGGAGGAAGCAGAGGTTTGGGAAGGAAAGGAGGATAGAAATGCAGCAACTTCACAATTTCTGTTGAATGATACATTCCTCTGTGATGAACCATACTAACGGTGCCTGAGGGGGGAGGACGAGGAGTGCGTGCTTGGAGCCTCCTTGCCGGTAGATCAGTCAGGGCCATACATTGAAGGAAAGGTTGAAGGAAATGACGTCACCTTTCTGTTGCACACTGGTGCTACCCGTTCTACTGTGAGAACAGCAGACGTTCCAAACCTACCCCTCTCGGGAGAAGCAATCCAAGTAGTGGGCGTTTCTAATCAATTAATTAGTACCCCAGTTACAGAGCCCATGGAGATCACAATAGGGAATTTCAAAGAAATGCATAGATGTGTTGTCCGTGATTCTAGTCCTGTGAACCTATTGGGACGTGATTTGCTGTGTAAAATGAACTGTACCATCTTTTGCACACCAAAAGGCGTCGGAATTCAAACCCCAGATGAAGACGGAATATACAAATTAATGTTAATACGACCTGACTCAGAAATTAAAAGACTGACAATGCAAGACTTACCGAAGAACTCCAACAGACAGTGAACCCAGAGGTATAGGATTTTACTGGAAAAGATGTAGGATTAATGGCAAATGTTGACCCAATTAAAATAGCCATAAAAGAAGACGCAGTTTACCCGAATACTAAACCATACAAAATGAGTGCAGAAGTAAAAGCAGGGGTTGCCATTGAAATAAAACGATTGTTAGAAGCAAACATCATACAAGAAGTGATGAGCAGTCCTTGTAATTCGCCCATAATTGGAATCAAGAAACCTAGTGGGAAGTACAGGGTCGTACAGGACCTGCGCAAGGTTAATAAGATTGTGGTTCCTTGCTGTCCTATTGTTCCAAACCCTGCAGTGATTTTGTACCAAATTCCATGGAATGCTGGATGGTTTACCGTCATTGACCTATGTCACGCATTCGTTTCCATCCCATTACATCCAGACAGCAAATTTCTTTTCTCATTTGAATTCGACAGTCATGTCTACGTCTGGAATCGAGTCCCTCAGGGGTACACAGAGAGTCCTTCGATCTTTAATCAGATTCTGAAAAAGTGCCTTGAATCTTTGGTTTTACCTGGAGAATCATCTCGGGTGCAATATATAGACGACCTCTTGGTGGCGTCTAAAAGTCGGAAAGACTGTGTTGTTGACACCATTGCCTTACTGAACCATTTAGGTGAAGGAGGACATAAAGTATCACCAGACAAATTACAGTTCTGTACCTCCTCAGTGAAATATCTGGGGCACAAACTAGAGAGAGGTATCAGGAAGGTTACCACAGAAATAATTAGAATAATTCGAAACATCAACCTACCCAATACCCAGAAAGAAATCAGAATGTTCCTTGGAGTTGTAGGATACTGCAGACAGTGGATTGTGGGATCTGCAGTCCTAGCAAAACCATTAATAAAAATGACAAAGAAAGGAGCAAAAGACCCAGTGGAGTGGGATGAGGAAAGCATGTCAGCTTTTACAAAATTACGAGAATGTCTGTGTACAGTTCCCGCATTAGGAATGCCTGATTACTCGAAAGAGTTTGCTTTATTTTGTGACACATGAGACAATTGTGCACTTTCAGTCCTGACCCAAATTCATGGTCTAACCAGACGTCCCGCAGCATATTTTTCTGCTACTTTGGATCCAGTGGCTGCTGGATTACCCGGATGTTTGAAAGCAGTAGCTGCAACTTGCATGAGTCTCGAACAAAGTGAATCCATCATTATGGGACATCCTGTAACTGTGTATGTTCCACATGCAGTTGTAATTTTACTGACCAGAACTAAAACCCAGTACCTCACATCTAGTCGGCTGACTAAAAATGAGAGAATCCTAGTAGGTGCAGCAAATGTAACCATTTCCCGATGTAATATTTTGAATCCAGCTTCACTATTACCAGATTCACTCACGGCAGAAGTAAAGGGAGAAGTCGAGCATGATTGCATTGATCTGACTGAATTTAGTACAAAACCACGCCCAGACATCAAGGAAATGCCCCTGGCAGTTGAAGATTTCGAGCTGTTTGTAGATGGCTCATGCCTGAGACATGCGGATGGAGGTCTAAGTGCTGCCTATGCCGTGTGTACATTAGCACGTCCAGTAGAAGCATCCTATTTATTTGGAGTTAAGTCTGCACAAGTAGCCAAATTGGTTGTATTGACAAAAGCCTGCAAAATTTGGAAAAATAAGAGAATAACCATTTACACTGATAGCCAGTATGGTTATGGGGCTGTGCATGACTTTGGCCAATTGTGGCTGCAAAGAGAGTTCCTGACTTCTTCAGGTACTCCTATCAGAAACGGAAAAGTTGTACAAGAACTACTGGAGGCAATCCAGTTACCAAAAGAATTGGCAGTGGTCAAGTGTGCTGCTCACAAATCTGGCAATGATAATGTGACAGCAGGCAATCGATAAGCTGACCAACTAGCCCAACATTGTGCAAAGCATAAAATGGCGATCAATATCAAATTGGGGGGAGACGGAAACAGCTGCCAACTTATGGTGTTTGAAGATGTACAAACATGGGAAGAATTAAGAGATTTGCAGAATGCAGCAGGCCCAAATCAATCAATCAATCAATCAAGGACATTTATAGAGCGCACTACTCACCCAGAGGGTCTCAAGGCGCTAGGGGGGGGGGTGCTGCTACTGCTCGAACAGCCAGGTCTTGAGCTTCTTCCTGAAGGAGAGGTGGTCCTGGGTCAGGCGGAGGTGGGTCGGAAGGGAGTTCCAGGTCTTGGCGGCCAGGTAGGAGAAGGACCTTCCTCCTGTTGTCGCTCTTCGGATGCGGGGGATGGCGGCGAGGGCGTGGTTGGTCGATCGGAGGTGGCGTTTGGGAGCGTAGAAGTTGAGGCGGCTGTTGAGGTATCCTGGGCCTTGGTTGAGTAGGGCTTTGTGTGCGTGGGTGAGGAGCCGGAAGGTGATTCTTTTGTTGATCGGGAGCCAGTGCAGGTCTCTCAGGTGTCTGGAGATGTGGCTTCGTCTGGGGACGTCGAGGATGAGTCTCGCCGAGGCGTTCTGGATACGCTGGAGTCTCTTCTGGAGCTTGGCGGTGGTTCCGGCGTAGAGGGCGTTGCCGTAGTCCAGACGGCTGGTGACGAGTGCCTGGGTGACCGTCTTCCTGGTTTCGGTGGGGATCCACCGGAAGATCTTACGTAGCATGCGCAGGATGTTGAAACAGGACGAGGAGACGGCGTTGACTTGTCTGGTCATGGAGAGGGAGGAGTCCAGGATGAAGCCCAGGTTGCGTGCGTGGTCTGTCGGTTTGGGTGCGGTGCCCAGGGCGGGGGGCCACCAGGAGTCGTCCCAGGCGGAGGGCGAGGAGCCCAGGATGAGGACTTCCGTCTTGTCTGAGTTCAGTTTCAGGCGGCTGGTTGTCATCCACTCGGCTACGTCTTTCATCCCTTCGTGAAGGTTGGCTCTGGCGGTGGCGGGGTCGTTGGTGAGGGAGAGAATCAGCTGGGTGTCGTCGGCGTAGGAGATGATGTTGAGGTTGTGTTGGCGTGCGATGGCCGCGAGGGGGCTCATGTAGACGTTGAAGAGGGTGGGGCTCAGCGAGGATCCTTGAGGGACGCCGCAGATGACTCCGGTGGCCTCTGACTTGTACGGTGGTAGGCGGACAGAGAGTCCGCCTACCACCGTACAAGTCAGAGGCCACCGGAGTTCTTCCGTCGAGGAAGGAGATGATCCATTCCAGTGCCTTCTCGTGGATTCCGACGTTGCTGAGACGCTGCACTAGGGTGCGGTGGCAGACAGTGTCGAAAGCTGCGGAGAGGTCTAGGAGGATGAGGGCCGCTGTTTCTCCGTTGTCCATCAGGGCTCGGATGTCATCGGTGGCAGCGATGAGGGCGGTCTCAGGAAAAGAACAGGTGGAGAAAATGTGGTTGTCGGAGAAGGGATGAAGATGGTGTCATTGTTTCCCTTGATGATATGCCTGTGTTGCCAGACTGCTTGCTTGCTCCTATGGCCAGGTTAATACATGGAGATACACATATAGGAAGAGATGCAATGATCCGTGTCTTCAGACAGACATGGTTCAATTCGAAATTTAGAAACATTGCAGAGGCACTCTGCCAGAGGTGCTTAGTATGTCAACAATTCAATCCCGGAAAGAAAACAGTAGTGTTACCAGGTAAAATTGGAAAAGCAGAAGGTCCTTTCGTAAGATTTCAAATTGACTTTATTCAGTTACCCCCCTGTCGAGGAATGAAGTACGTCCTCGTCATTGTCTGCCTATTTTCAAAATGGGTAGAAGCTTATCCTGCAAAGAAAAGTGACAGCATCACTGTAGCATCACTGTAGCCAAATTGTTGCTGAGGGAACTAATACCTAGGTACAGTTTTCCAGTCACAATTGAATCAGACAGAGGTGGGCATTTTCAAAACGAAATAATAGGCCAAATCTGTGAAGCATTCAAAATTACTCAAAAACTACAAAAACTACACTGTGCATATCGCCCAGAGGCTTCTGGAGTGGTAGAACAACTGAATGGCACTATCAAGTCGAGGTTGGGAAAAATGTGTGAAACTACTGGATTGGATTGGATAGACGCTCTGCCCCTTGTCTTGATGGGACTCAGAAGTATTCCGGATCGGAAGACCGGCCTGAGCCTCCATGAGATTCTGATGGGAAGAGTAATGCGGCAAGCATGGGTGCCAGGACACAAACTGATAAACATTTATGATGATTTGGTGCTAGAGTACTGCAAGCAACTGGGTGACCAAGTGCGTTCTATCTCTCGCCAGATTGGGGAAGATGCCGTCGCCAGGCCAGCAGCTCCAGTCCATGATTTGCAACCTGGTGATTGGGTTGTAATTAAGAAGCACACTCGGAAGAGTTGCCTAAGACCGAAGTGGGGAAAACCGAGACAAGTTATTCTCGTTACCATGACAGCGGTGAAGTGTGCAGGTGTGCCACGGTGGATCCATGCCAGCCATACGAAAAGAGTGACAGAAGACAAAACTGAGACTGAAGGTTGTGCAGCTGAGGGGTCTCCAGAAGTCGATCCTGAAGTAGCTGAAGAAGAACAATCGAGCACCAGTCAAGATGATTGGGTCCCAGTAATTGACCTGACATTCGATCCAATAAGAACCAGAAGCCAAACCTACTTAGATAGAGAGTGGGATAGTGAGGACGAGACAGGAATAGAAGGAAATAATCAGATCATCGAAGTCCAAATAAAATCTGATGAAGAGGAAGGTCAGACAGGGACAGAACAAGTTATTGACACACCTCCGAAGACTCCTGAGGCTGGAAAGGGACAGTTAGAAATTAGGGCGGAAGTTCAAGCGGAAGAAGATCAAAAGTTCGAAGTGCTTGAATAGGATCAGCTAGAACTAGACACATGTGTTCAGGAAGTAGAAGTTGAAACAACACAAAGTCAAAATCAGCAAACTCCTGAACAAGGCCAGCTTAGTGACCAGGCAGAAGAAACTGAAATAAGACCTAGAACTAGTCAGACAGAAAGGGAAGAAGACGTTGAAGCAGATGTGCCATAAAAAGACTGAGATTGAGACTAAAAACAGACGAAGAAATCGAGCAAGATAAACAAGACGCCAGTAAATCTGATCAGTCTGGAGCAAACCCTAAAAGAAGAAGTGCCCGAATAAAGAGACTGAACAACAAGTATCAGAGTCCTGAATGGACTTATCTGGTGGTGGAGGAATTTGAGAATCTTGATATAAGTGACGAAAGTGATGAAGAATTGATTGCTGACCAGTCTACTGAAGAAGCACAACCAACCTGAACGTTGCCTGTGTAAGCAACCTGTGTAAAGTTACAAAGAGGGGTTGAAAAGCTTCTTTTAAGCAAAAATGTCTGATTCCAATGTGAATGGAAGACCTAGAGGAAATTGTTGTAAAACATGCTGCAAAGTATGTGTATGTAGTATAGCCTTAGTACTTATATTATGGATAGGACTAACAATTACTATTCCTTACATGATGAGTAAAGATACTAAGTTGTACCCTACTAAGACAGTGACAAAGGACACAGAAGAGCTGCAAACAAAATATACACCACAAAGTGTAGAACAACACAAGAAAGCACTTAGCCTTAGACAAACTACAATGGACTTAGATACACCAGATGAGGAAGGACTAAATTATCACAGAATCAAGAACAGAACTCATTTAAATGTATTTGCAAACCTATTAGTACATTACGTAGAAGCGATGGAAATAGAAGACTGTTACGTCTGTATGAAGCTACCTACTTCTGTAGCTGAGGGAGTGACATACCATCACTTACCACTAACATATGGAATATTATGTAGTATTTTAGCTAGTTTGTTCTATAAAAGAGGACCGTTACAGTACTATTACTCTAGCTCAGACGTAATTTTTTCTGAACTTCCTATACGTGGAAATCTGAATCCTGTACATACAAAAAGTGATGTAACACGTTATATGGGAGAATACTTTCTAACCATAGGTACAATAGATTTAGGTGAAGCACATAGAGATAACTTAACCTGTTCATTACACGAACAAGAAAAAATGTTTCTAAATATGGCAGAGATGAGAAGAGAAAGTTTCCAATGAAAAGCGAATGATAAAAGGCAGAAAACTCCCAAGTGGGCTGAAACCATGGGGAGCACCTCAAATGGTGGAGCAAATGCTGCGCTGTTGCAGGATTTCGAAAAGAAGGGGAAACTTTGTCTTCACAGAGAAAAGACTAGTTATTACAATAACATTTTCATTGGTTCCAGTCAATGTGAGCACAATTACAAGGTAATTGGAGGTTGGGGTTTCAAAAATGGGTCAGAACCTGTGTTTCCCGGAATATATTATATATGTGGGAACAAGGCTTATTTCAAATTGCCGGATCACTGGTATGGAAGCTGTTATTTTGGAATTGTCTTCCCAAAAATATACCATGTGAATGAAGTTGCTGGAAGCAATGAAAACACTAATGAATTAGTACGTAGTAAACGAGAAAGTGTAGGAGAAATAATGGGTGATATATTTAGTGCATTGATACCTGCAGTGGGAGTGACTCTGAATACACACAGAATCTGCAAATTGTCTACAGTAGTAGATCGGTTATCTACTGACACTGCTGGAGGTTTCCTGATGGTCAATACCGAAATGGTTGCGATCAGATCTATGTTTTTGCAAAATAGGCTTGCGCTTGATACCTTATTAGCAAAAGAGGGCGGAGTCTGTAGAATGTTGAAAGCGCAACATTGTTGCACTTACATACCTGACAAAAGTGTTGAAATTAAGAAATATGTGAAAAACATAACAAATTTGGAAAAGGACCTCAAACCACTGGAGGTTGACAGTGCCTGGAAGAGACTAACTGATGGTCTCTCCTCTATAGGTAGTTGGTTTTCTAACTTAGGTAAAAGTCTTGTGGGTAAAATACTGATGCCAATGGCGGGAATAGGCTTAATTGTGCTTATTATAGTAATCTGCTGCAAATGTCGAAAACACAAAAAGAAGTATGCTGTGAATAAGAGAGGAATGAAACGGAATGTTCATGAACTCGAATTAGAAGAACTGAATAACCAGATATATAAAAAAACAAAGAATTATCATCCGAATAAGGATACAGGGAAAAGGCTGAATAAAAAGTTTGAAGAAATTGAATTGGGTGAAATGTGAAAAGTTGGCATCTGGTTCCATTAATAGTGATGATAGTAAATATCATCAAAGAGGGGATTGATGGAGCAAAGATTCGCACGTTACGCGACTTGCTCGTATTTATGAACCTCGAATAACCTTAACTTTGTAATCAATCTGTTTGTCCTACTAATATTGCACATTTTACAGTACACTGGGTGTCCCAGCGAAGCTTGCATATGTGTCTACTAATCCTAATACGCTTGCCTCTAAAAATGGCTGCTGCTTTGCGGGAATTTAGACCGCGCATTCGTCAGTCATAACCACGTGATGTGATGTACTCGCAGTTCTGGTGGGAATTTGTTGCTCATGCGCAATACTGCTAAAGATGGCCGCTTTGTTTTCTCATATGCTCCGAGCTTGCAATGCTGCTTTAGCAAAGCTGTTTGTTCTGCACTTATCCTAATGCTATAGTTATTATAAAGTAAGGGGTATGGTGTAGCCATTCATGGTATACAGTGTATTGATTTTTTCTGTATTTCTAAATTGTTTTTGCTTACCTTTCATGTATTGCATTCTTTGGGGCCTTAGAGGCGCACACAACTCCATCTTGAAGTGCTTGTGTGGGACTTGTCACGTGATGGGGGAAGGAACCCGTGTAGTAGTGGAGCTCAGCCAGCTGGCAGCCAAAGCCAAGATGATCCTGGGAATCGACCTAAGACCCAGCCGGCGAAGCTGAACTCTACCTAATTTTGATACATATGTATAAAACTATTGGATACTCTATTATTCACTGTAAAAGTTTTGTCATGGGAAGCTAGAATTAAGGGGTGGGTACGAGAAATGAATATTAAGTCTGAGAAAGTCTAAAATTTAGGTGGTGTGATGACTTAATCTCCTCTTTTGTCCAATCAGAACTTGGGGATCCTTACACTTGCAACATTGGTGGGTGGTACACAGACCCGAAAAACAGTATAACTAGCCTGGGTTTAGCTAGAGAAATTGTCCGACTTGTCCGAATAGCTGACCTGTCACTGACCCAACGCACTCTATAGGTGACTGATACAGAGAGCTGCGGAGCACTCTGTCCGTATTTTCCACAGACCCTCTCGGGGTTTTGGGGAAACTTTAAGTGCTGGCGGAGCACTTTGCTGGGAGATTCGAGAACCCAATCGGGGTTATTGGCAGATTCCTTGCAGAGAGGGTGTAGCGCAGGCGTTGCAACCGAAGCTGCAGGTGTTGGTCGTACTCTTAGACGAATCCAGTCCTGATCCAAATCTTGGGGTTATCCTGTCCTGACTGTCCTTGAGCTGTACCTGCTCGCCTACTGGCAACCTAAGTCCTTGAGGGTTCCTTCCCGTCTTTTCCAACTGACCCGTGGCCAGGGTTAGTTTTCACCTTATCCTAGGTAACTATAATAAGCCTGTGTGGGTGTTATTCTTATCTTGCGTTCCTATCTCTTATCCTACCATATTTTTGCAAAGCTGCTTAAATTGCATATGTTCCTTCTCTTCCCCGTCCTGTTGGCAAATGCATATTTTCCTAGCGTGTTCCACTTTTACCCTCCTTTAGTCAAATGTTAAATCGTATTCCATTTAGTATATGTTCCTTTTTTCTTACCCTTCCTATAGGGAATAAGCCGAATTTGATAGTAGGTTCCGACTCTTACCTTCCCTATAAGTGATTAAACTAACTCTGAACTGTATAAATTACATTTTCTTTTGAATTGCTAGTGTAATTGCAAAAGTCTGTTTAGTTTAGTATGTTCCTTATTTTTCCCCTTTCCCTTATCTCCTGATTTCTGAATGATTAATATTCTTCATTTGTTGCATAGTTATACGATCTTTATGATCTTAATGATAGACAGTCTCATTACTTTTCTGCTCATGTCACAAGATGATGAATATTAGATAAAGTCTTAAAAACAACCCTGAGTTTGTGGTTATTATAAAGTCAAATTCATTTATTAGAATCATTTGTATGTATTGCCTATTTTTCCACAGCTAACTCCTCGATCCAATGTGATCTTAGGTACCTGTGACAAGGATTGGTAAGTCAGGTACATTGGTCATAAATAGAAAGCAATTGCTGGTAGTAGAGTGTAAGGTTACCCGACTACGTAATTATAAATAAAGTTTTATGGGCCCAAGTGTGCATTTGGTTAGCCGGGTGACCTGCGCGCTCTATCAGTAGAGCGGGCTCACCGAGTGCCAACCCGGCCACCCCCAGCGGGATCCAACCACAGACCCATGCTCATTCGTATCCTGAACTATCGCGACCGTGATGCCATCTTGCGGGAATCCAGGAAGCTGCCGGAGATACGGGTTGAAAATGCAAAGATCATGCTCTTTGATTACACAATCCAGGTGCAACGCCAGAGACATTCTTTCTTGGCGGTGAAACAACGGCTCCGCCAGCTGACCCTGAAACATTCCCTCCTCTTCCCTGCGTGGCTGCGAGTGGTGGCCCAGGACAAAACTCATTTCTTCAACACCCCCGAAGTGGTTGAGGCGTGGCTGGACTCTGGTGTGGCTGTGGATCCACGCGCGGAGCCATCGCGTCGTTCTTGAGGCGTCCCGAGGGCCTCGGCACTGGCGCAGACGCAGGTCATCACCGGCAAGGCGGCTACGCGTGGAGACGGAGGTAGGCCCCCCGGCCGATCTCATCCACAGTGAACAGCAAGAGGCCATTCGGATGGTAGCAGAGATCAGCGGCTCTTTGGATGCAGACACCGCCTTGGAGGCCAGCCCGCGCGAGATGCCCAGTGACTACGAGCGCATTTACGGATTGCCAGACTCACAAGTGTCGATGCAACTTCCGTACGTCACCCCACAGACTGCTGATCTAATCCACTGATGATGGAATGGACTGTCCGGTATGCCTTACCTGTCTCTGAGAGTCTCAAATGCTATGCTGGACCCGGAGTCCACAGGGTGCCTGTTGGATATGGACAGTCGGACTTTGACCCCAGGCTGAACCTTGTCTTCACTTAGAGTGGCGCAGTGAGTACTACCCTGGGGGCCGAGACGCTGGGAAGGCTCTGGATCAGTATGGTGGTTGGGAAGTCGGGTGACGAAGATGGCCCTGCCTTTGGGGGTGGGTGATGTGACATGAAATGCACCTGGGCGGCGTCTGGGTGCCGCGCGCCGCGCCTGGAGGGCCTCAGCCCCCTGATCGGACGAGAGCCTGTTATGACTGAGCTGACTGGCGTGAGGCGCCTGTGTAGGGGGAGGCATCCTCTACTTGACTATATAACACGCCTGTGACGGACACACCGAGCGCTTAGCAACCCCCCCTGGACTTAAGACTTCACTGACTCACTAGAATGTTTGGACGACAACATGTTCTGCTGTCGACCTTTTGGCATTGTTCCTTTGTTCTCTTTGTTTATGGCATTGGCTGACTTGTTTCCCCTTTTTATTTATTTCATGCACACTCCGAGCGTGCACGCTGGCTTTCTGATGATGACTGTGGATGTGTGGCTTAATGGGACGCAGTGTTGGCTGCTGGTGGGGGGTGGGCAGGGGGGTGGGGAGAAGGTGATTACCCGGACATATTATGTCAGTGATTAAAATGTGCACGAGGAACGTGCGCGGCATGCACATGCCGTCGCGCCGTTACCAAATTTACTCATATCTTAATCGACACCTCGTACACATAGCCCTCTTGCAGGAAACCCATTTAACTGGCCTGGAAACACAGACATTACACCGTAGATGTTGGGGGTAGCTATACGCTACTGGATATTCGGCTTATGTGCGAGGCGCGTTGATCTGTGTGTGCCCTGGGGTCCCATTTGTACTTTCCCATTGCAGGGTAGATCCGGAGGGTAGATACGTGGTCATTCATGGCAAACTGGACGGCCAATTGGTCATCCTTACATCCCTTTACGCCCCTAACACCGAGCAGGGAGACTTCTTTACGTGGCTATCGACAGTGCTGGCGCCCTGGCAAGGTGTTCCATTGCTGCTGGGAGGCGACTATAACTGTGTCTTGGACGCGGCCCTCGACCGCTCCTTCCCGCCCTTAGCCATTGCACCGGTAACTGGGGCCATGAGGGCACTCACGAACTGGGCGTTACAGTGGGATTTGCACAATGCCTGGCGGAGTCGTAACCCACAAGGTATACTCTTACTATTCAGGCGCACACACATTGCATGTCAGGTTGGACAGATATATGCTGACAAGTGACCTGCTCCCCCATGAAACAGACACATATTACATGGGCCGCACCCACTCCGATCACAACCCTCACATTCTAGAACTGGCTTGGGAGCGTCCACATCCACCGGCGCCTACCTGGAGGCTCCAACCTGATTTCCTCTTGGACGCCCCAATCCGTGACGCACTCTCGACACATCTTTTACAGTATTTTGAAGAAAACAACCACACTGCTTCTACCCCGCAACTCGAATGGGACGCATTCAAAGTCGTCAGAAGGGGCCACTGTCTGGGCACACAAGCGGGCATGCAGAAGCAAATAGATGGAGAGTTGACGCGTATTGAATCTGACCTACTGCGAGAGGAACGGGAAGCGGTGGAAGGTGATGAGAGGCCACTATTGGCGACCAGAGAGGCACACACGCGACTGCTCGACAGGCTGAAAAATCTGATATACGCAGCCCACTAGGCGCGCACTCATCATTTTGGGGACAAACCAGGCAGACTACTAGTGTGGCTGATCAGACAGGATGCCCAGACCACCCCAGTGAAGTCAATTTACACCAAGCTAGGCACCACTGTGTACACACAGAGAGCCATCCATGATGCCTTTGTGGAACATTACACAGACCTTTATCAATTCCGACTGCGGGCTTCACCTGCTGATATAATAGAGTATCTATCTGTTCTACCCTTGCCCGAGATAGATGACGTGCAACGCGACGAACTGGGTGCACCGCTGACATCTGAGGACCTAAGAGTAGCCATTTTCTCTCTCTCTAATGGCAAATCCCCGGGGCCCGATGGGCTACCCGCTGAGTTTTACAAAGCGTATTCTATCATTCTGCTTCCGGAACTATTGTTGATATATGAGGCGGCGATTGCCGACTCTGCGCACCCACCCACACTGAACGAAGCAAACTTGATCTCTCTCCCGAAGCCTGGCAGAGACGGGGCCCGGCTGGGATCATACCGCCCACTAGCTCTTCTTAATACGGATTACAAGATCCTGGCTTCCACGCTGGCCCAATGTTTAGCTCCTCTGGTGCCTGATCTAGTCCACACCGACCAAAACGGTTTTGTACCGGCCCGTAGCACCTCGCACAAAATCCTGCGATTGTTTAGGGTGCAGAGTCTCGCCACAAATCAATGGCCCCATTCCGGATGTCTAGTACTCGATCTTGAGAAGGCATTCGACTCAGTAGAATGGCCTTACCTGGTGTTGGTGTTGCAGAGGTTCGGCTTGGGCGATGATTACATCCGCATGGTGGAGCTTCTGTATCAGCGGACCACGGTACGGGTTTGCACGGGCAGGCTGTTCTCAGACCCTATTCGAGTACGCAGGGGGACCCGACAGGGATGTCCCCTGTCCCCTCTAATCTTCCCTCTGATGATGGAACCTCTGGCAGCACAGTTGCTGGCCTCTAGCGCGGATTGGGGCATTTCCCTGGCCGATGGCATACACGCAGTATCGCTGTATGCTGATGACCTATTGCTTTATATTAAAAACCTGACTCGCTTCCCATTAGCGCTTACTGCCATCTTCCGCACCTTTGGAGAAATGTCGGGGCTCAAGGTCAACTGGGCCAAATCTGGCGTGTACTCTTTTGATGTAGCCACGCCGGAATGCGCAATCATAGTTCAAGACGAAAGGCTTGTCTGGTATCCAACTACGTTCCGTTACCTTGGGATAGGTGTATATCGAGACCTCACGGACGTGATGGAAGATAATCTAATAAGGGGAATCTCCTCCCTGCGGGCGCAGATGGCCTTCTGGAGGACTCTTCCTCTGAACGTGCCCAGTCGGGTCACTTTGACGAAAATGATAGCGCTCCCCAAATTATTGTATTTTTATGCTAACCTCCCGGTCTGTGTCCCCACGCGTATATTTCGCGAGCTGGAGACCTTAATCCGGAACCTGATCTGGAACACGGGACGGCCCAGAGTGGCTTTGAAGACGCTTTATGCCTCTACGGAGGCTGGAGGCCTAGCAGTCCCCAATTAGGAGCTCTACTACCTAGCAGCGCAACTACAGTGGGCTACCAGCTGGTTGAGTGGGAAAAACCTGGCAGATACAGCCACGAATACCACTATCATGACGCTCACACAAATACACACACTGTTCCACCCCTTAGCCAAAGCCCGCTGCCCGACACAGCTGCACTTGGCGGTAGCATATATGTGCTATACGAAAAGTTTGAAACTCACTAGCTCCACGAAGCCGTATGCTCCGAATCTGCCATTGTTAGGGACGCCCAGGGACAACGGTGTGCTCACAGAGGCAGTGCTGGGTAGCTGGGTGCAAGCTGGGGTGGACACTGCGGGAGACTTATTCACCAAGGGGGCACTGGTTCCGTTTGAGACGTTGGTTGCTGACACAGGCCTCCCGGCAGTACAGTTTTTTTGTTACAAGTCTGTTTTATTTTGAAACAACACCCCTAGGAGGGGCACAAGAACACAGCGTTAAGCCTACAACCTCTTATCCGAGGCCAGCCGCGAGGAATGCGCAACTGAATTTGCTCAATGGAAGTAGTTAACACAGCGCCTTGCCAACAACCCCGAAGGGCCGGCCGCGTGGCTTAGGAGAAGCTGTTAAAGTCGCTCAGCGTTGAAAGAACCCCAATGACGAATCAGGGGGGGGGGAAATAAGGGAGCAACAAGCCCATTACGTACTAATGACCCAACAGGGGTTCTTGAAAAGAGAAAGGAGCTACAGAGGAAAGAGAAAAGTGGAAAGTGAAGAGGAAGCAAGCCAGAAACAGGAGATAGAGAAGGGATCATGCTAGCAGGTGTGGTGGGCTGGTCCGTGGATGGAAAACAGCACTAGGCAGTGAGGGCCAGCCTCCGGGGCTCAGGTGTTACAGGAGTTGCCTATGTAAGCAACCTAGTAGGATCTGTAGGGACAATAGCATCCTCAAAGAGATGTAGGGTCCTGAGTCTAGTGGGCATGTGTCGTGCATGCTCCATAGAGCACAAGTAGCGCACCAGGGGCTTCCAAACTGCCTCAAAACGGGTGTGGCGCATCTGGAGTCGCGCCGTAAGGAGCTCCATTGCCAAGACGTGCCACAGCCGCACAAACCAGGATGTTATGGGAGGTGTTTCAGTCTTCTTCCAATACAAGGCTATGAGTGCTTGGCCGCACCTAGCATCTGTAACGTTACAATCCAGTCATTACGGGTGAGGGCCTTAAGGTTAGATGGTCTGACACCCAGCAGGATCGTGCCTATGGCTTCAGGCAAAGGGAACCCCAGTACCCCCCTGATGTGGCTAAGGACCTCCTTCCAGAAGACGGTGAGGAGCGGACACGCCCACCATATGTGCACAAAGTCCCCCGTCGCAGCCCGACACCTCCAGCATAATGGCGAGACATTGGGGAACATCTTGTGAAGTCGCAGGGGAGTGTAATACCATTGGGTCAAAAGTTTATATGCGCTCTCTCTCTGCGGGATGCTCCGATACACCTTGGGGATATCTCTCCACACCGCTTCCCATTGTGAAGGCGTGATATCCGTATCGACCGCCATCTGCCATCGACGCTGATACGGGTGAGTGGGCATGAGTGGCGGGTGCTGTAGGATGTGATAGATCTGGGAGATCAATCGCTTCAAACCCCCAAGGGTGCGGGCCAAACGTTCGAAGGGGGTGAAGGCGCGTGTAGCCGCCCGATATACACTATCTTGAGAAGCCCAGTGTCGCAGTTGGTCGTAATGCAACCGCGCTGCAGGCTGCAAGCGAAACTCCTCACAGCATTGACTGAACGATTTAAAAGAGCCCCCGTCGAACAGGTCGCAAAGCACCCGACAGTCCTCCTGTACCCAGTTCTCAAATGCCCGGGTTTGATGGGCCGGCGGAAAGTGAGGATTTGCCGCTATGGGGGTATGCAGGGATGGGAACGTAGTAAGGCCCCTGGAGACGGCAGTGGCGTCCCAGATGTCCAGTACCGTTTTTGTGGGCACTGCCAGGTACGCACTTCTAGAGCGGGCCGCTCGGTGGAGCCAAGGCAGGTCCCAAACAGTGCGTCCCGTCACCGCCCTGTCCATGTGTAGCCACCCTTTTTCACTTTCCATGACTCCCCATTCTATCACAAATCGGAGGTGTGCGGCCCAATAGTAGTGTACCAAGTTGGGACAGGCTAGTCCCCCCCCGTCGCGCGGAGCCATGAGGATTTTCTGGGAAAAACGGGGGCGCTTGCCACCCCAGATGAAGGATATGAGCTCACGTTGCAAACTTCGTATGCAGTGCAACGGTATTGGAGTGGGGAGGCATTGAAACACGTACAGGATTTTGGGAAGGCTCGACATTTTGACTGCGTGGAGGCGGCCTAACCAGGACAGCATCAGGGGTTTCCACCGCCGCAGATCGTCTAAGACCTCCTTTCGGCAGGTCCGCCAATTAACAGAACTCCAGTCATCGAGGGAGGGGGTCAGGGTGAGACCCAAGTATTTAATATGGTGCTCAGCCCACTGGTAGGGCACAATCCCTCTCAGGGTGGAAAGGTCTTCCGCCGGGATGGTAAGGTTCAGGGCCCAGGACTTGTCGTGGTTGATCTTGAGGCCGGAGGCACTTTCGAAGAGACAAAGCGCCCTATGGACAGCCGGTAGGGAGTCTCGCGGGCACGTGAGGGTAAGGATCAGATCGTCCGCAAACATCGCCACCTTGTTGTCCCGTCCCCCATGTGCTATCCCGTGAATGTTCGAGTCGCGCCGTATAAGCTCCGCAAGGGGTTCCACTGCTAGAGCAAATAGGAGGGGTGAGAGGGGGCACCCCTGTCTAGTGCCCCTGTGAATCGCTAAGGGCTGCGTTAAGGCACCATTGACTCGAATGCGAGCGTGGGGCCCTATGTATGGAGCCATAATCCTAGCAATCATCGTTGGACCCAGCCCGAGCTTACGAAGTACTGCCCTGAGGAAGGCCCAGTCCACCCGATCAAACGCCTTCTCTGCGTCCAGCGAGAGAAGGCAGGCCGGGATTTTCCAATGCCGCGCTTTCCCTACAAGGTGCGCAAGTTTGCGCACGTTGTCCGCCCCCTGGCGATCGTGGATAAAGCCAACCTGGTCGGGGTCCACGAACCACTGCATATACGGATCTAAGCGTTGGGCGAGGATCTTAGTGTATATTTTGAGATCCGTATTAAGCAAGGCGATAGGGCGGTAGGACGTGCACAGTGCGGGGTCTTTCCCGGGTTTCGGGATTAACGCTATCTCCGCCATGCCCATGTCAGGGGATGGACCCACCTCATCTGAGAAAGAGTTGAACAACCTGAGGAGGTGAGGCCGTAACTGGGCCTGAAATGTGCGATAGAAAGATAACGGCAAGCCATCTGGGCCCGGCGTTTTCCCCAGGGATAAGTTCTTAATCGCCGTTGTGACCTCGTCTTCTGTAATGAGGTTTTCCAGCACAGTCGCGTCCCCAGGTGGTATCCGCTGCCCCTCATAATCGTCGAGAACGGCTGCTATCGCGTCTACCGATACAGGCTCACTCCTATACAGGGATGTATAGTAGTCCATAAACGCGGCCTGTTTGGATGTCTCCGTAACCACTTTCGATCCGTCCTGCAGTTGGACACTAGTTATGTGGGCCTTGGCAGCACGTGCTCTCAGCCTTCCCGCCAGTAATCGGCCTACCTTGTCGCCACCTTCAAAGTACCTTTGCTTCAAGGCCAACAGGGCACCTTCCGCCTTGTTTGTGCGCAGCAGTCTGAGTTGCCCCCTAAGAGTGGCCAATCTCCTCCTAGTGTCTCGAGACGACCGTTCCCGGTCCTGCATCTCGGCTTTCTTAATATCCGCTGCCAACTCAGCCTCCAGTTTGCTGGCAGCACACCTGCGTGCAATCGCCAGTGTGGTGATGTGGCCCCGAATCGTGGCCTTGAAGGCATCCCAAACCACTGGGAAAGGCATGTCCGGGGTGTCGTTGGAAGCGAAGTAGGCGCCTATGGCCTCCCGGATGCTATCTACATCGTCAGCATCTCGGAGGACACCCGGCGGGAGAGACCAACGGGAGACACGCATGGGACGTACCGCCGGGTCCAGAAGATGCATTTCAACATGAGCGTGATCCGACAGTGAAATGTCCGAAATGGAAGCACCCAGCGTGTCTCGGAGCAACTCCAGCGACGCAAAGAGATAATCGAAACGGGAGTAAGACCTATGGGTATGCGAATAGAAGGAGTAATCTCTAAGGTCCGGGTTATGATAGCGCCACACATCAAGCAGTCCTAAGTCTGCAATCTGCTTGCGCAGGGCAGCAGACATCACCCCTGAAGCGTTGGAGGTAGTACCACATCGATCCAAGTCCGATTCCCACACTAGGTTGAAGTCCCCACCCAGTATCAAGTGCGGGTCTCCGCAGGGTATCTGCGCCCTTAATAATGTCTGGAGATAGCGGTCTTGTAACTGGTTAGGAGCATACACATTGCATAAGGTGAGGCTGCGCCTTCCCGCACATACCGTAACCATGAGGAAGCGCCGATCCCCACTCTTATAGGGCCGGGAGTCCCCCCGCCTGAAGCCAGCTCTGCACAATATGGCCACCCCTGCAGTTTTAGTGTCCGCTGCCGCCCAGAACTGAAGAGGGTACTTGGGGTGGGCCATGCGGTGTGTGTCCCCCTGCAGTAAATGAGTTTCCTGAAGATAAATAATGTCAGGTTGCTGTTGGAGGAGGTAGCGCCAAACCTGTTTGCGCTTATTAGGGGAATTCAGGCCCTTAACGTTAAGTTATAAGACCTTCAAGGTATTAGGGACAGTCGCAGCCATAGCAAACGTCGAGCAAGATCCGCCCACGTGCCCCGCTCCCACCAATGCAAGAAAAGGAGACCACAGGAAGTCGCCAAAGAGTCCACTCCCCCCACCCAGACAGCAGTCGCCACCCCATCCCCATCCCACCACCCACCAGTCCAGAGGAAAGGGAAGAATAGAAAGACCAAGGAAGGGAAAGCAAATAAGAGAAGAGAGAGAGAAAGAGGAAGAGAGAGGGAACAGCAGGAGGCCAAGCACGCCTCAAATAGCAGTACAGTTTTTAACACACGCAACACTCATGTGCATGCTGGTACAGGCCTGGGGTGACCTCTCTGATGAACCACCAACCCATCTGCTGATACAATACTTGCAAGTGATGGGGAACGGGTCCCATGTGGTGCATTGACTGGCGCAGGCCCTCCACATCCACACACAATTTTCTTCCCAGCGCTTGCAGGACAGGTGGGCGGAGGACAGGGGTCGAGAGTGGACTAATAGGGAGTGGGCGATAGTGCTGGCTGGCGCAACTAATATTCCACGCAATTCCCGCTTTAAAACTATCCAATTCTACATTATACATCGCGCATATTCATCCCCAGACAAGATCAATCGCTATTTCAGAATTACCACGTCTGCATGCTCGAGATGTGGGCTAGTCGATGCAGGCTTATTGCACATGCTCCGGTCCTGCCCCTCACTGCATACTTACTGGCGAGCGGTGTCTGCCTCATTGGCTGCGGGAGTGGGTGGTGAACTGCAACACACATGGGGAACATGCATACTAGGTCTATACAAAAGGACGAAGCTGACAAGAGTTCCCGCTAGATTTTGGGACCTTGGTTTGATAACGGCAAAAAGGCTCATCACTAAACGCTGGAAGACCAGTAAACCCCCCCAGGTGGCATATTGGCGCAGCTCCTTTGATAATTGGGCAAGAGCAGAAAGCACAGCCTTGCACAGGTAAGAAACGGCGGGACTCTGAGCATATCCCATTGCCCAGACCTGGGACGACACCTTGGCCGCTATTCACCGGGCATGCCTTCAGAGTGGAAACACTTAGACGCACCTCACCTGACTCGACTCTCGGCTATTACGCTAACTCCAGATGTGGTCCAGCACTGCAGTCCTGCACTTGGACCCCGGCGTGGGTAAAGGCTGTGCCGGAGCAAACGAGACGCGCTCACACAACGCAACCAGACAAATATGGCTCCCGCCGTACCATTAGCGCCGGGCTGAAGAAGGCTGTAATGCCAGAAACCGGTCCTCGGAAGCTTGTTTCCGGTCCAGGGAAAGCATGGCTTGGCAGTTCGGGCTGGACTGTTCCCATAGGGCACAGGGTCAGACTGATTTGCATATAGCCATGTCTGAACTGGGGTGGCAGAGTGGGCTAAAGAACGGTGATGGATCAAACCCAGATCTTTTGACTGGGTGTGAGTGTTTGATTGGTTCAGATGCTCCGTCCATCACCACCCCCTTTTGTACCGCTTTGGCCGCCATAAGTGTGGCAGGGTATGCTCAGACGTGAGTCCCTTGCTCACTTTGCCACTGGATTCAAGCAACCTGGGCTGAAGACGGCTGTAATGTCAGAAACCGGTCCTCGGAAGCTTGTTTCCGGTCCAGGGAAGGCATGGCTTGGCAGTTCAGGCTGGACTGTTCCCATGAGGCACAGGGTCAGACTGATTTGCATATAGCCATGTCTGAACTGGGGTGGCAGAGTGGGCTAAAGAACGGTGATGGATCAAACCCAGATCTTTTGACTGGGTGTGAGTGTTTGATTGGTTCAGATGCTCCGTCCATCACCACCCCCTTTTGTACCGCTCCCGCCGTACCAGAGCGGAAGCCGTAGTTGCCCCCTTTGGGCCCCCCTGTCCCCCCTTCTTGTGCCTGCCTCGCCCCCCCTCCTCCCCCTTGAACCGAGCCACCTGCGTGTCCCCCCCCCTGCTTCATGGGACAGCCGCACTGCGCATTGGATATCTCACATTAGCGATAGCACAGCACAAACGACCAGCCACTCTTTTGTTTGTTTGCTTCTGATTTTTCACGTTTTATGATGTCATTGTTTCTCATTTTATGGTGAAAAGTTCTGAAAAACAAGTATATTGTTTTGAATATCGAATGACAACCACACTACGCTGAGCCTGCCCTAATGAGTGTCCGAATGGGATCAGTTGTAGTGGCACTGTGGCCTGGTGGACAGGCACGTTTTCCCGATGAACATGACAGTGAGCCTGCCATTGCAGCGGAACCACTGGATATTGATGCACATGATTAGATACATTGCGATGCCATGTATGCAATGCATTTTCTTTTCTTGTTTCATATGCTTTCAAAGCCTACCGGCACCTTTGAAGAAGTGGCATTGATTCCCTTTGGATGATGTTCTTCTTATTACCTTTATGTGACCACACCATTTCTTGGCTAATTGTTTTTTTAGGTACACCTGATCCGCAAATGATATTTAGCAAGTAATGACATTACAGCAAACTGTTGTTGCCAACATATACCTTTGTATGACCGCGATTTTTTTAGATATGTCTCCACTGTAAATTCTTTGATAAGTTATGCAATCCTAATAAGAAATGTAATAAAAGATATTCCAACAAAAAAAAAATGGGTGATGTGCCTCACAATAGCCTCACAAGAGCACTTGTTGTGCATGATTTGAGCCTTGGGTCGTGCACACCAAGGGAACACTGGGTTCCATGCATGAAGTGAGCACGGAGGGCTGTACAGTTCAAAGGTACCAGGTGTTGTGCATTAGAGGTATAGAGGGATGTGCATACACAATGCAGGCACATGATAATATGCAACAGCAGACCCACATGACTGTGCAGTAGGGTGGCACACACAGTTTGATGTAAAAAGGATTCAAGTTGTCAGGAGTTGAGCAGTTTATGTAGTACTGATTTCTTTTTAGAGTTTTGTGGTTTGAATTATTTCTTCCATAATAAATGCTGGACTAAAGGTTGCATAATGTAAAGAAAATGAATAATATGAATAGATAAACAACACAAGGCAGATATTTTGGGAGGCAACAAAGTTCTTCACATGCATTTGATTTATTCTTTAGTGGTCGGAAAGCTATTAGTCAGTAGATATTATATTTGAAGCTGCCTGCTGTGAGACAGACAGAAACTTGCAGATCACATATGTGTAGAAATCACAGCTGCATGTGTGACACCCTAAGCCGGTCATGTTTTTTGGCCAGTTATGTTTTGCAGATTTGTAGAGGGCACTATCGCCCGGGAGGTTATCATGGTGAGAATTGGGTGTTAGCCTAGCCAAACCTAAGGCCTAGTGGGACTATTTGAAAAGCCAGCTTCTTGAGAAACTCAAGCAGTAAGGAGGAAGCTCTAATGTAATGTGGTAGGTCATTCTACGCTTTAGGATCCATGAAGAAGAAGGCTCAGCGGCTGGATCAGGTTTTCTGTATACGTGGGATTTATGCGGGTAAACATCTAGCCAAGTAGAGGAGTCTGGCATATGTGATTGTTGATGTATGCAAGGCCTGTGTTATGTAGTGCCTTGAAAGTGCGGGTGAAGAGTTTGAATTGTGCTAATTTGTGTATGGGGAGCCACTGGAGCTCCTTAAAGTGTGGTGTGATGTGAATGTGTCAGAGGAGGTTGAGAGTGATTATGGCAGCTGATTTCTGGATTATATGCAGCCGTCTGGTGGGTTTTTTGATCCTGGCATACAGGGTGCTCCGGTAGTCTAGCTTGCCTGTGACGAGGGCATGCATGACGGTTTTACAGGTGCTGATTCTGAGCCATTTGACAATCTTCTTCAGCATTTCCAGGGTATAGAGGCATGAATCGGTGACGGTATTGACATGGGTGGTCATGTTGAGTTTGCTGTCAATGACGATACCAAGGTTCTCGCATGGGTGGTGGTAGGGGGTGACAGTCCTAGCTCATGTTAGCCACCTGGTGGAGTCCTACAGTGAAGTCCTCTTCCCGAAGATCACAATTTGAGTCTTGTCGGTGTTCATCTTTAGGAAGTTGGTCTTCATCCAGCGGGCGATTTCAGTCATGCAGGCACTGAACTTGATCTGGGTTCTGGGTGTCTTTTCTGTGAGGGAGAAAATGAGTTGTGTGTCGACTGCGTAGGAGAGGACATTGATATTGTGAGAGTGGAAAATGTTGACTAGAGGGAACATATATGCCTTGTAAAGAGTCAGGCTAAGGAAGGATGATTGAGGAACTCCGCATATGAGATCGTGGGCATCCAGGTGTACAGTGCCAGACTCACTTGCTGGATCCTTTGGGTCAGGAAAGAGCAGATCCAATGAAGTGTGGGACCATGGATTCCAATATTGTGCAGGCGTTTGATGAGGATGGGGTTAGAGAGTGTGTC
This sequence comes from Lissotriton helveticus, assembly GCF_964261635.1. Classification (NCBI taxonomy): domain Eukaryota; kingdom Metazoa; phylum Chordata; class Amphibia; order Caudata; family Salamandridae; genus Lissotriton; species Lissotriton helveticus. Next base: position 103,280,167 of record NC_136063.1, read on the forward strand.
AATTTCTCCAGAGAGGTCCAAGAGGAGGTCCAAGAAGAGAAGGATGAGGGCTGCTATGTCTCCTCTGTCCAGAGTCACGAGGACGTCATCAGTGGCAGTGATGAAGACAGTTTCTGTACTGTGATTGGGTCTGAAGCCAGACAGACTGGTGTCAAGGATTTGGTGGTTGTTGCAGTACTCGAGGAGGTGTCAGTTGATGATTCCGTCTAAGACCCGGAAATGGTAGTAGGGAGATTGGGCTGCAGTTGGCGAGCGTTGAAATGTTCGTGGAGGGTTCCTTTAGCAATGACAGGACAGTAATGTGTTTCTAAGAGTCTCGGGAGGTCACAGAAGAGGTGCAGGCATTCAGGATGGATGTGCGAGAATGGTGCTGATGGATTACATTCTTCGGGAGAAAGTGTGGTGGGCCCAGGAGCATTTGGCATGCTGGGATTTCTTAAGCCTATAAGAGTGATGACATCTGCCACAGATAGCGATGATTCCCATGAGGTACACCACTTTGTTAAAATTGTTAGTGTTTGTTTCTTGTGAAGTGATGAACAACTCAAAATTACTAACAATCACCCAGCTAGGGCAGAGAGATACAAAAACGTTACTTGGAGGTCATTTTGTTCTTTACAGCTGTGACATCAGGTACAAGAGCTTTCCTAAATAACGTCACTTCTGTGGAATATAGTGTTACTGTGTCCCCACCAGTGCCTCAAATTTAAATATAAAACTGCAGGTACTCACTGTCGGAGAGGACCTGAGTAGTACTCTCCTGTAAAAAAGTACTGCAATCTTACTGATGTGCAGGTATGCACCCTTTCAAATACAAGAAATGCAAGTACTGAGTCCCTGAATGTGCCTGCCCATTTAAAGCCCTGCTTCCCATACACAGGAAAATCAAATGACAAAATATCTCAAGGAGAGGATTTCAAGGAAGCACCAGAGGGCCACTGGTCCAAACACAAGAGAGACAAGGGAGACTGCGTAAATTACCTGTACAGTCTCCATCGATCGTTCAGTGGTAATGACCAGAGGTTACGAATTAGGGGAACCTCATCCTGGCTCATTATGTCCTCTTCCTGCAGTCTGGAACGAATGCTGGCATTGTATTCACTAAAATGGAGAGGAAAGGCAGCATAGATGACAAATATATCACAGTTTAGCAGGATTATGTTTATTGAAGCCTGTCATTCATACCAAAAATCACAAATATTTCAACCAGGTCAGCTGTGTTGAGTGCTCTACTCCACTCATTGTGTGAAGGGGAACCCTCATCACATCAGATACATCATTTGTAATATCACATACTTATGCAGGTTCTTGTAGTAGGTTAAGTTCACTGAAGAAACATGTTACTTGCAGGGCTTAATGTGTAAAAGAAATAAGTGCAAGGGCTCAAAGTTCTGCTCAGAAGCCTGCGGCGGCACTACTGCATGTGGGAGTGCCTAATATTGGGTTATATGTATATATATATATATATATATATATATATATATATATATATATATATATATATATAATTCACTGAAAAAAACATAGGTTTCAGGCCTTATATAGTTAGGAATTTGCATTTAAAAAACCTTTAAAATTCACTCAAAAAACTATAAGTTTTAGGGGTGCTATAGTTAGCTGGACATTTCACTCATACAAAACCATTGAAATTGCTCCTATATAGTTAGTTGTACTAACTATATTCCGCGCACCCGCAATCCACTGCTGATAATGTCACATATTACATCATTCATGACATCACTGATGACATCTCAAATGACATCACTGATGACATCACTGATGCCATCATCCACTGACTGTGGTTTGCTTCGTTATTTAAATATGCATTATATATATAGCAATTTGCATTGAAGAATGAGTGGATATATAAAAATAAATATTTGGATGCAGGATTTAGTAGCAGTGTAATTGACTGTTTACTTGACCAATTTATAGTGTCTCACTAAATATAGTGGATAGTGACTAAACTGTTTGAATATCTGTATCACTTTGTCAGTTGTTGTGTAAACTGGTTCTCCAGTTGGTTACTAGCTATGTGAAAGTCTGTATTAGTTATTAATTAGTTAACTGAGTATTTGTATGGGAGAGTGAATGTGTGTGTGGTTCGGTGGGGGGTGTGTGACTGCCCAAAGATGTGTGAATAGTTGATTCACTAGATATATGAAGTTAAAACTACATGTTCTAACAGTTGTTTGGGTGAGTGAATATCTTTATGGGTGTGGTGATGAGCAAATATATTTCTCAATGGTACATTTCCAACAAACTAGAAAAATAAAAGGCAGTGTATGTGTCAGTTGTTGTATATAAATAAGTATACATAAGACTCAATGATTGTGTGAGTGACTGTATGGATAACTTTATACTTGTAATAATGATTTGATAATTCACTAAGTATGACTTACTATCTAAATGAATAGATGAAGGTGTGTTTGTATAAGTGTGTAGCTAAGTAAATATGTAAGTATGATCCATTGTTTGCATAAGTGAGTAGGATGACTTCATATGTGTATAGTATGTGTGCTGGTGTGTAATGTCGATTTAGGTGTATAAGTATTTTTGATAGTGTTCTATTGTTCATTGACAGCATGTATGAGTAAATCTACAGGTAAGTGATTAGATGTGTGTATACAACTAAAATCACCGAGTGGGTTTTTAGATACTTGTATTGCTGTAACAATGGATTCAAATATGATACTCTTTATTTTACAAAGAGTGATGAAATATTTTACTAGTGTATGAAAAGGTGTATGTGATTGTCACGTGGATGATGTCATCAGTGATGTCTTCAGTGATGTCATTTGAGATGTCATCAGTGATGTCATTGACCATGTCATGAATGATGTAATATGTGACATCATCAGCAGTAGATTGCGGGTGCGCGAAATATAGTTAGTACAACTAACTATATAGGAGCAATTTCAATGGTTTTGTACGAGTGAAATGTTCAGCTAACTATAACACCCCTAAAACTTATAGTTTTTTGAGTGAATTTTAAAGGTTTTTTAAATGCTAATTCCTAACTATATAAGGCCTGAAACCTATGGTTTTTTCAATGAATTTCAAAGGTTTTTTAAATGCTAATTCCTAACTATATAAGGCCTGAAACCTATGGTTTTTTCAGTGAATTTGCAAGGTTTTTTAAATGCTAATTCCTAACTATATAAGGCCTGAAACCTATGTTTTTTTCAGTGAATTTCAAAGTTTTTTTAATGCTAATTCCTAACTATATAAGACCTGAAAGCCCACCAGGAATCTCCAGTATGCGCCAGGGGATTGCATTGCAGAGAGGTGTAATGAAGCCACGCCCCTTTTTACACCTCTCTGCAACGCAGCCCCCGTGCATGTTTGAAGAGGGGGAACTAATTTCCCTTGCATACTGGGGGCCCCGGGGGGCCAACTAGCCCACCTTAAACCTCCAGTATGTGCCAGGGGGCTGCATTGCAGAGGTGTAATGAGGCTATGCCCCTTGTTACACCTCTCTGCAACGCAGCCCCCTGGCGTGTTTGCTGAGGGGGAACTAATTCCCCTTGCATACTGGGGGTCCCTGGGGGCCAACTAGCCCACCAGGAGCCTCCAGTATGCGCCAGGGGGCTGCATTGCAAAGAGGTGTAATGAGGCCTCACCCTTTTTTACACCTCTCTGCAACGCAGCCCCCGTGCATGTTTGAAGAGGGGGAACTAATTCCCCTTGCATACTAGGGGTCCCTGGGGGCCAACTAGCCCACCTGGAACTTCCAGTATGCGCCAGGGGGCTGCATTGCACAGAGGTGTAATGAGGCTCTTTTTACACCTCTCTGCAACGCAGGCCACTGGCGCGTTTGCAGAGGGGGGACTAATTCCCCTTGCATACTGGGGATCCCTGGGTCATACCTGCCGAAATTCCGAACGATTGAAAATGACTTTTCTTGAGAAACATTTGGATTTGGATTATCATGTCCTATACTTTGGAATTTTTGAAAGACTGACTTTGAGGATGCTATAAATTACTCAAGTCTGCCTGAATTGTGTGGGTAAAATTGATACCTAGTCACTTTGAATAAGAATGTACTTACGTCTCGTCTAACATTTGGAAGAAATATCTAGTTATATGACAACAGGATACCGACATAACTTGAAGGAAATAAGAACGCCCTGAAGAAGTTCTGTTGTACAGAACGAAACGCGTCAGCTGGCTGTGGTACATAAACGGAAGGAAAATAAAAGCATTTGAATATACACCAAGATTCAGCGCTTCAATAAGGACTCTAAGTGATATGATTTTATTGGACTTATTGTGCAAGTGGTGCTGTGCCAAACTTTGGAATATTCTCCACCACTCTCTACTACTTACTCTCTACTACTCCACTACTCTCTAATACTCACTCTCTACTACTCATTCTCTACTACTCTACTACTCTCTACTACTCTCTCTCTACTACTCACTCCCTACTACTCACTATCTACTACTCTCTATTACTCACTCTCTACTACTCTCTACTCTCTACTACTCACTCTCTACTACTCTCTCTCTACTACTCACTCTTTACTACTCACTATCTACTACTCACTCTCTACTCTTCACTCTCTACTACTCTCTACTACTCACTCTACTACTCACTCTCTACTACTCACTCTCTACTACTCTCTCTCTACTACTCTCTACTACTCACTCTCTACTACTCTCTACTATTCTCTCTCTCTGCTACTCACTCTCTACTACTCTCTACTACTCACTCTTTACTACTCTCTACTACTCACTCTCTACTGCTCTCTACTACTCACTCTACTACTTATTCTCAACTACTCTCTACTACTCACTCTCTACTACTCTCTACTAATCACTCTACTATTCACTCTACTACTCTCTACTACTCACTCTCTGCTACTCTCTCTACTGCTCTCTACTACTCACTCTCTACTCTATTACTCACTCTCTTCTCTCTACCTCTCTACCTCTCGCTACTTCTCTCTCTACTAGTCTCTACCTCTCTACCTCTACCTCTACCTCTCTAACTCTACACCTCTACCTCTCTACCTCTCTCTACACGCACACATATACACATATATATATATGCATATGCATTTATGGATGTGTATATATATATTCAGTGAAAAAACCATAGGTTATAGACCATATATAGTTAGGAATTAGCATTTACAAAACCTTATTTTACTCACACAAAACCATTGATATTCCATATATAGTTAGTTGCACTAACTATATATTGCGCACCCGCAATCCACTGCTGATGATGTCACATATTACATCATTCATGACACGGTCAGTGACATCACTGATGACATCACTGATGACATCTCAAATGACATCACTGATGACATCACTGATGACATCTCATTTGACATTAATGGTCACATCACTGATGATATCATTCATGTGACAATACAATGCATCTCTTCACACTTTAATATAACCTCTGTTACACCCAGTGTTAAATACAGAATATAATTTTTTAAACCATTGACACACCAATACTAGTTACTACATACGCACTCACTGATTCCTATGTTTACACACACATTCACTCATTCACCCATACAATCATTCATACATACAATCACTCATCTTTACAACACTATCATATGCACTCATACACCTATACAGACACTCACACTCTGCCACTCATCCATGGAGTTACTCATACACCTAGTCAGTCCTGTAAAGAATCAATCACACTTCCATTTTCTATTTTTTCCATTTTCCATTTAAACATAGAGTACCTTACATTTTCAAACATATACTAACACATACTTACTCTCTTATATAATCATTGATACAAGTACACATTGATCTGCACAGAGTCACACATCTCCCAGCCAGCCACACACACACTCATACAAATACTTGGACAATCAATCAATAACCCATATAGTTACTCATATAGCTACTGATCAACACATGCAGCAGTTTACAGAACAACAGACATAATGATGCACAAATTAAGACAGTTTAGTCACTAACCTTTGCACTCAGTGAGACACATTTAATCACTCACTCATACAGTCAGTCACGCACCTACTAAATCTTTTATTTAGACACTTATACATCCACTCATTCTTCAATATGTAAGACATATTTTAACTTTACAGAAACATACAGTCACTGGATGTTGTCATCAGTGATGTCATCAGTGATGTCATTTGAGATGTCATCAGTGATGTCATCAGTGATGTCACTGACCATGTCATGAATGATGTAATATGTGACATCATCAGCAGTGGATTGCGGGTGCGCGATATATAGTTAGTGCAACTAACTATATATGGAATATCAATGGTTTTGTGTGAGTAAAATAAGTTTTTGTAAATGCTAATTCCTAACTATATATGGTCTATAACCTATGGTTTTTTCACTGAATTTTCAAGGTTTTGTAAATGCTTATTCCTAACTATTTATGGTCTATAACCTATGGTTTTTTCAGTGAATATATATATATATATATATATATATATATAATGTATTGGATAATTCAAAAGAAATTGCCACGGTCTCTTCGTTGTTTAAATGTTTTTACTGTTTTTGTTTTGTTGTATATATTTATAAGTTATTAAAGTTTTATAATCCTACTACTTTGTTGGAGTGCTATATATTTTTAATATGACACATAATTGTAAAAACTTTGATGTACAAAGAGTCATCCCTGGAATCTTCCGCTTCAGGCTCGGTCCCCTCCCCAATCACAATACAGGATGGTTTTCAGATAGTAGGAACACGTGTGGTGTGACGGATCTCATCGGGTGTGGGCCTTGATCTACTATAACTCCTTTGAAGAGGGGTGATTCTTTACAGCTGGGGCCATGAACTACATCTGCAGGGCTAGCTGATAGCCTGGACAATCGGACACAGAGGAAGAGGAGTGTCAGAGGGTGCTGTAGTGAATAGGGCGAAAGGGAGGTGTCGGGCGGGCACAGAGTGTGATTCTCAAGGAAGAGCAGCGCAGATGGGGGGAGGTTTATTGCCCATGCATAACACAGAGAGCGGGGGTGACCAGTGCCTGGGGAAGATGCTTGCGAAGGTGGGGAGCCATGCTAAGGATCGACAGCGTGCAGAGAGTGGGTCTGGTCAAGGCATCTAAAATGGCTGCCGTGCACGACAAAAGTGTGGCATTTCAAAAAAGGCAAGATGGCGCAGACAATGTTTTTCAACACTTCCTCATTTCCTTCGAATCGAACGTTAACAGACGTTGGTGCATATTACCAAAGTTAAGCGATATTTATCGCTAACGATGCTTAGCAACGAATTTTTTACCGCTAAGCATCGTCAGAAATTATCGAAGATAAACCTTGCTATTATCAAGGTTTATCGCAAATGCGATAAAAAACGGCCGCAATGCATGAATATCGCTAAAAAGTCAGCGATATTCATGCATTACCGAGCTAATGCTCTTAGCCATGTTATCCACCTCCCATTGGATAACATGGCTAAGAACTGCTCAGGGCAGGTGTTAGTTTTTGGAGATATTCGCGCTTAGCGCGAATATCTCCAAAAGTTGGTAATAGGAGATAGATATCTTGCATGTTGTAATGCAAGTTATTGTGGTATATGGAACTCATACCATAATCTCTCAGGAAAGCAGAAACTGATCCTTTTGGGACCGCCTGAGAAGGCCTAGGAGGTGAGGGGTACTCTACTTTGCCCCCTTTTCACGTTCCGAACTATTTTTTTTTACTCTCTTCTGTAATTACACAAAATGGCAGCGATAAGATGCATCAGAGACAGACAGTGAGAGAAAGGAGGCCGGAGATGAAGAAGAGATGTCAAATACACATTGGAGATAATATAGTGGGAGAAGGAAAGTAAATATGAGTAAACTTACCATGTAACATAAAAATGTTGCACTCTATACTATAAGTCTCATTTTATACTACAATCACTTCGCTACAACCTCATAAATTAAAAATAAAAATGAATAATGTCTCAAACAATTTTTGATTTCTAAATATAAATTTATTCTTCTGAATTTTCAAAATTTGAAAGAACTAGTAACATGTCCTCATCAGGAATTTCCTCTTCAATCATCTCATCTGGAATCTCCTCATGAAAAGTCTGCAATGATGATTCTTCTAACTCTATGGTCTCCAAACATTCGATAAATTCGCCATCAACAGATTGATCCAAAAAATCATTCAAGTCATCTCCTCCTTGTGACAATATTTCATTATTGGTGCTCTCAATTTCAATACATGTAGTGGATAATTCAAAAGAAATTGCCACGGTCTCTTCATTGTGAGCCATTTTATTTTGAAATTGCTTGCTGTAAATTGCAGAAAAAAATAATCACTTTCATTTATCGTTTTTAGTAATACATAATATAAAACTAACTTTATCAAGTATTTAGTATAACAGAAGGACTGTAAATAAATAACAGAAAACATTTTTCAAATTATCTTCAAGTGTACAACATAGTTCCCCTTACAAATTAAAAACTCACCTTTTTAAAAGTAGGAGAAGTGTTAGTACTGTGTAAATCAAACACCAGCAATTGACCACCAAAAATTCCTCACAAATGTACCTCAGACAGTAGTATCACAAAATGGCTGTGGTTTCTTCTCATTTTAGATATATACATAACCAATTAACTTTCATCACACACAAATACAAAACCAAAGTAACATTTTAATTGGTTCTAAATTTCAACACTTTCAAATGTGTTTTCCCCATGCAATTTTCCATAGGACATTTAGATACGTCTACAGCCTGAATGGCTGAACGGAATTACACCAAACTTGGCAAAATGGTACATCAAACCTAAGAGGTCAGGGAGGATCTACTATGCCCCCTTATGGTCATTTGCCCCTTCGCTTTGGCCTCCTCTTGTCTCTCGATCCTACCGAGAGACAAGATGGCGGCCACTACGGACTGTTTGGAATGTTTACAGACGCCGGAGAACCAATCAGCTTCGCAAAGCTCCGTAACGCGAAAAGTACGCGAAGCGGAGCGCTGTTACAGATATATATCTTTTTTTGAACGTTAATTTCTCAAAATCCACTGGAGCACATATATTGAGACCTAGCAAAGGCACATCGGGCTACCAGTCCCTACAATTTTGCCAAGTTTCGTGCAAATCCATTCAGCCGTTCGATTATTATTATTATTTTTTTTTTTTTTTGCCCCGCGGGGCCCTTTTAAAACCTCCACATCAAACCTAGAGGGTCAGGGAGGATCTACTATGCCCCCTTATGGTCATTTGCCCCTTCGCTTTGGCCTCCTCTTGTCTCTCGATCCTACCGAGAGACAAGATGGCGGCCGCTATGGACTGTTTGGAATGTTTACAGACGCCGGAGAACCAATCAGCTTCGCTTCACAAAGCTCCGTAACGCGTAAAGTCCGCGAACCGGAGCGCTGCCTGGTCCGCTGTTACAGATATATATCTTTTTTTGAACGTTAATTTCTCAAAATCCACTGGAACACATATATTGAGACCCAGCAAAGGCACATCGGGCTACCAGTCCCTACAATTTTGCCAAGTTTCGTGCAAATCCATTCAGCCGTTCGGGCTAAAAGTGAGGCCAACCGCCCTATGGAAAACTCAATGTTAAAAACACGTTTTGGGACCCCCCTTTTTTCTCGGCCCCCCTTGACGAACCCCCTCCCAAATTTTCAGGGGCTGCTCAGAAACAAAATGTTCCATTTTCCTGAAAATTTCAGCCAATTCCGTCCACAAACGCCAAAGTTATTAGACATAGAATTTTCAAAAATCCCATAGAGAAAAAATCCTAACTATATATACCTACTGGCGACCGCCAGTAGGTAATACACATACATATATAAACATATATAATCTGCATATCTTTATAAATACAAATATAAATGCATGCATACATATACATATATGCATACATATGCATGTTATTTACATGAAAGTTTTAAAAACACTAATAAAAGCAAAGCTAAAAAGCCACCTCATTACAAACAGAATGGCTTTAACTTAAACGAGGGCGAGATCTATTGCATTTTCAATGCTTGTTTACTTTGGTTCCATCAAGAAGGCATTCAGATGTGTCACACATTTGCCATAAATTCTGAATGATAGCACTCTAGTTGCTCATTAGATCACTGTAGTAAAGCTACTGCTCACTAGGGAAGTCTGCTGCTAATCATACTTTCTATGGCAAAATGAACCCCCTCATTTTGTTCCTTATCACTTCATTCCAATCAAGATGGCTTCTGGTGTGCCATACTTTTGTCATAAGTAAGACTGTTAGCGCTCTAGTTGTTCTTTAGAACACTCTGGGACATTCTGTCATTGGGCTATACTTGGGCTACATCTAGGTGATATTTGGGCTACATTTGGGCTCTTTTGTCTCTGGTGGCCATCTTGGGAGACTGCATGTCAGAATTTTTTAATGAAATAGAAGAGGATTTGGGAAGTCACTCAAAATGTGCCCTAATGTTTCTTTCTGCAGCACTAATCATACTTTCTATGGCAAAATATATCCCCTCATTTTGTTCCTTTTTAAATTAAATGTTTTAAGAGTTACCACTTTATTCTAATCAAGATGGCTTCAGGTGTGCCATACCTTTGTAATACGTAGGACTGTTAGCGCTCTAGTTGTTCTTTAGAACACTCTAGGAGGCTGCAGTAGAACACAAAGGAATCAACTGACAGTCTCTGTCCTTGTTGGATGTACATGTTTTACTGAGAATGTCAGACTTCATGCTCACATGACTGAGAAAGATAATGTGGATTTACAGAAAATATGCTTTCAGTTTAGCTTATAGATCCCCTTCCAAACCACTGTGGGAAAAGCATGAGATAATAGTTTTCTTTCAAACATGATTCATGATATCCCAGCAGAAGGGTTTTTCACATGGTAAAATCACCTTAGAACACACCACAATTCCTAAAATGAGTATGGTACCATCAACAAATGATTTATAATGTAACTAAAGTCCTAAAACCCTCTGTTAACTACAATGCTTTTTAATGAGGTGCTATCATATATATTGGTCCCAAGATGGCTGCCAACACTTCTTGGATGAAGTGCTGACAGCCAATCAGATCTCACGATGAGATGTGTGGTTAGGCTCCGCCCAGATATATATGTGTTTTTGAAGTTAATTGTCATAAAAACCACTGGAGCAATTTTCACCAAATATAGCAAAGGCACTTCTGCGTACCAGTCCCTACAATTTTGCCAAGTTTGGTGTAATTCCGTTCAGCGGTTCGGGCTGTACCCTTGTCAGAACATCCTATGGAAATTAACATGGGGAAAACACGTTTTGGGACCCCCCTTTTTTCTCAGCCCCCACTTCACGAATCCCCCCGAAACTTTCAGGGAAGGAGCGCAGCGGAGCTGGCCAAAATTTCGGAAAATTACACGCAAATTCCTCAACCGGCGCCAAAGATATTCCCAATAGAATGTTGCGGATTTCATATGGTAGCTAGGTCCTAACTATATATATCTACTAGCTATCGCCAGTAGGTTATATATATATATATATATATATATATATATATATATATATATATATATATATATATATATATATATATATATTACCTACTGGCGGTCGCCAGTAGGTAGTTACAGTTAGGACCTTGTTTCTATTCAAAAAGCGTTTTTTGTTTTCCCAATAACTTTGACGTCGTTTGACGAATCTTCACAAAATCTTCAAAACTAGTGGCCCGCTCCGGTCAGCTCCTGTCTTGAAAGTTTTGGGGTGATTCGTCGAGCGGGTGCAGAGAAAAAAGGGGGTCCCAAAATGCATTTTCCCCATGTTAATTTCCACAGGAACTTTCAGACAAAGCTACAGCCTGAACTGCTGAACGGAATTAGACCAAATTTGGCAAAAAGGTAGATCTTGGTTCAGAAAGAGCCCTTTTTTTAAATGCTGTAAATCCGTTCAGTAGTTCCAGAGAAATTTAAAAAAGAAACATTTTCGATATCTGAGCACAGAGGAGAAGTCGCAAACCCTCCCGAGCATGAGCTTCATTCTAATTGGCTGTCAATACTTCAAACCAGGAAGTGTTAGCAGCCATCTTGTGACTCGGTAAAACCGAGTCACAAGAAAATAGCGAAAAAGAGGTTGAAAATCAAGACAAGGGGGCAGGGTAGAAAGACCCTGACCCATTAGGCCTGCTCAGGGGGTCCTACAAAAAACCCAAGGACCAAAAAAGAATTAAAAAAACGAAAAGAATTGGTCAAATTTGCCCTGGGGTCGCAAATCTGGCAGAGAAAATTATAAAAAATGAAGCGCGGCCTTCCGCGCTTTGTTATTTTTAAGCCCCCGGATGGGCCAGGTCACGGGGGCCTTGTCAAATTGTATAGCGGGGGCCCCCGGAGCCCCGGGGACCGCCTCCTCCCTGGGGCTTTTTTCATTCTTTGCGAGGGCATGCAGCCCCCCCCCCCCACACGCCCTGGGTGTAGTGTAGTTCGTATATTCCCAATAGGCTCTGCGCATTGGAATAATATACACTATAGATTCGACATAGGACTGAGGTCAGTATGTCTCTTTCGAGTATACTAAACTTAATTGTGTGTGCTAGCTAACTCAGAGGTCACTAGAAACTTTCTCGAGTAAACAAGAAGGAATTAGTTTCTGACAACCGCATAAACATGACAACTTTGTTTCCCTTAGAGTCGAAACATATCTTCAGCGTCGTGGAAACAATAGATAACTATTTCACTCAGTCAATCGTGCATGCTTCGTTTCTACAGAGTTTGCACAGAAATAGAGAGACATGTGTCTCAATTAAAGGGTTTATTGAACAGTCTTCTTTCTTACGCACGAGAGGTGAACTTCTACAATCGTTAGACAGAATGCAAAGTATAATGCGTACATCGTAAACAGTGATATAAAATAATACTGTAATAGCATTGTCTGTTGCTATGACATGTAAAAATACATACATAAACAACACAACCGAAAATACTCAATTGGTGCTTCTAAAATATGCCTCCCCCAGTGTACCGAACCTAGGTCTAGTACGAGGGAAGAAGCAGGTGCTGTCTTTGGCAATTCTTGGCAAAAACTAAACCTATGCTAAAGGTTTCTCTAGGTTCTATTCAGCTCCATACCTTAGAATGAGAGAGGTAGGTATCTCTTTCACGGACTCAATTTCCCAACACCCCACAAGGGGAGTCAGAAACTCTGGAGCTGGATTCTCGGCAGGAGGATGACAGCTTATGGTCAGTGCGTCAGCTGGAGAGTTGGCTTCCTTCAGCACTTGCTCTAGCGAGCTGCGTCGTGCAAGTAGGTAGTCGAACTGCACCGAACCACACCGTGCTTTGCCATAGCAAGTGAAGGTATATTTATACCTTGAAGGTGTTTAGGAATGCTAGCTTTGATGTAAAGAGCGGCATATGAACGTCATGAATGAACCCCTAAGGAATAGATGTTCATGCAGAATAAATGAGTTCTTGGAGAAATCTATATCCAAGCAAGGGGATGTCCCTAACAGCGTAAAAGTCTGGGTTTCATAGAAATCGTTGTGACGTAGATGAATGGATGGAAGCAGCCATGCCTGTATTTGGGCAGCATGGACTATGCCTAAATAAGGACTGAATTTCTATGCCTATATATGGGCAATGTGAATTGTACCTATATAAGGGCATGAATCGGGAAATTCATTCGGAATCTAAAATCAAACAAGACACCACTCCACTTTCTTATGTACGCCGATACTAAATTCTAAACATGTTGAAACATATCTAAAACATATCTACACATGAAGTGTTAAATCCCACCCAAACATATTAAAAAATGCATTGGTACCGGTTGTACACAAAAATAAGCATAGGTGCTGTACGCATTTAAAGCAATGTTTCATTCGAAGCATAGTTGTTGACATTTGAATGCTACCTGAATGAATCACCAAAATATACATTTATGAAATGGCTTGTAAATACAGAAGAAAAAGGTGCCGAAACCAATTCATGTCAGATTACATAAAACTGTTTGTATGTGGACAAGGTCAAATATTGTCACTGGAAGTACTCAAAGAAATCTTGTTCTCTATGAATAGTTCTACTATAAGCAGATTACTTGTGCCTAAAAAATGAAAAAATACAAATTTGGAAAAATAAATTTATCATAGGAAAAAGAGTTCCAAAGATAGTACCTTGTTTTGAAAAATGATGGTCAAATTCAAAGTCTCTCAGAACACTGTGTACAAAAATCAAAAGTCTATTTTAGGGCTTGGAGAAAACATGAAATCTTCTAAGTCTGTTGAGAAAAAATCGTCTAGCATCGTAGGTGAAAGTTGGATTACCACGTTTAGAAGATTAACTGCACATAGATGTGAAGCATCGCCGTCAGCAGTGGTCGCATTAGCAATGTTCGTAATGGATGGTACCTGCGCGCCTGTTTCCTCTCGTACCTTAGCAGTTGCATTTTGCGTCTGCGAGATCTCAATGAATTCCATCATCAGAATTGGTAGATGCTGGAGACAACACAGAGCATGGGCCGTTACCGGTTCAAGTAAAGTATCAGCAGTCCCAAAATTTGGACGATGCGCTCACAACACTTCATCGCCAGTAGAGTTGTCTCTATGGAGAACTGGGTGTCGCTGGTGAATTGGCTTGCCATATCGCAGCTGTAGGACCAAAAATAGTATCCCTGCAACGATTCCCAAAAGGAGGGGCAGTCCGCCAAACACAGAGTGCATGAAGTTTGGAAATATTCCTAGGACTGATTCAAAAGGTGCTCACAATCCAGAAAATACGGTCTTAAATACATGTACAATACCGCTCGTATCAGACATGTTTAAGTTCCAACTTAACATTTCTGAGAAATGTATAGGGTAGTTTTTAGTTAATAGGGCATGTATCTCGGCAGAAGTCCTTGCGACTTGTAGATCATAGGTTACTTTGGCCGAGGTCAGTGGCACAGTTTTTTAAAATAAATGGCTTTCATTCTGCTTAAAGTATCAATTCGTATAGTAGAGATGTTCAGTGAAGGCCATAAAGGCGACTCCCTGTCTGTCTTAGTTTTAGGAAACAATACTTGCATACAGCAAGTGACCCTGGCTGACACAGTTACTAGATATGTATGCCTGGCAACATGCCATAGCAGCCGTGATCATTCAACATGAGGTAACTCCCATTCAAGAGCTGTCCAAAAATTGGATCAATTACTGCAGCTGGTGAACCTTGCAAGTGGCAGGATAAATTGTTCAAGGAACCATCACAGGCCCCATGTAAGTTTATACCCTGACAAAGGAGAGAACCGTTTAGTGCGTTTTCACAGTTTTTTCTGCTAATAAACACTTCACGTCGCCCACTCCAACATCTATGTGTGTACGGTAATTCCCAGGATGTCTTGATGTATTCTTTACCCAACCTTTCATATGTGCCTGCTGGTATATGTTTTAGGCAATACTCAAAATGGAAAATAGTAACAGGCAGAGTGATTGGCAGAGTGATTGTTCCATGTATTATCCATTCAATAGCTGGTTATTTAATCTGTAATTGCCTGGCTTCTTCTCAGTTTGCTCTCTCTCATCTGGTTTTAGCGCCGGGAAACCTCCGGGTAGCTGCGCGCTTTATAAACTTAAATATAAATAAATAAAATAAAATAATATACATAAATAAATAGCTGGTTTTTCTGCTACTGTAAATGGCAATCTTTCCAGTTTTTCAATGCTCAGCACAGTATAGTCTGCTCCCCTTTGTGCCAGTTTTATCTGTTTATCAGTGAGATTGAATTCTTAAAACAGTGACGTGGTATTGATTAAACGCCAAGGCACATAGCCTGAACAAAGAGTTTGCAACGTCCAGCCTAATAGAATGATAGAACGTAGTTGCGACTGACCATGTTGCAGCATAACCAAATCCTGTTCCATGATGTCTATGGCAGAAGACACTATGCTGCCCAATGAATATATCCTGGACGACAGAGTCTTTAACCCATTGTCAACCACAGAGAGAGTTTTCTCTAAATTAATACGATCAATTTCTCGTATTCTTTCTGCATTCCCTGCTTGTGTAATCTTCCATGCTTCATTATAAGCAGCATAGATACCGGCATATATAAAAAAATGTATGGCACGGTTTTCTTGGTCCTAGCAAGAATTCGCTAAGATCAGTGCCAAGATAAGTGTTGTTTTACATCCTTAAGTGTAGATCTGTGTAGCCAATCAAGGCACAGCTTCCCTACACTGTATGTTCTTACTATTCCAGGATGCTGTCTTTGAACATATCTTGGGTCTAGCCTATTGAATGTGAAACTCTGTGTTTTGTTCAGGAATCTATCTTGACAGTTGTTTGTGTCTGTGGGCCAGATCAACTATTTATTCCAATCTGGATCTGTTCTGTTGTGAAGCAAAATAGTATATACGTCGACCTCCCCCTCTGAAGTGTTATTACTTTCAGGTGTAGGTCTGGACGGATTGTTCAGGTCTTTTATCTTGGCTAACGCAAGACAAGGCATCTGTTGGACCGTGTCATTCAAAAACATAATTTGCTCAGGGCTGATACATGCTCTAAACATAGCTTCTATCTCCTGCACCTGACAATCTTTTGTGCCCCAGACAGTTTTCGTCTCAATGTTGTCTTTCCAAAAGTCGAAACCTAGTTTAGACAGTAAGGCATAAAAGGCTGCAGAATAAATCTGTTTGGTATTTGTCAACATACTTTTCATACCTGTTTTGTTTACATTTTTAAAGTAAAACGATTCTGGATTGGATACATTGAACCCTGAAAAGAATGGAAATTTAATTGCAAATGTTTTTGAGCTACCCTTTGGTGGCGTAGGACAATGTTCCCATTGGTTACACATTAATACATTTCTAGGATTTGCAGATTTGTGCAAGAAATGATGACCATAATGACTATAACAATACATTTGTTCATAGTCTGATGAACCTTCTAAGTATTCATGATTTGTAAACACTGCAGACATTTCTAGGTCTGACATCATATTATTAACAGTCTCGAAGTCCCAATCATCAGAAAAGGTACTAGATGAAACAAAGTCACTTAATGAAATCTTGATTAAGCGTGGAATCTTCAACAGCTCTGACGGGCCAAAAATGTCATAATCCGTTTTGTCCCAAGCTAAACCATCAGGTATAGGAACTGCTGTGATATTCACTGATGACAAGTCTCTTTTTTCACAATGGGATGATTTGTGTGGCTTGAGTAGTACGTTGATGTTCTTACTTGCTGTGTCCATTTGACATATCTTCCATTCATCAGCATTCCCAGAGTTATTACCAGAGTCAACCAAAGTAGAAGAAAAAGTACACCCAACACAATCCAAAGTTCAATCCATGGTGAAACCAGATAAGTCTTTTCCAGGTGATGAAAAAGGTCTGTTGCTTGTTCTTTCGAAGTTCTTTTCGCTGGCGTTGTTTCAGGTTCACTGGGATCCTCAAAAAACATATCAAAGTTAATGAAATAGCTAGAGGCAGTTCTGTCAATTGCAGGGATTGCATCAGGATTCGTTGAAATCGCTGGAACCCCTCGATCACTTGTTACTTCATTGTAGACAGGTGCTACTTTGTTGTAGACAGGTGTTTATTGACAAACTGCTATTTGAGTCTCAAGAGGTACTAGTTCCATAGCTTTGTTGCTTAGTCCTTCATTTCACTGCAGATTCTTCAAAGGTGATGAGTCTCTCAGTTTGAACCTCTTGGATAGTAGCTAGAACAGGGCGTCTGCTACATTGGCAGAGTCCACTTGGCCTACCATTATTATCGGCAACATAATGTGGTTTGACCAGGTCGATAGACACAAACCCATTCTCCTTTTTACCAGCAAGGGGCGGCAGTAATACTGTTCTTGATCCGTGGATTGCTAGGACAGGTACTGGTTGTCTGTAAGAAGGCCTAAATTCCTTCTTGTCCGCAATCTTTTCTCTGACTAGATCACCAAGCTTTGGGATCCAGACAGGCCTTGCTGGGACGGCCGGTTTTTCCTCAGTGGTGGTTGGTTTCAGGAGCACGTTGCTTTGTTTTGTTCTTATTTCTTTTAATTACAGTAAAACTGCCAAACAATCTTTGATATCAAAATCTTTTTGGTTCATCAATGATGTCTGACCCCTGCCGCTGGGGGACCCAGCGAGAGAGCAACCACCCGCCTCTGCTGTATACACCCATATGGTTAACACTTAGGAACGCCATGAGTGCTAGGTTGTCGGATATCTCTATCTCAATTGTAATGGACATGCGCTGCCGTCACCGGAGGCAGGAGCACACTTACTTGCATTAGTGAGCTGTACTCATATACAAGCGTTCATTTCATAGCGTCCTCACACGCACAGCGTCTTCAATCCCTCGGTAACCTATCCACACCAAACCTCGCATTTACTTATGTCACTACACACTTATTGTGGATATAGGCTGTTACCCAGATAACACAAATGTCGTGGATGCGCTGACTAGCCTACATTACTGATTGTAGAAAATGGGAAAATCTATGGACCTGCTTAATACTCGTGCTAGATGATGTATTACGTCTGTGTGCTCTACTTAACCTACGCCGCCGGACCCCCGGGTTGTCGGCTGAATGGCTGTGTCATCTTGCCCAATACTCCCTGTTTACCAACCAACGCAGCCGGCCCCTGTGGGTTGTAGGCTACATGCTGTGTGAATGTAACACGGACTGTCTGGAACAATAAAGGTCTTTATAAAAATAAAAATAAAAAAATAATAAAAAATCAATGATGTCTGACAATCAAGGTCCACAACCAGCATTCTTGTCCCAAAAGGACCTCATATGGAGTGATACCCCCAAGAGAACTTCTTGGCAAGTTGTTAAGACTGCGTTGGACACTTATTAGATGTTTGACACACCCGTCACCGGAACCTAATTTTCTAGCTGTTATAGATTGCTTTATGTCCCGGTTTTTTCTCTCCACTACCGAATTTGCCTCAGGATGGAATGGACTAGAGTACCGCAATGCAACGCCCAAATTGGCCATGGCCTCCTTGTAAGCTCGAGAGCTAAATGCAGGACCCTGGTCAAAATGTAGCGTGCTGCCTGCGTATGTGCTGATAAAGACTCGCAAATCTTTATAACTGTTCGAGTGACAGCCGAGCAGTGAGGGCAAATCCAAATGAACCTTGAACACAAATCCACTGCGACCATGATATATTTATAGTTACCATCCCTTTGTAAGGGACCACAGTGGTCCAGGTAAACGCAAGCTAATGGTTTATCTGAAATTAACATGGGCGTCTGCGCATGACGTTTCACAGTAGAGACTTTCATCTGTTAGCATATTTCACATTCCAAAACATAGTTTCTGGTTTGTTTCCGCATGCGTGGCCACCAGTATCTCTGTTTTTTGTGTGTTTTTTTAATAAATCTTTTTTTTATTTTAAAACAAGAAAATGGACAGACATATCCGGTTCCATATATACATACAATGATAATAGGGTGAATTGGTTCAATAACAGGATAAACGTGGAGCAACAGTAAATCTTTGAGAGTCCCCCGCTATTGAGTACAAAATAAGATTTGCATCAGCATAATCGATAAACAGTTTAGATGCGGATCCTCAAAACCCTCCTACCCATAAAATCAAAGCAACAGGAGAATCATGGGAACCAGATATTAGAATACAAGGATCAAAGTCAGGATATTTCGCCAATATTACGAATAAAGGAAAGACTAAGAAAAATTGAGAAAAAAAGGGAAAAAACCATATGGGCGATAACAAAAAGAAAATAATAAACCCATCCCCCCCACCCTGCACCCCTGCAAACGGCTATCGCCTAACCCCCAGTAGCAGCGTGCCTGTCGCCCCAACTAACTAGGTTCTAAAAGAAGAGAACTACAAAAGTAGAGAAGTGGAGGAGGGCATATTCGTACGGGCTCCCGTCACCCCTCCCCCCTGCCAGAACCAAGAATCCCCAGATTGAAGTCAAGAAATCTATCAGACAACAATATGTATCGCAAAAAGGAAACTTCAAACACGGCCCAGCCTTCCGAAAGCATAAGTTTAGCAGATCCCGTGTCCATCGATACTTGAGGTCAAATCCAGTCTTTCAATCTCATCCTTGCCCCTTCCGATCAAACGTATGAGCCTCCTCCGGACAGACCCCTTCCTCAACAGGACAGTCAGAGTACAAAGAAATTGCAATAAAAATCAAAGCAGGACATAGCAGAAGAACGAAAGTGCCGTGAACACCGACAGGTCCAGCGATTCCCCTCTCCGCTATGAACTCCCAGCGCCGATTCGTCCGCCATCTTAGCGGCGCCGGTGTATAGGGGAGTGACGCAGTTTCAGTCCAATAACAATTCTCATCAAAAGTCTCTGGAGGGGGAACATCAATTAGTCCTTCCATAGGCGGCAACAATCGTAGGCTTAACAATCCTTTTGTGGCATCGAGCTTGTTCTCATCGCCCAAAACACTGGTCAAAGGCTCCGACACCTCCCATAGTATGGGGTCCGCTACCTCCTTCAAAGTGGCCATCTTGGGTATCTCGGTTCTTCCCGTTTCTTGTAGTGGAGTGGGGTCCAGTCCAGTTCGTACAATCTCAGACAAGCGCGTTACCATCTTCTGAATGAGGCCTTCGACGTACACATGAATTGACCCTATGGCTGCCATCACAGTTCGTAGTGACGGGTCACTCTTGGTCCGTTCCACCACTCTTCGCTCAGTGACGGTCATGATGGATTCCCCCAGCGAGCTCGATCTCTCAGAGGGGGACAGGCGAATAGGGAACGGACGATTGCAGAGGGGGACTTATCAATTGTTTTGATAATATCCTGGGTCCGCCACCGCATGCGGAGGCCTCAACCCAGCGAACACCGGCTGGCCCATTACCGGGTCACCGGGCAGGACCCCCGTCCACAGCCGCAATCATAGGACGTCACCCCTCCTTCGACTCTCACCAAGGCAGCCAAACGTCATCCACGTCAATCCGAAAAGTAGAATTTTTTACCCCGGTAGACCGGACCCAATCACACCACCACAGCCGATGTTGTTTAACTGTAACCCGGATGGGCCAGTACTCGAGACCCCGGCTTCCAAGCAGGTCTAGGCCGCAAACTTCCACTCGACATAACTTCGTCTGCCGAACAGGTAGAAATCTCGGGATAACACCGTTATTCTCACGGCTGGTTCATACAAACAGGATAAATGACAGGATTTGCAGGCGGGAGTCGGAGGTTGGCGGAGCCGGGAGCCTACACGGCCATCTTGGTTGCTAGTGTAGATCCTCCCTCCAGTATCTCTGTTTTAATAATGATACTGTGGCGGAAACACCTGCATGAGCAGAGGCAAGCCCTTCATGTACTGCCAAGATTAGTCCTAATCTTGTTCCATGTTTGGAATTACTGTGTCCCCCAGTCCAGGGATTCGAGCAAACGGGGACATTGTTTGCATCATTTTTTTTTTTTTTTAACAAACTTTATTCACAGCTTCATTGATCAAATAGTACAGTACAATCATCTCCTCGATACATCAGCTGGCCTTTTATCTTTTCTATCCCCTCATGATATCGTCCCATCACATACGTATGCTGTTTCATGTAACGACAGGAGTATCGTACCTCGTCGCTCTTGAATGGCATTGTAATCATTCGCTGCGTGAAAGAAAAATATAACCAAACAAACTGCATGCCCCCTCCCACCGCCCCTCTCCTACATGTGATCCCCACCCCCCACACCGTGTCTCCTGGTAGGCTAACATTTCCATATTACTACATGTGTTCCCTCCTAGCTCCCGTGGGTACCAATGTGTGCTGGGTCCTTATTTCAGGGTTAGGTCAGCTAGAATCCCTTTGTTCCCTCAATACATTCTCAATCCTCCCCCTCAATTTTGCGACCCGTGTCCTGGCTCCGGGGCAAGATCAATTTCTTCAAATTCTATGAGCATCAGCTCCCAGTCTTGAGCAATTGGGAATTTTCGGTAGCCCCTCGCTTTTTCTCTCCTGAGTGCCGCCCCTTCTGCCCTCCCCCACTTAAGCACCTCCGCCTCCCATAAGTACGTTCCCGGCTCTCTGGGGGATTTCCACCTCATCGTTATTGCTCTAAGTGCCAATATGAGCGCTAAGTCCAGTAGTTTCAATTGGGCTTTTGACGTTTTAGGTCGTTTGCGCAGCACCAGCAGGCAAGGCAAGGCTTCCTCCGGCAATGGCAGGTGCGTTACCATCCGCAAAGTCCGGCACACTCCTGACCAATACTCTCGGAGTCGCACACACGACCAGATCATGTGTAGGAATCCGGCTTCATCCTCTCCACATCGCGGACATCTGTGGGGGGAGTCTGGAAACATCTTATGTAATCGCCTTGGAGTCAGGTATGCCCTGTGTAAAATCATCACTTGAATAAATCTAAACCTGACATTACGCGATACTCGCCTAGGGTGTTCCAATACTGTGCACCATTCCTTCTCCGTGAAGTCCCTATGTACATCCTGAGCCCAGGTGTGCTTAAGCGCAGTGAGCGGAATCGCCGCCTGTGCCCTGACCCCCGTGTAAAACCATCTCACCAGATGCCCACCCCCTCCTGTATAGTATAGCAAGTGGACTAGTTCGATTGTTTGCATCAGCTATATAGAAGTATTTGAGTGGAATCGCGTTAGGTAATGTTTTACTTCTGTCTTTGCTAGACGCATTGACAGCCATCATTATTTCACTGTCTATTTTTATTTTTGAACGAGTAATTGCAGCTACGGAAGCCGTTTTCACAGCTGCCTTGGCTGCTTCATCAGACAACGAATTCCCTTCAACGTGAACGCCATCACGTTGATGACTCAGCGTTTGTATCACGTGAGTGTTTTGTAGTCCTTGTCATACCTGAACTACTTGTTCCCAAAGCGTTTTATGCTTGATTGTGCCACCATTTGCATCTTTGTAACCGTTTTGAAGTCAGTTTTGCAAATATTAATTGTAAGATTGAACACAATAATGCGAATCGCACACTATGATTGTGGGGAATTCGCGGTCCGTATTCTCAAGTGCCATCTTGAATGCTTGTAGTTCATCAACCTTTAACGATCGCGCACGCCGCCCTATAGGCTTGTTTACCCTCCGTAGCGGGTTGTGCTGATCCGTCAGTATAAATTATACATTTATACTGTTCTAAAGGCAGAATTTCAGTAGGCAGAGGACATTCTTGTTCGTATTGTAGAAATGCTTGTCTTTTCAAATAAGGGTGAAACACGTATTCAACAACAGTTGCAGCAAGAGAATTAACCCATTGCATCCATCTTGGATGTGAAGCTTTAGCATTTGGAATGCTCGCTTTCGTCACTGCATCTATGGCAGGTACAGGTGTTACGACCATAATGTCCTTTCCCTGTGCGGGGGCTCTTTCTTTTGCTACAGCAGTTTGAACAGCTGTCAGAATTTTTACTGTGGAAGTGAATTTCATTTCTGCTTGTGTGTACAAGTGTGATTTGTAAGCTATTGGTACTTTTTCACCTTTGTTAAAAGTTAAGTACGTGAATCCGCATTGTCCTGGAATGATTCGGATCACTAAGTTGAGTACGTTTACACGGGCTTGCAAATGTTTAGTTGCTAACATGTCTGTTTGGAGTAAATGCAAAATTTCTGTGTGTTTTTGAGTCCAATTTACTGTTTTAAAATCAGGTGTGATTAATCCATAGAGAGGTTTAACCCTTTCTGCGTAATTTAGAATGTAAGTTCTTCCGAAATTCAGGAAACCTAGAATAGATTTTTTTCAGCGTTTTTGGTGGTTGGAGCAGTGCACACTTTTCTAAAAAGTTGGCTTCCAGGCTTTTACCTTCACTTGATAATTCATATCCTAGGAATAGGACGTTGAGGTAGGCAATTCTTGATTTCTTAATTGAATTTGTACCCTTCAGAGGTGAAGCCCCGTATAATGGTGTTCACCCTGTTCAAGTGCCTATCCAAGTCATCGTCTGTCAGATAGATGTCATTGACATATGACAATGCCTCGTCATCATAAGTTTGTAGTAACTCTGTTACCCTTGCTGAGAATAACCCAGGACTATTCTTGAATCCCTGAGGGAGACAACAGAAGTGACGCTGTGTCCCCATTATTGAGAAAGCGGTCAAATACTTACTTTCTCGTGCAATATTTTGACAAAAGAACCCATTCGAAATATCTAATGTGGTTTTATATTTTTTACGCACAATGTTATTCATTAATGCTGAACTGTGTGCATTTTGCTCTGCAAATGTTTTGCAACAATAGTTTAGATGTCTGTAATCCAATACTAGACAATAAGTATTGTCTGGTTTGGAGACAGGAAACAAAGGATTGTTCATTGATGAGGTGCATGTTTCAATCACCACCTGGTATTCAAATTGATCTAAGATCTCCCTGACCTGTTTTTAGCTTCTTGCTTAACTGGGTACTGCATTTGTGCAGGTGGTTGATTTTTCAATAGGATTTTATGGTGAGGTGAGTCCAACTGCCCATTTCCTGGGATAAGTATATTTGAAATGAATTGGAATATGGTTAGAGAAGGCTGGCATAATGATGTCTTCGCCAAGTGGGCACTCCCTGACAAATTATGGTAGCCAGTCTTGTTCAGCTAGAAGAATGTCATAACCCTTAGAGAGTCCCTCCCAAAAGAGTGCTCTTATTTTTCTTGGTATGTCTCCCTCCAACCGGAGTGTTATTTCATATCACCTATGTGGAGAACTAAGCCTGGTATCTGCAGTTTCAACTTGAATGAATTCATTCAAGTCCACTGTCTCCAGAAGATCCTTCAGGTCTGGCGAGCTATTGTGGCTTCTGCTGTGCTGTCCAACAGTGTCTGAGCCCATTCTCCGTTGTTGAGTTGTGTCCTCAAGATCCTCGGCATGTCTGATTTTCAGACCTGCTATCTTCTTTTTTCTTTTTTAATTGCTTTTATTGATAAAGTGCATGACAGACAGATAGACAGCAATTACATACATTATACGCAAGCTACATTTTACACCGCATCTGGGACCTAGGCTGGAAAAGCATATATATTAAACAGTTACTTCTCTGTCTCTACTTCTCTGCATTTCCAATTCCACCATAGGTGATACACATACCTCCACCCTATAGAAATTCTACTTCAACCATTTTCTGCTGTCCCACTTCTTCGGGCACCCCCTAGCTATAAAAACGTCTTTCTCCGCTACCATACATCTATCGAATTCTTTCAGCCATACTGCCACTGCAGGCGGTGCCACTCCGCCCCACCCCCTCGCTATCTCCCTCTTAACTAGCGTGTAGCCTAGCATCGCCAATTGTTGTTTCGTTTCAGTTAGGTCTGTATCTTCCCATACATTAAGCAAACCCAAGCGGGGCGTCAGGCTTAGCGTCTTCCCCAATGCAGATTGCACATGAGCTGTGGCCCTGTCCCATAGATCCCACACGAGCGGGCATTCCCACACCATATGATAAAAGATATCCGGTTACCGGCAACCCTTCAGACACCCTTCAGACACAGGTCATCCTGCCTAGACCCGATTTTTGCTAGTGTTATTCCCGTCAAATAGGAGCGGTGTAGGATACAAAGCTGTATTAATCTGAATCTGAGCGTAATAGCGCCTCTCTGGGCGACATAAGCGCCTGTCGCCAATCCTCCTCATCAATCGGTCCCAGTGCTCCTTAAGCTTCCTGAAGCTATCAGGCAAATTATTACTAAGTTTTTTAAAGGTCAAGGAGATCGCCTTGGACTGCAACAGCCCATCCAACAAGCGATCCTCAAGGGGTGACAATTCCGGTATGTCCTCGCAGCTAAGGAAAGCTGCCTGCAAAGCATGCCTAATTTGCAGATACCTAAAAACCTCTCCCGGGGCCAAGTGGTAGGCCTTTTGCAGCTCCTCAAATTTGAGAATAGCTCTTCTTTTAACCAGGTCCTTGACTGTTGAGATACCAATGACATCCCACCTATCGAACCCCGGGTGATAGCAAAGCATGCAGAGTTTCTGTGAATACCACAGTGGCATTGCCTTGGTGAGCACCCCCTATCCCAGACGTGAGTTGGCGAACCGCCAGATCTACACAGTATGTAAAGTGGGGCCAATATACTGTTGCTTCTTAGTGCGGGAATAGAGGGCCCCCAGATAGCCCGAGGGATCCATCTGATACCTATCCAGGGCACATGCTGGGTCATCCAGCGGGGCGTACCTCCATCTATATACAGCCACCAATTGAGAAGCCCAAAAATTTTTATTTATTTATTTTAAAAGATTTATATAGCGCTGGCTAGACCCGGAGGTATCAGAGCGCTTTACATGAGCATCGGATCATAGTTACAGGTTACATCGTTACAAAGGTTACACAGTTCTTAGAGCATGGCAACATAGTTACTAGTAAGGTCGAGATAAACAATAAGCACAAATATGTAAGGGGAAAAGAAGGCAAGGTGACAGATTCAGGGGAGGGGGTTTGGAGTAGGGGAAGTAGACAGATAATGAAGGTGGGAAAGAGGAGGGGAGGGTGAGAGACACAGCATAGGGAGAAGAGGGGAAGGGTGACGGGAACACAAACCGGTAGATGAGTCAAGGCAACGTCCAAAGTCCAGTAAGCTGTGATCCCTGGGGAAGTGGTATCCCTTCCCTATCTCTATTGCGAGAGGCACCCTTTACGTGGTGGACTCTCTCAGAGGGGTCTCTGAGACTCCAAGGCCTACATACTGGATCTTTCCCCAAAAAGGGGAGAGGGAGTGCTTTGGCAAGGGATGCCATACCATACCTCAAGTGTGAGTGGCTCCCTTGGCACAGTGGACTCACTCAGCGGGTTCACTGAGACTCCAGAGTATAAATATTGGATCTTTCCCAAACAAGGGGAGAAGGAGTGCTTAGTCAAAGGGCACAAAAGACAGGGGGGTAGGCAGATTAGCAGGCAAGGGGAGAGATTCAGGGGAGAGAGGATAGGAACTATGGAAGAGACAATAAGGAGAGACGAAAAGAAGTCTGCCTAAAGACCGACTAGGTAGGTGACGACCAAGGAGGGAATCCACTGCCCTTCTCCCCTATAGCTAAACCAAGTAGCTCCATCGGGCATCAGACAAAATAGTTCGGTCTCAATACATTGAGAGACATAAATAGAGGGAGGATGCGGGAGGAGACGACAGGAGAGACAAAAGGAAGTTCAACAATGTGGTTCAACAATATACCAGAAGAAGGTCAACAAGTAAACATTATATCAAAAAATCAGCAATACAATTAGGGGAGAAGAGAAAGGAGAGAGAAAGGAGTGGGGCGGGGCGAGGAGGGAAAGTGAGGATAAGGGAAGAGACAACCGTAGAGATGAAAAGAAGTCTGTCTAAAGACCGACTGGGTAGGTGACGACCAAGGAGGGAATAAACGGCCCATCTCCCCTATAGCTAAACCAGGTAGCTCCATCGGGCATCAGATAAAATAGTTTGGTCTCAATACACTGAGAGCGGAGGGAAGGAGAGACATAAATAGAGGGAGGATGTGGGAGGAGACATACTTAACAGTCTATCCAATTCGTCGCATAGGAGTTCACCACGACTTTGAAAGCAGCATAAAACTGCAGAACACCCCCCCCCACCAAACTGGCCCCCATTTCCACCCCCTCCCTGCCTCCCTACCTGATTTAGAACTACCCACCCCCAAACATGGCAGAGTGCCTCTCACCCCCCTGAAATGCTGAAAACGCAGAGGGAACCGACTCCCCCCCTCCCGCAGATACACATCACAGTTATCTTATTTCATAGCCATCCTCTATTAACAGCAACTAAGCCGTGTCATATCACGTCAATATACCCATCAAATAATACCATGTTATAAATCACCAAATATAGAAACAGTCTCGTATCAGTGAGTCCTTCCACCCCTCCGCCCGTGCCCCTCTACTTGCGCATTCTTCTAATTCCAGGCTCTTCAGTCCCACCGCCAGGGCTATCAGTCCTGCTCCTCCAGCCGACTATTCTCCGTAGCGGAACCAATGCTCGCCGCCTCCATCCGGACTCCTCTCTGCAGGCCAGATCTACTAGGGCGGTCCCTCCTTTGGCCTCCCACTGTGCTCCAGCCCTCCATCCATTCCCAGACCGCATCTGGTGAGTCAAAGAACCATAACTTTCCATCTGACTCCACTCGCAGCCGTGCCGGGAAGAACATCTCATATTTCACCTCCTGATCTCTCAGCTCCTTCTTCACCGCTTGGAAGCTTCTGCGTTGCGCCGGAATCTTGGCCGTGAAATCCAAGAAGAACGCCACCTCATAGTTATCTATCTTCAAGGGAGGGCTGGACCGTGCAGTCTGTAGTATTATGTCCCTATCTCGGTAGTTAAACACCCTGGCAATCAGGGGTCTCGGAGGTGCGGTTTTGGTCTACCACCTGGTACCCTGTGAACTTTTTCTATAGAGAAGAAGCTGGACCAAGTCTTGGGATTTAGGTGTTTCATGATTAGCTCCTCCACATACAAGTCCGCAGCCGGCCCCTCCGTTCTTTCTGGAACCTCTAAAATTTGAATGTTATTACGGCGGGCTCAACCTTCATCGACGTCTAGCTGTTGCGACATTCTTGCCTGGTTCTGTTGTGGAAAAGTAAATTTTGCCATGTTCTGTGTCCCTACGTGTCATCCATCATATGTTATGTGTGCATGATTAAATATGCATATGTATTCCCCATGTTCGATTAATGACGCAATTACAGTTGTGTCCACCTCTAGTATGCCAGTTTCCAGTCCTCGTGAATACTACGTATATCAGGCCTATGTAAAGCTACGTTGCCACGTTTCTCAGTGTGCACGTTATTCTATTATAAAGTCCCCGTTTCTAGGCCTCAAAAGGGCCTGGACACCAGATTCAGCTCCTGTCTCCTGACACTTCGCTGAGGAGCGATACAGCCCCCACCTGTATCCTCGACCCTTCACTTACTTCCTGCCTCACAGTGCCCGGCTCAGCCTGGCTCAGTCTCTGAGTCTGCCAAAAGTATGTTATAGTTCCAGTTATCAGTTCAGTCCTCCTTCTCTGCATTCCTAAGCTACTGAACTGCATCAATAGTTTCCGTCATTGTCTAGCCTTCACGTCTCCACGTTAGAGAAATACTGCATTTAATGGTCATTTAATATTCTTCATCACGCACTACATGTAGAATAATGCATGGTCCAGTCTTAGAATCAAGTTAGCCTTTCCTCTCCTGACTTCTAGTTTATATCAACATGTTCTCTAAACATCAGATACTAGATACTGTTTAGGTACATGTCGCCCTGACTCTCCAGACTTCAGTCTCTGCTCCTAGCACAGAGTTCATAGCCCCCAGCTTCTCCTAGTGATACGTCATTGCCAGTTTGCGCGCACCATCAGGTTAGAGGTCCCGGCTCCTTAGGTAGCCCCCTCCATGGTTTCCGCCCCATTCATGACATATTCTGTTACGTTTGCATCACATGTCTATGTATACGCCCAGTTACACCTACTTTCGCCCTTATCTTTCGCGACTGCTACGCGTCACGCCTTCTGCTCCACCCACTGCTACGCCTACTGCAATGTAATGCTATGTGTTTGCGTTATGTATATATGCTCATGTATTGTTATTAAAAGTCAGCGCGCTCATCCCAGATCCAGCCCCAGCAGCTGCTGGGCCCTGTCATCCTATTCCTATGCAGGTTGTCCTGTTCCTGTCCTTATGCTGTATTAAACCTGCAAAACTCCTACTACCTCGAATCTTGACTCTTATTTATTGAGCTATCTGTTATGATATATGTCTAGTCAAAAAGAGAGGTATTATTTATTTATTTACCACATAATGGCGCCCGAATAGGGACTTGCCCTTTCCCCACGCGTCGGTGAAGCCACGCCGACCCCCTGACCCTCTGCAGTCGTGACGGAACTCTTCTGCGCACCGGCAGATATTTCTGCTTCAAGTATCCCTCAGGCCCACGGAGGAGACGGAGGAGGCGGTCCAGCATCCAAACGAGACGGTGGAGGAACGCGGCGAGTCCCGACCAGAGCCCAAGCCAAGAGTCCAAGGTCCGAGGTATCCGGAGGCCCACCCGTAACTGAAGTCCGAAGTTCGTCGTCCGTCGTCGTAGCAGTCCAGTCCAGTCCGAGGCTTTCCGTTCTTGCTGCCCGGTGAGTACCATTACTGGGGTAGTATCTAGACAGGGTCAATCTAAATTGACTCTGGTCCGTGGGTTGGTGGTACACAGACTCACAAACGAAGTGTTCACCTAGGTGGATACGGGTCTTGATGCGTCCCTTTATGGGACCGGTATGTTCCGTACTGTTTCAGCAGTGCATCCAGTAACTCTAGTCTGTTCCGTTCTCGAGAAATTCTTGTGTTTCTGTTCTCAGTATTCCAGGTAATATTCTGTCCGAACTGTTATGTTATGATGTTGTTCAATGTATTTCCAATGTCGTGGTATGCCTGAATTGTTTTCCCAGTTGTTATTGTTTCTCGTGTATTGTATTGTGTTCCGATTCAAGTTTACAATGTCTCTCTTTTCGAGATTACGTCAGCTAAAAACTAGAAAGGGTTTGTTAGAAGAAGCAGTTCCTGTTCCGCCGAGGGACAGTCCAGGTCATTTTATGTATCAGAAGCATGGCATAAGCGCCATATTGTATCTAGATTTATGGGTAGAGTATACCAAACAGTTAGAAGAAAAGTATAGATGGCCCGTATCGGGTACATGGGATGCCGAGTGCATCATGCGAGTAGAAGAGGCATTATGGAAAAAGAAAGCCAGACAGTCACAGAAAGATGCCATCGAGTTATGGCGTAAAGAATCTCATAAAAGAACTGAAAAGGAAATCAGAAAGTCAGAATTAAGTAGAGAATCCTTAGAACGAGCACAAGAAAAAGAACTAATCGAGATAGGTGAACAAGTCAAAGCCGAACAGTCAGACAGACAGAGGCATGCCCTTATTAGGGGTATGTATCCTCTCCTTGCCGAGGGCTTGCCAAAAGCGACCCCAGAGGCATCCAGTAATTTCCCGCCACCATTAGTTCCGACCAAGCTACGTCACAAACAGACCGCAGCTGATATTTTTATTTCGTCCTATTTGGACGACACAGTCCCAGAATATGCAAATCCTGTTCGCGCCCCGCCAGTCCCTGTAAATCAGGCACTTCCCGCTCCTCCAGACACCGGAGTACCTGTCACGGTACCCCCGGTCCAGCCTGCCATACAAGTCCAGCCTGCATTTCCATTTCCCACTCTGCCGGGACGAAGAGCCTCAGTAGACGACTCCAGTTTAGGGGCCGCAGGGGGAGGTACTCCTCAAACCCCGCCGCCACACAAGCGTTTAACGTTATCCGAATTACATGCACAAGCGTCACAGCGTACGCCCAGACATCAGACTGTAGCAGAAATAAGAAAATCCCTTGCCGAATGCGGCTATGATCCAGTCCCAGGCGAGGATAATATGGTTTTATATTCATTCCGCGTAAGAAAGGTGGCCGAGTATCTAGTCACCTTACCGAATATGAAAGAAGATCTAGACAGAATATATCGTTTCATCCGTACAGGAGATGATCCAGAAAGTATTAGCGAGGCCATGTCTCAAAGGAAAGCCGAGATCCAGCTCATGATATTAAAGTTTCTGATCAATTGTCTAATAAGAGAACAAGATTACCCGTCTAAAGATCCGGCCGAAATGAAAACCCTGACAAGGTGGAGTGATAATATAGCCGAGGGTAAACACAAGACCGTCGGTGCTATGGAGAGTATGTACAAGAAAATCCGTAGAGAAATAATAAAATTACACGAACAGCGTAAAGCAGCACAAGTAAGCGAGAAAGAAAGTAACTCTGATACTGAAGAGGTAGAGGACGAGAATCCCGCCAGAATAGCGTATGTAGGAAAATCTAGATTTCCAGATCGCCATTTACGCCTAGAACACAAGTCTATTTTTCATTCTCCAGCACCAGAACAAGGTTCACTAGAACAAGTATTCCAAGCTACCGATCACATTCTGAAATCACGAATCGGTTACAGTGAGTTAAGTACCATGCATGAACAAGAACTAGCCCGATCAGCAGTCCGATGGATTACTGATTCTACCACTTTTCCAGACGAAATAGTGGCACAAATGTTTCTGAAAATGCCCCCAGCCGAACAACGACTGGCGGGTATGTATATGATTCAGCACCTCATTACTTTGTATGAGGGTCAACACTCTGATCCAGGTCCGTTACATGATGTCCTGAACGAGTTACTCCAGTATAGATGGAAAGGTCTAGGTACCGATTTAATTAGTGTCATTCTAGAACAGCGCCACAAATATAGGACTTTTTTGAACCCGCATTTTGTTCATGTCTCACCTCCAGAAGGTAAACCATTTTACATGGAGAGACAGAATCCGTTACGAGAAGTCCACCCAGTTAAAGGAACGGGTGGCGAAATGCAGCGAGTGTTTGTATACACTCCGATTACAAAGATGGAACTCCTCGAGATGAAGAAATTAATTCCCTGTCATGACAAAGATCCAGCAGGGTTCCATAGAGAATTAAAAGACATGCTCCGTATGGGAGAATACACATACCCAGATATAATTAAAATGTTAAAGGTTCTGCTGCCCGCAGGGGTGTATGAAAAGCTCAAGGAAAAAGAATGGGAGGTGGGAGAGAAAAAGATCGATTGGGCAGTTCTAGAAGCCGAAGACAAGGCACGAGTACCAGGTACCGGCCTTGGAGATAAATGTAAAGAATTACCAGAATTATTGATACAAGTTTTACCCAGATTATTGACAACTAGAAAAGAAGACTGGGATGCAATCTCAGCCTGTAAACAGAAGCAAGATGAGGATATTAGTGATTTTTATTCTAGATTTGAAAAATGTTTCAGCATCAACAGTGGCCTCAAGACAAGTAGTGAGTCATACCCTCACCTTTTTGTTACTAAATTAGTCGAGAATTCAAGCCCACAGATTAAGAATCGAGTTTTGAAAGTCGAAAGTACCTGGCAAGCTAATACCCCGTCCCAGATGTTGCAGATGCTTCAATACCACCAGAATAGAATCAGAGAAGAGCAAGAACACGAAAGAAAACGTATGAAAGACACGAAAATGAAAGTACTAGTTGCACAATCTGCCCCTCAAGACAGTCAGAAGAGGGGTCCGAATCAAGCCAGTCATCCTGCAGCTCCCGTTAAAGGGAACTGCAATTATTGTAAACAGCCAGGTCATTTTATAAATGAGTGTGCAGTTCTGAAACACAACATAGCTACTGGTAAGACTAAAGAAAGACCACGTCCGCCTAGACAAGGACAAGTTTCCCAGATTCCTCAGTCACAGAATGCACCACAGACAGTTACAGCACCGCAGCCTATTGCTGCAACACAGCATGTTACATCGCAGATGTACCAGTATGCACAGTCTGAGTATCCAGAGTACCAGCAGTATTCATGAAACAGCCTAGAGAGGGAGGTAGGCTTGCCTCTCATCGAGATACCTGTAGATCAAGAAGGTCCCTATGTTCACAGTCAAGTATTAGGGAAAGACAGAAAGTTTTTGATTGATACAGGGGCAAGTAGGACCACAATTAGTCACGCCGAAGTTCCAGGGGCTCCGCTCTCAGGCTCAAGAAATGTTTCCCTTGGATTTTCAGGAAAACCTATCGTAAATGAGATTTCAAAACCAGTTTCTCTAGAAGTAGGTCCATTGTCCCGCACTACTGATCTGTTACTTACTAAGTCATGTCCAGAAAACCTATTGGGCATTAAGACACTGAAAGAGTTAGGTGCAGTTATATGCTGTTCCCCAGAGGGAATACGATTGTTCCTACGTGACTTCAAGGGTCACTATGTATTACGAGATTTTGATTCAAGACTGTCTAATGTTCCGCAGCACTTATGGGCGCAAGGTCCAACTGATGTAGGTTACATGCAAATCACACCCTATCGTGTGACTCTCAAGCCAGGTGTAGTGTTACCACGAATCAGACAGTACAGATTGCCACCTGAGGCTGTAGCAGCCTTATCCAAAATTATTGACGAGCTCATGGCTCAAGGAGTGGTTGTAGAAACTGACTCCAATGTATGTAATTCTCCGATCATTCCAGTCATGAAACGTACTGATCCAAATGCACCCCCAGTATATCGATTAGTGATTGACCTACGAGAGCTTAATAAATGTATTATTCCGCAGTACCCAGTTGTCCCAGATATCTCTTCCCTATTAACGGCCATTGATTCCGAAGCCACGTTCTTCACTGTCATAGACCTCAAGAACGCATTTTTCAGTGTTCCTATTCATCCAGACAGCCAGTTCCTTTTCGGATTTTGTTTAAATGGAAGGAGCTATATGTTTACACGAGCTCCTCAAGGTTTCACAGAAAGTCCTAGTATTTACAGTCAAGCACTCAAGAGACAACTAGACAACATTCACATGCCAACTGACACTGCCCTGCTCCAGTATGTCGATGATCTACTGATCACAGCCCGTTCTGAACGTGCTTGCGAGCGAGCATCACTTACAGTCTTGTATTTCCTAGCCGAGATGGGGCACAAGGTGTCCCCTTCTAAGCTTCAATTCTGTGTCCAGCAAGTGGTCTACTTAGGACACTTACTGTCCAAGAGGGGTAGGCAGTTGACACCAGACCGTATCCAGTTAATAGCGAGTCTTCCTCAGCCCAAGACCCAGAAGGAGGTACGTGCTTTTATCGGCCTTACTTCTTACTGCAGACAATGGATTCCCCAGTATGCATTTCTAGCCAAACCACTGATACAGTTAACGACACAGGAGGCAGCCGTATCGACTGTCCTCCCTTGGACATCTGAACATACACTTAGTTTCAATGAGTTAAAGAAAGCCCTATGCCAAGCTCCAGTTCTAGCGACACCGAACTACAGTAAGCCTTTTACACTTTTCGTCACTGAACGCGAAGGTACAGCATTATCTGTTCTCACACAAGATCAAGCAGGACAATACAAGCCCTGTGCTTATTTTTCGAGCACATTAGATCCTGTAGCCCAGGCTCTGCCTGCGTGCCTCAAGTCAGTTGCAGCCACAGCCCTAGCTATCAGACAAAGTGATTCCATAGTCTTAGGACATACCTTGACAGTACAAGTTCCACACTCTGTGGAAGTTCTTTTAAACCGAACACAAACTCAGCACTTGACAATTGCACGTTTAACAGGTTATGAATTGACACTGTTCCAGCCACACATAGAAATCAGACGCTGCAACATTTTAAATCCTGCTACACTGTTACCATCAGTTACTTCGAATCCTGACCCACATGACTGTGTGGAAGTGGTTGGCATTGCGACGAAGCCAAGACAAGATCTGACAGATATTCCGTTACCAGATCCCGACCTGACACTTTATGTGGATGGTTCATGTATGAGAACAAGTACAGGAGAACTAGTCGCCGCGTATGCAGTGACTACTGACACTGAAGTTATTGAAACACACCGTATTGATACCCTGTCCGCTCAAGCAGCAGAGCTAGTTGCTCTGACACAAGCCTGTATACATGCCAAGAACCAGAGAGTTAATGTTTACACAGATTCACGCTACGCATTCGGAGTTGTACACGACTTCGGAGTGCTCTGGCAGGAGAGAGGTTTCATGACTTCTCATGGAACCAAGATTCAGCATGGTCTCCTTATTCAAGCTCTGTTAGATGCCATACACTTGCCGACATCTATTGCTATCATGAAGTGCAAAGCACATACGAAAGTTACTGACATTATTTCCCAAGGTAATGATCTAGCAGATCGCACAGCCAAGCTTACAGCACAGACTCTAGACATTCCAGTTAATCAGACACATACTCCAGATCCGACCACATGTATGACAGTTAAGGACCCTACACAAGATGTCATAGACATACAGTTACATGCTACTCCCGAAGAAATCAAGAAATGGTCCGAACAAGGAGGGGTCCAGACAGATCAAGGATGGTTAACAAAGGGTAGAGCCACATGGTTTCTCCCCGACTCTATGGTTCAAGTCATTATCAATACCGCACATAGTCCAGCACATTTAGGAGAAAAAGCTA
Organism: Lissotriton helveticus; assembly: GCF_964261635.1. Classification (NCBI taxonomy): domain Eukaryota; kingdom Metazoa; phylum Chordata; class Amphibia; order Caudata; family Salamandridae; genus Lissotriton; species Lissotriton helveticus. Next base: position 103,315,948 of record NC_136063.1, read on the forward strand.
TGTTAGACAGTATCCAGAACATTTGGTTCAACAAGCATTTACGAGCTGCAGCCAAGCAGAAAGTCCGTACCTGTATGATATGTTGTCAGTTTAATCCAGGTAAAAAGTGTCCCGGTGGAACAAGGTGGATTCCAGCCCCCTGACCACCCTTTTGAAGTCCTCCAGATGGATTATATTCAGATGGAGCGATGTCGAGGTTTCAAGTATGTCCTTGTAGTTGTATGCGCTTTGTCCAGGTGGACAGAAGCATATCCAGTCCCAGATTACACAGCCGCGACCACTGCCAAGCAGTTGGTTCGTGAGTTCTTCCCCCGTTATGGACTCCCTAGAGTCGTATATTCTGACAACGGCCAGCCATTCTCATCTGAACTCATGAAGCATGTTTCCCTTTTGCTAGGGTACCAGTGGAAGTTCCATTGTGTACGCCATCCTGAAGCAGCCGGTCTCGTAGAGAGACATAACCAGACTCTGAAAATCCGTATCGCCAAAATATGTAAAGAGAAAGGTGTGGACTGGCTAGTAGCTCTACCAGTCGCTTTATTTTATATGCGCATGGTCGCACATTCCAGATCAGGTCTGTCCCCGTATGAGGTCGTTTTTGGCCGCCCCCCTAACATGTGGGGTACTCCTAGACCCCGAAGTATTACCGATGTTTCAAGTAATATGCTGACAGATTACCTAGCTTCCTTGATGTCTGCCCTCAACTCATGTCGTTCACAGGTTGCCGCCGCATTTCCAGACAATACCGAGGTGGCACCGCATGAAATCGTTCCAGGATCCATGGTGATGGTCCGCAACTTTGACAGATCAAGTCCGCTGGAGCCTCGTTGGAAAGAGCCCCGACAGGTCCTCCTCACCACCCGTACAGCCGTGAAGTTGGAAGGACGCAAAGGCTGGGTGCACCTTTCTCATGTCAAACTTTTTAATGGACTGAAACCCGTCTTAAAGAACATTTCCCAGGATTTGAAGGATTGCCAAAATATTGTTCTCAAGGACTGTCCCGCAAAAGACATTGCTACAACCCCTCCCCTGTTAGAGAAAACTCCACAACAGGAGTACAAGCTAAAACTCCGGTCTAGTAAAATAAGTCAGTCAGTTTGATTGTCTAAGTCCTCCCCTAGGTGAAACGGTTAGACTGTTTCTGACATGTATAAAATAGACCCCCATAATGAGAGAGTTAGTCAAAACTCAATCCGATGTATCGTTTTTCTATGTTTCATATTGTTTCTCAGCCTTATGATTTCCTGCACCAGTTATGCATTTTTCTTGTATTTCCCAGTTCTTCATGTAAATAAGTCTGCTAATGCTACAGTAGAGCACACGTTTAGTGATCTGCCTCCTCATGAACTCTCTTACCGCCTCGCCATGCGAAATAACTCATTTATCCGCATGTTACATTACTCACACCAGTCCAGCAATGCCACTAATTGTTGGGTGTGTGGTCGACTCCCCCCTTTCCAGATACCGAAGGGAGTCCTGCCACTTTTTCCTTATCCATTTTCACATAATGGTTCGTGTGGAGCATGGTCCACGTTAACGTCATCCTCAACAGATATGTCTTTTCTTAACAGTACATGTTTTCCAGACAAGCAAGGTCTTCCCCACAGAACAGGTTTAGATCTAGAAAATGAAGTGTATAATTTAGGTAATTATTCGTCGAATTTCATGGTCCTGAATGTTCAGTCTGATACTACTCCAGACTTACCTGCTATTTCAGTACTACCAGTCAAAGGCGAATTATGTGTCCGAAATTATGGTTCCATACACGTAGGACATAGTGATTGTACTACTATTGTCAAGTATAGTGACAGTGGGAAATCTATCTTCAAAGCTTCACGTCATTCTTATTTTATTTGTGGTCAAACCGCATATGTTCGTCTGCCCCTCGATTGGGAGGGAACCTGTTACATTGCCTTCCTACTGCCACCAGTTTTTCTAGCCCCACCTGATTATCATAGGAATACACATCTAGTACACATTAGACATAAAAGGGAGTCCCCAATTGTCGATTATACTGAAACTGCTCTAGAACAGTATACAGATTTCAACAGAGGTTTCTTCTTCTTTATAGGACCTATCCAGAATAGTAAACTGATCCGTAGGTTAACCAGAACCCTCGAAGCTGTAGTAAATGAGACTGCCTCTGCTCTAGGTAACTTAACTGAAGAGCAATCTGCTATGAGATTTGTCGTTTTACAGAATCGTCTCGTCCTTGACGTCATACTGGCCGATAGGGGCGGGGCCTGTAGAGTCATCGGATCTAGTTGCTGCATTTTCATTCCAAATAACGCGCCGTCTGTTTATTCAGCTATAACCAGACTCCATAAAATTGCCCATCTGATACACCAAGATCCAGGCACCTGGACATGGTCCGGTTGGTTCTGGAATATAATTTCCGCATGGGGATGGAAAGTCTTGTCCTTTCTAGGTATTGCAGTAGCGATCATATTCAGCTGCTGCCTCTGTATACAATGTGGCCCTGCGATTTGCGGCATTTGTGCTACCTCTTGTATTCCTAGTCCCAAGCCCCGTTCTAAATCCCGTTCCAGGATAATTCGAGACGAGCAAATGATACTGTATGAAATGATAGACGGTATCATGAATATTGATGTTTCCTGATGGAAACGTAGTGACAAGGAGGGAATGTGGAAAAGTAAATTTTGCCATGTTCTGTGTCCCTACGTGTCATCCATCATATGTTATGTGTGCATGATTAAATATGCATATGTATTCCCCATGTTCGATTAATGACGCAATTACAGTTGTGTCCACCTCTAGTATGCCAGTTTCCAGTCCTCGTGAATACTACGTATATCAGGCCTATGTAAAGCTACGTTGCCACGTTTCTCAGTGTGCACGTTATTCTATTATAAAGTCCCCGTTTCTAGGCCTCAAAAGGGCCTGGACACCAGATTCAGCTCCTGTCTCCTGACACTTCGCTGAGGAGCGATACAGCCCCCACCTGTATCCTCGACCCTTCACTTACTTCCTGCCTCACAGTGCCCGGCTCAGCCTGGCTCAGTCTCTGAGTCTGCCAAAAGTATGTTATAGTTCCAGTTATCAGTTCAGTCCTCCTTCTCTGCATTCCTAAGCTACTGAACTGCATCAATAGTTTCCGTCATTGTCTAGCCTTCACGTCTCCACGTTAGAGAAATACTGCATTTAATGGTCATTTAATATTCTTCATCACGCACTACATGTAGAATAATGCATGGTCCAGTCTTAGAATCAAGTTAGCCTTTCCTCTCCTGACTTCTAGTTTATATCAACATGTTCTCTAAACATCAGATACTAGATACTGTTTAGGTACATGTCGCCCTGACTCTCCAGACTTCAGTCTCTGCTCCTAGCACAGAGTTCATAGCCCCCAGCTTCTCCTAGTGATACGTCATTGCCAGTTTGCGCGCACCATCAGGTTAGAGGTCCCGGCTCCTTAGGTAGCCCCCTCCATGGTTTCCGCCCCATTCATGACATATTCTGTTACGTTTGCATCACATGTCTATGTATACGCCCAGTTACACCTACTTTCGCCCTTATCTTTCGCGACTGCTACGCGTCACGCCTTCTGCTCCACCCACTGCTACGCCTACTGCAATGTAATGCTATGTGTTTGCGTTATGTATATATGCTCATGTATTGTTATTAAAAGTCAGCGCGCTCATCCCAGATCCAGCCCCAGCAGCTGCTGGGCCCTGTCATCCTATTCCTATGCAGGTTGTCCTGTTCCTGTCCTTATGCTGTATTAAACCTGCAAAACTCCTACTACCTCGAATCTTGACTCTTATTTATTGAGCTATCTGTTATGATATATGTCTAGTCAAAAAGAGAGGTATTATTTATTTATTTACCACACTGTTGCATGTCGAGCATTTGTCTCTGGAGTTCTGATGTGTCTGTCTGCAGGGCGCTCGCCACTATCTTAAGTTCCTTAACTTTCTCATCCATTTTCTTAAAGTCTGTTCTGAGTAATGAGATCTCAACAGTGACCGAGTCCACTGAAGTACGCACTCCACCTATTGCCGTCATAACATCATGAAGAGTTGGCTTCGGTCCCGGTGTAGGGGCCACCGCCACCCAAGCACTCTCTGATCGCGATGATTCACCTTTTTCACCCATTTTAGACCATGCAAACTTCGCCAATTGTTTCTGGGCGTTAGCCCTGTCGCCATGACTATGGAGCCCCAAATCTTCGGACAAAAGCAGAAGGCAGCCTAGTGGATACAATCGCAACCAGCTGAAGGAAACGACTAAGACAGTACACAGCACTGGGAAGTGCTACTTCCCAGGGTCCGTCACTCCAAGCAGGCCTTTCACTCATGATGGTTGACTCCAGGAGTCAGGGGTCAGCTGGCCCTGTGGTCACTGAAGCACTCCTTTGTCCCTCACTCACAGCCCACTAGCAGATACTCTCAGTAGCGCTCCACAGTGCCAACGTTCCTGCTCCACAAGGTACATCAGGGAGGGCCGACACACACTGCGCCAGTCCAGGCTCGAGGTCAGGAGCCCCCCAAAGCAATGTCCCGAGCTCAGCGCACTGCCCACACCACAGGTCCTCGTGCGTGATCTCCGCTGCAGTTACCACCAGGATATTTGAGTAGGGCCGCACCCGCACAGCTTTCACTCTAGGCTCCTGCCCGCGGGGCCCTCATGCAGATCCATCTGTCCAGAAGGATCACAACCAGGCTGGACACGATCGCCCACCTTATACCCTGGTTCAGCTGTCGTCACGCTCCTTCCTCACTCCTCCACCGCCAAAGCACCTCACACAGTCCAGTAAACAGGCGGTACCCCCTCCGGACAAGGGGCAACAGCCAGGGCTCCTCTAACACAACTCCTGCAGCCAAGCAACCCCCCACTGCGAGGAAAGTACAGGGCATCAGTGGGGATCTCTGGCACCACTACCTCCAGGCATAGGCTCTCTCTGTGTTAGGCCGCAGTTCAGAGGCAGTAACAGCCGTAGTACAGCCCGCCTTCCAGCCACTGAGCCGTCGCAATCTTCTCCACTCCTGGGCCTTCATCGCCCGCCCCCGCAACCAGAAGGGCCAATGCATCCGCTGAGGCTTACCACTGCCACCTCTCCCGGACCGCTTATTCCCCCACAGGCCTCTGCAAGGCGCCTTCTCCGGACCGCCGATCACAACCCCTCCTCATCACGTAGGCCGCAAGGCCGGGCCTCCAGTACCAGGGCATCCGCCGGGTCCACACACTATCTCTCGCTGTGCCAAATTAAGCGCTGCGGACCCACCAACGCAGGTCCCATGCCACCTCCGGCATTTGCCACACCTCACTACTGGGCAGCGAAGCTCTCGGGGCAAGGTCACTGTCACGCCTAGAGGCCGTCTCGCATCACGTGCCGCACCGCGGGGGCGCCATTTCCCTGGCGGAGCACTGCACAGCCAGGACGATTCTCCAGGGAAAGGCGCTGCGGCGGGAGTCCAAAAGTAGCACGGGGTGGTCAGGAACTAAAAACCCACCGCCTTGTAGTGTCTCACATCCTCGGATGGCTCAGGAGAGAACAGGATAGCCGCAGGAGGGAAGGAGGTTGTTTCAACAGTGGCCATTTCCCACGGCTGCAAGCCACGCCCCCTCCTGCTACCTTCTTTTTGGTAAATTGAGGTTTCTTGTTTTTCTGAACTTGTTGATCGTCTTTGGACTTCACGCGTTCTGCCTTGTTTTCTGACCGTCCTCTTCTTTCAGATTTCTGTGATGAAGTCTGAAAGGTACGAGAGGAATCAGTACATGTATCAGTATCTTGATATCTATCAGGTTTTCTTACATTATCCCTATTCCTGAGGTTATACCTTCTTTCAGAGGGCTCCTTTTGAGGAGACCTACCTCTGGAATGAGAACGCTTTTCTTTAGAAGTTTGTTTGCTATTTTCCCACTACTTTTTAGAACAAGTAGGAGTGTTTTAAATAAAGACTTTTTCAGGTTTTTCAGACAGTTGGGGTTTCACTGTATAATTCTATTACATTTTGTATATTACTAAGTAATTGTTCATCCGACATGGCTTCAATGTCAGGGTCAGGTATGTAGCCGGCTAGGGCTGACCATGTTGCTCCGGGACTACCTAGTGGACTGAGCCTGGTATTGTGATTTAAATGTTTTAGGGCGCCTTTAAACCAGAGCTCATGCTCCTGGTATGTGAGTGGAATCTCAATATCCTCGAACGTAATATATTCCTCTGGTGGATCATCTTCTTTGTAGAAGTGAAACACATGTGTTATTGGATTTCTTTTGGGAAGAATATCTATGAATAGAATACCTCTGTCTGGTGATATTCATGTGCTTCTATCACAAAAAACTGCCCTACCACCGCTTGATGTTAGGCCATGTTTTAAAAGTTGTATAGAAATGGTTTTCCTTAAATTTAGAGAAATGGTTATAGCATCCTCGTCTGTTTCTTGGAAACCTGTAAAATTAAAAACTGCATCGGCTGGATCAGCCGCAGCCCCACCGGTTTCGGTGTTGTTGCCGTTATTAGACACTGTTTAAGAAGAATTACAGAGCAAGGTTCAAGGAAACAAGGATAAGGTGTACAATATTTTGGAACACCGTATCCTTCAACGTTGAACAAACCAAAAAGCTAATACATAGGATTTTTCGTCCTACTCAGCTATGGCGGATATTATCCTTTTACCCACTCCAGACGTCTATTGGAGTATTATGGAAAAAGGGTCTCTGAGAAAAGCACAACTGATTTACTTTAGTATCTAGCGTTAAATTAGTGCCTTACCAAACCGTTGGAGATTCAGAAAAGGGGGTGGTGATGAACAGAGTGCCTGAATTAAGCAGACCACTCTTACCCAGTCCAAAGATCAGGGCTTGATCCATCACCGTTTTTTAGCTCACTGCACCATCCCAGCTCAGAACTTGGCTATATGCAAATTAGTCTGTTCCTGTCCCAGTGCATGATGGGAACAGGGCAAACCAAACTACCAAGCCAATTCTTATACTGGGAAGGAAACAAGCTTCCGGGGACCGGTTTCTGCCATTTCAGGCGTCGTCGGCCCGGCTTGCTTGAATCCTGATGGTGCAATGAGCAAGGGACTCACATCTGAGTATACCCTTCCACGCTTATGGTGGACAAAATGATTCAGAAAAGGGGGTGGTGATGAACAGAGTGCCTGAATTAAGCAGACCACTCTTACCCAGTCCAAAGATCAGGGCTTGATCCATCACCGTTTTTTAGCTCACTGCACCATCCCAGCTCAGAACTTGGCTATATGCAAATTAGTCTGTTCCTGTCCCAGTGCATGATGGGAACAGGGCAAACCAAACTACCAAGCCAATTCTTATACTGGGAAGGAAACAAGGTTCCGGGGACCGGTTTCTGCCATTTCAGGCGTCGTCGGCCCGGCTTGCTTGAATCCTGATGGTGCAATGAGCAAGGGACTCACATCTGAGTATACCCTTCCACGCTTATGGTGGACAAAATGATTCAGAAAAGGGGGTGGTGATGAACAGAGTGCCTGAATTAAGCAGACCACTCTTACCCAGTCCAAAGATCAGGGCTTGATCCATCACCGTTTTTTAGCTCACTGCACCATCCCAGCTCAGAACTTGGCTATATGCAAATTAGTCTGTTCCTGTCCCAGTGCATGATGGGAACAGGGCAAACCAAACTACCAAGCCAATTCTTATACTGGGAAGGAAACAAGCTTCCGGGGACCGGTTTCTGCCATTTCAGGCGTCGTCGGCCCGGCTTGCTTGAATCCTGATGGTGCAATGAGCGAGGGACTCACATCTGAGTATACCCTTCCACGCTTATGGTGGACAAAATGATTCAGAAAAGGGGGTGGTGATGAACAGAGTGCCTGAATTAAGCAGACCACTCTTACCCAGTCCAAAGATCAGGGCTTGATCCATCACCGTTTTTTAGCTCACTGCACCATCCCAGCTCAGAACTTGGCTATATGCAAATTAGTCTGTTCCTGTCCCAGTGCATGATGGGAACAGGGCAAACCAAACTACCAAGCCAATTCTTATACTGGGAAGGAAACAAGCTTCCGGGGCCATGTAGTGCAGTGCCTATATTCCCAATAGGCTCTGCGCATTGGAATAATATACACTATAGCTTTGACATAGGACTGAGGTCAGTATGTCTCTTTCGAGTGTACTAAACCTAATTGTGTGTGCCAGCTAACTCAGAGGTCACTAGAAACTTTCTCGAGTAAACAGGAAGGGATTAATTTCTGACAACCGCATGAAAATGACAACTTTGTTTCCCTTAGAGTCGAGAAATATCTTCAGTGTCGTGGAAACAATAGATAACTATTTCACTCAGTCAATCGTGCATGCTTCGTTTCTACAGAGTTTGCACAGAAATAGAGAGATGGGCGTTTCAATAAAAGGGTTTATTGAACAGTCTTCTTTCTCATGCAAGAGAGGGGAACTGCTACAATCGTTAGAACGAATGCAAAGTATAATGCGTACAGCATAAACAATATTATTAAAAAAAATGCAATAGCATTGTCTGTTGCTATGACATGTAAAAATACATACATAAATAACACAACCTAAAATACTCAACTGGTGCTTCTAAAATACACCTACCCCAGTGTACCTAACCTAGGTCTAGTACGAGGGAAGAAATAGGTGCTGTCTTTAGCATAGGTTTAGATTTTGCCAAGAATTGCCAAAGGTTTCTTTAGGTTCTAATCAGCTCCATACCTTAGAATGAGAGAGGTTGGTATCTCTTTCACGGACTCGATTTCACAACACCCCGCAAGGGGAGTCAGAAACACTGGAGCTGGATTCTCGGCAGGAGGATGACAGCTTCTGGTCAGTGCGTCAGCTGGAGAGTTGGCTTCCTTCGGCACTTGCTGTAGCGAGCTGCATCGTGCAAGTAGGTAGTCGAACTGCACCGAACCACACCATGCTTTGCCATAGTAAGTGAAGGTATATTTATACCTTGAAGGTGTTTAGGAATGCTAGCTTTGATGTAAAGACGGGCATATGAACGTCCTGAATGAACCCCTAAGAAATAGATGTTCAGGCATAATAAATGAGTTCTTGGAGAAATCAATATCCTAGCAAGGGGAAGTCCCTAACGGCTTAAGAGTCTGGTTTTCTAAGAAATCGTTGTGACGTAGATGAACGGATGGAAGTAGACATGCCTGTATTTGGACAGCATGGGCTATGCCTAAATAATGACTGGATTTCTATGCCTATATATGGGCAATGTGAATTGTACCTATATAAGGGCATGAATCGGGAAATTCATTCGGAATCTAAAATCGAACACAACATGGGTACCACCACCTCCCCGGGGCTCTATTTTTTTAAACAACCTGTTTGGGGGGGCTCGAGCCCCCCACATGCCCCGGGACCACCACCTCCCCGGGGCACTAAATATGTGAATATAGGGGTCCCACCTCTCCGGGGCTTTGCACTCGTAGGGATAGGAGGCCCCCTCCTGGAGCCCTTGATGGCCCTAGGGACCGCCACCCCAACATGGCCGGCTCCTGCAATGTCCCGGGGTGCCCACCCCCGGGAACATTGCCGTTTGCTATGGCAGGGTGGGAGCACAGCATAAACCCTTTACACATAGCTAGTTCTTGTTGATTGAAAATAGTTAGAAATTAGCATTTAAATAACCTTAGAAATTCACTGAAAAAACCATAGGTTTTAGGGACGTCTTAGTTAGAAATTAGAATTTAAAAAACCTTTGAAATTCATAGAAAAAAACATAGGTTTCAGGGACGTTATAGTTAGAAATTAGCATTTAATAAACCTTTGAAATTCACTGAAAAAACATAGGTTTCAGGCACGTTATAGTTAGAAATTAGCATTTAAAAAACCTTAGGTGTATTGAAGAATGAGTGGGTGTATGAGTGTCTGGATGGAGGATATAGTAGATGTGTGACTGACTGTATAAGTGAGTGATTAAATGTATCTTACTGAATACATAGGTTTATTATTGAGTCATATTGGAATGAGTATATTATTTGTGTCTTTATCAAGAGGGCTTGCCGATACACGGCTGAATCATCATTTCACTTTACAAACTTAGCCGATACACGGCATAATGGTTACGATAACAGTTTATTATTGCCGGTATTGAAACGGGACAAAGCTGAAATTGCGATGTATATTCGTTGTTCAATAGTGTCAGTATAGAGTTATTTACTTGAACTTGTGTCACTGTTAACATAAAAAATTATAATGTTTGATTGTATAGTGTTAAGATGGCCGCCGCCAAATGAATGTTATGGCCTTTCTTGATTTTCATGACACAATGCGATCATGTGACCTTTTGTACAGCCAATAGCTTAAAAGAATATGTTTCAATGGCGGCTTTTATGAAATACGAGACTAAGCCATAGGCGAAACGCGTATTTTTCATGTTTGCGTCCATGAATTATTTTTGGAAATAAACCCATTTTGGATGCAGTAAACCCTGTGAGTGCCTTTTCCTGGACATTGAAAGGTGGGAAATTGAGCGTTATAATATATATATAAATATATATATTTATATTCACTGAAAAAACCATAGGTTTCAGGGACGTTATAGTTAGTTAGACATTTCACTCGTACAAAACTATAGAAATCCACCGTTATAGTTAGTTCAGCTAACTATAACCCGAGCCCCCGCAATGCACTGCTGATGACGTCACATATTACAACACTCATGACATGGTCAGTGACATCACTGATGACATCATCCAGTGACTATGTTTCTGTAAAGCTTAAATATGTTTAATATATATAGGGAAAGGCGTATTGAAGAATGAGTGGGTGAATAAGTGTCTGAATGGATGATTTAGTAGGTCTGTGACTGACTCTATAAGTGAGTGATTAAACGTATCTTACTGAACGCATGGGTTAGTGATTAAACTGTATGAATGTCTGTATCCGTCTGTCTGTTGGTGTGTAAACGGCTGCATGGGTTTGCGAATAGCGACATGAGTGTCTATATGGGTTATTGTTTGGTTGTCTGAGTAACTGTATGGGTGCCTTAGTGTTTGTGTGGGTGGGGTGTGTGTGACTCGGCATAGATGTGTGAGTGGGTGATTCACTGGCTGCATGGTTTCAAGAGTGCATATGTGATGGACTGTATGGGTGGGTGAGTTAGTGAGTGAATGTATATCTCAGTGGTACATGTGTGAGTAACTATATATGTGAAAGGCAGTATTTATGGGTGTTAAAGTATATAAGTGAGAGTGTGTGATTGTGAGAGTGGCTGTATGGATGAGTGTGTGCTTGTATCAGTGATTGTATAAGAGCGTAAGAATGTGCTAGTATTTGTATGAGTAATTGAGCTGGTGTGTGTATAACTGTTTAGGTGAGTAAGTGGCAATGTGATTAATTATTTGCATGACTGACTAGGTGTGTGAGTACCTCTATGGATGAGTGGCGGTGTGTGAGTGTCTATATAGGTGTATGAGTGCATATGATAGTCCTGTGCTGAGTGACCATAAGTATGAGTAACTGTACGGGTGAGTGAGTGGATGTGTGTGTAAACCTAAGAATCAGTGAGTTGGTATGTAACTATTGGTGTTGGAGTGTCTATGGTTTTGAGAATGGCAGTCTGTAATTTAGAGTGGGTGTATCAAAGGTTATATTTGGGTGTGAGAAGATGCATCAAATTATCACATGTATGATGTCATCAGTGACGTCATTTGAGATGTCATGAGTGATGTAATATGTGACATCATCAGCAGTGCATTGCGGGGGCGCGAGTTATAGTTAGCTGAACTTACTATAACAGGAGAATTTCTATGGTTTTGTACGAGTGAAATGTCCAACTAACTAGAACGTCCCTGAAACCTATGTTTTTTTCAGTGAATTTCGTAGGTTTTTTAAATGCCAATTTCTAACTATAACGTGCCTGAAACCTATGTTTTTTTTCAGTGAATTTCAAAACCTTTTAAAATGTTAGTTTCTAACTATGCCTACAGAGGCAGGACATGTGAAGAAAGAAGAAAAATGCACAGAAAGAAGCAAAAGAAATGCAGAAAGAAGAAACAGAAGTCCACAAAGAGGACGAAAAGTGCAGGAAAGAAGCAAGTAATGTGCAGAAAGAACCAACAGAGGAGCAGAAAGAGGTCTTGTTGCATAATCATCCTGTGCCCACAACTTTTTCAGACGGGTACAGGTGGTAACTAACTCTGGCTATCCAGGCCTAGATACAGTGCTATGCTAAACCACACTTAGAATACAGTAAAAACACCTACATACACTAGGGAACACTATGCGCTGGGTTACCCCTGTGATTAGCATGACCTCCTCTGTAAGGCCCTAGTACATAATAGGGCAGGGAGATTAAAACGACCTCTAAGTCAGAGGTGCAAAAATATGCTACTTTAACTAATAGTCGCGTTTGCAGAGTGGTAGAGAAAGGGTGATGGGCGCTGGGCGTCCAACCAACATTCAGGAATTCCTCTGCGTAGGACTTACAGGAGGTACCAGGAGGGATTCTTGGCATCCAAACTCCCTCAGGACTAAATTGGACTTCATCCCGTAGTCTGCCACAAGGCACGTTTGTAGAGAGCTAGAGAAAGGGGGCCATGGCCTCCGAAGACGTCTTAGGAATCCCACTGTGTGGGACTTACTGGAGGTAACAAGAGGGGTAGTTGGCCCCCAAGGACATCCTTGGAGGCCAACTTCCCAAACTATTACCTCCAGTCAGTCCCACACAGCTGCACTGGTAATTACTCGTACCAGGCCACGCCCACTTTGCCCACCACTCTACTCACGTGCTCCCTGGCACGCTCTTGGATGGGGATTGAAGTCCCCTTCACTGCTGGGGGTCCTTTAGGGGCCAACTAGCCTACCGTTTACCTCCAGTAAGCCCTGGGCAGTGGGATTGGTGTAAGGCAGACAAAGGCCAAGCCACCTTTCTCCACCACTCTGCAAACGCAGAGCACACGTCACCTCAGGCCCACCCCCTCCCTTCACCACTGTGCAAACACGCCCTGTGGCGCGTTTTAAGTTGAGGGAGTAAGTCCCCTTGAATCTTAATGGTCCCTGGGGTCCAACTAGCCCACCAGGTACCTCCAGTATACGCCAGGGAGCTGGGTTACAGAGATGTGTTCAAAGGCCAAGACCCTTTTTACACCTCTCTGCAACGCAGCTCCCTGGCGCATACTGGAGGTACCTGGTGGGCTAGTTGGACCCAGGGACCCTCAGGATTCAAGGGGACATAATCCCCCAATTCAAAACGCGCCACGGGACACGATTGCAAAGTGGTGAAGGGAGGGGGCGGGCCTGAGGTGTCATGTGTGCAAACACGCCCTGTGGCGCATTTTAAGTTGGGGGGATTAAGTCCCCTTGAATCTTGATGGTCCCTGGGGTCCAACTAGCTCAACGGGTACCTCCAGTAAGAGCCACAGAGCTACATTGCAGAGAGGTGTAAAAAGGGGTGTGGCCTGTGCCACCTCTCTGCAACGCAGCGCAGTGGCGCTTACTGGAGGTACCTGGTGGGCTTATGGCCCCAAGGGACCGTCAGGATGGTAGACTAGTTGGACCCCAGGGACCCTCAGGAGTCAAGGGGACTTAATCCCCCAACTTTGCACTGTGTAGTGTATGATCTTTTATTAACTCCTTATTGGCATGCTTTGCAACTCTTGCACTTCACGTAGCCCTTGCGTTGTGACAACCATAAGTGAGATTCTGTTGTCTCAGGGGTGCTTCTCACCAAACAGTTGCTCATAGATGGAGCTCGTTCATATGTTATAGAGAGGTTGTGTGGCAGATGATCCACAGATTATGGAGGTCACTTAGTACAATTGGCTAGTTATGCCTCATAATGTTTTTTAATACTTTGTCCTGTTTGCTAAATGCCAAAATGCATCAGACATCACTCCCTGTGTCATTATGCCGTTTTGATTTAATTTCTAAAAGGTTGGACCTGCACAGACTCATAGTCTTCCTGATAGCTTTGTCAATTGTTTCTTTAGAGTAGCCCCATTCCAAGAATCTCTTCTTGCTAGCCGGTAGTGCTAAGTGTAGATCATTTGAAATGCTACAAACTCTTTATAATCGCAGCATTTCCCCGAAGAGAAAGCTTTCTATCAGGTGCCGTGGGTGATGGCTAGATGAATGCAAAACTGAATTTTGTGCAGTCTTTTTACGATACATTTTTGTTTTTAATTTATCTTGGTGTATGTATAATTCCACATCTAAAAAAAGTATCACTTTGTCGCTGATTGTTGCTGTAAATTTGAGATTTAGTTCATTGATGTTAATGGCTGAGACAAATTCTGCTGCTTCAGTATAAGTCAGATCCCAAATAATAAACAAATCATCTATAAATCTCAGCCACAATTTCACATTGTTTTCCATGTGTATTTTGTGAGTGACGCCCAGTACCAGATCCTCCCACCAGCCAATGTGGAGATTCAGGGGCGATGGAGGTGGCGGCTCTGTGGAAGATGTGGTGCGGGCAGGAGTCCGACTGTGCTGCAGAGGGAATGCTCTTCATGGTCTTGAGAGTGTTGTCATTGGTGAGCAGGATCCAGTTGAGTAGGATCTGTTGGGGAGTTTTCGCATATGGTGGTGGCAGGAGTGATGGGCGGGTCTTAGGTGTCAAAGCTGTCATAGATCTGCTTCATCTTGAGGTGGAAGTAGGTGCTGAGTTTGTTGCAGAGGTTTTGGGAGGGTGGGACTTCTGTCGTCTCACTTTTGGATTTAGTGAACTTCTTGACGATGGAGAAGAGTTCTTTGCTAGTGTGTGCGTTGGCGTTGATTCTGTCTTGGAAGGCTGTTTTGAGGAGGAGGAGGTGGTGTGCAGTGACTGCAGCTTTGAAGTCTGCATCAGCGTCCGGGGTTTTGTTGTTCCTCCATCTTTTCTTGAGCCGTCGACCGGTGTGTCTGGACTTGTGGAGGGCGCTAGTGAACCAACTGGCTTTCTTGGAGTGTTGCCTGCCCGGCGCATTCTTGAGAGGCTCCATCTCGTCGGAGCAGTTGCAGAGATCCAGTAGTGGAGGTTGCGTGTTGCGATATTGGCTTCTATGGATGTCAGCGGTGTGGTTGTGCTGAGGGTGACGCTGAGATGTACCTCTGTGACCTTGTTCCAGTTACAGCTGGGAAGGTAGGTTTGGTGGTCGGTCCAGGGGAGTTCGGAGGTGCAGCTTAAGTGATGTTTTTGCTGGTGGAGAAGACGAGGTCAAGTATGTGTCCCGCTGCGTGGGTCGGGGAGGTGACTATCTGCTTGAGTGCGATATTGACGATGTTCTGCAGAAGGGAGGCTCCCCTTGGAGGTGTATGTGGTGGTCTTTCCTTGAATTCCAAAGTATGGCAGTTGGTGATTAAATCTAAATCCCGCCTGTCCGTTGATATTGATTTCCATTGTAGCAAATAGTTCGTGATTTTACCCCCAATTGGTTGCTCAGGGTGGTAACTGGCACCATTACCTCATCACAGTTTTCGACCAAAGTCCTGTCCTTGGGAAGTCTACTTCCTTCTTGGTGTTTGTTTGTTATAAGATACGGTTGGTGGCTGTTACTGATACCGATATGGTTGGTATCCTTCTCTGTTAGACAATAGCACTTTTTCTCTTTCTGCTCACAAAGGCATTCTCCTCATTTGCAAAGCACCTAATGATCTTGCTACATCTGTGTCGCTCTTTATCGCCTGAAGGGCATCATACACATGTTCAACGAATAATGCTTCTTCAGCATATGGCATAGCCAAGATCTTAATTTGAACTTCTGGCCTGAACAAAGTGACCTTCAGCCATCCCTGTCTGTGGGGAACAGCGACTCCCGCAAGCGGATGAAAACATGTAGATTCGATGTACATTGCTCAGCCTGTCATCTCTGAGGAAGTTCTTTCACCTTCTTGCAGAATCCTTATGGCCTCCAATTTTATATCCCCAGGTAAGCGATCTATGTATGTGGTATTTGTCTGTCATTACAGTCATGGATTGGCAACTTTAACTGTAGGGATCTGATATGGGTGTAGACAGATTCTTGGAATGGAGTTCAGCTGCTTGCATTATTGCTGAGTCTGTTTTTGAGTGCCCAATTAAACATTTTGAATTTTCTGACGCTTTATATTTCTAATGCAATGTGAGTACGACAGCACAGACCTTAGCTGGGTTTTTCATGATTTTTATACCTACCTCCCAAATAACATTCACAGTAGGCAGTGCCCTGACTGATTTTTTAGAAGGCTCTTTAATGTCACCCAAAAGGCAATATGATTGCTTTATAGGCATTGGTAATTCAAATCTTTCTGCAGCCTTTTCCATCAGATTGTGAATTTCTCCAATGTTGTCAAGAGGATAATCCAATTGTGGAAGCAGCACATATACCCGCCCTTGCCTGTACCCCATCCCATATGCTTTGATATGATTCGGTTTTCAGTCCCTATTTGAACAAGTTCTTATTCAATGTTCATCATTATGAGCAAAAGGTATTGGATATTGATTGACTTGCAGATCTCTTTGGGCTTTGCTCAGTAACCGCAAAGGTGGCCTTGAGTGCGCAGACACGGCTCTCCCCAGGGATGAACGCGTTTCTTTTGGGAACAGAACAGGAGACACACCCTAGAATTGGGGGACATTGACGAATGATACACATGACCTCACACGCCAAAACACACAGACTGTCCTGTCTTCCCCTTTCACAACGCTCCTTTCAACTGGGATGTCACCTACTGACCGACATGTACCAGACCTGGTCTGCTGGAAGTACCCTTATCAGTCTTCCGGCGTGTCCAATTCCTCTTGATCTGTCAGTTTATCGACACAGGTGCCCCAACCTAGATGTTTGCTTTGCAGGGCATGAGTGGAAGGATCTGTTATCCTAGCGAACTGTTGTTGTTGATGTGCATTCTTGTGCAGCTATGTCCAACATTCTTGTCATGTTATTCTTTTTCCTTTTTTATTATCATGTATGGAAAACAGATATGGTATGACACGTTTCTCCTGTAATACCGCTGTGTTATTTTTCTTTCATGTACTCTCATACAAAAAATGCAATAAAAGATATTCAAACAAAAAAAGAGGATAATCCAATTGTTGCGAGGGCGGTGGCGGTGGTGCTGGAATCAGGTAGTCATCCCATTTGTTGGGTGTGGCTTGATTATCCAGTACTTCACCTTCCACTCTATATTCATTGGAGGATATTCTGTCATCCTGCGTGGTTTGATGCAGGTGCTCTCTTAAGTGTATGAGCCACTGGAAAGTTAAGCAGTGTGTGTGGAGTAAGAGGTTGTACATGAGGAGACTGCGGAGACTGCATTGGTTCTGTTGGAGATGCAGTATTTGCAGGTACTGGGAACATGCTCTGTAAGTCATTCATCAAAATCCTTTGCACCTGCACCTTTTCAAAGATCATCTTTTCAATGGCATTTCAGTGGTCACGTAACATTAGGAAGATCATCACCAAGAATTAGAAAAAGGAATACGTTGACAATAAACCTACAGGAACTTACAGATGTTTCATTTATATACACTATAAAAATGTTATGACTGGTAGCAATGTTGTCTATCCATGCCAAGTGTACAATAAATCCATAACAAAATATGCAACGGGAGGAGGAGCTGCGCGCGCAACCAAGATGGCCGCGTGAGCAAGGGGCTCCCGAGACCCTCATAACCTCCCGAATATATCCTGTCATTTATCCTGCTGACAGTTGACGTCTTGGTGCGGATGAACCACTGGTGATCCTGAAACAGTTGCAGCCGTTCCGATCGGACCCCGGTGCCCGGAGTTGTGGCGTGGAGACATTTGCGGCCTTCATCTTCTGGATGCCCGGCGCCCGAGTTGACGGGGCGCCCGGGGCATAATTGAACAACAACGGCTTGTTGCAGAGCAGGACCTCGGTCCCGTTCAGTTTCACTTTCGTTTTTGGTTATCACTGGGGTCTCGGACCTGTGAAGCCTCATTGACATTCGCCCTCTCGGCTGCCTTCTACTTTGGCTGGCGGCCCCTCTGGATGGAACTTGCTCTTTCCTATTAGCTTTGTCTGTTTGTCCCCTTTTCCCTCGCTGTTGCCTAGGGGGGAAGAAACTGTTGGATAGTATCACGACATGGCAGGCAAGCCTGATGGAGACAAGCAGAGGGTGAAGAATACCAGACGGGGCAGCTACACGCAAACCAACGTCATGGATCGATATGCTCAGATCCGGGAGTCACCCGGCGGAGCCAACGGGTCGCTGGAGAGCGCGAAGGTTTCGTCGACCCCGAAAAAGGAGCCGACGCTACAAGACGTTATGACCGCCATTGATGGATCCAGTCTTCCCTTGGGAAGCAGATGGAGACTCTTGCTCACAAGCTGGACACGGTGGCGATCGAAGTGAATCTTATCCGGACGGATCTAACCAAAACCAATGAGAAGGTTAAATCGTTAGATATTAAAACATCGAGCCTTACGGATGACGTCGTTGAATTGCAAAATACAGTCCGTAAGCTTGGGGCCTCTACCGACATCGTGGTTCGGCGCCTGGAGGATTTTGAAGGACGGGCCCGGCGGAACAACGTTCGCATAATTGGGGTTCCGGAAGAGGCAGAAGAGCAAGCAGCAGACCTCTTGGTTCAGGACCTTATCACCAACCATTTGGCACCCAAGAGTTTGAGCAAGTTTTTCATGGTGGAACGGGCTCATAGGATCCCGGGCGGTCAGCCGAAAGTGGGAGCCACGCCACGGCCTTTGATAGCAAGGATTTTTAACTTTCGGGACAGGGATACGATCCTGCAGGCCTCTCGTGCGGGAGGTCCTCTCAAGTTTGAAAACTCCTCCATCAGCTTCTACCTGGACTTCACGCAGTTGGTACAGAAACAGCGTCTCAGTTTTATGGGAGTCAAACGACGTCTTCGAGATATGGACATGAAATATGCCATGCTCTTTCCTGCCAAACTGAGAATTGAACATAACGAGAGAGTGTACTTTTTTGATAAGCCAGAGGTGGTGGCGGACTGGTTGGACACATTGCCTTCCCGAAGGGATCCTGAGAGTCGGTCTGGCGGAGCTGAGAGAGGACTTGAAGAACAAGAGTAGGCTCCACCGGGGTTGATGAAAGGACCTTTATTGTGATGATTCCGTATCTGATATATTACTGTCAATATCCTTTTGCGCTGGAAGTTATGGGGATATCTTTGGGGTTTATTCCTCCTCAGCCTTACTTTTCGTAGTTTAGTTGGGTGTAAGGGCGACAGGCACACTGCAAGTTGGGGTGGCTTTTTAGTCTCGAGCAGGGGTGCAGGGTGGGGGGCGTTGTAATGGGTTGTTTGGGGACAGGGGGGTGGGGGGCTTGGTTGTTTTGTTTGTTATCTCTGCATGGTGCTTTACTGTTGAACGACTTCATCGAGGCATTGGACTTAGCTCGTGGCTGGATCTTCTTTCTCTTTTATGATGGGGGTAGAGGGTTGCGGTTGCTTAGTTGGAATGTTAATGGGTTGGGTGACAAGATTAAACGTGGGGTGATATTGCAATTCCTGAAACGCCATTCACCTGATATTGTTCTTCTTCAGGAGACTCACTTGGTTGGGAATACATGTCACGCTCTGAATAGACTGGGGTATCGTCTGGTGGCGCATGCAGGTTTCACCTCTGGCTCGCGTGGAGTTGGGATCCTTGTTAAGATTGCTCTCCCGCTTGAAGTGGAATCCACTGTCATCGATGATAGAGGCCGATATGTGGCGATTTCGGGGCGGTGGGAGGGTCGCACTCTTACCGTGGTCTCTATTTATGTACCCCCTGGTTTGCAGTCGACTACTTTCTCTGAACTGGGGCGGGTGCTACTTGATCTCCCCGTTGGGCTTTTGATTCTGGGGGGGGACTTTAACGCAGTAGTTTCCGGAAGGCTTGATAGATATCCACCAAGGGACCTCACAGGGTCGCACAGCTGGTTGTCTGATTTCCTCGATGTATTGGGTTTAGTGGATTGTTGGCGTTTACTCCATTCCAGTCAGCGGCAATATACGTTTCTCTCTGGAGCCCATGGTAGTCTCTCTAGGATTGATTATGTGTTGGTGCCGGCCGCTCAGGCTTTTTGCGTTGTAGAGGCTCGTCATCTGGCCCGAGGGATCTCTGATCACTCCCCACTATGGCTCCGTTTGAATTTGGTGCCGAGTGCCGAGGGTTGGGTTGCCCCGATTAACCCTTGGTACCTTTGTAGCCCTAAAATTCGTACTGGCCTGGTGAAGGCGCTTGACCATTATTTCCTAGAGAATGTAGGTTCGGTTGCCTCCGCAGTCTCCTTATGGGAGGCTTTTAAGGCCATCCTGAGGGGTCAGGCCTTATCATTGATTTCTGGCTCCAAAAAGCAGAAAGAGGAGGAAGTGGTAAAGATAGAGACAGAAATACTGGATTTGGAGTTGGAATTGGAACAGGAGGTGACCCACTCAAAACTGCATGTTTTACAGCTAAAGCAGTTCGAATACAGATAATTAGTGTCGGACGTGGCGAAGGCTCTGAGCCGGGAGGATCAGGGACGCATCTATGATGTTGGAGACAAGGCCGGCAAACTGATAGCTTGGTTGGATAGGAAAGATAGAGCAAGTCGTGTGGTGCCGGAAATTGAGACGGAGGAGGGGGCCGTGGTTACCGACCCGCGGGAGATAGTGGCGTGTTTCGCCACCCATCTTCGCACTGTGTACTCCTCCGTGTCTGACAGGCCAGAGGAGGACTCTTGTTTGCTACTTCGGGGTATCTCCCTTCCAAGTCTCTCTGAGGACGATAGGGACTTCATGGACTCGGCGATTACGGCGGATGAAATAGCATTGGCTCTGCGTTCCTTGCGCTCGGGTAAAGCAATGGGCCCAAACGGTTTGCCAATTGAGTTATATAAGCTTCGGCCCGACAGGATTGCCCCGTATTTGAGAGACATGTTCGAGGAATCCCGCGATAGTGGGCTCCTCCCCCGCGATCAGCGTCTGGCCACTATAGTGGTTATACATAAGGAGGGGAAGCCTCGGAATAAATGTGCATCACACCGGCCGATTTCACTGTTAAATGCCGAGCCGAAGATTTTGGCAAAGGTGTTAACCAATAGACTAATCAACGTCATTAGTGATTTAGTGCATCCGGATCAATCCGGTTTTATCCCACACCGGAATACTGCATTGAATCTTCGGCGGTTGCATGGTGTTATTGCTAGGGTCGGGACGTTGCGTGAACCGGCCATTTTGGCGTCTTGACGCCACTATGGCGTTTGATACTGTGGAATGGCCGTACTTGTGGGCAGTGTTGGGCAAATTCAGTTTCGGCTCTGAATTTATCGGCTGAGTACGGCTTCTTTACGCCGACCCCCTCGCTCAGGTAGTGGTTAATGGCCGCGTTTCTGGAACGTTTGCTCTTGGGCATGGTACTCGGCAGGGTTGTCCGCTATCCCCCCTCCTGTTTGCGTTGGCGCTTGAGCCGCTTGCTGCATGGATCCGTTGGGAGCCTTCCATGAGGGGCATCCACTGGTCCCCGGAACATGAGGATCGTATCTCCTTGTACGCGGATGACATCCTATTATATCTCACCTCCCCTAGAAAATCCCTGATAGTGTTGTGTGACGTCTTGGTCTCTTTTGGTAAGAATTCTGGTCTGATCATCAATTGGGCGAAATCCTCCCTTTACGTGCTCAGTGGGGACGCACCGGTTTTGCCGCGTGGTTGTCCTATTCAGATCGCACAGCAGGGGTTTAAATATCTTGGTATTTTTATTTCACTGAACCCTTTGATCCGATATGAGAAAAACCTCCTCCCTCCTTTGGCGCGGTTGAGACGGGATGTGGCGGGTTGGCGAAAGCTACCGCTTTCTTTGCTCGGGCGGGCGGCCCTTTTTAAGATGATGTCCCTTCCTCGTTTTTTGTATGCCTTGCAAAATACCCTAGATTTGGTTCCTAGTAGCTACTTCCGTGTTGTCGAGGGTTTGCAGAGGAAGTTGCTGTGGGATGGTAGGCCCCGAATTGCACTTGCCAAACTGACGCTCCCCTGGTACGATGGGGGTATTGCTCTTCCTGATATTAAACGGTACTATTGGGCATCGCAGTTGGGGGCTATCAACCATGGTACATACTATCCCGGGCCTCACCCGGGTTTCGCTATGGACAGATGGCTGCTCCCCGGAGGTAATTACTATAGGGCATTATATTCCAAATCGGTAGTGGGTTCTTTGACGGGGCCGACGCGTACGGCTGTGCGTGTTTGGCAGGCTGCCACTAGTGCATTAGGATGGAAAGATCATTTGACCTTGGCTACCCCGCTGTTTGGATCGGATCGACTTGGCAAACTGTGGAATACGAAGGGATTTCACAGGTGGGACCTTATTGGTATCTCCAGGGTTGGGGACCTCTGGGCTAAGGGGCAGGTGAAGTCCTTTGTGGCCTTGCAGGCCGAGTTCAAGCTGGGTGGAGCGGAGTTCTTCCACTACGCTCAGATTCGTCATGCGCTTGATTCGGTCTTTCCTTGGGGGGCGGAGATACCTGAATCTGCCCCGCTGGAAGACCGTGTGCTGGATGGGTATATACCGGATAGTACCCTCTCGCTGGTGTATAAAAAATTAATAAATCATAGAGCGGACCTTCTCTCCCAACTGCGAGATCAAGAGGTCACGGGGATCGCACTTTTACCTGAAGCCAGGCGTTGTCTTTTAAATGTTTGGGAGCCCACTGATCATAATGTAGCCCAAACTCGGTGGGTGACCTTGGGAACAATGATTGCCAAACGCAATATTGCACAGCTGTGGGGAGCCCAAAGACCTCCTACTATTGAGTGTTGGATGAATGATATGGACTGGTGTATGTTTAGGGAAAAGACTGTATATGTAGCTCGGGGTCGCCCCCGGCAGTGGCAGAAGATCTGGGCCCCCTGGAATCGTTATAGAGGAGATATATGTGTACCACCTGAAACAGCTATACTTGATCTCCCACATTCCCCCTGATCCACACTGTATATGATGTTCAATGTTTCATTTTGTCTTCTTCCTTTCCTCCCCCCATCTTTCTCTATTATATGTGAGTTAACTGTCGCTTGTTTCGAGGATCCGCCAGGGCACAGTCTATTTGCTTGATGTAACTATCTGACACCTTGCTGTTTTTCTTTGTTAATTTTCAATAAAAAGAAATATAAAAAAAAAAAAAAATATGCAACATGTGACAGTAAAAACTGAATTTAGGCACTCAGGACTGCTATATGTAGGAAAGACAGAACAACGATGAAAACCAGGATTTTAGAACACATCAGTATTATTAGGAAACACAGTAAATAATCAAGTGTATCTGTGCATTTTAATGAAAATAAACACAACATAATTCAATTACAATTCCAAATACTTGAAATTATTGAATCAAAAGTGGGCATTGCCATGCGCAAGAGACTACAACAGAGAGATATCGGATGGATAAAATGGCTCAACAATCTTTAACTGAAAGGAAGGGATGATTGCATTGAAATAACTTGCTTTTTGTGACTGAGATTTAATACAGATCTTTGTATGGCAAATTTATTGTTCAACTAATGTTATACTTTGTCATCATTGGTTTTGTTGTGATGGATGAATAGTATGACCTCAAATGCAAAATATGCAGCTTACGTTAGTTTAGAATATACTGCAATTTGGTGAATATATGACGTATCTATGAATGCCACAGAAGTTACCTTTTTGAATAAATGGATTTTGTTGCATCACTATTGGGAATTCAGATGTTTTATTCTCATTTGGCATCAACACACAATGACAGATACACAAACATTTTTAACTCCTTTGATTAATTTGAGGATCTTTGAGAACTCATAGTTTACATCCCCTTTACATCATGCACTATGATGGCAACCATAGGGGCGATTGAAATTCATGTGGATTCACTGTGCATCATGATGCTAAGTGTCTTATAAATGGAATATGTGACGTTACAATGCGGTCGTGAGACTGCGTTACGTTACGTTGTAGTTATTACAACGCAAGTCGTTAAAACAACTTGCGCTGTAGGGTGATGGACTTAGGAATAGTATGATTTAATATTCCAACTCCAGCCTACGTAACAGTAGGGAAGATGTTGGAATAGTAAATCATACTATTTCTTAGTGTATAGCGCCATCCAGCCCAAGTCGTTGTAACGACTTGCGTTGTAATGACCGCGATGTAAACATACCGCGGTGTAATGACCACGCTGTAAAGGTCGTTCACCTATAAATACCTTATGATGGCGCCAAAACACACACACCAGCGGTTTGTGCATCCCCCGGGAGCGGTGTTGCAGCTCTCTAGAGATTAATTAAACATAGTTTGAACAAGTGCACACAATGATGCAATAGATAATATTCTTCAAGCACCATTTAAGACATCGAGCATGTTGATGATGCATGTGACACAAGCAGATGAATAACTCATGCACTTGATGAGCTCCTTATATATGGTAAATGTGTATAGCAAATGTTATCACCATCGCTTCACCTTCATACTTAACTTACATCATTTAAATATTTCATCAGATTAGGGACATTTTACACCAATCACACAGTCGGTATCATAATTGAGATTATGGGCCTGATTTACAAAGGGCATCTCCCCTCTTGGCGGAGACCCCGCAGTCGTGGGGGAGTCTCCACACTTGGGTGGAATCTCTGTAATGAGGATTCTCATTGCAGAGATCCAGCCCGAGTGCGGATACTCCCCTGTAACTGTGGGCCTCGGCCACGAATGCAGAGACTCCCCTACGACTGCAGGGACTCAGCCACGAGTGCGGAGACTCCCCTGTAACAGTGGGCCTCGGCC
This sequence comes from Lissotriton helveticus, assembly GCF_964261635.1. Classification (NCBI taxonomy): domain Eukaryota; kingdom Metazoa; phylum Chordata; class Amphibia; order Caudata; family Salamandridae; genus Lissotriton; species Lissotriton helveticus. Next base: position 103,340,605 of record NC_136063.1, read on the forward strand.
ACGAGTGCAGAGACTCCCCTACGACTGCAGGGACTCAGCCACGAGTGCGGAGACTCCCCTGTAACTGTGGGCCTCGGCCACAAGTGTGGAGACTCCCCTATAACTGTGGGCCTCGGCCACGAATGCAGAGACTCCCCTATGACTGCAGGGCCTCGGCCACAAGTGCATAGGCCCTTTCTGGATCAGGATCTATGCTTGAACAGGTGGTAAATGTACTTATCACACAACAAGAGGGTTTGAATGATTACGATAATGATGACTGGTTTGCGATCTGATGGCTGACCCACATATGATTTGTTAAATAATCTAGTGATTTTTTAAACCATAACACGAACCTAAAGAATGACAGGTCAGTGAGACAATTATTTGAATGGAATAAAGAAAAAATGTTTACATTTATAAAGTGTGCAAGGAGCAAATCCTTTGAGCTTCATTGAAGCAAAAAGTAGATTGTGCACCCTGGGACTATTCTCAAATGAAGGACAGCTTATTGTTTCTTTATCAAAGTGATATGGCAGTATTAAAGGAACTCCCATACTAATATTCCTTCTGATGGTTTACAAAATTGAGCAAATTCAGGGCAGCAAGCATAAAAAGTGGGTACAAATGACAAAAGCAAATTTTTTGCAAACTTACCTGTCTTCTGCAGGAATAATATAGGCAAACTTTGATTCCACCCATTGCGCTTGTGACTCTTCGTGGTCTTCGAAGTCATACTCATCCAGATAGCGCTCATCGGCCTCCTGCTCATTTCCACCGCTGCCTTGACCTACAGAATAGACAGTTGCAGTTGAGGAGCAAGATAGTCTTACAGTCTGTAGAGCATCTCAGTAATTAACCTGCTAGCAATAGGCAGCAATACTGATCTTGTCTTCAATTCCCAGGAACGTTTAGCATGAACCCGCCCTGTGTTTCAAAGAGAGACTATGTGGGTTATTTAAAGTAGGCTGGTATCAGGATATCAGTTATCTATATTTGGTCTCATGTTGTGTTGGCTAATTGTTTTTTTTAGGTCAGCGGCGCCTCAGTTGCCAACTCTGATGGTACTGTCTAAGTAGCGAAGTAGCCGTTGCAAGAGCTACAGCTTTATGGTATCAGAAGAGCCCACATTAATTAAGGATAGCACAAACGGTCTGGGTAGGACAATAAGAATACTGTCCTAGAATTGCTGGGAGAAAATGCTTAGCACGTCAGAGGCTGTCATTGAATTTTACGTTTTTCACAAATAAGCCCCCACATTAGTAGTTTGTCCTTGAAAAACAACAACACATGTTTCTTCACATGCTGAGATGAGCAGGTGGACCCATCAGCCACTCTGCACTGAACAATGTCACTGAACACCCTCCCAGCTTGTCGAAGAATGAACTTTCTATACAGAAAGTTCTAAATTTGGCAAGTGGACCGCGGCAGCAGTGTCTCGGACATCTTAGTGGTCTGCCAACCCTAAACAACCACTCAAGGCTCGATTTGGACTTGACTGGTAATGGGAAATTTTCCACTTCTGGAGGAAGTACTGAAGTTTCAAGGAGACTTGAGATGCTGGATTTTCTTCACCAAACTAGTTGTATATATATGGATTTTCCACCACAATGACCATTTCCTCCAAATATCCTGTGTATTCCCCGGACCACACAACTTCAAATCAGGTCCACATGTTGCATATTTTTGTTAGGGGGGACTTATGATCTGCACAGATTCATTCTTGAAATTGTAAACTGTCATTATCATCACATACTTTTGATTAAGAACAAGAAACATGTTGCATCTTAAGAATTATAATCATGATAAATCAGATAACACCACAAAACTTGAATACACCAGGAATAATTGGCATTGACAAAGTAATCAGGAAAGCCAGTGAAGTATCAAAGTGAGAAAGGGGTGAAACTAGACAGTTTTGTGTTTGTGCATGTTTGTACGCATACATTCTTTTATGATCAAAGCAACATACACTTGAAGTTGAAATAGGAGCACATTGTTGATAAGTCAAGGAAGGTGTATAAAAAGTTGCGTTTATCAAAAATTCTGAATACATAGATGTAATTTTTTATATATGAAGTAGTTTTTTTATTAAAGTGTTAACATATTAAAACAATTTACTCTGTTAGCATGTTGATGGATGCTAACATTTCTAATAGGGTTACAGTATCTGAAACACCCTCAGCTTCTTACACAGCAAACAAATCGTCTCACTCATTCCTACTACTCAACCTGAGAGAGAACCATATGTAACATATCTCCATGTTTGTCTTACATTATAACTAACAGGGTTGAGCGTTCATTTGAGTGTAGGGAAGAACATTAAAGGAAGACCTTTAGAGAATCTATTACTGGGCCTAATATATTTTAAAGCCCTTATTTTTCACTGCTCCTATGCAGTTCCAAGGTATTAAGTGGTCCGAGTATGTTTCATGTTTAGGTTCAGGTATGCTCAAGCCTAAAGGGATGAATGCAAGGGTGACTGGAATGGGATATCCTAATGTTAATTTTATTTCAGCTAGGATCTCATTCCAGTAAGTTTTGATGTAGGGGTCATCCCACTAGCTTCCCGCACCCCCCCCCCAACATAGCACACTTGTGGTTGGCTTTAAGTTTGCAAATTTGGAAGGGTAAAAGTATCAACTAAATATAACCCAAAAGTGGGCTTCCTTGCATGCCACAGAGTGGGAGACGTTTTGCGTGATGTGCCATAAGTGGACCTACGCTATTGTCAATCCCAGCCTATTATTCTAATGGGATTTATAACAGAGGCGGTGGGTGCCACCGCTTATCTAAATATTTTTTCCAAATATCTTGACAGTGACAAAACATTAAGTGAACATTTGTGTTCTTTATTCATTTCTGCTGGCCAAAGCGCATGGGTAAGTTATGGAGCCAGTGTGCAAAGGCTTGTCAAAGGAAGCAAGGAACTAACTTCCCAGACAAACAATGGCTTGAGGAAAAGAAAGGAGTGCTGTGAGGGGACGAGAATATCACTGAACATGGCCTCCCCTCATTAATAATGTGCGCATAGTCCTGTGTATCATGCACATCCCAACAACAGCCTTGGTTTTAGTCAAACAAAGTACTCAGATTGAACGCTTGAGTGTGCAGTTAACATACGGATATCAGTGACCGGGAGGCACTGGGAGGAAGACGAGTTATCTGCAAAGTCAATCAAAAAAATCCATTTTCTCCACCTGTCCAAGTCGTCACAAGTGTCTAGAAATCGTGAAAACATGGAAATTAAAATCGAGTTTCTATTGGTAAAGAAAGCGGACACTAGTACCTACCGAGCGGAATGCCTTCGTCAATTGAGTGATGTGAGGATTTACTGCCCCTTGGATTCTGATCCAACTGATGAACTCAAAACGACAATTGCGAATATGACTGAAGAAGCCCTATCCGAAGGGTGGATCACACCACAGGAAGCTGGTTTTCTATGTAACTTACACCCTGTGATCCCCTATTTTTATGCCCTGCCAAAGGTGCATAAAGAACAAAGACCACCACCAGGCCGCCCCATTATTTCGGGCATTGGTTCGGTTCTTGAACCGTTATCTACGTTTGTAGATTTTTTCTTGCGCCCTTTGGTGCATAAGATGCCCACCTATCTAAAAGACACAACAGACGTATTACGCCTGCTACCTGAGATTGACTTTGATAGCTCCATGGATCTCTTCGTTTCCTTCGATGTGGAGGCTCTTTATACATCAATACCGCAGGACGAGACCTTGGAAGTCATCCAACTCCTATTACAGTCTCAAACACTGGACAGTATCACCCCAGTCCACTTCATAATTGCCTGTGCCACCCTGGCTATGAAGCGCAATTACTTTAAATTTGAGGATACTATATACCTTCAGGTATCAGGGACCAGCATGGGGAGCGTTTATGCTCCCAGTCTGGCAAATTTGTATGTTCACTCGTTCGAACAGGAACATGTCTTGGCAACCACCAACCCTTTTCTTGGATGTATCAGAACGTGGAGAAGATATATCGATGACGTTCTAGTGGTGTGGCGAGTCACGAGCGAGAAATGCCAATAATTTTTACAGTGGTTAAACAGCAGGAATGATTTTCTGCGGTTCACGATTGAAATTGGAAGAGATAAATTGTCTTTCTTGGATTAACTTATCACCTCAACTCCAGAGGGGTTACACTCTGAACTTCATAGGAAACCTCTGGCGAAAAACTCTCTTCTGTGCTTTGACAGTCACCATCCCAAGTCCCTACGGGAGAATCTGCCTTTTGGGCAATTTCTCAGGGTCCAGAGGAATTGCTCGACTGCAGGGTCCTTTAAAATCCACTCTACGGCCCTTAAAAAACAACTGATTGCTCGGAAGTATCCAGCCATACTGGTACAACGTTCACTTAAGAGGGCCAGCAATAACAATCGCTTGGCCTTGTTAGAGCAATCCACGCTAAAACCCCCCCTCGAAAGGTTGACCTTTGTTACAACTTTTGGGACACTGTCTAACAAAATACAAAAGGTGGTGAAACGACATTGGTCGATCTTGAACTCTGATCAGGCAACAATTCAGACCCCGCTCTTTTCTTTTAAGAGGGGACCAAATCTTAGAGATCGTTTGATCCAAACTAGGCCACGTCAAGTAGAACCCAGGGCTCTGGGTTCTCTCTGGGACCTTCCCGCAGTCAGGGGTCATCATCCCTGTGGGGCATGTCAAGCCTGTCCACAGACCAAGAAATCAACAGAGATAGATATTGGGACTACGAAACTGTGGATCCAGACCAAGTTTACAAACTGTAATAGCAACAACCTGATCTATCTCATTGTGTGTCCCTGTGGGCTTAAATACATAGGGATGACCACCCGAAAGGTTAAAACCAGGATATCAGAGCACAAGAGCACCATTAGGTGCAAGAGACAAGCTACAAAACTACCAAACCACTTTTTGGAGGCAAGACATCCATCTAAGGCCTTTCAATGGACAGTAATTGAACAACCTCACATCCCTGCACACGTTTCCGACATATCCAAATATCTCCTACTTAGAGAACAGAAGTGGGTTTTTAAAATGGGTACGAACTGTGTAGGGCTCAATGATGATATACCCTGGACCATTCTGTAATATAAAAAGTCTTTGTTACGTCATGGTCCTTGAGAGAGGGTTCTGGGATGTTTAGTTATATCTAGCTATATCCAGTTACACTGCCCACTCGGTTTAACTCCACTAGTGTTCATCATAAGGAACATAGATGATAGGTATGCATAGCTTCATGCATCTATCTGTCATTCTGTATGCATATTTTAAGATCTCCATACCAATTAATAGTGACGACTTGTGTAATCAAACAAGAATTGATTTTTAAAAGCTTTATTTCCATGTGTTTGGCTTGTCATCAATACTATTAAAATCACTGACGATGTCAGCCGACTTTCACTGGCAATATACTTGCTCTTTGGTTTGTTTGTTTACATTCATTTGAGTTGTTAAAGTTTTGTACATCGAACTTCTAAAGAAACCCCTCCCTCTTAAAGCTTCTATGCACGAGCAGTGTTTACCTCTACTTACAAACACGCTACGAGGATCTGAGATTGGCTGCTTGTTCAGCCAATCGGATACCTCGTTAGACTAAGACGGTGACCACGTGATCGGCAACTGGCAAATGACGCTAATCGTCATATACTGCAGCCTTTGCAGATCTCTGCACCTCCCCGATCGGCTCGGACGCTTTAGCGCGGAGTACCGACGGACAGGTAGGACTCGCGCTGAGACAGTAGGATTGTTTTGAAAGGAATTACTCGCTAAACATCTAGTCAGAGCCTATCCTTCCATCTTTGGTACATTTATGTACACTTTATAGCGGTAATACTCATGAGGCTTTTCCGGTCTTTTTTCTGATTACATAGTTACAGTGGAGCATTGTCTGTGAATGAGTGACGCTGATTCATTTCTGTTTAAACAATCTATTACGGAGTAGCATTTTCAGCTAGTTCTGTTTTTATTTTCTCCTTCTGTAGAGCGGTGCTCCCCCATTCCTGAGCCGTGGCCAGGTGGGGTGAGGTATGTACATCTTCCAAGTTGGGTAAGATGCTTTCTCCCTTGGTAATTTAGACATTTCATTCCACTGTGGAGATACCAGCAGAGAATACATGATGCTATGAGTGTATGTTTATGATGACACTAAATACCAGAATTGTTAAAATAATACCTGGTTTATCAATGTAAGGTTGTGAACACTTTCTTTACCAATAGGCACTCGATTTTAATTTCCATGTTTTCACGATTTCTAGACACTTGTGACGACTTGGACAGGTGGAGAAAATGATGCAAGCACCTAGTGGATTCAGGTGATCTCTGTATCAGTGTATGATTCTAAGCACTTTTTTGTTACACTATCACTCAGTTGCAGTAGCTATCATTTGATTGATTTTTTGGTCCTGATGAAAGCAATGACATAGTGTGTCGTTAATTGCTGAAACATGTCGACCTCACAGTACATCTAGACAATTCAAGAACATTGTGATTGTCATCAACTGCTTTTTAACCTTGGCAGAGTGGGTAGCACCAGAATAAAAATTATTGTCAGCACTCCCTCATCCAATTTTAGCTAACATTTTTTCGTCAGTCCCCTCAAATTTCTCTAACAGCCTCTCAATTGAGAAGTAAGACCACGGAAGATCTGTCTGATCAGGTGAGGGTTTTTACTATCTACACCCTCCCTGGGAATGACAAGTGGCACCTGTAAAGGTTACTCACGCTAGTCAACATGCAACAAAGACTCATTCTGGCCATAAGACTAAATTAAGCAGCACCAAGAACTAAGATTTTGTAAACCCCAGGGAGGCCTAGAGGGCTAGAAACAGTCTTACTCGACAAAGGGCAGCCGGCAAGCTCTGGGTGGACTGAGGTGTGTCTTCTCGTGCTCCAGCCTCTTGATGCTGAAGGGCAGTGGAAACTTGTGATCTTTTCCAGATGACGTGTCTATCCGCCACAGTCACACGACAGCCTGTGGCTGTGTCATACATTTGCTACACAGGTTCCTTGGTCCTTCCTTGTAGGTCTTTCAACAGGCACCCTCTTGGCATGACCTTTCAAGATGATGGCCCAAATCTTCGTGGTGGCTCCCACTTGGCATACAAGGGTCGTCGGGTTACAGTACAGCAAGGGTGACAGTCCTAATGTTCAGAGTGGCCTCCAACTGGCTTACTGACATCACCGATGAGAGGGGCAGATGTTCTGCACTCGCACAACGGTGCTAACTGGGATCCACTCGATTGGATACTCGCTGGGACTTGCACCTACGCTCTCCTCCTCACAGGGTACACCGGTCTTGGTAGGCATGCAGAAGGCTGGTGCTCCAAGCTCAGGGCAAGTGGTCTTAACTTCCTTGGTGATGGCTCCTCACCCAGCAGGAAGACTAGCCAACTTTGGTTACCTGTTGTGGTTGCAGCACATCAAAGTCTTGGTGGTCTTCTTTCCATGCTGATGAACAGCTTGTTGGTCTCATTCTCCCACCTTTATACTCCACATCCAGTCACAGATGTGATTTAAAGCATTGAAATGTGTGTTGTGGGAGTTGGCTACTTTGAAGTGCCCTGGCCTCTTTCCTGTCATTCATTCATTTCATTTCAAAACTTTATTCGGTTCATAAAATGAATCATAAAAGTACAGAACATACAATTCATCGTACCTCATGGAACAAAATAAAAAGTTTTTAAATACACAATTTCCCAATTAGTAAAATAACTTTTTGTAGAAAATATACACATACACAATTATCACCAGCGAATGTTCTATACATTTTGGTACTAACCATAGGCCTTCCTAATCTTTAGCGAAACTTTAATAAAATTTAGCATGACACAGCAAGTTTCAACAGAAGATAGTGCTAACAGGTAATCATACCCTTCCTTATAGGTGCAAGGTTGCCTCCCCTTCAGGATTGGTTTAATAAACCGGCTCCTTGGTTCTTGATATAAAGAGCAAAAAAGAACCACATGCATAGTGCTTTGGCTATCCCTATTGTTACATGGACAAGGGGGCAGCCTCTCACACCAACCCCCCTGTTTCGGGAAAGCAAGCAAAAAATGCAAAATATCCAATCTAAACCTTGTTAGCAAGAAACGCCATTGCACATTAAGAGTAAATGTTAGATAAAACTGAGGTTGGGGATTATGAACATAGGCATTAGCATCGTCCAAGGATGGCGGATTCAACGATTTCCTATACATTGCCTTTATGTCCACCTTTGGGTTTCCCTCTATTTTTCCAGGATTGTCATAATAGGAACCCAATCCAATCTTATTTAGCATGTTACAAACATAGGACAACCAGGGAATCTGTTTTGAATTTTCTAGAACCATGCAATCAATAATGATATCTTTAGTGAGTTGCAGGTCTTCAGATTGCCATATTTTGCCCCATAACAATAAAGGGGACATACGGATTGTATCAGAAACTCTTACCATTCCAATTTCTTTGTGGCAGAAAAAGTTTGAACAACCTTTGGGAACTGATAAAACCCTTTTTATGAAGTTATTTTCCACCACCTGTATCACAGATGGTATTTCAGTACCCCATACCCCTGCCCCATAAGTGGCCACCGATAAACATTTCGATGTATAAAGGGTTTTGAGGTGCGTAACATGTTTTTGCCCCAGTTTGCTGCAGAAACGAAAGATGCCCTCTATAGCCCGGGTCGCGTTCTGGGCTCGAACCTTGATGAGTGGCGTCCAGCTTAATTTACTATTGAACAAGTTACCAAGGTAATTAAAATTTTCCACCTTTCCAATTGTGCGTTTATTTACCACAAACTTCCTGATGTTGGACCCTTTAGGACCACAAGACATTACAAAGGATTTATCAAAGTTCACCTTTAAGTCGAGGTCAAGCATGAAAGTATTAAAGGCATCTAAACATATTTGCATGCTATTTCCGGTTAGGGTCATTAAGACAGTATCGTCTGCATAAGAAAGCATGGGAATACTTTTGCCATTAATTTTTGGAAAGTCACAACCCTGGTTTAATAGATACTTTTCTAGCCCGTTTGTGTAAACCAGAAAAAGAAAAGGCGCCAAAATGCATCCTTGACGCACGCCCTCAGTGGAAGGAATTGATTTTGTCATTTCACCACCAGGGCCAAATCTAATTGATACAGTTGTTGCTGCATGTAACCTGCGGAGCAATGTGACCAACGGTTCCTCAAAGCCCATGTCATCCATCATCCGCCACAGCTTATGTCTACAGACAGTGTCGAACGCACTTGATAAGTCCATGAAGGCAAGATGTATTGACGACTTTTTTGCCTTCGTGTACTTGCCTATAATTAGTGCCAGGTTCAGACACTGCTCGACGGTCCCCTTTCCACGCCTAAATCCGTATTGGTAATCAACTATAAGTCCTGTTGAGTCTGCCCAACTTTCTAATCTCGCTAGGATTACCCTACCCAGGATTTTACATGAGGCGTCTATTAAAGAAATCGGGCGATAGCAACATGGGTCGCGCCTGTCGCCCTTCTTAAAGATTGGCACTACAATTGACTCCTCCCAAGTACCAGGGATGCGCCCGACCACAACAGCCTTGAAAACATTCAGTAATATGGGTGCCCACAGACTAACATTGTGTTTAAAAAGATCCAACGGGACGGTATCTGGGCCTGGAGCTTTTAGTGATGATCCCTTCTCTAAGGCTTCCTCAATCTCGATCAATGTAAGAGAAGAGCTGAGGGTCAAAGCCGAGGGGAATGTCACTGGTTCCCCTGTTCTATCCGTGCTTGACATTAATGAGATAGAAGTTGGATTACAAATCTTAGTAAAATGTTGAACCCACTGTTCAGCGGTAACCTGCACAACTATAGATTCTTTCTTGTCGCTCTTGAAAAGGGGGCGATTTAGAACCTCCCAGAAGAGCCTACTATCTTTTAGTTGTGCGGCCTTTTCAAGGTCTTCCCAGGCAATGTTTTTTAGGTGTTGGATCTAGCCCTGATCTCTTGACTGGGTGAGAGTATTCTGCTTAATTCAGAGACTCTGTCCATCACCACCCCTTGTTGTAAATTATTTTGTCCACCCTAAGCGTGGAAGGGTATACTCAGATGTGAGTCCCTTGCTCATTGCACCATCAGGATTCAAGCAAGCCGGGCCGAAGACGGCTGAAATGCCAGAAACCGGTCCCCGGAAGCTTGTTTCCTTCCCAGTGTAAGAATTGGCTTTTGTAGTCTGGTCTGCCCTGTTCCCATGATGCACTGGGCCAGGGACAGACTAATTTGCATACAGCCAAGTTCTGAAACTGGGATGGTGCAATGAGCTAAAAAACGGTGTTGGATCTAGCCCTGATCTCTTGACTGGGTGAGAGTATTCTGCTTAATTCAGAGACTCTGTCCATCACCACCCCTTGTTGTAAATTCTTTTTACAATAGCCTCCCTATAGGCCTTCCTGCTAGTTCTTACAAGTTCTCTGTTTCTTGGTCTTTGGCGCAAGGCTAATTTTAGCGATTGGTGTGTGACAGAACACACAGAGTCAAACCATCTGAATGCCTTTAGGCCGCCCTTTCCCTTGGGTTTCCTAAGGTGCTTTGCTACATGCCCACACAATTTCTCAAAGCTCTCAATAACCTGATGGGGGTCGGTTACAGGGGCTAGACATGATTCCATTTCCATTTTGCAATTTGAAAGAATATCTTCCTCCAGTTTTAAGGCATTCCCCCATTTCAAAGTAACGCCCTGATTCCTGCTATACTTAATTGACTGTTCACAGATCTTAGGTGATTCTTGTGTTGGCACGCATAATGACAACATTAGGGGATTGTGGTCACTTGTGGGGTTGGCCACCAGCTTCAACTTGTCAACATATTTGAGAAAGCTACTGGATACCAAGACAAAGTCAATTGTGCTCATCTCCCCCCTTGTTCCCTGGAAAGTTGGTATATGCGGTTTGTCAGGGGCTGACCAAGGTTCTACCACACACAAGTCATTCAGGATAATAATGTTGTTTAAAGCTTCCCCCTGGGGTGTGTGTTTAAAATGGGTCAAGGGCTGAGCGTTTGAGTCCTCCAGCCCACACACATTCGATCCTCCAAAACTGCACAACGAGCAGTTGAAATCACCAACCCAAATGACAGGCGACAAAGGGTGCCTGCTGCGTGCTTTGCCCACTGCGTCCTCCAAACTTTGAATTATTGATATGTCATGTCCATTAAAGATGTTGTGGTACCAATTGACTAACAACACAGGTTCTGGGAAAAGATGTTCTAATAACAGCAATTGATACCAGTTTGTATCCATCAATTTCAAAGTTGTCAGTTTCGTTAGTTTTATAGACAATGCTGTCATTATACCACCCTTTGCCCTCCCAGATGTCGATGGAACAGCCAAAACATCGAATGATTGAAAACCCTCAATGTCACAGGTAGTCCTAGACCAAGTCTCCTGTAAACACAGGATTCCATGGGCTCCCACAAAGTCCAGCCACGCATCATCTTCCAATCTCCCTGTAAGTCCGGCAATATTCCAAGATATTAAGGATATTAAGGACGGTCCCTGTTTCCCATTGGTGCCTCCCAGATCAATTCTTGTACTGGAAGGATCTTGATCAGGCAGTAATGTGTGTTTCTCACAACCCAAGGTGGTATTTCCCCCAAAAAGAACAACGTTCTCGGCGTATGGGGGGCCAATACTCACAGTATCACAATCAACGGTCACCATTGCTGAGTCATCATTGCCCACTATCCCTAAATTTTCCTTCTTTCCCAAATCTAGAACAGTAGGCGCGTTGCCCTCAAACCCAGTTGATGGTCAGTCTACCCCATCCATACCCATTAATGGGTCAAAGCGATTTCTCAGTGAGATATTATTATTTGAGATCCATCCTGGGTATTCTGCTCCCTTAGTCCTTAGTCTTCGTGGGTTAAACGGGACTTGTGTAAAAGGGCCCATACTTGGTGGTCCCAAAAAGGGGCCGTTTGTCTCGTGCCAAGGGGCCCAATGATTTTGTGTGCCTTGCTTCATGTTCAAATTATGTGCCCAACCCAGGTGATTATTACTGCTTATTCTATACCCACGATGGTTGGGGTTTGATGCAGTATGATAAAGGTTAGGGTAGAAATATTCGAGTCCCACACATTGAATGTCCCCCATCCTGCCGAACCTTGCTTTACTGCAGATAATATCCTTAACCCAGATGTCTCTAAAGTTAATCAGTATGCAATCTCCCTCCAGATCTTTTTTGCTTGGCCCAACCCAGGGAACCCTCCGTACACTTAAGATTTTTGTGGCAGTATCTTCGGATAGGGGCCTGTTATTATTTAGCCAGAATTTTGTTTTATTTAAAAGGTCCTCCATTTTCTCATATTTATTCTCAGCAATTAATGGAACACCTGTCAGAATTGCCGTATACGGGGCAGCTTCAGGGGGTATATTTACATAGATCTGCTTACCCGGCAGTGGTGTTTTACTAGGCAGTGGTGTTTTACTAGGAGCTAGAGGTTTACTAACTGGAGTTTCTTTCCCCTCAATATTTATAAGGGCTGGGGCAGCTATGTTTACTGGTGTGGCCACCACCTTAGAGTTGTTTATCTTTGAGCCCACAATAATCACCGGCTTGGTTTTAGTAAGAGCAGCTGGTGCTTTACAAGGGATAATACCGTTAGGATCTACAGACACTACAGTTTTGGATTGCTGAGGTTGTGCCTGGTTTTTCTTAGCACCCTTTTCTTCAAAACTAGTAGTAGTATTACCACCAATAGCAACAGATTGTTTGCTATTATCTACAAGGCTCTCCAATAAAGTGGTGTTTTTAGATGTTAAAAACTCTAATTGATCTAATTTTAGGTTAATGATTTGGGTTTTTACCATAAGGGGATTCAGCAGACTTTTTTCCAGCTTCTCAAGGCTGGCCGTAAGATTCTTATCTGCTCTATGGGTTGCTTTTTTATCTAAATTCGAGATACTTTTTTCAATGCCCAAGAGCTGGGATCCTATCTGTGAAAGTCTCACTTCAAAGGGAGTTAAGAGTTTTTTGAGTGTTTCCCATACCACAGTCAAGAATTCTACGTCTTTCCCTTTTATGACGCAGAGTGGCACCCCACTAATTTCATTCTCTAATGTGAGATTATTTATTTCATGGGTTACTACCAGTGATTCTGGGCTGGGTTCTGGTCTTAGTTCAGAAGGCTGTGTGTTTTTCCTTAGGGGTGGATCTTGGGGTAGAAAAAATGGTGCCTTGATGGATAACTGTGCCTTCGCAATCTTAGCCTTTTTTCTAGCGTATGCTGTTAAATTATTGTGCTTCCTTTTATTGTGTGGCCCTCGTTGTTTAATGGAAAAATTTCCCCCGCCCGGTTCTATAAAATTGGGTCTTTGCGCCATTCCCAGGAGGCCACCCTCACCCTCCTTCTCTTCCCCATCTCCCCCGACCAAAGAAGAATTTAGGGAAATGGATGATACTAATGGTGACCCCCCCTTTGGTATGGATGGAGTGGGTACTGATGGCTGGTGAATATCTGCCTCGGTTACAATCAGGGTGGGAGGTGGACCAGTTGAACGATCAGGTGTGTTTGCGAAGGCTATCGACCCTAGGGAAGATTTTTTGGCCGCTGCTAACTCCTGTGACAATCTCCTTGCAGCATCTAGTTCAATAGAGACTCGATGCTGCATTTTAGCAATCTCTGTATCAATGGCTGTGTGGGTCCTGGTTATAAAGTCATCTAGGGTACCATTTTTCAGTTTAGACTTAGCTTCCCTCTCTTTATACTCACGGGATGACATGTTTGACTAGTCAACAAAACGAACTGGTAGTGCAGAGATTTTCCCAAGGGTTAGGGCCAAAGAGAGTGGCCCAGTCCAGTCTCTCCCAGCCTCTAACGGCCTCAAACGGCCCGCTCTTTGCCCGGTCTTCGCCCCGGTCGCTCCCGCGCGCTACCGCGCAGCGGTTGCTCCACCCTCTTAAATAGGATTAGGGCAGGGCAGTGGGCGTGGCCGGCAGGGAGAGCGTCCACAGGTGGAACACGCAGGGACTCCTGGGCAATGGAGTCCCTGCTAGACTGCTCGCAGCCCTGCCGGTGCGCTAGGGGTTCAAAGGTGACCAGTCTGCCTCCTAACGCCCCACGGTAGCTGCAGATGCAGCGGGACCCGCGCAGCGGGTCCGGCAAGCTGTAGGGGTCTCCCACGACGACAGGCAGCAGGAATGAGAGAGTGCCTCCAACCAGGTCCGTAAAGAAAAGTATCCCGCTGGATAGCGGAAAAGGTGCAGTTTTATTCAATGTCAGTGGGCGTGGCCGGCAGGGAGAGCGTCCACAGGTGGAACACGCAGGGACTCCTGGGCAATGGAGTCCCTGCTAGACTGCTCGCAGCCCTGCCGGTGCGCTAGGGGTTCAAAGGTGACCAGTCCGCCTCCTAACGCCCCACGGTAGCTGCAGACGCAGCGGGACCCACGCAGCGGGTCCGGCAAGCTGTAGGGGTCTCCCACGACGACAGGCAGCAGGAATGAGAGAGTGCCTCCAACCAGGTCCGTAAAGAAAAGTATCCCGCTGGATAGCGGAAAAGGTGCAGTTTTATTCAATGTCAGTGGGCGTGGCCGGCAGGGAGAGTGTCCACAGGTGGAACACGCAGGGACTCCTGGGCAATGGAGTCCCTGCTAGACTGCTCGCAGCCCTGCCGGTGCGCTAGGGGTTCAAAGGTGACCAGTCCGCCTCCTAACGCCCCACGGTAGCTGCAGACGCAGCGGGACCCGCGCAGCGGGTCCGGCAAGCTGTAGGGGTCTCCCACGACGACAGGCAGCAGGAATGAGAGAGTGCCTCCAACCAGGTCCGTAAAGAAAAGTATCCCGCTGGATAGCGGAAAAGGTGCCGTTTTATTCAATGGCAGTGGGCTTGGCTGGCAGGGAGAGCGTCCATAGGTGGAACACGCAGGGACTCCTGGGCAATGGAGTCCCTGCTAGACTGCTCGCAGCCCTGCCGGTGCGCTAGGGGTTCAAAGGTGACCAGTCCGCCTCCTAACGCCCCACGGTAGCTGCAGACGCAGCGGGACCCGCGCAGCGGGTCCGGCAAGCTGTAGGGGTCTCCCACGACGACAGGCAGCAGGAATGAGAGAGTGCCTCCAACCAGGTCCGTAAAGAAACAGACACGATAAAGGGATAAAGCGCCAAGACTGGCCCCACAGAAGGTGAGATTAAAAGCAGCTGCCGAATGCCCCCGTGTTACACGTGACACTTCAATCAAGCCTTGCTTTTTAACCAACGCAGACTCTGCCGGTATGGCCACCTCGCTGCTCTTTCCTGTCCTTTGTCAGAGGGACAGTCAGCCACAGCAAGAGCGTCTGTAATTCTGACTGAGCCACAACACAAGCCAAGGCTGTAACCATTGATCACATCTGGCTGTCAGCCTCTAAAAATATGCTTCCAAAGTTTCAAAGACCTAAGTCCTCTCCTGACCTGACATGACCGGTCCTACAAACTCTTCATATCTCTTGACAATGAGCTCAGGCCCACTGGCTAATCATTCTTTCTGAAGCAAAGAGGCCTTTGATGTGCACAGAAGATGCTCTGCGCCACTCTTCCAATGTGTGTTCCCACCCCAGCCTTCAGGAATTTCAGCCATTCATATCTACTGCCTAGAGTTGCAGTCATCACCTCCAATTAGCCTTTCCAGGCCATTAACTTCCAAAATGTAACCCACAGCCCTCCACATTTTGCACCAAACACAGACAGACAAGCAAAACTCATACAAGCATCACACTCTATATGCAGTCATCATGAAGGCCAAGGGTGAGTTAAGTACACAGCAGAGGAAGTGTACATGATTGGGCCAGTAAGCACCACTTCTGTGACACAGGTGAAAAGGTCTGTTCACATGATAGATTACAATAAAACACAAAATGTGTATACCGCTATGCCTATGTCACTTAACTGGCAAAGGCTGTAGATCTCTACCACTCTGAGGGTAGTGCTTGATGCACCCCTCCTGGTCTCATGAAGCCCCATTGCCATGAGAAAGGACTAGGACATGGGGCACATGCACGATCTGTGTCATTCATGACCAAAAATCAGTACATGTGGTCCAGATGTCCATGCAATTGGGTCACTCAAAGTAGGCTAGCACATTCGCCACCATCCGGGGAACTTCCATGCCAACATCAACTCTTGTAACATAAGAGTTTGAAGAAGCTTCATTTTAATGCAAAAATCTATTTTGTTATCATACAACTATGATTCCTCAACCCACAATAGAAGCTATTGAAGATTAGTCAAGTTTTCTAGCCATCATCATGCAGTTTTCCAGAATGCACACTGCAGAGTGGCTGCTTGTAGAAGAGCTTGTTCAAGTAACACACTAAATAAGCAAGATACACTTGATTTCCTGGCCATGAGTGGAACGGCCCAACGCAACTACAGTTCCCAGGGGGCCCTGCAAACCAGCACTTCCGTCACCACGCCGGGGGGGGGGCACCATAAGAGCACAGCGGCCCTCCCGCAGCGTGGGACGCTGCTGAATTTTGAATATTGAATAGTGGCGGAAACTTACCTGAGGTGACCGGGCCCATTGTCGTGCAGCCTACGTGGCAGCCATGAGGGGAACGGCAGATCTCTTGATTTCCTGGCCATGAGGGGAACGGCCCAAAACAACTACAGTTCCCAGGGGGCCCTGCAAACCGGCACTTGCGTCACCACGCGTTGATGGGCGATAAGAGGAGTCCTAAGGAATTGTGGACTGTACTGTTACCTATATTAAATAGATATTGGGCGGGTCAAATCAAGGTGGGTTGATTCAGGGCAGCTGGTAACACGTTTTAGTTCCGTGACTCCTTATGTAGCAGGCTGTAGCCCAAGGTGATAAAATAAGTGTATCTGGGACTGTGAACTAACTGTTTGGAAAAATTGTAATAACAGTCGCTTCGAAGTTATATCTTTGTAGTATTGCTTAGTTTCCCATGTTTAATTTCTATGCATTGTTGACCTATAGTTGTTTATATAGATAATGAGTATGAACAAACGTAAAGGTGCAGCAGGCACCTTAGATGCCTTTTTAACTAGAGCAGAATCTCTGCTGACACATGAGATTCAAATGACAGAAAGGCGATTATCACTCAATCCAACACAATTCCTGATGTATAAAGACAAAAATATGCCATTAACTCCTAGAATAATAGTCCAAAATGGACCTGAAACATCTGCACTGCCAAACTCAACTCTTACATCCCCAAATCTAGCACTAGATGATAACAGCCCAAGTATAGGAACTAGGGGCCAGATGTATCAAACAGTTTTACCCATTCTGTGTCTATAGGAAAATGTGTTCATACATCTGGCCCTAGGTCCCGAGCACTACAACAAATAGCAAAAGCTAAAGGGAAAGCCCCAGGAACAAAGCAGAAGCAGGCTATGGGGGAATTAGAATCCATGAAAAAAGGGGTTCAAGGTCCAATGCTCAGACAAACCATCGAGTAGAGGAACAAACTGTAGTATTGACAAAAACTACTAATAATCCGATGGTAGCAGATGTTGTTCCTAGCCCTGAGATAGTAAAAGATAGCCCTGAGGCTCTTGAGCGTGTAATTATTGTGATACTGGAAACAGCTTTTAGATCTATGTTAACACAGATAAACGGCCTAATAGACAACAAATGTGAGTCATTAAACCAAAAGATCGAACAGTTGAACACCACAGTAGGTAATTTGAAAGATTAAATAGAAAGCAATAATCTCGGTACTATGGAAAGGGGGGGGCGATCCAAAGTATTTAGAGGAATCTCGGCCCCCGAGGTTTGTTGGTAGGACAAAGGATACTTCAGTGGCTAAACCAATGATCCGAAGAGACAGCAGAGAAAGAGGCACAGGGGAAAACGCGCAGAATTGGGATGATATAATGATGGGACTACACACTTTGGATGATAGACATGAAACCCCAAATCTACCTGGATAAAGATTAGCCCCATACATTTTGAATTCAAGTTCCGATATTTTGGGCTTACCGCCTGCCTCATGTCCTTATGTATTAATTTTAGCAGCGGTCCAAGCACTAAGAAATGTGATTCCTGGACAGCTCTGCGAAATAAGACAGTCGATTGGCTGACCAAATATAAAAACTTCAAACCACGATATACCAACGAAATGTTGATGGTCTGCAGAGTAGGGTGGGTTGGGGAGTCCTCTAAGAACATAGACGGCGATTGTATTATAGTTAATTTTCGTTACCCGTAGATGGTTCGATCTCTACTAAATATTAGAGAGGAAACCTTCACCCAAAACACTTGTGCTCTCCTATTGGGGTATTTTTAGAAACTCCAAAACAATAGAGGAAGTGTAGAAGAATCACCCTCCAAATAGATATACATAAACAAAAGGATTCTATCAATGTGTGATGGTGATATTTTAATTTTTTAGTTTTTTGTATGCGTGTAGTGTAGATAATAAGCTCTCTCTTAGGGTGATAAAGATGAGAGCACAGTGTGCTTTTTAAAATACCCCTCACACACTAAAAAAGTCCTTTAGTGTCATGCTTCATCATGGGGGTCTTCCCGTCCCTCTACGGGGCGGGGCGTGCTGCGACCTACGAACTACGCGGGAGCACTGTGGTTTGTGACGGAGGCTATGTGACAGTGCCGTGTGAGTGATGTCAGTGAAGTGTAGGGACCTAGTTATGTGAGTGTTTGTTAAAAAAAGGTTAAAAATTCCCTGGCTAGTAGAAAAAATATATTTTATTCACTTCTCTGGCTGGGAACATTAAGAAGGGGGTTTTGGGGTAGAGCGATTAGCTTGCTACCTGGTCTACATGTTTCGTATGCAGTCCCCTACTGCTTACTCATCAGGACTTTCTAGTGGTCCCTACTGAAAAGTGCTCGGTTTCTAAAGTAGTAAGCCTACAGTGTCCTACAAACTAGCAGCAAAAATCGGCTGGTAGTTTGGGCTTCAGGGCATGAGCTGGCCCGAGTGAAGCGTGATAAATTTATCAAAAATGTTGACCTATTGTGGTCTCTGTAAAGGAAAATGGGAAAAAGAGAGAGACACAACAGATTTATATATATATATGGATAATCTGTCATTCAGCACAAGTTATTAACAATGGCAGCGGTCTCACTATTCATCGATGTTCGCACGTTTCATAAAGCTTTTTCTCAATACTTCATGTGCAGGGGAATGAGTTACGCTATAACTTCCCCTGGTTGTTCGTTCATAATTGGTGACCGAACATCTATCATTCAACCCCATAAATTAAAGGCTGACTTGTATCAACACACACACACCCGTGACTCAATGCACACAACAGCACCCCACAGGGCGGAGGCTAGAGGGGACCTGATTCATTCGAGAGAAACATTTTAAAAAGTATGAAAAATTGTCACTAGACAAGGAATAGAGTTGTGATACATACTAGTTTGACAAACGTTGCATGCCCCATGAGCTGGCAGGCGAAGGGTATTCCACTCGGTAAACTGCAAAAGAAAACCGTACCCTCGTACCATCGTAATTCGTTGCTGCCTTGTGGACCATATTTGTTAAAGACTCATGGTCGGAGTCTATTACTCACATTTACCGCATAAGTGCACTGCCTCAATCCTACCCGGTCTGCCGCTCCGAGGATTGTTGGCATTCTACTCTCGGCATCATTATAAAACCACTGAAATGCATTGTCATCTCTATTGACTGGTGCCGGCAAAGCACTAGAGCGCTAACCCAAAATGGCCGCCGATCGCGGAACATCGGGTGGGTGAAAAGCACGTTACCGGTAGTCTTTCTACCAATGTTGTTATGTAGAATGAGGATCTTTGTCATATGCTTCTTATCAATTGTTATTTTTGTAATAGCCAATGTTCACTAAGAAACTGATTGTTTCGTTTCTAAAGTGATTGTAATCTTTGAGAAATCTTACTAATCGTATCCGTGGTTGGTGGCACAGTAGAGAGTTCGTATATCAATACATGTAGTGAGCTGCGTTCGAGACTGCACAAAGTTGCTAAAGTGAACAGTCTGACCTCAGATCTCCTGTGAAGCCTACATGTTTTTTAGGAGCTGTTTTCAGCCCTGACAGTGCTACCATGATGAGTGTTATTTTTTTTTAAATGGTAATCTTTGAGAACACTTGTTAATCGTGTCCATGGTAATGTGGCACAGTGGGGAGTATTCGTATGTCAGATCATATAGTGAGCTACATGCGAGACTGCACAAGGTTGCTAAAGTGAACAGTCTGACTTCAATCCTCATGTGAAGTCTATGTGTTTTTTCTGAAGCAGTTGTCAGCCCTGATGGTGCTACCATCAGGAGCCTGATGGTTTTCAAGACAGTAATTTTTAGCATGCAGGGTTCCCTCCCAGTTGGGGAGTGTGTCTGCGGGTTCTTACAGCTGACCCCAGGGTATTTCATCATTCAGACCGTACTTGTTTGATTTGATACGGAAGACCCACCTTTGTTCTTTCTCCAATAGGTGCTTTTCGTTGTCAATAAGCTCTATCACGGTCCAGGTTATGTCCTCTGGCTTGTGACCACTTTCAAGGAAGTGGTTGGTCAGTTTTGTGCTAGATTTCCTGCATTTTATTGTGCTCTTGTGTTCACCTATTCTGGTCCTAATGGCCCTGCTTGTCATGCCGACGTATTCAAGATTGCATGGGCAGGTGATTAAGTACACGACATTAGTACTGTTGCAGTTACTAAAGCTTCTCTGCTCCCATTTTGTCCCATTATTGAAAGTTAGTGTCTTACTCTTCTTGGTCAGGTGTGCTGTCTGACCAAGAAGAGTAAGACACTAACTTTCAGTAGCACCATCAGGGCTGACATTTGCTTCAGAAAAAACACATAGACTTCACATGAGGATTGAAGTCAGACTGTTCACTTTAGCAACCTTGTGCAGTCTCGCATGTAGCTCACTATATGATCTGACATACGAATACTCCCCACTGTGCCACATAACCATGGACATGATTAACAAGTGTTCTCAAAGATTACCATTTAAAAAAAAATAACACTCATCATGGTAGCACTGTCAGGGCTGAAAACAGCTCCTAAAAACATGTAGGCTTCACAGGAGATCTAAAGGACTGTTCACTTTAGCAACATTGTGCAGTCTCGAACGCAGCTCACTACATGTATTGATATACGAACTCTCTACTGTGCCACCAACCACGGATACGATTAGTAAGATTTCTCAAAGATTACAATCACTTTAGAAACGAAACAATCCGTTTCTTAGTGAACATTGGCTATTACAAAAATAACAATTGATAAGAATCATATGACAACGATCCTCATTCTACATAACAACATTGGTAGAAAGACTACCGGTAACGTGCTTTTCACCCACCCGATGTTCCGCGATCGGCGGCCATCTTGGGTTAGCGCTCTAGTGCTTTGCCGGCACCAGTCAATAGAGATGACAATGCATTTCAGTGGTTTTATGACGCCGAGAGTAGAATGCTAACAATCCTCGGAGCGGCAGAACGGGTAGGATCGAGGCAGTGCACTTATGCGGTAAATGTGAGTAATAGACTCCGACCATGAGTCTTTAACAAATATGGTCCACAAGGCAGCAACGAATTACGATGGTATCCATAATTCACGTAAAGGGTACGGTTTTCTTTTGCAGTTTACCGAGTGGAATACCCTTCGCCTGCCAGCTCATGGGGCATGCAACGTTTGTCAAACTAGTATGTATCACAACTCTATTCCTTGTCTAGTGACAATTTTTCATACTTTTTAAATGTTTCTCTCGAATGAATCAGGTCCCCTCTAGCCTCCGCCCTGTGGGGTGCTGTTGTGTGCATTGAGTCACGGGTGTGTGTGTGTTGATACAAGTCAGCCTTTAATTTATGGGGTTGAATGATAGATGTTCGTTCACCAATTATGAACGAACAACCAGGGGAAGTTATAGCGTAACTCATTCCCCTGCACATGAAGTATTGAGAAAAAGCTTTATGAAACGTGCGAACATCGATGAATAGTGAGACCGCTGCCATTGTTAATAACTTGTGCTGAATGACAGATTATCCATATATATATATAAATCTGTTGTGTCTCTCTCTTTTTCCCATTTTCCTTTACAGAGACCACAATAGGTCAACATTTTTGATAAATTTATCACGCTTCACTCGGGCCAGCTCATGCCCTGAAGCCCAAACTACCAGACGATTTTTGCTGCTAGTTTGTAGGACTGTAGGCTTACTACTTTAGAAACCGAGCACTTTTCAGTAGGGACCACTAGAAGGTCCTGATGAGTAAGCAGTAGGGGACTGCTTACGAAACATGTAGACCAGGTAGCAAGCTAATCGCTCTACCCCAAAAACCCCTTCTTAATGTTCCCAGCCAGAGAAGTGAATAAAATATATTTTTTCTACTAGCCAGGGAATTTTTAACCTTTTTTTTAACAAACACTCACATAACTAGGTCCCTGCACTTCACTGACATCACTCACACTGCACTGTCACATAGCCTCCGTCACAAACAACAGTGCTCCCGCGTAGTTCGTAGGTCGCAGCACGCCCCGCCCCGTAGAGGGACGGGAAGACCCCCATGATGAACCATGACACTAAAGGACTTTTTTAGTGTGTGAGGGGTATTTTAAAAAGCACACTGTGCTCTCATCTTTATCGCCCTAAGAGAGAGCTTATTATCTACACTACACGCATACAAAAAACTAAAAAATTAAAATATCACCATCACACATTGATAGAATCCTATTGTTTATATGTATTTTTAGAAACCACATCCCGGCCCATCAAACAATGGCTATGCTCCAATATTATTTGGATGGTGTGGACTGACAACCAACTGTTACAGTTGGTGAAATACTCCTTCCGGTAAATAATGAGACAAATAGCAGTATGGAACAAATGCGCCACCGAAATATACACCATCTAGAGGAGACCCAGGGAGAGATAGCCTCACATAGGGCATGCAAGGCACATACAACTATTGGGACGGAGGAGCAGCAATGGTCATTATTCATGCCCATAAATGCTTCCTCTGACACAGTGAACAGTTCTCACAGGCCAAGTATAACAAACTCAGGAGCAAATATTGAGAAAGCAATACGATTTACATCTTGGAATATAGCAGGATTAAATAGGAACCTTAGAGACACGGAATGGGTGGAAAATACAGAGTAAAGTGATATTCTTCTCTTACAAGAGACTTGGGCTCTAGAAACTCACCATAGGGTAGGGTTTAAGACTTTTAGTGTAAATGCTATTCCATCAATGAGAGGTAGAGCTTCAGGGGGATTAGAATAACCCTCAAAATAGTATCAACTGCATTGTGCATACCATCTGAGGATTTGGTTGGTGTAAAAATTAAAACACAGGATAATAAATTAATATATTTAATCAATATCTATAATAGGCCAAGCCCAACTATGAAGGAATCCTTAATAATAAACCAACTTGATTGATTTTTTAATCTAATAGAGGCTGATGCAACGGTAATTATTGGGGACGATTTTATTTGCAATTTTGAACCAGAGGTGGGGTTCGACAATCTTTTTGAAGACGAAAATACAATGAATAACATTCCTGCTCTAGAAAGAAAATCACACAAAGTGACCCCGCACACTTCAACAGTAAATAATGCAATATCAGTAATGTTGTACATATAGTTCCATTGACTTTCCAATCGTTCTCCCAAGAATTCCAAAGTCAGATTTCTTCAGTAAATAGATTCTTTATTCACAAACGATACTTAAAACCAATAGCCAACGCGTTTCGTCCGTGACCGGTCGTCTGGTTCCAGACGACCGCATGCTTCACGCTTCACGAGACGCCGACACTCTGTTTACTCTGTTTACGGCCTTTACTGTTTCATTTCTTCAAAAAATGGGAACTTGGTATACCCTGGAATTATGATTACTTATTGACATCTGAAATTATTCGAACTTCAAGTGTGAAGACCATTGTGAAGGTTTATTATATAGAGAATTCTAAACAAGCCCTGAAGAAGTCCGGTCACGGACGAAACGGGTGGCTATTGGGTCACTTTGTGTGATTTGATTTGAAAAACAAGTTTCTTGTTTTCTATTATTGGGATCTAGGGGATTGTGTCCCAGACCTCCTGCACCTACACACACGTACATCATAGGGATTTTGTCACCAGTGTGGGCAGAGCAGCCTTAATCCCCTGTTCTGGTTTGAATTGTGCTCTAGAAAGTAGCCCGACAGTGTCCTGTACTACAGCAGTTGCACAGATTATGAAACTAACAACAGGGCAAGGGTTAAGAGCTTGTAATGGACGGTTACCATCGGATAAACCAAACACTCCAACCTTCTGTAGAGGTAGTTATAGGAGTAGTATTTTTTTTTTTTTTTTTTAATAATTCTTTTTATTAAAGAAAACATCAGCAAAAAACACATTACAGAGGTTCCTTCAGAGTTGCAGATTATACATCAGGGGGTCCCAGGATACACAATACCTACAATTGAAAGGGAACTTCACGGGGAGGGGGGATCATCAGGAACAGCATTTCTGGGTGGCGTACAAATTTCTCCTCTGTATATAGGAGTAGTATTGATTATTTATTGGTATCCGTTGAGTTTTGGCCTAATGTATCAGATTTGAAAATAGATGACAGAACCGATAGCGATCATTGTCCCCTGCACTTGTCACTATAACCTGATCTCTTCCTTGGTAAAATTTTGAATAACAAAGAAACTAGTATTTCTATTGATGCTAATATAGTTAGTAACAACCGCCATGCTATAATATGGCCGTACATATTAGGAAAGGCTGAATCCATGACACAGATTTTTAATATATTTGCCGACACTGTCCAACTCCACCTAGATTCACCAGGAATGGAATTCCCAATAATGGAGGCGCATCCAGCTTTTCAGGATGCACTGGCACGAGAATTTAGAAGATTACAAGGGGAACACAGTGGAACAGGTGTAAAAATAGGAGCGAACCCATGGTATAATAGGGAGTGTCGTGAGGTAAAGGCTGACCTTATACTGTCAATAAAAGAGAACAATGTAAAAGATATAAGGGAGAAAAGAAATAAATATAAGAAAACCCTTGCACATGCAAAAAAACTGTGGGATGATAATACTTGGACAGATCTAAATGAAGCGGCTAAACTTAAAGATCAAGTAGGCTTCTGGCGCTTAATAGAGATCTGGGACTTGCTTGAATATGTCCTAACACGTGCTTATTTAAGCAATTTGAGGAATGTAGAAATGAAATGTGTGTAGTTGCAAGCCATCTGTTGGGCCAGCCCATCTATTTCACAGAAATACATCAAAGTGTTCTCAATTTGAGTATCCTGGTCTAAAGGACTGCATGCTAATGCCATATGGGGTAGCACTGAGACATGCCTGAAGAACTTTCCCGCAAATGTAAATGTGAAACGTCTATGGGAGGTGCTTGAAAACAGATCCTGATTGGACGGCACAAAGGGGGAGTGGGAGTGGCTTTGGATTTCTGAAAGGTGGTACTTTAACAGATCATTCCTTCGGACTGCTACAAAGTCATCAAGAGTTCTTCCCTGAGGCTGTCCCGGAACTAATGGACTTTTGGAGCGACGTGACTTAAGCCACACGAAATACAAAGAATGGGTCAGAGTCCTTCTGGCACATAACACCGTAGGATTGTGGAACCTTCTGTGGACCATACAGATTTGTGACATTACCCATAATATTATTGTGGATTAGCACATTCTCGCCAAAACAATAATGTTGTATACCACACAAACTACGAATAAGGGATATATCGGCAACCTGGTCGCACACGCCATAAAGCTGCCTAGCCCAGCCAGGGGGTGGCCTCCACCCAGGGCGAGCAGTTGGCATGGGCAAGCTGGACTCAGGCCTGGGGGCGCCAATATTCTGAGGGGCGCCACAACAGCTGCCTACCTTAATTTTATGCAAACAACATCTCCTTCATCCCACTTGGTCTCAATCAGCTCTTAATGTACCTCAGGGTGATTGTTAGCACCCCATCAACAAAATGCTCTCCTCCCATTTGCTCCTGCTATCAAACCGCAGCGACCCCAAACCCCCACAACAAAGAGCAGATTTTCTCTCCACCCAGGGTGCTGTCAGGGTCAGGCCAATTTAGGGCTGGCCCTGTTCCACCCTATAACATAATCTCAACTGCATGAGGAATCCTCCAAAATGTTAGTCGATTAAAGGCAATGCAACAAAGGAGCAAAGGGATTCCAGCCTAGGATATGAACAAACATTGGCAGCCACCAGTAAATAGGTTAATGGCTGCATTATGAAAAAACTGCAAATCAGCAGAAAGACATTTTAAAAACCCTGGTTATATAGGATTTTTTATGGTCTGGCCTGGAGTATAACAATGAGAAACAGGGGGAGAAGGAGGATAATTGAGGCTAGGTTGTCCTCCTAAAGGTCAGTACAAACAACAGTGTGGATCCCAAACATGGGACCCTGGGACCTAGCTCAGTTCAGGTGTATGACTGCTTTTAATCACTACGCCTTAAAGAAAGAAAAATATCTTTCTTAGTGTCCCCTCACTCACCGGGGTTTCCCCACGGTGACATGCTTCATCATTGGAGCCATCCCAGTTCTCTACGAAAAGGGGCGTGCTGCGACTCACGAACTACGCAGGAGCACTTTAGTGTGAATGACTATGTGTGGTGCAAAAAAAATAAGTGCAGTGGGTGTGTGTGTGTTAAAAATACCATACTTAGTGGGCCTAACTGTTTTATTGAGCTCCTATGCAGGTATATTAAAAGTGGGGTTAATGTCACTGTAGGGCAACCTATAATGTGGTTGACTCAGTGATCAATATGGTCGACATGTTTCATGCTACCCCTAGCACTTCTTCGGGACCATGCAGGGACCAGCCCTGCATATGCCACTCCTAAATCCCAAACGTGGGGACAGTGAATATTATAACAGTATTAAAGTGATTTTATGCATGCATTTATTTAAAATACATATGTTCCTCTCAATTAGTGGGTTCTGTAAAATAAAGCATAATATTAATAACAAACCTTCCCTGAGGGAAGGTACACATAGTACATTTGCATGCCACTTGCATACTGTGTTTAGAAGGATGATTTGCGCCATATTGGCGCGTGCATGCTTACCAAACCATTAGTCCAAATTGTCGTGAAAAATGTTCGTGAATTCACTCAAATAAACAAAACAGGACTTTTTGTGACCAAACAATAGACATACAAAACATATAATAGGTACACAGAAAGAATTCCAATAGTTACTTATAGAAGCGAAAAATGACACTTCATGGTTACGCTGGGGGGTCAATTTCACTTGTGGGATACACTGCTGTAAAAGACCGTAAATACATTGCTCATTAGGTCGAAATCGCTGTGATCATTACGTTCGAAAATGATCACTTTGTTGCTAGGACTCGCTATGGCCATTCGCACAGGGTTATGGTACTTACATCCTGTCTTGTGAACTGGGATGGCCCCAATGATGAAGCATGTCACCGTGGGGAAACCCCGGTGAGTGAGGGGACACTAAGAAAGATATTTTTCTTTCTTTAAGGCGTAGTGATTAAAAGCAGTCATACACCTGAACTGAGCTAGGTCCCAGGGTCCCATGTTTGGGATCCACACTGTTGTTTGTACTGACCTTTAGGAGGACAACCTAGCCTCAATTATCCTCCTTCTCCCCCTGTTTCTCATAGTTATCTGGCAGCAGTATGGCTGCGGGAGTCATACACTGATAACACGTTCCAGGTATTATCAGTTATTTTTTAGTTTATGACCCAACAAATAAAACACAATACTGAACAGTACACAGAATTAAGAAATTACATATAATGGTGGAAATCACAGGTCTCTCCTTTTCGGAGGACGAAGTAGACAGAATTATTGCCTCCATATTACCACACACTGGGGCACCAAACAGGGAAAACAAAGATGCATCCCAGATATGGGATGAATTGACTGAACTTAAACGTAACCAGATCAAAACGTTGATTCATGGTGTTATGATGGCTGAATATTTAAAAGTCAGTGCAGCTCCAAGAGGTCTCATTGTTAAAAATGAACCATTTATTTTCCAACAAGATCAACAATTCAAGAAAGATTGGTCACTTATTTCGTGGCACTGTACCAGGGACTGGTTAGTGCTTATTGTAAAGACGGCTGCCCGCCTCTCGGAAACGTTACTGGAGGAAATCCATGCTTTAGAGATACGATTAAAGTCCTACCAGACTACCAGTGAACTAAAAAAGAGATTGGATGAATTGAATAAAAGCATGTCAGAATTTGAAGTATCTTTGAAGGATACCAAATATGAAAAACTTTCCAAAGATCACAAAGCCTTTTCACATGAAAAGGTGTATCCATACATTAAAGTGGATTACAAAGTAAACAATAGGAATCCCGGGTACAATACTGACAGCGATGGATCCGATACAGGTTCAAATAGTTCTGGTTCTTCATCGAATTACAATTACTCTACCAACAGAAGATCAAGAAAAGGGAGAGGACATTTCTTCAGACAAAGAGGGTACCAACAATTCCCTCCATGGCCACCTTTTCAAGGTCCACAACAATTTGGCCCATCATATGGCCCACCTCCACCTGGACCGTTTTACTATGGCCCACCGATGTATCCACAGCAACCCCCCATGAATTGGGGCACAAACCCAGTTAACCAGAGTAACCAAGGCCGTCCTTTTTTAGGCAATCATCGAACAGAGGGAAAAACAGATCCGGACAACAACTAAGATGGGCGCAACCAGTGGCCACGGAGGGACCACACACTCGGAGCAAGGGACCCCTGGAAGCTTCATCGAACGAACCCCAGATTTAGTAGTGAATCTATCTGACATGGTACTGACAGAAATCCAAACTAAAATTCTCAACAAAGGACTGGGTTTTGTACCAACGGCAAATGTTGACAAATTCAAATTATGCTGTGAATTAAAGGAGTTTATAAGGAAACTGAAACTCCAGGTCTTTTTCAAAG
The DNA here is from genome assembly GCF_964261635.1 of Lissotriton helveticus. Classification (NCBI taxonomy): domain Eukaryota; kingdom Metazoa; phylum Chordata; class Amphibia; order Caudata; family Salamandridae; genus Lissotriton; species Lissotriton helveticus. The sequence continues at coordinate 103,369,432 of NC_136063.1, forward strand.
ACCAAACAACAAAGGACAGCACAGATACAGGTCTGAAGAAAAAGTCTACTTTTATTCCACCTGCAGTAAACTTACCAGTCGAGATTTTAGCTTTTGAGAAAGCAGTAATAAAGGAAATAAAAGAATTGGACTCACGAACAGTGAAGGTGTTCCAGAACACTAGTAATCACGAAATCCAAGCCATCCAAGAATTATCGAACCAGAGTATGATAACAATAAAACCGGCGGATAAGGGTGGCACCATTGTATTACAGAACACCACTGACTACAGAGAGGAGTGTCTCCGCCTTCTGGGGGACTCCAGAAATTACGCTGTCATTAAGGATGACCCCACTGAACGTCTAAGGATATCCATAGCATACCTCATTGAGGAATCCCAAGCAAACGATTGGGTGAGTAAAAAGGAAACGGAGTTTCTGGTAAACACCAAACCAGTGACCCCATACTTTTATACGATTCCCAAAATACATAAGAGCCTAACCAGACCACCGGGGAGACCCATAGTGTCGGGCATTGGATCAATCCTTGAACCGCTTTCCAAGTTTGCAGACGCTTTCTTGAGGCCACTGGTGCAAAGAACTGACACTTATCTAAGAGACACAAAAGATGTACTCTGCCTACTAAAGGAACAGACCTTTGAACCCGAATCTAACATACTCATAAGTCTGGACGTGGAGAGCTTGTATACAAGCCTCCCCCACCGTGAAACCCTGGAAATTCTTGAGGAGGTACTATTTGATTCCCATTGGGATTACAAGACTCCCAGGCATGTGGTGCTAGAATGTTGTTGCTTGGCACTCAACGAATTTTTTTTTAGGTTTGAGGATACCCTGTACCGTCAACTACATGGGACGAGTATGGGCAGCACATTTGCGCCAAGCATAGCAGGACTCTATGTTCACCACCTTGAAAAGACTAAAATACTACATGAAAACAACCCCTATAGGAATCATATTACACTGTGGAAACGTTACATCGATGACGTCCTGGTAATATGGAATGGCAATGAGGATGAAGCAGAATCCTTTTTTGAATGGCTGAATCAGCAGGACAGATTCCTCAAATTCACCATAACCCTCAGCAGATCCCAACTGGTGTTTTTAGATCTCAACATCATGGCAGAGGATGGACATTTGAAGACCGTGACACATTTCAAAGCTACAGCACGGAACTGCCTACTTACATACGATAGCTTCCATCCGAGACATTTAAAACAGAATCTCCCCTTCGGCCAGTTCCTTAGGTTAAGGAGAAATTGTTCAAACAAAGAGAACTACAGAGTGCAAGCGGAGGATTTGAGTAAAAAATTACAAGCACGTAACTATCCAAAGAAGATAGTAAGAAAGACAAATAAACGAGCATCCAACAATAATAGGGATGCACTTTTAGAACCCAAGGTAAAAAACACAACTGAGAACAAAAGACCTATCTGTATCACTACATTCACTAAAGTATCAGACCAAGTAACTAAAATAGTGAAGAAGCACTGGCCTATTGTCAACAGTGGCGAATTGACTATACCAATCCCAATGTTTAGCCACCGCCGAGCCAGGAATCTGAAAGACCATTTGGTACATACCCGTCCAAAATCCAACCGTCCTCCAATCAGACAGCATACTCTACCAACTGGTCATTATGCATGCAATAACTGCAGTGTCTGCCACCTGACAACCAACACAAAGAATGTGACTTTCAATGATGGTACAAACCGGGAACTGAGGCAGATGTCAAATTGCAATACCAGTGGGGTAGTATACATGATTACATGCACTTGCAATCTGCATTATATCGGAATGACGACACGTAAGGTAAGCACAAGGATAGTGGAACATCGCAGCACTATCAGGTGCAAGAGAACAACAACAAGAATGACAAATCATTTCATCGAATCAAATCACACTCCAAATGACATGAGGTGGGTAGTGTTGGAAACCGCAAAGACCAAAGACAATCAAGAAAGGTTTCTCCATGAACGTGAACAAAGATGGGTGTTCAAACTTCGTACAGACACCCTTGGGTTGAACGATGACATTCCCTGGGGGGCTTTCTTATGATTGAGTATTAAAGATTATGCAATTCCTTTGATTAAGAAAATTGGTCATTTAGAATTGTGTATTCTTCTAACAGACTGAATGTGCCTTGCTAACCCCACACTCATTCCAGACTGAGCCCAATGGGACCCCAAGTAGGAACCTGAACTCATATATGACACGCAAAAGGAAGTATATGCCTAACCCCACACTCATTCCAGACTGAGCCCAATGGGAACCCCTGTAGGAACCTGAACTTATATGTGACACGAGAAAGGATCAAGGAAGCATATGCCATCATCACTGGCCTTTTATATAAATGAGTGAACAAATTATGACCTGATGTGAACCTTGTCCAAAGGTTCATACCCTCTAAAGAGGAGATATCCTTAGATAATTTTCTCTCACGCTACTTTAATGCACCAAATTTGTCAGAGGTATTGTCACTGATAATATAAAGCATAATCGCACTTGATCTGTTTCCATTCGTTAAAACGCATATAATTTAAAAAGCGAACAATTACTCTCCCGCTTTTTTGATTGAATGAGAATATACACATTATGTGGAAACAGAGATGCTAGTTTCGAGTCTAAGTGGCTATATTTATGTTTTTTCCTTCTGCCTATCTCGTAACATAAGCGCCAGCATTACGAGAGACTAGCCGTTTTCGCTCTCTAAAACACTCGAAGACATACTTCCAATATGGCCGCCACGCCCGATCGGGTCTAGTCTCTGAGGGCGTCTCCGTCCTAGTTCCGAGACCGGAATAGATAAAACCAACACGCCGGTTTAGGTCAGGTAAGATGCGGTCCCGGGGAGGTGCTGAGTAGGTAGAAAAGCGTGATTTCACAAGACAGGATGTAAGTACCATAACCCTGTGTGAATGGCCATAGCGAGTCCTAGCAACAAAGTGATCATTTTCGAACGTAATGATCACAGCGATTTCGACCTAATGAGCAATGTATTTACGGTCTTTTACAGCAGTGTATCCCACAAGTGAAATTGACCCCCCAGCGTGACCATGAAGTGTCATTTTTCGCTTCTATAAGTAACTATTGGAATTCTTTCTGTGTACCTATTATATGTTTTGTATGTCTATTGTTTGGTCACAAAAAGTCCTGTCTTGTTTATTTGAGTGAATTCACGAACATTTTTCACGACAATTTGGACTAATGGTTTGGTAAGCATGCACGCGCCAATATGGCGCAAATCATCCTTCTAAACACAGTATGCAAGTGGCATGCAAATGTACTATGTGTACCTTCCCTCAGGGAAGGTTTGTTATTAATATTATGCTTTATTTTACAGAACCCACTAATTGAGAGGAACGTATGTATTTCAAATAAATGCATGCATAAAATCACTTTAATACTGTTATAATATTCACTGTCCCCACGTTTGGGATTTAGGAGTGGCATATGCAGGGCTGGTCCCTGCATGGTCCCGAAGAAGTGCTAGGGGTAGCATGAAACATGTCGACCATATTGATCACTGAGTCAACCACATTATAGGTTGCCCTACAGTGACATTAACCCCACTTTTAATATACCTGCATAGGAGCTCAATAAAACAGTTAGGCGCACTAAGTATGGTATTTTTAACACACACACACCCACTCCACTTATTCTTTTTGCACCACACATAGTCATTAACACTAAAGTGCTCCTGCGTAGTTCGTGAGTCGCAGCACGCCCCTTTTCGTAGAGAACTGGGATGGCCCCAATGATGAAGCATGTCACCGTGGGGAAACCCCGGTGAGTGAGGGGACACTAAGAAAGATATTTTTCTTTCTTTAAGGCGTAGTGATTAAAAGCAGTCATACACCTGAACTGAGCTAGGTCCCAGGGTCCCATGTTTGGGATCCACACTGTTGTTTGTACTGGAGTATAACAACCCAGTGAATGAAGAAACAGGTCAGAAGGTGGCAAACAGTAGTATTCTTTACAAGATCTTCGTATGTGTAAGTCATGAACAAACAGTGGCAGAGGTCTGTAGATAGAGGGATATCTCAAGGCCAAGTTTGAAACCTATGTTTTTTTTCCTGAGATGATGAGTGCCCTCTACACCTAAGAGGTATACTGGTTCATTCACTGGGTGCAGACCTTCGAAAACTGCATGACACGTCTGGTTGTGACCTCTCCCTTAACATTATACAGTTGAGATAGAACGCATAATCCTCAAAATGGAGATTTAGAGTTGATATAGATTCTCCCAACATTGTCTTAGAGGGGCTGTGCATCATAGCAAGGGACTCCTCTGGACTGCATGTGTGATCTCTTGTTAGCACATTTTATAGAAGGATTGAATAGGGGTGATCTTCAGAGGATGTCCCTTAGACAAGATGGGTGGGGCTAGCTGTTATTTTTTATTATGATTAGCAGTGTAATTTCCTGCCCGGCATATGGCAAGCACTTCTACCAGACAGATCTATCTGTAATTAGGTCATCCCACTGCCTCTTGACCTCACAGACCGTTTACATAGGATTACTTATACGTCCCCAACAGCCAAGGCACTTAGGTCAGCTCAGCGGCCTTCACTGTAAACTTACCAGTGTTCCAGGACCTGCCTTTCATTTTGGGTCTGTTTTTGATGTGCTTCTGCTGCTGTTGTTGCTGCTGCTGTTGTTGCTGCTGCTGTTGCTGCTGTTGCTGCGGCTGTGGACGGATCTTTAGCCACTTCAGCATTTCAGATTGTGCCATGCCCTGCGGGAAAATCCAAAGGAGAACTGTTGAGCAGAGGGCACAACAAATTACTAGCATCTGCTACTGAAAAAGCACACATGGGATCATGCGATTCTAAGTCCATTTGACAAATATTCATGCAAAGGAGGAGGCGCTGCTCCAATCACTGAAAAACACACACGGGAATGTAAAAATAATTTTTATGAAGGTTGTCATCATAGCAAAAAGTCTACTGGCGATAGTCAAGTCCTGACACAAAAAGACATGATTTGATAAGATGGAAAAGGAGACATGTTTAAGATGCTTGTGTTGGGTTATGCTTTGGTTGTGGTCTAGGTGTCCAGGCTGAGTCCTGCTGAGCCCGAGTTCTGATGCTCCTGGCGCAAAGTTGGGATTTCACTGTAAGTCAGAATCGGTGGTGAGAGGAATATGTAAAACCATTTCTCCAATTCACAAAATGGGATTTCATGGTTGAAAAATGCTTACATAAATTATTTTCATTTGAGAACATATACTCCTGCGAGACTTGTGACTGTCACAGGTTTCCAAGCGAACACTTGGAAATGTTAGCCAAAGCCAAAAATTCTGAAAATCTACACCCATCGAAGGTCATGAACTTGTGGGTGCAGCTTTCCAAACCTTTTCTAGAATTGAGCACACCATGTTTTCAAAGTGTACCATGGAGCCCATGATGCCGTGAATGCTGGATATGACCGGCATTAAGCAGGAAGACCATTGTAGAGAAAAAGCATAGAGAAGGTATGGCAGCGACCTGGAGGCTGAGGCCAATTACAGAGACCAGCATAAAGCAAGACCTTCTGTACAGCAAACATCTAAAGCCTCATATATGTCTGAGTTCAATTTCAGCCCTGACCCACCATAGAGCTGCAAAATTAGCTGTGGCCAAAGCCAGATCCTCATTGTGAGTCGAGGATTTAAGAAAAAACATTATATCACAGTTTGCAACAACACATCCTGTGAAGCCAACAGCTTGTTGAGATGTTAAGACATTCTCCAGGATTTACACATGGAATTCCCAAAAGGTTCCTCAAAAGAACACACACCCTGCCACAGTGCAAAACATAACACAATGCTTTCCGATATAAATAACAGAACAAAAATAAAAGGAGATCAACACTATGTACCTGTGACATGGAAAATAAAGAATGTAGAGCAAGGTATAACTGTTGACATTAACAATGCACAAAATCTTGAAATCTTTCACACACGTCAGGTATATCCAAAAACAATTCCTATTTAGCAATCATAAGCACAAACCTCTTGAACACTCCTGTTCATTCCCCTTTCAAGCTACACCTGATTCTTTCTTAGCGCTGCACTGTATAGCTTGCCTTTATTTCATCTGTCTCCACTTCAGCAGCTGGCCAGGACATCACTTTCGAAATCTTCTTTGATTCAGAAAATTCAGGCCATCTTTTTTGTCACTGTTCACGCTTTTTCCACTCAAATGGTCCAAAGTTAAATTCTACAGACTTAGGACCTGATTTAGATCTTGATAAACATACCATTCAATGAACACCCGCACACACCACAAACACCTACATTCAGATTTGGCGAAAAAGGGGTGGTGGTCCATCGCGGACAAGGTGCAGGACAGGAAGGACCTGGTAATGGCATAGAGACTAGAATTGCTGCTGGAACCCAGACCAGGCGGGGTTCATCCCGCATAGAAACACAACCCTAAATATAAGACAGCCTCTCTCCATTTAAGAGGTGGGCAGAGGACTTTTACTTCCAGGTATTTAACCCTTTCCAGGCTGATGACGAGCTGAGCTCGTCATGAGCGCGGGTTTTTTAAAACCGCCGCGCACAGCGGGAAAAGCCGCTGCAGCGATGCGGTTAAAGCATTGAGCCTCCCACTGCAGGTCCCCTAGTGCCTCAGGTGGTGCTGGTCCTCTACTATCGGGAAGAGTCACGACTTCTGCCAATTAACTCTTAGCGCTGAGAGGGTCCCGGACTCTTCCATCATGGTTCTAGTCTTGTAGGATTTCACTACACTTTCCAGACCTTAATGACCAGCTAACTGATAAGGTAGCCATGGTGGAGTCCTCTGTCTCAGTTTGCTCTCTTAACCCATTTCCCCATTCCTACCACTGGGCGTTGTAGTTCTGTCAATTTGGTCCCCAGTTGAAGGTAGTTAGTGCCAGAAAAGAGCATTGCTTCCATTGGATTCTGTCCAGAAGGTTAGTGCAATCTGAACCCTGTGCAGATATCATTCTTATGCTACAACATTCCTTATCACCATGCTAACACCCCACCAGTCATTCAACTTACACTTCATCACAGCAAATAATAGTTACATAATTCTATATGAATATGGTGTTGGCCAGGAAATCCAAACATTGACTTACCTCAACATTACAATATATCTATTTAACTGGTGCTAACTGATTCATGGTCTTAAACCGTCTATTGAACCCTTACACCAGTCCATTGGCTTTCAGGTGGTATAGAGCTAAAACAATATGGTATACAGTCAAAATATCGAGTTAAAAAAATAGAATTGCATTAATATTGAGTTAAAAATAAAGAATGGACGAATGAACAGAATATAGACAACAAAAATATCGAATGTAATGGACAAAATATCGAATGGACAGAATATAGACAACAAAAATATCGATTTTGTGGTAAGTTAATATCGATTTACATAAATATAGAAAGTGAAAATATCGAAGTATATAATATAGATGTTAAATATATCGATTTTTTAATAATATTGAATTTTTTAAAGTTTTTTTATGTTAGTATATGTGTGAAAAGTGTATATTTATTTTATAATTTATTTTAATTAATTAATTGTATGTTATTTAATTTTTGCATAATTTAAATCTGTAGCGGGTTGTGAGTTTATAGGGGAATAGGATGGGAAGTAATTTAATAATGGATTAAATGTTTTAATTTATTTATTGGTATTTATCTTGAATTAATTGTTAATTAATTTTTAATTGGTAATTAATTAAATTATAATTGGTAATTATTTTTATTAATTGATTAATTGATAATTATGTTAATTGTATTAATTTTTTTCTGTAGCTGGGTGTGGGTTTATAGGGGAATAGGGTGGGAAGTAATTTAATTATAATTGATTACATGTTTTAATTTATTTATTGGTATTTATCTTGAATTAATTATTAATTCATTTTTAATTGGTAATTAATTAAATTATAATTGGTAATTATTTTTTATTAATTGATTAATTGATAATTATGTTAATTTATTTACTGTAGCGGGTTGTGGGTTTATAGGGGAATAGGGTGGGAAGTAATTTAATTGTAATTAAATACATTTTTAAATGTATTTATTGGTATTTATTTTTAATTAATTGTTAATTATTTTTCAATTGCTAATTAATTAATTGTAAATTGGTAATTAATTTGTATTGATAGGTAATGATTTTTAATACATATTTTTTATTTGTATTTTAAATTGATTCATTATTATTTATATTAAATTGGTAATTATTTTTAATTAATTTGTAATTGGTATTAATATATATCCAATCCAAGATAACTTTATTTCGGTTTGTTAATGAACCATAAAAGTACATTACAGTTGAAAAAAAAAAATAATAAAAATACATTTACAACTCATCCAATGCATTTGTTAGATCTCAAATTGCATATTTGCAATAATCAGTTAACGTGCGGTTATAGTGTAACAATAAAAACATGTCGATAAAATACAAAAGCTAAAAAATCCTTTTAAAACAGAATAGAAAACTAGACATTACTAAGGCAGAGCCGTTTACCCACAATAGGCAGGTTACTACAAACGGATCAGTCTTCGTCTAGTTAACCACATCGAGAACAAGAATTTAGAAATAGCAGTAACTATCAGTGCATTGGTATCAGTTTTTAAGATTCTAAAATAGTCTATGTAATTCCTCAGTCCTAAGTTAAGACATAACTGTATAATCCATTTTTTCCTGCTGGCAGAATAAGCAGGACAAAACAAAGTTACATGGATTAAAGATTCGTTCGGATCATTACAACCTGGACAAGGACGAGCTGAACCCAATTTCCATTTATCAGAATAAGAAAAAAGGGGTAATGTACCATATCTGAATTGTAGAAACAATTTTTTTGCTAAGACAGGTTCTATAACATCTAATTCTTTCTCAAAACTATAAACATTCTTAAAGTCCAAAAAACTGTCAGTGAGACTAGAAGGCCTGGCTGTTCGAAGGACCACTTCAAGATTATGGTATTTTATAGTCTCAGCCAGTGTTCTCTTTGAGATAGATTTACATGTGTCCTCCGGATTAGACCAGAGATTCTCCATGCCGATCTTAGACGCCTGCCCCCTTATAAAGGATAACCACTTTATCCTCCCTACTCCCGGGCGAGCCATAACGATTTTTAGTTCTTCTCTATAACACTCAAGCTCCGGGACACTCCACAATCTACGCCAATAAAGAAACGGGCGTGAGGCAATTACTTCTGTAATTGGCTTCAAATTTATATCCAACCTTAGTGGGACTAGAGGGGTGTTAGTAGGTAAAGAGAGCAGCTGTCTAACAAATTTATTCTCCGTTATACCGATCTCGTTCGCTGGACAATGACCCCAGAGTTCTGCCCCATATAATGTGGAGGATCTGGTTTGTACCTTGTATATTTCCAGCGGTACACTGACTAGCTTATGGACACAGGTTTTCTGTACCTTAAGAATACCCCCCATAGACTGAGAAAGGGCCAGATTAGCCTTAGTCATTTGGGTTTCCCAACTCATTCTATCATTTAAGGTCAGGCCTAGATAGGTAAAATTATTTACCCTTTCCAGGGCTCGTCCATCCATAGATGGACGAGGGCAATTGGTTGTAGTGCCGTTAAACACCATGTACTTAGTTTTGTCTATATTTATTACCAGATTCCTCTCCCTACAGAATCTGGTAAATTGATCTAACACCCGCTGCATCCCCATAGATGTTTTTGAGAGTAGCAGGGTGTCATCTGCAAACATAAGTGCAGGAAATTTACCACCAGCTAAATTAGGAGCGTCACTATTTTGCACACTAGTTAAGTCATCAACAAGGCCGTTTAAAAAAAGAGAAAATAGCGTAGGGGCCAGTACGCATCCCTGTCTAACTCCCTTCTCAATGGGAAAATCTCTTGTTAGCTGGCCGTTTTTGCCATAGCGAACCGTTGCATAGGTACCGTCATGGAGTCTTTTAAGTTGGAGACATAGGTAGGGTGGTATCCCCATTGTTGTTAATATGCTCCAAAGTTGGTTTCTGTCCACCATGTCAAATGCGGATTTTAGGTCCACAAATGTCAGGTAGAGGCTCCCCCCTTCCATCACCACGTGCTTCCAGTAAAGAACCTGGAGCCGTAGTAGTTGGTCAATGGTCGAGGTTTTGGCTCGGAACCCTGCTTGCAAGTGGGAGAGGATGTTATTCTCACTAATCCAATCTTGCAAGCGTTGCAAAAGCAGTTTGGCATAGATTTTTTGGGTAACGTCAATTAGACTAATTGGTCTATAATTTGACGGGGCCAGCGGAGAACCCTTCTTATAAATCGGGATAATTTCGGCCCCCAGCCATGTGCTTGGAAGCTTTTGGCCGTCAAGGATGGCATTATATATGACGGTCAAATAGGGGACCCAGATCTTCGGCTCATCTCTAAAAAGGTCGCCGGGGATCTTGTCCAACCCAGGGGCCTTGTTGCTTTTTAACCCTTGAACTGCAAGGGTCACTTCCGACATAGTAAAGGGAGGAGAGGGACATTCTAGACTTGGTCTCGAGAATGTAATAGGTAGCAGATTATGGGCGGAAACAGTGTTGGAATAGAGATCACCAAAATATGCACACCAAGCTTCCTCGGCTATATTGGGATCAATCTTTACCTTCCCTTCTGCCTTCCCAGTATGGACCAAGTTCCAAAAAGTTCGGGCGTCTTTCGCTATTAGGGCTTGTTTAATGGCCTTCCATTTCTCTGTTTCCCATTCAGATTTAGCATGAGAAAGGAGATTCTTATAGAAATTCCTTGCAGCCAAAATATATATATATTTTAAATTAATATATGAAGTATTTACTTTCCCTACTGTTGCACTCACTGGAGTGGGAATAGTAATTGTTACCCCTACGCTATCCAACGCTTTCCCTACTGTTGCACTCTCTGGAGTGGGAATAGTAATTTTTACCCCTACGCTATCCAACGCTTTCCCTACTGTTGCAGTCTCTGGAGTGAGAATAGTAATGTTTACCCCTACGCTATCCAACACTTTCTCTACTGTTGCACTCTCTGGAGTGGGAATAGTAATTTTTACCCTACGCTATCCAACGCTTTCCCTACTGTTGCACTCTCTGGAGTTGGGATAGTAATTTTTACCCTCCCGCTATCCAACGCTTTCCCTACTGTTGCACTCACTGGAGTGGGAATAGTAATTTTTACCCTCTCGCTATCCAACGCTTTCCCTACTGTTGCCCTCTCTGGAGTGGGAATAGTCATTTTTATCCCTACGCTATCCAACGCTTTCCCTACTGTTGCACACTATGGAGTGGGAATAGTAATTTTTATCCCTACGCTATCCAACGCTTTCCCTACTGTTGCACTCTCTGGAGTGGGAATAGTAATTTTTACCCTCCGGCTATCCAACGCTTTCCCTACTGTTGCACTCACTGGAGTGGTAATAGTAAATTTTACCCTTTCCGCTATCCTATTGTCCGCTATCCTATTGTAAATATTGTATAATTTTATTAATATTACGTTCATATATATATATGTATTAACAAATCACTTTGTATTTTTTTTTAACTTACATTAATTATTTATTAATTGTAAGGTTATTTAAGTATTCTAAGTATGTTTAAGTTAATTATATTTATTATTTCATTAATTGTTAATTACTTTAAAGCATTTTTAAAAAATCGATATTTTGACTAACTATATTTTTTACAACGATATTTTTGACTCTATATATTAAGGTACTTACCTGTTTAGAGATAGGAATTCGATATTTTGGCATTCTATATTTTTTACTCGATATTATGATAGTTCTATATTTTTGTCATCGATATTTTTTCAAACAAATATGTCTAATTGCAGACCTCCTAAAAATATCTTCATTTCCACTGACATCCCAAATGATTCATATTATGCGACAATGACTTCATGAAAATATTCTCTCGTGAAAAGACCCTTTAAAAATGTTTACCTTTTCTCCTACAAACCACACTAACAAACATGATTTTCAACTACATGAAATGATAATCAATAAAACTAAACTATAGGGTAGACTTAACTTATCAATGCAACTCTCTCCCAAGGATATTGTTTCAACTCAATCAGCATCAAAATGGACCTTTTGACATTTTAAGTCTTAAAGTTTAAAGCTGTGCAGTCTGTTACAAATTTCTGGACCCTTTGTGCTTTTTACATGTAGCTCTCAATCTCATCATTTTTGTCACTAGTACAAAAGTCAAGGTTTCAAGGAACAAATAAGATTGATTGTAATAGGTAACAGAGAGCTGATGACCACATCACATACAATTCCCACAAAGTTCTTCAATAGAACACAAACCTCTGGTATAATACAATTCCATCATAGTAGAATATGGGTAGCTACCACAATGATATAAATGTGACATGCATGTGACTGGTCAAGGTGGGCCAGTGAGACGAGGGGCTTTAGATGTTGACTGTAACCTTTTAATAATAAGAGACTTGGCTGAAGATACAAATGAAGACCTCGATGCCCTCAAAGAATTACAAATTAAGAACAGAATGAATATAGAACAACACACATATTAGAAAGGCAGTCTTTGTAAAAAGCGGTCGATTACAGATAAAAGTACATTGGACTCACAATGACTTTTGGTGCAAAAGTTCCCTTCACGGCACAAAAACGCTGTACCATCTTTACATATATATTTTTTCTTATTAGCCCTGTGCTTTACCCCCAGTGAACGTCAGAATATTCTGATTCCACTAGAGGTCTTCTAAGTTTTTCTTGCTCTTAATCTTCAGACTGTGCTTAAAGTGGATCTACCTGGTGGATGAGGGAAGACCACCAGCCCACTCCTTGTTTAGATTTTGCATGACAGCACAGCTGTTGCCAGACGTTATGTGGTTAATCTTAAAAGGGCTTTAAGAACCACTACCAGAAGAAGGACTCCGGCTACGCCCACATGTTGGTATTCAGGAGAGCCTGCTGTGATTGGGCAGAAGCTGTGTGCTTCATTGTTTTCTACTTATTCAGCAGTGTGAGCCAGCAGCAGTGTTTCTGAGCTTGAACTTTAGAGGCATGCACTTGACATTGTAATACTATTAAAGTATCTCAGATAACTAGATAGTTTATGCTATTTATTTTCTCTGACAGCTACATAGTCGGGATGATAGCAGTTAGTAACGTCAACGTGGAGTTTTGTGTTTGAGAGCCCAGGCCCACACTAATCTACATGGACTTTTAGGTGTGGCTTGACAGAGCAACTGTCATCTGACTCTACGGGATCAACAAAAGAGTGATTTAAAATTCCTTCTGATGCAGGGGCTTAGGCTCTACTCACATGTTGATTCCACTGAGTACAGGATTTGATTGGGCCACATTTGTGTGCCTCCACTGAAAAAAACAGTGTTTGTATTGAACTTTTTGCCAATGAACATGGCGGTAGAACTGATCTGTTCATTATGAAATGTCTAGATACAGGGCACTAGGCTTTGTGTATTTATTGGGAAAAGCATATGCTAACATTGATAGGTATTTCAGCCTGGATTGTAATAACTGTATAATAAACCCTCCAGATAGGTATTTTGTTACATAGAATCTCACAGATTTACATAATAGGCTAGGATTTTGGTGTTGGCCGCCCAGTGTGAAAAACAATGGCTACACAAGGTTTGCTTTGCGAGAATCCTTGTTAGATAGTGTTTTGTTTAGCCAGCTGTAATTTTGCATACCTTTCTTGTTGTAAGACTGTGTATCAGATGGTTGGTTTGTGGAAAAGCTTACACTGAAATCTGGAGGTTTGAGCTGGCTATGGTTACACACCCGTAGGCACGATTGGAGCAATGGAAACGGTATGTCTGATGCCATAGGTCTGGCTTGCTTATTGTGAACCATAATAACAGAGGCAGTTGGTCTAAATTATAATTGTTAAAAGCATATGTGAAAACCAGCAAGCCTTTAACAGTGGTTCTTATCACACTGCATGGCAGGCGGAAGATAGGCATTTTGTTACATGTAATCTCGTAGATTACTGTAGTAGACACAGGTTTCGGCGTTGGCCCCCTACTCTGACAAACCTTAGGTTTCTGCTAGGATGATTTTTGTTATGATCTGCTTAGAGGCCTTGTATGCTGTTTTGCAAGTTGTGTATTTTGGCATACTTGTACTTTTACAGCTGAACGCGTGATGTTTTCCAGTTTTTATGCAGTTGAACAGCCTGTAGTCGGGTAATGTATAAAGCTAATGTTAGAGTCTCAAGGCTTCATCGGTTCATTGGGAAAAGTTATGCCAGACTTCATTGGTTTGATCTCTTTGTTATGACAAGTTATGACAATGCCAATAGACTTGACTTGCTTATTGTGAACACCATGCATTAGAGCCCATGGTTTTTTTATGGCTGGATTGTTATTACAATGTGCTAAAGCCTGTGGCCAACTATTATGTTGAACTGAATTTCTCTGATTACCATAGGCAAGGGATTTGGTGTTGGTGACCCACCTGAAAGAACCCTGAGAGTAGAAGATATGCACTAACTCTATTTAGGCTCCTTTAGTAAGGAGTTTATATTGTTGCGACAACTGGATTTTGTACATATTTGTAGTTTTATTACATTATTCCCGATGGTTGCCTTGTGGGAAGGCATATGAACCAACACAGTAGATCTGAGATGGCTATGATGGCAAGCCAGTGATAAAGGTTATTGGCCTGATGGTTTATAATGAAACGTTGCGATAAAGGCAGTAGGCCTGACATATTGTTTATGAAAAGCATATGTTAACCCCGATAGGCATTTACGGATGGATTATTATTTCTCACTATTAAAACCTACACATAAGGTATTTTGTTACATAAAATGTCACACATTACCTTTGTAGGGAAGGGTTTTGAGCTTGTTACCCCCTCAGGCAAACCGTGGGTATAGAAGATCTGTACAGTCAGAATCCTTGTCATGCCCTCTTAGGAGAGACAGTATTTTGGTTTGAAAACTGTAATTTTTTATACTTTTTAGTTTTATAGCTGTATGCCTGATTGGTGCTTTATGGGTAAGCTCAGTACAGGAGGACTCATTTGATTATTGTGATAAGTCATTTATAACAGCTACAGACCTGATGCATTTACTAGGGAAAAATATGTCTGTTGACATAAGGCTGATTTTTTATTAAGGAAAGGTGTGATAAATGCATTGGGCCTGACATATTGATTGTAAAAGGTATATGTTAAAATCAACAGCCATTTAAGGGTGGTTTGTAATTTCTCTGTATTAAAGCCTTCAGATAGGTATTTTTTGGATTAAATGTCACAAATTAGCTTTGTAGGGGATGATTTTGGCTTTGGTTTCTGCCATAGGGGAATGACGATTTGCACATTTATAGTTTTTGCTACAAAACGTCTGTCTGCCAGGACCTTGTAATAAAAAAGCATTAAGTAATACAAACAACAATATATATAAGCATATATCTACATGGAGGGCCGTTGGGTCAGGTTTGATTGGCCACTAGGCTAGTACATATTGTAAGTTTCCTGGGAAGGTTTCAATCTTAAAGGGCGTTTTAAATGGTTCATTAATTAACAGTTTTCTTAAAGAGCCATTTGAAGCATGAATTATAACATAGGTCCATTGGACTATTATTGTCAATGCCTGTGCAAAAGTACTAGATAACCATAAGCAAAATTTCTGACGCATTACTTGAGTTGGAATTGCTGAGCTTAGTGTATAGAATTTCTGCAGAATCTTCCCTTCATAACGGTTCAGACAGAAGCACTTTTCTTTAGGAATATATTTGTAGGTATAGCTCAATGTTGGTGGATTTTTGCTTTATAGATTTCCAATCATTGATTAAAATTCCTTTTTCCCAGTTTCCTATAGAAATTATTTAATGCACCCAGATGGGCCAATGACTTGTGTCCTATTTGATTAAAGCGGTATTTATTACTTAGATGCTGAGAAAAATTTCTGCCAAGATATGTTTTTACTATCTCCAGTTTTTTGTCAACTAAAACCAAATTTACATGTTTGCTTTTCATTCTGTCCTTAAACACCATTACCTTTGTTTTAGAGATTTTGATTTTGAGGAAGTGTTTTTCAGTATAATCATAAAGTGCTTTTCCATTACATTGTGGGCGCATTGTGGTTAGGTCCAAAATATCCATATTGTACGCATATATTAATAGGTGCAGTCTATGGGTCCTGTAGAAAAATAATTTACTAGAAATAATTGAGAGGGGTGAATTGTGTAGAAAGAATAATAGAGGTGCTTTTAAAGTCCTGCTACTCTATTTTTTACCATAGATGTTACACCATTATTCTCTCCCAATAGTATTCTACACTAAATCGAGGTGTTCAATGGGATTATTAAAGATTCAATTGGATGTCTAAATTGATTAATTACCTTACCTCCATAATGTTGATATATCTACTCAGTTAGAAGTTGTGCAGAAGTCTATAAAACCCGATACATTTTTGGATTTAAAAAGTACAGATTTATCATTACTGTTTGTAAAATAACAATATTTTCAGTTACATAGCATTTTGGTCTCAAACCAGACTGTTTGTGAGAAATAGTTTCTTTCTCTAGTGCACAGTCCTGTAGCTGTGCAAATATACTTCTCACAAAAATCTTTCCAGTTACATCAAGACGGGTAATTTGTCTGTAATTATTGAGGTATGAGGAATTCAAAATACTGCCTAATTTATAACAATAACAAAATAAGGGATCTATAAATTTACAACATCACTTTGGGTCCTTGTTCAAGACTAACAACAACATTTGATCTGGGCTCAAGGCTACGTAATGTCTGGTTGTTTTTATAAAATGTTCTATTTGCTCCCCTGTAGGAGGGAAAACCACACTAACTTTTGGCTAGAATAGAATCTAACATTGTTTCTTCTGAGCATTCAGCCTTATTTGCAGCCTATACCCTTGTAATTTTGTAAAAAGTGTAAAAACATAGCATCAGGCCTTTTCCATTTATGCACTCAGGATCTGAAACAACATCCAAGTATCCATCAGGACTGCCCTAATGCTGCTCCAGGTTAGGAAGGATTTGAAGCCTCACCTCTTTAAAGCAGACTATCTTTCAATTTAATGAATGTCCACTACCTCTCCTACCACCTGTTGACTCTATGATTGTCTTTGAGCCAGTACAGCACTCCATCGACTTTTGGCTACGCTGACAATATGGAAATACCATATGCATTCATACAAAAGTTCAAACAGCGTTTATAAAGCAAAGTTTAAAATGTGCAAGGTTTGCTGAAAGCATGTTTTCCCGGACATGGATTGTCAGACTGGCTGAACCCGACTTACCCCAAAGAGAGATGACATTTTGGGACTTTTTGTCTAGACAAGGAAATTAATCAAAGCAACCATATAGTCTAAAATGTAAATTAAGTAAATTCACACCCAAAGGTGCAGCATACTCACAATTTAAATAAACTAAACCTCGTGGCCACCCCATACTAAAAAACAAAACTGGGTGACTTCATTCTCAAACCACCAAATACTGTAAACTAAATCAATCAAGGATCAAAGCGACCCCAAACTCAAAATCTAAATTCATAAATCACGGCTAAAAGCCACTGCACATGAATGAATGCAGGAATGGATGAATTTGGGTTTCATCAAGCGCATAGTTACCCCTGTAAGAAGTGTCCCAGCGCTGAGAAGTCAGAAGCGACTGAAGAAAGCAAATAAGGAGAGGAGCCTAATAAAGCCAGGTCTTCAGATTTTTGCGAAACTGAGGCTCTGGCGGAGA
The DNA here is from genome assembly GCF_964261635.1 of Lissotriton helveticus. Lineage (NCBI taxonomy): Eukaryota > Metazoa > Chordata > Amphibia > Caudata > Salamandridae > Lissotriton > Lissotriton helveticus. Next base: position 103,387,087 of record NC_136063.1, read on the forward strand.
TTGCCTCAGCTGCAGCCGAAGGGAATTCCAGAGTTTAGATGCAAGAAAGAGAAAAGATCTTCCACCAGAGCGAGCTTTCTTGACACTGAGCACCTGCATTAAAGGTTCCTCTGAGGACCTGAGGCACCTTTTAGGCGAATAAGAAGCAAGAAGAGGAGACAGAAAATTCAGCCCAATCTTCATATGAATCCTGTAACAGTAACAGTAGCAAAGGGCTTTAAAAGAGAGGTGCATCCACCGGAGGCCAGTTCAGCTTCTGAAGTACCCATAGATGCACGCTTGGGAGTTTAAGCAGAAGGGGAGCCACTGAGTTTTAGGCAGAAGTCTCTTGGTCCAAGCCTGAGAAGCTCCCAGATATAAGATGTTGCAGTAGTCCACCCAAGACACCACTAAAGCCTGGATCACTGTCTTCTAGGCCGAGATCAGTAAAAGATGAGTAAAGCATTTGAGAGATGTAAATAATTCCACAACACTTGCCTACTAAGGCTGTGATTTGACTATGCAAAAACAAAGATATGTAAATAATAAAAAGCATGGGCAAATGCAAACATCTAAATTTAGTGAATCAACACCCAAAGACCCCACAGTCATCAAATTCAATTAAAAAGGCTGAGGTATTTGGCCACTTCATACTCCAAAACAAAACTGAGTAAATCAAGACTAAAACTACCACACACTCCAAAACTAAACCAAGGCTGATGGCCCCACATACTCTAATGCAAAACTACAGATTGGTATTTGGCAATGGCCTCCTGATGCACTTCCTTCCAGGGTGTTGTTCAACTCCACACACCCCAGAGGTAGGTCAGTTAGGACAATGCCTATGGTGACGCAAACAGGCAGCACATGTTGCAGACTGAAGACGGCAATGGCGGGTCTACAAGATTTCGCATGGTGCCTAGAATGTCAAGCTTGTGATTAATCTTCATGGTAACAAAGACACCAGGAGTTTTTGATTGAGGGCACAGTTTGATCATATCAAGTGCTCAATTCAAGATGGTGGTAACGGCCCTGAAAACTATTGTAACTTTCCAATCCGAAATGTGGATTCATGGTTCATTTCAGTTCCTCTTCAGTATTAACAAGAGCAAGAGGCAAATGGGCAGCAGGTGGTTGAGTTCTTGTTTTATTTAATTGATATGTTGTGCTGGACTGATTACTCCTCCAGAGGGGGTTATGTACACTAATAATCAGAGGGGTTTGCGTGAATATAAACTCAAATAATAAGTCATACTTTGGACCACCTAGTGGATATGCACCAACGCTTCTGCTGGTATATGCATATGTTTCGCTATGATAAAATAATAAAGATTTTTTTTTCAAACAAGGGCAAGATGAATGACAACACATATGTTCCCTTTTTTTGCTACATTTGTACGTGATTTTTGATCTGCAGATCGTGTCTTTCCTTGTGAAAGCTTCCTATTTTTCTTGTACTTTCCCCTCTAACAGATTTAGACCAACCAGTTGTGGATCACCTAACTTTGGACCTGCAAGAGTGCTTAGATCTTTTCTCACCCTGCTGTCAAGGGATGTTTGATGCCTTGGTGATGCTCATCAACACAAACGAATTCTTCAAGATCTACACAGATTGCAAAGAAGATTTTTACCTTCTGTTATCTGTGACCCTTTAGAGCAGACACATGTCACATTTTGCATGTAATATCCAGTGCAGAGTGGCACCTTGGCTAAAGGGAGGAGTCGTCATTTTTTGGGGTAATCTCAAAGGGTACTACCTGGGTATGGAATTTAATAAAATATCTACTTGTCAATGGGGCAGGTTGCTTCAAAAATCTGCATGTCCTGTAATAAAATACACTTGTCCCTTTTGTTTCATTTAAAAGCGGCAACAAATTATGGCAGCAATCTGATATAAGAGATCTGATATAACCTCTCTGATTGTGCCAGGGTTAATACCATAGTAAGGTTTGAATACTAGCAATTCCCTTATGTTGCCACATTTCCGCAGATCTACATACTGGGGCTGAAACATGCAAGCCTACTAACTTGCATGTTTTAAGGGCTTTCATCAACTGTTCTCTAATATGTTCCCATAATGAGAAATGTTGGAACTTTACTCCTGACAATAGCAGATGTGAAACTTCTTCCATGGTTGGGAAAAAAGTGGTTGGTGGGAAAGTGAGCAAATCTACACATGCGTATTAGCTCGTGCTAAAATGAATTTCACAAACATTTTCTGGGAGTACTATTTCTTGGCCTACTACAGTACATGTTTGTGAATTCACTAAAGTTGTATATTTGCACCCAATGCAAGGACATATACCATGAATGCACTTTTGAGACTTTCTTCTATAATTGTGCCCCTAACTAGGTCTGGCGTCATCATGACCGTTTGTATTTATAAAATTCTTTCTCTCTCTCTCTCTCTCATGTTTTTTCCTACTTGCATTTGTTTGTGAACATTTTATTTTGAAAGCAAATAATCATCAATCTTGCTTTCAAGCTGGTACAAATATTTGCATCTAATCAGAGAGTATTCTGGGAGCATTATACATAGCCTCATATTGCTAAACTTTAAAAAACGTGTACACATTTTTATACTGGAACCACTGTCAGAAGTGCAGTCCGAGATTACAACATTTACTTAGAGTGCTCACTCTAATAATAAAGGTTTTGCATTAATGAACCATAAATACAAGTTTGAACAGCATTACTATAGGGGCACAAATATTAACTTAACTGCAGACAATGCCCTTCCCTGATCCATAATGTGTTACTGTGAACTGGTAGCCAGAGGGTTTGTGCTATAGGGGGTTGGGCCTACTTGTCCCAATGACAAAATATACATGCAAACTGTTGCCCTTCAACCCAAACAATATGTCCTGGGCATCGGCCTACATCGCATCCAGTACTCAACAGAAAGTCTCTAGAATCAAAATAATCGATCCACACTACGATGAGCTTTCCATTATCCGAGCAGGACTATGAAGTCCCATTTTTAAACTGAGCCCAACAAAAACAGAATTTGTTACTCCTCATCGCCAACAACTCTGAACAAACCCTGCTTTCAACTTCAACAGGCCGAGTTGCCAGGGCAGGTCCAGCCCTCCCTTCTCTGTCTTGTTTCAAGTCTTGTCTTGGAGTGTCGCCAGGAGGGGACAGGCACTGGGGCCTGTTGCTGGCATAATTCGGTCCGCCATCTCACTGCAAACTGCTATAGGCAGGCGTGGCTTGACATCATTTGTACTCCTCGCTCCATGTCCGGGATTTGGCCGGCTCAGGGCTTTTCTTGGCCTCGGCTTGCTCAATCGTCTCCTCGAGCACTGTGCCTATCTGCAGGCAGGTGGAGTCCTATGGGAGGCTGCTTGCCTTGTGGGCTTTCCGATTCTGGGCATGTGCTCCCAGTTTAAGCGTCCAGTGCCATCCTGGGTTTGGCCACACCCCCATATCACTGTTTAAACTCCAAGGTAGCAAGTAGCGCTAGGACGCCCTTCTAGGTAACAGTGCTCTTTATAAGTGCCAAATAGTATATATTACAATGCAACATCAACAGCAGCAAATTTTCACCTTCAATCCTTTAAAAAATAATATATTCCTCTCATCTCAAAACAGTAATACACGCTAGATATATTCAGACTAGACTTCACTAAATCCATTGTGGCAAAGCATACTCACATCACAGCAGTTCCCCATACCTTTCACTATTGACACATTGCAGCCAGAATCCAATTCAAAACTCAGTGGCTGCAGGTGAGTCTGATGCCAGCTCCCTCTCACCTGCCATGATGGGTGGACCGTGCCCCTGACCCTGCCTAAAAGTCACCCCCATGCATGGACCCTGCAGACTGAGCGGCCCCTGATGGCAATCCCAGATGCTGCGGGTGAGTGCCGTCCACGTGTGGTTTCCGCTGCGGGATTCCTGGGAATGACATTTTCTACTTATTCATGACCCCCTTCCTGGCACTTATCTAGGGCTCCCCAGAATGCGCCTCTACTTGGGCTTGTTTGCTGCGCCATGGGCCTCATGGTCGGGGTGCCCTTTGCCTCTGAAAGAGCACTAACTCAGCAAGGGCTCTATTGCGGGGTCGGTCTTTTTTCCCCCGCTGGAGAGTCAACTGCAACTCTCCCTCTTGATCTTTGGTGTCAGTGGTTCACTGCCCATGCGCCAGCGCCTGGACGCCTCAGGGCAACTGTAGCGCTTTACAAATTCCATTTTCATTCATTTCATTTCATTCATTTCATGGACTGTAATGGTCGACCTGGAGGACGACGCCAGCGACCCAAGAGCTATGGCTAAATTAGAAAATTAAGTACTAGCTGTCACCATAAAGATGGAAGACTTGGAGGTACGCTCGAGGTGCAATAATGTGCAAATTATGGGCATTGCGGAATCTACCAACACTGGCCGGAAGACAACATATGTGGAATACTTGCTCACATGCCTTTTCAACTGCCACAATTTTTCTAAGGTATATCTGGTGGAGCAGGCTCAAAGATCACTTGGCCCATGTCCTCCTCTGTAAATGACCCCTTGGAAAATTATAGCCCAACTCCTCAATTTTCATGGTCAGGACGTTGTGCTACATCTGGCTCATGAGAGGGGACCCCTGCAACACCAAGTCTCTGCAATATTGATTTTTCCAGACTTCACTGCTACTGTCCAGGTTGCCCATCGCAATTTCATAGATTTGTGGGGCATTTTGTGCGGCCTCAACTAGCAGCGACAACGGCTGCTGGGATGCAGCCGCAACATCAAGTACTCAATACTATATCCAGCTTTGCTATATCTGAAGGTTGACCTAAAAGGAAGGATTCACATTTTTCAGAACGCTGCAGACTCTGTCAAATTGTGTATGACACTGTCTGCGGCGAGGACGTCACCTACATCCCTCGGGAGCTCCCCAGTCTGTGATCCACCAGAAGTCCAGAATCAAGCATCTTTCTGGAGAAGACTGATGCAGCTTATCGACTCTGCCCTTCTCTCTCTTTCTGTGTAGCACAGGTGGTATTACATACCTGAGGGTTACTGTAGGAAGCTGGCTCTCTATATGCACTAAAATTAAGTCCACTGTGCAGAGAGTCCAGTGAGCCCCTTATTGGTATTCAGAGGCAAAAGTAGATATTACTAACGCTCTATTTGTAGTAGTGTGATTGAGCGGTTAGGCTTATCAGAGGGCAGTGCTAAGCATTTGTTGTACTAACAGAGGCAATAAATGAGACACTCAAAGAATAAATCAGAGACCAAAGTAGAAAAATAACACTTCTTTCCATATATTTTGTAAAACCAAGAACTTTGTTCAAAGGTAAGTATTGTTTAAAATAGCAGGTTTGAAGTAAACAGCTGTTTGATACTTTCAAACATGATTAAAGCACTTGAAAGCGATGTTAAGCTATGGATAGATAGATAGATAGATGGATAGCTAGATAGATAGATATTTTTTATTGTTTCAAGTTATTTAAAACATCACAACATAAAAAGCACAGTAAAAAGGTAATACATATCATGATCATTCAATAAAAAGAGCAAAAAGCACAACGTGAAATATTAATCAAATGTAAAAAAGATTTAACCAGAATAAAAACAATTCTAAAAGGTTTGGACTGTCCAAAGAATCATTGTAATTTCTATTTAATCTGCTACTGTTTATAGGTGGGACAATGCCGGCCGCAAGCAACCTCTATGTGGTTTTTTCTGAATATAGCAGTATATCTCCAGAAAATTGAAAAGCCAATGCCGCTGGAAGTATTGCATTTTGACTATGGTCCAGTAAACAATTTCAGCACATGCAACAACACTGTCTCCCAGGCTCCTTCAACCATGTTAACGGGCCCCAGCAATGGGGTCTCAGTGATAATGCTACATACAAGATCAAAGTTACGTAACACCTAATATACAACAAGCATTGCCATAGCCAAAAGGTCTCGCCTTTGGGACCATATAATTGTTTAGTTATCCAGCACAATATCCTTGGTGCAACAACATCCAATGTTGCATGGCTAAACAGTTATAAGGTCCCAAAGGCGAGACCTATTGGCTATGCCAATGCTTGTTGTATTTGATGATGGCAGCATAGGCCCCATAGAAGGAGGAGTAGTATTGCATTCAGAATCCTCCAGGATGCCTGTTGAAAGGATGCTAAAAGGATTATAATCGTCTAGGGGAGCTGATAAAGATGTGCTACGCATAGACTTTGTTATCCCCATAAAATTTGAAAGTAATTTCAATTATAATCATCCAAGGAGAGAAATATTATCCCCGTAGGAGGTATTAAAATATTATATAGAAAAAATAAACCTGCGGCCAAGTGAAGAATAAAGAAATATGGCCAAAGCTACAAGGTGCAGAAAAAAATTACAGCCAGGCAACCAAATAATTCCCTTGTTAAAACATAAGACCTGATTTTAGGAAGAAACAAGTTCTGCCACCTTTAGTACATCCTTATAGTGACTGCCAGGCTCATTAATGCAAAATAACGCTCAGCCAAGTGTGAGGTGACACGTAGTAAAAACAAACTGCCGCTCCTGTGACAGGAAAAAGACAGAGCTGCAATAAATCAAAATGGAAGGGGCGAGCTTAGGGAAAGAAACGCGCCCACTGAAATAGTAATTACTGGCATTGTTCGCCCATGTAGAGGCTGTTGTCAGGGTCTCGACATCTGATGCCGTTACAAAAGACCAATGGTGTTCAAAACATGACACAGGTCTCACCAGGGAAGGTGTAACCCTCCAGAGCCGTCACGGAGCCTCGCTAGCAGGCATCCATCCTTGTCGGCGCCGAAGCCACGCCCCCTATTTATCTGTTTTTAAAAACCAACACATAAAAAAGGCATTGTCATTTACAATGCGATTAGCTCAAACTCTCGCCAATGTGAGACCTATTGCATTGCAAATGCTTGTTTTGTATGGAGTGGAGTGATGATATTTACATAGCGCTATTGCCATTTGAATGGCCTGGCAGCACTGGATAACCAGAAAATGGGAAATAGGTTATGAGGGAGGTGAGACAAGAGTAATATGCTGGCTGAACTGAAAAAGTAACAACATTTTGGAAATAGCAAGCACCCATAGGGAATGCGAGATTAAATAAAGCATGTGAAATGTAAGCAGGAACCTGATAGTTACCTCAACGCTCTTACAGTTATTATTCATCACGAAATGCGCATGTTTTGTAGGTTCGGCTGTAGAGTTTGAAGCTCGTACGCGTTGCTGAAAGTGAAACTACAAGCCCAGTATAGAAAATGCAGAGGTGCAAGTCCGGGGCTGGCATAAGCGTCGTTTTGGCAGTCTTCCATAACAGACAGACAGCTGTAGCTGAGTTTGTTTTTCACACGTTCTGTAGCATTACCACTTTCAGAGTCCAGTGGAGAAACTCTGAGACACCAGAAACAGGATTAATATGTGAAGCACTGAGACCAGATCTATGTAGCTATCTAGGGCTGCAGGTCCATGGGGGTGGGAGGGAGGGAAGATGTCTTTGTACAGAGCACACGTGTTAGTTCCAAACTGAAAGCAGCATCGGGAGGCAGAGTTCATGTGGTTTTCACTTTCAGACTTTGCCGATCCTGGGAGAAGCAACCAAGGAGCAGCAGGGAAAACGGAATGTCAAGTTCTGGCTAAGGCAGAGACAAGATAAAATCAGGGGATGATCGGGAGTCCATGGGGAATCTGAACCCCGGAGAAAGCATCCAGGAGAAGATCAGGAGACAGACAGTAAAGGAGAAGATCGAACACCGTCAACCAGACTGCTCCATTGTAACACTCCTCTTGTGACTGCAGTGGATTGGAAGGTACTTACGTAGCGTCACATTGCCAAGAGGCACAGGAACTGGCGAACACGGCACTTATAAAAACAAGCATTGGCAGCGCGGTCTAGCCCCGAAATGAAATAATAAAAAAAAACAAGCATTGGCCGCGCGGCAGTAAAAGTAAAACCTCGCGGCCGCGAAATGGAATTAAAAAAAATAAAACGCGGGGGAGGAGCTTCGCGGGCATCCAAGATTGTCGCGTGAGCACAGAGCTCCCGAGACCCGCGCCGCCCTTCGCTAATATCCTTACTACATCCTGATTTTGAAGATGGGCTTTTGAAGACAGACTCTGGCTGATCCCAACATTCTTTGAAGAATCGAATTCGGACGTTGGGATCCACTTTTACATCGTCTTAAACGAGGAGTAGTTGAACAACAACGGCCGGAGGGGTTTCTCCCCCAGACGGCCTCTGCCTAACTTTCAGTTTCGCTTTCCTACTCCCGGCTCGGATCAACTGCAACGCTGCTAGGATCTACCCTTGATCCTGCTTGGTGTTACCACACTGCTGTGTGCCATCCCAGCGGATCGCCTTGTTCTCAGCATTGTTGGCATTTGCGCTAATTTGGTCCAGTTTCGTTGTTTTTTTATCACATCACGACCGGCCATTTTCACCAGGTCGCGCGGGCCCCTCCGGGGTCCTTTTTCCAATATGGCCACCAAACCCGATTCGGAGAGACGCAAGACTAAGACACCTCTCCGTGGGGGACAAACCCAGACGAATATTATGGATCACTACTCCCACTTCAAGGGATCCCCCAGTGGTGCTGGCCGTACGCCTGACGATCCTAAGGCTGTTTCTACTGCGACCTCGAAAGTATCGTTGCAAGATGTCATGAGTGCCATCACCAGTATGCAGGCCTCCATGGGACAGCAATATGAGGCTCTCGCCTCCAAGATCGACACGGTGGCCGTTGATGTTACGCTGATTAGAGCGGCCTGGCAAAGACCAACGAGAGGGTCAAGGCGTTAGATCTGAAGACTTCCAGCCTGACTACGGGTGTTACGGATGTCCAGACCGAGATCGGGAATTTGCGTTCTTCTCATGACATGATGGCCCGTCGTCTGGAGGATTATGAAAATAGGGCCCGTCGCAACAACGTGCGCATTATCGGGGTCCCTGAAAACCCCGAGACCTCTGCAACTGACCTCCTTGTGGAAGATCTGGTCTCGAACTATCTTGCTCCCGCCGGACTTACTAAATTCTTCGCGGTTGAGCGGGCACATCGAGTTCCAGGCGGAAAGGTTAAGCCGGGTGCCCCCCCGAGACCCATTATTGCTAGACTGTTTCACTTTAGGGATAGGGACGCTATCCTGCAAGCCTCTCGGGACAAGGGCCCTGTGAAGTTTGAAAATACCACCGTGAACTTTTACCCTGACTTTACCCCGCTTGTTCAAAGGCAGAGAATGGGGTTTCAGGGAGTTAAGAGACAGCTGCGGGACCTGGGCCTCAAGTACGCCATGTTGTTTCCGACCAGACTTCGTGTCGAGTATGGGGAACAAACGTTTTTCTTTGATCGCCCGGACAGTGTCAGTGACTGGCTTGACTCTTTACCAAAAAGGGATGATCGAACTGAGCACCCCGGCGGCGCGGACGGCGGCTCACTGGAGCAGGAGTGACATTGTGGATCCTGACGTCTGAACTTTCCGACTGTTTCAGCTGAGTCTGGACAATGGTTTCTTTGTTCTTATTTTAGATTGGCCTGAGGGTGGCGGGGGTTAATGGGGCCTCTTCCTCCTCCTGGGTTCTTTGTGTAGAGTAGTTTTATGACGGGGCGGCAGGCACACTGCAAGTTGGGGTGGCTTTTGAGTCGTACGCAGGGGTGCAGGGTGGGGGGCGTTATAACGGGTCTCAGTTGGGGGGTGGTGGGGGGTGTGTGTGTGACTGTTTCTTTTCACAAGGCATTGTATTGTTTTTTCTAACTGCTCTGGTCACTGGGTTTCGTGTGTGGGGTGCTCTGCTTTCTTCTCGGGGATGGGGGGTGGTGAGTTGAGACTGCTATCCTGGAATGTTAATGGGTTGGGAGACGGGATAAAGCGAGGGGTAGTGTTGCAGTTCCTCAGACGCCATTCCCCCGATGTTGTCCTTCTGCAGGAGACGCATCTGATAGGAAACACATGTCAAGCCATGAACAGGCGTGGATACCGCCTAGCCGCTCATTCTGGCTTCACTTCTGGTTCCAGGGGGGTGGGCATTCTCATCTGGTCTTATCTCCCCTTTGAAATTGATGAAGTAATACTTGACGACAGAGGGCGCTATGCTGCGCTCACGGGTAGATGGGAGGGGAAAACACTGTCCATACTCACGATATATATCCCTCCGGGCCTACAGGCCTCCACCTATGCTGATCTGTGTAGGGTCATATTAGGGCTGCCTGAGGGTCTCCTTATCCTTGGTGGGGACTTTAATTCTGTTGTTTCTGGGACTGCTGACCGTTTTCCCCCCTGGGATTTGGCTAGATCTCATATGTGGCTGAGCGACCTACTGGAAACTTTTGGGCTGATAGACGGCTGGAGGTTGCTGCATCCTACACAGCTTCAATACACCTTCCACTCTGGGGCACATGGCAGTCTCTCCAGGCTAGATTATTTTTAATGCCATCTGCCCAATCCCCCTCCATTCGTGAGGTTCGTCATCTCCCCAGGGGTATTTCTGATCATTCCCCCTTGTGGCTTCGGTTTGAGGTTGGGGTAGGCAATGTGGGTAGAGTGGCTCCCAACACCCGTTCTGAACTTGTGAAAGCTATGGACCATTACTTCAATGACAATGTGGGGTCTGTCTCTTCTTCTGTTTCACTGTGGGAAGCTTTCAAGACGGTTATTCGTGGGCATTCTCTGTCACTGATTGCTGCTGCCAAGAAGGCTAAAGATGAGGAACTTGTGTGCCTTGAAACCGACATAACTGCACTTGAGAATGATCTTGATTCTGGAGTAACACGTTCAAAACTGCATTCCCTCAGTCTGAAACAGGCCGCTTACAGAGCCCTCGTCACTGACGCGGCGAAGGTTATGAACAGAGAGCAACAGGGCAGGTTGTATGACGTGGGGGACAAGGCCGGTAAACTGATTGCGTGGCTGGATAAGAAAGAAAGAGTGAATCGTGTTGTCCCTGTGATTGAGAGGCCTGATGGTGAGTGTGTTACTGACCCAGTCGGTATTGTTGAGTGCTTTGTTGACCACTTTAAAACCGTGTATGCCTCGGTCTGTGATAGAGACCAGAATGACTCCCGGTTGTTGCTTCGGGACATTGCGTTACCCTTCCTTTCCGATGATGACAGGGACCTCATGGACGCACCCCTTACGGTGGACGAAGTCGCGGTGGCCATACGTTCTCTCCACTCTGGCAAAGCAATGGGCCCCAATGGCTTAGCCATTGAACTGTATAAATTCCGACCCGACAAAATGGTGCCCTACTTGAGGGGGATGTTCCTTGAGGCTCTGGATTCTGGCTCCCTTCCAGCGACTCGCCACCATCGTGGTCATCCATAAGGAGGGTAAGCCGCTTGACCGCTGTGCCTCGTACAGACCTATTTCACTACTTAACGCCGAACCCAAAATTCTAGCTTAATTGTTAGCTAATCGCTTGATTAAGGTTATCGGGGACTTGGTCCATCTGGATCAGTCAGGTTTCATCCCACATCGAAACACCGCCCTTAATCTTCGGAGACTCCACGGAGTTCTCACGAGGGCTGTGACTCTCACTGAGTCGGCCATTTTAGCTTCCCTTGACGCTACCATGGCTTTCGACACCATGGAATGGCCCTACCTTTGGGCGGACCTCTCAAAGTTTGGATTCGGCCCGGTGTTCATCGCTTGGGTGAAACTTCTTTATGAGAAGCCCCTGGCTCAGGTGGTGGTTAACGGGAAGGTGTCCGGTGTTTTCACACTCGGGCGAGGCACTCGACAGGGCTGCCCGCTGTCTCCGCTGCTCTTTGCCCTCGCTTTAGAACCGTTGGCTGAATGGCTCCGTTGGAAGCCTTCTATAAAGGGCATTCGGTGGGCTCCCGATCTTGAGGATCGTATCTCGCTATATGCAGATGACATTCTCCTATATCTTACCTCCCCCCAGAAATCCCTTAATGTGCTCTTCGATGTTCTGACTTCCTTCGGAAAGAACTCGGGTCTCATTATTAATTGGACTAAATCCTGTGTCTACGTCTTGGCTGGAGGTCTCCCCCCATTGCCTCGTAGATTTCCAATTCAAGTAACTGAGACTGGTTTTAAATACCTGGGGATCTATGTCTCCTTGGATTCCACCATTCGCTATGAGCGTAATTTGCTACCCCCTCTCCAAAGGGTGAAGCTTGATGTTACACGCTGGCGTCAGCTTCCACTGTCGTTGCTCGGTCGTGCGGCTCTTTTTAAAATGATGTCGCTGCCTAGATTTTTGTACGCCATTCCTTCGGGTTACTTTCGAGAGGTGGAGAGTTTGCAAAGGCGACTGGTCTGGGATGGACGTGCACGCATCGCCCTGTCTAAACTCACGCTTCCGTGGTATGACGGAGGCATTGCCCTCCCCGACATCAGGCGCTAAATTTGGGCTTCTCAATTAAGTGCGGTTAATCACGTAACATATGCTCCCGGTCCTGCCCCGGCCTTTGCAATGGATAAATACCTTCTGCCTGGCGGGACCTTCAACGGGGCGCTGTATTCCAAGAGGCTCTGTAAAACACTGGATGGGCCCACTAAAATTGCTGTACGTGTGTGGCACGACGCGAATGAAGCTCTTGGATGGAGTGATAGGCTTACCCGCGCGACCCCTTTGTATGACTCTGAAGGTTTGGGCAATTTGTGGCGCACTAAAGGTTTTGATAAATGGGACATGATTGGCATTAGCACGGTGGGGGATCTCTGGTCTAAAGGCTACATTAAGTCCTTTGAGGTGCTAAAGGCGGAATACGAACTCGGGGACAGGGAATTCTTCAGATACGCCCAGGTCCGTCATGCCCTATTGTATGTTTTTGCTGTGGGTACAGATATTCCTGAGTCCTCGCCTCTTGAGGATCGTATCCTGGATGGATATGTACCCGATAGCACCATTTCCTTGATTTACAAGAAGCTGATAAACAATAGGGCGGATCTGCTCGTACGCCTAAGGGCTTCGTGGACTGCCGATGGCCTAGAATTGGATGATGAGGACTGGCAGTCGGCCCTGTCCTCGCCCAAGGAGGTTGCCATACACGCTCGCCTTAGATTTGTTCAACTTAAGGTCCTCCATCGTGTGCACGTCACTGGTCCGAGTCTGGTTCGCATGGGTTACTCTTTGGATGATTTGTGTAAGCGTGGCTGCGGCATGACTGGCACTTTCCTCCACATTCTATGGGAATGCCCGGAGGTGGTTGAGTTTTGGTCCCGTGTGCATGTCGTAATGGAAAGGGTCACTGGTGTGGCGCTAATGCCCGAGGCCAGGCGCTGTCTCCTGAATGTCTGGGAACCCAATGATTACAATACGGCACAGATCAGCTGGGCGACCCTTGGTAATATGATCGCAAAAAGGGATATTGCACAGCTCTGGGGTTCCCATAGGCCGCCCACTGTATCATTATGGGAGGAGAACATGGACTGGTGCATGTTTAGGGAGAAAACTGTGTATCTGTCACGGGGTAGGCCCAAGAAATGGAGTAGAATTTGGTCACAATGGAATGCATACCGTGGAAATATATGCACCCCCCCCCACATGATTTGCTTCCCGATGTTACCCTGTCCCCCTAATTGACGTTCCAAGTATTACCTCTTACTGTATTGCTGATGGTTTCCTCGCTACCCCCCGATACGGATATCGAATGTATAGTATATGTTGCAGTGCTGGAGCGCCGACGGCATGGACCCATGACCGTGTATTTACCGTATTTATGCCTTGTGTAGTTTGTTATTTTTTTTTCTGTTTGCCATTTCAATAGAAATGTTCACAAAAAAAAAAACGCAAGTGGTGAAGCGCGTGGTGCACACGCGCGTCACCGCAGGTGCTACCTTGCTGGCCACCAGCTTGCCATTACGCGCATGCGCCCGCACTCTTGTGCGCGTGATAATAAGCTCGTCGCCGGGGAAAGTAGCACTTTTCAAAGCAGCTACTAAATGTCTCGGTCAGCGCATGCGCTGGATCAGGCCGAGACCTAAAAATGTTGCCTGTAAATGTCAGTCAGGGAAACATCAACAATACCGGTGGGCAGAAAACACCAGCAACAAACAGGACAACGGAGCCAAGGGCCAGAGGAACGAGAGGTCAAGAAGTGACCAACTGCTACCACACAGGTACCATACCCTAAAGAGCGTGGCAGAGCCCACGAGCGCCCAGAAGGAGGGACAACTAAGCTGAAGGGGGTGGACAGACCCCAGATGCGCAGCGCAAAGCGCGCCAGATCACGCAACAACCCACAAGAAAGGGAGAACCGCGCTGGATACCTCACATAAGAGCGAGGGGGCTGACGCAGGTAGTCCCCAGGCCCACGCAAGTAAGGAAGGGCAAGACAACACGCCGGGGAGTCCCAGAAGCCAAGGGAGTGTACAACCCACGGTCAAGAGCGAGAGGATGAGTGCACAAGCTGGATATGCAATGGCGCCGGTGCAATTTCTGCCCAGACCCGGAGAACCACTCATGAAGTGGGAGGACTGGAGAGAATATATTGACAATTTCATAGGAGTCCTGGAAGATGAAAATGAGGAGCAGTTCAAACCAACGAGAAAAAAACGCATCTTGTTGCTAAACCTGGGCCCGGAAGGTCTGAGAATCTACAAGAGCCTGGTGCCAAAACAGAGAGCGAGCACAGACGATGATGTGTATGCCCAGGCGATTGACGACCTGAATGAACACTTCAGACCGGCGGTGTGTGTATCTGTGGACAGATTCAATTTCCAGCAGAGAAAGCAACGCCCAGGAGAGACGGTGGAAGAATATGTGGCGGCACTGAAGAGGCTGGCGTCCACGTGCAGATACGACAATTGGGAAGAGGAGTTCATTAAGGATCAGGTGGTGATGCACACCACGTGCACAGCAGTGCAGGACAAACTATGGGCCAGCGGGGACACCACACTAAAGGAGGTGATGGTCATTGTCAAAAGAGCGGAATTGGCACGCAGGTGCGCGGATGCAATGAAGAAGGAAACAACGCCTAGCGCCATAGTAAACAGAGTGGGCGATGAGGAGCCCCGCAGGGACTATCAGTACAAGAGGTCGTCGGAGAAGGGACCCAGCAAATGGCAAGGCAACCCAGGCCCCCCCGGGCAAACAGGTGGGAAACAACAGGGAGCCATGCTACAGGTGTGGGAGCTGGTCACACGAGGCGCACGACAGGAAGTGCCCGGCATTCCGCGCCAAATGCATGTACTGCGGCATAATGGGCCACTATGAGAAGGTATGTCGGAAGAAGGCCTCCAAAGACACGGTGAGATACGTCGGTCAAGGTAGCGACGAACCAGAAGATGGGACTGAGGAGGACGTCGTCACGGTACTCTGCATCTATGATCAGGTGTTGAGCGTGGATGGCCAAGTTCTGGGCGTAGACGGCAGAAGGACAATGAAACCGGTCCTGGAAATGTCGATAGGAGGAGTTCCGATAAGCGTGGTGGCCGACACGGGCTCGCCCTACACCATCGTCCAGAGAGCAGTGTGGGAGGAGAGCTTTGCACCACATCTAGGCCCAGAACTGGAGAAGCTGGACATCCGCCCAGTCACGTATAATGGTGACCGCATACCAATGGCGGGATTCAGACCATTAAATTTCGAATTTAGAGGCCGGTCCGCTTACTGCAAACTCCTCGTATCAGAGAAGGGTCCT
Organism: Lissotriton helveticus; assembly: GCF_964261635.1. NCBI lineage: Eukaryota > Metazoa > Chordata > Amphibia > Caudata > Salamandridae > Lissotriton > Lissotriton helveticus. The sequence goes on from NC_136063.1 coordinate 103,402,626, forward strand.
TCGGTCCTAGGATGGCTAGATCAAGGCGACCTGGGCATCAAGTTGGATCCGGGAGGCTAAGAACAAATACTACTAACAGAGCCGGAGGCCTGGCCAGACATCGATAGATGGAGGAGTGAATACCCCAAAGTATTTGGAGGCACGGTAGGAAGATTGGAGAAATTTTCACATAAAATCATACTGAAAGAAGACGCCATACCAGTAGCCCACAAAGCGAGAAATGTACCTTTGGCAGTGAGAGAAGCAGTGCGGGAGGAACTTCAGGACTTAGAGAGGAAAGGGATCATTGAGCCCATCACGTGTGCGGAGTGGCTGGCACCTCTGGTGGTAGTTAAGAAACCCAGCGGGAAGATCAGGTTGTGTGTCGACCTACGCGAACTGAACAAGAACATTGTGGTGGAGAAGTTCCCCTTGCCTAGAATAGAGGAGATGCTGGCCAGCACCAGGGCAATCAAGTGGTACTCCACTATAGACTTGACCTCAGCCTACCACTAGATTGCACTACACCCGGAGAGCCGCAAACTCACTTCGTTCATCACCCCATTCGGGTGTTATCAGTTCCGCCGCATGCCGTTCGGGCTGGCCTCGGCGGCAGCTGTATTCCACAAACTGATGCACCAACTGTTCAAAGACACAACCGGCGTCCAATACTTCCAGGACGACATCCTGGTGATGGGGCGAGACAGACCTGACCATGATGTGAAACTCAGCAAAATACTGAGGATCCTAGAGGGAAAGGGCCTCACGGCGGAATGGACCAAGTGCCGGATTGGAATGGAGTCGGTGACCTATTTAGGACACGAAATAGGGGTGCGAGGAGTGACTCCGAAAGCAGAGAACGTGAAAGCGATCTGTGAGGCGCCACCGCCCGCCAACAAAGAAGAAGTCAGATCATTTATAGGAATGGCGGAGTATTATAGCACGTTTGTGCAGCACTTCGCCTCCAAGACCCATCACATGAGGCTGCTGATGAGAGACAGTACGGAATTTCGCTGGTCAGAGGAAGCACAAGGTGAATTTGACATCATCAAGAAAGAAGTAGTAGGAGCAATACCACTCCAAGGGTATGACCCCCAAGGGAGAACAGTACTGACCACTGATGCCAGCGATAAGGGGCTGGGTGCTGTCCTGATGCAAGACCGAGGGCAAGGAAGGATGGAGACGCTCAGCTTCGCATCCCGCACGCTGAGTGAGACGGAAAAGAAGTACAGCGTAATAGAAAAGGAAATGCTGGCAGTGGTGTGGGCCATGACCAGATTCAGGCAGTTCCTCTGGGGCACACGGTTCCAATTGAGGACGGATCATAAGCCCCTACTGAAAGTGCTAACATCCAGTGGACATGCCGATGCTACGCCCAGGATCTCCAAAATGTCTCTGAAATTGCTCGAATTCAGATATGACGTGGAGCATATCCCAGGCAGCAAGAACAGAGTGGCGGACTATCTGAGCAGGGCAGCAGCCATGGAGCCGAGCGGGGAAGACAAAGTGGGAGCAGAAGAATGGGTAGCACTCACGGAAGACCTGGAAAACATTATAAGCAATCAAGAATGGAAAAAGGCGTACGAGGAAGACCCGACCCTAGAAGAAGTGAAATCATATATCACTAAGGGATGGCCAGGCAAAAGACAGACCCGTGGAGATCTCAACCCAGTTTTTGAAGTAAGGGAAGAGTTGTCGATGGACGGCCAAGGAGTGTTTGTGTATAGGGGAGAGAAGGTCATTCCCCCAACAGGCATCATCCCCAAACTATTGGACATGCTCCACGAAGGACACCTGGGAATTGGTAAACTGAAACTGTAATATGCTGGCTGAACTGAAAAAGTAACAACATTTTGGAAATAGCAAGCACCCAAGGGAATGCGAGATTAAATAAAGCATGTGAAATGTAAGCAGGAACCTGATAGTTACCTCAACGCTCTTACAGTTATTATTCATCACGAAATGCGCATGTTTTGTAGGTTCGGCTGTAGAGTTTGAAGCTCGTACGCGTTGCTGAAAGTGAAACTACAAGCCCAGTATAGAAAATGCAGAGGTGCAAGTCCGGGGCTGGCATAAGCGTCGTTTTGGCAGTCTTCCATAACAGACAGACAGCTGTAGCTGAGTTTGTTTTTCACACGTTCTGTAGCATTACCACTTTCAGAGTCCAGTGGAGAAACTCTGAGACACCAGAAACAGGATTAATATGTGAAGCACTGAGACCAGATCTATGTAGCTATCTAGGGCTGCAGGTCCGTGGGGGTGGGAGGGAGGGAAGATGTCTTTGTACAGAGCACACGTGTTAGTTCCAAACTGAAAGCAGCATCGGGAGGCAGAGTTCATGTGGTTTTCACTTTCAGACTTTGCCGATCCTGGGAGAAGCAACCAAGGAGCAGCAGGGAAAACGGAATGTCAAGTTCTGGCTAAGGCAGAGACAAGATAAAATCAGGGGATGATCGGGAGTCCATGGGGAATCTGAACCCCGGAGAAAGCATCCAGGAGAAGATCAGGAGACAGACAGTAAAGGAGAAGATCGAACACCGTCAACCAGACTGCTCCATTGTAACACTCCTCTTGTGACTGCAGTGGATTGGAAGGTACTTACGTAGCGTCACATTGCCAAGAGGCACAGGAACTGGCGAACACGGCACTTATAAAAACAAGCATTGGCAGCGCGGTCTAGCCCCGAAATGAAATAATAAAAAAAAAACAAGCATTGGCCGCGCGGCAGTAAAAGTAAAACCTCGCGGCCGCGAAATGGAATTAAAAAAAATAAAACGCGGGGGAGGAGCTTCGCGGGCATCCAAGATTGTCGCGTGAGCACAGAGCTCCCGAGACCCGCGCCGCCCTTCGCTAATATCCTTACTACATCCTGATTTTGAAGATGGGCTTTTGAAGACAGACTCTGGCTGATCCCAACATTCTTTGAAGAATCGAATTCGGACGTTGGGAACCACTTTTACATCGTCTTAAACGAGGAGTAGTTGAACAACAACGGCAGGAGGGGTTTCTCCCCCAGACGGCCTCTGCCTAACTTTCAGTTTTGCTTTCCTACTCCCGGCTCGGATCAACTGCAACGCTGCTAGGATCTACCTTTGATCCTGCTTGGTGTTACCACACTGTTGTGTGCCATCCCAGCGGATCGCCTTGTTCTCAGCATTGTTGGCATTTGCGCTAATTTGGTCCAGTTTCGTTGTTTTTTTATCACATCACGACCGGCCATTTTCACCAGGTCGCGCGGGCCCCTCCGGGGTCCTTTTTCCAATATGGCCGCCGACACCTCTCCGTGGGGAACAAACCCAGACGAATATTATGGATCACTACTCCCACTTCAAGGGATCCCCCAGTGGTGCTGGCCGTACGCCTGACGATCCTAAGGCTGTTTCTACTTGGACCTCGAAAGTATCGTTGCAAGATGTCATGAGTGCCATCACCAGTATGCAGGCCTCCATGGGACAGCAATATGAGGCTCTCGCCTCCAAGATCGACACGGTGGCCGTTGATGTTACGCTGATTAGAGCGGCCTGGCAAAGACCAACGAGAACTTTTACCCTGACTTTACCCCGCTTGTTCAAAGGCAGAGAATGGGGTTTCAGGGAGTTAAGAGACAGCTGCGGGACCTGGGCCTCAAGTACGCCATGTTGTTTCCGACCAGACTTCGTGTCGAGTATGGGGAACAAACGTTTTTCTTTGATCGCCCCGACAGTGTCAGTGACTGGCTTGACTCTTTACCAAAAAGGGATGATCAAACTGAGCACCCCGGCGGCGCGGACGGCGGCTCACTGGAGCAGGAGTGACATTGTGGATCCTGACGTCTGAACTTTCCGACTGTTTCAGCTGAGTCTGGACAATGGTTTCTTTGTTCTTATTTTAGATTGGCCTGAGGGTGGCGGGGGTTAATGGGGACTCTTCCTCTTCCTAGGTTCTTTGTGTAGAGTAGTTTTATGACGGGGCGACAGGCACACTGCAAGTTGGGGTGGCTTTTGAGTCGTACGCAGGGGTGCAGGGTGGGAGGCGTTATAACGGGTCTCAGTTGGGGGGTGGTGGGTGGTGTGTGTGTGACTGTTTCTTTTCACAAGGCATTGTATTGTTTTTTCTAACTGCTCTGGTCACTGGGTTTCGTGTGTGGGGTGCTCTGCTTTCTTCTCGGGGATGGGGGGTGGTGAGTTGAGACTGCTATCCTGGAATGTTAATGGGTTGGGAGACGGGATAAAGCGAGGGGTAGTGTTGCAGTTCCTCAGACGCCATTCCCCCGATGTTGTCCTTCTGCAGGAGACGCATCTGATAGGTAACACATGTCAAGCCATGAACAGGCGTGGATACCGCCTAGCCGCTCATTCTGGCTTCACTTCTGGTTCCAGGGGGGTGGGCATTCTCATCTGGTCTTCTCTCCCCTTTGAAATTGATGAAGTAATACTTGACGACAGAGGGCGGTTACCCTTCCTTTCCGATGATGACAGGGACCTCATGGACGCACCCCTTACGGTGGACGAAGTCGCGGTGGCCATACGTTCTCTCCACTCTGGCAAAGCAATGGGCCCCAATGGCTTAGCCATTAAACTGTATAAATTTCGACCCGACAAAATGGTGCCCTACTTGAGGGGGATGTTCCTTGAGGCTCTGGATTCTGGCTCCCTTCCAGCGACTCGCCACCATCGTGGTCATCCATAAGGAGGGTAAGCCGCGTGACCGCTGTGCCTCGTACAGACCTATTTCACTACTTAACGCCGAACCCAAAATTCTAGCTTAATTGTTAGCTAATCGCTTGATTAAGGTTATCGGGGACTTGGTCCATCCGGATCAGTCAGGTTTCATCCCACATCGAAACACCGCCCTTAATCTTCGGAGACTCCACGGAGTTCTCGCGAGGGCTGTGACTCTCACTGAGTCGGCCATTTTAGCTTCCCTTGACGCTACCATGGCTTTCGACACCATGGAATGGCCCTACCTTTGGGCGGACCTCTCAAAGTTTGGATTCGGCCCGGTGTTCATCGCTTAGGTGAAACTTCTTTATGAGAAGCCCCTGGCTCAGGTGGTGGTTAACGGGAAGGTGTCCGGTGTTTTCACACTCGGGCGAGGCACTCGACAGGGCTGCCCGCTGTCTCCGCTGCTCTTCGCCCTCGCTTTAGAACCGTTGGCTGAATGGCTCCGTTGGAAGCCTTCTATAAAGGGCATTCGGTGGGCTCCCGATCTTGAGGATCGTATCTCGCTATATGCAGATGACATTCTCCTATATCTTACCTCCCCCCAGAAATCCCTTAATGTGCTCTTCGATGTTCTGGCTTCCTTCGGAAAGAACTCGGGTCTCATTATTAATTGGACTAAATCCTGTGTCTACGTCTTGGCTGGAGGTCTCCCCCCATTGCCTCGTAGATTTCCAATTCAAGTAACTGAGACTGGTTTTAAATACCTGGGGATCTATGTCTCCTTGGATTCCACCATTCGCTATGAGCGTAATTTGCTACCCCCTCTCCAAAGGGTGAAGCTTGATGTTACACGCTGGCGTCAGCTTCCACTGTCGTTGCTCGGTCGTGCGGCTCTTTTTAAAATGATGTCGCTGCCTAGATTTTTGTACGCCATTCCTTCGGGTTACTTTCGAGAGGTGGAGAGTTTGCAAAGGCGACTGGTCTGCGATGGACGTGCACGCATCGCCCTGTCTAAACTCACGCTTCCGTGGTATGACGGAGGCATTGCCCTCCCCGACATCAGGCGCTAAATTTGGGCTTCTCAATTAAGTGCGGTTAATCACGTAACATATGCTCCCGGTCCTGCCCCGGCCTCTGCAATGGATAAATACCTTCTGCCTGGCGGGACCTTCAACGGGGCGCTGTATTCCAAGAGGCTCTGTAAAACACTGGATGGGCCCACTAAAATTGCTGTACGTGTGTGGCACGACGCGAATGAAGCTCTTGGATGGAGTGATAGGCTTACCCGCGCGACCCCTTTGTATGACTCTGAAGGTTTGGGCAATTTGTGGCGCACTAAAGGTTTTGATAAATGGGACATGATTGGCATTAGCACGGTGGGGGATCTCTGGTCTAAAGGCTACATTAAGTCCTTTGAGGTGCTAAAGGCGGAATACGAACTCGGGGACAGGGAATTCTTCAGATACGCCCAGGTCCGTCATGCCCTATTGTCGGTTTTTGCTGTGGGTACAGATATTCCTGAGTCCTCGCCTCTTGAGGATCGTATCCTGGATGGATATGTACCCGATAGCACCATTTCCTTGATTTACAAGAAGCTGATAAACAATAGGGCGGATCTGCTCGTACGCCTAAGGGCTTCGTGGACTGCCGATGGCCTAGAATTGGATGATGAGGACTGGCAGTCCGCCCTGTCCTCGCGCAAGGAGGTTGCCATACACGCTCGCCTTAGATTTGTTCAACTTAAGGTCCTCCATCGTGTGTACGTCACTGGTCCGAGTCTGGTTCGCATGGGTTACTCTTTGGATGATTTGTGTAAGCGTGGCTGCGGCATGACTGGCACTTTCCTCCACATTCTATGGGAATGCCCGGAGGTGGTTGAGTTTTGGTCCCGTGTGCATGTCGTAATGGAAAGGGTCACTGGTGTGGCGCTAATGCCCGAGGCCAGGCGCTGTCTCCTGAATGTCTGGGAACCCAATGATTACAATACGGCACAGATCAGCTGGGCGACCCTTGGTAATATGATCGCAAAAAGGGATATTGCACAGCTCTGGGGTTCCCATAGGCCGCCCACTGTATCATTATGGGAGGAGAACATGGACTGGTGCATGTTTAGGGAGAAAACTGTGTATCTGTCACGGGGTAGGCCCAAGAAAAGGAGTAGAATTTGGTCACAATGGAATGCATACCGTGGAAATATATGCACCCCCCCACATGATTTGCTTCCCGATGTTACCCTGTCCCCCTAATTGACGTTCCAAGTATTACCTCTTACTGTATTGCTGATGGTTTCCTCGCTACCCCCCCGATACGGATATCGAATGTATAGTATATGTTGCAGTGCTGGAGCGCCGACGGCATGGACCCATGACCGTGTATTTACCGTATTTATGCCTTGTGTAGTTTGTTATTTTTTTTTCTGTTTGCCATTTCAATAGAAATGTTCACAAAAAAAAAAAAAACGCAAGTGGTGAAGCGCGTGGTGCACACGCGCGTCACCGCAGGTGCTACCTTGCTGGCCACCAGCTTGCCATTACGCGCATGCGCCCGCACTCTTGTGCGCGTGATAATAAGCTCGTCGCCGGGGAAAGTAGCACTTTTCAAAGCAGCTACTAAATGTCTCGGTCAGCGCATGCGCTGGATCAGGCCGAGACCTAAAAATGTTGCCTGTAAATGTCAGTCTTAATCACAGAATGGAACCTGTATAAAACATAGATAAATCGTTGTAGTAACGTTATAAATAACCTAGCGCACCCCATAGAGATTGTCCAGCTGATACAAATCTTAATAGCACTAATAATTAGGCACTTGCTGGCACCGAAGCCAATTTTATTTAAACTTCTTTAAGGAATTTCACACAGCAGGCCGATAACTGTGAGCTCACATCACTGAGACATGCAAAGAAGGCTGTGTTGCATTGCCTTATACCAAGATTACGAAACAACGGTTTTCAGACAGAAACAGCTTAGATTTTTTTTAATTGGGCAAACATATATCATGTGAGCGAGGCTTTCCTTTTTCAAAATTACCTAGATGGCACTGCTGTCCAGAACACTCTCTTAATCTTCCAAATTTGTAGGCTTTTAAAGAGATTAAATCACATCTCAGTCCCAACAGCTCTTTTTTGACTGACAATTTCATGTGGGAAGTTAAGTACATGGCTCTCCTTGGCTCGTGATACAGTGAGTCACATAGATTAGAGTGAGCTTTCCGGGAGAGTTCTTGAATGTCTAAGACCCTCGATTGTATTGTTGCCGTTTTTGACAAGAACTTTGCTGAAAGATTGGAGTATAATGATAGTCGTCTCCAGGGCTTCCATTGCATCCCTCAAGTAGTGTTCCCATGGCAGTGCTTTGTCATGAAAACCTCAGCATATCATTTCCTTGAGTGACTTTGGAGCCCCCATGCTGAGCTTTCCATAATATCCCAAAAATCGAGCCTTTAATATTAATCGTTGTTTGAAAAGACCGAATTCCAGCCGTAGCTGTGAGGATGGGGCGGCATCAGGGAGATTGAAAAGTCATCTGTAACACCTCAGTTAGTCTTTATCCAACCAGCCCGAGATATGGTCTTTTTTAAATTAATGTGCCATACGTGAGCGTAGACATAAATTTGGCATTGATTACATTGCAGATACCCATAAGGTCAGGCCCATTCATTGAAGAAGCCACTTTTTTAAAACTCATTGTCATTGACAGAGCCGAAATTTTAAGATGCTCCAAATGTGTAACCACAGTTATTAAAATAAATACCCAAATATTTCAAGCTAGTGTAGTGGTGCGGTCTAGTGGTTGCACATCACGCGCCGATGTGACGTGCCGGCGGCCATGTTTGGGGCTGCGCGCGCATCGCGCTGTGAGTGGCGCGAAGAGCCGAGTACGGGGCATTAGCGGCTCGGCGCTCTTTAGGGAAGGAAATCAATAAATAGTTGGTTAACCTCACGGTGGCTGCAGTGTCTTCCTTGGGGGTAAATACAACATTACAATGGCGACGAGGATGGGATAGTCGACCCCCCACAGCAAGGAGGCACCAAGGGAAACATCAACAATACCGGTGGGCAGAAAACACCAGCAACAAACAGGACAACGGAGCCAAGGGCCAGAGGAACGAGAGGTCAAGAAGTGACCAACTGCTACCACACAGGTACCATACCCTAAAGAGCGTGGCAGAGCCCACGAGCGCCCAGAAGGAGGGACAACTAAGCTGAAGGGGGTGGACAGACCCCAGATGCGCAGCGCAAAGCGCGCCAGATCACGCAACAACCCACAAGAAAGGGAGAACCGCGCTGGATACCTCACATAAGAGCGAGGGGGCTGACGCAGGTAGTCCCCAGGCCCACGCAAGTAAGGAAGGGCAAGACAACACGCCGGGGAGTCCCAGAAGCCAAGGGAGTGTACAACCCACGGTCAAGAGCGAGAGGATGAGTGCGCAAGCTGGATATGCAATGGCGCCGGTGCAATTTCTGCCCAGACCCGGAGAACCACTCATGAAGTGGGAGGACTGGAGAGAATATATTGACAATTTCATAGGAGTCCTGGAAGATGAAAATGAGGAGCAGTTCAAACCCACGAGAAAAAAACGCATCTTGTTGCTAAACCTGGGCCCGGAAGGTCTGAGAATCTACAAGAGCCTGGTGCCAAAACAGAGAGCGAGCACGGACGATGATGTGTATGCCCAGGTGATTGACGACCTGAATGAACACTTCAGACCGGCGGTGTGTGTATCTGTGGACAGATTCAATTTCCAGCAGAGAAAGCAACGCCCAGGAGAGACGGTGGAAGAATATGTGGCGGCACTGAAGAGGCTGGCGTCCACGTGCAGATACGACAATTGGGAAGAGGAGTTCATTAAGGATCAGGTGGTGATGCACACCACGTGCACAGCAGTGCAGGACAAACTATGGGCCAGCGGGGACACCACACTAAAGGAGGTGATGGTCATTGTCAAAAGAGCGGAATTGGCACGCAGGTGCGCGGATGCAATGAAGAAGGAAACAACGCCTAGCGCCATGGTAAACAGAGTGGGCGATGAGGAGCCCCGCAGGGACTATCAGTACAAGACGTCGTCGGAGAAGGGACCCAGCAAATGGCAAGGCAACCCAGGCCCCCCCGGGCAAACAGGTGGGAAACAACAGGAAGCCATGCTACAGGTGTGGGAGCTGGTCACACGAGGCGCACGACAGGAAGTGCCCGGCATTCCGCACCAAATGCATGTACTGCGGCATAATGGGCCACTATGAGAAGGTATGTCGGAAGAAGGCCTCCAAAGGCACGGTGAGATACGTCGGTCAAGGTAGCGACGAACCAGAAGATGGGACTGAGGAGGACGTCGTCACGGTACTCTGCATCTATGATCAGGTGTTGAGCGTGGATGGCCAAGTTCTGGGCGTAGACGGCAGAAGGACAATGAAACCGGTCCTGGAAATGTCGATAGGAGGAGTTCCGATAAGCGTGGTGGCCGACACGGGCTCGCCCTACACCATCGTCCAGAGAGCAGTGTGGGAGGAGAGCTTTGCACCACATCTAGGCCCAGAACTGGAGAAGCTGGACATCCGCCCAGTCACGTATAATGGGGACCGCATACCAATGGCGGGATTCAGACCATTAAATTTCGAATTTAGAGGCCGGTCCGCTTACTGCAAACTCCTCGTATCAGAGAAGGGTCCTTCGGTCCTAGGATGGCTAGATCAAGGCGACCTGGGCATCAAGTTGGATCCGGGAGGCTAAGAACAAATACTACTAACAGAGCCGGAGGCCTGGCCAGACATCGATAGATGGAGGAGTGAATACCCCAAAGTATTTGGAGGCACGGTAGGAAGATTGGAGAAATTTTCACATAAAATCATACTGAAAGAAGACGCCATACCAGTAGCCCACAAAGCGAGAAATGTACCTTTGGCAGTGAGAGAAGCAGTGCGGGAGGAACTTCAGGACTTAGAGAGGAAAGGGATCATTGAGCCCATCACGTGTGCGGAGTGGCTGGCACCTCTGGTGGTAGTTAAGAAACCCAGCGGGAAGATCAGGTTGTGTGTCAACCTACGCGAACTGAACAAGAACATTGTGGTGGAGAAGTTCCCCTTGCCTAGAATAGAGGAGATGCTGGCCAGCACCAGGGCAATCAAGTGGTACTCCACTATAGACTTGACCTCAGCCTACCACTAGATTGCACTACACCCGGAGAGCCGCAAACTCACTTCGTTCATCACCCCATTCGGGTGTTATCAGTTCCGCCGCATGCCATTCGGGCTTGCCTCGGCGGCAGCTGTATTCCAGAAACTGATGCACCAACTGTTCAAAGACACAACCGGCGTCCAATACTTCCAGGACGACATCCTGGTGATGGGGCGAGACAGACCTGACCATGATGTGAAACTCAGCAAAGTACTGAGGATCCTAGAGGGAAAGGGCCTCACGGCGGAATGGACCAAGTGCCGGATTGGAATGGAGTCGGTGACCTACTTAGGACACGAAATAGGGGTGCGAGGAGTGACTCCGAAAGCAGAGAACGTGAACGCGATCTGTGAGGCGCCACCGCCCGCCAACAAAGAAGAAGTCAGATCATTTATAGGAATGGCGGAGTATTATAGCAAGTTTGTGCAGCACTTCGCCTCCAAGACCCATCACATGAGGCTGCTGATGAGAGACAGTACGGAATTTCGCTGGTCAGAGGAAGCACAAGGTGAATTTGACATCATCAAGAAAGAAGTAGTAGGAGCAATACCACTCCAAGGGTATGACCCCCAAGGGAGAACAGTACTGACCACTGATGCCAGCGATAAGGGGCTGGGTGCTGTCCTGATGCAAGACCGAGGGCAAGGAAGGATGGAGACGCTCAGCTTCGCATCCCGCACGCTGAGTGAGACGGAAAAGAAGTACAGCGTAATAGAAAAGGAAATGCTGGCAGTGGTGTGGGCCATGACCAGATTCAGGCAGTTCCTCTGGGGCACACGGTTCCTATTGAGGACGGATCATAAGCCCCTACTGAAAGTGCTAACATCCAGTGGACATGCCGATGCTACGCCCAGGATCTCCAAAATGTCTCTGAAATTGCTTGAATTCAGATATGACGTGGAGCATATCCCAGGCAGCAAGAACAGAGTGGCGGACTATCTGAGCAGGGCAGCAGCCATGGAGCCGAGCGGGGAAGACAAAGTGGGAGCAGAAGAATGGGTAGCACTCACGGAAGACCTGGAAAACATTATAAGCAATCAAGAATGGAAAAAGGCGTACGAGGAAGACCCGACCCTAGAAGAAGTGAAATCATATATCACTAAGGGATGGCCAGGCAAAAGACAGACCCGTGGAGATCTCAACCCATTTTTTGAAGTAAGGGAAGAGTTGTCGATGGACGGCCAAGGAGTGTTTGTGTATAGGGGAGAGAAGGTCATTCCCCCAACAGGCATCATCCCCAAACTATTGGACATGCTCCACGAAGGACACCTGGGAATTGGTAAACTGAAACTGAGGGCCAAGCAAAACTACTGGTGGCCTGGAATGGATGTAAGGGCGGAGAGGCACGTCAGGGAATGCTCACAGTGCCAAGTCGCAGATAAGACTCTCAAACCACTGCGTCCAGCGCTTGGCAAATTTGACCCCCCGAGAAATCCATGGGAGGAGTTGTCGGTGGATATCCTGGGCCCGATCTTAGATGTACATGGTGTCCAAAAGTACGTATGTGTTCTCGTGGACAGGTACTCGAAGTGGCCTGAATTGAAGGTAGACGAGGCGATGGATACAGAGACCATCATAAAGTTCCTGGCCGACACTTTTGTGAGGGAAGGTATCCCAAAGTCCATCCTAAGCGACAATGGCTCCCAATTCAGATCAGAGAAATGGAGCAATTTTATGCAGAGGAACGGCATCCTAGCCAAGCACACATCCATATACCACCCTGCTGGAAACGGTCTAGTAGAGCGATTTAACAGAGTGGTGATGGGGTCGGTTCAAGCTGCTATCTCCAACAACAAGGACTGGGAAAGGGAGATATGGCACATGGTGTGGGCGTACAGGATCACCCCCACAGGGACAGGTTACAGCCCCTTCCAGATATTGAGGGGCCGCGAACCATTTACCCGGGACAATCGAGTGTGGAAGGAGAAAACAATAACGAGCGAGTGGTCCCCAGCAGTGGTGCGAGCCAACTTGGAGAAGGCACAAGCCGTTTACACGAAACACTACGACAACCGGAGAAACGTTAAAGACACTGAATTGGAAAAAGGGGAATGGGTGCGAGTAAAGTTGGCCACGCTACAAATGAAAGGAGAGAGTAAATTCAGCAAGCCCATGCAGGTTAAGGAAGTACTGGGCAGAGCGGCTCTGCTGAGCGATGGAAATGTATGGTCACAGGACCGCATGGCAAGATGCAACAAAATTCTACGATGGGACCAAGGCGGAGCAGACTTGGGAGATGAGGAGAAAGGAACTGTCGAGCAGGAACACCTGGAAGTGGAACCGAATGTGAGAGGAGGAGAGCAGCAAGGGACAAGGACTGGCAACGGCGACCAGGAGCATGCTGACGGAGAGGACATGAGCAGAGGAGATGGAAGCGCGGCTGCGCTAGGAAGCGGAGGAAGAAACGAAGGGACCCAGGAAGGGGTGGCCCCGACTACCCCGGTGAGACTGACCCGGAGGGGTAGAGTGGTGGTCAAACCAGCAAGGTTCCGAGACTTTGACATGAACGGTGGACTGTGAGTACAAACATTTCTGTGTTGGAAAAAGGGGAGATATGTAGTGGTGCGGTCTAGTGGTTGCACGTCACGCGCCGACGTGACATGCCGGCGGCCATGTTTGGGGCTGCGCGCACATTGCGCTGTGAGTGGCACGAAGAGCCAAGTACGGGGCATTAGCGGCTCGGCGCTCTTTAGGGAAGGAAATCAATAAATAGTTGGTTAACCTCACGGTGGCTGCAGTGTCTTCCTTGGGGGTAAATACAACATTACAGCTAGTAACTTGTTACAAAATTATTATTATTATTATTAAAACCACATTGTTTATGGAAAAATTGAATTTGGGCAGACGTTTATTTCTGAATGCACAGGCCATGTTTTCGTTTTGCTGTAATTCATTTCAAGTTTGTTTTCTTCACAGTAACATGCTGAGGCTGCTAATGATCGCTGCAACCCCACTGGAGTATGATCAAATAAAAAGTGTTGTTCGCATACTGGAGGCATTGTAAGTGATGGCAAGCAAACGTCAGAGATACTGTTATGTTATGTTACATGGGTATTTGTATAGCGCACGCGCGCCGATAGGTCTCTTGGAGCTGGGGAGTCTGAGAGGGGAAAAGTAAAACAGAGAAGCATCTAATTGTAGGCCAGGGTGAACAACCAGATCTTGAGTTGTTTCCTGAACCGTAGGTAATCAACCTCAAGCCTGAGGGAGGCAGGAGGTGTGTTCCAGAGCTTTGGACCCAGAAAAGAGAACCAATGCGTTTACGTCTGATTCTGGGCACCGTCAGAAGGTTCTGATGCATAGATGTCAGAGTACGGTTGGGTAAGTGCTTACTGAATAGCGAGACAATGAAACTAGGGCCAATTTCTTGAATAGCTTTAAAAAGAAAACAGCCAATTTTAAACATAGCTCGCTGCTCCACTGGGAGTCAGTGGAGATCTTTAAGCAAGGGGGTGATGTGGCAGCGGCTATCCTTAAGGTAGATGATTCTAAATGCTTGATTGTGGATCATCTGAAGACGGTGTCTCTGGTATTGTGGGAGGCCTAAGTAAAGGGCATTACCGTAGTCAATTTTGGATAGAATTAGAGCTATTGCAATTTGGGTAATGGACTCTTTACTAAAGAAGCGTCTAATCTTACGCAATTTGCAAAGTTGGACAAAGCAAGTAGATGTAACTGAGCTAATTTGGGCACTCAGAGAGATCCGTGTCAATATGAAGGCCCAGACTCTTTATCACTGGTTTAGGAGTAGGTGCCACGCCTAATTCAGGGGGCCTGTAGGAGGGAGTCCAATGAGCTAGTTTACTACTGGGAACAATTATCTCAGTCTTTTCAGAGTTTAACTTTAATTGGTTGTTGTTCATCCAGGTTTTTACATGCATCATAGAACTCCTGACGAAGTCTTTAGATTCAGTGGCGTTCTCCAGGGCAAAGATTAGCATGTCAACAGCATAATAGAAGAGCTTTACCCCAATCTGCCGAAGACTAGAACTCAAGGGTCGTATAAATATATTATTATTATTAGGGCGATTTATAAAGCGCCTGGTTTACGCCTACAGGCGTGTCCCCGCGCTATGAAAAGTGGAGTAGGCAGTCCAGGCAGCCAGCGCATCCGTCTACCGTCTGAATAAATGAGTCTTAAGTTTTTTCCTAAACACAGGTTCTGAGGCCTCCAGACGTAACTCTGCCGGAAGGTCATTCCACTGCTTCGCTACCAGGTACCTGAACGACCTTCCCCCCATGCACACTTTCCTGATTTTTAGAATTTTCAGGAGACCTGTGCAGGAGGAGCGCAGAGTCCTTGTGGGCTCATACCTGGTACCCAGACTCTGTAGCGGGGCCGGGGCTTTGCCACCCTGAATGCGGTGACACGTGGCAAGGGCCCTGAATTCCACCCTGCTCCTAACAGGAAGCCAGTGCAGGGCCTGGAGCGCTGCCTTTGAGGTAGATCTTCTTGGAAGCCTCAAAATAAGGGGAGCGGCGGAATTCTGCAGCACCTGGAGGCGCTTGAGAACTTTTCCCGTGGCCCCCAGATACAGCAAACTGCCGTAGTCCAGGCGTGAGGTGACTAAGGCATGCACCAGCATCCGGCGAGCAGAGATGGGCAGGAAATCCAAGACCTTTCTCAGAGTTCTTAAGACTCCGAAACAAACCCCCACCACTCGGCCGATCTGGGGGCCAAAGGCCAGATCAGCGTCCAACCACACCCCAAGATTCCTTACTTCCTGATAGGGAACCGGTGTCTCTCCTAGGCAGGGCGGCCACCAAGCCGACGTCCACACCGATGGGCATCCCCCACCACGAGCACCTCGGTCTTGCTGCATTAAGTTTCAGGCAGTTGGCGGACATCCAGGTTGCCAGTTCTTGCATGCACACTCTGAAATTGTCCGCCAACAGACCAGGTGCGCGTGAGAGGAAGACGACCAGCTGCGTGTCGTCGGCGTAGGACACCAGGCGGAGTCCATAGCTTTCAACTATGGTCGCCAGCGGGGAGACATACAGATTAAACAGAGTCGGGCTCAGGGACGAGCCCTGCGGCACGCTCTGGCCCAACCCGATCTCCCTAGAATATATATATATATATTGAAAATAATTGGCGATAGGGCAGAACCCTGTGGGACACCACAACTAAATGCTACAGTATTGGATTTAAATTGCGAAAGTCACACCGACTGTTTGCGGTCCTCTGAAAAGGATCTGAACCAGTCTAGTGCCGAACCCCCGAGACCTGCTGCAGCAATGCGGTCCAGCAAGATTTTTGGGTTCAAGGTGTCAAATGCCGCAGACAGGTCAAGGAGGATCAAAGCCTGAGTGCAATCAATGTCAGCCTGTCCTTTGAGGTCATCCATAACAGAAAGAATCAGAGATTCAGTGGAGTGCACTGGACAAAAGTCTGCCTGATGGGTGTCCAGGAACTTGGTGGCTTACAAGATGGAACTGAGACAGGTGGCTACATGAGTCTCCAGCAACTTAGCTGGGAACGGGAGAAGTGATATGGGTCTATAATTCTCCAGTTTTTTGGGCTCCAAGCCTTGTTTTTCTTTTTTAAGTGTGATAACCACGGCCTCTTTGAAAGCTGGCGGTAAAGTGCCGTGGGACAGTGAGAGATTAAGAAACTTAAGAAAAGTGTCAGGGAAGGATACGGCATGTACGACTTCCAATGCTTTATTAATGTCAGCCAAAAAAGAATGAACAACAATGGAGCAAGAATGCAGCCTTGTTTTACTCCCGTGTTGGTCCTAATTTTATGGGTGGTGAGTCTATTAGATGATCCTTACACTTTTACCCATGTGTCGGTGTATAGGCTTCTGAGCGGGCTTCAAAGGCCTTCCACGTTGCCCCAGCTAGACGGCTCCTGCCACAATCTCCCTCTGTCCACTCTATCAAACGCAGTTTTGAAGTCTATCGAGGCAACATATAAGGGTGGGGACTTTTTGGTATTCTCGGTTTTAATCAGCGAGGAAAGTATTATCAGGTTGTCTTTGGTTGCGTACCCACGCCTAAAGCCTGACTTGGTGATGGGAATAAGGACATCCGTGCTGGACCACTCTTCAAGCTCCTTGTTTAAGATTTTAGCTAGGCATTTACCTTCCACGTCCAGTAAAGCAAAAAGTTGGAAGCTTCATAGGGTTATTACACTCTCCTTTTTTATGTATTGGGGTAATTATAGCACCTTGCCAACTATCTGGCAATGAGTTTTCAATTAGACAGTTTTTGAAAAGGGGATTAAGAAGGGCAGCCCATTCTTCTGTAGCATTTTTAAATATCCGTGTAGGGATGCCGTTCAGGCCGAGAGCTCCCGAAGCTAAAATATACTTATTTAAAGTCTTGGAGAATATAGCATCAGTCAAAGATAAAATAGTTTGGATTGGACTGGCACAATCTGCTAATGTTTCAAGTAGAGCCTCCTGATCACCTTCCATTTTTTCTGGATTGTACAAATTAAGGATATATTGCATGCACTGAGGAGCTGTGATCGTCAGAAACTCTTTTGGGTATTTTGATTCAATTCTTTCTTGACAAGGTTCCACAATTTCATAGGATCTTTTGTTTTTAGGGACTCATATAATTCTACCCAAGCCTGCTCCTCATTAGCACAGGCAATTTCCCAGGATTTTAACCTATACACTTTCCTAATCTCAGCATATTCTCTGGCTGTGGCAGTACTTCTGTGCACCAACCTCTGAAGGGACCTCACGAGTGAATTACGGGGTTCCTTCTGAGGGTGGGCACTACCCACTATATGGGGCTTGTCACTTGACAACTTCTATAGTAATTTGGACAGTATTTCTTGCCAGCTTGAAGTGGAGAGTGATCTATTAAATGTCTCACTTTTCAGCACTTTTCTCAGCTCGGCCAGAGCCCCCAAGGCCAGTGATGCGGATCATTTTATTCTTTGAAGCCCACAGGTGCCGTCTTTTGGGCCAACTATTTGTAGTTGTATTAATTTTGGGGTCTGTCTGTGGGTGGAGCGCGACAACCGAGCATGATCAATTAATGGGAGGTAAAGTACTTTAAAACTGCTTACCGAGGTAAAATGCTGGGTAGAAATCTAGATATAGTCAATCAGTGAGGTGGAGGAGCTAGTTGTATGAGTATAGCTGGGCGGTTGATCATTAATTCCTCTTCCGTTTAAGGTTCTTAAGTCCAAAGCATTTAAGATGTCGGCAGACTTCTGGCCAGCTTTGTCTCTCTTTGTTTGTCCAGACACAATCTCCGGGATACTCCATAGGTTGTCCTTTTCTTGCTGCCATGGAAATCCATATGATGTCTCAAGCAAAAGCATATTGATGTCACCTGGTGACGTAGGGCCTTAATTAATTTTAAAAAAGTCAAACGTGATTGTTTTCTTTTTTGGCTGCTTAGAATTCATATAAATGTTTCCTATAATATGCGGAGGGGTCCTTTTTCGATCGCCTGATGAGGTTGCTACTAGCCTCAGAAAAATACAAGCACTGGTAATATGTGCCAGGATTGTGCCACCTATCTCCAATGCTTTCTGGATCAAGATTGAGACGCCTCACGAGGCGTGACCCCCGACAATAGAGGGAATGGCCAGTGTGCAATACTCGTTATGGTGTGGCCAAGTCATGTGCAATAATTGGCATGTTTCTTGCAGGCAAATATTGTCTTTGCAGCTTATTTCTTTTAGTGTGAAGCTGTCATTTAGAAGGGATTTCAGACCTCGTATGTTCTATAAGCACATGTGTAAAAAGTAATTCGGTGTTTGTGTCTTGGATGACGGACGTCTTATATTATCCCTGGAGTGTCTCTTGCAAAAGTTGAACATCAACGGCTGTTCCTCGGCAGCCAGCAGAGTCTTTTGTTCGCTGCTTGGTCTATTGAGATTGTAATGCATTCTACTGCTGATCGCAAGAAGGCCGTCCTCTTCGAAGCACAGCAGAGTCTTATATTTTGCAAGGAGCCAGGAATATTTTGGTTTTGCTGGCTTGCATATATGTATTCCTCATTCTGCCAAAATCTTTCAATGAGTTTCTACCCGCCTGGTGATTTCTTTATTTCTGAATTGTACTTGTGGTGTACTGTAAACTCTCTTTAAGCCCAGGCACATACATAATGTAGATCAAATCTTTCAAGTCGAGTGACCACAACTCAGGTAAAGATGCTATGTTAAAAGACTCTAATTAGTCAAAATGTCTCGCTCTCTGCTGAAAGGGTAGAGGCTGGAGTACGGGTTCAAACCAAGGAGGTTGGTGTTGGTTTGAAAGTGCTTCTCATTAACTGATGCACACACTAACGCCGAGGTAAGCGGAGCAAGCAGCAGCATCACAAACATGGTACATTTACAGGATGAAATATCACAGGAGTCACTGTTCCTATGAAAAAGGAATAAAGAGAAAACCGATGGTCGCTCTAATACTATGTTTGCTGGGGACGTTGTGTCCTGATCTTGGAGCCCTCACACACCGCAAAGGATGTCATGCTTTTTTATTTTTTTATTTTTTTTGGGTTATAAACTTTTATTCAGCGTTTCAAGCCAGTACACCGCTATTTAGCCAACAACCCGGAGGCAGGCAGCATCAGTAAGATCAATTGGACCTCATCAGGCGGTCTCACATCGTATACATTGGTAGAGATCATGTAGCATTAATTGTGTAATAAACAGATACAACTAAACCAATAAAGCTTCGTGTTATGTCATGAACAATCTTTCACTATAAAGAGTAATTTGTCACCTACATCAGGGCTAGTTTTCAGCAGTTTACGTCAAAGGTGGGGGGGGATGGGGTGGGATGTGTGTGTAGTGGGGGGGGGCACGGCAGGGGGGGAACAACTCAGCAGGCAATCCACACAATCCCATCCGTTTAGTTGTCTACTCACAGGCCCATGGCCAATGTCCTTCCATATACAGTCGCATCATCGTCCTATCTCCTCCCTCGTATCCCAACCCCTCAACCCTCCAACCCCCATGTGTCCATCAATCACCTATCACCAGGCACTCCTAGCATCACACAATCCACCTCATTCATCTGTCTCTCTCCCAGCCAGCCAGGTCGTCAGGGGCTGCCAGATATCAGCAGGTCTAGACCTCAGTGGCAGAAGCTCCCAATACGTGGTCAGTTGATCTCGACAGTATAGCGCCGAATGAATCCAACTTTCCGCCTTTGGAGCAGTTCCACGTTTCCAATGTAGTGCAATTTGCCTTTTCGCCAGTAGGAGTAACAGGGCTACTAGTTTCCTTGAGGCACTGGGTACACCGGCCACAAATCCCAGTAGGGCCACTAGTGGGTCAGGAAGCATCGTTTCTCCTATTATTTGTCCCAATTTCGAAAAAATCTCTAACCAGTAGTGCTGCACTGGCGTGCAGTTCCACGTGAGGTGAAAGAAATCTGTATCCTCTGCACCGCATCTCCAACACCGAGATTCAGCCAGTAACCCTATTTTAAAGAGTTGCGCAGGCGTGCGGTACGTTCTATGCAGGAAGTTAAAGTGTATTAACCGTAGCCTATAGTTAGGTGACAAGTTTTCTAATTGAGTGCAGCAGAACGTCCATTGTTTGTCAGTTATGCTGATTCCTGCTTCTGCCTCCCATAGCGAATTTGAATGAGGTCGTACCCACGGTGCCGTGTCTTGTGTAATTTTATAGATCCGGGTGATCAGCTTGTTCGGAGAGCTGTTTGTCAGTATGTCTTCCAGCGCCAAAAGTGACGGTGGCACCGCAGGAAACGTCGGGTATCTGGCCTTACACGCCGCTCGCAGTTGGTAGTATAGCAGCAATTCGGAAGCCGTAGGGACTTCTGATTCGCAGATACTCCCCATTTCCACAAATGTGTCATCTGGGTAAAGGTCACTGGCAACCAACAGGCCGCACTTTCGCGCCCTTTCAGAGATCGCCGCATCCTTCAAAGGACCCAGCAAGGGATTGCCGCACAGCGGCATGGATGGGGCGTACAGTTCAGTAATGTCTGCCCGCTTCGCGATGTTTTGCCAGGCCCATCGCACTGTTTCCACCGTGTTCACATCGTCTGGCGACCGTTTGTATTTGTGGTATAGCGTCGTGTTCAATGGGGTGGGTGCCGACACATCCTTCTCAATCGCCACGTGAGGCTGATATGGGACCGGGTGTTGCCAGAAGTGCAGATATTGGGCCTGGGCGCAGTAAGCATACAACTCGAAGTCTGGGGCCGCCAGACCACCCTGACGAAAAGGAAGCGTCAGCACCTTCCACTGCACTCTAGGCTGTCTACCCGCCCACACCAGTTCCAGTAGGGCGGAGCGTATGCGCTTGAAGAAGGTGAGTGTAAGCGGCAGCGGTATGTTCGCAAACAAATATAAGAATTTAGGTAGTATAACCATTTTAGTTATGGCTATGCGCCCCGTCAGTGACAGCGGCAGGGTGATCCACTTTTTCACCTTGGTCTCAAGCCATTCCACCGTGGTGCCATAGTTTAAAAGCCATAGGTCTTGTATTGAGCGGCTTATGTGTATTCCTAGGTATTTCACTTCCTCCTCTACCCAGGTGATGGGGAACTCGGTATGACATTGCGCCGTGCCGTCCGTAAGCAGCAATAGTGTGGATTTAGACCAGTTAATGTTTATGCCCGTCAAGCCACTGTATCGCACTATTTCCCGCATGAGGGGGTCAAAATTATCCGCTGGGTTTTGCATAAAGATTGTTATGTCGTCCGCGTAAAGGGACACCAACAACCCCCTAGAGGTAATTCCTAGGCTTCTCTGGGTGTTATGTTGTCTCAATCTCGCCGCTAGCGGCTCTGTGGCGATGGCGAATAGCAGCGGCGATAATGGGCAGCCCTGCCTGGTCCCTCTAGTGATCCCTATAGGCTGCGAGACTTGTCCGTTGACCTTCACTCTTGCCGTTGGGCTACTGTAAAGGACGCAAATTTTCTGAATAAATAACTTGCTGAATCCCATCCTGGTGAACAGTGCTTGTAAAAATTTCCACTCAAGTGAGTCGAACGCCTTAGTGGCATCTAACAAAGCAGCTGCGGCCTGTACCTTCGGGTCTAGGTAGTGTAGCAGTCCAAATAATGTGCGCAGGTTGTGTGATGTGGACCTACCCGTCACAAATCCCGATTGATCCGAGAGCGCTATTTGGGGTAACATTGGTTTCAGTCTCTCCGCTAGCAGCTTAGCATAGATTTTGGCATCCAAGTTTATGAGGGACAACGGCCTATACGAATCCGGACATGTAGGGTCTTTGCCCGGTTTTAGGAGTGTAATGATCATGGCTTCACAAAGCGACGGGGGAAGGCTCCCAGCCTCAATCGCCTCCATGTACATCTTGTGCAACCTGGAGACCAAGATGTCCGCATATTCTTTATAGAATGATGCCGTGAGGCCATCAGGTCCAGGCGCCTTGCCCGAGGGCATGCCAGCTATGATCACACGTATGTCCTCATGCGTTATCGGTAAATCCATATATTCGCGTGCTCCGTTGTTGAACCACGCCAGCGCCACTGTGTCGAGGTAGTCCGTTATCACCTCGTCTTCTGGCTGCACCCTGAAGGTGTATAGAGTCTCATAGTAAACTTCCATAGTGTGCAATATATCCTCCTTAGCTAAACTTGGAACCGGCGTTGCTGCTATCTACAAGGCTCTTCTACCCACGCCTCGCGGTACCCGCTCCGCGGGTCCCGCTTCGTTTTCCCACTTGCCTGACGTTCCTGTTTCCCCGGCTTCAGCTGTTCCTGTGGGGTTGTGTGAGGCTGCAGGGCTGCGAGCGCGACCCGGGACTCGCCTTCCCAGGAGTCCCGGTGTCAGTGGCCGAGTCACCTGGCCCCGCTCTCCCTGACCGCCCCGCCCCACCTCCAACAACCCGGCCCATTGGCCTCTGGATTATAAATTTGGGAGTCCTACGCTGCGCGGGAGCGCGTGGGAGCGCGCGGGAGCGGTCGGGGCTAAGCCCGGGCAAAGGGCTGTGGCCTGCAGCGCCTGGCCTGGGCACATCCCTATTTTTCTTTTGTATCTTTGCTGCAATTTTTAATGACTATTGACTCTATGCTTGAAGCCAACTGGCCAATTACTTGTTTGGTTTTCCACTTTCTGTGTAGCTAGATTTATTCGTTTTTGTGCCAATTGGCAGTTGGGGGTCTTTTGCTAGCATTTTCTTATTATCCCTAGCCGGTTTTTGTCTTGCCAGAGATGTCTACCCGTAAAACCAGGAGCCAGAGAGCTGGTAATGATAAAACCAAAAAAGTTATTGGCACTTTAGATAATTTTATCTCTCGTACTAATTCTCTGATAGATCAGGGTATTTCTCTTATGGAAAGGAGGGTTTCGCTGGATCTTGCTCAAGCGAAAAGGTCATCACTCGGCAACATAGCATTGATACATTCCCCGCCCCAAGGCCGAAATAACTTTCCTCTTCCTGCTGGGAAGCCGGTCGATGACCCTACCCCTGTCATCTACTCACCATCATTACCTATCAATGCCCCCGCTATGAGTATATTACCTTCCAACATCCCCCATTTATCTGTGACAGTAACTCACCGCGATATTGATTCTTCTCAGGCGGGTGGGTCTGACACTAACATGTCAGCTTTAAATGTTCCGAACATAACAAACCCTCCAACTGATAACCCTGTCATAATTCCACAAGGGGCTATGGGCTCTAACTCTGGGGGGGATAATTTGGGTGTGGTGATGGTAGATGAAGGGACCCCCCAGGCCCCCATTGACCAACCTGAGTCTGACATGTTAAACTCCACTCCCCATTTATTATCTCTGGGGGTTCCGGGTGATATAACACATGATAGCAGCTTGGCCAGTATTTTGGATATTAGCGGAAGCAACGATTCATCAATTAATTCAGGGGAAGGGCTTGATTCCTTAATGAATTCTATGTCTACTTTGATTAAATCACTGCTCTTGCCTCTGGAGACTAGGCTTGCTAACATAGAACATCAACTTGATACCATCCTCGCTCTACAAGACCCCAAGTTGTCTATTCCTGGTCCTTGTACCTCGGTGGTTTTACCACCTGTCCCCAATAACGTGCCCGGCAATAAAAATCCATCTACGGGGAGTATTTTGGTACCCACAACCAGCTCGCTTAACTCTCTACAGCTGGTGAACAACATACAGAGTACCAACAAACCCCCCACTTCTACATGCCCAAGTGTTGCGAAGAGAAAGGTACCTAGTATTCCAGCTCCCATTATTCCCCAGACACAGCCCAGAAAAACCACCACACGACGAAACATCAATCTACCACCTGATGCATGTCCGTTTGTGGTCGTTTTGACGGGCATTCCTGAGCTGCCTACGTCCACTTCTGAGCCCTTCTGGGCGATTAAAAACAAAATATGCCACTGGCTTGACAAAAATTACCCTCCACCTCCTGGTCTAAATAAGAACATACTTATGGTAGAACGGGCCCCTTGGGTAGGTGGGAAGAAGAAAAGTATAAAGGGTGATTGTGTCGTTATCACGTTTGAGGACCCACGATTAGTAGAATTTATTTGTTCTTTTCCTCCATGTGATAACAAGTCGGTGGTATCAGCCAAACCCCTGTCCTTTTTCTATGCGCAAGAGGGTCACGAGGATGTTAGATGGAGTTGGTTGAGGCCGGCTAACAAAGGCCTGGGGAGAGGTAGTAATGGGAATGCTATATCCACCTATCAGAACCCCCAACAGCGGGGAATGGCTTCGGAGGAAGGATGGAATTTAGTCCATAGGAGGAAGGGGCACCAGTGGAAGGGTGGCCCCCAGTTTAATGGTGAAGGGTGGGGCCCACAGCTCAACTATCCCTTATTCCCTTGTTACAATCGTTTTAGTGGGCTGGAAGAGGTGGACTGACCATCACCCCAGTCCCTTGAAGTTGTCAATGAAAGTGGGGTACTTCCTCCCCTAGATAGTGGTCCTATCTCTAATGCCAGGGAGGAATCATCCAACCAGGATAGTATTACTCTAGACCCACTGGCAGGGGATATTGATATTCTGGCACCCTCGGAAAAACCCCCATTGTCCCCTTCCCTTGTTAAAATCCTGTCTTGGAACATAGCGGGCTTAAAGAGAAATCTGTCTAATCCTGCATGGAATAATTTCTTAGAGGATTACCATATCTGTATGTTCCAGGAAACTTGGTGTGTTGAGCCAGAACACAAGCATGGTTACTCCACATTCTTTGTCCCTGCAACCCAACAAGGGAAGGGGCGCCCATCGGGAGGCCTACTTATTTGGATCAGGATAGATTTGAACTGTGAGGTTACTGTTAAACATATCCCCACCAATGACATACTCCACATAACTGTTAAAAGGCAGTCGGACAGAAACGTTTTGGAACTCTTCTGTGTTTATGCCAGGGGTCTACCAGGGGGCCAATCTTCACCCATATTAGAGCTGTTAGACAATAGGCTTTCAGCCCTCCCCTCTAAATCTTCAGTACTGGTGGGAGGTGATTTTAATTGCACATTTGAGCCCCTTGATGAGGAGGACTATCTGGGTTCTCATAATAAACTAGGGAACCAGTTCATTCCATCTTTATCACTGGCCCCAATCAAGAAGTGGTCTGCCAGAGCCATCCAGTTAAACGCCCTGGTGTCTGCCCATGACTTATGGGCCCTAAACGGCCGTACCACATCAGACCGTATGGGCGCTATGACTTTCAATCGAATAGGCTGCCCGTCACGGATTGATTACATCCTTTTAGATGTTTGGTCATGGGCTAACCTTGTTGATATGGAGGTCAGTCAGAGGATTGATAGTGACCACAATCCCCTTTGTATGGGTATGTTCTGGGGTGATAATATTGGTAAAGATGCCCCAAATGAGCTGATTACCAAAGAATTAGTTCCTTCTAACTGTAATCGCAGGATTAAATGGAATGTGGTCAGGTGTAATGAAGGGACACTTGAGAACATTAAAGATCTAGTTTTGGCCGCTTCGAGTGCCCTGGCATCAGTTCACCAAACTCCCCCTCAGTCTCGGGGGTCTACACTAGCAGCTAAGTACAAAAACCTAATAGGGGAGATTAGTATGTTTTTTTCCAAAAAAAACAAGGGATGCCCATTGATTAAACACACCCAAAGGAAGGGGAACCCTTGGTATACTGTCTCCTGCAGGGAAAAAAGAAAAGCCATCTCCCTGGCCATAAAAAATAAGGATATACTGGCAGCCAGATCAGCAAGACAAGATTACCGCAATAGCATTGCGAAAGCCAAAAAAGATTGGGAAGAGGAACATTGGCAGGCATTAAAGGAAGCGGCCCATGGGAAAAACGCCATTGTATTCTGGAAATTGATAAATATTCTTGATAGACGTGGTGCTGAGCCCATTCCAAACCACATAACTGAGTGCCAATGGTATTCCCACTTTTCTAAATTATATGGCGTAGGCACTCCGGAAGTTGCGTCAGCACTTCCATAATAGATACTGGCTGTCTGGTTCAACTAAATGGTGGCTCTACAGATGTATTGTTTACGCCCCGTGAGGTCCAGGAAGCCATCCATAAAATAACACCGGGTAAGGCACCTGGCCCGGATGGAATACCGGGTGATCTACTGCTGCATAACCCTACGGTTTGGGCCGATTTTATTGTAAACATTATGAATCTTATTCAGCTGGGTCACCAAGTACCTGACTCATGGAAAGGTGCTGAAGTTGTCACCATTTTCAAAAAGGGTGAGAGAGAGGACCCTGCCAACTACAGACCAATTAGTTTAATTGATGTTATTCAAAAAGTAGTTGGTAGGGTCATTATAAACAGGATTGAGTGCTGGCTTATGGAAGAAAACATCTTGTCCCACTTCCAGGCAGGATTTAGAAGTAATGTAGGAGCAATCGACCAAGTTTTTAGATTCTGTGCAGTTTTTTGGAAAACAGTGTCAATAGCCAGAGGGAGCCTTTACCTGGCTTTTATAGACTTAAAAACTGCATTTGATGTAATACCCCGTGCTAAATTATGGAATGTCTTATTGGATATGGGCTTCCCATCCTATTTGTTAAATCTTATTATCAAACTCCATGAGGGTACCTATGCTAGGATACGTTGGGGGACGCAGGGGCAACTCACAAAGAGTATCCCTGTTAACAGAGGGGTGCGGCAAGGGTGCGTGATTGCCCCCACTTTGTTCTCCCTCTTTATAAACGGGGTGGTGAAACATCTGCAAGAGATACCGGCAGATGCCCCCATTATAGCCGGGGAGAAAACACCATCGCTACTCTTTGCTGACGACACCCTTCTGTTATCAAAAACTCCCATAGGTCTCCAAACTCTCCTTGACCAGTTTAGTGTTTTCTGTCAGGAACGGGGACTTACAATAAACACTACAAAAACTAAATTAATGGTTATGACCGCCAAGAGGAAATGCAGGAATATACACCTGACTTTGAATGGATCTCCCCTCGAGGCGGTCGAAGAGTTTGATTACCTTGGTGTTAGGATTAATAATAATATGAAGTGGGAACCCCATATAAGTAAAATGATCTTAAACTTTAAAAGAGTTTCCGGCACTATTTTAAAAAATCAGCGTCTCTCTGTGAGCAGGCCAGTTGCTCCTGCTTTGTCAGTTTATGAGGGAAAAGCAATAGCCTCAGCTGTTTATGGCTCAGAAATACGGGGCACTGAGAACACTAATGATCATGTCCTAACTGAGAATAAGTTTATGAGGGACTTGGTATCACTTCCAACTTCCACTCCACTTAAACCCTTATTTGCAGATCTGGGTAGGAGGTCCATTCGGGACATCCTCCAGCTTCGTCCCCTCTTATATTGGGTACGTTTGAGGAGGACCCCCGAATTAGCTAACTATGCTTTAGTGTTAGATGAAATGTTAAAACTAAACACCTCAGGTAAAATCAAGTGGCTAAATGTCTTAAAACAACTTGTAGCCAGTGTGGGTTTAAGTGACGCATGGGCCTCCCAATCTCCTCCACCAAAACAACTGGTGAAAAAACTATACTGGGACTGGATTGAGGCCAAGGCTTTACAGAATCCAAATTGGGGGCATTTAACTGAGAACTTTTTGACCCATAAGTGCAATACAAAGCTAGAATTGTTTTTGGATTTTATCCAGATTCCTCGGGACAGGACACTTTATCTGAAATTTAGATATGGAACGTTGCCCCTTAGAATTTTTACGTCTAGATGGAATAGTAGGAGGGAAGAGGATATAAAGTGTCCAGGCTGTACAAATCCTGAAGAATCATTGGGCCACTTCTTTTTTGCCTGTAAAGCATATACCCCACCTAGGAACAAATGGTTAAAACCTGTATTAAAGAACCTTGGAGTCAGGGACTACAAATCAGCATTACGTATCCTCGTCTCTAACACCTCTTCTATGGTTACTATCTGTGGGGTTGCAAAGTTTTTATCATGTGCCTGGATTATTAGGTTAAAATTGTTGAAAAATGTCTCTTCAGTCAACATTCCCACATGATTTTTATGTGTATTCTTGTAAATGATGAATTGGTTTTATATTTATGTGTGTACTATATGTTTGTACTTTTTATGATACATGTGTCGAATAAAAGTATAATGACTGACTGACTGCAATATATCACCCGGCGTCCGGGCTGTTTCGCCAGTCTCAGCAGTCAGTTCCAAAATATATTCCGCGCCCCTAGGTTTCCTGAGCATGGCGGCCAGCGTCCTCCCAGGGCGGTCTCCTTCCCCATATCTCCGAGCCTGAGCGTATTTGTGCAGGAATTTCACCTCCCTCACGGCCTCTTCTTGGTACTGGGTGAGTTTCGCCCTGAAGGCCGCCTGGGTCCCAGCAGTAGGCGATCTAGTGAGTTCGACCTCCAGGGCCGCCAATTCGTTTTCGAGCGCAGCTAGGGTGCTTCTGATGGATCGTAGTACTCCAGTCTTGAGCGCCATACAGTGCCCTCTCGCCACCACTTTGCAGGCTTCCCAGAGTGTACCTGGCGAGTCCACAGTCCCTTCATTGAGCTCAAAGAACTCTTCCAGTTTACCTCTCAGCTCCTCTTTAAACACCTGGTCTAATAAGGCCTGCGATGGAAACCGCCAGCTAAACGGCTGTGTGTATTGTGCGGGGGTAGCTAACGTCACTCCCACCGGAGCGTGGTCTGACAGCGATCTCGGCAAGTGTACCGCTGCCAAAACCGAAGCATGCAGGTCCCTGGATAGCAGCCAGTAGTCAAGTCTCAACCATGCGGCCCTGTGGGCCGTAATGCAAGTACCCGCCCGCGTATGTAGGTGTAATAGCCTCCAGGAGTCTACCAGGGAAGCTTCCAGGACAATGCATCCCAGTGCCTCAGCCGCCCTTGGGTGGTGTTCCGGGCAGTGCCCTGTCGATCCACCGCGTCGGACATCACTACGTTGAAATCTCCCGCCCACAGTATCGCTGCATTATCAAATTGACGCATTTTATCCCATAGTTTCTCATAAAATTCAGGATTATCGTCGTTCGGGCCATAAACATTCACAAGCAGTACCTGAATGCCACACAACACTCCCAGGATTAACGTGTATCGTCCGTCCTCATCTCTCAGCACCCGGTGTGTCACCCAGTGTAAGCCTCTGCGGATCAGAACCGCCACCCCCCTGGCATAATTCGAGTATGGGGCATGCACCACCTCCCCCCATCTAGTGTGTTTGAGTTGTGGAGCATCAGTGGTATGTAAATGTGTTTCTTGAAGCATGCAGATATCCACATGTTTCCTTGATAAATAGGCATGCACCATTCTAGCTTTCCTCCTGTCATTCATTCCTCTCACATTCCATGATAAGCATGTTATCAATGCCATAGCGCCATGCGCAGCAGGGTTTTTAGGTTCTCCAGGTCTTAAGCTACCAGCAGCTGCCATAGCAATACCAAGAAGTGTATGTGCAATCGGATTAGCAGCGCGTCCATTGCAGTCCGCCGAAGGGACCTAAGCCCCCACTCCACAGTCAATTGGAAAAGCAACCACATCCATCCGCCCCTCAAGCATGTCACGTCCGTGTCAGTGACTCTCATGTAAGTGATCTTCAGCGACAAGTTCAACATAGCGTTTACATAGGTTAACAATACAAACCAAACAAAACCAATCCCTATCCCACCTGCTCCAACCCCCCAATTAGGTAGTGCAGTCATCCCCCCTCGTACCATCCCAACAGGACCATATAACAACAATAGTAGATGGTCGAAACATATTTTGGGAGTCATCCCTTGGGGAACGCAGGTATGTGCCATCTAACCCTGCACTTTTGGCAAGGCGATCGAGCGCAGGCCTGCCACTGTGCGCTACAGAACCCCCCGCCCCTCAAACCAAACGGAGCAGTAGTTTCCCAGTATCAAAGAACATAATCAGTGAGCAATCGTTACTATATCCCCACTTAATCAGCCAGCGCCTTAGTAGACGTTTGTTGTGTGCTTGTTCGGTTTCTTAATGTCACATCCCCTTCCCTTTCCTGAAACGGCCCCATCAACACTAGACATAATAATACAGTGCATTATTCAACATCACTTAGCTGTGCAGCGTCCCCCCGCTCTTCCGTCTCCGATTGTCCCCTCTGGTCCTTAGCAAGCTGTTTGGCAAATTTCAATGCCGCTTTTGCGTCTGTGAAGAATGTGGGTTTGCCCGGGCCCTGCACCCTCAGTTTCGCCGGGTAAATTAAGGAGTATTTCGTGCCAATTTGCTGAAACACCTTTTTCGCTGGCAAAAATTCCCGCCTCGCTAATTGTACTTGAAGCGTGAAGTCAGGGTACATTGCAATTCGGTTACCCTTGTATTGTAAATCCGCCATGTCTCGTGCCAGTCGCAGTATCGAGTCTCTATCCCTATAGTTTAGGATCCGGGCCAGAATGGGCCGAGGTGCGGCTCCCGGTTTGGGCACCGGCCCCAACGTACGATGAGCCCTTTCCACCAGGAACATTGAGGACAGTCCCTCACCAAAGAGATCTTTCATCATCTGTTCAACGTAGCGTTCCATATTTACAATGTCTGTTGATTCTGCCACTCCCGTGATGCGAACGTTATTTTTTCTGGACCTCGCTTCCAAATCCTCATTCTTCATTTGAATCAGGGACAGCACCTTGTCTATACCTCGCAGTTTTTTGTTTAGGTCCGACTGGCATTCCTCCGTTTCCGTCACGCGTGTTTCCAGTACCCCAACCACTCCCTCTTGTTTGTCCATTCTCCTTGTCATGCTGTCCATCCTAGCAGCCAACGCGTCCATCTTACCATCAATGCCTTGCAGACTTGATTTGAGATCTTGGAACATGGCTTTGATGTCATCTGCTGGCAGCACAGGTCGGGTTTCCTCAGGCGATCCCTGCTCCGGTACATCTTGGCTCTGTGGTTTCTTGGTCGTCTTGTCGAACGTGATTTTGGGCTGTCTCGTTTCCGGTTTGCCCATGGCGACAGCCGATCTTGCCGCGACCACCGACAATTGCCCGAGTCCACCCCACCTCCGCTTGCACCAGCCAGTCCAGGCAATGTGAATGGCAGCGGACGCAGTGTCGGACCTCTGTGTGGTACGCCTGTTAGTCCAATACGCAGGTGGCGTGGTATGGCAGTACAAGTGGTCTCCCCAGTCGGGAATTGCGCCTCTCAGTGGCCCCGTGCAGTGTCTTTCAGTATCGTGATGGCCGACTGCAGGGTGCCTCGGCTGGTACAGTTATTCAGTTCGACTATGGTGCGCTGATATGGCCAGACAAAGCACGACTAATGTCACGTCGCAGTCGACCCCTCCGTTCTTCTACGCATAGGGTCTCAGGCACCAGGACAAAATGGCGGTTCGCGCCCAAACTCTCTTATCTTGTGGCCGGTGGCGCTGTTCGCTTAGATGGGGCAGCGAGTGTTCCGCGTCCCAGAGCGTTATCCCCGTCCCCAGAGACAGCCGCGACCGGGCAGCGCACTCGGTGCCTCACTCACTGTCTACCTGCGGCCGCAAGGTTTCTCCACTGCCACCGCCTCGGTCGTAAGTCCGCAGCCTCTCCCTCCTCTTGTTCGCGCCTCAAACTCCCCGGCTTCCTCGGTCTCGGTGTTCGGAGCAGAGGCGTATGCAACCGCTACCGCCAGCCCCCGTTTCAAGGTGTCCGCCAGTCAGAGGGTGCGGTCAGAGCCACCAGTCCTTGAACCAAGCGGCACAATCTGCTCGCGCGGGGCCGGGAATGCAGCCACTTCCGGTCGGCAAGCAGCAACGCGAGTTCCCGGCGCGCCACTCCACATCGGGCCTTACAGCGTCCTCAGGGAAGGGGGGCAGGTCATTCCCAAAGCGTGGTCGCACCGCAACAGAGCTGTCGCGGTCGAGGTGGGGACACTCCGCTGGTTCAAGGGGCACGAGATCCGAGCCCCAGCGTCATTAAAAGCGTATTAATGCCGGATTAATTTACTCGATCGGCGGAGCTGCGCTTTCAGGCAGCCATTCCGCTCGGCAGTCAAGCCACGCCCCCAAAGGATGTCATGCTTCATCACTGGGCAGTGCTCCTCGTCAGGCCAGCGCTGAAATGCCCTACGAGTCCCCCGAAGGGTCACTTTATCTGAGATCTTTTCAAGATAAAGCTGTATGGGTACATGGGGGTGAGTGGCAGTGATGTCCTAACTTGAAGTCTAAAAGATGACTGGAAGGGTGGCTAAACAATTTATTAGAGAAAATGTCCTTCTGTCTTCAGTAAAAAACCAGAAGGTTGTGCTGCTTAGAGGAAGATAATGGCCCTCAGTATCTGGAAAAATATAGCATGCCCCTAATGCAGAAGTTTAATGGTCATTTACCGGATGCTCTCAGTAATGGAACATACCTCTCGTTAATCCTGTAAAAGATGCTCAGTGCGGATGCTTGTCCGCACTGAGCAATCATTGAAAACGGCATCTTGCAGAGGGCGAACAGGGTACTACGCAGTTCGCGTATTCCTACGCGTAGTTCGGGTAGTGCAAAGTGCACTTCGCGTAGCTACGCGTAGCGCTACTTCGTGAACTACCCCCAGCCCTAGTATTACCCCCAAAAATACACGTCACACATAGTGATAGAAAGCAACAATGCTTATCCTCTCACATGCACAGGTATGTCAGTCATCGGCAGAAATAAAACCTCATACAAAGCACTACAAAGGCATGAAGGCACTCAGCACTGGAGCGAGCAATTCCCCATAGTATGACCCACCACTGACACTTTTACACCATCTGGGATTTCAGGTCCACAGGAGTCCAGAGCATTGTCCATACTAAAGAAGGCAGGAATGGGGGTGATGGGAGATGCCTACCCGGGTGGGAGCTTAATTCAAAGACTTCCTGCGCACACATATCACTGTTTACTCGTGGCCATGAGGGCTCTTTACCCGTCATAGCGTCGAGCGTATCATAGTTCTTTGCCCAGGGGTAGTTAATACCATAGTGTGCAAAGTGTGCTTGCGGGCACGGATAGTATAAATGTAAATCCGGGGCTCCGAATCCCCCCTGCACATATCGACATGTGAGCGTGATCCAACTAATTCTGGGTTGCTTCCCAGCCAGACCAGGTTCCTCATGTAGGATCTGAGGGTTTTGAAGAAGGGCTGTGTCAGAACAATGGGGATGTTTATGAACATAAACAGATATTGGGGAGCACAACCATCTTCATTATCACTAATCTATCAGCGAGTGATAAGGGGACACTTGGTCTTCTAATCTTGAGGCTGGTGCTCGGGGTCAAGGAAAACATAGTTGACTTAGTCCAATTAATGCTCAGCCTAGAGTACCACTCATATTTAATGTATTCACAGACAACCAGCGCTAAATTTGCAGCCGGGTTCCGGACATAAAGCACCATATCGTCGGCATACAGGGATACGGCTAAAGATACTGGCGAATCCACAAGACAGCATCACCATGGCACTTTTATATCATACAGGCCATGGGTTCCAGAGCCAAGGCAAATGTAATTGGTGACAGAAGGAACCCCTATTGGGTCTGTATATTCTACGTACCTCTGGTGTCCATGTACAGCAGGTGAATCCATTTCAGAAACATGGCATACCACACCACACCGCAGATGAGACTTGTTCTTTGACTTCTCCACTTCAGTAAGGAACTGAAAAGCCAACTCTGCAAGTAGCATTCCACCACTAACAGGAAAAGTCCTTCTCTACATCTGGCCAAACAATGAAATGCATTTCCCAGTCCCTTCCTTCCGCACTCACTGTTGTGTAGTCTTAAATCATTCCTGATACATACATCACTGTATAGCTTCAAAGCTAGGATTTATCTACATAAGTTCCATGACAAGTACATACTTACTGAATGCATTTAAAGTCTGAACTATGGACACCATCAACCTGCTTGATCATATCTACTTTTGAAAATGTGTGGTCAGCTGTTCATTTCAGACCTGTTAGTCATCAAGTCTTTCACAACTTTTTTGGTTATTCTCATTCTTTATAGATACGTGATGCACTTTCCTTGATCAGTATTTCCCATGATCCACATAATTCCTCTTTGACTTCTCCACGGTTGGGTACATTTGCTCTCCAGAACACTCCTTGATGCTCAAGACTAAAGCCGCATGGCACAGAAGCAGACAATGTGTCACTGTTGACACACATCCCCTCCTCTGCCCACTTTGACTCACCTCGTAAAACGCCTGTTTATCTGCACTGATTTCTGGTTCAAGCTCTGCCTCTGTCAGGATTCCTTGGTGAAGGGTCTCCAGGACTGCTGAGTAGTCAGGGATTTCCTTCTTGATGACACGCAGAGGTTCCATGATCTGTTTTGAGAAGACAAAGTACAAAATACATCCTAATATTATCAGTGTGTTTAGTTTTAGATGGCAATAGTATGGCTTCAAAGTCAATTAAGCAAGGGAAGAGGGCACATTTATACCAATTTTCGCGTGTCTATTGGTACCATTATTGCTCAGCCTTATATTCATCCAACAATTACTAGACATCAATTCTTCTGACAACCCTGGCTTCTCTACATTGTTTTCCACTGGCGGAGAGGATCAAGTTCAAATCACTTTGTATTGCCCACAGCGTACTCCTCGATAAAGGGCCCAAGTTCTCCCGTACTTTTGCAGCACCCTGCCTTCCCAGTAGGACTTTGTGCTCCTCCTTGGCCCACTTAGCCGTAGTTCCTAGGATCAGATTGATGACATTTGGAGGGCGCTCTTTTGCTTACAACGGCGCTAAGCTTTGGAATTGCCTTCCATATTCTCTCAGATCAGCTACAATGGAACTTCCCTTCTGAAAATCTCTAAAGACTTCGCTCTTCCAGAACAGAGCCCTCTAATCCCTCTCCCACTCGGCTGTGCTGCACTACCAGCGCTGGGATGCCTAAGGAAACTCGAAACCAAAACGGGGTTTGGGCTCAATGCAGTAAGGTCAAACCTCACTTAACTATATGACAAAACGAATACCAGTACTGCAATTCTATTCGAAAAAATTAAATGAACATAATGAATTAGATCACTACATCACCAAGACTTCTTTTTCTGTCTGAATTCAATCTGCGTTTTTTTGAATTCTTATTTTTAAAAAAAAGGTTTTCTTTTTTATAACATTTGTACATTTGAATACATTCCATTAACGTTTGCACTATATCATAACCTACAAAACCACAATATATTCTCTCATTCGCTCTGGTAAACAGACAAAATATCGACTACAAAATATCGAATGGACTTAATATCGAGTACAAAATATAGGCTGGACAAAATATCGAATGGACAGAATATAGACATCAAAAATATCGTTTTGGCTCTGTTGTCTGTGTTTGCTGCGGGTGCTGATATTCCTGAGTCTTCCCCTTTGGAGGACCGCATTTTGGATGGTCATGTGCCCGACAGCACGATCTCCTTGATTTATAAGAAACTCATCAATAACAGAGCTGACTTGCTGGTCCGCCTACGGCGCCGTGGTGTGCAGACGAACTTGAATTGAACGATGAGGACTGGCAATCTGCTTTGTCCTCGCCCAAGGAGGTCGCCATTCCTGCTCACTTGAGGTTCGTCCAACTTAAGATTCTTCATCGAGTGTATGTTACTGGGCCTTGTCTGGTTCTAATGGGTTTTTCCTTGGATGGGTTATGCAAGCGTGGCTGTGGGATGTCTGGTTCCTTTCTTCATATATTGTGGGAATGCCCGGAGATGGTCAGGTTCTGGTCCCGAGTGCATGATGTCATGAAAAGTGTCACAGGTGTGTCCCTGCTGACCGAGGCCAGGCGATGTTTGTTGAATGTTTGGGAGCCTAATGACTACAGCTCAGCACAGATTATATGGGCAACCCTTGGTAATATGGTCGCGAAGAGGGACATTGCCCAGCTCTGGGGTTCACATAGCCCACCTACCCTATCCAAGTGGAAAGAAAACATGGACTGGTGCATGTTCCGGGAGAAGACTGTGTACCTTTCCCGGGGACGGCCCAGGAAATGGGGTAGAATCTGGTCCCAGTGGAACACTTATCGTGGTGATATATGTACCCCCCCCTCCAGAGGATGTGACCATTGATGTGTCTTCGTCCCCCTAATTGGCATTCGCTCGTCATCTATGGTTAATTATTCCGCTTGTTTCCTTGTCCGCCCCTACCCCAGTTCTATTTGATTGCATTGTATTCATCTAGCCTTTGAGCTTCACCTGCACGGACCCATGACAATGTATTGATATGTCTCTGCCTTGTGAGGTTTGGTTTGTTTATCTGTATGCCTGTTTCTTTTCAATAAAAAAAAATTCAAAACAAATATCGTTTTGAAGGTAAGTAATGTAATATCGAATTTTAAAATATAGATAGTCAAAATATCGAAGTACATAATATAGATTAATAAAAATATCAAACTTTTAATAATATAAAATTTTTTATAGTGTATTTTATGTGTTAAAAGTGTTTATTTATGTTATAATGTAATTCAATTAATGAATTTAATGTTATTTAAGTTTTGCGTAATTATTTTTGTAGCAGGTTGTGGGTTTATAGGGGAATAGGGTGGGAAGTAATTTAATTATAATTAATTAAATATGTTAATTTATATATTGTTATTTATTTATAATTAATTGTTAAATGATTGTTATTTGGTAATTAATTAAATTTTAATTGACAATAAATTTTATTTAATTGGTTAATTGATAATTATGTTAATTTTACTAATTTATTTTATGTAGTGGGTTGTGGGTTTATAGGGGAATACGGTGGGAAGTAATTTAATTATAACTAATTACATATGTTAAATTTCTTTGGGTATTTATTAGATTTTTATTGTTAAGTAACTTTTTATTTACTAATTAATTAATTGTTAATTTGTAATTAATTAGTATTAATAGATAACTAATTGTAATGATAAATTTAAATTAGTATTATTAATTAATTAATTATTATATTATATTAAATTGGTAATTACTTTTAATTAATTTTGTTATAGATATTAATATATATATATATATATATATATTTAAATAATATATAAAGTATCTACTTTCCCCACTGTTGCACTCACTGGAGTGGGAATAGTAAGTTTTACCCCTACGCTATCCAACGC
Organism: Lissotriton helveticus; assembly: GCF_964261635.1. NCBI lineage: Eukaryota > Metazoa > Chordata > Amphibia > Caudata > Salamandridae > Lissotriton > Lissotriton helveticus. Next base: position 103,439,785 of record NC_136063.1, read on the forward strand.
TTTCCCTACTGTTGCACTCTCTGGAGTGGGAATAGTAATTTTTACCGCTACGCTATCCAACCCTTTCCCTAATGTTGCACTCTCTGGAGTGGGAATAGTAATTTTTACCCCTACGCTATCCAACCCTTTCTCTACTGTTGCACTCTCTGGAGTGGGAATAGTAATTTGTACCCCTACGCTATCCAACGCTTTCCCTACTGTTGCACTCTCTGGAGTGGGAATAGTAATTTTTACCCCTACGCTATCCAACCCTTTCCCTACTGTTGCACTCTCTGGAGTGGGAATAGTAATTTTTACCTCTACGCTATCCAACGCCTTACCTACTGTTGCACTTTATGGAGTGGAAATAGTCATTTCTACCCCTACGCTATCCAACGCTTTCCCTACTGTTGCACTCTTTGGAGTGGGAATAGTAATTTTTACCCCTACGCTATCCAACGCTTCACTACTGTTGCACTCTCTGGAGTGGGAATAGTAATTTTTACCCCTACGCTATCCAACAATTTCACTACTGTTGCATTCTCTTGAGTGGGAATAGTAATTTTTACCCCTATGCTATCCAATGCTTTCCCTACTGTTGCACTCTCTGGAGTGGGAATAGTAATTTTTACCTCTACACTATCCAACACTTTCCCTACTGTTGCACTCTCTGGAGTGGGAATAGTAATTTTTACCCCTATGCTATCCAACCCTTTCCCTACTGTTGCACTCTCTGGAGTGGGAATAGTAATTTTTTCTCTACGCTATCCAACGCCTTACCTACTCTTGCACTTTCTGGAGTGGTAATAGTAATTTTTACCCCTACGCTATCCAACGCTTTCCCTACTGTTGCACTCTCTGGAGTGGGAATAGTAATTTTTACCCCTAGGCTATCCAACCCTTTCCCTAATGTTGCACTCTCTGGAGTGGGAATAGTAATTTTTACCCCTAAGCTTTCCAACCCTTTCCCTACTGTTGCACTCTCTGGAGTGGGTATAGTAATTTTTTCTCTACGCTATCCAACGCCTTACCTACTGTTGCACTTTCTGGAGTGGTAATAGTAATTTTTACCCCAACGCTATCCAACGCTTTCCCTACTGTTGCACTCTTTGGAGTGGGAATAGTAATTTTTAATCCCTACGCTATCCAACACTTTCCCTACTGTTGCACTCTCTGGAGTGGGAATAGTAATTTTTACCCCTACGCTATCCAACCCTTTCTCTACTGTTGCACTCTCTGGTGTGGGAATAGTAATTTTTACCCCTACGCTATCCAACGCTTTCCCTACTGTTGCACTCTCTGGAGTGGGAATAGTAATTTTTACTCCTACGCTATCCAACCCTTTCCCTACTGTTGCACTCTCTGGAGTGGGCATAGTAATTTTTACCTCTACGCTATCCAACGCCTTACCTACTGTTGCACTTTATGGAGTGGGAATAGTAATTTTTACCCCTACGCTATCCAACGCTTTCCCTACTGTTGCACTCTGTGGAGTGGGAATAGTAATTTTTACCTCTACGCTATCCAACGCCTTACCTACTGTTGCACTTTATGGAGTGGGAATAGTAATTTTTACCCCTACGCTATCCAACGCTTTACCTACTGTTGCACTCTTTGGAGTGGGAATAGTAATTTTTACCCCTACGCTATCCAACGCTTCGCTACTGTTGCACTCTCTGGAGTGGGAATAGTAATTTTTACCCCTACGCTATCCAACGATTTCCCTACTGTTGCATTCTCTGGAGTGGGAATAGTAATTTTTACCCCTACGCTATCCAATGCTTTCCCTACTGTTGCACTCTCTGGAGTGGGAATAGTAATTTTTACCCCTATGCTATCCAACGCTTTCCCTACTGTTGCACTCTCTGGAGTGGGAATAGTAAGTTTTTTCTCTACGCTTTCAAACGCCTTACCTACTCTTGCACTTTCTGGAGTGGTAATAGTAATTTTTACCCCTGCGCTATCCAACGCTTTCCCTACTGTTGCACTCTTTGGAGTGGGAATAGTCATTTTAACCCCTACAGTATCCAACGCTTTCCCTACTGTTGCACTCTCTGGAGTGGGAATAGTAATTTTTACCCCTATGCTATCCAACCCTTTCCCTACTGTTGCACTCTCTGGAGTGGGAATAGTAATTTTTACCTCTACGCTATCCAACGCCATACCTACTGTTGCACTTTATGGAGCGGGAATAGTCATTTTTACCCCTACGCTATCCAACGCTTTCCCTACTGTTGCACTCTCTGGAGTGGGAATAGTAATTTTTAAACCCTACACTATCCAACGCTTTCCCTACTGTTGCACTCTTTGGAGTTGGAATAGTAATTTTTACCCCTACGCTATCCAACGATTCCCCTACTGTTGCATTCTCTGGAGTGGGAATAGTAATTTTGACCCCTACGCTATCCAACCCTTTCCCTACTGTTGCACTCTCTGGAGTGGGAATAGTAATTTTTACCCCTATGCTATCCAACGCTTTCCCCACTGTTGCACTCTCTGGAGTGGGAATATGAATTTTTACCTCTACACTATCCAACACTTTCCCTACTGTTGCACTCTCTGGAGTGGGAATAGTAATTTTTACCCCTATGCTATCCAACCCTTTCCCTACTGTTGCACTCTCTGGAGTGGGAATAGTAATTTTTTCTCTACGCTATCCAACGCCTTACCTACTCTTGCACTTTCTGGAGTGGTAATAGTAATTTTTACCCCAACGCTATCCAACGCTTTCCCTACTGTTGCACTCTTTGGAGTGGGAATAGTAATTTTTAATCCCTACGCTATCCAACACTTTCCCTACTGTTGCACTCTCTGGAGTGGGAATAGTAATTTTTACCCCTACGCTATCCAACCCTTTCTCTACTGTTGCACTCTCTGGAGTGGGAATAGTAATTTTTACCCCTACGCTATCCAACGCTTTCCCTACTGTTGCACTCTCTGGAGTGGGAATAGTAATTTTTACCCCTACGCTATCCAACCCTTTCCCTACTGTTGCACTCTCTGGAGCTGGAATAGTAATTTTTACCTCTACGCTATCCAACGCCTTACCTACTGTTGCACTTTATGGAGTGGGAATAATTATTTTTACCCCTACGCTAATCAATGCTTTCCCTACTGTTGCACTCTCTGGAGTGGGAATAGTAATTTTTACCCCTACGCTATCCAACGCTTTCCCTACTGTTGCACTCTCTGGAGTGGGAATAGTAATTTTTACCTCTAAGCTATCCAACGCCTTACCTACTGTTGCACTTTATGGAGTGGGAATAGTAATTTTTACCCCTACGCTATCCAACGCTTTCCCTACTGTTGCACTCTTTGGAGTGGGAATAGTAATTTTTACCCCTACGCTATCCAACGCTTCCCTACTGTTGCACTCTCTGGAGTGGGACTCGTAATTTTTACCCCTACGATATCCAACGATTTCCCTACTGTTGCATTCTCTGGAGTGGGAATAGTAATTTTTACCCCTACGCTATCCAATGCTTTCCCTACTGTTGCACTCTCTGGAGTGGGAATAGTAATTTTTACCCCTACGCTATCCAACCCTTTCCCTACTGTTGCACTCTCTGGAGTGGGAATAGTAATTTTTACCCCTATGCTATCCAACGCTTTCCCTACTGTTGCACTCTCTGGAGTGGGAATAGTAATTTTTACCTCTACACTATCCAACACTTTCCCTACTGTTGCACTCTCCGGAGTGGGAATAGTAATTTTTACCCCTATGCTATCCAACCCTTTCCCTACTGTTGCACTCTCTGGAGTGGGAATAGTAAGTTTTTTCTCTACGCTATCCAACGCCTTACCTACTCTTGCACTTTCTGGAGTGGTAATAGTAATTTTTACCCCTACGCTATCCAACCCTTTCCCTACTGTTGCACTCTCTGGAGTGGGAATAGTGATTTTTACCCCTATGCTTTCCCTACTGTTGCACTCTCTGGAGTGGGAATAGTAATTTTTACCCCTACACTATCCAACACTTTCCCTACTGTTGCACTCTCTGGAGTGGGAATAGTAATTTTTACACTTCCGCTATCCTACGGTAATAATATTGGATATTTTTTAATTATAATATGTTACTATATATATATATGTTTTAACAAATATGATTGTAAAAAATGTTTTTATAACTTTAATTAATTATTTAATTATTATAAGGTAATTTAAGTATTTTTAAGTATATTTTAGTAATTAATTTTAATATTAATTTAATTTAACATTGTTTTTAATAAAGTCAATATTTTTATAAACTATATTTTTGTAAACGATATTTTTTACTCGATATTTTTGTACTTACCTGTTTGTAGATACAAAGTCGATATTCTGTCTGTCGATATTTTTTCGCCGATATTTTTGCTAGTCGATATTATGTCCCTCGGTATTATGTCAGTGATCCATTCTCTCTATCAGTCCTCACAAGCATTCACTCAAACACACTTGACTTAACCACACTTTTCTTTCACATTGATCTGTACACAATATAAATTTTTACATGAATTGTACAATAATTTTTTTACAATTAACAACAGCCTTGGGATAACTTTCTTCAGTTATTAGTTTAAATGTATTGGGAAGATTCCTAAGGCTGTATGAAGAGCCGGTCTACACGTTTCGAACTCCCTCATTTAGGGGGAGTTCTCATCAGGACCACGTAGCTGAAAAAGAGGGGGAGGAAAAAGGGAGGGATAAAGTTTTTAGGTCAGCTACTAGAAACCCCTTTATCTCTTTTCACTTTATGAAAAAGACTTTTTTCAGTCTTACCTGTACCTTGTGTCGGTAAGTTTTTCTTTAAAGGACTGTGGAAAAATTCAAAACAAAGCCTAAATTACCACTATGAACCAACCTCTATTTTTGTAAACCAACCTCTATTTTTGTCTACATTGCCCAGCACCTAAACAAGGGAGTTCAGAAACATTTCTGAAAAAGTATACTTATTTCACTGACTTTAACCAGTCCAATCCCGAGTCCTTTTATTTTAAATTTCATAACAAGCCAATGTCCAAAGTTAGACTTACCGATACTAAATTGTTGTATTCGAAGGCCTTCCTTGATCAATTAGTTACTGGAGGCTATGAGCTATGGAAGGAAACAATAGACGTTAAATCAGTTTGGGGTTCAAGGGCCTGGCAGGTACAAGGCACTGAGGCTTTGCACCGTGCATGTCTCATCCCGAATCATATGTTGTTTTTAAATGAAACAATTTCCCAGACTACATGCTTTGGATTGGCTACTTCTAAAAAGTTAAACACCCCTACTTTCCCGGAGTTGGAGGAATATGATGGTTGGAGTAATTTTACTCAGTTGTCCATTAGAGAATTACAGGCTCTACTCCTTAATTCCTCCTTTAACATTTCCAGTTTGAATCCTAAGGGTTGGCTGCTTTGGCACCGTAGTGCTGATTCTTGCCAAAATAGATTTTTGGGTTTAACTGACGGTTTTAAAACTGTTAGATCTGATCCCCGGTTTGACTTGGTTCACACTGTCACCTCTTATTCAGTAGGCAAATTGTGTCAAAATTGGCTGAAACATTCAACTTTACCTGCAGTTAAGATTCACCTATCTAAACTGAATGCAGACGTGGATTTGAATGATTTCATTAAAGGCCCGGCTAGTGGCAGGTCGAAAAGGTGGTTATATGGGGTTTACAATGAAATTTGGAAACTATCACAGATTGAGGCTGCTACACGCCTTAGGGCTATTGATCAGGCGAATCTTGAGAAAGTGCTTGCAGTTGTTGACAATAGTATTAACGTGCTTTCCTCTAGAATTTACACATTGGATAATATTGTGTCGTCAGTTGTCGATATTGTGCATGATGAAGTGTCAGTATTATACCATGGTCAGAATCAATTACGATCAATCATGCAGTTTGCATGGACCCTTCAGACTCTGAAGAATGGTAAAGTTCCCTGGGGGTACATGAACGTTTCTTCTTTATTTGCACCGTTTAATTTGACTGACAAACAACGCTTGCTTTCAATGCGCGATGCTTCCTTTTCTATGTTACATATTGAAAGGTTAGAATCTTTACCTTTTTCCGTGGCAGAAGCCACTGCTGCAACGTGGCTTATCCACGGTTTAATAACGCTGCCTTTTGCTTTATATAAGTTTTCAAATTGTATGAAATATGTACCCATTGGTCGTTATGAACCTTTAGGTAGCGGTTTCCTTCATGAAGTCTGGTCGCTTCCATACACATACAGATGTTTCAAGGATGACCAAGAAGTTTATCTGAATGGGGAGGAGTGTACTGAGACGCCAGATCATTCTTTAATGTGTAGACACATACAGTTACACGGTTCATGCAACAAAGACCGACCGAATATGGCTTGCGTTTTACAAGGCACGCCAGTTCCTGCTATCATCCCCACGTTTAAATTATTAGAAAATGGTAGTTATTTGGTGCTCAATAATGAAGACTGTTGTGGGTTAATTAAAGGTATAGCTTTCATCGTAACAGTAAGTGAGCGGGTTATTTGCTGCAGAAATGTGCTTTATCCTCCCACACATGAACATAGGGAGTCTTCCATCTGGCCACAGATACCAACCTTGGGAGCAGAATTCAGCGGCATGGCAAGAATAAGGGCTCTTTTGTCCCAGAAAGAGGTGGCCTTGAGCTCGGCCCGTGAAACTTTCGTGCTTCACATTGCAAACACCCGTCCAGAGGTTCAGGCTCTTTTGAATACTGATTTGCCTTTGCATTTCGGAGCGATGGTTCGTACTATCTTTAACGCATCCTCCACAAAAGGCCTAGCGCATTTTTTTAAAGTTGTTAGCAGTGGTCTCGTGACTTCCTTTGAAAAGATTTTTGGAGTCATCCCTGCTTTCTTCCATTCTATTTTTTCATCCTTGTTTGGAGGATTCCCATTTTTACTTGCATTAGCGGCTGGCGCTCTAGTGGTTTTCTGTCTTTTTAAATATGGATGTCCTTCCTGTGCAAGACGCCGCGCAACAGCTACTGACGCAGTTTCGCAACCGCATGCTTGAATATTATGGCACACTGCCGTTGGCGACATTGAGCGCGGCATATGGATTATCTTTTCGATTCTCCTATTTCACCTGTGTCCAGCCTGTATTTTACTGCCTGACCTGTGATTTCCATTGGGCCATTGATTTGTGTATCTGCGGACCGGTTTCTCCTGACGTCGATTTTAATCAGCTGATGAGTCCTATCATTGCTCACGAGTTGGTTTGTTCTGACGAGAGGATTATGGCCTTAGCAGTGGCGCATAGACTAATTGGTCCCTGGGATATATTGTCGGCAGCACAGAATTTCTTGGAACTAAGTTTTCTTGAAAACCCACCGAGCTGTCCTCTGATGGTTATAGAGGATCCGGTGCTGGGAGAACACGTATGTTCTTTTCATCTTTTAAATTGGATGGCTGAACTGTTTTCGGATGAGGACAGTGATTTCCTATTGGAGGCTGTTGCTACTTACTTTGCATATACAGTTTTGTCATAGACACTGCCTCGGATTGACATGCTGATCAATAGCATTTCATTGATTTTATTGACTTATTTGTCAAATTTTTTATTATTTCCTTGCCTATTGGCTTGAGCCACGTTATATTTTTGGGCTATTTTTTAGCATTAATTTTTAATGTTTAGTTTCGGATCATGCTCGTTTACTGTTGAGTTCTGCTCTCATGAGATGGCACTTCTGTTATCATATTTAGTCCGTTCTCGGATCAAGGGGGGGTGTCATGTAGCTCCTGAATATCCTTATATCGTGTTAAGTTAGCATAGGTACATTTGAGGTTTAAACGCCATTTTCCATTCTTGCAACTTCTGCACACGACACTTAATTGTTGACTTAGCTTTCAACCTAGTAGTTTGCCGTGGTTTATGTGAGAATAATATGTTATTGCTTTGATATCAGCTTTGCTTAATAAACTATGTCTGCACGAAGAGTGCTGAAGTTTCAGGAACAACACGATATGGAATTGTTATGAGGTCTGATCTCCACGCCTTCATAGTCATAACACAAGTGCAGCCTTTGCCAACTCTGGCTTCAGGCGGGATTGATATTGCTTTGCATGAGGCACATAGAACACACTTGATGCGGTGCACATGCAGAGAGAGCTGGTGTATGCTGATGTGATTCCGTCATACTAGGACACTAAGGTATGGGCCCGCCCTAAACCAACCCAAAGAGACCTTCTTAGCTAATAATATAATATATGTGTTAGGGAAGGTGCGATATAAGTGTTGTTAACTCTTATTCATTACAGCATGTTAACATGCTGTCACCATTCGCTTTTTATGTATTAGTAAGTATGCTGGTAATTTTGCTACTGATAATAAGTATACTTGTATTATCTAAGATACTGCGCCTGAGAAGACGGCATTAGTAAATAAACATTTCAAATGCACATGTGTCTTCTTTACTCCATGTTCTGGTTTGTAATGATAATATAACGAAAGAATGTTCATGAGTTCCACGTATCCTGAGGTACTGTAAGTTCATGTTCTGGTTTGTCTAAACATTGGGAAGTTGATAAGACCAATGAGACACTGTAGCTAGCTCGGTAAGGGGTAAGTTGGGTACTAAGGTGAGTTTTGGGTCACCCTAATTCGCCGAGGTTCCAATACTCTGTGCACAGTTCTGTGTGAGAACAGAAACCCTGCGACAGCTTCTTTTATAACATTCATGCAGTCTGGAGGAAGGTTAAGATATCCAAATTCTAGGATTTCAGGAGCCAGATCGCAAGGTTGTGCTGAGCTGGTCCGGGTGCCTGATCTCTCCACGGTTCTGTGTTAAAAGGCGTGGAGACAGGTATCGTTTTTGGTGCAGCACTACAGACAGTTGTAGCAGTGTGGTGTACCACAGCTGTCTGGCCCACATTGGAGCAACTAGGATGAGAGTTAGAGAATGCTGCTGTAGTTTGCGTACTACTAGTGGCATGAGTGGTAGAGGTGGAAAAGCGTACGCAAATTTGTTTGACCAGTTTATCCATATATCGCATTGCCTTTGGACAGTGGGTGTGGATATCTGACGGCGAAGCTTGGGCATTTGGCATTGTCGTGGGTGGCAAAGAGATCTATCTGAGGTTGTCCCCACATCTGAAAGAATGGTTGAGGCACTTGCGGATGAAGTTCCCACTCGTGGATCTGTTGTGTCTGATGACTTAACAGATCTGCTATGGTATTTTGTACTCCTGGGACATGCTGGGCTAAGAGGAATATGTTTTGAGGTATAGCCCACGGCCATATGTTTTGTGCTAGAAGAGAGAGTTGCAGGGAGTGTGTTCCACCCTGTTTCTGTATGTAACACATGGCTGTCATGTTGTCCGTGCGGACTAACACAGCTTTGTTTGATACTTGCTGTTGGAAAGCTTTCAGTGCTAGGAATATAGCTGGTAACTCCAGATGATTGATGTGGAGTAACTTTTGTGTCCACCTGCCTTGCATGGTGTGTTGCAGTAGGTGGGCCCCCCAGCCGGAGAGCGATGCGTCCGCTGTCAAGATTATCTGAGGAACTGGCTCTAGGAACGGTCGCCCCTTGGAAAGGTTTTTGGTGTTCCACCACTGCAGAGAGCGATGAGTCCTACCGTCTACCAACACTAGGTCTGTTAATTGACCTTGAGCCTGGTTCCATTGACGTGATAGGCACTCTTGTAGAGGACGCATTTGAAGTCTTGCATGGGGCACTATGAAAATACAAGAGGCCATCATCCCTATGAGCTACATGAACACTCATGCTGGAAGGGAGTATTGTGGCTGAAACTTTGTGAGAAGAGTTTGCATGCTGGCTATCCTTACTGGAGTGGGATAAGCTAGCGCTGTTGAGGTGTTTATTGTGGCACCGAGGTACTGTTGTACTGTGGATGGTTGCAGATGTGACTTGGTGTGGTTTATTGTGAACCCCAAGTTGTGGAGCAGTTGGATCGTGGCATGAGTGTGTTCCACACACTGTTTGTATGAGCTGGCTTTTATGAGCCAGTCGTCGAGGTACGGGAAGACGTGGATGTGCTGTCTTCGTAAATGTGCTGCCACTACTGCTAGGCACTTGGTGAATACTCTTGGTGCTGTTGTGACTCCGAATGGGGGTACTTTAAATTGATAGTGCTGCCCGTCTATTACAAATCTGAGATACTTCCTGTGAGCTTTGTGAATGGGAATGTGGAAGTATGCGTCCTTGAGATCTAGAGTAGCAAAGAAGGCGTTTTGTAATAGGAGAGGAAGGACTTGTTGGAGTGTGACCATGTGAAAATGGTCTGACTGTATGTATATGTTTAGCGGTCTGAGGTCCAGAATAGGCCTTAGAGAGCCGTCCTTCTTTGGGATAAGAAAGTATAGGGAGTAAACCCCCTTGTTTTGTTGGTGCAGAGGAACTGGTTCTATTGCACTTTTTTCTAGCAAAGATATTACTTCTTGCTTTAACAGTGATAGATGTTCTTGTGACATTGGAAGCTGTTTGGGTGGTATGTTTGGGGGGGTAGATGTTAGTTCTAGACAGTAAACTGCCTGAATAATTTGTCGCACCCACCTGTCTGATGTGATATTGGCCCAGGCAGGAAGGAATTGTTGCAGTCTTCCCCCACAGGAGTGGAATGTTGGGGAGGAAAGTCATTGGGTAGGGGTGGAGGTAGAGCGGGAGTTGTTGGTTTTGCCTCTGCCTTTGTTGTTGTTACCCCTGTAACCCCCTCTCTGGTAGCCCCTAGTGAATGTGGATTGGCTAGGGGTCTTGTAGGAAGTGGAGGGGCTTTCGGAGGAGTAGCCTCTTGCGTTGTCTCAATATGATGAGCGACGAAAAGAATGTCTGGGAGCTTGCTGCTGCAAGGCTCCCATAGATTTCGCTGTGTCAGTGTCTTTTTTCATTTTCTCTAAAGACACATCAACATTGGGGCCAAATAAATGTGTCTCATCAAATGGCTGATTGAGGATGGAATTTTGTACCTCAGGTTTAAAACCTGAAATATGTAGCCAGGCATGTCTACGCAAAAGGGTACTGGCATTGATTGCCCTTGAGGCAGTATCTGCAGCATCTAGGGCACAACGAATGGAAGTATTAGTGATATTTTTACCTCCTTGTATGAGTTCATTGGTCCTATTTTTATACTTGTCTGGTAGATGCTGCATTATGGACTTCAGTTCATCATAATGTGCCCTGTCATATCTTGCCAACAACGCTTGGGTATTGGCAATGCGCCAAATGTTAGCTGCCTGTGACGCTGTTCATTTACCGGAGGCGTCAAGGAGCTTAGATTCCTTGTCTGGGGTGAGGCCTCACCTGATGTTTGTGAATTGGCACAGTTACGTGCGTTAGAAACTACCAAGGAATCTAGGGGTGCTGAGCCTCTAATGTAAGCTAGATCAGTAGGGGCAGCTTTGTACTTTTTCTCAATGCTGTGTTTGAGGACTCGAGCCCTGACAGGATCTTTAAAGACCTCTGTTGCATGCTTAATGACCCCCTTAAGCATTGGCAGAATGGCAGTGGACCTTTATGTATTATCGAATGTGTACAATAAGAAATCTTCCTCCACAGTGTCAGTGTGTAAATCTACCCCATGGCACTGGGCAGCCCTTTGGACTAGTAGGTTAAAACCTATAGTGTCCTCTGGGGGGGAAGGCCTGGAGGGATATACATCGTCTTGAGGGACATAAGGCACATCAGGGGTGGTATAATGGATTAGGTGACTAAGGGGGACTATTGTCCCCTACAGGTTCATAAGCACCCCCACCCGTGTCATCAGAGTCTGTGTCTACATCATCATCTGGATGGGGGATGGTGTAGGAGAATGATGTGGTGGAGGAGGTGGATGAGTGTGGGGAAGTGGAGAAGGGACCCTTAATGGAGAGGTTGCAATGTCTCTCTTCTTTGGAGGAGGAGGAGGAGTAGGTGCAGGCGCCTCTAGTTGTCTCTTTTTAGAGCTAAGAGACAGTTGTCCAGTCTTAGGATCTGTTACAAGAGTCTTTTGAGTAGGATCTAGTAGGAAAGGCTCTTCTGTGGATGGCAAGTCTTTCGGTGTCGAAGGTTTTGGTTCCGGATGTTTTTTCGACACCGATTCGGCAGCTGGTCTAGAGTCTTTTGGCTTAGAACTGTGACCCTTCTATTTAACTGGAACATATTTTTCCGGTTCCGTGGTTTTTTTCGGTTCCGAAGCGTGGGAGTCGGGACCTTTAGGTAGTTTTTTACTCGGCTCCAAGTGCGGTTTTGAGCGGGTGCCAGTCTCCGGCACCGAGTGCTTGGATGTCGAATCAGCGGTCGGCGTGGATGAGGAAGATAGCTTCTTTTTCAGGGTTGGTGTAGGATCGACACCAGGAAGAGGCTGACTAGAGCCCGAGCCGCCTAAAGGCTTAGTAGGCTTCTTTGCTGAGCTAGAGTGTGGGGCGTGGGAAGCAGTCTCTCGGTGTGCACCTGGGTTCGAAGGTGAGGGTGTGACCGAAGCCTTTTTGAAGGGTGTCGAGGAAGGGTCGGGGTCGACGTTCTTACTTACGACCCGTTGAGCTGGAGTGATGTCCTCGACGTCTGAGTCTTCAGCATCAGAGGAGCTGGTGCTTATTTCGGCTCGCTCCTGCTCTGGCACGTTGACACCCTCTTGGAAGATGTCGTCCGGGATCGATGCTGACAAGCGAGCCATTGTTCTTCGAGCTTGTCGGTCCCGAAATCATCTTCTTGAAGTGGAAGGAGGCACAAGCGGAACAGTCTTTGGCCTCATGCTCCGCTGGGAGGCAAAGGTTGAACACCTCATATAGATCGGTGTGGGGAAACTTCGATCTACATCGAGGACACCTCTTGAATGGTGTCCTTTCCATGAGCCAGAAAGTAAGGCCTAGGTAGGCCCGAAGGCCTTCATCGACAACCGGAATAGAAGACTTCGAAGTTGTGAAGAGTCGCATCGATGGGGAGCGCGATCGGAATAATACCGTCGAACTGGGTGAGGATTGCGCGCCAAAGGAAAATCGGTTCCAAACTGGAGCGCTGGAAACACATCCGAGCCCGATGGTGGAAAACAACAATCTGAGGATGGAGCTGATGTCCATGCGCAGTATGATCCAGAGGAGGAGTCACCTATCTCGTGACTTCCAAAGAACTTTTCAGGACAAAAATAAACTGCAAACATCCGGGCCCAACACTAGGTGGCGATCTATGCTCAGTGTGTAATCTGCAGCTCATATGCCTCAAACATAATAGTTTTTGTTAATTTTCTTGGATGTAACTTTGGTGGAAGACAAGCACACTTTAGGTAATCACCCCTTTTCCTTGCATTCAGTACAAGTATAGTCCATAGCTGGACAGGATTCATCGTTACCCAAATGTTACAAACTCAAAGGTCTTCCTAATTTTTTTTAAACTGAATTTTATTATTTTGAAATTACGGTTTAGAGCGGCCCACGGTATGTCTGCCTTCCTATTTTTTACCAAATGTTTTTCTTTTCTCCAAGTTCTTTTGTTTGGGCATTAGAGGTAAGGAACTATGGGTGTGGGTTTCAGAATCAACATCTAAAATCTGCTTCATAAAGGTTGTGCTTTTAATAGTAGCAAAAATGTCTATGGCACTTTTTAAAGTTAAATTAGGTGTAGGCAATAAAGTTTCCTGATTTTTTTGTAATTGGCCTTTACCACCAACTGATATCTAATTATCTCCTCCTCGGACGTTTTATAATCTCCCCAGGTATTTGTGACATTTTCTAAAACGTATGCCTCTCAAACGTGACATTTTTACACGTTTTAAATCTTGCATCTAAGGACTTTAAGGCAGATGCATTTTTATCCACCTTGCCCACCATCCACCAAAACCATCACATTAGGTGTGTGTTTCAAAACTTTATAACCCTCTGGACCAAGTCACTGACACAACATAGCAAACTTCTTCTTTTGAGTGAAAGATTCTCATTCCACTGCATCCAGATACACCTCACAGCCATCTTTCCATTGTTCCCAGCACTTTCTGCTGCCGTAGGAGTTGGAGTGAGTGACGGCGGAGTTACAAAGGATTGATGCATGTTGTGAGAGAGTTAGAGTGCAAAACACAGAAAAGAAAACAAAGTTAAGAAACAAAAACTACAAAAATGCCATGTTACTAACACTTGCTTACTCTGAAGGAAAATAAGTGGATATGGACTTGTGACACTGTAGACAGGGGTCTGAATTCCCTTATTGAATGGCATACTGTGGCTACTCTGTAAGCCTCAATGTCCACTATTTTGGCTTTCTTGATCTTGGAATTGCGGAGATGACATCATTTATCGTGTAAATACTCTACTTGATAAAAATAGGCTGATGTGACCTCCTCACTATATTATCCGTTTTACTAACAGCTTAGATCGTGCCAGGTGTGTAATTACAGTTCTTGTTAGTACCGTATATTTGGCTGGCTCTTTTTGTTTATAGACCTGTTCATTTACAATCGCAAGAGCAGTGATTTCCGACCTCTATGACTTCATACTATACTAAGATGGCTCCAGAGAACGTGTGACGTCATCACGATGTGGACGCTTATACACGTTAGCGTTTTGAGGCTGGACACGAACGCTGATGCGGTTCGGTGAGCAACGCTGGTGCTCCTGTCGCGTTATTAAGTAAGTGGGACCTTGAAGTGCACTGACAAATATAGGACTAGTAAAGTATTCTTAAGGTTTTGGGTAGCTGTACTGATGCAGTTGTTCGATTTGTAGGTGACGTGTACTTCCTTAGACTAACGCCCGAATTTTCATTTGGAAATACGAGACTACTGGAGTGATTTACTTCATCTGTAGGTAGGTGTACTGATATAGGTTTTGTTACCTCACATTCCTTAGGTAGTACTTTACTTTTACTTTTGATGTGTTATTGATAGTGGTTTTCCCTCCTTGTTTCAGCTCTGAGGTTAATGCAGCGCATAACCTAATGACTTCCGGCTGGAGGTCCTGGGTAAGCCCTGTGCTGTCCAGATTTTTTGTTTGTTATGTAGTGAGTTCACAGTGGTGCCATGGCAATGGTGGTGGTTTTGGTATTGGTGGATTAGTTTAGTGTCACAGTTGGACTGTTTTCTTTTGGAGTGAGTGGACGATACCCTTTTGGCAAGGTTGTGTATTTATATATATATATATATTTTTTGTATGTATTCATTTTTAGATTAATATGTGCAGCGCATGGTCCTGAAGATGGTCCTATGGATTGTTAAAGCCAATTAAGGACCGAAACGTCGACGCTTGGCAACGTTTTGTTTATTTCTCAAATCATCATTTGATTACTAAATGACTGTATTGTGCTAAGTATTGTTTTCCACATGATATTCAATTTTTTCCATGTGTTTAACAAAAGTTGCCTTATACTACTAAGAATCTCGCCTGTTAATATCGTAGTATTTTCGTTGCCATATTTTTAGTCTTGTGCATGTTAAAAGTATAAAAGAAGAAATTTAGAATATTTGAAATAATAAAAACAGTTTAAATCTGTTTTTCCTTGCTTTTTGGTTAATAATTGACCACTATGGTGGCAATATGAAATTCATTCAATTCTGTTTAAATAATTCCTATACGGACACTTGTGTAAACTGTTATTGATAATACCCAGTCCCTCTGGGAATATTGGGTGGCTCTGTTTCGTATAAACATGTTACTAAAAGAACACTATGGGCCAGATGTACAGCCGTTGTTTGCAGCCGCAAACAGAAAAGAGGCCTGTTTGCAGCTGCAAAGTAGGTCTGGCATATGTAAAAACCCTATTTTGCGAGTCGGTAACCTATTACCGACTCGCAAAATAGGGTTTGCAACTCACTATTAGGAAGTGGCGTGCCAAAAGCGTCCCTTCTAATAGTGAGTCCCAATGGTATGTGCCATTGTTTTGCAACTGCAATTGTGATTGCAAAACACTCACAGTTTACCACCTACTACAAGTGGGTGGTAAGCCACTCGCAAACAGGAAAGGGTCCCTAAGGGCTCCTTCCACTTTGTGACTGGCATTCAAGATATTTTTTAAGAGCCGGTAGTGGTCTACTCTTAAAAATGAAACAGTAGCTTTTTTTTTTTTTTATGTATCCCGTTCTCCTTTAAGCAAAACGGGATGCATTTAAACAAAAAAAAGCCTCCCTCATTTAAAAAGCAAATGCAAAAAGAACAATTGATGGTCAGCATGCAGAACAATGTCATACATTCACCCTCAGTACAGAGATCTGGGCCTAAATTCATCATTTGATTTGCTCCCTATGCCATTCGTTTGAACCCAGCCATATGCAATTCAAATCAGCTATATTTAAAAAGCAGTCACAGACATCGTGGTCTGCTGACCCCAGCAGGCTACCATCCCTGGGAGTGTTTGCCATTCCTAATGGGATTGCAAATTGCACCTGCCTCATGAATAGTAATGAGGCAGGGAATTTGCAACCCCATTAGGAATTCCAAACAGTGTCTGAGACACTGTTGTACATTCCTATTTGTGCGTCGCAAAACGACGCACTTTACTACTCGCAAATTGGTAGGGTCGTACATCTGGCCCTACATCCTTTAGCCTGCTCGAACAAGGGGTGAGTTGCCTCTCAACTTCACAGCATATTTTGAAATCCTACTTGAAAAGATATGGAATGTGCATCTCTGATGCACAACAGTTTAAATGCCCAAAAGCAAATAGTCAATCGAATTGCAGCTGCAGAAGTATATAAACTATCCAATACCAGAATGGTGTGTGTTTCGCCAAGGCTCTAGTCGAGGGTAGATGCGGGTAGACGCCGTCTACCCACTATTTTCAAAGGGGATATGCCCTCTACTCTGCTGGAAAGCTGGTCGCTTTCAGCTGAGTGCCACGTTCTTTTCCTACTTCTGGAATTCACAGATTAATGCTAAACTCGTCCCGGTGTTATTTTCTGACACCGGGACACTTTCAGCAGCACCTGCGCGCTCTCTGCTTTTGTTCCGAGCAGCAAAGTGCAGACGGGGAAGAAGCTTATCAAATTCCAACTTCGCCCAAAACAAAGTTAAGGGGCCATTTGTCCTCTTCTTGTTGGAGTATCCTGGCTGGGAGCTATCAGAAGCCTCACACCTAGATGCAAAGGAAGGGAAACAAAGACTCACATCTTATCACTTCACAGGTACTTATAAGAGAAATTCTTTTGACTTTGTTCAGTCCATGTACATAAGAGATATGCATACACTTTAAGAATGTGATGGTCACCCCAGTATTTACACAAATTACAATTTAAATACCACTTTTTTGTTGTATTTCTTTTATAGCGCTTTAGCACTACAGTAGTGCTAAAGTACTATAAAAGAAATACAATTGTGGTAACCTGAACTATAACCAATCGGGCAACAGCACCCTCTATACACTCCAAACAGAGACTGAGTCCTCCTCGAAAAATGAGGAAACCCTCTATGGGGAGAAGTGGGGGTCGCATGTGAATCTATGAAAGATACTAATACTGGAGAATTGCAGTTACAGGTAAGTAACACATTTTCTTCTCAAGCATTGGATCGATCATAGATTCACATGCTTGAATTTGAATAGCAAGCAGTATTCTATTTAAGTATATATCTATACCAGGAAAAATACCTTTGAGGATGGTGGGTAACAGTTTAGCATATAACCATGAACATAAAATGTATGCATAACTTAAAGAAAATCATGTATATTGGAAGAGACAATAATGCAGTATTTAACGTTGTGATATACATTAGCAAAGACATAAACACATCACTTATGTAAACAGAGGCTCACGTCATTGGAAAAGAAGACTCAAAACCACTTGCACTACGGCTTCATCTCTTCTATGCATGGATTCTAAGCAGTAGTGCTGCATGAACATCTGGGTGCTCTTCCACGTTGCAGCATGGCATATCTTTTCCAGCTGGACACCTCCAAATAGATCAGCTGCAGTAGATACTGCCCTTGTGGATTGCACCTTCGCTGTAGTTGAGAATGGATTAACAGCTTTGCTGTGACATATTTGTATGGCAGCAGAGATCCATCTGTGGATGGTAGCTTTCATGACTGCAGTACTTTTATTAGAGAGTTCGTTAGAGACCAACAGCTGATCAGATTTTCTGAATTGCTTGGTAAAATGGAAATTACATTTTAGACAGTGCTTAATGTTCAGGGTGTGGAGAGACCTTTCTGCTGGCAATCGCGGATTTGGAAAGAAAGTGCTCATTATAATGGGTTAATTGAGATGGAATTGCGATTGAACCTTGGAGAAGCACATAGTTGTCAGTGAAGCACAAGAAAGGTTCCTGCATTGTAAAGGCTTGAATTTCACTGACTCTTCTAGTTGACGTGATAGCCAACAATAGAGCCACCATCCAGGTGAGAAATTTCGAGGGCTGCACTGTGGATGGGCTTGAATGGCATCTACATAAGCTGCCAGAAAACCACATTGAGATGCTATTCTGGGGGAGGAGCCCTTACTGGAGGAAAGCGCTGAACAGTTCCTTTATGAATTGCTTGACAAACTTAGTCGAACAGAGAGAAGGAGAAGGAGACCGCCTGAACCTTGGTGAACTCTTACAGATGCATGCACCAATCCTGATCTACTGGAGAGAGTAGGTATGGCAGAATTTTGCAGGTGATGCTTCCATGGGCTGGAGATTAAATTGCTGACACCATAAGCAAAACCTTTTCTATTTCAATCAGTATGTCTTGTTTGTTGATTGGACCCTCACTTTGGCCAAAATCACCGTACAGTCTTGGGAGAGATTTACATCCAAGAATTCAATGGATTCAGGAGCAATGCATGTAACTGGAGAGAGACTGGTTTGGGGTGTAGGATCTCTCTGTTGTTCCTTGTCAGCAGGTGGTGGATCCTGGTAAGGCGGATGGCATTGGTCTCTGAGAGCAGCAGGAGCTCCATAAACCAATGCAGACTGGGCCATCTGGGAGCTATTAGAATGAGGCGACAGATCTCCATCTTCATCTTGGTGAGGATCTTCGTATGGGAGGGAAGGGGGGGGGGGAGTGTATGCACAAATTCCGGACCATGTCACTGAAAGGGCATTCCCCAATGACCCTGGAAGTGGGTATTGACTTGTGTAAAACTGACATTTGGTGTTCCTGTTCATTGTGAAAAGGTACAGTGGTGGTTTGCTCCAGCGTGGGAAAACCCTGTCTAGCTGATACAGTTCCCACTCATGACAACTGCCTGTGGCTCAGCTGAGAGCGTCCTACAAGGTTTTGTTTACTCCTGACATGTGCTTGTCTTTTAAAGTTTCGTCGTTGGCTGCCAGCCAATTCCAAAGATCTTGAACCCCTTGAGAGCGAGATAGGGAGCTTGTCCCCCCTTGCTTGTTGATGTAATACAGGCTGGTCATATTGTTTATCTAGATCAGCACAGAGGCTCTTGCTATACGTGGCGGGAAGGCTTGAATAGTGAGAAAAATTGCCTCAAATTTTAGACGATTGATGTGCATCTACTTTTGGAGTGCTGCCTATTTTCCTTGAATTTGCAAGTCCTGAAAATGGCTGTACCAGTCTTCCATGGAGCCACCTGTGGTGAAGATGTAATCTGCGATTGACGTCCAGAATGTGAGGCCTTGTGAGAGATGAGATTGCTGTGACCACCACGATAGTGTCTCTGGCATCTTTGAGGTAATGCTGATCAAATATTTGAAGAAGCCTCTCGATTGGACCCATTGAAACTAGAGCTCCTCTTTTTATGGCCTTATTTTCAGCCGTTCCAGCAGGATCAGGTTTATTGCAGAGATCATGCTGAGGATCGAAATTAACATCTGCACTAAAAGTTACCTTTTTAAGAGCTTTAGGGCCAGGTTTGATAATCTTTGTTGTCTGTCTTGTGATAGACAAGCCTTGTTTCTGGAGTTATCGAGATTAAAATCTAAAAATAACCCTTTCTATGGCACCCTTTGCCAGCATTATGACAGCTTTCTTTCAGAGCTTCTTTCAAGGCCTGGGCGGAGCTCTGAAATTTTACTCCACGGAGTTGCAAATGAACTCTGCCAAATTCTGTGGAGTTCTATAATTGGGCAGAGTATTGCTTGGCCACCCCTGATGAAGTCCCCTTGGCTGCTGTGGGATGTTGGGGGGGCAATAACCCCTATTGTTGCCACAAGTAAGTCCCCCACTGTGGGATTGCTGAGATGTAGTTGAAGGCCCGCCCCCTTACTCAATCACTTTGCAAGGGCCATCCCTCCACGAAGATGGTTTATGTCTTTAGACAATTAATGGTCTAAAGATGCCCGCTGTGCTAGAGGTCTGCGAAGTAGCTCCGCGGCTAGGGATCATGTTTTCGTGAATATTCCCGTCTATGCCCTCACGTCCACCCCTATGCTCAACATTGCCGCAGAGAGTACTGTTGCCGCTTTGCCTCACATCCCCACTAGGAAGTTTTGGACGTGATTGTAGCCGTTTTTTTCTGGCAAGCTACCTGGTAGCCGACTGCAATGGAGAGGCTGCCCTGGAACTGCTTCGGACCTGGGCGTCGATTTCCACATCGCCGCAAGGAAGCTCTGGACGCATTTGGAAAAGATCTCCCTGCAACTGACCCGGATACTCAACTGGTACGTCATTGCTCCCCTGGGTTTACGGCTGTCCAGTGAGTGGATTGGAGACGGCTGAGTCCCGTCGCACAGATGCCAGTGAGTTCCGCTGATGCACTGAGGTGTTCTCCGTTCACTGAGAATGGCTGTGTCCGGGCCACCGGCATCCCAACCCTGCTGGCCATCTACCGCAAAGTCGCTCCCTTGGGACCCCCTATGTCACAGGAGTTGTTCTACGTCCTCTGAGTGCCGCCCCACAGCCGCTGGGTGAGTCTGATGCTCTTGCGAAGAGCCCCGGGCGCTGAGTGTTGCGGTGCCTGATCGCTGGGCATACATGGTTCCCCCCCCATTCGCCACCTGACTGAGCCTTGGCATGGGGATGTGCTTGAAGATTCGGGCCGCCTCCGAAGTGTGCCCCAGTGCTACGGCAGATCTCTGTATAGACTAGGAGCCCCACCACCCTCCAACGCCGCCCGGATCCTGGATGTGGGGATGTGCGCAAAGATCTGAGCAGCCTAGGAAGCGCTGAGCGTCACCTTGTGCTTGAGTTAACAAATTGTGCATTATCGCTGCCTCACTTTAAATGAAAACTGTGGTGGGTTGCAGGGCTATTGCTGCTCTGAGCACAAGGCACACAGGATCCTTCGGGCATGCAGGCGTTGCCTACTCTTCCCTGCCTCACACATGGGTTGTCACTCAAGCCCGGTCGGTTCGGTTAGTTCCGGAGGGGTTGTCTACACTGAAGGGTGCCCATTTTGTTTGTTTTTGCCTGGGGCTATTGGGGGGCACCCATTTTGTCACGGAGCACACCTAAGGGAAACTGAGGAGGGGAGTTCCCTGGTCTCTCGGCTCACCGAGCCATGGAAATAGAAATAGGTGGGCTACATCCTCAACACTTGACAGCCATCTTGGAATGGTCAAGTTACTTTGTCCTCTATCCCACACACTTGGGTTCTGCGTTCTCCTTGTAATCTCATGCATGGTATACCTTGCAGGACCTCCTTTCAATAAATAGGAGATACACGCCCACATACAGACACCATCCTGGTGGGGTCTTTTTACATATATACATCACTCTTGGCCCCCAAATTGCCCTTACAGGGTCGGCCTAGATATGCCATGCGTTCACTCCCTACATCAAGCTTTATAAATTACTCCACATACAGCCTTGTCTGAGAGGTCATGATTCCTCACCTCCACACATTCTGAAATGTTGCCTTCCTTCTAATGGCCTGCGTGTAACACCTCGCGGGAACCTATTACTGTATACTGATGTTAAATCCGACCCTTGGAATTGCCCTCTAGTGGTCTCAGCCCTCCCTCCTGTCACCTTAACCCATTATAGTCAGGCTCACATTGGTCGGGGTTTACACAAAAAGGAACATGATGGTTCGCTGTTTGATATTGAGGGAAGACTGAGCACTCCACCTCTACTCCCTGAAACCCTCAGTTTCCGGGCTTACTTGCGCCTCACAGTTCTGGAGCTGAGTAGAACGCTGATTGGGCTATTAATATGGATCCTAAATCCGTGAACTTCCTCTCTCCCACACTCATGCAGGCGGGCCATAATGTTTTCCGAATCATATATACCCCTAACCTATCAAAAAAGGCAGAAAAAAACTTCAAACACCGGCTATTGAAAACCCATCCAGAAACCCTTATCTCAGATGCCTACTTCTCCATCAAAAAAGGTGTCACCATAAATGATCTCATCTTCTACACTAAACGTCACGCTCAATGGCAGAAGGCTCCAGATCTCCACTTTTCTGAAGACTCCTTATGGTCTTAGATTGTTGGTCACGTCCTTCTCTGCCTACAGAGCAGAAGCTCTACAAAAACTGAAGCATCCTTATACAAACCTCAGATCACAACCTAATGGTCTTTGACAAATTCTTCCCCACCATCTTGAATACAGTGACTAACATCAAATACACCCCCTCCGGTGGTGTCCTCCTAGCCTCTGTGTTACAATCTCGTTCATCCCCCATAATGCTATTTTGCACACTCTTGCCGTCTGGTTTTTATATTTTTAAAACAAGTGTTGGTTTTACTGCTTTGCTCATACTGTTTTTGAATTTGATGCTGTTGGGAGGGCACTTACTTCCTGGTTCCCTTGCATGCCACTGAGAGCCCCCATCTTGGGGCAGGGCTCGCTCTAGCTTACGTGGCTGCTGGTACCATAAGGATGCGTGCAGCGCGGTCGCAGGCGCCTTGAGGGGTTACTCTGTATTATGCTCTTGTTTTTCCCTCATATCGCTATGTTGCACACTCTTGCTGTCTAGTTTTTATATTCCTTAAAACAAGTGTTGGTTTTACTGCTTTGCTCATACTGTTTTTGAATTTGATGCTATTGGGAGGGCACTTACTTCCTGTTTCCCTCGTATGCC
Organism: Lissotriton helveticus; assembly: GCF_964261635.1. Lineage (NCBI taxonomy): Eukaryota > Metazoa > Chordata > Amphibia > Caudata > Salamandridae > Lissotriton > Lissotriton helveticus. Next base: position 103,462,557 of record NC_136063.1, read on the forward strand.
ACTGAGAGCCTCCATCTTGGGGCAGGGCGCGCTCTAGCTTACGTGGCTGCCGGGACCATAAAGATGCCCGCTGCGCGGTCGCAGGCACCTTGAGGGGTACTCTGTATTACGCTCTTGTTCTTCCCCCATAACGCTATTTTGCACACTCTTGCCGTTTGGTTTTTATATTTTTAAAACAAGTGTTGGTTTTACTGCATTGCTCATACTGTTCTTGAATTTGATGCTGTTGGGAGGCACTTACTTCCTGGTTCCCTCGCATGCCACTGAGAGCCGCCATCTTGGGCAGGGGGCGCTCTAGGTTATGTGGCTGCCGGGACCATAAAGATGCACGCTGCGCCGACAGGTAGCGGACATGCCTAAGGCAAGCCCGTCGGCACCCATCAGCGTCCCAGAAGTGGCCAGCACCAGATATGCTGCTCGCCAGGTTTCTGGGATGGGGGGTAGATTGCGATACACCAGTGTTTTTTTGCGGGCTCTCCGTCCACTCTGCTGTGTTCATCAAGGTAATTGGGACCTGTTTATGGGTAAAGATCACACCTGTGGGAGATGTGGTTTTAAGCTGGACGCAGGGCCGCTCAACTCTGGCCATTTCAGCATCTCACCTAAGAGGCCTATGAGGGCTTCCCTCATTTCGGCTGCTTTGATTAATTGCCGCTTTCTCAGGAAGCACCACTTAGATGTTTTTGATCTCCTTTTTGACAGACTTGTTGACCTTTTGTTCATTAGGGAGACGTAGCTAGATACCACGCAGGATCCCATTGTCACTCTGGCCACTCCCGAGGGGTATAAGATCTCTAGAGCAGACTGCCCTGATAGTAGAGGGGGCGGGGTGGGTTTCATCTATGAAAACAACTGGGAACTTCTTAGGGGCGATGTCACTTCATGGGGGGATTGTGAAGCACTTGATTTCAGTATCCGCTTCTCGACCCATTTTACTTTGGGTGGCGCTCTGATTTACAGGCCTTCTTGGCCCGCAGGGACCTTTCTTCAATCATTTGGTGATGCTGTGGTTCATCAGGCTCTTCGATTCTCCCACTATATTGTACGAGGAGACCAAAATATTCACCTTGATCAGGCAGAGTCCAGGGACTCGACTGACTTTCTGGATATTTTAAATCTTGCCCAACTCTCCCAGTGGATTAGCTGTCCCACTCACCAAGCGGGCCACATTCTGGACCCAATATGCACCCATTTCCCCAACTTGGTAGAAGGCCCGTGTCCGGTCCCTTGGTCTGACCACTTTTTCATCTATTTTTCGTGGGCTGTCTCCAATGCCGACCCCCCTGCTCGTAGCTGCCATAATTGCAAAATTGATTCGCTTGCGTTCAATTATGCCCTTGATGCCTCCAGTCCCGCCCTCTTTGGGGATCTTGAGGGCAGCCTTGCTGGATTCACAGACTGGGTCTCTAATGCTGTGGCTACGTTAGCCCCTTCCTCTCCTCCTAGGTTTTCTAGGGAGTCACCTTTCAAACCGCGGTTCACCCTGGAACCTAAAGCACTCAAACATGAATGTAAAGTACTTGAGCGGATGTGGCACCGCAGTGACTTTTGTCCAGCGGCTAAGCTGAAACTTAGGCGAAAACAAAAAATCTACTAGGAGGCCATATCTCTAGCCAAAAGGCATTTCTATTCAGCCCGCATTGATTCGACTAATAATAATGCCAAGGAAATCTTTGCTATTGTCCAGAGTTTTACATCCTCCACTGCCCAATCGAGTACGTCTCCATCTACTGACGCCAGGTGCAACAATCTTGCTTGTTTGTCCAGGGAGAAGATCTGTAAAATCTAGGTGACTTTTTCTTCTTGCGGCAGTGACACAGGGGTCTCATCAGTGTCTTCATCGGCAAATCCTACTCACTCTTTGCAGGCATTCAGGCTTGTGGACCTGCCTGACTCTTTCAAAATCCTTAAGGACCTAAAGTTGGGCTCACCTTCAGACCAGGGCCGGACTGAGAATCAAAACCGGCCCTGGCAAAGTGCTTGGCCAGTCCCCTGGGGGTGCGACCGAGCTCTTTGCCGGGGCCGGTTTTCGGCCGATTTTGTTACAGAGCCGATTTTGCAAAGGGGCCCAAAACCGGCCCCCACCCTTGCGGCGCACCGGGGGATTGCCCGGTGCACCCAACGGCCAGCCCGGGCCTGCTTCAGACCCCTGCTCAGCCAGACTGTTGGCAGTTGCTGCAGAGACTATCAATGCCGAAGTCAACGGCATTATAAATCTGTCCCTGCAGAAGGCTTGCGTTCCAGAGTTTTGGAAGCAGGCCAAGATTCTTCCCCTCTTACAGAAGCCTTCTTTGGACCCCCTTAGCCCTGGGAATTACCGCCCCATCTCCCTCTTACCTAGTCTAGCTAAGGTCTGTGAGAAGGTGGTGACTAAACAACTCACCGAGTTTATTGAAAGTGCGGGCCTCCTGCACCCGGCCCAGCTAGGGTTTAGGGCCTCCCATAGTATGGATCAGCTCTGGTGGAGGTCTCGGAAGCCATCCGGCAGTGTTTGGACACCGGCAGAAGGGTGGCATTGATTTTACTCGACCTGTCGGCGGCGTTGGACACGGTCCTGCACTCACGGCTTCTCACGCGAAGGGTCTCTGGCACTGCTTGGGGCTGGCTTAGGTCCTTCTTGGAAGGGCAGGTCCAGCAGGTCTAGCTTCTGCCGTCCTCTTCCGCTGCCCAGACTGTGACAGGTGTCCCCCAGGGGTCTTCTCAGCCCCTTTCTCTTCAACATTTACGTTACTCCTTTGCTCTTTCTGGCAGAAGAATTAGGGGCGAAGATTATCGCCTCCGCTGACGATACTCAGGTCCTTTATACATGGGAGAAAAATATGGACTCAGGGGAAGATTTACAAGCCCCTTGCGTCCCTTTTGCACCATCGTTGCGTCAGTTTCGTGACGCGGCGGTGCCATAAATGTTGCTGCACATTTACAGTGTGACGCATCTAGGGAGGTGCGTCACGTTGTAAAGCCCTGTGTGACATTATAACTGCGTCAGGTATTATGTATGCAGGGTAGGCATTCCCGCGCAGTTAATCCTCATAAAAGTGATGCAGTGAAATCTACAAGATTTCACTGCGTGACTTTTAGTATGCCACTGCGTCTAAACCTTACGCCTGCTTGAAGCAGGCGTAAGGAGTGACGCAGTGTATTGGGAATAGGCCGCAACACGCACTGCTGGAGTTTTGTCGTGCTTGTGATACAACTCCAGCAATGCGTGACTTTTCTGTCAACAGATGCGTCAGAATTTCCAGCAGGTCTAGCTTCTGCCGTCCTCTTCCGCTGCCCAGACTGTGACAGGTGTCCCCCAGGGGTCTTCTCAGCCCCTTTCTCTTCAACATTTACGTTACTCCTTTGCTCTTTCTGGCAGAAGAATTAGGGGCGAAGATTATCGCCTCCGCTGACGAAACTCAGGTCCTTTATACATGGGAGAAAAATATGGACTCGGGCAGATTTACAAGCCCCTTGCGTCCCTTTTGCGCCATCGTTGCGTCAGTTTCGTAACGCGGCGGTGCCATAAATGTTGCTGCACATTTACAATGTGACGCATCTAGGGATGCGTCTGCGTCAGGTATTATGTATGCAGGGTAGGCATTCCCGCGCAGTTAATCCTCATAAAAGTGATGCAGTGAAAAGATTTCACTGCGTGACTTTTAGTATGCCACTGCGTCAAAACCTTACGCCTGCTTGAAGCAGGCGTAAGGAGTGACGCAGTGTATTGGGAATAGACCGCAACACGCACTGCTGGAGTTGTGTCGTGCTTGTGATACAACTCCAGCAATGCGTGACTTTTCTGTCAACAGATGCGTCAGAATTTCTGACGCATCTGTCAATCCTTGCGCCATGGTCCACCTTATTGTAAATACAGTGCATCCATGGTGACGCAAGGGTTGTGCATGGTTATTTACAACAAGGGGTGGTGAGGGACAGAGTCTCTGAATTAAGCAGAATACTCTCACCCAGTCAAGAGATCAGGGCTAGATCCAACACCGTTTTTTAGCTCATTGCACCATCCCAGTTTCAGAACCTGGCTGTATGCAAATTAGTCTGTTCCTGTCCCAGTGCATGATGGGAACAGGGCAAACCAAACTACAAAAGCCAATTCTTACACTGGGAAGGAAACAAGCTTCCGGGGACCGGTTTCTGGCATTACAGCCGTCTTCGGCCCGGCTTGCTTGAATCCTGATGGTGCAATGAGCAAGGGACTCATGTCTGAGTATACCCTTCCACGCTTAGGGTGGACAAAATTATTTACAACAAGGGGTGGTGAGGGACAGAGTCTCTGAATTAAGCAGAATACTCTCACCCAGTCAAGAGATCAGGGCTAGATCCAACACCGTTTTTTAGCTCATTGCACCATCCCAGTTTCAGAACCTGGCTGTATGCAAATTAGTCTGTTCCTGTCCCAGTGCATGATGGGAACAGGGCAAACCAAACTACAAAAGCCAATTCTTACACTGGGAAGGAAACAAGCTTCCGGGGACCGGTTTCTGGCATTACAGCCGTCTTCGGCCCGGCTTGCTTGAATCCTGATGGTGCAATGAGCAAGGGACTCATGTTTGAGTATACCCTTCCACGCTTAGGGTGGACAAAATTATTTACAACAAGGGGTGGTGAGGGACAGAGTCTCTGAATTAAGCAGAATACTCTCACCCAGTCAAGAGATCAGGGCTAGATCCAACACCGTTTTTTAGCTCATTGCACCATCCCAGTTTCAGAACCTGGCTGTATGAAAATTAGTCTGTTCCTGTCCCAGTGCATGATGGGAACAGGGCAAACCAAACTACAAAAGCCAATTCTTACACTGGGAAGGAAACAAGCTTCCGGGGACCGGTTTCTGGCATTACAGCCGTCTTCGGCACGGCTTGCTTGAATCCTGATGGTGCAATGAGCAAGGGACTCATGTCTGAGTATACCCTTCCACGCTTAGGGTGGACAAAATTATTTACAACAAGGGGTGGTGAGGGACAGAGTCTCTGAATTAAGCAGAATACTCTCACCCAGTCAAGAGATCAGGGCTAGATCCAACACCGTTTTTTAGCTCATTGCACCATCCCAGTTTCAGAACCTGGCTGTATGCAAATTAGTCTGTTCCTGTCCCAGTGCATGATGGGAACAGGGCAAACCAAACTACAAAAGCCAATTCTTACACTGGGAAGGAAACAAGCTTCCGGGGACCGGTTTCTGGCATTACAGCCGTCTTCGGCCCGGCTTGCTTGAATCCTGATGGTGCAATGAGCAAGGGACTCATGTCTGAGTATACCCTTCCACGCTTAGGGTGGACAAAATTATTTACAACAAGGGGTGGTGAGGGACAGAGTCTCTGAATTAAGCAGAATACTCTCACCCAGTCAAGAGATCAGGGCTAGATCCAACACCGTTTTTTAGCTCATTGCACCATCCCAGTTTCAGAACCTGGCTGTATGCAAATTAGTCTGTTCCTGTCCCAGTGCATGATGGGAACAGGGCAAACCAAACTACAAAAGCCAATTCTTACACTGGGAAGGAAACAAGCTTCCGGGGACCGGTTTCTGGCATTACAGCCGTCTTCGGCCCGGCTTGCTTGAATCCTGATGGTGCAATGAGCAAGGGACTCATGTCTGAGTATACCCTTCCACGCTTAGGGTGGACAAAATTATTTACAACAAGGGGTGGTGAGGGACAGAGTCTCTGAATTAAGCAGAATACTCTCACCCAGTCAAGAGATCAGGGCTAGATCCAACACCGTTTTTTAGCTCATTGCACCATCCCAGTTTCAGAACCTGGCTGTATGCAAATTAGTCTGTTCCTGTCCCAGTGCATGATGGGAACAGGTCAAACAAAACTACAAAAGCCAATTCTTACACTGGGAAGAAAACAAGCTTCCGGGGACCGCATTCTGGCAGGGCCGGGCCGAAGACGGCTGAAATGCCAGAAACCGGTCCCCGGAAGCTTGTTTCCTTCCCAGTGTAAGAATTGGCTTTTGTAGTCTGGTCTGCCCTGTTCCCATGATGCACTGGGCCAGGGACAGACTAATTTGCATACAGCCAGGTTCTGAAACTGGGATGGTGCAATGAGCTAAAAACGGTGTTGGATTTAGCCCTGATCTCTTGACTGGGTGAGAGTATTCTGCTTAATTCAGAGACTCTGTCCATCACCACCCCTTGTTGTAAATATTTTTGTCCACCCTAAGCGTGGAAGGGTATACTCAGATGTGAGTCCCTTGCTCATTGCACCATCAGGATTCAAGCAAGCCGGGCCGAAGACGGCTGAAATGCCAGAAACCGGTCCCCGGAAGCTTGTTTCCTTCCCAGTGTAAGAATTGGCTTTTGTAGTCTGGTCTGCCCTGTTCCCATGATGCACTGGGCCAGGGACAGACTAATTTGCATACAGCCAGGTTCTGAAACTGGGATGGTGCAATGAGCTAAAAAACGGTGTTGGATTTAGCCCTGATCTCTTGACTGGGTGAGAGTATTCTGCTTAATTCAGAGACTCTGTCCATCACCACCCCTTGTTGTAAATATTTTTGTCCACCCTAAGCGTGGAAGGGTATACTCAGATGTGAGTCCCTTGCTCATTGCACCATCAGGATTCAAGCAAGCCGGGCCGAAGACGGCTGAAATGTCAGAAACCGGTCCCCGGAAGCTTGTTTCCTTCCCAGTGTAAGAATTGGCTTTTGTAGTCTGGTCTGCCCTGTTCCCATGATGCACTGGGCAAGGGACAGACTAATTTGCATACAGCCAGGTTCTGAAACTGGGATGGTGCAATGAGCTAAAAAACGGTGTTGGATTTAGCCCTGATCTCTTGACTGGGTGAGAGTATTCTGCTTAATTTAGAGACTCTGTCCATCACCACCCCTTGTTGTAAATATTTTTGTCCACCCTAAGCGTGGAAGGGTATACTCAGATGTGAGTCCCTTGCTCATTGCACCATCAGGATTCAAGCAAGCCGGGCCGAAGACGGCTGAAATGCCAGAAACCGGTCCCCGGAAGCTTGTTTCCTTCCCAGTGTAAGAATTGGCTTTTGTAGTCTGGTCTGCCCTGTTCCCATGATGCACTGGGCCAGGGACAGACTAATTTGCATACAGCCAGGTTCTGAAACTGGGATGGTGCAATGAGCTAAAAAATGGTGTTGGATTTAGCCCTGATCTCTTGACTGGGTGAGAGTATTCTGCTTAATTCAGAGACTCTGTCCATCACCACCCCTTGTTGTAAATATTTTTGTCCACCCTAAGCGTGGAAGGGTATACTCAGATGTGAGTCCCTTGCTCATTGCACCATCAGGATTCAAGCAAGCCGGGCCGAAGACAGCTGAAATGCCAGAAACCGGTCCCCGGAAGCTTGTTTCCTTCCCAGTGTAAGAATTGGCTTTTGTAGTCTGGTCTGCCCTGTTCCCATGATGCACTGGGCCAGGGACAGACTAATTTGCATACAGCCAGGTTCTGAAACTGGGATGGTGCAATGAGCTAAAAAACGGTGTTGGATTTAGCCCTGATCTCTTGACTGGGTGAGAGTATTCTGCTTAATTCAGAGACTCTGTCCATCACCACCCCTTGTTGTAAATATTTTTGTCCACCCTAAGCGTGGAAGGGTATACTCAGATGTGAGTCCCTTGCTCATTGCACCATCAGGATTCAAGCAAGCCGGGCCGAAGACGGCTGAAATGCCAGAAACCGGTCCCCGGAAGCTTGTTTCCTTCCCAGTGTAAGAATTGGCTTTTGTAGTCTGGTCTGCCCTGTTCCCATGATGCACTGGGCCAGGGACAGACTAATTTGCATACAGCCAGGTTCTGAAACTGGGATGGTGCAATGAGCTAAAAAACGGTGTTGGATTTAGCCCTATCTCTTGACTGGGTGAGAGTATGCTGCTTAATTTAGAGACTCTGTCCATCACCACCCCTTGTTGTAAATATTTTTGTCCACCCTAAGCGTGGAAGGGTATACTCAGATGTGAGTCCCTTGCTCATTGCACCATCAGGATTCAAGCAAGCCGGGCCGAAGACGGCTGAAATGCCAGAAACCGGTCCCCGGAAGCTTGTTTCCTTCCCAGTGTAAGAATTGGCTTTTGTAGTCTGGTCTGCCCTGTTCCCATGATGCACTGGGCCAGGGACAGACTAATTTGCATACAGCCAGGTTCTGAAACTGGGATGGTGCAATGAGCTAAAAAACGGTGTTGGATTTAGCCCTGATCTCTTGACTGGGTGAGAGTATTCTGCTTAATTCAGAGACTCTGTCCATCACCACCCCTTGTTGTAAATATTTTTGTCCACCCTAAGCGTGGAAGGGTATACTCAGATGTGAGTCCCTTGCTCATTGCACCATCAGGATTCAAGCAAGCCGGGCCGAAGACGGCTGAAATGCCAGAAACCGGTCCCCGGAAGCTTGTTTCCTTCCCAGTGTAAGAATTGGCTTTTGTAGTCTGGTCTGCCCTGTTCCCATGATGCACTGGGCCAGGGACAGACTAATTTGCATACAGCCAGGTTCTGAAACTGGGATGGTGCAATGAGCTAAAAAACGGTGTTGGATTTAGCCCTGATCTCTTGACTGGGTGAGAGTATTCTGCTTAATTCAGAGACTCTGTCCATCACCACCCCTTGTTGTAAATATTTTTGTCCACCCTAAGCGTGGAAGGGTATACTCAGATGTGAGTCCCTTGCTCATTGCACCATCAGGATTCAAGCAAGCCGGGCCGAAGACGGCTGAAATGCCAGAAACCGGTCCCCGGAAGCTTGTTTCCTTCCCAGTGTAAGAATTGGCTTTTGTAGTCTGGTCTGCCCTGTTCCCATGATGCACTGGGCCAGGGACAGACTAATTTGCATACAGCCAGGTTCTGAAACTGGGATGGTGCAATGAGCTAAAAAACGGTGTTGGATTTAGCCCTGATCTCTTGACTGGGTGAGAGTATTCTGCTTAATTCAGAGACTCTGTCCATCACCACCCCTTGTTGTAAATATAGGGTTTTGCATGGTGGCGCTGGGAAGTGACGCATCTCTACAGATGCGTCACTTTCTTGTAAATCTGCCACTTTGTCTCTTCTGCGAACCACTGTCTGTCTTCTGTTTTTAAATGGGTTGCTTCCGCGCAGCTTAAATGTAAGAAAGAGAAGTCCGAGAATCTCCTCTTCGGGCAATTTCCACCTAAGTTTAGGGATACTCTCTGGCCACCCGAGTTCCCCTTGCCAACCTCACTTGGGAATCCCGCCAAGAACTTGGGGGTGTGGTTTCAAGAGAACCTTTCCTTCCTTACCCAGGTTAAGAAGCTAGCTGGCAACTCTTTCGGTCTTTTTAAAACCATAAAGAAGTTTCTCCCTCTACTGCCTAGGGATGCGAAAGAGAGAGTAATTCGCGCTCTTATTTTATCTCGGTTGGACTACGCGAAGGCTCTCTATGTGGAAATCCCTGAAGAAGCTTCAGGTGGTCCAAAAAGAGGCAGCCAGACTTCTCCTTGGCATTCCCTCCAGACGTAGTGTGAGACACAGGCCCGGACTGGCCGTTGTGGGCACCGGGCAATCCCCCGGTCGGCCGCAAGGGTGGGGGCCGTTTTTGGGCCCTGGGGGCCGTTTTTGTTGCAGAGCCGTTTTTGCAGCATAGCTGCAAAATCGGCCCTGTAACAAAATCGGCTGAAAACCGGCCCTGGCAAAGCGCTCGCCCCCCTCCCGCCCGGGGGGCGGGGGGGCCGGCCGAGCACTTTGCCAGGGCCGGTTTTGGTTCCCAGTCCGGCCCTGGTGAGACAACACCATTGTTCATTGCACTGGCTGCCCGTGGCAGTAAGGGTTACGTTTAAATCATTTGTCATTGCCCATCGCGCTCTCCACAGCCAAATACCCTACCTACCTGCAAAAACGCTTCTCCTTCTGTGCCCATCTGAGACAACTGTGCGCTTCGTCTCAACTTCTTGCCCAGGTTCCCCGCTTTAAATGCCAGAGGTTGTGTGGCAGCTCTCTCGCCCGGAAAACTGCTGTGGCATGGAACGCCCTTCCCTTTGCTCTTCGGAACATCAAGGATCCATTGTTTTTTTAAAAGAACCTGAAAACTTATTTATTTGTTCACCTCAGTCTCCCACCCCTCTTAGTTCCACGCCAGGACACTCCTGAGTATCTGTGCGCGTTATGTAATAAAATAACATAACGTAACATATGGTCCCTCAGTCTCCACAAAATCTATCCCATACCCCTTTAGCACGCTCTGCTGTCCCTACCTGAGCTCTGAAGGGCCCCCCTTTAACTACCTCTACCGATAAGTATAATTCTCCGTCAATGACCGATGAGATTGATCTGCGACAGTATAGTCAGAATACTACTAGGCTTGCTACCCCCTCCTCTAGGATAGCCTGCTCTATCTCCCCTAGCTCCACAGCTCACAGCATTGACCCGATTCTCCCCATTATCCCTTCCCCCAGCACAGCCCTTAATCCCAGCCTGCTCCCCCTGGCATCTGAGGTCATTATCCGTCACACCCTGCCTCCCTTATCTTACCCAACCCTCCGAACACCCAGCTCCAATTCCTGGAATCCCTCCCCTTTGAGCACATACATTCGCCACCTGCCCTACTGTCCCCTGCTTTTACTAGCCCTCTACCAGCGCAGAGTTCACAGATCCTAGCCTCCCAATCCCATTCCCACACCTTAGTGGAATATAGACTTAATGAGATCTCACTCTGCCTCTTAGAACTTAAGTCAGAGGTACGTAACCTATCTCTGCAGAACTGGCTGCCAACTCCAGGCTTAGCTGCGTTACTATGACCAAACACCATCTCTGCTCGCTCTCATCTAAAGTGTGTACCTTGCGCTCTTCCTCCCCCACAAATAGTCGGCACCGGCCTACACCACCCACTCACGTCATAGTTGGGCTCCACTCCTCTTCCTAACGACCTTTCTCGGCCATTCAGATGTCGACCCTCACTGTCAGATAGGGATATCCATTCTCCCCTACTTTCCTATGATCCTGCACATTCCTCCAACATATCCAACTTGCAACAAATGTAATTACTCACCACTGATCCCTTCAGGGAGCCTCGGCTAAACATTAGAGCGTTAAATGAGAATAACCTCACGAAGTTCACCACTACATTATCAGCACCAATTGACGCCAGCACGAGGCTCAAATGTGTGATCCTAAACTGTAGATTGGCAGTGAAACCTGCGGCAGACATTGCCAACCTCATCCTTGCACAGAACATGGACCTTGTAATGCTGACTGAAACATGGTTAAATGACTCAGCTGCTCCCATTATGGACATTTTAGTGCCTCCCAACTATGATATCATTCAGTTGGATGGTGCAAGTGGTCAGGGTGCAGGCATTGCCTGCTTACATCGTAGCAACCTAATTGTAAATGTAAATGTAAATGTACAGGAATTTATATAGCGCAAATCACCAAGCGGTTTCTAAGCGCTTGCTTAGGGAACCCGTCCTGGTATTCCCCTGTGAGATAACCCCGGCAGGGTATCCGCAAGGTGAAAGCCAGGCATCCCGCCGCGAGGGGCCGTTGTGGAGATTAAGCAAGCTATTGCCCAGAGTCGCAGAGTGTGAACCCGTGAATCGAGTAGGCACCGGAGCGAGAATTGTCGAGTCCATGGACATTTTAGGACTCAAGACCCCGCCGAGCCGGGAATTGAACCCTGGTCCCGGGCTGACCTCTGCTTCCAGGTCTGCCTCCTCTAACCAGTGAGCCACACTTCTCCATTCTAATTGTGAAAGCACTACATTCGGACCTCCTGCCATCCAGTGAATACCTATGCATTGAAGTGGCTGGTAGCAACAATCATCCATGCAAACTGCACACGTTCTACCACCCACCTCGAGACAACCTTCCCTTCACTGAACAGATCATGGCCATTATCTCGGCGAACGCTGATTTCCGTGGCACTCAGATTTTCCTGGGAGATTATACCCTGCATTGGAACGATGTGAATGATGAGGTGGTCAATAGCCTTAAAACCTTCCTACTGGACTTCAATCTAATCCAAATCTGTGACCGCCCTACTCATATTAAAGGAGCCCAACTCCATCCGTTTGGATTCAATCCTCCCATGTGATTGGACCGACTACTACTGCATCACCTTCCTCAGCTAGAGCTAGTAGAGCCCAGCTAAAGAACCCCAAACAACTGAAAAGATGCCTACGGAAGATCAACTTGCACAATCTGAATGCGCTCTGCGATGACATCCTGCCCCCTCCCATGAACATGTAGGATGTACATGACCTTACGGCCCATTCTAAGTGCTCAATGACCAATGTTTTAGACTAGGTTGCGCCTCTACAGCTTAAAAGACTGTCCTCCAAACTCTCCAAACCCTGGTTTAATGACAGTCTTAATTCCGAGAGAAGGAATCTAAGACTTGCTGAAAGACTGTGGTTAGCATTTCCCTTCCTTGAACATCTCTAACATCTAAGATCCTTAAGAAGCATCTACAACAAACGCATCAGATGCTCAAAGGCCACCCTCTTCAGAAATCAACTAGAGCAAGCAAAAAAACATTCCAGAAAACTGTTCGAACTCACCAAGTCCCAAGTAAACAGTTAGCCTAATCCATCGCCACAGGTTTGAGTGCCCCTACTGAATTGCGATGAATTTGCTGACTTCTTCACTGATAAGAATTCTAAGATCGAAGCTGAACTACCCTCTGCACTCGAACAACTGTCCTTCAGGCTGCTGAACACCCTCCCACCCACTGGGTTGCTTGTCACGGTCCAAGTGCAACCCACCCTCCCCCAAAAACAACGCATCCTGGAGTGTGTTCCAATCCTTGGATGAAAGCACCATACGCAAAACGCTGGCTACTCTGACACGGTCTAATCACTACAACGACCCCCTGCAAGTGAACCTCTTCTCCGAAGTTAGAACCTCCCTACTCCCTCTTTGGACTAAGATCGTCAATGCATCACTGCCGCAAAGTGCTATTCCGGATTGCCTAAAACCGGGTCAAGTTACCCCGATGCTAAAGAAATCATCTGCAGATCACACGGACCTTCACAACTTTCGCCCAATCTCTAACATACCCATGCCGGCAAAGCTCCTGGAGAGATTTGTTCTGGCCCAACTCTGCAACCACATTGATCACTCCCAACTCCTGGACCAGTGTCAATCTGGTTTTCGCCCGGGTCATAATACAGAATCAGCGTTACCTCACATTGTCGATGATGGGCTAAGAATGTTGGATCAAAATTAATCTTGCCTTCTGATGCTTCTCGACCTTTCGTCAGCATTTGACACCATCAAACACGATAATCTAATTGACCTTCTGGAACATAGAATGGGGCTGTCTGTACCTGTACTAAACTGGTTCTCCTAGTTCCTTCATGACAGATTCCAAAGCTTCAAGGTGAACCAGTCCCTCTCGCATCCTTCGCAGGTCAGGCTGGGGGTCCCCCAGGGTTCTGCGCTTTCACCCACGCTTTTTAACCGAGTTCATGGAGCCTTTGACAGAAATTCTGAAATCATCCAGCATTCACTATCACATGTATGCGGATGACACCCAACTATACTTGAAGATCGCCTCCCTTGAGGACATCTGGTCCCTCAATTCAGTCCTAATGGAAACTCAAAGCTGGCTGACGCACAACCACTTGAAGTTAAACTCTCTCAAAACAGAATTCCTACTTATCGCACTACACAAGCAATCTCTGGTCATTGAACAATGGTTGAATCATCTCACTGCTCTTAACAGTAGGCCGCACCTTGTTGATTCTGTAACCTCTCTGGGAATTATGTTAGACAAAAGTCTGAACATGAAAAGGCACATCAGCTCCATCTCCAAAGAAGCGAACTTCCAACTCAGCATTCTAAGGAAACTCCTCCATGCTCATGACCTAAAGGTGGCAGTGCAAGCCTTGGTGTTGTAAAAGCTGGTCTATTGTAGCCAACCCTTTGCAGCCTACCTAGAGTGAAGACTGCTCCTCTTAGGGCTACACTCAACTCAGCTGCTAGGTTGTAAAAGGCACCAGAAAATACAACCATATCACCCCTGGCCTTTGTTCCTTGAACTCGCTGCCTTATGAAGCTCGGATACAATTAAAAATTGCCTACACAGCAAACAAAGCCATTCACTTCAATACCCCTTTGTACCTGGCTCAGAAACTGGAGCTTGAGAAAGCCACCAACAGCCATCTCGCCACATTCATCTAAGAGCACAACATCCTCGACTCCTCCCAATCCGGCTTCAGAAAAAAACACAGTACAAAAACCGCCCTCCTCGCCGCAACAGATGACATCTGTATTTTACTGGACAAAGGAGAAACAGCAGCCCTCATCCTCCTCGACCTCTCAGCAGCGTTCGACACAGTCTCTCACCGCACCCTAATACGTAGACTCCACGACGCAGGGATCCAAGACAAGGCCCTCGCCTGAACCCGCCCCTTCCTCTCCGGCAGAACGCAGAGGGTCAGACTCCCCCCTTTCCTCTCGGACCCTACACCTACCACCTGCGGAGTCCCCCATTGGTCCTCCCTCAGCACCACGCTCTTCTATGTCTATATGGCTCCGCTCGCCACCATCATCAGAACCTACGGACTCACGTTGTGTCACTCCCAACTCATCCTCTCCCTATCCAACGAACCCAACAGCGCCTGACACAACTTTCGAGAAGGCATAGAACCAGTCGCCAAATGGTTGAAAAACAGCTGCCTTCAACTAAACTAGGGGTGTGCTTAATTTGTGGAGGAGCCTTCTGCAAACTTCCGCAAAACGGCATGAAATTTCCATGAACACGCCGAATTTCGCGTGCTCGCGGAGATTTTGCTGCTCCCATTGTTGTAATCTATGCAGGCTAATTTACTGGCTAATCAGTAAGTGCTACCTGGTTGGGTAGATGTATAGTGCTTTTTCCTACACTACAGCTGCGTAAAGGGACAGAAGAGTTGTCTCCCTCCAGTGACCATATATGTCTGTAACTTTGTCACCGCCCCGAAAGTTGCCGCAGTCCCTTGAGTGAGCTGTCCATCATAGTGGGGAAATGGTGGGAAGATGCTGCATACCGCTAATGTGTGTGGGGCGGGGCCGAATGGGCGGGGCTTCTATGCGAGTTCACATGGCTCTTGATTATGAAGGGTCAGAGACCAATCAGAGCAGCAGATGAGGGGAAAGCAGCCTTCTGGTCACTTCCTGGTGAGGTTTAATTACCTCATGCATGCCCCCGAATTCCGTTTCGGGGAAAGCAGCCTCCTGGTCACAGGAAATACACGGGGATTGCGCTCGAGAAACTCATGGATGCAAAGACCTCCATCAAGGACTACAGCTAATTGTAGACACCTGCCTAGCCTCGACAGTGCTCACTAATTTTTTGGGCTGATTAATGCTACATCTTGGCGGCCTTCCACTTCCAAAGTGCATCTGTGCACAGTGCAATTGCAGCAGTGAGCTCATTATTTTGTTACCCTTCCTGTTCACATGCCTCTTGATTATAAAGGGTCAGAGACCGATCAGAGCAGCAGATGAGGAGAAAGCAGCCTTCTGGTCACTTCCTGGTGAGGTTTAATTACCTCATGCATGCCCCCGAATTCCGTTTCGCCGCGGATTGCGGAAGTTTCGACATTTTCCCTTTCCACGCGGAACTGCTGAAATTACGCAAGTTTTGCGAGCAAACGGAGTTTGCTGCCCACCCCTAAACTAAACATCAACAAAACGGAAGTACTCATCATGGGCTCAAACCCCGATGCCTGGAATGACACTTGGTGGCCCCCGCCCGCGGAAGCCCTCCCACCCCCAGGGACCACGCACGCAACCTGGGAATCATCCTGGACTCAAAGCTCAAAATGGACCGCCAGATCAACTCCTTATCGTCCTCCTTCTTCCACACCCTCAGCCTCCTAAGTAAGACATTCAAACGGATCCACTTGAACACAGAAAGACCGTCCCTCTCGCCCTGATCACCAGCATGTTCAACTACGGCTAAACCTCACCCACATGCTACAGAACATCCAAAACTCCGCCGCAAGACTGGTCCTTGACCTGCCAAGCCACATCTCCCAGCACCTGCACACACTCCACTGGCTCCCCATTGAAGCTAGATTCACCTTCAAGATGTTAACCCACGCTCACAAGGCCCTCCAGGACACCGGACCAGCATACCTGAACAGCCGACTCAAATTCCACGCACCCCAAAGGACCCTGCGATCAGCCCAGCTCTCCTACGCTGTGGTCCCCCGCACCAGAAAGACCAGATCGGGAGGCCGCTCCTTCTCCTTCCGCGTGGCCAGAGCCTGGAATGACCTTCCGTTCCACCTCAGACGGATACCATCGCTCCCCATCTTCGCAAGAAACCTCAAAACCGGGATCTTCGACAGACCCGCTCCTTGATGGACTGGAACCTGGGACCCCCCAGCACCTTAAGACCCTTACGGGAGGGTAGTCACGCTTAACAAACACCTGACTGATTGCCTGATTGAGCTCTCATGTGGCGAGAGAGCGTCCAGAAGCTCCAGCACCCTATTGCTCAAACATCAAAAATTCAAGAAGAAACAAACCTATAATCGAGCCTTCTCCGGTATAGCACCGATGATTTGGAACTCCCTCCCCCCTGAAGTCAGGGTGAACCCTTCCATTGTCCTCTTCAAAAATGAAGTCAAAGTGCTCTTGATGAAGAAATTTCCACCTCTGACTGGCTATTCAAGTGGATTCTGAGGTCACAGTGGCAGTTGTGTGGCCCAGCTGCTATGGTCATGAGCTTCCCTTTGATCTGTATGACTTTGTATCTTCTGCCTTGTGGTTTCTGTTTTGATTGCATGTATCCTCTTCATGTATAAATTGTAGAGCGCTCTGATACCCCCAGTGGTCATGTTTGCGCCATAGAATACTTTCAAAATAAAATAAATAAATAAATGCTACTGGGTGGAGGATAAAGACCCCATGGCTGCTGTTGGTCATTGGGGGCCAAGAACCAATATTTTTTGCCACAGGTAAGTCCCCCACAGCCGGATTACTGAGACCTCGTCTGAGGCCCGCCCCCTTTCTCAACCGCTCTACAAAGGGGTGTCCTGGCAAACTACTGTTTGGGGGATGAAGTCCCCTTGGATGTTGATGGCCGTTGGGGTCAAGAACCCCTATTGTTGCCATATGTAAGTCCCACACAGAGGGATTACTGAGACATCATTGAAGGCTCCACCCCTTTCTCAATCACTTTTCAAAGGGCCTCCTGGCACACTATTGGGTGGAGGATAAAGCCCCATGGCTGCTGTGGGTCATTGGAGGCCAAGAACCAATATTTTTTGCCACAAGTAAGTCCCCCTTAGCAGGATTGCTGCGACCTCGTCTGAGGCCCCATCCCCTTTCTCAACCACTCTGAAAAGGGGCATCCTGGCATACTACTGGTTGGGGGATGAAGTCCCCTTGGATATTGAGGGTCGTTGGGGCCAAGAACCACTATTGTTGCCATATGGAAGTCCAACACAGCGGGATTGCTGAGATGTTGTTGGAGGCTTCTCCCCTTTCTCAACCACTTTGCAGAGGGGCCTCCTGGTGCACTACTGATTAGGGGAATCAAGTCTCCTTAGCTGCTGAGGGGTCGTTGAGGGCCAAGAACACTTATTGTTGCCAATGTAAGTCCTCCACAGCGTAGCTAATAGTTGTGTATGTACTCTGCATTTTGTATTGTTTTAGTTTGTGTTTTGCAATGTTTATTTTCCTTTATTTTTGTTTAAGAAGGAGGAAGGATATGTAGTACTGGGAGTAGAATGTAGTCAAGGCTGTTTCTTGGCACCATTCTCTCACAGAGATTCTAGTGTTTATATGGGATGATGTCAAGTTGTAGAATGTATTGTTTGAAGTACGGGCTGATTCAGACAACGGCTGGTGTTGGCTGAGGAGGTGCCTGTCTACTGTGTAGCCATCAATAAACGACTTCTACTTACCTGATTTTCTGCATGTCTTTATTACTACATACTGCTTGGGAGATTAAGTCCCCTTGGATGCTGAGGGTTGTTGGGGGTCAAGCGGGATTGCTGAGATCGGATGCCCGCTCTTTTCCTTAACCATTCTGCAAAGCGGACTCCTAGTTCACTACTGGTTGGGGGATGAAGTCCGTTTGGCTGCTGGGAGTCGTTGGAGACCAAGAACCCCTGTTGTTTCCACAAGTAAGTCCCCCACAGCAGGGTTACTGAGCTGTCGTCGGAGACCCCACCCCCTTTCTCAACCTCTCTGCAAAGGGGCCTCCTGGCACACTAATGTTTGGGTATGAAGTCCCCTTGGCAGTTAGGGGCAATAACTCCTATTGTTGCCACATGCAAGTACGGTGCACTACTGGTTGGTGGATGAAGTCCGCTTGGCTGCTGAGGGTTGCTGGGGGCCAAGGACCCTCAATGGTGCCACAAGTAAGTCCCCCACAGCAGGATTGCTGAGACATCGTCAGAGGCCCCATCCCCTTTCTCAACCTCTCTGCAAAGGGGCCTCCTGGCACACTAATGGTTGGGTATGAAATCCCCTTGGCTGCTGATGGCAGTTAGGGGCAATAACTCTTATTCTTGGCACATACAAGTCCCCCACGGCGGGATTGCTGAGATGGCGTCAGAGGCCCCAACCCCTTTCTCACCCACTCTGCAAATGGGCCTCCTGGCGCACTACTGGTTGGGGTATGATGTCCCCTTGGCTGCTGCGGTATGTTGGGGGCCAAGAACCCCTATTGTTGCCACAAGTAAGTCTCCTACTGGGGGATTGCTGAGATGTCGGAGGAGGACCCGCCCCCTTTCTCAACCATGCTGCAAAGGGGCCTCCTGGCTCACTACTGGTTGGGGGCTTAAGTCCCCTTGGCTGCTGAAGGTCGTTGGGGACCAATAACCCCTATTGTTGTCACAAGTGAGTCCCCACAGCGGGGTATGAGATGTTGGAGGTCCTGCCCCCTTTCTCAACCACTCTGCAAATGGGTATCCTGGCGCACTACTGGTTAGGGGATGAAGTCCCCTTGGCTGCTGGGGGTCTTTGGAGGCCAAGAACCACTATTGTTGACACAAGTAAGTCCCTCACTGTGGGATTGCTGAGACATCGTCTGAGGCCCCACCAACTTTCTCAACTACTCTGCAAAGGGACCTCCTGGCGCCCTTCTGGTTGGGGGATGAAGTCCCCTTGGCTGCTGAGGGTCGTTGCAGCCCAAGAACCCCTATTGTTACCACAAGTAAGTCCCCCGCAGCAGGATTGCTGAGATGTCATCAGAGCCCGCCCGTTTCTTAACCACTCTGCAAAGGGGCCTCCTGGCGCACTACTAGTTGTGGTATGAAGTCCCTATGGCTGCTGGGAGTCATTGGAGACCAAGAACCCCTAATGTTTCCACAAGTAAATCCCCCACAGCGGGATTGCTGAGCCTTCCTCAGCAGCCCCACCCATTTTTCAACCACTTGGCAAAGGGGCTTTACGGTGCACCACTGGTTGGGGGATGAAGTACCCTTGGCTGCTGAGGGTCGCTGGGGGGCAAGAACCCCTATTGTTGCCACAAGTAAATCCCCTATTGCGGGATTGCTGGGACGTCATTGAAGGCTCCATCCCCTTTCTTAGCCACTCTGCAAAGGAGCACAGAGTGGCAAAACTCTGCAAACGTCACCCACAGAGCAGGGTTTACCGCCCACCCCAACATTCTTCCATCTGTAGGTGAAAACATGGTGGATGCGCTCCTTTCGGAGATCTGTTTGGTGGTCTGTGTACAAGCTCTAGGGTGTGTCCGTAGGTTACTAGGTCCCACACCTATTAGTCCTATGTTATTTCCTTTGGAGGTAGTTGGCGATATTCCCAACCACACAGGTGAAAGGAGCAGGTGTAGCCGGTACCTGGTCCATGTCACTGTTTGCAGCCTGTGTCGCGACTCTTGGGGGGTGGGGTAGAGGGGGGTTGCTTTCAGCATGCTTGTGGTAGGCCGATGAGGGTGGAAGGCTGTAGGCCTGATGGTAGGTAGGTCTAAACTGGGACTGAGGCTGATCATTTTGGGGTCACTGGTAGCTGCTCCTGAATGTGGAGAAAACTCTTCCTCAAGCTCCTCAAAAGGGCAAACTTCTTGAACTGGAGAGTGCCAAGAGATCTGGTGTTGTCCATGTCTGTTTTGATGGCTAATGAGGCATCATCGATATGCTTCCCAAACAAAATCTCATCATTATAGGCCATATCTAGTATCTTTGATTGTACCACCGGTCTAAAAGAGGTAACTTGAAGCCATCCTTGTCACCTTAAGACCACTGCTCCTGACGAAAGCCTGTGGAGGCGATGTCAAGAGCACAGTCGATAATTTCTGAGAAAGTGTGTTACCCTTCCTGTAATATTTTCTTTGCCTCTGTCTTTTTATGTTCAGGGATCAAAGCAAGTTGACTGCTGACATCTGACCACATCTGGCGGTCAAAGGACCCCAAAATGGCTAGTGAGTTGGCTGCTAGGACCGTGATCGCAGACATTAGGGAGAATCTCTTCCCTAATTTGTTCAAGTGCCTGCCATCCTTGTCTTGCGGTAGAGAGATTGGTGCAGAGGGATTTTTGGAACACCTTTACACCGCTTGAAAGTTGATAGAGTGAGGCTTGGGATGACTGATGAGGCAAGCATGGGAATCATCAGTGGCGTTGTATTTCTTGTCGAGGCGAGGTGGTAGTGGTGCTTCTGTAGTGAAATGTTTCATTATTTTTATTCCCTCATCCCAGATATAATCTATAATGGAGATGGATCTTATAGACTTTCTGGCTTACTCTTTAAAATTGTGTACAAAACAGTCTGACTGCTTGACAGAAGTTGGCAGATGAAATCGTTTTGCAGCTCAGTCCATGAGATTATGAAAACCCCCTCTGCCGTATTCGACTTTGGTTTTGCCGACTAGACTGGGGAGATGGTGGTCATCCTCATTGATTCCAGCATCAACTGTGTCATCGGCAACGTCGTGCTGGCAGGATTTTTAATCCTCGATGTCAATGGTTCTGAAGAGGGAAAATGCTTTTGCTCCAATTTCTTCCCAGACGGAGTAGAAGGTTGGGAGGAGGCCACGCCTGTGGAGATGAGCTTTATATTCTCCTTTCTTAGGGGTTCTTTACAGTGTGTCTTCAAGGTATTTCTACTCTCCTTAGAAGCCCTATGGTCAAAGGATCTTTTGTCGGGACTGTTGGGAATTTTGGGATTTGAACTTCTGTAGCCACAGACGTAGCCTTCCCGCTCTACTCGCTAAGGGGGAGATTTACCAAATCTCCACACAGCGCAGCACAGCCTCCTGCAAGGCTGCACTGAGTTGCAAGACAGGGAAGGAGCATGAGAGCACCATATTTTTAAAGATATGACTCTCTCTTCCCCTTTCCTTTGCGCCAACACTGATTACAGCTGTCGTTTGCCATGCACACACCTTGGCACCATAGCGCTAGGGTGTGTGTGAGAGTCTAGCCTAGGTTTTGTACAGGATTGGTAGTCTTCCTGTATAAAATACTATGCCTAGACAAGAGGGAAAGTACAGTGCAGCACGCATGCAAAGTCAGAAAAGGAAGGAGAAATTAAAGCATTACTCCTTCCTTGCGTCTAGTTTAAAAGGGCACAGTTTTCTCACGTTAAAATCCAATCTACTGGGTTTAGCGTAAGAAACCATGGGTGGTTGCATGGGAACGCCCAGGCGCCACCCTTGGGAACACCCCCACAGTGCAAAGTAATGCGAGCAGTGCTGTGCAGGGTTTTGGATTACTTTTACGTTATTTCCAGCGTGAAACAAGTTTGAGTAAAAAAAGATTTCGTGCATTTTTGCGTCACTTATGTGATGCAAGCACAGCGCAAAATCTTAGTAAATCTCCCCCTTGATGTCTTAGAAGGAAAAGTGGAGGTAATAGAGACAGTCTTTGTGTGGGTCATCCAGATGCAGCCTCTTCTTCCCACAGTACTTGCAGTATCTGAAGAGGCCTTTCTTAGAAGACTTTGACATTGTAGAAACAGAAAAGTTGAAATATAGCAGCAAAATCTGAGCAGAGCTCAGGGAGGCTCTCTTCACACGACATACGGTAGAAAATTGGAAGGACTCAGCCTCTTTTTGGAGTGTTTTAGAGGGTGCTATCACCTGATTAGTTACAGTTTTTTAGTTCGTCCTTTTTTAAAAGGACATATATAGGCTAATAAAGTGACTTTGGATTGCCATTATAGCCTACAGTACTATTACATACTGCTTTACTATGGTAGGGTGGGCCTCCCACTTTGACACGGGGAATGATTCAAGCATGTGAATGTATAAAAGATCCAATACTGGAGAACCATCAGTGTCCAAGTATATCTGTCTTGGTCAGTAGGGTATGCAGCATGTATGTCTCTTGTCTCATTTGAGATGGTCAAGGTATGGCGATTAAATCTACAGCACACATAGAAGTAACAAATCGCCATTAGTGATTGTTTAAGAAAAGGAAGGGACACCTACTGGCACATAAATAATCATTACCTGCAATGCAGGCACCCTTGCACTCTGGTGCAAGGATACCTGAATTGGCTCTACGCAGCTAAATTTAGCACCATCGCTAGGAAAAACACAGGGTTGCACCGTATTCTTGTGAATATGGCACATCCCTGCTTTTTGAAAATGTTGGCGCTCTCAAATTTGGCGCAGATCTGCTCTCCAACATTTTCTCATAAATATGCCCCTAAGTGTTTAAATTATGCCTAGAAGCGCTATTAATAATATGGAAAGATATCTTCTTCAATGCACAGGATAATCCTTCTTTTATGTCTATAGAACCATAGCCCAAAGGAAGGGCTATAGGTAGTTTGTAGTTATAAAACATAGTCCTTCTATAATGTCTCAAGCACAATACTCATAACAAAATTACTATTGTCTGATTAGCAGAAGATGAGTTTTCTTTTCTATCACAATGTACACAAAATGGAAATACATAGCATTTCCAATTATACAGACTAACACTAATAAATGCATATAATGTGGAATAGTATCTGCCCATAGCAGAGAAGGGTATACTGTGAGCTGAGCCCACACAGAAAGGTGTAAACACTGTAATGGTGCCAGAAGCCTGCACTCTACAATAGAGCCAGAGTAGAAAAACACATAATCTGCAATTGTGCCAGATAAGAGACGTGTACGCTTCATTTGCAGATGAGCAGTGTAGCATAGACTATTTATTCACTAAAGCTGCATGGGGTTCATACCTGAGAGAAGAGCCTTCTCTGGAAGGGAAGTAAGACTTGATGCAGTCGCTGAGCCCGAATCTTCTTCAAGGAATACTGCTCCATGAGTGGATTTTTGCTCCTTCCACCAATTCGAACAACCCCAGAACTTTGGAACTGAAGAATACCTGGGAAGAGAATTTAACATATTCATAAAATATTGTTAGTAGTTTCAAAATCTGCATAGGTTCATAAAGGTGGCTGCGACATCAGACACTTTCCTGGAGATCTGAAATCATGCACATAACTTTGTGCTAATTAGCAATGGCTTCACAGTCCTGCTGTATACAGACCTATCTACAGACATACCCACATGGAGGCTACAGCCTCTATGGTTAGAAGATCCATTGGTTAGAGATGAACTGAAGTAGGTGATTCAATGAAGGTATAGCTTACTCCTTGATCATAGAATGGGAAGCATTTAAAGTAATTGTATCAGGAGTATGTATTCAAACCACTGAAGGGGCAGAAATAGCGCTGAAGGTGAGTCCTAACCAGGTTGAACAATCCCTCAAGCACCTGGATGAAGCGGCAAATATGGACATAGCATTAACAGGGAAACTTAACAGCCAAAGGGAAAAATGTAATGACTATTTGGATGAATTGGATTAGCGACACAGAGACAGATTATGAATTAAATTAAATAGTCCATCATTTTGGTCCCCGATTTCTAGTAATGACTTAGTAGGTGTTCCTGGATTCCAATATTGATTCAGCGAGGTTCACTTAGATTACAATAATGATTAAGCGGGTGTCCACAGGAGTTGAAAGGGTGAGAACAACTTGCATAGAGTGCACCTCACCCCTCAGCAAGATTAGTTTTATATGCCCAGGGGCTTCTTCTATTTGCCCTGGGTATGGAAACGACGCAGATAATTTTCAGCTTATGATGTGGAACTTTCAAGCTATACAAAATGATTGGGCTGCAGTGATAGGGGTAACCACTAGCCGAGGGACTGTGAAGGGCTACCTTCAGGGGTTATGCCTGGGACCCAAAAAGAGTAAAACAGTCACAAAGTTTGTGAATATTGCACTACCAAAAGGGTTTAACTATAAAGCGGAAAGAGTCTTTGCCTTTTGCTCTTGAGAAATCCAGGCAAGAATTGGTGTTTCGGACAGAAGCGGAGGGCATGGCTCTATGTAGGGAGGAAGGAATAGTTTCTTACCTGTGATCTTAGTTCTCTCTCAGGAGAATCTCCATTTAAATCATGAACCAGCCATGCACTGTCCTCATCCCAAATCGCTTCTTTGAAATATACATTCTTAAGTGTAGATCTTTGCCTTACTTCAGGTAGGCAGAGTTTCAACATATCATCTTCTTTACATTTTTTGCAGCGTAAAAAATAGACTGTAATGGGCAATTGCTTTCATTCACTTTTAAAAAAGGTGAAATTAATAATAAAACTAGGAAAAATAACCAGATGCGAGATAACTCTCCCCCTGAGACTCTCATACACAAATATGCTTTAAAGGAAATGGAGGAGAAGGAAAAGGGCAATGTAGACTCATAGACTGCAGGTATGTATATATGACAACTGATACTGCACCTATAAAGGCTCACAGCCCAGTAGTATCCGGACATGCCACGCAGATGGCAATAACCTTAGTTCTTTTTACAGAGTGATATAGAGGAGGACTAATGAAAAGTAGAACGTCTGTTTATTACCTTTGTGCCTTCCACCGGGGAAGAGGTTGGGTTTCTTGTGATTTCAATGGAGATTCCACTGATAGAGAACTAGGATTAATGGTAACAAGCCATTCCTTCACTCTCAGGGGATATTCATTGATAATCATAAGCATTGAATAGAATAACAACCCATCCATAAAAAGGGCAGGGGAAGGGAAAAAAGAGGACCAACATTAGTAGCTAAGCAGAGAGATTCCTCAAGGAGCCTTGCCCTAATTGAGCCTGTGTTCTAGTATCTGCAACAACAATGTCTTGTAAAGGTGTGAACAGACTGCCATGTGGATGCTTTGCATATTTCTACAATAGGAATATTCATCATTACAGAAGCTGTCACAGCTTTACCTCTGGTGGAATAGGCTGTTGGTTTATGGCCAGGGGCTTGTTTGCAAATTTGATAACATAACAGAATGCAAGAAACTATCCATCTGGATATAGGTTGTTTAGAAGTGGCTGACCTAATATGGGCCATAATTCATGAACATTTGTCCTGACTTGCGTATACGTTTAGCTTTGTCCATTTAAACTTCTAGGACTCTTCTCACATCTAAACTGTGGAGAGATCTTTCTGCTGGAGAAGAAGGGTTCTGAAAGAATGTCAGCAGATTAATAGTTTGATTAATATGAAAATCTGGAACTACTTTGGGTAAGAATTTCAGATGAGTTCTCATGACTATTATATAGCGTTTGGTTCATGAGGACATAAAGCTTGAATCTCGCAAAGACTACATGCTGATGTAATACTATAAGAAAGACAGTTTTCCAAGGGAGGTGTAATAAGGCTTTATGGATAGGTTAAAATGGAGAAACCATTATACATAAAAGCACAATTTTTAACTCCCAGGAGCGATATGGGTAACATATCGGGGAAATAACACTTTTAATACCTTCAAAGAAGTACTTAACCAGTACTAACTTTAAAATGGTCATTAATAGAAGAAAATCATAAACCAGATTTAGCAAAATGAAGCAAGTATAGAAGGAAAGCTTCCCCTTGGCAGGAGGTTGAGTCGACATTCTTGTCAGAACACCAGATGGAAAATCCCTTCCATTTGAGTTTGAGGCTCGTGGATGGACATTCAGCCTCGTTTAGAATGTCCATACAATCTTGTGGAAGACTCGTGTCCCTATTAGACGAGGTCAGGAATGAGGTTGTGAAACTCAAAGATGAAAGGTTGAGATGGACTATCTGACCTCTGAACTTCATAACAAGGTTGTGTTTGCTTAGCAGCCTCATGTGTGGTTGTTCCGACATGTACAGCAAATTTGTGAGCCACCACTGTTGGGTCACTTTGGAGCTCTCAAGATCATTCTGGTTCCTGAGTAAAACAGGTTGATGATATCTACTGGAATCAGGGGTATCAGTGAAAAGTTGTAGGAAGCTGGCTCGTTATAAACTATACCAAAGTGAGGTATAGTGTGCACAGAGTCCAGTGGAACCCCAGAGGTAGGCAGAGGTAAAGTTAAATAGCACCTCACTCTCTATTTGTGGTAGTGTGGGCGAGCAGTAAGGCAGTATCAGAGGACAGTGTTAAGCATTTGTTGTACACAGTCAGTCAGCAAATGAATTCACACACTCAAAGACTGAACTTCAGACCAATTGTGTTTGTATAAAAATATTCTTTTAGTTATTTTATTTTCTAGAACCAAGCAAGCCTGGCACAGGTAAGTAACAAATACTTTACAGTAGTAATGCAGTTTGTAAATAGTTTGAAGTGTAATTGTATATGCACTTTGTTTTGACTTACAGGATGGTTGCAGAGAAATGCCATACTTTGTAAATACAGTACATAGATTTGAATGGGCTTTTCAGTAAAATACCAGGTAAGTTACTTTTTAGATTACTTTTCTTACTCAAGTAGTATACCTAGATACTACTCTGGGACATTCACTATAAACAGGTAAGTAAAATCGTTTTGGTTAAATAGTACAATTTAAAATAATTTCTTTAGGTTTTCAAACCCCTCACTTAGAAACTTTCCAAGAAAAACAGTCAATGTTATCCTATGGAGGAAAATAGTGTTTTTGTTTTTTAGGTAAGTATCTGGTAGTGGGAGTTGAGGTTCTGGGAGTTGACTCAGGGGTCCCCCAGGGTCAAGGATGCACTCTAGTTACACCCGCAGTGGCACAGGGGCAGATGGGTGCAGGGTGCTGGTTTGGCGTCGGGTGCCCTGTTGTTTTCAAGGGGGATTTTCGGTTTTGGATTTCAGCTGCAGGCTTGGTCCAGGAAGACATCCAGGATGAACCAACAGCTGGGCAGATAAGTTGGAGGGCTCTGGGACATAGGTGCACCTCAGGTTCTCTTCTCCAGGTCGCAGCGCGGCTGGATGCAGCGGTGTCTTTTAAGGTTGGATTTCACCTTACCGGGCCACTCGCGGTTGGGGGGGGTCCCAGTGCAGAGGCTGCAGACGACGTCGGGGAGTCCTGGAGGGGTCAACCCACAGAGTTATAGGACTCTGGAGCGCTGGGGGACATCGCAGGGACCAGTGTGCCACTTGAACTCGGGCTGTAGGTGACGGTTGCAGTAGTGGTTCCAGGCGTCGGGCTTCTTTTTCCTCAGCAGGCACGGAGTCTTTTTTTGGTGTTTCTTTTGAACAGAGCTGCTGTGCGCAGGGGATCCGGTCTTTGTTGAAGGCAATCAATCCTCCCTGGGGTTCTGGTGGTCGTTGGCTACATGGACAAGATGATTTTTGGTGCAGGATCTCTGGAAACTGCAGACGGGCCGGTAGGGCTGGGGCAAAGTCAGTTGTTCCCTGCAGTCTTCTCTGTTGGGCATCTTCTTTCGTCCTTTTTCTTCTTAGGTTGTGGGAATCTGCTTTCTTGGTTCAGGGCTGCCCCCTAAATACTGTATTTAGGGGTGTTTAGGGGTCTAGAGGTCAGTAGCCAATGGGCTACTGACCTTAGGGTGAGTACACCCTTGGTGTGCTCACCCCACGTGGGGGAGTGGGCACAATCCCTAATCCTGAGTGGGGAGTGCCTGCCATCTGCAAGATGGCGGGTACTGAAGAGAGGGCTTACCTCGCCTCCCCCACCTGAGGGGTGGAGTTGACAGAGGTGGGCACACCTTCTGGGCTGGCTAGTTTTTCCTGCCTGTCTTCCCGCCGAAAAGGAGGGGAGGCATGAAGGGGGCCTGCTCCTGCTAGCAGGAGAGACTGTGGGTCACATTACAAAGGCTGCCAGGTCTTTGAAGCTCTCCTGCCACAGATGGCTCTTCCTGGCCTGGGGGAGGTGTGAGCACCTCCACCCAGGAAAGACTCTGTTTTTGGGCTCAGGGAGCAAAGGCTCCTACCCTAGTGGTCGGCAAACATGTTTCGTAGTGGCAGGCTGGTGTGTACCAGTCAGGAAACCCACCAGAGGCTGGTTGTTTTTCAGGGAGCATCTCTAAGATGCCCTGTGTGTGCATTTTTTATTAAATCTCACACTGGCATCAGTGTGGGTTTAATGTGCTGAGAAGTTTGATACCAAACTTCTCAGTTTTCAGTGTAGCCATTATGGTGCTGTGGAGTTCGTAATGACAAGCTCCCAGCACCATATACTCTTAATGGCAGCACTGCACTTACAATACCTAAGAATGGAATTGGACACTTCAGGGTTAGAGGGCTCATGCACCAGTACCCTCATCACTGGTATAGGGCGCCCAGCTAGAGGGGTGACTGATCTATGCAAGGGCAGTGTGTTACAGGCAAGGCACACAGGGATGTGTGCCAAATCGACTCTTCACTTTGTTCTGTACCAAAACACGCAGCCTGCAAAGGCAGTGTGTGTGTGTGTAAAGGTACATGGTCTCTAAGGGTGGCACAATAAGTGCTGCAGCCCTTAGAGGTCTTCCCTGTTCACAGTGCCCTGGGTACATGTGGTGCCATTTAGCAGGGGCTGATCTGTGGCCAGAGATGCCAATTGGGTTAGTTTTGGGGAAAGAATACAGGCCCTGGGAACCTGACTGGCAAGGACCCAGGGCACATCAAGTCAAAAGTGTATCAGTAGTCTGGAAAAAAGTTGGGGGTTACTGCAACAGAACCCCACTTTCCTACACAAGCCCTCCCCTCTCCCCAGCCCAAAGGCCAGTAGACTGGAAGAGTCTTCCAAGTCTTCTTTCTGGCGAGTAAGAGTAGAGGAAGTGGTTGGAAAGTTGCAGGGCCTACTCTGCCTTACATCCTTCTGTCCAGGTCAGTCCCTTTGGGAAGCTGGTCTACCTCAATAGTTTCAGGACCTAATTCAGAAAGCTATTTTCCTAGCTCTTTACCCCATCTTTTTAGGTTGGATTCAGAGATGCCTTCTTCTGCAAATTCTTACTTAGCTAGGGCAAAGTCCAGCTTACCCACAGAGGTCACCCACAGCTTGAGCAACCCCACCAAGACCAATAGGATCAAGGGGCCTAACTTGGTATTTGCCAGAGGGATAGGCCACCATGCCAAGGACAGTGCTGCCATGAAGGCTAAAACCCAGCAGAGGCTACTGACAGATGTCAGTTCCCACAACCACAACTTTAGTTCTTCACTGGTAGTTGAAGTAGCTACTTGGGTTTGGGGGTCCTGTCTGCTGTTTCAGGATGGGGGGTCACTACACTTGGTAGTGAACAACCTTCTCCCACCCGCTGTCTGCCAGCTGAGGAGCCACCAATTCAGGCTGGACAGTTGCCTGACTAGTCAGGTCTTTTTGTTGGCCGATTTTGGAGTTATCCCTTACTGGGATAGAATCTCCCTGGCCAACTGGAACTGTGGCTGACAGTTCTCTACCTTTCCTACAATGTTTCTTCTTTTTCTTTTGGGGCTTAGCTGCACTGCGTGCAGGTCCAGCCCCCCCCCACCCACACTGGTTCCTTGGGTGAGGTCTGGCCCTGGGCCAGTACCTCTTTTTGGCTCAGTCCTACCTCTGGGTGGTCATTCCCATGGAGACAATCAAAGGGGAGGTATTTACTGACTACCACCTTTCCTCAACTAAGGAACCCAATTAGTTCTGGGGGCACTACAGCCATAGGTCTAACAGTGACATCCCCTGAGACAGCCCTTACTCTTGTAGTTTCACCTGGGACATACTGGTTTGAGAAAACAACCTGTCATGCACCACAGTGTGACTGGCACAGGTATCCCTCAGGGCAGTGGCTAGGAATCCATTCACAGTAGGTGGTGGAAGTGTCTACTCCCCTCTGGAATCACCAACTCTCCTTTTGGGCCCATTTTCCAGTTGAAGGCTATGAGGGCTTCCTCATCTGAGGAATCACCCCCTAAAGCTACACTGGAAAACCCAGGAGCTACACTGGGGGCTGTCATTTTTTAGGACTGCTAGGGTCCTTGGTGTGGTTACCTGCCTTTGGGCAGTTGTGACACCATACCCTGTTGGGATCCCAATTCTTACCTTGGTACCCAATTTTAGTTTGTGAGGTGTCTTTGGGCCCTCCCTTCTGGTCAGGTTTGGGGGAGCTACCTGGGACTACTCACTTTTATCTTTTAGGTGACTCACTGAACTTCCTCTGGGGGAGGTTTTGTAACCCCTTTCTTTTGGTCACCCCCAGTGGACGTCCAAGTTACCCTTGCCCTGACCCAATGGCCCGCCTTCTTTGCCAATTCTTGGGGAGAAATCGGACCTACGTCTTCCAGATACTGATGCAACTTTTTATCAATGCAATTACTTAGTAATTGTTCTTTCATAAACACATTATAAAGGCCATCATAATCTTGCACTTTGCTTCCAGTCAACCAGCAATCTAGTGTCTTAACTGAGTAGTCTACAAATTCCACCCAGGGCTGACTCTGGCTTTTCTGAGCCCCCCTGAATCTAATTATATACTCCTCAGTTGTGAGCCAAAATCCCTCAATCAGAGTTCTCTTCATGAGGTCATAAGATGCAGCATCTGCCCCTCTAACGGTCAGACGTCTGTCTTTGGACTTACCAGACAACAGTTCCCAAAGGAGGTGCCGCCCAGTGAGATTGCTTCACCCTTCTGGCTTCACAAGCCCTCTCAAAGGCTGTGAACCACTTAGTGATATCATCACCCTCCTCAAATTTAGGGACAATCCCGTGGGGATTTGGGGATCATAGGATCCTTCCGGCTCTATATTCTTTAGATTGCTGCCACCATTGAACAAGGATGGAGTACATTTTGACTGAGGGTTGAAACAATTTCAGGGCCAAGTGAACAGCTCTCATTATTAGTAGGTTGATATGTTATGTCATTTCTTTCTTGGAGCATGTTTCCTGTATCCGGAGGTGATCCTTGTGTACAACACAGATTAAAAGGGAAACATTCATCTCTGTTGTCTGTGATGAAACCTCCTGGTCAAACGATGTTCAGAGGAGACGCATTTTTCGATTGATACCACAATATAAGAGATTGTTTCGCTTGGAGGGAAAGAATACATTTGTCTTCACATTTGCCCAAATAATGGCTCCACTGGTCTTCTAGATACACTTATAGTGGTCTAATGTGGTGTCAGAAAGATGCAGGATGTCATTTATCCCATTATAGATGACACTTGTCTCACCATTGGATGGGAAGTTTTCATTAGACATTTCAGACCTAAAGATAACAATCTTTTGTCCGAAGAATACACTTTTGCTTTAATGGTATCACTAGTTGTTCTTAGATAATGAAGACATTGCACAAGAGATTTGGTGAATTTTTCATGTGGACCTAAGCAATTTAGAGTAGAGGCCATTATTTGATTGTACTGACAAGTTGGTGCATGGAAGCTTTGATGAACCATTCGTCTAGATACATATAGATGAAGATCTTGAGTTTTGAGAGATGTGCCGTGACCACAGCCATAAAACATTTTTAAAAGTGTCTCAGAGCTGATTTCAGGTCAAATGAGAGTATTTTGTATTGGTTGTTTGCAACCATGAATCTCAGGAATTTTCAGTGCTTTCTGGCTTTTGTAATATGAAAGAACGCATCATGAAGATCTATGGAACCTACCCAGTCCCCTTGATGGATTTGAGGACACATTTGGTGTGATGCTAGCATTCTGAATTTATTCCTCCACATCCATTTCTTTGAAACTTTTAGATCCTGGAAGGGTCTGAATTTGTTCTTATGAGGTTTGATTTTCTCCAAAATGCAACAGGAATACATTCTCTTTCCTCTTTGGGAAAGAGGTACAGGCTCCACTGCTTGCAGTTTATTCATTTTGGTTGCAGAACAATCTTTACTTCTGTTTGCAAAATCTCCAGATCTTGAGTGGATGTTTTTGCTGGAATAGCTGATGATTGATGAATCTGAGACAATAACCAGTCTGTACAATATTCAGTACCCATGCCTCTTTTATTATGGAACTCCACTCTTCCAGGTATTCTGATATACTTCCCCCTGTCGGAGTGGTAAGGAAAAAGTGGAAGCAAGAGATTATGGGAGATAACGAACTAGTGGACCACTAGAGAGCAGCAGCGAGCCGTCAGCAGGAAGACGTCAGTCGATAGTCGTAAGCTACAGCTACAGGAACAACCTACGAGGGACGCGAGAAGCTCCTGTGGTCTGTGGTCTGCTCCTGTGGTCTGCGCCGGGCCTGGAAGACGTCCTTGGCCGGTTTTGAGCCGGGAGCAGAAAGGGAGCAAGGAGGGACGTTTTGTGTGCTGGTGTGCTCACTCCCGAGTCCCAGAGCAGTCTCCCTTGCGGCCGAGGGAAGACGCGGAAAAAGCGGGAATGCCCCGGCGGCGGCGGGAGCCGCAAAGAAGTTTTCGGTAGAGCCGCGGGAGCGCGGCCACTTCGAGGACCACACCGAGGGCTAAGGACATCGTAGGACATCGTAGAGAGACCATAGGAGACTGCACAAGAGCCTTCCCCTGTGCCGCGAACTGGAGGCGTAAACCAAATCGGATCGCGGGGACTCAACCGGTAAGGAGACACAGGGTGGGACTGGCTGAAAAGCAGACTGCAAGGAAAAGTGAGCAGGCGGGCGGAGTAGCGCTGTGAAAATAGCGCCGCCCTGCCACCTTGCTGTCTTGCCGCCCCCGGGACCGTCAGTGCCATTCTTGTCCCCGGGACCGTCAATGCCATAATAAAACAAAAACACCTGGCAACAATTTTTTTTTTTTTATTTAAAAAAAAAAGAAGAAAAAAGAGAAAAAGACTGAATAAATTGTCTAAGCCACTTTTTCCAAAACCTTGCCACTTCTGTCCACCAACGACGACAGACAGAGGGGGGGCAGGTAGCAGAGGATTGAGGGAAGGAGTAGAGGAGAGGAGAGGAAGGTGTGTGTGTGCTGAGCACCAGTAGCATTAGCTACAACAGCTACAACAGGGCCTCCCACATCGCACACACCCTCCCACCTTCCCATCCATCACCAACACATCCTCTCATTAAGGAAGAGGGAGAGCCCCCAAGTTCCAAGGAGTCGCGAAGGGGCCGAAAACAACCTCAACCTCAACGCTAGGGTAGCCTTAGGCAGAAACAATTTGCGCTGCATCACAGACGCCCTGACGGAGGACGAGCCACAGCCCAGAGTAGTAGTCTGAGGACTTAAGAGCACATCAGACCCCTCACAAAGTTGATACCGACAAAAATCAACAAAACCGGCAAAGAGAAGCAAGGAACTGAGACCAGGACTAGCCAAGCACGCTCAAGCGGTTGGGCGGGCAGGTGTGAGCGCTGGAGGTGCGCTGTGACAACCACACCGCCGTTGTAACAGTTCTCTTCAAACACACAGCCGACAAGGGGAAGGCAAGGACTCCAATTCTAAGAACCAAGCCCTGCAACAGTTTGTCCGACAGGCCAGGACCACGATAGCTAGGACACAAGATGAGATCTGGCACTAAAAGGCAAACTAATCCCAGCAACAAAAAAAAACGAACGTAGGAGGAGCTTCGCGCGTTTCCAAGATGGACGTGTGAGCTAAGGGCTCCCGAGACCCTTTCCGTCTCCCGCAATTATCCTGTGAATAATCCTGACTTGGACGACGGGTACTTGTTATTGATGCCCTGCTGATGCCCACATTCTTTTCGAAAATCGATTTGGCCGCCGGACACCGGACTTACTGCACTTTGAACTTTGAGGCCCACATCGTATGCCAACCGGGGGCTCGAGTCCCCGAGGTACCCAGGTGGTAATCGAACAACAATGGCTGATACGCCACGCCCTCTACCCCTGGGTTACTTTCGGTTTCGTTTTCGGTCGTTGTGGTCAGCGACTTGCAGCCGATCGGCGCACCGGCTCTGTTATTGTGGCCAACCTTCAGGCAGCGTTGGATCCCTGCCCTCTCGCCTTTACGAACTTGCCACGGCGGTAATTACTTTGACCAGATCCTAAAGGTCCCGTCGGAGTTTGTTGCCCATCATGGCGGGCAGGGCGGTTGTTGAGAAGCGCACCACCAGAGGCCCGTCCCGGGGTGGGGTTGCCCAATCCCAGACTATCGATCGCTTTACTCGCCCTAAGGGATCCCAGGGCGGGTCGAGTGGGGCCCTCGAGGAAACTGGTGACGGTGCTCCTGAAATTGAGGAGCCAACTATGAATGACGTTATGGGCGCCATTGTAAGTGTCCGGACCACCATGGGCCAGCAATATGAAACCTTGGCAGCTAAGATAGACACGGTGGCGATCGAGGTCACCCTAATCAGGGCGGACTTGGGGAAAACTAATGACCGGGTCAAGTCCATTGATATCAAGACTGTGAGTCTGACCGCGGATGTCTCGGATCTTCAGACCACAGTTTGCAATCTCCGGACGACTAATGATCTGTTTGCCCGTCGGCTGGAGGATTTCGAGGGCCGGGCCAGACGCAACAACGTTCGCATCGTGGGTGTTCCGGAGACCTCCGCGGACCTGCCCGTAGACGTCCTGGTGGAGGACCTTGTGTTGAAACACCTGGCACCGAAGGGCCTCAGTAAACTTTTCGCTGTGGAGCGGGCTCATCGAGTCCCTGGTGGGAAGCCGAAGTTGGGAGCCGCTCCGCGGCCCATAATAGCCAGGATTTTTAATTTCCGGGACAGAGACGCTATCCTGCAAGCCTCCGCACGAATGGACCCACCAAATTTGAGAATGTATCGATCAGTTTTTACCCGGACTTTACTCAGGCGGTGCAGAAACAACGAATGGGTTTCATGGGAGTGAAAAGGCGCCTTAGAGATATGGGACTGAAATATGCTATGCTTTTCCCGGCCCGCCTGAGGATCGAGCATGAGGATCGTGCGTTTTTCTTCGATCGCCCTGAGGTGGCCAGTGACTGGTTAGATACTTTGCCGACGCGCCATGATGGCCCGGAGAGCTCGAGGGGTGCTGAAGGTGGTTTGGCGGAACAGGAGTAGTGGGTCTGCTTTGGCGAACCTGACTTTACGGCAGTGGCTCAGAGACTGTGTTTAATATGGATACCCGGGGGTGAGGGGGAATGGGGAATCTTCCTCCTCTGGGGACTTTTTCTCTCTTTTTGTAGGTTAGTTTAATGGGGCGACAGGCACACTGCAAGTTGGGGTGGCTTTTCGGTCTACCGCAGGGGTGCAGGGAGGGGGGTTTGTGTTTTGTGGGTTCCCTGGGGGTGGTGGGGGGGGTTCTTTCTTTCTTGTTTGTATCGAGGCTGCGCTTTGTTCTATATTTGCTGCTATGTGCTTGTTTCATGGTGGGGGGGCAGACTGTTTACTTCTGGGATGGGGGGTAGGGGGCTGAGGGTGTTGAGCTGGACCGTTAACGGTCTTGGTGACAGGATAAAGCGGGGATAGTACTGCAGTATTTGAAGCGCTCCTCCCCAGATGTGGTTTTGCTCCAGGAGACGCACTTGGTGGGTAATACGTGTCGGGCATTGAATAGGCGAGGTTACCGTTTGGTGGCCCATTCCGGCTTTACCACTGGATCGAGGGGGGGCGGGTATTCTGGTTAGGAACTCCCTCCCCCTGGAGATAGATGGCACGGTGCTGGATGACAAAGGCCGCTACGCGGCTATTACGGGGAGGTGGGAGGGGAAGTTGATCTACATATTGTCTGTCTATGTTCCGCCTGGTCTGCAGTCTACTACATTCACCGATTTGGGGGGGGTGCTTCTGGGGCTGCCTGATGCTTTGCTGGTATTGGGTGGCGATTTTAATTCTGTGGTTAATGGAGAGAGTGACCGTAGCCCCCCCAGGCTTCTTCCCGCATCGCAGTTATGGCTGGGGAAATTTTTGGATGCTTTTGGGCTGGCGGATTGTTGGAGACAGCTGCACCCTGGACAGCTCCAGTACACCTTCCACTCGGGAGCTCATGGGAGTCTCTCGAGACTCGATTATATCCTCGTGCCGGTGGTGCAGTTGGTCTCGGTACGTGAAATAAAGCATTTGGCTAGGGGGATTTCCAACCACTCCCCGCTTTGGCTTCAAATCGATGTACAGCTGGGGGCTGGGGGTCGGATTGCCCCGATCAATCCATGGCATTTTCAGAATCCCAAAATTAGATCGGAGGTGGTCAAGTGTATGGACTTCTACTTTGCTGAAAATGAGGGATCGGTGTCCTCCCCGGTCTCCCTGTGGGAGGCCTATAAAACTGTGATCCGTGGTCAGACTCTGTCTTTGATCGCTGGCGAGAGGAGGCGCAAAAATGAGGAGGTGGTGAGCTTGGAAACTGAAATTGCTGGGTTGGAGGAACAGTTGGAGTCTGGGGTTACACCCGAGCGATTGCACTTTTTAGCTCTTAAGCAATCTGAATACAGGGCTTTGGTGACTGACGCGGCTGAGGCGATGACCCGTGTGCAACAGGGGCGTTTGTATGATGTGGGTGATAAAGCGGGTAAGCTGATTGCTTGGCTGGACAAACGAGACAGACTGAATCGAGTGGTGCCTGTGGTTGAGAAAGTTGACGGTACGCGAGTGGTGGACCCGGTTGAGATAGTCGAGGTGTTTGCCCGGCACTTTCGGGTTGTGTACGCGCCGGTCTCGAACATGCCAGAAGAGGACTCGCGCTTGTTGCTTCGTGATCTCGTGCTGCCTAGTCTCTCGGAGTCGGACAGGGTGCTTATGGAGGCGGACTTTTCCACTGATGAGGTTGCACTTGCTATACGCTCCCTTCGCTCGGGGAAGGCCTCGGGTCCGAACGGTATACCAGTTGAATTATATAAGCTATGCCCGGCCAAAATGGCGCCGTATCTTAGTCGGATGTTTGCGGCATCGCGAGACCTTGGGTCCCTTCCTAGGGACCAGAGGCTGGCGTCCATTGTGGTTATCCATAAAGATGGCAAGCCCCGCGAGCGCTGCTCATCGTATCGACCGATATCACTTTTGAATGTGGAACCCAAGATATTGGCGAAGCTTTTGGCAAATCGATTGGTCACGGTGATTAGCGATTTGATACACCCGGACCAGTCTGGTTTTATTCCTCGTCGGAATACTGCGCTCAATCTCCGCCGTCTTCACGATGTCCTTGCGAGGGCGGGGTCTCTCAATGAACCGGCCATCTTGATTTCCCTTGATGCCTCGATGGCCTTTGACACGGTCGAGTGGCCGTATTTGTGGGCTGCTCTTGCTAAATTTGGTTTCGGCCCGAAGTTCATCGCGTGGGTCAAGCTTCTGTATGAGCAGCCGTTGGCTCAGGCTGTGGTTAACGGCAGAGCCTCGAAGCCCTTTGTTCTCGGACGAGGCACGCGGCAGGGGTGTCCTCTGTTGCCGCTTCTATTTGCGCTCGCGCTTGAGTCCCTTGCCGCGTGGCTCCGCTGGGAGCCCTCACTCAAGGGTATTCGATGGTCCCCTGACTTCGAAGATCGCATATCACTTTATGCCGACGACATATTATTGTACCTGACCTCCCCCCGTAAGTCATTAGGAGTCCTCTTCGACGTTTTGAATTCCTTTGGACGAAACTCCGGTTTAGTTATCAATTGGGCCAAGTCTTGTATTTTCCCACTGACTGGAGACTCCCCCTCTCTGCCCCGCACTTGCCCGATACCGGTTTCTAGAGGTGGCTTTAAGTATTTGGGGATCTATATTTCACTGGAACCCATGGTGCGCTATGAGCGGAATTTGTTACCTCCGCTTGTCCGGCTTCGGTCGGACGTTGCGGCATGGTGTAGTTTACCCTTGTCCCCTTTGGGAAGAGCTGCCCTGTTTAAGATGATGTCTCTTCCCCGTTTTCTGTATGCCGTCCAAAACATGCTTGATCTGGTGCCAGCCAGTTACTTTCGTGAAATCGAGGGCCTCCAGAGGAGACTAGTGTATGCTGGACGGCCCCGCATTGCGTTGGCGAAGTTGACATTGCCCTGGTACGATGGTGGTATAGCATTGCCTGATATTAAAAGATACTACTGGGCATCTCAGCTGAGCGCTGTGAACCATGCCATGTACGGTCCAGCTCCGAATCCTGCATTTGAGATGGATCGGTGGCTGTTGCCCGGGGGTGATTATTATAGGGCGCTCTATTCTCGAGGCGCCAGGAGGAACCTGACGGGTCCCACTGAAGTGGCAGTGCGAGTGTGGGGGAGTGCGACCATGGCTACGGGGTGGGCGGATAAACTGACCAGAGCGACCCCATTGTTTGCCGCTGAGAGACTGGGGGAGCTATGGACGTCGAAGGATTTTGATAGATGGGACCTCATTGGCATTAGTAAAGTGGGCGATCTCTGGGCTAAAAATAGAGTTAAGACCTTTGCTGAATTGAAGCAGGAATATAATTTGAATGACACGGAGTATTTTCGCTATTTCCAGGTTCGACATGCCATTGAATCGGTTTTTCCAGCCGGATCTACTATCCCGGAGTGTTCTCCCCTGGAGGACAGGGTGCTGGACGGGCATGTTCCGGACAGCACTATCTCTCTTATCTATAAAAAACTCATCAATGATCGTTCGGACTTGCTTGTTCAGCTTCGGAGTGCTTGGACTAACGATGGGCTGGAGTTGGATGATGAAGATTGGCAGGCTGCGATATCCTCTCCTAAAGAGGTCGCGATCCCGGCGCGTCTGCGACTCGTACAGCTGAAGATTCTGCACCGAGTCTATGTCACGGGTCCACGATTGATGCATATGGGTTTTTCTGCGGATGGGCTGTGTAGGCGTGGCTGTGGTGTGCTTGCTACTTTCCTCCACATCATATGGGAATGTCCGGAAGTGGTGTCTTTTTGGACTAGAGTGCATGCGGTGATGGGTGAGGTGACGGGCGTTGAGTTGTTGCCTGAGGCCAGGCGCTGTTTGTTGAACATCTGGGAGCCGAATGACTGCACTGCTGCTCAGACTCAATGGGTCACGCTTGGGAACATGGTTGCGAAAAGAGACGTTGCTCAATTTTGGGGATCTCAGAGGGCACCATCAGTTCGCAACTGGGAAGAGCACATGGACTGGTGTATGTTCAGAGAAAAAATTGTGTATGTCTCCCGTGGCAGGCCCAAGAAGTGGGGCAGGATTTGGGACCAATGGAACTCATATCGAGGGGGGATATGTGATCCCCCCCTTACTGAACCTCCCGACACTCCTTGTTCTCCTTGACTGTACGTTTCGGTTTCCTAATTTCCCGTGTTCTACGATTTGTTTCTTGCTCTGTCTCCCCCCCCTTCTCCTGGTATCTCTCCTGTTTTTTAACACTATTCTTTGTTCGCCTCTCCCCGCGCCATATGGAACTGATACTATATTGCAGGGTACAGCCTCGACTCTCGTTTCGATTACGTTTTTTGTTTATTTGTATAAAATGTGAAACCTTTTTAACATCCTTTCTTCCGTAGCATTTTGAGTAATGTCATGCAATATCGCTGCCGGACCTTCGGTTGTCGGCTGATGAGCTGTGTTCTAATGCGCTACTGTTATTTTCTGTGACTGGCCGGACCTGGCGGTTATAGGCCTGTAATTGTAATCCTTTCTTGCTAATAAAGGTTTTTACAAAAAAAAAAAACGAACGTGAAATCAATCCCTAAAGAGTCCTTAACTTCGCCATCAGACGAAGAGAATGAGAGAACAATGGAGAGGCAAGACCCGGGAAAGTCAGTGACGATACCGGGAAAGTTGGTGGCAATACCGGAGAACCCTTGTTTACCGACACGCATTCAAGGTCAACAGAAAATTAACACATTTTTCTTTTTGAAGGACCCGGTTTCAGCGATTTTCTCCGTCACAGCAGAGTCACAAAATCTCCCGAGCCCAATACTCCTAGAGACAACTAAATAGTTCAATGCAACAAGGGCTGCAAACAAGGAAAGTGCGCTAAAAAATCGAAGCACACAGGAAAATTTACAAGGCAATCCCGAAAACATAGGGAAAACCAACAACATGGATAAACAGACAGAAACAGTACAGGTCCAAGTACACAACGTTTTCAGTCCCTCTGAGATAACAGATACCATTCAGGAAGGCGACAATAAACTCTCAACTAGCTCACATGTTCAAGAAACAAAGGCCCAAAAGAACTCTAAAATGTATTTGTCATCAACGCAAGACCAAGAATCGCTAGAAAGCCTCTTTGCCAAATCAAATCTAGAAAACACAAGTCATAAAGAATATACCAATAACAAGAAACTGTCATGTATTCCTATAGGTTCTGAATCAATCCCCCTATTCCTGACCCTATTCTGGTTAAACTAACTATCAAGTTAACTAACAGTCAGCCCATGAGGCAAGAAAAGCCCCCATGATGCAGATACCGTTATCTGACGCAGTCACACTACGGCACAGGAACGTGTTATCTGATTAGGTCATAACGCTTGAGATCTAATTAGACAAGCGACATTCCTCCAGCCCCTGATAAGGCATACGACGTTCTCATAACAAATCAAACCTATGACAACCTGGAAAATCCGTGCGGCCATTGTTTTGATTTCACAGAGAACTTCAGTAAAAGAATGTGCTAACGAGCAAGTCGTATGACATCTTTATTGACGTATCTATGTCCATCCTTATGTCAATCTCGGCACCTTTAAGGTATAAATATTGCCGATCTTGCCCTATGCAAACACACGCGTGGTGACAAGACGGAGCAGCCATACTTGCCGAAGCCCAGAAGCAGAGCAGACCCCGCTGGCAGCAGCCCCGCCTTCCTGACGCGCTGAGAGACGCGCTGCTATCTCCTACCGAGAGACCCAGCACCGGCGCTTTCGGGCAGCCCTCGTAGGCAGCCTAGAATATCGAGAGCAGAGAAAGAGATACCATTCCTCATTCATCCTAACTTCCAGGTACAGAACTGAATAACCCCTCACAGAGAATTCTTTAGTTATTCACTTGGCAAAAACAAACTTAACTTAAACTGTAACTTTCTATTCCCGCCCACGCATTAGACTTAGGTCAGGTACACGGGGTAGGCGTATTTAGAAACACCAGTTGAGTACGTTTAGTCAAATGTATATGTGTATGTAAATATATTTTAATCATTTTAAACATCATATGGCTCAGAAACCATATCAATGTTTTTACAGTATTATTTTATACTATTGCTTTTAATGTATGCACTTTACTTAACTATAAGTATTGCAATAATATCGATCCATTTCTCTTGTACGAGAAAAGAGACTGATCAATAAATAACACCTTTTTATTGAACACGCCCGTCTCTTCCTTTTCTCTACAATCTGATGAGACTAAGAATGCACGTACTGATTGAGTAAAATAATTGCCTTGTGCTCACACGACTCTGGAGATACACTCTTGATTAGGGGAGAGCAAAGTTGTCATGTTCTATGGTTGTCAGAAACTAAATCCCTTCTTGTCTAATCAGGGGAGTTAATTCTTTCCTGAACATTCGAGAAAGTTTCTAGCGAACTCTGAGCTACGCTGGCAAACCCAAAACTTAAGTCTAGTATCGACAGTAGTAGACCTAGTTAACGTCTGGCCTAGGCCTTTACTGCTGTAGGTATTATTCCAATGCGCAGAGCCTATTGGGAAGATAGGAACTACACTACATGGCGCCCAACGCGTTTGGAAAGGGCGATAAAACTAACGTAAGACATTTAGAGTAACTCAGTCGTGCTTTCTCACTCAGACCCCTTTTCCCAAATACTCCAAAGACGTCTGGAGTGGGTGAAAGGTAATATCCTCCAAAACCTCGCAGGAGGGAACTCCTATGTAAGGTTCTTGGTTTAGTCAACGTTGAAGGATACACTGTTCCAAAATATTGTGCATCTAATCTCTGTTTCCATAAAGAAACCTGATCTGCAAACAAACATAATACCATCCTGTCGGTAAAATGGGAGACAGTGATGAAGAAAGAGAGGCAGTAAGATTAGCAGCTGAAATAGTAGCAGCTGATACGGCAGCACTAGATGCGGACGGGGATATAATACTTATCCCGGTCGCCAAAAGGAAATCTATAACCTTAAAACTTATAGAAAATGGACTGACACCTAGAGGTGGCACAGTCATATTCGTAATTGAGGCACACGAATATCGGCAGACAGAGGTATACTATTCATGGATACATTTTCCAGCAGCAAATGCTGTAACAAAGTACTTCCACTATTACAAAATAGAGGTTCCACCAGACATTTACACTCCTTTCGAGGAGGTGGAAGTACCACTCAAATTCCAAGAGCATTTGCTCTTATTTGATGGCGCCCTAATACATAATAATCACATCACCAGGCTCGGTCCTTTAGGTAGACCAGGAGCAACGTGGCCGGTCTTAGCCGGATACACACCACACCCAGACATCGAAGGAATGTCTACAGGAGAGCTGTTAATACAGCTAAAACAATTACTAAAAATTCATAGACAATTAGTCCAGTATGTAATGCGGACTTCAACAATTCAGCCAGCGATTAAACTTCCACAGCTGACCCCTCACCAGGGGAACACAAATAAAATCACACCACAGAACATCCAATCCTGCCTAGGTAAAGTTCCGGCTAAACGGGAACAGATACCATTCTGGTTGGCACAGAAAATCACCCAAATAGAGGCGGTGTTTCCTGACACCACCCCGCTAGAAAAACACAGGATTCTGACTATATGTCTCCCAATGGGAATCGCACCACACATAGAGGACTGTGACACTTGGGGTACAGTCTTTGCTTCAATCTACACAAAAACGCACGGTGTTCCATCCATTTCGGTAATACCAGATGTGCTAAAACAAATTCAAGACGAATACGGTCCAGAACCTGCTTTAACTCTTGGTATGAAATTACTGAAAGACTTCAAGCAGGTCTCGGCTATATTATTAGCCAATATAAAAGGTGAAGCAGTAAACGTGGCGATCCGCCAGAGGTTAAAAGAGACAGATATACCAGACCAACCAGCTGAAATTGCCAGAATCATAGAAAAATCTTATGAAGAACTAGGTAGAGATAGTTTAGGTGGAATACCAGTAAAACCGCAACTGGCTGAAAGTCCAGAAAAAATATTTTTTAATAATAATTCACCAAAAAAGAACTGGGATGGAAACAAACAATCCAATCCAAAAGAAAAGAAATTCCAGTCCCGAGGAAGGTCTCCTAGGCGAAGGGAGAAATCTCCGAACCAGAGACATAGGTCACCCCAGAGTGACCCCTCTGGGAAAAGATATAACCTTAGAAATAGGGATAATATTAAAAAACCTGATAGATATCAAGACATTGATACACGTCCCTCTCAATCTTTTCAGAATTCCTCGCAGAAATCGGAAAGAAGAGGACGATCAGAACAAAGAGAAGAGCACGCCAAGTCCAAAGACAAGGAACCTGCTCAGCTAAAAAAGAAATTAC
The DNA here is from genome assembly GCF_964261635.1 of Lissotriton helveticus. Lineage (NCBI taxonomy): Eukaryota > Metazoa > Chordata > Amphibia > Caudata > Salamandridae > Lissotriton > Lissotriton helveticus. The sequence continues at coordinate 103,505,839 of NC_136063.1, forward strand.
AATTTCCAAAAAAGAAGGTAGCCAGTATCAAGGTAGTTAACAATGCCGAGAATACTGAGGACACAACTGAAAAACGGAGAGTGGGCTCAGACAATGCTAGACAGCGCAGCAGAAGTGAGCATAGCTCGCAAAGTCCTTATGAATCATCTGGAGACAGTGGACACGAATGAATATCTTCAAGTGGAAACTGCAGACACCAGAGTTAGCAAACCCCACAAGATATACAAGATAACATTACGTATAGAGGGAGATAAGACTAGGAAAATAAGGGGACTATTTTGGGATAACCTTTCCAAGGGTTATGACATCCTTCTAGCTGAAAAAGACTGGCCACCAGAGTTTGTCAGGGAGTGCCCTCATGGCGAAGAAGTAATTATGCCTGCCTTCTCGAATCAAATCCCGATTCATAAAAAATACACACTTGCTAGAAAGTGGGCAGTGGCCTTAGCACCTGCTTTATATAAAAATCATGTAGGATGGGATGAGGATTCTCCTCCTCACAAAATCCAGTTAAAATCACAACCTACTGCACAAAGGCAGTACCCAATTAAGCAAGAAGCTAAAAAACAGGTAAATGAAATACTAGATCAGCTAGAATACCAGGGGGTGATTGAAACTTGCACCTCACAAATGAACAATCCTTTGTTTCCGGTCTCCAAACCAGACAATTCATATCGTCTAGTTTTGGATTACCGACACCTTAACACATGTTGCAAAACCTTTGCAGTGCAAAACTCACACAGTGCTGCACTAATGAATAACATAGTGCGCAAAAAATACAAAACAACCTTGGACATCTCCAATGGATTCTTTTGTCAAAACATAGCACCAGAGAGCAGATATTTAACTGCATTCTCAGTAAATGGCACTCAAAAGCAATTCTGTCGGTTAGCCCAGGGGTACAAGAACAGCCCGGGGGTATTCTCAGCGAGAGTAACAGAATTACTACAACTATATGATGATGAAGCATTATCTTATGTCGATGACATTTACTTAACAGACGATGACTTGGAGACTCACTTAAAAAGAGTGAACACCATAATACTTGGGTTCGCAGCAGAGGGTTACAAATTCAACTTTAAAAAATCCAGAATTGCCCATCTGACAGTCCTATTCTTAGGATATGAGTTATCAAGTGAAGGCAAAAGCCTGGCTGACAATTTCCTAGAGAAATGTGCCGTAATCCAAGCTCCTAAAACACTAAAAAACCTACAGTCAATTCTAGGCTTCCTAAATTTCGGAAGAACATACATTGCAAATTACGCAGAAAGGGTCAAACCCCTTTATGATCTAATTAAACCAGACTTTAAAAGATCCAATTGGACTCAAACACACACAGAAATTTTGAGATCCTTACAAACAGACATGCTAATTAAAACAAAATTAGAAACACGTGATAACACACGCAATCTTGTGATTCGAGTCATCCCAGGGAGATGCGGATTCACATACCTAACCTCAAATGAGGGAGAAAAGGTACCAATTGCATTCAAATCACACTTGTACACAGAAGCTGAACAGAAATTCAGTAATACAGAAAAAATCATTCGTGCAGTTCAAACCGCAATAGCTAGAGAAAAAGAGATAGCTGACGGTAGACATATCACAGTCAGAACAGCAGAATCAGCCTTTGAGGCACTAACAACACCGTGTAATTTACCAACAACAACATTGAATCCGGAATGGATACAATGGGTGAATTCAATCACAACGGACAAAGTATACTACTACTTTGATCCAGAACTAGAAGAATTAAAAAATCTAAAATATGAAAAGACGTATCCTCTGCCAATCGACATTCTGCCTCTACGACATTACGCCTGTGTAATCTATACAGACGGACATGCTCAACCCTCCGTTTGGGGAGAACATGCATACAACCCCACATGTGAGATTACAAAAGAAGTGTGGCGCGGAGGTAAACTAAGACCTCTATTAACAAAATCACACTCAGTAGAAACTAATTCAGAACTACAAACTGAAATAATAGCATTAAAAATGGCGCTAGATAATGCGGATCGCGAATTCCCGACACTTATAGTGTCAGATTCATATTACTGCGTCAAAGCATATAACAAGGATTTGCAGACATGGATTCAGAACGGTTACAAAGATGACACAGATGCACCAATAAAGCAGAAATTGCTCTGGGAACAAATAGCTCTTTTACAAAAAGAACTACCAAAGACTCACGTGACACACTCACTGAGTCATCAGCGTGATGGCGTTCACGTTGTAGGGAATTCATTGGCTGAAACAGCCGCAGCGGCAGCCACTAAATCGGCTCCCGTAGTTCGAAAAAAGCGTACATTAAAATACATTGACGGTGAAACAGTGCTGGCGGTGAAAACGTCATCAAAAGGCGACTGCTCAGCGTTACCGATCAACTATCCACTCAATTATACATACATAATCGATGCAAACTCCGTCCCCTTTGCTCGAATCCCTGGAGTGGGGGATAGAGTGATTCCAAACATGGACAGGAGAAGCTTGTTAATCGCAGACGCACACATGGGCGAGGGTCTCAGACACCATAAAATAAAAGATTCTGTGGAAGAATTACAATCACGGTACTGGTGGCCAGGCATGAGCCTGCATTACACCATGTTTCTAAAAAACTGCCCAAACTGCAACAGAGATCGCAGTGGGGAGAGAAACAGTTTAATACCTCGTCGTATCAAGGCAGATAATATGACCAATAAAAAGCAGGGCTTGCGATTAACATATACAGGCTAGTTTCCACTTATAATGTAGATCACCGGCACTCGGCTGACGTCCGGACTGTTATACAAAGATTTGCGAGTCTAAATGGCATATACGCTAAGAGCATGCTACGTTCGACCATTGTTTTCACTCAAGCCCACCAGCCTGGGGGGAAACATGGCCGAATGAGCACAGTCCAGCGGGAATCTTCTCACTTCCTTCCTGAGGGTACGGGATGGTGTAAAGAAAAAACCAAGGCAGAAAGCAATCTATAATGGAAAGGATATTAGGTTCGGGAGCTGGGTGGGTCAAACATCTAATAAGTGTCCAACATAGTCTAAATAACTTGCCAAGAAATTCTCTGAAGGGATTCAGTCCGTACGAATTATTATTTGGAACTAGAATGATTATCTCTGACCTCGACAGTCAGACTTCAGTGGTTAAAGAAAAAAGCTTTGATGTCAAAGACCGTTTGGCTATTTTGCAGGACTTAAACAAAACAGGAAAAGACCTGAGCAACATACAGTTGAAACAACAGCCAACAACCACTGAAGAATCACCACCTGTCCCAGCAAGACCTGTCTGGATTCCAAAAGTCGGGGATCTAGTCAGGGAGAAGATCGCGGTAAAGAAGGAATTTGGGCCTTCTTACAGAAAAGCAGTTCCTGTCTTGTCTGTCAACGGGACAAGATCAGTCGTACTACCGCCGCTTGCTGGTAAAAAGGAGAACCGAGTTGTATCCATCGACCTGGTAAAACCACAACATGTGGCCGATAACAAACAGTAGGCCAAGTGGACTCCCAATAAGTAGCAGAACACCAAGGTTTGCTACCAGTACAGAGGTCCTAACGAAGAGGCTCATCACATTCGAAACGCCTACAGAAGAACAACAAGGACTATGCAACAATGCAATAGAACTGAGACCTCTGAAAACCCAAATAAAAACATTTAGCAGAGACACACCAATCTATAATGAAGTACCAGGTGACAATTCAAGAAACAAAAATACTGAACCAATTGGAACAATTGACAGAACTGCATCCGGCTACTTCATCAACTTCGATGATTCCTCTGAAAGCCTCAGTGAATCAAAGACACAGCCATCATCAAAATCCTTTAAAGACAAAGCTAAGGAACTTTTGAACCAACTGAAAGAAACATATCTGATTTCTCCATGGATTGAATTTTGGGTGGGTTTTGGTGCATTTATCCTCATACTTTGGCTCATCATGGTATTAACTTTGGGACGCTTCATTGAGGGAAAATATGCTAAAATGGACACAGCAAGTCAGAACATCAACTTGGTCCTCAAACCACACACATCTTCACACGTCGAGAAAAGAGAACTTTCTTCAGCCAACTTCACAGCCAATCCTATACCTGGTGGGGTAGCCTGGGACAACACTGACTATGAAATTTATGGTCCGGTCGAGATCCTGAAATATCCACACCAAATCAAGATCTCCTTGAGTGACTTTGCAAAACCAAACTCATTTGCTGATGATTGGGACTTCGAAAGCATTAATAACATGATGTCTGACTTAGTAATGTCTGCTAAATTTACAAAACATGATTATTTGCAAGGTTCTACAAATTATGATAGTATGTATTGCTATAACCACTATGGTAACCATTTTTTACATAAATCTGCACAACCTAGAAATGTTTTAAATTATAATCAATGGGAACATTGTGCAACACCTCCAAAAGGGAGCTCAAGAACCGTTTACGACAAATATTCATATTTTTCAGGTTTTAACACAAGTAATGCTGAAACATTTTATTTTAAATTGTCAAACAAGACAGGGATGAAAACCATGATAACCAACACAAAGTAGATATATTCAGATTCATTCTTCGAAGAAATGAATACTTTAGGATTTAATTATTGGGACAAAAATGTTGATTTGAAAAGTGTTTGGGGTACAAAAGAATGGCAAGTACAGGGTTTAGAAGCTTTGTTTAGAGCTTGCATGATCCCAGAACAAATGATATTTTTAAATGACACTGTTCAACAAACCACCTGTCTTGGCCTAGCCAAAATCAAAGATTTAAATAAACCGTCTATTCCAAAGCCAACAATGTTTAGCAACAGCTCTGATACGGATGAAGAGATAGACGTAAACCATATATTAAACAAAAACAGAACACATCCTGATTGGAAACAATGGTTAATCTGGCCCACAGATACAAATAACTGTCAAGACAGATTCCTGAATAAAACACAGGGGTTCAAAATGACCAGGCCAGACCCTAGATATCCCCAAAGACATCACCCAGGGATAATAACAACCTACAGTGTGGGCAAATTATGCCTTCAGTGGCTACAAACTTCCACACTGCCTGAAATTAAGCAACACCTAACTTTACTTACTGATGGTGCTGACTTGCGTGATTTCATAATGGGACCACGCAAACAGCGTCAAAAGCGTTTCATAGCAGCCTCTGTATATGCAGCATACAATGAGGCCTGGAAGGTTAATCAAATTGAAACAGCAGAGAGAATACGGGAAATTGACCGTATTAATTTGGAAAAATCACTTTCTGTAGTGGACAATGGGTTAATGACTCTGTCCTCCAGAATTTTTTCATTGGACAGCATTGTGTCTTCAGCAATCGATATATTATCGCAAGACTTACTGTTATTACAACATGGTCAGTCACAATTGCGTTCTATTGTACAGCTTGGCTGGACGTTACAAAATCTGCGTTCAGGCTATGTGCCTTGGCGTTTAATCAACACAACGTCGCTATTCCAAATCTTTAACCTTACTGATAGACAAATCGGTATGGCGCAAAAGGGTGCTGATTATACAATCTTGAGCATTGAAAAACTAGAAAGATTACCAATGACAATGTCAGAACGACCTGTCAGTGAATGGATAATCCACGGAATCATAAATATTCCAATCTCAACCTTCAGGTTTCAATACTGCCAAAAATATATACAGGCTGGCATGTACGAGAAATTGGGGAAGGGGTACCTTAAAACAACTTGGAACCTGCCCTATTCACATGCATGTGTCAGTAATAAAGGACAGAAAGTGTTTCTTAGTGGCAACAATTGTGCTATGTCACTAAGCGGCACGCTTCTGTGTAACGGAATTAGTTTGCATGGAGCCTGTGAAGGGAATTCATACAACCTTTCATGTCACCAGCAAGGCGCACCTGCAACTGAAATAGAACCATTCTTTCAAAGACTCTATAATGGGAGTTACATTCTTATTGTAGACCGCAAATGTTGTAGTCTTATGCCCGGGACTCCTTATCTAGTCACTACGACTGCGAAGGTCAAGTGCTGTGGACGTTCTTTGTTCCCCAGCTCCTTTCCAGACAGGGAGGCAAGGGCATGGCCCAGTTTGAAAATTACTTCTATTCGAATAGATACTTTAAGCAGAATGAAAACAGTGCTTCTTCAGACGCCTACAAGGCTCACGTCATCAAAAGAAACGTATGATCTACAAGTCGCAAGGACGACTGCAGAGATACATACATTATTATCAACTAATTCCCCCGTACATTTCGCGGAAATCCTGAGCGAAATCTTAAATATTTCTGATACCACTGGGGTCTCAAAGGTATTTAAGACAGTATTTTCGATGGCATTAACACCATTCAAAGCCATACTGGGTATTTTTCCAGATTTCGTCCATTCGATTTTTGGCGGACTTCCCCTGATCCTGGGACTAATTGCAGGAATCCTATTCTTAGTCCTTATTTTTCGTTATGGCAACCCATGTCACAGATCAAACTCTCACGACGATGGAAGATACAATCCTAGCCATTGGATACCGGGACCGGATATCAAAAATCCTGGGACTCTCCCGGCTTAGAGACCTGAACATGACTTGGTTTCTATCATTTCGACCAATGTGGCAAAGATGTGTTTTACCTGTATTGAGATGTCTGCTATGCGGAGAAGAATGCGTGTTAGACACCTGTCTGACGCTACAATCGGATGCGCCAGTGGATGCAGATACATTGTTGGTTCCTACCAAGGTTCACGCTTTGTGCTGCCCTCAAAGGCTGCCAATCCTGATGACGGCATTCGTGGAATCTTCACCACTACGATTGAAGAGTAGTGAAGTTCAAGATGAAAGCAGCATTGATCAGGTACGACCTTCTGTCAGCAATGCAAATCAGAATGTCAATGGAGACAATCATGCGCACGAATGCATGGTTACACCTATTTCCGACTTAGTGGAACTTTCCCATGAAGCTGTTGACAGTTTTTTCGAAAGCCTTAATGATATGATGTTCTCTCCAGAACAGAAATAGAGACTTTTGAGCAAGCTCGCACACGGCGTTCCCTGAATTCGGCCTTCAACTTTAAAAATAAAGTCACATGAACAATTTTTCCCACCAGTTCACGGACAACAATTTTTTAGCAGCCCCAAATTATTTTTTACAAAATTTTCGGGACACTTATCTTCTGCTTAAAGTAAGAAACTATTCCTAGAGAACTAAGATTTCTATTTTTAGATACTTTATAAACTTTAGTTGCCCGCTGGTATGTTCACAAATATTTTATTATGTGATGAAATGGTCTCGAACTTTCTTTCTGTATAGCCATATTAAGAGCCATTTCATGTGTATTTCTCATATACCAAATAAGCAATAATGTCTACAAATGCGTGTTTACTTTAGCGTTTAATTCATAGCTTAAGTGCATACAATATATATGACTGCAATTTTTCAGTATATTTGAAAATTTCAAAATGCATTTATGTATTTTGGGGTGGTGAGGTATACACAATACTCTATAGTATGTTGTACTATGTTATACTATGCATAGATTAGTAAATATGACCATAGTTAGCGTGGAGTGGGTGTCATGTATTCCTATAGGTTCTGAATCAATCCCCCTATTCCTGACCCTATTCTGGTTAAACTAACTATCAAGTTAACTAACAGTCAGCCCATGAGGCAAGAAAAGCCCCCATGATGCAGATACCGTTATCTGACGCAGTCACACTACGGCACAGGAACGTGTTATCTGATTAGGTCATAACGCTTGAGATCTAATTAGACAAGCGACATTCCTCCAGCCCCTGATAAGGCATACGACGTTCTCATAACAAATCAAACCTATGACAACCTGGAAAATCCGTGCGGCCATTGTTTTGATTTCACAGAGAACTTCAGTAAAAGAATGTGCTAACGAGCAAGTCGTATGACATCTTTATTGACGTATCTATGTCCATCCTTACGTCAATCTCGGCACCTTTAAGGTATAAATATTGCCGATCTTGCCCTATGCAAACACACGCGTGGTGACGAGACGGAGCAGCCATACTTGCCGAAGCCCAGAAGCAGAGCAGACCCCGCTGGCAGCAGCCCCGCCTTCCTGACGCGCTGAGAGACGCGCTGCTATCTCCTACCGAGAGACCCAGCACCGGCGCTTTCGGGCAGCCCTCGCAGGCAGCCTGGAATATCGAGAGCAGAGAAAGAGATACCATTCCTCATTCATCCTAACTTCCAGGTACAGAACTGAATAACCCCTCACAGAGAATTCTTTAGTTATTCACTTGGAAAAAACAAACTTAACTTAAACTGTAACTTTTTATTCCCGCCCACGCATTAGACTTAGGTCAGGTACACGGGGTAGGCGTATTTAGAAACACCAGTTGAGTACGTTTAGTCAAATGTATATGTGTATGTAAATATATTTTAATCATTTTAAACATCATATGGCTCAGAAACCATATCAATGTTTTTACAGTATTATTTTATACTATTGCTTTTAATGTATGCACTTTAATTAACTATAAGTATTGCAATAATATCGATCCATTTCTCTTGTACGAGAAAAGAGACTGATCAATAAATAACACCTTTTTATTGAACACGCCCGTCTCTTCCTTTTCTCTACAATCTGATGAGACTAAGAATGCACGTACTGACTGAGTAAAATAATTGCCTTGTGCTCACACGACTCTGGAGATACACTCTTGATTAGGGGAGAGCAAAGTTGTCATGTTCTATGGTTGTCAGAAACTAAATCCCTTCTTGTCTAATCAGGGGAGTTAATTCTTTCCTGAACATTCGAGAAAGTTTCTAGCGAACTCTGAGCTACGCTGGCAAACCCAAAACTTAAGTCTAGTATCGACAGTAGTAGACCTAGTTAACGTCTGGCCTAGGCCTTTACTGCTGTAGGTATTATTCCAATGCGCAGAGCCTATTGGGAAGATAGGAACTACACTACAAAACTAGCGGAAGGAGCGGACACGGGAGGAATACCAAGCCAGGAATTCGTCAGGGAGATAGAGTCTGAAAAGCCCACTTCAATCAAATACACACCAAAGCTGGCTAATACAATCAAGAAAAAAACAAAAAGATCACTAGACTTCAACCAATCGACAACCGTATCTCCTTCTACAAAGGGGCGTACACGCGAGCTGAAGGCCTCCACACCACGAAACATAAAAGACCACGACAGTAGCCGAATAATTTTAATTGACGATACCAGCACTACTAGTAACGAAGCTACAAACCAAGTCCAGACGGACCACATTCTAATCTCATCGACAAGCATGATCGAACAGCCTAGCGCGATAACAGGTAACAGAGCCGATCCTCAATACAACCAAAATTGGGGGAAATCCCTAATTAGTACATTGGACCAGGCAATAAAGGCACTAAACTTCCAATCTGACAAAATGGAAGTACAAATAGATCTGATAAACATCATTGCCGAGCACATTTCCAAAATAAGCTCTAAAGTCGACACAATACTAACCTCATTACCCAAAAAAGAAAATGGGGGTACCAACGCAAATAAAAGCAAAAATCGTACAAACTCAGGAAACGGACCCCAAACAAAAAATCAGACAAAATTTAGTCGCTGTAACTATGGCAGCATAATTGAAAAACTGGCCACCCTACCAGAGATACTAACTGATATCCTGGGTGTAGTCAAATCAACCGGCGAACTAAACAGAAACCGGGAACAAACGAACGGTACACACAAGGAAAGAACTCCAAACGGTCAACCCGGAAGACAAACCCAGGAACAACCCCCCAATAGGGTAGAGAAGAAAATAGCTAATGGACAAGACAAAGGGTTGTTGGAAAGCCAAGAAGAGCAAATTAACGAAGGCTTGCCAACCCTTCTGACCGAACATCAGGACAAATTAACAAAACGTCAACGAAAAAGAGCTAGGAAGGCTCGGCCCAAACAAAACAAAAAATCCACCGGTGTCCTGGACCACATCTTTCCAATGTTTAGAAAGAGACCAAGCCAAGATCCTGAAGAACAAAAAGACAGGCACAAAAACCCGGAAAGTACTCAATATCAACGAAACCCGGAAAGGGTAAGCTTTTCCTTTGAAAATTCCGCAAAGACGGAAGAAACACAAAAAACAGAACCAAAAACCCCTAACGGGCCAACAAGGCCCAAACAACCAATCGAAGACAAAACCAAACCCAGACGCAATACTAAAGAATCTCCAGGAATAGTATCTTATGCTGACCACGGCCTAATTGCCGGGGACAAAGATAAGGTCATCCATACCATCATTGGCAACTTACACCCCACTTTTTCAGTATCCGAATCAAAAGAGGAGGAGGAAACAAGTAAACCGGACAAAAAGCACCAGATCAAAAATGCAAGCATGGCCGTAAGAGAACAAAAAACCTTACAACACGATCATGATCTGAGAGCTTTAAAGATTATGACTAACGCAATAGGCAGGTGTGTCACAACAAAACAAGATCTTCGCGAACCTGTGGAACCAGCTCAATGTACAGGAATCAGATTAATGAAGCAAACAAAAACCAGTAGGGAGACATTATTCGTCCACGAAAAAGAAAGCGATCCAAAATTAAGGACTCCAAGTGCTAAAAATCCCACAGAATCTCAATCGAACAACATGAGATTAACATCAGAGGAAATTGAACCAGTAATAACATTTATGCCAGAATTTGAAACAAAGGCAAAACACGACATCCTCAACAGAGGAAATATCTTAAAATTGTTCAAGGAAATTCCAGCCCTAAAGGGAATTGTTTCCCAAGACATGGAAACTGTAGAGTTCCAGCAAAATAGAGCAAGGCCAGGAATAGAAAACTCAGTTACCACTTGGAAATCAAAGGAGTTAGCAGCACAAATCTACGCACACAAAGAAACATTTGAGAACTGGGGAACTAAAATACTTCAACACAAGCAACCGAAATACCCTTATCCTTTACAAAACAGCTCGGATTATCAAAAGGACAAGGAGCCCCAAAGGCCCCAAATGAAATCATGTTTACAAGCAGCTAGAGCAACCTCCCCAGAAAAAGGAGCAAACTCAAAAACCGGATTAAAAAATCGATCACTCATTTACCGGCACCAAGGCGGTAACCAAGACTGGTCTTGGATCCCATCTGTACTAAGCGAAAAGGGCTCCTAGAACTGACAAAACAACTATACTCAGAAAACAAGTAACTGGCAGACAAAAGTATAAAACAAGTGGAGACCAAATTAAACTATGCTCCTGGAACGTGCATGGCTTCAATTCCATGGAGCAGGACCATAAAACCCAAATAAGAAGGCTACTACAGAAATTAAAATCAGAAGGGGCCCCGGCGCCAAATGGCATCCCAACCGCAGTCTACAAAACAGACACGGATTTCTGGGCGGACCTATTAACTACACTATTCAATGACATCTTAAAAAAAGGAATCCTTCCAGAAACATGGAGAGGTAACATCATCCACCCAATTCACAAGAAAGGGGATCGGAAGGAGCCTGGAAACTATCGTTTAATTTCATTAATTGACGTAGAAGCAAAGCTGTATGCCTCATGCCTGTTGAAAGAACTGCAGGATTGGGAAACCTCAACAAAAATAATACCTAGGTTTCAAATCGGATTCAGAATGGGGATGGGGACATCAACCAACCTGGTTACCCTGTGCCTACTAACCGACAACGCCAAAAAAAGAAAACACCACCTATATGCGTGTTTCGTCGACATAAAATCAGCATTCGACCACGTAAGTAGGCCCAGGTTGTGGAGCAAATTAAGAGGTTGGGGGATGCCGGAATATCTAATAAATGCAATTTCAAGACTATACAGAGAGACATGGGCCAAGGTCAAACTAGGTAATGGTAGCAGCCTTACCAACAAAATTGAAACACAAGACGGACTAAAACAAGGCTGCATCCTCGCACCCAGTCTCTTCAACCTATATCTTGCCGACATCGGAAGAAAAATAGATGGAATAGAAAGTCATGCACCGAAACTAGGCAACGTTCCGATACCTATTATGCAGTACGCCGACGACATAGTCTTACTAAGCAAAACACCGGTTGGGCTGCAACGCCTAGTGAATACGCTGGTTACGTACTTAACTGAGGAAAACCTGGAGCCGAACAAAAACAAAACCAAAGTGCTTCGAATTACGGAGTGCAAGAAACTGAAATACACATGGACAATTAATAATTCTCTCCTTGAAGAAGAGGACTCGTACAAATACCTGGGGATGACCATCGAGCGGGGTAATACAAAAAAGAAGCACATTCAGGTACTAAGAGGGAAAGCGCAATCTTTAATATACGCATACAGACAACTGCAAAAGACTGTGGGTGGTCCAAACTATACCCACTTACTAAAAGTCATGGCCGCCCAAATAATCCCTACCTTGTCTTACGGACTAATCGGATGGCTTGGGAGCGAATCGGTAATCTTAAACAGCCTTCAAAACAAAATATACAAAGTGGTGTTTGGGTTGCCAAAAACAGCATCGGCAGCCCAAGTTCGACTAGAATTCGGTTTACAAAACCAAGACATTAGGTCAAACTCCACATTTGTAAAATTTTGCCACAAGATCCGATCCGCACCCAGTGACTCCTTGGACAACTTGTGCTGGGAGGAAATAAACCTTTTAGTAGAAAAGCCTAACACCACACATTGGGGAGAATTCCTTAACCAGAGTTTGTTAACCCTGGGACTCAACGAAGTGTGGAAAAAAAACATCGACCACAAGCAGTTTTGCAAAATAGCAAATGGTTCAGCAAAAAAGATCTCCTTGGTCAAAGACAAAATAATTCTAAGCAAACGGAGACACGCCTGGACAGTAGTAAACTCTTATTCCATCCAAAAACCGCAAGTTTACTTAGCCCAACACTACTGTCAGCACTTAAAAAAAACTCTAATAGCGTACCGCCTGGGCATGCATTTCACAAAAGCCCTAATGCCTTCCTGGAAACGAAAAAAAGAAAGTGCAAACTGCAGACTATGCGGATACAAGAACGAAACAGTGCAACACATACTATGTGTATGTCCTGCACTGCAAGCCCTAAGAAGAAGATATCTGCGGGAAATCTTCAACACACTGAAAATCCGCACATGCAGACAGGCGGTCATACGATGGTTAAGCGGTTCCTCCCCACACTATCATGTCGGGGAATCAAATTCATGTCCATGGCAACAAAACAGATATTAGAAAAGGAACAGACTTAAGGAATATATAATGACTAAACTGAAACTAACGGACTTAACACGCTGTGTCCGGGGACCATGACAACCGTAAAGACTATGTATAGACAATTTGCAGACTCAACGACATTTTTTAACTCGTATTTTAAAACTTGTTGCGGTATTGTTTTTTATTATCTGTAAACATTGTAAAGATTTTAATTAATCAAACAATAAAATCATGATGATGATGATGAAGCAAGAGATTTTCCTGCTTCAGCCATTTGGTGACCACCCCTTTCTTTTGGTTGTCACCTTTGTTGTTGATGCAAGGGCTTTTGTTGCTGTTGTAGACCTTGAGACCAATGAGGGGGTTGAACTCTTAGATGATAATAGCAATGTTCATTAGACTTGTAAGGATGTTATTTACGCTTCTTACATTTTTCCAGTCCGACCGCTTTTAGGGTCTTCTTTTCAGTTTTAATATAAGCCATCTCATCATCAATGTGACTCCCAAATACAGTCATACCGACGAAGGGAAGATTCTCTGTTGAGATGTTTGTTGAAGAGCTGTTAATCAAAGCCAAAAATATAGCCCTAAGGCCAATCTGTTGCAATAACCTGTGCATCCAATAAAGAAGAATCGTTGGGAGCACTGATTACTTGATTAGACACCAGCATGCCCTCATTCATAATTTTAATAAAATCTTCTCTGCAGTGTCATGGAAGATCATCCAAAAATTGCTGCAGGGAGTCTCATGAAAACAGCCGTAACTTCCAACAAGTCTAGTCGCACTGGAAGATTTCATGTTTGTAGCTGCTATACCACATACCTTACGCTCCAAAGAGCCAAGCTTTATTCTCTCCTTGTCTGGTAGAATTGTGGACGAAGGATTAGTAGAATGGGCTTTCTTTGCAGCCAAGGCCACCACATAATCAAGCGGAGGATATGCATGCAAAAATAACGAGTCCTGCTCTGGAGGAATTTTGAAAAATTATTGAGTTGAAGATATCGAGAGATAGAAATATCTGAAATTAAATATAGTGATGCACAAATATTGTGAACAAGAATGTGGTTTTTACAGGTAAGTAGTATAGTATTGAATAAGATCATTTTCACTAATATGATGGTGAAAAATATAGTTACTTAATTATTATAATGTGTTTTAGTTGAAATAATCATTTTATATGTTACTATTGTTCATATAAATGTTAATTGTTTTTAAAATATAGCTTGTAATTTTAAGCAATTTAGAATTTTCTATTTCATTTTTAATATTAATGTATAGTGTTGTTGTGGGTTGTTGGGTATGTAGGTGGTTAGGATGGGAAGTTAATTAGGCAATACTGAATTGAGAATTATTTAGTACATTTTATTTACTTATATGATTGATATTTATTAAGTACCTTATGTAATACTGATTTATTTTTGCTATGTATTATTTTCGGGCTGTTATGTTTCGAAGGGTTTAGGGTGGGTAGTTAATTAAGTAATAATTAATTAACAATTAATTGTTAATTTTTAATCAATTATTTAATAGATTTTTCATCATGCAATTTATGAAATATATTTTTACTTATCTTTTAGTTGTAGGCTGCTAGGTTTGCAGGGGTGTAGGGTGGGAAGTTAAATAAGTAAAAATTAAGTAACTATTTATTATTGTAGGAGGCTGCCTCAGTATATAGTGGTACAAAAGGGGGTGGTGATGGACGGAGCATCTGAACCAATCAAACACTCACACCCAGTCAAAAGATCTGGGTTTGACCCATCACCGTTCTTTAGCCCACTCTGCCACCCCAGTTCAGACATGGCTACATGCAAATCAGTCTGACCCTGTGCCTCATGGGAACAGTCCAGCCCGAACTGCCAAGCCATGCCTTCCCTGGACCGGAAACAAGCTTCCGAGGACCGGTTTCTGGCATTACAGCTGTCTTCAGCCTGGCCCGCTTGAATCCAGTGGCAAAGTGAGCAAGGGACTCACGTCTGAGCATACCCTGCCACACTTATGGCGGCCAAAAGCGGTACAAAAGGGGGTGGTGATGGACGGAGCATCTGAACCAATCAAACACTCACACCCAGTCAAAAGATCTGGGTTTGACCCATCACCGTTCTTTAGCCCACTCTGCCACCCCAGTTCAGACATGGATACATGCAAATCAGTCTGACCCTGGGAACAGTCCAGCCCGAACTGCCAAGCCATGCCTTCCCTGGACCGGAAACAAGCTTCCGAGGACCGGTTTCTGGCATTACAGCTGTCTTCAGCCTGGCCCGCTTGAATCCAGTGGCAAAGTGAGCAAGGGACTCACGTCTGAGCATACCCTGCCACACTTATGGCGGCCAAAAGCGGTACAAAAGGGGGTGGTGATGGACGGAGCATCTGAACCAATCAAACACTCACACCCAGTCAAAAGATCTGGGTTTGACCCATCACCGTTCTTTAGCCCACTCTGCCACCCCAGTTCAGACATGGCTACATGCAAATCAGTCTGACCCTGTGCCTCATGGGAACAGTCCTGCCCGAACTGCCAAGCCATGCCTTCCCTGGACCGGAAACACGCTTCCGAGGACCGGTTTCTGGCATTACAGCCGTCTTCAGCCCGGCCCGCTTGAATCCAGTGGCAAAGTGAGCAAGGGACTCACGTCTGAGCATACCCTGCCACACTTATGGCGGCCAAAAGCGGTACAAAAGGGGGTGGTGATGGACGGAGCATCTGAACCAATCAAACACTCACACCCAATCAAAAGATCTGGGTTTGACCCATCACCGTTCTTTAGCCCACTCTGCCACCCCAGTTCAGACATGGCTACATGCAAATCAGTCTGACCCTGTGCCTCATGGGAACAGTCCAGCCCGAACTGCCAAGCCATGCCTTCCCTGGACCGGAAACAAGCTTCCGAGGACCGGTTTCTGGCATTACAGCTGTCTTCAGCCTGGCCCGCTTGAATCCAGTGGCAAAGTGAGCAAGGGACTCACGTCTGAGCATACCCTGCCACACTTATGGCGGCCAAAAGCGGTACAAAAGGGGGTGGTGATGGACGGAGCATCTGAACCAATCAAACACTCACACCCAGTCAAAAGATTTGGGTTTGACCCATCACCGTTCTTTAGCCCACTCTGCCACCCCAGTTCAGACATGGATACATGCAAATCAGTCTGACCCTGGGAACAGTCCAGCCCGAACTGCCAAGCCATGCCTTCCCTGGACCGGAAACAAGCTTCCGGGGACCGGTTTCTGGCATTACAGCCATCTTCAGCCCGGCCCGCTTGAATCCGAACTGCCAAGCCATGCCTTCCCTGGACCGGAAACAAGCTTCCGAGGACCGGTTTCTGGCATTACAGCCGTCTTCAGCCTGGCCCGCTTGAATCCAGTGGCAAAGTGAGCAAGGGACTCACGTCTGAGCATACCCTGCCACACTTATGGCGGCCAAAAGCGGTACAAAAGGGGGTGGTGATGGACGGAGCATCTGAACCAATCAAACACTCACCCCCAATCAAAAGATCTGGGTTTGACCCATCACCGTTCTTTAGCCCACTCTGCCACCCCAGTTCAAACATGGCTACATGCAAATCAGTCTGACCCTGTGCCTCATGGGAACAGTCCAGTCCGAACTGCCAAGCCATGCCTTCCCTGGACCGGAAACAAGCTTCCGAGGACCGGTTTCTGGCATTACAGCCATCTTCAGCCTGGCCCGCTTGAATCCAGTGGCAAAGTGAGCAAGGGACTCACGTCTGAGCATACCCTGCCACACTTATGGCGGCCAAAAGCGGTACAAAAGGGGGTGGTGATGGACGGAGCATCTGAACCAATCAAACACTCACACCCAGTCAAAAGATCTGGGTTGGACCCATCACCATTCTTTAGCCCACTCTGCCACCCCAGTTCAGACATGGCTACATGCAAATCAGTCTGACCCTGTGCCTCAAGGGAACAGTCCAGTCCGAACTGCGAAGCCATGCCTTCCCTGGACCGGAAACAAGCTTCCGAGGATCGGTTTCTGGCATTACAGCCGTCTTCAGCCCGGCCCGCTTGAATCCAGTGGCAAAATGAGCAAGGGACTCACGTCTGAGCATACCCTGCCACACTTATGTCATCTATGGTGATGCACTGTGCACTGAGTCAAGGCAACCCTTAGTGATAGTGTTTAGGTCCCTGATAACCAAACCTCTCAAGAGGTAGCTGTGGAGAGCAGCTAAGGCTTATCCCGAAGGATTTAAAGCAGGTGCTTTTATCACACTAGTCAGTCAGATTCTGAGGATCAGGGAATTATCTGGCAGAGCTCCCTATCCCCCAGGTCTCTGCAGAACGGAACGACTTCTTGGCGGCCCCCATCTCAAGAGCGGAGGTGCTGGACGCCATCAAAGCTCGAAAACTCCATAAGGCGCCTGGTCCCGATGGCTACACCGCCCTTTTCTACCAGAACTTCGCATCGGAGGTTTGCGACTACCTGGTCTCCCTCTTTATTGAAATGACGTTGACTGGGAGGACTTCGGGAACTATGGCGGAGGCGGTGATATCTGTTATTCCTAAGATGGGGAAAGACCCGTCCAAGTGCTCTTCATATCGACCGATAGCCCTCCTCAATATTGAAGCTAAGCTATATTCTTCTATCCTTGCACGTAGGCTCCAGGACTTAATGCCGGTCCTCATCCATCCGGGCCAGCCTGGCTTCATCAAGGGCCGACAGACCCATGATAATATGAGACGAGTGGTCCACCTGATAGAAAAAGCCAATCGGTTTCGTATCCCAGCGGTGCTGATCGGTCTTGACGCCGAGAAGGCCTTCGACCGCGTGGACTGGGGGTTTCTGTTTCGCACCCTGATCGCCTTTGGCTTTTCGGATAAATTTATAACTATGGTACGGGCAAATTATAGTGACCCCCGCTCCAGAGTAATGGTCAATGGACACCTATCCACCTTCTTTTCGCACACTCAGGGTACCCGACA
Organism: Lissotriton helveticus; assembly: GCF_964261635.1. Lineage (NCBI taxonomy): Eukaryota > Metazoa > Chordata > Amphibia > Caudata > Salamandridae > Lissotriton > Lissotriton helveticus. The sequence goes on from NC_136063.1 coordinate 103,523,889, forward strand.
GGGCTGTCCCCTTTCCCCCCTACTCTTCGCGCTGAGCATTGAGCCATTGGCGCTAGCAGTGAGGGAGCATGAGGGGATCCAAGGTCTCCCCTTTACCGGTGAGCAACACAAAATCTCCCTGTTTGCGGATGACGTTTTGTTGTCCGTGGGGGACCCGGCGCACTCACTCCCGCACGTCCAGGCGGTCCTCTGTCGCTTCGAGGGGGTGGCCGGTTTCAAAGTTAACTTTGATAAATCGTATATCCTCAATCTCACACTTCCTCCTGCAGAGGTGAAGCGGGTACGGCCACTGACCCCTCTATCTTGGGCGACCACCTCTCTCCTTTATCTGGGAGTTCGGCTGACGCCTTCCATAGGGGGGTTGTTCTCTGCGAACTACCCTCCAATGCTAGCTTCGGTGCGAGCAGACTTAGATCGATGGAAGCCGAAGTACATCTCGTGGCTGGGTAGAATCCACGCTCTAAAGATGGTCCTCCTCCCCAAATTTCTGTACCTCTTCCAGGCCCTTCCCATTCCGATAGATATGGACTTCTTCCGGCGCCTTAAGACCTTGATGCTGCGCTTCACCTGGCAGGGGGGTCGAGCGCGTTTCTCCTTCGCTACTCTGCGGTGACCGCGGAAGGAGGGGGGTTGTGGGTTTCCCCGATATGCATCTCTATTACAAGGCTGCGCAATTGCGAGTGATGGTGGAATGGTCCCAACAACTCTCAGAAAAACACTGGCTGCACATGGACAGGAGTGTCGCGGGGAGGTCCATCTGGGACCTGGCTTGGAAACCTAAGGTGGACAGGCCCAGGAACGCTTACATCAGTACACCCACGAGCACGGTACTGAAAGTATAAGACACAGTCTCTGGCGATGATCGCTGGACTACGTTTCTCTCCCCTGTTACACCGATACACTTTAATCCGGCTTTCCCGCCGGCGCTGCAGGAGGGCCCCTTTCAACTGTGGAGGGAAGGGGGCTGTAGGGCCCTCACACACCTGTTTCACGGTTCTGCCCCACTCACCTTCGCTAATTGCATGTGGGACTATGGCGTCCCGGCCACGGAGCGATATCACCACCTCCAGCTTATCCACTGGGCTACCTCCTCGGGGATAGGCGACGCAGCCACTCGACCCCTGTCCCCATTTGAGGCCTTTATCCTCCGCACCAACACTATGAGAGGTGCTATCTCCTTCCTTTATAATCTGCTCCTTACCACTGCTGTGGCACCCCGTCCCCGCTATATGGGGCACTGGGAGGAACTTCTTGGGAGAGAAATTACGGATGAGGAATGGTCGGGTCTTTGGCGCGACATTACGACGCATAACCACTCCATAGAACTACGAGAAGCCCATCTCAAGACCCTCATGGATTGGTACTTATGCCCATCCAAGTTACATCGCATATTTCCGGCCTCTTCGGACCGGTGTTGGAGGGGCTGTGGCCTCTTGGGTGACTTCCACCACATCTGGTGGGACTGCCCGATCATCCGCCCATATTGGGATGAGATTTTGTCCCATATCAAAGAAATTCTCGGATATCCGGTGGCTGACTCCATAGATCACGTCCTGCTGGGACTACGGGACCCCGCTCTCGAACGTCAAACCAGAGCTGACAAACAAATCTTGTGGCTCTGCATTGGAGCTGCCAAACTCACCCTAGCAGCGGCCTGGAAGAAGCCAGAGGCCCCAGCGATATCCTTGTGGCACGCGAGACTGTGGAGATTATTGAGTATGGAACGGGTGGCGGACATCTTCCTAGGAGCCTTCAAGAACTTTATGTTTCGATGGGGTCCCCTGGTCCGCTTTCTCTCAAAGGGGCTGCCATCTGCTGTTTGTCCATCCACATTGCGCACACTTCATCTCTTTCAGATATAACCATGGCTGTATGAATGTTTGAATGCTTGTGTCTACTCGTCACCACCACCTGGGGGGTAGGTAGGGAGGGGGGTAGGGTGGGGTATAGTAGTTATGTTAATTGTTGCGACGCCCTCAAGGCATTTGGAGGCTTCAACTTCTCCTGCACTGTATCAATCGCCTTCCCCCCGGTACCCCTTCTTGGCGGAGCTCCTACCACTCCAGATTCGGAGGAGGGATTGACTTTGATGGACATCGGAGACTGATCTTTCAATTGCACTGTGGTACCTGTTATGCCGATTATAATGTGCTGTATGCCTCTTCTTTATTCCTTATGTGGGATGCACTACAGGGCTGTCGCTTGCATTATTTTCTCTGTTCTTCAAAACAAATACAAATACAACTTTTACAAAAATTGAAACAAAAAGAAAGAAAAGAAAAGAGAACATATTCCAAATCATTTCAATCTGATCCAAATTGATTAGCCATGATTTATATAACAATTCTCATTATTGGACTAGGTCAGTACAAAGTGCAACCCGTATTCATAGTGCTAAGTGCGATATTATCGGTAGAACCTGGTTTGGAACATCTGTTCTGCTACAGAAACAAATACTAGTACAATTGTTAGAAAAACGTGCAATTTGCAATTTACATAGAAACGTACTACTCAAAAGTATTGCGTACTAAACACGCTTACTCAAAGTACAAAGTGCAATATTAAGGTTAAACAGGGTATGAAACCTCTGTTCTGTTCTATAAATATGCACTATTAGATCTTTAGAAAAATAAGTGTAAATAGCAATAAATTGCAAACGTGCTGCTCCAAAATACCAGTGTCTGAGCACGTTAAGCTTACATTGTTTTTCCTTCCCTTCCTTTCCCCTTCTCTTCACTCCTTATCCTCTTTTCGAAATACTATACAACATATTTTGTATTTTTTCTCCATAAAATACATTCATACTTGACGATTAGTACCTTATTAATAAAGTGCATTAGTGTACAGAAACAGCGCAATGGAGTGAGGAGCTAAGATACAACCGGGTTCGGAATTCTTGAATATATCGATACCTACTAATTCTCAAGCCTCTTATCAAATATTTTTCCCATTAGTGGTCTAAGCTAGGGGCCCGATTCGCCATGTTTATGAGGGGAACCATTTAGCCTTTTAACCTAAATCGGAATCTTCTCTGAAATATTACCAAACAGCATTAAACCTTTTAGGTACTCCCACACGCTTTGCATATGCTTCCTCAAATTCATGGTACAACACATTTTATCCTTCCAGCTCTGGAATGTCGAAACCCTAGCAGTCCCCCAATACAGGAGGATAAAAGAATATAAAATCGTCAAAGCTACTGAAATAAAATATTGATGGCCTTTTACTAATTGACGGTTCCTTTTTGAGGTGTCAAATAGTGTGAGGGTGGCCTCTGAGACTATTGTTGTCTTGCTAGCCTGACTGAGTGCCTCAAACAAATTCTTCTGGAATTCAACAAGATGAGGGCAAGAATAAAACATGTGGAGACAACCTCCTTCCCCTTGTTGTTTGCATCAAAAGCAATTATTCGGGACTGCTGGATACATTTTTTGCAAACTTTCCGGGGTATAATATGCCATCCATCTAGACAGAAATGACATTCTTTTAAAATTTGCTGCCCAAAGAAATGTATCTCATATCTCGGCAATAGCATGCCAATCCCTCTCTGATATAACAATGAGTTCTTTCTCCTACCCTGGAAAGCTCAGATTTCTGGGCTGATTGCTTTGAGGTTGTAGCTTTTACTTTTTATTGTAATCTGCAAAAAGTATTTAATTTGGTGAAAACTTAAAAAATGGGGTATGCATTTCTGATTGCTCCACGTTATTAATTCTTCCCAGGAGATGTATTCGCCTTGAGCAAAAAAATTGCCATATGTCTTAAAACCTATGGAGTTCAGAAATCTCACCTCGCCAGCTGCTAAACAGAGCCCCAAATCCCTACCCTTCCGCAAAAACAATAGCAAACCATTCATTGAAGGGTGTCTTGTAGAGTTTACTCAAGACATCGATCTGCCCAAGAATATCCAGTAAAAATGTATATCTACTCTTCTTTGGTAGTTTAGCAACTTTTATGAAAGCTGTTAGGCTAATTTCTGATTCCTGAATCATCTTGGTAATAAAAAAAAACGTATCTAGTACCTTGCACCCATTTAAATGACTGGTTAGAATTTCCAATAAAACAGCCTGATAATATATTTGCATATAGGGCAATGCCAACCCTCCTTGTGGATTTAGAAGTTGTAAAGCCCCCAACCGCACCCTGGATCACATTTAGTTCCAGATAAAACTTCTGAAAACTGTGTCTAGATCCTGAAAGAAATTATTAGGGACTTTTATTGGAATATTAGAAAAGAGGAAAATTAACAATGGAAGCACCAACATTTTGATCATTGAAACACGCCCTATTACTGTCAAAGGAAGAAGTGACCACCTCTCAAGCATTCCATTTATTTTATGCAGCATTTTATAGTACTTTAGAATGAATAAATTAGATAAATTATTGGTCGCTTATATCCCCCGATATCTTATTGGAGACAACTTCCTTGCTGAAGGTTGTAATAGGATAGGGAGGTCAGGGGCATATACATTAAAAAGCAATGATTCTGTTTTAGTTAGATTTATTTTATATCCTCCAATTCTAGTACAGTGTTATCGTCTGGATTGCACAGTGAGGTTGCTTGCGGAGCAACTAACTGTCATCATAATTATTATTATAGGCTTTTATAGCGCGCTCTGTTACTAAGAAAATAGTATCCTGGCGCGAAAAAGGGGGAGAGAAAAGGTAGAGGGAGATCCTATGCAGTGATGTTAAAAAGATAGGTCTTCAGTCCTTTCTTGAACAGAGTAATGGAAGGAGCTGTTCTTAGCTGTTGTGGGAGGGTGTTCCAAGCTCTCGCCGCTCTGACTGAGATGGATTGGCCGCCAAGCCTGCTGTATTTGAATTTTGGAACATTCATTTGGTGTAAGTTAGCTGATCTGAGGGGGCGGTTGGGAACATATAGGGAAAATCTTTTCCTTAAGTAGACAGGACCGGCTTGATGAACAGCTCGGAAAGCAAGGACCAGGATTTTAAATAGAATCCTGTGAGCAACCGGGAGCCAGTGTAGGGCGCGGAGAGGTTGACGGACACTTGAACTTTTTGGAACGTTAAACAAAAGCCGTACAGCGGCATTTTGTATAACCTGGAGGCGGTGGATCAGATAAGCAGGAAGGCTTGTTTAATGTTTGCCCAAAACCATTGTGGCGAAACACCTACCAAAGGCAGAAGAATATCGGGGGCAACAAAATTCAGTGTTCTCAACTACAGCAAAGATGACAGACACTAATATAGACTATTCATTGTGAACTAATAGTCCTTCTTCTATTAATTCACCCAATAGGAGAGAGGCAAGCTGCTTTTAAATCAAAATGTGACATCAGCAAGCAATAGAAACATTGATAAGGGCAAGGTTTCCGAAACGCGTCTGTTTGGGCTAGTAAATCTATACTTCAAACCGGCTGAGTGCTACGCCTTTAGTGAATGATTTAAATACGCGTTGCCACACGTGCTACGGAGGCACCCATTCACGAAGAGTTCAACAGCAGTCAGTGGCAATTTGGTGAATTTTATTTTTGCAGTCTGTCAGAACAACCACAACCCCAATAGTGAGCCACCTCTGCCAACTGGATTGGGACATTACAAAATCACTATATACATATATGTATGTATGTATATATCAAAACAATGTGCCAGAGCTACGAGAGGTCACTCGACAGCCTTCTGCCATCTGGCTTCACAATGCAGACTGCTTTTCTGCTCCAATTAATATCTTCATTGCCAACGCGTTTCAAGGTCAAAGCCTCGTCTTCCTGGGCTGCAACAAACTGGACATTTGAGGCTCGCATTTCATTTCCGGTTTTATTTGTCCGGAGGCAACTGAATTTTTTTGAGTTTCTAATGTCTTTGTTTTTTTTTCCTGTTTAAGACATATTTGTGTGTCATCTGCGGAGTTATAGCAGCTGAACTGAAATTCATTGATCATGGCTGGTAAGGACTTTATGGTAGATGTTGAAAAGCATGGGTAAGATGATAGAGTCTTGAGGGTCTCCTGTTTTTATTTTGTAGGGTTTGAATGAGAAAAGAGAAGTATGGATGACATTTGTTGCATGTTGAAGTTAAATATGATCCAATTAAGAGCAGTCCCCTCTATGCCGGCTCAGTGGAGTCTTTGTATTAGAATGTCATGATCAACTGTGTCGAAGGCAGCTGAAATGTCCAAGAGAAGTAGTGCAGTGACCCCTTTGTGGTCTACTGTGCTTTTAAGGTCATCCTAGATAGCAATTTGGTCAGATCTGGTGCATATTCCTGGACAGAATCCTGTATGGAAGTCAGAAAGTATGGCGTTATCTTCAATGAATTGGGACAACTGGGTGAAGGCTGCTCTTGCATCAGTTTGTCCAGGAATGATCCATTTGCAATGGGTCTGTAGTTGCTGGTTTTTTAAGGGTCCAGGTTTGTTTTCTTAAATAATGGGCATATACATGCCTTTTTAAAATCTTTGGCAAAAGACCCTGTTGATAAGAGGTTATTGATGAGCGTTCTGACTGGGGTTGCAGCAGAGGCTATTAAAAGGTTGTTCTTTGTTGTGAACAAGGGTCCAAGGGGCATCCGGCAGGCCTTCTTGTTTTGAGAAGAACCATAAATGTACTTTCTGATAGGTGTTTGAAGGAATACAGAGGTTGCATTAACCTACCCTTGGAGGGGATTGTTTGAAATGGGTTGTGCTGGGGATTTTCTTTTAGTTTGAATGGGAATCCAGCATGTCTACTTTGGTTGCACTCACCCACAAAAGAGTAAGCACATACTGTCTTCAAACTGCCCTTTTATAGTTATCAACTGCTAAAAAAACGACTGTTTAAAAAAATAAAAAATAAAACGTATTATTTGATGGAAAATACGTAATAACCTTTTTTAATCTAAAAGTGAATTTATTATACATTTTCATTAAAATTATGTTTAATTGTTGGGATTATTTTGAAACATGTTAATACATAATACAAAATTATAATTCTTTCACTTTATGGAGCCATTCTCAAGGAGACGTTCTCAAGGATCTTGTGACGATGGAAACAACACTGAACAGGGAGGATGGGAGGGTCAGTAAGGAACCTGCAGCTAGACACAGTGCATCCGATAGAGACTTCTAGCCACAGATTCCTTACCTTAGAATAGATACCAAAGCAATCTCTTCTCAGAGGTGGGTCTGCTAACTGGTTACACTAGAAAATCATGGAAGACCGAATGGGTGAAATGCCCATCTCGCCATGCACGACTGTCGAGGCAGTAGTGCTGGGCAAACATGTGCAGTGATCCTCATGTGGCAGCCTGACAGATGTCCAGGACTGGGACTTGCAAGACTGGTAAAAAAAAATCTCTACCCTAAAGTGTCCAGTCGCTTGGATTTCCCGCTCTGGTGGTGTTGTGGGCTACTAGCCAGGGTTTATTTTGGAAGCTGAGACCAGGACCACCAGGCGCTCAGGGGTGGGGTGCTGAGTGTAGAAGGCTAGGCCCCTGGGAATGGGGCATTTGCAATGAGTGATGGTTCAGTGCACTGTAGTGCCTGTGCATGGTTTAGCCCAGGCCCCAAGCAGGACACCAGTGAAGGTTTGATTAAAGGGCATAAAGGGTTCTGAGGACCCATCCCGGGTTTTAGCACCTCTGTCAAGGCATTGGTCTTGATGCCCACCATGGACAGTGACAGGTCCAGGCCCTCAGTTGCCCTCCACACCATCATCGCAAAAGAAGTCCTTTCTTCGATAGTCACAGTTGGATCAAAGAGGAGACCACTGTCTGGCGAGGTAACCATACTACTGGCATCAGCCAAGTCCTCGTACCAACCAGCCTTGGCCATGGACTCTGCTAGGCGGCCAAGATAACCATAGGGATCATTAGATCCACTACATTTGTGTTCCTCAGAGGGCCCTTCAGGGAACTAGGGCTCCATCTTCAATTCAGGCAGTGTGGGCCAGGACTGAGTTGGAAACAGTGGTGTGTGATGCCAGTCCACCTCTGTATCGGAGTTCAGAATCACAATGGGTTTGTCGCCGTTGATAAGCCTCTGTAACGCCAGGAACAGGGCCATGGGACCAAACCCTGTAGGAAGTTGCAAAGGTGCAACTGGGGTCATTCTGATTCCACCAGCGGATCCAGAGTGGCCGACTGGCATGAAGGCTGAACCCGCCTGTGGGAACCCAGTCGGTGTCCCTTTCAGGCACCGGGGGCTCAAAGGCACAGAAGATGGGTCTGGCTGCTCAAAAATGAGGTGCATTGCCTCAAAAAACCAATGAAGTTGACGGGGACACTTTGAGTAAGAGTTGGCTTTAATGAGCCAGCCGTCCAAGTATGGGAAGACATGAATCTGCTGTCTTCGCAGGTGCACAGCGACTATGCCAGGCACTTGGTAAATACTATGGGAGCAGTGGTGAGTCAGAATGGAAGCACTTCGAACTGGTAGTGTTGTCCCGCTACCACAAACCTGAGATATTTGCGATGAGCGGGATGTCTTGGGATACGGAAATATGTGTCCTTTAAGTCTAGAGTCTAGAGTAGACATAAAGTCACCTTGCTGTAGGAGTGGGAGCACTTGTTGAAGTGTCACCATGTCAAAGTGATCTGAATGAATACATTGATTTAGCTCTCTGAGATCCAGTATAGGCCAGAGAGAGCTGGCCTTTTTGGGTATGAGAAAATATAGGGGGTGCACGTCGGTTCCTTGATATTGTAAGGGCACGGGCTCTATAGCTGCTTTTTGCAGAAGAGAGTGAACCTCCGGTGTGAGGGGGTGTAGATGCTCTGGTGACATTTTGTGTGAACATGGAGGAATGTTTAGGGGATTGTTGGTAAGCTCGAGGCAATAACCAGATTGGATAATTTCTAGGACCCATCTTTCTGAAGTCATTGTATGCCAGACGGGGAGGAATTGAGACAGACATACCCCGACAGGTGTGGAATGATCGGGGGAAGAGGAGGGAAGTCACTGTTTGTTGGTTGCGTGATAAGTGTGGGGTGTGGAACTTCTACCTCTGCCATTATTGCCTCGAAACCCACCTCGAAAGTAACCTCTTGAAGAGGGTGACTGACTGTTACCTCTGTATGAGGTTGTAGTGTTGTCTGTGGATGTGTTTTTGGAGCCCCCCCTGTAGAAGGAGCGACGAAAAGAGCCCCGATTGGATAGGGACTGCAGAGCTCCCATGGATTTAGCATCATCGGTATCCTTTTTCATCTTCCTCAAGGCAGTGTCTACCACAGGACCAAATAAATGCTCTTTATCAAAGGGTAGTTTTAAAATAGAAGCCTGGACTTTGGGTTTAAACCCTAAAATTCTGAGCCAGGATTGTCTCCTTAGCAAGACACTGGTGTTAACTGCGCAAGCTGCAGTGTCAGCTGTGTCTAAAGCACATCTAATGGAGGTGTTAGATATTAGTTTCCCTTCCTGAACTAGGTCGAGTGCCTTGGCCTTATGTTCATCTGGTAAAAATTGGAGCAATTGCTCCAATTCGTCATAGTGCGCTCTATTATATCTAGCTAAAAGAGCCTGAGTATTGGCAATACGCCAATGATTGGCAGCTTGTGCAGCTACTCTTTTGCCAGAGGCATCTATCAATTTAGATTCCTTGTCAAGAGGATGGGCATCTCCTGACGTCTGTGAGTTTGCCTTTTTACGGGCGTTAGAAACTACTAAGGAGTCTAGTGGTAATTGACCCTTAATGTAAACTGGATCTGTAGGTGTTGGTTTATATTTCTTTTTGTTTTTTTATTAAACTTTTTATTGATCGTAACAAAAACACAGGAATGCAGTTCATGCAAAAAATCACAATCAGATACAAAGCGTACATTTGTTATTGGGCGTACATCGTCCCCCATTGATACATCAATCTGGTGTTTTTCCAATAGCATTAAATAAATCATGCAATCCAGATTCACCACAGCGTAATTCCACCGTGGGATATACAAATGTCTCCCTGGTAAATGTAACAAGCTGCCCATTTACGGTCCCACTTCTGGGGGCATCCTCTGTGTTTAAAACATCTTTCTCCATGATCATGGCACTGTCCATATAAGTTGCCCAGTTTCTAGCACACAGCACCTCCCCCACACCCCATCTCTGTGCGATGTTTCGTTTTGCAATGGCCCATCCCAACGAAACCCAGGATTTCTCATTCTGGGTGAGGTCAGTGGCATCCCAAATATTCAATAGACAGAACTTCAGGGATGTTGTTAGATTTTTATCCTCAGCGTTATTTAAGTGTGTGGTGAAAGCTTTCTATTATATTTGGGCGGCTAAACATTCCCAAATCGTATGAAAGAAGGTCCCCTCTTGTTGACAGTGTCTGAGACAAGAAGGATCAGTCCTCCTTCCCATCCTGGCCAACACCCTCGCGGCAAGATAGAGTCGGTGCAGGATTTTAAGTTGGACCAACTGCAGTCCCATAGGAATGGCCACCTCTCTAGGTGAAGCTAGGGCGTCTTGCCAATTATCCTCATCCAATTTCCCCAGATCCGCCTCCCAATGCTGTTGAAGCACATTAAGGGGTCCGGCGGTTGTTAATCAACTTGTTATAGGTGAGGGAGATGGCCTTCCTGACCATGGGGTCGAGTATTAACCTGTCTTCTAGTGGGGAACCCTCAGGAGGTGGGTCGCCTCCTGGTATTGCTGCTGTGAGCGCATGGCTGATCTGTAAATATCTAAATGTTTCAGTTTGCGCAAGGTCGTATTCTTTCTGCAGGATGGCAAAAGTGATCAGTCTCTTAGAGTTCCACACGTCTCTCACCCGTGAGATTCCTATAAGATCCTACTTGTAGAACCCGGGGCAGGTACCTAAGTGTCCCAGTGTTTAGGTTCCCAGAGAGGCGTTGTGCGCATGATTTTATTGTGCCAACCTAACTTTTTGTTAACCTTATGGCAGGTTTCGATCGTGCATGCTGTCAGTCCAGTAAGGCACAGTTTAGTGGGATTCGTGCAGAGTGCTCTATTAGATCTGCCCTGTACCATGAGCCACCAATCAGTGCAGAAACTCGGGTCACCCCTGTCCCCATGCGCCCAGCGATTAATCGCCACCAGTTGAGACACCTGATAATATAACCGAAGGTGGGATAACGCAATACCCCGTCATACCGCCACGCAGACAGCTTGTGCATCGCTATTTGTGGGGCTTGTCCATCCCATAACAGGGTGCGAATAGCACTGTCTATACCGGAGAAATAGGAGTCAGGGATCCTATTGGGGGTATTTTGCAACACATAGCGGAATCGGGGCAATGGCAACATTTTATTAAGGGCAGCGAGTCCCAGTAAAGTAAGAGGAAGAGAACACCAGTGTTTGACATCAGCACAGAAGCATGTCAGGGGGCCCATTAGATTTATGTCATCAAAACGAGGAGTCAGTCATAACATAAATACCCAAATAGCGAAAACCCTCCAGTGCTACATGGATCCGATAGTCCCTCGGTATGCGTGGCGATGGGCCAAACAGTGGGTATATGTGCGATTTGGACCAATTTATGATGTAACCAGAGTGATTGACAACTATGCAGACGATATAGAGGATACGATGTAGGGTGGATGTCGGAGAGGCCATGTATAGCAGTATATCATCTGCATACAATGATATTCTATCCTCATGACCATTGGTCCATTTGAGTCCACGAATCAAAGGGTCACCCCTCACCCAGACCGCCAAGGGCTCAAGTACCAAAGCAAATATTAGGGGCGAAGGGGGGCATCCCCCACTGGTTCCCCTTTACAGTTGAAACTTTCTAGAGGTGTGCTGGTTCACCACCACTTGAATGGATGGGCTAGCATTCAGCAGCTTGAGCCACTTTATGAAATTGGGCCAAAATCCCATTCGCTCTGGGACCGCAAACAGATAATTCCATTCAATAGTGTCAAAGGCCATTTGGGCATCCAAGGAAAGCAGGGCCACATCTTCTCTGATCGTCTGCTGTCTGCCCAACACTCCGTGCAGGCGACGTATGTTCAGGGCAGTATTTCGGCCTGGCATGAAACCTGAATGATACGTATGGATCAGACCGGCGAGAAGGGGGACAAGTCTATTTGCAAGTAATTTGGCAAGTATCTTAGCTTCCGCAGTGAGTAGAGAAATAGGCCTACATGCCTTGCAGTCAGTAGGCCGTTTGCCTGGTTTGTGGATGACCACTATCGTGACTAGCTGGATCTCTTCAGGCAGGGTTCCCTTCTCATAGCTCTCCATATACATTTGGCAGAGATGGGGAGATAGTTTTGAAGCCGCTGATTTAAAAAACTCGATTGGGAGTTGAAGAATCGTCTCAAAGAAGGAGAGACACAGGATACTTTAGGTAGATTTATTAAGTAAGTGTTAACACATGACTTCAGCCACAGCTGAGACACACCGCTTACGATCACACTGCTGAAGGCGCTCACTGTGGAACGCTCGCAGTGGTGACATTCCAAGTGATGTCACCACCGAGTGTTCCACGTCGTCCAGGGTGACAGGGGCGATGGGTGGATGTTAAAGGACGATACCACACATCCCCCTTCCCTAGGCATCAAAGTTAAAGGTACAGGTTGTAACAGTAAAATAACAATAATAACCTACATCGTCACGTATTGTTCCAGATGTCTGGGACGTTTGACCACTCTCTGGCTGGTTCTACTAACAGGGTGGGACACTTCAGAACGGTCTCTAACAGGCAGTTCTCCACGCACACGTGTTTCGTCTACCCTCCCTTCCCCAAGGTTAGTGTCCACACAGGGAGGGCGGTATCTTACTACCCTTCCCAGATTCCAGATCTTCCCCTCCTGAGTTTTCACGGCATTTCTAAATATTTTTATGATCTTGGTGGGTTTGCTAAACTCGGACCAACTTGCTCTGCCTGTGGGCGCTCTGATTTTTATGTCATCCCCTACCTTGAACCCTGCCTCTTGTGTGGAATGTAATTCATCAAATCTTTCTTTCCTCGTTATCATGGCCTTGTGCTGTCTTTCTAACCCTTTAGACTCCCTGGAGTGATCAGTCCATCCTTTGTGCCAACCCATCCATCCCGGTGAGAGCTTTGTGTTCGGCTTTCTCGCCCGGAGCAATTCGAAAGGGGTGGCCCCTGTTGTTTGGTGTGGAGTCAAACGGTAGGCCTCGAGACGCCTCACAATTTCCTCCCTCCAATTCAGTCCACTCGTTTTCGCTAACTGGATACTTTCCTTGAGGGTCTTGTTGAACCGCTCGACCATCCCATTAGTCTCAGGGTGGTAAAGCGCGCATCGTTTGTGATTAATACCATACTTCACCAGGAAGTCTCTCATTTCTTTTGAACATAGTTGAACTCCATTGTCCGTCAACAGGCTACTGGGTAATGTAAGTTTTTAGAGGATGACTAGTCTTGGCGGAATTGGCGCTTCACGGAATATGGGCAAATATTCATATATATACTGTTGATTATATATGTCATTGGGTGCCTAGGTATGGGTTGTCATCATCCCCACCAGTAATCCACAGATTGAAGTTTATAACCTATCACACCAATAAAGATTTATACATAAAGACTTGTCATTCAATATTTTCAAATTTCACAAAATTACACGACGTGAAGAAGAAGATTGGTTCTTTTAATTTCAAAGACTTTCCCTCAGTCCAGCCAACACGTGTTTCGTCGATAGGGCAGAAACCCTCGACTTCATCAGGGCTGGGAAAAGATACAATACAAAGATATATTGGAGTTGCGAGATCCATTATCTCGTGATTTGCAAGTCTACATTAAGTCAATGAATTTTTACATGCAAATAAGTGGGAGAAAACATTTCTCATGCACATCATTATGCGGTATGGATCCGTGCATTTGAGGAGAAAAACCATCAGGGAGGCAGATAAAGGGGGGAATATCGTGGTAATGAACACGACCAATTACAATGCTGAGATTTTGACACAACTGAGAGATGACACATGCTATGAAAGACTAAGTGGTAATCCGATGGAACAACTGAAGGCTAACATTAATACCCACTTGGAAAAATGGTGGCTTGAGGGTCTGATTAGCAGGGAAGAACTAACATATTTGAAAATAGACAAACCCAGATTCCCCTGTATCTACACTCTACCCAAGATACATAAGAACGCGCAACATCCACCAGGTAGGCCTATCATCTCTAGTATAGGGGGCCCCACTGAGAAACTTTCGCAATATGTTGATAACTTCTTACAGCCACTGGTACGCAATTTACCAGCATATATCAGGGACACTAAACACATCCTTAGTATTTTGTCGGATGTGGCATGGGAGGAAGGCATGATTATGGCTAGCCTTGATGTCACCTCCTTATATACCAACATAAGAACTGAATTGGGTCTTGGGGCAGCTAGGAAATTTCTGGAGAAAAGACCAGCATCCCAATGGGCACACACGGAGATGCTATTAGATATGATGAATCTAATACTACAAAACAATGTCTTTCTATTTGAAACAACGTGGTATCGTCAGAAACAGGGAGTAGCCTATTGAATGACAAGTCTTTATGTATAAATCTTTATTGGTGTGATAGGTTATAAACTTCAATCTGAGGCTACTGGGTAAGCCTTCTCTGAGAAATAGTTCCTGTAGGAACTCTATGACCGCCTTCGTAGTGATCTCAGGAACCACCTTCACCTCTGGCCACCTTGAATAGAGATCCATGAGTACCAAAACATACGCCGTGCGTATCTCTCCTGTCAGTGGGCCTATAATGTCCAAAGCTACTTCATCCCACGGCCCTGAAGGAGGCGGTCTGCACTGAAAAGGAGGTGTATGCTGTTTCAAAACTTTGTCGCTAATTGTACATGGAATACAGTCTCTAACTTTCTTTTCAATCATTTGGTCCATACATGGCCACCAGTAGTCTTCCCACATCCTCTGTTTAGTCTTAGTGATGCCCAGATGTCCGTCATGAGCTAAATCTACCAGCTGTTCTCTCACGGTGTTGGGGGCAATCAGCCTAGTTCCACGAAACAGACATTCGTCAATGACCGACAGTTCTTCTCTGACCATCCAGAATGGGCATATGGATTCGTCACGTTTGTCCTCATGTTTCCACTTCCCTTTTACTCTCTCGCACACTCTCATAAGCAGGTCATCTGCTCTAAGAGCCTCTTTCCATGATTCTTCTCCGATGGCCCCTTGGGTAATCACACAAACATTTTCTGTTTTAAAGTCATCCTTGTCTTCGCTGTCCTTCTCGTAAATTTCATCTTCTTCCTTCTCTTCTACTAGGCGCGAGAGGCAGTCGGCTACTAGGTTCCTCGCACCAGGCACATATTCGACACAGAACGTGTATTCCTGGAGGTTTACTACCCAACGCCTGATCCTGCTCGAAATTGAGTCAAGCCCCTTCCTGCTGAAAACTTCAACCAAGGGCTTGTGGTCTGTCCGTAGAAAGAACTTAGTTCCCCAGATGAAATCTCTGAACTTGTTCATGGCCCAGTTTACTGCTAAAGCTTCTTTTTCGATTACCGAGTAGTTGATCTCGGACTTCCTCAGGGACCTCGATGCGAAGGCTATTGTCTCTCTCCCAGACGCTCCTACTTGTGTGAGGACTGCTCCAAGTCCTTTCGAGCTCGCATCGGTTGTTACCACAGTCTTCCTATTGGGTATGAATGCCTTGAGGCTGGGTGCTTCTGCAAGTGCTTTCCTCACATCCTCAAATTCCTTCTGGCACTCTTTATCCCAATCAAACACTACATCATTTTTGAGTAACTTGCGTATGTCCTTCCTGCAAAGTTCCGCACAAATTTGCTGTAAAATTCCAGCATTCCCATAAATGATTTAATTTCGTCCTTGTTCTTTGGCGGCATCAAGTTGGTTATGGTGTTTTGGAGTTCAGCTTTCGAACGGATATCACCAGGTGTCACTTTGTGTCCCAGGAAATCTAGTTCTTTGCAACCAATCCTACACTTTTCCCTTTTTACTGTGAGTCCTTGTGTTCTGAACCTCGCCAATACCTGTCTCAGCCTTGCGTTGTGTTGCTTGTTATCCGCTCAGAACACCAACACATCATCTTGATAGCACAAGACACCTTGTATGTCCTTCAGGATACCACCCATGATCCTCTGGAATACAGCTGCAGCCGATACCAGCCCGAAGGGCATCCTTTTGAATTTGAACGCTCCCATGGGCGTCACGAACACTGTAAGTTCCTGCGAGTCTTCGTGGAGTTTGATCTGGAAGTAGGCCAATGTTAGATCCAGGGTTGAAAACACTTTCGCCCCTTCCAACATGCTCATCATTTGTGTGATGTTGGGCAGCGGGAATTTGTCAACCACAACCTCCTTGTTCAGTGCCCTGAGGTCAATGCATAGGCGGACCGATCCATCCTTTTTCCTGGCTGCGACGATGGGCGCCAGCCATTCCGTCGCCTCTACTGGCTCTATGACTCCTTGGCTGCATAGTTTTTCAAGTTCTGCTTTAACTGCTTCCTAGATAGCTATGGGAAGGTTTCTGACTTTGGCCACAACCGGTACTGCATGCTCTTTCAATGTTATCTTGTGTGAGTAATTCCTCAGGCACCCCAGTTCACCACTGAATACTTCTTTAAACTCAGTCTCAATGTTGTCCCAAGTTTCTTCTACTTCCTTGACCAAAATTTGAGGGGTTTTGTTCGGGTTGAGGTAAATACCTAATTCTTTTTGGGCTTGCCACCCCAGTATGTTGTCACCTAGCGAGGATACATATACTTTGGATACTGTAAGCCTACCTTTATATTCTACAGTGCCCCAGAAGTAGCCCTTCATGCTAATGGGTCGTCCACTGTAGCCACCCAGTCTTACATCCATCTTGCTCAACCTGATTTTGCCTTTTGCTACCCTTTCGAATTCTCTAGTGTTGATGATCGTTATTTTTGAGCATGAGTCAAACATAGCTTCTACCCCTGTTTCCTCAACCATTATGATATCTTATTACTGACTTGCCCACTCTGCACCTGCAGGACGATCTTATCACACACCCTGGTCACGTTGTCCTTCGCTGGCTTCTTATAGACCTGCCCATTTCTGCAATGCTGTCTTAAATGGCCTTTCCTGCCACATTTATTACATGTATATTTAAGTGCAGGGCAGTCTTTGTCATTTGCCATGTGTCCTAACTTCCCGCACATGTAGCAGTTGCCTCTGAAGGACCACCCAGCTTTGCTCTCTTTTTGTTCTTTGTGCGCCACCTTTAGCTCTTTGACTTCCAGTACGCTGTCCCTTTCTGCCACTACCTCGCTCACTTTAACTTTGCTCTCATTGTCTTTGCTTTCACTATCCTGTTTGATTTCGCTTACGCATTGCATCATGTGTTCCACCTGCTTAGCGACTATGAGAACCTCCCTTAGTGGTGGGTCATCTTTTAGCCACAACTCCTCACGTACGCGCTCAGTTCTACAAGCTAGTACAAACTGATCCCTGATTCTTTCTTCACTTGCACCCCCGAATTTGCACGTTGCAGCCAGTTTCCGTAAGTCAGACACAAAATCTTCTATAGTCTCCCCTTCCCTCTGACCTCTCTTCCCAAAATGATATCTTTCCATTATCGTGCTAGTTTTGGGGAGGTAGTGAAGATCTAGCTTTTTTATGCTTATTTCTAATTCATTTAAACCCCTGGCTTCTTGTGTGCCTAAGTCTGGGAGATGCTCCAACACTTCTTCGCCCTCCGCCCCCAAATAGTACGACAATAGAGCCACTTTTCTCTCCAACCCCAAATTCGGCCCGCACACAGTTGCATAGTTCATAAATACTTTTTTCCATTTTTTCCACTGTATTTTGGGCTCTCCTGGACTCGGTAGAAAGAAAGGGGGTGGGGTTACGTTTTGCAAGTTTCCCAGCACACTCTGCCAAATACTCTACCCACTGCACTGGTGTTCCCCCCTTAGAGGTATACAGTTAGGCTCTTGTAAAATACTACCACAATTTTCATGCATAACACTTCTAAAAATAATGTAACTCACTCGTTACGCTATGCAGGCTACATAAGACAATATTTGGTGTAAGGAGGGCCGCTAACACTTTGTGGCAGCAGGGAAGTTAGTGAGAGATTCTCCTAACTATTCAATATTAATCTTTTCTCAGTCAAGTGGATAAACACTGTGTACCCTGGTGCCCACTAGGTGGCACTGTCCAACTTGTGCCTACTTGCAGTTAGAATCTTACTCTCCTGCTCTGCAAACCAGTTCTTTTATGATGCTTCGTGTGACTGAGGTATTCACCGGATTATGAGGGGACAGCACTACACCAAAGTCGGTCTTTCCTTCATGAACGATCCAGCAGGTAGTGACAGCTCCTCTCTCTACTTTCAGTCTGTTTTCCGATTGCTGTTCAGAAGTGTTACTAAAAATGTTCCCAAGGTTGTGAGATAGAAGTCTCTTCCTTTATTAAATGTTACAGCCTTGGTTTCCACACAATTGCCCTCTGACTCGCTGATATTCCTCCTCTGCTCCCACGCTGTCTTCCTCCTTCGCTATTCACGCTTCCACACATTCCTCATGCCTCAGGCTCTTAGGATTCTATTACTGCTGTAAAATTGCATCCCCTTCATCCGTGTATTCATAAGGCTGCGCCGCATCGATATTTTCGACTCTTTCACTTTCAAAATGCCTCTCTGATTTCCACGCTCTTTTCCTCCCGCTTTGCTCCAGTCTTAAAAGCTTGTTTCCCTTATGCCACGATGTCACTCACCCGGTATTTTCTAATTTTTCCCTCATTTGCGCTGTTCTCGAGTGATGTCTGTTGTTTCTTCCGTCGCGTTTGGCATTCCATATGATTATTGATTTTTATACTCCGCAATGTGAAGTTTACTTGTTCCGCTTCACCTTCTGTTTCGCTCGTCTTCAAATTTCATCTTTGCGTGTTGAGGTCATGTTCTTTTTCCGTTCGCTCGTCCTCGTCGCCAGTGAAGAATCGTCTCAAAGAAGGAGAGACACAGGATACTTTAGGTAGATTTATTAAGTAAGTGTTAACACATGACTTCAGCCACAGCTGAGACGCACCGCTTACGATCACACTGCTGAAGGCGCTCACTGTGGAACGCTCACAGTGGTGACATTCCAAGTGATGTCACCACCGAGTGTTCCACGTCGTCCAGGGTGACAGGGGCAATGGGTGGCTGTTAAAGGACGATACCACAGGAGTCCATTGGGTCCCTAAGCCTTGCCCAAGCGGATGTCTCGAATGGCCAATTGGATTTCTGGTTTATATTTCTTGTCTAATCTTGGTGTAAGGATTCTTGCACGCACAGGATCTTTAAAAATATCATCTACATGTTTAAGAATACCCTTAAGCATGGGCAGTGTATGAGTGGATTTTTGTGAAGAGCTTAAAGTTTTAAACAGAAAATCTTCCTCAAGAGACTCTGTGTAGCTGAACTCCATGATATTGAGAAGCTCTATTTTATAATTCTATGTACCCTACATTATCATCTGGTGGAGAGGGTTTTAAAGGGTATAAGTCTGGGTCATTGTCTGTGTTTGGATCCGTGTTGTAATCATTCCAAGGATCAGGACTATTGTCTTGTGGTCCATCCCCATCATCCTAGTTGTCAGGTGATTGTGGTTGTGGTGAATCTGTGGGTGATATAAGCAACATTGGGTCAGGTGGGGAGGAAGGTGATAGAGGAGGAGGAGAAGGTTTAGTGCCAACACTCTTCCTCTTAAGAGGAATGTGGTAAGTGTCCTCGGACTCTAGCTTGCGTTTAACTGGCAATTTTTCATGTATATGTCCAGTTTTAGGATTAATGACCAATTGTTTTTGTTTCGGGCCCGGGTTGGAAGGAGTTGGAGTTGCCTTCTCTTTCTGTGCCACAATTTATGAATCCCTTGTTTTCGGTGCCGAAGTTTTTGGATCCAAAGCTGTTTTTGGTTTTGGCATTGAAGGGATTGTCACAAGAACGAGTTTCCTGCTTGCCATGGGCTATGCTACGCCACTCCATCATGCAGGAAACTTCAAATGCACCGGAGTCCCAGGCTCCCCGCACCCCCGTAGCACAGGCGCGCCCGGTGGCAACTCAAGGTAGTCCCCAGATGCAATAGACACTCGATGGGCCAAGGCTAAAGGCTGAGAATGGACAATATGCGTATTACCCTTCACGCGACAATCCAGGGTCATCCCCTCCACCCTGCGCATGCACAACCTGAGACCTAGCCAAAATGTAGTAATTAGGCGGCCCCACCATGTGGTGTAATATGAGACACAGTGTATCCCAGTTAGATCCTGACCTGGAAAGCTTTGGTATCTGTTTCGGAGCAGAGCCCGTAGGCGGGGTGATGGAAACCTGTTCCTGGTGCCGACCTTGGCCCAAAGGCAGAGGAGGGACTGGAGCCTTTTTCTTGGGCAGGTTTTGGAGTAGTGGAGCATCAGTATTCACGTACACTGACCCTGCGGAATGTCATCTTCCATGTCGGAGTCGGCTTCTGACAGAGAAATGTGTTTGTCTTCTTCTCCGGCACATTGCGGGTCAAAGACCTCATGGTCAGAATCTTCTCCAGAAAGATCCGGAGCAGAGCCGCATTGTTGTTGATGCATTTTGTGATGTCGAGCCTGACGGTCACAGAGAGTTTTCTTGGAGCGGAAGGATCGGCACGGATAGAAATTTTGTTCTTTGTGTTCTGGACACAAACACAAGTTGCAGACTTCGTGGGAATTGGTGCGTGGGTACTTGACTCGGCACCCGGGTCAGAATTTAAATGAAGTCTGTTCCATCGGCAGCGAGCTGATCCGACGCAGCACAAAGTTTCCGATCGTAAGAAATCTTCTGAGTCGATACGATACGCGAAGAATGGGAACCGTGATCATATACAATACCTTAGAGGGTAAGTGAATTGTGCACTGAGGGGAACCCGAGAAACAGTGTCGAACCGGAGCGCAACAATTCACGTCCGAGCCCAAACGCGGAAAAAAACTATCTAACAATGGAGTCGATGCCCATGCGCACTATCACCGAAAGGAGGAGTCACCAACCTCGTGACCTGAAATACTCCTTCGAAGAAAAAAAAAGTGCAAACATCCAGACCAACATATGCAGCGACACCTATTGCTGCGTAGTAGAAGACCCTTCACAAAGCTGGACCGGTCACCTTTCTATTGCTTATTGCTAAATTTGGGTGGTAAATTGGTACTAATGAGGTGCAATCAATGCCCAGACAGTGTTACCAAGCTTAAAACTGTCAAAATATTGATGTAATACTTTTGCGAAATGTGCCGCATTATACTGCATAATAATAATAATAATAATAATAATAATAATAATACTGCCATTTATTAAGCGCGACAGCTACCCCCAAACACAGGGGTGTCCCGGCGCTAAAAAAGCATCAGATGATAGCGCTACAAGAAGAGTAATACGCTTATTGATCCTTCATAGCTGCAGCCCTGAAGAGCCACGTCTTCAGGGTCTTTTTAAAACAGGATTCTGATTTGACATTCCGTAAGAAGGCTGGTAGGGCATTCCACAGAGCGGCCGTTCTGACCGTGAAGGCTCTCCCACCTAGCCGGGATTTCTTAAAACGTGGGATCTGTAGCAGGTTGAGAGAGTTTGAGCGCAGCACCCGGTTCTGCTTGTAGGGGCATAATCTTTCCTTCAAATAGCTCAGGCAGTTACCATTCAGAGCCCGATAGGCCATTGTCATAGCCTTAAATATGATTCTTTTCTCCACAGGGAGCCTGTGGAGTTTGTGTAAATGCGGAAGGACATGGTGTCAGAAAGGTATACGGCAAATCAGTCTCGCAGCCGCATTTTGAATCATCTGGAGGCATTGGATTTCATATTTAGGTAGGCCAAGATACAGGGCATTGGCATAATCTAGCCTAGATGTTACAATAGCATGTACTACTGTTTTTACGGCAGTCTTCTAGTAGAAAATGCAAGACTTTCCGGAGATTTTTCAATTTACTGAAACAAGTCGCATAGACCTGTTGTATTTGAGCACTCCTAAGTTGCGAATAGAGGTGGCTGGGGATGGTGGCGCACCCATTTCTGATGGCCACCATAGTGCAGACTCTGGCACAGATCCCTTCCCAAAACCTCTGTTTTATCCGCATTTAACTTCAATTTATTCGAGTTCATCCAAATTGCTATATCGCGTAGGCACCCCTTGAATTTCTTAAAGCCATCCACTGTCTGCTCTTTGAACGAGAAAACCAACTGGGTGTCGTCGGCATACGAGATTGCTTTCAGTCCCCAGTTGGCAATCAACGAGAACAAAGGAGCTAGGTAGAGGTTAAAGAATAGTGGACTAAGCACTGGGGCACCCCACATCATAGCTGTTTCGGTAGAGATTCATATGGCCTAAGGGCGACTTTCTGAGTGCGTACCTTTAGATAAGAAATCATCCAAGTGAGTACTTTACCCTCAAAGCCCACTTATTTTAGATGCTCGACCAGAATAGCGTGGTCAACAGTGTCGAATGCCGCGGAGAGATCCAGGAGCACCAGCAATGCCGGTGCTCCTGAATCCAGCAACCACCTTATTGACTGCTACCTCCAGAAGAGCAGTCTCCGTACTAAATCCTGCTCGAAAGCCTGATTGGGTATCATGCAGGGCCCCATTCTGCTCAATAAATCTTGGACTCATTTTTCCAACATTTTTCCAGGAGCGGGTAATAGAGAGATTGGTCACAGATTTTTTAGATCACCTGGGTCTCCATTTTGTTTCTTTTTCAGCGGGAGCAGTGTCGCATGCTTCCATTTGTCTGGGAAAATGCCTGTATTAAGAGAGGAATTCCAGATGTGTGCATAGTTTGTCTTTTCTTGCTGCATAATAATTTGACCCTACCGCATAATTTGACCCTTTCCTGCCGCATAATGCCAGTGGCCCTGATTATAACTATTGGTAATATATCTCAAGGTGGATGAGAGACTAGCATGAGGATCCTTTAACACTGAAACTCCTAGGCACAGAATGCTAACTAGTTCTTGGCTTGTTTTTACAGGGGAGTAGAAGGCTGCACTAAAGTCAATAGATCTCTCTACTGCCTGGGAGAGTGGGGCATGATTTCAGTGCTTTAGTAGTTATTTCCAATAGTATATACAGTTCTGATCCAAAAGGCTCAACTTTTCAAGCATATCTGGCAATTGGAATTTGGCTGCAGGAAATAAAGCTCTGAAGATGATGGCTCCTCGGATATGAAAACATCGAAGACATCTACTTGCCTTTAAAAGATGTACATCAAGAAAGATGCTGAGCACAGGCATTCAGAAAGTGGAATACAAGCATGAATGTCCTGTGATGGAACTTGGACTGGATGCACATCCACTCACACATTTTCTACTCACATATATTTAGGGTGAAGTAAATAAAAATATGCTACCAGAAATGCAAATTTTTTACATTAATTTGTTTGCTGCTCTATCGCTGGGAATCGAATATAGATGCAGTAGTATACTGTGAAGATTCATATGAAATGCTTCCCAGACCAATGGCACACAGCTGTGTATTCAAAAGCAGCTTAGAACCGCTGATCACTTCATAGTGATGAAACCAGCCAGATCCCTGCTGATCAATCAATTGACAAGTTCTAGGAATTCAGGATGGTCGAGCTTGGGCGAAGACATCTTCGCACAAAGGCAAGGCATCGTATTGTACAGTTATGGTTCCTGATGTTATTGGCAAGTACAGCAGCGGGGGCGTATTCTCCAATGATTACGGTAAAAGAGAGGCGATATTAAGCCCCGGGAGGACAGTGTCATTTGTCTTAGTCAATGGACGGCAGGCCAGATAAAGCTGCATGATCCCCCTAGTAAAAGGCACAATAGGTGCAGCCATTTCCTTTATCCTCAGCTGGTCTGTACTAGGCTTTCTCTATAGTGAAGTTGGTAAAGTGTAAGAGAAGGTAGAATGTGTGTATGTATAGAATGTGGAGTGTTGGTGGGACTTAGAGAATGTAGATTGCTGGATGAGGGGTCGGAGGAGGTCGGTAGAAAGAGCTAGTTGGGCTTGTGGGGTCTGTGCTAGATCCGCTGTATTTGTACCAGGAGTCTGCATTAACCCCTTCGACGCTGATGACGAGCTGGGCTCGTCATGAGGTAGCCTCCTCGCACGCTCATGACGAGCCCAGCTCGTCATGTAACATGCACTTTACAAATTCTCAGCATACGAGCGAAATTCCGCCCGCACGCATCAGGTTAAAGAACTTCTACTCTACACAGACTACGAGTCATCTTTAAAGATTTGGGGACAGCTGGGGCAACTCTAGGTACATGGAACCAATGTACTCTAACTACTGGTAACGAAGACCGTTTCAAATATTACACGGATGGGCCTATACTGGCTCAAACCTCACTACACGGCGGACCAAGCATGTCAAGTGACTGCGGTACTGGCATGGTGAGAAGCCTCAATTCAATCTAGTTTTATAGTATTCATCCTTAAATCAAATTTAGGCTGTACCGTTGATTTGGCGGTTGCTAGGCATGCGAGTACAGTGGCGCGTGGATGTCTCCAATCTGCAAAGTGTGAAGTCCGTGTGATAGGCGCGTGGATGTCCTCGTTCTGCAGAGCGCAATGTCCGGATGAGAGAGAGTGCACGATGAGGACATCAAAAAGGAGGCCACCAGCTGTAGAAACAACGTACAGCGATTTCCGAGGCAACTGCGTCGGCACACAAGGAGTCCATCACAGTATAGCCATGGGCATGCTAACAGTTTAAGCATGTTGGCACAGTTTTACACAGAGACAGGCCTGCATTTGTTTATGGTTGCCAATTATCAAAGAATCACTACAGCGATAGGCACGCTTTAGGGGGTATATTCATGTGGAGAGCTAACCTGCCTGTTTCTCAGCGATGGCACACTTTCTTAGGCATTTTTTTTATTTTTTTCGTCTGTTGCCTATCATCTGTGAAATATATACAGCGATAGGCGCACTTCTGATAAAATCTCTGGTACTTCAACTGCAGCAGGGTAACTACCTGGAACAGTGGCTAACACATTGTCACGTGGCCCGTGGGGGCTTTATCAACATCACTAAGTTAGAATGGGCCCTTCAGCCATGATTCAGCTTTGCACACGGTACTAGATGCTTTTATTTTGCCACCACTCTGTCCGTGCCTTTCGCATGGGAACTGTTCGCTGTGTTCGTTCTCTGCCTCTTCCTCGAGTTTAGTTTGAACATTGTGAGCAAGGTCGACAAACAATGCCCCTTGTTGTTCTGTTCTGGTCAGGCCCTAGCACTTAGACACAACATACCAATGCAGCTGGTGGGAGACTAGCATTTTGATATTACGGGGATACACACATGGAAAACACACACTTGGAGAGGGACCTTTCCAGGGAGAAGAGCAATGCGGTTCCTATGATGTAGATATACCATAAAGGCACAAAGGTATGGGGTCTGCTGACAAAACCCAGAGATCTTCTGTTATATAATAATAGCAATTCCTAGCAAGGGGAGGGAGGTTAGGCTGAACTGTCATCTCTCTTTGTCTTTTCATTATGACATCTCCCTGCATGATCTATGGCCTTGTTGCTATGCTGACAATATTTGTATTATGCATGTTTCTGCTTGTTGAGGCACTTATACTGCATTATAGAGCAAGATAGTTTAAATAAATATTCTAAACTATTTTGTGTCTCTGTCAGACTTATTGTGGACAAAAACAAGAGTGTGAGCGAAAGGGTTTTGCCCTGTTACCACCACTCCTGAGAGAGTCTGGAGTGTTGTGTTCTGGGGTGTCTAATCATTAGCTTCTCTGTGAGTGTGCAGGAGAGCGAGTGAGACATTATGGCTAGTCGGTCCTGTGCTCATGGGCATTAAGGTGGTGGAAAGGCTTAGCCCCTATACATCAATGTCCCATAATCCTGCGCATAGTTCTGTGTATGTGCAGAATTCCTGCAACAACATTACCAAAGTTTTCATTCTGTTTTATCCCATTATCATTATTATTTTGTTGCGGTTGACTTGCTTCAATTGGACGAATCTGTACTTTTTTTTCTATCACCATATCAATTAAAGGCCATTTTGAAACAGGCCACCTGAAAATTAAGTTTCACTATGGACAGGGAAGCCCGTATTCTAAAGAGAGGCATTCATCCAGCTATTGACTCTTGTGTGATAAATAAAGTACAATCTTATATTACTTGGAACCTCCCCCATGGAGTGCGCCGTTTTTGGCTATTATTGAGGCAGGGTTCACTTCCACTAAATAATTTATTATCTAAATGGTATGGTTCCTCCCCAGTTTGTAATTTGCGTAATAATTCCATCCAGGATGTTACCCATGTGCTCTTTATCTGTCCCGCTCTACTATTATATCGACGTAAATGGATGAGGCCAATCTGTCTACAATTATCCATTTTTTCTGCCTCTGCATTAATAGACACCATCTATAATCCACCAAATAAAATGTTTTGTCATAGGATTTTTAACTTTTTTAAGTGTTTTTTAGAAATGTATTAACATTTTATATGGATGTCATGATTATCAAAATTGATTTTATCTGATGTTTTTTAATATTTAGAGCATTTGTAAATCATATTTTACTGTTTGAGAATGTATGCTTCATCTTTTTTCCCCCTTTTTATGTGGATCTCTTTTGAGTTCCAAAATCATAAAAATAAATAAACTTGAAACTTGATAAACTTGAAACTTATTATTTTGTTTTATTCTTTATTTCTGGGAAAATAGATAATTTATAGTAGGTATTGTTTATAATGATGTACAGTCTTTTATTGACTAATTGCATAACTTTATTTTGTGTACCACCATGGCTTCTGGAAATATTTGGAATCTTTCACCACCTCATAGCAGTCAAAGGAGAACCAATCTTAAAGTAGAATGAGTGAAAGGAACATTTCCAAAATTACATCTCAACTTTCGAAGACAATGAGGAACTGAACACCTGAAAGGATGAAGAGAATGTTACCACATTGCTTAGGTGCTGGGGGTTTAAAGATATACAATCATATCCAGAAAAAAAGTAGACCACAGGATCAAGGTGATGCATACAAGCATGCGATTGAGGCTTTGAATGGCTATTTTAATCCCACAGTATGTGTGTCACTACAAGTTCTTCCACAGTAAACATGAGAAAGAAGAGTCAGTATGTAGCTGCTCTAAAGAATTTAGCTTTGACTTGTATGTTCACTATTCTACACTATGAGCTTTATATGATCAAATCGCAATGTGCTGCGCAAATTCTAATATAGAGGATACATTATGGACCATGGGAGAGTCATCTCTTCAAGAGGTAATTGAAGTTGTAAAGAAGGCAGAATTAATGGGAAGGTGTGCCAAGGCTGGTATCCCACAAAGAGCAGACAGAATAGGGGAAGGGAGCGTAGTAGCTAAAGTTCAAACAAATAATAAGTCAAAGAAGGTAGTAAAGTGGGAACCCAACACTGTGGTGAATGACAGTAAAAGCAGAGAATATTACGACCATCCTGCCTTCAAAAGTAGATGTTTCAGAGATGGGAAGTTGGGGCATTTGCCAATGAAGAAAATGCCCCACAAAAAATCAAAAGTGTGCAGGATGTAGTATTATTGGTCATTTCCAGAAGGTGTGCCGGAGGCAGAAAGGTGGAGTGAAGGAGGTCCTCCTACTCACTCAGGGCTCCACAACTGACTCAGAGGAGTCCGGCGATGACAATGTTAAAACATGCGTACTAAATGTTAAGGAGGCTGTACTTAATGAAGGAGGTCACCAAAGGAAGAAACCTAAGTGCGATGTTAATATTAGAGGGGTTTGCATCACAGTCACGGCTGATTCAGGGTCACCTTATACTATCAAAAATGAGAAAGTACGACTGGACAAATTTGCATACGAAAAGGCCACCTCGCAGCAATCGGAGGGGCGCACCTCAACAGGAAAAGGCCCAGAGGGAAACGGAGCCAAGAAGGTAACATTGGAGGACTTAATGAAAACGCTGTCCAATGTCCAGACGACGGTGGGAACCATCTCCATAGATGTTGGGCTACTGAGAGCAGACCTGCACAAAATGACAGAGCGGGTGGCGCAGGTGGAAGTGGTTATGAAATACCTGGTTGAAGATACCTCCGAACTACAGTTGGCTATGAAACGTATGGAAGCAGTCACCAAAAAGCTACAGGAAAATCTGGATGATCAGGAAGGACGTACCAGACGGAACAACGTGCGAATCCTGGGAATACCAGAATCGGAAGGCAAGCGTGCAATGGACCTATATATAGAAGCCCTTATCAAGACCAAGCTGCAGCCAAAGGGTCTTTCGCACTTCTTCTCTGTAGAGAGAGCTCATAGGGTCCCCGGTGGCGAGCCGAAACCGGGGGCGCCACCACGACCAGTACTAGCCAGACTATTTAACTTCCGGGACAGAGACGCCAAACTTCAGACAGCACGGACTTCCTCGCCTATTAAAATACACAATTCCACGATTGCCTTCTTTCCAGACTACACGGCCGAGGTGGCCCGGCGCCGGAAGACTTTCACAGACGTGAAGAAGGCCCTGCGAGCGAAGGAATTGCCTTACTCGATGCTATTCCCGGCGAAACTGCGAGTAGTAGATAATCACAAATCGTGGTTCTTTGACACACCTGAGGCGGCGCGGGACTGGCTGGACGGGTGGCGACAAGTAGAAGCGCCTCGACGCATGGGCAGAGGCCAGCGAAACCAACGGACCGAGAACCGTGCGACTTCACCGACATCGGCCGGGGACAATCAGGACGACGTATAAGAAACGGGACTGGGCGAAGACGAACAGCAGTCTGAATCATGAAGTCCTGGCTGCCATAGCTCGAACGAACAGTAGTCAAATATGGTGGATGTGCTGCCCTTGGACTCTGATCAGGAAGAAGCGAATGAGGGCTGATGGGGTCGCTGTCACCACGGAACCTCTTACCCCCACAAGCAAGTACAATGGGTTGGAATGGGAGTATGCACTCTGCTAAGTTGGGGAGGCGGGCGGTTCTATGTCCGTATAGCAGGGCGGCAGGGAGGGGGGCAGGGAATGGGGACTCTTTTGTTATGTTACATGTTTTGCGCGCTCCGACACGATACGACGACGGTTTTACACGCACCGCCCACTGGGGCACTAGATCCATAGCACTAATGGGAGAGACACAGAGACTCGCGCGTAGATCACCACATTATGTCACAACACTGGATCACTGACATAATATTGACGGACAGAATATCGACTAGCAAAAATATCGATGCCAAAATATCGACAGACAGAATATCGAGTTTGTATCTACAAACAGGTAAGTACAAAAATATGGAGTCCAAAATATCGTTTACAAAAATATAGTTTATTAAAATATCGACTTTATTAAAAACAGTGTTAAATTAAACTAATAGTTAAAATTAATTACTAAAATATACTTAAAAATACTTAAATTTACTTATAATAATTAAATAATTAATGAGAGTTATAAAAAAATAATTTTACAATCATATTTGTTAAAACATATATATATAGTAACATAATATAATTAAATAATATCCAATATTATTACCGTACGATAGCAGAAGTGTAAAAAATACTATTCCCACTGCAGAGAGTGCAACAGTAGGGAAAGCGTTGGATAGCGTAGGGTTAAAAATTACTATTCCCACTCCCGTGAGTGCAACAGTAGGGAAAGCGTTGGATAGCGTAGAGGTAAAAATTACTATTCCCACTCCAGTGGGTGCAACAGTGGGGAAAGCGTTGGATAGTGTAGGGGTAAAAATTACTATTCCAACTCCAAAGAGTGCAACAGTAGGGAAAGCGTTGGATAGCGTAGGGGTAAAAATTACTATTCCCACTCCAAATAGTGCAACAGTAGGGAAAGCGTTGGATAGATTACTATTCCCACTCCAGGGAGTGGAACAGTAGGGAAAGCGTCGGATAGCGTAGGGGTAAAATTTACTATTCCCACTCCAGTGGGTGCAACAGTAGGGAAAGTGTTGGATAGCATAGGGGTAAAAATTACTATTCCCACTCCAGTGGGTGCAACAGTAGGAAAATCGTTGGATAGCGTAGGGGTAAAAATTACTATTCCAACTCCAAAGAGTTCAACAGTAGGGAAAGCGTTGGATAGCGTAGGGGTAAAAATTACTATTCCCACTCCAGTGGGTGCAACAGTAGGAAAAGCGTTGGATAGCGTAGGGGTAAAAATTACTATTCCAACTCCAAAGAGTGCAACAGTAGGGAAAGCGTTGGATAGCGTAGGGGTTAAAATTACTATTCCCACTCCAGTGAGTGCAACAGTAGGGAAAGCGTTGGCTAGCGTAGGGGTAAAAATTACTATTCCCACTCCAGTGGGTGCAACAGTAGGGAAAGCGTTGGATAGCGTAGGGGTAAAAATTACTATTCCAACTCCAAAGAGTGCAACAGTAGGGAAAGTCTTGGATAGCGTAGGGGTTAAAATTACTATTTCCACTCCAGTGAGTGCAACAGTAGGGAAAGCGTTGGATAGCGTAGGGGTAAAAATTACTATTCCCACTCCAATGAGTGCAACAGTAGGGAAAGCGTTGGATAGCATAGTGGTAAAAATTACTATTCCCACTCTAGAGAGTGCAATAGTAGGGAAATTAAATACTTCATATATTATTTCAATAAATATAAATTAATATCTATAAAAAATTATATAAAAGTAATTACCAATTTAATATAATATAATAATTAATCAATTAAAATTACAAATTAAAAATAATTATTACTATTATTTACCTATTAATACAAATTAATTACAAATTAACAATTAATAATTTAACATTTAAAAATTAATTAACAATTAATTCAAATTAAATACAATTAAATAAATTGATTTATTTAATTAATTATAAATAAATAACTTCCCACCCTATTCCCCTATAAACCCACAACCCGCTACAGAAAATAAATTAGTAAAATTAACATATTTAGCAATTAATCAATTAATTAAAATTAATTGCCAATTAAAATGTAAATAATTACCAAATATAAATTAATTAACAAATAATTAAAATGAATACCAATAAATAAATTTACATATTTAATTAATTATAATTCAATTACTTCCCACCCTATTCCCCTATAAACCCACAACCCGCTACCTAATGAAATTACGCAAAAATAAAAAAAACAAATTTCATTAATTAAAATAAATTATAACATAAATACACACTTTTCACACATATGATAACATAAAAAGCACTATAAAAAATTAGATATTATTAAAAATTCGATAATTTTAATAACCTATGTTATATACTTCGATATTTTAACTGTCTATATTTTTAACATTCGATATTACATTACTTACCTTAAAAACGATATTTTTGATGTCTATATTCTGTCCAATCTATATTTAAAACTCAATATTATGTCCATTCGATATTTTGTAGTCGATATTTTGACTGTATACCCACAACACTCACAAGATGCCGCCTGTAGCGGCTTGATGCAATGGACATCAGTCCCACCTCTAAGGATATTGACCTGGAACGTAAGAGGGCTGGGGGACAAAATAAGAGAGGACTAGTGATGCAAACACTCAAGCGCCAGAGCCCCCATCTAGTTCTGCTTCAGGAGACACACCTCACGGGTAGAGCATGTCGGGCACTGGATCGCAGAGGCTATAAGATGGTAGCACACGCCGAGTTTACCTCTGGCTCCAGAGGGTCGGGTATGCTTTTGAAAAAGACCTCCCCCTTCATTCTCCTACAACATAAAACAGACGTCCAGAGCTGCTTTGCAGCGATACACGGACAGTGGGAGGGTAAATATATGAACGTAGTCTCAGTTTATATACCACCGGCACTCCAATCAGTAGCCCTACCAGCATTGGGAGAATTTCTGCTGAACCTCCCGGCAGGAGACACATACATCGGGGGCGACTTCAACGCAGTAGTTGACCCCGCGATAGATAAATTCCCAGTCAGAGCACACCCGTCCGGTCCTACCAGCTTTCACGGCTTCCTAGAGGCCATGGGTTTGATGGATATCTGGCGCCACAAGCACCCAACCGAGAAGCAATACACCTATCACTCGGCAGTACATAATAGTTTATCACGTATCGATTAATTTTTGGGGTTGGGAGGCGGTATGCAGGCCATCGACACCGTTGACATTCAGCCCAGGGGTATATCGGACCATTCTCCGATAATGTTGACACTACACAGTCGAGAAAAGACTCGTAAGAGGCTCTACCCCATATACCCTAGCTTTTTGAATATCCCAGGCATAAGGAAAGAGCTAAAGAAAGCGACTAAGTTTTACTTTGCCGAAAACAAAGACTCGGTGCCCTCCCCCTCGACCCTGTGGGAAGCGTACAAGACGGTCCTCCGTGGACAGGCGATGTCCTCCATCACGGGGCACAAAAAAGCGCAAAGACAGGAACTTTCGGACCTAGACCGGTCCGTGCACACCGCCAATATAACTCATGCGGCAGGCCCCACAGTAGACACGGCGCATGCCTTACAGCTATGCCAGCAACAGTATAGGGACCATCTCAGACTACAGGTACTTGGGGATCTCGAGGCCACGGCCCACAGGGTGTATGAAGTGGGAGACAAAGCTGGGAAAATGTTAGCCTGGTTGGATAAGAAAGGAGGGGGCAGCAGAGGCATTCAGCAGTTATACACTAGTGAGAATCACCTGCAGACACGCCCCGAGGAGATTGTAGATACACTGGCAGATCACTTCGAGAAGGTATATACCCCCGAACAGGAGATCACAGAACGCGCTGCCCTAGATGCTCTTAATCATATAGAGATCCAAACCCTTCCTCAGGAGGCGATCCAAGAGTTAGAAGCGGACCTCTCTATTGAGGAAATTACACTGCCAA
The DNA here is from genome assembly GCF_964261635.1 of Lissotriton helveticus. Taxonomy (NCBI): domain Eukaryota; kingdom Metazoa; phylum Chordata; class Amphibia; order Caudata; family Salamandridae; genus Lissotriton; species Lissotriton helveticus. Next base: position 103,556,501 of record NC_136063.1, read on the forward strand.
TCCATGCGATACAGTCAGGTAAAGCAGTGGGCCCGAACGGGATCCCCATAGAGTGGTACAAACTTATGTCGGAAACACTTAGCCCGCCCTTGCTGGCCATGTACATGGCGAGTAGGGAGAGGGCGGAACTTTCGCTGGACCAGTGAACGGCCACCATCGTGGCGATTCCGAAGCCTGGTAAGCCACAGACGGCTTGTACCTCCTATCGTCCAATCTCCCTCCTTAACGCTGAAGCTAAAATTCTTGCAAAATTGTTAGCCACAAGATTAATGGCTCATCTTCCACTGTTGATACACCCCGATCAATCTGGCTTCATGCCGCATAGGAGCACGGCCCTCAATCTCAGGAAAGTACACGGTGTGATAGCGCGAGCTCCGTCATTGACGGAACCAGCAGTGATCCTTTCGTTGGACGCCAGAATGGCGTTTGACATGGTGGAGTGGGGACACCTCTTCGCAGTCATGTCCCGCATGGGTTTTGGTCCCAAGTACTTGGCTTGGGTACGTCTTCTCTACACTAACCCGGTCGCACACAATACAGCTAACGGTCGTGTTTCACGTACGATACAGCTAGCGAGGGGGACTCGACAGGGCTGTCCCCTCTCCCCCTTGCTGTTTGCACTAGTCTTAGAACCATTAGCGACATTACTGAGGACTACACCGTTACTGAAAGGCATCGGTTGGAGGGAGGGATGGGAAGATCGTGTGTCCCTATATGCGGATGACATGTTGGTATATTTGATGGATCCAGAAAGGAGTATCCCGGCCCTACTGGCACTGTGTGACGAATTTGGGGAATCATGGTGATACACTATTAACTGGTCAAAATCTGTCCTTTACGTCCTGAAGGGACCGGCGCCCCGGCTCACCGTGCACTGCCCAGTACAACCGACCGTGTCCTCCTTCAAATATCTTGGTATCCACATTACCGATAAACAAGCAGAATTCTTTGACAAAAACCTAACTCCTCCACTGGCCCGACTCCGTATTGATGTCAAACACTGGGCTTCGTTGCCATTGACGGTCCTTGGAAGGGCAGCGCTCTATAAAATGATGGCTCTCCCGAGGTTCCTCTATGCCCTGGAAAACTCACCTTACCCTGTCCCGCCACGATACTTTCGACAGGTGACATCCCTGGTGTCCAACCTTCTATGGAGTGACAAGCCGGCGCGTATTGCCCATGCCAAGCTGAACAGAAGTTGGTACGAGGGAGGGATTGCATTGCCAAACCTGCAATTGTACTACTGGGCCGCCCAACTTAAAGTTATCAACCAATGGATTCATGCACCTCGAGATGACCCAGCATATAGGGCAGATAGGACACAACTAGGCACAGACAACATGCTTTCAGCGCTTTACAACAGAGGGCAAGCGGTGCGGCTGTTAGGCCCCACAAAACATACAGCCGTGCTATGGCATGCTGCACAAGCGAAGTTGGGATGGAGAGGTATCATTACCAAGCTTACACCGCTCTGGGACACAAAAGCACTGGGACAGCTAAGACATAGCAAGGGGTTCACACAGTGGGACAACATTGGAATATCTACAGTGGGAGACTTGTGGGACAGGGGGACGGTAGTCCCGTTCTCACTCCTTCAGCAACAGTATGCCCTGGGCCCCAACGAAACCTATAGGTACATACAAATCAGACACGCCTTGCTGCAAGTAATACCATCAGACACTGAAGTCCCGGAATCTTCCCCATTAGAGGATAGACTGCTCACAGATTATATGCAACATAGTGCCACTTCCCTTACTTACAAAAAACTGCTGAACAATCAACCAGACCCTACACTGAAACTGCGCGACAAATGGGTGGATGAACTAGGGGACATGGATGAAACGGAGTGGAATGAGGCGTTGGCATCCCCGAGGGAGGTGGGCATTTCTGCCAGGTTAAGGCTGGTGCAACTGAAAATCCTGCATCGTGTATATTATACAAGAACCACTTTACACAAGCTCCAAAGAGCCCCACATCCCTACTGCCTTCGAGGTTGTGGGGAGGAAGGAACATTATTTCATACTCTCTGGGATTGTCCCCTGGTGACTGCCTACTGGCGTCAGATAATGCGCACAATATCACAAACACTAAACATATCACTGACTCCAGAACCGCGTAAATGCCAACTAAATATTTGGGACCCCAATGACCTGTCAAGATACGAGCTGATATGGAGTACACTGGCCATTATGGTGGCAAAACGAGACATTGCGCGAAAATGGGCTGCCCAAGAGCTACCACGTTAACCCAGTGGAGTAGAAATATGGACTCGTTGATGTTCACGGAACGGGCGGTATATGTAAATAGGGCCTGCCCGCGTAAATGGAACAAGGTCTGGTCCTTTTGGAATACATATAGAGGGGGACTATGCGATCTATTGCCCGAGGACGAAGACGCCAGTTCGGATGAAGAGGTGGAGGGGGAATGGGACGGATGATATTATTCTGGGAACCAGCTTAGAGTGCGTAGGAGGGACTGCATATTAGATGCTATTGCTGTCACAACAGATTCTAAGCAAAGCTATCCTCACCAATTTACTGGACCTATTGTCGTGTTCAATGTTAGCGTGTGTGTTTGTTATAAGTTAAGGAAACACACAACAACAAAAAACATAAATACAAACCAGAGACCTATGAGTTATCCAATACATAATCTGTTGGGTAGGAGTACACCTTGATTCCATGCGCCGCCGGACCCCAGGGTTGTCGGCTGAAGGGCTGTGTTGACTGGACAACGTTGAATGGATATCATGTAATACGCAGCCGGCCCCTTGGGTTGTAGGCTCTATGCTGTGTTATTGATTGAGTGTACAATAAAGGTCTTTTAAAAAAAAAAATTTAAAAATGAGAAAGTATGGCTTAACAAATTTGTCCTGTGTTAGGAAATATTTTTGAGCCTACAAGCATTTGTCCTAAAACATTCACAGAAGAAGACATTGTAATGTGCGGAGTGAAAGAAATAGAATTCATTGTCAAAAATAGGAGGCAATGTGCAAGCTATACCTTGCTGAGGCTGGACCTTCTGTGCTGGGTTGGGGTGATCAAGGGGAGTTAGGGATAATCCTCAATTCCAACAGCCAAGATTCTGTGTTAGTTATCCAACAGGAGGATGTGTTTGAACAAAAGATTCCTGATGTATTTACAGGCACTATTGGGGAGTTTCCAACATAAAATTGTCCTCAAACAAGGTGCAGAGCCTCAGATTCACAAAGTAAGGGGTATCCCTTTAGCATTGAGGGAGGAAGTAAAAAATGAGTAAGAGAAGTTATGCACAGAAGGGGTGATTGAGAAGGTAGATGCTGCTGAGTGGGTGTCACCTTTGGTGACTGCTCGAAAAACTAATGGGAAACTGAGATTGCGTGTAGATGTGAGAGATCTAAACAGGAATATGGTAGTAGATCCGTTTCCTCTACTGAAGATCAGGGAAATGTTGTCAGTCACCAAGGGTGTGAAATGGTTCACAACTATAGACCTCACAGCAGCTGATCACCAAGTTCCACTCCACAGGAATGGCAGGAACCTTACCATGTTTATAACTCCATTTGGTTGATTTAGGTTTGTGAGGGTACCTTTTGGATTGGCCTCAGCAGCAGCAAAGTTTCAAAAAATTGTGTATGAGTTGTTTAAAAATGTAAAAGATTTCATGTTCTTCCAGGATGACATTTTAATAATGGGTAAAACCAAGGCTGGCCATGATTCTACTGTGAGAAAAGTAATGAATGTTTGAAAATCGATGGGGCTTACAGCTGAGTTCTCAAACTGTAGGTATGCTCTTCAGAGTGTGGCATATTTGGGTCACGTGTTGGTCGTGGGCAGCAAACGTAAGAAGGGGCTATTAGAGTCCAAGGAGAAGTCTCCCATACCAACCAACAAGGATGAAGTGAGAGCTTTCCTAGGTTTAGTGGAGTTCTACTCCAAATTCATTGAAAACTTTGCGAGCAAAACATACATTGCAAGGCAGCTCATTAAAAGCAGGTGTAAATTTGAATGGGCATATAGGTGCCAGGATGAATTTGACTCTATTAAGAATGAAATGTGTAGTGCTTTGCCATTACAAGGTTTCGACCCTGCTTTAAAGTCTTTTGTTACAACCGATGCCAGTGGGAAAGGCATTGGAGATGTACTAACCCAATTGAAGGAAAATGTGGTTGAATGTATAGTAGCTTTTGGATTGCGAGCTTTGACAACTACAGAGGAAAAATAATCTGTGATAGAGTGGGAAGCTTTAGCTTGCGTGTGGGGTTTGGAGCATTACAGACCTTTTATTTGGGGTACTCATGTAGTGTTAAGAAGCAATCATAAGCCTTTAGTAAAAGTATACAACTAAAGGGTTGTATACTGTGTCTCCTAGATTAGAAAGATTGTCCATGAAATGAATAGATTTCAGATATAGCATAAAGTACATGCCAGGAGTACGGAATAAAGTAGCAGATTTCTTGAGTAGATTACCCCTACCTATTACGGGTAATGTGGATGAAGACATTGAACAATTCAGTGTAGCGTGTTTAGGAGAGACTATGGGAGTCATTTTGCCTGAGGAACGGTCCAAAGCTCATGAGAATGATCACATGTTGTCTAATGCTTTAATCTGTGTCCGGGAAGGATGGCCTGCTAAAGATCAAATTTCCAAAGAACTGGGGGCATTTTGGGAGTCAAGATATAAATTACCTGTTGAGGACAACAAATTATTAAGGAATGGTAGAATTGTTCCACCTGTGGAACTGAGAAATCAAATAGTGGATTTGTGCCATGAGGGGCATCTGGGTATTGCAAAAAAAATAAATAAAGAAACTGTATTGGTGGCCAGGTATGGGATTAGCCATCGAGGAGAAGTTCAGAGAGTGTAATCTTTGTGAGATGGCAGACAAGAGCCAAGTCATGTTACGCCCTCCATTGTGTCCTGTTAAATCCCCGGTCATGCCATGGGAAAAGTTAGGGAGGTGAGTGTTTGAAAAGTTTCAGCGCCTCATCCATCATCTCTATGTGTTTGCTTTGTTCACCCTAAGTTGGCAGGGTAAGCCCAGACGGGGGTCCCTTGCTCACTTTGCCACTGGAATCAAGCTAGCCTGGCTGATGAGGGGTGTTACCCAGAAACAAGTCCAAGGATGCTTGTTTCCGGTCTAGGGATGACCTGGCTTTGCAGTTCGGGCTGGACTGTTCCCATGAGGCACAGGGTCAAAACTGATTTGCAAATTGCTGGGTCTGAACTGAGGTGGCGAAGTGAGCTAAACAATGATGATGGATTCAACCCAGATCTGTGACTAGGGGTGAATGTTTGAAAAATATCAGCGCTCCGTCCATCATCTCTTTGTGTTTGCAAATGTTAGGATTAGACATTGCAGGTACAATTTAGGAAGGGCCTGTTAAAAGATATATGATTGTAACAGTGGTCTATTTCGAAGAGGCCAGAGGTAGAAATTGTTGATCATGTTGATGCAGAGACAGTGATCAAGTTTTTAGACGAAAGAAATTAAAGAGACGGGTTGCCCAAGTCTATTACAACTGACAATTGTGTACCAATTTATGGCTGCAATGTTTCAGAAGTTTTTAAAACGCAATGGAATAAAACATTGTACCACCTCCCTTTATCACCCAGCAGGAAATGGAGCTGTGGAAGTTTTCAATAGAGTAATTAAAGGGGCAGTACAGCTGGCTAAAAATGAAGGTTTGGAATGGACAACAGAATTACTTAAGATAATTTTGGCATTCAGGTTAGCGCCTTGTGTTTCCACTGGACATAATCCTTTCGAATTGATGAGGGATAGAACTGTGTTCACCAAGGACAATATTGGATGAATGCCATATGCCAGAAGAGTGTATTGGGAATCTGAGAGAGTGAAGACACGTATCGAAAAAGCAAAGTAGGCGTACAAACAGTATTTGATTCTAAACACAGTTGTAAGCCAGTAAAGTTGCAAATAGGGAATGTATTAAGAGTCAAAAGAACAGGTGTCTTAAAGAAGGATCAGAGCAGATTTTCAAGACCACATGAAGTGACCAAAATATTTTGCAATGCAGCGGTGTTAAGTAACGGGAAAGTACGCCATTTCAGTCCATTGTTCTTATGTAACAAAAGTGGCAAGGAAAGAGGGAGACGTGTTGGTGATTGGTTGATGGATGACGAATGCTTGCATAGGGAAATAAGTAATGGAGCTGATGAAGGTTCAAGTAGCAGTGTGGGTGCGAGGAAAACCATCACAGGAGGACTGAAACCATCAGAGGAAAGTGCAGTAGGAAAGGACCTTAGGAGGGGTATGTTTGGCAGGATTATAAAGAAACCAACCTGGTTGAGTGATTTTGTGGATCACTAAACTTTAGTCCTATCGGGTATTATCATTATTAATGTCAAGTATTAATGTTCGTCTTCCATTTTGTTTTTTGCAATGAAAAAGGGGAATATTTGTGGTGAAGTTGGTAAAGTGTCTAAGAAGGTAGAATGTGTGTATAGAAGGAATGTGGAGTGTTGGTGGGACTGGGAGAATGTAGCATATTGGATGAAGGGTCGGCCGAGGTCGGTAGAAGGAGCCGGTTGACCTTGAGGGGTCTGTGCTCGATCCACTGTATTTGTACCAGGAGTCTGCATTAAAGAACTTCTATTCTACACCAACTACGAATCATCTTTACATTCTTGCGTGCTAAACATTACATCTAAAATCTGCAAGGTTCCTTGAGAATTCTTATCTGCTTGGCGAGCAATACACATCAAGTATTCAGATAGAACAAGAAATCATACAAAAGGACAGCATACCTTCCAGAAACTGGTCCAGGGCATGGTTTGTGTAGCACACCACAAGAATACAGCTTTTGCTTGTATTCCAGTACCTTTTGTTTCGTAACAAGGCCTCCACAATCTTCAGTCCAATGAAGGTTTTACCTACAACGATTCAGAGAAATGTACTATTGGTATACTGTTTATGCAGGATCGATTCAGATGACAGAGAAACAAGCAAATACAGGAAGCCAATACAGACCAACTAGGCATGTAGGAAACCAGAGGAAGGCAGGCAGGTGAGCAAGTAGGCAGGGAGACAAACAGATTGGTGGACTATCAAACAGCCAGACAGGCATAAATAGTTAGATAGACATGCAAGCAGGTAGGTAGGCAGGCAAGGAGAGATGCAGGCAGTGAGTCACACAGGCAAGTAAATGGGCAGTCAGGAAAGCAAACAATAGCCAGACAGACAGGCAGCTTGACAGGAAGCCAGGAAGATAAGGAAATGGGAAAAAGAAAAGGAGAGAGGCGATATTGCAGACTGACAGGTATTCAGACTACCAGGCAGGCTGTGAGGTGACAGGGAAACAATTAAACAAAAATTCTGATAGGTCACTGTAGAGATCTATGTCAGAGTTATGGTAATCATGACTCTTCAATCCATTATTTCTGATTTTGGAGAAAGAGACTTCTATAAATTAATATAGTTCTTAAACAAACTTCTCAAGGTATTTGTAATGCTTCTCAAGACCTTTGTAAAACTTATGAAGGTCTTCATAATACTTCGCAAAGCCCCTGTTAGACTTCTAAAGCTTTCTGCAATCGATCTCAAGTCCTTTGCAAAGTCTTCGTAATACTTGTCTTAAGTATAGACAGACCTTCTCCATGTTTGAACAGTATCCAGGTCAGTATGAGACCTGCGCCAATCCTCCTGTACTCCAGAGAGAAGTTGAAGAATCCCTCTTCTGAGAGCACTACGCCTTTACCTTTGGGAATCACCACCCTGAGTATATCTGCCTCATTCTAACGGTCCTCAATCGCATCTCAGGAATGGTGTCCATTTCAAGGGCTCTTTTTGATATTTAGCACGCCATACTGGCCACAAATACTCATATTTTCATGCAACCACAAATTAGCAATCAATCTAGGTGAAAGATGAAAACCTAGAAGAAAAGATATCTACTGTAGACTCAAAGATTTGAAACCTACATTTGATCATGTAGAGAGGGGAAACTCTATGGAGGACATTGCAATGTTGAGGAACTATGCATTGTAACTTTCATTAACAGGACCATTCCATATATAATATTACTGTAAGTTAAACATGTCATAGATGGTTTCTTTTGCCTTTACTCCTCCACCCTGAGATAGCTGTGCATTTCCCTCTAAAGCTGCAGTACAGCTTGTTTCATTCTCTCTATGTATCAAAGACACGACACTCCACATTGTGCCCAAACTCGGCGACAGAGATATCATAACATCTTACAATAACCAAAATTAAATGGATGTCAAAATCCTAGTGCTAAGTAAAATTGTGTTTAGGAAAAAGGTATCATATTTACTCGGAGGGACATAGACTTGAACAAGATGCAATGATTTACCTGTCTGGATATCAACATCTCTGAAGGCATTGTGGCCGAAGAAGGATTGTACTTCTGAGCCAAGGCAATAAACATCACAGTAACATTACAGAATGATCGGTTGAGAAGGCACTTATATAGAGCAGTGTAGGCCATAGTGTATCTAGGTGGCAATCATATTAGTGGTAGTATATATCAGAAAATTACTCTTTTTGAATGGCCATCTCTTTTTTTGAATGGGATGCTGGTTTTTGGACTCTGCACTGGGATACCACTGTCCAGTATCCAGTGCAGGTGCTTTGAACCCTAAAACATGGTAACATGGTAAAATTGGCAAATCCCCTATGGGCAGATTTCACTTTCCAGTAGGGCCTTAGTATATGGTGTAAAAAAATACATCAATGGCATAGAAAGTTAAATGTACAAAAAACAGGAGGGGGAGGCAGAGTAAATAGAGAAGGATTCTTACTCCACAGACTTACTTTCATAAACATAAAGAATCCAACTAAGGGTCAGAGGTAAGTGTTCCCTACAGTGGTGTGGGAGCACTTAGTGTTTTGTAAAATACCCCTCACATACCAAAAGGCCCCTTGGTGTCATGCTACATCATCGGGGTCTTCGCACCCCTCTAACGGGATGCGGCGTGCTAAGACCTACGACTATGCAAGAGCACTTTTCTGTTTTTTGACTATATGTGGTGCATGTGTTTTTTTTTTATATATGTGAATGGTGGGACGTGGTGAAAGATTAAAAAGTACCTGGCTCGTGAGTGTAATCGAATTTTTTTTATTCCTAGCTCCGGCTGGTACTATTAAAAAGAAGTGCAGTGCGAGGTCAAATCTGTTGTGTTAATGGACAGTACCTCATGTGTGCGTCGACATGTGTCGGAGACAGGGCTCCTTCTTCAGGACGGGGGCACAACTTCCCCACCTTACTCACGTTTCATTAATATTACCAAAAAATGTATTAATGTTGATAACAAAAAGTGAAAATGAGTTAAAAGTCTGTATGTGTGGTACTTAAGGCTATGATGTGCCTACAGCGGTATTTTTCAAGTTCAATGCGACTTGCATGACCTGAGAGAAGAAAAGGAAAACATTTGAAAAAAATGGTTACCCATGTACCGGGTAGTTCAGACAGGTGCAATCATCTGGAACCATACCATTTGCTTTAATAAGCCCTGTAAAGAAAAGAACACTGACAAAACACACAACATAGAAACATGAATTACTAGGAATATAATAGAAGCTAGGTCATACTTGTGAAGTTTGCTTGCTTGATTCATGAGCATTAGGAACATCTGGGGGGTGTATGCTAATATGCAATCTGAAGTGAGAAGTAATGCAGGTATAAGTATTTATTCTCACTTACTTCGTTGGGCTAAGAAATGCTTGTTTTTTACTCCATACTCACGAACTCGGGACGAGTTGTCCTCCGTGTTACCCCACACGCTGCTCCGCTGAAGTGTGGAGAGCTCAGGGTGATCGCTATTTATACCCTGTGCGTAGTTAATTGTTAGCCTCGTTAGCGTGAAAACGGAATGCGGAAGATGTCCAAAAAAGGGTATTCCGCCGTTTAATGAGTCCCGCTGATGTTTAATTAAGTAATTGTAGGCCCTTGTATGGAGCGTCCGGTAGCGCTCGGTAAGTATCACTGCTGGGTACTGGTCAAGGGAGCTGTCTAATGCATCGCGCATACTCAATGCGCGTGTAACTGTAGTGAGCATGCGCGAGGTGTTCCGGTTAACATCCGCGTATGCATAGTCGAAAACCTAGGAAAAAGAATGGAGACTGGTTCTTGCATTTAGCCGAAAAAGGCTAATTCTTACATTAGTAAATTATACACTCATCAGTAGTGTAGAAAAGTAGTTAGTGTAAGGAGAGAGGAATAGAAGAATAATACCCATCAGTCAACCCATTGGCGGAATCTCATCATCTGGGTTTTGTTAAAAACTGGTATCTGCTAGGTACCTCTCTGAACATACATAGAGGAATACTAGTGTCAGATCCACCAGTGAGAGAGAGCCAATAGGGTATGTTGGTGGGTTGAAGGGAAAAGAAAAGTTGCAGTGCTCAAAGGAAGGTGTGAGAAAGTGAAAATTAAGATTGCCTAATATGATGCCAAGAGAAGCTTTATTGAGGGGGCCATCATATTGTCAAGATTAAAAGCAGAGTGAAGATAGTATATCAAACAAATATTACTATCAGTTGTTAAAGCTATATGGTCAACATGTTTCAGCCTCACAAGGCTTTCGTCAGGACCTGTAATTATTACACTACTGCAACATTGAATATGTGGTAAAAGTGATAAAAATTGAAATTGAAATTGAAGAAACAGAACCTACCAGTAGTAATTTACTATATGGTAGTCTCACATCGTGATGTAGAAGAATCTCTCCTAAAACCAAAAACAATTATGGAAAAGCAATGGACATATAGGATCAATACATCAGTACAGGTATGTATATGTACAATCAATATCAGATTAAGTGTAAGGACTCACCCATATAATTTATGGAGATAGCCTCACCTCGCCTGGCGATCGCTCAGGTCAAAAAGAGGCCCTGCTCTAAGAGAATGGGAAGGGAAGTTAAGTGTAATGATCACTACAGACATACATTTAGTATCTGTGGAGGTTCCCTTTATAATATCATAAACAAGATATGATCCCCCTGGAGGGCTGGACAGTAAAATGGATGGCGACTTCAACTTGCCCAAACTGAGTAACCCCATACACATATGTGCTACTCCGTGCATAAGATTAGAAATAACGAAAAAACGAATAGCCCAACATCTTGGTGTAGTAGCGATGGGCTAATATCCAACTCAGAAACAAAAATTAGACAAAGATGAAATTGCTTGTCTATGGTAAATGGAGAGCAGCCTTTAAAGTAATTTCGCCAAGAAAAAGCGGCAGTAGAAAAGGAAAACGATATGCCACAAGCACACGTTACCGAGCACTACCTGCTTTATGGAAAAATACTTCCAAAGTTCTATGCTCCAAACAAGAAGCACAGGTTACCATAGGCGATGGAGAACCCGGTATGGCAAATGCTACTCCGTAGGACCTACTAGTTCATGAAAGAATGGGCCCCCACCTGTCCGTCGGTGCATCCGGCTGGTAGCTGAGCCGAGGGGAAGGTGACGAGTATAGCGACCTATTTGGGTTCTTATTAGAAGAGTGCGGACCAAAAAGGGAGACAAGCAGTGTATCTCCAGTGTATGGATTTTAGGGATGCAGTAGAAATAGGGAATGCGTGGTGCTATCTGTGCCAGGAATTCGCCTTCCTTCTTACTCAACCAGTCATGCGCTAAGCCCTCTTCAATCATGCCTCCTATTTTTATTCGGAGGTTCTCGGTGGGATCTTGCTGCAGAATGGTATAGTTGCGTCTGTCTGCTAGCAGTCTCTTGCACTCTTTGTCATAAGCCTCTGCGGTTTACAGAACAATAGCACCGCCTTTGTCTGCAGGTTTTATTATCACGTCCTTATCATCAGCCAGTGCTCTGATGGCCTGTTGTTCCAGTTTACTGGTATTGTGAAAGGTGTTGATATTAGACGGATTCAGTTTGTTGACTTCTGTCATGATAACTTTCTCAAACGTCAGTAATTCGATGGGGAGCATCGAATCAGGTGGAGTGAAAGTGGACTTCGGTCGGAGGCCTGTGTCAGTTGGTGTTATAGTGGATGGTTTGTCTATAAAAAACGCCTGTAGTTTCAGTTTCCTGACACAATTCGGGGCATCACAGTATTCAATAGTAATGGATGTGGTTTAAAACATGCACAATCTACCGCTTTTTTCAATGAGGTATTACAGCCCAATGTGTGGTAGGTCTTTAACTGCTTAGACCCCCTTTTCGGCTAAAGTAAGAATTAGCCTTTTTCGGCTAAATGCAAGAACCAGTCTCCCTTCTTTTTCCTAGGTTTTCGACTACGCATGCGCGGATGTTAACCGGAACACCTCGCGCATGCACACTACAGTTACACGCGCATTGAGCATGCGCGATGCATTAGACAGCTCCCTTGACCAGACGGAGCAGTGATACTTACCGAGCGCTACCGGACGCTCCATACAAGGGCCTACAATTACTTAAATAAACATCAGCGGGACTCATTAAACGGCGGAATACCCTTTTTTGGCCATCTTCCGTATTCCGGTTTCACGCTAACGAGGCTAACATTTAACTACACACAGGGTATAAATAGCGATCACCCTGAGCTCTCCACACTTCAGCCGAGCAGCGTGTGGGGTAAGACGGAGGACAACTCGTCCCGAGTTAGTGAGTATGGAGTAAAAAACAAGCATTTTTTAGACCAACGAAGTAAGTGAGAATAAATACTTATACCTGCATTACTTCTCACTTCAGTTTGCATATTAGCATACACCCCCAGACGTTCCTAATGCTCATGAAGCAAGCAAGCAAACTTCACAAGTATGACCTAGCTTCTATTATATTCCTAGTAATTAATGTTTCTATGTTGTGTGTTTTGTCAGTGTTCTTTTCTTTACAGGGCTTATTAAAGCAAATGGTATGGTTCCAGGTGATTGCACCTGTCTGAACTACCCGGTACATGGGTAACCATTTTTTTCAAATTTTTTCCTTTTCTTCTCTCAGGTCATGCAAGTCGCATTGAACTTGAAAAATACCGCTGTAGGCACATCATAGCCTTAAGTACTACACATATAGACTTTTAACTAATTTTCACTTTTTGTTATCAACATTAATAAATTTTTTGGTAATATTAATGAAACGTGAGTAAGGTGGGGAAGTTGTGCCCCCGTCCTGAAGAAGGAGCCCTGTTTCCGAAACATGTCGACGCACACATGAGGTACTGTCCATTAACACGACAGATTTGACCTCGCACTGCACTTCTTTTTAATAGAACCAGCCGGAGTTAGGAATAACATTTTTTCGATTACACTCACGAGCCAGGTACTTTTTAATCTTTCACCACGTCCCACCACGCACATATATAAAAACAAACAAACACATGCACCACATATAGTCAAAAAACAGAAAAGTGCTCCCGCGTAGTCGTAGTTCGTAGCACGCCGCATCCCGTTAGAGGGATGCGAAGACCCCGATGATGAAGCATGACACCAAGGGGCCTTTTGGTGTGTGAGGGGTATTTTATAAAACACTAAGTGCTCCCACACCACTGTGGGGAACACTTACCTCTGACCCTTAGTTGGATTCTTTATGTTTATGAAAGTAAGTCTGTGGAGTAAGAATCCTTCTCTATTTACTCTGCCCCCCCCTCCTATTTTTTGTACGTTCTAGGCAGCGCACAGCTGCGGGAGTTTACTTACACTGACTCATACACATAGGAGCACACACTCTAGGTTTTAAGAAGCCAGCGGTCTTAGCGGAATGGAGGACGAACACGGCCTCACGTTCGGGGAAGACGAAATTGACAGAATTCTGACAGCCATCAATCCCTTTGAAGGCCTGAGTAATCCGGAGACTGGTCCAAATATCGCTGATTGGAATGAGATAGTTAATCTGTGACGTAACCAGATCAAAGCAGCTCTACACGGGCTGCTCATGACCGAGTACCTAAGGAACAAGATGGCACTACCAGGCTTAATCGTCAAAAACGAACCATTCATATTTCAAACAGACATGCAGTTTAAAAAGGAGTGGTCCCTCATCTCCTGGCATTGTACGAGGGATTGGCTCGTCCTGATAGTAAAGACAGCAGCAAGAATCACTCATGAATTGAAGATCGAGATCCAAAAAATAGAGGTGCAATTGAACACTTACATAACCCCTGCTGACCTAAAAATCAGGTTAGATGAACTTAACCAACAGATGACGGAGTTTGAATACACGTTGAAACAAATCAAATTCAACAAACTTCGTAAGGATAAGGATAAGTTCACACCAGAGGGGGCATACCCTTACACCAAGCCCGATTATACCTCTAAAAATCCAAACAGTGACATAGACAGTGATGGCTCTGATAATGGTTCATCGGGCTCCAACTCTAGTGGTAACCAACGATATAGACCAGCAAGGGGTGGTTGGAGACAGAAGAGGCAGCAGTTCCCGAGACAGCGAGGGTGGAGAGGATACCAACCCCCACCTCAGTTCCAACAATATATGGGACCTCCACCATTCACCCCTTTCCAGTTTGGCCTTCCAGCCGCTGGTCTTGGTTACCCACAATGGAACCCTGAATTTGATGGCGGTTTCTATGGCCCACAACCTTTTTTAGGTACCTGCCCCGGACCACGAGGGAGGAACAGGAAGGGCAACAATGTTGCATGGGAAGATCAGGATCAGGGCAACTCCCGGATGACCAGGAGCCTGACAGGCTCCCTCCCCAACCAACCTTCCACCAGCAAGAGAGCGACCTAGTAGTTAATTTGACCCCCAGTCCCCTGACTGAGATACCGAAGACGGTGTTGAACAAAGGCTTGGGTTTTGTGCCGACACAAAAACCTGACATTTTCAGACTAAACATGGAGATACAGGACTTCGTCAGGAAACTGAAACTACAGGCGTTTTTTATAGACAAACCATCCACTATAACACCAACTGACACAGGCCTCCGACCGAAGTCCACTTTCACTCCACCTGATTCGAGGCTCCCCATCGAATTACTGACGTTTGAGAAAGCTATCATGACAGAAGTCAACAAACTGAATCCGTCTAATATCAATACCTTTCACAATACCAGTAAACTGGAACAACAGGCCATCAGAGCACTGGCTGATGATAAGGACGTGATAATAAAACCTGCAGACAAAGGCGGTGCTATTGTTCTGCAAACCGCAGAGGCTTATGACAAAGAGTGCATGAGACTGCTAGCAGACAGACGCAACTATACCATTCTGCAGCAAGATCCCACCGAGAACCCCCGAATAAAAATAGGAGGCATGATTGAAGAGGGCTTAGCGCATGACTGGTTGAGTAAGAAGGAAGGCGAATTCCTGGCACAGACAGCACCACGCATTCCCTGATTCTACTGCATCCCTAAAATCCATAAAAACATCACGAACCCACCAGGGAGACCTATAGTATTGGGCATTGGCTCAATACTAGAGCCTCTATCAAAGTATGCAGACGCATTTCTACACCCCCTGGTACAGTCAACGAACACCTACCTGAAAGATACCAAATCAGTCTTGCAACTCCTACAAGACTTAACTTTTGACCCTACTACCCAACTCCTAATAAGTTTGGACGTAGAAAGCCTTTATACTAGCTTGCCACATGATCATCGAGGAGGTCCTTTTCACAACACCATGGCAATACCAAACACCTAGAGGCCTGGTCCTCGAATGTATATCGTTGGCACTACAGAAAAACTTTTTCCAATACATATCAACAATCTACCAACAAAGCCACGGTACCAGCATGGGTAGTACTTTTGCTCCTAGTCTGGCTGGGTTATATGTACAACATTTAGAAACAACTAAAATTCTCCATACCCAGAACGCTTACAGACAAAACATTAAGTCTTGGAAGAGGTACATAGATGACATCCTGGTCATTTGGGAAGGTAATCAACAGTCTGTAAATGATTTCCTCATCTGGCTAAACAAACAGAATGCTTTTTTGAAATTTACTAGTTCAGTCTCTAAAAAACATTGGTCTTTCTGGACTTAAACATCTATGCGGAGGGTGGTAGGCTAAAAACAACGACCCACTTCAAACCGACAGCAAGGAATTGTTTGCTACGGTTTAATAGCTTCCATCCGAGACACTTGAGAGAGAAATTACCATATGGCCAATTTTTACGCCTATGGCGTAATTGCACTGAGGTTTCGGAATTCAGAACACAGGCATGTGATCTGAAAGAGAAACTAAAATTACGACAGTACCCTGTAAAAATCATTAACAAAGCTATGAAGTGGGCAAAGAATAACCACAGAGAGGCTCTACTGGAGGATAGGCAGAAGGTACCCACAGAAGTCAAACAACCAATATGCGTGACAACTTATAACACCATGTCCAATGAAGTCTCCAAGATCATCAATAAACATTGGGGAATTTTGACATGTGGCAACCTTAACCTGGAAAAACCAATGTTCGCACAATACTGGTGCATACACAACCAAAGCCTGTCGTTGAAACCAGACAACTTACCATGGGAGTACAAGGTCATTTCCCATGCGGCAATTGTAGCAGTTGCCATCTTACACAAAAGAGCACCACGCTAACTTTCAGGAATGGCACTACTTGGGAGCAGCGTAGGATGACAAACTGCAATACCAAGAACGTGGTTTATCTCATCACATGTCCCTGTGGTTTAGAATATGTGGGTATGACCACCAGGGCCATAAAAACACGCATGAACGAGCACAAAAGCAATGTACGTTGCAAAAAGAGAACAACAAAAATGGCTACACACTATCTCAACGCTCAACACTGCGTGAATGACCTAAGGTGGACAGTGATTGAACAATTGCCATCTGATGTGGGTCTCTTTCAGAAAGAACAAAGATGGGTGTTCCGTCTAGGTACCCATATTACAGGTTTGAACGACGAAGTTCCTTGGGGACAATTGTCCCACTAGATATTTCTGCTGTCTTTTTCCACACAACCCTTGAGTGGTATGAAGCATGTCCCCACACCCTTGTAATGACTACATATCGATCTGCAATTCGGGGCATCACAGTATTCAATAGTAATGGATGTGGTTTAAATCGTGCACAATCTACCGCTTTTTTCAATGAAGTATTACTGCCCAATGTGTGGTAGGTCTTTAACTGCTTAGACCCCCTTTTCGGCTAATGTAAGAATTAGCCTTTTTCGGCTAAATGCAAGAACCAGTCTCCGTTCTTTTTCCTAGGTTTTCGACTACGCATGCGCGGATGTTAACCAGAACACCTCGCGCATGCGCACTACAGTTACACGCGCATTGAGCATGCGCGATGCATTAGACAGCTCCCTTGACCAGATGGAGCAGTGATACTTACAGAGCGCTACCGGACGCTCCATACAAGGGCCTACAATTACTTAATTAAACATCAGCGGGACTCATTAAACGGCGGAATACCCTTTTTTGGACATCTTCCGTATTCCGGTTTCACGCTAACGAGGCTAACAATTAACTACACACAAGGTATAAATAGCGATCACCCTGAGCTCTCCACACTTCAGCGGAGCAGCGTGTGGGGTAAGACGGAGGACAACTCGTCCCGAGTTCGTGAGTATGGAGTAAAAAACAAGCATTTCTTAGACCAACGAAGTAAGTGAGAGTAAATACTTATACCTGCATTACTTCTCTCTTCAGATTGCATATTAGCATACACCCCCCAGATGTTCCTAATGCTCATGAAGCAAGCAAGCAAACTTCACAAGTATGACCTAGCTTCTATTATATTCCTAGTAATTCATGTTTCTATGTTGTGTGTTTTGTCAATGTTCTTTTCTTTACAGGGCTTATTAAAGCAAATGGTATGGTTCCAGGTGATTGCACCTGTCTGAACTACCCGGTACATGGGTAACCATTTTTTTCAAATTTTTTCCTTTTCTTCTCTCAGGTCATGCAAGTCGCATTGAACTTGAAAAATACCGCTGTAGGCACATCATAGCCTTAAGTACTACACATATAGACTTTTAACTAATTTTCACTTTTTGTTATCAACATTAATACATTTTTTGGTAATATTAATGAAACGTGAGTAAGGTGGGGAAGTTGTGCCCCCGTCCTGAAGAAGGAGCCCTGTCTCCGAAACATGTCGACGCACATATGAGGTACTGTCCATTAACACGACAGATTTGACCTCGCACTGCACTTCTTTTTAATAGTACCAGCCGGAGCTAGGAATAAAAAAATTGCGATTACACTCACGAGCCAGGTACTTTTTAATCTTTCACCACGTCCCACCACTCACATATATAAAAAAAAAACACATGCACCACATATAGTCAAAAAGTAGAAAAGTGCTCCCGCGTAGTCGTAGGTCGTAGCACGCCGCATCCCGTTAGAGGGGTGCGAAGACCCCGATGATGAAGCATGACACCAAGGGGCCTTTTGGTGTGTGAGGGGCATTTTACAAAACACTAAGTGCTCCCACACCACTGTGGGGAACACTTACCTCTGACCCTTAGTTGGATTCTTTATGTTTATGAATAGAAAGTTAAATGTCACCTGTGGGCTGCTGCACATAATGTGCCATTCGCTAGACTGACAATGAGAACGGTGCTTCAGGCATAAATGTGCAGCCTAACTTCTGCAGCTTTTAAAACGAAAGGCAAACCTGTCAAAATAAATACTTTGGAAGGAGCGATAACCCTACTTTTAAATACTACGTTAGTCATCCCTAAGCCCATAAGCATGGGCGTCTGCAGAAATGTTCTTGGGGGTTGTGGGGGGGGGGATAATAAAAAAAATCAAGATTGCGCTGTCGGTATTATACAGGATCCGGACCCATGCCCACAAGGTTGGGTGCATGGTATTTAAAAGTGGAACATGTGAGAATGTAATCTTAGCTTATTCCTACAGAAAGTAGTGACCAAGATATATTTTCACTAATAGGGCTGTAGATGGTTCTATGAAGAAAAACTAAAGCACAGTTAATGTTTAATTATGGATGTGTGAAATTCTCCTAATTTGATTCACATAATTAAGTGAAATTTTGAGGAATACCAAGTAATTACATGAAATAAAACCCTGTCATTCAGCTGTATATTAAGCGGAAAATGAGTCCTTGTGGCAATTTTTAAAACAAAGATGCATTTTGTGCTAAAAAAAAGTGTAAAAGAAACAAAAAAACGCAGACAATAGCCACTCACATACTGTTGTTCCTGCATGTTCATAGCAATTTATTTTTTAAAGCTAATAATTAAACAACGTGGTGTACGTTAGGTAATTTCATGGAAACAAGTATAACGCAAACGTTTTGAAATTATGTGAATTACGCCAGCCTAATTTTACTTACCAGGCCTCGTATTAATTCTCTATAAAAATAATGGAAAAAGCTACAGATACAGTTCAAAAACTATCTTTAATATTTATTAAACATTCAATTCAATGGATTTTAGACATCTAGAGTATACTTTACTGCCTAAAGTTCCTGCAGGCTAATAAGCATTAGCCTGCCTGATCCTGGCCTATCACTGCTCTGTTGATGAGTAGTGAAATAATGCTCTCAGGCCATAGAAAATGGCTTTGGTCTGTCAGGGTGGTTTGGGAGAGCAATGGGACACAGATGAACTAAAGCAGGGCGGTTTAAGAAGGTCCAGGGAAATCACTATCTAAAAAGGGACCAGGGGAGACCATGTATAGTTTAGTGAAAAACTAAGCCAGGAAGAGAGGTGTGATTTGGTCCCAAGCCCCACTCTAGCCACCTGGCTTCAGTCTGAGTGGCAGAGGGGGACTGCCCCACAAACAGTGTGGAGTGGTTACGTGGAAGGGGACTGCTCACTACCTTAAGCAGACCATGGGTGTTCTACAATATGAGCCCAGGGGTGGAAAGATTTTGTCATCTTAGGTTTTACTGAGAATGATACACTGTGGGATATTTTGCGGTAAGTCCAGCAAGATGTGCTGCAAAAGTGGGAATATTTGCCTTTGGGAACTTTCTACCTATTGGTAATGGAGATTCCAGTAATCACAAAACAAAAAGGGGAAGCATAGAGGTACTGATAGAATCACCCTCCTGGTCATATCGTATTAACAGTGAGATTCTATCAATGTGAAGAGGTGGGAGGTGAGTATTTTAGATATTTTGTTTTTATAAATTTTTCAAGAAAAAGGAACGATTAAGTGAATAACTGGGCTCTCTTTTAGACATGGAAAAACGAGAGCACAATGTGCTTGTTAAAATACCCCTCACACACTAAAAAAATCCATTAGTGTCATGCTTCATCATAGGGGTCTTCCCGTCCCTATAACGGGGCGGGGCGTGCTACGACCAGACGAACTACGCGGGAGCACTATAAATGTGACAAGGCTATGTGTTGGTGTAGGGGTGTCAGTGAAGTGTAGGGACCTAGCTAGTGAATGCGAAAAAATACAAAAATTAAAAATTCCCTGGCTAGTAGAAAAATATATTTTATTAGCTTCTCTAGCTGGGAACGTTAAGAAGGGGAATGTGAGGTAGAGCATTAGCTTACTACCTAGTCGACCTGTTTCGTAAGCAGTCCCCTACTGCCTACTCATCAGGACCATATAGTGGTCCCTACTACTGATAGCTCAGTTCTACAATGATAAGCCTGCTGTCCTACAAATAATACAGCAAAAATAAGCTGAATATTTGAGCTTCAGGGCATGAGCTGGCCCTCGTGAAGCGTGGTATTTTGCAATGAATACCAAAAAGAATTAATAAAATGACCTATTGCGGTCTCTGTAAATAAAATAGGGGAAAAAAAGAGAGGGAGAGAAAAACACAAGATTATGCTTCCTTAGGTCAAAATAATGCTGCAATTGACCTGTTTTTTTATCATTTGTAGATTATACAAGACGCATTAAATTCCTTAAAAGCGTATGGAGTGCCTTATGTGATAAAAGGTACTCATTGTACACCTCTCATGACTGGTTAGTTATACCAGATAAGTATTACAGACCCCTCAAGATGAAATCATTCGTAAATACGTCATCACCCATACAATTGTAACTCAACACACATACACAGCCAAACTCACAGGTAAGAGAAATGAGACCCATGTATTCCGTATTATTTGACATTTGTATAAGAGACAGGGATAATAACAGCTGAGATCATAATAGCGTTATACATACTCTCTTTGTCAATGTTCAGTGCCCCATAAGCTTGCAGGCGTAGGGTATTCAGCGCGGTCGACTGAAAAATAAAGTCGCACCCATTTACTATATGCAGCTCGTGTCTATGTTTCGAAATGCCCAATGTGACCCATTTATTAGAGACTCGAGGTCTGAGTCTATTACTTACATCACCGGCATGAGAAATTCCCTCTCTTCCTACCTCCGTGCTGCTCCGAGGACTGTCGGTCTCTCGCTTGCTGCACGAGTATAAGCAAACATTTCCTTCCGCGTTTCCCACCGCTTCAGGTTGACGCCCACAGACGGAAAACTAGCGTGCTGACCTAAAATGGCCGCCACTATTTGGCACACAATGGAGTGAGAAACGGAAGTCTATCTACACTTTCCACTATTCGTAGGCGATATCACTGGTATAAACAAATTGTTTGCACAAGATCTTATGTTCCCAAATGGTTTAATCAGCCATGTATTATCCACATATCCAACCTGGGAGATGTCAATTGGATGTGATAGTTACCAAGCGTTACTAGTATGTATGAGCTGTTCTATGTGGCTGTGTAATCACACTAGGTAATGAACTGCAATATACAGAAGGTTCAAGGTGTGTGGCATTTAGAGTTGCCCCCAAGGTATGTCATCGTTCAAACCTGTTTTATGGGATTGGATGCAAAACACCCATCTCTGTTCTTTTTCCAGAAGGAATCTTTCGTTGCCCACCTGTTCTATCACAGTCCAGGATATTTCTTCAGGTTTGTGGTTCATTTCCAA
This sequence comes from Lissotriton helveticus, assembly GCF_964261635.1. Taxonomy (NCBI): domain Eukaryota; kingdom Metazoa; phylum Chordata; class Amphibia; order Caudata; family Salamandridae; genus Lissotriton; species Lissotriton helveticus. Next base: position 103,578,257 of record NC_136063.1, read on the forward strand.
AAAGTGGTTGGTGAGTTTAGTACTTGATTTTTTGCATTTTATGGTACTTTTATGTTCACCTATTCTGATTTTCACGGCCCTACTTGTCATTCCTACATATTCAAGTTTGCAGGGACAGGTGATTAAGTACACAACGTTTGTACTATTGCAATTGCTGAAATTCCTTTGTTCCCAAACTGTCCCATTGTTAAAAGTTAAGTTGTTACTCTTACCAGTTAAGCAACAGACTTTACATCCTCCACAAGGATGGTGGCCATGCACAAAGTTCGGATTCTTTTGGCCGATGTTGGTATTAGATTTTGGTCTCGTGTGGACCAAAACATCTCTTATGCTCTGTGCCTTCTTATGTGAAAAGATAGGTTTTGGTATTTGCAGACCACCACTGTTCAAAATCCTCCAATGTTTGTTGATAATCTTTGTTACTTGGTTTGAACTTGTATTGTACGTGGTCACGCAAATGGGTCTTTTCTCCTCCTCTTTTGGTATTTTCTCTTCCAACAGGCTCTCTCGGCAGTTGTTTTTGGCACGTTTGTAAGCCTGATCAATAATTTTGTTTGGGTACATCCTTGCTTCTAATTTCTTTTTCAGATCCTTAGACTGATCTCTGAAATTACCGATCTCTGTCCAATTTCTGCGCAATCGTATATTGCAGTTCATTACCTAGTGTGATTACACAGCCACATAGAACAGCTCATACATACTAGTAACGCTTGGTAACTATCACATCCAATTGACATCTCCCAGGTTGGATATGTGGATAATACATGGCTGATTAAACCATTTGGGAACATAAGATCTTGTGCAAACAATTTGTTTATACCAGTGATATCGCCTACGAATAGTGGAAAGTGTAGATAGACTTCCGTTTCTCACTCCATTGTGTGCCAAATAGTGGCGGCCATTTTAGGTCAGCACACTAGTTTTCCGTCTGTGGGCGTCAACCTGAAGCGGTGGGAAACGCGGAAGGAAATGTTTGCTTATACTCGTGCAGCAAGCGAGAGACCGACAGTCCTCGGAGCAGCACGGAGGTAGGAAGAGAGGGAATTTCTCATGCCGGTGATGTAAGTAATAGACTCAGACCTCGAGTCTCTAATAAATGGGTCACATTGGGCATTTCGAAACATAGACACGAGCTGCATATAGTAAATGGGTGCGACTTTATTTTTCAGTCGACCGCGCTGAATACCCTACGCCTACAAGCTTATGGGGCACTGAACATTGACAAAGAGAGTATGTATAACGCTATTATGATCTCAGCTGTATTATCCCTCTCTCTTATACAAATGTCAAATAATACGGAATACATGGGTCTCATTTCTCTTACCTGTGAGTTTGGCTGTGTATGTGTGTTGAGTTACAATTGTATGGGTGATGACGTATTTACGAATGATTTCATCTTGAGGGGTCTGTAATACTTATCTGGTATAACTAACCAGTCATGAGAGGTGTACAATGAGTACCTTTTATCACATAAGGCACTCCATACGCTTTTAAGGAATTTAATGCGTCTTGTATAATCTACAAATGATAAAAAAACAGGTCAATTGCAGCATTATTTTGACCTAAGGAAGCATAATCTTGTGTTTTTCTCTCCCTCTCTTTTTTTCCCCTATTTTATTTACAGAGACCGCAATAGGTCATTTTATTAATTCTTTTTGGTATTCATTGCAAAATACCACGCTTCACGAGGGCCAGCTCATGCCCTGAAGCTCAAATATTCAGCTTATTTTTGCTGTATTATTTGTAGGACAGCAGGCTTATCATTGTAGAACTGAGCTATCAGTAGTAGGGACAACTATATGGTCCTGATGAGTAGGCAGTAGGGGACTGCTTACGAAACATGTCGACTAGGTAGTAAGCTAATGCTCTACCTCACATTCCCCTTCTTAACGTTCCCAGCTAGAGAAGCTAATAAAATATATTTTTCTACTAGCCAGGGAATTTTTAATTTTTGTATTTTTTCGCATTCACTAGCTAGGTCCCTACACTTCACTGACACCCCTACACCAACACATAGCCTTGTCACATTTATAGTGCTCCCGCGTAGTTCGTCTGGTCGTAGCACGCCCCGCCCCGTTATAGGGACGGGAAGACCCCTATGATGAAGCATGACACTAATGGATTTTTTTAGTGTGTGAGGGGTATTTTAACAAGCACATTGTGCTCTCGTTTTTCCATGTCTAAAAGAGAGCCCAGTTATTCACTTAATCGTTCCTTTTTCTTGAAAAATTTATAAAAACAAAATATCTAAAATACTCACCTCCCACCTCTTCACATTGATAGAATCTCACTGTTAATACGATTCCAGTAATCACCCCACCCACTGGTTGGTGAATTGAACTATGGTAGCACTTCACACAATGCTCCTCAGTGTACTTTCTGGAACTTTGGCAGTACAGAAGACTGGACCTACTGTTTGTAACCTGTGTAGATGTAAGAAGGGCTGGACCTGCCCCCACTTGTACCCAGGACAAAAAGGGGGACTCCAAGGTTCAGTTGGCAGAACTCCTGTGTGGCAGCAGCTTGCAAGAGTTCTTCTTCCTGGAGTGACCAGTGGGTCAGTTACAATTGGAACTGGACTGGACTTTGCTGATGGCATCTATTGTAGTGTGTCCTGGTCAGATTGGGCTGGTCAGAGGTCCTGGGAGCCTCAGAACTGGTAAGAAGGTCTGAAAAGTTGGGCCGTAAACATTTATGGGGAAATTCCCACACATAAGGAGCTCCAGCTGCACCTCGTGCACAGCTGACCAATTTCAGACTGACTTCATCGGTTACAGCTTCAAACTTGCACCACTGGAGAACACTGACCTTCATAAAAAAAACAACAGGCCTAATTTGAAGTTCGGCGGATGGTTTACTCTGTTACAAACATGATGGATATCTTGCCGTTGGATATAATAGACTTTTAATACGATGGATGGGATATCCGTCACTTTTGTGACGGAGAAACCTGTCCGTCAAACTCAAATCAGGCCCTAGGTCCGAAGGGAAAAATTTTGACTGAGCAAAGGCGTGATAATTATCCACCAGATGAGAGGGCTTTGGTAGCTGCCAAAGTTGAATGTTCCAACTCAGGGCTTTCCTTCTGAACTTAATAGCTTCAGTGAGACCGTGTCTAGTGGGTATAGGGATTTGAAGGGACTTTGTCGACTACAGCCTACTACCTTGCCCCACTGGAGGATTTGAAATCCAATAAAAAAGTCAATGTAGGTGATTTAGAGTTTGGTGGACAGGGTGCTTGGTCGCAAACTCCATGGAATACTCCAACTGCCAATCCATCGGTCTGTTTGCTTCAGTTACAGATGGAGAGACATTTAAGGCCTGATTACGAGTTTGGTGGCGCGGCGCTGGGCCTGCCCCGCCGCCAAACTAGTGCCCGCCTGATTACGAGCGTTTCTCATGTCTGGTGGGCTTATTTTAACGTTCCCATGGAGGTGCATCATAAAACGAGCACCGCAATGGGAACCCCAAAAACTGTTTCTGCAAATAACTGGTGTGCATTTACACAGGGGGGCACATTGCCCCTGTAGGGTCCCCTTTGTTTCCTCTCTGCCACGGTTTTCATGGAGGAGGAACCGCCATGAAAACCGTGGTAGAGGGGAAACTTGTAATATGCTTGGCAGGACCACAGTGTCCAGCCAAGCATATTACTGCCGCTACACTGCCGCACCAGCACCAGGAAACGGCAGTTCTCTGGAGCTGCTGCGGGGCAATGGCCGTCCGACAGCCCTACTTGTGATAGGGTGGCCGGGAGACCGCTGCGGCACGTCTGGTAGTCTGTGGACTGCCAGACTCATAATCAAGCCTATATATTTCGCGAAGGGAGTCCCTATTAGCTCTGTCAACAGAACACTTGCTCTGGTGGTCCGCTGGAGTAGTTTAACCCATCCAAGACAGAATTCCTGTTATTTGCCAAGAATAATGAATAAGGCACAGTGCAAACTTTGCTCTAAACCTTTGCTCTAAACCTTTTTTCCAAACTCTTTTTATTGTTTTTTCCAACATCAACACAACTGATGGAAAACTACCAACAAATGACAGCATATCTGACAGCTTCAGGTACACCATATTGCCACATTTACAGGGAAGGCATTCTAAATATTGTTCCTTGACTACCTTCCCGCACAGGTTCCGAGCCAAGCATCTCACTTCCTTCCCTGCCAAATGGTGTCTGTGGGAGAGAATGACTGGAGGAAATTCATGATATGCACTGAAGAGCTTCCCTGATGAAGATGAAGGTGTCTATGATTGGGCAGGACTGTTTCATGTTGCCCTCACACATCCCAAGGGTTGTCATGCTTCATCCTCAGGCAGTTGCTCCTGATCGGGCTTGACCTGCAATGCAGATGTTTTATGCTGTTTGATGAGTGTGAGGGAGGTCTAGTTGGGGTGGTGTGAAGTGATAGGTGATGAAACATGACACAGCCCTGTTGACTGTACCTCACAGCCAGTCCAATCCTAGACACCTTCTTCTTCTTTCATCTACAGGAACAGTGACCTCCATTTTTGTCATAAAAAAAGAACTCATCTATCTTCAAACTATATATTTGCAAGCAACTCATACCTGTTTGAGACATTTTTTAGGTTGCTAATTCGGCCGGAGGATGTCTGAATTTTTCAACAGTCTTAACTCTATTTCAGGAGATAAAAATACATTTTGATGCCTATTTAGAGAGAAGGAATATGTTTTGATGTGCACAGACATCTCCTTCCACCTGTACACTGACCCAACTCTCTTTTAAAACAACCACTATATGCAGGTCAATGTTTGGGCCATTAAGGGATCGATGTCCAGACATTTAAATTAAATCCATCCTAGATAGTTTCAACGTCACCTGGACATATTTAGTGTTTGTTAATAATAAGTAAATGCATTAATACTCATTGCAATATTTTCAATATTCATGTACTTTTTTGTGATCTTTCTTTACTTTCTTTATTACATTAACACAGGTTTCTGAAAGTGGTTATATTTATTTTCCTTATTCCTTCCAAATCCTGGGTATATTATATGGTGTGGTTGTGTGACCTCACTTTGTATTACATGGTGTGGTTATGCGACCTTACTTTGAAATATAATTACCAACCCCTTTAGGACCTGTAGGTTTTGTTTGTCAAACCTCCAGCTCAACCCTGAGTAGCTGTGATTCTGAGCAGCAAGGCTTACGCAAAGGAAAATGTGTAAAGCATTTAAACAGCAACAAAACAATTGAAGCAGAAAAAAATAACTGAGACACTCAAAAAATCCGACGCTAATTTATATTGACTGTATTTGTATGTATTTTTAGATGCCACAATGAAAAGGATCCACTGGAGGGTTTGAAAGATATAGAATTTACAATGTATGGTAAATCAAAGCATTTCACCCAACCGCGAACAAGTATTAGCAAATTCAACGAATTTGACACTTAGGAACGTTTTCACCATAACTTTCTGGCTAGTTGTAATGTGGTCTCTTAGAGTCACTTAAGGCCACCAACTCCAGGCGGGAGCTAGTCAGGGAGACCAGCAATGTCTTCAGGAACAGTTACCTCAGCAGATGAGGTAGTCTTCAGTCAGTTCCAGGCATTTTTATCCTTTATCCTTTGCATACCTTTCCTATGGAAATGCAAGGGATGAAGGATGCTGAAGATGCTCAAAGATGCTGTGGATACAATGCAGTCAATTGAGGTCTTGCAACTACGCCTCAGTTCACGAAGAGAGTGAGGTAGTCCTGGTCACAGAGTCGACGTCTCTCAAAGTCCTCTGGCAGAAGTCCAGTCGCCACTAGACTACCAGTCTCCCAGTATCCCCATCACAGGCCAATTCTTCCTCGGTCGATAACTCCCCCTCTGGGGGTTCCAGCTGCACTCTGATAGCACTTGCAGCTCAGCAAACTCTGGTGCAATTTTGTGTGTCAGGTCCTTGTACTTGGTGCTGCATGGCAGTGGTTGGCAGCAGGCTTCTTCAGCTGTTGTGTCCTTGTGCTACGAACAGTAGGCCAGTCAGCTGGCCTTTAGAGTCTCTTGGTTTTGACTGGGCTCTGAAGACAAGACAACTTCTCATTGAGCCGGACACAGCAGGCACAGTCCCTCTTTTTGCTAGCTACTAGGTACAGCGGGAAGAGTCCAGCCTCTTTTTGCCGGTTCCACGGTGCAACAGGGCAGTCCTGCTTCGGTCCTTCTTACAGAACAGTCGAGATATGAATTCTGGGTGCGAGGGATGCCCTACCTATGCTCAGAAAATGCTCACAAGGGAAGATATGGTTGGTAGCCAATCAGCTTCCAGGTTTCCTCCCACCTGAGGACCACTTCTTGCAAAGTGTGGCATCTGGGCATCCTTGTATGCACCAGTCTGCCCACTTCTAATATGGCAGCACCCCTCTCTTGGTATGTCGAGCTCCCCACCCCAGGGGTGTGGCTACCAAGGGTGCTACACGTCCCTGGAAAACTAGTTTGTCAACTGGTTTTCCCTCTCCTGACCCTAGTGGCAGCATGCCTGCCTAAATAATGAAGCAGCCCCTCTCCCAAGTGTTACCTGTATGCCCTTCAAAGGCAGCTTCTTATTTGAAGCTCCCCTTTTGGGCCAACAGATGTGTGGCTTCCTGCAGTAGGAAGGTAACACCTTCTTCTAGGGCAGGCCTCTATTGTATCCTTTCCTGGGAGTCAGATAGCACGTCTCCCCAGGAGAGCAGAAAGCTGTCTCGGTGACATGATCCTTTGTGCAATCCGTATGGACAAACGGGACAAATGGCAGCAAAGTGACAACTTTGTTAAAGTTGCTCACTCAAACTTGTTACATTTGCAGGCCTCAGTGCACTCTCAGAGTAGAAAACCCCTGCAACACCAGTCCAAAAACCTACAGGTAGCCATACAAAAAGAGGCATTTCCTTACACCTTGCTATTGTGGTGAATCAAAGTCTATCATTATTACAAGTTAATGGTGGGAGTCTTGGTGTCAAAAATCCTGTTTGTCTTCCCAGTGCATTCTTTGCTTTCTGCCAGCTCTCAATGCGCAAAGATGAGCGCCTGGTATAAGAGCACAATACAAATGAGGGCATATACACAGCTCACCCTGAACCTGGTACTGTACTGCCTTAAGCTCTGTCTTCATGCAGAAGGTGGAAGGTTGACCAACCACTGGCTCAGCACCTCTTTCATCTACCCATCGGCCCGTTTCCAAATAACTGCTACCATGCTGCAGTGTGCACCATCTAACACACCACCATGATGAAATGGCAAAGCACACACCTGAAGGTCCGGTATGGCTCACAGAGCTAATAAAAGTGGATGTAGGGCACTTGTATCCCATTCTGGGTCCTACTGCTGAGTGGTGGTTATTTTTGTGCTGCAGCGTCTCTCCAAGACCTACTAACAATAGGCCTCCTAATAGTGGCACACCATATTGGCGACAAGGTGGGCACAGTCCTGCATGCAACCTTCATGCCAACAACAGTCACATGCAAAGTGGGTATGGCCTGGATGGCAGCAGAGCGAGATGCGTGTGTTTCAGCTCCGCGGGCGTGATCCAAATTAACTGATGTCCTGCATACATAGCTGAGAGGAATCTTCACTACATTGAAGCGGAACTGATTCTGAGATAAGGAATCCCGGTGGTGGGTAGCTTCATGACCCGGTGACCTGGCTCGACAGCGAACAGCATTGCCGACTGGGCCTGGTCAGAGAAATTCCATGATGGCAGATGGGCCAAATGCTGCTGCATATTGATGATGCAGTGGAGGAGAGGGAGTTGACGCCTGACCACCCCGAGGCCCTGCAACGGACACAGAAGAAACGGCCAATAAGGGTGGGCGACGGCTGTACCGAGCGTGAGAGGAGGAATTCTCCTGACTGCACCCCCTTGGAGGTATCCCACAGGCCTGGATAAGCAGCAGAACCGCAAGCATGAATGGCCTGTAGTACACATCGGTTAGGACGGAGACCCAGCACTAGTGAGGGAGATGCTGTGACCCACTCCCCGCCGAACAGTGCAGCTGACAAGTGCCAACAAGGTGGGTGTTGGCTAAAACAGCCATGACTGTAAGCAGTCAGTGGACACGGGGCGACGAAGGGCCCCTGACCGCAGCCTGCAAGGAGAGTCACCCATCCAGCCCGGAAGACAGACACTGAAGTAACCGTATTTCCCCTCCTATTCCCCCCCTACATAATCTAACAGCTAAAAGCTAAATGTACTTAATAGCAGGTGGGCCCTGGGAGGGGAGAGAAGGCAAGGAGCAATCCTGTGGGCTCAAGAATCCAGGAGGAGAATTGAGGGGGCGACCTGAGGCTCAAAATGCCTGAGGGCAAGACGCAGACCAACTGGCACAATGGCAGAGAAAAGTAAGCATTCTGTGACGCTCTATGGGGTGATTGCGGGCCATGAAGGAAACAGCCCGGGGATCTACCACCGGTGGCGCTGTAATAGAAGTGAGAGACAATGAAACAGGGGAGACCCCACCGGAGGAACACACAGCTAAACTACTGATGGCTATCAAGAACACCAAAACTGAGCTCAAAATGCATATTGGTGCAGTGGCTTTAGAGGTTAGATTCCTCCATGAGAAAAAACTGGCAAAATGAGTGTTGGAAATGGAACCTCTTGTGGAATATGTGTGTGATGCAAAGTGAAAAAACTACAATCTAAATGCGAAACTTTAACTAAAGACCTGCATGTTGTAACAAATAGACTAGAGGATGCTGAAGGACGATCCAAGCGAAATAATGTATGTATGGCTGGGGTACCAGAGAGAGTGGATGGGCAAAAGCATAGAACTAATTGTGGACAACTGACTGTCACAAACCTACTGCAGGGCAACCCCTCAAAATTCTTCTCTGTCGAACAAGCACACAGTGTGCTGGGGTGCCAAAGGTCCTGGGGGCCTCAACTAGGCCCATAGTGGCATGAATATTAAACTTTAGGCACAGAGACAAAATATTTCAAATTTCCTGAGGAAATGGGCCTTGGGGATTGAGGGAAGATATTTTTTTTATGTAAACATTTATCCTGACTACACAAATGCAGTCCAGAGATGAGAGACGTTTCTCTGTGCCAACTCAACCTGAAATATGCATTCTTCCACCCAGCTAAGGTATGAGTTGTAGATGTGGAGAGAACACACTTCTTCCTAATGGAAGAGGAGGCATGAAGCTGGCTAGAATGGAAAAATACTTGAGTGATCCAGCACAATGGATCACTCCAGAGCAAGAGAGAGCAAGAACGACAGAGCAAGAACTGTTTGAGGGATCGATCAACAAAGCATAGTCTGAAGCAAAAAAGACTAAAACAGTTGAGGCAATTACACAAGCAAGTATCCTGCAGGACAGCAACAAATGGAGGGCACTTGCAATGGACAATGAAGGAAGCAACGCCAAGGTAATAGGATCAAAAAAAGAAGAGACTGTGTCTGCACTTGTGGTGACCCCAAAGACAGCAGGTGATCTTATTTAGTACATGGAAATGCAGACACAACTGGGAACCAGAACCACATATGGTTACCTAGAAATGATGGACACTATGCTAAAGGTACAGAGGTGACCTCACTAGCATCAAAAGGGGCTGCCTTGCGGGGAGACACCATAATACAAGCACACCACAGAGACAGCAAGCTTACATAGTTGGAGTGATTGTTATGCATGTTAAGTAGTTATTTGTTCACTCTGAACTGCTGCTTGACATAACCACCAACTGGACTTGGAGAACAGGCAGGTGGGGAGTAAGAAAGCAGGTTAAACTGTGAAAGATATTAAGGGTGAGGCGACGGGCATGCTGTGCAATGGGGAGCTGGCCAGATCAAAGACAGCAAGATGGTATGGTAGGGAGGGGGGAGTTGGGGCACAGGTTTGTAGCTGGCAGCGGTACTGGGACACATGGGGTAAACATATGGGCTACAAAGCTCTGAAATGATGGAGGTACATGTGGGGCAGGTACCAAAACTACAAACATGATGACTGTAAGGAAATGCCTTTTTTGTATGGTCACCCCCAAGTTTTTGGACTGATGTTGCTGGTTTTTTTAATATGACTTTGCACTGAGGCCTGCTAACCTGACCTCAGTGCCAGTGCCCTTACTCAAACATGTATGTCGAATGGCCTCATACCCAATTGGCCATCCTAACGTATCTGTAAGTCCCTAGTAAATGGTACCCAGTGTGAACTGGGAAAATACACAGCAGTATGAGGGAAATGAGAAGGAGAAACATTACTTTTGGTGAATGTATATGTCCCAACGGGACTGCACACCGACACCATACAAAACCTAGCGCTAGTAAACAGTGCCCAGGGTACTCAGGGCATATACATCAGAGGGTCAGCTCAGGAACTGCAGTACTGGTTGTGCCACTCTGGTCTTAAGTAAAACGAGAATCCCAGTCTGCCATTTACAGACTTGAAGAGCAGTTTAAACTGGTAGCCTGACTTTGCCCTTAAAAGCAATGACAAAGCCAGACTTCCCCTAACATATGTGTAAGTCACCCTATTGCAGGCCTATCGCATCCTAAGATAGGGTGCAACATATCTCATGGGCAGACATGCCTTTTACATGTTCTGATAGTAAAAACACAAAAACTGTAGTTTTTACTACAGAAAGGCTTGTCGCCCAATTGGTGAGTACAGAGATACACGCTGACCCTTCAGCTGTGCTCTTTGGAAAAATAGAAGGCTGTTGAGATCATTGCTCTAGTTGGATTGTCCACGAAGTATCGCATTGTCCATGCTCCATGATCCATCTATCAAGGGCCATAGCTCTACAGAATGTTTGCAAATATTATGAATCGTCCGCGAAGTATCGCATTGTCCATGCTCCATGATCCATCTATCAAGGGGCATAGCTCTACAGAATGTTCGCAAATATTATGAAGTGGCCCAGTAACGTAAACAACCCAGTAACATGAACAAATGGGCGTATGCACCACTAGATGCCCCGGCCTATAGGATGGACTGACTCAAACTGGGAAAGAAAGGCTACCTCCACGTACTATATGATGGGCTTGCCATAACCGCCATTCCACTAGCCACAGCAATGTTGATAACTACATGGCAAAGGCAAATAGGCAAATGAAGTAGGAAAGTGATTAAGACCAAAGATGCCCTTATGACTGGGTACTAGACTTCGTCTTGGTGGCAAGACTACCAGGATGTAAAAAATGGGATTACATTGACACTAATCTTACTTTGAGGATATCTGGGATACAAAAGATAGTGCCTTTACAGCCAGATTAGGAAATGTTGACTTCACAAATATTTAAATACTTACAACTGAGACACCCACTACAAGCAAGGATCCCACTGGGAGAGGAGACCTCTCTCCTATAGAGGAGATTATTAGATGGGCGAATGACAACAAAAGCAACTCGTTGGTGACAAATACACATGGCAACTAAGACAAATCAAGAGACACCAAAAGGAAAGCCTTAGACAACTTGCAAGATGATGATTGGTGAGAGGCGATACAATTCCCTAGAGTGGTGGCGATAAAGGCAAGCTTTCGACTCATTCAATTCAAAGTCCTACACGGAGGATACTATTGCTGAGTTCTCCTATGTAAAATAGGCAAAAGAGAGGAGGACAAATGTTTACGAAATTGTGGCCAGCAGGGCTCTTTCATGTACACTGTGGGAATGCCCCAAGCTTCAAGTGTACTGGGCATCGATGGTACAGAGGCTAGAGGATGTCACTGATGCACCTATAGAACTACAGGTGCAGCGAGTACTACTGGAGATCTGGAGGAACTCAGGCACAACACCCTATAACTGAGTATTGATCAATTCGAGGCTCATTATAGCAAAAAGGATTTATGAGGGAAGTGGCTGCCCCAAAAAATGTGAAAAGATATGGCGAGGATGGATCGAGACTGGAGACTAAAGATGAGGATCCAGTGAAGGGCTGAAAATAAAAGATTTGGCTTGGGAGGGGAAAGCAGCGGCCGCAGAAGACAAAAAGGATGAGGAAGGAACCCTCTAGAATGGTAAAGAGATATGAAGACCATTCTGCATTAGTGGAACATGTGTGTACCATGTAACTAGAGGTTGTGGGGGAGTGGGGAAAGATAAGATGTCTGTACCATTATCGTTGCAGTTGGTTTGATGACTTACAGTGGTTTTGATGGCCTATTGTTAAATAAAACGCAATAAAATCTTAATTAAAAAAAAGAGTTACATACAGCAGTGGCGGAGGTGTAGTTACCAAAGGAGTGGAAGACAACCCTAAAAATGTTCTGACACGTGGAGTGCGAGGCTGAAAAGATAAGAGGCATCGGCGTCAAAAGGAAAAGTAGAAGGCCTCACATTTGTCGGCTGTGAGGCCCGTTGCTGCTTCACCCAGCATGAGGTTCCGTGAAAATTATTACGATGTTCTGGGCATTACCGAATATGGACGAGTTTGGTATCTACGAACCGCAAATGACGAGTTCGGCAAGTGTGCGAAATTTCGCTACACTACCTGCCAGGGTTCGTCTAATATTACGCGTTCTTCATCTGAACCCTCGGGTTCCATTTTAGATACGGCATCCATTTTGTTTCTTGCCCTCACGTAGTCAGCGAGCAGATAACTGTTCGCCCCCTGACCCTCTAGTTCCCAAGCCTTGCGGAAGACGCATATTCCTTTCATGCATCTTTATGGCCGGAGGAATGACACGGCAAAGGCAGATGGCCCAGCTTGAGGGTAATCTGGTCGTGCCGGCTTATTGTGACAGCCTTGCAGGCGATGGGATCTAACTCTTTGATCCTACGATCATGCTTCCGATATTACCCCCACACTCTTTTCTCTATACGTGTCTGACTTCCTTGCAGCTGCTCTTGTCTCTTCTTCTTTGTCATTTACAACTCTAATGGGTGTGCCTAATGGTGGGAAGATGTACTTTTACAGTTGGGAACCGGCATAGCTATTGTAATTATGTTCCGGGATTCTGAACACATGAAAGCGACCCTTTTGAAGTCTACTGTGGGAACTGAATTGTAATCTTTTGTCCACATGTTATGCAATGGCAACATTCTGTATAAAAGAGAGCGACCAACGTATACAATTTGAAGCAGACTCTCAGAACCTACACACTGTTGTACTTCTTGTGACTTTTGCCTCCCTGCAGTAATAAACGCTGATCTTTGACGCCGAAGGAAGTTTCCCGTGTCTCTGTAAATTTGTGCGCCGAAACAGGTATCCCATGAAGGTTATAGGTGTTGTTCCCTGGCACCGCTGGTACTGTTAAAAGTCCAGTCCTTCAGTTGGCGCCCAACGTAGGGCGACTTCAGCGGTACCGGTCCAAAGCCTGATGATCGTGAGGAACTTCGTGTGAAATCTCCGAGGGAAGGTGCACCCCGCTTCATCGATCCTGTTGTCGAAATAAGTGGCCCGAAGTTTTTCCCTGCGAAGATTCCCGCCTCCTGACGGCTGCGACGGACCGATGCCCTGACTGTCGACCTGTCTTCGACGCCCGGTGCAGACCTTACGTACAAGCGAGACGATAGACGGGCCTTCCTGGTGACGCCATTGAAGTTCTGAGTTAAGTAATTGTGGGTCGCTCCCAGTCCTTAGTGATTGTTCTAGCTTCTCGAAAGCTTTGTTGTAGCCTTTAAGGCTTTGTTGTAATAGCTCACCGAGCTTTGTAATAGCCTCCTCAGGCTTTGTGGTTAGCTCTCCGAGCTTTGTAGTAGCCTTAAGGCTTTGTTGTATTGCATGGTTCCATTGCATTTGTGGTTCTTAGTATTGGTTCTTAGTATTATTTGACAGTTGCAATTGCCAAAAACCGAGGGTTTTGACTTACACGAGGTTTAATTACTTCGGTAATCCTTGAAGTTTGATACTAGGTTAGTGTGCACGATGCCTAGCCATAGTAATTTGTTTCGTATTTTCAAATGTTGCGCAATGGATTCCCGGTTGGAGGATTCGTGTCCGATACCTCCAGTTGGAACTCCGATACATGATCTTTATAGTCGACATGGGGTGGGGCCTATAATATATAATGATTACTGGGTCCGCTATACAAAGAAAGACGGTGACCTTAGATGGCCACCACATGGAACTTTTGAACTTTCGATTTTAGATAATCTTGAGGCTAAATTATTCTTAAAGAAAGCTAGGCCAGCTATGTTTGATTCCTTTCGGATATGGCGTAAAGAGGCCAAGCAGAAAGAAATCAAACAACTTAAAAAGGATCAGAAGCAAGGGTTCGTTCCGATAATGCAAGCTATACGAGAATGTAAACAGGACAAGGAAGAAAAGGAAATGGAAATCTCTACTAGATTGCATCATATGAAAATAGATAAATGTTACCCAATTTTACTGAATAATCTAGAAAAGAAAGAAGAAGATGTAAAGGAGGATTCCTTGCTGTCGTATTTAATGAAATCACCACCTCCTTATGTACAGGGTGCTACTGCTCCTATAGCTCCTCCTGTAGTACCTCCTGTTGTTCCCCTTGTTGCTCCAGCGGCTGCGGGTCAGCCCGCTGTTAACCCTACGTTTGTTCCACCACCTGTCCTTGTTCCTACTGCTCCTGTACCTGTACCTTCACAAACTGTTATTTCTGCTACTCCGACTACCTTGTCCGTTCCTACTATGCCTTCCTTCACCTCCAGTGTTGTTGCCCCTGTTTTTCTTTCCCCTTCTGTTCGTAAGCGTGTTCCTAACTCTGTTGCTACCCTTTATTCACCTCTTTCTGGTCCGTTATTTTCGTCTGATTCATCTGAAACTCCTCAGAGACGGAGTCAGATCCCTAGTGGTAGGGAGAAAGAGACATTAATAACCATGGCACATAGGTGGATAAGACATCCTGCTAATTACACTCCTCGTGTGGTCTTTGATACGTTTTCCCAGTTTAATGAGCCTACGCAGAGATTCGTGTTTGAGGAGATGTGTAACTTTTTGAGGGAAGAATGGTATAATGATGATGTAGATAATGTACCGTCCGACATAATTGAACTTCAGAGTCACTTTTCGAACGGTATGATCGTAGGTGAAGATGTACGACGTGCCGTGGAACGCTTATTAGCGTTTAGATCCACAGCACATTCTCGGGTGTCCTCAGATGATACCACCGAGAATTGGAAAGCGGTTCCTGGTCAGTATCCCATGAGAGAGGTTCCGCCACTGTGGGTGCCTGGTGATCCTAATGCAAACCCTGTGGTTCTACCACATTTTCGAAGAGTGTGGATACATCTTCCATGGAAACGATCGGAAGTTTTGCAAGTGAAGCAATCCTTACCCGATCCGCGTAAAAATCCGGCTGGTTATTATAAGGAGTTATCGCAACTGGTGGAAGCTTCTATTATGAACCTTGCCGACATCGACATGTTGTTTGGCAATGTTGTACCGCAACCAGTTTGGGCCAAAATTCGTCAAGCCAACCACGCAGTTGAGTTAGGGGGTGATTGGGCTGCACTGCTAGCAGCTGATGCATTACAAGTTGGTGGGGCTAAACCTGACCAGTTGATCTTGGATTTGCCTCAGAAAATAATTACGCTCATGAAAACTCTCATGCCAGCGATGAAGGTGAACTGGGATAAGTTATCAGCTTGTAAGCAAAAGAAAGATGAGAGTGTCTCGGATTTCTTTACAAGGTTTGAGGAAGCGTTTGTCGACCACAGCGGCCAGGATATGGGCGCTGAGGGAGGCCAGCGGTTATTTGTTGACAAATTTGTGTCGAATATGTTGCCTGAATTAAGCAACAAACTGAAAAATTCAGAGAGTGCGTGGGCAGTTTCAACCCCTGCGCAAATACTAGCAACAGCCCAGTATTATGAGAATAGGGAAAAGGAAGAAAGTGATCGTGTAGAGAAGAAAACGAAGGAGCTAAAGACGAAGGTTTTGTTACAGCAAGCATACCCTCCACGATCAAACCAAACTGATTCACAACAGCAGTATCGACCACGAGCACAGCCCGATAGGACACAGCCGCGTTCTGACAACTTTGATTATAGATCTTCCCTTGGGTATAATCAGTGCGCATATTGTAAGAAAGAGGGACACCTAAAATATGATTGTCTTGCCTTACGGGACCGCCTAAATGGTGTGTCAGCACGAGGAAATCGTGGTAGTGGTCCCCAACAGGCATCACGAGGTAGAGGTCGTGGTTCATCCCACAATCAGAGTGATCGTTATCAAAATCAATCAGATGCAAATAATTGTTTTGACCAGCGAAATGCAGGGTCAGTTCGATCTGCACAATATAATGTTGACGATTATTACGTAGAGCATGAGACTGTTGTAAATGACCATTACTAGGACAGCCAACGACAAAGAGAGGGAGTAGTGTCAGTTCCGGTCGATCAGAGTGGGCCTTACGTTGCAGTGGCTACATCGGGTGTAGTTGAGCCTTTTCTGTTAGACACTGGTGCGACGAAAAGTTCCATCATGCATTCGAAACTCCCTGGCGCACCTTTGTCTGGCTTAACGAACGTTTCCGTTGGATTCTCTGGCGCCCCTGTTAGCAATCCAGTCTCTAGTCCTTTGCCCCTTATGATTGGTCCTCGTGAGCTAACGGCTCCACTGATTCTATCTACAGGTTGTGGTGAAAATCTTTTGGGCCTGGATTTGTTGAAACGATTATATGCAACATTGTATTGTTCCCCCGAAGGAGTGGAGCTTACATTGGGACGGAGAGTGATCTCTCCCATGTATTTGTCGGTCGATAAATTCCCACCGGAATTGAATTCCCTCCCTGCGTCCTTATGGGCCACAGGTCCCAATGATGTGGGCCTGTTAGACATTCCACCCTATGTGATTCAATTGAAACCAAATGCGCGATTACCGCGTTTACCTCAATATCGTATTTCTCTTGAGGGCGAACGAGCGCTGTTAGCAATCGTTCATGATCTCATTGGAAAAGGTGTTGTTGAAGAAACTCGTGGAAATGTGTATAATAGCCCTGTATTACCAATTCTGAAACGAACGGACCCAACTAAAGCTCCTGTGTATCGTTTTGTAATAGATTTAAGAGAGGTGAACAAAATAGTGGTTCCACAATTTCCTGTGGTACCTGACATTACGGCCTTACTAACAATGATTCCGGCATCTGCCTCCTGGTTCACAGTGATCGATCTAAAGAATGCTTTCTTTAGCATCCCGATTGCCGAGGAAAGCAGAGACCTATTCGGATTCTCGTTAGGTGGTCGCAGTTTTAGGCTAAAACGCGCTCCACAGGGCTACTGTGAGAGTCCGTCAATCTACAGTCAAGCACTTAAAGGTCAACTTGATGCCTTTGTATTACCTAAAGGTGCAGCTTTGATTCAATACGTTGATGATCTTTTAGTGGCAGCTGATACCGAAGCTATTTGCAAAACGGCTACAGTATCATTGTTACACTATTTACATAACTTACACCACAAGGTATCGCCTTCAAAGCTACAGTATTGTTGTCAAGAAGTTACCTATCTAGGTCACTTATTGTCAAGAGAAGGGAGAAGGTTGACCCCAGAAAGAATTGCAGCGATTTCCCGAATGACTGTGCCAAAAACCCAGAGAGATGTTCGTGCCTTTTTAGGTATTACGTCCTATTGCAGACAATGGATTCCAAATTTTTCATTGTTGGCGAAACCATTGATAGCCCTTACGTGCAAGGATGTTTCATCCCCATTGCCTTGGACTGAAGAGTGTCAGAAAAGTTTTTCTGAATTACGTGATGCGTTGTGTTCGGCTCCTGTGTTGGGCACTCCTGACTACAGTAAGCCGTTTACACTATACGTTCACGAGAGGGACGGTTGCGCGTTGAGTGTTCTGACACAACCTTTTGGTGGTAAGCAACGCCCATGTGCCTATTTTTCTTCGACTTTAGACCCAGTATCAAGAGCCTTGCCAAGTTGTTTAAGGGCAACAGCGGCAGCTGCGGCGTCCATTCGACAGTCCGCAGGTTTAGTTATGGATAATATGCTCACGGTAATGGTTCCGCATGCAGTTGACACTCTATTGAATCGAACGAAAACTCAACATCTGACAAGCGCAAGACTGTCTGGATATGAGTTGACGTTGCTGGCCAGTCACATACGGATAAAACGATGTAATGTGTTGAATCCAGCAACATTGCTGCCGATCGACACAGAATCAAGTGGTGAAGCAGTACATGACTGCTATCTCAGAACTGAAGAGGAAACCAAGGGTCGTATTGACCGAAAAGATACTCCATTGACAGATCCCGATGGTACTTTGTATGTGGATGGTTCTTGTTTCAAGTTGCCGAACGGTGATGTGACGACTGCGTATGCTGTAGTTACATTGAGAACGATTGTGGAAAGCGAAAGACTAAGTCAGAATTCGGCTCAGGCTGCCGAGTTAATTGCTTTGACGAGAGCGTGTGTATTGTCTAAAGATAAACGGGTGAATGTGTTTACAGATAGCCAGTACGCGTTTGGTGTGGCACATAGTTTTGGACGATTGTGGAGAGAGAGAGGATTCCTTACGTCGCATGGCACGAAGATTCAACATGGTCAGCTTGTAAATGATCTTTTAGATGCACTCACATTGCCTAAACAGGTGGCCATAGTCAAATGTAGCGCACATCAGAAAGTAACGGACGATGTGGGTCGTGGTAATGCGTTTGCAGATGAAACGGCTAAAGAAACGGCTAGAGATTTAACGAACAGAATGTATGTTACGAGCTCAGTGAGATGGCCAACAGAGACTGGTATGTGTGAAGACACATTTGAAAGCGTGAAAGGAATACAGAATGAAGCCACCGAGACGGAAAGGACTAAATGGAGAGAGAGCACGGGAAGATTAGATGAGAATGGATGTTGGGTTGATTTATCAGAGAAACAGAGATGGATGTTACCGGATGCGTATGTGCTTGCTGTTGTTACAATGGCTCATGGTATGGCACACATCAACACTAAAGGCATATGCAAGTTGTTGTCTCAAGTATGGAAAAATGATGGGATTACTAAGTGTGCCGAGAGAGTGGTTAAGAATTGTATGGTGTGTTTGATGCACAATCCTGGTAAGGGCACCCCCACTCCACCTGGCCATTTTGCCCCTCCTACGTACGCTTTCGAAGTTATCCAGTTGGACTTTATCCACATGGAGAGATGTAATAACTTGAAGTATGTGTTGGTTGTGGTGTGTGCATTCTCTAGGTGGATTGAGGCTTACCCCCTTAAGGATAATACGGCCTTATCCATGGCAAAAATGTTGCTCAAAGAGTATTTTTCCCGCTACGGAATGCCTCGGGTCGTATGGTCGGACAACGGAAGTGAGTTTGTTGGGAGTGTGATGAAGAGTGTGTGTCGCGGTTTAGGGATAGTACAAAAATTCCATAGTGCAAATCATCCACAATCAGCAGGATTGGTGGAAGGATATAATGGCACTTTAAAACTGAAATTGGCTAAAATTCAGGCAACAACTGGTTTATCATGGCCCGACGCTTTGCCTTTGGCTCTCCTGTCGACCAGGGCAACTGTACACTCTCGAGTAGGGCTCAGCCCATATGAGATTGTGTTCGGCCGTCCTGCTAATGTATGGGGAGTCCCAAGACCAAAAGAATTTGACAGAATTGAATACCCTATGTTGATTGATTATCTCTATGATCTGACTGCTAAATTGAGTTTGATTCATCAACAGGTCTTTGAGTCTCTGCCGTCACAAACAGAGGGTCCTGGTCATCGACTTCAACCAGGGGACTGGGTCCTTGTCAAAAACTACGGACGAAAACGAAACCTAGAACCAAGATTTGTGGGCCCGTTTCAAGTACAGCTGGCTACGAGGACGGCGGTTCGACTACACGGACGCCGGAACTGGGTACACGCTACCCATACCAAAAGAGTCCCGCTTCCTTTGCCGTCGGACACCTGGATGAGAAGAGGTCTTTCTTCATCTGAGACTGACACTCCACCACATTTCGTTCCATTCAGCGAAGCACGGCTTGTATTTGACACCGTTGCTGACTCCTCTCAAACAATTTCCTCCACGTCAACCTTGGAAAATTCGACTGTTGAACAATTGCCTGAACAATTGAACACTCCTTTACCGTCCAATCCATTGTTTGAAGATCAGACTCGCCCTGGAAGTAGCCGATATTTTCTTCGTCCACGAACAAGCCATAAATAAAAAGATTTTTTTGTTTCTAGGTTCTACATTGCTCTGAAAATAGTGGACATTATATATATTGTGTATCTTTTTCTTTTTCGTACAGCCAAGAACATTATTTAGCTAGAACCTACCATCCAGGTTGACCGTAAGGCCGTGCGGGTACTTCCTTCTATTTAGCAGCTACCGACACAAGGTTGGTTTCTATTATCAATTTCTGGGAACTCCTGGGAATTGATAACCGCTACTCAGAACGAAGTGCGTCAAGAACGTCGCGGACGGTCGTTAGGGGATGGAATCATCATTTGAGCTGTCGAAGAGAGAAGAAATGTTGGCGCAAAGATCTACATTACAGAAAATATGTCATACGAAATGGTTTTTCTCACAAGTAATCATACTGTTTCTCACCATATCTATGCTATTGGTAGGAGGAATATAGTATGGGTCTCAGTTCTTATTGTCTTCTGCTACACCTACTCTTCCATCTCATGATCAATATTTCGTTTCTACTGTTTCTCCACATTCCTTTTATCCTTTGCCTCAACACGAACAAGTCAGACGTGCAGAATTCAGAAACAACTCTTTTATCCAACTTTTGCATCAGCATCAATTAGTGGTAAACACTACCAATTGTTGGGTGTGTGGGTTAATGCCACATACTATGGATAAAGGTATTCCGTACCTAGTTCTGCCTTATAGTGCACAAGGATCAGCTCGAGCATTTCAAACTATGTTCCGTAGCGCACTAGATTCCTACCCCCATCGAGAACCACGCTCAGCAAACTCTGGTCCTGGCCCGTACCACAAGACTCTGGCGAGAGCTATTGCAGACTTAGATAGAGATATTTTTGACGCATCGCTCATCCCAGAGGAAGAGGTGCGAGCGTATAAGGAACTAAGTGAGGCTGAGTACAGCTTATCAGTGGGTGAGAGGCAGCTTAAAAGCTCGCCACCGATATGGATTGTACCTCACCTTGGTAATTTCTGCTTGAAAGGTCTTGGTCGAAATCCGAGAGCTCAGTTTGGGGAGAGTGCTTGTACCGAGACGTATGTCTTACCGACGCTCTCTTCCCCTGTCTTCCTGCCTGCCAAGGGTACTTACTTTGTATGTTATGATCGAGCCTATACATGGTTACCTCATGACTTCTCGGGTACCTGCTATATTGCGAATCTTTTGCCTCCCACTTTCACTGTGGCCTCTGATTACCACAGAACTAGAATTGTAAGAGGCGTGGTTAGCAAAGAAGATACTTCCGGACAAGAAGCGGGAGACTTCTTTAAGGGTTTCCTACCGTTCTGGGGACCAATGGTTAATAGCAGGAACCTGAGACAGTTAACTCGTGTAGTAGAATCAACTGCCAACATAACTGCAAATGCCCTTGGAAATTTAACAGCCGAAGTCCAGGCGGATAGACTGATGACGTTGCAGAACCGTATGGTTCTAGATATCATTCTAGCAGATAGAGGTGGGGTTTGTAAAGTCATCCATTCGAGCTGCTGCATATTCATACCTGATAACGCTCCAACGGTTTATCAAGCCATCTCTAAGTTGCACAAAATTTCGGAGTCCATACACGTGGACGAAGGAAATTGGACGCTTCTGGGATGGTTTTGGGGTCTGATATCGACTTGGGGTTGGAAGATTCTGATGATCATAGGGATTGTTGTGACATTTCTATTCTCATGTTGTCTTTGTGTACAATGTGGTCCTGCCTTATGTGGCCTTTGTGCTACGACGTGTATAAGACAGCCCGTTGTCACCAAGGAGGCATTGAAGGATAGAATAATGTATCAACAACATCTGGATGATCTGATGAGTATCGAAATCGATTATGATTCCGACTAGTGCTTGCCTACATGAGGGCAAAAGGACCGTCTGAGGTTCCGTGAAAATTATTACGATGTTCTGGGCATTACCGAATATGGACGAGTTTGGTATCTACGAACCGCAAATGACGAGTTCGGCAAGTGTGCGAAATTTCGCTACACTACCTGCCAGGGTTCGTCTAATATTACGCGTTCTTCATCTGAACCCTCGGGTTCCATTTTAGAAACGGCATCCATTTTGTTTCTTGCCCTCACGTAGTCAGCGAGCAGATAACTGTTCGCCCCCTGACCCTCTAGTTCCCAAGCCTTGCGGAAGACGCATATTCCTTTCATGCATCTTTATGGCCGGAGGAATGACACGGCAAAGGCAGATGGCCCAGCTTGAGGGTAATCTGGTCGTGCCGGCTTATTGTGACAGCCTTGCAGGCGATGGGATCTAACTCTTTGATCCTACGATCATGCTTCCGATATTACCCCCACACTCTTTTCTCTATACGTGTCTGACTTCCTTGCAGCTGCTCTTGTCTCTTCTTCTTTGTCATTTACAACTCTAATGGGTGTGCCTAATGGTGGGAAGATGTACTTTTACAGTTGGGAACCGGCATGGCTATTGTAATTATGTTCCGGGATTCTGAACACATGAAAGCGACCCTTTTGAAGTCTACTGTGGGAACTGAATTGTAATCTTTTGTCCACATGTTATGCAATGGCAACATTCTGTATAAAAGAGAGCGACCAACGTATACAATTTGAAGCAGACTCTCAGAACCTACACACTGTTGTACTTCTTGTGACTTTTGCCTCCCTGCAGTAATAAACGCTGATCTTTGACGCCGAAGGAAGTTTCCCGTGTCTCTGTAAATTTGTGCGCCGAAACAGGTATCCCATGAAGGTTATAGGTGTTGTTCCCTGGCACCGCTGGTACTGTTAAAAGTCCAGTCCTTCAAGCAACAGCACGCACAAACAGTGAACCCACATGATCGACGCAAGCTGAGCTGACAAAGCGTGAGACGGCACGTAATACGTCAGCTTCCCGCCTTGACCACGTTCATGCTCCTATGCGTCTCAGGTGCTGACTGAAACAGAGCCCGGAAAGGAAAGAAAGAAAGAGGTAGACAACAGGAAGACACACACTAACTCCCTGAAACAAGCATTTGCAATGCAATAGGTCTCGCAGCATTCAAGTTTGAGTTATTGGCCTTGTATATGACAATGTGTTGCATGAATTTTTTTGCAAACTCTATATTGGCTGGTGGTGTTTGTGCCCGGTGAAAGCGTACACTGACGGATGGTGGTGTTTGTGCCCGGTGAAAGCATGCACAAAAAAACTTATGGTGTCTGTGCCTGGTGAAAGTGTGCACTGACGGCTGGTGGTGTGTGCCTGGTGAAAGGGTGCACTGGCGGATGGTGGTGTGTGCCTGGTGAAAGGGTGCACTGGCGGCTGGTGGTGTTTGTGCCCGGTGAAAGCGTGCACTGACGGCTGGTGGTGTTTGTGCCTGTTGAAAGTGTGCACTGACGGCCGGTGGTGTGTATGCCTGATGAAAGCGTGCACTGATGGCTGGTGGTGTGTGTGCATGGTGGAAAAGCGTGCACTGACATGTTTAAAAGTAAAGTGCGCCATACTGCGATTGGTACAATATTTAATTGTGGATGTGTTAACAATTGATGCGTGCACTGATGGCTGGTGGTGTGTGTGCCTGTAGGAAATGTGCCCGGCGCATTCAGAAAACAGTTGTGGCCACATCAAAGGGCTGCCGCTGGCTCCGATCAGCTGGGAGCCTAGAGCGCCACATAACCCCTAGCTAGCGCATTTTAAAATTTGTATATTCCTCTTCAGCTACCCAAGAGGTGGCAGGTTCACCAACAATGTATTAAAAATGGTTGTGGGGCTGCAGGAGCATGTCAGTCACACAGGAGACCCACTGAAGTTTTTTATTATTGATGTATTTGATTGTGTCAATCAAAACCGAGGTATTTGAGTATGTCAAAGGTGACCTGAAAAGTAATATCACCCGTAATATGACAGATTATTTCAGTTTTTATGTCATCGGTGATTTAATAAGTGAGGTCATGAGCAGTGTAATGAATGGTTATGATTGTGGTGATATAAAGGCTAATGAACATTAGGTATATTTTTTGTAATGTCAGTTACATACTGATGTTAGTAGACACGCTGAAAGACTGTTTCTTTTCTTGCACTACAACTACCAGAAGCCCCTGCCTGAAGAACACTGCAGGTCTACACCACTTGCAAGGATGCTTTCTTCTACCGTAGGGCAGGACATGCTGAAAAGCTGTTTCTGTGCCACTACGGCTACTGGAGGACACTGTGGCTAGAGTGTTTAAAAGGGTGCTTCCTTCTCCAGCCACGCAGGACACTCTGAAAGATCGTGTATGTGCTTACTACAGCTTCCAGAAACCTTTGCCTGAAGGATACTGGGGGCAGAGATACAGTGCTTGAAAGGGGACTTTCTTCTCCTTCTTGGGTCTCATCTTGGTCAGTGGCCTGACTATTCCTAACCAGCATAGGTAAGCATGAAGCCACATCTAACATCATTCCTAATTCTGCTTGCAAAAGCACTACCTTTTTATTATTATTTTTTTTTATTTTATTTTTTTAAGCAACTCTGATAATACAAACAAATAAAAAGAAACAATACGAATACAAATCTTAAATTTAACAAAGATTTGCATAAAGTCATATTACAAAATCAAACATTCCATATACTTATTATAAACCTACAACAGCACTACCACTGCTATCAGCAGCATCCTTAAGCGGGCCATAGGGGTTGCCACTAAAGAGATTGTGCTCATGGAAAGTATACTTTCACTAGAGTCCAAGGGCATATTTATTCATCAAGCTAAATTGGACCTAATTGAGACTGGTCCTGCCTGTTGCTGTGTTGGGTCGGATCCTTGTGAGCCCACAAAACTGAGCTGTGCCTCTAAATGCTCATTCCGTATTGCACCGGTCACTAAAAACAGAACAAAAGGGGCCGCTAAACCAGTAACAGCAAACAGACATCTGGGGCTGCTTTTACTGAGGCTGCTCCCACCTCTGCTTCAGATATCACAGAATCATGCTTTTTAAAGTGTGTTGTGATAAATTCAGTTCGATTCTGAAAGATAATTTGCGACTGATTATAAAGCGTTTGGGTCATATTGAGTAATTTCTAATTGCTGCCAGATTCTTAAAGTCTCATGAGTTTAATGCTTCAGTACATCAGGTGGAAAAACGCAACAGACAGTTCCCCCCCTAACAGAGAAAGTGGCCTCTGGTTGAATCCACCAGCCTTGCCGCACACTGTCGCTTCACACAACACATCTCCCTGTAAAGATAAATCATGCTCATAATACACCAAATCAAAGTCATACAGGAGGAGTGCATACACCGGCCTGCCTCGTCAGCAAACGCAAAGTACCTTTAACAGGCAAGACGTTATCACCATTGGAGCGCCTGGCACAAGGGACTGTCCCAAGAAGCATCTATTGTGTAAAAACGAGCAACACTCGGTACTAGCCACCGCTCCGCGCCTGTATTTAGAACTACAAAGTGATGTCAGCAATATGGCGTCTGTAGTCTTTGTACATAAGCAACGTGCGGCATGTGTATCTAGGAAACTTCAAAAGGGGAGACAACCTGAGCTCAAAAAGTCTCTGTCAGTCAAAACCGCACCTCCACAAACGAGTATAGGGATTTAAAATCCGAATGCTCCCCAAATGCGCCGCAATGTCCTGACGTGTGATGAACTACAAAATGACGTCATAGCGTAGACGTTTGTAGTTCGCACTCCGGAAGCCCGCGCACGCGCCCTCGGATGGCCAGAGAAGCAGTGCTGGTGACGCGGGGCTCTCATGCCCGAGGGAGAGCCCCGCGGAGTCTGCAGAAGTCAACAAAGCCGGTAAGTGGGGCTTAGTTGGAGGGGGGAGGAGGGGTGCGCTTGTGTGTGCAGCAGCGGCGGCGGCGGGGGGGGTCTCTGTATGTGTGTGTGTGTAGGTGCGCTCGTGTGTGTTTGTCTCTGTTTGTGCGCATGCGTGCAGGGGAAGGTGTGCCTGTATATGTTTGCGCTTCCCAGGAGACAGCCACGGCGAGCGTGTTCGTGCGCGTGTGGCCTGCGCCGAATGCCTTTTGCGAGATGCGCGCGGCCAGGTACTGTCTCCTGGGAAGCAGACCCAGTGACAAAAGATCTCTGGCGAGACAGCGCTTACGCGCTGTTACGCCACGAGACCTAAAAACGGTTTCAGCAACTTCAGAAGTCACTCTCCACCAAGGGAAAAAGAGAAGAAAAATTTGAGAGACTTGGAAGAGAAAGCAGCATGGTGAATAGACAGAGCAGTGAGAAAACCAGTCCTCACCATCCTGGCAATGACAAGGTACAAAGTTTAACAGGACGAGGAGCAAGTCACTGGACCTTACTGCATAAAAACACAGTACAGAACCAACTTCAATCTAGAAACAAGCACTGGCAATGCATCAGTTTCGCATATGTAACAAATAAAGAGCTGTTTTCATCAATCATCGTCCGGAAGAAGGAAAGAGCTCGGTGACAGATAACACGGAGTGGAGAGGATGTGGCACAGTGGCCAGATCTGCTGACTCAAGAGCTGAGGAATCCTGGTTCGAGTCTCCGATGCGCCACGCACCATCCTGTGATTCTATGCAGATCAGAACAGAACAGACACAACTCTCTAGATGCGTCATGTTGTAAATGGGTTGCACTGTAGAGTGTTGTTTACGCTGCATCACAAAAAGTGACGCAACGGCGCGCAAATGTGTTGCGGTGGCCTGTAAATCTGCCCCTCTATCTCTCCGGTGATAAATTGTTATATGAATATGCTGCTAGAGTAAAAGGCAAACCTTTATGGAAATATAAGTTCCTCCAAAGCTGATGTTAACAGTATTTCTGCAGCAGGAAACTGATAAGAGAAGCAGATGAGAAAAAAGCATTGGTAAATTCTGGAAAATATGCTACAGCCTATGGAAATGAAGGAAAGGTAAGTGGCACATACAGGAACCAATGAGTAGCCAGGAAAGAGAGGAGGCGGGATGTAAGACCCCTTTAAGTTTATATTAAGCACGACGCAAGTGCTGTACAGGTGAGAGCTAAAAAGTGGAGTCATTATGGGGGACAATAACTAAGCAAACGGTCACAATCCTGGTGAGGGTCCTGTGCCGAGTGACAGGTAGGAAGCAGAACTCACCCGAAGAGCACACCTGAGTGTCAGAGGAAATGTGTCTGGAAGCCCAATCCATCGAGTAGGAGGAGCAGAAACTAATCCTGGCAGCCATACAATGAATTGGCAGATGTTAAAAGCAGCACCCAGTTTGCATGTATGGCTGGCATTGATGAACAACAACTTCAAAGCAACATAAGGTGTGAAGAGATCACTGATGTAACACTATGGTGGGGGGAGTAAACATTCACGTTGCTTGAAAATCTACCCAACATCGACGAAGAGAAAAACTAAGAAGACCATGATAGTAGCAGTGTCAGACATGAGAAACCATTTCTAGCCCCTCCTCCAGCAACATCATTCCCACACAAGACCTTTGCAACCATCTCTATGAATTCTTCTGTAACAAAATGACCTAGCAGCTTTGACCTTCAACCAGACCCCATCACCATTGAAACTCAACTTCCCTTCGCAGCTGATGAATGAACCATGACCTCGTTGCCTTACATCACCACTGTCCAAATCCCTGCTTCTATGAAGACCATCCACTGGGAGCCTCAATCTGACTCTTGGCCACACCACGCCTTCACCAAAGGACTCCAACCGATTAGCAAATCACTAACACCAATCCTCAACGCCTCCATCTGCTTCACCTGGAAACATGCCACCATCATGCTGCGGCCTAGGAAACCATACGATGACCCAGCTCTTCTTTCCAACTATAGACCTACATCCCTCCTACTATACCTGGGAAAGGTCTTAAAGAAACTATTCACCTCGGCAGCCACCAACTCCTCAAAACCATGCAGTTCAGATTCTGGCCCAACCACAGTGCAGAAACAGCACTCATCGCCACCACAGACAACATCCGCATTATCTCAGGTCCCGAAAAATCTTAAAAATGTTACTAGACGGGGGCATGGCCTGCAGCCAAAGAAGATGGCTGCACACTAGGGGAGCAGCGTGGCAGATCCTTCTTTAACACCCCACATCCAACATCATCCGTAAGAATTTGCGGCACCTACCATCTGGTGTAGCTGGGGGGAAGCAGCGGACAGTCGATCCGCTCCAAGCGTCCTTTGGCAGCGGTGCAGGAACGTGGCCTGAGAGCCCTGCAGCGATAAAATGGCGCCCGCTGCAGCTGAGCTCCGGACCTGAAGCATCACGCCGCAGGGGAGACTCCTGAAGGCGGCCGCCGGACGGGGGGCACCGGGCTGTACTTGTTCGCCGACACCAGCACTAAGTAGGTAGCGGCCCAGCTAGAAACGAGATACGGGCTTGGAGGTGACGGTTGTGGTGGGCGCTGTTGCCACCCCTCGGCCGGAGCTGATTAACACAGCGGGAGCCACGCAGGGCCGAGGAGGGCCGGGCGTGCGGTAAACTGGTGTGCCATGGCTGGTCCTGCAAATTCCTCGGTAACAGTTGAGAAAGTGGCAGAAGATAAGACCGCATATGAGACGACATCATCACAGTGCGCCACAATGCTGGTGATTTCCTGAGAGCCCGAGACGGACGGATGGCGCCCGACGGGGCCTGAGGCGCTGGGGCATTGCCAGTCAGTGGACCTATGGGCCAGGTGAGAGCTTGAACGGGAGCGGGGCCCACACAGCGGCAAAACACAGGGGGAGAATGTGCCCACAGTGCAAGCAGCAGACAAGATGGCGGCCCGGAGTGGCAGGCTGCATTGGGCTGGCGAAGGACAGGCTATACTGGGAATTTGTGACGCCGATGGGCACGAGAAGCAGCTGCGCATTGGGATTTACTCTGGTGAGCCTACCATGGCGGGTTGCACAGGAACGGCCGCTGGGTGCTTTGAAGAGCTGGCAAGAGAACTTGGAATAGAGGCGCGGTAGTCGGAGGGTGCTTGTGAGCCGGACCCTTGGCTCCTCTGAGGTCCTTGTTCAGAACTGTTGGAGTCTCCCCAGGGGCATAGCTGGATTCACTCAGTTTGAGGGCTCCCGCGAGTAGTGTGTGCCTGGAGAGCGGCACCAGCTGTTGTCGTGGAGCAGGCTATTAGAGGCCTTGTCGTGGGGGCCTTGGACAGGCCGAGGAGTGGGGCCCAGCGGACGGCGGCAAGTGTTGAGACGGACATCAGGGCCATGGGCCGCAATAGGCCACAAACCCAGAGCCAAACAAATCACATTGACAAGTACACGGTAAGCATGGGCAGGGAGGGCGACCCGCAACGAGGACACAAGCAATACTAGGCGGCCGAAGACAGGCCGGATCCTTCACTCAAGGACATAATGCTGGCTATAGAAGAGATGCGCGGCGCCCTAAAAGACATGCGGGGTACTATGGAACCCAAGCTGGACTCTGTTGCCGAGGAGGTTAATTTAGTACGCGCAGACTTTAGCAAACTGTCAGACAAGGTCATGAAGGCTGAAAGCGGCATCGGCAGTCTACAATCCAAAACGAAGAGGCTGGATGAGCAAGTTGCTGCACTCACGAAAAATCAAGTTGACATCACAGCCCGCCTCGAGGATCAGGAGGGCCGGGGAGGCGCAGCAATATCCCTATTGTGGGCGTGCCGGAGGGAATGGAGGCCCGTCCACGGACTGGTTTGTGGCGGATCTCATACTTAAGCATCTCAAGCAGAAGCATCTCTCCAACTTCTTCTCAGTGGAACGGGCCCACTGCACATTAGGGGGGAGGCCCAAGCCAGGGGCCCCACAGGCACCATAATTGCTCGGATTCTGAACTATCGGGGCCGCGATGCCATCTTGCAGGCGTCACAGGTGTCCGGAGACCTACAGTTAGACAACACCACAATTTGCTTTTTCCCTGATTTCACGCTAAACGTAAAGCATCAGCGCAGGTCATTCGAAGGTGTCAAGAGAACCCTCAGAAACCAAGGAGTAAAGTACATGATGTTGTACCCCTCATGCCTGAAGGTCCTAGATAAGGAAAAAGGAAAATGCTACTTACCAGTATGTATCTGTTCTTGGCATGTAGAACTGCAGAGTTGTACACTATGCATTAGATCACCACCTGGTGTTGGGCTCGGATGATTGCAGGTTGTTGTCTTCTTGGAAGAAGTCTTTGTAGTCACGAGATAGGTGACTCCTCCCTTGGACAATACTGCGCATGGGCATCGGCTCCATCCTTAGATTGTTTTTCGCCATGATGGGAAATGATGGAGCTAGTAGAAGTAAAGAAAGAAGGATGTCCATGCGTGTGCATCTAAGTAAGATGAAAAACTGGAACGGATACAAGTCCCGGGGAGGTGGGAGGGCATGTACAACTCTGCAGCTCTACATGCCAAGAACATATACATACTGGTAAGTAGCATTTTCCGTTCGAGGCATATGAGCTGCAGATTGTACACTATGCATTGATTGTGCAGCAGTGTCTCCCTTAGCGGTGGTCACTTGTATCCGTTGCAGTAGTTTGAAAGAGAGTTCTAAGGACATCCTGGCCTACAGCAGCTTGCTGCTTGGCTTGCACATCAACACAATAGTGTTTGGTGAATGTGTGTGGTGTAGACCATGTTGCTGCCTTGCATATGTCCTCTAGGGGTATGTTTCCTAAGAAAGCCATAGAGGCTCCTAGTTTGCGAGTGGAGTGCGCTCTAGGAGGAACTGTTAATGTACGTTTAGCTTTAATATAGCATATTTGTATACACTTTACAATCCACCTCGCAATCCCACCCTTTGAGATGGGGTTGCCCTTGTGTGGAGGAGAGAAAGATACAAACAGTTGTTTTGTCTTTCGAAAGGATTTAGTTCTATCTATATAGTATAAGAGAGCCCTCTTAACATCTAATGTGTGTAAAGCCCTTTCCGCTACAGAGTCTGGGTTTTGGAAAAACACCGGTAACTCTACAGATTGATTTAGGTGAAAATAAGTGATAACCTTTGGAAGAAATTTTGGATTAGATCTAAGAACCACTTTGTTAGGATGTATTTGAAAAAATGGTTCTTGTATAGTGAAAGCTTGTATCTCACTTGCTCTTCTGAGAGAAGTAATGGCAACAAGGAAAGCTGTTTTCCATGTTAGGAATTGCAGTTCACATTTATGTAGCGGCTCAAAAGGGGGCCCCATGAGTCTTGTAAGGACAAGATTGAGGTTCCACACAGGAGAAGGTGGCAATCTGGGTGGGATTATTATTTTTAATCCTTCCATGAATGCTTTAATTGCAGGTACTCTGAAGAGAGACAGATGTTGCCTGTTTTGTAAATATGCTGCAATTGCTGCAAGATGCAGGCGTATGGAAGAGTATGCCAAATTAGACCTTTGTAAATGTAAACGGTAGCAAATGATATTCTGGATGGAAGCATCCAGGGGATTAATTTGATTATTGTTACAATAAATGGCAAATCTTTTCCATTTAGCGGCATAACATGCTCTGGTAGTGGGTCTCCTAGCCTCATTATTGATGTTCATACAGTCTGGTGGTAGGTTTAGATAACCTAACTCTAAGACTTCAGGAGCCAGATCGCCAAATTCAGTTGGTTTGGGTCTGGGTGTCTGATTTCTCCATGGTTCTGTGTTAACAGGGAGGGTGTGAGCCGTAGCTTTTGATGTGGAACTAGAGAGAGATCCAGTAGTGTGGTGAACCACGGTTGGCGTGCCCATGTGGGAGCTACTAGGATCAGTGTGAGAGACTG
Source organism: Lissotriton helveticus (assembly GCF_964261635.1). Classification (NCBI taxonomy): domain Eukaryota; kingdom Metazoa; phylum Chordata; class Amphibia; order Caudata; family Salamandridae; genus Lissotriton; species Lissotriton helveticus. Next base: position 103,609,857 of record NC_136063.1, read on the forward strand.
TTGTCTGAGCTTGCGCACAACTAATGGAATGAGTGGGAGAGGTGGAAAAGCGTACGCAAATCTGCCTGACCAGTTCATCCATATCGCATTGCCTTCGGACAGTGGGTGTGGAAACCTGGCGGCGAAGGCTGGGCATTTTGCATTTTCGTGTGTGGCAAACAGATCTATGTGTGGGTGCTCCCACCTTTGGAAGAATGGCTGAAGAACTTGTGGATGTAGTGAATCTGTTGTGACTGCCGACTTAACAGATCTGCTATCTGATTGTGAACTCCTGGAAGGTGTTCCGCTAACAGATAAATATTTTGAGGAATGGCCCATCTCCAAATGTTCTATGCAAGTTTGGACAGTTGCAGTCATATTGGGACATGGCTGTCATATTGTCCGTCCGGATTAGGACAGCTTTGTTTTGTACTTGAAGTTGAAAAGTTTTGAGCGCTAAGAATATTGCTAGCAGCTCTAGATGGTTGATATGGAGCAGTTTCTGTTGATTGGTCCATTGGCCCTGAGTTGTGTGGTGTAAGAGATGGGCTCCCCACCCTGTGAGGGATGCGTCTGTTGTGAGCACTACTTGTGGAACAGGCTCGAGGAACGGCCTCCCCTTTGTTAAGTTTTTGGTGTTCCACCACTGCAGAGAGCGATGCGTGCAGCTGTCTACCAACACCAGGTCTGTCAGTTGACCTTGAGCTTGATTCCACTGTTGTGCTAAGCATTCTTGTAATGGGCGCATTTGCAATCTTGCGTGTGGTACTATGAAGATGCAAGATGCCATCATGCCTATTAGCCTCACAAACAACCTGGCTTGCAGAGATTGTTGGTGTTGAAAGGCTGTGACTAAGGCTTGAATTCTCTATATCCTTGCTGGACTGGGATACGCTAGAGCTGTAGACGTGTTTATTGTAGCCCCTAGATACTGATGTACATGCGAAGGCTGCAGGTGCGACTTTGTGTAGTTTATTGTAAACCCTAAGTCGTGCAATGTTTGAATTGTCTGATGTGTGTGTTGAACACACTGATTGAATGAATTGGCTTTTATGAGCTAGTCGTCCAGATAAGAGAAGACATGTATTTGTTGTCTTCTGAGAATTGCTGCTACCACTGCCAGACATTTTGTGAATACTCTCGGTGCCGTTGTCACTCCGAATGGGAGGACTTTGAACTGGTAGTGTTGTCCTTCCAGTACAAACCTTAGATACTTTCTGTGGGCAGGATGTATGGGGATATCGAAGTAGGCGTCCTTTAGATCTAGTGCTGTAAGGAAGTCGCCTTGTTGCAGCAGTGGAAGCACTTGTTGTAGAGTGATCATATGAAAATGATCTGATTGTATGTAATGGTTGAGGGGCCTGAGGTCGAGAATTGGCCTTAGTGTTCCGTCCTTTTTGGGAATTAGAAAGTACAGCGAGTAAACCCCTGTTCCTTGTTCGTGTAAAGGAATGATCTGAATAGCATCTTTTTGTAGAAGTGATAGAACCTCCTGTTGAAGCAGAGTCAGATGGTCTGTAGACATTGGACGCTGCCTGGGAAGTATGTGCGGAGGGGTTGCTGTAAGTTCTAGGCAGTAGCCATGTTGGATAGTCTGTCATACCCACTTGTCTGTTGTAATGGAGTTCCAGACAGGTAGGAACTGTGTTAGTCTGTCCCCTACAGGAGTGGAATGCTGTGGGGGGAGCAGAGGGAAGTCACTGTTTTGTGACGGAAGAGAATCGGTTGTTGTTGTTACCGCAACCTCTTCCTTTGTTATTATTGCCTCTGTATCCTCCTCTAAAGTATCCCTTGTTAGAGGATGTTTGGGATTTGAAAGATGTTGTAGTTTCTGCTCCAGTTTGTTTGGAGCCTCCTCTGTAAGAGGAGCGTCGAAAGGAGCTTCTAGCTGGTGTGGACTGTAAAGCCCCCATAGACTTTGCGGTGTCTGTGTCTTTCTTTATTTTTTCCAGAGTAGTGTCTACTTCTGGGCCAAATAACTGGGTCTGATTAAATGGTTGGTTTAAAATGGTGGTTTGCACTTCTTGTTTAAACCCTGAAATGCGTAACCACGCATGTCTCCTGAGTATGACACTGGTGTTTACAGCTCTAGATGCTGTGTCTGCGACATCTAGCGCGCATTTTATTGAGGCATTGGATATTAACTTACCTTCCTGTATAAGGTCATGTGCTTGATCTTTGTACTGATCTGGTAGGTGCTCAAGTAGTTTTTCTAATTGGTCATAATGAGCCCTATTGTAACGAGAGAGGAGGGCTTGTGTATTTGCTATACGCCAGATGTTTGTAGCTTGTGCAGCTATTCTCTTACCTGACGCCTCAATTACTTCTGATTCTTTGTCAGGTGGGGGTGCTTCGCCAGAAGTTTGAGAGTTTGCCCTCTTCCTAGCATTGGCCACAACTAATGAGTCTAGTGGCAGATGCCCTTTAATGTAGAAGGGATCTGCGGGTGCTGGTCTATATTTTTGCTCGATTCTAGGGTTTAATATTCTAGAGCATACCAAGGCTTTAAATACCTCTGGAGCGTGTTTTATAACTCCCTTGATCATGGGAAGAATTTGAGCAGACCGCTGAGTCTGTTCAAAGGTATCTAGGAGAAAATCTTCTTCTACGCTATTGGAATGCATAGGGACTCCATGGTAAACAGCGGCTCTGTTTAACAGCTGACCAAAACCAATGGTAACTTCTGGAGGGGAAGGCTTTGATGGGTATGACTGCGGTTCAGGGATGTCAGGCACATTTTGTGGGTTTGTAAAATCCCATATAGGTGCAGTTTTTGGGTTTGAAAAATCCCATACACCCTCATCTAACTGGTATGAATCAGGATCTTGCATGTCCTCCCCTCCACCCAAATTGTATTCATCATCATTCTGCTGTTGGGAATGTGATGATAATGGAGAATGTACAGGAGAGATTTGAGGTGATATGTGAGGAGAAACAGGAGAAGAAGGAAAGAAAGGTATAGGAGAGGAAGGGTGCATAGGAGATGTTGCACAGTCCTTCTTTTTGGCAGGAACCATAGGTGTGGGTGGTGCATCTGCTGGTCTCTTCTTGTGAGGTGTAGCACCTACATGACCTGTTTTTGGGTCTATGTAGATCTTCTTTTGTCAAGGATCTGGTCTAAAAATTTCTTCCTGCTCTACAACCTTCTTGGGCGTCGATTGTTTCGGTTCCAGAGGAGGTTGTCTTGTGTCTTTAGCCTTGGGAGGTGTTATAACGTCCTGTGGCATTTTTTTGGGCGCCGAAGGTGTTGTTTTCGGCTTTGTAGGCATGTTTGAGGGTTTGGTCACCTCGGAATCAGGCTTTGAGTTCTTCGGCGTCGAAGGTGTAGAAGTAGACGGCTTCGTAGCCGGTGCTTCTTTCGGTTTCAGTACCGGTATGTCTTTATGTTTCGGTGCCGGTACTGGTTTAGGCTTCGAGGCCGACGGGTCTTTTGGCTTCGGTGCCGAAGGGTCTTTTGGCTTCGGTGTCGAAGGGTCTTTTGGTTTCGGCGCCGAGGCGTCTATATTTTTTGGTGCCCATGGAAGAGGCTTGCTCGGTGTTGAGGCACTAGAAGGCTTAGTTGGTTTCTTCGGAGCCGGGCTGGAAAGCGGGGCTTTCGAAGCAGGTATTCGGTCTCGACTGGGCCCTTTGGGCGGCGTGCTGACCTTTGCCTTCGGTTTGGGCAGAGTATGTGGTGCAGGGGCAGTAGTACTCACGCGCTGACGCGATGGAATGGAGTCATCTGAGTCGTCTGCCTCTGATACGATCTGGAGATCAGGTGAGTCTTCTTCGGGAACGAGGGGAACCTCTTCGTCGAAGATGTCTTCCGGTACTGGAGCTGATCTCCTCATTTCGTGTCGACGTGCTCTCCGATCCCATATAGTTTTCTTTGATCTGAAGGATGCACAAGCTGTGCAGGTCGACTCGTCGTGTTCCGGCGATAGACAGAGGTTGCAGACCTCGTGGTGGTCGCTATGTGGAAACTTTGCTTGACATACCGGGCATCTCTTGAACTGAGTTCTTTCCATGTGGTGTAGACCGCTTGGCATTGATAGGCCTAACGGCCCACTTTGATGACCGGAATGGAAACGATGGCGTTGAAAAGTATTGTAGTCGATGTCGAAGGTAGTTATTGGAAATTTGTGTGAGTTCTGCGCTTCGAAGTTGCTGAAAAGTGTTTTTCTAGCCGGAGCGGAGAAACTTTCATCCGAACCCAGTGGCGGAAAAAAACAATCTAAGGATGGAGCCGTTGCCCATGCGCAGTATTTTCCAAGGGAGGAGTCACCTATCTCGTAACTACAAAGACTTCTTCCAAGAAGACAACAACCTGCAACCATCCGAGCCCAACACCAGGTGGCGATCTAATGCATGGTGTACAACTCTGCAGCTCTACATGCCAAGAACAGATGCATACTGGTAAGTAGCATGCCTCGAACGCTTATTTTTCCGACTCACTGGAGGAGACCAACGACTGGATGGAGGGATGGCGGATCGTGGGCCACCAGAGTGGATTGCGACAAACGACTTACAATCGCAAGGGCCAGGGAACCCAGAACAGCATCATTCCATCTCAAGAATCCCCACAGATCGAGCAGACATTGCTTAAGTGACTGTTTGGGCTGTGCCGGCATAGCGCGATCTGGACAAGGGAGGTAAGGGGGGCAGCCCGCCCCCAGGGTTCTGGCCTCTCAGAATACAAAGGGCATGGGGACGAGGGACTGTGGACTACTCCAAACCTGTGAGTTCCGGCTGGCATTGTGCCTTGGAGTGAACAGTTTGATATAATTGGGGGAGGGGACTTGGAGGAGGGGGGATGGGGTCCGTTTCTCAGGATCCCTCCAGGGGGTGTGCACTCCGTTTTCTCAGTATGACTTCTTCTGCGGCTGCAGTCTTATGTTCCCTTGTTTTGTTGCTTTTGGGATTAATGGGGCTACAGGCACACTGCGTGTTACAATGGTGGGTGGTTGGGGTCCCACTTGGCAGGGACGAGGGTGCGGGTGACTGGGGGGCAGGGAGTTCTGGGGAAGTTTAAGTTTAGCTCACGTAGTCTCAAATGCAAAAGCTCAAGTGTTACACAGTGAATTTAAGCAGTGGCAACGACGAGATTCGACTCAACTCAGGCTCCAGTACTTGAATGGGTGACCAGATGCGCATAAAGATATGGGTAACAAAATTAAGCGAACATTAGGCCTGCAATACTTGAAACGCCATTCCCCAGACGTAGTGCTCCTACAGGAGACTCACCTACGAGGTAATAGGTGCAGGGATTTGGACCAGTTCGGGTATAGGATGGTGGCCCACTCTGGGTTTACGTCAGTCTCTAGGGGGTGGGTATACTGGTCCGAAGCTCCCTGCCTTTCACAGTTACGAAAACGTGGACGGAAGACTCCGGGTGCATGGCAGCGGTGGTGGCCAGATGGGAGGGGTGCACAATAGTCCTTAGCTCATGCGACATTTCACCCGGTCTGCATGCTCAGACATACGAGAAACTGTGGACCTAGTAACTTGAATAATATACTCAACCTACATGCAGTGCTCTTGACCTGGCGAACTAGTCTCCTCTTTTTGTTTTAAACATTAGCAGTGACCCTAGTTCAACATAGCACACGTTTGGGGAAGAGGAGAGCCTCCACAGACTACCGAAATGTATTGCCTTCATTCCTGTGGGTGGAAAGTGTGAGTTGTGGAGACGGGACTATCTTTAGAAATTCCAGGAATTTTATTAGCAAAGGGCTGCTGATTAATTTTTTGGGAGCTCGGTGTGGATGTAGTTTCTGTTGTTGAAGGTGAGAAAGTTCCTTGGCCAGGCCTGTTCTTTCCTTTGAACACAAGATAAAAGGTCAAGGCACTCTACACCTGCACTGGTTTTACTAATGTTCTAGGTAAAATAGGCCAACCGTTGGTAGTGCGCGAGCTGGGAACCTGACCTCCCTCGCTCCCTTGATATTTTGGAAAACCAAAATTAATACCACAAACAAAAGGTGCTCAGCACATACCAGTATATTTAAAGTATTAAAGAATGATATGATACAATTTTTAAAATTGCAGTCTAGTGTCAATCACAATCATAATATATACACTCCCAAAGCCCAATAAGTTTGCTGAAGACTTTGTTTTGTCCAAAAAGTGTTCTTCTTTCTTTATTTGATAGACATTTTCATTCAATTATTAAAAACAAGATACATGATCATAGCCGACGCGAGGAGACAAAACGCGCCGCGTCGGCTATGATCATGTATCTTGTTTTAATAATTGAATGAAAATGTCATCTATCAAATAAAGAAAGAAGAAAACTTTTTGGACAAAACAAAGTCTTCAGCAAACTTATTGGGCTTTGGGAGTGTATCTATTATGATTGTGATTGACACTAGACTGCAATTTTAAAAATTGTATCATATCATTCTTTAATACTTTAAATATACTGGTATGTGCTGAGCACCTTTTGTTTCTGTTCTTTCCTTTGTCCCTCATTGGTGGTCCAGGGAGGACAAGGGGAACATATTTCAGACTTCATTGTACTAATGCTGTGGTTGCTCCTGACTGGAGCCAGCTTCCATGCTCTATGCTGTGATAAGCATAGGTTTAAAGATAGGCTGTATCTGCGTGCAGCATACGAAGGACACATGAATGAGAACAGCTCTAAGTAGGGCCGGCTTTAGGCATGTGCAAGCTGTGCACCTGCACAGGGCCACCAAACCCCAGGGGCCACCACGCCAATATATATCCTTAATAAATTAATCCTCTGAGGATGGATACATATTTGCGTGGTGGCCCCTGCCAGGGATTTGGCGGCCTCCGGCTCTGTTACACTTCTAAACACCCTGACCCCCTCCCCTCTTTACTGGCCTGCGCGCTTCGCCCCGCCCGGACCCCCTCTTCCGGGCCCCCTACCTACACTCCCTGCCCAGGGCCACCATGAGCCTAGAGCCGGCCCTGCTCTAAGCTGGTTCTGCAGCAGGAGGGAGTGTATGCCAGACTGAATAGCGGTGGGTGAGCCACTGAAAGCGCGAGCCAGATGCTGCCTCTCTGGGTCGGCTCGAGATCCATTTCGACTCTCGAGACCAGAGAGGGCTGAGCTTTCATGCGGCTTCTGCCTGCCACCCTCGCTCTACCCTCATGCACAATGAGTGAAAAACAAAGCATTAACACGTGAGTTAAGAAGGATAGACAGACAGACATCCATTTAGTGACTGTTTCGTTCAAAGTGAAACCAGAAAACCTGGGATTAATCCCAGCTTCGCAGTTTAAGCAAACTGCGAAGTAAGGCAAATATTTTATTTCACCAATACCCCCCTTTCTTCATTATCCCGTATGAACACCTTCAAATATGTGCATTCAGAATACGAGCTGCACAAACGTTTCCTGTTTTGATTTAACAGAATGCGACGTTTCTCCATCTATAAGACTGTCTTCAAGTGAGCACTGCCTCCTTCTCTCTCCCTCTAACACACGTCCACCAACTGAACACACGCACAATTACAGTAACAATCACAGCAAATCACAGACACACTGACAAGCACAGACATGATACGGAGTGCTGCACACATGCATACAGCACACCCATAAACGGGGTGTACATTCTCGCAGTCATGTACATGTAGACTCTGTCTGTCGCACGAAACACGCAAACATGCAAAGCTCCTGGATGACAGGTCCAACACAGCAACACAAATAGGTCCAGCAGAGAAACACACATTGTATTTCATGCAGCACCTAATCCACACACTTCTGGTAAATGGAGGGGGTCATTGACAGGCATCCATCTGCAACATTCTGGGCCTTCTTCACGTGCCGCGGGTTACCCCTTCACTGGGACCAAACCTGATGCGTTCACCCATGATTAGGGGAGGGAGGAGGGCGAGGAATGATTCGGTTAGAAGGATTCGGTGCATTCACTATGGACTCCTTTGTAACCTGGCTGTCTGTTTTCACATTCCAAACTAACACTATAGTATTTTCACCATGATTTTAACACGATCAGGCTAACTTCTGGAACACTGGGGCATATTTACTAGGACGGCGATAAATAAACGCAAAGCGCGCTTAGCGCTTGTTTATTTATCGCCATCCATCGCAGGAATTTATGCGTTGTTAATAACGTGTTACCAGGGCGATAATATTCCAGAGAAATGGGCCAACATCGGTGAAAAACCAGCGATGTTGCACCGAAAACGGAGATAGCCTTAGTGATATGACCCTGTGGTCGTATCACCATAATCCACCTCCCACGTTAGCTAGGCCTTAGTCAGGAATTTAACAGACGTTAAATTCCTGCGTTAAGGCATAGTTAACAGGATTTAAAATATCGCTACCCCTTGTTGATGATATCACGAAGCTGGGGTAGCGATATTTTCCCATTGTGTTTTGTTAGGCATGCCTCCTTTGCATCTATTAGAGATGCTAAGCAAGGTATGAACAAAACGGGAGCTGAAGCAAGGAAACACGCGCTAGCGTGTTCTTGCAAATAATGCAATATAATTATTGCCGCTTTCCGCCCGAAAACGGACACTGAAGCGGCGATAATTATATCTTCAGGCCCTTGATGATATGCCCCACAGCGTCTTGCACTTTAAGTTACGCAGTTGCTACACTACCAATACAAGCACAATATCAGCCATTTAATCTACAAGGTTTTAAGCTGCACCATCTTCCAGCCACCAAAAGTGCCAAATAGGATCATCATACAGGAGGTCTTGCAATACACGCCTCAATAGCAAGCATTAATGCTGTCAAAGAGCAGGTCTCCAATTCTTCCTCGACAAATACAATACAGGCAGTTAGTGTCACTCAACAGCGACAACAATGGGCTGCAGCTGGTGATAATAAATGTGTATCTACACCCAAAAGATAAGGCCAAGTGAGCTACCTTGCTGGCAGTGGAGGTTACAGTACTGCTATCAGAGGAGCAAACATCCATTCTTATAATAACTAGTGATTTTAATTTGCATATGCTGAGAACAACAGAGGAAGACAACTTTTTTTGCAAATCAGTCACTTATATGGCACATCCCACCACAGGTAGGAAATTAATGGGAAAAATAAACCAAGCTAGCCAAGAAACTACTGGGGGATCTTAAATATCTCAGCTTTCATGCATTAAAAGGCCGGGTCCCAGAAGACCGTCCCCCAGCAGCCACCTTTCACAACAATAACAAGTACAATAATAGACAACACCTCTCCAGCACTTCCTCTGTTTTTCAAAATCGTTGCTTATCATCTGGGAGTAAAGGACAATAGTGATAATCTCCCAGAGGAAATCACATTAACTGCACAAGTTATATTGCCAATTCAATAAGTAGAAGAGTCTATTTCCATATATGCCGTAAACAATAGAAGAATGACATTTAAAAGTCACCTACCATAAAAACTGTTAGCTTCGACAAAAAGCCTTCTGCAAAAACAACATATATCATAATAAAGGCGTTAGCTGCCTGGGAAAGACCAACGGAAGGTTTAAGTCATGGGAGGTGTACTGGCTCACAGAACGCGCAAAACAGGTTGCTGAAGAAAGCAATAAATAAAGCTGTACAGAGGTTTATTCTTTATGGACCAGACCTGCAAAGCGTACTAAGGCAACTTAAAGCGGAACAAATAGAACAAGAATTGGAAATTCAATAGGTCTCGCATTAGAAAAGTTGGAGCTATTGGTTTTGTAAATGACAATTTTTTTTTAATGTGTTGGTCTTGAAAATAGCAAAATTAATAGCTTTGTCATTTACAATGCCAATACTTTAAACTTTTTCAAATGTGACACCTATAGCATTTGTAATGTAACATGTTTTGTATGTACGTGACTTAGATGTATTCATCTAACTATTAATAAATGCAGAGTACTATATATACATATTTCTAGGTGGAGGGGAAATTAGGTCTGTTGTGACATAATTTTTCTAATTTACTCTCAAGGCGAACACTTAAAAAGCAATATTTGTGCTGCTGTATGAAGTACTGTTATTCTGTCTCTTTGCTGAATGTTGATCTCGTGATGTACTTATTAATACAATAAACAATGGATGCCGTGATAGGAACAGCACTTCAACCGCCACATGATCAGATTTTAAGACAATATTGGCCATGTTAGAGCCAGTCAGATGTTACCCAGTATACCCGCTGAAGCACGTCTTGAGAATACTTTTGTGCTTTAAATAAAGCAGTAGGTGTTATTTACAACAGTGCAGTGCTGCCTGAGTTAGGCTTAATGTGCACCAGTATGCGTAAAGTGGCAAGGGGCAAGACAGATATAAGGCAAGGTGAAGTGAAGTACATAGGGAAAAAGCACATTGTAACTGGCGCTGGTGAAAAGCTCTCTCAAATAAAACAAGCTCTCTGCATTGCGTGGCGGGGCGGGGGGGATCCGGGGGAGCGGATTCCTTGTGTTTAAGAGCTTGCAGGAGCGGCTCCTTTAACAACGAGAGATCATAACACAAATGTTCATTATACTTTCAGCATGGCAAAAATACGATTTTGGCAGCGTTCTGATATAGTCCACACGGTACTTTTAAACTGCAAATGATTTGAAGGAACTGAACAGTAAGTAAAGGCCATGTTCGGGGGGGAGGGGCAGCGGGGAGTGGCCGTAAAGGGGCAGTGCTAGGCTGTCTTCAATGACTTTTCAGGAACAAACCATTTTAAGTGTGCTCAGAAGACCCCGAGTAGCCCGAAGGTGGGCACAAGGACGCGGGGTCAGCCTCTAAAAACTCAACTAACTCAACACAAAGAATTTGCAATCATTTTACACATCGTTAATGGATTGGCTAAACAAGCCCGCTCAAGTGATTGCAAGCAACAGCACTGGTACAATAATGGATACCGTAATGGCGTGTTTGTACCGGAAGGATCATTACAGAAATGGTATAATAAGTCACTACTATGGAATTGGCTTGACAATTGAATCACTAAATAAGCAACTTGCATTGGAAATTACACATCCCGCCAGGTACATAAAACCGAGCTAGCTGCATGAGTGAGGGGGTTGGGGAGGGGAAAAGAGAGAAAGGCTTCTGGCTATAGTGAGATTCAGGGCTGCCCGACAGAAGGGTCAACGTGGTCTCTGAACAAGCAGAGGGTCTACAGGAGAGCATGCGGTTTCCGAAAAGATTAAGCCAGGCTACTTTTTCCCTGACTTACATGTACAGAATAGATAGTGAGAAGGAGAAGAAAGAGAGAGGTAGAGGCACTCAGATGGATACGGAGGGGGGGATAAGGGGGAGCATCAGGAGAAATCACAGGAAATAGGTGGGCTGGACGGAGAACAAGTGGGATGGGGTGGGGGGCGGGGGGAAGGGGATTGAGCAGCCTTTGATGAGCGAGTGGGAGGGAACACCATATGGGGCACTCTGGTGGAGGAGAAACGGCCTGGCGGCCGTGAAAGTGAAAGTACGGCCGGCCAGCCGTGAATAATTAGGGGAGGAGAAATGCCTGAGGCAGAGCGCACAGCTTCAGATGCCTGTGGGAGGGAGGCTGGTGGATTTGAAGTGCACACGCTTTTCACGGGCACTGCATGCAATCGCCGACGATGGTTAAGCTCTGGTTAAGCCCCTATATTCTCGCAAGCACAACGCGCAAGCGCATTGACAGGCGAGACCTAAAAAGAGGCTGAACAGATGCTTTGGGCGAAGCTTCTATATGAGGTGAAGAATAACAACAGCGTGGGATTTTGGGGCACGATTAACTTGCTCCAGAATCCCACAGCCAACGGAACACTTTAAAGGCAAGCCAAAAGAAGACACTAATGCAGTGCCTTTAGCAGAAGAGATAACTCATGTACTAAGCACCAATTCTGTAAAATCCACAATTACATCCACAGTGCAGCAAATTAATAAACGGATATCCAAAGGTAGACGAGAGGGAGACCTGGCCCAAATGGCCTACCTCCGGTCTTATTCAAACTATACCCAGACTCTAAAGCCTGTTTTTGAAGACGTCCTACAAACAGAGGCAATCCCGGAGTCGTGGAGGGGCTCGATCATCTCCCCAATCTAGAAACATGGCAAAAAGAACAAGGCCCCTTCTGAATCGGCTAATTTTGCTGCTTACAGACATCTGGGTGCAAGTTAAAGCTGGGGACTGGAAATCTACTGTCTAGAAGGATTCCAACTACCAAAGGGCTGAAACAGGGCTGTGTCTTAGCCCTGACCCTGTTTAATCTCTTTATGTCAGACTAGCAGCTCGTCCCGACGTTGTCCAGGTATGAATTGCTGCCGGCCAGTAGTATATTGTTTTGTAGGATTTCGTTTAGATAGCATTTCTTATCTGTGACAGGCCTGTGAACCGCGCCGATTCACAGTGCACTGCTGATGCACTTAAAAGTGCGCGTTCAGTAGTGTGTGAACTCGAGTTTCCCTACTTTATTTTTCCTTGCAATATTATATAGCGCAAACTCGACAACATGGCATGAGCACAATTTACATTACAGAACAACACATTCATTTGTGGTAGGCATGGGGAGACAAAGCGATTTGCCTGGAATCACAGGATGTTGAGCTGATGCCGAGATTCGAACGTAGCTCCCCAGCTCTAAAGTTCGCAATTCTAGAACTTGTGGCGGGAGGTGTGTCTAAAAGTGTATGTCGGTGCTGGCCATCAGTGAGAGAGACTTGTGCATTTTTCAAATGGGTGGTGAAAAAATATGAGTATGTTGCTGGAGATGTGGGCCGTCGTGCCACCAATGTACTTACCGGGGAGGGTAAACACCCATTATTCCGCAACTTTCTTTCCGCATACCATCACTCCGCATTCTTTCATTACGAAAGTACCATGACTCCGTAATGCCATTATAACGCATGGCATTACATTTTATATGCTTTTACCACGCATACAGTTACAACGAAATTCGTTGTAAATGCATGAATGGTAAAAGCATGTTTATTTTCTGTTTGGATAAGGTAAGTATGGGTATAGGGGTATGTGTTTTGGGGTACTGAGGTATATGTTTTGGGGTGTTTGGGTATTTTAAGGGTTCAGATATAGTTTTGAGTTATGGGATACAGGGGTATTTTTAGGGTTTAGAGTTAGGTATGGGTTTTGGGGTACAGGGGTATTTTTAGGGTTCAGGGCTAGGTTTGGTTTTGGGGTATAGGGGTATTTTTAGGGTTCAGGGGTAGGGTTGGGTTTTGGGGTACAGGGACATTTTAAGGGTTCAGGGCTCGGTTTGGGTTTTGGGGTACAGGGGTATTTTTAGGGTTAAGGGCTAGGTTTGGGTTTTGGGGTACAGGGGTATTTTAGGGTTCAGGGGTAGGTTTGGGTTTTGGGGTACAGGGTTATTTTTAGGGTTCAGGGCTAGGTTTGGGTTTTGGGGTACAGGGGTATTTTTAGGGTTCAGGGGTAGGTTTGGGTTTTGGGGTACAAGGGTATTTTAAGGGTTCAGGGGTAGGTTTGGGTTTTGGGGTACAGGGGTATTTTAGGGTTTAGGGGTAGGTTTGGGTTTTGGGGTACAGTGGCATTTTTAAGGTTCAGGGCTAGGTTTGGGTTTTGGGGTACAGGGGTATTTTTAGGGTTCAGGGGTAGGTTTGGGTTTTGAGGTACAGGGGTATTTATAGGGTTCAGGGCTAGGTTTGGGTTTTGGGGTACAGGGGTATTTTTAGGGTTCAGGGATAGGTTTGGGTTTTGGGGTACAGGGTATATTTATAGGGTTAAGATGGGTTAGTGTTTATGGGTGTTGGGGTATTTTAAGGAGTAAGGGTGGGTTATGATTATGGGGTGCAGGGGTATTTAAAGGGAGCAGGGTGGGATTAGCACACGATATGAGACATGGCATGAAGGGCGGAACGTACCACACGCCCTCAGCGTTTGTCACGCCCCCAGTACATGCCCACAGCACAACACAGACACGCCCACAAGGGACTTCTTTGCTGGCACGTTCTTTTACCTTTTAAATGTATATGGTGGGCGTCTGTATAGCCTATGTCCTTCTGCTGCAACTGCCCTTTCCAACACTGTATTGGGTGTTGTGATTGGTGCTGTGCTTCCTGAGATTACCCGCCTCAAAGGTTTGGGCTCTCTCTTTATTATATTAGTATGGATTCAACAACAAGGCTAGGCAACTGTAACTCTCACCCTCCTGATCTGATACTCATAAGCGGCACTTCTGTAAAACTTTATCATCTATTGGATACCACGCAAATCTTCTCGGATGAATACGGCATAAGTATCAATTTGGATAAGACTACGGTTATGCAAATGAATCAAAGAAAGGCAAAAGGGACAAATCACTGGTACCTGGCCAAACAACTGCTGGAGATGGTGAAAGAGTACAAATACCTAGGCGTCACAGCAGCCCTTCTGACCCCTGTCTGCCACAAACTTTCAAGACAACTCTTTTAACAACCTCTGCTGCCACTCCAGTAAGAAGAATCATCAACGATTCCTTAACTACTGGAATATTTCCAGATGAACTCAAAAAGTCATATATACGCCCTTTACTGAAGAAAAACTTGGACCCGCTGAACCCTGACAACTACAGACCCATTACAAATGGACCGTCCCTGGGCAAACTGATAGAAAGAGCAGCGTTCGTCCAGATGTCACAATTCATTGAAGAGAATGACATACTTTCAGACTTCCAAACAGGATTGCGTCCGGCAAGAGGCACTGAATCTGCCCTCCTGGGCATCTGGGAGGACCTAAAGAATACAGTTGACCGCAACAAGGTTGCTGCGCTACTCCTCTTGGACTTCTCAGCTGCCTTTGACACAGTTGACAATGACACTCTGAAACAAAAACTCTATGAAGCCGGCATAGAGGGAACTGCTTTAGACTGGATCACCTCCTACCTACGAAACAGAACTAATGTCATCCATATCCCACCTTTCTCCACAAAAGCAGGGGTCCCTCAAGGTTCTATCACCTCGCCCATGCTTTTGAACATCTACATGAAGTCATTACCAGTACTGATCAATACATTTCACCTCACATGCTATAACTATGCAGATGACACGCAAATACTCCTTCCACTGGAATACCCTACAGACAATGGAAAATCACCAATTTTCAGCTGTCTCAGAGCCGTGGATCAGTGGATGACCTGGAGCCATCTCAAATTGAATGCTTCAAAAACTGAAATATTCACTTGTGCCAATTGGAAACAGTACATCCTGCTTGCCGCATGGCCTGATGAACTGGGATTACTGCCTAAAGCAGTGGTTCCCAAGCTTTTGACTCCTGAGGACCCCCATCGAGTCACCACTGGAAGCCGGGGACCGCCAAGCAATTTGTATGATTTAAATTTCAAATATTAAAACAGTAACTCGAAGAAAAACACACATGTGCGCACAAAACAAATACTCAAATTACTAAGGATTTTGGGGCCAGATGCACGACCATTTCATTTAGCGCCTCGCGATTGGCGACACATTGCAAGTGGCAAATTGTGATTCGCTAAATGAAATGTACAACCCCTTCCCCATTGTGAATGCATTACCATCTACTTGAAATAGGTGGTAATTGCGAGTGTCAAAACATTTGTACATGGTTTTGAGACTCGCTATTTGGCAGGGAATGCCCCTTCCAAATAGCAAGTTGCAAAACCTATTTAGCGAGTCGCAAAAAAATTACGACTCGCAAAATAGGCTATGTACAAGGCCCAATAGGTTTTTGCATGCGCAAATGAGTTTGTGAACTTTTGCGCATATAAAAACGGGTCATACATCTGGCCCTTAGTATTTTATATTGAAGAAATTTGCAAAAAAGGGAAAAACGTAATGGGAAGGTTTGTGCTGCATTTCCACACCTAACTTTTAAATTGTTGGTTTTATTTCGCAGCACGAGGCTTCTACTCCTGACAGGGCCTCCCAGGGCCAGACTGGAAACCCAAAGCAGCCCTGGCAAATGTTTTTAGACCAGTCCCCACACAGTGCATCCAAGTGCGGGGAGTGAGCCTGACCACAACAAAAGGGGGCTTTGGGAGGCTCTCCCCCTCAAAATATTTAGGAAACAATGGTGCATTATTCAACCCATTTCTCATTATATATTGAATTGTATTAGCTTTTAAAGAATAGTAATTGAAGACCTTACTATGCGTCAGGATGTGACAATCTTTGTTGGGGTTCTTCAAAGATTCCCTTATCACCCTCCAACAGTGCCTCTCATCTCTCCATAGACCCTCTGTCACGTGTATTTCATTTGTTTTATAGCATCTCTCATACCATTGTAGGATGTCAGAGCACATTACATCACACACATATAGAGACAAGGAATCATACATGGAAATCAGTGTATAGAAAATGTTAAGTCGCGGTGCGTCCATTGGGGCATAGGGGCGTAGCCCCTCTAAGCCTGGACGCACCGTGACAAGAGCATAATTGCTGCCTGCAATTATAATTCACAAATAATGAAGCGCCGCAGCACAGCGCTCCAATTACGGGACACACCCGATGGAATGCGGAGTGCGCAGGGGGTGGGGCTGGCTGTCTGCAGCATGCCCGCAGCAGTACAGTACTGTCTGCGCATGAGGATTTATGGGCTGTATCTAGCCCGAGCATGCGCATTAGTGGCTGGCAGTGTGAAGTTCACATTAGAGAGGGACCGAAGGGGCCGGGGGGTGCTGCTTAAGCCAGGCCCGGGGTTTCAAAGGTGCCAGAGCGAGCAGTCAGTGTGCCCCCCTAGCCAATCCTGGCGCTGCATGCAGCGCCAGGATTGGCTGGTCCACCCGCAGAAGGGCAGGCAATCCATTATTGGATGCCGCTCGTGGGTGGTGGCACACTGCCTCAGCACTGCATATCATGGCCAATCACTGTGTGGCTTTAGCAGGTGAAGCCATGCAGTGATTGGCCATTCGGGACGCGCGCCGTGAAGTTTTTCAGTAGTTCGTTTTCTACTGCACTTGTACTTAAAGTTTCTAGTATGTAGGGGCTCTAGTCGTCGCCATGTGTGCGCAGGCAGCAGTAGAAGTCCGTCGGCGTCCGACACAGCACTTCACTCGAGTCGTTTGTCTACGCTGTCACCACCTGGGGTAAGAGGCATTTTCTGGAAAACAAAAGCGTCGCTAAATTTGTAAGGCCTGATAAGCCATTCGAAATATGTGTGGAGGCAGGGGAGGAAAACATCGGAAAAGGGAGGGGGCGATTTAGTTTTAGAAACACTGGTGTCATATTTTCGCCCATTGTGTGCATATGACAAAACTCCGACGAAGGGGTGGCCTCCAGAGCCAAAGTATCCTCTGGGTTCTGAGAGTTCTCTTTTTTTATTTATAAAATTGTTTTCATTGCTTGACAGCAAAGTATACCAATTTAAGTTAAGCTGGAATTAAACATGTAAAAATGGTTGGAACTTTAGCTCTGCACTCTGCTGTCATCATTATGTAATTTTGCCTGTTGCTATAGGCCCGAGGGGGCTATCAGCATTAGACAGGAGAAATAAATTATCTTTGCAGCAACTACAAGACACAACTCAATAGAGAGATGTTTGTTTCTTGACTACGAGCAGTTTATTATTATAAATTGAGCGAGGATCCTTCTGACTGGGAGGAAGGGGTCTGCGCTGGCTGAATGGTTGTGCATTCGGGATTGGGGACATTTTAGACTCGTCGCTTTACAAGACAGAAAGACAGCGCTACAGTGAGCACTTCGTTGTCGACTGCCTGCTGTCTGGCATGCAGAATATAATCAACAGCACAGGGAAAGCTTCTGGACAGACCGGGTCAAGACACAAGAGATGCAGTAACGCACCTAACTCCGGGCTACCCCGCTGAAACGTTTGATCTTGGGCAGCACATTCTTTATGTTGGTGGTGGTAGTTGGGCTGTACTAAACGTTCTGGCAGATGTAAAAATGTCTTGTACATAAAATGTATCACATTTTGCCCTCCTGTCAAACCCTTCCTATGCCAGCCTCAAATACGTGATTTTCATCATTGCTGCCTTCTTTCACTGTGGTTTGTTGCTGGCATCCTAGTGCCTGGTGTGACTGAACTACTTTGCATAGTCATGGCACTCTCTATTTCTGTTTCGTGCTTCAAAAAACATGTAATACCCTGACAAATGAAATCCTAGTGACACAGTGTGAGCCAGCACCAAGTCGAAAACTACTAAAATGTAAAAGGTGTTTTTTAGTAGGGCTGGCACTCGAGGAGCTGTACCACCCCTCCAGGGATGCTAAGAACAGATGACCAGTGAATATGCAAAATATCCAATTTAGATTCTTGCTATTCGCCAGATATCACATGAATATTCAATTCCGAATACCTGGTCCATTTGTGGCTTTGAGGATAGGAGCATCCCGCCCATGTCTCGTGAAATCTGCATACCCTACAGTCAGGCATTATGTATGGCCATTCCACCAGGTGACGTAGATGCATCTTATTTTACCCACACTGTCAAATATTATTCTTTTACTCCAGCGTGATTTACGAGCTAATTGCTTTTGGGATCCTACTTAGCTAATATGATTATTTGCACATTGAATGCATGGGAGAATTGCGCTCATAATTAAGAACTTCCTGATTTCCTTGAAAGCAGAGACATTTATAAAATACATAAAGCATGAACGTAGATAGTATTTACACCCCTGAAGTACAATTACACACAACTCGTTTTGCTGAAGCCTTATTACTAATAATATCCTATTTGCGGCTTTGTCAAGCCTCCCCCGTTTGAAGGATCTTTGAAAAATGCCCACTGTTCCCAGATTGCAGTGCATATTAATTTCATGCTGTCATTAATAACCAAATGTGTCGCTGATTCGCCTTGGTTTTTCTGCTCAAAATGCTAAAAGCTTGTTTGCAGTATCCCTTTTTTCAAGCTGCTTACAATGCCTTGCTTGTTGAGAATGTTATATCAAAAAGTCTAACATATTTTGTAATTCAAAGTTGACAATGTGGCAGTGGTTCAATGACATTTGTTGCTGCAGCATGGACTGCAGGGTGGAAGAAAGGGCAAGGCATGTAGGGTTCCAAGGGGTTGAGATGAATAAGCAAGTTGCCGCTTATGTGTTGTGCTCATTCACCTATTTATCCAAGACTCTTTATAAGACACATTCATGTAAAGTGAGGTTTATTTAGGCATTAAGGGTAATGTAACAAAACGGGTGCGCATGTAAAGCGCTCTGATACCCGATGTCTCGGGTCTAGTTCGCTATATAAAACAAAAAGTAGAAAAATCAGTTGTTGGCCTATATATGGAGGTGCGTTGGCAGTATGGCAGAGCTAGCCTATGTTTGTGGTCCCAGTAGTGAACAGGGCAGCAGGTGGCAGCGCAGAAGGTTAATGTGCCTGCTGCAAAGAACATGTACCTGATGCAGATCACAACATGCATATGATGTAAAAAGGTCAGTGAGTCACTGCTTTTGTCAGAGATCCTTTTGTTACTTGCAGTTTGTAAGTTTTCAAATTTGCTTGAAAATGCACGATTTTTCTTCTCTTTTTTCAAAACCCCCTTATGGGTTTCGGGCTCGCTCGCTCACTATGGTGCAGTATGCAAATCAGTTTACGCCTCACCACATTTGGCCCCTGAACAGTCACCTGTCTCCGAAAAAGTACCACCTTAAATACCACGGCAGGGCAAAGGGCTGATAATTGACTTGAAAAAATACATGATTCTTGCACAAAAAAACACATTATTTCCGTTCAGTAAATATGCTGTGGTGTTGAAATGTACTGTCAATGGTCGGTGTGGATATCTAGAGAAATGTCTTGGGATTCTGGATGCACCTCAAAAGGCCCAGGGATACCATGGGGGTATCAAGGATTGCCTAACAGTCACAATGCGACTAAGTGAGGGATAAGGTCTAGGGTGGATTTTGCAGTAAAGTGATACGGTTTCTAAGTGATGTTTGTGTGTGTTTTAGTTTTGGCTAGTATTTTTCTTTACCTGTTAGCATTTTCTGTGTTTTTCCCTGCCACCCACCTAGGCCCAGTTTATAAATAGATGACCACGGTCTCCAATGCCATAACAGAAGCACTACATACCTTTTGGTAAATTGTCAACTAAGGTTCTCACTAAATTTTGCATTTCAGATCACCTGTTCCACTTTGAGAACAGTTAGGAGAACAAAAACAGGAACATTCTCCTGCATTTGATTTTAGAAGGTGTAGACAAATACAGAGGGCTACCTTGGGCTTGGGCAAAAGTACTGGCAGAAAGTGGATATTTTTCCAGATTTAAGATCCCGGGCTAAGCTTCTCAATGCTATCAAAATCACACAGAGGTCTGGTAGCCTGAAAATGAGGGTAGTGGTAAGTGCATGTTTTTGGTATTGATACATTGGACAGGGAAACATTTCTCATTTCATGTGACTAACAAACACAAATATGTTAATACTTTATTATTTCCATTATTTACTGTAAACGTAGTAAAGGTAAGGCGTGGTTCCCAATTCTTTGTGAAGGCTGTTTCCCAACTGCTGTGCAACTTCTTCTACTCTTAGAGCTGAGATTTCCATGAAAGTCTTATAGTCTGAATTCAGCACCTGAGCATAATAGGACGGAATGTATGAAGCTCTGTGGTTATACTGAATAAGCAGCTACCTATGTTATGCCATCTATTAATGTAATAACTGCACTTTCACAATTGCTTTATTAACCTTTCTGCTTTCTCAAATTTGCTTGAAAACGCACGATTTGTCTTCCTTTTTTTCAAACTTTTCATGGGGGGGGTTATCCCCCCAAACCCCCCTTTTGGGTTTGGGCTCGCACGCTACGCTCGCTTGCTACGGTGCAGTATGCTAATCACTTTGCGCCCTACCACTTTCAAATGTCACCCACCGCCCCTGAATGTTACATAAGGCAAATGGGACTACAAGGTGTAGGATTCACATGTCATTCATACTGGTAGGCATTTTTAAAGAGCGCTTTGTCTGGAAAAGCACAAACTCAGGATTCAGAACATAACACAGTGGCTAGCACTGACGTTAACATTAAAAATGTATTTCCACCCCAGAAAACTTTTAGCAGCATCAGGATAATGAATGGCTGGGAAAAAACATAAGTTACTAACTGGTACCATGCAGTTTGCAGGCAGCTCTTTGATGACAGTTTATAGGTCCCTCTGCTAGATTACGATTGTCACTTATGAAGCGCACAATAACAAAAGAATCTCGGTCACAAAAGCAGTAACCCACGAACCTATGCACATAAAATACTGCTTTTTAAAATGCATGTTACACGTTCTTTGCAGTAGGCATAATAACCCTCTGTGCTACATTTGATAAGTCAAAGCTGCCACTGGACAACACTCTCCTCTCTCTCCAGCAGGAACATTAATCACTGGCATTATCTTGACACTTTTATTGTTGCTCGAAAGCTGCTAATTATACATGAAACTTTGCTGTGCTTTTAAAACTGCTGCCCACAGACCCCCTGGGAATGCGCCACGGACCCCTTGGGGTCCGCGGACCCCAGTTTGGGAAACACTGGCCTAAAGTATCGAAGGAAGTAAGAAACCTCGGAATGACCATGGACTCCAAGCTGTCAATGAATGCCCAAGTGGATAAACTAGCAAGAGCAAGCTTTGCTACTATAAAAACTCTGCGACTAATTTTCCCTCATTTGGGGTTTCCACACAAGGTCCAAGCTACCATCTCCCTTGTTCTGTCCAAACTCGATTACGCCAATAGCCTCTACCACGGATCACCTTTAACGACCATGAAAAGACTACAACGGATTCAGAACTCGGCTGCCAGACTACTCTTGCATATCAAATCGCGAGACCACATTTCCCCTGCCTTGAAAGCCCTGCATTGGTTACCGGTTGCCAGAAGATGCACTTTCAAGCTTCTTTGTATCACCCACAAAGCAATACATGGAATGGGACCGCTCTTCATCAGGAATAAAATCACCAAACACATTCAACAAAGGAACCTCCGCTCTAAAGGAGCATTTCGCCTCAAAATCCCACCCTACAAGAAAAAATCCATGGGCGGCACATCCTTCTCTGTTCAAGCAGCCAAACTATGGAACTCTTTACCCCCCACTATAAGGTCCACCGACAACCACCTTATCTTCAGAAAACTACTGAAGATTTGGCTCTTCCCCACATAAGCACCATACGCAAACAGAAATTTACAGAATATCCCTCTGTATACAAGCATTTTTTTCACTATAGATATGTACCTATCTTTGTGTATTACTTTGTATAAACATGTAAAATAATTATGTTGTTGAGAGAAAAAATAAGAATAATACATAAAAATCATCTTTGGTCTACATGTACATACTTCCATTGTGCATCTATGTACCTTCAATGTACTTGGATCTGTGTGTCTGTTACTTTTTTCCTGAAAAAGCATATCCAATGCACTATCCTATTTCTCATCCTGTGCCTCTATCAATATCTTTAATCTACATATACTTACCTCCTTTATGTATCTATATACTTTCAATGTAATTATGGATCTATATATTTATCACTTTCTTCTAATTTGGCATTTCCAATGCACTACCCTATTTCTCAGCCTATACTTCGCTCAATATATCTTCTAGCCCAACCTTCTGACTCATCTCAAACTTCTTATACTACTCCTTCCAATGCACTACCCTATCTCTCATCCTATACATCTATCAATATATCCTCTACATCCACTCTCTCATTTATCCCAAACCCCATACCACTACTATGATTGCCAAAATAACCCTTTCTGGACCCTCTCCTACTCCACCCCTACTTGCATCATCTGACACCTCTCTTACTAAACCGATCCCCTAAAACCTACCTTTCTAAACTCTTTCCTCTGAGTCCTCCCCTCCAAAACTACTTTTTACTCATCCACAAGCCTCCTCTTATTGCTAAGACCTGAAAAAAAAGAAAAAAATCTTTCACTCTTTTATCCCTCCACTATCCTTTTCAATCGAAATTAACAGACTAACATGTCCACTTCTCAAATTCCATATTAAACTTTACTAATATACTACCCAAATAACTGAATAACATATCCACTACTCAAATTACTTCATATTTTTTACTATACTAATTTTCAACAGTAATCCTTTATGGGTTCCGGAGTGGCGTGCTCCTCGCCAGAAAAACGCTTCAACACCCATTAGGGGTAACAAGTGCTATATGAATGCAAATCTTTCTTCCCCTTTTATCCCTCCGCTATCCTTCTCACTCCAAGTAACTGACTAATATCTACCACTGAAATTACTTCATATTTCACCATATTAATTCACCACTAATCCTTTGTAGGCTTCCTGAATAGCATGCGTCAACAAGCGCTATATAAATACAAACCTTTGTCCTCCCCTATCCTTCTGCTATCATTTCAAATCCAAATAACTGACTAACCTATCCACCACTTAAAATGTACTTGCATGTTTCACTATTTTAATTCAACACTAATCCTCTATGGGTCCCCGAGTAGCGTGCTACTCGCCGAAAAAGCACTTTGACGCCTCGTGAGGGGTAGTAAGCGCTATATAAATGCAATTACAATACAATACAATACATTATTCGCTCAAAAAGGAGTGCTGAAAAGGACAGGGAATGCTGTGGCAGTGGCCTAAAAAAACCTAAGGAACAAAGTAGCCAGGCCTCACCCCACTAGTTCAGGTAATCCAGGCAAAACTCATTTAAAAAATCACTTACGGAAGTAAGTCAATGAGGGGGAGACTTGCAACCAGTCTGGACAGGATTGTCACAGGTGCACTTAAAATGATCTTCAGCTTACCCAAAAAATATGTCCCCAGCCCAAATAAGGTTAGAGTTTGGCATGCAAAATCAGAGGTTGGCACTTAAGGGAGCAATTGCTGGTACAAGATCAAGGGAGCACAGCCGGGAACCTTGAACATTTAATTGTGGGCCGAATATCGAAGAAGAAAAACAGCCCAGCAAGGGCCTTTCTACAAGAATCATTAGAGCAACTAGGCCACAGGGCCTATGAGAAGTGTCAAGTTCACACAAGAGCTTTAAATGATTAGCCAACAAACCCGTTAAAGGAGTCTCTCTGATAGAGGATAAAGCATCACTGTCTGGCAGAGTGCATAGTTAGTCTACCCTGCACAGTTACACCAAGGCTGCACCTCAGCATTACTTAGGTAATGGGTTCAAGGAGAAGCTGTCACATATTGTGGGGAGGAGAGAGAAGACATAATTCATCTGCTGTGTATATGCAAAGTCCTCATGAGCGATCGCAGAGCCCTGTTGTGTCCTCTCTTTAATCATAAGAGAATTCACAGCTGCAGGCAGGCGCTCATGGTGTGCTTCACCGGAGATGATGTACAGCTAAACTGGGATCTAGTTAGAGTCGTGGCTGCAGTCGAAAGGAGACTATACTGTTTAGTTACACCTTGAGGCCAGGTGAAGCAAAGAGTAGAGCCTGGGGTCAGACTACTTGCCTTAATCGTTCTTCTGTCCGTTGGGAGTAATTTGCACATAAAAACTTAATGCACTTTATGGATTTTAATAACCTTATCGACCACATTTCAGGAAAATATTTTGGTAACCTAGTTGATCAACACTACTTGGTTTACAAACTTGTCTAGAGAATAATTTCTTACCTTTTTTAACCATGCACATTTTTCTTCAAGGGATGACCCAATTTTACATTTGTATACAAAGAGATGGAAGCCAGGTTTTTAAGCACAGTTGGCAACATAACATCAATGCCTGATCTTTTTTATAAAAATGTGAATATTTTTGCAATGATTTTAATTAATCATGCAAATTAAAAATTACTTACTTACAATACTAACACAAGTTGGTGTACTGGCTGTTAACCCGCAGAACCAGCAAGCCAGAGTTCTAATCCAGTTTGCCCTGCGCACTCTGTGATCCTGTGCAAATCACTATCCGGGAGAATTCACGACAACCCATCGATTACTGGGGTGTCATTCGGAAGCGACCGACACTCCATTGGCTTATATGCTGATGATGTGTTAGCGACCCTGGAGAGGCCGGCTGATTCCTTGCCAGCCTTCTTGGGGGAGCTAAAATCTTTCAGGCTGCCTCTGGCTTTCAGATAAACATAGAAAAATCACAGGCACTTAATCTTTCCGTTCCTCCTAGCCATTAGAACAACTGGCGAAACAGTACCCCATACAATGGGTCACTGAGTCAATACCATACTTTAGGATCAACCTCGCTTCCACTACCCAGGCAACAGCTGACAACAATTATATGGCGCTGGTTCCGCAAATTCGGTCCGACTTCAGTAGGTGGAAACGCCTTCAGATTTCCTGGTTGGGAAGGATAGCGGCCACTAAGATGTTGATCCTCCCCAAAATCCGTTATCTCTTCCTGACTCGTCCCCTCTCGTCACCAGGTATGACAGCTAAAATCCAGACCGAACTAACTCAATTCATTTGGCAAGGCACAAAACCGCAAATGAAAAAGACCTTAAGCCACATCCCTCCGAAAGCCGGGGGTTTGGGTATTCCTAACCTCCATCTTTACTATCAGGCAACGCAATTGCACTTCCTAGTGGAATGGGTAGTCCTGAGTCTGAAAAGCACTGGCTGTTTCAGGGCAATCACTGGCACATTCTTTCCTGCCAAAAGCTCATAGAACCCCCAATCTATATCTCTCACCAGTTACACAGGCGACTATGGCAGCTTGGGACCAGACCAGCATCAACGTTGGCATAACTACATTTCCATCCCCTGAGACTCCTTTACTGGACAACCCAGACTTCTCTCCAGGGCTGGGGGCTGTGGGATTTACGGAATGGAGATAAACGGCGTGTCGTTCCATGGGCCGCTTCTACTCTCTTTCCCTCAGATTTGTGAGGAGTACGGTCTTCCGGATTCGGAGAAACTCCACTATATCCAAATCAGACATTGAATCACACATCCCCAAAATAGACCTAATGCACAGCGTCACCTCACACAATACGAGAATTGGCTCCTTGCTAAAACATCGAATAAAAGCCTCATCTCTGAATTATATGCTCTCTTACTTCAAACTACCAAGCACATACATAACGCGGGACGGGCAAGGTTGGAGGGAGAGCTTGGTCAGCCCTTGAGTAATAAGGAATGGGAGGATACCTCATACAGAGCTTACCACACAGCCAGCAGTAAGGCCCTTACTGAAACTCTCACTAACATTGCAACACATTGGTATTACATCCCGGTAAGGCTCCATAGGATTAATCCCAAGTTAAGCGCACAATTGTTGGCAAGCTGCCGGGGAGCGGGGTCCCTGACGCACACACTATGGGATTGCCCACGGCTTTACCAATATTGGACACAAGTCATAGATGACATAAGTAGACATCTGATTACCCGCGCTTCCCTGCGTATACACTGCTGGGCCTCCCAAACCCAATCACATACCCTCTGAGATAGAAACGCGGCCGCCAGATAGGCATGGCGTTAAGGGTAGCACTCAAAGTACATCCTTAGCCTTTGGGGTACTTCCAAAATCACCACGCACACAACATGGCTACACAGGCTTTGGCACATTCTAGGTATGGAGAAGGTAACTATGTCCTTGGCTGGGAAAGGAGCTGAATTCGTGGAATTGTGGAGTCCATATGTGTTACTGCCCTCACTGGAATACCAGGAATTAACTTCGCCCCCAGTAGCCTAATATCATCGAATACAACCAAGACTGCACAATCTAAATGTTCCTATGTGTGGTTGGGGGGGAGGGGTGGGAGCACTGTTGGGGAGGGTTCTGCCAGCACATAATCAGCAACTTCTGCATGTCTACACCAGAGTACGTTCTCACTTGGGGAAAGTAAATCTGCTGCTGGTATTGTTCATTTTCTCTTTAAAATGCTAATAAAAAATGTTTTAACCATAATTATTTGCCGCATTTAGGAGGTGTTTTGCTTTTGGGCATGACAATGCTAAAAGTGTAAACATACTAGAATATAGGGGTTTCCTAATACAAATTATGTTTATAGGACCTGCATTTTTTAAAACTAAAAGAACAGTTTACAATATTTGAAATTCGGTTTGTGTGTATTTGTATGTGTGTGTGTTTGTGTTCTCCTGTATATGGTAAAGTGGCAAGCCATGACTCATAATATAGCTGTCAAGTCATCCTGTCTTTGCATGACTGAAATCTTCTGTTCTTGCTTTTCACAGAACATTTTGCTTTCTGGTCTGTTTTAAAGCAATTTTAATGCGCTAATTGAGAATTTCCCATATTTATCTTATTTCATGGTTATAATTGCTGTATTCAATTCACAATAAAGTGTCACTCAAAGAGTCACAGATGTGGCCTTAAATGTTAGACATAAGCAAACCTAATAACTGGGAGTGTTAAACATAAGCAACCTGAAAGTGTGGCAGGCATGCCAAACACTGTTTCCAGAATTGTGTTTGGGCACAAGATTAGGATGTTTATGAGGCATCAAGAGCTTCCCTTTAGTGTGTCTGGGCGGCCATCTTGGGTAGCTCTGCTCACCAGGGGCGGAGTTTACGGAATCTCTGACTGAGGAGCGCTTACTTCATGAAACGTTAACTCCAAGGTAACCTCAGGCTAACAGACATGCCAAGTAGTTTATGTGAGCTCTAAAGAAGACATTGCAGTGTAGTTCCCACTAATCCGTAGGATGGTTGCGTTTGATGGACAACATAAACTTTGGGTGAGGTGCCTAGACTGATTCCGGGCACCCTCGCAGGATATGTTGGTCTAGAGACAAGCTAGCTCACAGTTCCACCACAAGCTCCCTTGCCTTGACAAGGAGCACATGGCTTCTGGCAACCACTAAACATGACAACCCAGACCCCTCAGGGAATGTGAAAACAGAACAAAACCTTTCGCTCAGTCACTCATGCTTACTTGCTCTCAGATAATTATTCAGAGATTATAACTGGAACATTTCCAATATGTTTATTAAACCAGTGTTATTCTTGTATAGAATACTTGTGCTGCAATAGTCAGTAAACAGAAGCAGTCAAAAGTGATTACACGCAATGAAAGTGTAAATAGTAGATACAATTCTACCAGGGTGCAAAGACAGTGTATATATGCAGGCATATAAAACAAGGCAGTAATCAGGCCTACTCCTACTATGCAAGTCCTACTCTAAGTGTACCTTGAGTGATGTAGGTGTAGAGCCACGAATCCCCCCAATTACATTACCTGGTGTGATAGAATGTAGGACCTCGTCCTGGTCACAAGCTGGACGACCCTCACTGAGACGTCAGACCGCTGTGTGGTGCTGTTTCAGCATGCAGGGACCCTCTGTGTCAGCTGAAGTACCTTTTCTGCCAATTTTCTAAGATGTCCAATATTTATAATAGGAAACATCCTTGCAGTGCACAACAGTGATTTTATGGATGGGCAGATAACCTTATTGTCCCGTGGATAAAGATAGAATGACATTTGTACACTGAGCGTAGAAGGCCGTGCACTTAATGTTCGAGGCCTCATCAAAATGCTTCGCGAAGCAAACCGTGTAAGCAAATTAGTTTCAGAGAAACTAATCCAACATGGTCATGCACATAAATGTGTGCAAAAGGTCACAGCGACATCTTATTGTGCTGCAAGAGAGGACAATGTACGGAAATGTGCAGCGTTGCAAAGAGAGAGGACCCCTGCTAGTAGGGTACTGTTCCTTAAGGCAGGGACTAATCAATCTAGTGTACAGACTTAAGGCAACAAAATTATACACATTATAATGATTTCAACAATTGATAGCGTATCAACATGAATGAAAGAAGACCAACTAATTCTGAATATATTTACAAAATGGATATGATTTTTATTGATGATAATATTAAACAATTAATTTCATTTAAAACAGAAGAGGGTCCCATACAAACTCAATCATTCATCTGCATTCATACATCAAAAGGTTGGTGTACATTAACATTGGCAACTATTCTACATTTCAGATGGATACAATGATAACAACTTCAAGTTTTAATGAGAGAAAAACAATGTGGCACACAAGTAATAATTTTCTTGCGTCCATGGGCCTAACCCGGGCACATAACAACATTATGCCGAGAACCTGAATAAAACAGCAGCCTTGAAAGTAACATAAAAAAACTTCTTCAGGTCATGCAGGCTCACCACCCATGGCACCATGTTGTTTACCCCCATAAACATGCTTTTGGGAGGCCAAGCTAAGACGTCATCCAATCAGATTCCAAGTCGAGCCTCAAGCACAATATTTGTAGATACGTAAAAAACACCAGCCCAAACAAACCGAAAGCAGCCCCGCTTATTGCGGATGGGTGACCTGGTACTGACAGGCACCTGGGGGCACGGTATCATTCGTGCTCCCTGAGTAGTGATTGCTATAAAAAGTACAGTGTTCAGGCTCAGAAGGGAAATGAAGAGGAAATCAAAAGGTAACTGGGAATGTGTCAATGTTTAAGCAGATTTCACTGTCAGGCCGACCAGGAAGGGAGGAAGTGACAAAGAACAATGGTCTTGGGCCAAGGATATGGAAGACTCCGCAGGCAATCCCAGTCCCCAGCAGCCAGGCGTCGTGAGTAGCAGAGGGAAGCTAGAACGAAGTGTTGAGGACAACAACACATCTTCACTTCCCAGATGCCTCAGCCTCTCAGAGGTGGGCGTCAGTACGAGCTGTGATGAAATCCTCAACCACCCCAGAGACTCTTTCTTTAAACTACATTAGAAATGGCAGGAGTTCTCAGCAGCACTGTACTTTGATCTGATGAGGGATGGAGTGGCCGACCCAGCATGCTGCCATGATGCAGCTGCAGAGGACATAGCCGAAGGCTAGGTATGGCCAACTGAGACACTAAAACAGTCTATAGGGCACTTATGTCCCAGTCTGTTTCCTACTGCTGTGTGGTGGCTTCTTGTGAGCTCCAGGGTATCTCTAGGGCTCAGTCAAGGGTAGGCTTCATGAGCATGATGAAGAGCTCATAAATGAAGAGGAGTGGGCGAAGGTCCGATAGACCAACGAATGTCATTAGGAATCCAGATACAAAAATCTAGGGAATGCCCGGCCTAAAACCATGTCGCGATTTGTGGAGATTGGACGGAATTTCAGAAATCAGAGCAGAATCGGAATTGATTGAAGATTATCCATGTGAAGTGGAATAGACATGTATAATACAAATTTCATGGTCCATATTAGGACTTCTTTGTTTAGTATGGTATTAAATATGTGTCTCTCAAAGACATGACATGTATACGTAAACAATTCCCTCCAAAATTATTTGGTAACAAAAAAAAGAATATGATAATAGGACACCGTCCACACCATGAACAGCCAAGGAGAGCGCCCTCCAACTCTGCGTATGTTAGTGTGACTATCTATGCCCTGCCTGCCCCTCCAATATTACTCTTGGTAAAAGATGGCATAATGAAGGGCAGACTTCCAAGACTGAGTGTGCTAGATGAGCCCGGAAGGCCTGAGGGGCTGGTCACTTAAGACTGAGTGTGTTTGATGGGGAACATCCTTTACGACTTTCGCTGGAGGGCGCAGTTGGATAGGGAATAGTTTAATTTTCTATCCAACACCTTCCCTACGATCCACAGGGACTGGAGTTGGAA
This sequence comes from Lissotriton helveticus, assembly GCF_964261635.1. Taxonomy (NCBI): domain Eukaryota; kingdom Metazoa; phylum Chordata; class Amphibia; order Caudata; family Salamandridae; genus Lissotriton; species Lissotriton helveticus. The sequence goes on from NC_136063.1 coordinate 103,640,170, forward strand.
TAGAAAATTAAACTATTCCACTATCCAGCGCCCCCCAACGCAAGTCTTTGTAACGACTTGCGTTGTAATCCCCGCGTTGTAATGGCATGCGGGGTAAAAGCATGCGTTGTACTGACATACAACCGTGTTTGATGAACCCCGTGCTGGCCTAGGAGCAGAGAAGATATCTCAGATGGACACTCAAAAGCAAGAAGCTCCACACTGAGGGCCACCACTGGGTGGTGAAGAGATTACTCGGAACCCAGAGGTGGGGTTGCGCAGAGTGTAATGCGCTGTAGCATTAACTTCACCTCTTAAAATGAAGAGACACACAGTAGATATTGCACATGAGGAAGGACCCTTTTCTAATCGGACTCAACACGATTAGTCCTTATCGTGGAGATATAATCAACACCTCTTGTATAAATGGTGGAGCTATCACTGATCAAGAGATCAAGGTCAATCCCAATTAATGGTGGCAGTTTAAAGGTCAATCCAAATTAATGGTGGCAATTTTGGGAGATCACCGCTCCTGCACTCACAGTTTCTCAACAGTATCTATCAGGTGAAGAGTTGTATGGAAGCTGGCGTCAATTCAAAGAACAACAAGACTTCCTCATATGCAATATCTACTATCCTGAAGATGGTCTGACGGACTGACGCCATTTAAGACCGAAACGTCGACTCCATCATCTATTTCCGAAATACTTATTGTATTCAAGTGACCATTATTCTCATTTGGAAATATGTCATTGTTGATTTTAGTGGAATAGATGTTTTTCTCATGAAGTGCAGGATACATTTGATTTCACCTCTTTTATGATTTATTGCTGAATTAATTGTTCATTTGTACTCCTTTTTAACTTGATTCATTTATATAAATATTCTTGTATCTTCAACAAAAGATGTCCCCGTGTTTTTGTACTTTGTATATTCATTTATTGGTTTTGTCAAATGACAATTGGGTGTGTGTTGTAATTAGACTCACCATCAGGGTAATTCTAGAATAAATACCTACAGAATCTCCCTGAAACAAAGTCCCTTGTAGGCATCTTTACCTGTCAGTATTCTAAAAACGGCACAAAACATTCTTAAAAAATTACCAATATATTTTTATATATAAATTTTATTGCAAAGGAATCGCTCCATGTCACCATTCCGTTCTATAAACACATTTTATCACAAAGGAATCGTGCTGCGTACTGTTATTAGTATTATTTGGCATGTTTTGGTTTGATTAATTATATACATTTTACTGTGTTATAGATGTGCTCTATTGACTCTCCTCCTGCTTTTTCGTTTCCTCGTAAACTTGTCTACATTTTGTAGGCACGCCACTGTTTTCTAAGGCTGCCTGTTCATCCTAAGTCTACCAACACCTTCCCGCTTTGAAGCTTTACCCCTCTCCCCACAACCTACCTAATCGCTGCTTGACCTGTCCTTGTTTCAGGCTGTTGCTATGACACAACGCGGAACTCTAGGAGCTCAGTTGCCTTGCTGCATGATAACAAACAGGCTGTACGCACTACCAAAAAGCGGGTTATTCTCATTTGACTTAAAGCGCTACTCTCTCGTCTTAGGATTCCTTCAATGCTTCTCCCTCCCTTACTCTTCCTGACAATGCCTCCATGGCCATCAGACTATCTGAAAGTAACACAAAAAAGCATGCAAATACAAAAACAAAAGAAATTTTAACACCAGCAACTGCGCAACCTATTGCATTGCAAATGCTTGTTTGAAGTGTTAATCAATTTTACTTGAGCAGCATATATGGAATATGCTACTTACCAGTATGCATCTGTTCTTGGCATAGAGGGCTGCAGAGTGGTACATTTATGAATAGATCGCCATCTGGTGTTGGGCTCGGATGATTGCACTTGTTTTTCTTCTGGAGAAGTCTTTGTCGTCATAGATGACTCCTCCTCTTGGTGTTAGTGCGCATGGGCATCGGCTCCATCCTTAGATTGTTTTGCCGTAGTAGGGTTAGATGGAGTAGTGTAGTATAATACATAAAGATATGCCCATGTAAGTGTATCTAAATAAGATAATGTTGGGACAGACACAGGTTTCCGGGGAGGCAGGGAGGGCATGTACCACTCTGCAGCCCTCTATGCCAAGAACAGATGCATACTGGTAAGTAGCATATTCCGTTCGAGGCATATGGGCTGCAGATGGTACATTTATGAATAGATTGTACAGCAGTTACCTCCCTAGCGGTGGTTACCAGTGTCTGTCGCAACTGTTTGAAATAGAGTTTTTAATACAGCTTGGCCCACTCTGGCTTGTTGTGCAGCCTGTACATCAACACAGTAGTGCTTTGTGAATGTATGTGGTGTAGACCAAGTTGCTGCTCTACATATGTCATCTAGGGGAATGTTCCCTAAGAATGCCATAGATGCTCCTAGTTTTCGTGTAGAATGAGCTCTAGGAGGAACAGTTAATGTTCTCTTTGCTTTAATGTAACATATTTGTATACATCTTACAATCCATCTAGCGATGCCTGCTTTAGAGATAGGATTGCCCTTATGTGTTGGGGAAAATAGTTGTTTAGTTTTCCTGAAGTTTTGTGTTCTTTCTATGTAGTACAAAATGGCTCTTTTGACATCTAGTGTATGTAGAGCCCTTTCTGCTACCGTCTGTGGCTTTGGAAAGAAGACTGGTAGTTCCACTGGCTGGTTGATGTGAAATGCTGAAATTACTTTAGGCAAGAACTTTGGGTTTGTTCTAAGAACCACTTTATTCTGGTGTAACTGTAGGAATGGTTCTTGTATTGTCAATGCCTGTAATTCACTTACTCTCCTGAGTGAGGTAATGGCTATAAGGAAAGCCACCTTCCATGTAAGGAATTGTATTTCGCACCTATGCATAGGTTCGAAAGGTGGCCCCATTAGTCTGGTGAGTACTACGTTGAGGTTCCAGACTGGGGAAGGTGGTAATCTTGGTGGAATGACTCTTTTAAGGCCTTCCATGAAGGCTTTTATCGCTGGTACTCTGAACAGTGATATGTGCTGCCTGTTTTGTAGGTACGCTGCTATAGCTGCTAGGTGTACCCTGATAGATGTGTACGCTAGATTACATTGCTGTAAGTGTAATAAGTAGCAAATAATCTCCTTTGTTGATACGTCCAGAGGGTTGATATTGTTATTAGTACAGTGTATAGCAAACCTCTTCCACTTAGCTGCATAGCATGCTCTGGTGGTGGGACGTCTCGCTTGTTTAATTATCTCCATGCAATTTGGGGGTAGATCTAAGTACCCAAATTCTAGGATTTCAGGAGCCAGATCGCTAGGTTCAATTGTGTGGGATCTGGGTTCATTATTTCTCCATGGTTCTGTGTAAGGTGCATGGGTAGAATTTGTAGCTTTTGATGTGGCACTTGTGAGAGTTGCAGGAGCGTGGTGAACCACGGTTGTCTTGCCCACGTGGGTGCTACTAGTATCATGGTCATTGAGTGTTGTTGTAGCTTTCTGACCACTAATGGGATTAGTGGGAGAGGGGGAAAAGCGTATGCAAATTTGTTGGACCAATTTATCCATAACGCATTGCCCTGCGACAGGTGGTGCGGGTACCTGGACGCGAAGCTTTGGCATTTTGCGTTCTGATGAGTGGCAAAGAGGTCTATCTCTGGCTGTCCCCATCTTTGGAAGAATGGCTGCAGTATTTGTTGGTGCAGTTCCCATTCGTGTATTTGTTCCGACTGTCTGCTTAAGATGTCTGCTATCTGGTTTTGGACTCCTGGTAGGTGTTCGGCTAACAGATAGATGTTTTGAGGAATGGCCCATCTCCAGATTTCCTGTGCTAGTCTGGATAGTTGGAGAGAGTGCGTCCCCCCCTGTTTTTTAATATAATACATTGCTGTCATGTTGTCTGTTCTGATCAGGACTGCTTTGTTGGTAACATGTATTTGGAAGGCTTTCAATGCTAGAAACACCGCTAGTAGTTCTAGGTAATTGATGTGCAGTCTTTTTTCCTGCACACTCCACCTCCCTTGTACTGCGTATTTCTCCATATGTGCTCCCCATCCTGTGAGCGATGCGTCCGCTGTTATTGTCACCTGTGGAATTGGTTCTAGGAACGACCGCCCTTTGGCAATGTTTGTTGTGTTCCACCACTTCAGAGAGCGGTGTGTGCGGTCGTCTACCAACACCAGATCTGTAATCTGTCCTTGAGCCTGATTCCACTGTGTCGCTAAGCATTCTTGTAGCGGACGCATTTGTAGTTTGGCATATGGTATTAGCAGTATGCAGGATGACATCATCCCTAATAGCTGCATGAACACTCTTGCTGGTAGTGAGTGTTGTGGCTGGAATCTTTGAATGATTGTAAGCATTGTTTGGATCCTGACTGGATTGGGGTATACTTTGGCTTTTTCTGTGTCTATAGTAGCCCCCAGATATTGTTGAACCTTGCTTGGTTGTAGGTGTGACTTTGTGTAGTTCACCGTGAACCCTAGCTGGTGTAGTAGCTGAATTGTCTTTTGTGTGTTTTGAAGACATTCCTCTTGTGACTTGGCCTTTATTAGCCAGTCGTCCAAGTATGGGAAGACATGTATTTGTTGTCTTCTTAGGTGCGCTGCCACCACTGCCAGGCATTTTGTGAACACTCTTGGTGCCGTTGTGACACCAAACGGAAGGACTTTGAACTGATAATGTTGTCCTTGTACCACAAACCTGAGGTATTTCCTGTGGGCTTTGTGAATCGGGATATGAAAGTAAGCGTCTTTTAGATCCAGTGTAGAAAGAAAGTCCCCTTTCTTCAGTAAAGGAAGTACCTGTTGGAGCGTGACCATGTGGAAATGTTCCGAATTTATGTATGCGTTGAGAGGTTTTAGGTCCAGTATCGGTCTTAGAGACCCATCCTTTTTGGGAATTAGGAAGTATAGGGAGTATACTCCTGTTCCTTGTTGGTGCTGTGGAACCTTCTCTATGGCATGCTTTCCTAGCAGGGATAGTACTTCCTGCTTTAACAGTGTCAGGTGATCTTGTTTCATTGGACGCTGTTTGGGGGGGATGTTTGGTGGGGTAGATGTGAGTTCCAGGCAATAACCATGTTGGATAATTTGTCTCACCCACCTGTCTGATGTGATGTTTTCCCAGACAGGTAGGAACTGTGATAGGCGTCCCCCGACCGGTGTTATATGGTCTGGGGGGAGCTGTATGAAGTCACTGCTTTGGGGTTGGAGAGTTGCGGTTATTGTTGTTTCCGCGACCTCTACCCTTGTTGTTGTTACCTCTGTAACTACCTCTAGAATTACCTCTGGGTGATGTAGGTGTAAAAGAGGTTTGTTGCTGGCTTGTACCTGTATTTTTGGATCCTCCTCTATAGGTGGACCTACGAAAGGAACCTCTTTGTGTCGGCTGTTGCAACGCTCCCATTGATTTAGCCGTTTCCGTATCCTTTTTCATCTTTTCTAAGGCCTCATCTGTCCCTGTGCCGAAAAGTGTTTTCCCATCAAAAGGTTGGTTCAGTAACGATGTTTGTACCTCTTGTTTGAACCCTGATACCCTGAGCCATGCATGTCTCCTTAACATGATGCTTGTGTTTGTAGATCTTGCTGCAGTGTCTGCCGCGTCTAGGGCGCACTTTATGGAAGTGTTAGTAATTAACTTCCCTTCTTGTATGAGTTGATCTGCCCTCTTTTGATGTTCTTTAGGGAGATGTGTGATGAGTTTTTCTAATTCATCATAATGCGCTCTGTCATACCTTGCAAGCAGTGCTTGCGTATTAGCTATGCGCCAGCTGTTTGCCGCTTGAGATGCTACTCTCTTGCCAGAGGCATCTATTAGCTTAGACTCTTTGTCAGGAGGTGGAGCTTCTCCTGTAGATAAAGAGTTTGCTCTCTTACGAGCGTTTGTGACCACTAGTGAGTCTAGAGGAATTTGCCCTTTAATGTATATTGGGTCTTTTGGAGCTGCCCTATATTTCTTATCGATTCTTGGGTTCAGTACCCTAGCCCTCACTGGGTCTTTGAATATCTCTGATGTATGACTGAGAAGGCCCTTAAGCATTGGTAGTGTTCCTGATGTCCTTTGTGCAGTAGGTAGTGTTTCTAATAAGAAATCCTCTATTTGAGGTTCTGCATGTAGTTCTACCTTGTGATATGTTGCTGCTCTATTAATGAGTTGCGCAAAACCAGTATTATCATCAGGAGGTGAAGGTTTTGAAGGATACATTTCAGGGTCGTTATCGTTATCTGACCCTACATTGTACTCTTCCCATGGGTCTGCCTCCTCTGGGATTGTGTCTTCATCATCCCCAGGATGTTCCCCCTCCCCTGTGTCACTCTCTACATCTGTTGTAGGTGTAGATGGTCGTGTGGGAGGAATATTTGGTCTATTGTGAGGAAGAGGAGAAGATGGTGTGTGTCTAGGTTTTGGAGAAGGGGGAGGAGTTGTATTTGTCCCCATTGTTCTCTTCTTCGGATGAGTTTTGTCGTCCGAATGTTCATTCTTCCTCTTTTTAGGTAGTTCTGTGACTACCTTGCCAGTTTTTGGATCAATAAACAGAGTCTTTTGTTTAGGATCGGTCTTGTATTCCTGTGTCGGTACCGCAGTTTTCGGTTCCGAAAGGTGTTTTTTCTTCTGACTGTCCATTTGTATTTTCGGCACCTAGATTTTATTCGGATCCGATGTCTTCGGTATCGAAGATGTCCCCGGTGTCGATGGTGTTTTCGACGTCGAAACGTGTTTCGGTGTCGACATGGACTGCTTCGACTTCGAGCTTTCCTTGACTTGGAGCTTCGGTGTCGATGTGGTCCGTTTATCGGAACCACCATGATGGGAGACCGAGTGTTTCGGTTTCGGTTTCGTTGCCGGGCTCGAAGGCGGGGCGTCGGAAACTTTTTTCGGTTGTCTGACCGGGCTCGAGGGCGGGGTCGACACCGTGCGGGGTCTGTTCTTTGGTAAAGGGACGTCGTCACTCACGGTTTGTTGGACGTCGATTTCCTCGACGTCGGACTCGTCCACTTCAGACCCCGCCTCGTCGGCCTCTTCTTCCTCCTCTTCTGGGTGCTGGTCCTCGAACAGCTCCGGGATTGCTTGTGACTGCAGTCTCGATACCTCGTGTCTTCGGGCTCGACGGTTTCTAATCGTCGATTTTGAAGAGAACGCTGCACAGGCCTCACAGTCCCTGGATTCGTGTTCAGGGGACAAGCAGAGGTTGCACACCTCGTGTAGGTCCTTGTGTGGGAACTTAGCACCACACGTTGGACATTTTTTGAATGGAGTCCTTTCCATGGACCCCGGGCTGGACTACTTCGAGTTTCTTGTAGTCGTCGTCCTTCGAAACGCGTCGGTATGGAAGTGAAGTCGCGTTCGATAACAATACCGTCGAATTGGAAAGGGTTACGCGCCGAATATAACCTTCTTTATCGAAGTCGGTCCGGAGCGCTTCGATCCTCATCCGAACCCGATGGCGGAAAAAAACAATCTAAGGATGGAGCCGATGCCCATGCGCACTAACACCAAGAGGAGGAGTCATCTATGACGACAAAGACTTCTCCAGAAGAAAAACAAGTGCAATCATCCGAGCCCAACACCAGATGGCGATCTATTCATAAATGTACCATCTGCAGCCCATATGCCTCGAACATATATTTAAGTACGGTCTGCACGTGTATCATATACAGCATGGTCTTGGAGGTTTGCATCCTTGCTTTCTTTACGAGTTACATTTGTATCCACAGTCTGTAAATGAATTTCTATGGATAGCCTGAAAATCTGGCATGGATCCTCCTTCTTTCACAATGGACACTCTTTATTCACAGAAATGTATAATGGCACAAAGCATGACACATCGCATACATCACACATAATTTGTATGCCAGTTCTCTATCATATAAGATCATTGTTGTCAACTCATGTTGTATCAATGGAGTAGTTATGAAACATCAACATCTACTCTACATTGCCGACCTACCTGTTCCAGGAGGGCCTTGAATCAACACAAATTCCCGCGTTAAAGCTGTCTCAATAGCTTTAATCTGAGACTCATCCAGGAGAGGAAACCTCTTCGGCATCCACACCTGAGTGTTGAAGGGATCCGCTGAGGCCATATTTATTTTGCTCTTCTTGCAATGAGATTGTATGGACAGACATGGTGCCGCTTCACTGGAAGCCGAGCTTTCGCCTTCCTCCATTTTGGTGTTTTCCCGATCTTGTAGCACATGTCCAGATGAATCAAGCGAGTGATCCACGTCTCTGGCCTCTTCCTGTGAATCCAAGTAAGGACAGGGTGAATCAGAGTGTCATGCTCAACAGACCCACAAGATGGATTTGCAGGCACCACTAAAGTTAGTCTGAGATGCAACCTGAACTTGAATGTGTAAACTTCCTACAACCGCTGAATACCTTTCATTGGTGGAACCTACAAAGTGGATGTACCCGAAGGTGGGGATATGGTCTGCGCTCAGCATGCCAGACAGCTAGAAGAGGATGTAGGGAGCACCATTCCTAATGAATCCTGTCATAACATTGCCTTCAATGGGAAATCTTTGGTTGCTGTTTCTGCAGGGAAGACTTTCTTACCGTGAAACAGCCGACACAGAGTTATACAGGGCTTAGTTATCCCTTCAACTGCTGAATCAAGAAGGATATGTAGATCCAATTAGTAGGGCAATGAGCTGTGGGTTCCGCCCTTGCCGATGAGGGCACGCCGCCCTACAGCCTGCGCTTCTCTGAAGCTTTCCTGTATCCTCACATATCACTGGATGCTCTGTAACGAGACGTGACTCGTGAAAGCATGAAGATGCGAGCCCAGTAGTGGATTACTTCCCACAGACAGTATAACTTGATTCAGAAGTAAACTTGTGTTAATAGTCTTCATTAACCCCATCCCAAGCATGCCCAAACTCAGCCTGGCTAATCTGCTCCTCCAGAGGTCTTACAAATCACCTGTAGACAGAGGCTGAGATTTCACCAAAGTTATGGGAGTCCACATCCTCTTTAGCTGTAGTTGAATTAATAGAACCTCACAGTCCAATGATGGACCATTGAACTTTTCTTAGAAAAACATTTATTTAAAAAAGGCAAAGTGTGGCGCTATCACTGAGGTACAATCAACTCATGCTAGTCATTATTTAAGACATAGAAATAAATAACTGACTGACATTATTATAAAGATTATAAAGTAGTCCAACAGTGGTAGCGTTAGGCAACATAGGTTGTTGCTAATGACTTCAATGTCAGTAGGACATGCATAATTCATTTTACCTTTTCAGCATCGGAGGTCCCTGCCTGGGGGGCAGAAGCACTATCCATCAGGGGCGGGTCACTTACAGCCTTGTCCTAGAGAGCAAACAAATGCCACAACCAGGTGAAAAAGAGGGTCTCATTTAAGAGCTCTATTTAATATTGTAGAAGGAAATCAAATCAAGTTATATATTTGTTTCTGCAAAAATGTATAAAACGATGGATTAGGATTAAGGTTATAGCCCTAACCCTTAATCTTACCTTGACATGTAAAAGATGTGTGCGCACAAATTACATGCAACAAGCCATTCCTAAATGTAATTACATATTTCCAAACAAGATAAAGGCAATGAATGCACAAACCTCAACCCCATTCCTCACTCCAACACCACTCTTAACCCTCTCCCTTCCCTAACTATAAGTTTAGCTTCCATAACTCAAACGCCCCCCCAACCAACTCTACCAAAGTTATAGATGTTTGTAGGCAATGCAAACTTGATCTTACCTTTTTAGTATCTGTGAAGGGAGAAGGTGGTGCAGCAGCAGTACTCACCAGCTGTGGATCACTAACAGCCTTCATCTGGGTGTAAAGGAGTTACACTTTTTAAGTTAGTTTCAGATGAAAATAGAGTCTATTTAACAGCTTGATGTTGTTGGCAAAAATCAGGTTAGGTATTTGTACTAAAACTGTGATCCTATGAATGTGTAAAATAGAGACTGGTAAAGAAATGTGTATGTGAATACCAAACAAAGACGAATGCAAAAACAACAATTGATGGACAGAATGCAGAACAATGTCATACATTCACCCCAGTACAGAGATCTGGGCCTAAATCCATCGTTTTTTTGCACTCCACACCACTCCAGGTCAGACATGGCCATATGCAAATCAGCCTTGACCCTGTGCCTAATGGGAACAGTCCAGCCCGAACTGCCAAGCCATGTCTTTCCTGGACAGGAATCAAGCATCCAAGGACCGGTTTCTGGCTATCAGCCTTCATCAGCCTGGATAGCTTGACTCCAGTTGTGTGGAGAGCATGGGACTCACGTCTGAGCATACCCATCCCACTCGGGGTGACAAATGCAAAAACAACAATTGATGGACAGAATGCAGAACAATGTCATACATTCACCCCAGTACAGAGATCTGGGCCTAAATCCATCGTTTTTTTGCACTCCACACCACCCCAGGTCAGACATGGCCATATGCAAATCAGCCTTGACCCTGTGCCTCATGGGAACAGTCGAGCCCGACCTGCCAAGCCATGTCTTTCCTGGACCGGAATCAAGCATCCAAGGACCGGTTTCTGACTATCAGCCTTCATCAGCCTGGATAGCTTAACTCCAGTGGTGTGGAGAGCTCAGACGTGAGTCCCATGCTCTCCACACCACTGGAGTCAAGCTATCCAGGCTGATGAAGGCTGATAGCCAGAAACCGGTCCTTGGATGCTTGATTCCGGTCCAGGAAAGACATGGCTTGGCAGTTCGGGCTGGACTGTTCCCATGAGGCACAGGGTCAAGGCTGATTTGCATATGGCCATGTCTGACCTGGGGTGGTGTGGAGTGCAAAAAAATGATGGATTTAGGCCCAGATCTCTGTACTGGGGTGACTGTATGACATTGTTCTGCATTCTGTCCATCAATTGTTGTTTTTGCATTTTTCACCCCGAGTGGGATGGGTATGCTCAGACGTGAGTCCCATGCTCTCCACACCACTGGAGTCAAGCTATCCAGGCTTATGAAGGCTGATAGCCAGAAACCGGTCCTTGGATGCTTGATTCCGGTCCAGGAAAGACATGGCTTGGCAGTTCGGGCTGGACTGTTCCCATGAGGCACAAGGTCAAGGCTGATTTGCATATGGCCATGTCTGACTGGGGTGGAGTGGGGTGCAAACAAACGATGGATTTAGGCCCAGATCTCTGTACTGGGGTGAATGTATGACATTGTTCTGCATTCTGTCCATCAATTGTTGTGTTTGTACCAATTAAAGACGAGCAAATATATTTATTTAAACACCATGAATGGTACACACACATCTCAGCTCCACCCTAATCATATCTTAAACGTCATACCATTAGCATTACCTTAAATGTAAGCATAACCATAACAGACCTCATCCTAATCTGAATGTTCTTCCTAAACGTTTCCCTAATTATAAACCTGAATCTAACTCTAACCCTACCCCACATCCTAACTGTCCATCTAACCCCAACTGAAATGTAATTCTTACTGCAACTCTAATATCAACATATTATCTGACCCTAGCCCTAAACCTGACCTTACTTATAACACTGCTACCTTATCCCCTACCCTTATCTTAACCGCATGCCCTTGTCCTAACCCTATCGGTAGCCCTTACCCTTACCTCTGCCCCAAACCTTAGCATACTCCAAACCTTACTCTAGCTGTGCCCTTAACCTTCACCAACCTCTAATAACCCTGACCCTTAAGCTTACTCTTAGTGCAAAATAGAATGTTGTAAATTCCTTTATTATTTTGGAAACATAAGGATCTTCATTATCAATATGATTTGAAGTCTACAGTGTTCGTTGCAGGGATTCCCAATATGTATCCCAAAAGATACTTAAAAAATATTACCAACTCCGATGAAAAAATTGGGGCGTGGCCATCCAAGATGGTTGACCCGGCGTCTTCAATTAGGGCTTCCTGCAGCCCCTGTGCAATGCTCTGTCATACTGTTGTCCCCAAAGGAGTCAAGCCACTGAATATGGCCCCTTGTGTGATGAGGACACTTGCTAAGTGACTTGGATGGTGGAAGCAGCCCTCTCATCATGCTGCTACAGCTAGGACCTGCTGGTCTCCAGGATGGCGGCCGGGCTTAAGTGTAGCGGCTCTCGAATGCTGAGGGCACCGGCTGCCCTTGGGCGCCTTGCATGGGGCCTATTTAGAGAGGAGAATGCAGCACCAGAAGACAACTGCGCCAATCATTTTTGGTGCCTCCACACCCCATGACAACCTGCTCACTACCACCGGGCATAAGTGCCCTTCTTCTCTCCAATCATAAGTTATTGCTAAACATAGTGCCCCCTCCCCTGAGGTCGGTGCCCCCTCACTAGGTCAGCGCCCAGTCCGGCCACACCAGTCGCACTGCCCTAAAGCTGGCCCTGGACATAATTTGCTGTTTTGCGGACATAGGCTAAAAGTTTAACTTTGCAAAATCACACATTGCAGAGTACACAGTGTTGTTCCTGGGCTATGACCTCAACAATGAAGGTCGAGGTTTAGCTCCTCACTTCTTGGAGAAATGCGCACTTTTGCGAGCTCCCACAGTGCTGAAAAATCTTAACTCTTTACTTGGCTTTTTAAATTTCGGTCGTACTTACATTCCGGAATATGCCCAGAGTATCATGCCGCTATATGCGTTAATACAACCTTCTTTTTCCAGATCGTGCAGGCTGCCAAAACATTCAGCCATCTTGCAATCTTTGCAGGCTGACCTTCTTGAATCTAAATTCTTGTCGACTCGTGATAACCACACCAACCTGGTGATAAGAATTGTGGCTGAGACAGTGGGTTTCACGTACCTCACCTTTAATGAGGGTAACACTTCAATCAATCAATCAGGGGTTTGTTAAATCGCGACTACTCACCCGTAAGGGTCTCAAGGCGCTAGGGGTGGGGGGGTGCAGGTTCCATTCCATCAAGGAGGGGGTCTGTCGAAGAGCCAGGTTTTGAGGTTTCTTGCGAAGATGGGGAGCGATGTTGTCTGTCTGAGGTGGAGCGGAAGAGCGTTCCATGCTTTGGCAGCGCGGAAGGAGAAGGAGCGGCCTCCCGATCTGGTCTTTCTGGTGCGGGGGACCACGGCGTAGGAGAGCTGGGCTGATCGTAGGGTCCTTTGGGGTGCGTGGAATTTGAGTCGGCTGTTCAGGTATGCTGGTCCGGTGCCGTGGAGGGCCTTGTGTGCGTGGGTGAGCATCTTAAAGGTGATTCTCGCCTCGATGGGGAGCCAGTTGAGTGTGCACAGGTGCTGGGAGATGTGGCAGTGTTTTGGCAGGTTGAGGACCAGTCTTGCGGCGGTGTTCTGGATGTTCTGTAGCTTGCGGATGAGGTTTTTGTTTATTCCGGCGTAGAGTGCGTTGCGGTAGTCGAGTCTGCTGGTGACCAGGGCGTGAGTGACTGTCTTTCGGTGTTTGAGGGGAATCCATTTGAAGGTCTTACGAAGGAGGCGGAGGGTGTGGAAGCAGGAAGATGAGACAGACTTGATCTGGCGGTCCATTTTGAGCTCGGAGTCCAGGATGATTCCCAGGTTGCGTGCGTGGTCTGTGGGGGTTGGCGGGTTTCCGAGGACGGTAGGCCACCAGGTGTCGCTCCAGGCGTCGGGGTTTGGGCCCATGATGAGTACTTCTGTTTTGTTGGTGTTTAGTTGTAGGCAGCTGTTTTTCATCCATTTGGCGACGGCTTCCATGCCTTCTCGAAAGTTGTGTCAGGCGGTGTTGGGCTCGTTGGATAGGGAGAGGATGAGCTGGGTGTCGTCTGCGTATGACACAATGTTGAGTCCGTAGGTTCTGACGATGGGGGCAAGTGGAGCCATGTAGACGTTGAAGAGCGTCGGGCTGAGGGAGGAGCACAGTCCTATCGCTTACAAGTCACACTTGTACACTTCGGCTGAGTTGCAGTTTTACACTGTGGAAAAAGTCTTGACAGCAGTGCCGATGGAGATTCTTAAGGAACGTGCACTGTAGCAGGGAAAACGCATTTTGGTTGTTACTCTGTATCCTGCCTTAGAGGCAGTGACCAAACCCAGTGTACCAAATTTGAAAGCTTTGCACCCTCAGTGGATACAGTGGGCTACATCCTTGACAACCCTGGATGTCACATTCATTTTTGATTCCTCCCTGCAGACTCAAGAGTACTTGCAGTATGAATTTGTTCATCCTGCTCCTCTGACTATGCGCCCACTTGAGGATTTCCGCTATATCATTCACACTGATGGAAGTGCGCAAGCAGCTACGGTTTACAAACACGCGTATTCTTCGGCCTGCGTAATTGTGGTTGGTAGTAAGGTGGATGGTGAATTCAAGTCCGATGTTGTGTATACGCAGACATTAGGGGACTGTACCGCCAAGTTGGCAGAACTTTGTGCTCTGATGCTTGCATTGGAGTACGCCAATCCCATTGTGACTACTCTTATTGTGAGTGACTGTTACTACTGTGTTCAGTCTTACAATGACAATCTGCCCTTTTGGACTCAAAGAGATCATCGTGACTCTAAGGGTCGCACAATAAAACATAAAATGATCTGGGTTCGAGTGGCTGAGCTCAAAGAACGACTCCCACTCGTTTTTGTAATTCATACTCTTGGTCATCAGCGTGTTGGGGTTCACACTGTTGGCAACTGTCTCATGAACGAGGCTGCGAAGACAGCAGTAGCAACATTTGCAGTGGCAGCGATTACAGGTTCCAAAAGTAAGATTGATGATGACATCTTGGCAGCTATTGCCGCAACAGATAAGGGAGGTAATTACCCTAAGTGTTTCCCTTCTAAATACTCTTATCATTTAAGTCCTGATAAAGTTAATTATGTGAGAATTAACGACGTTGGTGACAGTTTGATTCCCAATGTGGACCGCAGACAGGCTTTGATTACAGCAGCCCACGCCGGAATGGCTTCGGCTCATGCCGGCGTGTCAGCTACTGTATCTCTTCTCCCGCAACGATATTGTTTTTTTTATTTTTTTATTTGTTTATTATTTTCAACACCCACAACAAATATGAGGAGGGGCCAGTGCCTCTACATAAGCCTGACAATCAGAGGATAGCAGCGATGACATCACAACAGATTATCAACAATCTCGGTGCAGCCCCCCCCCGGCGCGGGTCTTCCTCACAGCAACCATCGGTGCAGTGTCAAAGTGCCCGCTACCCTCCGTGTCGCTAAGGTGGAATGACACCTCACTCCATCCTCAAACCCCCCCCCAAAAAAAAACACCCTCCCCTCCCCATTCCCACCGGTGCTACTATCTTGAGGCAAAATGAATCCAAATAATGCATAATTTTGTACAGGTTCTGCAAATGGCACATTTCAACAATCTTAGGAAGTATCGTGACTACCACGGAAAGCGGGGAATCGCCGCTCGCGCGTCACCTCAATATCAGGGTACTCTGTCTACTGGGCCTCTACATCAGTTAGCACACTTGTCTCTTAGTCTGTGTCTAAGTCTGCAGCTTTCAACTCCGTCACAAGAGCCTCCCAAGCTCGCGCCACCTCTATCGCTTTGTCATTGTGGGACCTATTGGCTTGTTGTAGCCTAACTGAGCTCTCACTAGCCGCCCACTTAAGTAATGCAGCCTTCCACCTTACGTAGCTAGGGCCCGCTGCTGCTTTCCAGTGAGACGTAATTTCTCACTTAGCAAGCACCAATCCTAAGTCTATGAATTTGCTAGTCAGATTTGTTCTGCTAGTGTGTGGAAGCCAGTGCAGCAAGCAAGTCCCCTTATCTGGAGTAATCTAACAAAGTAAAGTGGATACCTCTTCCCAGTATGTGCCGAACCGCGGGCAGTCCCACAACATGTGTAGGAGATCTGCACCCTCCAAGCTACAGAGGGGACAAAGTGCCGTATTAACATGGAAGTATTGATTGATTTTAGCCGGCGTAAGGTACGCTCTATGCAGCACAAAATATTGGATCAGCTGGAATCTAGCGTTTCTGGTGCCCTTCTACGCCCTCTTAATGATCTGCGACCAGGCCGCGTCAGGTATCTCTTTGGCTAGATCCGCCGCCCACTGGTCGCGCAACTTCTGCAGCGGTGCCAGCCCCTCTCCCAACATACGCCTGTATAAACAAGTGACCGCCTTATACGTGCCCGCTGCCATCACTACATATTGGCACGCCTCACTTGTGGGTGGCTCCGACAGACCAGTGCCCCAGTGCCTCTGGATGGCCGCAACCAGGGCCGCATGCAACAAGAAGTGACCCCACGGGAGCCCAAAGGAGTCCTGCAACGTGCCATAAGGCGGTAGTGCACCGTCCCCAAATAAATCACCCACCATCTGAAGCCCCAGTGTTTCCCACTCCACCAGAGCCGACCAATCCCCACCATGCGGAAAGGCCGTGCACATGCCCAATGGTATTTCCGGGACATAAGGTCATTGTACCCCAACTCGGCTGTGGTAACGGTTCCAGCAGTGCCATAGGGCACGCTCTGAGGAGGACAAGTTATTAGCCCGCAGCCTTTGTTGCAGGACCACGAACGACAGGACGTGCCGTGGGACCTCTTGTTCAGTTTCCCGCTCCGGGCCTCGAAATTCCTGCGCCACCGCCTGGATGAGGTGCTGGAACTGTGCGGCTAGGTAATATAATTCAAAATCGGGGACGGCTAGGCCACCATCAGCCCTTGGATGAATCAAAGTGTCCAGCCCTAGTCGGCGTCTTCCTACTCCCCAAATGAAACCCCCCACCATGGATCGGAGTTGCCGAAATAAAGCGACGGTTATCCGTACAGGCAGGGTCCGAAAAAAATACAAAAGCAGAGGGAGCGCCACCATTTTCAGCAGCGCCACTCGGCCTGCCACCGATAGTGGAAGGGTCCCCCAGAATTGCATGCTGCACTTAAGTCCCCTCAGCGCTCTGCCTATGTTACCTTCGAGAAGATCTTCCTGCTTGTGGTAAACGTGCATCCCTAGGTAATGAAGGCACCTAGGTTCCCACACCAGGTCAGGCGGCAGGACAGGCTGGGCACGCTCTCTGGGCAAAGGAAACACGCATGTCTTCGCCCAGTTCACTCGCAAGCCAGAGACATCGCCGAAACGGCTGAGCAAGGAACGCGCCCCCTCCAGCGCACCCTCCGCATCTCGCAAGAACAGCAGGAGGTCGTCGGCATACAAGGAAATATAATGTGACTGACCACCAAGCCTCAAGCCTCGGAACTCCTCCCCCGACCTAGCCCTTGCCGCTAGCAGTTCCATCGCTAGGGTGAAAAGCAGCGGGGAGAGTGGGCAACCCTGCCTGGTGCCTCGCCCCACCGGGTATGAGGATGATACTACTCTACCAACCCTCACTCTGGCGCTTGCCGACGAATATAATATTTCAGTCCAGCGTACATATCCCTCCCCAAGCCCGAAGGCTTTCATGACTGAAAACAAGTAGGGCCATTCCAGGCTGTCAAACGCCTTAGCAATGTCCACCGAAATCACGACTGCCTGCCCCTCCATTCCATGACACCCATCTAATATTCGAATTAACCTGCGTATATTACTGGCAGTATTGTGAGTCGGTATGAAGCCGGCCTGGTCTGAGTGTACCAGTCGTGTCATGAAGGGGAGAAGCCTCATAGCCAGTACTGGACTCAGTATTTTATAATCAGTGGTGAGCATTGATAAAGGTCGGTACGCAGACGGGTCGGTCTGGGTCTTCCCTGGCTTAAGGAGGGGAACGATGATGGCCTCCCTAGTGGAGGCCGGCAACACGCCCCGCTGCCTGGCCTCTTTGTATATCGTCATCAGTCGGGGGCCAGGAGGTCGATGTACGTTAGGTAGAATTCTATGGGCAGGCCATCGCTGTCCGGAGTCTTGTTGCGCGCCAGTTGTTTAATGGCACAATGAATTTCAATGATCGTGGTGTCCTGACCAAGGGACTCCGCCTCCTCCACCTCGACCGAAGGTAGCTCAAGGTCCCCCAGAAACACCTGCACATCAATCTCCCCTGTTTGCAGGTGACTGGTATATAAGTCCGCGTAGAAGGACCGAAACCTATCGTTTTTTTGATGTTCGTGTATTCCAACTGTCCCGTCGGCGAAGTCAAAGCCAACATAGGCACACTCCTGGGGGCGGGATCAGCCAGCCATGCCAATAGTGTACCCACCTTATCCCTTTCGGCGTGCGCACGGGTCAGGTAAGCTCTGTGGTCAAAGCACCTTCAGCGCGCCACGACCACTGCCACTGGCTCCCTCCGAGCTTGGACCGCGTCCCAGTTCTCGGTACCACCACAGTGGGCCCTTTCAGTCTCCCTAAGGGCCTGTTCCTCAGTTTCAATTTCCCGCAGCAATAGCTTCCGCACCCCCACCCATTTATTAATGCAAATCCCCCGGATCACTACTTTAAAAGCGTCCCATTCCAGGGCAGTCGTTGAGGCCGAGCCATCATTTTCGGCGAAATACCGCTCAACACTAACCCCCAGCTCAGTGCGGAAGGGTGGGCCTTACAGTAACTCCGGTCGCAACTTCGAGGTCGGAACAGTGGGGCGCTCCGCAACCCAGCAGAATCGCACCAACAATGGATTATGGTCAGTGATGGTGCGTGACTAGTACTCGCTACCTAGCGCCATAGCTGCCACTCTGGGACTGCATAAGACCGCATCAAGTCGTACCTGCAGATCGTGTAGAGCCGAATAGAACGAGTAGTCTCTATCATCTGGGTGCTGCACTCGCCACACATTTACGAGGCCCCGGTGGTTTTGCCATTGGGTCCTACATTTCGCTAGCTTAAGAATCGGGGCTGTAGGCAGCGGGGGGTGCGACCTGTCCATGGTCACGTCCACAACAGAGTTAAAGCCCCCCCCAACAGGACCGGGGTCGTAAAGTAATCGGCCAGGGCGACAGATAAGCTCTCCAGGAAGGGCGCCTGCTCCACGTTAGGGGCGTAGACACTGCAAAGCGTCACCTCGCGCCCGTAAAGGCGTCCCCGGACCACTGCGTATCGGCCCTCAGGGTCTATCATGTGGTCGACCATTTGGAAGGTAACCCCAGCCCTAATCCAAACCAGCACCCCTCGCACGAAGGCTGAGTAAGTAGTATAATAAAGCTGCCCTCGCCATCTGCGCTGCAGTGCAAGCCCCTCCGTTTTAGTCAAATGTGTTTCTTGCATCAAGGATATCTGTGCACCCCTATGCACTAAATAAGAATGAACTTTGTATGTATATGCACTGCATCGAGTGCAATCCCCTCACATTCCAAGTCACACACTTCACATCAGGTAATGGCCCCATAACATTGGTGTAGAAAACACAGGAAGAGCACAATGCCTTGTAGCCGCGCCGGTGGCCTCCCCCCATCCAATCCTGCCCAATCCCCCAACGATCCCACCCCTCCCACAACACCTCCCTCCCCCCAGAACAGACACTAACATACACATACACTTTTAGACATCAATAGACAAAAAACAAATAAGACACATGATAGAATAGTTTTTGTCAGTCAGTATTCAGGTCTAAGTAACAAGATTAAGAACATTGTCAACCGTAATTGGAAGATTTTAAACAGTGAGCTAGAAACACCCATGCCTAGCCACTGTTCTCTTTCAGACGCAACAAAACCCTGCGGACTGCTCTAGTGCATACATATAATAATCAAATTACTAACTTCCAAACTACTCTGATAGGACAAGGATGGGCAGTAGGAAACTATAGATGTGGTTCCTGCTCAATATGCCCAAACTGTATGGAAAGTAAGACCCTTAATTTTAATGGCAAAACAATGACCCCGAAAAACCTGACGAACTGTAGAAGCAAAAGCGTAATTTACCACATTATCTGCCCATGCGGGCTAAGTTATGTAGGTGAAACTGGGAGAGAATTACGCATAAGATTACTAGAACATAGATCATCAATCAAAAACAAAAAGGAAACTGCTCCACTAACTGACCATTTTGTGACAAATAACCACGAATGTAACCAATTTTTGTGGTTTATTCTAGAGAAGGTCAGTATCAGCAGGAGGGGAGGGAACCTGGAAGCCCTCAGAAAGAAACGTGAGCAGTGGTTCATATGCTATCTTGATACAATCAAGAAGGGTCTGAACTCACGAGAAGACTGGATGACAATAGTAGCAAATAATTAGTAGTCTAAAAATCTTGAGTATAATAACATTTAACCCCTGATCAAGCTGACAAGCAAAAAAAACGAACTCTACCATTTGTATAGTATTAATTTCTATAGTCTTTATGTTTAATTAGGTAGGCATACGCCATTCAGAACTATAATGGTAAATATCGTGAGATGACAACTAAAATAACAAACTTTTTTCTTAAAAACCAGAATGTTTGACCTAAGGATAAAATATGTGGTGGCAATAATTGAGAAAAAATAATACATAAAAAGGTTTTACTCTTATGTAAACATGTGAATGAGCAGGCGCGAAAACGATTATAAAGCGCTCAAGAAAGGGGTTAAAATATGATTAAAATAGAAAATATAGCAAAATAGAAAATATTTTAGATATAATGTGGAGCGGACAAGAGAAATAATTGATAATGCTCCTGGAAACATTATTTTGTCCCCCTGCCAACTGGTGAATCTACAAAACAAAAAATATGGCCGGAATTGAAAACGAGGCTTGGAATATGATAAACTATCATCAGAATTAGGCCAAGATTGGGACTGTGATTGAAAATGAGGCTTGGAACACTCGAGCGAAAATGAGGCTTGGTACTCACGCTACCCTAACCAATGAGAAAAGTGGAGCTAGAGCGCGGGAGCCGCAAGGGATGCAAACAGCTGTCGGCACTTAGAGACAGCCAATAACAATGCCCAGCATTGAGTTCAAAAATCAACAGTGAGAATAGCAAGGGAACTACACGCAGCATCCAAAAACTCAGCACTGCTCGAAGGCAAACGCCGGCAGGTACACAAAACCCACCGCTGCCAGATGGCATAACAGCCTCGGCAAGCAACCAAAACTCACCGCTGCCGGATGGCATAATAGCCGCGGAAGGCACCCAAAACACAACACTATCAGAAGGAACTTGAAGGACAAAGACAAGACTCTCTGAGGAAACATGCTGACAATTCTGCATACTCAATCGACCGCTACCCGCGGCCCATCACTGAGATGACCATGTGATGCAACCTCAACTGTGACAAAGCGTCACACATCAATAAGACAACCTAAACAGCGACTAAAAAATTCAAAATGATTGTGGAGTAATGAGGCTACTGCCTCGGTATCCAAAAACTCACCACTGTCAGAAGGAATCTGACAGACGAAAACAAGACAGCAGCTGGGAGCAAGGGAACTTTCACGCCGGGACTGCAAGCCCAGAAGACCGAAGCTAGAGAGAGTGGAGTCTCATGTTGCAAGAGGAAGCCGGTAAGAGAACTGTCCCACCCCAACTCTCCGCAATGTGCTAGAAATGCGGACTGCATGATTTTTAATAGCCGCTATATTTTGCTAAAAATCTTTTTCAGATTACGTACTGCCATAGAAGCTTGTTTACAAATCCACTCCCCACAAGGAGGTCTTGCCCCAAATTAATACGGTAAGATATGGGGGTTAGACTGGTCAGGTCACTTTTAATAATATGCC
Source organism: Lissotriton helveticus (assembly GCF_964261635.1). NCBI lineage: Eukaryota > Metazoa > Chordata > Amphibia > Caudata > Salamandridae > Lissotriton > Lissotriton helveticus. Next base: position 103,661,595 of record NC_136063.1, read on the forward strand.
GATTTAGTGTAGGAAAGGCGATCATAACAATGCCATGTAAATGTTTTATTTCAGAAGCATTTTTGGGGCAAATCGATAGAACGGAAAACCCAAATAAAATCTAGATTCCCCCAAACAACAGCCTAATCGTCAACTGCATGGAACAGAGGTAAAAGTTAGTAAGGGAATAAGAGTAACCCAGTCTGGAAGAATCCAAATGAGACAGGATGTGAATAGTAATAATGCTAACATATCTTTTAGGCATCAGGGCGCATGAATCAAAATAACAAAACAGACAGACGGACTCGAGGAAATTAAATATCCATTATAAGGTAATCCTCAGATATTTGTAATACCTATCTATACAACTAAAGAATATCAGATAATTAATATGCTGATTCTCTGTTTACAAAGAATAGAAAAAACAACGTCTGAAGTTTTGAGATCGTGAACAAATAGCTCAGGACCCGATATATAATGTAAACAGGTAAAAAAAGAGTGAAAAATAATAAAGGAGCAAGGGGCCCAGTCTCATGAAAAATGGGGAAGAAAACTGTATTTAAAATAAGATCGACAGTATGTCCTAACAACAAACAATAAGGGGTGGTTTATGTAAATACAAGGTATAAATCCTAAGTTTCCATAGTTATATCTTGTAGCCCCGAATACACCACAACATTGGGCCAATTCTTTCCTTCACCAATAATCACATAGAGACTGATGTCCTATGAAAAAAATTTAATTGCTAGGAAAAAAGATAAAAAGATCTAAACTTTGCCACTTTGTTCTATCAAATCACTAGGTCAGGAGGTGTAGAAGTGAGATGGAACCCATATGAACATCAGAAAATGTGTCATATTATGAATGATAGTGCACATATTATGACCGAGGAAATGTTGTCTCTTTAGTATAATTCTGTTTCATGTATGTAACGAAAATGTAATTTGTGACTTCAGGAACTAGGATTGATCTCCATGTATAGAATTCTGATAGTATATTGTCTATTCCTAGAAGAATTACTGAAATTGGCAACCATCCAGTGCCCAGAATATAGAAGAGACTAATTTTATAGTCTTGAAAAAGATGGCAGAGTATCGATAATAGCCATCGAAACGCATTGACGCCGCACATACACAATCAAGAGAAAATAACTACCCTGGAGTCCAGAAAATAACGGGCCCAGGTTTAGTTTGTGACAATCATTAGAGTCTCAGATGTGTAACTTCCAATGACAAATTGTTTGTATCTCGTGTATGTCTCTCCTTCGTTGTGATTTTCTCCTTTTTATAATTAAGTGCAAATAATTTTTATTGCTATTTATAAACCATTGTAGTGTATGTTATTATGTCTATGAAGGAAAAAAAAATGTATGTAACATTGTGATATTGCGTTGTGACTTTTAAATCAATTGTGTATAAGAATTGACATTTTTTTAATAAATAAATGGTCTAATTTATACAAATGTGTGGATAAGATTGTGTGTATAGAAATACGTTTGGATAAATATGAAAGTATAAGTGTGTGAGCCAAGGGATAAACCTTCTTTTACTGTTTAAGTACTCCAATCCCCTGGTGTCCATAGGGGGTCTCTCTCATATATTTGAGCACTAACATAGTGAATCCCATCCAAACTAACCCAACAAATGCCTCAATCAATACTAAGGCCAACTAACTGGGAACCATCCGGTGGGGTTGGATAGGGCCTAACAAGCAATCAGCAATTAGTCAGTGCAACACCCAAACTCCGCTCCAAGAACCCCTCACCTCCCCTTCCCACCCAGCTCCCCCCAAGCATAGTTTCACTTTCGCAATAGCCTAAGCTGCAATGCGCGCTGCCCGCCCTGAGCAGCGGCCAAGTCTTCCTTCATTACAGCGCCACTAAGACCCCAAAAGAGCGCACAGCCTCTGCCTCCCCCCGTACTGTCTCGCTGTATTGGAACCCGCCAGGCCTCTCTCCCCAACCATACTCAATGTCTAATCATCAATCAGGTTGTCTGCCGTTCCCGGTGTGACCAGTGGCAGGTGCACGCTGTCCGACACCGAAGTACCCACCTCCGATGCTTCTGAAGCTTCCTTATCTTTCTCCAGGTCCGAGCCTTTCGGAGAAGTCAACAACAGTTTGCCAGAGATCGTCGTCACCGCCGCTAATGCCCCTTTGCGCTCCACCTCAGTCTGCGAGATCGACGGCCTCCGTAGGCCTCGCCGCCTACGTCTTATACGCTGTGACCTTCGGGGCAGCAATTCTTCAACCATCGCCCTCGCCTCACGTTCCGGTCCATCCCTCCCTGCGCGATAGGATTCTAGCCATGTCCACGCATCCTCTGGTGTGTCATGAAAGCTAGTGGTCCCATCCAGCATGATGAGAAGCTTGGCCGGGAATAGCAGGGAGTATTGTATTCCCTCCGTGCGCAGTTCTTTCGTAACGGCCAGGAAGTTCGCTCGGCGCAGCTGAGTTTCAAACGAATAATCCGGGAACAGGGTGACTCTGCTATTGCCGACCTGAAAGGGGCCATCCGTGCGAGCCTTTTGAAGGAGCAAGTCCCTGTCTCTGAAATGCAGTAGGCCCGCCACCACCGGTCTAGGAGGGCGTCCCTGCTGTGGGGGTCTAGCAAGAACGTAGTGCGCCCGTTCAAGGGTGTAGAAGGCCGACAAGCCCTCAGGCGCCACCTCCGAGCATAGCCAGTCCTCCAGGTAGCCTACCATGTCCGATCCCTCCGTTTTCTACGGCAGGCCCAACACACGAATGTTGTTCCGCCTGTTCCTCCCTTCTGCATCCTCCGCGCGTTTCTCTAGCGCTGCGATCCGGTCGATTGCGCCTGACACTCACCACCGCCACTTTCCCCGAAAACTGGAAACACGCCGAACTCAACGCCCTCCTAAAGAAACCTACAGCAGACCCCACCGAACTCAAAAACTTCCGACCCATCTCGCTCCTCCCATTCCCTGCCAAAGTGATTGAGAAGATCATCAACACTCAACTCACCACCGCCCTAGAATCCAACAACTCACTCGACCCCACACAGTTCGGTTTCAGAGCTAACCACAGCACCGAGACCGCCCTCATCGCAGCCACAGACGACATCAGATCCCTGACAGACAAGGGAGAGACCGTGGCCCTTATACTCCTGGACCTCTCCGCAGCCTTCGACACGGTATGCCACCGTACTCTAATACGGCGCCTCATCAACGCCGGCATCCGACGCAAGGCCCTGGAATGGATCACTTCCTTCCTCTCCGGAAGAACACAGAGAGTCCGACTCCCGCCCTTCAGATCTACAGCTACCGAAGTCATCTGCGGCGTCCCACAAGGATCCTCCCTCAGCCCCACCCTCTTCAACATTTACATGACCCCTCTGGCGAACATTGCACGCAAACATGGACTCAACATCATATCCTACGCCGACGACACTCAGCTTATCCTCTCCCTCACCAACAACCCCACCTCAGCAAGAACCAGACTACATGAAGGCATGAAGGAAGTAGCGGACTGGATGACAGACAGCCGGCTTAAACTCAACACAGATAAGACGGAGGTCCTAATCCTCGGCCCTACTCCCACCGCCTGGGACGACTCCTGGTGGCCCCCCGCCCTGGGCAGCACCCCCCAACCCACCGACCACGCCCGCAACCTCGGCTTCATCCTGGACTCGTCCCTCTCCATGAACAGACAGGTCAACGCGGTGACATCGGCATGCTTCAACACCCTCCGCATGCTCCGAAAAATCTTCCGCTGGATCCCCACCGACACCAGAAAGACTGTCACCCACGCCCTCGTCACCAGCCGCATGGACTATGGGAATACTCTGTACGCCGGCATCACTACCAAGCTACAGAAGAAACGAATCCAGAACGCAGCCGCACGACTCATCCTGAACATCCCCCGCCACCACCACATCTCCGGACACCTGAAGAAACTTCACTGGCTCCCAGTCAGCAAAAGGATCACCTTCAGGCTCCTCACCCACGCACACAAAGCCCTTCACAACCTCGGACCAAAACTCATCAACCACCGCCTCTCCTTCTACTGTCCTCCTCGCACACTACGCTCGACAGGACAAGCCCTGGCAGCCGTGCCCCGCATCCGCAGGGCCACCGCCGGGGGCAGGTCCTTCTCCTACCTGGCAGCGAAGACCTGGAACTCTCTTCCCAGCCACCTACGCGCCACACAGGACCACCTCTCCTTCAGGAGGCAGCTCAAGACCTGGCTTTTTAAGCACTGACCCTCCCCCCCCCTTCCCTCCCCCCAGCGCCTTGAGACCCCCCACGGGTGAGTAGCGTGCTTTACAAATGCAAATAATTGATTGATTGACATCGCTGCGGTCAGTGCTGACTGCGCAGGCGCCACTCTTGAATCACATCTTCTACTTGTTTCACCTGATCTGATAATTTCGAGTGGTCCGCCCGCAGGAGGCCCAGCCCTGCTGCCACGTGCGCAATGTCCTGCTGTAGGGCAGTGCGTGATTCAGCTATAGCAGAGAGCATTTTATCCAACTGCTGCTGCAGTCCCGGCTCCTGCGTCAGGGCAGGCGCGTCCTGCTTGGCCTGAGATGGGGATCCCGCATCAGGGGGCAGGGGTCTTCGTCTGTCTTAGCTCGGGGCATGCCCATGATGGCAAAGGACCAAACTCAGGAGAAAGGCCTATGGAGCACAACCGGTCCACTTTGGCCAGAGGGGCGTAGGGACCAGGATTCAGTCCAGCAGGTCCCCCAGGATTCCGAGCAGCCGCTCAGCCCGCCTTCCTCCGGTTCGCCACCAGAACCACCATCTGGCACTAGCCGCGTGAATTACGTAGGCCCAGATATGGCCGCGGGAACAGCGTTATGTAGGCAAGTCCAGGCGCAAGCAAAATGGGCCCACCGCAGCACACCGCGCGGCGGGGCCCGGGCCCCCCTCAGGCCTGCCGCGTTGCAGCCATCACGATGCCCGCTGGGCCGCGCAGGCAGGCCTCCTCCTCCCAGGCCCTCGTGGAATCTCTCCCTTGATGGGCCCGCCGCGACCTCAGAGCCACGCCGCGCGGCAGCAGCCAGTACCTCCCGGACGTGGGCCACCTCTCCAGACACTACGCCGCTCCAGCTTCACGGGGGTTCACTTCCCGGGTCCTGGGCAGAGCTTTCTGGACCCTCCGCCACATCCAAACAACGGCACAGGGTGCCAAATGCCGCTCCCAGGCCTGAGCCATCAGTCGCTCCACAGGGCCGACCACCGGTGCCCCCGCCGTCCAGATCATCCAATGAGCGCCTCACTGTGCTCACCGTGCAGCGTTTCGACCTCACAGGCCATTGTGCACTCCAGCACTCGGCTCCCTCCACAACAGAGTCCGGGCTGCAGCACAGGGCTAGGTCAGTCCAGGCCCCTCTCTCCCGCTTCCCGGGCGTTCCAGGCCCATATGGTGTACCCACTAGCACTCCGGGCCCAGCTGCCAGTCAGAGCGGGCGCCTCCCGCAACAGCGCCGCCAAAGAGAGGCCTCCGCCTGCAGCTATCGCCCGCCAGGGCCGCTCCGCCCATTCCGCACCAGTCTCTGCAGTTCAGCCACAATTCAGTCCCGGAGGGCCCCAGGCACTCAGCCGCCCCTCCGGCTGTCCGCCGTGTCCGGTCTGCTGTGCCGCTCCGATTTGGTGAGCAGTGCTCCACCTACAGCGGCCGCAGCAGTCGTGCACAGCTCGCTCGGCGTTGCGCAGTTGTGTTCAGCTTCGGAGGGCCGCCATGTTGTATGCGGTGGCCCCAGTCAGCGCAGCCCGAGAAGCCCCTCGATTCGGTCGGGCCGCGACATCGGGCAAGTCCAGACTGCCCAGGGCCAGTTTTCCTCCGCCTTGCCGCTCCCCGGTGGTGCCTGGGGGGTCCGTTTTCAGGATTAATTTAGGGTTCGCGAGCGGAGCTCCAGGCTCACGCCCCCGCTTACATCAGCGTCCTACCCACGCCCCCAAGCAGCAACGATATTGGTGGCGGGGTTTGTACAAACAGACACGTGATTTTGTCCTTCAATGTGGCATTTGTCAGCAAATTAAACCTTCCTCTGCTGCACGCCCACCCCAAACTCAGATGTATATATCTAATAAACCACTAGCGTGTGTTTATTTAGATCACTGCGGTCCTTTCTCCTCTGATACACCGTATAAGTACGTCTTAGTAGCAGTTGACTCTTGCACGTGCTTTGTCTGGGTGTGGCCTCAAAGGAGCGCTGATTCTAGAACTGTTGTAAGGGATTTGCGTGTCTTTGTGGGAATTTTTGCACGTGGTACCTTCCATTCGGACCAAGGTCCAGAGTTCGCTTCAAAGGCGTACACGGATGCCATGGTTTCATTGGGGGTCCAGGTCATATTTTCGACTCCATACCGGCCTGATAGTAATAGTGTTGTGGAGTGGATGAACCGTGACTTAAAGCAATCCTTGACAGCAAAAGTTTTAGGTGCTGGCAGAGACTGGCAAACCCATCTCAATAGCGTACAACATGCACAACATAATCTCCCTAGAAGGTCTCTAGGTGGGCGGACCCCATACGAAATGCTCTTTGGCATCAAGATGTTTGTTCCGGACCATGATGGTCTAGACATGGTGGCGGGAGCCGCATCCTTTGACTTAGATGAACATTCTAATGTTTTGCAGAACCCACAAAAGACCAGAGACAGTCTTGCAAAGGAACCCTTGCCCTCCACGTCTGAAGCTGCGTTGCAGATTCCGGTAGTCGGCTGGCTACCCCAAGTTAGAGAACTGGTCCGAGAGAAGATCGACAAATAGAAAGAATTTGGTCCTTCCTATCAAGCTCCAGTTGCCGTGCTTGGTGTGCAGGGTACAAGAACAGTCATTTTACATCCTCTTCCTGGACGAAAGGGGAACAGGTACATTTCAATTGACAATGTCAAGCCACACAGGGTGGCCGATTCTCTACAATATGACGCCTGCGGTTTCGTGTCCAGCGATGGTGAGACACTCTGTTTTGGCACCGATCCTGTCGTTGGGCCTGATGATGCCATTGAAATGAGTCCACTTACGAATCCTTTATTGAATCAACCTGCTGGTGACCCTCTTAATGACACTGAATATACTTACCCCACTGACTTGTCTATGCTTGATTTGGAGACCTGTGTGGCTAATAAATCCCATTTTTCGTTTGACACTGGCTCTTCCACATCCAAGTCCCCTTCAAAAGTTTCGATTTTTCTTACCTGGTTTAAAAACATTTTTTGATTCCTCCTTGGACTTACATTTGGCTGGTGCTTATTGCCATTTTTTGTATTCATGTCCATAGGATTTGTGGTGTATTTTTATCATTTTATCAATGGACACTACGTTCAAGAAAGAACTTCAATTAGAATGATTGATGAAATTTAGCTTCTCACTCCTCATCGCACATCATGAAGGAGGACCAGACATTTGTAATTTTTAACTGCTTGGCCTGTTTTAGGTTGGATTGTATGGGATGCTGTAAAGTTCCAGATTCATGGACCCACAGAGGTTATTAATTTTGCCAATGTACTCTGTGTTGCTATGGGGGATGTGCTTAAACAGAATATTCGCTCTGATGATTGGGACGTTAAAGCTGTAGAAGCTTTTTTTTCCGATTTGAAATATTATGCTACTTTCGATGCTGAAGATTTATATTTGGAATCCACGAATGAGGGTGATTTGAACTGTTACCAGCATTTTGGCAATCACTTCCTGCATAAGACAAATTCATTTAGAAATATAGTTAACTACACACAGTGGGAGCATTGTCATGCACCAGTGGAAGGCAGCTCAAACATTTTTGAAAAAGTTTTCCTAATTCACTGATTTTGATCAATCAACCCCTAATGCATTTCATTTTAAGTTGACTGAGAAGTCCTCTTCCAAGGTTAGACTTACCCACACTAAATTACTGCATTCGAAGTCCTTTATAGACCAGTTAGCTGTTGGGGGTTATGAACTGTGGAAAGATATAATTGATCTTAAATCTGTTTGGGGTTCTAAAAGTTAGCAAGTGCAAGGCACTGAGGCTTTGCATCGTGCATGTCTCATCCCAAACCATTTTTTTTGTTTCTGAATGACACTATTTCACAAACCACCTGCTTTGGATTGGCTACTTCTAAAAAATGAAATGCTCCATCATTTCCTGATTTGGGTGCATTTCCCCATTGGAACAATTATACCAGTACTTCCCTAAGTGACTTACAAGCCCTGGTAAGAAATTTCACTTTTAATGCTTCCAGCATTTATCCCGAGGGGTGGATTCTATGCCAAAAGAGTGCAGATTCCTGCCAGCACCGTTTTCTAGGTCTGACCACTGGCTATACAGAGGTTAGGGTTGATCCGCGTTTTCGGACTCAACATTCGGTCACCACCTATTTTGTAGGCAAATTATGCCAGAGTTGGCTCAGACATTCATCCTTAGCGTCTGTTAGGCTTCATTTATCCAAGCTCACTGACACTGTCGATTTTAAATGATTTTGTTAAAGGACCTGCAGCAGGCAGATCGAAAAGATGGATATATGCTGCTTACAATAAGGTTTGGAAATTGTCACAAATTGAAGCTGCTTCTAGGCTTAGAGCTATTGATCAGGCCAATTTAGAAAAAGTACTTGCCGTTGTAGATAATAGCATTAAAACCCTTTCTTCCAGAATTTACACACTAGATAATATTGTGTCATCTGTGGTTGATATTGTACAGTAAGAAGATCCCGTACTCTATCATGGGCAAAATCAATTGCGTTCTGTTATGCAGTTTGCATGGACCCTACAAACTTTGGAAAATGGTCGAGTTCTATGGGATTACATGAACACGAGTTTATTATTTCAGCCTTTCAATTTGACTCTTAAACAGCAATTTATGTCCATGAAGGATGCCACGTTTTCACATTGAAAAGTTAGAACCTTTTCAGTAGTGGAATCCAATTCGGCAGTTTGGCTCATCCGTGGGTTGATAACTCTACCTTTTCCCCTTTTCAAATTTGAGTCCCGCATGAAACACTATGCTATAGGCAGGTTTGAGGCCCTGGGTGGAGCTTATCTTCATGAGGTCTGGAATATCCCGTTCACATATAGGTGTTTGAGGGATGGAAAGGACGTTTATTTAAATGGCGAAGATTGCACCACAACACCAAATCATTCATTAACATGCATGAATCTTAAATTGCACGGTTCTTGTAATGTGCTTGCACCGAACTTAGCCTGTGTTCTGAAAGGTACTCCAGTCCCGGCCATTACACCGACATTCACATTGCTTGCAAATGGTAGTTATTTATTAATAAATAATGAAAAGTGTTGTGGGATGCTTGCTGGAATTACTTATATCGTTACGGTTTCCCAGCGTGTAATTTGTTGCAAGAATGTGTTCAGAGTTCAACAAGATGAGTCGAATAAGAGCTATTTTTGTCCCTCTTATATCTGTGAGTGAGATATTCGTCCTTCACATTGCAAATACTCGTACTGAGGTAAATGCCTTATTAAACACAGACCTGCCCCTGCATTTTGGTGCTTTGATTCACACAATCTCAAATGCCTCGTCAACCACTGTCCTAGCACATTTTTTTTTAAGTAGTATGTTCTGGCCTTGTGACCTCATTTCGAACCATATTTAGTGTGATCCCTGCATCTTTACATTCAAGTTTTTCGAATGTCCTTGGCGGTTTCCCTTTGCTCCTAGCTTTAGGCGCGGGCATACTGCTGTTAATTTCTTTACTGCAAAATGGATGCACAGTCTGTGCCCCACGACAATCTGTCTCGGCTGCTCCATCTACGTAACCGGATGCTAGAATACTATGGATCGCTGCATCTGGCAACTCTGAGTGTGGCATATGGTTTATCTTTCCGGTTCTCATTCTTCACTTGCATGCAGCCTGTTTTCCATTGCCTGGATTGTGGATTGGATTGGGCCCTGGATTTGTGTCTCTGCAACACGGTGTCTCCTGAACTGGATTTTAATCTACTAATGAGTCCCTTAGTTGTTCATGAACTAGATTGTTATAGTGCCGGGATTATGGCCTGCGCAGTGGCTCATGGGGTTGTAGACAATTGGAACATTTGGACTGCGGCCAATGACTTTCTGGCGCGCAGTTGTCTTGAAGTAAGTCCGAGTTGTCCTCTGATGGTACTAGAGGCTCTGTCAATCGAAGAACATGTATGTTCTTTCCCGTTACTTAATTGGATGGCTGAAATGTTCATGGATGATAACAACGACTTCCTATTGGAGGCAGTTGCAACGTATGGTGCTTATTCGCTGTTGGATTGAAGTACAGATTTTTTTTATGCTTCATGATCAGGTACTGAACTTGAGGTTATTTTTTCTTTTCAACCCTTCATTATTCCTTACAAGTTTGAGGTCTTTTTTCACACCATGGCCGCCCGTGATTGGGTTCACTGACTTGGTTATTTTGATTCAGATGTTTACTCCCAATATTCAAGTTTGGCAAAATTCCTGAATTTGGTTCTGTCTCATTCGAACTTGAACTCTGCATTCTATAAAGCTTTCCCCAGTTATTGTGCGTTCGCCGAACAAGGGAGGGTGTAGTATGGTTTAGGGCCTCTTTTTGTGTGTATGTTATGTTAGCATGGCTTATTAGAAGTTAAAACGCCATTTTACCTTTTGTTGCTTTTTGCACACGACACTGCTTAGCTGTTTTTGCAAGTTAGCTTTCACCAAGGTCTATACATCTCTAGACATACATCATGCCCCCAGTCTGTAGAGTGAGCGCTGAGCCGTCAAGGTTATCATAACATGTGAGCCTGTTTATCGGCATGTCCGTGTAACGCATTCTAGACACAACATTTTGACAGCTGCGAGCCGAGCAAGATTCTGGCGCCTTTATCATAGCGCACTTGCCATAATTTCACACACTTGGAAGAAGGGATGCAGAGAGACTTGCTGATCCAGATGTAATTTACACTTACTGAGCGGAAAGGTAATGGGGTCCCCCAAAACAAGCTCAAGAGACCTGCTATAGTTTATAATACATAATTCCTATATAGGGAGGGTGTTCAAACTAGGCGCTATATCACCTGTTTGCACTATCATTGTAATATGATTCCTCCTTCTGTATTTTATGGAGTTGTAACCATGCTGACCATATTTATTTTTAAATGTTAGTGGACCGCTGCACTCCAAGGTAGAAAGTGTTATCCAAAGGTAAATATTCTTCAATGGTAATAGGTGCACAGGAAAACACCTTCTGGGTCCAAAAGGTGTTATGAATCTACGAGCAAGATACGCCTTACAGCTAGTAAGGACAATTCATGGGCACTCTGATGTGCGTGATTCAAGTTAACACTCCTTCAAATAAATGTCTGTAGTCATGGTAGTTCAAAGAGTTTACTTCAAGAAATTATTATTGCCCATGGTAACGATACAGTTCAATTGTTCATACAAATTCCATATTCCTTCATATGGTGATATTGTAATTCAAAACATGGATCAAAGGATCGTGGTAATAATTTTAACTCTGTGAGTTAGATGATCCCCAATGCATTTCGTGCATAGGTTGCACTTCTTCAGGGGGAATTTGAATGGTAAAGAAACAGAAGTTGTAGGGCGCTACTAATACAGGAGGCTGGTACATATGTATACACAAATAGGATGTGGGGGTTAATGACGGTGAAAAATGTTTTAAAATAAGAATCCGAACTGGATAGAATTATTGGCCATGAGTGAGGGGTGACGTAAGAAATAGCCTGTGTTCGGCAGATCTATACAGTGTATAGTGACCTGATAGCACAAGAGAGAAACCAGGAACTTCAAACTGCGGGTGAAAACGTGCCTGAGGTTATAAGGTTATGAGGCTGGTGACTAGGATAATCTGATAAGCGGTGCTCAAAGGTGGGGGACTTATATGATTATGCTATTAAAGACCGAGTGCCTGGTGTCAAACTAAACGTAAGATGCGTGCAGTGCCACCGAAGACGCCAAGTGAACAAAAGGAAAAAAATCATCAAAAGTGCCCACTTACCAATGATAGGTACTAAGGATTCATTACGCGATTCAAACTGTAAGCTCCGGTTTGAGGTACACGAATCCCGGAAGACGCCGCGCATGCGCGTCAGCTCAAAGTTATGCTGGAAAAGTGCACTGATAATAGAAAGCGGACTCGTGTGAAGGAACGAACGGTGAAGTGAAGAGGGAGAGTCGAAAGAACTGTGATCCATAATAAATACAACTGGGGTAGAATTATGAGGGTGCTGGGTGAAAATAAACCAGGAACCTATATTGGAAAACGGAAAAAACGTACATAAATATATGGCTCATCAAAACTACGTACTGAGTGATAAAAGCGGCAGATAATGATGAAGGTGTTGGTTGAAAAGTGTAAAATGAGCAAAACGGTGGTATAGGCAATAAAGTAACCAGGTTACAACAAATTCAGTACAAATAAAGAAAGAATATTAAAAGGAAAAGTAAACTAGGGAAGGTTAAGCTTCAGAGAGAGTTCATGCATATATACAGTATATTGTTGGTAAAAGGCATACACATTGTTCATAAGTGACAACTATATTCAAGTCTGTCATTTAATCCTTTTGGATGTGTAGCCTGAAGGCGATGTATCCAGTAGAGTTCTCGACGAAGTAGATTCTTATTGTTGTCACTGTGGGTGTGTTTGTCCACTACTTCTAATATGAGAAAGCGAATTTGACTGGGATTGTGGCTATGTTCAACAAAATGAGCCGCTACACATGACTTCAGGTTTTTAGTGCGTATGTTGCTACGGTGTTCAGTCAACCTTGTTTTGATTTTACGCTCAGTTTTCCCCACATATGGGAGGCCACAAGGGCATCTCAGCATGTATACAACGTTCATGGAATCGCAGGTGGCATTGACTCGAAGAGGTATAGGAGTTCCTTGGATGGGATGAGATAGGCGATTACCTGGGATGATACTGTTACAGTGACTACAGTTATGACAGGGTATTGTGCCTTCAAAGGTAATGTTCTCCGTTGTTGATGATTGTTTCAGTATCGAAACATAGGTTTCTTCAAGCTTGATAATTTAAAACGGTTTTCTGTTTGAATTACTACCCAGTTGTGCCTTATTTTATTGCATTGTACTTGTCTATTACTGTCTTAATATGGCTGCGGTTGATATCCAAGCACATAGTTGTGTGGCTGTGCGGAATAATTTGCAGGAATACCTCGTTTCTTTAGAGGGACAGGCAGTTGTTTTTTTATTGTTTCAGCTGACGGGGCGTACCCGTTTGAGTTGTATTACTCATGGGTTACGTTTCCCGCTGTAGATGCTAATACTGGTGTTTTTCACACTTACACCCCTGCTGATGCTCCTGCTTTATACGCTCCATATCGGACGGTGGAAATTCCGATTTCTGCTTGGCAGCATGCCGTTTGGTTTAATGGCGCCCTCTCTCACGTTCTTACAGCGGTCAGACAAGGGCCGTTGACGATTCCAGGCGCTACATGGCCTGTTTTAACGCTTACACCCGCATCCTGAGGCGGGACAGCTATCAGCTATACAACTGAGACCCCTGTATGCCTCTGCAGTAGCAGTTAATAGGGATCTGGTTCATTACATTACCTGCAACCTCCCGGGTGGGGACCCGCGTGGTGCGGCGCATCCAGTTGGTGGTGGCGGGCTGAAGCTTAGTCTTGTCATGGTTAATGCGGTCATGGGCAAGCGTCCCCAGCATAAAGAGGAAATGCCTTTTTAGCTTGCCGAGAAATTCGACCAACTGGAAGCAGTATTCCCAAATAACAGTCCTGTTGAGAAACACAGTATCCTTACAGTTAGTTTGCAGAAAGACTTAGGGCCAGATGTAGGTAATCCTAGATTACCGATTCTTAAATACCGAATCATACCGATTCGGTATTTAAGAACAGGCAAATGGGATGTAGGTAATTTTACCAAAGAAAATGACAGAATCGGTAAGTTTCGGTAATTACCTAATCGGTATTTACCGATTCGGTAATTGCCATTCATTCCTATGGGCCTGGAGGTCCTTAGGAATGAATGTCAATTACCGAATCGGTAAATACCGTTTCGGTAATTGGGGGAAACATTGAAGGGTGGCAGGGTGTCACTTTGACACACTGTTTTACCCCTCAATTGTGTATGGGTGCACATGTTGCAGACATTCTTATCTCATGCCCTAAAGGGATGAGATAAGAATCGTGCCAGGGGCAGTGGGTTTCACGTACCTCACCTTTAATGTAAATGTAAATGTGCTGGACTTGTAAAGCGCACAGCTGCCCGTGAGCGTCCCGGCGCTTGCTTAGGTAACCCGTCCTGGTATTCCCCTGTGAGAAACCCCGGCAGGGTGTCCACAAGGTGAAAGCCAGGCATCCTGCCGCGAGGGTAACACAGTCCCTATCGCTTACAAGTCACACTTGTACACTTCGGCTGAGTTGCGGTTTTCTACTGTGGAAAAAGTCTTGATAGCGGTGTAGATGGCGATTCTTAAGGAACATGCACTGTCGCAGGAAATACGCATTTTGGTTGTTACTTCCTTATCCTGCCTTAGAGGCAGTGACAAAAGCCAGGGTACCGAATTTGAAAGCTTTGCACCCTTGGTGGATACAGTGGGCTACATCCGTGACATCCCCGGATGTCACGTTCATTTTTGATTCCGCCCTGCAGACTCAAGAGTACTTGCAGTATGAATTTGTTCATCCTGCTCCTCTGACTATGCGCCCATTTGAGGATTTCCGCTGTATCATTTACACTGATGGAAGTGCGCAAGCAGCTACGGATTACAGACACGCGTATTCTTCGGCCTGTGCAAGTGTGGTTGGTAGTATGGTGGATGGTGAATTCAAGTCCGATGTCGTGCATACGCAGACATTAGGGGACTGTACCGCCCAGTTGGCAGAACTTCGTGCTCCGATGCTTGCATTGGAGTACGCCAATCCCAGTATGACTACTCTTATTGTGAGTGACTCTTACCACTGTGTTCAGTCTTACAATGACAATCTGCCCTTTTGGACTCAAAATGATTATCGTGACTCCAAGGGTCGCACAATAAAACATAAAATGATCTGGGTTCGAGTGGCTGAGCTCAAAGAACAACTCCCACTCGTAATTCATACTCTTGGTCATCAGCGTGTTGGGGTTCACGCTGTTGGCAACTGTCTCGCGGACGAGGCTGCAAAGACAGCAGTAGCAACATTTGTAGTGGCAGCGGTCACACGTTCCAAAAGTAAGATTGACGATGACATCTTGGCAGCTATTGCCGCAACAGAGAAGGGAGGTAATTACCCTAAGGGTTTTCCTTCTAAATACTCTTATCACTTACGTCCTGATAAAGTTCCTTATTTGAGAATTAACGACGTTGGTGACAGGTTGATTCCCAACGCGGCCCGCATACAGGCTTTGATTACAACAGCCCACGCCGGAATGGCTTCGGCGAATGCCGGCGTGTCAGCTACTGTATCTCTTCTCCAGCAACGATATTGGTGGCGGGGTTTGTACAAACAGACAGATTTTGTCCTTCAATGTGGCATTTGTCAGCAAATTAAACCTTCCTCTGCTGCACGCCCACCCCAAACTCAGTTGTACATATCTAATAAACCACTAGCGTGTGTTTATTTAGATCACTGCAGTCCTTTCTCCTCTGATACTGTGTATAAGTATGTCTTAGTAGCAGTTGAATCTTGCACGAATCTTCAATTGCACGGTTCTTGTAATGTGCTTGCACCGAACTTAGTTTGTGTTTGAAAGGTACTCCAGTCCCGGCCATTACACCGACATTCACATTGCAAACTGTAGTTATTTATTATGCTGCAAGAATGTGTTGTTCCCTCCTCCGCATGGCAGGCTCGATGTTTCCATCTGGCCCTCTATTACGACCTTGAAAGCAATTCAACAAGATGAGTCGAACAAGAGCTCTTTTGTCCCAGAAGGAAGTCCCCCTTACATCTGCGCGTGAGACGTTGCAAATACTCATACTGATGTAAATGCCTTATTAAACACAGATCTGCGCCTGCATCTCGGTGCTTTGATTCACATAATCTTAAATGTCTTGTCAACCACTGGCCTGGCACATTTTTTTTAAATAGTACGTTCTGGCCTTGTGACCTCATTTCAAACCATATTTGGTGTGATCCCTGCAGTGTCTTTGGCGGTTTCCCTTTGCTCCTAGCTTTAAGCATGGGCATACTGCTGTTAATTTGTTTACTGCAAAATGGATGCACAGTCTGTGCCCCACGACGATCTGTCCCGGCTGCTCCATCTTCGTAACCGGATGCTAGAATACTATGGATCACTGCCTCTGGCGACTCTGAGTGTGGCGTATGGTTTATCTTTCCGGTTCTCATTCTTCACTTGCGTGCAGCCTGTTTTCCATTGCCTAGATTGTGGATTGGAATGGGCCCTGGATTTGTGTCTCTGCAACACAGTGTCTCCTGAACTGGATTTTAATCTACTGAGTCCCTTAGTTGCTCATGAACTAGATTGTTCTAGTGACGGGATTATGGCCTGTGCAGCGGCTCGTGGGGCTCTAGGCAATTGGAACATTTGGACTGCGGCCAATGACTTTCTGCCACACAGTTGTCTTGAAGTAAGTCTGAGTTGTCCTCTGATGGTACTAGAGGCTCCGGCAATCGAGGAACATGTATGTTCTTTCGCGTTACTTAATTAATTAGATAGCTGCAATGTTCATGGATGATAACAACGACTTCCTATTGGAGGCATATGGTGCTTATACGCTGTTGAATTGAAGTACGGATTTTATTTTCTGCTTCATGAACATATACTGAACTCAAGGTTATTTTTTTCTTTTCATGTCTTCATTGTTCCTTTCAAGTTTGAGGTCTTTTTTCACACTATGGCCGCTCGTGATTGGGTTCACTGACTTGGTTATTTCGATTCAGATTTGTACTCCCATTTCTCAAGTTTGGCAAAATTCCTGAACTTGGTTCTGTCTCATTTGAACTTAAACTATGCGTTCTATGAAGTTTGCCCCAGTTATTGTGCGTTCCCCAAACAAGGGAGGGTGTAGTATGGTTTAGGGCCTCTTTTGCGTGCATGTTATGTTAGCAAGGCTTATTAGAAGTTTAAACGCCATTTTACCTTTAGATGCTTTTTGCACACAACACTGCTTAGCTGTTTTTGCAAGTTAACTTTCACTAAGGTCTATAATGAGAAAAGGTTTGTTTTTCGACATCTATAGACATACATCGTGCCCCCAGTCTGTACAGTGAGTGCTGAGTCGCCAAGGTTATCATAACATGTGAGCCTGTTTATCGGCATGTCCGTGTAACACATTCTAGACACAACATTTTGGCAGCTGCGAGCCGAGCAAGATTCTGGCACCTTTATCCTAGCACACTTGCCATAATTTCACACACTTGGAAGATTCCAGGGATGCAGAGAAACTTGCTGATCCAGATGTAATTTACACTTAGTGAGCGGAAAGGCAGGGCCGGCTCTAGGCTCATGGTGGCCCTGTGCAGGGAGCGTAGGTGGGGGCCCCGGAAGAGGGGTCTGGCCGGGGCGGAGCTCAGGAAGGTGACACTAGTTAAGCCAAGTAATTAGATACTTTAGCATTATTCACTTTCTCTTAATTTCCATTACATATGATTCTAAGATGGCAGCGACACCTCCTGTCCAAACGCACTCACCCCGACATACAAGGGCAGTACATTACACTGCTGGAGAGACGGACATGAGGAAAGATATTTGAATTATCGGCCTTGGAATGGGCGGAATGGGCTGGCATACATCATAGCTGTCATACCCTGCTCCTAAATGTTAATCAGGGATCAATGATGCTTTGCAATGTCAGCAACTTCTGTAACATGTCCAGGGCTCGAGTCGGGGTACCACGCGGGTGGACGGCGTCTCCCCGCTTATTTTACTGGCAGCTCGATAACTGGAGCAAATGGAGCCACACATTCACTCTTTGGCCTCTCTGGGGCGAGATCGGAGCTCATTCAGAACGCTGCTCACGCGCTGGCTTCTCTGATGCAATCGCATCTAAGGGGTGAGCCAGGGGAGGCAATGGGGCAGATTTATGATGACTGGCGCATCCCCAGGGATGCGCCAGTCATCCTGTGCCGCTGCTCCGCCACCCATGATGCGCCGCATTTACAATGCGGCGCACCATGGGCCAAAAACGGCACAGATGCGTGACGCATCTGTGCCGTAAAGGTGGCGCATTGCAGGAGCTGCTTCGCAAGCGTGACGCAGCTCCAGCAAGGCTCAAGTGTGCCCCATCTCAACAATGCTGCGTCAAGACCTACGCCTGCTTCAAGCAGGCGCAGGGTTTTGACGCAGCATTGTTCTGAAAGTGACTGAGTGAAATCTCATAGATTTCACTCAGCCACTTTTAGGAGGCGTTCCTGCGCAACTCCTAGATGCGTCACGTTGTAAATAAGGCGCATTGTTTGCGCCGCCGTTGCGTCAAATAAAGTGACGCACCGGCGGCGCAAGCCCGTCATAAATCTGCCCCAATGAGTCTGATGGTGCAAGCCACCTTTTGTGACGTCATTTCCTGTCGTGACGTCAGCGTCCCCCCAATTCTTTTTTTAGGACTTGTGCCCTGAACATGTCAATTACACGAAGATATCATGACAAATGTTGGACAAATATTATGTGATGTAGGATGTATAAAGAAATGCCAATAACGATATGTTTAAAAAAGGAGAATGGGACGTGTCCTGGTACCTCTTGAAAGGTAAGGGCTAGAAAGAAAGGTGAATTGGTTCCAAGTTCAGAGTGACGAGACCTTGGGAGCAAGCCATGGGAGAAGAAAGCTCTGTCTGTTGAGGCTGAGAGGGACAAGTGGAAGTCTTTTTGAGGCATTGTCACAGTATTCTTCTTCTTCTTCCAGGACCTGGTGGGACTCTGCCTTACTGACTGTGAGAAGCTGTCCGCTAAGAGCCTGCAGACACTGCTTGACTTCAGCCCCACCCTGGGCTCCTTGAGTCTCTTCGGCTGCGGGAACATGTTCTACGAAGAGGAGAATGCGGGTGGCTCCGAGGACTACGACTGCCGCGAACCCATCCCGGCAGCTTCGAGTCAAGGACTTCACTTTTCAGGATTTCAGACGCCCGAGACTTCTTAATCTCGGGAGCCTGACAAAAGGAGTGGACGTGAAAAGACTGATTCAACCTCTGACCTCTTGACCGCCCTTGACCTTTCTGGGATCCAGCTGTCTGACCTTGGCTTCCTCACACAGTGGAAGGACAGCCTCGTCGCTTTAGTGCTTTACAACACTGACCTGTCCGAGGATCACATCCGTGCAATCATTCAGCTGCAGAAACTCAGGTCAGCATCTGGCACCGGCTCTGCCCAGGGATATCCTGGCTCACATTATACATCTATATATATTTTTCTTCCTAACGAATCTGGCTGTGTGTCCTTTATGTGCCCTTCTAAACCTTCGGGTTAAGGGTACATTTCCCATACTCGTGGGGTGTCCTGTCCAGCCCTGGGCAAGTGAAACTGAGTTAAAACAACAACGCTCACGCTGCCATTGCCCGGAGGCTGCCAAATCGTGCCAGGGGGCCGCCACTCCAGTGATCCTTCCAATTGCGATCCTCGTCGTGGCGTCCCCTGGAGTCTGGCGGCCCTGTGCAGGTGCACAGTTTGCACATGCCTAGGGCCGGCCCTGGGAAAGGTAATGGGGTCCCCCAAAACAAGCTCAAGAGACCGTCTATATTTTATAATACATAGTTCCTATATAGGGAGGCTGTTTAACTGGGCGCTATATCACCTGTTTGCACTATCATTGTAATATGATTCCTCCTTTTGTATTTTATGGAGTTGTAACCATGCTGATCATATTATTTTTAATCATATGTCTGCTTACGTTGACTAAAATACTGTGCATGAGATCACAACGTTAAAATGAATATTTTAACCTTACTGTGTCTCTTTTTTACTCCTGTTGTGGACTGGTAAGAGAGTATAACAAAAGAGTGTTCTCACTTCCCACCATTCCTGAGATGGTCCTAAATCACATGTTCTAGGTTGTCTAATCATTGGTTACTTTGCTATAGGATGAAGAGCTAATGTGACACTGATTGCTAGCTGGTTGGGGTTTCTAGGTACTGCGGTGAGCTTCTGGTACACCACAATTCACTAATGTCCTAGGTCTCTGTGCACAGTTCTGTGTATGAGCAGAAATCCTTGCAACAAACGTTAGTCTGAGATACAACCTGAACTTGAATGTGTAAACTTCCTACAACTGCTGAATACCTTTCATTGGTGGAACCTATAAAGTGGATGTACCTGAAGGTGGGGGATATGGTCTGCGCTCAGCATGCCAGACAGCTGGAAGAGGATGTAGGGAGCACCATTCCTAATGAATCCTGTCATAACATTGCCTTCAAAGGGAAATCTTTGGCTGGTATTTCTGCAGGGAAGACTTTCTTACCATGAAGCAGCAGGCACAGAGTTATACAGGGCTGAGTTATCCCATCTCCTGCTGAATCAAGAAGTTTATGTAGATCAAATTAGTAGGGCAATGAGCTGTGAGTTCTGCCCTTGCCGATGGGGGCACACCACCCTACAGCCTGCGCTTCTCCAAAGCTTTCCTGTATCCTCACATATTACTGGATGCTCTGTAACGAGGCGTGACTCCTGAAAGCATGAAGATGCGAGCCCAGTAGTGGATTACTTCCCACAGACAGTGTAACTCGATTCAGAAGTAAACTTGTGTAAATAGTCTTTATTAACCCCATCCCAAGCATGCCCAAACTCAGCCTGGCTAATCTGCTCCTCCAGAGGTCTTACAAATCACCTGTAGACAGAGGCTGAGATTTCACCAAAGTTATGGGAGTCCACATCCTCGTTAGCTGTTATTGAATTAATAGAACCTCTCAGCCCAATGATGGACCATTGAACTTTTCTGGAAAAACATTTATTTCAAAAAGGCAAATGTGTGGTACTATCACTGAGATACAATCAACTCATGCTAGTCATTGTTTAAGACATAGAAATAAATACCTGACTGACATTATTATAAAGATTATACAGTAGTCCAACAGTGGTAGCGTTAGGCAACATAGGTTGTTGCTAATGATTTCATTGTCAGTAGGACATTTTACCTTTTCAGCATCTGAGGTCCCTGCCTGGGTGGCAGAAGCACTATCCATCAGGGGCAGGTCACTTACAGCCTTGTCCTAGAGAGCAAACAAATGCCACAACCAGGTGAAATAGAGGTTGTCATTTAATAGCGCTATATAATATTGTAGATGGAAATCAAATCAAGTTATATTTGTTTCTGCAAAAATGTGTAAAACGATGGATTAGGATTAAGGTTATAGCCCTAACCCTTAATCTTACATTAACATGTAAAAAATGTGTGCACACAAATTACAGGCAACAAGCCATTCCTAAATGTAATTACATATTTCCAAACGAGATAAAGACAATGGATGCACGAACCTCAACTCCAGTTCTTACTCCAACACCACTCTTAACCCTCTCCCTTCCCTAAGTATACGTCTAGCTTCCATAACCCAAAAGCCTTACCCCCAACCAACCCTCCCAAAGTTGCCGATGTTTGTAGGAAATGCCAACTTGATCTTACCTTTTTAGTATCTCTGAGGGGACAATGTGGTGCAGCAGCAGTACTCATCAGCTGTGGACCACTAACTGACTTCATCTGTGTGTAAAGAAGTTACACTTTTAAAGTTAGTTTCGGGTGAAAATAGAGTCTATTTAACAGGTTGATGTTGTTAGCAAAAATCAGGTTAGGCATTTGTACTAAAACTGTGATCCTATGAATATGGAAAATAGATACTGGTAAAGGAATACACTATGTGAATACCAATCAAAGACAAGCAAATATATTTATTTAAACACCATGAACGGTACATACGCATCTTAGCCCCACCTAATTATATCTGTAAAGTCATAACATTAGCATTACCTTAAATGTAAGCATAACCATAACAGTCCTCATCCTAAACCTAAATGTTTCCCTAATTATAAACCTGAATCTAACACTAACCCTACCCCACATCCTAACTGTATCTCTAACCCCAACTCAAACTTCATTCCTACTGCAACTCTAATATCAACATATTATCTAACCCTAGCCTTAAACCTGACCTTAAACATAACACTGCTACCTTGTCCCCTACCCTTATCTTAACCCAATCCCCTTGTCCTAACCCTATTAGTAGCTTGTTGTAAATAAAGTATCTTCAGTAGCCAGGTGATGTGTAGATATATATTGTAGATTTATTGATAAGTTAACAGCATCAGAAAGTTACTGGAAGATGTTAAGTCCATGTGATGCCCCACCAGGAGCAGCCTCTCTCATGCTCAGCCTGCACACTCCAACTGGCATTCCCAAACTCACCAGGCACCCATGCATTCCACAACATCATCAATCCTCCAACATTCCAGACATCTCCAAACACACCCACACTCATTCTGGCTGAGCAGTAAGGAAGAGATACATAGCCAAGGGGAAAGGCAACAGTAGACCATAACACATCTCCCTTCCTAAGGAAACCAAAACACAATAAAATCAATTGAAAGTACACAAGGCAATCAAATTAGAAAATACATTAGATTATAAAAGATGCATGAAAAGGGGGAGGCGCTAGGTGGCGCCTATCCAAGATGGCCGCACTGGAGTGAGGCTCCCGCCAGACCTGGCATTAATCAATATCCTACAAAATCCTGATCGGTAATACTGGACCAAAACCCTCCCCACTGGCTCCGTTGTGGTGTCCTGCACGCAACGGTGTAAAAATCGCTCAATTTGCGCTGTGGATTGCCTTGGGAGACGCCGTTGATTCGAGAGCGGGAGGAGGTGTCGAAGCGAGGGATGCTGCCAACCGGGCCTGCAGACTAGGACAGACCGGGGATCTGCGGCCTCTCCGACAGCGCCGGTGAACATTGGCCCGAAGGCTGGGCCCTGGTCCCCCCTCTCCTTCCCCCCGGTGACCGACCTGGAGAAACACTGCGGCGGTGATCCCGGTGTGAGACATTGGCGGAGAGCACAACCAACGGCTTTCCTTTCGGCCGGGGGCGGCACTGTCCATTGCTGGCACCTGGGAGGTGTGTTGCGGCGTTGCGGAGCATTCAGACGGTGAGGGGGTGTGAGCGGACATACTTCGTGCTGACTTTCCTCCCGGAGGGCGGACCGGACTGGGGGGGAGAGTTGCGGTGATGCGGAGCATATAGATGGTGAGAGGGTGAGAGCGGACACACTCCGTGCTGAATTTACTCCCAGTGGGCAGCCCGGCCTGGGGAGATCCGCATCTGCACCCTGCTAGACCATCGCGTCACCCCTGTCAAACCTGCGGGGCCGGCACCGGCTTGGCCGGGACTGTAGAGGAGAATTGCCTACCAAACTGAGCCCCGCGTCCCCCTACACGCGCTCGAATGCTTGGACAGTGTGAGGCCTTGCACCTACGGCCAGCGCGCCCCGAGCCTGGTACCACTCTGCAGGGCCGCGGAGGCGCGAAAATTCCTGGCCTAGCCGGAGCCGCCGCAGGCCATCGTGACGCCGCCTACTGGGAGCAGGCCTCGAGTCCCTAGGAAGAAGGAGGCCATTATAATACGCTGAACTGGTTCCTTGCCCGGGGAGCGACGGACCCCCTCTCCAAAGAGGTCCAGTGAACACTGACCGCACAATCCTCGCGTGGAGGTGGAATCAGATGCGCCTTCTGACCCTGAGCTAGGTTATTTCCACTGGAAGGCAAAAACAGAAGGAGGAGGGGCTTCATAGCGCGCTTGTCACCCCTATACCAAGCCCCGGCGACAAAGTAAAACAGAGGGCTGATTCTAGCACGGGGTGTCTGCTTGCGCCTACCATATACAAATCTCCTCTAACCGGGATACTGGCGACCTCTTCACTGGCGGCGGCCCGGACTCCGAGACGAGACATGGGACGCAACGATGCCCGGCAGTCCAAGATACCGTTTGAGTCCAAAAAACCTGCCAAAGGGACGCCGGATGCGGAGGGGAGCCCCGCCGCACAGACCCCCCAGGACGACGATTGGAAGACGCTCCTGCTTGGCATGAAGCAGAGCCTATCGACCATTGATGCCAAGATTGACACCATTAACACCCGTATGGATAGTGTCGTGACGAGACTGGAACAGCATGACACCCGCATCAAAGAAACCGAAGACAGGATCTCGGTGCTGGAAGACGGGGCGACGACGACCACCAGGCAAGTCTCGCAAATGGATAAACTGCTCAAGGTAATTGCGGATAAAAATGAAGATTTAGAAGCGAGGTCCAGGCGCAATAACATCCGCGTCCTGGGCCTTGCGGAAACAACAAACACTGGAAAACTGGAGATCTTCATGGAAAAACTGGTGGTGGAACTGTTCGGGAAGGAATCCTTCTCACCACATCTAATAGTGGAAAGGGCACATAGATCACTTGCTGTGCCTCCTCCTCTCGGGCTGCCCCCGCGCCCTATCATCGCCCGCTTCCTGAACTACAGGGACAGAGATGCAGTTCTTCGTCGCACAAGAGAGCTGGGCACAGTAACCTATGGCAACGCAACGCTGTCCTTCTTTCCTGATTTTACCCCCTCAGTACAGGATGCAAGACGCAAATTCGCCGCCGTAAAAAAGAAACTACAAACCCACGAAATCCCATATGCCATGCTTTATCCTGCGAAGTTAAAGATCACACACCGTGGCACTCACCACTTCTTTAACAACCCACAGCAGGTGGAAGATTTTCTAAAGCAGCAAAGGAAGGAAAGGCTCCGAGAAGAGAGGGAGGAACGACGGTCCAGGTCACAATCTCCGTTATCCCAACAAGACTAATCAAGACAGTCCTGTATTCATCATGGTACCGCTGCCGGTAACAGCCCTCCTCTGGACTAGATGCAACACTTTCTGGTGAGGTAACGCTTCAGATTTTATTTCACACCGATCTACAACATTGACAAGTGCCGGATCACCCGCCTCCGTCCCACGGCCGTAGTCTGGGCCTTGTCCCGGATGCCAGTGGGTGCAAGTAAGGAGGTGGAGGGCAGGTCTGGCGCCCCTTAGACTACGCCTCCAATGGGCGATCCCCATAACACCTCTCCCCCTTCTGGGGTCAGGGTGACTGTAGTTCTTGTATTGATTTTGGTTCTTTTTGGGTTGTGGGAGGGGGGGTGGGCTCTGAATGCCCGGCAAGTTGGGGAAGCCGGAGTGGGTGGGCGGAACACATGCACTGCCTCAGCGATTATCAGTAAACTCGATACACTAGTGGGAGGCGGGCATTTCAGGGTTGCGGGGTGGGTGTTGATCCGGTCAGTTGGGGATGCCGGAGGGAGGATGGGAGTGGGAGGTCGGCTAGTTACTTACACTGTTTTTGACCTATTGGAGGTGTGTCCCGGGGGGGGGTGGCCCCAGGGTGGAGGGCTGGGTAATGTCCTAATTTGTCATTCTGCTGATGCTTGTTCGATGCTCGTTGCTACACCTACATGTTCAGTTTATTTGTCATTGCGGGGATGGGAGACGTAACAAATTCACCACCAGGGCCCCAACTCCAGGTGTTGTCATGGAATGTGCGTGGGCTTAATAACCCTAGAAAGAAAATACAAATTTTGGGATACCTGGACAGACATGGAGTGGCTATAGCTCTTCTACAGGAGACTCATCTACTGCCAAATGGGTCCCCTCTTTTCGCATCCAAATGGGCCTCGTGCAAGGCCTTTTCATCTTACTCCAGTTATGCTAGAGGGGTCACGATCCTCGTGCGTAGAGGGGTGGGTTTTACCCCAGCGGGCACGGACATGGACAGTGGGGGGAGATACTGCATGGTCTGGGGGAAATTGTACTCTCACACAGTGCTTATTGCATGCTACTACGGCCCGAACAAGGATGACCCATCTGCACTTCTCACGATGTGGGGCAAAATTCAGACGCTGGGCATAGCTCATGTAATACTTGGGGGAGACTTCAATACAGCCGTACAACCTGTTCTTGACAGATCGCACCCGCAATCGACACATTACACAAACACCCAACGCTCCCTACTGGGCATTATGGAAGACCACCATTTAGTTGACGCCTGGAGACATTCGCACCCCACCATGCGCCAAGGTACTCACTATTCAGCAGTTCACTCTACCTGGGCTCGCATAGACTACATCTTCCTCACGGCAGGCCTCACACCCTGGGTAGATAACACCATTCACCTGGCTCGTACTTTTTCGGACCACTCACCTGTCCTCCTTACTCTGCGCGTCCCCCATGAAGTCTCCCCTTATT
The DNA here is from genome assembly GCF_964261635.1 of Lissotriton helveticus. Lineage (NCBI taxonomy): Eukaryota > Metazoa > Chordata > Amphibia > Caudata > Salamandridae > Lissotriton > Lissotriton helveticus. The sequence goes on from NC_136063.1 coordinate 103,687,672, forward strand.
TAAGCTGGCGCCTCAACCCCGCGCATCTTGCAGATTCAGCCTTTAAGTCGGAACTGGAGCTGGACATACATGACTTCTTTTATCGTAATATTAGCTCTGTTGGCAGCCTTACTACTGTTTGGGAGGCTTTCAAAGTCACCGTTAGGGGCTGGTGTATTTCCAAGGGAGGAGGAGTACTCAAATCCCTGCGGGGGGAGCTACGCAAGTTAGAGTCCGAGATACGCACACTTGAGAGGGATGTAGCTCGCGGCACGGTGGAATATGAGAAACGTGCTCAGCTCAGGGAGAAGATCAATGAGTATTCGGAAGCGGCGGAAAAAGAAGGTCAATTCCTAGGTAAACCCTACATGGCGCGCATATATGGCGAGGGAGACAGGCCGGGAAGAGCCCTGGCCACGGCTGTAAAACCCCCTAGACATTGCAATTACGTAACCTCTCTGTGCGATGACCAACAGGTGCCTCAGAGAGACCTACCGGGACAGCTCCGTGTACTCACGAACCACTACAAGGCGCTGTACTCCTCACAGAGACGAGTGCCGCTGGAGCTTAATACATACCTTGATGACACGGCTATTGCATGGTTGGGCCCGACGCAACAGAAGTTCTTACACCTCGAACTTGAACTAGATGAAATAAAGGACGCCATTATGTCCATGAAATCTGGCAAATCTCCAGGATCGGATGGGCTGCCGATAGATTTCTATAAAACCTACATCCACCTACTTGCCCCCATCCTGAAGCAGGTGTATTACCCAGCTCTCGAGGAAGGAGCATTGCCTGACAGTATGAGAGAGGCACTGATAGCGTCACTGCTTAAGCCAGGTAAACCTCCGGAGCTTTGTGACTCCTACCGACCCCTGTCACTATTAAATACTGACGTTAAAATACTGGCAAAAGTACTCGCGACGCGCCTGAATCTTCTTATGGAGAGGCTGGTCCTCCCAGATCAGGCGGGGTTTGTCCCGAATCGTGCGACTTCGCACAATCTTCGCACCCTGCAGGCGGTCATGCAAGATATAGATCCCAAATGTGAAGCAGCTGCAATATTTCTAGATGCTACCAAAGCATTCGATTCCCTGGAATGGGACTACCTCTTGGAGTTACTGGATTGGATCAAACTTTTGTACACCAAACCACGGGCTTCGGTACTCCTAAACGGGTCCCGATCCGCACCCTTCGAGATACATAGAGGAACCCGACAGGGTTGCCCATTATCCCCAGTATTATTTGCAATAGCAATCGAACCCCTGGCAGCCAAGCTTCGCCAACATCATAACCATAGGTCCCTGATTTACCCAGAACGTCAGCTGCTCATCTCCTTATACGCGGATGATATGACTTTATACGTCCATAAACCGCGAGATAATCTCAATCCCCTACTGCGCGAGATTACCAAATTTGGAGCGATAGCGGGGGTACAAATCAACTGGTCCAAATCAGCCTTGTTCCCCCTCACTGACAACACTCCCCAGTTCCCCCTTGACTACCCGCTAGTATGGGCACAAGACGAGATAAAGTACTTAGGAGTCATCGTGACCAGGAACCGAGAAGCTCTGATCAGGGCGAACTACGGTACGGTCCTGGACAAATTAACGGACAGCATAACGAAATGGATTCATCTTCCGTTGTCCATGGCGGGGCGCGTATCCATGATCAAAATGGTCATTCTCCCTAAACTGCTGTACCTTTTCACCAATATTCCCTATAGTCCAGGCCCGCATTTCTTTAAGGCGCTGGAGTCCCAGCTCTCCCGACTTATATGGGGGGGGAAACAGGCTCGGCTAAAACTGGCGACGCTCATGTTACCTTACAATCAAGGCGGATTTGATGTACCGAACTTCCGATTGTACTACGACTGCGCACAGGGCCACTTTGCTTCCAACTGGCTTCACCCCCCGCCCTTCATGGCGCACCTTGCTGTGGAAGATGGATATATGAGACCAGAAAAACCGTCGGGGTACCTTTACAAGGAGGTTAGTGTAACGGATCGGGACCCATCCACGGTAGATTGTACAGTACGAGCTTGGCGTAGAATTACGGAACGTATGGGGGTGACCCTTATGTATTCCCCAAGCATGATTCTGGCTAATGACCCTAGAGTGAGTATTGCCCGAGAGGAAATAGGCCGTAAACTACTCTCCAAACTGGCCCTGTACAAATGGGGAGATTTATACGTGAATGGCCAGTTTCGTACAAAGGCTCAATTTTTCGGGGAACAAACGCCTTCTATTATGGACACATTTCTATACACGCGGCTCCGACAGAATATCAAATCTGTAACACTGGAGTTCCCGGATGAGCCGGAGACCTTTGCGCCCCTACATGCACTGCTTCAACAGGACACCCCGAAACACGTTGTTTCCATGCTCTACAACCACACGTATGCGTCCTCCGCTCCCCCAGAACTGCGTGCCAGACGTGACTGGGCCGCGGACCTAGATCCTCCCCTTTCAGACGAACAATGGGAGGACAGCTGCTCCCATACAGTATCGGTGACGGGAAATGCTCGCCTTAGACTGATCCACTATAAATTCCTACACCGCCTCTATTACACTCCCGCCAAGCTATGCCGTTTTGGTCTTCGAGAGGATGACCGTTGCGCCAGATGCAGACAAGCAGGAGCTGACTTTATGCACTTGGCGTGGTCATGCCCAGCAGTCGCGCTGTACTGGACGCAGGTGACCGAGGCCATGTCCACAATGATAGGGATGGAATTGGAAGCCTGTCCCAAGGTTGCATTATTGGGGCTCCCCACCGCAGCAAATAACAGATTCCGGAAATTCACCGCAATGGGCTTCCTAATTGCAAAACGCCATGTGGCGTGCAGATGGGGCTGGGGCCGTGCCCCCAAATTCAAATTATGGCTGGCAACCATGTCAACCTGGCAAGACCAACTACACAATTATGCCGACTTGCTACCACATAAATCGCGACCCAAAGATCTATGGGGCCCGCTCTCTGCCTATCTGCTCCGCGCCCAATCTACTGCTGAAGCTGGTACTGAAGATCGGGAGGAAGCGGGGCTGGTTGAGCAACCCTGTGGACTGCACGGCGCCTCCTCTCAGTCGTGAGGACGAGACAAGGCACGCCTACCACCCGCCTTCTAGAGGGCACCTAGCTGGGATTTATTGCCTGCAATGCTCCTCCACGCACGATTCCTAGAGCCAACGTGGGGGTGAATGGGGTTGCCCTCAGATCATTCCTGGTGCGCACGAGAGACGGAGCTATGAACCACTAACGGTGTGGTTTGGCCCAGCTAATCTCCTCCCCCCCCCCACCTTCCTTCCTCTTCCCCCCCCCCACCTTCACTCGCGCATTGTACATGTCTTGGCATTTCAGGGTGGAACATCGCCCCCATACCCGGAGACAGGCATAGACTATACACATAGCCCCTCCCCCAGTGAGAAGTACATGACTGACCGTACACCAAGGTATGCAACCACACGCACACTCAATCTACTGCTCAGAGTCACACCTCGCCGGACTTGGAATCCGGAGACCCTGACTACCACACCCCCCGCCGGGGAACTCACATGGGAATTAGACTGACCTCCTTGGTTCTGTAACGTGTTGTTGTTAATGTTTAGAGTGCGACAAAAAGTAAAAAATTAGACCTCAAGGGTGTACGAATTGCTATTGACTGATAGGTTGCTTGCGGTAATACGCTTCATTCTACAGCTTTAAATAACAGTTATCGCGGCCGGCCCACATGGGTTGTAGGCGACATGCTGTGTACGTAATTGGCGCTGTGCCCGAGGTCGGGGAATATACTCGATCTATGTACTATCGCTGCCGGCCTGACACATTGGGTTGTAGGCACAAAGCTGTGGTTTACCTCTGTAACAACAATAAAGGTCGTAAAAAAAAAAAAAAAAAGATGCATGAAAAGACATTGAGCAAATGAATTAAGGAACATATCAAATAAATGAAATGTATGACAATTCATTAAGCCAACAAATTCACACACCAAGAATCAAAATCAAAGAGTTTCAAGAAAAGAATCAGGCTTAGACAATACTAAAATTCAAGTCAAACATTTCAAAAGTAAAACCAGAGAAGCTTCGTAAGAAGGTGTCTTCTCATAATCCAGTCTCATCAGAGAAAACCTTTAAGAGAAGCTTTGCAAGAAAGCGTCTTCTTCTAACACAGTCCAAACGGGGAAAACCTTTCACCCACATAGGTGACAATTGTATATAAGGTACACACAGAGAAGCTTCATAAGAAGGTGTCTTCTCCTAACGTAGCCCCAACAGGGAAAAACCTTTCACCTACACAATCCAAACAGTGCAGGAAACCGATACAATCATGTCAACAAATAACCACAAATCAGTGGTTGATAAACCAAAGGCTACGGGAAAACTAGGGCACAATCATGTCAACAAATAACCACAAATAAGTGGTTGATAAACCAAAAGCTACAGGAAAACTAGGGGTAAAGTAGTGCGAGAGACCTTACACTCACACAGAGTATATTGACAACCACGCACGCTAAAGTAACCAGGAACACTACACACTCACCTGCCCTTTTCCATGCAATAACAGAAGCAAAGACATTAGGCACATCTCTACAACCTCATACAATGTTACTAAAAGGTCAACTTGAAAAGGAACGCACTACCCCCCCCCCCCCCCCCCCCCCCCCACCACCACCAAAACAGTGTAAAATAGTAAAAGACAAAATCAAAGTCTTTCACTCCGGTGAGCGATCTCTCACCCGAGGTCTTTGTCAAAGCTTGATAGTACACATCCAATGCAGTGTAGAACAGTGACTTCCTCATGGTCAATGTCCCACAAGTCATGTGAAACGTTTTGGTCATACGGAGAGCTGAAATCCTTGCTCAAAAAGCACGCCACAGAGAATGTATATTTCCGATAACATATCTCTATTAACACTAGGTGGAAAAGAGCTATTAGAGTCTCCCACTCTTCCCATGTAAACATGGTGCATCTCCAGGTAAAGCCGAAATACAGGCAGTGGTGGCACGTCTGAGTGCACTTCGTCGGGTGAGTCACAGTAAAATGTGCGCTACCACAACATCACAGGACTGCACAGCGAAGAGGAACAGCTCGCACCTCCCTGATGACAAGGAAAGAGACACTTACCACTGTAAAATGGTGGATAAACTGATAACCATTGTACAGAAGTTCAAAAACAGTGTACCGCAGCACCACCAACCTCAGCCTCAATCAATCAATCAATCATAGCACTTGTATAGCGCACTACTCACCCGGAAGGGTCTCAAGGCGCTTGGGGGAAGGGGTCCGCTACTGCTCGAACAGCCAGGTCTTGAGTTGTCTCCTGAAGGCGAGATGGTCCTGGGTCAGCCGAAGGTGGATGGGGAGGGAGTTCCATGTCTTGGCCGCCAGGTAGGAGAAGGATCTTCCTCCGGCGGTGGCTTTTCGGATGCGTGGTATGGCGGCGAGGGCGAGGCTAGTAGATCGTAGCTGGCGGGTGGGCGTGTAGAAGGTCAGGCGGTCGTTGAGGTACTTGGGGCCCAGGTCGTGGAGAGACTTGTGTGCGTGGGTGAGGAGCCTGAACGTGATTCTCTTGTTGACGGGGAGCCAGTGCAGGTCCCTCAGGTGGCCGGAGATGTGGCTGCGTCGGGGGATGTCCAGGATAAGTCGGGCGGAGGCGTTCTGGATGCGTTGGAGTCTTTTCTGTAGCTTGGCTGTGGTGCCGGCGTAGAGGGTGTTTCCGTAGTCCAGTCGGCTGGTGACGAGTGCCTGGGTGACCGTCTACCTGGTTTCGGTCGGGATCCATCGTAAGATCTTGCGGAGCAGGCGTAGGGTGTGAAAGCATGATGAGGAGACGGCGTTGACTTGTCTGGTCATCGAGAGGGAGGAGTCCAGGATGAAGCCCAGGTTGTGTGCGTGGTCTGTTGGCTTGGGAGTGGTGCCCAGGGAGGGGGGCCACCAGGAGTCGTCCCAGGCGGAGGGCAATGGTCCCAGGATGAAGACTTCCGTCTTGTCTGAGTTCAGTTTCAGGCAGCTGTTCTTCATCCACTCGGCGACGTCTTTCATCCCTTCGTGTAGGCTGGTTCTGGCGGTGTCGGGGTCTCTGGTGAGGGAGAGGGTGGGGCTGAGTGATGATCCTTGCGGTACGCCGCAGATGACTTCGGTGGCCTCGGATCGAAACGGGGGGAGGTGGACTCTCTGTGTTCTTCCTGCGAGGAACGAGATGATCCACTCCAGTGCCTTCTCTTGGATGCAGATGTTGCTGAGGCGTTGAACTAGGGTGCGGTGGCAGACAGTGTCGAACGCTGCAGAGAGGTCCAGGAGGATGAGTGCCGCTGTTTCCCCGTTGTCGAGCAGGGCTCGGATGTCGTCGGTGGCTGCGATGAGGGCGGTCTCAGTGCTGTGGTTGGCTCTGAAACCGGACTGCGAGGGGTCGAGGGATCCGTTTGTCTCGAGGAAGGCGGCAAGCTGTCTGTTGACTATCTTCTCGATGACTTTAGCAGGAAAAAGGAGGAGCGATATTGGGCGGAAGTTCTTGAGGTCGGTGGGGTCCACTGTTGGTTTCTTCAGTAGGGCACTGAGCTCGGCGTGCTTCCAGCTCTCCGGGAAGGTGGCGGTGTTGATAGAGGTGTTGATGATTTTCCGGAGTTGGGGTGTGATGGTGGAGTCGGCCTTGTTGAAGACGTGGTGGGGGCAGGGGTCGGTTGGAGATCCGGAGTGGATGGTGTTCATCGTGCGGGCTGTGTCTTCGGTGGTCACCGTGGTCCAGGTGCGGAGGGTGGCGGTGGGGGGCGTTGGTTCGACGGTTGGGTGCGTGGATGGCACGCCGAAGCTGTTGAGGATGTCGGCGATCTTGCGGTGGAAGAACGAGGCGAGGGAGTCGCAGAGATCTTGTGAAGGAGTGATGTCGTTGTTGCCGGTGCTGGGGTTGGAGAACTCCTTGATGATGCTGAAGAGTTCCTTGCTGTCGTGGGCGTTGTTGTCCAGTCGTTCCTTCAGTGATTTCTTCTTGGTGGTGCGGATAAGCTGGTGGTGCTTGCGGGTGGCGTGTTTGAGGGCGGTCATGTTGTCTGTGGTCTGGTCCCAGAGCCAGGCTTTCTCAAGGGTGCATCACAACCCCCTTTTCTGAATCGTTTTTGGCCACTACAGGTGTGGCAGGGTATGCTCAGACATGAGTCCCTTGCTCACTGCACCATCAGGATTCAAGCAAGCCGGGCCGATGACGGCTGAAATGCCAGAAACCGGTCCCCGGAAACTTGTTTCCTTTCCAGTAAAGAATTGGCTTGGTAGTTTGGTCTGCCCTGTTCCCATGATGCACTGGGCCAGGGCCAGACTAATTTGCATGTAGCCAGGTTCTGAACTGGGATGGTGCAGTGAGCTAAAAAACGGTGATGGATCAAGCCCTGATCTTTTGACTGGGTAGGAGTGTTCTGCTTAATTCAGATACTCTATCCATCACCACCCCCTTTTCTGAATCGTTTCTCAAGGGTGCGGCAGTTCTTCTTGGAGTCCTTGAGTTAGTCGGTGAACCAGGAGGCCTTCTTACTTCTGGGTCTGCTGGGAGGGTTCTTCAGTGGTGCGAGGTCATCGGCGCAGGCGGTCAGCCACTGCGTGAAGTTGCGGGCTGCTTCATTGGGGTCCGCTGTGCTGGCGGGTGGGTTCTGGCTGAGGGAGGTGGTGAGCTGGTCGGCTGTGATCTTGCTCCAGCTTCTGTGAGGAACCTGTTGCGGGCGGTGGTGGGTCATGGTTCTTCTGAAGCTGAAGTGGACGCAGCTGTGGTCGGTCCAGTGGCGTCCGGTGGAGTGGCTGAAGGTGATGTGCTTGCTGGATGAGAAGACGGGATCAAGCGTGTGGCCGGCATAGTGGGTTGGGGTGTTGACCAGTTGCTTGAGTCCGAGGTTGGCGAGGTTGTCCAGCAGGGCGGCGGTGTTGCGGTCCTTGTTGTTCTCCAGGTGGAAGTTGAGGTCCCCTAGGAGGATGTAGTCGGCGGAGGGGAGGGCGTGCGGGCTGATGAAGTCCGTGATGTCTTCGCTGAATTGTGTGCGTGGTCCCGGGGGTCTGTAGACGAGGGTGCCTCTGAGGGTCGTCTTTGGGTCAGTGTGTAGTTGGAAGTGGAGGTGCTCGGCGGCGGCGAGGGTGTCGTTGGAGTCGGTCGTGATGCGGATGGTGTTCTTGTGGACGATGGCGATGCCTCCTCCGGTCTGGTTGACGCGGTCCCTCCTGATGATCTTGGCGATGTCGGGGGCTGAGGAGACGTTCATCCAGGTTTCCGTGAGGAAGGCGATGTCTGGTGATGTTGTGTCGAGGAGGTTCCAGAGTTCCACGGCGTGTCAGTGGAAGGAGCGGCCTCTTCCTCTTATCCAAATAAAATATACAGTGCCAAATTCAGGAAATAATGTGTGGTTGCCGAAACGGGTAGGTCTGAAATGCCAATCCCAACATGGCGACACGCAGTTCACGCTCCACCGGGTAGCTCTTGGCATTCCGGTATAGAAGCAGCAAAACCTGCAACAACATCAGAATGGACTCCTCGCTGTTGACACTGTAGGTGAGTTCCATGCACATTGCCCAGCTCGTGCAGAGTTTCAAATAATAAGCGCGACTGTTTAACTGTGAACCGAATAACAAATTCAATTAACTGTATATAGTTACTCACTTGAAACATGGATACTGTTTCTTGCTTCGCCCAAAGCACTTCCACTGGAAACACTCTCTGGAAACATACCACGCCTGTGTTATCTGCCCTACAGCACTAACCTTGTTACTTAAAAGGCAGTGAAACACATTACTTGCACCATGTAAGCGTTACCAGGGTGTAAAGTCACAGTTAGTCACTAGTTGAAACGCCCAAGTAAACCAGGTATAATTCCTCCCTTCACACGTCGATGCAGATAAATCCCAAGAGCCAGTTGCTACTGCCAGAAGCTGTTTGTTTGGGACAACAGCAAGGCAGCAGGATGGCAGAAATGTTCACAGTTGTTCAAAAAACAGCAATAAAAGATACAATGAAAATCAAACGCCCTGTCTGCAGTAGTAGACGGTCAAACACTTGTCTGCTATCCACTGTTTATTTTAAATGTAATACTTCCCATAAGTGCCGGTTTCATTGAACACACGTCGTTGGTGCCAATCCCAAACACCATTCACTACTGGTAAAACATCTTAACAGTTGTTCCACGAGTGTTAGGCAAGGGCAACCCCTCCAAGGATTGCAGTAATCTCCACAGTAACTGCACTAGAATCTGCAGTAGAAAGTCAAATGAAAGTCAAACGCCCTGGTCAGCAGGCTGTCCTGTTGACAAAGGACACTGGTGGGGCTGACCAAAGCGTATTTATATTAATCCTTAATTCTACTTTAAATTCCTTACTTAGTTAAATCCTTAGTTCCAGTAGCAGGGTAATCCTTCAGCAACACGCAGGTTCTTTTAAATCGTCACCAGTGTTGTAAATAAAGTATCTTCAGTAGCAAGGTAATGTGTAGATATATATTGTAGATTTATTGATAAGTTAACAGAATCAGAAAGTTACTGGAAGATGTTAAGTCCATGTGATGCCCCACCAGGAGCAGCCTCAGCTTGCACACTCCAACTGACATTCCCAACCTCACCAGGCACCCATGCATTCCACAACATCATCAATCGTTCAACATTCCAGACATCTCCAAGCACACCAACACTGATTCTGGCTGAGCAGTAAGAAAGAGATACATAGGCAAGGGGAAAGGCAACAGTAGATCATAACATAGCCCTTACCCCTACCTCTGTCACAACCCTTAGCATACCCCAAATCTTACTCTAGCCATGCTCCTAACTTTCACCAACCTCTAAAAACCCTGACCCTTAATCTTACTCTTAGTTCAAACCTACCTCATATTTAGCAAAATAGAATGTTGTAAATGCCTTTATTACTTTGGAAACATAAGGATCTTCATTATCAATATTATTTGAAGTCTACAGTATTTGTTCCAGGGAATACCCAATATGTATCCCAGAAGATACTTCAAAAATACTACCAACTCCGATGAAAAAATGGAGGCAGGGCCAACCAAGATGGTTGACCTGGCATCTTCAATTAGGGCTTCCTGCACTCCCTGTGCAATCCTCTGTCATACAGTTGTCCCCCCTGAAGTCAAGCCACTGAATAAGGCCCCCTGTGTGATGGGCACACTTGCAAAGTGACTTGGACGGTGGAAACGGCCGTCTCAGCATGCAGCTACATCTAGGGCCTGCTGGTCCCCAGGATTGCGGCCGGGCTTGAGTGTAGCGGTTCTCAAATTCTGAGGGCACCGGCTGCCCTTGGGTACCTTGCATGGGGCCTAAGTAGAGAGGAGAATGCAGCACCAGAAGACAACTGCGCCAATCATTTTTGGTGCCTCCACACCCCATGACCACCTGCTCACTACCACTGGGCATAACTGCCCCTCATCTCTCCAATCATAAGTTATTGCTGTACACAGTGCCATCAACTCCCCTGAAGTCGGTGCCTCCTCCACAGGTCAGGGCACAGTGCGGCCACACCAGTCGCACTGTCCTAAAGCCGGGCCTGGAGATACGCAACCCGGTTTAGAGGTAAGTGCAGCGAGAGCCTGTGTGCTGCTACCGCCACAACTGGGAGGTGGACGGCAAGTGCTGACCCAGCACGCCCAGACCCATATAGCACATACAGCAAGAAGTACTACTGTGTGCAGACTGGTGTGACTGAATAGGAGAGTGGAGCCTTAGCTAGCACAGAGAGAGTACTTAGAGCCCATCGGCCTGAAGACATTACGTGGCAGCCCTTGGGGGGGGGGGGTCTGGCCACGCCTGACATACCGGCAGGGATACATGAGAGGGCACACACATCCAGGTCTCCCCCACAGAAGTGGAGTCCTGGAAATGGACCCTTGGGAGATGTGGCTGACGGTAAATTGACTGATGTACACCTGAATGATAACTACAGCCAACACACTGGACTGCCGGATAGCACGAACTCTAGGGCGAAGATTCCTCCTTGAATGTTCCCCATACCTACTAATGTTGCTGGCCTACCGACCTGCCAAAGGGGAAGGAGGGGGCAATACATAACATATCACATAGGGAGGAGGCTGGAAGTCTGAAGGAGAGGGAGTCCCCAGCGGAGGTAGAATACATCAGTTGATCATTGCGAAGGTTGACCCAGACATTGGGGAAGGACAACTGATCAATGCATTTGGGCAGTCTTCAAGCCCCAAGATTAGCCTGCACCATCCATGTTTCTGACACTCAGGGTAATTATGCCCTCTGATAGAACGTTTTGAATGCTGCAGCAAACTTTTTTATTTTTTTTATTTATGTATCAGTTTACATAATGCATACATAATACAACACATCAATCCAAAAGAGAGTTCCACGTCTGTACATTGTGCATGGTGACAAATTACATAATAGCGAGTCCATGTCTATTTCAATAGATAACGTATATTCAACAAGCATTCATGAAAAACAAAAGCTTGACAGTAATGTGCTGCCTAGTGAATACAAGAGAAAAGAGGAGAAATCTCGGCGTGGTGACATGAAAAGCAGGATCCTCCCCGGGGGAGAGGCGTAGGGGCGGTCGAAGCCATGGCAGACCGGGGTACCGGGAGCCAGCACCGGCGGCCGGCGGCAAGCACGGGAGGGGCAGCCCGGGTAGAGATTAGCTGTCAGCGCGGTGGAGGACAGGGTGGGCAAGGGCCGTCAGGTGCAGTTATCAGCAGCAGCCGCCGCGGGCTCAGGGCCAGCAGGGAGCACAGGGGAGGCAGCACTGCTAGAGGCGGTGCGGAAAAGGAGATAGGCAACCAGGGGGCCCCAAATGTCAACTGGGCGCGATCTGGCCGGCATCAAGTCCCAGAACTCAGACAGGAGCGTTTGACAACAGGAGGCGTCCTCCAGCCTGGCAGCGGTCTCAGGAGCGGGCCAGCGGCCCCAGCACATCGCTATTCGCCGCCTCGCAAGCACCAGGAGCATGGCGATCAGCCGGCGGGAAGCATCGGGACAGGATTTCACAAAACCAAGAAGACAAACGGAAGGATCTGGACGCACCTTCGAGCCAGTAATGGCAGAAATAATGGAACAGACCTCTATCCAGAACCCCTGCACCTTAGGACAAAGCCAGGACAGGTGCGCAAAGTCCGCGGCCGGCGCCGAACAGCGCCTGCAAGAGTCCTCTGGGCATAGCCCCAAGCGGTGAAGATGTACCAGTGTGCGATAGAACCTGTGTAAAAATGTAAAGTGGATCAAGCGAAGCCGATAATTGGGGGACAGTTTAGTGGTCTGGTTACAGCAGTAAAGCCAATCGGCGTCCGAAATCTCCACACCGAGGTCCACGCTCCAAGCGTCGCGCGCACGAGACGAGGAGACACTAGAGGTCAGCAAAGTAAGGGCGCACAATCTGGTAACAAGTTTTCGTGGGGAGGCCGAAGTGTATACGTAATCTAATGCCGGGAAAGTAGGCGGGGGTGCGGGAAGGTTGGGTGCAGTTTCCGACAGGTGGCGTGCAGCTGATAAAAAAGGAGTGTGTCCATCAGGGACGGGGACTCCGGAAGGGGATAGAAGGAGTCGTCTGGGTATAGATCCGCAACGGTCTTAAGGCCTCGAGATGCCGCATGGCTAGACATAGCAGAGGACTGCAGGGGCGGAAAGTCCGGGTGGTCAACAATGGGTACGGCATAGGCGGATAGCAGAGGGAGACCAGCTAGGCGGCTCAGCTGTGACCATGCCCAACGCAGTGTCTCCACAGTATTCACTTCCACCCGGGGTCGAACAGCAGGTGCGAATAGGGCAGTGGACAGGGGCCAGGGGAAGACCACATCTGATTCCACTGCGACATGGGGTTGGTAGGGGGTGGGATGCAACCAGAAGTGGAGGAAGCTGGCTTGAGCGCAAAGGGCATATTTTCTGAAATCCGGGGCCCCAAGACCACCCATCGAGATAGGAAGTGTCAGAATTTCATACGTGATTCGGGGGTGCCGCCCGGCCCATACCAACGACACCGCCAACGAGCGCAGTCGACGGAGGAAATAAGCTGTCAGCTGTTATTTTCCAATAGGTATATTGGAAAATAAATAGAGAAATTTAGGGAGGACTACCATCTTGGCAATAGCAACCAGGCCCGCCAGAGATAGCGGTATCCGGCTCCATTGAGGGATCTTGGACTCAAACCAATCCACCGCGCGACCAAAGTTAGAGCGCCAAAGCTCGTCCGGGTTCCTGTTCAACCAAATCCCTAGATAACGCGTGGGGCCGGAAGGCCACTCAAAGGGATAATCAGGCGCGAACGGTAGGGTGGCGTCAGTTAGGGGAAAAAGCACAGATTTATTCCAGTTGATCTGGACGCCAGAGAGTCCACCGAATCGAATGACCTCTCGCACCAGGGGGCTAACGTTGTCCTGAGGGTGGCAAACATAAAGAGTGACATCATCCGCGTACATGGATACCAGGAGGGAGCGAGATGAAAAGCCGATGCCCCTGTAGGTGTGGTGCTGCTGCAGCCGGGCAGCTAGGAGTTCCATTGCGATCGCGAAAAGCATGGGTGACAAAGGACACCCCTGGCTTGTTGCGCGGGATATGGCGATGGGATCAGACACCAGTCCGTTTATGCGGAGCCGGGCCGTGGGATTAGAATATAGAAGACGAATATTCTGCAAGCAATGGGCACCGAAGCCCATGCGCGATAAAACATAGAATAAGAACGGTCTCTCCAGGGTATCAAACGCCTTTGTGGCGTCGAGCAATGCCGCCACGGCTGGGAGCTCAGGGTTAATTTGGTGGAGAACGGAGGTTGTGTGAGGTGGCCCTGCCGGGAATAAAGCCAGATTGATCCGGTAGGGCGATAGTGGGCATTAAAATTAAAAGACGAGAGGCAATTATTTTGGCGAAGATCTTGTTGTCTATATTAATAAGGCAAAGGGGGCGATACGAATCGCATCGATCCGCCGGCTTATCAGGCTTGAGTAGGAGGGTCAGCGAGGCCTCGCAAAGGGATGGTGGGAACGTGCCCGTCTCTAAGGATTCGTTGTACATGGCGGCCAGATGAGGAACTAGAGGATCGGCAAATGACTTATAAAAGGAAGCTGGCAGACCATCGAGGCCCGGTGCCTTATCACTCGGGAGGCTGTTTATAGCCGCCAGTATCCTCCTTCGAAAAAGGCTCATCAAGGAATTTCCGATGATGATCCGCCAACCAAACCAGGGCAATGGGCTCAAAGTATTGGTCAAAGTCCACCGAGGTGGGGGGGAGGGCCGGCGGAGTAAAGATCAGAGTAGAATGCGGCGAACCGGGCGCAAATCTCCCCAGTGGATGTGGTGCGATCCGGACCGCCATCACAGAGGGCGGTGAAATAGGAAGCAGCTCGAGGAGGGTTGGCAAGGGTGCGCACTGGGCGGTCCCCCTCCCCGAATCGACGTGCCCGACCCTCTCTGCCCAAGAAGAAGAGTTTGCGGCCAGCTTCGTCAGAAAATTCAGTATGTTTCTGGCGCAGGAGCGCCAGCACATCAGGACCAGGATTCAATAGCAGAGCAGCATCAAGGTCACGTATCTCTCCCTCCAGTCTAGCTAGTGTAGACCGGATAGACCGGACAACACCCGATTGTTTAGATATGCATTCCCCCGGTATGTATGCTTTGAAACTCTCCCAGAGGACGAAGCGGAGTCCACTGATCCCACGTTGAGCTCGAAAATTGTAGTAATGGAGGACTGAATTTCGTCGCAGAATACGGTGTCCCTGAGGGCGCTGGGAGAAAGGCGCCAGGAGGAGGCCCGGCATTGAGAGAAGGGGGGTTTGATGGTAAGTTGAACCGGCGCATGATCCGATAGGGTTCGGGCCATGTGAGTGGCATCGACCGTCCAAGACAAAACATCAGGTGAAGTAATCCAAAGGTCAATTCTCGACCAGCAGCCACGCGCACACAAGTCCCCTCGCGGGCCTCCGGGCGGAGATGACGTCAAACGTCGAAGAGCGAATTAAGATAGAGGCCAGGGCACTAGTAGCACGCGGGTGGAACCGGTGGGCCCCCGAGCGGTCCAGCGCGGCGGAAAAAGCTATATTAAAATCCCCACCCCAGATCACCGCAGCAGGGCCACAGGAGGAGATCAGATGCCACACTTGATGAAATAAATTAGGGTCATCAGAGTTCGGGCCATAGACCGCAGCGATTGTAACCGGCTGAGCATATAAGAGGCCGTCCAAAACAACTTATCTACCCTCTGGATCAATTAGGGCATTGGAGGTCTGCCAGGGGAGACCTCGGCGCAGCAAGATTGAGACACCCCTGGCGTAGGAGGAATAAGTAGAGGAATGAGCCTCCCCCAGTAGCGTGCATGCAGCCTGGAGACCGAGCTGGGGAGCAGGTGAGTCTCCTGCAATAAGCAAATATCCACACAGTGGCGCTGCAGGTGGGCATGGGTCAGGCGGGCTTTACGGAAGTCATTAAGGCCACGGACATTCCAAGTCCAGCACGTTAAATTAGCCATTTAGGGTAGAGACAGGGACAGTGGAGCACGGAAGAGACCGTCAGGCAGTCCATCGTGTCCCACCCCCCAATCCCGCAGGAGGGAGGGGGGACCCCTCGGGGCAAGGAAAACAGGTGGCGGCCCGAGGGATGCCGTATCCAGATCGGGGAGGGCAGACGCTTGCGCCAGGTAGCAAGAGGAACGGTGGTACGATAGTTACACTGCCGTGACACAGCCGATAGGGGGAGGCGGGCATACAGAGGCAGCAGAAGACAAGCGCTAGGGCTGAAGAGACGCACTCCATCACTGAGGTAATAAGACAGGGTCGCAGCCAGGGCGCATTGCTTGGGGTGGGATAGGCATGGCTAAGCAAGTTCAAAGAGGCAGCAAGTAACTCGCCGGGCACAGGAATGAAGAAGATCAGACGTGGCTCAATATAAGCATTGGAGCATACAAAGAAAGAAAACCAGTTACAAGATAACAAAGCAACAACACCACAACATCATGTGGAGAACTCCCCCACCCCCACCCCACCAGGAAACCCACCCACCCCCCACAGTACAAAACTACCCTTGTCCCCCCCCACCGCCCACTCCAACCCCCAATCAGGTTGAGACACCCCCCCCACCCCGCCCCTGGAACCCCATCTTGGACAGGGAAGCAAAATCAGAGCGTTGGGAATCATCCCTGGTAGGGCATGGCGTGTCTCGGCGAACACCCCCGCGGTAAGGCAGGGTGGCCAAGCTCAAGAAGAACAGCAGCCTATGTAACTAACAACATGAAGGCAGAAAGTCCACTTCGCACAGGCACCGCAGACATCGCTAAACATGACGCCTAGCTGTCAAGGAGAAGAAACAGCGAGCATACCAGGCTGCGCACAACAATGGCCAACCATCTGCCAGTACATTAGATACATTGCAATAATATGGGGAAGGCCCCTCAAGCAGCAGAGATGAGCAAGAAATGGGGGAAAAACGCTGCCCAACCCCGGTCAGCAGAGTAAGAACAGGAGACAACAACAATAATGGAAAACATACAGTAGTCTGCACAACACTTCAGTCATTGTCACTCAGCTGGTTGGTGGCCTCACGTGAAGAGCCGGCAGGAGAGTGTCTGGACTCCCTGTCCAGATGTTTGGCGAATGCCAGAGCCTCCCTCGGGTCTGGGAAGACCAACGTCTTAGTACCTTGGCGAACCCTCAGCTTCGCCGGATAGGCCAGCTAGTAGGACACCTCGTGCTTCTGGAGGATTTTCTTGGCCGGGAGGAATTCTCTTCTCACAGCTGCACTGACATGGTGTAGTCCGGATAGAGTGAAAGAGTGTTACCCTGGTGAGTAATAGTGCCCCTGTCTCTGGCCGCCCGGAGGATGGCATCCCGGTCACGGAAATTCAATATTTTGGCCACGATGGGGCGCGGGGGCATACCAGGACGAGGACACGGTCCCAGCGAACGATGCACCCGCTCCACCACAAAGAAGGATAAGAGGACGTCACCAAACAGCTCTCTAAGGAGATTCTCAATGTAGTCCTCCATCTTAGGGATATTTGTGGACTCCGTCAGGCCCAACAGGCGTAGGTTGCTCCGGCGGGAGCGAGCTTCCAGGTCCTCGTTCTTTTCAAGGATGACCGCAAGAAGTTTGTCCGTCTGGAGCAGCTTCCGTCTGTCCTGTGTGGCGGCGTCCTCAGCGTCCGACACCCGAGTTTCGACGTGGAGAAGTCGGTTGTCATGCGAGTCCACCCGGGCCTTCACGGTGCCGAGACGAGCCGAAAGCTGCTCCAGCTGAGAGGCGATACCAGTGACTGCAGATTTCACCTCCAGCATGATTACTTTAAGATCGTCCTCACGTCCCAGGGGAGCATCCAACGCCCACCAGAGTCCGTTGACTCGGGCCCGCGCCCTCCTGACGGGAAGATTCACGCAAGTCAAAAGCAATTTTGGGTTGTTTAGGATTCGACCTACCCATGGCAAGGCCAGGCACCGTAAAGCCGCTGGGCGACAGCAGGGGTAACAGAGCCCAGGACGGGGCTCGAGGTGCGAGGCGCAGAGGAACTACAGCCAGGGAATCCAGGGAGCAGACTAGGCCATCCAGTAACAGCGCACGCAGAGCCGCGGATCTACACCGCCAAAGCAGGACAGAGTGAGTTCGGCGAGGTCACACCCCAAAGGCCAACAGTTGCAGCGGGCCCACCGGGCTGGCTCAGAAGGCGCAGGCAGGAGCACCGAAGGCAGACCAAAAGGGGGCAGGGAGTGTCCCCAGGAATGCTATGACACCACTCCTCGCAGGCTCAACACACAGGAGGATCTTCAACAGATTCCGGGAGGGCCAAAGCAGGACATCGGCACCAGGCACAGCTTTCAGAACAGGCCCCTCAGTCACTCCAGCAGGGGCAGGGGCTCACTCAAAAGCGCGAGGGGCCCACTGGGCAATCAGGTAGCAGCAGCAGGCTGAGGCAGCAAAGGAGGCACATAGTCTAAGGCGGCACCCGGTAGGGGTGGATGGACGTGAAATGGCCGCGGGGCCAGAGAGCCAGGCATAGGTGGACGGGGCCCAGTGACAACTACAAGGCCCCAGTACAAGCGCCGATCCAGGCATCAACTTCAGGCAGGGTAAACCGGTGCCAGGCGGGGCTCCACCACACTACGCTTCAGGATTAGCGTGGATGCTTATCGGAGCTACGGCCGAGGAGGTCCTTCCCAGGGGCCCGACAGCCACCGGAGCCGCCGCCCCGGCTGGGAATGCGCACGGGAGCCCCAGCCGCTCACAGCCCGCTAGGGCAGGGCCCCCTGCCCAGCCCAACTGCAGCACGCAAGGCCCCGTGGCTGAAGCCCCACGGAGGCGGGGAAAGGCAGGGGAGGGCGCGACAGTCTCTGCAGCTCCATGAATCCGCCCAGGCCGACGCACCGGATAAAAGCTGGCACCAGGCTCCCGAACGGCCGCAGACCCACAGACGCAGCCCGGGCCACAAACAACCTGCCGCCCGTCCACAGCCGACCCGCCCCCCGGGGCGCCACTCACCGGAGAAGAAGTGGTGCTCCGCCGTGGGCGTCTCCCCCGCCCCGCGGCATCCGAACAGGCCTCCCTGGAATGGCACCGCAGGACACAAGGCCTGGACCAAGCTCCGGCCTGGCCCTCAGCCCCAGGAACTCGCAAGAGGCCACACAAACACCAGCCGGCACCGGAGATCCGCCCGGTCAGGTAGGCAGTGCGGGAAGCAGACTAGGATGTTTCAGGCTGCAGGATTGTAATGGATAAAGAGCTTGGACGGCAGAGCCCACTCAAGGTGCGGCCATCTTGCAGCCAGCCAAGACAGGCCCCCCAATGCTGCAGCAAACTTAAATGGATTAATACACAGAAGGAGATGAAGGAAGCAAATGGAAGATGCAGTAGCGAAATAATCAGCCGCCATAATTTCCATTAGAATCATCTCGCGCTCAGATCTGAATGGCGATGGAGCGCTCGAGGCAGACACTAGAACACAAAATGGACACAAAAGTATTGAGCTACTGGGGTCTGACCTCCACAAAGTGAATGACCGTTCTCTGGCCATATAACAACATGTGGTTGAAGTGACATGGTGGAAGACCTGTGCTCTTAAGGACCGAACAATATATCTTGATGAGCTGCCTGAAGATGCAGAGGGTAGGTCCAGGAGGTTCTACCTACTCTTTGTGGGCATCCCGGAATGGATTGATGGACACACCGCTGAATTGTTTCTTGAAAACTGGCTCAAAGGCATAATGGACCCTGACAAACTCTCCCCATGTTTGTTGTTGAAAGAGCAAATAGGGCTCTGATCGCCAGACTGCCCTGGGGGCACCTCCAAGAGCTATTATAGCTTGAATACTCCACTATAGGGACACAGATAGTATCCTGAAATGGGCCAGAAGCCAGGGGGACCCCAAGTTTTTCAGCTACATTATCTGCCTTTTCCCTGACATAACAAAGATGGTGCTCAGAGAAAGTCGTACGGAGGTGAAGCTGAGAAAACCTGACATCCGATACATGCTCCATTTCCTGAAATGTTGTGAATAATCTACAAGGGATGGACACATTTCTTCACAAACTCAGAGAATGTGTGGGATGAGCTTGAAAGTTTTGTCATAGCAGGGACACCTAAGAAGTTTGGACACAAAGAGTGCAAATCAAGGAGCTGCAGCAGACCCGGTGGCTCAACTGAAAGTAAAGATGGGGTATGACAGTGGCGCGTTCCACTGCCTGGGTCAATGCCCAGCAGGAAGGCACTCTTGAACTGGAAAATGCCATGGAGCATTCTCCTTCTGGTAGTCTTGGGCAGAGTGGAGGGAAGCGTCCCCTTGCATGTGCCCTTGCGTCCTTAGACATGCCATGCCTAACTGGGGCTGTCACTATTGTGTGAGACTGTTAAATGAAGACTACCCTGGACTGCAGAAACTATGACTGGGTACAGTACTGATATGGAACACTGAGTCTGAATGTATGACGTTACAAAGCATACATTCACAACGCATACCATTACAACGAAACTTTTACAACGCAGGATCCGTTACAACGCATGCCATTACAACGCATGCCATTACAACGCAGATGCTATTACAACGCATGCCATTACAAGGTAAGTATTTTTTTTATTTTAATTAATGGAAATGTAATAGTAGTGTAAATGTTGGATAGTGTAGGGGTTAAAATTACTATTCTAACTTCAGGGGGGTGTAATAGTAGGGTAAGTGTTGGATAGTTTAGGGGTTAAAATTACTATTCTAACTCCAGGGGGTGTAATAGTAGGGTAAGTGTTGGATAGTGTAGGTGTTAAAATTAAATTAAATACGTACCCATACTTACGTTGTAATGGCATACGTTTTAATGGCATGCGTTATAATGGATCCTGCGTTGTAAAAGTTTCATTGTAATGGTAGTGCGTTGTGAAAGTTGCGTTGTAATGGCTGTTTCCCCTGAGTCTAGCATGCAACAAGTAGTGTCTAAGAGGCTATAAGGTGGACACCAGGAAGATGTACTTTAAAAGTGTTAGGGGCGTTACACAACAGGTACTACTAACTTGCAGGAGTGGAATGTTAGTCCTGCTGGACGATGGACTTGAGCAGAGTTAATTTTGTAAAGACTGGCTGTACTAGAAGTAGTGAATAGAGATGATAGAGGGGCCTCAGTCTCCCCAAACGCTGATGATTGATTGGTTCGCAGGGCAAAGGCATCAGACCGTTCCCCCCTGCTCTGAGATATACCTAATGGAAGTGACAGTAGTTTCCCCCTGAGGGACTATTTAGTTTACACTTAACTTTCTTATTCAAAGTATTACGAGAACGTGCCTGGTTATATGTTTGTGGGGTAGTTACCCTAGCGGATTGGAATGGTTGTTTGTTAACTCATGCACGTGGAGCTATGTGCCAACACACACCTGTGTGCCATATTGCAAGAGTGTGTGCCTTCTCTGACGAATAGATTTAGAACTGAAAGGGTTCTTTCTACTACAAAAACTATGCTTTAAGGGTTTTCCTACTTTGTATGTGTGCTGTACGATGCAGAACACATACAAAGTTGGAAAAACAAGGAAAATTAAAACATTCCATCTCTTTACACCTGCCTCGAGGTTACATGCAATTTTGTCCAAATTCCTCTCTTACAATGTTTGTAGATAGGGCTGTGCATCAAACTCATGAGTGGTTGCATCCGAACACCTCTACACTACCCATTGAACGCCCCCTTGACGCAAAAGTATGCAAAGCAGAGCATAGTGCAACTTTATGTTACTTTAACATACCATACAACTCAAATCCAGGCTTGCAATAGGTAATAAATCCCATCCTAACACTTTGTGCTCGGTTTGTGTCCCGAAAGTGACCCAAACGTGGCGCAAAGCATTAGTAAACCTGGGCCTGAGTGTCAGTAAGTATGAGTAAGGGACAGTAAAATTAAGAGTGAATGCAATGGAGTGAGTGAGAATGAATAAGAACAAGTCTAAGGGAATGTGAGTGTATGAATGAGAATGAATGAATGATAGTGAGTGAGAGAATGAGTGTGAGTGAGTGAATGTGAGTATGAGCGAGAATGTGATGTGATGCTTGCAAGTTTGTAGTTTGCTCTGCTATCCTGAAGGTAAATATTGTCTCATAGAGATACCCGGGCAAACGACTGATGCTGGCATACTTGCAGACATTCTTTTTTTAATTTTTATTTTTAAAAGATAATTTATTGAATATCAAAATACAACATAATAGCAATAGAATATATTATCTTTATTAAATATCAAAATACAACATAATAGCAATAAAATATATTATCTAAATATAAAATAGTGCACAAATATCATAAACGGGGAAAGAAACAGAAAAAGGAGGGGGGAGGGGTGGGGGAAGGGAAGAATATATCAAATGATACAACAGAACTTTGCATTTAAAATGTAACAGTTGGTATATATTAAGTTCTCTAATAAAAACGTATAAAATAACCAAGAGATAAAACACAATAGATAATAAACAATCATTATTAACTTCAAGGAGGTTTGGGTACTTCTTCGTTGCAAGGGGTATGTAAAGGTAAGGACTGAGCAGACATGTTCAAGAAATTAGTAATGGGTAACCATAATAAATCTCGTTTAATAGCAAGCGTAATGAGATAAACGTAAGCCCTGTCTAAACTGTGATTATAACAAACTCCGTACCACCAGGCTTGGAAAGAGACATTCGAGACATTCTTCCATGACTTAGTCATTTGTTGGAATGCTACAGCTTTAAGTAAGTCAACAATGGGTGTGTTAATAGTGGAGGAGGACCATATCTCTGAAAGACTACCTAGAAAAATATGTGAAAAAGTAAAGGGGAAGAGTGTAGAATTTTTTTTATTAATTTGTTGCCACACTCAGACCCAAAAATCATGGATTGTTGGACCAGTAAGCATATGTTTAACAGGACCAGCAGGTAGAGGGAATTGAGGGATCAATTTTATGTAATTTGGCAAGAGTGATCAAAAGTGTATTGTATATAAAAAATAATGTTTGCTGCTCTAGAGGATTTCCTTATTTTGGACCAAATCTTGTGCCAGGGTTAAAATAGATAACGATTACTCTAAGTCCGATTCCCAGTCACTTTCTACTTTAGGTTTATCTCGGGTATTAGAGGTATCTTGTAATTTTTTATAAATTTCGGATGCGTAGAATGAAGAAATTAAAAAAGGGAGAGTGAGAGCAGAAGATTTGACATGTGTGATGAAAGTGTAAGGGCAGCTGTACTCAATAACCTATATTTGGGATAAAAGGATAGTGGTAGAGAAAAGTAGGATTGAAGTACAGAGGAGGGGGTACAGGTACCCTCCTGAAAAAGTTGGTGAGTCCAATTAAGACCGGGATCCTTCCACTCTTTCCAAAAAAGAGTCTTATTTCTGATTTTAATAAGTGGGTTATACCAATTAGGAGATTGTAAGAATCGTAAGCGATCATCTAGACCATCCAGGAAAAGAGGTAGAAAGGCTTTGCAGGAATTTTTAAGAGTGGCGAGGGAAAATTTCTTTGGAATATGGGATAATGATACAAATTCTTCAAAGGTGAAAGGATGAATGAAAGAGGATTCAATCTCTACCCACAGTGGTTGAGAGGTGAGTTCAGACATATGCTGAGATAACATGTAAATGTGGAAGAAAAAATGAAGTGTGATATGAGGAGAAATCTGGAAAATTAACTCCACCCAAATGTTTAGGACATTTAAGTTTGGAAAAGGACATCCTAGATTTTTTGTTTTGCCATATACTTTTGATAGAAAAGAGTGGCTATTTTTATAGCAGGATTTAGGGATATTAACTGGGAGGTTAGAGAGGAAAAATAAAATTATTGGGACTAACATAATTTTAATAGAGTCCAATCTACCCCACCAAGATAAGAACAAGGGATGCCAACGAGTTGTAGACTTATTTAGAGTTGTTTGTAGATCTTTTATATTTAATGTTACAGTATCTTTAATCGAGGGTGTGGACCATAATCCTAAGTATTTGATCTTGGTCGAACTCCAATGAAAAGAGGAAGCCAAGAAGTCAGCATGAAAACAAAACTTATTTAGAGGGAGAATTTCACATTTATCAACATTAAGTTTGTAACATGATACCAACGCAAAATCTGAAACGTCTGATAGAAAGGTTGGAATAGAAGTTTAAGGGTTAGAAAATAATAAAAGAATATCGTCTGCATAAGCAGAAAGTTTCAGATGTTTATCTCCATATGGAAAACCAGTAATATCTTTATTCATTCAAATTTTTGTTAGAAAAGGTTCTAATGCTAAAGTAAAGAGAAGAGGAGAGAGAGGACATCCTTGTCTGACACCTCTGAGGAGAGGAAACGAAGAAGAAAAAAGGCCATTGGCTAAGATAAAGGATCTAGGAAAGGAATACAATAATGAGATATAAAAAAGAAATTTCGGACCAAAACCAAACCAAACAAGAGTTGAGATTATAAATTGCCAATTAACCCTGTCAAATGCTTTTTCAGCATCTAATGCAGCTAATGAATGTTTATAAGAGTGGGACTTATTAAGAACATTAATGTTAAGAACATTAAAAAAGAGACGGGTTTTGTCAGAAAGGTGACGGCCCTTGATGAAACCGCATTGTTCTTTACCGATTAATTTTGGTAAAATTTTACCCAAAGGGAGCGCGAGAATTTTCGCAAATATCTCATAGTCCAGGTTGAATAAAAAAAATAGGTCTATAATTTTTACATAAAGTATGATCTTTATTTTCTTTGGGAAGAAGACAAATCAAAGCTTCCTGAAAGGAGCCTTCAGATTTCTTAGATGCTATAAAAAATGAAAATAATTGGTGAAGTTTGGGAACAAGTAGATTGGAAAAATTTGATTAGAATTCTATTGTGAAGCCATCTGGCCCTGGGGCTTTTCCTTTTTTAAGTACCTGGATAGACTCCAGAATATCTTTAGGGTGTATATCAGTAACTAAGGAAGAGAAATCTACTTCTGGCAAGGAAGGTGAGAGGATGGAGGACAAATAATGATTAATGTCAGATAATAGAGGGGGGAATTCCAGGGTATAAAGTTTTTGATAATAGTCAGTGAATTCTGTCAGAATATCCTTGTCTTTATGGATTGTAATGTTAGACGAGATTACAATAGATTCAATTTTTGTGCGTTCTTTTTTAACTTTGAGATAATTGCCAAGAAGGTTGCCAGCTTTATTTTGTGCGCTGTAATATTTAGCACTAGATTTAAGTAGATATAAATTTGCAGATTCCGTGGAAAGTTTATTGAAAGAGAACTTGGCCTTAAGAAGTTTATCCAAGTCAGATTGATTCTTAGTTAAGTAATAAGAATGCTCCAATTGTTAAATTTGTGTATTAAGTAATTGTATGTATTGAGAGGCTGTGCGTCTTTTTTGGGCAAGAAATGAAATAATGAAATCTCTAGAGTCAGCTTTAAAAGTGTCCCATAACAGTTGAGGGGATATCTGAGGAGACTCATTGTCTGTAAAAAACAGGGATGCAAAATCAAGGAAAGCTGATGTGAATTTGGAATCCTCCACCTCATAGTACCCTTTATGGGGGGAGTAAGTCTAGACTTAAGGAAACCGGAGCATGATCAGAGATTAAAATAGAGCCTACGTCAGAGTGGATAATGTGCAGACATTCTTAGCATGACAAACACCTGTGACAAAATGCTGGCCCTGGCACACTGGAAGAACTTCTTAGCGTAAGTGCACCAATTGTAAAATACTGACACTTGCTTGATATAGATAATTCATGGCATATAGGGCACCAGTTGAAAATACTAACATACTTGAGGAAGTTATTGCCATGTGGAATGCTGGTACTAGCACAGATAATAATTGGCATAAAGATGGACAACCTGGCATATGATAAGGTAGCAAAATGCAAGCCCTGACATACTGAGGTAATTTTTTTAATAAGGGTCACCTATAGTGTAAGGTTCTAAAATTCTGGCAGTAGCATATTTTATGTCATTTTTGATCTAAGGGGGCACCCATGGAATGTAGAGACACCTATGACAAAATGCTGTCCCTGGCACAATGAAGGGTAATTTTTGTTTTATGGGCCACCCATATTACATTTTGAAAAAAATGGGATCAACTCCTGGGGATCGCCAGGTTCCATTGGAATGACACACCATGAAAGGATTTACATATTTATGATTGCCCTTTCAGCCCTTTTGGTATTTTAGCAAACTTATGTGAAAATTGTTCTTTAAAATGCACAATTTTGCCCCATTCTTTTGGAATTTTTCTTGGGGGCGGGTGAAACAATCTAAAATGTTGTCTGGCTCATTCACTTTGCTAGCTCACTACAATTTAGGGGAAGTATAATGCTCTAGATTGTTTAAAGGTCAAGTCAGCATCAAAATATAGGTGGTATCTAAAATAGTCATTTGTTTGTTTTACCCTGTTATAGTAATCATGCTGTTATTATGAAGCCTCTGCTATGTAAAATGTAGAGATATTATGGTCATGGGGCATGGCTTCCTGGAAAGAAACTGGGTCAAGGGTCATGTGCTGTCACTTCTTGTGGTCTCATTAAGGTCAAAGTTTATGTGATGTTACTTCCCCTAACCCAGGCATTTTGGTGAATCAATGTCCTAGAATCCATGTCAGTTCAACTCCTTCCAACATAAATCATTTTCACTACTTACTTTCTTAGTATGCTGTCTGGTCCAAACAATGTATCTGTGCCCAACAAACCAAACCCTAACCGGTTGCATGACAGCATGCATGTTTAGTCCACGCATGCCTCTACCACGCAGCCCAAACCACAAATGCTTCTTAACCATGCATTCCTTTACCATGCATGCCTTCACCACGAAATTTCGTGGTATAGGCATGAATTGGTATGTGTGGCTAAGGTCGCAACTACCACTGCCCCACTACCTCCTGTGCTGGCCCTTAAACTACCTCAACCCCTTCCACTGCCGTAAAACATACCCCGACCCCCCATCCCTAAAAACTACCCCATCTGCCCATTCCCCTCCCACTACTCTAAGGCCTAAAACCCTACCTATTTACGTTCCCTACCCCGCCCCCATGCTGTCCCCTTAACTACCCCAACCCCTTTCACTGCCCTAAAACCTACCCCCAACAGCCCTAAAAACTACGCCATCTACCCATCCCGCTCCCACTGCCCTAAGGCCTTAAACCCTGCACCTTTACATACACTACCCCGACACACTCCCTATGCTGTTCCTTAAACTACCCCAACTGCTCACACTACCCTAAAACCTACCCCGACCCCCACACCTGTCCTAAAAACTAACCCCACTACCCATTCCCCTTCCTCTGCCCTAAGGTCTAAAACCCTGCCCCTTTACATACACTACCCTGCCCCCACCCCCACGCTGTCCCTTAATCTACTTCAACCCCTTCCACTGCCCTAAAACAAACCTGACCCCCCCCCCCCACCATCAGCCCTAAAAACGAATCCAACTACCCATTCCCCTCTCACAACCCTAAGGCCTAAAACCCTGCCTCATAGGTTAGACTACCCTGTCACCCCTGCGCGGTCCCTTAAACAACCCCAACTCCTTCCACTGCCCTAAAACCTACCCTGACCCCCTCCAAGCGCCAAAAACTACCCCAACCCCCTACCAGCCCTAAAAACTACCCCGGCCCCCTCCCAGCCCTAAAAACTACACCCCCAGCCCCACTTACCTCACTGTGGCTTCTTTCTGCTTCCGTCTTTCAGTAGCTAGACCACGCACTGCCTTAATCACACATATGTGTGGTTACGGCATATGCGTGGTTAAGTCAAATGTGGTAGGGCTTGTGTAGTCGGAACACGTGTGGTTCAGACTGCGGTATTCTGACTGTTTCCCAACCCTAACCATCTTGCACATACACTGGCATACAAGAACAAGGAACACAGAGGTAG
The DNA here is from genome assembly GCF_964261635.1 of Lissotriton helveticus. Lineage (NCBI taxonomy): Eukaryota > Metazoa > Chordata > Amphibia > Caudata > Salamandridae > Lissotriton > Lissotriton helveticus. Next base: position 103,714,936 of record NC_136063.1, read on the forward strand.
ACAAACATATATAAATATAAAGAGTTCAATGATTGGGCATTAGGAAACTACATCATACCAACATCTCAATTTTGAAAGGAGGACAATTATAGGTTTGAATACAATCTGGGCTACTAATGTAGCACAACACTACCAAAACCTAAAATGAGGTACGAAAAAAGGTTTGTCTGCAGTAATGAAGTTTAAAATGTATTAGAAAGGCCTGTGAAACACACATTTCTGGTCACATGCAAATTAATAGAAAACTAGATATGGATTAAAATTAAGAAGTAAAGCATTATGTGTTTGGTTACTAACAAAAAGCAGGCTATAAACACAGCTCAATACCACTAAACATCACCAACAACAATAGTGATTCTGTTGACTGTTGGAAAGCAAAGGTGTTCTATTTCCTCTTCAAATAAACAACAGAGTAATTGAAAATGATACTTTATTTCACACTAAGGACTTACCCGAGCTTCGTTGATGACCCTCATGATGGAAGAATAAATGTTTGTCTGCAGTAATGAAGTTTAAAATTTATTAGAAAGGCCTGTGAAACACACATTTCTGGTCAAATGAAAATTAATAGAAAACTAGATAAGAAGTAAAATTAAGAAGTAAAGCATTATGTGTTTCTGCTGACTGTTGGAAAGCAAAGGAGTTCTATTTTCTCTTCAATGAAACAACAGAATAATTGAAAATGATACTTCATTTCACACTAAGGAATTACCTGAACTTCCTCGATGGACGTCATGATGGAAGAAAAAACGTTTGTTTGCAGTAATGAAGTTTAAAATGTATTAGAAAGGACTGTGAAACACACATTTCTGGTCACATGCAAATTAATAGAAAACTAGATAAGAAGTAAAGCATTATGTGATTGGTTACTAACAAAAAGCAGGTTATAAATACAGCTCAATACCACTAAACATCAGCAACAACAATAGTGATTCTGTTGATTGTTGGAAAGCAAAGGAGTTTTATTTCCTCTTCAAAGAAACAACAGAGTAATTGAAAATTATACTTTATTTCACACTAAGGACTTACCTGAGCTTCGATGGCCCTCACAAAATGCCCATCCTGTAGTAGAAACAAAAGAAGGACTTTTGTTATTTCAATAAACAGAAGAGGAAAGATTAAGAGAAAGAGAAGAAGGACAGGAAAGACTACAAAACAGGACAACAAAAGAGAAGGAGGATTGTGAAGGAACTGGATGTGAGGAAGAGGATCGGACATGAGACAGGGAAAGAGCACTCAGAGGGACCCAGTAGGAGAAATGATTCTTCTTCGCCTGGACAAGTGAAGGACACAGCAACCCACCTTCCCACTAGGGTGACCAACCATCCGTAAATTTCACGGAAAGTCCGTAATTTGTCCCTCACGTCCGTTATCCGTGAGGAACGTTTTTACGGATGCCTTTTGTCCATAATTTTGGGCCTTGCAGGGAGCAGAGCTGTTCCCCTGTGAGAAGCCTCAGCTCCCTAATGGGGCCGACTTGTACTCATCCTTGGGCACAAGAGCAGTCCCACCTACCCTTTGTCATTCTGTAAGCGGCTGATTGTCACATACAGAATGACAATGGGCCAGTTTGAGCTGTTACAGCATTTTGTGGCCTCCTCCTGCCTCGGTCTAGGGGAGGGCCTTCTGTTAGGGTTAGATGGAAGAAATGTACAAAACAAATGTACAAAAACGCCCAGGCTGCTATGTGCCAGTTCATAAAAAGAAGCTGGCGAAAGAAGTTAAAAAGAAGAGGTTATAGTTCTTAAACAATCTCATCATTGCAGAGCTGAAGCACTTTTTAATTTTGTATACAACGAAGCCATAGTTGCTGCTTTTTTATTTATTTTATGCAACTAACACCCATTGACAAAGCCAATACTCATGGCTTGTTGTAGGTCAAATGTTACTGGATGCAATGATAGAAACAGCAAAATACCAGTTGGGAGGCACATTATACTCAGCACATATTTTTAGCTTAGGTGTTTTAAGCCATGCTGTTAAATACATGATGGATTAAACCCAGATCTTTTGACTGGGTGTGAGTGTTTGATTGGTTCAGATGCTCCGTCCATCACCACCCCCTTTTGTACAGCTTTGTTCGCCATATGTTGGCAGGGTATGCTCAGACATGAGTCCCTTCCTCACTTTGCCACTGGATTCAAGCAAGCCTGGCTGAAGACGGCTGACATGCCAGAAATCGGTCCTTGGAAGCTTGTTTCCGGTCCAGGGAAGGCATGACTTGGCAGTTCGGGCTGGACTGTTCCCATGAGGCACAGGGTCAGACTGATTTGCATATGGCCATGTCTGAACTGGGGTGGCAGAGTGGGCTAAAGAACGGTGATGGATTAAACCCAGATCTTATGACTGGGTGTGAATGTTTGATTGGTTCAGATGCTCCGTCCATCACCACCCCCTTTTGTACCGTTAATTACATTAGACACGCCCCTTGGAAAGACCCCCAGTTTTTTCATCCCACTTAAAGCCAAGGAAACAACACCATGTCACAGTCACCTCACGTCCCGGCATTGTTCATCATACATGACTCATGACTTTCAAGTCTTCAGATTGCCTATTTGCAGGGGCATAGTGAACCCTCCCTCACCCCACCCCACCCTTTGCTTTAAGAATTACAGCGAGGGTGAAGTTCTTTATGGGTCTCTTCTGTCTGCAACTCAGCTCATAATTAATGTGAAATTAGTGAAATAATGAATGGATGAGTGAAAGGGTTAATGGATGGATAATGAGAGAAAGGATGAATGGATGCGTGAGTGGAAGGATGGATGATGGTAAATAAATGAATGTATGGGTGGAAGGGTAGATGGGCAGGTAAAAGGGTGGATGGATCAGTAAAAGAATGGATGGATGAGTGAAAAGAGGAGTGAATGGGTGGGTGGATGGATAAGAGAAATGATGGATGGATAGATGAGTGGAAGAGTGGATGATGAGTGAAAGGGTGGATGGATGATGGATGGATGAGTGGAATGTATTCAACAAAGCAGATGCAGCCATCGCACCCCAACTATGGAAGGTCATCAACATCTCCTTCGAAACAGTGACATTCGAAAGCTGGAAGCACGCCGAAATCAACAGCCTCCTCAAGAAGCCCAAGGCGGACCCCAAGGACCTCAAGAACTTCCGGCCCATCTCCCTGCTCCCGTTCCCGGCAAAGGTCATAGAGAAAATGGTCAACAGGCAATTAGCTCGCCACCTGGAAGACAACAACATCTTGGACCCGTCCCAGTCCGGATTCAGATAAAACCACAGCTCCGAGACCGCCCTAATTGCCACCACAGACGACATCAGGGGCCAACTAGACAACAGTGAAACATCAACCCTCATCCTCCGGGACCTGTCGGCCGCCTTCGACACGGTCTGCCATCGCACTATAAAGACACGCCTCCTAGAAGCCGGAACCAAGAGAAGGCCCTTGACTGGACCACGTCCTTCCTCTCAGGCAGAACCCAGAGCGTCCGCCTCCCACCCTTCCGATCCGAAGCCACCGACATCATCTGCGGCGTCCCCCAGGGCTCATCCCTCAACCAGATGCTGTTCAACATCTACATGGCCCCCCTCGCACAAGTGGCCCACGATCACAACCTCAACATCATCTCCTACGCTGACGACACCCAGCTCATCCTCTCCCTCACCAAAGACCCACACACCGCCAAAACCAACCTCCACGAGGGAATGAAGGCCGTCGCCGACTGGATGAGGAGCAACCGTCTGAAGCTGAACTCGGACAAGACGGAGGTACTCATCCTCGGACCCAGCCCCTCAGCCTGGGACGACTCCTGGTGGCTGACCAAACTGGGAACAGCACCAACACCCACCGACCATGCACGCAACCTAGGATTCATCCTCGACTCCTCCCTCTCCATGGCAAAGCAGGTCAACGCCGTCTCCTCCTCCTGCTACAACACCCTCCGCATGCTCCGCAGGATCTACAAGTGGATCCCGACCGAAACAAGAAGAATGGTGACACAGGCCCTCGTCAGCAACAAACTGGACTATGGCAACGCACTCCTCGCAGGAATCCGAGCCAAACACGTACGACGACTACAACGCATCCAAAACGCCTCCGCCCGACTGATCGTCAATGTCCCCCACTGAAGCCACATCACCCCCTACCTGAGAGACCTACACTGGCTCCCCGTCAACAAGAGGATCACCTTCAAGCTCCTCACCCACGCACACAAAGCACTCCACAATGCCAGACCAGCCTACCTTAACAGCAGACTCAGCTTCTACACCCCCACCTGCCAGCTCTGCTCCGCCAGCCTCGCCCTCGCCGCTGTCCCCCGCATACAACAAATGACCTCCGGCGGCAGATCCTTCTCCTACCTCGCCACCAAGACCTGGAACACCCTCCCTACCCACATACGGCAGACCCAAGACCTACTCGCCTTCAGAAGACTCCTCAAGACCTGGCTCTTCGAGCAGCAGCAGCACCCCCCCCCTCCCCTCAGCGCCTTGAGACCCTCACAGGTAAGTAGCGCTCTCTACAAGTACTTTGATTGATTGATTGATGAGTGAAAGGGCGGATGGAGGGATGGATGAGTGAAATGATGGATGGAAGAATAGATGATGGATAGGTTTGAAAATGGTTGAAAAGATTTGGATGTGGATGGCACACAGATGGAAGGATAGAATGAATGGTGAAAGACTGAATAATGGACAAAAGAATTACTAGATGACAGAATGTACATTTGAAATGGTGGATATCAGGCGTTTGATGAAAGGATGAATGGCTAGATCCTTGGACAAGAGAGGTCTTCTGGGGAGGGTTGTAATGACTTACTTTGCTTTCTTGGTGCCCTAAGAGGTTTAGTTCAAAGTGGGAGGTATTTACATTTTCTGGCTACTTCCTTGCCTATGTGTGACTATTCTGTATTTGCTGTGTGCTTATGTGTGGGATCTAGACATCATGCATATGACATTTTTCGTGACACCTAACTGCTACTCGAATGTTACACTAGTATATATAAATGTTTGCATGTTTTGCTTTAGGTGTAAGGTTTTAGGGAGATTCTCATAGTGCCATGAGCTGTGCTTGAGATGTATATTGTGTATGTAGCAATAGGCAAGGCATCAAAAATAAACTATGTATAGTGTATCAACAGTGCATTCTTTAAGAAAGCTGCAGGGAAAAGCACATTTGCGACTTCCATCAGCTAGTGCAACTCTCTGAGAAGCCCCCATAAGCAAAGTCAGATTCCATATTTTAAGTTCCACTTGCTGAAAACACATAATGCGTTCCCTGTAGTAGGTTCATCACAGCAATCCTTCCTTTAGTTCACCTATGCGTACCACTTTACATCTCACAATGGCACTCAGATATGAGATACTAGTGACAAAGTCTATCTGAGCAGATCTTCCTGAGCACTTCTCTCACCATACATATCTGCTCAGGACCATGAGTTGTAAACACAATATCAGACTGGACAACCAAGGGGGGCGTGGCTTGAACGCTGCACATGATGGCGGCTTAGCAGCAGAGCTCCATTTCCCAAACTCCGAAACTGGCGAAACAAACCCGGTTGCATCGGAGACAACTCGCTGTCGAGGCTGGCATCATTTGGGGGAGCATGAGGTGGGCTGGACACACTGCTCTTTAACCTCCAACAGCGCTTCTATGCCCTTATTTTGCAGCGAAACGGCTGTTTTCATTGCGGCCGCCATTTTGTTTTTTCTTCAACTGCGCTACTGCAGATTTTTACAGCGCAATGCCTCATATATTGCTTTTTGGCTACTTCATTGCCATCTACTTTCTTCTTTTAACATGACAATGTTTCTCCTTTGTGGAAATTTCAGTTTGTGTTGCGATAACTTGCTCTCTTCATGATTCTACTTGCCGCCATTTTGTCGCTAGAGAGGAAAGAAGCCCCTACATCATTTGAATGACTATTTGACTCATTATTGGATTTTTGCTGCATATCTAAGTCTTCAATTATTTTTGGGATTCCTTGTTATCTATTTTGACTCAGATTTTAAGGAACTTTTGAGAGGACTGTTGTTTTCTCACTGGCTTTACGTTTCCTCTATGGGAAAATAGCGTAACCTTAAACTCTCATCCTCTGTTAAGTCATGTACTTGCTCGGACTCCGACTCTGCGCCCCCAGACATGGAGGAACTTGCTTCTCAGAAACCTGAATTGACACCTGGGGCAATTCCGAAAACAAATTCTTCGAGCAAACTTCCACAATCTGCGTCGACAAAACGACTAAAGAAAGATCCTCCCTCCCCGGGTGCTTCCTCACATTCTGCTTCAATAGGTCTTATTCTTGAAGAAATACGTGCGCTGAAACCTTTTATAGCTCAAACTTTGCAATTCCTACATGATAAGTGGTCCACTTTGGAATCTCATGTTCTCCTAGTAGAACAATCAACTGAATCCCTTCAGACATCGTGCTCTCGGATTTCCACTCTGGAAAAAAGACATATTACTTTTGAAGAGACAGGCGGAGGATTTGGAAAATCGAAATCGCAGAAACAATCTCCGAATGTATGGACTTCCTGAACACACTGAAGAATCCAATCCAACTGCATTCTTTCAATCTTCTTTGCCAAAAATTCGGGATCTTCCTCCTTCTACTTTCAATATTCAACAAGCACATAGACTGGGTCCAAACATTTCTGCCAAACCTCAAGACGTCATCATGCTGTTTCTGCAATATACCGACCTTCTCCAGGTACTATCTGCCGTCAAGTCTAAGAAGCAGATTGTTTGGGAAGGTCACCGCTTATACCTTTCCTAAGATGTGGCTAAAGTAACAGCAGACCGTGGAAAGCAGTTTTTGGATATGCGACCACGACTTTTGAAGACCCACTCGTTTTACAAGAATTCCTTCTTCAACAAGGAGCTGATGTCATGGACACTGCAAGAGTTGTTTAATTGTCTCATTTGAATTTTTGCTCATTCATTTGTATCTTGTCTTTTCAATCACGTCGCCTTTATGTACTCTTTCTACACTCTTGTATTGTTGTGTAATGACTATGTTTTGTTCCTCTATTAATTCTTTGTCTTCTCTCATATTCTTTACAGGTATGCTCTTTTCCTCTCCATCCCGGTGTTATCCATACATCACGTAACCTGCTGTATTTCTTCGGATGTTCGGTGACGTTTGTTCTCGTTGTTGATGTCGTCATCTTATGGCGTCGTCACCCCCGTTCTTCGTTTTGTATCTGTTGGTATGTTTTTTAGTCGTCTTCTTTTGATCTACATTGTATACTATCTCTTAATCTACTACTTTTCTTTTTACTTTTCCTCTCTACTTCTCTCTCCTTCTTCTCTTGGCTTTAACTCATTCTCCAAATTTTATTCCGTTTTTTTGTACTTATATTCTCACCTTTCTCGTTCCTGTCTATTTCCAATATAACTTCTTTCTACTTCTAGTAATTTTTTCTTATATTACTTCCCTGTCTCAAATTCCAGGTTGTTACTTGGAACGTTAAAGGTCTAAATAACCCTATTAAAGGGCAACAGGTTTTAACCCATCTAGCTAGGCTCAAAACAGATGTGGCCCTTCTCCAAGAATCTCACATTTCGGAAACTGAGGTCTTCAAGCTCAAACATTGCTGGGTGGGTCATGTTTTCCACTCACCTGCTCTGGGTAAGAAAAATGGTGTTGTCATATTATGTCACAAAAAGTTAAATGTTTCTATTGTATCTCAAGAATGCGATGTTGATGGGCGTTGGGTACTTGTTAAATTGAATATGGACAAAATTCCTGTAGTTATTTTTAATGTTTATGCTCCTACTGGTGTTGACAAATCATTTTGGCCTATTATCTCAGAAAAACTGGTTACAATTAAGGAGGATTATATTATTTTTGGTGGTGACTGCAACCAAGTTTTAGACCCTATCTTGGACAGAAATTCCAAAGTCAAATTTACTACTTCCAAAATGCACTCCCAGTTTACTGCTTCTATTCATAATAATGCACTAGTTGATATTTGGAGGCTCTGCAACCCCGACCTCAGAGAATATAGTTTTTACTCCCCATCTCACACCTCACAATCCCGCATTGACTACCTTTTTCTCAGTAAATCCTTAGCTCAACTTACCCTTCATTTGGACATCGGATCCATTTTAATTTCAGACCATGCCCCTGTCTTTGTTGATATTGACCTCAACCCCTTCTCCCCTCATCCTGGACGTTGGAGATTTAATAATCCTGACCCTGACCCTGCTTTTTGTACTAAATTTAATGTCTTTGCTGCTGAATTTTTTGCACTTAATCAAACCCCGACTCTCCTTTTGTAATGGTGTGGGATTCCTTTAAGGCAGTTGCTAGAGGTTTTATCATTAATTTTGTTTCCCAAAAGAAAAAACAATTAGAAGCTCAATCAACTCAACTTTTGAATAAAATCAAAAAACTCGAGTACACCTACTATAATTCCAGTACTGAATCCTCTCTTCGAGATCTTATTGATGCTAAGTTTAACTTTAATAAATTCACCACTACAGCTGCTTTGAATTCTTTACTGAAATGTAATTCCCGTTATTATGGTGGTCAAAATAAAATGGGGAAGTTATTGGCTAATTACCTTAAAATACGGAAGGAAAGGACAAAAATTGATTCTATCCAAGGCCCCGCTGATGTGTCCTTGTTTAAAGATAAGGACATACTAAACAAATTTGTCTCTTTTTATAAAAACTCTCTATACTCCCGAAACTTGTCCTGAATCGGCTGACCTTCTCTACTATTTCCAAAATGTTCCTCCTCCTCCTTCATCTCACGTAGATTTTCATTCTCTTGATTCGGATATTTCTCTTACAGAAATTTCACATGCCGTCTCAGTATTACGACACGGCAAGGTGCCTGGCCCAGACGTTTTCACTATCGAGTTTTACAATCATTTTTCTTTCCTTCTTCTACCAAAACTACTACTGTTATTCCAATCGTCGTCTGATTCCGGTTCTTCTCGTGGGACCTTTCAGGAAGCTTTGTTATGTTATGTTATGTTATGATGGTTTTTATAGAGCGCACGGCTACTCAAAAAGAGTGTCCCGGCGCTTTTATTTAAGGTAGGCTGATTTGTTTAATCCCTAAGGAAGATAAGGATCACACCTTATGCAAGAACTATCACCCATTTCATTAGTAAATACAGATTATAAAATTTTCGCCAACATTCTGGCTCTCAGACTAGTGTGGAAAATTAGTGCGTTTTGGTGAACATTATCTGCGCCATCTTGCCTCTTCACCTGATGCCACACTTTTGTCGTGCGCGCCCGCCATTTTAAGATGCCCCGATCAGAACCAACCCTTTTGCATGCCGCTGGCCCCTGACATAGCCCTTTGCCTTCGCTAAGCCCGCCCGCTGACCACCCCCTGCTTGCACCTGCCTTGAATCATAAACCCCTCTTCGGCGCTGCTCTGCCCCCGGCCCTCATCCTGTTCCCAGCGCGACACCTCCCTGCTTTCCTTTCATGATCTCCGGCCCTTAGATGCAAACCCCCTTTTTCCCCGTGTGCCCGTTTTGTCCTCCCCGTTCCCAAGCCGACACCCAGCTCTGCCGATACCACCCTCGCCCCTCCCCGTACAATAGAAAGCTTCCCCCATCAAAGAAATCCCCGGGTTGATCAAAGCCCCCACCCCATGAGATCCAATCAAACTCCCCACATTCTGTGACTCGGCGGATTATCCAGCTGCGCGATGCTCATCACCTGTTGTGATTAGGGTGGGGATTTCAACTGTAAATGTGTGTGGGAACGGGCCCCAAAGGGGGATTCCGGGTATGTCTTTCCGTATATCAAAGCTTTGTCACATATATGTAAACTGCAATAAAAACCATAAAACACTGTATATAAGGGGCCAGGCCTCAAACGTAAGCTAGAGCACCTCAGAACGATACCTTCTGTCCGTTTCGTTGTGTTCTCCTCCGGAGAGAATAAAAAACCTTGTTTCCTGCTTTCTAGTCTCCAGCGCCTGCCTCTTCATTGATTTAAATAACTAGAGGGTCACAGAGGCAATACCGCCGGGCAAATATCGATTGTCCCCGACCCGATTGAAACTGTTTTTACAATTGGCGTCCCAAGCGTGGGGCCCATCAGCGACTCGTGGATCCAGTGGGAGAGGTCCCGACGACAGAGTGAACGACTGCAACGATCGGGAGAGCTCTTGCCCAATAGACCCTCGTCTGGCAGCCGATCATCCGAACTTCACTAGTTCCGAACAGACCTCTCTCGAGTGATCTACGGTCCTGACTGGGAACCATCAGGAGTGCCGTGAGAAATACGAGAAAAAGAGGACGATCGGGCGCTGGATTCGGAAGACAAGAAACTGTCCACATGGTCCGGGTAAGGTCGTGTTGCCACGACTAGTTGCGAAATTTGTCTTGATTGCTTGATTGTTCAAAATACTAGTATTGCCTTGTTTATTTTTATTTAGAGATTCACTGTCTGCAAACGGAGAAGCAACAGGCTCTCTCTCCCTTTGCAAGCAGTGGAGGATAAGTAGGGTAGCAGCCGTGCTTGTTCTTTTTCTCCCCCACTCAATAATTGCTTGAAACTGAACTGTTGTTCACAAACTATTGTTTCCTGGAGATTCTCTGTCTGCAAGCAGGGAAGAGACCATCCTTTTTGCAGATAGTGAAAAGGGTAGGTGACGCAGATCTTTGCGGTCCTACTCATTCTCCCCATTGTTATTTTGTTGGTCTATTGGTTTTTTTGGGATCCATGAGGTATTCACTGCCTGCAAACAACGTAGAATAGAAATATTCTGTCTAGTCTTTGCACCTAGTGATAAGATAGGCAGTGCTGACTTTTTAGTCCCTCGTTACGAGCCGTCATGTCTGTCTTCTCCCCATTGATAAATAGCCTGTTTAGCCCGGACCGGGTGTTAGAGGTGGACCATATGGCTCCACTAGAAGGCACCCCTAATAAGGACATGTTCATAAACTATGGGTTAGTTACCATAGCTTATAATAAATTATGGCACAGGTATACCGAAGATAGCCAAGACAAACAGTGGCCACTGGCAGGATCCTTCGACCTTGATAAAATAGAAACGTTAGAAATAGCCCTTCGAAATAATAAGACGACGCCAATTATGCTCGACAGTCTCGGTATGTGGCGCAGAGAGGCTACGAAACGACAGAGAAAAGACGAGGATAAACCAAGTAGGGAAATATACCGACAGGACAACCCCAGGACACCGCTACCCACAACTTACCCCCCGACACTATACCAAGGACGACCAGACTTAGGGTCAGACCAATGCGCTTTTTGTAGATATGTCGGACACTGGAAAGCCCAATGCCCGACTCTACTGAGCGTGAGTAGGAGCAGAGGACCGACAGGAACGACAGACCGACAGTACGAGAAAAGGCGCGAGACAGAGAAGAACCCGACTTACATAGACAGGCCAGACAGAACCACCACGTTTGATTATGCCCGATGGCACAGATTTCGCCAGGAAAATCTCAGCGGCATGATCAAGTTCTCCTAGGTCGGGCAATGTCAAGACGGGAACCCAGCCTCGTTTAAAAACTTACAGACGGAAAGAGATAATTATGACCGATAACTGTTTTTATATTTGTCTTGGGTCTTTGTATGTCGTACTTGTACTGTCCCCCGTCTGAGTTCGTGTGTATGTAATGTACAAATCTGCGTCATCCCTTTTACACGTGTTTCCGTGTTACTCGACCCCTGTTAGCAGAAACTTAACATAAAAGCAACCTGGAAAGAAAGAAATGATAAAACAAAATCCGTAGAACATTAATAAACTTGAACTTTTAATTTAACACAACAAACAAGGAATAATAACGATAAACTGTAAAAAATGGAAGTCAAACAGAACATTCGCCCCCCCCCCATTCTGGAACCTTCCAAAGTAGGGCAGGGTTACGGCTACGCCCAACCAACGGCAACCCATATAAGGCGAGCCCCGCCGCCAACTCTTGGTCAGGAAAACTTAACGTATGGGGGAGCCGGAGGAGAGGCGGGAGCCCGCAGCCTGGGCATTTGCAGGTAGTCCCGCCACATGTCTCTTTGGCCGGCCGCAACGGGCCTGGAAAGACTAAGGTAGTCCCGCCACATGTCAAGAGGAGAGCGAGGCACCTCTTCCTTTTCTCTTCCGTCACGGCCGCAGCAGTCCTGGACGGCGGGATGTCCTGCACGTACCTCCACAACAATTTGTCCAAGTTGGGCTGGGAGGGAGAGGCGACGCGGACGAGCCTCTCCCACCTCCACCGGTAGGAGGTTTCCCAGCCCCCAGCCCGGCGCCGAACACCCCCAGTCAGGCGATGGTGCCCATACTTCCACAGCACCGGACACACCATGGTGGCACCCCAGTACTTGCGCAGCACCGAACACACAATGGTGGCACCCCAGTATTTGCGCAGCACCGAACGTACAATGGTGACGCTTGGGGAACACCGGATGTGGAGAGGCCTTCATGCAGGGCGATGAAAAGGAGCGGCATGGAGTGCACCGGGAGAAGGAGACGATGTGAACGAGTCTCCCTCGCCCCCCCCAGGTGGGGGCATCACAGCTGCACCCCAGCTGAACGTCCCGCTCTCACAAAACAGGGACCTCTTCCCTTCACTCCAAAGGGTCTCTTCCATTCTTGCAAACTCGACGAGAGTGGTCCCTGCAGGGCCTCAAAATGGCGTCTGGATCCGCTGGAAGGCGGGCCCCGGCCACTAGAGTAACTTTGGCCAGCCATACAACTCGAACATTTGTCCCATGGAGCACGAGCCCCCATCTCCGACAGCACCTCCGCAGCCTTGAAGATCATGCAAAGGTCCCCGGCGGAGCCTTCGGCCTTAGCAGGTTTCCGGTAAGGGATGGCTGCTTCGATCGCCAACGAAACAAACATGACATTGCCACACCTTCTGTTAGCGTGAATTCTAGAACTGCCGAAAAGGACTCTGGTCCAAACTGCCAGTAATGGAAACATTTCCCCCTGATGCTGCTTCCGGACTGTGCCGGCCCCGCCCAAAATGGCGCTGGTATCAATCGGAACTTACGAACACCTCGTGGTGTTCCTTCGCACTAATATAAACTTGATGTTCTGAGATTTTTGTGATCCTTTGTACACTTGGCTAGAAAAGACAAGGAGAGCTCACTCGACGAACAGTATGAAAAGATCCCCGTTACAAACGTTGATTACGAATATACAATGTATTATATTTTTATAACTGATGTAAACCTCATTTACGATACATGCGTACGGTATGTATATAGGAAATCTGATTACAACTGTTATGATTATGTTTCTAAATTATGAAAATATATGCCCCCGAACCCCCGGCCAATTAATAGACATTTTAGTCTCTTACAAATGAATGAGTAAAACTTTCCGATGTTTTTTACTGTCGCAAACGACGCCCCCCACTGTACGCACTTTAGCCATTGCCACGACCGACCAAATACGACCACACCCTCCTAATCCATATGCTGAAATGAATTTGCAAATTAAAGTCTTTGAAACTATGGACGGGTATTGCATGTTTTATTTTAAAACAATATGGGATGGGTAGGAAAGTTCTTTTTCTGTGCACCCTACTCTGCTCTCTCTTTAAGGTTAAAGGAAGATGGTTGCCCGGCCTTGGAGGACGGATCGGATCGACAACCCGACGCTCCGCATTAAAAGTACGCGACTGACTCATGAACTCTCGCGTAGAGGAAGACCGTGACTTCCAAGGATGGGTAAAACGAATGGTGTAAATGAGGGAATGTAAAAGGAGGGTGAAATGAAATAATGTAAATATTGTAAAGTACAACGTTCCGAAGTAGCAGGGACCCAAGAACCGAAGAACTTTAGAACGCCACGGCGTCGAAAGAGGTTTAAGGATCCCGATAGTGAGATATATCCTTTGACTAGATACCTCGCACTAGGCACCTCTGGTTTCCTTTTTATGTTTCCCCGCACACGCCCTACATGAACACACTACCCCCCCCTCGACTCCGAAAACCATATCCCCGGGGACCCTGCCCCAAGGAGGAAAAGACGAGTAAGAGGTAAGTAAAGGACTTATGAATCCATGTATTTGAATGCGCGCGAATGCTGTCTCCCCCACCCCCCCTCTTTTCCTCCCTCTGCAGGTTACGTCAGAAATTACAGCCGAGGTGTGGCGAAGATCTGAGACCTTGCCATGTCCAAATACACGAAACGGACTAGCACCGCAGGGTAGTGCCCAAGCACGCCTGCAAACTACTCACGTATCGAACAAGCCCGAAAAATTAGCACAACCTGATAAAAAGTGACCACCCTTAAACCAGACCGGAAGAATGAACCCATGTCACGTATGATGCGAAACTGTGAGGGAATGTGTGTGTGTGTGTGACTGAAGCATTGACCCAACTGGTCAAAGGACCGAGAATGCGAGAAAGTGCGACAAAATGGTACCTCCTTTTTTCTTCTTTCCTTTTCCCAAAGCACGTCCCCTCTACCCTGTCTAATGCTCAAACTGCATGATTACAAGATTCTAACGTGGACTCGTGAATACCCTTTACTGTGTAAAGCACTAAATAGCCTTTCTTGAATGCACTGCCGCCCTCTCCGTTGCACGTGCACTATTTAGCCTGCCGTTGCACACTCTCTCTCTCTCTCTCTCTCTCTCTCTCTCTCTCTCTCTCTCTCTCTCTCTCTCTCTCTCTCTCTCTCTCTCTTTTTGCACTACCACTCTCCCGAGTGGTTAGCCCCGAAATTGGCAGATCGCCACCCCTAGCACACCACCTAATTGGCTTCAAATACCGTCAGTATTTGCACAAACATTTGTCTTTAATGCAATCACCCTGAGGCCGCGTCATTACCTCTCCTTTTCCGCTAGAAGTCAATAAACCCAGGTTGGGCCGTAAGGGAAAGGACAGGTAAGACAACAAAGGTTCCCTAATCTGGCCCGAAATAAGGGAACTACATGTCAACGGCTCCTATAGTATAAAACAAGGACCTCAGAATACGCGACCCTCCCCTCCCCGAATCGTCGCAATACCGAAACCAGAAAAACGATCACCCCCGTTGCCTCCCCTGTCTATGTCCCTGGTCGTTTCCCATAAATCCCCTGTCCTTCCTAGTTAAGTGACCGGGCTGTAAAAGGTTACGTAGGACCCAGAATGATGTTTTACAAGGTTAACAGACTAGAGCAAGGTAAAGAAATCGTCAAAATGAACCTCGCAGTAGCTGAAAAACAGGATGCGCCGATAGAAAGGAAATGTTTAGCCATGTTCGTCTCTCAGCAAAATACCTGTGTAGTACCATGTTGACGACTCACTGTACCCTTTTGTAAATGTGAAACTCTAGAGAACGGCATATCTTTGCCAGATTTGTCTCCCGAAGGTGGGTTACCATCAGATGAACCGTCATGCCTGTAATAAATGATTATGAAGGAAGGTCATAGTAAATCCAGCAGGTCCGCCACCGGTCATTCATATGCCAGTTGTGAACGTTAAAAATGACGGACATTTTCATTCTTTGCCTGGAGCTGGGAGAGAAATAGACTTTTTGATTATCTTCATCCGAAAATTTTCTAAAAAACTGTCTTTTCAAACTTGTTTAAGGGTACTGCTGTTGGAGGAGAGAAGGACCGGATGTGGGAGCACGAGGCCCGACTGCAGACTAAGGGACACCTACGACATTGGCCAAGGCGAGACCACGACTGAAAAGAGCTGCAGGACGAGGCACTGTTTTCGACAGCATGAAAAGAAAGGGTCGACCTGATGCCCCTGTTCGACGTCCAGTGCCTGTCGACAAGTCCCCGCTCTCTGAATTCCGTCACACGCCCGCCTATTTGAAGTCTCTCGTTCCCCTAGATTGTTCCTAATTTGGCCTTGCTCCATCCCCCTTTTTCCTCTGACCTACCCTATGGACTGTCTTGAACGCTCTTCTTTCATCGGAACTTTCTGACAATCACCTCAAAGGACACGGGGCGAAAAGGACCTTTCCGACCAGAAACGCGAGGAAAGGGTCGTGCCCTGCAACGCAGAACTAAGAACAGAGCCGGACTTGTAGCTCCACCGCCGGTGCTCAACAGCGCCAACGAAAGACCACAAAGAACAATGAGAACTCGTAAACTTCGAACATTTGACATCCTCAAACCACCGTTTTTTTCTACGCCTCATTTCTCTCCCAGCCACCATTGTATTGATCCTGCTCCAATCCGAATCCGAAATATGTATTAACCTGCCAGTTTATGTTATGATATGTACTTGTTGCTCGCCGTTTTTTGTATTTCATTCCTATGACTTTCCTGCTGAACAAATTTATCAAAGTTCATCAAATAGATGCACCTCCAAAAAAAAAAAAAACTAGAAACCTCAAAATGTATTGTTTACAACTCTTTATCTTGGGTTTCCTACCGTTCTCTCTCTCATGCTCACCACAATAGACCCGAGTAGAAAATGAACCAACAAGATGTCTTGAATATGTTAAAGGAGGGACTGTGGAAAATTAGTGCGTTTTGGTGAACATTATCTGCGCCATCTTGCCTCTTCCCCTGATGCCACACTTTTGTCGTGCGCGCCCGCCATTTTAAGATGCCCCGATCAGAACCAACCCTTTTGCATGCCGCTGGCCCCTGACATAGCCCTTTGCCTTCGCTAAGCCCGCCCGCTGACCACCCCCTGCTTGCACCTGCCTTGAATCATAAACCCCTCTTCGGCGCTGCTCTGCCCCCGGCCCTCATCCTGTTCCCAGCGCGACACCTCCCTGCTTTCCTTTCATGATCTCCGGCCCTTAGATGCAAACCCCCTTTTTCCCCGTGTGCCCGTTTTGTCCTCCCCGTTCCCAAGCCGACACCCAGCTCTGCCGATACCACCCTCGCCCCTCCCCGTACAATAGAAAGCTTCCCCCATCAAAGAAATCCCCGGGTTGATCAAAGCCCCCACCCCATGAGATCCAATCAAACTCCCCACATTCTGTGACTCGGCGGATTATCCAGCTGCGCGATGCTCATCACCTGTTGTGATTAGGGTGGGGATTTCAACTGTAAATGTGTGTGGGAACGGGCCCCAAAGGGGGATTCCGGGTATGTCTTTCCGTATATCAAAGCTTTGTCACATATATGTAAACTGCAATAAAAACCATAAAACACTGTATATAAGGGGCCAGGCCTCAAACGTAAGCTAGAGCACCTCAGAACGATACCTTCTGTCCGTTTCGTTGTGTTCTCCTCCGGAGAGAATAAAAAACCTTGTTTCCTGCTTTCTAGTCTCCAGCGCCTGCCTCTTCATTGATTTAAATAACTAGAGGGTCACAGAGGCAATACCGCCGGGCAAATATCGATTGTCCCCGACCCGATTGAAACTGTTTTTACACTAGATCCTCTTTTGCCTGATTTAATTGGTCCAGAACAGTCAGGTTTCGTTAAAGGTCGACTTTCATCAGATAATTCTTGTGTCTTTTTTAATATCTTTAGTAAGGCTCCCTCACTTCCTTATCCTTTGGCCGCCATTTCCCTTGATGCTGAAAAAGCTTTTGATAGGATAGGGTGGGATGTTATGTTTCAAGCTCTCAGATGGGTGGGCTTTCCTTCTAAATTTATATCTCTTATCTCTTTACTTTACTCGAGTCCTCAGGTATCAATTTTCGCAAATGTTATGGTTTCAGATTATTTACCGTTACCAAAAGGTGTTAGATAAGGATGCCCTTTATCTCCTTTATTATTTGTTTTAGCTTTAGAACCCTTTCTGACAAAAATTAGACATGATGATAATATTTCTGGTTTTCATTTTAGCTCTCAACAAGTGAAACTCTCAGTCTACGCTGATGACATTCTATTGTATTGTTCTGATCCACAATCTTCTCTTCCTTTCTTTTTGAATCAAGTCTCCTCCTTTTCCAAGGTTTCCGGTTATCGTCTTAATATCGATAAATGTGAAATTTTGCCCTTGAATTCTCTTTGTCAAAAACATCTTTTTGAGCGTTCCGGTTTCTCTTGCCAACCATCAAAGATCAAGTACTTGGGGGTTTGGTTTGCTCCTCTCTTATCTGATACTCTTAAACTCAATTTTGAATATATATCTAAAAAATTAAATGCCGCCATTGTACGTTGGAACCCTCTATTTCTCTCTTGGTGGGGGCGCCTCGACTCTATTAAAATGATGTTGGCTCCACTTGTATTATACACTATCTCCATGATCCCTATTCATATTCATGCTCAATATTTCAAAACAATAGACTCTATTTTAATTAAATTCTTGTGGAAGGGTAAACGCTCCCGTATTGCTATCGCTTCCTTGAAGAAAGATAAGTCAAATGGAGGAATTAAATTCCATGACTTTAAGACTTATCATAGAGCCTTTTACTTGAAACAAGCTATACGATGGCTTTCATCTGATCTCCCCTTTTACCCTCCTCTCTGGCTTAAGTTAGAATCTTCCTTTCTCGCTCCCTTTGACTTCTGTGAAGTACTCTCTTTTACATCTAACGTAGCTTCCCTTCATCACCCCATCATTTCCCATTCTCGTAACCTTCTTACCCCATACTTGTCCTCTTCTTACCCATCTACTAATTCCATTCACTTACAACCTATTTGGCACAATAAACATCTTAAAATTCGGAATCGTTCCATATTTTGGAAATCCTGGCACTATCATGGTCTAAAATGGATTTCTCAACTTGTTTCTTGTAATCAACTTCTTTCCTTCAATGGTCTTCAAACGCAATTCTCCTTACCTTCTTCTTCTCGTACACAATATAACTCACTCTGCCCTATTCTTACTCAATATATACATTCACTACCTAATACCAATAATATTCCTAATACACTTCATCTCATATCTGCTGCGCTAGAACACTCACCTTCTGCTTCTTTTCTCTATAAATCAATTCAATACGCAGTAGATAGAGTTAAATCCAAAGTTGAGTTGGCCTGGGAGAATGATCTTTCACAAAATTGGTCAATCCCTTTATGGGATAAGATTTGGTCAAAAATTCATAGTACCTCTTAAGCTGCCAACACCACTCAAACCTTATTTTTCATTTATAATCGTATTTTATTTACTCCACTTGTTTTATCGTCCTTCTCCTTAGACACTCCTTCTACTTGTTGGTCCTGCCCATGCACTTCTGCTGATTTAAAACATATGCTGTTTGAATGCCCACCCATTTCTCAGTTTTGGAAGCTAGTATGGATCCAATTCCAAAATATTTTTCAATTTCAGTCTCCTTTCTCCATTGACAATATTTTCCTAGGTTCTCTCTCCTATATTTTCGCCAATTCCCCACAACAGTACAAACTGATAGACCTCTTAATAGCTATTGCTTTTCATCGCATTACCTCCAACTGGAAACAAGCTACTGGAGTCACTTTTCGTGCTTGGTGGAATGCGGTCTGTTTTCACCACCGACTTAACACCAATTTTGTCTCCTCCATTTCCCTAGCAATTAAACAACATCTTTTATGGCTCTTCCTAACCAATCATCTGTCCTTGGTTGCTTCCCCGACACCTACTTCCCAAATTAGAACTGATGAGGTTCAAAAACCACCATGATTCTTCCCAATGTTTTTATTACTTTTAGTAACTGATTATATTGTTTACTCTTTATGCTTTAATTGCCTGACATTGCCTTGTGTTTTCTCCTTGCTGCTTAATGATTTTTAATATGCTTACATTCATAAGAGATTTTTCTTGTTATAACTTTTGATTGTTTCTTCATTTTCTGTCTTTGACTCTTTATATTTCAATAAACTCAAACTTAAAAAAAGACTGGACAACCCAGTGCAGTAACCATATAAATAGATTATTATTAAATGAAAAACCATAAAAAGACCTGCACAGTTGTTCAAAGCTGCGCGCATACCGAAAAACCATGAAGTGCACTATTGTCCCAACCTAAAATAAACGTATTTTGACTTGTACTTAAGTGGTTGTCTATTTACTTACTTTTATACTATCTCACACCTTCCTCTGGTGTTTCCGTAAAACTTTCCTTTTGTCCCTAATTTTGTCCTGAATTTTGACCTTCTGTGCTGAATTTGTTTCCTGAATGTTGACCCTTTGTCCTGAATTTTTACACTGACCATCCTGAAAATGCGCCCATGCCAGTTGGTCACTCTTCTTTCCACTCTTGAGGTACAGTGGGGTGCGGCATAGCATACCTGATGACCCATTCGAGTGAGCCAAGGACGACTGCACCATTCCAGCAGGACTAGGAACATCCGGCCGTGTGACGCTACTTCCCGCCATGCTCCTCCGGTGCGCAAGAGTACATGATTTTTTGTTTTTTTTAAACATTTTTAATTGCATTTTATTATAGTCCAACAGTACAATCATATCATCTTCGGTCTTCACTCCCATCCCTGCCACCCTCCACCCCCCCAGCATCTCAGCACAAATTCCATCCAGTTCAAACAACCCAAGTTTTGTCCGTTTTAGGTCTATGACAGTTTGATTTTCTAGACCTCTTATATCTCCACTGCTGATGCCATTTGCCCCTTACTCTGCAAAATTTCTTGGGGCAGCCTCTCGCCTTATATGTGACCCTTTCAGCGGCCATGTAGATATCCAACCCTCTCCTCCACTCCTCCAGCCTTGGCGGTGCTTCCGCTCCCCAGTACTTGTCTACGTCTCTCTTTGCTATCACCAGGGCCAAGACCAGAAAGATCAGCAGGGGACGGGCCAAATCCACATCATTAGTCATTCCTAGAAGGACCAACTTAGGGTCGGGCTGTAAGGGGTCTCGAGCACTTCGCTCAGTTCACTAAGCACTCCCTGCCAATAGCTCTGGATCGTAGGGCAGGACCAGATGGTATGATAGAAGTCCCCTCCGGTACCGCCATATCTCAGACATCTTGTGTCTCAAATCCTACCCATTTTATGCAGTCGCACCCTGTCGTAGTAAGTTCTATGGAGTACATTATATTGTATGAGTCTTAGCCTGGACTTAATAGCTACCTCCCTGGGATGCATTAATACCGTGTCCCAGTCTACAGTGTCCATTTCTCCTACTTGGCTCTCCCATTTCCTCCTAAGGTTGCCCAAGTCGTCGGTCATGTTGTTCAGCAACGTTTTATACGTGAGTGATACTGCCTTTTCCTAAATTTGTTCCTGCAGTAATCGGCCCTCGAGGGGAGCGTATTCTGGGAGTGTGTCCAGTTGGATCTTTTCTGCTTGCCATGCGTGTCGTAGTTGTGCGTTTTTAAAATACTGCATCTGGTGTAGTCCGAATTCCGTCCTCAGAGCTGAAAAGGGTTTCAGATCCCCCTTAGATATTATGTCTCCTAATGTTGAGATTCCTATGTCATCCCATCTCTGGAAGCCCTTCAACTTATGCAGATCTGTCAGCCATGTACATTGCCAAAGCGGTGTCTGGCGTGTAGGTTTTTTCTCCCATCCGGTTCGTACAGTCGCTTTGTTCCATATCGCCAGGGTAAGCCCAGTGGCCGGAAGAAGTTTTGTTCTCCCCTTACCCCCATAAAGGTTATAAGTACAGGGCCGGGCGGCCATGCGGTGTCTTTCGAGGGCATATGTGGGGTGGTCCGCGGAGGCATGGAGTCTTACATATTGTATTTTGCATTTTAGAGAACCCCTGACAAAGGGCCGGACTAAGGGCCCGAAATGCATTGGGTAAAGCAATCTCTTATGGATGTGGATAACACTTACGTACACTGTCATGGTGCAGAACAAGGCTTGGATTAGCATGTCTGCTTCATTAAGAATAGAGTGAAGATGTAAGCATTCTCTCTTGTGATTTGCGCAAATAAAAAACATATAAGGACTGATGAAATTTTGATTCGGATGATAAATAAAAAAGAAGTTGGATAAACGAAAAAATATGATGGCATTTTTTGAGATGCAATGGACACTTAAGCTGTGCACCTAATTCGGGGTGGAACCCGCTCCCTTTCCAGTGCGTAATCATGCAACAGCGCGGTCTTGGGCTGTCCGCAATTTTTGGGGAAGCACGCGACTAAAGAATAAACAGTGGAATAAATTCGATACAAGTGAAAGAGAAAAAGGTGTGCACCTTGTGAATCTTTACAGTGTTTTAAAGGCCTCCCAGAAAACAGCCCTGGACTCAACCGTACCTTCATTTTCTGCTATAAAGACCTTGACGTCTGCCCTTATTCCCTTCAATATGGTTGTGTTTTGTAAGTCCCAGGCCGTCAACCTCCAGGATCCTCTTTTCTTGCCCCTCCCTCCTCCCACTCTCGTCAGAAGCGGGGAGTGGTCAGATATCCCTCTCGCTTTATATTCAGCTGTGTTCCCCCTCGTCAAGTTTTGTCTGGGTAGGAAAATGTAATCCAGTCTTGAGTAGACTCTATAGGAGCCCGAGAAGAAGGAGTAGGCCTTCTGTTCGGGATGTAGCCATCTCCAGACATCTGTCAGCCCCACATTAGAGATTGTTTTGGAGAGTAAGGTCTGTGTCCGGTCTCTGGTTCCAGCTCCCGTCCTGTCCATTGTTGGTTCCATTACCTCATTAAAATCTCCCCCGAGGACTTGTCTGCAGTATCAAGTAGTATGTCCACCACCCCCCTGAGAGTGGCGGCTTGTAGTTTTGGGGGGCATATACCGAAACTATTGTGTATTCCCGTCCCCTTCACTCCCACGTAGGTCCCCTGGGGATCCGTCCACGTCTGGGCTATGCGGAATGGTGGAGTCTTCTTCATGAGTATGGCCACCCCTCTGGACCCCGTAGTGAACCCTGCATGTGCCAACACTCTATAGTGACCTCTAGCCAAGAAGGCCCAATGTGTCCCCTTAAGATGTGTTTCCTGCAGTAGGATTATATCAGGGTTCAGCCTTTTTATGTATGCATTTACCAGCCCTCTCTTGATTTTACTACCAAGCCCGTTTACACTCCACGTGAGTACACTAAATCCCTCCTGCTCTTGCACTTCCTTCGTATGATCACCCAACATCCTTTCCTGTTCCCCGAGTTGTATTGCTGATTCCTGGTGTGGGTATGATGTCTAGGACACCGGAGTGTGCGACCTCTGTGATATGATCCCCCCTCCCTCTCCCCCCAACTCCTCTCCTCCCCCCTGCCAACCCTCCCCAACTGCTGAATTCCCGTGCATTCTGGTCCTTTGAACAGCCCCATCTCCCCCCTGCTCCCCCACCCTACGTTCCTCCCCCTTCAGTCCCATCCTCTACCCCAACCTGAGATAGGACTTACTGGCAGGAAAAGGCCTGTCGCCCCACCCCTACTTGTCTGCCTAACAACAACTTTAAATGAAATGCTCTCCCAATGTCCACAGTTCTATACAGTAGTGTAGAGAGAGGAAGAAAATACTACACAAATAACAATAGGTGGCGTGAAACAACTTGTGTGTTTCCAGTCCTTGAGACGATATCTCATCCATCCAGCTTGTCTCTCGATCAGCGTTAGTGTCTGTACCATCTCCCTGCGTATGTGTTCCTTCGTTGGTAGCGTCCCGCTCCATCTCGTTAATTGCCGCCACCAGAGGGTGCAGCGACTGTTCCTCTGCTCCGTCACTCCCAGAGGTGAGGCCCCCTGTGTCCTCATCTCCTTCGGAGCGTTCTAGGCCCGCCAGGCTGCGGAACCTAGATCCTGCTTGGCCATCGCGTTGGGGGGGACCAGTTTCTTGTTGTCTCCTGAGAGTCTGGTTCTGCGTGGGATACAGCTTAGTCTGCACTCTTCTAGTCCCCCTTGTTCTGCATTGCCTTTGCGTTTTCACCGTCTCCCACCGATCCCCTGACATGGAGCCCTTCGCCGTCATGTCTCGCTCTCCTTCCTAACGTCTCCGTAGGGGCGGTCTCTCCTCCATCCATTGCCATGCATCCTCTGGGTGCGTGAAAAAGTATGTTTTCTCTTTATAGATAACTTTAAGTTTGGCCGGAAAGAGTAGCATATATTGGATCTTTTGGACTCTTAACTTCACCTTCACTGCATCAAAGGAGCGTTTCATCTTCTGTACCTCTTGGCTATAGTCGGGGAATATCATTATCAGTGAGTTTTCGACCTGGATCTCTCCCAACTTCCTGGCTTCGCGCAGAATTATGTCTGTCTGCAAAGTTCAGAAATCTCGCAATGGGTCGTGCCACCACCAGCGGCTTTGCAAGGAGAGCCCTATGTGCTCTTTCTACGATAAAGCAGTTGGAGAACACCGCCTGAGGTAACGTTTTTATTATCCATGTGCGTAGGAACTCCGCCATATTGGACCCTTCAATTCCTTCCCTAAATCCAACAAATCGCAGGTTGTTGCATCTCGCCCTATTTTCTGCATCGTCCACCTTCCATTGCAGTTGCTTGTGCGAGGCCCTGAGCTCTTTCATGTCCGTTTGGAGAGCGTGTATGATGTCTTCCGCTTCACTCAGTCTCGTTTCTGCTGCGGTTATCCGCTCTGTGAGATTGCGGAAATCTTGGTGCAGCAGCGTGACTTCCGTCCCCACTTCCCCTAGCTTTACCTCCAGGGCCGCACGTGAGGCTTGAATGTCTTCTCTGGACGCCTGTATGGCACCCATCAGAAGAGCCGTATCTGAGCTTGCTCCGGTGCCCTCCGGTCCGGTCATATGTGGCGCTGTCGCGAATTTGTCTATAGTACCTTGCCTTGGGGCCCTGGGAACCACTTCCTTTTTCCCCATGTCTCGCTGGTCGCTTGGCGGTCTACAGTGACCTATCCGGGGGGGGGGGTGGGGGGGGAAGGGGTTTGCGGGGTCTCGCCTTCTGTTTCGCGGTCCTAGACCGGTCTCCTCCTTCCACTTTTTCGCTGCGCAGCTTGCCTTGTCCGGTGTCTGGCCAAGTACTGTCCGTCTTATGCACTCCGGTACTTTGAGACCCCAGACTCAGTTCCACACTGTATGCCCCTCCTGCCTGTTGCTCCTGTTAATGTGTATTGCGTGGTCCACCCGAGTGGGGGGTAGTCCCAGGTTGAGGGCGTTCGGATGTGGGCCGTGTGCCCGAGGCCTGTGTCGCCACTTATCTTCGTTAGAACTGTACAGATCCCGGCGTTTCTCTCCACGTTCCCCCAGTTTGCGCCTCGTCCCAGTGCACCTGTATTGTTCCGGCCTCCCAGCCCGGTGCGTGGCTTTCCCAGCTTCGGCAGATCTACCAGGCTCTAGAGGGGCCAGTTCTACGTCTGAATGTTGCCTCCGATATTCCTCATGCGCCTTTAGTTTCTTGCCGGTGCCCCCCGGGTGCACTACTCCTCACTCAACCCCCTATTCTCTGTTCCAGGACCTCCCCTTGAGTCTATGGGGTGATGCGGTCATGTTGGAGAGGGAAGGGGGGTGCGGGAAGGCGGCCTCCCGGTCTTCGATTTGCCTCCTTGCTGCCCTAAACTTCCCAGGGGTAGCAGGGGACGTACTGTCTCTCTGGGGGGGCAGTACGCGCCTGTCACCGTCCTCGCCGCCCTTCCTGCCGGCTCGGCCCCAGTTTACGGCCCGCTCCGCAGTGCGGCGCTTGCTGTCTGCTTGCCTACCCTGACCTCTGTAGTGGGTATCCCGGCGGTTTTCGGGCCTCTCACCAGCTTCCCGCCGCGTTGTCTCGTTGCTCCCGGACTCTCAGGTCGGTCGCCGAGCCGTTGTCTCTCTCTTCGCTTGTAGAGATCAGGCGCCGCCATCTTGTAGCCGCCTCTGCCTCTCGAGCGCTCGTCTCTCTTCTCGGTTCCCGCACCTTTCTGCTCTTCTAGCTCAGCTCCAGTCTCTCCTCCCATGTTGCGGTCCTTTCCGCTCGGTGTTTCAGATCTGTATTCGGTACCAGGATGGGGTAATGCATGACGGATCAAGTCGGCTCGCCGGAGCTGCGGCGGCTTGCGACTTACAAGGCCATGCTGCTGGCCACGCCGCCCGCAAGGGTACATGGTTGGAAAGGGAGGGGGAGGAAGTCACACGCACCCTGACATAACCACCACAACAGCAGAGTAAACTAAAAGCTGACAACCCTTTCTAAGTTGTGATTATTGAGTTTATCTCTCTCCCAGAAACTGGGTACACAGTGTAAATGGTTTCCCAGAGAGAGTTCTCCAAGGAACGGTAGTGAACCTGATGTAAATTAGTGTACAATTCGAGAGATAGAGAGCGCATGCTATATTCTCTCTCTTTTCTTTCTCTGGTTTAATTTTCTTAATTATGGCGATAGCGGTTCAAGACAGGGTATTAGAAGAAGACGCACTAAAGGTACTAGGAAGATTATACAGACGAAGTCTGAAGGGAGAGACATTATAAGAAGGCAGAAGAGAATACAAGGGCTATAGCTGAGACAGTGGAAAGATTAGCCACTTACAATCACTTTTCCTTTCCTTAGAGGATACCGGCGGGAGGGCACGAGTGGGCACTCCTACAAAAGAGAAGTAGAGATCATTACTCCCTGGCCCAGACCGTTGTGGTGACCACTGAAGACAGGACAACTTCCAAAGATTTGCAACTTATTGTCATTACAAACTACCCCGTAATCTCAATAAATGGCACAAGAATAATACCCTTAATAGTGTTGGGACTTTCTTTTTTCTATGGTTCAAAGTAATTGCTCAGTTTCATATTCGGCAAAGCTGACACCTTATCACCTCCATCTATATATTTCTACATAAAACAGGCACATTTCAATATAGAGCTGTATGGCTGTTCTAGGAATAATTGATATAAGCTTTCGGTACCATAAATGCTTAAATTGTTTACATACCAGCACCACTGTTACAAAATCTTAAAGATTTGTATATCTACCAATACATGATTGCAAATCTATTCCATTTCACAATTTAATATCTAAACCAATAGAAAAGCTCCAATCCAGGTAACTCCTACTGTAGTTTTCTCTGCCGTAATGAATGCCTCATACATCGGGACACAATCATTTAATTTCTGCTCTTGCATCCATTAAAACCCACTTTTAGTTCTTCCACATCGGCTTTTCTTTGTCCAGATGGGCCACCACTCTCCAGATTGTGTGCACCATGCCCCTCATTACAGCCGCATGATGTTAACAGAGTACTCTCGTGAGTGCCATTTGATAAACAGACAACCCCAAACTTGAATAGTTAGTGCCCATATGTGTCGACGAGAAAATCCAGCAGCTGCGGTTCAGGCCATTTAGCCATTAAATCCCTTTCCACATTCCCCATCTGAGCCACTGCCGAACTCCAAAACGGGTGCCTCCTTAATTTACGAGGGTAGGACTCCCGTGTTACCTAGATTGGAGCTTTTCCATTGGCCACCGATTCACCAATAACAATGAAGGTGACAGTTTTTAAACCATCCAGAGACTGCCATATATTTTTTAACTTAATGAAAGTACTGAGGAAGAATCCCGGAACGTTTCAGGGTGATAAATCAAACGGGGGCAGAAAAGGGGGTCCCAAAACATAAAATGCCCATACATTTTCCATGGACTTCTTTAGACACGGCCAAAGCAAAAACTGCTGAACAGATTGACACCTAATTCGGTAGGAAGCTTGATTGTGGTCTGCAGATTGTGCTTTAATGTGATTTCGTGTTAATCCATTCAGTAGTTTTTGAGATATTAAGTGTAACACAAAAATTATATATTTTGGCAGTTGGGCTCTGGAAAGTCCTGCGGGCATCCCGAGAGAGCACAAAATCAAAAAGGTACCCTGTGATTGGTCGAAAGGCCAGTTTTTCCGCATGAGCCTTCACACTCTCATGGGAGAGAGAGGCTCGCGAGGATTGGCTGGCTGTTGAAATGTAAGAAATTAAATGGCCGCCATACCTGTTTATTGTGTAAAATTGGAGGTGTTGTGGAAATGAAGTAAAACGCTATATAAGGGGGCAGCAGAAAGGCATGCTGTCCCCCTAGATTTAGAGCGGAGGTGTCTGTGGGATAACTACTGTGAAGATAATAAATGTTTGTTGTTTTTAACTCATTTTTATGATCTCGCGGGACTCTCACGGCATCATGAATAGTAAAAAGGAGTAGGTGAGTTCTCAATACACTCTATTAGTAGGAATGCATATTGTGATCCTTGTTTTTGATAGGAGGTGTGTAAGAGATGAGTATCTGATGATTAGAAGGTTATATGTTTTTTTAAATGCTACAATCTCAGGAGACTCTCACGGGATCATGAAAGTAGGAAGGAGTAGGTGATGTTTGAATACACTCTGCTATGCACACTTGTTACTGTATGAAGGAGTCTTATTGGATATGGTGTTTATCAGACTCAACTTGTTATGCTCATTGGTTTGAAAAGAGTTGTGATTTGAGTTAAGGCTCATCCACACTCCCTAATATGCACACCCATCATGTGAAAGAGAGGTCTGAGACGAGAGGCTAGTCTCTCACCATACCATACTACGCACACCCATCATTACAGAGAGAGGTCTCAGCAGAGAAGCCAGTTCCTCTACACATCCTCCTATGCACACTTGGCATCTGAAAGAGAGGTCTGAAAGGAGAGCCCTGTCCCTCCTCGTACCCTACTACGCACATCTATCATTACAGAGAGATTTCTTAGCAGAGAGGCCAGTCCGTCCACAGACCCTATTATGCAGACCCGTCATCTGAGAGAGAGGTCTGAAAGGAGAGCCCAGTCCCTCCCTATACCCTACTATATACATCCATCATTACAACAAGCATTTACAATGCAATGGTTTCGCCTTTGGAAATGTTTGAGCTATTGGCATTGTAAATGACAAAGTTTGTATTTATGTGTTGGTTTAGGAAATAGAGAAGTAAATGGCATTGTTATTTACATTGCCATTTGCTTAATTTCTCTCAAATGTGAGACTTATTGTATTCTTCTTCTCAATGGTGCAGGATATAAAGTGCTGAAGTACTGACTTTTCCATAGGCGCCAGTTGGCCCCCGTATGACGTGTGTGACACTTTCTGCTGCTTGGGTCTCTGTTTTTTTAGACAACAGAATGATGCATTCTGGGACTTGTAATTTCACTTTTAATATCGCATTTATAGACTCAAAATATCCAGCGATCAAATAATGTAGACTTAAAATCAGGGCAGACATACGATGCCACATGTGCTATTGGGCGATGTAACAGCTATACTTCTTCACTGGGGAAGTATACTGTGGTTTACTAGCAACTGTGTATTTATTACACAGTACCGTGTGCTATGCGCAGGGTGCTCGATGTAAATACTGTAATTATAAAAACAGAGCTGTGTATTTAAACGTCTTTAACAGTCTTGTAAAAAACGTGTTTCTTTTCTATGTTGATATACCGTAAATTTTATTCTGTACATATTTTTTATCTGTGAACACTGGTGAAAAGTGCACGGCCAAATACTTGCTTACTGTTCTTTGAGCAATTTTAAAACGGAACACATTTAATACCTTCAGTGCTATGCACTTGTGTAGTGTCTATGATTTTCATTGGTCAATTAGAATAAACGCTTTTGAGACTCTTTGAAATAAATGCATCGGTGCATTCATCTTTGGGCGTGGGGTATATGTGGAATGTTTAAATGCTAAATTACAAAGCGTTGCGTGGACAAGCGCCACTGGGAGCTCAGTGCTGAATTTTTTAATGAGACCCTGCACGTTGAGATCCGAGCTACCGCGGGCACTTTAGTTTCATTTGAACACCAATTAGGGAGATAGTTGCAGCATTCTCACTGCATGTAGTACACCACGGTTCAAATGAATGGCCTCTGCTTCTCATGCTCACAGGCAGCTCAGCTGAAAGACGGTCTGGTTGACCAATGCTATTTAAAAGTGTACCCGTACTTAAAAGCATTTCTCGCAGAAAAAAATAAATTAAATGCAGTGTTCCTAAATGGTAATTACATTCGCTTCAAGGGTAGGGGCAACGTAAAAGCCACTCACACTTAACATTGTATTCGCTTTATTAACATGAGAACCACGTATAAAGTCCATTAAGTTTTCTATGAAACGCAATAACAATATGTACCCGCTTGCACTGGGCGCAGTTGCGGACCCCTCACCAGTTAGCACTGTCTCGAGGCTGTTCAGCGCGCACTTCTCTCCCACACAGGGTCAAATTGCAGCTTCCCAGTTCCTCACACTGGGACATCAACAATTAGTGCCACAGACTGCTTGTCGTGGCGAAAACAGACAACAGCAACAAGACACGGAAACACGTGAAACAAACATGGAAAAGACATGAGACAAGGGCAACAAAGACAACACCACGGAGTAACGGAAAACATGTAGAGGACATGACAGCTGACGAAAGCATTCCATTGACGGAAAACAAAGACAACAGCAACGAGACACGGAAACACGTAAAACAAACATGGAGAGGACATGAGACGGGGACAACATAGACAACACCACGGGGTAACGGAAAACAGAGGCAACAGCAAGAAGACACGGAAAAACGTAAAACGAACATGACACGGGGGCAACAAACACAACAGCAGGGAGACACGCAAAAGTTAAAAGAAAATTAGCTTACCTGATCGCAAATACACAGTACTTCCTGGCAAGTTAACACTCGCAGCCCACTCCAACAGAAGACACTTCGAAAAAGACAAAAACATGACCGGAAAAAAAAAAAAACACTACCACCGCCGCATGACGATCGCAAGAGGGCGGGATGAGTACAAATCACGGGAACGCCCACGAATCTGCTCCAGCAATGACGGACAGATCGCTCTTCCAATGGCTAGCCTCCATTTATGGAGCTAGCCAATGGAAGAGACGGCGGGACCAAAGCCAGTATGTTCTAACATTAGATTTCGCCTGCGCGAACGCTGCTGCGCAGCGGACGTCAGGCGAAACCTAAAAAGGGATCTCAGCAGAGAAGCCAGTCCCACCACACATCCTACTATGCATATCTGTGATCTGACAGAGAGGTCTCATTGGAGAGGGCAGTCCCTTTACACACCCTACTAAGCTCACCTGTCATCCAAGAGAGAAGCCTCAATGGAGAAGACAGTTCCTTCATATACCCTACTATGCACACCTGCCATCTGAGAGAGACGTCTGAAAGGAGAGGTTAGTCCCTCCCCACACCCTACTACGCACATCCATCATCTGAGAGAGAGGTCTCAAAGGAGAGCCCAGACCCTCCCCACACTCTACTACACACACATATCCTTACAGAGAGATGTCTCAGCAGAGAGGCCAAGCCCTCCACAGACCCTACCATGCACACCCATCATCTGAGAGAGAGGTCTGGAATGAGAGGGTAGCCCCTCCCCACACTTTACTACCCACATTCGTCATCTGAGAGAGAGGTCTGAAAGGAGAGCTCAGTCACTCCCCACACCCTACTATAATGCATCAATAATTACAAAGAGAGATCTCAGCAGAGAAGCACCACACACCCTACTATGCATATCTGTGATCCGACAGAGAGGTCTCATTGGAGTGGGCAGTTCCTTCACACACCCTACTATGCACACCTGTAATCCAAGTGAGAGGTCTCAGCAGAGAGGCCAGTACCTTCATATACCCTACTATGCATACTTGTCATTGAGTGAGAGGTTTGAAAAGAGAGGTCCCTTCTCACACCCTTGTATGCAGACCCTTTGTTCAAGAAAGTGGACTCAGTGAAGTGGCTAGTCCCTCCTGAATACAACTATTTCCCTACAAGTATGTTGCAATTTCCCAACAGTCTCCAGAGAGTGGAGTGCAAGCTTCACGGGGTGAGGCTTGCCCCATGAGGCTGATGCAATCCTGCAAGACACTTGCGATGCCCGCACTGAAAAATTACTGTGCCTGCCATAAGGTGTTTTACGATCCATCAAGAGTCTTGCAAGATTGTATGGGGAGAAGTAAAAAAAAAGGCCAAAGATCAACTAATAGTTACCATTGTTATTACATGCATGAAGAAATGCTGAAGTGTGATTGAGTGCAGAAGCAGAGATAGCTCAGTTTGTTCTTGGTGCATCGGAGGAGAAGGAAGCCTGTTTAAGTTGTGCTCAGCAGAAGTGAATTTATGCAGAGCTGAAAGAGTGGTGTCTTCATTTACAGTTAAGAAAGAACTTCAAGTTCAGGTATTTATTAATAATAATATATTTGATAAACTTTCTTGTGAAGTGTTAGTAAGTGTAATAATATTGATAACCTTATTCTACACCATGTTTACTGAGTGAAAAGCTGTCTGGGGAATTGTAGATCTCTTAATATAGTTCTTGAGAGGAAGGTATGTCTACTCTCACCACACCCAATAGTGAAATAAAGCAAAAGGGTGGAATCTTCTTCTTTAAAAAAAATGGTATGGACATGAACCAATCACAATCCTTCCTTATTGTGTGGTTCCTTTCCCAGACATCTCGTCAAATACCCACAAGTGTCTCACGAGATTGTAAACATATTATTGCTTTATATACTTGATGGAATAATTCATAATCACTTGTTCCAAGCTAATCAACATCTCTAATGTCTGAATTTGTTTAGAATTACAAGAAAACACTGTTATTACCATATTTTTTTGTAAATATATTTTTATTGTTTTTACCACACAAAACAATTGCATTCAATATCAAAATACAGTTATACACGCAGTAGCAGGCTTTGCGATTGAATTATATCTAAGGAATACCTCCCACATCTGATAAAGCATGTGCAGCAGAAGAAAATATACTCCACAATAATGTGTCAAACATAAATTGTCATAATATCAATCGGATTTCCTGTGCAATAAACAGACCTGCCAGTGTCGAATAACTACATCTAGCCACTCACCACAAATCTGATAACACAAAATGCAACCCCTATTCCCTCCCTCTTATTCCTCTCCCCTCCCCACTGGCGTAACAAATATATGTGATCAATGGTGGTAACAAGTCACTGCTGTGTCAATAGTGAATGAGTACAAAACAGCAAACAAGGATGCAATTCTCTATTGTCAGAGGTAGTTCCCATGTGAGAAATCAGTGTAGTCATCCTCCTATGGAGGTGTATCCCCTCAGGGTGGCGTCTCCAAGTCTGATGCACCCCATTCCTCAGCAGAGTCGGTATGCGGGATTTTTAATAAGTGTACTAGTGCCTCCTAAGCTCTTGCCAACTTTAACGCCCTGTCACTTTTAGTGCGGGCCGCCAGCTGCAGTCTCGTGGACCCCTCGCATTCCGCCCATTTAACAAACTCAGTGCGCCATCTCAGGAAACTAGGGCCCTTCTTGGCCTTCCAGTGGGCTGTAATCTCTCTCTTCGCCAGCAAAAGTCCCAAGTCTATAAACGTACTCGTTACCATATTCCTAGAGGTATGGGGGAACCAGTGCAGAAAACAGAGGCCTATAGTGGATTCCATGTCCGTGTCCGTAACATCATGCAAAAGTGTGACCACCTCCTCCCAATATGTTCCATGTTGAGGACAACTCGACAGCATGTGACAAAAATCTGCTCCCACCGTGTTACAGCGCGGGCCCATTGCCGAATTCACTTAGAAATATCCCACTGTTATTACCCTAATACCAAATGAGAACCCAAAATGGAGTACAGCCCCTTCTGAGGAAACGTAGGGGAATGTGTGTTTGACTCTCACGATCTTCTCGCGAGATCGTAAAAATATTATTGCCTTAAATGTTCAGCGGAACTAATCATAACCAATTTTAGTAACATAGTCATTTGGGGCTCCCTCTGATGCCCCGAAGCTGGATCATGCTGCTGAGGCCTGGACTGGCCACAGGGCTGAGCACCGGATGAGACGAGGTTCGTGGTGGGCCGACCGCCGTTATGATATGGAACTGCCTGTTGGCTGAGCTGGTCA
Organism: Lissotriton helveticus; assembly: GCF_964261635.1. Taxonomy (NCBI): domain Eukaryota; kingdom Metazoa; phylum Chordata; class Amphibia; order Caudata; family Salamandridae; genus Lissotriton; species Lissotriton helveticus. Next base: position 103,748,416 of record NC_136063.1, read on the forward strand.
CTGAATCTAAGCACTGGATCCTGTTTACCAGTGCTGGGACTGGGGCTCTGGCCCCCTGCACCGACCAGTGGCTCTCCGGGTGGCAAGACGCTCAAAGGCCGTGCTGGAGACGATGCGAGACTGCTGCATGGCCACTGATAGTCCAGGCTGTGTTGGGAGGCGGGAGGGGTCTAAAAGCACTGGTGATATTAAATAAATAAACGCGCTTCGCCATGGTGTGTTGGGAGGGGTCTGAAAGCACCGGTGATATTAAATAAATAAACACGCTTCGCCATGCTGTGTTGGAAGGTGGGAGGAGCTTGTAAGCACTGTTGATGTTAAAAAAACACAAGCACGGCTGCGAAATTGAAAGCGACCATGCTGTGTTTAATTTGTAACATGATCCACGATGAGGGAGGAATGCAGTTGCCACCCTGCGCGACCACTGCTCACTCCAGAGACCCAAATGCTGTGGGATTAAACATTTAGAGAAGAGGTGGGACATGTACCCGTCTTTGGCCTTTTGCGTGCTTTCATTACTGAAAGCCACTCGCAAAGGCCAATTGAATGTGTGGGAGTTGTCAGACCCACACGGAGAAGTTTTGGGAAAGTTTAGAGTGTTCACAAGAAGCCTCCCATAGAGCATTGCGCTAGGCTCGACCTAAAAAGCACCCATTCTGGCTTTTTTTCCTCACAGAATTATATCTGAGGATCTAAAACTCTGGCCAGGTGAATAAGGTTTCCACAAATTGCGCAGATAATGTGGACCTCTATTGTTAAAAAAGTTTTAACAGTGGCACATAGCCTTAAAGGTGATGTGTTTTTCCAGTGGGAGCAGTGAAGTTCAGACAAGGCAGGGTACATGTGTGCTCATCGAGGGAGCTTCAAAATAAGTCGGACAGCTGCATTCTGTACTCTTTGAAACTTCTGGATTCTGCCCTGGGAGACTCCGATGTAAAGGCTGTTATGGCAATCCAGTCTTGAGCTCTTGAGCTCTTGAGATCACAAGGGCCTGTAGTACTGACTTCTTAGCTGAGCAAAGGAAATACATCAGAAATCTTGGCTAACATTTTAAGCAAGACGCAGCACTTTCCAGCTAAGCAAGCTATTTGCTCATCAAAGGAGAGCTGTACATCAAACCATATTCCTAGGTTTTTCACCTTAGGCTTTGGGCAAGGAATAGGGCCTAGCGTCCTCGGCCACCACACTGAAGACCACACAGAAGGTTGCTTTCCAACTATGAGCACCACTGTTTTGTTGACATTAAGTTTTAGGGAGCTAGAGTTCATCCATTGAGCCAGTTCTACCAGACAGGACCTGAAACGCATTGCAGATCCTCCTTCATCCTGAGCTAGTGTGACAATCAATGGTGTATCATCGGCATTGGACACCATGGTGACATTAAACAGAGGATATCCTGAGGTCACCACGTAAGCTGGTACCTTATCATTTTTGGCAGTGCACTTACCTGACCCTCAAGGCTCTTTGTCGTATCTCGCATGCTCACACAGACAGCGGCCCTTGTGGTGTTCAGGGAACTGATTTTCTTCACTTGGCCTGGGGCTGTCGAGTAGTACAAGACTTCTCGAACTGGGTGGTGGATGCACTCCTGGGTATCACTTCCTTGCGAGTGATGGCGACCCCTCAGAGTTGTTTATTGGGGGGCCTAAAGAGGCCAAAAGTCCACAAGATGTAGTAAAAATGTTTGCAGTTGCTGCTGGTCCTTGCTAGGCGTAGGGTTGCCATTACTTGAATGCAGTAGTGCACCCCATTGATGGTACAATGATGTAGGTATGTAGCTAAATGGTCTTTAGCCGACGAGGTACATATGAAGCTTAGTATATGGGACAAAAAGGCTGGGTCCGATATCCTTGTGTTGTGAGATCTGAATGACTGGTTTTTGGCCCACGACTCTACATCGACCTGCTATGATAGTTATAGCTCTGAGCAGGAGTCTTCCTGTACTCGGTTTTTGTGCTTATTGAAATTACAGCTGCAATGTTTGTTTTTATTTGTAAAACTAAAAAATAAATGTTTAAAAAAAATTCTGATTACATAATAAAGCACTCTAAACAGTAGATTAAAACAAAATATAGAACTCTAGTGAGTAATCACACACTTAAATAGATTTATACAATGAAACTTAATACTTAACGCTGTATTAAAAAAACGGATTCTGAATTTTAATTACAACTTTAATGTAAAAGCAGCTACGAAGACTATAAAAAGTATGCTATTACAATATTAATAAACGTGCTTGAAAAATATCTCAATGTGAGAGTCAGGAGAACTGTGGAAATAGACTGCTACAAATATTGTTGTATTTTCTGTTTGATACTCAAACATCATTTTTCAGAAATATTTGGAAAGCGTGCGCCCTTTCCTGTTAAGTTACAATACGAAAGCTATTCCCTACAGAGGATATCATATTCAGTTATTCTACCATACATACAGTTAAAAAAAGGAAATGTACTTTAAAAAAATAACAGTAATTTCCTGAAAAAACAGAGGTTAAAGTAACACTATAGTTAGGTGAATTTGTCAGTGTCAACATTAATGTTTTAAACTAAAAAACACAGAAATCCACCAATTATAGTTAGCAGTGCTAACTATAACTTGAGCCGCCGCCATGCACTGCTTTGACCTCTAATATGACATCACTCATAGTCGTGGGGCTGAGCCTTGCATTTACACTGTGTTAAGTTGACATGAGCTATTTAGAAGTTTAAACGAAATTTTTCCTTTCTGCTGCCTTTTGCACACGGCACACTATAATTAATGTTTAGAGTCTAGCAGAGTGTTTTGCTTTACACAAGAATAATATGTTTTTCTATATTAGCAGCCTTGCTTGGTAAGCTTTGTCTGAACAGTGAGTGCCGAGGCCTTCAAGGTTATTTCAAAACAGTGGTTGTTTTTCAGACTGATCAGCGCACGTTCTAGACATAAAATATATGCAACTGTGGCCACCTCTGATTTTGGCGCGTTTAATAATGCACTGCGTAGGCATGATCACCAACACTTGGAGAACATTCGCCTGCTGAGAGCTGGTGCAGAATCTGATGTGATCCATTTCTGCTAGTAACAGAGGTGTGGGGCAGCCCTTGTAATCTCAAGAGACCTTCTGTAGATATAAAATAACCTACTAGCAAGGGAGGGTGAAATTTAGGTATATTTTAAACCTGTTTCCATTTAGCATTATAACATGCTTTCTCCTTTTCTATTTTGTGGAATAGTAACTATGCTGATAATCTTGTTGCTTATAATATGTCTGCTTGTATTAGCTAAGATACTGCGCATGAGAACACGGCATTAGAAATAAATATTTCAAACTTGCACGTGTCTTCTTTTACTCCCTGTTTTGGACAGGTATGAGAGTATAACGAAAGAGTGTTCATGTGTCCCACATTGCCTGAGGTAATCTAAGTTTCATGTTCTGGGTTGTCTAATCATTGGTGTTATGGAAGAGCCAATGAGATACTGATGCTAGTCTGGTAGGGGATATTGGGTACTGAGGTGAGTTTTGGTACACCCTAATTCACTGAGGTTCCAAGTCTCTAAGCACAGTTCTGTGGAGGAGCAGAATCTCTGCTACATGGCGCCCATACGATGGTGGTCTTATTACATGACGCTTGAGTATTACTTCTATCAGTCCTTAGCCCCTTCACTATTGTTTCCGGATAACAATAGTGTCGGACAAACCTACCTATAGTTACATAGGTCGTTTCAAGCTTGAATCTTTCAAAACGGTTTCCTTTTGAATTACTACCCAGTTGTGCTATTTTGTTTTACATTGTACCTTTACGTCTCTGTGTCACTATGGCTAACTTTGACATACCGCAGCATAGTCGCATTGCGGTCCGCAATCATTTGCAGGCCTATAACGTTGGTTTGGAGGGCATGGCAATTATTTTGGTGGTGAGTGCTGAGGTTGCTTACCCGTTGGAGATTTTCTACTCATGTGTGACGTTTCCTGCAGCAGGTGTTTAACACTTACACTCACACTGCCGTGCCCTTGGAGTATGTTCCTTATAGGACACAGGAGATTCCGATTTGGTTTGATAGCGCCCTTCCCCACAGTGTAACGGAGATTAGATTGGGTCTTTTGTCCATTCCAGGCGCTTCTTGGCCGGTTTTGGCTGGATTCACCCCGCATCCTCGTGCGGGAAGGTCCTCGTTGCTGAATTACGGACCACGTATAACTCTTCTTTCAGTGTTATTCGGGCTCTAGTTCAATATATTACCTGCAATTTCCAGGGTGGGGCCCCTGGTGTTGCGGCCCTTCCAGCTGGACCGAGCGGAATGAAGCTTAGTCCCGTGAGTGTCAATGCAGTTATCGGCCAGCTGGAAGCAGTATTTCCTAATTTGACTCCTGTAGAAAAACACAGGATTCTTACAATTAGTTTACCCAAGGACTTGGTACCGGAAGCCGTTGACTGTGAGTCATGGGATAGGATGTTTGCGGCAGTGTACAGGAGGTGCTTCGGAACTCCATCAATGGCTGTCCTTCTGACGGTCATTAGGCGTGTTCAGGACGAACACGGACCAGAGGCTGCAGTTGAATTGGGAATGAGACTCGTGGGCTCATTTGATGTACTTTCTGATCAGGTGCTTTCTAATGTAAAGGGAGATGCGGTGAACTTTCAAGTGGCTAATGCCTTATGCGAGGTTTTCGATGCCGACAAACCCCGACAGTTGCCGAGAATTATTACGGCGGCTTATAAAACCATTGGCCGCAATAAATTAGGTGTCAAGCCCTTTTCTGCTAAAGATAAAAAACAAACTCAGGGTGCGAAGTCTGAAACGGACGTTCAACCCACAGTTCCAAAGAAATAAAAAACAGGGAAAACAGCAACAGAAACAGGAGTTCCGTCCCCCATCACCAGTGCCTGCGTCTACTGAGCGCGTTTATGATTTGCGCGACCGCACTACGATTAAGTCGCCTGATAGATTTCAGATTTCTGATCAATGCTCTCCTCATTCTTTACAGGACACATCGGCCTCTTCGTCCGGATGGTGAAAGCGGCGGTAGAGGTCGGGGTGGCCAGCAGAGTTGTGACCAGCCCCGCCCGAAAGTCGGAAAAGGCAAGCAGGACGATTCTTCACAGAAAATACTCCAGTTTCAGAAAAAGAAAGTTGCCGCTTAAACTGCGATATATGCCACAGATATTGAGAACGCAGCTTCGGAATCAGACATGGGCGCTGACGTTGTTGGACAGCGTGGCGGAGATTACCATAGTACGAGAAGCCCTGCATCCACTACTGAAGATGACAGCGACTGACCAATATGTTGTTGTGGAGACAGCTGATACTAGGGTAGCTCCCCCGACAGGCTTTTTGAAATTGTCCTTTTAATTGAAGGTGACATACAACGTACAATAAAAGGGGTATTTTGGGAAAATCTTACAACTACCTATGACATTTTGTTAGCGGAGGCTGACTGGCCCCCACCTTTTGTTCTCGCAGCTCCGAGAGGGGAGGAGGTAATCCTCCCTAATTTCGCGCACACAGTGTCTAAGTAGCATGCACTGAATTTTGCAGAAGAGTGGGCTAAGGCCCTTGCGACTGTGGTTGGGATCAATTTTCCCCACATAACGAGATTCCTTTATGGATCATTCCACAGCCTCAACCTCAATATCCAAACGGCGTGAATCGAAGGCTTCCGTTGCGGAAATCCTTCAACAATTGTAATATCAAGGAGTGATTGAAACTTGTGTGTCACCGATGAATAACCCACTTTTCACTGTGACCAAGCCTGACGGTTCGTACAGTTTGGTATTGGATTACCGGTATTTAAACTCACATTGCCATACCTGTGCAGTACAAAAGGTTTAAAACCACACTTGACATATCCAACATTTTTTGCCCACAATTTGTCAGGACTGAGTTCCCAATGGACCAGTTTTACAAGTGGGAGCAAACAGGCCAAGTTAAACGCCTGGCCATGGGCTATAAAAATAGTACGGGTGTGTTTGCTGCTCACATTGTCTCTCTTTTGGAGAGAGTAGACCCAGATGCGTGTTCGTATGTGGATGACATCTATCTCACAGACGAGAAATTTGGGCACATCTGTGTCGCATTGACCGCATTATTTGTAACTTTGCGGACTTCGGTCACAAATTCAACTTTGCAAAGTCTCACATTGCAGAGTACACAGTGTTGTTCCTGGGCTATGAGCTCAACAATGAAGGTCAAGGTTTAGCTCCTCACTTCTTGGAGAAATGAGCACAGCTGAGTGCTCCTAAAACACTGAAAAAATTACAGTCCTTGCTGGGATTTTTGAATTTCGGGAGTACATATATTCCCGAATATGCCCAGCGTATCAAGCCTTTGTATGCTTTGATACACCCTACTTTTACCAAATCGTGCTGGCTGCCTCAACATTCAGCCATTTTGCAATCTTTGCAGGCTGATCTTCTAGAAACTAAATTCTTACTGACTTTTGATAACCACACCAATCTGGTGATAAGAATCATCCCTGGGGCGGTGGGTTTCACATACCTTACTTTTAACGAGGATGACACAGTGCCTATCGCTTACAAGTCACACTTGTAAACTTCGGCTGAAAAGAGGTTTTCCACTGTGGAAAAAGTTTTGACAGCAGTGCAAATGGCGATTCTTAACGAACGTGCACTGTCGCAGGGAAAACGCATGTTGGTTGTTACCCCGTATCCTGCACTAGAGGCAGTGACGGAAGCCAGTGTACCAAATTCTAAAGCTTTTCACCCGTGGTGGATACAATGGGCTGCATCATTGACGTCTCCGGATGTCATGTTTGTTTTTGATGCCTCCTTGCAGTCACAAGAGTTTTTGCAGTATGAGTTTCATCATCCTGCACCATTGACTAGGCGGCCTTTGGAGGATTTCCATTGTATCATTTACACTGCCACCCTCTGGTTCATCACTGCCACCCTCTGGTTCACCACTGCCACCCTCTGGTTCATCACTGTCACCCTTTGGTTCACCACTGCCACCCCCTGGTTCATCACTGTCACCCTCTGGTTTATCACTGCCTCCCTCCGGTTCACCACTGCCACCCTCTGGTTCATCACTGTCACCCTCTGGTTCAACACTGCCACCCTCTGGTTCATCACAACACCCTCTAGTTCAGTTCACCACTGCCACCCTCTGGTTCATCACTGCCACCCTCTGGTTCATCACTGCCACCCTCTGGTTCATTACTGCCACCCTCTGGTTCGCCACTGCCACCCTCTGGATCATCACTGCCACCCTCTGGTTCATCACTGCCACCCTCTGGTTTGCCACTGCCACCCTCTGGATCATCACTGTCACCCTCTGGTTCATCACTGCCACCCTCTAGTTCATCACAGCACCCTCTGGTTCACCAGTGCCACCCTCTGGTTCATCACTGCCACCCTCTGGTTCATCACTGCCACCCTCTGGTTCACGACTGTCACCCTCTGGTTCATCACTGCCACCCTCTGGTTCATCACAGCACCCTCTGGTTCACCAGTGCCACCCTCTGGTTCATCACTGCCACCCTCTGGTTCATCACTGCCACCCTCTGGTTCACGACTGCCACCCTCTGGTTGATAACTGCCATCCTCTGGTTCATCACAGCACCCTCTGGTTCACCGCTGCCACCCTCTGGTTCATCACTGCCACCCTCTGTGTCAGGATTACGGTCAGAGTGCGCCGCTGTCCGCGTTATGCGTGGCAATCGGCAATCCTCCATGATCGAACTACGTTTCCCAGCAAACCAAGCGGCTACGTAACGTAGCGACGCAAACCACGCAATACCAGGACTCAAAGCTCTGTGGCGTCTGCTGTTGGCGCCGATAATTCTTGCCGAGTTGGGGCACTGGCTGGTAAGAGAGAGTAAGCGGTGTAATCGTGAGTAACAAACCTTCTTTTGGATTATGGTTTGGAGGCACCCGGCTGGGTGTTAAGTTTGGTTTGAGTCTTGCCGTCCAGAGATACACGCGGCTGTGTGTATCATACACTCTTTCATTGACATTTGTTCTTCTGTGGAACCCACGTTTGTTTTCCCTGTTGGAGGAGAAGAGCGGCTGCCTTCTCATGCAGGGAAAATCCGGTTATCTTTCCGAGGTTAAATTGGAGTTGAACATTAACAGTGTCTGATTCAGGATAATTCAACTCTTGCTCTCGGTCAAGGTGGTTTGGGCTCAAACTGCTATACGAGTATTTCACATCTCTCTTAAAAGACTATATAAGTGTTTCAAGGACCTATTTCTGCACATAGACTTTTAGAGCACTTCGTTTCAGGAAAGGAAAGAAATGTTGGTGAAGTAACCTACAGTGTACTTCTTTGTTTCTCTTTGTGCACAATTTTTTCTTCATTATATTTCTTCAGTGCAGGAGAGAAAACCCTGGGGGGGTATCTACTCAGAGAGAAAAGTGCAGCCCAAATCAGAACACAGAACTAATGTGGTATGTCAATTATTGATGTTAATGTATATGCAACCTTTAAGGAATATCAGATAACCTTATTGTATTCATTGTTCTTTCCTAGTTGGTTGCAGTCTCTGGTTTTACCCTAAGCCTATCTCTCCTGTAGACAAAGACTTCGTTATTTTCCTTTTCAGGTAGGGGTTCAGAGACACAAGTGTTTTGGTATAAAACTGGTTGTTAAAAGGAATCAATTGAGGTGGAAGGGGGGGTGTTGTTCTAAACATAGTGTCTTTTGTCGTTACAGATCTCCCTCCCCGCTGTTCCCTTCCTTTCCCGCGCTCACTGAACTATTCTGTGAGTCTGTGTTAACTACTTCAGGCTCCGGGATTGTTGTGTGGGTGTGGGTATAGGCTTTTCTGCACAGCCCCGAGGAGCATAGAGACGGTGCCTGACACTCTGGTTCATCACAGCTCCCTCTGGTTCACCACTGCCACCCTCTGGTTCATCACAGCACCCTCTGGTTCACCACTGCCACCCTCTGGTTCATCACTGCCACCCTCTAGTTCATCACTGCCACACTCTAGTTCATCACTGCCACCCTCTGGTTCACCACTGCCACCCTCTGGATCATCACTGTCACCCTCTGGTTCATCACTGCCACCCTCTGGTTCACCACTGCCACCCTCTGGTTCATCACTGTCACCCTTTGGTTCATCACAGCACCCTCTGGTTCACCCCTGCCACCCTCTGGTTCATCACTGCCACCCTCTGGTTCATCACTGCCACCCTCTGGTTCACCACTACCACCCTCTGGTTCACCACTGCCACCCTCTGGTTCATCACAGCACCCTCTGGTTCACCACTGACACCCTCTGGTTCACCACTGACACCCATGGTTCACCACTGCCACCATCTGCTTCATCACAGCACCCTCTGGTTCACCACCGTCACCCTCTGGTACACCACTGCCACCCTCTGGTTCATCATTGCCACCTTCTGGTTCACCACTGTCACCCTCTGGTTCATCACTGCCACCCTCTGGTTCATCACTGCCACCCTCTGGTTCACCACTGCCACCCTCTGGTCCACCCCTGCCACCCTCTGGTTCAACACTGCCACCCTCTGGTTCATCATTGCCACCCTCTGGTTCATCACTGCCACCCTCTGGTTCACCACTGCGACCCTCTGGTTCACACCTGCCACCATCTGGTACATCACTGCCACCCTCTGGTTCATCACTGCCACCCTGTGGTTCACCACTGCCATTTCGCGAAATTCGCGGACCGCGAAATTGCAGAAATTCCGCAAATTCCGCAAACGGAACGGATTTTACGCCCATGCTTAGCCGCTACTGAGAAGGGAACTAAATGTCCTAAGGGGTTCCCTTCAAAGTATTCTTATCATTTAAGTCCTGATAAAGTTCCTTATGTGAAAATACCGGACGTTGGTGAAAGGTTGATTCCCAATGCGGACCGCAGGTCCACACTGATTACAGCTGCCCATGAGGATGTTGCGTCTGCGCATGCGGGTGTTTCGGCTACTGTATCTCAGTTACAACAACGTTTCTGGTGGTGGGGACTGTACAAGCAGATGCGTGATTATGTCCTTCAATGTGACATTTGTCAGCAGATTAAGCCTTCGACTGCTACGCGTCCGCCCCAGATGCAGTTGTACATTTCTAATAGACCACTTGGTTGTGTTTATTTAGATCACTGCGGTCCTTTTTCCTCTGATACTGTGTATAAGTACATCTTAGTTCCAGTTGATTCTTGCACACACTTTTTTGTGTGTGGCCACACCGCAGCGCTGATTCGCAAAGTGTCATAAGAGACTTGCGTATCTTTGTAGGGATTTTTGCCTCTGGCACCTTCCATTCGGATCAGTGTCCAGCGTTCGCCTCTAAGGCATACAAGGATGCCATGAGTTCGTTGGGGGTCCAAGTCAAGTTTTCATCTCCATACAGACCTGAGGGTAATAGTGTTGTGGAATGATCCACCCAAAAGGTGGATATATGCTATTTACAACGAAGTTTGGAAACTTTCCCAGATTGTGGCTGTTTCTCGCATTAGGGCAATAGATCAAGCAAATTTTGACAAAGTGCTAGCAGTTGTAGATAACAGCATTAACATGCTTTCCTCCCACATTTACACATTAGATAATATCGTTTTGTCTGTTATTGATATTGTGCAAGATGATGTGTCTGTTTTGTACCATGGTTAAAATCAATTGCGTTCTATTATGCAGTTTGCATGGACTTTGCAGACATTGAAATCAGGAAAAGTGCCCTGGCACTACATGAATACATCATCTCTGTTTGCCCCTTTTAATTTAACTGAAAAGCAACGTTTTATGTGTATGAAGGATGCAACTTTTTCTATGTTCCATATTGAAAAGTTAGAACCGTTACCATTTTCTGTGGCCGAAACAAATTCAGCTGGGTAGCTTATCCATGGGCTGATCGCATTACCTTTCCCCCTTTTCAAATTCGAGGCCTGCATGAAGTACTATGCAATTGGCAGATATGAGCCTCTGGGCACCGCTTATCTTCATGAAGCTTGGTCACTACCATTTACCTATAGGTGCCTTAGGGAGGGGAAAGAGGTTTATTTGAATGGAGAGGATTGCACTACAACAGCAGATTACTCATTAATGTGTAGGAATATTTAATTGCATGGCTCTTGTAATCAGAATGAGCCGAATTTAGTCTGTATTTTAAAAGGTACACCGGCACCTGCTATCATACCCACATTCACATACTAGCAAACTGTAGTTTTTTACTTTTCAACAACGATTGTTGTGGGATGGTAGCCAGCATTCCTTACGTGGTTACAGTCAGTGAACGTGTAGTCTGCTGTAAAAATGTAATGTTTCCTGCCCAACATGGGAAGTTGATGTTTCCATCTGGCCGTCGATTCCAATCTTCAAAGCAGAGTTCAACAAGATTAGTCACATAAGAGCTCTATTGTCTCAGAAAGAAGTCGCCCTCACATCTGCTCGTGAAACATTTGTCCTTCACGTGGCAAACACCCGCACAGAAGTGCACGCTTTATTAAATACGGATTTGCCCTTGCATTTCGGTGAATTAATTCACACTTTTTATTTTATTTATTTTATTTAAAAGGTTTTATATAGAGCTGCTGGACCCGAGAGTATCAGAGCGCTTTACAAAGTAGGTCCACATATCAAGAAAAATTAGCAATGTGCAGAATATTCAAATGGGATAAAAAATAGCATTCACATGAGCGATGGGGGCAAAGAAAACAAAGGGATCATTAAGGGGACGATGAGTGTTGAGATTTAAGAGAGAGATGGGGGTGTAGAGAAGGGGAGAGAGAATATGAAAGGAGGGAGAGGGGGTGGGTAGAGGACTGAACGAGAAAGGAAAAAAGAGTGAGCAGGGTCGGAGTCAGTAACATTAGGTACCCCAATATTTGTTGAGAAGAAGTACTTTGAGTCTTTTTTTGCAGAGAGGGTAAGAGGGGTTGCAGCGAAGATCCTTGGGGAGAGAGTTCTGAATCGTAGGAGCATTACCAGAGAATGCACGGGATTGGGTCTTTTTACATTTGAGTCTAGGAGGGATCAGGATAAGGGAGTTAGTGCTCCTCAGGGACCTAGCACACCCTGCTTTTTGTAGTTTGGTTGAAAGGTAAGAGGGGGTGTTTTGGTGAAGAGCTTTGCGAGTAATGCATGCAATCTTGTAGGTGGATCGTCCTTCTATTGGGAGCCAATTGAGATTTTTAAGAACAGGAGAGATGTGGTCAAATCTTTTACAATCAGAGATAAGTCTGGCAGCTAGGTTGAGAACAGATTTAATCGGAGAAAGATGGATTTTAGGGTGCCAACAAGTGTGGCGTTATCATAGTCAATCCTGGAAAGGACAAGTGATTGGACAATGATTTTGAAGTCATCAGCTGGAATAAAAGGTTTAAGTGTTTTGAGGTGGTGAAGGGTGAAAACAGCACTTTTGGCTGCATTTTTAATGTGGGGGATGAGAGTAAGATTCTGATCGATGCTGATGCCTAGGGATTTGACAGAATTAGAGGTGGAGAGGGAGCAATTAAGTGCTTTGATATCATTTACCCAGAGTTGAATGGGAAGGGAATTTTTTGGGGGAGTGAAAAGGAAGATTTCAGTTTTTTTAGGATTCAGTTTGAGATGATTAAGATGGAACCAGGCTTGGACTCTAGTCAGGGTGTCGTTGAGGTGAAGGATGTAATTGTGGGATTTGATCTTGTATTATAGTTCGGTATCGTCGGCATAGAGGTGGTAACTGATTTTAGCTTGTTTGAGAATGAGGGTGAGAGGTTCCATGAAAAGATTGCATAGGGTTGGGGAGAGGATAGAACCTTGTGGGACACCAAGTGAGACAGGTTGAGGTTTAGAGAGGCAGTGACTGAGCTTAATATCTTGTGATCTATTTTGAAAGTAAAAGAGACCGAGCTGGGGTCTGAAAGCACCGGTGATATTAAATAAATAAACGCGCTTCGCCATGGTGTGTGGCGGGAGGGATCTGAAAGCACCAGCGAAGTAAATAAAAGCACTTCACCATGCTGTGTTGGAAGGAGGGAGCAGTCTGAAAGCACAGTTGATGTTAAAAAAAAAACAAGCGCAGCTGCGAAAGTGAAAGCAACCGCGCTGTGTTTAATTAGTAACATGAGCCACGATGAGGGAGGAATGCAGTTGCGCCCTGCGCGCCGCTGCTCGCTCCCGAGACCCAAAGGCCGTGGGAGTGAACATTTAGAGAAGACTTGGGACATGCACCCGCCTTTGGCCATTTGCATGCTTTCATTAATGAAAGCCACACGCAAAGGCCAATTGAATGTGTGGGAGTTGTCAGACCCACACGGAGAAGTTTTGGGGAAGTTTAGAGTGTTCACAAGAAGCCTCCCATAGAGCATCACATGCGCACTGCGCTAGGCTCGACCTAAAAATCATCCATTCTGGCTTTTTTTCCTCACAGAATTATATCTGAGGATCTAAAACTCCGGCCAGGTGATTAAGGTTTCCACAAATTGTGCAGATAATGTGGACCTCTATTGTTAAAAAGGTTTTAACAGTGGCACATAGTCTTAAAGGTGATGTGTTTTTCCAGTGGGAGCAGTGAAGTTCAGACAAGGCAGGGTACATGTGTGCTCATCTAGGGAGCTTCAAAAGAAGTCAGACAGCTGCATTCTGTACTCTTTGGAGCTTCTGGATTCTGCCCTGGGAGACTCCGATGTAAAGGCTATCATGGCATTCCAGTCTTGAGCTCTTGAGATCACAAGGGCCTGTAGTACTGACTTCTTAGCTGAGCAAAGGAAATACATCAGAAATCTTGGCTAACATTTTAAGCAAGACGCAGCACTTTCCAGCTAAGGAAGCTATTTGCTCATCAAAGGAGAGCTGTACATCAAACCATATTCCTAGGTTTTTCACCTTAGGCTTTGGGCAAGGAATAGGGCCTAGCGTCCTCGGCCACCACACTGAAGACCACACAGAAGGTTGCTTTCCAACTATGAGCACCACTGTTTTGTTGCCTTAAGTTTTAGGGAGCTAGAGTTCATCCATTGAGCCAGTACTACCAGACAGGACCTGAAACGCATTGCAGATCCTCCTTCATCCTGAGCCAGTGTGACAATCAATTGTGTATCATCGGCATTGGACACCATGATGACATTAAACAGAGGATATCCTGAGGTCACCACGTAAGCTGGTACCTTATCATTTTTGGCAGTGCACTTACCTGACCCCCAAGGCTCTTTGTCGTATCTTGCATGCTCGCACAGACAGCGGCCGTTGTGGTGTTCAGGGAACTGATTTTCTTCACTTGGCCTGGGGCTGTCGAGTAGTGCAATACTTCTGGAACTGGGTGGTGGATGCACTCCTGGGTATCACTTCCTTGCGAGTGATGGCGACCCCTCAGAGTTGTTTATTGGGGGGCCTAAAGAGGCCAAAAGTTCACAAGATGTAGTAAAAAATGTTGCAGTTGCTGCTGGTCCTTGCTAGGCGTAGGGTTGACATTACTTGAATGCAGTAGTGCACCCCAGAGATGGTACAATGATGCAGGTATGTAGCTAAATGGTCTTTAGCCGAGGAGGTACATATGAAGCCTAGTATATGGGACAAAACGGCTGGGTCCGATATCCTTGTGTGGTGAGATCTGAACGACTGGTTTTTGGCCCATGACTCTACATCGACCTGCTATGATAGTTATAGCTCTGAGCAGTAGTCTTCCTGTACTCGGTTTTTGTGCTCATTGAAATTACAGCTGCAATGCTGGTTTTTATTTGTAAAACTAAAAAATAAATGTTTTCCCAAAAAAAATCTGATTACGTAAAAAAGCACTCTAAACAGTAGATTAAAACAAAATATAGAACTCTAGTGAGTAATCACACACTTAAATAGATTTATACAATGAAACTTATACTTAACGCTGTATTAAAAAAACTGATTCTGAATTTTAATTACAACTTTAATGCAAAAGCAGCTACGAAGACTATAAAAAGTATGCTATTACAATATTAATAAACGTGCTTCAAAAATATCTCAATATGAGAGTCAGGAGAACTGTGGAAATTGACTGCTACAAATATTGTTGTATTTTCTGTTTTATACTCAAACATCATTTTTCAGAAACATTTGGAAAGCGTGCGCCCTTTCCTGTTAAGTTACAATACGAAAGCTATTCCCTACAGAGGATATCATATTCAGTTATTCTACCATACATACAGTTAAAAAAAGGAAATGTACTTTAAAAATACCCAGTAATTTCCTGAAAAAAACAGAGGTAAAGTAACATTATAGTTAGGTGAATTTGTCAGTGTCAACAATAATGTTTTAAACTAAAAAACACAGAAATCCACCAATTATAGTTAGCAGTGCTAACTATAACTCGAGCCACCGCCATGCACTGCTTTGACCTCAAATATGGTACAAAAGGGGGTGGTGATGGACGGAGCATCTGAATCAATTAAACACTCACACCCAATCAAAAGATCTGGGTTTAATCCATCACCGTTCTTTAGCCCACTCTGCCACCTCAAATATGACATCACTCATAGTAGTGAGGCTGAGCCTTGCATTTACACTGTGTTAAGTTGACATGAGCTTATTAGAAGTTTAAACGACATTTTTCCTTTCTGCTGCCCTTTGCACACGGCACACTATAATTAATGTTTAGAATCTAGCAGAGTGTTTTGCTTTACACAAGAATAATATGTTTTTCTATATTAGCAGCCTTGCTTGGTAAGCTTTGTCTGAACAGTGAGTGCCGAGGCCTTCAAGGTTATTTCAAAACAGTGGTTGTTGTTCAGACTGATCAGCACACGTTCTAGACATAAAATATATGCAACTGTGGCCACCTCTGATTTTGGCGCATTTAATAATGCACTGCGTAGGCATGATCACCAACACTTGGAGAACATTCGCCTGCTGAGAGCTGGTGCAGAATCTGATGTGATCCATTTCTGCTAGTACCAGAGGTGTGGGGCCGCCCTTGTAATCTCAAGTGACCTTCTGTAGATATAAAATAACCTACTAGCAAGGAAGGGTGAAATATAGGTATATTTTAAACCTGTTTCCATTTAGCATTATTACATGTTTTCTCCTTTTGTATTTTATGGAATAGTAACTATGCTGATAATCTTGTTGCTTATAATATGTCTGCTTGTATTAGCTAAGATACTGGGCATGAGAACACAGCATTAGAAATAAATATTTCAAACTTGCACGTGTCTTCTTTTACTCCCTGTTTTGGACAGGTATGAGAGTATAACGAAAGAGTGTTCATGTGTCCCACATTGCCTGAGGTAATCTAAGTTTCATGTTCTGGGTTGTCTAATCATTGGTGTTATGGAAGAGCCAATGAGATACTGATGCTAGTCTGGTAGGGGATATTGGGTACTGAGGTGAGTTTTGGTACACCCTAATTCACTGAGGTTCCAAGTCTCTATGCACAGTTCTGTGTAGGAGCATAATCCCTGCTACATGGCGCCCATACGATGGTGGTCTTATTACATGACGCTTGAGTGGTACTTCTATCAGTCCTCCTTAGCCCCTTCACTATTGTTTCCGGATAACAATAGTGTCGGACAAACCTACCTATAGTTACATAGGTCGTTTCAAGCTTGAATCTTTCAAAACGGTTTCCTTTTGAATTGCTACCCTGTTGTGCTATTTTGTTTTACATTGTACCTTTACTTCCCTGTGTCACTATGGCTAACTTTGACATACCGCAGCATAGTCGCATTGTGCTCCGCAATCATTTGCAGGCCTATAACGTTGGTTTGGAGGGCATGGCAATTATTTTGGTGTTGAGTGCTGAGGTTGCTTACCCGTTTGAGATTTTCTACTCATGGGTGACGTTTCCTGCAGAAGTTGTGGCTACTTAGGTGTTTAACACTTACACTCACACTGCCGTGACCTTGGAGTATGTTCCTTATAGGACACAGGAGATTCCGATTTGGTTTGATGGTGCCCTTCCCCACAGTGTAAAGGAGATTAGATTGGGTCCTTTGTCCATTCCAGGCACTTCTTGGCCGGTTTTGGCTGGATTCACTCTGCATCCTCGTGCGGGGCAGGTCCCCGTTGCTGAATTATGGACCCTGTATAACTCTTCTATCAGTGTTATTCGGGTCCTAGTTCAATATATTACCTGCAATTTCCAGGGTGGGGCCCCTGGTGTTGCGGCCCTTCTAGCTGGACCGAGCGGAATGAAGCTTAGTCCCGTGATTTTCAATGCAGTTATGGGCCAGCTGGAAGCAGTATTTCCTAATTTGACTCCCGTAGAAAAACACAGGATTCTTACAATTAGTTTACCCAAGGACTTGGTACCGGAAGCCGGTGACTGTGAGTCATGGGATAGGATGTTTGCAGCAGTGTACATGAGGTGCTTCGGCACTCCGTCAATGGCTGTCCTTCTGACCGTCATTAGGCGTGTTCAGGACGAACACGGACCAGAGGCTGCTGTTGAATTGGGAATGAGACTCGTGGGCTCATTTGATGTACTTTCCGATCTGGAGCTTTCTATTATAAAGGGAGATGCGGTGAACTTTCAAGTGGCTAATGCCTTATGCGAGGTTCCCGTTGCCGACAAACCCCGACAGTTACCGAGAATTATTACGGCGGCTTATAAAACCATTGGCGGCAATAGTTTAGGTGTCAAGCCCTTTTCTGCTAAAGATCAAAAAAAAACTCAGGGTGCGAAGTCTGAAACGGACGTTCAACCCACAGCTCCAAAGAAATAAAAAACAGGGGAAACAGCAACAGAAACAGGAGTCCCGTCCCCCATCACCAGTGCCTGCGTCTACTGAGCGCGTTTATGATTTGCGCGACCGCACTACGATTAAGTCGCCTGATAGATTTCAGATTCCTGATCAATGCTCTCCTCATTCTTTACAGGACACATCGGCCTCTTCGTCCGGATGGTGGAAGCGGCGGCAGAGGTCGGGGTGGCCAGCAGAGTTGCGACCAGCCCCGCCCGACAGTCGGAAACGGCAAGCAGGACGATTCTTCACAAAAAATACCCCAGTTTCAGAAAAAGAAAGTTGCCGCTTTAACTGCGATATATGCCACAGATATTGAGAACGCAGCTTCGGAATCAGACATGGGCGCTGACGTTGTTGGACAGCGTGACGGAGATTACCATAGTACGAGAAGCCCTGCATCCACTACTGAAGGTGACAGCGACTGACCAATATGTTGTTGTGGAGACAGCTGATACTAGGTTAGCTCCCCCTGATAGGCTTTTTGAAATTGTCCTTTTAATTGAAGGTGACATACAACGTACAATAAAAGGGGTATTTTGGGAAAATCTTACAACTACCTATGACATTTTGTTAGCGGAGGCTGACTGGCGCCCACCTTTTGTTCTCGCAGCTCTGAGAGGGGAGGAGGTAATCCTCCCTAATTTCGCATACACAGTGTCTAAGGAGCATGCACTGAATTTTGCAGAAAAGTGGGCTAAGGCCCTTGCGACTGTGGTTGGGATAAATTTTCCCCACATCACGAGATTCCTTTATGGATCATGCCACAGCCTCAACCTCAATATCCAAACGGCGTGAATCAAAGGCTTCCGTGGCGGAAATCCTTGAACAATTGGAATATCAAGGAGTGATTGAAACTTGTGTGTCACCGATGAATAACCCACTTTTGACTGACGGTTCGTACAGTTTGGTATTGGATTACCGGTATTTAAACTCACATTGCCATACCTGTGCAGTACAAAAGGTTTAAAACCACACTTGACATATCCAACATTTTTTGCCCACAATTTGTCAGGACTGAGTTCCCAATGGACCAGTTTTACAAGTGGGAGCAAACAGGCCAATTTAAACGCCTGGCCATGGGCTATAAAAATAGTACGGGTGTGTTTGCTGCCCACATTGTCTCTCTTTTGGAGAGAGTAGACCCAGATGCGTGTTCGTATGCGGATGACATCTATCTCACAGATGACGAAATTTGGGCGCATCTGTGTCGCGTTGACCGCATTATTTGTAACTTTGCGGACTTCGCTTATAAATTCAACTTTGCAAAGTCTCACATTGCAGAGTACACAGTGTTGTTCCTGGGCTATGAGCTCATCAATGAAGGTCGAGGTTTAGCTCCTCACTTCTTGGAGAAATGCGCACAGCTGAGCGCTCCTACAAGACTGAAAAAATTACATTCCTTGCTGGGATTTTTGAATTTCGGGAGTACATATATTCCCGAATATGCCCAGCGTATCAAGCCTTTGTATGCTTTGATACAACCTACTTTTACCAAATCGTGCTGGCTGCCTGAACATTCAGCCATTTTGCAATCTTTGCAGGCTGATCTTCTAGAATCTAAATTCTTACTGACTCGTGATTACCACACCAACCTGGTGATAAGAATCATCCCTGGGGTGGTGGGTTTCACATACCTTACTTTTAACGAAGATGACACAGTGCCTATCACTTACAAGTCACACTTGTACACTTTGGCTGAAAAGAGGTTTTCCACTGTGGAAAAAGTTTTGACAGCAGTGCAAATGGCGATTCTTAAGGAACGTGCACTGTCGCAGGGAAAACGCATGTTGGTTGTTACCCCGTATCCTGCACTAGAGGCAGTGACGAAAGCCAGTGTACCAAATTCTAAAGCTTTGCACCCGCGGTGGATACAATGGGCTGCATCATTGACGTCTGCGGATGTCACGTTTGTTTTAGATGCCTCCTTGCAGTCACAAGAGTTTTTGCAGTATGAGTTTGATCATCCTGCACCATTGACTAGGCGGCCTTTGGAGGATTTCCATTGTATCATTTACACTGCCACCCTCTGGTTCATCACTGCCACCCTCTGGTTCACCACTGCCACCCTCTGATTCACCACTGCCACCCTCTGGTTCATCACTGTCACCCTCTGGTTAAACACTGCCACCCTCTGGTTCATTACTGCCACCCTCTGGTTCGCCACTGCCACCCCCTGGTTCATCACTGCCACCCTCTGGTTTGCCACTGCCAACCTCTGGATCATCACTGTCACCCTCTGGTTCATCACTGCCACCCTCTGGTTCATCACAGCACCCTCTGGTTCACCAGTGCCACCCTCTGGTTCATCACTGCCACCCTCTGGTTCACCACTGCCACCCTCTGATTCACCACTGCCACCCTCTGGTTCATCACTGCCACCCTCTGTTTCATCACAGCCACCCTCTGGTTCATTACTGCCACCCTCTGGTTCGCCACTGCCACCCCCTGGTTCATCACTGCCACCCTCTGGTTTGCCACTGCCAACCTCTGGATCATCACTGTCACCCTCTGGTTCATCACTGCCACCCTCTGGTTCATCACAGCACCCTCTGGTTCACCAGTGCCACCCTCTGGTTCATCACTGCCACCCTCTGGTTCATCACTGCCACCCTCTGGTTCACGACTGCCACCCTCTGGCTGATCACTGCCATCCTCTGGTTCATCACAGCACCTTCTGGTTCACCGCTGCCACCCTCTGGCTCATCACTGCCACCCTCTGGTTCATCACCGCTCCCTCTGGTTCACCACTGCCACCCTCTGGTTCTTCACTGCCACCCTCTGGTTCATCACAGCACCCTCTGGTTCACCACTGCCACCCTCTGGTTCATCACTGCCACCCTCTAGTTCATCACTGCCACCCTCTGGTTCACCACTGCCACCCTCTAGATCATCACTGTCACCCTCTGGTTCATCACTGCCACCCTCTGGTTCACCACTGCCACCCTCTGGTTCATCACTGCCACCCTTTGGTTCATCACAGCACCCTCTGGTTCACCCCTGCCACCCTCTGGTTCATCACTGCCACCCTCTGGTTCATCACTGCCACCCTCTGGTTCATCACTGCCACCCTTTGGTTCACCACTGCCACCCTCTGGTTCACCACTGACACCCTCTGATTCACCACTGCCACCATCTGGTTCATCACAGCACCCTTTGGTTCACCACCGTCACCCTCTGGTTCATCACTGCCACCCTCTGGTTCATCACTGCCACCCTCTGGTTCATCACTGCCACCCTCTGGTTCATCACTGCCACCCTCTGGTTCATCATTGCCACCCTCTGGTTCACCACTGTCACCCTCTGGTTCATCACTGCCACCCTCTGGTTCATCACTGCCACCCTCTGGTTCACCACTGCCACCCTCTGGTCCACCCCTGCCACCCTCTGGTTCATCACTGCCACCCTCTGGTTCATCATTGCCACCCTCTGGTTCACCACTGCCACCCTCTGGTTCACCACTGATACCCTCTGATTCACCACTGCCACCATCTGGTTCATCACAGCACCCTTTGGTTCACCACCGTCACCCTCTGGTTCATCACTGCCACCCTCTGGTTCATCACTGCCACTCTCTGGTTCACTACTGCCACCCTCTGGTTCACCCCTGCCACCCTCTGGTTCATCACTGCAACCCTCTGGTTCATCATTGCCACCCTCTGGTTCACCACTGTCACCCTCTGGTTCATCACTGCCACCCTCTGGTTCATCACTGCCACCCTCTGGTTCACCACTGCCACCCTCTGGTCCACCCCTGCCACCCTCTGGTTCATCACTGCCACCCTCTGGTTCATCATTGCCACCCTCTGGTTCATCACTGCCACCCTCTGGTTCACCACTGCCACCCTCTGGTTCACCCCTGCCACCATCTGGTTCATCACTGCCACCCTCTGGTTCACCACTGCCACCCTCTGGTTCATCACTGCCACCCTCTGGTTCATCACTGCCACCCTCTTGTTCACCACTGCCACCCTCTGGTTCATCACGGTCACCCTCTGGTTCACCACTGCCACCCTCTGGTTCATAACAGCACCCTCTGGTTCACAACTGCACCTTCTGGTTCATCACAGCACCCTCTGGTTCACCACTGTAGATTATGGGGAGAAAGCACACCTGCCCAGCCTCAACCGGGGGCTGGTTAATGTGTTACTGAATTTGAGCTTCAAGTCCGGCACCTGCTTCCTTATCTTAAATGCTTCCTGTTGTGGTTTAATTTTTGTGACAGTCTGGAGCATTGTGCCATACATGTAACTTTTCTCTGACCCTGCTTCGAGGGTCAGAGCAGGGTCAGAGAATAGTTGCAAGTAGGCAACAACTCTGTAGGCACCGCTCAGGAAGCACTTACAGGGTTACAGCAGGTGCCCAAGTTGAAGTAAATTTCTTTGTAACCATTTTGTAAATGGTTACTTAGAAATTAGCTTCAACGTGGGCACCTGCTGTAACCCTGTAAGTGCTTCATGTACTTCACTTTTTGAAAATCCGTCCCGAACGCGATTTTGCGGATTTTTCTGCAATTTTGCGAAATTCGCGGACCGCGAAATTGCAGAAATTCCGCAAATTCCGCAAACGGAACGGATTTTACGCCCATGCTTAGCTGCTACTGAGAAGGGAAGTAAATGTCCAAAGGGATTCCCTTCAAAGTATTCTTATCATTTAAGTCCTGATAAAGTTCCTTATGTGAAAATACCAAACGTTGGTGAAAGGTTGATTCCCAATTCGGACCGCAGGTCCACACTGATTACAGCTGCCCATGAGGGTGTTGCGTCTGCGCATGCGGGTGTTTCGGCTACTGTATCTCAGTTAAGACAACGTTTCTGGTGGTGGGGACTGTACAAGCAGACGCGTGATTATGTCCTTCAATGTGACATTTGTCAGCAGATTAAGCCTTCAACTGCTACACGTCCGCCCCAGATGCTGTTGTACATTTCTAATAGACCACTTGGTTGTGTTTATTTAGATCACTGCGGTCCTTTTTCCTCTGATACTGTGTATAAGTACATCTTAGTTGCAGTTGATTCTTGCACACGCTTTTTTGGGTGTGAATAGCAATCGACTAGGGGTGACCCAATATACCCTTTTAGGCTTGGGCAGATCAATGATTGAGGTAGAGGGTGTCTACAGGGATTTTGTTCATTAACTCAGTATAGTTAGTTTAGTATGACTTGAATCTGGGGTTCCACAACCAATCAAACCCAATAGTATCCATAGGATAGCTAATATCTTCAATCGTTATTCGAAGAGTACATTCAATGAACAGAGGAGAATATAGAAAATAAACACACAGCAAAATAATTATATCTGAAAAACTTGTATTATGAAAAAATCAGGGGATCTGAATCATGGGGTTATACAAGAGTCAATCATAAGATAAAAAGTCATGAATAGCTGTATATCTGGATTAACTGGACAATTCATAACATATCATCAACTCCATTCAACATTAAAGAAGACCCAATCCATAAATGTAAAAAGGTTTCTTCTAGTGCATATATGCTGTGGAGATGATGAACTGGTTGACGTTTCGGTCTTTTTTGTTGGCATCTACAAGACCATCATCAGGACTAATAATATTCGCAAAGAAAGCCCCCTATATAAAAACAATTATATGCAATTACTGAATGTATCCATACAAAGAAATAACATCAGTAAGTTATTCAAAACATTTTGCAAACATAGATAGGTACTGTGTGTCACAACATATTGATGTGGTTACTAAAACTAAAAAGATACACTATTCATTTTAAATTCAACGTGCACAAATTCTCCTCTCATACATATAACAACTCACATATTTACATGTTCATACTAAGGCTCATGGTGCTCCTAGCTGATATGTTTCAGAAAGAAAACAAAAAGATCCACTCACTTGACAAGACCAAGCTTGAATGTAGCCGGTTTTCAATAATAGGGAATGTACGTATTAATCCTAGGAATCTGAAGGGATATATGGTAGTTTAGAATCCCCTCTAGGATATATTATTAAATATTGTGGATTCCAAAAAGTATTGACCTTATTAAACATACCTGGAGCGATAAAGCTGTTTGATCAGTGATGTAATAAGTGGTTGACTTCACTCGATATTTTAATTTAGAAGCAAACTTCCTGGTTTCTAAAACGGAAAACATATACAAGATATTGCATTTTTTCACTATCTGTGAACTATAAGATACATAATATATTCGGCTAGCTTGAGTGCAGCTATTTGTTTATGTTTCCAATCTACTAGGCAGATGTCTAATCACCTAATGCGTTACCAGTGTCAGACCTCGTATATATCTATGAGGGTATAATATGACTCATGTTCCTGTGGAAACGTTACGTGTTTTTTTAAAACTAATTAATGCTTGCCTTTTTTTTTTAAAACGATACGAATAAAAACTCAAACAGAGTTTGGTTTGGGCAGTACATTCTACATTTGATTCAGAATATCATGGAAACAATGTAGATTGTGTATTCTAAAGAATTCGTTACATTTAGAGAAAACTAGATGTAATGCACAATTCATTATTAACCAGTGTTTAAATATCGGAGTTATTTTGAGCCACCTTGGAGTGTAGTAAAGTTAATTTAATATTAATGTATTGTCAACAACAATCGATTCTACTCTAGACTCTCGCATCGTGTGGCACATAAAAAGTCTTATTTGATTACAACGTCTACAAAAGAGCAGACATTTCTCAGCATCTCACCGTCCCTGCAGTCTATATATTGCCAAAAGTCCACAAGAATGCGATTTGTCCTCCGGGTCGCCCGATAGTGGCAGGGTGTAATTCCATTCTTAAACCCCTGGCACAATATTCAGACTTTTTTTTTAGGCCCTTTGCTACTGAAAATGAACATTACATTCGTGATTCCATAGCGGTAATCAATGTGGTTGAAAATCTTCCCTTTGATGACTCCACAGAGCCCTTGGTGTCCATGGACATCGAGAGTCTCTATACAAACATCCCCCAGAATGAGGTCCTTGACATTCTCTATAATCTACTTGAAAACAGAGTGAGGCCTCATGCTGTACCAACAAATTTCATATTGGAATGTACCCGCATGCCCCTATGCGAAAAATTTTTTATCTGTGAAAAGACATTCTATAAACAACGAAAAGGAGTGGCGATGGGTGCGATTTTCGCACCGGACATAGCCAACATCTATGTTTCTGACTGTGAGGAGAAATTTATTTATAACGCCAACAATCCTTTCGCAACCAGCATACGGTGCTGGTTGCGTTATATTGACGACATATTCTTTGTGTGGCATGGTACTGCTGAAACCCTCATGGATTTCCATCAATGGGTAAACAGTCAAAATTCGAACTTACAATTTACAATTGTATATGATTCAAATAGTATGGACTTCTTAGACATCTCAATCAAAGTCAACCAGGATAAGACACTCTATACAACACTGTTTACGAAGCCAACGGCTAGAAACACTCTTTTAAAGTATAATAGCCACCACCCTCAAGCTTTGAGGGATGGGTTACCCTTTGGACAATTTCTCCGTCTAAGGAGAAACTGTTCAAGATGAGTTGACTATTTTGCAGAAGCCCAAATACTGAAAGAAAAGCTACATGCTCGTGGGTATCCAAATAAACTTCTTAAACGCTCACTCAAACGGGCCTGGTACAACGATAGAGAGGCACTACTGCAAGTCAACCCAAAAAAAACTGCCACCAAATTGGTCTGTGTAACGACTTTTGGAACAGCAACTAACCAAATCAAAAAACTGGTCACAAAACATTGGTCATTACTCTCGAGCATACCAGAACTTTGTGAAAAACCGATGTTTGCTTTTAAAAGGGGTTCCAACCTTAGAGATCGACAGGTTCATGCATATTGTGATACTGATACCAATCTTATCGATAATATGCGCCAACTAAGTCCGCTTGTTGGACACTTTAAATGTAACCAATGTGTTGCTTGTAGAACAACCAAGAATTGCAAAAGCTTTGTAAATAAGGGCAAGACTATCATTTTCAAAAGCTTCTCTAACTGCAACACATCTAATGTTGTTTACTGTATCGAATGCCCGTGTGGATTAAGATACTTTGGCAAGACCACACAACCCGTTAAGAAACGTATCTTACAGCACCAATCCAGGATTCGATGCCATGTTGAGAATGCACCTCTGGTTGACCATTTTCTGTTGAAAAAACACACAGAAAATGAGCTACTATGGTGGGTAGTAGAAATAGTCAAGCCTACTATAAAACAACCAAATGTCGACCGTATTCTCACTATAAAAGAACAAAGGTGGATTTGCTCTGCTGACTCAGTTAAACATGGGTTAAACTCTAGCACTGAATGGCAAACACTTGCATGTATAGTGTGATTGTTAAACTTAACTGCTGATACTGCTCCATTAAATCTAATTCAATTGCTGATACTGTTCCATTACATCTGCTTTCTGTAGGACTTTCTTTTGAACTGTTTTTCAAACATGTGGTTGCCTATGTTTATGAGTTTTAGGACATCTTTTTAAGCATGTATTTTTATTTCTCGATGAGCATAGTTGTCTGGATTTGTTACTAAAGGCTCAAGGCTGTAGATGCTTAAAATGAAATATATCCACAAATTATATAATGGATACATGTATTATCATTGGGATAAATTGTTCCTAAATCCATCTTAAGTCCATGCTATTATGTTAATACATGAAAATGTGGATTTATATGTAGAAATGGTTTTGTAAAACAATCTTTGGAGTAATACACTATGTGACCAGCTGTTATTTGTCCATCGGTCGATACATTTGATTGTGGGTCTTATGATGTTGAAATACGAACTCCACTTGAACAAAATGAGATGACATCTTATAAATTGAAAGAAAAGCTTTTTAAACGAATGTATTTTATGATGCATACATTGTGTTATGACCAACACATTTCATACTGAAGAAGTAGGAATCACTTTAAAATGGCCGCTCTCTTTGCGTAGCTCCACTTGTCAAACTTCACCATTTGTCGGAACTTCACTTCCGGGTCAAGGTGTTTAAAAATTAGCACTATCTCCAGCAGTCTCGTTGCTTGTCAATTTGAGACGCTGAAGGATTGTATCTATGAAGCTTCACTCTGTGCGATTTGTAAGTACATGACGCTATGACTTCCAAATGTCCCAGCAATTAGACGTGAGCTTTTATCTCTAATCTTTGTGCAATTTTTATAAAATGCACCTAAAGGAATCCTTGCCACTTTAACTATAATTTTCATAGAGCCAACTGAGATGCTGAGAAATTTCTGCTCTTTTGTAGACGTCGTAATCAAATAAGACTTTTTATGTGCCACACGATGCGAGAGTCTAGAATAGAATCGATTGTTGTTGACAATACATTAATATTAAATTAACTTTACTACACTCCAAGGTGGCTCAAAATAACTCCGATATTTAAATGCTGGTTAATAATGAATTGTGCATTACATCTAGTTTTCTCTAAATGTAACGAATTCTTTAGAAAACACGATCTACATTGTTTCCATGATATTCTGAATCAAATGTAGAATGTACTGCCCAAACCAAACTCTGTTTGAGTTTTTATTCGTATTGTTTTTTTTAAAAAAAGCCAAGCATTAATTGGTTTTAAAAAAACACGTAACGTTTCCATAGGAACATGAGTCATATTATACCCTCATAGATATATACGAGGTCTGACACTGGTAACGCATTAGGTGATTAGACATCTGCCTAGTAGATTGGAAACATAAACAAATATCTGCGCTCAAGCTAGCCGAATATATTATGTATCTTATAGTTCCCAGATAGTGAAAAATGCAATATCTTGTATATGTTTTCCGTTTTAGAAACCACGAAGTTGGCTTCTAAATTAAAATATTGAGTGAAGTCAACCACTTATCACATCACTGATCAAACAGCTTTATCGCTCCAGGTATGTTTAATAAGGTCGATACTTTTTGGAATCCACACTATTTAATAATATATCCTAGAGGGGATTCTAAACTACCATATATCCCTTCAGATTCCTAGGATTAATACGTGCATTCCCTATTATTGAAAACCGGCTACATTCAAGCTTGGTCTTGTCAAGTGAGTGGATCTTTTTGTTTTCTTTCTGAAACGTATCAGCTAGGTGCACAATGAGCCTTAGTATAAACATGTAAATATGTGAGTTGTTATATGTATGAGAGGAGAATTTTTGCACATTGAATTTAAAATGAATAGTGTATCTTTTTAGTTTTAGTAACCACATCAATATGTTGTGACACACAGTACTAATCTATGTTTGCAAAATGTTTTGAATAACTTACTGATGTTATTTCTTTGTATGGATACATTCAGTAATTGCATATAATTGTTTTTATATTGGGGGCTTTCTTTACGAATATTATTAGTCCTGATGATGGTCTTGTAGATGCCAACAACAAAGACCGAAACGTCGACCAGTTCATCATCTCCACAGCATATATGCACTAGAAGAAACCTTTTTACATTTATGGATTGGGCCTTCTTTAATGTTGAATGGAGTTGATGATATGTTATGAATTGTCCAGTTAATCCAGATATACAGCTATTCATGACTTTTTATCTTATGATTGACTCTTGTATAACCCCATGATTCAGATCCCCTGATTTTTTCATAATACAAGTTTTTCAGATATAATTATTTTGCTGTGTGTTTATTTTCTATATTCTCCTCTGTTCATTGAATGTACTCTTCGAATAACGATTGAAGATATTAGCTATCCTATGGATACTATTGGGTTTGATTGGTTGTGGAACCCCAGATTCAAGTCATACTAAACTAACTATACTGAGTTAATGAACAAAATCCCTTGTAGACACCCTCTACCTCAATCATTTTTTGGGTGTGGCCACACCGCAGCGCTGATCCACAAAATGTCATAAAAGACTTGCGTATATTTGTAGGGATTTTTGCCTGTGGCACCTTCCATTCGGATCAGTGTCCAGCGTTCGCCTCTAAGGCATACAAGGATGCCATGAGTTTGTTGGGGGTCCAAGTCAAGTTTTCGTCTCCATACAGACCTGAGGGTAATAGTGTTGTGGAACGATCCTCCCAAAAGGTGGATATACGCTATTTACAACGAAGTTCGGAAACTTTCCCAGATTGAGGCTGCTTCTCGCATTAGGGCAATAGATCAAGCAAACTTTGAAAAAGTGCTAACAGTTGTAGATAACAGCATTAACATGCTTTCCTCCCGCATTTACACATCAGATAATATCGTTTCGTCTGTTGTTGATATTGTGCAAGATGATGTGTCTGTTTTGTACCATGGTTAAAATCAATTGCGTTCTATTATGCAGTTTGCATGGACTTTGCAGACATTGAAATCAGGAAAAGTGCCCTGGCACTACATGAATACATCATCTCTGTTTGCCCCTTTTAATTTGACTGAAAAGCAACGTTTTATGTCTATGAAGGATGCAACTTTTTCTATGTTACATATTGAAAAGTTAGAACCGTTACCATTTTCTGTGGCCGAAACAAATTCAGCTGTGTAGCTTATCCATGGGCTGATCACATTACCTTTCCCCCTTTTCGAATTCGAGGCCTGCATGAAGTACTACGCGATTGGCAGATATGAGCCTCTGGGCACCGCTAATCTTCATGAAGCTTGGTCATTACCATTTAACTATAGGTGCCTTAGGCAGGGAAAAGAGGTTTATTTGAATGGAGAGGATTGCACTACAACAGCAGATTACTCATTAATGTGTAGGAATATCCAATTGCATGGCTCTTGTAATCAGAATGAGCCGAATTTAGTCTGTATTTTAAAAGGTACACCGGCACCTGCTATCATACCCACATTCACATTACTAGCAAACGATAGTTTTTTATTTTTAAACAACGATTGTTGTGGGATGGTAGCCGGCATTCCTTACGTGGTTACAGTCAGTGAACGTGTAGTCTGCTGTAAAAATGTAATGTTACCTCCCCCACATGGGAAGGTCGATGTTTCCATCTGGCCGTCAATTCCAACCTTGAAAGCAGAGTTCAACAAGATGAGTCGCATAAGAGCTCTATTGTCTCAGAAAGAAGTCGCCCTCACATATGCTCGTGAAACATTTGTCCTTCACGTGGCAAACACCCGCACAGAAGTGCACGCTTTATTAAATACGGATTTGCCCTTGCATTTCGATGAATTAATTCACACTTTTTATTTTATTTAAAAGGTTTTATATAGCGCTGCTGGACCCAAGAGTATCAGAGCGCTTTACAAAGTAGGTCCACATATCAAGAAAAATTAACAATGTGCAGAATACTCAAATGGGATAAAACATAGCATTCACATGAGCAACGGGGGCAAAGAAAACAAAGAGATCATTAAGGGGACGATGAGTGTTGAGATTTAAGAGAGAGATGGGGGTGTAGAGAGGGGGAGAGAGAATATGAAAGGAGGGAGAGGGGGTGGGTAGAGGACTGAACAAGAAAGGAAAAAAGAGTGAGTAGGGTCGGAGTCAGTAACATCAGGTACCCCAATATTTGCTGAGAAGAAGTACTTTGAGTCTTTTTTTGCAGAGAGGGTAAGAGGGGTTGCAACGAAGACCCTTGGGGAGAGAGTTCTAAATCGTAGTAGCATTACCAGAGAATGCACGGGATTGGGTCTTTTTACATCTGAGTCTAAGAGGGATCAGGATAAGGGAGTTAGTGCTCCTCAGGGACCTGGCGCACCCTGCTTTTTGTAGTTTGGTTGAAAGGTAAGAGGGGGTGTTTTGGTGAAGAGCTTTGCGAGTAATGCATGCAATCTTGTAGGTGGATCGTCCTTCTATTGGGAGCCAATTGAGATTTTTAAGAACAGGAGAGATGTGGTCAAATCTTTTACAATCAGAGATAAGTCTGGCAGCTAGGTTGAGAACAGATTTAATCGGAGAAAGATGGATTTTAGGGTGCCAACTAGTGTGGTGTTACCATAGTCAATCAACAAGTGATTGGACAATGATTTTGAAGTCATCAGCTGGAATAAAAGGTTTAAGTTTTTTGAGGTGGTGAAGGGGGAAAATAGCACTTTTGGCTGCATTTTTAATGTGGGGGATGAGAGTAAGATTCTGATCGATGCTGATGCCTAGGGATTTGACAGAATTAGAGGTGGAGAGGGAGCAATTAAGTGCTTTGATATCATTCACCCAGAGTTGAATGGGAAGGGAATTGTTTTTGTGAGTGAAAAGGATGATTTCAGTTTTTTTAGGATTCAGTTTGAGATGATTAAGATGGAACCAGGCTTGGACTCTAGTCAGGGTGTCGTTGAGGTGAAGGATGTCATTGAGGGATTTGATCTTGTAGTATAGTTGGGTAGAGTCGGCATAGAGGTGGTAACTGATTTTAGCTTGTTTGAGAATGAGGGTGAGTGGTTCCATGAAAAGATTGCATAGGGTTGGGGAGAGGATAGAACCTTGTGGGACACCAAGTGAGACAGGTTGAGGTTTAGAGAGGCAGTGACTGAGCTTAATTTGTTGTGATCTATTTTGAAAGTGTAAGCGACCGAGCTGGGGTCTGAAAGCACCGGTGATATTAAATAAATAAACGTGCTTCGCCATGGTGTGTGGCGGGAGGGATCTGAAAGCACCAGCGAAGTAAATAAAAGCACTTCACCATGCTGTGTTGGAAGGAGGGAGGAGTCTGAAACCACAGTTGATGTTAAAAAAAAACAAGCGCGGCTGCGAAAGTGAAAGCAACCGCGCTGTGTTTAATTAGTAACATGAGCCACGATGAGGGAGGAATGCAGTTGCCACCCTGCACGCCGCTGCTCGCTCCCGAGACCCAAAGGCCGTGGGAGTGAACATTTAGAGAAGACTTGGGACATGCACCCGCCTTTGGCCATTTGTATGCTTTCATTATTGAAAGCCACACGCAAAGGCCAATTGAATGTGTGGGAGTTGTCAGACCCACACGGAGAAGTTTTGGGAAAGTTTAGAGTGTTCACAAGAAGCCTCCCATAGAGCATCACATGCGCACTGCGCTATGCTCAACCTAAAAAGCACCCATTCTGGCTTTTTTTCCTCACAGAATTATATCTGAGGATCTAAAACTCCGGCCAGGTGATTAAGGTTTCCACAAATTGTGCAGATAATGTGGACCTCTATTGTTAAAAAGGTTTTAACAGTGGCACATAGCCTTAAAGCTGATGTGTTTTTCCAGTGGGAGCAGTGAAGTTCAGACAAGGCAGGGTACATGTGTGCTCATCTAGGGAGCTTCAAAAGAAGTCAGACAGCTGCATTCTGTACTCTTTGGAACTTCTGGATTCTGCCCTGGGAGACTCCGATGTAAAGGCTGTTATGGCATTCCAGTCTTGAGCTCTTGAGATCACAAGGGCCTGTAGTACTGACTTCTTAGCTGAGCAAAGGAAATACATCAGAAATCTTGGCTAACATTTTAAGCAAGACGCAGCACTTTCCAGCTAAGCAAGCTATTTGCTCATCAAAGGAGAGCTGTACATCAAACCATATTCCTAGGTTTTTCACCTTAGGCTTTGGGCAAGGAATAGGGCCTAGCGTCCTCGGCCACCACACTGAAGACCACACAGAAGGTTGCTTTCCAACTATGAGCACCACTGTGGGGCGTGGCTTGGACACCGTCGGGCATGGACGCGTGAGATGCGAGCTCCGTGCCAGCCTCGACATATATCCCGCAATAACAGATCCCTCGGCGGTGCTCGTTGCCCTGTGAGGGCCCCCCAGGATTCGGGGGTGCCCCCGAGCACGTTGGGGTCTGAAAGAGTGCCGCGGCTGTACCCGCCGTGAGGGCCAACGCAGTTTCCCCGGAGGAGGTCGGCCATTGTGGGAGCGGCGAGTCTGGCAACCCTGGCCTTGGGTGAGAAAGAGGCCGCCGGAGGTGGAGGGCGGCCCAATCGCAGCGGACTCAGGGGCCGGGTGTCGAGCTGCTGCCGGCCACCTAGTGCACGAGGTGGCGGAGTGCTGTGTGCCCGGCTGTCAGACTGCTGTTGCCCGTTGCATCTCCGTGGCTGCCCGGGGGCCCGCAGGACGGCGGCGGCCTGCAGAGAAGCGGGACACGTCTGGGCTGCGTGCCGCTGCCGGGGTGAGGGCGGCCCGGTAGCGGCGAGTGACGGCCCCAGTGACAGGCCCCCCCAGGAGGCGGGGGGATCAGCGTATAGCCTGGAATCGGAGTGGTGGTAGCGGCTGCTACCACCGCGTAGATCGGAGCCGCTCCCCCGGAGGGGACTGGCCCTGTTAACAGAGGCCTACTGCGGGCATGGTGACCCCGGACTTGCGCGAATAGGAGGCCGGCGGAAGTGAGGGGAGGACCGGCCGCATTGCTCCTGGAGGACGGGGTGTCGGATTGGTACCGGCCGGCCCCCGTGGAGGGCTGCGAAGTGCTGGTGGCTGGGGTGTGCCATGGATACCACCCGGAGGCTCACCATGGCGGCCCGGGAAACATGCAGTACAGTGGATATATGAGTGGCCTGTGGAGAAGCGGGGTGCATCTGGGCTATTGATTGCAGCCGGAGTTGGGACGGCTCAGCGGCGGCTGGTGGCGGTGTAGATGATAGCACTGTCGCCTTATAGAGGAGGGGTCACAGGCCATCACGGCGGACGTTGTCACTGGTGGTGGTGGGTGCCCTCGCTCAGGCCTGGCTGCGCAGGCGAACTGTTGATGGTGCAGACGGCGGCATTGACGACCGCGGATGACTCCGGGCTGTGGGGCACCACAGTACCATTTACTTCACGATCCCCTCCTGGCTCGCCCCCATTCTTGGACAGCTAACACAGCAAAGGGCTTAGAGCTGGCCCGGCCTGGCGGCAGTAGAAGTGCCCTACATCGCCTAGGGCGCAACACGCCTGGTGAGTGCGAATCCCTGGTGGACCCTGGGACTGTGATCGGAGGGGTTGCTCCCTTGGCTGACTGGGGCTGACACGCTGAGACCCTGGACCGCGCCTGTGGGGCACAGAGACCCCCGGACACGGACGTCGATCATTTGGGACGCGGAGGCGGTGACGGTGGCTGGTCTGGTGCCTATTTCCACGGGGCTCCTCGTAGCTGGTTTTTAGAACCACCCATCTGGGCTGGAGGCGAGAGCTTCACCTTCTACTATGGGGAAACTGCGGCCGAAACCTGGGGCGACACTTCCTGACCCCGCCGAAGACCCCCCAGAGACCCGAGATCAGAGCTTGGCTGGGTCTCAACCAACAGGCCTACAGCAACAACAGTTGGACCAGATCCTTCAAGCCATTTCGGACACGAAGGAGGCGTTGCGCCAGGACATAGCACAGGTCTCAACGAGCCTGGGGTTGCTGCGGGCTGATCATGGCAAGCTGGCAGACCGCGTCAAACAGGCAGAACTCTCGCTGGAGGTGTTGGAACCGGCCCGAAAGGCAACGGACGCAACGGTGGGTGATTTGCTGCGCCGGGTGCAGCAGCTGGAGAAGAGGGCCGAGGATGCGGAAGGGCGCAATCGGCGCAACAACATACGGGTGGTGGGTCTCCCAGAAAAAGTCGAAGGGGACAGTATGACCTCCTATCTGGAAGCCTGGCTACGAGATGTGGTCGCCCCTGAGGGCTTAACGCAGTTCTATACGCTGGAGAGGGCACACCGGGTTCCAGCCCTCCCGCCGACCCTGGGCCGACCACCTCGGCCAGTGGTGGCACGCCTCTTGCACTACAGGGACCGTGATGTGATCCTTCAGAAAGCCCGGATATCTGGCCCCTATCGTGTGGACAATGCCTCAGTCACCATCTTCCCTCATTACTCTTACGAGGTCCAGCGCAGCCGTTTCTCGTTCCTGACGGTGAAGAGGGCCCTTCGGGAGGAGGGGATACAGTACTCTCTCCTGTTCCCGGCACGCTTGAAAGTGATGGTGGACGGGAAAATGTCCTTTTTTGATACGCCGGACGACGCGTGGCATTGGTTAGAGGAGTATCGTGCTGGGATGGATGGCGCAGGAGGATCTGAGATGGCGGGAGAGGCCCGCCCAAAATCCCGCAGGAGTCGTCGCCCTCGGAAACGCATGTTGAACAAGCAGACGCCATCAACGTCGCAAACGGAATTGGAGAGACAGGCAGCCTTGCAGGCGGTTCCGGCGATATCAGGGGCAGTGGCCACGGAACCGATGGCAGAGGCCAGTTCGCGCCCCGGATCGGAGGAACTGGTATCTGTGGAGGACTCTGGTGGCTTGCCACACGTCACGCCAGGGACTGCTGACGGACTCCTGGACGAGTGATTGAGTGGGACTCCGGTCTATGTGCAGTAAGGGGTGTACATCAGGTTTGCACATTTGGTGGGGGTGTCAGGGTGGTCTATGCTGTTTATTCTGCCTTTTGGGGGAGGGTGTTTGGGGATGCGGGCTAGGAGGTGGGGGACGGGGATTATGCAGGGGGGCAATGTGGGGGCAGGAGACTGCCGGGGGGCTTTTTAATCGAGGGGCTGAGCGGATAGATATGATACAGTAGGAGCGGAGTCCCGCTTGTTTTTGTGTAGAGTCATCCCCTCCACCTCGCACTGGTTGTGAGACTCTGACAGCTACCAGAGTATTCCCGTTAATTGGGATGGGGGTTTAGATGGGTAACTATGGTTTAGCACCTGTTCTGGGGAAGGGTGGGATGGGGGTTTGTTGGGGGTGTTTGGGTTTATTGGGGTTTGTCAGTGTGCCCGAGGGGCGGAATGGGGTAGGATTCTGTTGTATGCTTCCTTATGGCGACCCGACTTGAGCTGAAATGTGTTACCTGGAATGTGCAGGGGCTGAACTCCATGAGAAAACGATATAAGGTGCATGCATACTTGGTCCGTAGGGGAGTTCAGGTAGCCTTTTTGCAAGAAACACATATTGATCAGGCTGAGGGACAATCGCTGCAGCGCCGCTGAAGAGGACAGTTGTTTTATACCACTTATTCTGCTTTTGCCAGGAGGACCTTAATTTGGGTGCCATCGGGGGTTCCCTTACAGCCTTTAAATAAGGTGGTGGACTCATAGGGACGGTTTGTCGCTGTGATGGGTTGCTTGGATGGCAGAGACGTTGCGTTCTGCAGTGTCTATGCCCCGAACGCGGATCAGACCGCTTTCTTCTCGCGGCTCTCTGGGAGATTGGCGCCATTTTTGACAGGTACGGTGTTTCTGGGCGGCGATTTTAATTCTGTTATGGATGTAAGGTTGGATCGGTCTCACCCTCCGCTGGCCCAGTCGGCTGTACATAGAGTAGTTAAGGTGAGGCGCGAGTGGCAGGATGCCTGGTGACTGTTGGACGCCTGGCGGATGCATCATCCCACAGATAGGGATTATTCGTTTTACTCGGCACCACATGATCTCCACGTACGGCTTGATAGCATTCTGTGTTCCCCGGGGGCCCAGGAGCTCACTCACCACAGTGAGTACCTGGCAAGGACGATCTCAGACCACAATCCCTGTTTGATAGCGGTGCGCTGGTCGCAACAGCGGCAGGTGATCCCTACATGGCGTTTGAATCCAGTGACGCTGGAGGACCCAGTTTTTAATGCGGAGGTCAAAGAGGGCATTGAGCGTTATTTTTTAGAAAATTCGGGGTCGACCTCGAGTAGAGCCCAGGAGTGGGACGCCTTCAAGGCGGTGATCAGAGGGGTGTGCATCTCCTCCACTGTGGGTACGCGTAAAACGCTGCTGCAAGAGATAGAACATGAGGAGGATCGCTTGAGGCAGGCAGAGAGGGATAGTCACACAGCGGAAGATGGACAAGTGGCGGTAACGTCGGCGCGCGAGAAAGTGGCCGCTCAGGTCGAGCGGCTTTGCTGCTTTGACTATAAGGAATACATGACGCGGGCCCACGCTGAACGGGACAGAATAGGGATGCTACTGGCATGGTTAGCTAATCCGACGGCCAGGGTCTCTCCAATAGTGTCGACAGCCACGGAGAGTGGTGGACTAGTCTACTCTCAGAAGGCGGTCAATGATCAGTTTCTGGCTTATTACACGCGGCTTTACCCGAGTAGGATACAAGACTCGCCAGATAGCTTTGGAGATTTCTTAGAAGCAGCACAGCTACCGCGGCTGGACCCTGAGCATGGCGACAAGCTTGGCGAGGTTATTTCGCTGGGTGAGATTCAGTCTGCGATTAAACATATGGCCAGGAGGAAAACGCCGGGTGCCGATGGCCTCCCGGTTGAATTCTACGCATTGTATATGGACTTGTTGGCGCTGCAATTGCATTCAGTGTATAGGGAGGCGTGGGAGTTCAGTAGATTACCACCTTCTTCCAGAGAGGCGATTATAGTGCCGTTGCTGAAACGTGGTGGTGACCCCACGGGGAGATCGGCGTATAGGCCGCTGTCTATGCTCACAGTGGATTATAAGGTTCTGAGCAAGGTCTTAGCTACGCAACTTTTGGACCACATGGGCACCTTGGTACACCCGGACCAGGCGGGCTTCATTCCCGCTCGGAATACTGCGACATGCATAAGGCGGTTGATATGGATTATGGGAGACAGCAATGAGAGGATCCTGGGAGCGGTAGTGTTGTTGGTAGATATCGAGAAGGTCTTTGACAGCGTGGAGTGGCCCTACCTGTTCCGGGTGCTAAAGGAGTTTGGCCTCGGGGACCATTATATACGGTGGACTAAATTGTTATATAGCTCCGCCACAGCGCGGGTTTGTACAGCGCGTGCCATCTCAGAGGCATACCCGGTGGGGAGGGGCACCCGCCAGGGTTGCTCCTTGTCCCCGTTGCTGTTCGCCCTGGCGATTGAACCGCTGGCAGCTCATGCTCGACAGGGTCGGGTGTACGAGGGCATCATGTTTCGTGGAGAGGTCCATTTTATCTCCCTGTACGCTGATGATCTTCTGTTATATTTGGCGGATGCAGAGGTATCCCTGCAAGGTGCCAGAGCTCTTCTCCGGGAGTTCGGCCACGTGTCAGGGCTGCAGGTGAATTGGGGGAAGACTTGCCTGTTCCCCTTGGCCCCGGAGTGTCAGAGGCCTCCAGCGGAGGAGGAGTTGCGATGGGAACCACGATGTCTCCCTTATCTGGGAGTCCGCATTTATCATTCTCCGCCTGACTTGTTGGACGGGAATATAGGCGAGGCGCTAAAGGGGCTCAGAGGCAGCATGGAATTCTGGCGGACCCTTCCCCTATCGGTCGCCGAGAGGGTAACACTGCTGAAGATGGTGGCACTCCCACGAGTGCTCTACTTCTTCCTTACCTTGCCGGTATGGATTCCGGCGTCCTTTTTTCGGACGCTCCAGACACTGACCATCGGGTTCATTTGGGGTTCAGGTTTGGGGTTCAGGTAGAAGGCGGGTCGCGCTGAGCACTTTGTTAAGGCCGAGAGAGGAGGGGGGGCTAGCAGTCCCAGATTTTGAGTGGTACTACCTAGCAGCGCAACTACAATGGCTCACACAAGCCGCAGCGCGGGAGTTCAGAGGCCCTGGCGGCCCGCAGGGTAGGGTAATTCCTCGACATGTGTTGTCGTTCATAGTGCTCCAGCAGAGACTTAGGCTTGATCAACTCACTCTCGAGGAGCGTACGCTCCGCTCTTGTTGGCTCCGATGCCAGAAACGAGCAGGCTTCTCCCGCCCTTATGCCCCAGAGATCCCTCTGGGTATGTGTACTGCTCTCCCACAT
Source organism: Lissotriton helveticus (assembly GCF_964261635.1). Classification (NCBI taxonomy): domain Eukaryota; kingdom Metazoa; phylum Chordata; class Amphibia; order Caudata; family Salamandridae; genus Lissotriton; species Lissotriton helveticus. The sequence continues at coordinate 103,786,518 of NC_136063.1, forward strand.
GGAGGAGATTGGTCTGCGTTGGCGGGTTGGGAGGAGTTGGGAATCCTCATGCTGGGGGACTTATACAAGGATGGGACTTTGATGTCTTTCCAGGAGCTGCAGTGTACCTTCGGGTTACCGAGGGGCGATTATTTGCTACATACTGCCCTTGTGCCAGGCATCAGGAAACAGTGGAGGATGGGGCTGTTGGAACCCCCGACCTCACTGGGCTGCCAGTATGTCACTATGGCGGCGGGTACGTTTAAAGCTATCACGTGTCTGTATCGGCGGCTTTCCACTGAGGGACTTCTGCCTTTGGAGGCGTTGAAGGGCAAATGGGAAATGGACGTTGGCAGGCCTATACCCGAGGCGACGTGGTCTCAGTTACTACGGAGGGCTTGGAAGGGTAAGCGTAATGCCAGGTTCCAATTGGTTCAATTTTTCACTTTGCACAGGGCCTACTTGACATCGGTGAAAATCCTGCAGTACTTTGGAGGTACTCACTCGCCCTGCCCCAGATGTAATGTGGATGGTGCTGACTTTATTCACATGTTCTGGTCTTGCACTGGCCTTGGCTCTTAATGGGAGGACGTGGTATCGTGTTTGAACCAGGTGACGGGTGGTACGTTGGTAGCTGAGATGGGGTCTGCATGTTGCTTTGGTTCCCACATGCCCCTAACACTAAAATTACCAGCAAATTCTGCGATCTGGGGCTGATCATGGCGAAACGAGAGCTTACTATGCATTGGAAATCCAGAACGGGACCCAGTTATCTTAGGTGGAGGGCGAGTTTTTTGAGCTGGGCAGGTAGCGAGGGGACGCTTCGCTTACAACTGGCTTGGCGCACTGCGGATGACAGGGCATTGGAGGCAGCGAGGGCGTGGGGGGCATTGGTTGCAGAACTTCAGGCACCAACGGAGGAAGGTGAGGGAGGTGAAGATAGTGCGGAAGAGGGACGGGGTGAGGATACTGGGGAAGGGGGTACTGATGGGAGAGATGGGTGGGGAAGGCCGAGGTACATCAGGAGGGGAATTCACACGCACAGCCTAGGATGTGGAGCATCGCGGAATTGGAATAGGGGCACAGGAAGCATACACTTCAACAACAGGGAGTCACATCCCTCCCTTTAAGTGGGTTTATTCTTTTTGTATGGTTGAATGGTTCCGGGGGAGGGGAGGCTGTACTTCGGGAGGGGAACGAATCAGCCGGGGCACACTGACAGGGGGGTTGGGGTAGAGGTGGTGGAGGGTTGGGGATCTAGGGTAGGATGCTGGACGTTGATTGCTCCTGTTTTATGTGTTACCCATTTGACCACCTGCGTACTGGTCCTGGGAATGACGTCCAAGCGACGATCGTGTTTGTTGCAGAAAACAATAAAAAATCTTTAAAAAAAAAAAAAAACTATGAGCACCACTGTTTTGTTGCCATTAAGTTTTAGGGAGCTAGAGTTCATCCATTGAGCCAGTTCTACCAGACAGGACCTGAAACGTATTGCAGATCCTCCTTCATCCTGAGCCAGTGTGACAATCAATTGTGTATCATCGGCATTGGACACCATGGTGACATTAAACAGAGGATATCCTGAGGTCACCACGTAAGCTGGTACCTTATCATTTTTGGCAGTGCACTTACCTGACCCCCAGGCTCTTTGTCGTATCTCGCATGCTCGCACAGACAGCGGCCCTTGTGATGTTCAGGGAACTGATTTTCTTCACTTGGGCTGGGGCTGTCGAGTAGTGCAAGACTTCTGGAACTGGGTGGTGGATGCACTCCTGGGTATCACTTCCTTGCGAGTGATGGCGACCCCTCAGAGTTGTTTATTGGGGGACCTAAAGAGGCCAAACGTCCACAAGATGGAGTAAAAATGTTTGCAGTTGCTGTTGGTCCTTGCTAGGCGTAGGGTTGCCATTACTTGAATGCAGTAGTGCACCCCAGAGATGGTACAATGATGCAGGTATGTAGCTAAATGGTCTTTAGCCGAGGAGGTACATATGAAGCTTAGTATATGGGACAAAAAGGCTGGGTCCGATATCCTTGTGTGGTGAGATCTGAATGACTGGTTTTTGGCCCATGACTCTACATCGACCTGCTATGATAGTTATAGCTCTGAGCAGTAGTCTTCCTGTACTCGGTTTTTGTGCTCATTGAAAATACAGCTGCAATGTTTGTTGTTTTTATTTGTAAAACTAAAAAATAAATGTTTTCCCCAAAAAAATTCTGATTACGTAAAAAAGCACTCTAAACAGTAGATTAAAACAAAATATAGAACTCTAGTGAGTAATCAAACACTTAAATAGATTTATACAATGAAACTTAATACTTAACGCTGTATTAAAAAAACTGATTCTGAATTTTAATTACAACTTTAATGCAAAAGCATCTACGAAGACTATAAAAAGTATGCTATTACAATATTAATAAACGTGCTTCGAAAAGATCTCAATATGAGAGTCAGGAGAACTGAGGAAATAGACTGCTACAAATATTGTTGTATTTTCTGTTTTATACTCAAACATCATTTTTCAGAAACATTTGGAAAGTGTACGCCCTTTCCTGTTAAGTTACAATACGAAAGCTATTCCCTACAGAGGATATCATATTCAGTTATTCTACCATACATACAGTTAAAAAAAGGAAATGTACTAAAAAAATACCCAGAAATTTCCTGAAAAAAACAGACGTTAAAGTAACATTATAGTTAGGTGAATTTGTCAGTGTCAACATTAATGTTTTAAACTAAAAAAACACAGAAATCCACCAATTATAGTTAGCAGTGCTAACTATAACTTGAGCAGCCGCCATGCACTGCTTTGACCTCAAATATGACATCACTCATAGTCGTGGGGCTGAGCCTTGCATTTACACTGTGTTAAGATGACATGAGCTTATTAGAAGTTTAAACGACATTTTTCCTTTCTGCTGCCTTTTGCACACGGCACACTATAATTAATGTTTAGAGTCTAGCAGAGTGTTTTGCTTTACACAAGAATAATATGTTTTTCTATATTAGCAGCCTTGCTTAGTAAGCTTTCTCTGAACAGTGAGTGCCGAGGCCTTCAAGGTTATTTCACAATAGTGGTTGTTGTTCAGACTGATCAGCGCACTTTCTAGACATAACATATATGCAACTGTGGCCACCTCTGATTTGGGAGCGTTTAATAATGCACTGCGTAGGCATGATCACCAACACTTGGAGAACATTCGCCTGCTGAGAGCTGGTGCAGAATCTGATGTGATCCATTTCTGCTAGTACCAGAGGTATGGGGACGCCCTTGTAATCTCAAGAGACCTTCTGTAGATTTAAAATAACCTACTAGCAAGGGAGGGTGAAATATAGGTATATTTTAAACCTGTTTCCATTTAGCATTATAACATGCTTTCTCCTTTTGTATTTTATGGAATAGTAACTATGCTGATAATCTTGTTGCTTATAATATGTCTGCTTGTATTAGCTAAGATACTGCGCATGAGAACACGGCATTAGAAATAAATATTTCAAACTTGCACGTGTCATCTTTTACTCCCTGTTTTGGACAGGTATGAGAGTATAACGAAAGAGTGTTCATGTATTCCACATTGCCTGAGGTAATCTAAGTTTCATGTTCTGGTTTGTCTAATCATTGGTGTTATGGAAGAGCCAATGAGATACTGATGCTAGTCTGGTAGGGGATATTGGGTACTGAGGTGAGTTTTGGTACACCCTAATTCACTGAGGTTCCAAGTCTCTATGCACAGTTCTGTGTAGGAGCAGAATCCCTGCTACATGGCGCCCATACGATGGTGGTCTTATTACATGACGCTTGAGTAGTAATTCTATCAGTCCTTAGCCCCTTCACTATTGTTTCCGGATAACAATAGTGTCGGACAAACATACCTATAGTTACATAGGTCTTTTCGAACCTGAATCTTTTAAAACGGTTTCCTTTTGAATTACTACCCAGTTGTGCTATTTTGTTTTACATTGTACCTTTAGTTCTCTGTGTCACTATGGCTAACTTTGACATACCGCAGCATAGTCGCAATGCGGTCCGCAATCATTTGCAGGCCTATAACGTTGGTTTGGAGGGCAAGGCAATTATTTTGGTGGTGAGTGCTGAGGTTGCTTACCCGTTTGAGATTTTCTACTCATGGGTGACGTTTCCTGCAGCAGATGCGGCTACTCAGGTGTTTAACACTTACACTCACACTGCCGTGCCCTTGGAGTATGTTCCTTATAGGACACAGGAGATTCCGATTTGGTTTGATGGCGCCCTTCCCCACAGTGTAACGGCGATTAGATTGGGTCCTTTGTCCATTCTAGGCGCTTCTTGGCCGGTTTTGGCTGGATTCACCCGCATCCTCGTGCGGGGCAGGTCCCCGTTCCTGAATTACGGACCCTGTATAACTCTTCTATCAGTGTTATTCGGGCCCTAGTTCAATATATTACCTGCAATTTCCAGGGTGGGGCCCCTGGTGTTGTGGCCCTTCCAGCTGGACCGAGCGGAATGAAGCTTAGTGCCGTGATTGTCAATGCAGTTATGGGCCAGCTGGAAGCAGTATTTCCTAATTTGACTCCTGTAGAAAAACACAGGATTCTTACAATTAGTTTACCCAAGGACTTGGTACCGGAAGCCGGTGACTGTGAGTCATGGGATAGGATGTTTGAGGCAGTGTACATGAGGTGCTTCGGCACTCAGTCAGTGGCTGTCCTTCCGACGGTCATTAGGCGTGTTCAGGACGAACACGGACCAGAGGCTGCGGTTGAATTGGGAATGAGACTCGTGGGCTCATTTGATGTACTTTCCGATCTGGTCCTTTCTAATGTAAAGGGAGATGCGGTGAACTTTCAAGTGGCTAATGCCTTATGCGAGATTCCCGATGCCGACAAACCCTGACAGTTACCGAGAATTATTATGGTGGCTTATAAAACCATTGGCCGCAATAGTTTAGGTGTCAAGCCCTTTTCTGCTAAAGATAAAAAACAAACTCAGGGTGCGAAGTCTGAAACAGACGTTCAACCCACAGCTCCAAAGAAATAAAAACAGGGGAAACAGCAACAGAAACAGGAGTCCCGTCCCCCATCACCAGTGCCTGCGTCTACTGAGCGCGACCGCACTACGATTAAGTCGCCTGATAGATTTCAGATTTCGGATCAATGCTCTCCTCTTTCTTTACAGGACACATCGGCCTCTTCGTCCGGATGGTGGAAGCGGCGGCAGAGGTCGGGGTGGCCAGCAGAGTTGCGACCAGCCCCGCCTGAAAATTGGAAAAGGCAAGCAGTACGATTCTTCACAGAAAATACCCCAGTTTCAGAAAAAGAAAGTTGCCGCTTTAACTGCGATATATGCCACAGATATTGAGAACGCAGCTTCGGAATCAGACATGGGCGCTAACATTGTTGGACAGCGCTGCGGAGATTACCATAGTACGAGTAGCCCTGCATCCACTACTGAAGGTGACAGCGACTGACCAATATGTTGTTGTGGAGACAGCTGAAACTAGGGTAGCTCCCCCTGATAGGCTTTTTGAAATTGTCCTTTTAATTGAAGGTGACATACAAAGTACAATACAAGGGGTATTTTGGGATAATCTTACAACTACCTATGACATTTTGTTAGCGGAGGCTGACTGGCCCCCACCTTTTGTTCTCGCAGCTCCGAGAGGGGAGGAGGTAATCCTCCCTAGTTTCGCGCACACAGTGTCTAAGGAGCATACACTGAATTTTGCAGAAGAGTGGGGATCAATTTTCCCCACATCACGAGATTCCTTTATGGTCTATGCCACAGCCTCAACCTCAATATCGAAACGGCGTGAAGCGAAAGCTTCCGTTGCCGGAATCCTTGAACAATTGGAATATTAAGGAGTGATTAAAACTTGTGTGTCACCGATGAATAACCCACTTTTCACTGTCAGCAAGCCTGACGGTTCGTACAGTTTGGTATTGGATTACCGGTATTTAAACTCACATTGCCATACCTGTGCAGTACAAAAGGTTTAAAACCACACTTGACATATCCAATATTTTTTGCCCACAATTTGTCAGGACTGAGTTCCCAATGGACCAGTTATACAAGTGGGAGAAAACAGGCCAATTTAAACGCCTGGCCATGGCTATAAAAATAGTCCGGGTGTGTTTGCTGCCCACATGGTCTCTCTTTTGGAGAGAGTAGACCCAGATGCGTGTTCGTATGTAGATGACATCTATCTCACAGTCGACCAAATTTGGGCGCATCTGTGTCACGTTGACCGCATTATTTGTAACTTTGCGGACTTCGGTTACAAATTCAACTTTGCAAAGTCTCACATTGCAGAGTACACAGTGTTGTTCCTGGGCTATGAGCTCAACAATGAAGGTCGAGGTTTAGCTCCTCACTTCTTGGAGAAATGTGCATAGCTGAGCGCTCCTACAACACTGAAAATATTACAGTCCTTGCTGGGATTTTTGAATTTCGGGAGTACATATATTCCCGAATATGCCCACCGTATCAAGCCTTTGTATGCTTTAATACAACCTACTTTTACCAAATTGTGCTGGCTGCCTGAACATTCAGTAGTTTATCAGCAGGGAGGGATGAGGAATTAAAGGGTCCGTTTCTTTCCCCAAGGGTGAATGGTGGATTAATCAAAATGAAAACGGGCACTTGTGACACTCCTCGACCATTGGCTAAGAAGTATGTTAGAATACCCTCAAAAACTCAATGTTGTTGGAATGCGGTATATATGTTTCCTCCGCCTGAACATTCAGCCATTTTGCAATCTTTGCAGGCTGATCTTCTAGAATCTAAATTATTACTGACTCGTGATAACCACATCAACCTGGTGATAAGAATCATCCCTGGAGTGGTGGGTTTCACATACCTTACTTTTAACGAAGATGACACAGTGCCTATCGCTTACAAGTCACACTTGTACACTTCGGCTGAAAAGAGGTTTTCCACTGTGGAAAAAGTTTTGACAGCAGTGCAAATGGCGATTATTAAGAAACGTGCACTGTCGCAGGGAAAACGCATGTTGGTTGTTACCCCGTATCCTGCACTAGAGGCAGTGACGAAAGCCAGTGTACCAAATTCTAAAGCTTTGCACCCGCGGTGGATACAATGGGCTGCATCATTGACGTCTCCGGATGTCACGTTTGTTTTTGATGCCTCCTTGCAGTCACAAGAGTTTTTGCAGTATGAGTTTGATCATCCTGCACCATTGACTATGCGGCCTTTGGAGGATTTCCATTGTATCATTTACACTGATGATTCAGCGCAAGTTGCACATGGGTCTAAGCACGCATACGTTCCAGCTTGCGCCATTGTGGTAGGTACCATGGTGAATGATGAGTTCAAGTCCGATGTCGTACATACGCAGACATTAGGGGACTGTACCGCACAATTGGCAGAGCTCCATGCTCTGATGCTTGCATTGGAGTACCCTGATCCTAGTGTGACTACTCTTATTGTGAGTGATTCTTACTACGGTGTCCAGTCTTACAATGAAAACCTATTCTTTTGGATTCAGAATTATTTTAGTGATTCCAAGGGTAGCATAATAAAACATAAAATGATCTGGGTTCGAGTGGTCGAACCTAAAGAGCAGGTACCACTCGTCTATGTAATTCATACTCTTGGTCATCAATGTGTGGGAGTTCACGCTGTTGGGAATAGTTTGGCCGATGAGGCCGCAAAAACAGCAGTATCGACATATCTAGTTGCAGCAGTTACACGTTCCAAAAGTAAGATTGATGATGACATCTTGGCGGCGGTTGCCGCTACTGAGAAGGAAAGTAAATGTCCTAAGGGGTTCCCTTCAAAGTATTCTTATCATTTAAGTCCTGATAAAGTTCCTTATGTGAAAATACCGGACGTTGGGGAAAGGTTGATTCCCCACGCGGACAGCAGGTCCTCACTGATTACAGCTGCCCATGAGGGTGTTGCGTCTGCGCATGCGGGTGTTTCGGCTACTGTATCTCAGTTAGAACAACGTTTCGGGTGGAGGGGACTTTACAAGCAGACGCGTGATTATGTCCTTCAATGTGACATTTGTCAGCAGATTAAGCCTTCGACTGCTACGGGTCCGCCCCAGATGCAGTTGTACATTTCTAATAGACCACTTGGTTGTGTTTATTTAGATCACTGCGGGCCTTTTTCCTCTGATACTGTGTATAAGTATATATTAGTTGCAGTTGATTCTTGCACACGCTTTTTTTGGGTGTGGCCACACTGCAGCGCTGATTCGCAAAGTGTCATAAGAGACTTGCGTATCTTTGTAGGGATTTTTGCCTGTGGCACCTTCCATTCGGATCAGTGTCCAGCGTTCGCCTCTAAGGCATACAAGGATGCCATGAGTTCGTTGGGGGTCCAAGTCAAGTTTTCGTCTCAATACAGACCTGAGGGTAATAGTGTTGTGAAACGAATAAACCGAGATATAAAGCAGTCTTTGACAGCTAGGGTTATAGGCACTGGCAGGAACTGGCTGGCCCATCTCAATAGCGTGCAACGTGCACTTAATAATCTCCCTAGGAGGTCTCTGGGTGGGCGGACCCCATACAAAATGCTCTTTGTCATCAAAATGTTCGTCCTGGACCTTGAAGGTCTAGACCAGGTGGTGGTTGCTGCTCCCTTTGACGTAGATGAACATTGTCATGTTTTACAGAATCTACAAGAGACAAGAGACAGTCTTGCAAAGGAACACTTGCCCTCCACATTTGATGCTGCGTTGCAGATTCCAGTAGTTGGCTGGCTACCTTGAGTTGGAGTACTGGTACGAGAGAAGATCGAAATCAAGAAAGAGTTTGGTCCCTCATATCGAGCTCCAGTGCCTGTACTTAACGTGCAGGGCACAAGAACACTCATTTTACCACCACTTCCAGGTCGTCAAGAAAAAAGGTACATCTCCATTGACAATTTCAAAGCTACACAGAGTGGCCGATTCTTCTTAGTATGACACCAGCGGTCTCATGTCCATCTTTTTTGAGACATACAGTTTTGGCCCCGGCTTCTAATACCAGGCCTGACGTTGCCCTCGAGATGCCTGCAGTTTCCAGTCCTTTATTGAGTTCTCCACCTGATGCTCATCTTGATGAGACTGAGTATACTTACCCCACAGACTTATCGATACCTGATTTGCAAACTTGTTTGGCTACAGAGTCCAAATTTTCATTTGACACTGACTCTCACACATCGAAGACCCCTTCAAAAATTTCTGTTTTTGCAACATGGTTTAAAAAACATTTTTTGATTCCTCCTTGGACCTACATTTGGTTTTTGCTTTTTTCAATTTACTTGTTCATGTCAATTGGATTTGTGGTGTATTTTTTTCGCCTTTTCAACGTACACTATGTTGAAGAGAGAACATATATTCGACATATAAATGGAACATTGGCACCCCACTCCTCATCACACAGATTGAAAAGGGACCTGGCTTTTTTCAACATTACTGCTTGGCCCGTCTTAGATGGGATTGTGTGGGATGCTCTTAGATTTCAAATCCGTGGACCCACAGAGGTTATTAATGTCCCAAATGTTCTAAGGGTTTCTCTGGGTGATGTGATTAAACAAAATATACGTTCTGATGATTGGGATGTTCAGGCCGTAGAAGCCTTTTCAGATTTGAAATATTATGCTGCCTTTGATGCTGAAGATTTGTATTTAGATTCAGCAAATTATGGTGATTTGTTTTGTTATCAACATTTTGGCAATCGCTACCTGCATAAGGCCAACACCAGGAGGAATATGGTTAATTATACACAATGGGAACATTGTCACGCTCCTGTTGCAGGCAGCTCCCCTTCTCTTTTAAAGAGGTTTACTTACTTTACTGATTTTAATCAGTCTAATCCCAATGCGTTTTATTTTAAAATGAACGAGAAGTCCACTTCGAAGGTTAGCCTTACCCACACGACATTATTATATTCGAAGTCCTTTTTAGACCAATTGGCTGTTGGGGGCTATGAACTGTGGAAGGATACAGTTGATCTTAAATCTGTTTGGGGTTCTAAAAGTTGGCAGGTGCAAGGCACTGAGGCTTTGCATCGTGCATGTCTCATCCCGAACCATATGTTGTTTTTGAATTCCCCAATTTCACAAACGACTTGTTTTGGATTGGCTACTACTAAAAAATTAAATGCTCCTTCTTTTCCTGAATTAGAAGAATACTCTGGTTGGGATAATAATAGCAATTTTTCAATTAGAGACTTAGAGACGCTGTTATTGAATTCTACCTTTAACATATCCAGCTTGGATCCTAAGGGTTGGTTGCTGTGGCACAAAAGAGCAGATTCTTGCCAGCATCGTTTTCTGGGTTTAGCTCAAGGCTATACACAGGTTAGAGTAGATCCCCGTTTTGAGAGTGGCCATTCTGTGACTACCTATTCCGTAGGGAAATTATGCCAGAGTTGGCTCAAACATTCCACTTTAGCGTCAGTTATGCTGCATTAATCTAAATTGACTGACAATGTTGATCTGAATGATTTTGTCAAGGGCCCGGCTTCCGGCAGATCCAAAAGGTGGATATATGCTATTTACAACGAAGTTTGGAAACTTTCCCAGATTGAGGCTGCTTCTCGCTTTAGGGCAAAAGATCAAGCAAATTTTTAAAAAGTGCTAGCAGTTGTAGATAACAGAATTAACATGCTTTCCTCCCGCATTTACACATTAGATAATATCGTTTCGTCTGTTGTTGATATTGTGCAAGATGATGTGTCTGTTTTGTACCATGGTTAAAATCAATTGCGTTCTATTGTGCAGTTTGCATGGACTTTGCAGACATTGAAATCAGGAAAAGTGCCCTGGCACTACATGAATACATCATCTCTGTTTGCCCCTTTTAATTTGACTGAAAAGCAACGTTTTATGTCTATGAAGGATGCAACTTTTTCTATGTTACATATTGAAAAGTTAGAACCGTTACCATTTTCTGTGGCCGAAACAAATTCAGCTGTGTAGCTTATCCATGGGCTGATCACATTACCTTTCCCCCTTTTCAAATTCGAGGCCTGCATGAAGTACTACGCAATTGGCAGATATGAGCCTCTGGGCACCGCTTATCTTCATGAAACTTGGTCACTACCATTTACCTATAGGTGCCTTAGGGAGGGAAAAGAGGTTTATTTGAATGGAGAGGATAGCACTACAACAGCAGATTACTCATTAATGTGTAGGAATATCCAATTGCATGGCTCTTGTAATCAGAATTAGCCAAATTTAGGGGCCGATTAGGATGGCGGACGGACTTGCGTCCGTCCGCCATCCCAGAGGTGGAGGGACCGTCCGCATGGACTGCGGAGGTCCCTCCATGCAAATCAGGATGTGACCGCCACCCTGGCGGTCACATCCTGGATATTTAACATTGCGGCGGGTGCTGCTTCAAGCAGCACCCGCCGCAATGTTAAAAGTGCATGTGTAACATTTACATGCACAAAGCGGCAGGCACCGTGCGGTGCCTGCCGCTTTGTGCATGTAAATGCTGGAGGGTACCATAGGTACCCCCCATGTGCACCCCCCACCCGCCTATGCCCTGGGGGCCCGCAACGGGCCCCCAAAAGCAAAAGTACACATGCTTTTCCACGGCGGAAAAACCGCCGCGGAAAAGCATGTTTACTAATGCTTCCTAATTTGGCTGGCGGTGTCTGATAGACACTGCCAGCCAAAGGAGAGCTTTTCCGCCGCGGTTGTAATCCGACCGCGGCGGAAAAGCAGCGGACAGAATCCAAGACCCACCAGCCATCGTAATGCGGCGGTGGGTCTTTGGTGACTCCGCAGAGGATTTTCCGCCTCCTCCGGGCCGGCGGTGGCTTCCGCCGGCCCGGAGGAGGCGGAAAATCCTCTATCATAATCGGCCCCATAGTCTGTATTTTAAAAGGTACACCAGCACCTGCTATCATACCCACATTCACATTACTAGCAAACGGTAGTTATTTACTTTTAAACAACGATTGTTGTGGGATGGTAGCCGGCATTCCTTACGTGGTTAGTCAGTGAACGTGTAGTCTGCTGTAAAAATGTAATGTTTCCTAACCCACATGGGAAGGTCGATGTTTCCATCTGGCCGTCAATTCCAACCTTGAAAGCAGAGTTCAACAAGATGAGTCGCATAAGAGCTCTATTGTCTCAGACAGAAGTCGCCCTCACATCTGCTCGTGAAACATTTGTCCTTCACGTGGCAAACACCTGCACAGAAGTGCACGCTTTATTAAATACGGATTTGCCCTTGCATTTCGGTGAATTAATTCACACTTTTTATTTTATTTATTTTATTTAAAAGGTTTTATATAGCGCTGCTGGACCCGAGAGTATCAGAGCGCTTTACAAAGTAGGTCCACATATCAAGAAAAATTAACAATGTGCAGAATACTTAAATGGGATAAAACATAGCATTCACATGAGCGATGGGGGCAAAGAAAACAAAGAGATCATTAAGGGGACGATGAGTGTTGAGATTTAAGAGAGAGATGGGGATGTAGAGAGTGGGAGAGAGAATATGAAAGGAGGGAGAGGGGGTGGGTAGAGGACTGAACAAGAAAGGAAAAAAGAATGAGCAGGGTCGGAGTCAGTAACATTAGGTACCCCAATATTTGTTGAGAAGAAGTACTTTGAGTCTTTTTTTGAAGAGAGGGTAGGAGGGGTTGCAGAGAAGATCCTTGGGGAGAGAGTTTCAAATCGTAGGAGCATTACCAGATAATGCACGGGATTGGGTCTTTTTACATTTGAGTCTAGGAGGGATCAGGATAAGGGAGTTAGTGCTCCTCAGGGATCTAGCGCACCCTGCTTTTTGTAGTTTGGTTGAAAGGTAAGAGGGGGTGTTTTGGTGAAGAGCTTTGCGAGTAATGCATGCAATCTTGTAGGTGGATCGTCCTTCTATTGGGAGCCAATTGAGATTTTTAAGAACTGGAGAGATGTGGTCAAATCTTTTACAATCAGAGATAAGTCTGGCAGCTAGGTTGAGAACAGATTTAATCTGAGAAAGATGGATTTTAGGGTGCCAACAAGTGTGGCATTACCATAGTCAATCCTGGAAAGGACAAGTGATTGGACAATGATTTTGAAGTCATCAGCTGGAATAAAAGGTTTACGTTTTTTGAGGTGGTGAAGGGTGAAAACAGCACTTTTGGCTGCATTTGTAATGTGGGGGATGAGAGTAAGATTCTGATCGATGCTGATGCCTAGGGATTTGACAGAATTAGAAGTGGAGAGGGAGCAATTAAGTGCTTTGATATCATTGACCCAGAGTTGAATGGGAAGGGAATTGTTTTTGGGAGTGAAAAGGATGATTTCAGTTTTTTTAGGATTCAGTTTGAGATGATTAAGATGGAACCAGGCTTGGACTCTAGTCAGAGTGTCGTTGAGGTGAAGGATGTCATTGTGGGATTTGATCTTGTAGTATAGTTGGGTATCATCGGCATAGAGGTGGTAACTGATTTTAGCTTGTTTGAGAATGAGGGTGAGTGGTTCCATAAAAAGATTGCATAGGGTTGGGGAGAGGATAGAACCTTGTGGGACACCAAGTGAGACAGGTTGAGGTTAGAGAGGCAGTGACTGAGTTTAATTTGTTGTGATCTATTTTGAAGGAACGAGGAGAACCATTTGAGTACAGTGCCTTCAAAACCAAAGCGATCTTTGAGCTTATTAAGAAGGGTGGGATGGTGGACAGTATCAAATGCAGACGAGAGGTCAAGGAGGATTAGTATTGAGGATTCACCTTTGTCTAGAGAGCGATGAATGTCATCTGTAATATTGAGCATAGCAGATTCGGTACTGCATCCCTTTCTAAAACCGGATTGGAAAGCGTCAAGGAGATTAAAGGAGAGCATATGATTGTCTAATTGGGACAGGACACATTTTTCAAGGGCTTTAGAGAGGAAGGGAAGGTTAGAGATAGGGCGTAGATTGTTACGGGCGTTAGGGTCAGCAGAGGTGTTTTTAAGAACGGGGGAGATTTGACCTAGCTGAAGGGAGGCAGGAACACAGCCAGTGGAAAAAGAGGAGTTGGTGATATTGGTCCATATTGGGGCAATGATGTATTTGAGTTCTTGAACCAAATGGGCGGGAAGAGGATCTTTGGAATGAGAGGATGGTTTGAGCTTAGAAATGATGTTGATGATAGTGGTTTCTGATACTAGACTAAATTCACTCCATGAAGCATTGTTTTTAGCAAGGTGGCCCATAAGAGTGGAGTCAGGTTGGGGGAGAGCAGGGATGGGTTGAGAGGGATCTTGATGCGGGGGAAAAGAGGACAGAGGTGTATTAGGAATGTTAGGGTGGATGTGTTGGTTGAGGGGAGGTTGGAGTGAGAGAGGGGGGGAAGAGAAGAATATTTCGATCTTGTTGACTTTATTCGTAAAGAAGCTGTCAATTTCTTCGCATCTTTCAACAGAGGCTAATATTTTAGGAGGGCCAGAGGAAGTTTGCTTTTTCACGATGTTAAAGAGTTCTCTGGGACGGTTTCTAGCCTGGTCAAGTTGTGACTGGAGAAAGGAGGCTTTTTCATTGAAGATGTGTTTATTTGTATTGGGCTCTGGCATTTCTAAGGAGAACCAGATTATTAGGGGTGGGATGATTCCTCCAGGCACGTTCTGATTGCCTGAGGGCCCCTCATTCATTATTAAGTTCGGCATTGAACCAGGATTTGGGAGGGATGTTTTTATTTTTTTTTATTTATTTTTTTACTTTTATTGAACAATAACAAACAACAAACAATACTTCACAAGGCAGAAAATATATACAGAGCAATATCATGGAGTCATGTGGGCAGAGCTCAAGACAAAATCAATACATGACAATCAGTTAAAATAGGGGTAGGGGCAAGCGAGGAGACAAGCAACAAATGCATCAGTGATAACAAATGAACGTCAATTAGGGGGATAAGGACACATCAGTAGACAAATCGTGGGGGGGGAGTGCATATATTACCCCGATATGCGTTCCATTGGGACCAGACATGACCCCATTTCTTGGGACGTCCCCGGGAAAGGTTCACAGTCTTCTCTCGGAACATGCACCAATCCATGTTGTCTTTCCAGGCGGACAGGGTAGGTGGCCTATGCGAACCCCAAAGCTGGGCAATGTCCCTTTTAGCAACCATGTTACCAAGGGTCGCCCAGATAATTTGTGCGGAGTTGTAATCATTAGGCTCCCAAACATTAAGCAGGCAACGCCTGGCTTCGGGCAGCAGAGACACACCCGTAACAATCCTCATAACATCGTACACCCGGGCCCAGAATCGTACCATCTCCGGGCACTCCCACAACATGTGAAGAAAGGTACCAGTCATACCACAGCCACGCTTGCATGACCCATCCATGGAAAACCCCATCCGAACCAAACAAGACCCAGTGACATACACCCTGTGTAGTATCTTCAATTGGACAAACCGCAAACGGGCAGGGATAGCGACCTCCTTAGGCGAGGACAAAGCCGATTGCCAATCCTCGTCGTCTAACTCCAGGCCGTCAGAGCACCATGCTTCTCTAAGGCGAATCAGTAAATCCGCTCTGTTGTTAATGAGCTTTTTGTAAATTAAGGAGATCGTACTATCAGGCACATGTCCATCCAGAATGCGGTCCTCCAAAGGGGATGACTCAGGGATATCAGTACCCCCAGGGAACACAGACAACAAGGCGTGGCGGACTTGAGCGTATCGAAAGAATTCAGTGCCGCCCAGGTCATACTCCAGACGCAGTGCATCAAAGGACTTGACCGTCCCCTTCGACCACAAGTCACCCACTCTACAGATGCCAATCATGTCCCATTTGTCAAAGCCTTTCGTCCGCCACAAAGAACCCAAACATTCCGAGTCATACAGGGGGGTGGCCCGAGTGAATCTACCACTCCAGCCCAGGGCCGCAGTCGCATCACGCCACACTCTCGCAGCAATCTTAGTGGGACCGGTCAGCTCTCCACGGCGACCACCGGAGTACAGCGTTCTACTAAAAGACCCTCCCGGAAGGATAAGCCTATCCATTGAAAAAGCCGGAGATGGGCCCGGAGCGTAAGTTGAGTGGTTAATTGCGCTAAGTTGGGACGCCCAGTAATAACGTCTAATGTCCGAGAGGGCTATACCGCCATCGTACCACGGAAGTGTGAGCTTGGATAGGGCGATACGGGCACGTCCGTCCCAGATAAGTTGCCTCTGCAGATTTTCCACTTCACGAAAGTAGCTGGAGGCAATCGGGTCAAAGGAGTTCTGTAGCGCGTACAAGAAACGGGGCAAAGACATCATTTTAAAGAGCACCGCTCTGCCGAGGGGCAACAATGGCAACTTACGCCAGCGAGCTACATCAAGTTTAAGCCGCTGAAGGGGGGGCAACAGATTGAGGTCATAGCGCAGAACGGGATCTTGGGAAATATAGATCCCCAAGCACCTAAAACCGGTCTTCGCCACCTGAATTGGAAATCTACGGGGCAAAGGAGGGAGGTCGCCTGCCAAAACGTAGACGCAGGATTTAGCCCAATTGATAACGAGACCGGAGTTCTTGCCAAAGGAAGCAAGCACATCGAAAAGTACATTAAGGGATTTCCGCGGCAAGGTAAGATATAGGAGGATATCGTCTGCATATAGAGAGACTCGATCCTCGAAATCAGGGGACCATCGAATGCCCCGCATGGACGGTTCCCAACGGAGCCATTCCGCCAGCGGTTCAAGAGCGAGAGCAAAGAGCAGTGGAGACAACGGAAAGCCCTGCCGGGTACCCCGACCAAGCTCAAAGACGCCAGAAACTCGTCCGTTAACAACCACCTGGGCCAGGGGATGTTCGTAAAGAAGTTTCACCCAGGCTATAAAGCCTGGCCCAAACCCGAATTTCAGGAGGGCCGCCCATAGGTAGGGCCATTCGATTGTGTCGAAGGCCATGGTAGCGTCGAGAGAGACCAAAATGGCCGGTTCCGTAAGCGTCCCAGCTCTCGCGAGAACCCCATGGAGTCTACGCAGGTTCAAGGCAGTGTTGCGGTGCGGGATAAAACCGGACTGATCCGGATGGATCAGGTCCCCGATCACAGTGACCAATCGATTAGCCAGAGTTTTCGCCAATATCTTGGGTTCGGCGTTGAGCAAAGAGATAGGCCTGTAGGAGGTACAACGGTCTCCAGGCTTACCCTCTTTAGGAATAACGACAATAGTGGCAAGTCGCTGGTCCACGGGGAGGGAGCCCGACTCCAGGGCCTCGAGAAACATGTCTCGTAAGTAGGGCGCCATTTTGTCGGGCCGCAGTTTATAAAGCTCAATAGGTAAACCATTGGGGCCCAACGCCTTACCCGAGCGGAGCGATCGGATCGCCACCGCGATTTCATCCACCGTTAGCGGAGCGTCCAAGAGATCCCTATCTGAGTCAGAAAGGCAAGGCAGAGCTATGTCCCGCAGCAGTAAATGAGAGTCTTCCTCGTCTCGAGCACAGACTGAGGTGTACACAGTCTCAAAGTGATCCGCGAAGCACTGAACGATCCCAACGGGGTCTGTGACACACTCACCGTCAAGCTTCTCAACCACTGGGACCACACGATTCACTCGCTCCTTCTTATCCAACCACGCCAACAACTTGCCCGCTTTATCACCCACGTCATACAGTCGTCCCTGCTGCTCCCTGTACATCACTTTCGCTGCATCCGTAACCAGAGCCTTATAGTCCGCCTGTTTCAAAGCAAGAGTGTGAAGCTTTACGCTAGATACATCAAGACTAAGATCCTCCTCCAAAGCAGCAATCTCAGATTCCATCCGAACAACCTCAACAGTGGCGGCCTTTTTCGCTGCGGTAATCATGGACAAGGACTGACCACGTATCACAGTTTTAAACGCTTCCCACAACGAAACAGACGAAGAGACCGACCCCACATTTTCATCAAAATAGTTCTCGATGGCTTTAACAAGGCTGGAGCGGGTCCAGGGATCATGAAAGTACCACGGGTTAATCGGAGCCACTCTACCCTCGCTCCCACACCAACCTCGTAGCGGAGCCATAATGGGGAATGGTCCGAGATACCCCTGGGGAGCTGACGAATTTCCCTGATAGAAGTAGACTGAACTGCGGGCAATAAAAAGTAGTCCAGTCTGGACAAACTGCCATGAGCCCCAGAGTGGAATGTGTACTGCAACTGTGTAGGGTGTAGCAGTCTCCAAGCATCGACAAGCCCAAAAGTCTCCAGCAAGTCGTTAAGCCACCTGTGCACCCTAGGCAGGTCCCTGGGTGGATGTCGGTCAGAAGCGCCAGATACAACAGAGTTAAAGTCCCCACCCAGGATCAGAAGCCCTTCCGGTAAACCCAAAAGGACACCACACAAGTCAGAGAAGGTTAAGGTCTGCAAGCCCGGGGGAACATAATCCGAGAGAATGGACAAGGTCTTCCCCTCCCATCTACCAGTGAGCACAGCATTGTCATCAAGTGTGACGTCATCAACTGCAAAGGGAAGGGAGGACCGAAGAAGGATGCCAGCTCCCCTAGACCCAGAGGTAAACCCCGCGTGTGCCACTAGGCGGTAACCACGTCGATTAAGAGCCTGACAAGCGTTCCCTATTAAATGGGTCTCTTGCAAGAGGACAATATCGGGGGAATGCCGCTTAAGGTATCTCAAGACAATACCTCGCTTAATCCTGTCTCCCAAACCATTGACGTTCCAGGATAAGAGTCTCAACTCACCGCCCCCCATCCCCAATGCATGAGAGGAGCAGAACCCACATAGAACACCACAATCAATACGATGCCTCGTGAAGAAACAAAAACACACAAATTTACCCACGGTACTCCCCCCACCCTGCACCCCTGCGTAAGACTAAAAAGCCACCCCAACTTGCAGTGTGCCTGTCGCCCCATATCTAAACTAACTACGCTAAGAACCCAGGAGGAGGAAGAGTCCCCGTTTACCCCCTGCCACCCCCGGGCTGAACAGGGTCTAAAAGGTCCTAAGGACAAACTCAGCTGACAAAAAGTCCAGATGTCGGGATCCACCTGCAAAGTCCTCACTCGGCCACACCCCCGTCGGCGCCGCCAGGGTGTCCGGAACGATCCTGTCCCTCAGGGAGTGTATCAAGCCAGTCACTGACATTATCAGGGCGGTCAAAAAAGAATGTACGTTCCCGATACTCAATCCTCAGTCTGGTGGGGAACAATAAGGAGTATTTCAAACCCAAGTCTCGCAGGCGCCTCTTGACCCCCTGAAATCCAAGTCTCTGCTTCTGAACAAGCGGCGAATAGTCAGGATAAAAGGAAATAGAGGCATTTTCAAATTTCACCGGTCCTTTGTCTCGCGAAGCCTGCAGCACAGCGTCCCGATCTCGAAAATGGAACAGCCTGGCGATGATGGGTCTCGGAGGAGCACCCAGCTTAGCCTTCCCGCCGGGAACACGATGAGCCCGTTCCACCGCAAAAAATTTACTAAGTCCCGCAGGAGCCAAATGGTTGGAAATCAAGTCTTCAACCAGGAGATCAGCCCCCTCGGTCTCAGAATCCTCTGGAACGCCAATAAGACGTACGTTGTTGCGGCGGGCCCTATTTTCGTAATCCTCAAGACGGCGGGCCAGTTGGTCATGGGAGGATCGGAGATTACCAAGTTCCGCTTGGGCGTCCGAGACATCAGTGACCAAACTGGAGGTCTTCAAGCCCAACGATTCCACTCTCTCGTTGGTTTTCGAAAGACCTGCTCGAATCAGCGTGATATCGATGGCCACCGTGTCGATCTTGGTCGCCAAGGCCTCATATTGTTGCCCCATAGAGGCCTGCATGGCGGCAATGGCTCCCATAACGTCCTTCAAGGACGGGTCAGAAGTCTCCGGAAAGAGGGTCTTAGAGGTGTCCGAAACACAGCTCACAGGGCCAGGCGAACCCTTGGCATGTGCATAGTGGTCCATGGTGTTGGTCTGATGTTGGCCGCCACGCAGAGGCGCCTTGGTCTTCCGCTTCTCGAGAGGCTGACCGGTAGCCATCTGGGAAAAGGGACCCCGGAGGGGTCCCTGCGCCCTGGTGAAAATGGCCGGGAGCAAGCGTCCAAACAATCAATAAGACCAAGTCCAAGACTTTGCGGACCAAAGTAAATTGAGCCGTGGGCAGGTAGCCAGGGAGCCCCACACAGGAGAGAGGGCAACGGGACGATTGAAGCCAGTGAATGGCTGCACCCCTACCAGTGGAGTTGGGGAATCGAAACTGAAAGTCAGGAGGGGTCGACCCGGCGGGGACCCTCGCAGCCGTTGTTGATCAACTGCTCCTCGGCTCGCTCCCAAACCGAACCCCCGGTCCGCCTCGGGGTGGGCCTCAGAATGCAGAAACAGCGTAAAAGTGGACATCAACGTCCAATTTCGATGTTTCAAAGTGTCTGATGATCAGCGAGAATATGCGAACAAAAGCCCGTCGATGAAATCAGGATGTTGCCAGGATAATCGTAGGAGGTGGCACAGGTCCGGGGAGCTCTGTGCTCACGCGACCATCTTGGATGCCCGCGTAGCTCCTCCCCCGTTTTTTTGTTGTTTGAGTTTGATTGGGGCAATGTGGTCGAGGGCTTCAAGAATAGAGTTGTTGTAATGTTCGGTTAGGTCGTTGGTGCTGTGAGAGAGAGGGGGGAGGAGTAAGCAAGTTTTAATTGTGGATTCCAATTCGCCAGGTGAAATAAGGGGTAGGTTGTGAGTGGTTTCAAGGGTAAACTGCCGGTAGGGGTGGGGCGAGTAATGGAGCAATTCAAGCTGAAGAGGATATGGTGGTGATCAGTCCAGTCTACGGGAAGGATATTAGAGAGAGAGGCCAGATTTTTGCTAGAACAAATAGCATCGAGGGTGGCACCTTTGGAGTGAGTAGGGGAATGGCAGAGTTGGGTAAGGTCAGTGATGTCCATGGCGTCTTTAAATAGGATGACAGTAGGTTCTTCATTTTTATTCCAGTTAATGTTTTAATCACCAAGGAAGAGATTCTTGGAGTGGGAGAGCGATGCTTGAATAATAAAGTTAGGCATCTCTTCAGTAAAGGAGATACAGTTTCCAGGGGGGTGGTAAATAGTGTGCAACCGAATGGTGGGGGAGCCAGGAATAGTGAGGTCGGCGCAAAGGTATTCAAAGGTGGAAGGGTCTTGTAGATGTACTAGCGAGAGGTTAAGTTCATTTTTAAAGATTAGGCAAGGCTTCCTCCTATTTGATCGATTCTGTCTTTCTTAATGATGGAATAACCTGGAGGAATGAGCAAGTCGAGGATAGGAGTGGAGTGGGCGTTGAGCCAAGTTTCAGTTAGGAATGCGATGTCTATGTTTTCACTGAGAATGGTTTCCGCAATCTCAGTTGCGTGGCAAGAGGCGGATCGGCAGTTAATCAACATGCAACAGAGGGGAGAGGGGTCAGGCAATTGGGTGGGGTGACAGGGGAGGATAGTTCTAAGTAGTTGGGGGTCTAGGTGATGGCGGATGAAGGGGGAGTCTGCTCGTTCCTAAGAGAACTGGGATATTAGACTGAAGGATAGGGGGGATAGTGGACGAGGGTGGTGAAGGAAAGCCAGGGGAGTTTGGGGCAAAATTTGCTCCCAAGGTCATTCTGCAAGTATCGAGTTGTGGAGGGGAGGTCAAGTTGGCATTGCACGGAGGGACGATTAAGGTAAGTTCAGCGGGTTTGGGTGGGGTTGTGTAGTTACAAGGGAGAGGTGGAGTGTTGGTGTTGGTAATAACGCTAGGCGGGCTGTTTGTGGGAGAATTGAGAGGAGTGTTGATGTGCGACGATAAGGTGTATTGTGAGGGGATTGATGTGTGTGCGTGATCTGAGGAGTGGGCTTTAGCAAGGAGTGTGATATCAGTTCTGAGTGAGGAGAGTTCTAAAACGAGTGACGAAAGGAGAAGTACAACATTAAGGAGTGATTGTGTAAGAAGTGAGGAGTGAAGTGGATCGGTAGTTTTTTCAAAGTTGGTAGAGTTAGAGTTATCTGGAAGGGGGATAATGTGGGAAGGAGGGGTGCCTGGGGGGAGGGGGGAATTATAAAGTGGGGGAGGAACACTTTTGGGGAGAGGGGGTAAACAGGAGGTAGACGTAGGAAAGGCATTCGTTTTAGGCAGACCGTTAGGAGGAAGAGGCGGAGAGACAGTAAGGGTTGGCGTATCTGATGTATTGTGGGTTGTAAGAGAGAACAAGGCAGAGTGAGAAGGGGGTAGTGGTGGAGGAGATGTGGGAGTTGTTGAGGGGGTGTGGGAGACGTTAAGAGAGGGGGGAGAGGATAAAGTGCATCAGAGGGTGAAGTGATATGGAAGTCAGATGGAGAGAGGAGAATCGGAGAAAGTGCATTATTGGAGTGGGGGATATAAGGGGGTAAGTGGGGGGGGCTGGAGGCATCAATGAGGAGTTATTTAAGGTAGAGGATGGGGGGATTGTTCAAAGGGTGGTCATAAGGAGAGGAGCGTGCAGCAGAGCATAAAGAATTCGGAGTTAAAGAGGAAGCAAGAGTAGGCGTGTGGGTAGGAGGGGAATTGGGAGGGAGACATGTTCACTAGGAGACTGGGAGACAAGGGTGTCATACCAGGTTATAATGTTGAGAGCGAGGGTGGTAAGTAGTGATTGAGAATAATCATCATGATTGGGGGAAGAGGAGGGGGAAATATTGCGAGGAGAAAATGGGGGAGGGGGAAAGGAATCAGTGCTTATAATAGTGATGGAGGCAGGGGGGTAAAATGCGGTTGGGAAAGGGCAGCAGTGTTGGGTATAAGAGAGGAAGAAGGTAAATCAGGGAGAAGAGATAGGGGGTAGGAGATACTATGGGTGATGAAGGAACTAGAAGTTGGGGTAAATCAGAGAGAAGTGACAGGAGGGCCGGGGAAGAGATGGGAGGAGATGTGTCTAGGGGTAGAGGGGGGGAGAGGGAAGGGTTCAAGGACTGTGTGAGGGATTGGGAAAGAGTGCTAAAGTGGTGTTTAAAGATGTAGAGGTGGTTTTCAGACGCTTGGATGAGAATGTTTCCACATTTGAAGATGGAGATATCTATTTCACCCTGAAAGGAAAGAGAGGGAGTGGTAGAGAGTTTCAGACCGTATGGGATATTGCGGGAATTAGTGATAGGGAGGTGTCGGAGAAATAGGCTTTTCCATTTAGATGGGCATTTGGTGAAGAAGATGCTGCTCCGCAACCGAATGCTTGAATATTACGGAGCGCTGCCTCTTGCTACATTGAGTGCAGCTTATGGATTATCGTTTCGATTTTCCTTTTTCACATGCATGCAGCCTGTCTTTCATTGCCTGAGTTGCCCTTTCGACTGGTCCCTGGATTTGTGTCTCTGCAATACGGTGTTTCCCAACGCGGATTATGATCAACTGATGAGGCCCTTAGTTGCTCATGAATTGCTTTGTTCTGGGGAGGGATTATGGCCTTTGCAGCTATGCATGGTGTCCTGGGACGTTGGAATGTTTTCGCAGCGGCGCAAGATTTTTTGACACGCAGTTTCATTGAAGAAACACCGAGTTGTCCTCTGATGGTGCTAGAGGCTCCGGTAATTGAGGAACATGTATGTTCCTTCCCATTGCTGAATTGGATGGCTGAAATGTTTTCAGATGAGAACAGTGACTTCCTGTTGGAGGCCGTCGCCACATACTTTGCATATACATTGTTGCAGTGAGATGTGTTTTCACTTCTCTCTCTTCCATGGCCGAGGTCACATGGAGGACATCGGATTTTTAATTGTTTTCTCTCGTATTCATTTTTTTTGCACCCATGCCTATTGCCTTCCCTATGTCCATGGATACAATTGCTTGATTTGACGTACGTTCCATTTATCGACTTTGCACCCGTTTTTTCACATGTGGCAATTCGAACTGGGTTCTGACT
Organism: Lissotriton helveticus; assembly: GCF_964261635.1. Taxonomy (NCBI): domain Eukaryota; kingdom Metazoa; phylum Chordata; class Amphibia; order Caudata; family Salamandridae; genus Lissotriton; species Lissotriton helveticus. The sequence goes on from NC_136063.1 coordinate 103,810,221, forward strand.
ATTGTTCTTGAACTCTGCTTTCCAAAAATGCCCCTGTCTTATCCGTGCTCAGATCAAGGGAGGGTGTTGTGGGGCTGAGTCTTGCATTTACACTGTGTTAAGTTGACATGAGCTTATTAGAAGTTTAAACAACATTTTTCCTTTCTGCTGCCTTTTGCACACGACACACTATAATTAATGTTTAGAGTCTAGCAGAGTGTTTTGCTTTACACAAGAATAATATGTTTTTCTATATTAGTAGCCTTGCTTGGTAAGCTTTGTCTGGACAGTGAGTGCCGAGGCCTTCAAGGTTATTTTAACACAGTGGTTGTTGTTCGGACTGATCAGCGCACGTTCTAGACATAACATAAATGCAGCTGTGGCCACCTCTGATTTTGGCGCATTTAATAATGCACTGCGTAGGCATGATCACAAACACTTGGAGAACATTTGCATGCTGAGAGCTGGTGCAGATTCTGATGTGATCCATTTCTGCTAGTACCAGAGGTATGGGGCCGCCCTTGTAATCCCAAGAGACCTTCTGTAGATATAAAATAACCTACTAGCAAGGGAGGGTGAAATATAGGTATATTTTAAACCTGTTTCCATTTAGCATTATAACATGCTTTCTCCTTTTTTATTTTATGGAATAGTAACTATGCTGATAATCTTGTTGCTTATAATATGTCTGCTTGTATTAGCTAAGATACTGCGCATGAGAACACGGCATTAGAAATAAATATTTCAAACTTGCACGTGTCTTCTTTTACTCCCTGTTTTGGACTGGTATCAGAGTATAACGAAAGAGTGTTCATGTGTTCCACATTGCCTGAGGTAATCTAAGTTCCATGTTCTGGGTTGTCTAATCATTGGTGTTATGAAAGAGCCAATGAGATACTGATGCTAGTCTGGTAGGGGATATTGGGTACTAAGGTGAGTTTTGGTACACCCTAATTCACTGAGGTTCCAAGTCTCTATGCACAGTTCTGTGTAGGAGCAGAATCCCTGCTACATCATTTTATGTACTATAACATAATGTATAACATCACTCATAACAACTAAAATGACATCATTGATGACAATCACTGATGACATCAGGCAAGCTCCATTTTCACGCGTATTGCAGTATAGCTTGCTATGGCTATACACGTAGCATAGTTCACATTAACAATCAACCACAGATATATGGGAAACTCTCATTGAGTACGGTATTCAATCTGTATACAACTGATCATAGAAAGCCAAAATAGTGAATGCCAATTCCAAAATGAATTCCTTATTGCTAGACCAGTCTGCCAAAGGGTGGTATTCCCCCAGACTTTTTGCCTGCTCGCCTCCTTTTTCCTGATTTTGTTGGACTTAGGACAACTGACCAGCGATAATGTCCATGTGCTTCTCCCCTAAAGATAGTAACATTGGTGTATCCATAATTGGTATATTTAATGTACTTGTAAGTCCCTTGTTAAATGGTATACCATATACCCAGGGCCTGTAAATTGTGTTAATAGAGGGTTTGCAGCAAGGATTGTGACCCCCACCCAAGAAGCCTTTCAAACTGGCCTCAGGCCTGCTACTCCAGGGCCTGCATATGCAGTTTACTGCCACTTCGACTTGGCATTTAAAACCCCGTTCCCAAGCCTTAAACTCCCCTTTTATTACATATAAGTCACCCCTAAGGTAGAACCTAGGTAGCCCATTGGGCAGAGTGCTGTGTAGCTAAAAGGTAAGATATGTACTTTGAAGTTTAGCATGCCCTGGTATTGACAAACACCCACATTCATTTTCACTACAGCTTACAGGTTAACATTAGTAATTACTTATTATACTTTTAAGTTGTAATCCCTGATTGGGAAGGAGTAGCCATCTCAGTTTTACATCTGTGGAATGGTAATGATAAATCCTCGTTATTGGTGAAGTTGAATTTAACCTTACTATTTCAGAAATGCCACTTTTAGAAAGTTGGCATTTCTCTGCTCATAAAGCTCTGTATGCCTGCAGCCTGTTTCCAATACACGCCTCGGGTGGGTGACAGCTTGACTTTGTGAATTCCCTCTAGACAGCCTCACACAAAGGGACCGTAGGTGTGTCTGACTGCTCATCTGCATTCTGATGGTTCCTCCTGGACAGGATGGGAGGAAAAAACTGACACTTACATTTGAATAGGCAGTGTCTGGTACCCACATAAAGGCATGATTACCCCCCTGCAGAAAGTATGAAGCCAGGGCCACCCAAGCTGGAGGTCATTGGGAGTGAATGAGGGACTCTGAACTTTGGTGAGAGCCTGCTACCACCCTTGAGGGGGCTCTAGTTGCTTTGCTGGGGGGCACCACTTTGACAGGCCGAGAGGCAAGCACTTCAGTTGTTGGATTGGATATTGGTTGACCTGCCTCGTGCAGGGGACTAGTTCCACCAAACCAAGGGAGTGTCTGGTTCTTTGTAAAAGGCAGACAGGCCTCCCCTGGTTCTTGGAAAACATCTGCAGGACAAGACTACTTTGGTGCAGGAATCATAGTCAGCAGGCAGGCCGGCAGGGTTGGCACCAGGTCCTTCACACCTCATCTTCTCCTTTGTTCCTCTTTGGTGTCCTTCATCTCCATAGGGCAGCAGGAGCTGAGTTTCTGGTGTCCTGGGTGCCACCTAAATACTGAATTTAGGGGCAACTAGGGGAGTGATAGGTAGTTGCCAATGAGCTATCTACTTAAGGGCGACTGCACCCTTTTTATGTCCACTCCCCGTGAGGAGTGGGCATAACCCTAAGTCAGAGATCCTAATTATGCCCAAAACAAGATGGCAGAATCTGAAAAGTGGTGTTTACATCAGGCAGTCTGTCCTAGGAATGCTACTATCCCAGTGTGGGACACTACTCCCTATTCTTTCTAGTTTTCCTGCCTCTCTTGCTTCCAAAATGTGGGCTAAGACGGGGGCGGCATTTCCTCGGATCTGGAGAGCCACTGTTGCATATCAAAGCTGGTTGAAGCTTTGAAGCTTCTCACCCTAATAGTGATGGCACTTAGTCATCCTGCTCTGAGGGATGTGTTTACACCTCCGCCCAGAACAGGCTTTGTTTCTTACCTCCAAGGGCAGAGGCCCTCAGGGGGAGCCAGAAGATTGTCTGTAGTGACAGGCTGGCTAGGACCAGTCAGCAGGGCCACCTTTAGGGCTGGTGGTGCCTGGTGCCACAATCTTTTTTGGCGCCCCCTATATGACCTCCTCCTTGGATTCCCTCACATCCACTCAGCAAAAGTGCCTCTCATCTCTCTATAGCCGCTCTGTCTCCAATACATTTCATTTTATTTCTTTTAAAGCATTTGTAAAGGCTGGTGTTACTAATCCACTCAGGTATACACATAAGATACAGATCTTTTTTTTGCAGGAGGCAAGATATTAACCCTCTGCGCTACTTTATGAAGAGTCTAAACTGTCCCTAGACAAAACTCCGATCCGACTCTCTAGCTGGAACAGGAATCACAAGAGTTATCATGACATTTTTTATTGCTGCCTCAAAAGCTGGACACACAAGGAACTGTGTAGCAATGTTGGGGTGTCTTACCTATTCTGCATGCAGTGTCTCAAGGCATAGCACACAGGGCTGTCTGCCATGTCATGACTTCAGTTTTCTCTGTACCAAGACACGCTGCCGGCAGTGGCAGTATGTGTTTAGATGCTGAGGGATCTCTCAGAGATGCACCATTCATTCTGCAGCTCTCGGAGATCTTCTTTAGTCCTCCATGCCCTAGGTACTGGGGGTAACACTTGCTAGGAACTTATAGGGGTTCCAAAGGTATTGTTAATTGGGGACCAATTGCACATTTATAGGAAAGAGATCTGTCACTGGGAACCAGGTTATCAGGAACCTAATGCACCTCCAGTCAAGATTGGATCGAAATGAGAGGCAAAACGTGGGGGTGAGCACGTCAAAAAGGGGCACTTTCGTACAGCATGTGTCAAAGTCATGAATGAGAGTTATATTTCCCTTATCTACTAATGCATATAATTAACACCTATACATCCTCTGTGCTGCTGCTTTTTATTTGTGAGCAAAGAACATAAACATTTACTGTCTGAACAAGTATGTCTGAGAGGTTGTACCACAAAATATGCCAATACAGGAGTGCCACCCCTAAATTCATTCACATTGAATGTATTTCCATAATCTACATAAACACATCAGTACTTGTATTTCACTTTTCAAGATGAGGCCTTTACTCTTTGCCTTCTCCAATTCCATCTATGTCTGTAACATTGATAAATCTTCATGGAGGTAATCTGCTTTACTAATTCAGTCATTTGGAGGGGAAAATAGCAAACAGGCATAGCAAGAGGCAACATACTCTAAGGGGAGGCTAAGGCAATAAATGTCAGTAGGAAATGTAAAATCATTTTACCTTTTCAGCATTTGTGTGAAGAGCCTGGGGTGCAGAAGCACTATCGATCAATTGTGGGTCACTTGCAGCCTTTTCCTTAAATGAAAACAAGAGTAACAACCAGGTGAAAAAAGAGATGTAATTTAATGGCTCTAATTAATATTGTTGATGAAAAAAGCAGATTATACATTTGAGTTCAGCAATACGATTAAAACAACGGTTCCATGAATGACAATGATATATCAAACATATGTGCACAAAATCACAAGTAAGCACCCAACAATACATGTCAATATACAGCCGCGGTCCGTGCAGGTAACAGCGGTGAGGCCAGGTAAGGGGGGATTTTGAGGGACGATGCAGAGGAAAAATTTATTATTTTTTTTATTTCCCCTCAGCATCGTCCCTCAAAATACCCCCATTGTGCGGCCCCACCACCCAATCACTGTTACCTGCACGGACCACGGCTGTCCATATATAGTTTAATGTACTATTTACAAACAGGGTGAACATGAAGGATGAAAGCAAACCTAATGTTGTCTCTAATCCTAACTCTAAATTCAACATTAACCATCACCCTAACCCAAGATCCAGGTGTGACTCAAATCTAAGCCATACCTGTTATCAACCTGAACCTTCATATTTTCCTAATCTGGGTCTCAGACATTACCCTTAAATAACCCTGATTCTACCTTTAACAAAAACGTTAACATAATGTGTAACCCATACCCTAATTCTAACACTGACCATAACTCTAACCCTAACCTAAACTCACTTATCTTTAATATAAGTATAAACATAACTCAACGCTACACTCTAATGATAACCAGTCGCCAAAAGTCTGATCCTAACTCTATCCTAACCTCCATCTACTTATACCTCAGGCTCCAATCTTACCCTTACCTTTAACCTTATTTTAACCTTTAACATATTCCCAAATCGAATAACTTTAAACCTAACATCAACCCTAACATGTGTCCGTCTCTAACTAACTCCAGCATAATCTCGACTCTAATACTTATCCTTAGTCTAATTATTTGATGTCTTGAAGCTGCCCTTAGCCATAAACTTGCCTTTAGCTCTAAAGCATGCCTTATGCTTAGGCCACATCTAACTATGTCACTTTCTTAGCTGTACTTCCCTTCTTCATTTTAACCTCATCTTAACGTCCGTCAGCCCTAATCTTTATTATAACACTACCCTTAATCCCATCCCTTCCCCTTACCTAACTCTAGCTCTCTCTCTTGCCTAACCCAAAAGCCTTCCCTGTCCTAATCTCCAAATGGTGGGAATATTTGTGGTAAATGCAAACTTGAGCTTACTTTTTCAGCATCTGCTTGTGGACACTGTGGATTGGCACTGATGCTCGGGAGCTGTGGATCATTAGGAGCCTTCATCTGGGGAAAACAAGTTACACTTTTTACTTGAGCTTCTTTCAAACAACTGAGTACATAGAATACCATTTAAGCCTAAAGCATCTCTCAATTTAGTCATAATAGTTACAATTACCTTAACTGTGAGCATAAGTATAGCAACCCTAAAACTAACAAGAGCATCAATCCTAACCCTTACCATAATAACAATAGGAATCTAAATCTAACCCTGATACTAACCTTAAATTTAAACCCCTCCCTAATTCTAACCCTAAAATCATGCCTGACTTCAAACCTTGCACTTACCCTGATTCTAAACTTAGCCCTAAACCTGACCTTAGCCCTAACAGATTTTCCTTATCACATATCATACAGGTAGTCCTAACCCTAACTGAAACCCTAAACCTAACCTTGACTACAATCCTTACCATACCCCGCATCTTACACAAGCAGTACCCTAAACCCTCACTCATCTCTAAACATAACCTAACTTTTGACTGTAGGATTTGGCAGAATTAAAGGATATATATAGATCTCTCTTTATTACTTTGGAAAAATACACATTTTGAACATGCATGAAGGATATTGTCAGCCTTCTAGGCACTCGCAATGTGCATTCCAGCAGATACTTTAAAAATGCTATCAACTCAGATGACAAAATCCATTGGTGGCCTTAGGTTCATTTAAGATCTAAAAACAGAGACGGGTTATGGTTAAAGGTGGCAGAGGCCATGAAGGACTATAAGATTTATTGCTTTTGGGTCTCCCACACTGAGCCATTTACAATGAAAATCACTTGGGGAATTTCAAAAACCTAGAGTATTATTGGTGGTTTTTGGATCATCCAGGATCTAAAAGTAAGAAAAGTGCTGTGGTTAGGGGTGCCACAGGCCATGCTGAACAAAATCATAAGTATTCAAGGTTTTAAGTTCAATAAACCACAAATCACAAGATGCCCCACCTATTTTCCCAGGGGCATAGCTTGGTCTGTAAGATTGGTGGGTGGGGGGAGAGCTTCAAATTTCCCAACAATCACGCTGGCACGTAGGGGTCTATTTACTAAATTCTCATGCAGCGCAGCATGCAAAAATGATGCGCTGCGTGAAAAGGAGCGAGCAGGAAAGTGCCACATTTACACAGATATGGCACTCTCCTCGTTTCTTCCTAGCGCCGGCTCACAATCAGGTAGCCATGCCCTATGCACACACTTTTGCACCATAGTGTAAGAGTGGCTGCGTAAGTCTAGCATAGGTTTTGAACTGAATGGGTACCTTACCAGTACATATTACAGGGGCATATTTATCGATCATTCATGCAATAAAATGCAGCACGTCATCTTGCAGCGATGGGCTGCACTGCGTGAAAGGGAAAGGGCAGGAATGCGCCATATTTAACATTATATGTCATATTCCGGACCTTTCTTAGTGCTGGCGCATTTTTGACTGCAACGCAGGCACCTTAGCGTCATGTTGCAAGGGTGCCTGAATTGTAGGCAGGATTGTTTTTGTGCAGGAAGGTACACCTTCCAGCACAAAAACAATCCAGAGAGGCCTTTTCCTCTTTCTATGTGCAATGAAGAATGCAGCACACATAGAAAGAGAAAAGTACGCCTCCCCTTAGGAGGGCTAGCATTTTGATGCATTTCTAGGTCTACCCCTGATGGTAAATCTGAGAATGCACCAAAATCCATGGGTGGATGCGTGGGACCACCCACGCTCCTCCCATGGAATGCCTTCCTGGGGCTGAGTAATGCAAGACAGAGATTTACAAGGCCTGGCTTTACTCTAGATTTATCAAACCATGCAGGGCCAGCAAAGGAGCCTTGCATGGCTTGATAAGTCTCATGTAGGTTTTGGTTTGCCCTTCGCCTCCTTGCGTGCTGCAAGGGTGAGGCAAATGTTGATAAATCTGGTCCACAATGCTTAGACTAACTTAAATACTTTTCCCGCTTTGTAAGTGTGTGGTACAGTGCAGCACATATGCAAAGTAAGAAAAGAGAGGAGAATTAAAAGCATTTCTCTTTGACAGTGTCTATTTTCAATAGGCGTTATTGTTTTTTTTATTTCAAATTATTATTATTATTGAATTTTAAGGAATGAATAAATAACTATAGAAATACAATAATGAAAACACAAGAGCGAAAATGAGACGTACTGACTAGTCATAATAATGCCTAGCCATGGTATTCGCAGTGAGCCCGCAGGGAGGTACAGGTGGGCGAACAAGCACAATTCCCCCAAGAGTTCAAAATATATGTATACAACACAATATATATTGCAGTTGTGACGAGCAGGTACATTTTCACAGTTGTGGAGGCAGGCGTTATTGTTTGACGCATGTTAGACCTGGCATCATTGTAGTGAGTCTCCCTTCCATTTTATCAGATTGCCTCCTCTGATTTTGATATGTTTTTGCTGGATATTTGCTTTTGGGCACTGTGCTACTGCTCTTCAGTGCCACAGTGAAAGTGCTCCCTATGTTAAATTGATGTATTAATTAGTGATTCCATGATTGGGTTATTTGATTTGCTTGTCAGACCCTAGTACAGTGCACCATGTGTCCCCAGGGCTTGTAAATCAAATGCTGCTGGTGGGCTTGCAGCACTGGTTGTGCCACTCACAGAAGCAGCTTGTAAAGTGTGTCTCAGACCTGCCATTGCAAGGCCTGTGTACAGTCTGAGACTGCCATGTCAACCTGGCCAGTGCACCCACTTGCCAGTCCCTAAACTTCCCCTTTGCTTCATATCAGACACCCCTATGGTAGGCCCAAGGGCAGGGTGCATTGTAAGTATAAGGTAGGACATGCCCTGGTGTGTGTAGCATGTCCTATTAGTGAATTACAGCCATTTTCGTTTTTCACTAGTGCAAGGCAAGAATGGGCAGTTAGATTATTACATTTTATAATCCTAACTGACTCAGGGAACATGGTAGAAATTCGAATTTAGTATGCCTGAACTCAGAATGATAAAATACATCTTTTAGTAAAGTTGGTTTTAACATTCTGTGTTTGAAAATACCACTTTTAGAAAGTAGGTATTTTCTTGTCTAACTATCCAAAGCCTGCCTCTGCTAGGTTGTGTATTCCTTGTCTGGAGTTTGAGTGACAGGGATGGGGGATTCCAGGAGACAGAATGAGTCAGCCCAGTGGTGAATAGGAGGATCTGCATCTAGATGGGAGGGAGGAGTTGCACCTGGGAACTGAATAGGGCTGGGCCTTCTCTCCACAATGCTGGCTCCACCCCCTGGGGTGCGGCTGTTGTCTCTGCCCTGCACTGTGAAAGAAGAGAAGGGATCATGTCAACAAAGTGCTACAGGGCTGTGCTTTCCCTCCACAATGCTGGATCCACCTCCTCTGATGTTTCTGCCCTACACTGTGGAAGGAAAGAAGGAGTCCTGTAAACAAAGTGCTTAAGAACTGGTTTGGACTAGGCAGAGGCCTCTCTGCCTTCAGAGAACAAGGAGAAAGTAGTATAAATATTGGGACCCAGACCCAAGGACTTTAGATCACTTCTGGGAACAAGACAAACCTTTTGCCAAGGAGAAGAAACAAGAAAGCTGCAGGAGTTTTGGACTGCCCCTCTGCCAGTGTGCTGTTTGCTGGGTTGGCCGCAGTGGTTTCTTCATTGCCAAGGAAAGGAGAAGGAACTTTTTAAGGACTTTCATCATCTTGCAGAATATTACTCCAAGGGCTTGAACTTGTGCTTGCCTCCTGCTGAAGCCTCAGGGACAAAAGACTTAATCTCCAGCTCCCCTCTGAATTTCCTTGATGGGAATTCTAACTGCGTGTGGCTGGGAGATGGAAGCGCGATGCAACGAGAAGAAGCGTGTCGCTGCCGCAGCTGTAAACGTCGCATCGCCGGAGAAGTGTGCCATTTCCGCATCTCCCAGGAAGCATGTCTTCATCGAAGCTGTCTGCTGTCGCATCACCGGAGAAGCGTGACGCCATCGAGAGGGTCGCCATTGCATCGCCGGAGAAGCGTGTCGCAGGGCCTGTCGCGGCTCCAACGTACAGAGTCGTCACAAGGCTGCCAGGGCGTCTACACATCGTCACCGCATCGTCGCATCAAGGGCGCCATCTTCTCGCATTGCACCAGGATTGTCGCATCGAATCGAGGCACCATCTTGCACATCGCAAGACCTCCAGAGCTAACAACGCAAAACTCTGTCTACTTTTTTTTTAGTAAATAGGGTTTTGCGTAAAAAAGCTTGGCTCTAATGAATGCAGATTGCTAGTGGTACAAAGTGAGAGAAAACATATTTTGTAAAATACCCAAAAAGAATGTATTCTCTGTCTAGAGAAAGGGAGAGTGTGTGTGTTGCAATTTCTAAAATTGCGAATGCATTTAAGAAATCGCAATTAGAGATTTTTTAAATGCAATGCATGATTATTTTTCAATTGTGAATTCGCAGTTTGGAAGGGGTAAAATAGCATGAAATTGAACTTCATGCTATTTTACCTAAAACTATCAAATATGCACAAATTGCATTTTTGGAAGTTTAAATTTACACACTTGCATTTAAAGTTACATTTCAGGGGTGCAGGGAGGGGTTCTATGGACCCCCCCAGCACCCTTGAAATTGCATTCACATTTTGCGAATCGCAATTTGAAATTCGCAAACTGTGATTGCCTTCCCATTGATTCCTATGGGCCTTTTGGCCCATAGGAATCAATGGGAAGGGTTTTCCTTAATTGCGATTCGCAAATTGTGAATCGCAATTAAGGAAAAATACCGAATCGCAAAAAAAATGTGAATTGTTCATGCATTGCCGTTTGCGATTTCTAAATTGCGCTTCCTTAATTTTCGCAATTTAGGAATCGCAACGGCAACAATGATGCATCTAGGGGATAGTTCTTTTCTAAACTGCCACTTGGAATTTCAATTCAATTTAAGAGAAGTATATCAGGTACCATTATGTTTACAGTGATTAAAGAGACTTTTGAATTTGTTAATTTGCTTTTCACCTTTCCTATCAGCCTCCTCTCCCAACTTAAACCATTCTTCACAACGATGTCACTGTCCCATACCAATCAAAGCAGCTGAAATACTATTTAAATAACCAATTTAAAGGCTGAATTCCTTTGCTATGCAATTTTTCTGGCAGGATGTTTATGGCCCAATTCACAAAGATAACGTTAGACCAAAAGTCTAACTTAGACCAAAAGTCTTGCTAGAACTAGTAGTAACGTTACTACAACTAACTTAACTTTGTGAATCTGAAAAGTCATAAGGTTTGAAGTATCGTATAATAAGTTAACCTTTTGATCTAACTTTATCTTTGTGATTCAAGCCTTTAGACTTTAGGTGTAAAGTTATAATTCGGGTGAAAAGTTTGGGCCTTATTCACAAAGGTGAATTTAGACCAAAAGTCTAAGTTTAGGACATTCGGTATTCACAAAGGTAAATCATGAGTAGTATCTTTACGTCCGCACTCCGGTGGAGAGTCTGCACTCGGTGGAATCTCTACCCTGAGTGCGGAGTATCCGTTCCACACGCGCAGTGGACCTGTGCACCCGGAGTTGATACTCCCCACTCAGGATGGAATTCCGCCCTGAGTGCGGAAACTCCGCCGAGTGCGGACGTAAAGACACTACTCATTGCTTACCTTTGTGAATACTGAAAGTCCTAAACTTAGACTTTTGGTCTAAGTTTACCTTTGTGAATCAGGCCCCTAGACTTTAGGTCCAAACTTAGACTTCAGCTCCAAAGTTAGACTTTATGTCTAACTTTACCCTTGTGAATTAGGCCCTTAGTGTACTAACACGTATGTCTGAGAGATCATAGTACAAAATAAGCCATTTGAAGTGTGTCTTGTCTGCATATGAACACATAAGTACTTGTATCTCACTTTTCAAAATGGAGCCTGTGCTCCTTCCCTTCTCCAATATATTTTTTACAGCGATGATCTTTACTGAGATAAAGAAGTGTGTCTGCTGCTCAGTGTCAAATCCTTGGCACCAGTAAGAGTGAATTGGCTGGCGCTTTTTATAGAACCAAAGCTAGCGGCAGACAAGGTCAGGAAGAGGATCTTTATTAGCAAGAAAAGGAAAATAGAGGTGACGATGGTTGTAACGAAAAGGCCCATAGAAATGACTTCCAATCCCGCATTGGCTGCTGACAAAGTGTTAGGTGTTGGGAGTGATCTAAAAGCTAGGGAAAATGTATAATATGATTGTACAAAGAGTATTTATTGTTCAAAGCTATTACAGAGCTGCTAACGAATTAGGGTATTTCATCAGAAATTGGGAAAACATCTTGAATGATATTAAGGCCCAACTAAGCGCAAACTGGATTTGTAATTATTTCACCTTGGCAAACCCAGCACATTGCCAGGGTGGGACTCATTATATGCTGAACATGAGTAGTACTTGTACGCAATCTGAGTATCAGTTCTCTTTATGAAATTTTCTGGCTGCCCCAAAGACAATCTGCTGGTTTGGATGAGCCAGCGAGGAGGAGTTGGAGACATTTATAAATATACCAGGCACCAGTGAACATTCATACGTGCCTCTGCTTTGAGTAAGCCCTGGAAACCTGAAGACTATCTACAAATATGTGCAGGAAGCTTGTTATAAAATCGTTATGTATATATGTGGAATGTATGACGTTACAACGCATACATTTACAATGCATGCCTTTACAACGCAGTTTTTACATCGTAACATGCTTTACAACACACTCCATTACATCGCATGACACTACATCGCATTTTTAGAAACGACCTTTACAACGCATTCCATTACATTGCATTCTACATTTACAACGCATACCATTACAACGCATACCATTACAATGCATTTCAGGTAAGAATTAGATAGTATGGGGTAAAAATTACTATTCTAACTCCAGGGGGTGCAACCAGGGTTGGATTGGGATTGAAAATCGGCCCGGGTAAGCCAAAAAAAAATCGGCCCACATTTGCATAATCACTCCTCAAATCACTGCTTGGCGTAATCTTATAAAAAAAACTTTATGCAGGGGGGTTAAGAAAATGCACGTTTCAATTTACAGTGGTGAAACAAGTTAGGCCACTTCTACTCAGACCGCCCACCCCTCAGTATGTGCACACATTAATGGGCCGGCCTGCGAGACAAAGGGAGTGACACCTCTGCCTGTGGCTAAACAGAGGTAATGAGCGCCTATCTGCCTCTAGTAAGTCCACTCAGACACCTACTGGGCTGCTGGCTGTTCGAACAATAGAGACAGCGCCCAAATCGCCCCCCAGACTGCTCAAAAAAGCAGCCCACAGCAAAACTCGGACACCGGCCCCTCGGGCATTGCCCGAATGCCCGTGTTACCAATCCGACGCTGGGTGCAACAGTAGGGTAAGTGTTGGATAGTGTAGGGGTAAAAATTACTATTCGAACTCCAGTGGGTGCAACAGTAGGGTAGGTTTTGGATAGTGTAGGGGTACTATGCGTTGTAATGCTATGCATTGTAATGGTATGCGTTGTAATGCCTGCGTTGTAGTGACATGCATTGTAAAGGATGTTGCGATGTAATGACTGCGTTGTAAGTGTGGTGCGATGTAATGGTTGCGTTGTAAAGGATTTTTCTCATGTATGTGTTATAGTTCTCAGCTTTTGTAATTCACCCATGGTCAGATGCTGAACTTAGGCAGTGACTGTCCCCTCCTGCAGATTGGCTGTTGTGAAGAGGACCGACAGTCTGTTATTGTTGTGGGTCTCCATCTTTGGAAGGAAGGACAGGAAATATAAGATAAGGCAGAGTAAATGTAAATGCAATGCTCAGTGTCTGCTGCCTCATATAGTAGTAAGTAGGGCACTGTTGTAGCACACTGCACAGCAGGCAATCCCAAGCGCTACTCAGTGACAGACTAAAATGTAGGATCCTGTTACCAAGTCAACAGCAATAGCCAAGGAGGGATCCACCCAAGGTATGATGAAAGAAATCTGTTTTATTAATACAACAGGAGCTAGAGCCCATGTCCAGGGTGACCGGCCTGATTCCACAACCAGCAGAGTTCAATCATCAAACCTGGAACCAAGAATCTGGTCACCACAGTCCAATAGGAAATCCACATAGCGTTCCAATGAAGTAAGTTGAATCTGCATCACACTGAAAAGAGTAACAATATACCAAACTCTGACTAACTACAATTTAATTCAAGCATAGGCCATTCCAATAGGTCAGGCATATGAATGAAAGCGCCTTTTGTGGCACTGTTGAGTTGAGACACTCAAAAAGTCATGAAACATGCACTCTGTCACTCATCATTGCACTCATGCATCCATTCACCCATCCACTGATTCATTCTTGCATTCACACTTTCACAAAACCGCTATAAAAGACACACAAATAAAAAAAAAAGGAAAATAAATTAAAAGAATACAAGTAGAGAAAAGAAAACATACTGCTGTTTAGACATGGTGCGTATTTAACTAAACAGAAAGGCAGAGATGTTGTAAATAGTCTAATGTATTAATTGTCAAGCATGGCTGCCACATTTAGAATCATCATGATGGCCACCTTGAAATGTTAGAACATTGATATACTATGGGACATGATCAAGATTGATTTGCATACAGCTGGGTCCAAACTGAGATGGCATGGTGTGCAAAAAAATGGTGGACTGGAATGCAGCTCGAGTAATTACCAGTTGATGAGATTAATTAAAGCATTCCATCCATCTCTGTTTTTTATACTTTAGTTTGTCACCCTAAGTAGGACAGGTATGCCCAGACGTGGGTCCTGTGCACACTGTGTCACTGGAACCAAGCTGTACACGGCTGATGAGCGCATAACTAGGGCGAGAGTGGAAATGGGTTGCTTGTGTTTCAGTTCAGGGAGGTCCTGGCTTGCAGTTTGGGCTGGACTGTTCCCATTGGACCAGGGTGAAGGCTGATTTGCATTTAGCTAGATCTAAACGGAGGTGACATGCTGTGCAGAATAAGGATAGACTGGGATGCAGCCCAAGTAATTATCATTGTCTGAGGTTAACTCAAGCATTCCATTAATCACTGTTTTGTATCATATACTATGAAGAACAGCATTCCATAATTTGTCTCCTAGTTTAGAGGCAGTGACCACAAAGTGTCCAGTAAAGGAAAATAACTCACACCAGAGTTCTTGCACCATTGTTGGACTAAGTAGCTCCCACATCCACTCAAAAAGCTGCTTGCATAAGTAGGATTTTAGAGCGGAGGGTAAACATATCTCCCACATTACTCAAAAGGAGTAAAACCATTGTGTCATTTGATCACTTCTTCATTGACAGAGAAGGAGTGAATGGAAGAGTACACTCAACTTCTTAGAGACTTGCAGAACAGGATTGTATCTGCACTTCGACAAACACTGGCGGGAATGATTCGGGCTGGATTAATATACACAATATACAATGAAGGCCAGGCTATACCAATAGGATACTAATCATAGTATCTACAGCAGAGTATTGCTTCATTCTGACTTCAGAGTAATGGTCCATCATGAAAGAGAGGCCCACTGCCCCCTCCATGGCGCAAGTGGTTGTTGGACCAGAGTGATTGGTCAGTTGCTGAGGAATGTAGGCCTCAGCGATGTGTACGGATGAGAGCGCGGAGTGGGATTTGGAGCTCTGAGGTGAGAAGGTTGATCGTTTGAGTAAGGCGACTGAAATTATCGACAGTTCCCCTATGATTAGGCAATTCCACGCACCCTGTCGCTACCAGCATAGCAACTGAAAGAGTGCCCGGGAATTCTGAATTTAAAAAAAGAAAACATTACATATCTGTAGCCCTGGTTCTGCACTGCAGTAACTTTGTTGAAGTTATATCTGCTTGAATAATTCCTGGTTGCATGCGTGGGCCACAGAACAGTAATTCACTTTCATTGAAATTGCATCAGATATATATATATATATATATATATATATATATATATATATATATATATATATATATATATATATATATATATATATATAACCTACTGGCAGTCGCCAGTGGGTAGTTATGGTTAGGAAATTCACAACATTCTATTTGGAATAACTTTGGCGCCTGAGGAAAATGATATTTTGCCTGACCAATATATGTCCACTACATATACCCTATGTTACATGTCATGTGCATGTCACCCATGCATATTTCCTTGTAGTGGCCTGAATCACTAGGCCTCTGCAAACATTTTCTGCATTAGAAATGCCAGTCATCAAGTCTCCCAAACATTAAGTTAGCATAAGGCCCATGTATTTGCATTGCATTGTGCACTTTTAAATAAATATTGTAATGAACCCATTTTGTGGCGCAGCCCGAGCCACTTTTCTGAAATAAGGGTGTTTCATGACTCCTGACACACTGAAGCTGCAGTTACGTCCCTCTGGCCTCGCATACTTCTAGCTCAGCCGAGAGAAGCCCAGCAAGAGGCCTGCCAAGACTGTATTATGTATAACTGTTATCCGAGGGAGATAGGGCCTAGCCATTCTGACTCCATTTAAGTAAATTACGGTGCTTGCAACCATAGAAGAGCTCACAGCCCTCATGCAATGAACGAATAAATATGCCCTCTCTGTCTTTTAGTGACGAACAACCTTTGCTTCTTTTGCTTGCTGACTCTAGATATCAGTTGTACTAGATGTGCTGGTCGCCTTGACATAAGAGATCTCTCTGCTAGGTTGAAAGTCAGCCTCCTCCCAGTTACACGTCAATTGCACGTCATGCTCAAATTGCACAATTAGGGCACAGTTCGAGCTGGTCATGCCAACTCCTCCTCTAAGTACCCACCCACCTATGACACCTACCTATCACACACCTATGACTCATCAAGTGTACACCCACATGTTCTTATCTCATTTTCTGTCTTGCGCCTGCTCCTATGTACAAGGAGTAAAAAGTATATAATATAATGTTTTGTTATTAAATGATTAGAAGACTCTTCCTGAACCTCAGAGGTGATGGAACATATTCTCCCTTTGACTCGAGTTATTGGAATAAAGCCCATTTTAACTCAGATACCACGGACTCTGCTTCTCACTTGATGCATGCTAATTGTTAATGCCTAGAAATTCAGCCAGGGTAATATTTTATTTACCACATAATTTGGCGCCCTTACAGGGACATATCCCTTTCCCCACTCGCCGGAGTTGTCGGTCTAGTCTTTGCCCCCTTCTACAGCCGTGACGGACTTCAAAGCGCACCAGCAGGACTTCCTGCCACTCCCTCAGGCCCACGGAGGAGGACGGACTGCGACCAGGCATCCATGTGAGGCGGTGAGAATCGCGGATCGTCTCAACCAGAGGCCCAGCCCGTGAGAGAGCAAGGTCCGAGGTCTCCAGAGGTCCACCTGTTCCAAGGCGCAAGCGTAGTCAAGTCAAGTTTCCAAGGCCTTCAAGTTTCAAGTTCTGCTTTCCTGGTGAGTACCACTATGGGGAATGTATCTAGTTTCAAGACGGGCTCATTTTAGATGAGAACGGTCAAGACGTGTCCACAGTAAAACGTGGGCCCTGTAAAGACGTGTCTCAATTTTTGGGACCGGTATGGTTGTACTGTATTTTCAGTGCACAAAAATGTTTTTCAAGTACATGTTTAACTCTCTGTATCAGTTTAGGTTGTATCTGTTTTAGTGTTTCAATGTTATGTTGTTTTAGTGTGAATGATTGTTGATTGTTACAGTCTATTTTTGTGTATTGTGTTTCCATTGTATTGGTTTCTGTTTTCAAAATTACGTCAGATAGGGACCAGAAGAGGTTTACTAGGACAGTTAAAATCCGGCCTAGAGACACACCTGGTCATTTTATGTATACTAAGCATGGGCTAAACGCCATTTGGAAAAAGAAGTCAAGACCCTCTCAGAAAGATGCCATTGAGTTATGACGCAAAGAGTCACATAGGAGAACAGAGAAAGAATTCAATAAAGCAGAGAGAGCTAAACAAGCCAAGAAATGCCGTTGTTAACTGGTATTTATCCCGTTCTGTCAGAAAAACTAACTAAAGTGACCACCTCAGAAAGACCCAGTAGGTAGAGAACGCCACCACCTGTACCCTTTAGAGTATGTAGAAATAAGCCGACAGCATCTGAAGCGTTCATTTCCTTGTATCTAGACAAGTCCCTTCTGGACTGCGCAAGTGCCTTGTGAGTAACTAGTTGGTTTATTTGTACATAGCGCTTTGTGCTTAAGACTTGTGAGTAGTTTGTTGAATTTTCTTAAGTATAGCTCCTTGTAAATATGCCTTGTGAATTGCGTGTCATTTTTGTGACTTGTTGAGTTTCTTGTAAATATGGCTTGTGAATAGCGCCATGTAGTTATGGCTTGTGCAGAGCATGTTATCATCAGGTCCCTAGCCATTACGTTAGGCAGGAGAGAGCTGGATCTCTTTCAAGTGCTTAGAGAAAATGTTTTGAAGATGTGCGTATGTGTTATGTGATAACGTGGAGAGATGAGTTCATGACTTTCCCATGTACTGCAGTCATTGGGGAAAGATTGTGCTTCAGCTGCCAAAGAGTTAATATCTTGTACTGAGTAGGCAGTATTTCTTTAACAAGGTGTTGAGGAATTTTGGCGTTTTTTGGTGTTTGCGGGGGGGCGTGTTTTTGAGCGGAAATTCGTACCCGTTCCAGTGGAGGGATTTAGTTGCTTTTTGGTGAGGATTTAGGGAATAGCTTGGACTACTGTGATGCCAAATTTGAAAGGGATCCGAGCTGTGAAAGTGGTGGAAAAAGCATGTTTTGTGTGGAGGTGCGATTTGCCATGTTATCCAATGGGCGTATTTCTGAAATGTGAGATAAGGGTTTGCACCACGAAGAATGCTTTAATGTTTTCACGGTAGAGAAGAAATTATAGAACAGACCGATCTTAGAGAATGTGCTTTAAATTAGTGTAATGCAACAGTGTTTTTTGTTTTAATAGGAATGTTTCTACAGAATATTTTTCCCAATGCAAGCTGCCCTTTAGAATAGCGTGTGACAGTTATCCCACTCACTTAGGAAAGTGGCTCTTTGTAAATTAATGAACGTGGCCCTTTCGATAGCTATAATACACTACCATCTTAATGCATTGCTAAGAGTCCCCTACATTAGTTTAGTTTGCATTCATTTAGTTTCAAGGCTCACTTATGTACTTTGACAGGCTGCTGATAGAATGGTGATATATTGCACGGTAAAAGCAGTGTTCATTAAACAAGACTTGGAAAATAGGTATGGCGTGATGACAGGCTGCTTCAATTGATATGTGCAGAGAACAGTCCCCACTAAAATTAGAAAAGATGGCCTTTTGAAAAAGTATGAATCTGGCCCTTTTAATAGGTAGAATAGAAAAGCTTGCACACTTGCTTATGAAAATATTGGTTATGCAATGCAGAATTAAGGAGTTTGACATGTGTGACGACCCCCTAGACCAGCACCCCGACCCCGAGGCGCCACAACATGTTATTTTCAAAAAAGTAAAATATGGTGTGTTTCCATGCCATGATTGTTTTGTTCTGTTTATTGTTTCCCTTGCAGCTAGTAGCAGTACAGAATTATTTAAAATGCTAGCATGTCACTCAGTTACAGAATAATATATGTCTTTATTAATTTACTTTTTACCACGTTCTAAATTTTGCTTCAGTTAAAGTTAGAAAGCTCTGGCCTGGGAACAGATATGTTTTGAAGTACAAGGAATGTGTTTTTTTGACCTTGAGACACAGTCCGTCCGAGATGGCCTGGTTCCCAGTAAATGATGTTTATGTAAAGGGAGGGCTTTTTCTCTCTTGGAGTGCCTGTCTTGTTGATATTGGCCATCCTCCAATTCCTTTCCGCGGACGATTATTGGCTGTTCTCCAGCTAAGTCAGGCTTCCTTCGCGAACAGAATAAAAATACTTGACGAGCCACGGAGACAATGTTTATGTAAAGGGGGGCCAAGTTGCTCCTCTGAAACGGTCAACATTGAGAGCTTCATTGACTTCAGATAAGTCACGCTTGCAAATGTATAAATTTGTCCCCCAGTAGTGTAAACAGAATAATTGGCAGGAGTCTTGCTCTTGCAATGAGTTCAGCATCTGGCAGTCATTCAATTTTAGATCACAGTGTAGCCCGGCTTGGAATTGATTCAAAGCTCCGAGCGCGAACATAATTCTAGAGGGAGGGGCTGCTTCTCAAAGGAGTGAGGAGTATCGAGGCTTCTAGGCCTTCTGTCTATGACAAGAATACTTTGATTTTATTCAAATACATTTAGAGAACATATTGTAGTTAGTATGGTCATACTATTAACAGGATTTAGAGTAGGATCTTATTTTTATGTGCTGTAAAGTGCTTTTGAGAGGGGTTCCCCAAAATAAAATAGTGTTTTTGTATTGAGAATTCATTTTTCTTTATTTATTTATTTTTATATAATCATTTCTGCTAGATTGATGTCAGAAAGTCCTAGCATTTACAGTCAGGCATTGAAAAGACAGCTAGACAGTATTCACATGCCTGCCAACACAGCACTGATACAGTACATAAACGACATTCTAATTACAGCAAGATCAGAACCAGACTGTGACATTGCATCTCTGACAGTCTTGTACTTTCTGTGTAAAGCAAGTGGTGTACAACACTTGCTTTCCAAGGAGGGTACACCAGGTATACAGCTAACACGGTAGACAGCTAACACAAGAATCATACAGCTCATTACTAACCTTTCACAGCCCAGGACACAAAAGGAAGTACGTGCCTTTATTGGCCTCACTTCTTACTGTAGGCAATGGATTCCCCAGTATGCATATCTAGCAAACCGCTCATACAGTTAACTACACAGAAGGCAGCCATTTTGACTGTTCTCCCTAGGACACAAGAACACACCTTGGCATTTGAGGAATTAAAAAGAGCATTATGTCAAGCGCCAGTTTTAAGCGACTCCATGTTACAGTAAACATTTTATGCTTTTTTATTTTTATTTATTTTTACATTTGACTGTAGCGAGACTGACAGGATATGGACTGACATTATTTCAACCACACATAGAGATCAGAC
This sequence comes from Lissotriton helveticus, assembly GCF_964261635.1. NCBI lineage: Eukaryota > Metazoa > Chordata > Amphibia > Caudata > Salamandridae > Lissotriton > Lissotriton helveticus. The sequence goes on from NC_136063.1 coordinate 103,830,862, forward strand.
GTTGTAATATTCTGAATCCTGCAACGCTTTTGCCCTCAAGTACAGTAAATGCATCACCACATGACTGTGTGGAAGTAATGAATAAACCAAGACAAGACCTGACAGATATTGCACTTCTAGACCCAGACCTGACACTCTATGTAGATGGATCATGCATGAGAACAAGTACAGGAGACTTAGTAGCAGCGTATGCCGTGACCACAGAAGTCATAGAGACACAGAAAATAGACACCCTGTCTGCTCAAGCGGCAGAGCTCATTGCTCTGACACAAGCCTGCATAAGAGCAAAGCACTTAAAAGTAAACATTTATACTGACTCACAATACGCTTTTGACGTTGTTCATGATTTCGGGGTTCTGAGGAGAAAGAGAGAGGTTTCTTGAGACCTCCCATGGGACCATGATTCAGCACAGCCAGCTTATTCAGGCCCTGTTAGAGGCCATACATTTACCTACAGCCATTTCTATCCTGAAATGCAAAGCTCACACCAAAGTTACAGACACCAACAGACACGACAAGGACAGAGGTACCATTACTGACATAAAGTATGACAGTCAGGGACCCTACACAAGATGTACTTGACATACAGACACATGCCACTGCAGATGAGATAAAGAAATGGACTGAACAAGGAGGGGTCCAGACTAACCAAGGTTGGATGACTAAGGGAAAAAGCACATGGTTTCTTTCAGATTCTATGATACAAATAATCATAAACACAACACATAGTCCCGCACACTTAGGAGAGAAGGCAATGATAGACAGCTTACAGAATATTTGGTTTAACAAGCACCTACGTGCAGCAGTGAAACAGAAAGTGCGAACATGTATGATCTATGAACATGTATGATCTGTTGTCAGTTCAATCCAGGTAAAGGCATTCCGGTGGAACAAGGCGGATTTCATCCTCCTGACCACCCTTTTGAAGTTCTCCAGACGGATTATATCCAAATGGACAGATGTAGAGGTTACAAATATGTCTTAGTAGTTGTGCACTGTCTAGATGGACAGAAGCATATCCAGTTCCAGATTATACTGCTGTTACAACAGCCAGACAAGTAGTGCGCAGTACTTCCCCAGATATGAATTACCTCATGTGATCTATTCAGATAACGATCAGCCATTCTCCTCTGAACTAATGGAACAAGTGTCCCTTCTGTTAGGTTATACATGGAAATTCCATTGTGTCAGACACCCAGAAGCCGCAGGCCTTGTAGAAAGACAGAATCAGACAATTAAGACAAAGTTGCTGAGATATGTACAGACAAAGGCGTGGATTGGATGGTGGCCTTGCCGGTTGCCCTCTTTTACATGCGTATGGTAGCTCATTCCAGAACAGGCCTATCTCCTTATGAACTATATTTTATTTACCACATAATTATGTGGTGATATATGTGAGGTACGCCTATGCCAAAGAAAATTACTGATGTTGACAGTAACATGCTGACAGATTACCTGGCTTCCTTGATTTCTTCACTACTCTCTTTTCATTCACAGGTTGATGCCGCCTTCCCTGACAACACCCAGGTCAAGGAACATGCCATAGCACCAGGAGAATTTGGACTCCTCAGGATCTTTGATCGTTCAAGTCCCCTTGAGCCACGTTGGAAGACGCCGAAGTTGGCGGAAGGACGTAAAGGCCGAACTCACCTTCATCACTATTTGGAACTTTGGAACTTTTAATAAAGAACACTGACCTTTGCTAGACAATACCCCTCAGCAAGAGTATAGGTCTAGATTAAGAACTAGCAAGTCAGACGTAGTTTAATTGTTTAAGCCCACCCGGTGGTGAATCGGTTAGACTCGATTCTGACATGTATAAGATCACATATGAGAATAGCGAGAAGAGAGATAAGAAGGAAAAGTACTGCAAGATATTACGCAGTAGGTGTATAGTTACTTTGATCATCCTTTTTATTCTGTGCATTGTTATAATTGGTGTTAGTTTATTGCTACATGTTTTCTTTCCCATTTCCTCACATATACACTCTTCCAGTAACAGTACCATAGAGCATACATTTAGTGACCTGCCTCCCCATGAATTGTCATATCGACTTGCACTACGTAACAATACATTTATTCGAATGTTACACCATTCTCATCAGACCAGCAATGCGACCGATTGCTGGGTATGTGGCCAAATGCCACCTTATCAAGAGACGAAGGGAGTCTTGCCCTTCTACCCTTTACCGTTCTCACACAATGGTTCGTGTGGAGCATGGTTTGCTCTAATGACATCAATAGATAGAAGGTACATAGCTTATCCAGGTGGCTGGATATATGGAAACCTGAATAAAGTAATGAATGAAGCATGCTTTCCAGACAAAGACGGATTCCCCCAAAGAAAGGGAACCGATTTAGAGAATGAAGAGTACGAACAGGGAAACGCATCTGTTAATTTTATAATGTTAAACGTTCAGCCCAAGCAAAACACAGGTCCACCGTTTATATCAGTCCTGCCAGCAAAAGGTGATTTATGTATTAGTAAGAAAGGCTCAGTACATATGGGACACAGCAAGTGTAACACTGTAGTAGAGTTTGATGATAACGTACTTTCTTCTTTCAAAACATCACGCCATACCTATTTCATTTGTGGTCAGACAGCCTATGTACATCTGCCCTTGGACTGGGGTGGGACTTGTTATATAGCATTCTTATTGCCACCCGTTTTTCTAGCCCCATCAAATTATCACAGAGATTCACGACTAGAACATGTTAGACAAAAGAGAGAGACAGATTCCGCAGGGATCGATCAGACTGAAACAGCTTTGGAGCAATATACAGATTTCAACAAAGGATTCTTTTTCTTCATAGGTCCCGTCCAAAACAGTAAACTGATACGCAGGTTAACAAGGACTCTTGAAACAGTTGTAAATATAACTGCATCTGCCCTGGCGAACTTGACCCAGGAACAGTCTGCTATTAGACTTGTCGTTCTTCAAAACCGCCTCGTTCTAGATGTCATCTTGGCGGATAGAGGCGGAGCTTGTAGAGTCATCCGATCTAGTTGTTGCGATTTCATCCCAGATAATGCACCATCTGTGTACGAAGCAATAACAAGGCTCCACAAGATTGCTAATGTCATACATCAAGACCCAGGCACATGGACTTGGTCCAGTTGGTTCTGGGGTGTAATATCTGCATGGGGATGGAAAGTTATGTCCTTCCTAGGAATGGCCCTACTCATGGTATTTGGTATTTGGTTGCTGTCTCTGTTTGCAGTGTGGTCCGGCGATTTGCGGCCTGTGTGCTACTGCCTGTATTCCCCATCCACGTAAACAAAGAGTTAAAGATGAACAAATGATGCTGTATGATCAACTATACGGTCTCATGAATATAGATGTATCCTAAAGGGTTATGTAGGAGACAAGGAGGGAATGAGGAAAATGATATTTTGCCTGACCAAATATGTCCACTACATATACCCTATGTTACATGTCATGTGCATGTCACCCATGCATATTTCCTTGTAGTGGCCTGAATCACTAGGCCTCTGCAAACATGTTCTGCATTAGAAATGCCAGTCATCAAGTCTCCCAAACATTAAGTTAGCATAAGGCCCATGTATTTGCATTGCATTGTGCACTTTTAAATAAATATTGTAATGAACCCATTTTGTGGCGCAGCCCGAGCCACTTTTCTGAAATAAGGGTGTTTCATGACTCCTGACACACTGAAGCTGCAGTTACGTCCCTCTGGCCTCGCATACTTCTAGCTCAGCCGAGAGAAGCCCAGCAAGAGGCCTGCCAAGACTGTATTATGTATAACTGTTATCCGAGGGAGATAGGGCCTAGCCATTCTGACTCCATTTAAGTAAATCACGGTGCTTGCAACCATAGAAGAGCTCACAGCCCTCATGCAATGAACGAATAAATATGCCCTCTCTGTCTTTTAGTGACGAACAAGCTTTGCTTCTTTTGCTTGCTGACTCTAGATATCAGTTGTACTAGATGTGCTGGTCGCCTTGACATAAGAGATCTCTCTGCTAGGTTGAAAGTCAGCCTCCTCCCAGTTACACGTCAATTGCACGTCATGCTCAAATTGCACAATTAGGGCACAGTTCGAGCTGGTCATGCCAACTCCTCCTCTAAGTACCCACCCACCTATGACACCTACCTATCACACACCTATGACTCATCAAGTGTACACCCACATGTTCTTATCTCATTTTCTGTCTTGCGCCTGCTCCTATGTACAAGGAGTAAAAAGTATATAATATAATGTTTTGTTATTAAATGATTAGAAGACTCTTCCTGAACCTCAGAGGTGATGGAACATATTCTCCCTTTGACTCGAGTTATTGGAATAAAGCCCATTTTAACTCAGATACCACGGACTCTGCTTCTCACTTGATGCATGCTAATTGTTAATGCCTAGAAATTCAGCCAGGGTAATATTTTATTTACCACACGCCGGTGGACGAATCTTCGTGAATTTCTCCAAGAAAATGGCCTGCTCGGTTCCGCTCCTTCCCTGAAAGTTTGGGGGTGATTCGTCAAGTGGGGGCCGAGAAAAAAGGGGGGTCCCAAAACGTGTTTTCGCCATGCAATTTTCCATAGGGACCTTTAGCCAGGGCGACAGCCCGAACGGCTGAACGGAATTACACGAAATTTGGCAGAGATGTAGAGTTGGGTTCGCAGATTGTGCTTTTTGTTAAATGGTGTAAATCCGTTCAGTAGTTTCTGAGAAAATTGGAAGTAAAATCATAGCAATATCAAGAGTCGGAGTTCAGTCCGCGTACTGAAATATGTTCAATTATGAGCGCGAACGGCATACTGATTGGCTGTGAACTGTGTGTCAACACTCGAAACCAGGAAGTGTTGGCGGCCATCTTGTGCCTCGCTAGAACCGAGTCACAAGAAAACAGTAAAACAAAGTTGAGAAATAAGGGAAGGGGGTAGGGTAGAGACATGTTGACCCTCTAGGCTTGCTCAGGGGGTCGTACATGGATGTTTAGGCTCTATTTTTATTTTTATTTTTTTTAAAGAAAAATCGCGGCCTACGGTTATGTAAATACCTACAATTACGAGCAGGACCTGCATGCTGATTGGCTGTCAATGCTCCAAACCAGGAAGTGTTGGCAGCCATGTTGTTTGTCGGGAGAGCAGAGTCACAAGAAAACAGTAACATAAAGTTACATGGATGTTTAGGCTCTATTTTTAATTTTAGTTTTTAAAGAAAAATCGCGGCGTACGAGAATGTAAATAACTACAATTACGAGCAGGAGCTGTATGCTGATTGGCTGTCAATACTCCAAACCAGGAAGTGTTGGCAGCCATGTTGTGTGTCGGGAGAGCAGAGTCACAAGAAAACAGTAAAACAAAGTTGAGAAATAAGGAAAGGGGGTAGGGTAGAAACATTCTGAGCCTATAGTCTTGGTCAGGGGATGGTACATGGATCTTTAGGCTCAATTTGTATTTTTGGTCAGGGGATGGTACATGGATCTTTAGGCTCAATTTGTTTTGTTTTTTTAAATAAAAAATGGCGGGGTACTCGTGCAGTACTTGTACGCGGTGGAAAAGGTGAAAAAAAAATAGAAGTTTGTTTTATTCGTTAGGTCCCAGGGGGCAAATTATGGGGGCAATTTATCTGCATAATGGGGGCTTGTGAGGTGCCCCCAAGCACTGGGGAACGGCACTCCTCTGGTTTTTTTTTAAGTATGGGGGGGTTACGTTCCTATTCCCCACAGTCTCGGTGAGCGGCACCTCTGGGGTCGTTTTAAAAAATATATATATGTTTTGAGCTCTCTCTCTCTCTCCCTGTACACGTTGCGGGGAACGTCACCTTTCTGGGGCAGTGATATGTAAAATTACCTTCCAGCTCCGGGTACCTGCATTGTCTGGAGTTTTTTATTAATGTTGGGAGGGTGGGCTTGATAATATGTCCTTGTAAATTCCCATAGAAGTCTATGTTCTGGTGTTAACATGGGCTTCTACGGGAAATAACAAGGCCGTATTATCAAGCTCATTATCGCTGTTTTATCGGTAGTTTCTTGCCAATAAAACGGCGATAATTTTAACACCGGTGGTTGATGATATGCAGCTAAGTTTACTGGTCAAAAAAAAGAGGAATGGGCCATATTATCAAGAAAAGGCGATACATTATCGCTGTTTTTATCGGCAGGAAACTGGCGATAAAGCGGCGATATTGGGCTTGATAATATATCCTTGTGAATTGCCATAGAAGCTCATGTTGACACTAGAACCTGGGCTGCTATGGGAATTTATAAGGGCCTATTATCAAGCCCATTATCGGCGCTTTAGCGGCAGTTTTCTGCTGATAAAAGAGGCGATAATGTATCGCCGTTTAGTGATGATATGGTACTGATGGGCGTATTATCAAGGATCGGTGTTAAAATTATCGTTGTTTTAGGGGCATGAAAGTGGCGATGAAACGGCGAAAATGGTCTTGATAATACGCCTTTGTTAATTCTCATAGAAGCCCATGTTCTGGTGTTAACATGGGCTTCAATGGGAATTAACAAGAGCCTATTATGGAGCCCATTATCGCCGGTTTATCGGCAGTTGCTGGCGATAAAAGCGGTGGTAATGTATCGCCTTTTGTTGATAATATGCTCCTTCATTTCTATGATAGTATGTAAAACTTTCCTTTTTTTGTGTAGCAGTTGTACTCTCTATGCATGTGCAGCCTCATTTTGAAGCCCACGTTTTTTCCTTTTTTTTCAAGTTCAACAAACAAAGCTTTCTTTATTTCAGGTATTACATTTGGCGCTTTGTTTTCCCGGGTCTTGTGTGTCATCCGCTGCTGTACTTTTGTAATATATTAATAATCGTATTTTATCTACATTTATTTGGAACGTAGTGCCGAGGCGCCAAACGTTGATCACGTACTCCGTCCACTGCCATTTTAGTAGTTTTTCACCGTTGTTTTTATTACATCTGTTACTTTCATTTTATCGTCCTTCTATTTTCTTTGTGATGGATGAGATTTCGAGTCATAGACACCATGGTGTTTGTCCTTAAACTCTGATGTTATCAGACTTGGTCACACATATACCTAAATACTAATTTGAAGGACGCAAGCCACAGGCATTGCAACGCGTGTTTGTCAACAGAAAGATATTATTAAGATTATGGCCGCTTTTATCGGCAGTAAACTGAGGATAAAGCGGCGATAAAGGGCTTGATAATATGCCCTTGTGAATTCTCATAACAGCCCAAGTTAACACCAGAACCTGGGCTCCTATGGCAATTTCCAAGGCCCTATTATCAAGCTCATTATCGCCGTTTTATCGGAATTTTTGCTGCCGATAAAAGCGGCGATACTGTATCGCCAATATGCGACTTCGTTCCATGTCCTGCATCACATTTTGCAATGCAGGGTGCAGGATATGAAATTCATTTTATTAATGTAATTGTTTACTTACCTGCAATCCTCCAGATTCCGCTGTTTATAATCCCCCACCCTGCCCCTCCCACGCCCCATTTGCCTACCTCACCACAAATCCCTCCACGGGCCGCGGCTGAGTCAGTTACTTGTACTTACGTTAAACATAATAAATAATAAAAAAAAGTATATATTGTAAAATTGACACCTGTGGAAGATACAAAAAAACACAGTTACTAGATATATTTTACAACACAAAATAATTTGTAAAACATTTCATTTGCCTTTTTTGATGTTCTCAGAATATATTGAATTTCATTACAAATAGTGAGTTCAATAGTACTCATCACATAACAGCGGGCAAAAAAAAGACAATCCATAAGGATATATTAAAAAAAAAAAGTCAACATTGTCAAAAACAATATAAAAAATAGAAATAAAACATATCTTAAATGTTTTTTTCTAAGAGCAATTTCTTACGTAAATAAAAGATATGTCAAGCAATCATAAAATAACAATATATTATGATTAATTTTCTTACATTGTAAATAATGTTACTTACAAGTGGATGCTGAGAAAATACACAGCAAAAAGTTCTTAATGGTTTCGCACACTTTTCCTTACGGCCAAATAGTATGCATCAAGTCCTTTGTTTGGAAGTTGTTCAATAGTAATCCTGAACGTTTGCCTCCCAGCCTTCTGTTCCAAAACCACCAACATCATCTACGGGTCTCCCAGGACTCATCCATCAATCCGACGCTGTTCATCATCTACATGGCCACCCTAACACAAGTAGCCCACCATCACAACTTCAACAACATCTATTACACAAAGAACACCCAGGTCATCCTCTTCGTCACCAAGAAGGCACATACCACCAAAAGGAACCTCCACGACACAATGAAGGACGTCACCAACTACATAAAGAGCAGCACTGTAAACACAAACTGGCAGAAGATGAAGGTACTCATCCTCAGACCCACTCCATCAGACTCAGACAACTCCTGCTACCTGACTACAGTGTGAAGAGTACCAACACCTACTAACCATGTGCACAACATAGGATTCAACCTCAACTGCTCCCTCTCCATGTGTAAGCAAATCTACACCGTGTCCTCGTGCTGCTATAACACACTCCACATGCTCTGCAACATTTACAAGTGGATCCTAACCAAAAGCAGAACAGTGACACAGGCCCTCATCAGCGGCATACTACACTGTGGCAAAACACTCTACACATGAGTTCTAGCCAAACACCTACAACAACTACAACAAATCCAAAAGACCACTACCTGACTGATCATCAATGTCCCCAGCTGTACCCACATCACCCACCATCTGATACACCTACACGGCCTCAATATCAAGAAAAGGATCACATTTAAGCTCCTCACTCTCACTTACAAAATACTCTACAACACCAGACTAATCTACCTTAACAGCACAAATCCTGAAGGGCAAATTGTGATCTTAATATTTTGCCTTTAAAAATATTAGGTAAGAATTTGGTAACTCTTTGGGCAAACGTTGCTTAAAAACTAATTGAGTATCATTACACTGTATCCAACCTTTCAGACATTTTAAATAAGCAATGTAATGTCCAGATGTGGTAGAAGGTCCATCATGAAAAATAATAGCAATAGCTATAAAAGTTCTTCCTGATATTGAACATTGACCAGCTACAAAAATGTTAATTAAAGTTTTCAATTTTGTTCCATCAGTTCTACAACGTTGCAGCATTAAAATAACATACTGTCCATATCTTTGTATAAATAATGTTGATGACATTTCTGATTTACATTGGCTACACTCCATGATTTGACTTGCTCCTCTAATTAGATTGTTAAAAGACACTGATTCACAGTCAGGTAAAGTCAAATATATGAATCTCTCAGTGTCTATGTCAGTGCTACATGCAAACAAACAATTTGGACAGTCATGATGCCATTTATAAGAAAGGCCAAAAAGGTTTTCAACATCTATACCTTCATCTTCCAGTACACCAAGCATAAACATTAAAAATTCCTGACAATCTTGCTGAATATTCTGCGTAAATTGAGTAGAACCAGAACATATGTCCAAAACATTTCGAATATCAGAAACACTTTGTATTTTACTTTTATCACTAGTACATTTCTCATAAACAGAATTCAACAATGAACAGAATCTTTTGTCCCGATTTTCTACAATTTGCTGTTGGAAACTTTGAAGAAAAAAAACAACATTAACAACTACATTAGCATCGCAGTTGACACCAGAACTACATTCAAATCGATAACCCACATTCTCTTCAACTCTGTCCTTTGTCTTTTTGCTTGGAGGCGCAACTTCATCTTGTTTTTTTTCTTTCTCTACAGTTTCAGAACCGATATTCTCAAGTCTTCTTTTTCTACCTACCACACGCTTTTCAATCACTGGATATTGACCTAAATTGGGTGCATATTCTCTTCTTAACCTATTATACTCTTTCACACAGTTTGTATCTGCAGAAACCTTTGTCTCTTCAAAATCAATCAAGTATAATCCAGATAAAGTTCTGACTCGAGACAAAGCAACATATGCCATACCTTCTTTAAACATGGTACTTCCAATATTCACTAAAGCACAATCTACACTTAAACCTTGAGATTTATGAATGGTCATCGCATATGCCAAACAAACAGGAAACTGTTTTCTGCAGACATACAAATCTTTTACAAGCAAAAAAACGAGCTGCTTGATTTTCAAAAATTCAATGCCAGGTCTGTTTACATAATTAACAAAATCAACAATTTTACCCATTGCTCCATTTACTAAACCTTTTTGCACATCAAAATTACGTCGCAAAATTACTCTACAATTTACACATGCATACAAATTCTTTTCTAAACCAGCAGTTTTACTTATCGATTTCTCTAAACAATCCAATTTCCTCTTCAAGTTTTCACTCAAAATAATACTGATTCTCTCATGTTCTATTTTATCAATTGCTTCCAATTTTATATTTTCTTCATTTTCCAACTTTAACATTTCTTCATTGAATATAGAACATTCATGCAGTGTTGGCATTAAGCAGATTACAGATTTGTTTTCTGCAATTCTCATGTATATTTTTTCTGGGACAATATTTGCATTTGGAAACAAATTGGAAAGTAATCGTGTCTGTAAAGCTTGTTTTCCATGTTCGGTCAATTTTCCAATTCTTACATCTTGAAGAATAGTTCCATAATCAACATCATTTGCTTGTCGCATATTTGTAGTAAGTTCCGTATACTGAAAATATGACCAAATGTTTACATTGCAAATACTCCCCAAAGACTTTCTAGTATCTTCATGCACTAGTGTTTTAAACACTGGCTGTCCTTTTACAGGAGTAAGTTGTAGAAGATCTCCAAAAACTATGATGTGTTTTCCTACGAATAATACGTCATACTCTGTTTTAAGAATTTGCTTCATTCTTAAATGCACAAAGGTAAGCATTAAGTTTGAGACCATGCTTACCTCATCAATAATGAGAAGCTTCATTTTCTTCAACACTCTTGAAACTTCATAAGAAGCTTCTCCAGATAGCTTGTGGTATTGTAATTTGTTGTCATGCTCTACTGGTAGCATTAATAAACGATGTAAAGTAATTCCTTTAATATTGTGTGCCGCAAACCCAGTTGGAGCAGTGACAACACAAGACAAATGTGACTCAGTTCTTTTCTGTAGAAAACTTGTGATTACTTTAATTTTTAAAAAAAATCCTGTTCCAGCTTGTCCACTCACATACATATGGATAGGTTCAAATGATGAGCAAGAGCACTCTTTCTTCTCATGAAGAAATCCATGGTCAATCTGTTCTCTCACTTGCTCATATATTTCTATCTGCTCATGATTTAGTTGTTCTTCTAAGATTCCTAAGTTTGTTAGATGTTCTTGACCTTGATACATTACTGTTTCCACCTGTTCCATAGCAGTTGTTGATTCATTTAGAACAATTGGTTCTCCTAGTGGGTCCTGACTCAACGGAGGAGACGTTTGACTGTCTTGAGAACTATCTTTAGCAATCTCAGCTGCAATTGTAGCTTCTTGCTCAATTTCGTCATTCAACATTTTGACATAATTAGCAAAAACAGGACATTCTATAGTATCTTTAGTTGCATTGAAGGAATCTTCATAGCTCTCAAAATTTTCAAGTAATTCCAATTCCGAACGCCATGGCTTGAAAAGTTGCAAAAGAGCTAAATAGTAAAATTCTCTTGTGTCAGGTGTTTCGCAACTCAGCTTACGGTGATTAATCAAATGTCCTTTTCTTTGTTTCACCAGACATTCTTCAGAACCAATAACGGCATATATACCATTATTAATGTTTTCGGTAATATTCCGTTTAAAAATATAGTTTTGCAGCACTTCATAGAGACAAATGTTCTCAAGATGATGACTTCTATTTGGATAATATGTATCCAACATATTTGTTTTCAGAATATCAGTACTTTCTGGCTCTTTTTCAGCTAAATATTCAATTTCTTGTACAGATTTAAGAACTCGGTTTCGTGTTGCACCAAGACCTACACTCACCCAAATGATTCTTCTGGATTTAGAGTAGAGACTTGCAGATGATAAGCGATCCGAGCATTCATACGCTCCAATTTCTCGATGAGATAACATCTTCAAACTGTAACTGTATAATTTCTTACTTAGACTCTTCTCATGGGAAATCTCTTCCCACATTTCCTTCAATTCCGTCTTTTCTGACTTTGTTATGTACGATGTCACATATCGAGCAACAGCAATGGAATTGTCTGCAACATATTGAATATCCATATTAGCATTCCACATGGACAAAATGACTGGGTTATAGTCATTTATGTATTTTGACTCTTCATTTCTTCTTAAGTTGTAGGTATTTTTTGGAGACTTTCTTGTGATATTATGTCGCAAAGATGACATAAAGCTGTTCACTCTTCCTTTCGATATTACAGGTCGAGGAAATGCAAAACGGCATTTGCTGTAGAATTTGTCCTTAGATTTGTACTTTTGACGAAAGTATTTGCTACAACGATGGCTTTGGAATCGTAAGACTTGTTGTCTTAAGTCCTTATCTTGTGTACTTTTGGGTACTTCACATGAAGCATATTCTTCAATAAAAGACAACACAGTATCATCTGAGTCTGTTCCAAATTTGGGAACATCTTTGATCCATAATAGCATATATATGTGAGGAGCACCTCTCGCTGGATACTCCTTTCTCCAAAAGAAATCCAGAACCTCTCCAAGAGGAGGATTTTTTTTGTTGGTGATAAAAGACATCATAGCTTTGAATTTATGATTGAAATACTTGCATACATTAACAGGATCCAAAGAGCACAATTCTCCAGGTGTCTTGTATTCGATATTTGGTATATTTGGATTTGACTCTCAAAGAAATTGAAGTAAATCATCCCAAGCATATTCAGCACAGCTTAGAGTAAGGAACCATGTAGGAGTTCCTAAGTTCCTTAGCATACAATTGAGTCCTCCATGACGATGGTACCAGTACTCATTAGTACCACGCTGACATGCCATCAAATTAATCAGCTGAGTTTCCAACACATTATCTTTCTGCTGTACTTTATCCATAAATTTCTTTGCTGAAACATTTTGCAGATGTACACCTGCTTTCAATATGTGGTTTAGTGCTTAAGAAAGTCCAGACAAATCACTCTCAAACAAAAGATGAAACAAATATGGAATACATTGTCGAAATCTTGCATCTTCTGCATATAATCTTCATGTCCGGTATTCAGATGCAGGAATCTGCACAGGTCGTTCATCATATCGTCCTCCTTTTCCTGTAGGAAACAACTGAGGGAAACAACGAGCTTCCAAGCTTTTTTCCCATACACTAATGGGACTTCCTTTTGCTTCTTTTATTTGGAATAACTCTATAGCATTCCCCATCATTTCTTTGGAATGCAATGGATGAACACTGTAATGTTCGTAGATTTCTTCAGTTCTGGACACATCCACTTTTTCAATTTGACCAGATGGCAAGTCAGTATCTTCTTGTACAAATATTTCTTCTTCTACCACATACACATTTTTGTAATATTGGTTATTTTTAACCAGATACAACGTTGCCTTTTTCACTTTCCTAACATCCACTAATTCTTGCCAGATTTTCTTACTCTTAGTAGGAACACCATTAACAAGAATAACTAAAGGTTCATCCTCTACATTTTCTACACCAATAGTTTCAATATTTTTCTTTAAATCTAGAGGCAAATATACAACTCTTATCCTTTAATCCTTTCTGTAATTCAGAAGGAGGCAATTTTCCAGTCTTAGGCTCCATACGAACAATAGCCTGAAATGGATGCACACATTGAATAAGAATAGACTCATAGGATTTAAATCCATCAATTCAGAAGGAATATTTACCAACTCAAGATTATTATGCACAGCTCTAGCAGGCATTTTGTTCTCTTCTAATTTGTTATAACAATATTTACAAATACGCTGATCAGAACCCAAATCAAAACAATTCTCTACCAACAAATAAGTTGTAAAATCCTTCCATCATTATTATTTTCCTTTTCACTTTTTAAATAAAGATCAACAGTCCTGGTTTGATTTTTATAATGAATTTGTCGACAACAGATACAAGAATAATATGGACTTTCACCTGAAATCACCTTAAACTGTATAATTTCTTGTTCAAAATTTTCTACACTGCACTGTCCTACATTCTCTTCGACATTTTGTTCTATTAATCTCTCACTTTCTGCACTGTCTTCCTGAGGACCAAAGTAACTAATCTCAATTTCATCACAAACATTTGTTACGTCTGATACAGATACATGCAAAAGAGCACTGTTCAACTTTTTTCACATTAGTGCTGGACTTTTCGCGTAATACAATGTTCTGACTAATTTCCTCATCTGAGTATGATGAACTGCTAAGATCCTGAAATGGTGGAAAACACTTTGACATACTTTTTTAGAAACACAAGGTAGAGAATGACCTTGTAAACCAGTATTTTCTCTCACACTGCAAGGGTCTAGTCCTTGTAACATCTTAATCTTTTGTTTAACACATTTCTTGGTGTAATTACGTAAGAAATTGCGTAAAAAATCAATAGATTCTTGCCGGACACTGCAAATACTACTACAATTCCAAGTGTACACTGGAGCTTTAGGACGTCTCCCTAAAACCTCAGCAGCTAACACCTCTTTTGCATTTGTAGGAACAATTTTCTCTTTCTCAATAGGACAACCATTTCTAACCTCATAAGCACGACCAGTAGTGTCAACTGCATGCAACAAATCATTACTCTGAAGAAAACTTTCTTCATTAAAAAAAGGCTCAGAAGTTGAAGTATGTTTCCATTCACCCCAAAAAAACTCACAAAAATTACTTCTGTTAATTAGTCTTCTCCACCTACTTTTGCTCTTCATTAAATGGGTTGGTTTATCTAGTGATCTAATTCTATTGATTACTAATATAAACAGTTTTCTTTTCAATTCCAAAGCTTTCTCAACTACATTTTCTATAGCTTTTTTCTTCTTATAAAATACTGTTTTTTTCTTATATACCTTAATTTCTTTTATTAAATTTTATACCAATCTATTATAAAACATTTTTTTCCTAATTTCTATGAATTGATTTTTTCTCCTTGTACTATACACAGTTTTGTCTGCACTTGATTTTCCATTATTCTTTTGTTTATTTATTTATTTATTTATTTATTTTTTGAGAACCTTTATTATCACTTCACATAAATACAAGCATGGGCCTACAACCCTTCCGGCCAGCCGCTAGTCAATTCGGAAGTTCAGCAAAGCAATATAGAAAGATATAGCAACCCGTAATTCGGGGTCAGACACGTATCCAGGATATAACTCGTATTCAAGCGTACAGCGTGATAATCAGGATTCAATAGGGTTCATTTTACAGTGAAGAAAAATAAAAAATAAAAAATATCAGAATAATTGTCATACGGTCATACATGGTCCTACAATAGCAACATGAAACAGAAATCTGCAAAGAGTGCAAATACGCTTAAAGACATGGGGGCAAGGCATACGAGTCAGGATAAATGTAAACAACACATACAGGTCGTGTCGAACAGCACCCCAGCCCCTAAAACAAAACAGACTGTAGGAAACATGAAAAACGACGACACCAAAAAGAAGAAAAGACAAAGGGCCATAGAGACAAAGAAAGAACAAATAAACAACCCCCTTCCCCCAACCCCCCACCCTGCACCCCTGCAGAAGGCTACGGCCTACCCCCCCAGCAGCGTGCCTATCGCCCTAAAGGAGAAACCCGAAATATAGGAAAAGGGAAAAAGAAGGAAAAAATGTGGAGAAGGGCCCTCGCTCAAACCACCCGCCCCCTCACCCAGCGCGCACAATAAGCATCATAAAAGCAAGGTCAGAATAGCCACAGTAAGCAATAATTATCAATTCAATCAATAACATCCCCGTTGAGTGTCCCCCTAAACACCGTCAGCCAACAGTGCGCTCCGCCATGTCCCAGACGGTCTCACCCCTGGCCTTTCCTATCAATAGTACCCACATGCAGTCAGTCATCAATCGGCATATAGAGCAGTGTGGTGGGTCCAACCGATCCGGGTGGACCGGGCAGCGCCATTACTCCATGGGACTGTAGCCCCCAAAACCCAGCCGAAGACGTATGGCGGAAATCCGTCTGTGTCAGTGTCGATACCGGAAACATCCCCCAGCCCGAATACAGTCTCACCAGCCAGGAAGAGAGAGTCACACAATCCAGTAATCGTTGAAACGCCGCCGGGGCAGCCCAAACTATGGATCGATGTTGTTTCTTCAGCCGCCGTACAGATAAGGGCCCCGACGAGTCACTCACATATACAACAGAGCAATCCAAAGCGGTATCACGGACCGGGTCTATCGGCGTCTCCACGAACGCAGGCGCAGCCGGGGCAGTCATCACTGACGCAGAGGCGGGCACATCGGCGCTTCCTTGAGATTGAACCATGCCCATGTGGAGCGGCGAGACAACAATGGCGGCCATCCTTCTTCCCAGATCCCCGGCATCCCGGCTCAGGGTCACATACAGGGTTGTTAACGCAGCCAATATATCTCTGGACGTAGGCTCTTTCTCGTGGCGCCAGACCCCAGGACTCTCCCTCACAACGGATTCTCTGCCCGGATGAGGTATGCGTAAGAGGGTGCTATCCGCCATCTTAGCTGATCCGGCCTCGTCTTTCTCTACCTCACTTCGGGACCGGGCCCCACACCAGGGAGGGACAGGATTCACAACGGGAATCTCAAAAGTCAAGGCAGGTTTCTCAGCGGAGAGTCACCAAAAGGCTAAAAACTCCGCCGCTCCCTGGGGGCCGCACGCTGACTCCGGGAAAAGTCGTTAGTGTGCCCGGATACAACACCGGAGTGGGGGCCAAGTATCATGCACTCCCCTCGACCCAGCTGTATCGCACTCCCCACATGGTTCTCCGCAAGTTGGGCTGGGTCGGCACTGTCGCCATCGGCCAGCAAGTCGTCAGTTCCCTCCGGCCGACTCCTCACCATCACCAGAGGCCGCTGTTGTTGCAGTCGCGGCCGGCCACTCTATGCACTCAAAGCCCCGGTCCCAGCTCCGTGAAGGCCGCAAAACAGTCGGGGACATTTCAACGGGTCTGCAGCAAGCAGAAGCCTCAGGAGCAAACGGTAAGTGAAGGTTATCCTTCGCCTACATAAATATGCCGTTACGGCCCAGGATAGTTGCCAGGATGTATGCGCAGGGTGAGAAGGCTCACGGAGCCGAGCGTTTACGCAGCCATCTCGGTCGCCATCTTGGCTCCTCCCACTCTATTCTTTTGTTTATTAGTTGTTGTTTTTTCGTTGCTGATACACTAAGGAAATTTTTTTGTTTCTGAACACTATTCTTAGTCTTTAGTATTTTCCTTAAAAAAGTGCTCCTGCTCTTACCAGGAGTTTCTTTCTGTTTGTTAAGACATCTCTCTTCATGTAAATCTTCTTGGTGAGTTCTCTTTAAATACACACTTTCTTTCATTGCTTCGTCTGTTGGTACTTCGTTGGCATGATGCAGTACTTTTAGTATCGGTAAACACAACCTATAATAAAAAAATATATGTAACATAACAAAAAAAATTATGAAATATTCTATTATATTACTACAAGAAGAGAGGGAGGAGTATGAGGACAAAGCTTGGAGTATAAAAATAAGAGGACTTACAACAAAAGAACAAGGAGTATGAAGCAAGGAAAATGTAATAAAAAATGTGAGTATAAATAGACAGTACAATATAACGGAATATAGAAACAGCCGCGGCCCATGGAAGGAGTTGCAAGGGGGCCGGCAGGTGGGGTGGAGGAGGGACAGGGTGAGGAGTGATAAACAACGCAATCTGGGCGCATATTACCAACAAGTAGCAATATTTATCTCTAAATAGGATTAGCGACTATTTTTTTTATCGCTGCCTATCGCTGGATATGTTAGCGGAGAAAACATGCTATTAGTAACGGTTTTCTGCATTGTGGTAAAATGTCCAGCGATAGTGGCGAAATGCGTGAATATCGTTGAGAATACAGCGATATTCACGCGTTAGAGACAAAATGGTCTTAGCCATGTTATCTACTTGCCATTGGATAACATGGCTAAGAACTCGTCTGGGCAGGTGTTAGTTTTTGGAGATAATCGCGGTCAACGCAAATATTTCCAACGGTACGCCTGCCTTGCTAATAGGCGATAGTGACGTTAGCGACTGTCGCTAACAGGTTGGGTATGCCCACTTTGCACATCATTAGCGATAAACATCGCTGACATGCAAAGCGGGCCCCAAACTATCGCTTGAAAGCTGTCGCTAACATCAGGTAGCGACTGGTTGCTAATAGGACGATACCATTGTCGCCACTTAGCGGCCGAAAACGGACGGTAAATCGATGATAATTGCCTAACGCCCCCCTTGGTAATATGCCACCTCGATCCTTGCAGGTAAGTAAACAATTAAATTAGAAAAATAAATTTCGGGACATATTATCAACAAAAGGCGATAGATTATTGTCGTTTTTATCGGCAGGAAAATGCCGATAAGGCGACGATAATAAGCTTGATAATATGCTCTTGAGAATTCTCATACCAGCCCAGGTTAACCCTAGAACTTGGGCTTATATAGCAATTTACAAGAAGCTATTATCAAGCCCATTTTCGCTGTTTTATCGGCAGTTTACTGTGCATAAAACGTCAATAATTTTAACACTGGTTCTTAATAATATGCCCATCAGTGCCATATTATCAATAAAGGGCGATACATTATCGCCGGTTTTACCGGCAGGAAACTGGCACTAAAGCGGCGATAATGGTGTCAATAGTATATCCTTGTGAATTTCCATAGAAGCCCAGGTTAACACCATAACCTGGGTTTCTATGGGAATTCACAAGGATATATTTTCGAGACCGTTATCACTGCTTTACCGGCAGTTTCCTGTCGATAAAAGCGGCGATAATGTATCGTCCTTTATTGATAATATGGCTTATTGTACAGAGGCACAAAATGATATTAAAGAAAAAACATAACAGCATGCATTATAGCAAAACGTGTTTACTACTATAAAACGTTTAACAACGGACGAATATAGGAGCATATTATCAATGAAGGCGATAATATTATGAACACTTTATCGGCAGTTTCTTGCCGATAAAGTGACGATAATTGTATCGCCGAGTCTTCATAATATACCTTATAATTCGTTAATGTACAAAGATACACCGCTCAGACGCACTCCCATACAACTTTTCAACTCACCTTTCAAATTGAATTCTAAATAAACAAGAATACCACTCACACAGTGGATATTCTTCTACAAAATCTCTGGAGTTCAGTGTTTGCAGCACACCCGTCAAATGGAACATTTTCCCTCTTATTTTACGTATACATACGTATACATACATATAAATAACCAATTAAAATCGTGTTCACATTAATTCAAAAGAAAACACACATTTCGATTGGTTTAACATTCCAAAGCTTTCGAACTAATAGAACTTTCAACCCTTCCCCCGTTCCACAATCTGCCAGTTACCATAGAAACACTTCAGGGAACACCTAACTCAGCACACAGGTGAAAAGTTCATCATACATTGTTGCAAATTAAAACAGCAAGTGTGCTTGACTGGAGAATATACCAGCTTATCTTGTGTAACGTTCTTTTCTATCACTTTTTCTTAGCCAATAAAAATATGACTTTTATATAAGAGGAACATGGAACCTAGTTTTCTGTAAAGTGTTGTCAAACAACCAATCATGTCTTTTCTTTTTTCAAAACAACATGTTGCCCACCATTTTAGAAAAATCTTACTTTTGAAACTAGCATTTCATTTACAGATGCCATCAGAGTCCATCCAGACCTCTCGAAAAAATGCTTACAGTGTGGATTGTGGGACACAGCTATATTTTCTGGAGTCAAAGGTATGCAGAACAAAAAAGAATTCACAAGGACCTAGGTTTACCAAATGTAGACATTAAATGGATTGGAGGATTAAAGTTGCATCAATTGTTGCCATTGGTGAAATCCTTTATGCATCTCCAACACACTGACCTCATAATTGTGCACTGTGGTGGCAATGACCTAGGAACTTTGACTGGGGTAGCACTGGAAATGCTCATGAAGGACACCTTTGCGCAATTGATGACACTGTTCCCGAAAACTGTCTTTGTATATTCTAATATATGCCAAAGGCAGAGATGGAAGCGGTCCAACCACTATTGTCCACAGTTTGAAAAAGCTAGGAAACATGTGAATAAATCTGTTTCTGCCTTTCTCCGAGACTACCGAATGGGGTCCGTTTACAACAATAATCTGCGTTTCAATATGCATGGCATCTATAGGAGAGATGGTGTACATTTTACAGATGAGGGGAATAGAGTCTTCCTTATAAACTTAAGACTCTGCATTGGTACTTACTTGTAGGTACTAAAATCTCGCAATAAACACAACTGCTCTTTTTAGAGCCACACAACACATAAACAAATACACTTCATAAATATCTAAAGTTATTTTTAGTTTTCTTGGTTATGTACGCATACGTGACGACTTTCAACATTACAGTTGTACGTTGTCCATACGTGGTTGGTACACGTACAATAAATGTACCGCCCCCTGAGCAACACTATAGGTTGAGAATGTTTCTATCGTGCTCCCTTTCCTTATTTGTCAAGTTGGTTTTACTGTTTCCTTGTGACTCGGCTGCTGTGACAAATAAGAGGGCTTGCAACACTTCCTGGTTTGGCGTATTGACAGCCAATCAGCATGCAGCTCCTGCTCGTAATTGTACATATTTCTGTTCGCGTACGTTGTGATTTCCCCCCCCCCAAAAAAATAGAGCCTAAACATGCATGCACGACCCCCTAACCACGCGTGATCGTCACCACAAAGCCATTAGCATGCATTTCGGGTCATATTATCAACAAAACTAGAAGGATTATCGCCGCTTTATCAGCACTTTCCTGCTGTGCAAAGCGGGGATAATGTGTCGTCTTTTGTTGATATCGCGTTTTGTTGATAATATGGCCCGAAATTAGTTTTATTAATGTAATTGTTTATTTACCTGCAATCAGGCAGATTTCGTTGTTTATCACTCCCCACCCTGCTCCTCCCCTGCCCGCCCGCCCTGCGTGTCCCACCGCAACTCCCTCCACGGGCTGCGGGTGAAAGACACGGTAGCGATCTAGTCATCTACCACAGAGTTGTGGGGAATCCTTGGTGAGGCGCGCGCTCACTAACGAGTGCGCACTTCACCGAAGACGTTTCGGAGTTCAGACCCGTTTTGAATTGCTCCTTAGACATTCCAGAAGAGAAAGTGCAAATATTTCTGTGAGAGTTAAAGATCGTTGTTTGACAAGTTAGTGAGTAAGTAAAGTTACCTGACATTATAGACAATATTGAATGTAGTCAGTCGATGTATTTTCTCTAACTTAAAAGAAGAATCGATAAAATTCGTGATAAGCAAGGTCTTAAGAGAAAAGAACACATTGAGTTAGGAATAGAAGGAATAGTTTTGAATTAAGAAGGAACATTAATAAAAAACAGAAGATATTGAAGGATTGACAGAGTAGATAACAAGCAACTGCATAAAGAAAAGTTAGTAGAAGAACACAAGGAAATTTATAATATAAAAATTAGACAATAAAGTGAGAGGCCTAGTTTAATTAATGTTACGTACTTATAGGTTAAAAGCAGTGAGAAAAATAAAGAACTGTAAGCTACAAGGTTGCAGATAAATACTAGAGGAGAGGCTAGTTCGAAATTGGAAGAGGTAGGTAATTAGTAGGGTTAGACTAAGTTATAGATGAGGAATAGAGATAGAGTAAACACATGCAGTATTCAAGTAGTGTGATAATGATGTCTAAATATACACAGATACACAGTGTTATTCTGGACAATGAATACTATCTTTTCCATTTTAGTAAAATACATTTACTATTTTGGAAAGGGTAAGGTGAATAGACATATTCTACATTTTTTAGTAGTGTATATTACTATACCAGCCTGAGTCTTTTCCTATAGTCATAAGGAGTGATTGCTTTCAAAATTTAAGAAAAGCTAAGAACAGGATATCCTTATAAGTAATTATAGTTGTATAATTTTGCAAAGGAGTACCACTGTTCTAATGGAATGTTATTAGATAATTGTATTTATATAGTATTTTTGTAGGCCAAAATAGGTGAAAACTGTAGTTTTGCATTATATATTACGAAAAGTGATCAAATTAACTGTTTATATTTTTATATAAGGAGCAAGAACATAAAGGAAAAATTATGGAAAGAGAACAGCCTCATATTCAGGAGATTTTGGATATTATTTTGAGTATAATTGAAGAACTAATCGTATCTGTCGCAGGCAATGAGAGGGAAGAAGGGGAAATTAGTGCTGCAGACATCAATTGTGATTTTGAAGACGAAAGCTTTGATGCAGATTTTGTTGATGTTTTAAATTATGTTGAAATTTTAGAACATATTAAATCAGAACCTGCTGATGAGGAAATGGATCTGAATTACATAGCTGATGAAGTTGTATTGGAATGTCTGTTAAATTATGAGATGTTATAAGAATAAATTTATTGTTGAAAAATAATAAAGGTTTGAGCACTATCTACTAATGTATTTATTGTAGTAAAAGTGAAGCAGTTATAGATTCAATAATATATTCTTTTAATGTTTGTATTGAATTAAAATATGCAAAGTGAGTTTGAGGGTATCGATTGCTTAAAATCCGTATGGAGTATACATGCAGTCTTGTATGCACCTGCAAACTTGTGTTTTATGCTTTCAATTCCCCAGTCTGTATCTTTAGACTTCTACCAAACACCGTGACACTGCTGTTTTAGTATTGTAGTGAGCCACTCAGCAGTATGTTCTTTTTGATTGTAAGGGGGTAAAACTGAAGCTGTAATAAATTTAGTGAGGGACTTTGTTTGCATAAGTGTAATGATGCAGTCAGTATCTAGATACTCATGGATTAAAAGAGGCCTTAGTGCAAAGGTTGTTTCAAAGCTCTATGGATTGTGGATGCACTGTTCTATGTACCAGCAAACTTATGTTTTATACGTTCAATTCCACAATGTGTATTGTAATACTTCCAACA
Organism: Lissotriton helveticus; assembly: GCF_964261635.1. NCBI lineage: Eukaryota > Metazoa > Chordata > Amphibia > Caudata > Salamandridae > Lissotriton > Lissotriton helveticus. The sequence continues at coordinate 103,853,793 of NC_136063.1, forward strand.
AACATTCTCACACTAATGTTTCAATATTGTAGTGAGCCATTCAGCAGTATGTGTTTATCTGTATACTGTGGTTCAACTGAGGCTGTTACAAATTCAATCAGTTTTTTTCCTGACAGTTTTGTAATCATTCACTCACTATTGCTGCTTCAAAACCCTTATAGACCATGCATGTAGTGTTCTATGTACTTGCAAATTTGTGTTTTATATGTTCAATTTACTAGTTTGTATCGTTACACTTCCAGAAAACACTTTGTCACTGTTGTTTTAGTTTTGTAGTGACTCATTCATTGGTATGTAGTAATCCTATCACTACATTAAAACAGTAATGGGCACATGTACAACAACTGGCATATCCCCATGAATATGTCAGTTATTGTGCTCCGTGACACCACCACCATGGATCCGCCGTATTTACAATGTGGTGTAGCATGGGACAAAAATGGCACATATTTGTTATGTGTCTGTGCTGTAAAGGTGGTGCATTGTTTGAGTTATGTTGGAAGTGCAACATATCTCCAGCAATGCTTTGGGGGCCCTATGCTCATACTGCTGTGTCAATCTTTACACCTGCTTCAAGGTAGTGCAGGGTTTTGACACGGCATTAGTGCAAAAGTGACAAAGTCAAATTTTGTATATTGTAGTCAGACACTTTTAGGAGGTGTTTCTGTGCAGGAACGCCCCCCTATGTAGGAATGTGTCGTTCTGGTACAGGGATTTAGAATGTGACGTAGTTACCAAATACGTCACATTGTAAATACCACATATCGTGGTGCATCTTTTGTACCAGTGCTTCATCAGAAAAGTGATGCAACGGTGGTGTGAAAGAGGCACAAGGGTGTTGTAAATCTGCCGCTAACAAAAACTTACAAATTCACTGAGGCAGTTTCCCTAGCAGTGCATTCTTTTTGAATTTACTTTTGTTATTATTTTTCATTAAAAATATGAAATGTAAGTTTAAAAATAAAATAAATAGAAGTATTTCTAATAAAAATGTAGGAAATTACTATAAAAAGAAAGAAATATAATAATTAGTATATTTCAAAAATATCATTTACAAAACCTTTGAAATTCACTGAAAAAAACCATAGGTTTCATACACGTTATAGTTAGGAATTATCATTTAAAAAAACCTTAGAAATTCACTGAAAAAAACATATGTTTCACCCATGTTACAGTTAGCTTGACATTTCTCTCATACAAAACCATTGAAATTCCCTTGTTATAGTTAGTTCAGCTAACTATAACTTGCGCGCCCGCAATGCACTGCTGATGACGTCACATACTACATCACTCATGACATGGTCAGTGGCATCACTCATGACATCACTGATGACATCTCAAATGACATCACTGATGACATCATCCTTGTGAAAGAGTGGCACACCTCCTCTTACCCTAATATAACCTTTGATACACACATTCAAAAATAGAAACTAAAATTTTCAAAATAATGGAGATAACAATACTAGTTAGAACAGCCTATTCAGTTATTCCAAAATCTACATACACATCCACTTATTCACCAACAGTTCTATATAATCACTCATACATGTACTCACTCATCATATGTACTCATACACCTATACATCCTGTTACACACCTACACTCATACATAGAGTTACTGACACACATACTCACACATGCAAATAAACTTTCAAACATCCATTTGCTCTCATATATAGTCATACACATACCACTACACTTGTACAGAACTGTAGATATACTTACTCTCTTAAACAATCACTTATAGAAACACATACTTAGTTATACAGGAACTCTTTGAATCTCTCACCCTTATATATATTCACTTATAAACACCAATACTCACATATAGTATTTTAAAGCATATGTACTTAGTCATAAAGACAGTATTGAGACAGTCATTCACTCACTAACACACCTATACACACAGTCATCCACCCATACAGTCCTACACACATGCTGTCTTCAAAACACATACAAACAGTGAGTCACTCATTCATGCATCTATGCGCTAAGTAATATCCCCCACCGAACCAGATAGACACTCAAACACTCATACTGATACTCAAAAAAACAACCAATAACCTATACAGACACTGATGTAGCTACTCACCAACCCATGCAGCCACTTATTCAAAAAAATGTGTGAGACTGATACAGATATTTACATATTTAAACATTACTCACTAACCCATGTATTTACTAACATACACTTAATCAGTCAGTTATACAATCAATTTTACAAAACAAATCATTCATTTAGACACTTATGTACCAATCTAGTGTTCCATCAACTTTGAGATATACATATATAAAACATAATTCATTTTCAGAAAAACACACATTCACTGGATGATGTCATCAGTGATGTCATGAGTTATGTCACTGACCATGTCATGAGTGATGTAGTATGTGACGTCATCAGCAGTGCATTGCGGGCGCGCAAGTTATAGTTAGCTGAACTAAATATAACGAGGGAATTTCAATTGTTTTGTATGAGAGAAATGTCCAGCTAGCATGGGAGAAACCTATGGTATTTTCAGTGAATTTCTAAGGTTTTTTAAATGCTAATTCCTAAGTATAACGTGTGTGAAACCTATGGTTTTTTCAGTGAATATATATATATTCCACACACACTCAGTCTTCCATACATCCACTCATTCTTCAATATGTAAAACATATTTAAACTTTACAAAAACACACAGACACTAGATGATGTCATCAGTGATGTCATTTGAGATGTCATCAGTGATGTCATCAGTGATGTCATCAGTGATGTCATTTGAGATGTCATCAGTGATGTCACTGACCATGTCATGAATGATGTAATATGTGACATCATCAGCAGTGGATTGCGGGTGCGCGATATATAGTTAGTGCAACTAACTATATATGGAATTTCATTGGTTTTATGTCAATAAAATGTCCAGCTAACTATATATGGTCTCTAACCTATGTTTTTTTCAGTGAATTTTCAAGGTTTTGTAAAAGCAAATTCCTAACTATATATGGTCTATAACCTATGGTTTTTTCAGTGAATTTCATTGGTTATTTAAAAGCTAATATCTATAGCTGTAAAATATATTCTTTATTACGTGACGTATCACGTAGCCACGTAAGACGCCTCATGACGCGTCGCATAACCGTGACGTATCGGCTCTGCAGCGCAAACAAAACCCGTAACGTAAGCGTGCCGGAGCACGCTTACAGATATATATTTTTTTTTTAACCTTAATTAGACAAAATCCACACGTGCACATATCTTGAGGCCTTGCAAAGGCACATCAAACAAACAGTCCCTACAATTTTGCCAAGTTTGCTGGAAATCTATTCCCTTAATTTTTTTTTTACTGTTTCTCTTGGTTTTCCCCTTGTTACGCTTACCGGGACGCTACCCGGTACGCGAACCGGACGCTCCAAAAACACAAGATGGCGGACTCCCGTTACGCTGCCGGTTAGCTGCCCGGTTCGCGAACCGGGAAGCGCCTCTACCGCGAAAAATCGCGGGGGACTTTAATATCCCCCTCATCAATCCTAGGGGGTCAGGAGGGGTTTACCTTGCCCCCTTTCCTTCATTTCCCCCTTCTTTTTTCACCACATCTTGTCTCTCGAACCTACCGAGAGACAAGATGGCGGCCGCTCCGGACTGTTTACAATGTTGACAGCTACGCTGCCGGTTAGCTGCCCGGTTAGCTGCCCGGTGAGCTGCCCGGTGAGCTGCCCGGTTCACGTACCGGGACGGGCCTCTACGGCGTAAAATCGCAAAAAAAATGTTTTTTTTATTTTTTGCCCCGCGGGGCACTTTAATATCCCCCTCATCAATCCTAGGGGGTCAGGAGTGGTCTACCTTGCCCCCTTTCCTTCATTTCCCCCTTCGCTTTTCACCACATCTTGTCTCTCGATCGTACCGAGAGACAAGATGGCGGCCGCTCCGGACTGTTTAGAATGTTGACAGACACCGGAGAGCCAATCAGCTTCGCTTCGCGAAGTTCCGTTACGCGTCAGGTACGCGAACCGGGGCGCTAACCGGAGCGCTGTCACAGATATATATATTTTTTTAAACGTTAATTTCTCAAAATCCACTGGAGCACATATATTGAGACATAGCAAAGGCACGTCAGGCAAACCATATCTACAATTTTGCCAAGTTTCATGTAAATCTATTCAGCCGTTCGAGCTAAAAGTGAGTCCAACCGCCCTATGGAAAAATGAATGGGAAAAACGCGTTTTGGGACCCCCCTTTTTTCTCGGCCCCCCTTGATGAAACCCCCCCAAATTATCAGGGGCTGCTCAGAAACAAAATGTGCCATTTTCCTGAAAATTTCAGCCAATTCCGTCCACAAACGCCAAAGTTATTAGACATAGAATTTTCAGAAATCCCATAGAGAAAAAATCCTAACTATATATACCCACTGGCTATCGCCAGTAGGTAATATACATATATAAACATATATAATCTGCATATCTATATAAATATAAATGCATGCATACATATACATATATGCATACATATGAATGTTATTTACATGAAAGTTTTAAAAACACTAATAAAAGCAAAGCTAAAAAGCCACCTCATTACAAACAGAATGGCTTTAACTTAAACGAGGGCGAGATCTATTGCATTTTCAATGCTTGTTTACTTTGGTTCTATCAAGAAGGCATTCAGATGTGTCACACATTTGCCATAAATTCTGAATGTTAGCACTCTAGTTGCTCATTAGATCACTGTAGTAAAGCTAGTGCTCACCAGGGAAGTCTGCTGCTAATCATGGTTTGCAGCCATTTTCCCGCATTTTTTATCCCGCAGACTTTCAGTCCGCATACCATTATCCCGCAAGGTCATTGACCTCGCATACCATTATCCCGCATTTTTTCAAAACGCATGTGCATTTATCGCGCATGCCTTTACAAAGAATTACGTTTTAAAGGCATGTATGGTAAATGCATTTGCGTTGTGAAAACCACGATGACGAGAGAGGTAAGTGGGTTTGTGTTAATTTTTTCGTGGGTTAGTGATTGTGTAGTGTAGTGTAGTGTTGTGTAGTGTAGTGTTGTGTTAGTGTAGTGTAGAGTTGTGGTGGTTGTTTAGTGTAGGGTCATGCTGGGGGTAGTGTTTTAGGGTTTAGGGTTGTGTTGTAGTGTTTGCGTAGTGTAGGGTCATGCTGGGGGTAGTGTTTTAGGGTTTAGGGTAGTGTTGTAGTGTTTGCGTAGTGTAGGGTCATGCTGGGGGTAGTGTTTTAGGGTTTAGGGTTGTGTTGTAGTGTTTGCGTAGTGTAATGTCATGCTGTGGCTAGTGTTTTAGTGTTTAGGGTAGTGTTGTAGTGTTTGCGTAGTGTAGGGTCATGCTGGGCGTAGTGTTTTAGGGTTTAGGATAGTGTTGTAGTGTTTGCGTAGTGTAGGGTCATGCTGGGGGTAGTGTTTTAGGGTTTTGGGTAGTGTTGTAGTGTTTGCGTAGTGTAGGGTCATGCTGGGGTGTAGTATTTTAGGGTTTAGGGTAGTGTTGTAGTGTTTGCGTAGTGTAGGGTCATGCTGGAGGTAGTGTTTTAGGGTTTTGGGTAGTGTTGTAGTGTTTGCGTAGTGTAGGGTCATGCTGGGGGTAGTGTTTTAGGGTTTTGGGTAGTGTTGTAGTGTTTGCGTAGTGTAGGGTCATGCTGGGGTGTAGGGTTTTGGGTAGTGTTGTAGTGTTTGCGTAGTGTAGGGTCATGCTGGGGTGTAGTGTTTTAGGGTTTTGGGTAGTGTTGTAGTGTTTGCGTAGTGTAGGGTCATGCTGGGGTAGTGTTTTAGGGTTTTGGGTAGTGTTGTAGTGTTTGCGTAGTGTAGGGTCATGCTGGGGGGTAGTGTTTTAGGGTTTTGGGTAGTGTTGTAGTGTTTGCGTAGTGTAGGGTCATGCTGGGGGTAGTGTTTTAGGGTTTTGGGTAGTGTTGTAGTGTTTGCATAGTGTAGGGTCATGCTGGGGGTAGTGTTTTAGGGTTTAGGGTAGTGTTGTAGTGTTTGCGTAGTGTAGGGTCATGCTGGGGGTAGTGTTTTAGGGTTTTGGGTAGTGTTGTAGTGTTTGCGTAGTGTAGGGTCATGCTGGGGGTAGTGTTTTAGGGTTTTGGGTAGTGTTGTAGTGTTTGCGTAGTGTAGGGTCATGCTGGGGGTAGTGTTTTAGGGTTTTGGGTAGTGTTGTAGTGTTTGCATAGTGTAGGGTCATGCTGGGGGTAGTGTTTTAGGGTTTAGGGTAGTTTTGTAGTGTTTGCGTAGTGTAGGGTCATGCTGGGGGTAGTGTTTTAGGGTTTAAGGTAGTGTTGTAGTGTTTGCGTAGTGTAGGGTCATGCTGGGGGTAGTGTTTTAGGGTTTAGGGTAGTGTTGTAGTGTTTGTGTAGTGTAGGGTCATGCTGGGGGTAGTGTTTTAGGGTTTAGGGTAGTGTTGTAGTGTTTGCGTAGTGTAGGGTCATGCTGTGGGTAGTGTTTTAGGGTTTAGGGTAGTGTTGTAGTGTTTGCGTAGTGTAGGGTCATTCTGGGGTGTAGTGTTTTAGGGTTTTGGGTAGTGTTGTAGTGTTTGCATAGTGTAGGGTCATGCTGGGGGTAGTGTTTTAGGGTTTAGGGTAGTGTTGTAGTGTTTGCGTAGTGTAGGGTCATGCTGGGGTGTAGTGTTTTAGGGTTTTGGGTAGTGTTGTAGTGTTTGTGTAGTGTAGGGTCATGCTGGGGGTAGTGTTTTAGGGTTTAGGGTAGTGTTGTAGTGTTTGCGCAGTGTAGGGTCATGCTGGGGGTAGTGTTTTAGGGTTTAGGGTTGTGTTGTAGTGTTTGCGTAGTGTAGGGTCATGCTGGGGGTAGTGTTTTAGGGTTTAGGGTTGTGTTGTAGTGTTTGTGTAGTGTAGGGTCATGCTGGGGGTAGTGTTTTAGGGTTTAAGGTAGTGTTGTAGTGTTTGCGTAGTGTAGGGTCATGCTGGGGTGTAGTGTTTTAGGGTTTTGGGTAGTGTTGTAGTGTTTGCGTAGTGTAGGGTCATGCTGGGGGTAGTGTTTTAGGGTTTAGGGTAGTGTTGTAGTGTTTGTGTAGTGTAGGGTCATGCTGGGGGTAGTGTTTTAGGGTTTAGGGTAGTGTTGTACTGTTTGTGTAGTGTAGGGTCATGCTGGGGGTAGTGTTTTAGGGTTTAGGGTAGTTTAGTTGTTTAGTGTATGCTAAAGGCATATTCGTTCTAAAAGTTTTCGTTATTTTAATTTGCGGCCTAATAGTACATGCAGGATTTTTTTTGCGGACTGATGGTATGCGGGATTTCGTCATATATTCGCTAATCATACTTTCTATGGCAAAATGAACCCCCTCATTTTGTTCCTTTTTAAATTAAATGTTTTAAGAGTTACCACTTTATTCCAATCAAGATGGCTTCAGGTGTGCCATACTTTTGTAATAAGTAGGACTGTTAGCACTCTAGTTGTTCTTTAGAACACTCAGGGACATTCTGTCATTGGGCTATAGTTGGGCTACATCTGGCTGATATTTGGGCTACATTTGTTTTTTTTGTCTCTGGTGGCCATCTTTGGGCTACATTGGGCTACATTGGGCTACATTTGGGCTCCAACATATATATAGCCCAATGTAGCCCAATATATATTTTTCAAAGTTAATTTTCGTAAAAACCACTGGAGCCTATATCTTGAGACATAGCAAAGGCACATCGGGCTACCAGTCCCTACAATTTTGCCAAGTTTGGTGTAAATCCATTCAGCCGTTCAGGCTAAAAGTGAGGCCAACCGCCCTATGGAAAATTGCATGGGAAAAACACGTTTTGGGACCCCCCTTTTTTCTCGGCCCACCCTTGACGAAACCCCCCTCAGGGGCTGCTCAGAAACAAAATGTTCCATTTTCCTGAAAATTTCAGCCAATTCTGTCCTCAAACGCCAAAGTTATTCGACATAGAATTTTCAAAAATCCCATAGGAAAAAAATCCTAACTATATATACCTACTGGCTATCGCCAGTAGGTAATATATGCACATATATATATGTATATATATCCTTTGAATGCAGACTTACACAAGGCCTCATTTTTCATGACTATTCAACAAAGGTCTTCAAATTATGCTTCAAAGAACTGCATTGCAGCATTTGTATGAAGAAGAAAGTACAATAATCCTTTTAGCAGAGATTGTGAATCTAAAATAATGCAGCTTGTGACATTTCAAAGAGACACAAAAAAACTATCTCTTTAAGAACCTGGGAGACACCTCTTCCCAGAATGCATTGTACTGGCAGTTGCCTCTCTGACCCTGTTATTTTTTAAAGTAGAGCTTAGAGAAGGACTATTTATAATTGGATATTTACAAGCATTACAGTTAGTCTATGCAAATTAAAACAATGTTTGTAATATATAGTAAACTATCAATATATCAAATTCCAGGCAAAGGTGTGATAAATACAAGAGAATGCAATATATGTATCACAATAGGAATGGCAGACTTACAGCCCATAAAATATACAATAAAATCAATCAGTGTAAGTTGGGTCTGCATATCAACAGTGTTTAAATACTTTCAAGATAAAAGCATCGTCATAGAACTACTATCACTTGTGCCCTAAAGTGAGTATGACTTGTGTTCTGCCATGCACAGATTTTACATAATAATTTATTTGCAAATGTTGCAGTGATATTATCAATGATGTCACACAAGATGCCATGAATGATGTATTATGAGTGGTAATTAGCAGCGCATTGCGAGGGTGCAAGCTATAGTTACCTCAGGGCACAAAATATAGTTACCAGAGCTAAGTATAACTGGCGAATTTCTGTGTTCTCACCTAACTATAACTTAACATTAACCCTTTTTTTCACAGAACTTTTAAGGTTTAAATTAAATGTAAAGCAAAAAATAAAAAAAATCCTACCTATAGTGACATTTTAACCTTGGTTTTTTTCAACAAATTTTTAGGGAGGGTTTTTTAACTTAAAGTAATATTCTCTTACCATACGTAAAGCCAACCCCGCACATGGCATTCGGCATGGCAGCCAGGCCCTGCGCTACCTCCCCCAAAGGTAGCCAACTTCACACTAGACACAGCCTTGACCTATGCACAGCAGGGAGTTGGCCACAGGCCCTGGCCAGCGGCCATGATCCTGTGCACAACCCACCCGGAGGCAGCCAAACCACACTGCTCACGGCCTTTGGCCATGCACGGTGTGGGTTTGGCTGCAGCAGCCAACCCCCACGCCGTGCATGGCCTTCAGCTGTGCACGGCAAGGGTTGGCCATGAGCCTGCATCCACCCCCCCTGCCCCCCAGACAGCCAACGCCACGCCATGCATGGCCTTTGGAATGCACAGCATAGGGTTGACTATGGACCGTGGGGACCTCTTCCCCCAGGGCATTGTTTTTAAAGGGGAGGGGGGCTTGTGGTCCCCCTACTTCAGCCACTTTGGGCCCCAGGAACCCCATACTGAGGCCTAACAATATTTGCAAAGATTAGGGCGCACGTGGCCCTCCTCCCAGGCCAGAAGGGGCCCCAGGGACCCATCCTCACGCACAACTACAAAGCCATCCACAACCTAGGACCTGCCTACCTCAACCATTGACTGAACTTCCACCAACCGCTAGACACCTGCGCTCCTCTTCACTTGCTCCCGCACACACCCCCTGCATCCCCTGCAGCCACAGCAGTGGCCAATCTTTTTCCTACATCGCTGCCAAGACCTGGGACAACCTTCCCCTCCAGCCCCATAGAGCTCCCTCTCTGGCAGACTTCAGAAAGAGACTAAAGACCTGGATTTTCAATGGAGACACTTCGCCCAGATACCCCTAGGGGTGACAGTGCTGCACTCTACAAATGCTGATTGACTGATTGATCTTCTGGGTCCAAAATATAAATGTTAAGGGAAGGGGGAATTTAGCCACCCTCCCTGGTCTTAAAAGGCCCAAGGGACCCGATCCTCTGGGGCTGAATGTGAATAAAAAGGGAAGAGGGGCTATGTGTCCCCCCTCCCTAGGTATTAATAGGCCTCGAGGACTTCATTACCCGGGGTCAAATACCAAAAAAAACAGAGAGGGTTTGAATGTTCCAACTCGCTGAGTCTCAATAGGCCCCAGAGAACCTCCATCCCTCGACTGAAATCCCCAAAAAATGGGGGGGGTGCATGGCAGTGCTTCCTGAATCTTAATATCCCTAGGGACACTTAAGTCTGCATGATATTATAAAGGGGATCCCTCCTCAAGGCTATTGTGGCCTCGGGATCCCCATCCCTTGAGGCATTTCTATATTATAGGTGGGTACCCTACTGCCCACCTAGAGCACCCACCAACCACCAGGTTGTGGCTTTGGGGGGAACCCCAGGACCCGCTGTCCAAGCCGGCTCCCTGCAGGGGACAGCTTTGCTTCCGCCCTAGGGAGCAGATGGTTTCTGCTTGCTCCCTCCGGGGCAAGAGAAATATTAGAGTTTCTGCCCACAGGATTGCGGGCACGGAAACAAAAGTCTGCTCCCACACCAGCAGAAGCATGTTTAAAGCTCCCACCAGGTAGGATCAGATATTCCTTCCCTGCCCGCGCTGCTGCAGGCTGGGAAAATAAAACTATTCAAAAACAGGGGGGGGTTAATTTGTCACTGCCGCTCTAGGGTTAGGGTGTTTCAAAAGTAGAAAAATGTAAAAATACAGATACACATTTAGAAACGAACATAATGGATGTTTACAAACAAATTCACATCTAATCACAGAAAACATCGACACAATCTGGGATCATTCCTTGTCTATATCGACCACACCTTTAACAAATAAAATGGTGTTTATGAATGTCCTTTCAAAAGTCCGTAAACCACCTGGAGTTAGCCAGGGAAATAGATTCTTCTCGTGCCACGTTACGCATATAACTGGCCATCAATAGGGTATCCCCCCAACCTCCTTTCCAAAATCCACAATTCGAGAATCCTAGGTTCCAGACTCCCCATTTTCAAGCTGCTCAATTTCAGAACTTCTAGGGGCCTTTTTTAGGGAGGTGCCAGAACAAGGGAAGGGGCAAGCAGAGAGGTCAACAAAGAAAACTTCAATCAATCAAGGACTTCAAAAATTCAAGATCAGGAAATCACCCAGCGGGTCACCAGGAGCATGGTGTCGTAGTTTGACAGCGATCGGGTTAGCATTTGCTTTAGCTACACGAGTTTTCCAATGTTAAATTGACCATATTCCGAAGGCCATTTTGTATTCATTCCAAGTGAATGTGCTGCCTCGTGGTCAGCATGTCCTTTCGTCCTTTCTCTCTCCCGATGACCATTTGCTTTACCCAGCAACAGGCTATTTTTAGCGATGGTCAAGCTTGCACATGCGTTCTTAGGCCCCTAAAGGTTAATGATTGGTCACTGCTCAGGAATGTTTCCCAAACTGACCAGTGATACTAAACTCCTCCCACAAGTTGGCTGCGCTCCAAAAATGCCCTTATATGTACCTGAAATTGTGTAAATTGTGTACCGCCTATTTTTCAAACTTCTGTATGTGTATAAAAGAGCCATGTGCTCGACGTTCGTGGTGATACTTCTTGCATTGCCGAAGGGTATTGTTTGAATGTACCACCACTCCATGGGGTGTTAATAAACTTGTCTTTTATATTCCAGTTTCCGTGCCAAATTCTGTTTTAAGGTATCGAGAATTTGCAGAGTATGTAGGTCTGCTAAAACCCTATTATGACAAATTGGCCCCCGAATAGGGACTCATCGGCGACTCGGATGCCCGGAAGGATTGGTCGTGACGAAGGATTGGAAACTTGCCCTGGACGCGATCGCTGCCATCGAGTGACCCGAGTCGTGGCACCCGCGGCGTTTTCCCTCTTCTTCCTATCTGACCTTCCAGGTGGCGCCGGTCCTCGACTGAGATCCTGATCGTTGGGTTGCCGTGAAGTGATCGTTTGATCGATTTGAGAACTTGGCAGTTGGAACCTGGACGTTTGGAATATTTGGTAAGCTTTGGATTGGTAAGGTAGTCTACTGACACTTACTGTGGCTTTTGGATTTGTTTGAGTTAGCTAACATATTTGATCTATGATTTGTACTATATGTGGAGTGCACCTCACATAGGCAGGTAATGTGGAGATATTTCTCTGACTTTGTATTTGTTTGAATGGCACACCGTGTGTAAAATACCATTTTGCAAAGTATCACATTTTTGTGATATTTTTGACATGCCTGTTTTTAGCACGCTTCGAGGAATGTACTGTCTTGGAAATGGTACCAGTTATCGATTAAATGTATCTCAGACAGCTCCCCCAGAGGGGACGCCTAACCGTGAAATGTACGTGAAATTTGGCCTTCCCCCTATAATGTACAGCTCATTGTGGCACCGCTACACGAAAACTGATTCTGAATTGCAATGGCCACTACATGGGTCGTTTGATTTACGAAAGATTCAGTATGTGGAGCAGTGTTTGTTTCAGCATAGGTCTAGACAGGATATGTTTGATTGTGTGCGTATGTGGGAGAAAGCGGTACGTGAACGAATGAAGCATGAACAAGCCTTGGCGGACAAGGAACAGCGAAAGGCTGCCCATGTTAAAGCTTTACAGCTACAGGATAAGGAAATACAGGAACAGAAAGAAAGGGAGATTAGAGAACGTAATTTGCAAGCTCATAGTCAGTTTCCTATTCGACGTCCTCTTTATCCTGTCCTTAATAATGCACCTGATGATTTTTCATTGCTAGATCGCTCTCCGCCTCCATATGTCCTACCTACGGCTCCGGACGAGGACTCCGATTCTTCTGACGGCAAGAGTAAAAAGAGGGACTCCATGATTCCTGCTGCTCGATCTGCGGAATTACGCTCCATGGCTTCTAAACTTAATCGTGCTCATATTCCTGTTTCTGATGTTTCTGGTCCTATAAAGCATTGGCCTGAAAAAGAGCAGTTGTATTTTTTGGAGCATTTTGCTCAGGAAGTTATTGAACGCTTTAGGAAATATTCATCGGAGTTAGAACCTAGGGATATAAGCGTTGATTATGCTAATTTCCGTAATAGTGTTTTTATTCTTGCAGAAGCAGATAACCTCTTCCAGCGTCTACTTAGATTACGAGACGAGGCGACACGGCTACGGGAACTGAAAAAGGCAGCGGCTTCGTCTGGGCTTGGAGCGGAGGTTGAGAACAGGGAGTGTCCTATCTTCGGATCAGATAAGAATAATGCGGTCCATGTTATGCCTATGCGGGAAGCCGCACCTTTGTATGTTCCTCCTAAAGGTAACGGTACAGATGATAGTAAAACATCTGCAGATGCAAAGGTTTATATTGTGTATAACTGGGTTTACACTCCTTGGAATAGAGCGGATGTTATGGCTCTTAAAAAGGCTTTGCCTGACCCGCGCAAAAATCCGGCGGCCTTCTATGAGGAAGTCGATGGGGCTATTAGTTCATGTGTTATGACTTTAGTCAATATTGATCTTTTCTTTGGCTTAATATTACCTCCCGATATGTGGAGGGCAATTCGTAAAGTGGATGATCGACCAAATTTAGGGGCAGATTGGAAGGATTTAGAACAAGGTGATGAAGAAAGAGAACCCGCGTGTAAACCGTGTTCGTTAATTTTAAATCTCCCTGTGGCTATTTTGAATAAATTAAAATTGCTCATTCCTCCTAAAAAGATCGATTGGACGATGTTAGCTTCTTGTAAACAGAAGCCAGATGAATCAGTTTCCGATTTCTTTACACGCTTCGAGGCAGCGTTTCATGATTTTAGTGGTCAATTAGTAACAGAGGACACGAGTAGGCATTTGTTTGTTGATAAGTATGTGGCTAATCTCCTACCGGAGATTGCGAAACGTTTGAAGGCTAGTGAAAGCTCATGGACCACTGCAACTCCCCCTTCCCTTCTCACAATGGCTCAGTACTATGAACGGCAAGAAATAGAAGCTAAAGAAAGTGATGATAAAAAGACGAAAGATTTGAAGACGAAGGTGATGTTAGCACAGGTTTATGCCACGCAGCAGAGAGGAAATTATAGGGGAAGACGTGGATCGTATGGCTCGTCTTCTGCCTGCGCTGATATTTCTACAGATCAGTGCGCCTATTGTAAACAGTTTGGGCATTGGCTTTCAGAGTGTCCAGTGCTTCCAGAACAGCGTTGTAGGAGAGTGGGGTCTGCAATCCCATGGCCACCCCAGATTTTTGCTTTTTTTGCTTCACTGATTTACGACTTTCCCTGGCTGTGGGCCTGCTAATCAGACCCACAGCCTAGCTGTTCTCTCTCTAAATTACAACCATGTACCTTAGGTGCATCTTACCAATTGGTACTGGGCCACCTTATCAGTCTCTGTACAGCATACCTTAGGTATCCAGGGCATAGGTGTACCCAGGGCCTACCAGGGGCTGAAGCATGTATTATGCCACCCCTGGCTGGCCACCCAAACAGACACAACTGGCTGCACGACAGCTGGGGCAAGGTGGTGTAATAACCCTTTGCTTTAGATATAGTATGCCTATATCTAACCCTAAGATGGACACATATGTTCCTATCAGTCACTCCTATTGCAGGCCTTATCAATCCTGAAGGCAGAGTGCTTGTAATTATGTGAGATGGTGCTCTGGCATGAGCTGAGCCCGTTTGCAGCTTGCGGAACCAAGTCCAAATAGCTGTTCCATGATAACGCTATACTATATACTCTTAAGTGCATTATAATCCTCGCGGTTAAATGCTAACTTTGGTATAGCTTTATCAAACATGTCGAGTAAGGTGTCATACGAATTGGAATACTAACCCCTCGCCAATTCTGGCGACGGGGTTAGCATTCCACCCTTCTAGAGGGACACGACATGTATGTAACTGTGAACCCCGGTTAAAGTCAGACACAGCCTCAGCTCCACAAAATGGATGCTGCCACCGAGACACAAGTCTGCCCTCCTGCTGCTGGGAGTCCTTCCAGCAAAGGAGGCCTGGACAAAGGGTTTCCTGTCAGGGGCGGTGCTAGCACCATCCCAGACAGGATTTTGTGTATCCCAGGTAGGCAGGGCTGAAAGGAAGGTGACTGCAAGTGGCACCCCGGTGCTCACTGTGCATATGCCGGCTCAAACCAGTTCCAGGGGCACCCCAGCCCCTGAGCTGGGGAGAGACTGGACAAAGGAGAGGGGTGTAACCACCCCCCCTCCTGGTCCCACCCATAGGGCAGGACCTAGTCGCGTGCCAGACCCTTTTTGTAGGATAAAGGTAGGAGCAGGCCCCCTTCCCAAATTAGATCATTCTGAATCTTGAAACTACTTTCAGCGAAAGGAACTCTTGACTCTTCTGAAGACTCTCCCTTGTGGCTAAGGAGTAGCCACCCTGCACCAGCAGGCACCATCGAAGCTCTTGCGGTTTGCTGTAAGTCCATCCTCCGGATCAAGACTGCCCAGCTCGACGAGACCCGGATTCCCTGCCATCTCTGACCTCTACCTACATCATCCAGCCCAGCTGAGATTCGTGGGTGTGACGAGACCCGTGGGACCGGCTATCTTCAAGACCTGCACGACGCTTTGCCAGCACGACTTCCGAGAGACCCCTGAGTAAGTGCACTGGGGTTTGAGAAGCCCTAACCCTAAGCAGCTCCAGCACCGAAGTCCAGCCCCCCAGCCTCCACGAGATCTGCGTGGGGCCCTTCTACTTCTTTGCTGCTTGCCACGTTGTCCGGTCACTTGCCCGTTGCCTAGTGACCCTCTACACGACGTACCACGACGATTTCACTGCTGGTCTGGTTGCTCCAGACTGGCCTTGTTCCCCTCCAACAGAGGAGCACCCCGGACCCTCCTGGTCCACTCCAGACGCCATCTTGAGTCCACCGCGTGGGCTTGACTTTGCCAAGGCTTGTTGCTCCAATCCTGGTTTCAGCAGCGCCGACAGCAGACACCTTCGTGGGACAGCTCGCCCCTCCATCCTGGCCGCCGACAAAGCCTCCTGGTCCGAGAGACTGCAGAGCCCAGCGTCGCCCACTCACCTGGTCGAGGTGATTTCATCCGGTGCCATCCTGGTGCCCATCTGATCACTGGCTAGTGATCAAGAACTGAGTCCCCTCTGCTTTCAGGTCATCTTCAACTCCGATCCAGGCTTGGATCCCATTGAACTTCATCACTGGTCGCCTGCCAGCAACTTCTTCTTTCAGGCTCCATAGACTGTAACGAGGATTCCCGACGTCTTTTGAACCCTATGCAGCCGCGGCCCCTGGGCTAGGTAACTTGAGCATTTCGGTGCTCCAACGTAGGTTCACTATCTAAGTGTCCAGATCCTTTTTCGTTTTCAGCCTAACTAGTCGGATTCGTCCGATAACACCAACTTTACGAAATCTAGCCTCCATAGACTTCTTCCCGCATCCCGCGTGAGAGTGCACACTCTGCACCCGACCTCCCTAGGCCTCCTGCTCGTAATCTTAAGGTTCAGTAGTGTAGTCCTAGCGATCCTGAAGCCTCTGGATCTTGTTACTTACCTGCTAGCATTTCGCATTCCACTTTTTGTGTATATGGTTTTTCGTGCCCCTCGGGCATTTGTGCAAATTGTGCAACTTAAAGTATTTTCTAAAGAGTTTTGTATTGTGCTTAGCTCCCTGACTCATAAAGAGTTCAGGGTAGAACTGTTATTAATAAATATCCTATATTTTTATAACAACTTGTGTGGTGTCCTTTCACTTGGTGTTCAAGGGGTATATGTGATGGTGAAACAGCTGGCTTAACACGCCCTCTAGAGTTTAGCCTGAAGACTGCTCGTGTCCATGCTACTAGGATAGCTGGTCTAAAAGGTTGACTTACAACCAATCATCAATAAGGGTTGTTTGGTATGATACAAAGTGATCACTAGAATAGTGAGCACTATATATCAGGCCAACTTCTCACATTGGTGGGCAGCGGTTGGGATTTGAGCTTGCTGTTGTTTTACCTCGCACGTATCCTAAGAATATCAATTGAAAGATCACATAAGTACCCAGGTACATATAACTTAACTTAGAATACTCTGAGTTCTACTGAACCAGATGTTGTAGTGTAACAGGACTTAGCACACCCTGACTACAACTCTTAGCAAGGGATCAGTAGGTAAACCCATAGTGTAGGTAGGTGCATCACTTACACCACACTAGAAGCATGTCTACCCATGGAGAGTCTTCAGAGACTCCCCTTGTGGTTGTTGACCCTCCACAGGTCACTTCCAGATATGCAGCCCTTAGCTTCCAGGAGATGAGACAATTGTGTACCTCCAGGAAACTAAAACAGGGTTCTAACCCTACCACTCCTTTTCTGTTAGGTCTCTTAGAGACTTATGATGCTAGAAAGGCTACTCATACAGATGGGAGCATGCCCCCCTTAGAAGGTACCCAGGGTGATCCTGACCTCCCTGAAACTGAGGAAGTAGAGGAGGAAGAGGATGAAGAGGTTATTTCTGGGGATGAGGCAGACAATGGTCCTGAGCTAGTCAGCAGACTTACTAGGGCCAACTTAGACCTGCATAGGGAAGGATTTGGGGGACCCCCAGTACTGACCCTAATCAGGAATAACTTTGGAGTTAGAAGAGATAGGTCTCATTCTAGGGACTCCAATAGATCTGTGCACTCTCATGGCTCTGCTCAGAGGAGAATAACTTTCCCTCAGAGGAG
Organism: Lissotriton helveticus; assembly: GCF_964261635.1. Taxonomy (NCBI): domain Eukaryota; kingdom Metazoa; phylum Chordata; class Amphibia; order Caudata; family Salamandridae; genus Lissotriton; species Lissotriton helveticus. The sequence continues at coordinate 103,871,327 of NC_136063.1, forward strand.
AGAACATGAAGCAAGGATGAAACAGGCTAATCTGAGGATCCAGAGGGAAGAACTTGCCCTTGCCAAGGAAAAGCTTGCCTTTGCTAGAGAGCAACAGTTAAGTGGGTTAGTCCCCACTGGTGGCAGCAATATCCCTAAGGATAAAGACAGGAGTTTTGATACTAGACACCTGAGTAAAATAGTGCCCCCCTTTAAACAAGGGGATGACATCCACAAATGGATGACTGCTTTGGAGAGGGCCTGCACTGTCCAGTGCATCCCCCAGAGTCAGTGGGCAGCTATTTTGTGGCTCTCCTTTGAAGGTAAAGGTAGAGATAAGCTCCTCACTACTAGAGCTGAGGATGCTAACAATTACCAAGTCTTGAAAAATACACTGATTGATGGGTTTGGCTTAACCACTGAACAGTACAGGTTGCTGTTCAGAGACACCCAGAAAATTCAGTCTCAAGATTGGGCTGATTTTGTAGATTGTGCCACTAAGGCTTTTGAAGGCTGGTTACCGGGAAGTAAAGTTACTGATTACACAGGATTGTATAACCTAATTATGAGAGAACAAATCTTAAGTAATTGTCAAAATCAGTTGTTGCATCAGCACCTTATTGACTCAGATCTGACCTCTCCCCAAGAATTGGGAAAGAAGGCAGACAGATGGGTCAGGACAAGGGTCAAGCAGCAGAACCAGGGTGGTGGCCAGAAGAAAGCAGATCCCAAGGGTAATGAGAACAAGCAAAATGACCAGAAGTCTTCAACAGGGCCCCAACAATCTAAAGAGGGTGGGTCCCAGAATTCCCAGAATTCCCAAAAGAAGAAGAATGGTCAGAAGAAACCATGGTGCCAATACTGCAAAAGTAATACTCACTGGTTTAGTGAGTGCACCAAGAAAGGCCCAACTCCTACCACTACTGCCCCTAAGGCACCTGCACCCCCTAGTACAGTTAGTAGTGGTAGTAATCCTCCTAAGGCTATAGTGGGGTTAACCCTGGGAACTGAGGCGGGCTCTGACTTAGTCAGAACACCTACTCAGGCTGTTCTTGTTTGTACTGGGGACATGGATATGACCCCTACAATAAGTCCCAGTACTCTGGGCAAGTACAGGCAGACGCCTTGGATTAATGGACAAATGGCTCAGGCCTACAGGGACACTTGTGCCAGTGTCACCATGGTGACACCTAACTTTGTGGACCCTGACCAGGTAATACTGGGAGCAGACTACCTGGTGACCAATGCTAGCAATGCCACTACCTCCCATAGTATGGCACTTGTTAACTTCTCCTGGGGAGGGGTAAATGGCCTCAAAAGGGTTGTTGTTAGTTCAGACCTCCCTGTGGACTGTCTTTTGGGCAATGATTTGGAATCCTCCTTATGGTCAGATGTGGAGTATAGGACTCATGTGGAAATGTTAGGTTTGTCAGCACATGTCCTTGCTGTGACTAGGTCACAGGCCAAGAAATGCCCAGCTGAACTAGTGCTGGATCCTGGAACAATGGACCAGACACTAACCAAGAGAAAGAGCAGTAGGGGTAAGATTGACTCTTCCCCCCTGCCTCAGGTGATGGATCAGCTCTCTCAGGAGACTGACCCCAAGACCCCGGAAGGAACTGTCCTAGAAGAGCTTTAGCCTGAACAGGTTGAGTTTCTTGGGACAGGGGGCCCTTCCAGGGCAGACTTGAGGCAGGCACAGTTAGACTGTTCCTCTCTTGAACCCCTCAGACAGCAGGCTGCTGCTGAGACTGCAGGGAATGCCACAGGTGCCCATAAAGTGTACTGGGACGATGGACTCCTTTACTCTGAGTCAAGAGACCCCAAGCCTGGTGCTACCAGGAGGCTGGTCATCCCCTTGTCTCTGAGAAGTTTCCTTCTCACCTTGGCCCATGAAATTCCCCTTGCAGGTCACTTAGGCCAGAATAAGACTTGGGACAGGCTTGCCCCACACTTTCACTGCCCCATATGTCTGAGGACACTAAGAACTTTTGTCGTTCATGTGTCACCTGCCAAGCCAGTGGCAAATCAGGTGGCACAACAAAGGCCCCCCTTATACCACTACCTGTGGTGGGGGTTCCCTTTGAAAGAGTGGGGATTGACATTGTTGGACCAATGGATCCCCCAACAGCCTCTGGGCACAGATTTATACTGGTGGTAGTGGATCATGCCACCAGGTATCCAGAAGCTATTCCCCTTAGAACCACTACAGCTCCTGTTGTGGCAAGGGCCCTGGTTGGAGTTTTCTCCAGAGTGGGGTTCCCTAAGGAGGTGATCTCTGACAGAGGTGCAAACTTTATGTCAGGATACTTGACTGCTATGTGGAAGGAGTGTGGTGTCAATTACAAATTCACCACACCCTATCACCCACAATGCAATGGGCTTGTTGAAAGATTCAACAAGACCCTCAAAGGGATGATAAAAGGGTTACCAGAAAAGCTTAGGCGAAGATGGGACATCCTTTTACCCTGCCTTCTGTTTGCTTACAGAGAGGTCCCACAGAAGGGGGTTGGTTACAGCCCTTTTGAGCTTTTGTTTGGACATCCTGTAAGAGGACTCCTATGTCTTGTGAAGGAAGGATGGGGGTTACCTCTCAAAAAGCCTAAACTTGACATAGTGGACTATGTACTTGGTCTCCGCTCCAGGATGGCAGAGTACATGGAGAAGGCATCTAAAAACCTGGAGGCCAGCCAAGAACTTCAAAAAGCTTGGCATGACCAAAAGGCTGTCCTAACTGTTTACCATGCAGGACAGAAGGTGTGGGTGTTGGAGCCAGTGGCCCCAGCAGCTCTCCAAGACAAATGGTCTGGGCCCCACATCATCATTGAACAAAAGGGAGAAGTCACCTACTTGGTTGACATGGGAACTCCCAGGAGCCCTCACAGAGTACTTCATGTGAATAGGCTCAAAGCATTTGTTGACAGGGAGGACATGGGCTTGCTCATGGCCACAGATGAGGGACAGGAGGAAGAGAGTGACCCTCTCCCAGACCTGCTCACTCAAAACCCTGATGATGGGTCAGTAGATGGTGTAGTCTTTTCTGACAGCCTCTCTGGGCCTCAGCAACAGGATTGTAGGCAAGTCCTTCAATCCTTCAGACAAATGTTTTCTCTGACCCCCAGTCAGACAAACTGGTGCACACATGAGGTGGACACTGGAGACAGTCTGCCTATAAAGAGTTAAATATACAGGCAACCTGACCACGTCAGGGACTGCATAAAAACTGAAGTACAAAAGATGTTGGAATTGGGAGTCATTGAACCCTCAGAGAGCCCTTGGGCTAGTCCTGTAGTTCTAGTGCCTAAACCTCACACCCAGGGTGGTCAGAGAGAGATGAGGTTTTGCGTAGACTACAGGGGTCTCAATGCTGTCACTAAGACAGATGCCCATCCAATACCAAGAGCAGATGAACTCATTGACAGATTGGCTTCTGCCAAGTTCTTGAGTACATTTGACCTGACAGCTGGGTATTGGCAAATCAGGTTAGCTGAGGATGCCAAGGCCAAGACGGCATTTTCTACCCCAGGAGGTCATTACCAATTTGTGGGGATGCCCTTTGGTTTGAAAAATGCACCTGCCACTTTTCAAAGGTTGGTGAACCAAGTTCTCACTGGGTTGGATGACTTCTATGCAGCATATCTAGATGATATTGCTGTCTTTAACTCCACCTGGGAGGATCACCTGATCCACCTGAGGAAAGTTTTAGAGGCCCTGCAAAAGGCAGGCCTCACTATCAAGGCTACTAAGTGCCAGATAGGGCAGAGTCAAGTTGTATACTTGGGCCACCTTGTAGGTGGAGGCCAAGTTCAACCTCTGGAGAGCAAGATACAGGCCATAAAGGACTGGGCTCCTCCAACCACCCAGACACAGGTCAGAGCTTTCTTGGGCCTGTCTGGTTATTACAGGAAATTTGTCAGAAATTATGAACCATTGTGACTCCACTTAAAGACCTGACAAGTAAGAAAATGCCAAAGAAAGTTCAGTGGACAGTTAGCTGTCAGAAGGCATTTGATGACCTAAAGCAGGCCATGTGCACTGCACCTATTCTCAAGAGTCCAGACTACTCCAAACCTTTCATTGTCCAAACAGATGCTTCTGAATTGGGTGTGGGAGCTGTTCTATCTCAGCTGAATATTGATGGTCATGACCAGCCCATTGCTTTTATAAGTAGAAGGCTGACCCCTAGAGAGAAACGTTGGTCAGCTATTGAGAGGGAGGCCTTTGCTGTGGTTTGGGCCCTGAAGAAGTTGAGGCCATACTTGTTTGGTACTCACTTCAAAGTTCAGACCGACCATAAGCCCCTCTTATGGCTAAATCAAATGAAGGGTGAAAACCCCAAACTTCTTAGGTGGTCCATTTCCCTACAGGGGATGGACTTTACAGTGGAGCACCGCCCAGGGACTGACCATGGTAATGCAGATGGTCTCTCCAGGTACTTCCACTTAGAGCAAGAAGACTCACCTGGTCAAGGTTAGTTTAATGTCCCTAAGTTTGGGAGGGGGGGGTTATGTAGGAGAGTGGGGTCTGCAATCCCATGGCCACCCCAGATTTTTGCTTTTTTTGCTTCACTGATTTACGACTTTCCCTGGCTGTGGGCCTGCTAATCAGACCCACAGCCTAGCTGTTCTCTCTCTAAATTACAACCATGTACCTTAGGTGCATCTTACCAATTGGTACTGGGCCACCTTATCAGTCCCTGTACAGCATACCTTAGGTATCCAGGGCATAGGTGTACCCAGGGCCTACCAGGGGCTGAAGCATGTATTATGCCACCCCTGGCTGGCCACCCAAACAGACACAACTGGCTGCACGACAGCTGGGGCAAGGTGGTGTAATCACCCTTTGCTTTAGATATAGTATGCCTATATCTAACCCTAAGATGGACACATATATTCCTATCAGTCACTCCTATGGCAGACCTTATCAATCCTGAAGGCAGAGTGCTTGGAATTATGTGAGATGGTGCTCTGGCATGAGCTGAGCCCGTTTGCAGCTTGCGGAACCAAGTCCAAATAGCTGTTCCATGATAACACTATACCATATACTCTTAAGTGCATTATAATCCTCGCGGTTAAATGCTAACTTTGGTATAGCTTTATCAAAACATGTCGAGTAAGGTGTCATACGAATTGGAATACTAACCCCTCGCCAATTCTGGCGACGGGGTTAGCATTCCACCCTTATAGAGGGACACAACATGTATGTAACTGTGAACCCCGGTTAAAGTCAGACACAGCCTCAGCTCCACAAAATGGATGCTGCCACCGAGACACAAGTCTGCCCTCCTGCTGCTGGGAGTCCTTCCAGCAACGGAGGCCTGGACAAAGGGTTTCCTGTCAGGGGCGGTGCTAGCACCATCCCAGACAGGATTTTGTGTATCCCAGGTAGGCAGGGCTGAAAGGAAGGTGACTGCAAGTGGCACCCCGGTGCTCACTGTGCATATGCCGGCTCAAACCAGTTCCAGGGGCACCCCAGCCCCTGAGGTGGGGAGAGACTGGACAACGGAGAGGGGTGTAGCCACCCCCCTCCTGGTCCCACCCATAGGGCAGGACCTAGTCGCGTGCCAGCCCCTTTTCGTAGGATAAAGGTAGGGGCAGGCCCCCTTCCCAAATTAGATCATTCTGAATCTTGAAACTACTTTCCACGAAAGGAACTCTTGACTCTTCTGAAGACTCTCCCTTGTGGCTAAGGAGTAGCCACCCTGCACCAGCAGGCACCATCGAAGCTCTTGCGGTTTGCTGTAAGTCCATCCTCCGGATCAAGACTGCCCAGCTCGACGAGACCCGGATTCCCTGCCATCTCTGACCTCTACCTACATCATCCAGCCCAGCTGAGATTCGTGGGTGTGACGAGACCCGTGGGACCGGCTATCTTCAAGACCTGCACGACGCTTTGCCAGCACGACTTCCGAGAGACCCTCGAGTAAGTGCACTGGGGTTTGAGAAGCCCTAACCCTAAGCAGCTCCAGCACCGAAGTCAAGCCCCCCAGCCTCCACGAGATCTGCGTGGGGCCCTTCTGCTTCTTTGCTGCTTGCCACGTTGTCCGGTCACTTGCCCGTTGGCTAGTGACCCTCTACACGACGTACCACGACGATTTCAACGCTGGTCTGGTTGCTCCAGACTGGCCCATGTTCCCCTCCAACAGAGGAGCGCCCCGGACACTCCTGGTCCACTCCAGACGCCATCTTGAGTCCACCGCGTGGGCTTGACTTTGCCAAGGCTTGTTGCTCCAATCCTGGTTTCAGCAGCGCCGACAGCAGACACCTTCGTGGGACAGCTCGCCCCTCCATCCTGGTCGCCGACAAAGCCTCCTGGTCCGAGAGACTGCAGAGCCCAGCGTCGCCCACTCACCTGGTCGAGGTGATTTCATCCGGTGCCATCCTGGTGCCCATCTGATCACTGGCTAGTGATCAAGAACTGAGTCCCCTCTGCTTTCAGGTCATCTTCAACTCCGATCCAGGCTTGGATCCCATCGAACTTCATCACTGGTCGCCTGCCACCAACTTCTTCTTTCAGGCTCCATAGACTGTAACGAGGATTCCCGACGTCTTTTGAACCCTATGCAGCCGCGGCCCCTGGGCTAGGTAACTTGAGCATTTCGGTGCTCCAACGTAGGTTCACTATCTAAGTGTCCAGATCCTTTTTCGTTTTCAGCCTAACTAGTCGGATTCGTCCGATAACACTAACTTTACGAAATCTAGCCTCCATAGACTTCTTCCCGCATCCCGCGTGAGAGTGCACACTCTGCACCCTACCTCCCTAGGCCTCCTGCTCATAATCTTAAGGTTCAGTAGTGTAGTCCTAGCGATCCTGAAGCCTCTGGATCTTGTTACTTACCTGCTAGCATTTCGCATTCCACTTTTTGTGTATATGGTTTTTCGTGCCCCTCGGGCATTTGTGTAAATTGTGCAACTTAAAGTATTTTCTAAAGAGTTTGGTATTGTGCTTAGCTCCCTGACTCATAAAGAGTTCAGGGTAGAACTGTTATTAATAAATATCCTATATTTTTATAACAACTTGTGTGGTGTCCTTTCACTTGGTGTTCAAGGGGTATATGTGATGGTGAAACAGCTGGCTTAACACGCCCTCTAGAGTTTAGCCTGAAGACTGCTCATGTCCATGCTACTAGGATAGCTGGTCTAAAAGGTTGACTTACAACCAATCATCAAAAAGGGTTGTTTGGTATGATACAAAGTGATCACTAGAATAGTGAGCACTATATATCAGGCCGACTTCTCACAAGCGTGATCAGCGTGGTCGAGGAAATAATAGGTTTTGGAATGGGTATTCAGGCCCTAGGGGAGGAGCAAGTGATCGTGGTAGGTTTGAAGCTAGGGGCCATGGTTAGACTGATTATAATACTTTTGATCGACTGAATCAGTACCAGATAGCTGAGGGTGAGTCTTCTAAGTTTCAAGATGCTACATATGCATAGGATTGCGTAGGATGGGGTATGGAATCGGTTGAAGTACCAGTAGATCAAAGGGGTCCATATATTTCAGCGCATGTTTTGGGTTCTACTGATCAGTTTCTGGTCGATACAGGAGCTACTCGTAGCGCCCTGTCCAACCAATTGGTTCCAAGGGCTCCCCTGTCTGGCGAAACGATTACATCGATAGGGTTCGATGGAACACCTTCCCTTAGCCCATTGTCTCAGCTCTTCCATTTTACATTGATAAATTCACTGCTCCATGCCCGTTTTTGTTGTCTCCAAATACTTGTTGGTCTTGATATGCTCAAACATTTTCGAGCAACAATACGCTGCGCTCCCGAAGGGGTGCGGGTTATTTTAAATGAGAATTATCCAGAGTTTGAGAGATCGTGCCTCCTTCAGAAGCCGATGCGCTAGCCTCCCTTCCAAGTGCTTTGTGGGCCACTTCTGATACATATGTAGGACAGATGATTATCCCTACCGTACATATTACTGTTAAGGAGGGAGTGCTTTTGCCACGCGTACCACAATATAAGATTTCTAGAGAAGGTGAAGTTGCTTTGACCCATATCATAAATGACTTGATTACTGTAGGAGTAGTGGAAGGAGTTCCCTATAATGTTTGCAACATCCCTATTCTTCCGATTCTGAAAAAAAATACAGACACTACGATTTACCGTTTTATCATTGACCTAAGAGAGGTAAATAAGATTGTAGTGCCCCAATATCCTGGGGTGTCTGATATTACTACTTTACTTACTCTGGTTCCACCTACGGCTACCACTTGTTCAATCATCGATTTGAAGAATGCTTTCTTCTCGATCCCCATTCACCCTGATAGCCGATATCTCTTCGGCTTCACTTTGAATAATAGATCGTACAGATTTTGTAGAGTTCCCCAAGGCTATACAGAAAGTCCCAGTATTTATAGCCAGGCCTTGAAAAGACAGCTTAATTCCTTTGAGTTACCGTCTGGAGTGACTCTTATTCAATATGTTGACGATATTTTGTTAGCAGCAGATACACCAGAACAGTGTGAGGAGAGTACTCTCTCCTTGCTTTCTTTTCTTGCTAAGATTAATCACAAAGTGTCACGTCAGAAATTACAATATTGTAGACCGAAGGTGACTTACCTCGGTCATCTTCTGTCTAAGGAGGGACGTGCACTGACATCAGATCGAATTCAAGCAATTCTAGACACACCAGTTCCTTCCACTCAGAAAGATGTTCGTGCCTTTTTAGGGTTGACCTCCTTTTGCAGGCAGTGGATATTAGGATTTTCACACATCATAAAACCTTTACTAGCTTTGTTGTCCAAAAATACACCGACTCCCCTTGAATGGACAGATGAATGTCAGAATGCTTTTGATCATTTGAGACAGGCTCTTTGCTCTGCACCAGTGTTAGGTACACCAGATTACACCAGATTACACAAAGATCTTTACATTGTATGTACATGAGAAAGATGGATGTGCATTATCAGTTTTAGTGCAGACACACGGAGATAAACAGTGACCTTGTGCGTACTTCTCAGCAGTACTTGATCCTATAGCACGAGGATTACCTGGGTGTTTTTGAGCAGTTGCAGCAACAGCAGTGTCTATATGACAGAGTGAGGGAATAGTTTTGTCGCACAAATTGTTGGTGTTAGTGCCCCATGCGGTAGATGCCTTATTGAACCAAACGAAAACACAGCATCTAACTAGTGCTCGTTTAACAGGATACGAGTTAAGGCTGTTGGTGCCGCATATTACACTGAAAAGGTGCGCCACTTTGAACCCTGCTACTTTATTGCCATATCCTGTTTCTGAGTCCCAAGAGGAAGAACAACATGATTGTGTTTTTCTGACTGAAGAACAAACAAAGGGCCGTATTGACTTACAGTGTACGCCCCTTCCAGATGTAGATGGGGAACTGTGGGTTGACGGATCGTGTTTAAAGCTGCCAGATGGTACGACTTCCGCAGCCTATGCAATCACGACACTTAAGACAGTGGTAGAAACAGCTCGAATACCACAAAAGTCGGCCCAAGCAGCTGAACTAATAGCTCTAACAAAAGCATGTGAGCTAAGTGCTGGATTATGTGTGAACATTTATACCGATAGTCGCTATGCTTTCGGAGTAGCACACGATTTTGGCCTACTCTGGAAGGAGCGAGGATTTTTGACATCACATGGGTTGCAAATCATGCACGGAGAACTAGTACACGATCTCCTGAATGCATTACTGTGTCCAAAGAAAGTAGCGATAGTCAAAAGTAGTGCACATAAGAAGGTGACAGGACAAGGGAATGCCTTTGCAGATTACATAGCCTGAGAGACTGCAATGTTAAAGAATGCCTCTCCTATGTATGTGGTGAAATCACAGGCTGAGCGATGGCATGACGCCCAAGATGAAATATTAGACATACAGAAATCAGCTTCTGAAGCAGAACTTGAAAGCTGGTCTACAGAGGGCTGTTGGCGTAGCAAGAATATGGAGAGATGGAAATTGCCTGCCGCCTATCTGCAAGCAATGGTTCAAATGACACATGGGCTGGCACGTGTTGGAGCTCTTGCAATTACTAAATTGCTTACACGAGTCTGGGAGCATCCTGAGATTGCCAGCACGGCCAAGAGAGTAGAGCAAACCTGCTTGATATGCTTACAGCATAATCCTGCTAAAGGGACCTTTACTCCTAAAGGAGGGTTCACTCCACCGACTGCACCATTTGAAGTACTGCAGATGGATTACATCCAGCTTGAACGCTGTAACAACCTCAGGTATGTCCTAGTGGTGGTGTGTGCCTTCAGTAAATGGATAGAGGCCTACCCCACGAAAGACAATACAGCGTTGACAACAACTAAGGTGTTGCTCAAGGAGTACTTCCCTAGATATGGTGTTTGTAAATTTTTGTGTAGCGACAACGGGCCCCATTTTGTGGGGAAGATTGTGGAGTGTGTCCTGAAAGGACTAGGGATAAAGCAAAAATTCCATGCTGTGTTTTACCCGCAGTCAGCAGGTTTGGTGGAGAGATACAACGCTACTTTGAAGCTGAAGCTAGCAAAGATCGTGGCATCCACGTCTTTGAAATGGCCGGATGCCTTGCCCTTAGCATTGCTATCTATTAGATCGGTGCCAAACTCCCGATCTGGCCTCACACCCTATGAGGTGGTGTTCGGAAGACCAATGAATATTTGGGGTGTTCCTAAACCCAACCCAGTACATGATGTGCCTTGTATAATGATGAACGATTATTTGGCACTATTAACAAATGATTTGCTTTCAATTCATCAACAGGTTCGAGAGGCTCTTCCAGACAGATCAATGGGTGAAGCTCACAATCTTCGACCTGGGGACCATGTGATGGTCCGATTGTTTGAGAGGTCCAGCAGTCTAGAGCCGAGGTGGCGTGGTCCGGAGCAGGTGCTGCTTGCAACCCGAACAGCAGTACGAGTCACGAACAGGAAGCGGTGGGTGCATTCCACGCACTGTCGCTGCGTCTCTCCGGACCAGGTAAACCCTGTTGTTCTGTCTGATTACCGAGACATCTTGGATGCAGAGAAGAGTCCAGCCGCCACGCCCAATGAATCTGAGGAAGCCTTCCCGGACCACACTATTTCTGGTGCAGCGAAATACAATCTGCGATCGAGAAAAGCATCTGTTTTGTGCGAGACTGGTTGAGTTACCGCCCTGGGGTTTGTGAAAACGGATACCGAGAATATCAAGGGGGGAGGATCAGTTCTGTCCAATGTAGAGATGCCCGTCTTGAATCTCGGAGAAGAAATAAGCGGCTCATTTTTGTTTTAGCTTTACTTTAATTATTTTGTTTTGAGACCATGGCATCTAATATGACAAGAAATAAGAAGATCCTTGGTGCTGTGATTTTTGTTTCAACAATTGTGGTGATAGCAATAATAGCTTGGGTTGTAGAACGAATGGCCCCAGCGAGAGAATATTTGCTCCCTACCACTCCAGTTCCATCTGAACATTTTCATTTTACTTTGCCTTATCATGAAGAGAGACACAGACAGACTTACCTGAACAATAGCTTCATTCAAATTCTCCATCACATCAACGACATAACCAACACTTCGAACTGTTGAGTGTGTGGAATGTTGCCTGGCCATGAAAAGAAAGGAGGAACTCCTCTTATTCCTCTTCCATTTTCTCATAATGGTTCCTGCAATGCCTGGTACACACTCTTGTTTACTTTGAGATGGCCAACTAAAGGAGGACTGCTTTTCCGGCTTAATAAAGTTTGCCACAATGATAAAGATGGTCACCCACAAGCAGAAGGGACTAAACTTGAGTGGGAAGAAAATCGACCGGATAATGTATCTTCACCTCGCATTTTTACTAATTTGAGAACTGTGAATATGTCTAGTCTATTCGTAAAAACAGTTATTAAAGCGAAAGCAGAACTTTGTGTGAGAAATAAAGGTACTATCCCAGTCGGAAAGAGTGAATGTACGCCTACATTAGCATTTGACACACCAAATAATGTTGCTTTTGTAACATCACGTAATACTTATTTTATTTGTGGGGACAAGGGCTATCACCGTCTTCCAGTTGGGTGGTCAGGAACCTGTTATATATCTTTTGTATTGCCCCCTGTGTTTATCGCCCCGTCTATGTATCATAACGATTTTGTATTATACCATGATTTTGTATTAAAAAAGAGTTAAAAGGACACTAGACCTTGATGACATAGACCAAACCGACACCTCCCTACAACAATATGTTGATTTCAATTTGGGCCTATTTTCATTTGTGGGAGCAGCTCTAAACAGTAGAAAAATAAGATGACTAACACGTGTTGTGGAAGCTGTCGCTAATCAAACTGCCTCTGCTTTAGGGAACCTTACTGAGGAGCTCCAAATTACTAGGATTGTGACGCTCCAAAACAGAATGGTTTTAGATGTTATATTGGCCGATCATGTGGGTGCATGTCGCATTATCGGTAGTAGTTGTTGCGTATTCGTACCCGAAAACTCGCCTTCTGTATATGGTGCTATTTCCAAACTGCATAAAATTGCTGCCGAGATTCACCCCGAAAATGGCACATGGACATTTTCAAATTGGTTCTGGACTTTGCTTAGTACCTGGGGTTGGAAACTATTGACTATCCTTTGTGTCATCGTTGGAATGTTCTTTATGCTTTGCCTATGTATCCAAAGTGGCCCTGCACTATGTTCTATATGTATCACTGCTTGCATTCCGTCCAGACGAGCTATTGCCAAAAATGAGCAAAAGATTAGTAAAGAAATAACGAATATAATGTTAATTAATATTGATGATGAGCACTCAGATTATTTCAGATATGAGGTAGCTTCAGCTAAATGCTAAAAGGGCCGTCTGTCGTAGTTTGACAGCGATCGGGTTAGCATTTGCTTTAGCTACACGAGTTTTCCAATGTTAAATTGACCATATTCCGGAGGCCATTTTGTATTCCCGGCCTCCATTCCAAGTGAATGTGCTGCCTCGTGGTCAGCATGCCCTTTCGTCCGTTCCTATTTTTAGCGATGGTCAAGCTTGCACATGCGTTCTTAGGCCCCTAAAGGTTAATGATTGGTCACTGCCCAGGAATGTTTCCCAAACTGACCAGTGATACTAAACTCCTCCCACAAGTTGGCTGCGCTCCAAAAATGCCCTTGTATGTACCTGAAATTGTGTAAAGTGTGTACCGCCTATTTTTCAAACTTCTGTATGTGTATAAAAGAGCCATGAGCTCGACATTCGGGGTAATACTTCTTGCATTGCCGAAGGTGTTATTTGAATGTACCACCACTCCATGGGGTGTTAATAAACTTGTCTTTTATATTCCAGTTTCCATGCCAAATTCTGTTTTAAGGTATCGAGAATTTGCAGAGTATGTAGGTCTGCTAAAACCCTAATACGACAATGGCGTCAAGCATGTTACCGGGGACCAGCCGTTGACATCTCTAGAGGTAAACCGGTCATCGTTCATTTTATCCCCGATACAAGAACAACTCCTCAACAAAGGGTTGGGGTTTGTCCCTACTTACCAATTAGATTTATTTAAATCACGCCAGGATTTGGCGGTCTTCTTTCGTAATGTGAGGCTGAGGATTTTCTTCCAGGACAAGGAGTTTGTTGACCCATCGAAAGGAGACACTCCTTTTCGTCCAAAATCTACTTTTACCGCTCAACTTACTATGTTACCACCGGAGGTGGTGACATTTGAACAGGCGGTTGTGCATGATTTGGAGAACTTGAATCAACCACAATTCCGCTCTTTTTCCAATCTGTCCAATTTGGAGAATTCGGCCTTGAGGGAACTGAGTGAGAATGGGGACATTATTTTGAAACCAGCAGATAAGGGCGGGGCCACAGTGATTCTGGACAGGATTACTTACAATGACGAATGTGCCCGCCTATTATCTGATGAGAGGAATTATCAGAAACTTGTGAGGGATCCCACACTGTGGAGATTGCCACGGTGGTGGACGAAGCACGATCTAATGATTGAATCTCTGGACATGAGGCGGAATTGTTGATTAATAAACAACCAAAAATCCCTTTTTCTACATTCTTCCAAAAATTCATAAAGCCGCGAGACCCCCTCCCGGGAGACCGATTGGCTCAGGGATGGGGTCTCTGCTGGAACCTTTGTCACAATTTTGTGACTTCTATCTGAAACCCCTTGTCCAGAAATTACCAGCTTACTTGAGAGACACTTTAGATATCCTCCACCATCTGAAGGATATGCCTTTGACCCCAACACGGAGTATCTTATAGGCCTCGATATTGAGGCCTTATACACTAATATTCTGCAAAGAGGAACCCTCAGGGTCCTGGAAGATATTCTATTCTCTGAGGACTGGCCTTCCCAAACCCCCAGAGTATTTATTTAACATCTGGCAGAAATTGCTCTAACTAAAAACTTTTTTTGAATTCAATGGTATTTGCAGACCCATGGTACCTCCATGGGGAGCGTCTTTGCGCCAAGTCTGGCAGGGTTGTATGTGGGGGCTTTCGAACGTTCTTTGATTAATGACATCTCTTGCCCATCAAGACCTAATATAAAACTTTGGCGTCGATACATTGATGACGTCCAGGTGGTATGGAAGGGTGATGAACTATCGGTCGACCTTTTTTTAGAATGGCTCAACCAGAGGATTCCCTTATCCACTTTACATACGCAATTACCAAAACTAGCCTCCCCTTTTTGGATTTGGTGATCGAACCCAGAGGAGGGGTGTTACACACCAAAGTCTTCCACAAACCTACTGATACGAATGTGCTACTGGCATTTAACGGTTTCCATCCGAAATCCCTGTGGGTTAATTTACCGGTGGGACAGTTTTTCGGAATACGTCGGCACTGTTCGGAACGGGTGAACTTCATTGAAGAGTCGAGTCTTCTATCTAAAAAACTCCAACAGAGGGGATATCCCGACAGGATGATCAAACGAGCTAGGAAGAGAGCCTACAATGCCGATCGAGAATCATTATTGTCTAAAACCATCAGACCAGTAATGAATAAACCAGTGTTTGTAACAACGTTTAACACTGCCTCACAACAGATCAGACGGACTGTCTCGAGGAACTGGAAGATTTTGAACTGAGGTGGATGAACCACTATTTTTATTTAAACAGGGCCAGAATCTGAAAGATTTACTGGTTCACACCAGACCACGGGCTCCACCTATGATCAGGGGAGCTATTACAACAACTGGCCTGCCCCGAGTCAGGGGCCATACTCGATATGGCTCGTGTAGTGTATGTCATTTAACCCACAACACGAAATGCATTGATATAGGCCTGTCTTACCCATGGGAACAGAGATCCCATACCAATTGTAACTCGCAGGGAGTCATCTATTTGATCTCGTGCCCGTGTCATAAACAGTTTCCAGGCATGACTAGCAGGAAGGTTAAGACCTGAATTAGGGAACATCGTAGTACTATTAGATGTGGCAGGTCTAATACGAAGTTGACTACACACTTTCTAGAGGCAGGGCACACCATTGAGGACTTCGAGTGGACTGTCATTGAGAAACTACAACTGGGGGAGCATGGGGTGGATGACAACAGAGCGCTCCTCTTGAGAGAACAGAAATGTGTCTACCGGCTGAGGAGTCACATTGTGGGGCTGAATGATGACATCCCGCGGCATGCCCTGAGTAGGTATTTCCTTACATGTTTTCCATACCAGGAGGTGCCACGTGTTCAGGTTATATATGACAATTATTGGGCTTCTACAGAGTGTAGAATTTACTCGCTGGATGTGTTGAGTGGTGAGACTCTGGCTGTTGCTATGGACTTACAGTATAGTCGGGTGTCCACTATGGGTAATGATTGATCAGATACGATGAGCGGGTGATAAGTGTCCGTAATCATTTAAAGGAGATCGACATAGCCTAAGGGAAGCTGCTGCTTCGATGCTTGGTTACCTCCTTCCCCGAGGTGGTGAGACATACATTGATGGGATGGTTTTATTGTTTCAATATCCCACTCTACAGTGGACCAGGCTCCAGCGTCCGTAGACACATCTCACTGTCTTAGAAGTAATTCTACGTAGACAGTTGAGGACAATAACAGTGAGTAATGGTCATCTGGACAGATGTCCTGAAACGTGATAGAATGTCCGGTAATCCTAAAACTTGGGCTAAAACTCAGCCTTCTGGGTCATTGACTAAGGCACACACTTATAACAACCAGGACCAACAATACGGCAGTTACCGCAGTACTAACAGTTTGGCACTACATCTCCCTACAGCACGGCGGTCTCCACAGTACCAACAGTGTGGTACTACATTTCCTGACTGCCCTGCGTGTCAGTACGCATGTTGGCACATGCGCACACCTGTCGTTGGGGGCGTGGGCGAATGCAGGAGAGGCTCATTTAATGGCTGTGCCGGCATTCTCTCACCACCCTACGCGGCACCGCAGGAGCAGGCACTATTGGTGCGGACTTCAATCGGAACAGTAACGAGGCTGAGTGGGGTACTTCTTTTAAAACTTTACCTTCCCGAGTTAGCCACATGCGTATGGAGGCAACTCGGGGTTGGTTTGGTATCATGAGACTCCGGCGTGCTAGTGCATCTCTAATGGCTATGCTCATTTACTTTTACGAACACAGGTTGTGTTCTCTGGAGTTCTCCCTGCCGGGCGCTTTTTCGAGTTTGACTTGCAGATAAACGTTTCTGATCGATAGTGATTTTTTCACCCCACTTACTAACCAGATTGAGGTAAGGTGGGAGTCCTGGTAAAAGTCCTGATGAAGACCGGCGTGACCTGCACAGTGGGGGCACAGTAAGACGATCGAAACATGTTGGCATTAGCAGTTTAAGGAGGGGTGTTATGGGAACTTGACTTTCTCTAGAAACACTTCCCATCCTTTACCATTTTAATCCTGACCGTGGAACCCATGAATAAAGGTCTGAAGGGTATACATGAGCCAGTTTTAAACACTGTCTATCGCTGCACTTTTTTCTATCACTGTACCCAGTCACAGGGTAACACTCACTTTGTTCTCACTGTTTTGTCACATTTATGTTGTTTTGTGTTTCCCACTCCCTATGCTCCGTCCTGTGTGTGGCTACGCCAGGGCGTTTGTTAGCAGACCCGATGATGAAGCATGTCACACACCCTTGTGTGTGAGTGAGGGCAGTTTTCAAAACACGATTTGTGTCACTGCATGTCTGTTAATGTATTTGTGTTGGGTGTCTCTTCTCTACCCCTCTCTGTGTTCACATGTTATATTAGGGGGTTCGAGGTAGCGGAGATATATTGACCCTCTCTCCTTTTTCGTGAGTGATAATGTTACGCACTTCCATAGCATGGAAAGTTGGCTCCTCCAAAAGAATAGTTGGTCAACGCGTTTCGGCCTTCATAGAATTGCAGGTCTCATCAGGACCGGCGGTTGACAGGTGACCAAGTTGTCTTGGCACAGTGCTACAGACTTCTTGCCAATATTATACATCTTCATGTGCTGTTTATATTTTTAAAGAACGCTAGAAATGCCTTATGATTCTTTTCTCTGTAGTGCTAGCCCCGTAACCAGAGTAGATACATGTTAAGGCATCAGGTCTAAAAAGGCTCGAACGCGTCAACCAACTATTCTTCTGGAGCAGCTAACCAAAAGATGAATTTTCATCATTTTCAAAATAATTATTATTTGGCATATATAAGCTTATGCAGCACATTTGTTCCTGTGCTCCCTGTTTTCTATGGTTGGTGCAGGCATGGAAGGTATGTTTGCTCCCGGAGGTTTAACATTTTTAATTTAAAAATTCTGCCACCAGGTGGGAGCAAATATATATTTCTTTTCCCGCACTGTTGCTGGCAGGGTAACTACTCTGTCTCAGGGGTGGGCTCCCTGGAACAGAGGAATAGAGCTAGTCCCAGGGGAAGCCTTTTAAGTTTCCTCCATTTTGTGCTTCAGTCCTGGGGATGTGGTACCTGGGACCTCTTCGAGGCTCCGGAGTAGGGCCATGCACCCCTCTCCTAAAATAAACATTTCTTCATAGCCCACTCCAGGGGTGTTTGTATTATTTTTCTGCTGATTCACTGCAAATGTGTGGCAAAATTAAAACAACAGAAACCATTTTTGACCCCAAGCAGGGTCCTTCTGGGACACCACCACCACGCCTAGGGGGTCAGGGTAGCCATACCCTGCCTCCATGTCCATTTTGATTGCTTTTATGATTCGGAACTGAATCCCAAGTCCTAAGATGACTGACACCACATCCTCGTTGATGTGGTGGCAGCCAATCATAATCGTTCCTTGATTTCGGCTTTGTGCAAACCATACAAGGCATAATACATACAGAAAATGCAGATATTACAATATAACAAGAAATATAAACAAGCATTTGCAATGCAATAGGTCTCGCATTACCGAGAGTTTAAGTTATTGGCAATGCAATAGCTAAACTCTCGCAAATGCAAGACCTATTACAGTGCAAATATTTGTTTTAGGTCTCGCCTAGCGTTGCAATGCATGCGCTGCTCACTTGGCGAGACCTATAGTGAGAGAGGAGATTTCAGATGGGGACTTGAAGCCCCGCCCATCATTTTCATTGGGTTGCGTCCACGTTTATGCTAAACGCTGGATTCCCATAGAAAATCGCTTTCGTCCGGCCCATCTGGACTGGCTCGTCTGCTTCACGGCTGTAGTGAAGCACTTTCTTTTCTTTAGGGGGGCCATCTGTTTCTAATTAGCATGGCCTTAGCGCGGCCATGTTAATTAGAAACAGATGGCTCCCGTAAAGATAAGAAAGTCTGCAGGCACTACCCTGCACACTGAGGTCTCCTCGCTTCAGTGTCTCCCCCCCTCAGAGCACAAGTCCGCTCAGGGAGCCTCTCCTTGCTTTCGCCCCCCACTCCCCCTGACCTTGGAGCCCACGTAACTTGTTTTTGGAAGCCTCCGTTGATTTGCATTGCCCCTGCATCCATCTGAGCTCAAGAGACAAAGCTTAATGCAGATTCTACCTTGGGAACCAGTGCCTGCTGCACTTTGCTGTTGGGAAATATTGCACGCGCTCACCCACCCCACACTATCCAGCTGAGAGTATCCCCCCCCCACACTCCTGGGAAAACACTGTCCCCTTCACACACAAATCTGCTGTCGGTTTTGCTCCACCCCCACATGCACCGCTGCTTGGAGAACACACTGCTGGTGAGATGCATGCCTAAGCTCACTCTCTCTACACGTTTTCTCGCAAAGCACACTGTCATATTCGTGAGAATCCTGGTGCAGAAACAATTTTTTGCTCTACATTAGCTGTGTCTGGTGGAATACTGCCCGTCGCGTTGAGATATAGAGCAAGATGTTGGGTGAACACTGCTCCCCCTGCCCATAAACACATTTTAGAAGGACATTACCACCCCCTGCGACAAATGATGAAGCATGTCACCTTTGGTGAGTGAGGGATTTCGTCCTAGAAAAGGATTTTCCCACAGCTAGGTCTGTGTGATATAGTCAGTGTCTTTTTCTTTTACTTTCTCTTCTGTATAGACCCAAGGATTTTGAGGTGTTTGTGTAGTACTATTTTGGGGATGTAATCCTGTGCATGTCTTAAAAATGTTTTTCCCTAGGACCCTCTTGTTAATTCTCTTGTGTGTAGTAACATAGTTCAAGTTCAAGTTCAGAAATTTATATAGCGCACTACTCACCCAGAGGGTCTCAAGGCGCTTGGGGGGGGGGTATTTTATTTATCGAATAACCAAGTTTTAAGTTAGCTTTCTGAAGGAATGGTGGTTCTGTACAAGGCGGAGGTGGGTGGGGAGAGAGTTCCATAATTTGGCCGCTAAGTAGGAGAAGGTTCTTCCTCCCATGGTGGATCTATGGATGCGCGGGATTGCGGCGAGGGCTTGATTGGATGATCGTAGTTGGCGGGTGGGGGTGTAGAAGGATAGTCGCGTGTTGAGGCAGTCGGGTCCTAGGTCGTAGAGGGCTTTGTGTGCGTGGGTAAGGAGACAGAACTTTATTCTCTTGTTGACGGGGAGCCAGTGGAGATCTTTCAGGTGACCGGAGATGTGCGCTTGACGGGGAATGTCCAGTATGAGTCTAGCTGAGAAGTTTTGGATGCGTTGGAGTTTTTTCTGTAGTTTGGTTGTGGTTCCGGCGTAGAGGGTGTTTCCGTAATCCAGTCGGCTTGTGACCAGTGCGTGGCTGACCGTCCTTCTAGTTTCGATGGGGATCCATCTGAAGATTTTTTTGAGCATGCGTAGTATGTTGAAGCATGAGGACGAGACGGCGTTGACTTGTTTGGTCATCGAGAGGGAGGAGTCCAGGATGAAGCCCAGGTTACGTGCGTGATCCGTAGGTATGGGTGCGGTTCCCAGGGCCGGTGGCCACCATGAGTCATCCCAGGCAGAGGGGGATGATCCTAAGATGAGGACTTCTGTTTTGTCCGAGTTCAGTTTTAGCCTGCTGTTCTTCATCCACTCGGCTACTTCTTTCATTCCTTCGTGTAAGTTTGTTTTGGCGGTGTTTGGGTCTTTGGTGAGGGAGAGGATCAGTTGGGTGTCGTCTGCGTAGGAGATGATGTTGAGGTTGTGTTGGCGTGCAATGGATGCGAGGGGACTCATGTATATGTTGAAGAGGGTGGGACTGAGTGATGATCCTTGTGGAACGCCGCAGATGACTTCGGAGGCCTCTGATCTAAAAGGGGGAAGGCAGACTCTCTGGGTTCTTCCGGCGATGTATGAGGGTGCTATGACAGACTGTGTCGAAGGCCGCGGAGAGGTTAAGTAGGATGAGGGCAGCTGTTTCTCCGTTGTCCAGTAGAGTTCGGATGTCGTCTGTCGCTGCGATGAGGGCGGTTTCGGTGCTGTGTTTGGCTCGGAAGCCGGACTGTGAGGGGTCGAGGGATTTGTTGGCTTCGAGGAAGGCGGCGAGCTGACTGTTGACGGCTTTCTCTATAACTTTGGCAGGGAATGGGAGGAGCGAGATGGGGCGGTAGTTCTTGAGATCAGTGGGGTCTGCTGTGGGTTTCTTCAGAAGGGCGCTGAGTTCGGCATGTTTCCAGCTTTCCGGAAAGGTGGCGGAGTTGAAGGAGCAGTTGATGACGTCACGGAGATGGGGTGCGATGATGGAGTCTACTTTGTTAAAAATGTGGTGGGGATATGGGTCGGTTGGCGATCCTGAGTGGATGGAGTTCATCAGGCGGATGGTGTCTTCAGTGGTGATTGTGTTCCAGGCGCAGAGGTTGTTAGAGGGGGGTGTTGGATCGGAGGTGGGTGCAGTGGACCGATCTCCGGACTGGTTTTCAAAGCTGTTATGTATGTCGGCGATTTTGTTGTAGAAGAAAGAGGCTAGGGAATCGCAGAGGTCTTGGGAGGGAGTGATGTCGTTGGTGCCGGCGGTGGGGTTGGTAAATTCTTTGACGATGTTGAATAGTTCCTTGCTGTTGTGGGCATTGTTGTCAAGTCGATCCTTGAATGTTGATTTCTTGGTGGATCGGATTAGTTGGTGGTGTTTGCGGGTAGCATTTTTGAAGGTGGTCAGGTTGTCAGTGGTAGGGTTTTTTCTCCAAGCTTTCTCGAGGGTGCGGCATAGCTTCTTGGATTTTTTAAGGTCGTCATTGAACCAGGGGGCTTTTTTGTTACCTTGCTTGATTTGATGGTTTTTCAAGGGTGCTAGTTCGTCTGCGCTGTGGGTGATCCATTCTGTGAGGTGTGTGGCTGCCTTGTTTGGGTCCGATGATTTGGCAGGGGGGTATTGGTGTATCGTTGTGAAGAGCTGGTCGGTGGTAATTTTGTTCCAGTTTCTTTGGGGAATAGGTTGTGGGGGGTTGAGGGTCGTGGTCTTTTTGTAGTTGAAGTGAACGCAGCTGTGGTCCGTCCAGTGGAGAGCTGTGGTGTGATTGAGGGAGATGTACTTGCTGGAGGTGAAGATTGGGTCGAGCGTGTGTCCGGCATATTGACAAGTTGTTTAAGTCCGAGGTTGGCCAGGTTGTCCAGAAGGGTGTTGGAGTCGTTTTTCTTTTCTAGGTGGTAGTTGAGGTCTCCCAGTAGAATGTAGTTCTCGGAAGGGAGGGCGTGTGGGCTGATGAAGTCAGTGATGTCGTCGTTGAATTGTGTGCGGGGTCCTGGTGGTCTGTAGATGAGGGTGCCTCTGAGTGTTGTTTTAGGCTCGGTGTGGATCTGGAAGTAAAGGTGTTCGGCGTTTGTGAGGTTGTCGTCAGAACTGGTCGTGATGCGGATGGTGTTCTTGTGGACGATGGAGATGCCTCCTCCAGTTTGCTTGCTGCGGTCCTTTCGGATGATCTTGTAGCCGTCCGGGATGGCTATGGCGATGTCGGCAGCTGATGAGGCGTTCATCCAGGTTTCTGTGAGGAAGGCGACATCGGCGATGTAGTGTCGAGTAAGTTCCAGAGTTCGATGGCGTGTCTGTGGACCGAGCGGGTGTTGAGCAGGATGCACTTTAGTTGGTTAGTGTCGGAGCTCTGATTGGGGTCTGTGGATTTGGTGTGGGTCCTGATGCAGTCGAACTTGCAGGAATGGCAGGTGAAGGGTCCATGGGTGTGTCCTGGGGCGGCTAGGTAGCAGTTAGGTGGGCGGCCGGGGTTAAGGGCTGAGAGGGTTGCGGCGTCGTATGTTGTGCGGGCGGAGTGGATGTTGTGGGGGCCAGGGGGTCTGGCGCTGGGCGCGGACCAGGCGCGGACGGGCGTAGACGGGCTTACCTTTGGCGCGCCTTCGGCGCGCAATGGGCGTGACCGCTGCGCGTGGACGCTGCACATAAATGTATCTGACATAAGTGGATAGTGGAGGGGAGGGGCGAGGGAGGGTCAGCTGGGAGGCGGGAGCGGGGTGGAGAGGCGGGCTGGAAGTCACAACAACAAGATGGCAGCAAAACGAAAGCAAACAGGACGAGATTGGGGTGGGCAGATGCGCAGGCACAATCAGGCACAAATTAACTGAGAACACAATGCGAGCCTGCAAAAGCGCTACGATGGCACACAAGCTCTACAATATGCATACAATTTAATCAACTCGATGTGGGCTGTGCAGAATAGCGTTACGCTATAATTAGGCAATGCGGCAATTTTAGGTAATCAAGACGGAGCGCAGTCAGTAATGGAAGCAATATTAAAGCACAATACAATGTTTGCAATGAAGCGCTACGATACCAGCTGGAGCCAGGGAGCGAGGGGAGCGACCGCTACTGACGGAGTCAGGGCGATCACAGCGCTGTGGTGTACGAGATTGTCCTTATCTTTTCTGTGGGAGGGAGGGTCAGCTGGGAGGCGGGAGCGGGGTGGAGAGGCGGGCTGGAAGTCACAACAACAAGATGGCAGCAAAACGAAAGCAAACAGGACAACATTGGGTTGGGCAGAGGCGCAGGCACAATCAGGCACAAATTAACTGAGAACACAATGCGAGCCTGCAAAAGCGCTACGATGGCACACAAGCGCTACAATATGCATACAATTTAATCAACTCGATGTGGGCTGTGCAGAATAGCGTTATGCTATAATCAGGCGATGCGGCAATTTTAGGTAATCAAGACGGAGCGCAGTCAGTAATGGAAGCAATATTAAAGCACAATACAATGTTTGCAATGAAGCGCTATGATACCAGCTGGAGCCAGGGAGCGAGGGGAGCGACCGCTACTGACGGAGTCAGGACGGTCCCCATCAAGGCCTAACTCATCAATTTTGTGTAGTGTCAAACAACCAGTGGTGGACACCCAAGATTGTCATTCTTTGAACCGAAGGAAGGGACCAAGTCATAATAATAATGGGAAAAGGAAAAATCTGCATATGCAAGGAACATCAATGTCACTTCATCATAAGAAGCACTTACACATCCTTCTTGTGCCCTCTTTACAGTCTCAGTTGAGGTAAAAACGTAGTAATGTGTATTTGATACGCAGGCAAATACATAATTCTCAGCGCATGTTTTCATATATAAACAACTTGCTGGGGTCTAAGAGGCTTGCGATCATTTTTTGTTTTCACTGGTGTCCTGAGCAGGGCTCCTGATCAATTGAGCACTATAAAAAATAGATATTATTTAAAATGAAATTGTGAAATGACATTCAAGTTATTTTACTAACGTAATTCACATGAATGTTAGTTCCATTATCGGCGCAGGATGATCCCCACCCGCACCAAAGTAAGAAAGGCATGCATAAATAAATAAATACACCACACAACTTTTTTGTTTGGAGAAAATTATGTCTGCAGGTTTATTACATACAACAGTATGCAAATTATAGTGGGTTATCTTACGGGCGATCCAAGGGCAGGTAGCAGTACTAACCTATGCTACCCTGCCCGCCTGATGAGCCAAGCACTGTGGAAACCCAATCAGCGCTACCCTTGTAGGGTGATCCCCTTACTGGATCATGTGACACATTGGTCCCTTATTACTCGCGCCCCTTCCATGTATTTAGGAGCTGACCTTATGAATAAGTCAAAATGGCATTTTAAAACAAGAGTTACACTTGTTTGGTGTATTCAAAAGGGGCAGTTAGTTTTTAAACAAGTAAATGAATTGCCTTGAATGTTATAATGCGTGGGAACTTGAAGTTTGAAAAGTGAGAGATGGCTTCGAATTGCAGTCTTATATGCCTCTGACACCCATCATGGCCCCTTCAGAAATGCTGACTACTCTTTCACTCCTTGTCTTGCTGAAAGAATGTGCCTGGCCATACATGAGCCTCACGCATGGACAGCCAGTAAACAATATGAATTGTCATAGCTCAATCCTTGGCTACTTTTCGTAAATCATAGGTGGAGCAGAAGTGCCACAAGCAATTTTAACCTAGTGCCTAAGGCTGCATACAGTACAAAAACGGATTATTGCTTTGTCACAGAACAAACATGGCAGCAGAGGAACACAGGGAGTGGTATTAGACTCGTCCGATCTCCATAAGCAAATTTCTGTACACAACTGACAATGGAAAATGAGGTGTCTACAATGGAGGGTAAATACCAGATTCCTCTCGGTTTAGCAACCTATTTTGAGTACTAGTTTGGCATTCCTGAGTGATGATGGTTCCCATACTACACAAGAAGATGGTAAACAAGACAATAGGTGTGGTGCTGCTGCCTGCCTTCGCTTAGTCAGTGGTTATCTTGTTTTGACATCGTTTTTGCAAACCTTTATTGTTCGGGAAGCTGGTAGCCCTCCTCAATCTGAAAAAAACAAAGGCTAAAAGTAAAAATACTTTTGGGTCTCAGAAAGCACACATTGCCATGGTAGCCCAGGCCACTGGAGAGAACTACTTTGTGTGTGGACAGGCTCCTTTTGAAAGGGCAGAATGCTGCAACTCTCAGTGAAGTTAGGTAAGGGGTGAAGTGGCCTGACCATTTGCCCCATGTTGTGTGCTGTAGTGGGCGAAGAAAAATGTGAATGACACAATACCAAGCCAATGGATGATGAGGAGTAGCTGTATTGTACATATAATTTTAGGAAAATCAAAAGAGCAAATGTATCTTGTCTACTTTAAAACTATTCAGTCAAACTCAAACCAAGAATAAATCAAGGATAAGCTCGAACGTCCTACCTTAACAAGCAGTAAGGCCCTGCTTGCCATTCACTAGGCTCTGCCACCACCTGAACCACTACCCACGCCCACACCAGCAGTCGCCTCACCCACATTACGCACAAGAAGGTCCATATGAGGCCCTCCATTGGTGGCGCCATGCTGACACGCGGCTGCGCTGTTCATTTCCAACTCACAGCCATCGGCAAAGCTAAACACATTCTACTGCACACTTACGGGTCACTCCCTTTTCCGCAACCAAAGAATACACGACCTGCTAAATACGCGAAAATACTAATGCCAGCCACTGTAATTCGTGTTTGTCAACAGAAAGATGGACATTCTAGAATCTGCCGAACAGGGCTATTCAGCGTTAAATATGCAAATATAAAAACTGCAGTATTATATATTAATATGTACAGGGCATATTTCCTATCGGATAAGAGACGGCATCTCAGTTTGCTGGGCAAATGCCCTGTGACTCAAATCAGCCCTGTTAATATTGATGTCTCTGCGACCAAAGGGGCACTCTGCACGAGGGGAGGATGTGTATTAATGGGGTCCTTCATTTAGCATGGTGTCCATAGCTCTTGATTCTAAGCTTCTGCTCTGTTACAGGAATACCTGAATTTCACAACCATGTTCCAATGAGCCTCATTCGCCTTCTTTGATTCCCAAACTACTTGATGTGTTTGCGCATGGAAGGAGTAGTTTCTGTCCTGTAACTCCAGTTCTGTAGTAGGGGTATCTCTGTTATAGTTATAGTCATAATCTAGTGAATAGTCCCGCCCATGTGCGAGGACCCCGGCAATCAAAAATAATCTCTTAAATTGTCAGAAAATTGCAGAACTGTAAAGACACTTAAGAGAACATTTAAAGACAAATAATGCAGCCTATATCCACAGGCTACACTGTCTAGTACTTCAACTAGAAAATTCCACCAAAAATCCACAAACAGCAAAGCCTGTCCAGATTTCCCTTGCTTTAACTGCAAAAACCCCTCAGAATGATAGAGAGGAAGGCATGGACAGACAAGCCCCATAGGCTGCCATTAAGTGGCTTAAATAGGATACTGTGCCTTTAAGAGAACCTTCCAGAACTTTCTCCCAGTATCCCAGAATGCATAGCAGGTCCAACTTACTTTCAGTTCTTTTTGAAGGCGTAATACGCCAGACCTGTCGCATTCCGCAAAGGAACATGTCTCTCCACCGGGGAGGCGGGAGGGCGCTTATGACTATAACAGAGATACCCCTACTACAGAACTGGAGTTACAGGACAGAAACTACTCCTTCTGTAGTAGGGGATCTCTGTGTATAGTCATAATCTAGTGAATAGAATGGCAAGCCCATCCCCACACCCAAGCGGCGGTGGAGAAAAGAGAATTAACACCACTATTGTGCGAACAGATTTCGCAGCGAAGCCTGTCCAACCTGAGCGTCTGCTCTGGCATCAGTGTCCAGGCAGTAATGCTTAGCAAAGGTATGAACCGACTTCCAAGTGGCCGCCTTGCAGATTTCTGCAATCGGAACATTACGGAGCAAGGCTGTCGTGGCAGCTTTGCCCCTGGTGGAATGAGCCTTAGGCTTACCTCCTAAGGTCTTATTAGCTTTTTGGTAACATAGCTGTATGCAGGACACAATCCACCTAGAGATAGACTGTTTAGAGGTCGCAAGACCCGTCCTGACTGATCCATAATTGATAAACAATTGGTCAGACCTACGAATATCTTTGGTCTTATCCAGATAAAATTTCAATACAAGGTTCTTGGCAACACAATGCCTGAATTTCACTCACCCTGCGGGCCGATGTAATGGCCACGAGGAACGCCGCCTTCCAGGACAGGTGCTGCAACGAAGCCTTATGAATAGGTTCAAAAGGTTCCTTCATCAATCTGGACAGCACCACATTCAATTCCCAGGAAGGCGAAGGAAGCCTGACAGGAGGGAACACTTTCTTCAAGCCTTCCAAAAAAATCTTTGATCACAGGGATCTGGAAGAAGGAAGTCTGTGAAGGGCATTTCCTGTAGGCAGTCAAAGCAGCAAGATGAACCTTAATAGAATGGACATTAAGGCCAGACTGCGCCAACTGAAGAAGATAAGGAAGGATGACATCTTCCTTACATGTCGTCGGATCATAGTTCTTGGACTTGCACCAGATACAAAACCTCTTCCACTTGTACGCATAAGAAGTCCTAGTGGAAGGTCTCTTAGACTCCTTCAGTATGTCCATACAATCTGCAGGAAGATTCAAATGGCCATATTGCACTATTTCAGGAGCCATGCTGCCAAACTCGAAGACGAGAGGTTGGGGTGCAACATCAGCCCCCCGAACTTCGTGAGAAGGTCCGGCCTGCACGGCAGCCGTATGTGAGGAAGGAGAGACCGGTGAAGCAGGTCCGTGAACCACCACTGTCTGGGCCATTCTGGGGCAATCAGTATCATCCGCGCCCTGGACTGGGACAGCTTGATGAGAACCGTCGGAATCAGGGGAATGGGTGGAAAAGCGTACAGAAAGCTGTTCGACCAGTTGATCCATTACGCATTCCCCAGCGTCCCCGGCTGGTAGTACCTGGAGGCGAAGTCTCGGCATTTGCTGTTTTCGGCGGTGGCGAACAGATCTACGTCTGGAGTCCCCCACCTTGCGAAGACTTCTCCTAGTACTTCGTCGTTTATGACCCATTCGTGGTTTTCCTGAATCAGTCTGCTCAGTGCGTCTGCCTGAACATTCTGCACACCTGGCAGATGGGTAGCCGTTATCGTCAGCCCTCAAGCCAGAAGCCAGTGCCAGATCGCCTGCGCCTCCTGCGACAGGGTGCGCGATCTCGAGCCCCCCTGCTTGTTGAGGTAATACATCGTGGTCGTATTGTCCGTCTGTACAAGCAGAGAGTCGGTCTGGAATGACGGGTGAAAAGCCTTCAGTGCCAAGTGAACAGCTCTGAGTTCTAGGAAATTGATGTGGTACGTGGACTCAGTCGGGGACCACGATCCCTGTATCTGTAAGTCTCCGGAGTGCGCTCCCCAGCCCTGGAGAGAAGCATCCGTCACGTTAGTCTGAGTGGGAATGTCCTTGTGGAAGGGAACCCCTCTGAGGAGATTCTCCGCTGAACACCACCACTTCAGAGACTGGATAGCATGCAGAGACAGTCGTATCTTGTCGTCCCAAGATCCTCTCTTCTGATCCCACTGATCCTCCAAGCACTCCTGCAGAGGTCTCATGTGCAGCCGCGCATGTGGCGTCAGGAAGATGCAATAGGCCATCGATCCCAGTAGAGAAGACACCGTCCTCACTGTCGTGGACGGAGAGGTCATAAGAGCCTGAGCCTTCCGAAGCAGTGATAACCGTCGCTCTTCCGAAGGAGACACGCTTGCCGACAGCGTATCGATGGAGGCCCCCAAGTACTGAATGCACTGGACCGGAGTCGGGACAGACTTGGACATGTTGATGTGCAACCCCAGCTTGTTCATTAAAACGCACGTCTTCTGGAAGTGTGCTTGCGCGTCCGTGAAGGAGGAGGCCTTGATCAACCAGTCGTCCAGGTACGGGTAGACAAACACCTTGTTCTTCCTTAGGTGTGAGGCTACCACTGCCATGCACTTTGAGAATGTCCTCGGCGCAGACTTCAGTCCGAATGGCAGTACTGTGTATTGATAGTGATTGGCGCCGACTTGGAACCGCAGGAACTTCCTGTGTTTGTGTGCAATGGGCACATGGAAGTACGCATCCTGGAGGTCTATGGCACACAGCCAGTCTCCCCGTTGCAGCTGAGGATAAATCTGATGCAACGACAGCATGCAAAATTTTTCTCTGCCAATCCATTTGTTTGCTTGTCGCAAATCCAGAATGGGCCTTAACTCGTTCTTGTCCTTTTTTCGAACCAGAAAGAACCTGGAGTACAGACCTCTTCCTCTTTGAGACAGAGGTACGTCTTCTATCGCCCTTTTCCTTAACAGGATATCGGCCTCCGCCTGGAGCTCTCGCAGTTGATACTGTGAGCCGACCGGAGGAATCGATGGAGGCGGGCTGGTGAACCGAAGACTGTATCCATTGCAAACAATATTCAGCACCCACTTGTCCTGAGTAATTTTTCTCCACTCTGCCAGAAAAGATTGGATGCTTCCCCCCACCGGAGCGGGGAACAGTTGTAGGGGAAGTAAGTGCTCAGGGCCTAGACCCGGCCTGGCCCTTAGTCGCTGGGGCCGACTGATGGCCGCCTCTGCCTCTCTGGCGCTTCTGGAATGGTCTTCTGAACTGCTGCTGTTGTTGTTGCTGCTGTTGTCCAGAAGACTGGCCACGCCCTCTGCCTTGACCACCGAACCGGCGTTGGAACGGACGGTACGACTTCTTGGTCTCCTTGGGCTTCTCCAAACCCACCGCTGTAAGCGTTTCGGCCTCCGCCTTCATGCGGGCCATTTCATCATCAGCGTGCTTCCCGAACAGGGTTTCGCCAGAGAATGGCAGATTGGCAACCCTTTGCTGAGCGTCCGGTTTCAGAGACGTAAGGCGGAGCCATGCATGTCGTCGCTGGTTAATTCCGTGGCAGAAACCATCCGCCGCCAGTAGAGAAGAGTCTCCTGCAGCGCTGATGACTTGATTCGCCACCAACATCCCTTTGTTTAGCACCTCTTGGAAGTCTTCCCGCTTGTCCCGGGGTAGGAGCTCCACAAACTGTTGAAGGGATTCCCAGAGGGCTCTGTCATACCGACCCAACAAGGCAGTGGCACTAGCTGCCTTCATTGAGGTCGCCGAGGTCCCACAAACACTTCTCCCAGACATATCCAACCACCTAGATTCCTTATCTGGTGGAACTGTGGAGGAAGGTGTGGTGGTATGCTGTTTGCGCGCCACCGTCACAATCACCGAGTCTGGAGGGGGCTCCATCCTTAGAAAGGCCGGGTCCGAGTCCGGAGCCCGGTACTTCTTCTGCAGTCTGGAAGGCGCCGCCTTAGTCACTGCTGGCGTGAGGAAAAGATCCATGGCCGGTTCCTCAAGCCCCGGCACCAGTGGCAGTAACGACCGAGACAAATGCTTCTGGTGGAGAGTCTCGAAGATGACCGATGTCTTGGGAGTGGGCACCATCAAAGTAATGCCCAATTTCGCCGCACCACGTAACAACACGTCCTGGAAGGACACCAGATCATCGATCGGTGAAACCCACGTGTCCGGCGAATCCGACAAGGTCGGGGAGTAGTCCCTGGTCCCAGACGACCGGGTCCGTGAACGAGACCTGTGTCTCCTGTGGCGCCTTCTAGATCGTGTGGAAGATCTGTGACGCGAACGTTCCCTTCTCCTGGAGCGGGAGCGCGACCTCCCAGCACGTGGGCGCTCCACCGGTTTCCGTGGAGGCGTCTTCCGTGGCCTATCCTGGGGCTTCGGAGTAGGCGTACCCTTAGGAGGTGTCGGAAGCAGCAGAGGCAGCGACATCACCCTCGGTGGCCTATGAGGAGAAACCGGCGGCAGAGGTTGCCCCGCAGGAGGCCGCGGAGGAAGGGAAGGGAGCGGCAGATTAGCCGGAAGGGTCTCCTTCGGTAGAGGTGGAGGGGTTGCAGGCCTTGGCGGTGTATAGACCACCGAGTACACCGTGCCCGTTGATTTCTTCGAGGGAGGGGCCCGTGAACCAGACCCTCCAGAGCGTGAGCGACGTCTCCGACGCCCTTCACAAGATCCAGCGTGACTTATGGCGCCAGAATCCCTCCTGCGCCGCTTAGAGGAGGTTGAGATCCTCGGTGACGCTGATCTCTTCCTGCTCGACGTCGAGCGTTTTCCAGGCGAGGAACGGCGATCCCTCGACTCCGGCGTCGAACGCCGTCTCCTCGACGACGAACGGTCAGACCTCGACGGCGAGCGTCGACTCTTCCTCCTCGTCGACCGTTTCCTCACAGTCCTCGAGGTCGAGGATCCCCTCGACGGCGATCTGCTTGACGGCGACCGGCGGTGTCGCTTCGACGGCGAGCGCCGGTGTCTCCTCCGTCGACGGCGATGCCCCGACTCCGACGTCGACAACGTCGAAGACGCCATCGGTGGTGATCTCGACGGCGGCCTACCCAGGCCTCTCGACGTCGATCTTCCACGCTGTCTCGACCCGGAGCCCCGGGGAGAAGGGGAACACACCGTCGTCATCCCTCTCGACGTCGTCGTCGATGCTATCGACGTCGACGGAGACCGGGACCTTTTGCTGGTCTTCCTGCCTCTGGGGAGCCCCCCAGAGGCCTCAGCAGGGGCAGAGGGAGCCTTCCCAACCTGCCCAGACCCACCTGCAGCCTGCAGTCGCCTTTCTTCCAGGCCTTGAAGCCTAATCTTCAGCCTTTCCCTCAGGGTCCTTGTAGAAAAGGTCTGGCAGATGTCACAATCTTCAGGGACATGCTCTTCAGGGAGGCAAAGAATGCAGACGTCGTGTGGATCACTCTTGGCCTTCTTCCTTCCACATGCTGGGCACTTGTCGAATAAAGCAGGCATTTTAGATCCCTAAAAGCCTGAACAAACACACAGAAGTGAAAAGGAATTACCAAGAATCAATTGAGAACACTTTTAAATCCAAAAAGTGAACAAAAACTTCAATAAACCCTTGAAAAGGGAGAGCTCAATGCACCAGGGTCCTATAAGCAGGAGCCGGAAAAAAGAACTGAAAGTAAGTTGGACCTGCTATGCATTCTGGGATACTGGGAGAAAGTTCTGGAAGGTTCTCTTAAAGGCACAGTATCCTATTTAAGCCACATAATGGCAGCCTATGGGGCTTGTCTGTCCATGCCTTCCTCTCTATCATTCTGAGGGGTTTTTGCAGTTAAAGCAAGGGAAATCTGGACAGGCTTTGCTGTTTGTGGATTTTTGGTGGAATTTTCTAGTTGAAGTACTAGACAGTGTAGCCTGTGGATATAGGCTGCATTATTTGTCTTTAAATGTTCTCTGAAGTGTCTTTACAGTTCTGCAATTTTCTGACAATTTAAGAGATTATTTTTGATTGCCGGGGTCCTCGCACATGGGCGGGACTATTCACTAGATTATGACTATACACAGAGATCCCCTACTACAGAATATAGTATTTTATGATGTGTAGATCTGCGTCACATGTTGAATATTAGGCGATATGTGTTATTTTATGCGAGGCACAATCCATTTTGAAGGATACACTGAGGGACACATAGGTTTATGGTTTGTCAGTATGTTGCATCTCAGTTGTATTACCTGTACGCAGCGCATGGACTTCTTATCCGCATGCGCTAGTTGTGCTCAGTTATATGACCAGTGATGAGTTGCGTCAGAAGTGAACTCAACACACAACCAAAAAAATCGTACTTTTATTGCAGCGGGATTGCGAATAGAAAGCACAGTGGTGCACAACTCTGACACCAACACGTTCCACACGTTTCCTCCGAGTCCGCCCCTTCTGCCCCCACAACCCCGCCCGTCGAGCTCACCTCGCGTGCCCATGATGTAGCCCACCGTTTCTCATCCGGCATACCTGTGCGCACCGCATGCTGACTCCCAGACAGCTATTGTTACCTGCTCCCAAATGAAAACATTTTTGCAATGCTATGGGTCTCACATTTAAATGCTAGACCTATAGCATTGGGAACAAACGGCTGCCATTGTCCCAGCTGCTGCGGAAGTAAAAGGGGACATGGCCTGCTGAATGTAAGCAAAGCACGTCGTCTTGCTTGAGGTAGGAGAAACTCAATAAAGAAAATAGAACACGTACCGTGTAACAACCAAATAAAGGGGCCAGTAGCCATGGGAAGTTACAAATTACGACATGGCCATACTAAGGAGGGACTAACAAGCCTATTAAGGAATCACAAGCCAATGAAAAATAAGGGCCGGGGAGTGGGTGGGGCTTCTCTCCGATACTGAACTACAACAGATCTTCACCAGAGCAGCCCTTGTTCTCTGGCTCCGGCTCAACCTAAAAAGATACAAATATTATGATATAACAAGTATAAAGCGGACAAGTATGATTTAAAAGAAGAAAATCCAACCTATAAGTTAATTAAATAAAAAATCACATAAAGAGGGCATGGCTTAGCAGGACATGGAGTGAGACATGCATTATGGAGTCTCTGGGCCCCTGCACCTTTCTAAAGCCAATCGTGAAGCATCAGGACCCTGCCACCCTCATGGACCACCTGCACATCTGACAGGGGCAGAGAGTGATCCTGGGGCGGTTTAGTGGCTCTCCGGCTCCCTGTGGACCGCTACGATCTCGGGAGACAGAGCTCCCTGTCGGACTGCTTCCACCATCTTCGGGCCTGCAGCAGAGTTGCTGTGCTGGGCGCAACACCGGGGACTCCTTACTCTGGCCCTAATGGACTTTGGACCCACTCCATTTCTGCAGACTGGAGGGGGCAGGCCGAGCATTGCTACATCTCGGCCCAAGGGGTGCCAGTAGCGGGATGGCACCGCCAAGACAAGATGGGGAGGCTCTCGACCCACACAATCTGAGGAGCCGCATGAAAAGGAGCACCCGGTCACGCAGAGCAGCCCGGAGGATGAGAGCATGGGCTACGACCCTGGGCGGTCTGTGTGGCTCTAAGAGGTACGATGGGTTCTCCTGCATGACTGCATACCTAAGCGGCTTGGCCTGGGCCTGGCTTGTAGTGAAGCCATCCTTGTGACTGATGCCTTGTGACTGGCCTCTGGTCTTTGCTGTTCCGGCCTGGGGGCTCTCGCTGTTGCCGCCGCCCCGGGGTCGATAGTGGCCTCTCCGCTGGGCGCCCACTAAATTTGGGGCCCTATCCGTGCACCTTGACGCTGCTTTTCGTTTCCTTTGTTTGGCCCATTGAGGGGGTGGACATCCTTCCCCATGATCTGGCCGGCTTGATCCCTTCTGCCCAGGGACTGCATCAGGCTGCCCCTGGAGGCTAGAATTCACCGCTGGGCCTCTGATGGTGCCCGGGGAGATGCTTGAACGGATCCCCCTTAATGATCTCACCTTTAAAAGAAAGAAAATGCCTAAAAAAGGTGAATCAGACAGTTAACTTTCAAGAGGCCTTTGATGCCCTGAAAAAGGCCATGTGCTCTGCTCCAATTCTGAAGAGTCCTGATTACTCCAAACCATTCATTGTCCAGACAGATGCCTCTGAGATAGGAAGAGGAGCAGTGCTCTCCCAACTTAATGAAGAAGGCCAGGATCAACTAGTAGCTTTTATCAGCAGAAGGTCGACCACCAGAGAGAAACGTTGGTCAGCCATAGAGAGGGAGGCATTTGCTGTGGTCTGAGCCTTGAAGCAGCTGAGGTCATACCTGTTTGGCACTCACTTCATTGTTCAGAGCGACCACAAGCCCCTCTTATGGCTTAAACAGATGAAAGGTGAAAACCCCAAACTTTTGAGGTGGTCCATTTTCCTACAGGGGAAGGACTTATCAGTGGATCATAGACCTGGGAGCAACCATTCCAACGCAGATGGACTTTCTGGATATTTCCACTCAGAAAATGAAGACTCAAATGGGCATGGTTAGTCATATCTTCGTTTTGGTTTTTTTGGGGGGAGGGTATGTCGAAAAGTAGGATCTTTCTGATGGTTGCCCCCACATTTTCAATGGTGCCAGTGTGTTTATACTGTAGAACACTGGGATCCTGCTAACTAGGACCCCAGTGGTGGTGCTCATTTCTCTAAATTGACTGGTAAGAACGTTGTACACCCCACAATTGGCATTCTGGTGTACCCCTGAAAGTCCCTAGTATATGGTGCTAAGGTCCCCAGGGCATTGGTACACCAGAGGTCTCACATTGGCTGCAGCATGTATTATGCCACCCATGGTATCTGTTTCTGCAGGTCTGCCATTGCAGCCTGCATGAAATGGTGCATGCACCTTTTACTTTAGATATAAGGTTTACCATATAGCCCGATCACTGCTCTTAAAACCTATAAGTCACCCCTAAGACAGGCCCTACTCCCTAGGGGCAGAGTGCATGGTTCTAAGCTTTAAGGATGTCCGTGCATGAGCAGAGGCACCCCTACAAAACCCGGACTCCATTTTCTGGGCTTTGTAAGTATAGGTAAGTCATTTTAAGGTATGTAGTGGACACTGGCAACCTCGGGATGTCCAATTACATAATGGCTTCACCAAACCTGGTCATATTTGGTTTCAAACATGTTGGAATCATGCAACTACACAGATTACATTGTTAGGTGCATGATACCGTGTACTGGGGGGTGGGGTTCTTTAGGGGATCCCCCTTGTCCAACAGTGTAGCCTTGCAGGGTCTGCGTGCAAGCCAGCACTGCTGCTGACCCCAGACACTGTTCTGCCCTACTGCTGGTGAGTCTAACTCAAGCAGGGGAAGGTAGCCACCTCTCCTTTGGAATTAGGTGTCTCTGGGCTAGGGTGGGAGTGCTTTCAAGCACCAGACTACTTTGAAGGGCACATTTTGTGCCCTCCTTGCATAAACCAGTTTGCCCCAGTCCAAGAGCCCTTGGATCTCACTCTGGTGTGAAATCACACAAAGGGCAGGAGAGTGACCACCCTCTGTCTACCTCCTCCCCTAGTGGGGTGCCCAGAGCTCTGCCAGATGGCCGCTTGATTCTACCATTTTGTTTTCAAGATAGGAAGAGGCCCTGGGAGCACCTGACTGGCCAAGCCATCAGAGTAGCGTTCCTGACCACACCTGATAGGTGGGTCAATGCAGAAGCTGGCCAACCCCTTTCCTGGGTAACTTAAGGGCTACCCTGAGGATGGGACCCTAGATAAGTCTAGAACAAGAATTCCTCTGCAAGAGACGTCTGCAGGATCCTCCACAAGACTATTTTGCTGCTGGACACTTGACTCTGCTGTTGGGCTGTGCCGGACTCCAGACAAGACTGCTCCTGGTAGGAAGGCTCTCACTGCAAATTCGTCTCCGTGCTTTGCACCCATCCTGCAACATTCACATCCGTGCATCCTCCAGAGTCTCAGGGACTCTGTGTGGATAAAGAACAGCCGGAAGGAAGCGTCTTTGTAGTGAAGGAGTCACTCCCCTGCAGCCGCAGGTACATCAATGTCGACGACCGGTCTGTAGATCCTGCTCTCTCACAGACGCTTCAAGGTTCGACAACACAGGTGGTGGTTTGGTAGTTCTCCCTAGGCCTGACCTGCTTCCATGTATTTTAGAAGACTGCAATCCCTCGGTGTGCTGCTGAAACCCGGCCCCTGTGCACCAAGTCTTGTTGATTCTTCAGTTCAAAGATCTTCAAGCTCCAAGAAACCCCAGCCTCAAGCATCACCCTGCTACAAAAGTGACATGTCCACTGCATCTCCTTTGATGTGGACATCCTTCTTTGTTGAGCTACTGTGGCCTCACTGCAACTCACTGTGCCTGCAGCCAGAGAGTCTCTTCGGGGTCTTCCATTGATTCCTGCTGGCTCTCCTACTTGCTGAGGGCTGGCCCTAACTTACCTGTCCCGGGTGAATTCCCAGAACCTTGCTGGTCCTTTTTTCTGCAACTCTTTCTGTAATGCGTCTCCAGCATTAGCCAAGCCTTATTGGTGGCCCTGCTGGACACTGATCCTCCAGCAAGTCGTGAACCATCGTTGGCAGCTCGTGGGTGGCTCCTGTGCTTCTACATTCTCACCTGGTCTCCACAGCTGCAATTCAAAGACTTCCATCCTACCAAGAAGTATCCCAGATGGGGGGGTGGGAGCATTGTGCTCCTGCGCCTCCTGGTCGACTCTGGGTGGGTCGGACTCTACGCTCTCCTCAGATGCTCCTCATCCAAAATCCATGCCTGGGTTTCAACAACCTGGTCCATGGGTCATAGTAGCAGCTGGACATCTGAAGAGCCTGACTGACTTCAACAGGTGGTTCCGACATCACTTCGCACCTATGCACCCGGGCTCCCTGATGTTGGTATCCGGTTCCTCTGGGTATCCACAGGTGGGCTGCTCCCCAACCTCTCTGGTTCCACAGGGTTTCCTCAGGATCCTTTGGGAAAATTCCTGAATCCTGAGAATCCTAACCCCGACTTCTCCTTGTTGTTCTATGGACACTGACCCAGGGTATTACCTCTGTACCCGGATGCCAAAGAACTCCTAGTTTTTCACCTTTCGTAGTTCTGTGCGTCCCTGGTCTACAGATCCTTGGGAGTTAGTCTTGGTTAGGTACCCCTTTCGCATTCCACCTACTTAGTATATGGTTTGGCCCCTGTGTTGTTATGTTTTTATTTACCGTTTTTACTGATATTGTTATGTGTATGCATAACTTCGGGTATGAGATACTCCAAAGTAGTTCAGTGTTGGTGTGTGATAAATACTACCGTATTTTTGTAACACTGGTTTGGTTCTTTTCTGTTTAATTATCACTGCCTGACTTGCGTGGTAAATGCACCCTCTTTACACCCTCCTAGATAAGCCTTTGCTGCTCTCCACAGCTACCCCTTGAGAGATTTGGTTATCAGCGACCTCTTACACTATCACTAATGGTTGCCTGGACTCAGTGCAGGGTGTATCACCAATAGGTGTACACCATATACTGAGCCAGCCTCCTACATGTGACACCCTGCCAAAGCTGCTAGTGGGTCTGCCTTACAAATAATGATACGCCCTTATATTATAATGTTGCATCTGGTATAGGTGGGAGGTATTGTAGGTAAAGGTTCAGAATGCACTACAGGTGTATCATAACATGTGGATATCACCAAAGGCACTGCCATTTACCTGTATGTATATTTTTCTAATGTTATGCATAGCATTTAGTAAGAGCTATGTCATAAAAGTATTTTTCCTTTTAAAAAGAAAAAGCACTGACTGTCAATAAGTTATTGAATGTTATTGTTGCATACAACTGAATAGTGGTTACTAGCCTACTCCACCTTCCCTGAGTAGGCCTTGTACTGCTGCACTGCCCTGAGAGAGACAAGACCCCTGTGGACTTACTGCCTGTAAAGAACTCACATGCTTCGCAACTATTAGCCCAACTGAGTACGTATACCATAAAGAACTTGCTTGCAGATTTACAATCCGAAGCTTATATTTAAGTTGCAGACTCTCATTCCGTTATGAATAATTACAGACACTTGTACTGTTATAATCAATAGGCTGATAAGCTTTTACATATTTCTAATGCCACAAGGGTGGTGTTTCTGCATTATCAGTGAGAACATAGGGCCATATTATCAAGAAAGGGCAATAAATTATCGCCGCTTTTATAAGCAGGAAACTGCCGCTAAAGCGGCGATAATGGGCTTGATAATATGCCCTTGTGAATTCCCATAGAAGCCCAGGTTAACACCAGTACCTGTGCCTCTATGGGAATTCACAAGGGCCTATTATCAAGCTCATTATCGCCGCTTTAACTGCAGTTTCCTGCCAATAAAAGTAGCGATAATGTATCACCCTTTCTTGATAATATGGCCCATAGTGCTGTACTAATGTGGGAGACTGAACCTGATTTATGATCATCATAAAAACAGTCTGACTCTAACAATTACTGCTGTAACCAGCATTGCACAAACCTGCCTCTTGTCTCTTTCTCAACAAAAAATTATCTAATAACCTATACTTTTGAGGAAGTACACTAAAAGTTGGAAGAAGAAAATCATTCTTTTACAGGGAATGTAGGGAACAGTGGACTAAAAATGTATCGAACAGACACTATTTCTTGCATGCTCTAACCCTAAAGATGTGATCTTTCTGAATGATGCCATCCAGCAGAAAAAATTCTTAGATTTTTTAAAAATTAAGGTATTGATAGTTCCTAGAGAGAATTACTCTTGCTTTCTAAATTGGAAGTGAAAAGAACATTAATAGGAATTACATTAATAATCTAGTTGCTACTGGTACTTTCAGAAAAGTGACAGATAAAAGCAACATGCATTTGGAACTTGCAAAGATTATGTAGAACCTACAAGCAGCATATCCACCGCATTCAGACCTTAGAAATGATTCTGCATGCTTCAAAATGATGGGACTAGTCTCATACATAAAACCAACTTATAAGGCAATGTTAAGATGCAGTAAAAAAAAAATTAGGATCAGCGTCAAAATACTTTGGAAACTCCTTGACAGATGTATCAATCTTTCACGGAGGGCAATGCAGAAAGCAAACTTACTGTGCTGCACTGCGTGAAAGGGAAAGGCCCGAAATCTGCCGTATTTAACATTATACAGCGCATTCCTGTCCTTTCCTAGCACTAACGCTGGCGCACTTTTGGCTCCCTAGCGCCAATGCAGGCATCCTTCTGACATGGTGCAAGGGTGCCTGCATTGTAGGCAGGATTGTTTTTGTGCACAAAGAGACCCCTTCCTGCACAAAAACAATCCTGAGAGGCATTTTCCTCTTTCTATGTGTCCGTCAGAATGCAGCACACATAGAAAGAGGAACAAACTAGGAGAAATAAGGCGTATGTTACTTACCCAGTAGGCATCTGTTCTTGGCATGTAGAGCTGTAGAGTCACATGCTTTGCATACTCCTGCCATCTAATGTTGGGTCCGGATGTTTGCAAGTTGTTTTTCTTCGAAGAAGTCTTTCCTAGTCATAAGGTAAGGTGACTCCTCCTTTCGGTGATAGTGCGCATGAGCATGGACTCCATTGTTAGCTTGTGTTTCCGCAATAGGATGAGACTGGAGTAAGTGAGTGTAGTACAGAGATGTCCATGCGTATGTAATATAAATAATGAAAACTGCAACAAGTACAGGTGTTCAGGGAGATGGGATGGTGCATGTGAATTTACAGCTCTACATGCCAAGAACAGATGCTTACAGGGTAACATCATCCTTTCCAGGCATGTGTGCTATACATACACATGCTTTGCATAGACTATATAGCAGTAATTTCCCAAAGCTTTAGCTAACCACTAGATGCTGCGGTTGTCTAAAAAAGTGTCTTTAGCACTGCTTGCCCAATATTGACTTGTTGGCATGCTAGCACATCCACACAATAGTGTTCGGTAAATGTGTGTGGTGTAGACCATGTTGCTGCCGTATAGATGGCAGCTATAGAAATGTTACCTAGAAAGCCCATAGTTGCCCCTATTTTGCAAGTAGAATGCACTCTTCGGGGTATAGATAAAGTTATTTTAGCTTTTGCATAGCAAGTTTGAATGCATTCAACAATCCATCTTGAAATGCCAGATTTAGAGATGGGATTGCCTTGTGCAGTGGAGCAAATGAAAAACAGTTGCTTTGTTTTAATAAAATCTTTTGTCCTTTCAATATAATACAATAACGCTCTTCTGACTTCAAGTGTGTGAAGAACTCTTTCTGCCACAGAATCAGGTTGAGGGATAAACACAGGTAACTCAACTGATTGCTTCAGATGAAAAGCAGAAACTACTTTAGGGAGTACTTTTGGGTTGGTGCGAAGAACTATCCTATCTTTATGAAGATGAGAGAAGGGTTCTTCTAAGGTTAATGCCTGTAGCTCCCCAACTCTTCCTAATGAAGTGATTGCAACGAGGAAGGCAACATTCCATGAAAGGAACGGTAAAGGACAATTGTGTAATGGTTCAAAGGGTGGACCCATGACTTTTGTAAGTACAATGTTGAGATTCCATACCGGTGCCGTAGATATTCTGGGTGGTATTACTCTTTATAAGCCCTCCATAACGACTTTAATCACAGGAACTTGGAACATGGATAAATGCTGTCTGTTAGGCAAATATGCAGCTACTGGTGCAAGGTGCAATTGAATAGATGTGTAAGCTAGACTATTTTGCCGTAGGTGCAGAAGGTTAAAAATAAGGTTTTGAACAGAAGCATCTAGAGGAATAATATTGTTATTATTACAATAGATAACAAATCGTTTCCATTTTGCTGAATAACAAGGTCTACTAGTAGGCTTTCTTGCTTCTTTTAGAATAGTCATACAATCTGGTGGCAAATTTAAGTATCTAAACTCTCTGACTTCCGGAGCCAAATCGCTAAGTTGAGCTCCTTGGGGTTTGGGTGTCTGATTTCTCCACAGTTCTGAGTGAGAGGGGTGGAATTGTAATGCAGCTTTTGATGTAGAACTACAGAGACATTCAAGGGTGTGATGTACCGAGGTTGACGGGCCCATTGGAGCTATCAGTGTGCGCAATGTTAGCCTGAGCTTTTGAACCAGAAACGGAAGGCGTGGGAGAGGCGGAAAAATTAGGCAAATATCCCGGACAGATTGATCCATAGGGCATTGCCTTTGGAGCGAGGGTGTGGAAACCTGGAGGCGAAGTTTGGGAATTTTGTGTTGTCCACTGTGGCGAACAGATCTAATTGTGTAAATCCCCATTTTTTAAAGTATGGAAGGAGAACTTGGGGATGAAGTTCTCACTCGTGTATTTGCCGTCGCCTTGCTGAGGAGGTTGCAATTTATTGTTGCCTCCTGGAAGATGTTCTGCCAGAAGATAAATTCTGTGATGGATTGCCCAGATCCAAATGGTCTGAGAGAGGTTTGACAGCTGGAGAGAGCATGTCCCTCCCTGTTTTTAATGGGGGGTGGCGTGGCACTCAATATTGTGTTCAAAAGTACATAACATTTAATTTTTAGGTGCTGACCGGTCTGCTCCCTCTGCCCTGTGGGGAGTTAGTGAAATACGAAATAGATGCTGTCTGGATTGACAGATTGGCCAGTCGCACTCTTTTGGGGGAATCACCTCCTTAAATATCCAATTTGATTTAATCAAGATTTTTTTGCAAACAGATATTCGCACAGTACTCCAGGGTAGTTCAATTAATACATTGATTTTATTTCCTGTGATTCAGTTTATGCAAAATAAAGTTGTTGCTTCACAACTTAGTGAAAGTTCATCAATTATCCTTTTGAAAATGTACATAACTACTAGTTCATCCACATGCCCAATGCATTTCGTGCTGGACGCACTTCATCAGGGGAAATACATTTCTGTGGGGTAAATCAAAACGGGAGGGAATTACTAAAAGGGAAGCAGGTCACAGTCTGCGTTAAACAATCAATGCGGTTCTCATAAATGACTAAAAAACATATAGCGGTGTGCAAAACGGAAATTAACTAAACAATAACGACAATACTTAGAGAGTGGTGAAAATAGAAACCGAACCGGTCAGTAAAACAATTAGCCCAGGTAAAGATATGTAGTTGAACGCGAGGTGAAAGCCCCGTGAGTTTGTGCGTTAATAAAGATAGCGTGCAGCTCTTCAATTGTCAAGCCTTGAGTACGAGTGTTAGTCATTCTGTCCAAGTGATCAAAATCTGTGAATTACATCGTAAAAATACTAAGAGTGAAAGTTTACATGCTGTGTGCTCGCTCTTAAGGTGGAGAGTCGCCATATAACACTCACCGGTCACCGGGTGGTGGAGACGCTTAGTTCGTAACCGCCGCTCTCAGTCTCAAACGGGTTAGAGTGAATTCGCGCATGCGCGTGACTCGCGTAATATGTGCTTGTCTACGTAAGGCGTCTATGGTTGTGAAATGAACCTGTTCCACCGTATGTAGCCAGTAATAAGCAGCGAGTGAAGGAAAATGTGCTCAACATAATTAGTTACAGTACTGGGTGCAAAATACAAAATAATGCGTGTAAGGGTGGTAAAGGTACACTATATGTAAGTGACAATCGCGGCCATCTTGGAATGGTCAACTATGCTTCTATAACCAATGTTGACAGTTGATGTAATACAAGAATATTATACAGCTAAGTGCTATCAAGGAGTATAACCATTTGTTCAAGATATAGCATCTAATAGCTGTCATGTTTTCCGTGCGGACTAGGACAACTTTGCCTATGAGATGAGACTGAAAAGCTTTGAGCGCTAGAAATACTGCTAGAAGCTCTAGATAGTTGATGTGGGGACATCTGTGCTTGTTGTTCCAGAGACCCTGAATTGTATAGTTGTGGAGATGAGCACCCCAAACTGTGAGAGATGAGTCTGTTGTTAGCACGATGTGAGGAACAGGGTCGATGAACGGCCTCGCTCGTATTACATTCGCTCGTATTACATTTTGTGGGTTCCAGCACTGCAGAGAGCGATGGGTGCAGTTGTCCACAAACACTAGATCTGTTAATTGACCCTGCGACTGATTTCACTGATGTGCGGAACATTCTTGTAGTGGATGCATATGTAGTCTTGCAAGAGGCACTATTTTAATCCATGACCCCATCATTCATAGCAGCTGCATAAAAGTCCTGGCTGATAAGGTTTGGTTGGCTTGAAACTGTAGTAACAGAGTTTGAATATTGCAAATTCTGGCTGTAATTGGAGAGGCTAAAATGCGTGAGTGTTGAGAGTTGCTCCCAGATAAAACTGTATTTGTGAAGGCTGTCGGTGAAACTTTTGCGTGTTGATTGTGAAGCCGAATCGGTGGAGTAGGTCAAGCTTGGTCTGAGTGTATTGTAGACACTTCTGGTGTGTGCTTGCTTTGATGAGCCAGTCGTCTAAGTACGGGAAGGCATGAATTTGTTGTCTTCTGAGATGAGCTGCCACTACTGCAAGACTTTTGGAAAACACTCTGGGAGCAGTGGTTAATCCGAATGGGAGTACTTTGAACTGATAGTGTTTGCCTGCTATCAGAAATCTGAGATATTTGCGATGAGCTGGATGGATCACAATGTGAAAGTATTCATCTTTTAAGTCTAGTGTAGACATAAAATCGCCTTGCTGTAGAAGTAGAAGCACTTGTTAAAGCGTTATCATAATGAAATGTTCTGACAGTATGTACTGGTTTAAAATTCTGAGATCCAAAAGTGGTCTTAAGGAGCCGTCCTTTTTGGGAATCAGAAAGTACAGAGAGTAAACCCCTGAACCTTCGTACTTTAATGGAACTAGTTCTATGGCTCCCTTTTCCAAGAGAGATTGCACCTCCTATTTGAGTAACTGTAAGTGGTCTTACGATAGTTTGTGAGTGGAAGGTGGAATATTTGGAGGATTGGTGGTGAGCTCTAGGCAATAACTATGTCGGATAAGATAGATCATCCATTTGTCGGATGTTATGATTGCCAAATGGGGAGAAACTGTTGAAGCCTTCTCCCGACAGGTGTTAAATAATTGGCGGGAATTGTGGGCAAGTCACTGTTTGTTCGTAGAAGGGGAATTAAACGCTGTGGCACCTCTACCCCTACCTTTGGAATAGTTTCCTCAATACCCGCCTCTATTAAAACCTCTAAAGGGAGAGGATTGGGTGTTGCCTTTATAAGAGGAAGCATTTGGGTCTGAGGATGTCATTTTGGATCCTCCTCTGTAAAAGGAGCAGCAAAAGGAGCCTCTATTTGATGGGGACTGGAGTGCTCCCATGGACTTTGCCACTTCAGCATCTTTCTTCATTTTTTCCAAAGCCTGATCGACTTCAGTAACAAACAGGTGTTGCTTGTCGAAAGGGGTGTTTAACATGTATTGCTGGACCTCAGGTTTAAACCCTGAAATCCTAAGCCATGCATGCCTTCTGAGGAGAATGCTGGTATTAATCTCCCTAGCTGCGGTGTCAGCAGCATCTAGAGCACATCTGATGGAAGAGTTAGAAATGAGTTTGCCTTCCTGAACTAACTCTTCTGCTTTGCTTTTGGGTTCATCTGGGATATTGAAGCAGTTGCTCCATCTCATCTCAGTGTGCCCTGTCGTACCTAGATAGTAGGCCCTGTGTGTTTGCGATACACCAGTGGTTATTGGCTTGAGCAGCTACTGATTTTCCTAAAGCATCTATCTTTCTTTCTTTCTTTATTTCTTTATTTCGGTAGAAGTTTTTCACCATAAAAGACATTATAAATTTCA
This sequence comes from Lissotriton helveticus, assembly GCF_964261635.1. Classification (NCBI taxonomy): domain Eukaryota; kingdom Metazoa; phylum Chordata; class Amphibia; order Caudata; family Salamandridae; genus Lissotriton; species Lissotriton helveticus. The sequence goes on from NC_136063.1 coordinate 103,916,308, forward strand.
TTAAAACAGTTAAAATAAAATTGTACTTTACAAATTCATACAGTCCATTACATGGAATTTCATCACATTACGATATATTGTGGTCACTGAACAGCCTTGATACATTTTCTCCTCAAAAGCCACACAGCACCTAGGTACTTAGCTACTGTAAATACAATGTGGTCCGGCAGGTCTGTTTTAAGAACTCTAAAAGCGGCCAAACACTCCACAAATCCCAGGTTCCTACATAAAGTGACAATCCATTTCTTACGTATCTCATGATACACTGGACAGAAAAAGATTATATGCAGCTCAGACTCATCGGCCAATTTGCATGCTGGACATACACTATTTGCATTTTCACTCCACTTACTTGTAAATGCACGGAGTGGGAGAGACCCATGTCTCCATTGTAAGTAGAGTTTCCTAAGCAAGGAGGGATATAAATTATCTAACGCTGGCTCGAAGCTATAAATATCCTTAATGCGTAGAAATCCCTCTGTTAGTGTCCCATGGTTTTGGCGGCGGTACAGTGCCGTCAGTTTGCTATCCTGATATACCTTTGCCAATGTCTTTTTGGGGAAAAGTGGACAATTGGATAGGGGGTCAGACCACAGTTTCAGAAGACCCAAACCCTCCAACTCAGTTTTAATAAATTTCAGCCATTTAATTTCCCCCGCATTGGGCATTGCAAGCACCTCCTGGAGACCTTGTCTATAGCTGATCAGTTCCGGGACTGACCATAACCTACGCCAGTATGACAGCGGTCGGAAAGCCAGTTCCTCATCGAGGGGTCGTATTCCAAGATCTAGCCTTAGGGGGACAAGAGGCGTACTAGGGGGAAGGGCTACAATCCTCCGAATAAACTTGTTCTCCTCTTTCAACAAATCCTGAGAGACTGCATGGCCCCAAAGCTCACACCCATACATGGCAGCCCCCCTTGCCTGTGCCCTATAAATCTGTAAAGGTGGGCCAACAGGCCGAATGGATGACTTATTATCGCACATGAGCTTCATGGTACCACCCGAATACTGGATCAGTTTAAGGAGCGCTTTCTCTTGGTGGGTACACCAGGTCATTCTTTCATTTAGGTTAATTCCTAGGTACTCGAAAGTTCTCACCCGTTCCAGTTTGTTTTGTTCAATCTTGGGGGTAGAACGGAGTTTTGGGGGGGGATTAAATACCATAAATTTGGTCTTTAGGGTGTTAATTTCTAGACCATATTCCCCACAAAAACCCACAAAACCATCGAGTACCCGCTGGATACCCATCATTGACTTTGATAACAATAGAGTGTCATCGGCGAACATGATCGCCGGCACTCTAGTTCCCGCCAGCTTGGGAGCGTCAGAGTTGGCCACCCCATTTAAATGAGGGATAACACCGTTGACATAGAGGCAAAACAGGGTCGGTGCAAGCACACAGCCCTGCCTTACCCCCCTGTCAACGGGGAACCTAGTCGAGAGGGCACCCTCCTTGCCACACCTTACCTGTGCAAAGTTGTCAGTATGGAGATGAATAATCATCTCCAGCAGTCCCTTAGGGACCCCCAATTTGGCCAACACCTCCCAAAGTTTTTTGCGTGGGACCAGGTCGAAAGCCGCCCGCAGGTCCACGAATACAGTGTAGAGGCTGCCACCCCCCAACTGTACCGTTTTCCAATGGATAAGGGCGAGACGGAAGACCTGATCTATCGTTGAAACCTTCTCTCTAAAGCCTGCTTGGAGGGGACTCAGTATGTCGTGTTCCATCGTCCATTCCAGCAGACGATCCAGCAAAAGCCTGGCGAATAGCTTTTGTGAAACGTCTATCAGGCTTATTGGCCTATAATTGACCGGGAGCAGAGGAGAACCCTTTTTGAAAATAGGGACTATCTCTGCCCCCAGCCAAGTGGGGGGGATCGTCATGCCATTCAGAATTGCATTGAACAGCACCCTAAGGTACGGGCCCAGATTTTAGCTTCGTGTTTGTATAGGTCAGCTGGAATCCTGTCCAGGCCTGGCGCTTTTTCAGGCGCCAGCCCCAATATCGCCATGGTAACTTCTTCCAGAGTGAATCCATCCATAGGAGCTATACTTTTAGTATGTTGGTCCATTGTAAGTTCCGGTGGAGTCACCAATTGGTCCAGGTTATGTTTTCTATACAAATTTTTAAAGTGATCCTCCCAAATGGCGGGTGCTATATTCGCTTCAACTGCAGCTAGGGGTTCAGCTGATCCGTGCTTAACAATTTGCCAGAATTTTCGACTATCTCGGATCGTAAGGGCAGCTGTCATTTCAGACCAATTTTCCTCATCCCACTCTATTTTAGCAATACGTAAAATAGACTTATAAGCTAGCCGTTTTTCCCTGATCATCCCTTATTTTAAGTGACTCTAATAGAGCAGCCTTTGCTCTCCTGCAAGATGCATTGAACCACGAGGCTCTTTTCTTCTTGAATTTCTTCCTCCTAGCCACCGGGTTCAATACCTCTACCAGGTTGGAGCATAGCTCAGAGTGGATATCCCCAAGCACAGAGAACTCAGCAAGGGTGGTTTGGATGGTATTGTGTACTTCGGCTCCTTCTAGAGCAAAAGATTCAGTAGGAATAACTAGTTGTGGGGTAAGGGCCTCGACCTTTTCTAGCGCGAGGACCACTGGTACATACAGCCTTTGGATATTAATTGGGTTCTCTAAGAGTTTCAACCATTTACTTTTACGCCTATTACTACTTAGGACCAAGGCAGCTGAAGGTACTAAGTTTTCTTCTGCCATACCCATAGATATTCCCTGGACCGCAAGTCTCAGTGAGAGAGCATTGTTGTCGCTGTCATTCCTAGCGACTATCCTAAAGTCCTTCACTTTATCCCAATCCTTCGTTGAGACCATGATGTAGTCTATTCGTGACTCGCAACCTGGTCTGTTGAAGGTGTATTTTGATGGAATATCTCCTTCAATACGGCCATTGCAAGCCCTCAGCGAGTGGCAAAGCGTTAGAGAGGTTATTTGTGTGGCGATAGGTGACCAAGCCTTTACGGGGGAGGCCACCAAGGTGGGGATCTCCCAGAGATCGTCCTCTTCACTTGTAACACCCACTAGATGATCCGGGAGAGGCTCCTATTGGGTGTTAAAATCTCCCCCCACTATAAGTGTGGAGCATAGGCTGGCGGAATCGAGGAACAATGCTAAGTCCTCAATTGTTCTCGAGGTGCCTGCTATCCCTACTGGCCTTGAATATACGTTAATCAGTGCTATACTTGCACCGTGTGCCCATTCCAAAACAACGCACTGGAAGTCCGCTGAATTGGTTTCGCGCAATGTTGCCCTACATCCAATATAAGAAGCCACCCAGATCAGAAGACCCCCAGATGGTCGTCCCTTCCCACCCCAATTTGCCAGTGTTTCAAAGGAGGCATATCCTATGTGAGACTGTTTTTGCCTGGCCCATATTTCTTGAAACAGGCATATGTCATATCCTTCTATTAATTTCTTCCACTCGGGGGAGTCTATTTTGTTGGCCAACCCTGCGATGTTCCAAGAGAGTATCGAAAGTAAACCTGGGGTCACCATCTTATCAGTGTCGCTAGTTACCGGAGTAGGCCTGCTTGCCCTTGGCTGACCTTGGATATAGGAAGACGTGCCTTCCTTTACCGTTGAGATTATTACAGACGTCACCTCTACAAGGGGATTGGCCTCAATGCTATGGTCTAATTTAGCTTTGTCTGTATAAATGTTTTTAGCATTATGTAACCCAATAATTGGAGAAGTTAAAGTGGTTGTAATACCCACAGAGTGGTCAGAAGCAAGGTCATCTTTGTACCTGAACTCATCTGTAGTTTGATTACAATCTCCAAATTGGGAATATGGGAAAGAAAAAGCAGGTCGGCCCAGAGAATAGATAGGGCAGCTGGCTGAGTCTACTAGTGGCTGTGTGTTAGTAGACCTATGGAAGAGTCAGTCTACTTCCTCAAGGCACCCAAACCTATTGTAGACAGGAACTCCTGTCCACCCGCAATATGTATTTGGCCAATGATTGTGGAACCCACCCTGCACACCTTTTCTCTCCGGGATCCTGCTCCAATTCCCTCCTGTATTATGATGTAAACGTGGAGGGTAGAAATAGGTTAGGGGTCTGGAAGCTATAAGCGAATTTGCATTGTTGTTATCCCAGGTGTGAATATAGTGTGCAGTATTCGGATTTTCAAATGAAATAATTACACAATCGCCGTTAATAGACTTATGCGAAGTGCCTATCCAGGGTACCCGACGCACCATGAGGATTTTACTACTCAGGTGGTTGGGTATTGGCCAGCATCTATCAGTTTAGACTCCTTGTCTGAGGGAGGTTTGTGAATTTGCTTTCTCGCGAGCATTGAATACCACTAGCGAGTCGAGAGGCAACTATCCTTTAATAAAAACAGGATCTTGATGGTGATGGTTTGAACTTTTTATCAACTCTGGGAGTTAAAATGCGTGCTCGCACGGGGTCTTTAAATATGTCATCTGCATGTCTCATAGTGCCCTTTAACATTGGGAGAGTTTGGCATGAACTATGTGTGGATCCTAATGTTTCAAACAAAAAACCTTCCTCTAAAGATTCTTTATGTAGTGCAACCCCAAGATACTCTGCTGCTCTAGCAATAAGACACATTATCTTCTTATCTTCTGATGGTGATGGCTTTGCAAGGTATAGATCTGGATCATTATCTAATGGAGGGTCAATGGTGTAATCATTCCATGGGTCTACAGGTAAATTTGTATGTTTGTCATCAATATCATCCCCTTCAGGTTGTGTATGGAGAGATCCTTAAGGTGTTATGTGTAAAGAATATAGAATTGGCAATTGTGGAGAAGGTGGAGGGGATTGTGGGGTAGGATAAGCAGGGCTCGTAGCAATGTCTTTTTTCTTCTTTAGAGGAATCTTATAGGTAGGGCTATGAAGGAAGTTTCCGTTTGGCTGAACTGGGGTGGCAGAGTGGGCTAAAGAACGGTGATGGATTAAACACAGATCAGTTGACTGGGGGTGAGTGCTTGTATTGTCAACGCTCCGTCCATCATTTCCTTTGGTTTTTCTCCGTTTGGCTGGTGCCTTAGCCAAAATGTGTCCTGTATCAGGATTGATATAAATTTTCTTTTATTTAGGATTCAATTTGTCTTTAAAAAGGTCTAAAATTGGTTCTGGAATCTCTGAGAGGTTGTCCTTCGATTTTGGTATCAAAGGCTTCAAGATAGTCTTTGCTTTGGGAGTGGTAGGTTTCAGCTCCGAAGCATGCTTCTCTATCGAAGTGGAGGGTTTCGGCTCTGAATCAGATTTTTCCTTCAGAACAGAGGGTTTCAACTGACTCAGTCCCAAGCTGGAAGACTTGATGATTTGTTTCGGTCTGGAGCCAAAGGACGGGGCGTCGGAAATATTATCTTGGTGACGACCTTGGCCAGAAGGCAGAGGTGGTGCTGTAGCCTTATACTTTTTGGAGGAGATTTTTGGGGGCAAAGGGTCTTTCGTACTCATGGCACCCTGTCCCAGAAGTTAATCTTGAGTTTAGAATCCGACTCTGGAACAGAGAAGGCCTCTTCTTCTTCTGCTGCCGATGCTTTGACCTTTGTTTGTATTCTTCACAGAAGATATTCAGTGTGTTGGATGCTTTGGTGTTGCATTTCTCGTCATTGAGCCTGACGATCACGTAGAGTGTTCTTTGACCGAAACGATTTACAGGCATCGCAGTCTTCCTCCTTGAGAAGCACAAGTTACAAACTTGATGTAGAGAGTGCTAGGATGCTTGGCGTGGCACCGAGGACAGAATCGAAAAAGAGTCTGTTCCATCGCCAGTAGGCTGGACCGACGCGGCTAAGCCCAAGGGCCACCCACTAAGTTTCGGCCGAAAGTGGAAAGTTTGTTGACCGGTTCAATATGCAGAGAAGAGCGTATTAAAACAATACCATCGAGGGTACAGTGGATTGCGCACAAGGGGAACAATTTGAATGTTTTCGAACCAGTTAGTATCCATATGCGTCCAAAACCGATAGGCCCATGCGCACTATCACCGAAAGGAGGAGTCACCTTACCTCATGACCGGAAAGACTTCTTCAAAGAAAAATAAATTGCAAACATCCGGATCGAACACTAGATGGCAGGAGTATGCAAAGCATGTGTATCTACAGCACACATGCCTCCAACAAATATTTCTCCTCATTACATCTCACCTGGGGAGGCGTAGCATTTCCACGCATTCCCAGGTCTACCACTAATAGTACATCTGGGGATGTGCCAAAATCCATAGGGGGATGCGTGGGAACACCCACGCTCCACTCATAGAACTTCTCCCTCCCACATATTAACGCAAGGCAGCAACTTGTGCCGCCTTCTGTTACCCTAGATTTCTCAAGCCACACAGGGCCACGCGAGGTGGCCTTACATGGCTTGATTAATTGCACTTAGGTTTTGTGTCGCCCCTGCGCCCTCTTGCATGGGACAAAGGCAACGCAAAAACCTTGATAAATATGGGCTTTATCATTTAGTCTCCTTTCTAAATGAGCTGTATTCATGCTAGTGGGTGGAGCAATATTAATTGTAATAGTGATAATGTACTAAGTAGAACAAAGAAAGTGTTCGAAGTGTAAATCAGAAGATGAACATGTTGGGTTAAGAAACAACTTGTGAAAAATGCATGGACTGAATAAGAGTAGCATTGCAACGTGTAAATAATGCATCTGAGGGTTTCTGCTCTGAGAACTGCAGCTCTACAAAAGTCCACAGAGAATGTGGTTTGACACTCGACTGATTCACTGAAGAATAACACCATGAAGAAATGGTCTGAAGCACTGAGTAACATAGAAGAGAAATCTCATGGACCACTTTCTTTTCTCAAGAGCCACATCCTTGTGTATGACATGTAGACAATTACAAATAAATCGTTTTTAAGACATTAATATTAATTGTTAAGGTACCAATATGGATATAAGCTGGGGCACCAATTTGTGAACCATGACAATCCATGCACAAGATGGGGCGTTGTGTATCAATGTGTTTCTTAAAGTTCTACATAATACAGGAATTGTTCAATGCTATCATTGTCACTGTGTGTGCATTTAAAATGTTTAAGTGGGTGGTGTAAGCGCAGGGCATTGACATGTGTTCCAGCAGGTCCAGCTGGTGGCAGCTCTAACAAAGGAAACAGCAAATTCTGACACCAAAGTGGAACATTCAATAGAAGGGAGTAGATCATACTCAAAGGTGTTGAAAAAATAAAAATGTAAAGTCTTCTTGAAGATAGAGTCGAACCAATCTTCACAAGAGGTTACACAAATCTCCACAAATGCTCTAGACAACAAATTATCATGTTTCTCATTAATACTTGGTATAGGCCTCTCATTGGTCATTTGTACCATGGCTTTTGGATCAGTGTAATTGAATATTTCCCCATATGCACATTTAACATTCAGGTGAAAGTCATTCATACCTAATATGAGTCTGCTGGCTATTATTGGGTCCAGAACAAGAGCAGAAGAAGGGTAAAGAAGGCTCCAGCACTAGGCAGAAGCTTCTACTTTATTTCCACATCATCCTCGCTCTACAATCCCCAACCACTACCACTATCTCTAAAACTGTATACTGATCTAACAGTGCCACAATACTATTCACCACCACCCTTCCATGCACCACCACCTGACATCTATTGTAAGGGACTGTCTGTTTAAGCATGTTGTTCTGATACTTCAATAAAATAATATACAAAAAAAAAAGAAAATACTTAGGCCTGGATCCCCAGCTTTGAGTAATTAGGGGTCCAAGGATTGCAATAGTAATTCAGTGGGGGTCACGGGTTCCATTAAGGATTAATTGGGGGCGGAGGAGGGGGTGCAGAAATTAAAAGGTTAGGAACCACGGATGTACCCCATTTCCTGACAGTGGTGGTCACCCTGAACTATTTAGAACATGAGAATCATCGCTAATTTTGCCTACCCAGGTGTGCCATGCAAGACACATAATTGGAGGGAAGGGAAATCACACACACACACAGTGGTCCATTGCGCTGGGAGAACTCCCTGCACTTTGGGCGGGTATTTTTCAGGCCCATGGGTGACTAGCCAACAGAGCCCATCTGCCTGAGTGAATAATCAAGAGCAGGGGATCTCCCAGATGCCTGGACTGCCAATGATCTAGCCTTAGTGGCCCACCAACGTGACTTGTAGATTGAAATAAATATTCTCTATCCAGCTCCCTCCAACTGAAACAATGTGCTCCCTACACCCATCCCCAATCAATAGCGTATCTGACAACGCTTACGCTTATCTCCCACTGCTCAGAATGGTAACAATGAATCACACCCTCCACAGAGGGTGTTAACTGCTGTTAATTACCCATCTACAATTATTAACATGAACTGAGGGCGAAGGAGAAAAAGGGCAATTAACAGCAGTTTGAGACCAGCAAAATGTGGACTACAAGCCTATTAGTTCCCACCGTTCTAACATCCCCTCACCCCCGGAGAGGCAGAGACACGGGCCATCTGCACCTGGTTGCTCTCTGTTCCTGCTTCACACACGGCCCTGAACTTAGAAAAGCAAGCCTCTTAAAGTCTCAGACCTAGATGCTGATATGCCATAGCCGCCTCTGTGCCAGCCAAACCCGCAGAAGATAAAGACTGCAAGGGTGCCCTCTGCAGAGTCTCAACGAGCAATGCACAGGTTTCCCTAAACTGCTAAGACGACTGATGCGTTAGCTCCTAAACAGACAATAACAGCCAACTGGCTCTTGACTGAACAACTCACCATGGAGATTGAATGTTAGGTGGAAATATGAGGAACAGAAGACAACATTTAGGCGAGAGCTCGTAACTCAGTACGTGCCAAGAGGTGCTTAAACCATGAACAGTGCTGCCACAGCGCGGGACGTGCGCATGCGTGCCCGGGCCATGCCCCGGCCGAGGGCGGGCCCATCTGCGCCCATCAGTGACCAAAAGAGGCTGGGCTGGGCCACGTCCTTAAATTTGGCAGTAAGACCTTTAGAATCACGGTAAGAGACTGAAATTGCATCCTACGACTATATTTGTCTTACTGTGCCCCATTTTTTGGTCCGTGTTGCCCTTCATAATCAAGGGAAAACGTAAGGTTGTGGGTGTTGCCTCAGGCAGTAAAAACAACAAGCATTTGCAATGCAATCGGTCTTGCATTAATTAAGTTTGAGCTATTGGCATTGCTAAATATTGCAACACGAATTGCAACAAAAGTCTATAAATTGTAGGCCAAAAAATGTTTTATTTATTTTTGTAGCAATGGTGGCATGCTGTACTTTAGATTAATATGTTTTAAAGTAAAGTGCGCCATACTGGGATTGCTACAATAGTTAATTATGGATGCGTTAACAACTGATGTGTGCACTGATGACTGGTGGTGTGTGTGCCTGTAGAAATTGTGCACTGATGGCTGGTGGTGTGTGTGCCTGATGGAAGTGTGCACTGCTGGCTGGTGGTGTGTGTGCCTGGTGAAAGCATGCACTGACGGCTGGTGGTGTGTGTGCCTGGAAGAAGCGTGCACTGATGGCTGGTGGTGTGTGTGCCTCGTGAAAGTGTGCACTGATGGCTGGTGGTCTGTGCCTGGTGAAAGTGTGCACTGATGGCTGGTGGTGTGTGTGTGCCTGGTGAAAGCGTGCACTGATGGATGGTGGTGTGTGTATGCCTGGTGAAAGCGTGCACTGATGTCTGGTGGTGTGTGCCTGGTGGAAGCGTGCACTGACGGCTGCTAGTTTTTGTGCCCGGTGAAAGCGTGCACTGACGGCTGGCGGTGTTTGTGCCCGATGAAAGCGTGCGCTGACAACTGATCGTGTCTGTGTCTGGTGTAAGTGTGCACTGACGGTGTGGTTGTGTGTGTGGTTGTCTGTGTGTGTGGTTGTGTATGTGGTTGTGTGTGTGGTTGTATGTGTGGTTGTGGTTGTATGTGTGTGTGGTTGTGGTTGTGTGTGTGTGTGTGGTTATGTGTGTGGTTGTGTGGCTGTGTGTGTGCTTGTGTGTGTGCTTGTGGTGTGTGTGTGGTTGTGTGTGTGCTTGTGTGTGTCTGGTTGTGTGGTTGTGTGTGTGGTTGGGTGTGGTTGTGTGTATGTGTGGTTGGGTGTTGTTTGTGTGGTTGTGTGTGGTTGTGTGTCTGGTTGTGTGTGGTTGGGTGTGTGGTTGTGTGGTTGTGTGTGTAGTTGGCTGTGTGGTTGTGTGTGGTCGTGTGTGTGGTTGTGGTCGTGTGTGTGGTTGTGTGTGTGGTTGTGGTTGTGTGTGTGGTTGTGGTTGTGTGTGGTTGTGCTTGTGTGTTGTTGTGTGTGTGGTTGTGTGTGTGGTTGTGTGTGTGTGTGTGTTTGGTTGTGTGTGTGTGGTTGTGTGTGTGTGTGTGTGTGTGGTTGTGTGTGTGTGGTTGTGTGTGTGGTTGTGTGTGTGGTTTGTGTGTGGGTGTGGTTGTGTGTGCGTGTGTGTGTGGTTGTGTGCGGTTGTGTGTGCGGTTGTGTGTGTGGTTGTGTGCGGTTGTGGGTGTGGTTGTGTGTATGTATGTGTGTGTGGTTGTGTGTGTGTGGTTGTGTGTGTGGTAGTGTGTGGTTGTGTGGTTGGGTGTGGTTGTGTGTATGTGTGGTTGGGTATGTGGTTGTGTGTGGTGTTTGTGTGTGTGGTTGGGTATGTGGTTGTGTGTGGTGTTTGTGTGTGGTTGGGTGTGTTTGTGTGTGGTTGGGTGCGTGGTTGGGTGTGGTTGTGTGTGGTTGTGTATGTGTGGTTGTGTGTGCGGTTGTGTGCGGTTCTGTGTGTCTGTGTGTGAGTGTATGTGTGTGTGGTTGTGTGTGTGGTTGTGTGGTTGTGTGGGGTTGTGTGTATGTGTTGTGTGTGGTTGTGTGTGTGGTTGTGTGTGGTTGTGTGTGTGTGTGTGGTTGTGTGTGTGGTTTTGCTTGTGTGTGTGGTTGTGTGTGTGTTTGTGCTTGTGTGTGTGGTTGTGTGTTTGGTTGTGTGTGTAGTTGTGTGTGTGTGGTTGTGTGTGTGGTAGTGTGTGTGGTTGTGTGTGTGGTTGTGTGTGTGGTTGTGTGTGCGGTTGTGTGTGTGGTTGTGGTTGTGTGTGGTTGTGTGTGTGTGGTTGTGTGTGTTCGGTTGTGTGTGTGTGGGAGTGTGTGTGGTTGTGTGTGTGGTTGTGGTTGTGTGTGGTTGTGTGGGTGTGGTTGTGTGGGTGTGGTTGTGTGGTTGTGTGTGATGTTGTGTGGTTGTGCTTGTGTGTGTGGTTGTGTGTGTGGCTTTGTGTGTGTGGTTGTGGGTGGTTGTGTGTGCGGTTGTGTGTGGTTGTGTGTGTGGTTGTGTGTGTGTGTGTGGTTGTGTGTGTTGTGTTTGTGGTTGTGTGGTTGTGTGTGTGGTTGTGTGTGTGCCTTTGTGTGTGGTTGTGTGTGGTTGTGTATGTGTGTGTGGTTGTGTGTGTGGTTGTGTGTATGTGTGGTTGAGTGTGGTTGTGTGTGTGGTTGTGTGTGTGTGGTTGTGTGAGTTTGTGTATGTTTGGTTGGGTGTGTTTGTGTGTGTGGTTGGATGTGGTTGTGTGTTGTTGTGTGTGTGGTTGTGGTTGTGTGTGTGGTTGTGTTCCCTCCTTCAGCAGTGTTTAAAATTCCCTGTCTATGCCCGTGCTGGGAGGCAGAGGGCATCTAAATACCGTGCACAGGGTCTTTATAAACTGTAGTGTGTGCCTTCCAGAGTACGCGGAAGGAAGCCTTCCCAAATATGTGGGAAAGGGTTTTTATGTGGTCATATAGGCACCGGTAGTCAGAGGCTCTACAATGTTTGCGGGGTGGCCTATGTAGCTATAAAAGTAGCTATAAAGAGTGCAGCAGCACTTTGTGCTCTTTTGGCAGTGTGGACCCTGTTCCTACAGGAAGTGGAGGGCTGTTTTACATAATTAACAAGCATTTTATATATGTGTCAAGTGACAGCAGTATCCTGGCAGGTGAATGTGTTCAAAAGTATCTCATATATTGGTCCATCGGCTATGTAAATGATTTAGGTTTTCAGCATTTAGAAACGCCATAGCGACTATCTGAGTTATAAAAACAAGTTGTAGCTATTATAATTTACGGTTATATTTATGCTTGTTCAACAGAATTCTGTTGCAGTGGTAGTATACAGTTTAAAACTTCTGAACTAAAAGGTCTTCCATGTCAGACAAGTTGTCACAGAGTAGCAAAACACGAAATTAATACTTCTTACGAAGGAAATCTGTAAATAATGAAGTAAGCTAGTCACACGAGTGCTTTAATTCATCCTTTAGGTAACGATAGAGAAAATAATTAGAAGTGTAGAACAAAGGTTTACTAACATTCGAGGAGGGTCAGTGAGTTGATAAAGACACCTAACCGCAAAAAGCATTAGGTGTCCAGACCCAAGAATTTAAATGTGAGCTGGCAGGTGTGGTAGCGGGAACTCTGTCTACTTGGGTAGGTACGAGTTTTTCATGGGATACATGAATGTGATATTGTTAAAATCACGTGTCTCCTTTAAAAAAAATGTTAGGGTGTTTCTGCATAGTACACACTGGAACTCGGCCTAACATATGGAAGCTGCCATGTCTAACACAGTTTTGTTCGTTCTGTTTTGGGTGACCAAAACATTTTCATATCACAATCTCACTGGCATTTTCACAAACATAAGTTAAATAGTTTCAGTTAAAAAAGAAAAGGTGAATAAAAAATGCAATAGGTCTCGCCTTTGATCCCCGCAGGGCTAATTCCCCTGCTGTGCTGGGGGGAGAGGGGGCACGCGCAGCGCCGCAGTGCTCATGATGAGCTCGGCTCGTCATGCAGCATGGTGGCGCTGTGCTCATGACGAGCTGAGCTCGTCACAACCACGCCCGTTCCAATGGAACGCCCAGCACAGCAGGGGAATTATCCCTGCGTGGGCGCGGCACAACGTTCATGACGAGCTGAGCTCGTCATGAGCACAGAACGACTGTGCCTCATGACGAGCTGAGCTCGTCATGAGCACGGAACGGGTTAATTTGCCCTTACCTCTTGCATTTTAGTTTGGGTGAAAGTGCCGGCAGAGACTGGTGAGTCAACAACAATGACTCATTAACATGCAATTGGTCTTTTAAAGACCTGTGAAGTGCTCGGGTGCGGCTGTGTGTGTGGCCAGGAAGCTGCCACAGGGGTGGGGCGGGGGAAGGGGGGAGTGTTGCAATGGGTGTTGCGCGTGCCTGCCAGTGACCAACAGAGGAAGCATTTAGCTCTGGAGGAGAATGAGAGGCAATTTACTGCCAGAGAAACACTTCAAAGAGAAAAGCAACGCGCGCTCCAGATTATGGAGAATGCAGAAAGGAAGCATGCATAAATCACTCCACCGTTAACAAAAACTTCCAGCAAAGACACCGTGTGTGAAGCGGGTTGTGCGGCCTGTGTTTATTTTAAGAGACCATATATTATAGCTACTGGACACTAATGAGGGAGAGGAAGAGAGAGACAAGCGCTCAATATTCCTGGTGCGTGAATGTAATTGTCTGCAAGTAGTCCCTAAACAAATCTAACAAAGCCAGACAGCGGAATAAAACAGTAGTTGGTCAGTGCTGCTTCCGATAAAAATGGAAGTGATGCATCTGAGCAACAGCCAACAGAAACAAAGATAACAGCAGCAATGCCAGACTTAGACAAATCACAAGGGGCAGGAGAAATTCCACAGGCTTTGAGCCAACATTCCGATTACTGTAGGTCTCGCACAGCGCAAGCGCTGCTAAGCCGAGACCTAAAAATGCAAGAATGAGTGCACCTATCACGAATTACCTAAATACCGCAATGGACTAATTGACAGTGAGATCGTTAATGTCGACAAGCGTTTTGCGGCCACAAAGAATGCACTTACTACCGTGGTTGATGATATTATATTGGATGCAAATGTATTGGAGACAGTTTCAAATCATAATAAATCCCAACACAACCCCAACACAAGAGTATAACAGCCAATAAATTGAAGTGCAGCCGCTAAATATTAAAATAAGAAATAAGGGACATTCCATCCCCCACACTCATTACTAAGTATCATTTTCTTGAGGGCTTTGCGGTTGCGTTTATAGCCCCATAAGAACCTAGAGGTAGTCCTTTCTAAGTTTTTAAAGCCGAGAGAGTGAAATTCCAGCGGTATAGTACGGTACATATACAGCACTTTTGGTAAGATCAGCATTTTTAAGATGTTGAGTCTACCATACAATGATAGGTGTAAATGATCTAAACGCTGTAACATATTATTAATTTGTATTATCACGGGATTTATGTTAAGTTCCGGTATTTTCTCTATGGGCAAAGAATTCTTAATTCCCAAATATATGACCTCTGAGGTAGTGGAAATATTCGGAGGTGGCTTATCCCCCGAACAAAGGATCTGTGTTTTCTCCAGATTAAGTTTATAACCGGAGAATGATCCAAATTGTTTAGGAAGATCATTGATTGCTGGAAGAGCTGTCTGGACATCAGTGGTGGTTATCACAACATCATCAGCATAAGCCAATGCGCGGTAATTAGTATTAGCTAAAAAAATAGGTCTGATCTTTTGTTCCAAAATAAAGCGATTAATTAAAGGGTCAATATAAAGTGCAAAAAGTAAAGGCGAACAGGGACATCCTTGACGGGTGCCCCCCGTGATTAAAAAAAAAGGGGAAACTTGACCATTAATTCGGATACAGGCTTTTGGAGCAGTATACATAGTTTTAAGTGCCTTAAGAAAACCTGGACCTAGTCCTTTCCTGGCTAACACTTCCCACAGATAGCCCCAGGCAACCCGGTCAAAGGCTTTTTCAGCGTCTAAAAATACAAGTCCAACATTAGACCAAGTTGCCTGGGACCAATCCAGAAACGTGATCACCTGTCGAATATGATCTGCAGTGTCCCGGGCAGGAATGAAACCGTGTTGATATTTAGAAACTAGCGGAGAAATAATATTAGATAATCGTGAGGCAAGAATTTTGGAGAACATTTTACTGTCAACATTTATAAGTGAAATGGGATGAAAGGATGACGGTAACAGAGAGGGTTTGCCCTTTTTAAGAAATACAGTTATTATAGAATCTTGCCATGATTGAGGGGCACTACCTTGTTGGGCTCTTAAACATAAATCAACCAGTTCTAGTCTTAAAATACCACGAAAGCACTTGAAAAATTCCAAGGGAATAGCGTCAGGGCCTGCAGCTTTTCCAGAAGCTAAGGACAGCAGTGACAGTTCAATCTCCTCCCAAGTGATTGGCAGATCCAGTTTCTCACTCTCCTGTGTAGATAAAATATCATTCAGAGCAAATTCGGTGAATTTAGTAATCTGATCTGAACAATCTCCTACCACAACCTCAGTATATAGTTCAGAATAAAAATCACAGAACACTTTAAGTATGTCAGCAGTTTTGTTACAGTGTTATTAATTTTATCGATGCTAGCAAACATCGCTTTCTGCCTTGCCCTCTTGGCCAAGTGTTTTCCTGAGTTTTCTCCCACTTCGTAAAGCTCCGTTCGAAAAGCAGCAGTTTGCTGAGCAAACTTCGAAGCAAATCCTTGATGAATCTTAACCTTAAGAGCCAGTAGATCCCTAGCAATAGTGTCTGTAGCTAGTCCCTTGTTACAAGCCTGCATAAGCCGAATCTCCAGCAGTCTTAAATTATTCATTTCTGCTTCCCCTTTCTTTCAAGTCTCCCTCTGTTTTCTTATTGAATAGCTCAAAGTTTCTCCTCGAACCCCGCACTTAAATGTATCCCAGACTACCTCTGGAGTAGCGGAACCCTTGTTATTAGAGAAAAACTCAGGAATCCAAGTATTCATATACTCAACGTAGGATAAGTCAAACAGGAGCTTACGATCAAAAGACCACGGCCGGGGAGTAAGTGAAGTGTTTAAGTCAAAACTAAGAGTGATGGGGTTATGATCCGATATAATTTTTGGTAACACCCTATATTCCATTTGAGGAAGTTCATTATGTAGAATCCTAGCAACAAAGAAGTAATCAAACCTAAAGTGTCTTTGATGGGGAGCAGAGAAAAAAGTACTGCCAAAAATTCCCCCCCTTTTTTTATACCCCAAGTCTACCAATCTATATTCATGAATAATCCCCTTAACTGCTTTAAATACATTCTTTTTTCTCCCTGCATATGGAGTATTTCCACAAATATCGAATGTCTCATCCAAGTGCAAATTAAAATCCCCACATAATATTAACCGAGGTGACCATAAAGCTATTCCAAACTTAATTGATGTAGTACTATGGGGTCATCGACAGTAGGGGCGTAAACCGAACAAATTGTAATAATCGATCCCCCAAGTTTGAGTTCAGCAATGACCCATCGTCCCAATGGATCCTCCTTAATTCTTTTAACTTCACCTAGTCCAAACCTCTTTAAAATGGCCACCCCTCTTATTGTAGAACTTTGACGAGAGCACCCCACAACCTCCATTCCAAGATCCTTAAGCCATCCTCTATTTGCCCAAGAGACATGGGTCTCCTGTATACAGATTAAATCTGTCCGCATAGTTTTTAACATCTGAGCCATTGTACCCCTTTTTCTTTTATCGTTTAAACCACAAACATTAATGGAGCAGATTGTCAATTTAACCATTTTCTTGTTTTAGTACAGTTCAGCAGTTCAACTTACAATAAGACAAAGTTCCAAAAATTGGCACCAGCCACCCAAAAATCCTAGACTTAAGAACTAAGCATCCTTCAGCTGTACTTCCTTGCACCCCCAAAAATACCCTCTCCCACCCACTCCCCCCCCCAGCGCACCCCCCCCACCCACCCTCTTCCCAACACCCCCCCATCGGAAGCTTAAGGGCAAATGCCCTCATTGATGGAAAGTGAGTAAGAACTATGTAACTCTGCCCGGGCCGTCCAGACCCAGATAGTAACTAAACCCCAGCAAAAGTAAAAAGAAAAAAAAAGAAAAAAAAAAAAGAAAGAAGGAAAAAGGGGGAAACCACTAAGAGCATAGAAAAAGTATATGATCCTGATCCTGTCTCAGCTACATTGCATCTAAGAATTGCTGTGCTTTAACCTCGGATACAAAAACATAGTTTTCCCCTTATGCACAACTTTAAGTTTTGTAGGGTTTAGAAAAAGGCTTGCCCCCCCCTTAGACTGAATTGGTGCCATTAGCTGTTTAAACCTCCAGCGTTGCTGCACTGTTACCGGGCAAAAATCGGGTCGTACAAAAAACTCATGCCCCAAGCCCTTTCTAGTCTTTGAGGGTCTAGCCAAGTCATACAAAGTCTCGCGAAGCAAGTAATTCTGTAAGCATATGAGGATAGCTCTTGAATTCTTATTCCCCCCCCCCCCCTTGATCACGTTTTTGATTGAAGGGAAAGCGGTGAGCTCTTATAATTTCTTTATCCCAGTCCCATCCTTTGAGATCTGGAAAAGCATCCGAAAACATCTCCACAACAAAACGACGGATATCTCTCCCTTCCGATTGTTCAGCTACCCCCAATATACGTAGGTTATTGCGCCGTGCACGATTTTCCAGAAAGGTCAGCTTCCAATCAATGTCTTGTCTAGTACTCTCCAAGTCCTTAATTGACGTTTTTTGTGTAGAGAGTTCGTCTTCCACAACAGAAATCCGGGCTTCAGTCTCTTGTACTCTCAAGTTGGTTTCATTGCTAGATTTAGCTAGGCGACGGACAACATTCTGCAATTTACGAACAGCTCCTTGAGTCGGAGCCCCTCTGCCTTGGTCTCCTCTCTATGAGCCATGATTAATCTATACATGGAGGTCTGCAACTTGTAGATAGACTTTAGTGTAATCTCCTCATCCCCCTCCAGTAGTTCTGGAAATTCAGCCTGCGTCTCTGATGCCGCTCCAGCCCCTTCCCACTGCGGTTGGTCTACAAAGTCTAAGTTTTCACATATGAGGGGGTTTGGCACCTCTACAGCCCTGCGAACCGTGTTAGGAGCTCCTTCATTCGCCAGGAAGTTGGAGCCAAGAAGATCTTCCACGGAAGTTTGATCACAATCATCAGCCCAGTCTTTTACAAACAAATGTCCCTCATTGATCGACTCCTCATCGACTTCCCCATCAGATGTTGCCGACACATCGGACATGGAGTAAAATTGACCCCCCCCCGATTCAATAGATTCTACATCGTTTAAAGGCTGATCATTCACCCGTGGCGAGACCCTGACTTCCTCCACTGCTTGACAGAGCCCAGCTAAGTCATCATTGCTGCCTTTTTGAAGAGAGCGAGACCCTCCAACTCCTCCAACTATAGGCGAGTTCAGGTTTGGGGGGGTCTGAACTGAAAGAGATGCGCCATGATTTTTAGAGATAGCACCAGACAGTTCAGTAACAGGTCCTTGCGCACTTCCTTCGATATGACCACCAGGTGTCTGAGTACTATTCTTAGATAAAGCAGCTACATTCTTCTTCCTGAATAAATCAGGTATTACTGGTTCCTTAGTGACCCCATTTTGCTGACGAGCTCGGGTCGCAGGAGTGTCTCTATTAAGCGAGTTAAGCTCTGTCGTTGGCCCTATTGCAGTGTTTTCGACAGCACTGGAAGTAATGTTAGCGGCATTGGCTGAGTTAAATAGCAGCTTTTTTTGTCCCTTTGCCTTTGGGCGCCATAGTTGTCACTTAAATAATAATCCAAAAACAGTGTAGGATAAGTTAGTAACTGGCAAGTAAGTAGCAAGTGAGTAGCTGTAAGTAGCTATATCAGATATCCTTATACTGATACCAATAGTCGGAATAAAGCTGTTATAAATTGCTACTCGACAAAAATTGAGGCTTTAAAAGTTTAAAGTTTTCTTACTGCCTACTTACTGCTTAAAACGCTGTCTAAATATGTATGTAGCAATTTATTGCAGTTTATAGCTTTATCTGGCAGCACCGATAAACCATCAAGCAGAGCTGTAACAGTGAAGTACTTAAGTTTTTGTAGTAAAGTATCCCCGGCGTACACTTAATGCAGCTGCTACAACTTCAAAGAACTCTCCGCACTCCTCGATATAGCGTAGCAAACTCCAGCAGACCAACGCCTTTGCATTCCTCCAGTCGCCGTTTTTCACCACCGCCTCTCCCTCGAAGTGGGGCTCTCCACGGCTTTTCACTCTTGCTGCCGCGGTCCGGCTCCTGCAGCTTACACCGTCTCCGGCCGCCTCTCACCAGCACTATACAGCTCTCCACGGCTCCGCGGCCCCGGACGCGACCCAGCAGACCGCAGCACACACGCCGTCCAGAACACCGCACGAAGCAAACGGAGCTCAGGAAACCCCCAACAGGTGCTGCGGAGGGGCTCAGCTCAAAGCGGCAACAGCATCAGGCAGCAGCAGCGATCCGGTCGGACCTCTCAGAGAGGACGCCACAGTTCCTCACTCGGCTGCAGTTTCAGCCGCCATCTTGCTTCCTCTCATAGTGGGAGATAGAGTAAATATACCCCTTTATCAAACGCCAACGATATTTGAGATGATTATGGGTGAGAAGGTGAAAGGTAGTTTCCTTAAGGTTGTTGAGCCCAGTTACCATAAAAAAACAAAATATAAGACGATGAAGGCAGCTTTTGGAGCCTGGCAAAAAGTACGAAAGCATCTTGGCTTATCCAAATTAAATTTCTATACGCCCCTAGGCTCGTCTGGTCTTTTGCCAGCTATTTTTTGTGATTTAACGACTTATAGGTGGGAGCAGAAAGGATTACGATATTTGGGCGATCTATTTTTTAATGGCCAAATTGTTTCATTTCAGGAACTAGAGAACAACTTTTCTTTGGCAAGAAATGACTTTTTTAAATTCCTTCAGCTCCGAAGTTTCTTACAGAGTTACTTATCTACCACTTCAGCTAGAATGATTAAAATTCCTTTATTAGAACTTTTACAGACAAAAAGCCCGTATAGGTTCTCTTTATTTAAGCCTGATTCAAGAATGTGGGGACGATATGGAACAGTGTCAATCGAAATGGGCTAATAAATTAGGTATCCCTGGTATTGATGTTTTGTTTTCCATCAAGTGTGCTTCAGACTGCTTGATCACAGGGATGATGAAATCTCAGCATTTTATGTGCATACATAACCTTTATTATACTCCAAGTAAGGTTGCTAAGTGGAGTACGACCACTGGAACGAATTGCAGTCGTTGTGGGTTATACGCAGCTGATGACTTGCACATGTTCTTTTCTTGTCCCAAATTAAGGGTGTTTTTTCAACAAATGGAAAGCTTTCTTTCTGTTGTTCTTAAATGTGATATTACGTTAACCATAGAGATGGTGTTATTGGGTATCGAGCATATTTCTTTTAGATCAAAGCCAGTATCTTATTTCTTATTTATATGTATGGCGGTAGCCAGAGCTTGTATTACCGGGGAGTGGATTAATCCAGATCCTCCTTCATTTTTTACTTGCCGTGAAAAACTATTGTTTATGTATAATACCGAGTCTGCTATTTACAAGTTAAAAGGGATTAAAAGAAGAGCTTTGGGGGAGAAAATTTGGCACCCATTCATGACTAGATCTAATCATACTGTTTGAATTTTTTTCAGTTTTGTAAGTCGTATGCATTTAAGTTGGATTCTTTTTTAGTTATGTATTGCTGTATTTCCTTGCAAGAAAACAATAAAATAAAAAAATAAAAACAAGAGTATAACAGCCTTAATACATAATACTAGTGCAGCACCCTGTGTATCAACCATACCATTGGAAATGTCATTTTTAACAGATTTAAGCACATCCACAGCAACTAAAAGTAAACAATTATTGAAGGAAAAAATGAAAGAACCTATCAAGCAATCACAGCTATTGTCTAAGAAACAGAGTGGGGGTCATAGGCTACCTCAAGTAATGACTGCTCCCATAACCTGGATTTACTTTTCAAAAGCTACATGGGAAGATTGATTCAAATGAAAAAAATGTATTGGAAATTGTGAAAATTATGGATGATGTGGCCCAGATTTCGAAATTATTGTAGAATCGTTATTACCAGAGAAACGTTTATCTGACAATAACCCGAGTGAAAAAACGGATAGAATAGTAACAAACAAAATCCAACGAATATCAAAAATGACACTGTATCTGGCTCATTGAGACCCGCAGTATTGTGCGAAGGAAAAAACACCTCTGAGACCATGAGCAAGGAAAAGAGTCACACTGTCTGCACTCGACGTTGACAAAAACAACGAGATCCATAATCAATAACCCGGATAAAACAGAGCACAGATTTCAACCTCGAAGTATTTATCGAAGACCCCTACACTTACCACCTGAGGTTACACCATATACCATTATTCTCAAAGATGTGCCAGAACTAAAGGATGGAGTCAATGAGGATTGGGTAGACCTGAAAAACAAGGTTTTGTGTAGGTTTACTAAACACTGCCACTATAACCCAAATACCCTGGCTCAAAATATTCTTATGGCACGAAGACTGCCCTGGGTGGGGAAATCACTGAAATCTTGTCAAGGGGACTTTGTTGTTGTCTCTTTTCGACACCCAGAAATGGTTGGAATTTTGCTTGAAGAGATATGTAACAGAGGAGGATTGTCATCTAAATATCAGAAACATTTCATTACTGTGGTACCCTTAGGATATTTTTACAAACAAGTAATAGAGGATTTTAGTGGGCCCAGAAATGGTTTATTGATAGCAGATAGGCATAGACCTCTTGCCTTGTTTAGCAGATTTTCACCCCTCAAAAGATGCTGTGATGTGGATTGACTACACCAGGGCGTTGAACAAAATAATCACCCTATAACAAATGAATTACTCCCAACTCCAATTTCAAAGTCTAAGAACTTGATCCTAGTAACATGGACATTATGGGTATTAATAAGAAATTCAATGACAATGTATGGCCTGTATTTTTAGATAACTGCCAAATTTTCTGTATGCAAGAGACCTGGCATACGGAACCTTTCCACGTAGATGGCTTCTCAATAATGACACACAAGCGACTCCCACACAAAATGGAAGGGCAAAGGGAGGTTTAGCAGTTTTACTTTCAGTTACATGCCCGCTGACTCTAAAGAAAGTTTACTCAGGCTGCTAAAACAAAGGATTCATCTCTATTTTGGAAGAGGATAAACCATCCCTATTTTAAAGATAGTTGCGCTGCTAAAATTGAAAGTTTAGTGCAGCTCCAAGTGCGGATTAGTTATTTCGGACAGGTTTTTAATCCAGATGATTAAATTCCCATATTAATAGAAAATAACGACCCCAACAGTACCTTGGAATTAGTAGAAAATAGAAAATGTACAACTATTGACCCTCCAAATTTGGACCCTATTACCCTGGATGAAGTCATATTGGCCCTAGAAAAAAGTGCAAATAGAAAGGCTCCTGGAGTCGATGGGGTTCTAATAGACATTTTTAAACTTGATATGGGTCTTTGGGCCCCATTATTACAAAAAAGTGTTTAATACCATTACAGGGGGCTTGGTACCAAGAACCTGGACTGAAACTATTATTGTCCCTATTTTTAAATAGGAGTGATGTCAAATGCTATAGCCCTATTACCCTCCTAGACACAACCTCAAAATTGTTGGGTAGGATATTGTTGGAGAGGTTGGAATTGTGGGCAAGTAAAAATAAAATTTTCACTGAATCCCAGTACAGCTTCAGGGTAACACTGGTAATCAGGCAATGATGCGTGCTTGCCCCACTTCTTTTTTCCCTGGCGACAAGTAGAGCTGATGAGGGTTTCCAAAAGTTAAATGCTGATGTTCCTAGAGTAGGCAAACGTGCTATACCGACTTCACGCTATGCAGACGACGCAGTTCTTTTATCGAGAACTGCAAATGGGCTTCAGACTCTCATTGAAAAATTTGCATAATTCATGCACGATAAGGATCTAGTACTCAATTTGAAAAAGACATTTACGATGGTGTGTGGGCAAGGAAAAGTAAAAACTAAGACCCACCATGTAAATAGCGTCCCTATTGAAGCAACAAATTATTTTGTATACTTGGGATTAGTATTTACAACAAGGGGACACTGGTGAGCCCAAATTGAACACTGTAAATTAAAATTTGTCAGGATAATTGAGGCAATCTTCAGATTCTTAAAAAAAGGGAAATAAGCCAATTAGGGAAGTCATGACACTATATAAGAGCAAATGTCTTACTGGAACCTGTTATGGTGCAGCACTTTGGGGAGTGGCTAACTGTGCAAATCTTCAAACTCAAGAAAATATCTTTTTTACGTAGATTGTTAGCTGTACTCGATTCCACTCCCATATATAGTGTGCATTAAGAACTGGAAGCTACATATATTAACAATTTTTATAAGCATAATACATACCTGGTATGGGATATGGAGTAAGGAAGGCACAAATTTCACACAGGATGTCATCAAGGATTGTATTGCACTTGACCATGGGAAAAAAATCCCTTGGCCGATATACATTAAAAACCTCTTAAATGAATGCACCACAAACATTTATTTTAATAATCCCTCCCAAATACTTGAGTACGATAAAAAAAGATCTGAAGACTAGTCTGATGGAATCATGGAATTGGTCAAGGGAAGTTGATGCTAACATGAAACCATTGACTAAGGCATACTGCGATAACACCTTTGGGATAGGGATACAAAATTATCTACTACAGGACGCAAATATAAAACATAGATTTTACCTTACAAGATTCCGAATGGGGCCAGCCCAATTTTGTATTGCTTTTCCTAAAATGGGCAAGTGGGACCATAATCTTCCAAAGTGCCCTTGTGATGGAAAATCAGATCAGACAATGTTGCACTTTATTTTACTTTGCGGTTTTTATAGAGATATCAGGAAGAGTCTCTTACGGCCGCTGTTTTTAAAGGAGCGATTGTTCACATATAAAACCGCTTTTGCGTATATTTTTGGCCTAGTAAATCTTACAGTTTGTAATGCAGCGGCGGTCTATATTCAAACGGCAATCAAAATAAGATACAATAATTCTCATCTTGAGGCCCTTGTTTACGAAGAAACAGGGTCACATAATGATAAATGACGTCCCTGTTTGTATTTTGTGTTCTTTTAAACTATATATTCTCGTATATGGCATTTTATGCACATATGCCTTTCCAAATATACTGATGACATTCTTAACCTAACGCACTTTATTTCCTATATTTTTTATATATTTTGACAAGAATAGTGATGTTACTGGAGTTATAGCCCTGCATTGAATTGGTTAATTTGCACATAGCACTTTATGTATATGCTTTTCTGGGGTCTGCTGTTGAAATTCCAATTTTACTGTTATTTTTAAATGCATTTTATGTGATGATGTTTTTTGAAGTTATAGCCCTGCACTGAATCGAACCTGTAGCACTTTTATGTATATTGGTTCCTGGGGCCTGCTGTTGGAATCTTCATTTTATCGTTATTTTAAATGTATTTTATTGTAGATTTTGTGATGTGACGATGTTTATGGAGTGTAGTGGAGAAGCGTGGCTCAATGGTTAGAGTGGCAGACCCTGATGCAGAGGTCTTGCCCGGGACCAGGGTTCAATTCCCGCCTCGGCGGCTCTTGGACTCAATTCCCCCGGACCTGATAATTCTCGCCTCGGTGCCTAGTCTAATCATGGGTCCCACTCTGTGACTCTGGGCAATAGCTTTCTTAATCTCCACAATGGCCCCAGCAGCGCTTGGATGCCTGGCTTCACCATGGGGGTGCCCAGGAGTGGACATTTCACAGGAAAGTCAGGATGGGTTCCACAGTGGTATGAATACAGCGCTACGAGACCTCTGGGTAGAAGTGCGCTATATAAATACAAACACATTTACATTTATGGCTTTCAGAATGCTTTTATGGTTTGCAATTTTTAAACCGAATAAAGCTTGATTGATTTGATTTGACAACATTAACTCATCCATTTACTTACCTCTCCTGCACTGCAGCTGGTAGCGGAAGTAGACTGCAGGCTAGTGTGGGTTTTACTCACACTAGAGGGCATGGAAACGGGACTTGTAGGGAAGTGGCTTGGACTCGTTGGGGTGTAGGATGGGCTTGTAGGGCAGTAGCTTGGACTTGTTGGGCTGTAGGATGGGCTTGTAGGGCAGTAGCTTGGACTCGTTGGGCTGTAGGATGGGCTTGTAGGGCAGTAGCCTGAACTCGCAGAGATGGAGCTTGGTTTTGTAGCAGTGAACAAAGGACTCATAGAGCAGGAGGTAGACGTAGCAGTCAAAGTGCCTGGACGAGTGAGATTGTAGCTTGGAGCGGTGGCGGTATCCTTTGACTTTCTCGCCGTCTCAGATAGAAGCTGTGGTTCATCACCAGGATCAATGTGACATGGTTTCAGGGTTGTGAGGTCATATTCTATTGAACTGCCATCTAAGTAGTGAGGAGAGAAGACTGAAGTGTTGCACTCCACAATGTACCTTCTGAACGGCAGGCGCCTGTGATCCATTTCTTGAAGACCTTCCAGAACATGGCGGTATCCCTCAAAGAATGCAGGTGACTCCACCATGGTGAAGCATGTTTTACAGATGTGTTTATAAAGGTCCTGGGGATCTATTTTCAGGTCAATCCATACACATCCTTCAGCAAGCTCTGCCCTGTTATAACTCACCACAGTGCCAAACAGAATCTCATCGCAGTCATTCGAAATCAAGCATACTAGGGACCCGCCCATGAGCCTTTTGGACGACATGAAAGAGCTGAAGGGAGAGTCAAACCGCGCCATGTAGATAACTCCGGTTGGCATCGTGCCCACTTTTAAAATGCACACATTCCTGTAGAGCCTGAGACCCTTCTTGTTTCTCCCCGTATGAGAGAAGAGAGTCTTGGGACTAAAACAAGAGGCGATCCCATCCCTCAAGGGCTTGATGAAATCCTCACGCAGGAGGCGGAAGTGAAGTTCCAGGTAGCATTGTTCGCTTTGATGCGGGCCACGTTTGGGATTGCGCCGTAAAGTAGAACCTGGTGAGTTCAATATATCTTCTGGCACAGGGAAAACTGAGATGCGGTGGATCTTCTCCGCATTGGCAGGTGACATGAATTTCCCTACAATGTTGTCCTCTGGAAAGGCTGCATCCACCATCAATTTCAGATCCTGAAGCTGCTTCTGAGTAATCCAGGGGACCTGTAGGCCACGGGTCTGTTGTCGCTTCAGCTTCCAGTACAGGAGATCCACTGGAAGGTGAAGGAGGGGCTGGGTTCTCTCATGTGTCGCTGTGACCAGGTGGTGTAACAGAACTACGGTGTTTCCTATCACCTTGCTGCTGACATGTCCTTGGTCCTGAAAGGTGTCAATTTGTGCAATGAAAAGCAGCAAATCTCTGGTCATGAATGTTGAACCGAGCACCTCTGCGAGTATCGGCTGCACGTCCTCCGCTGTTGCCGCATCCTCAAGGGCCACAATGAGTCCCCTAATCAAGGTATAGACTTCTCTGGGACTCAAGTCAGGGTATTGCACCGCTAGGCTGAGCTGAAAGCAGTTTCTCTGCAGAAACAAGAGAACTTCTCTAGGGGAACTGATGCACAAATCATTCAGGTCAACAATGAATCTTGAAACTCCGCTGGGACCTGGTTCATTGATAGAAAGGTGGGGCCTTTTGCTCCAGCCATGATGGTCTTCTGATTTAAAGTCCGGCCACTGCCTTTTCCTTCCTTCTGGTGCCTTGCTGGAGGATCGATTCAGCCTGGTTGGAGGAAGAAAAATAAAATATGTATCAATGACCACCTGGATTTTCCAACAGGACATATACATAACTTCTTACATATACACCTTGCACAGCAATTATACGGCCCTACATTCTCCTTAGCTTACTGAAACCAAACTCTTCATCCTTGAGAAATGGGTCATTTTCTAACACTTAATAGGCATTAAACATTTGGCCTTCAGTGAGGTAGGCAAGCCGTGGATTTAGAGTATTAATCAAGCATTGTACACCTCCTCAGGAGGGTCAGGAGATGGGCTCTCCTAGTCTGACATCTGCATACGTCGATGTACACATCCTTGTTCTACAAACCCCCCAACCGTGTAAGCTTCTTATTGTTCCTCTCACCCTGGACTACTTACTGCAGAGTGTTTTGTATAATATGCCTTAATAGCCTAACTGCCCACCGTGATATACATGTGCATTTTATGACTGGGGGAGTCTAATATTCATTTATTTATTTTAAAATACATCTTTATTGATTTTATGCCTGATTACCAGGCTTCTCGGGTCACACCATCATGCCTGCAACCACACCCCCCCACCACCATGTCCGACACAACGCCACATCTACAACCTAGAGAATACAAAACAGAATTTGGTATTTTGTAGACTTCCTATTGAGAGGTACTGTGATTGCAAGTATGGCCACCACTACCCTTGCATAGGCACCTCCCAGACTCCATATCCCATCGGGTTTAGCCACCTGGTCACATCGGTGATTTCTCTTGCCCGGTATCCACCTACCCTTAGGTTCTTTGAGCTTTTTCACCATGTCCCCTCACAACTCCCCCCCCCTTTCGTCTGAGCGTTCATCCCTCATCCTACTTTCTTCCATTAGCGCCCATTCCTTCAGGTCATTCTGCCAGGATATGTATGCGGCTACCCTGGGAGTCAACCAGTGTATTGCCAACCGGTGCTTGCCCAGCACCAAGCCCAGATAGGCACATCTGTAACTGATGTGTCCGTGTTTTGAGTGCGGTATTAGCCCCAACAGGTAATGAGTGATTGTGTTTTCTATGGATATGTTAGATGTCCTGGTCAGATTCGTCACCACCTCCATACAAAATTCCCAAACAGGGACACATGCCCAAGTCATGTGTAGGAATGTGTCTCTAGGGGCACCTCATCTGGCTGATTACCGGTGACCTCTGCGGGCACATTGTGTGTAACATTCCGGTGTCGGGTATGTGAAATGTATAAAATTAAACTGAACCAGCTTTAAACAAGCATTGCTTGCTATATTCTGCACCAAGGCGCAGCTCCGTTCCCAGCCGCTGTCCTGAAGTGAATCCTCCAGGTCCTCCTCCAGGTCCTTCTCATGGTCCTCTTCAAGGTCCTTCTCCAGCTCCTCCTCCATGTCCTTCTCCAGGTCCTCCTCCAGGTCCTTCTCAAGGTCCTCCTCCAGGTCCTTCTCTAGGTCCTCCTCCAGGTCCTCCTCCAGGTCCTCCTCCAGGTCCTCCTCTAGGTCCTCCTCTAGGTCTTTTTCCAGGTCCTCCACCAGGTCCTTCTCCAGGAGGTCCTTCTCCAGGTCCTCCTCCACGTCCTTCTCCAGGTCCTCCTCCACGTCCTTTTCCAGGTCCTCCTCAAGATCCTTCTCCGGGTTCTCCTCCAGGTCCTCCTCCAGGTCCTTTTCCAGGTCCTTCTCCAGGTCCTTCTCCAGGAGGTCCTTCTTCAGGTCCTTCTCCAGGTCCTTGTCAAGGTCCTTTTCCAGGTCCTCCACCAGGTCCTTCTCCAGGAGGTCCTTCTCCACCAGGTCCTTCTGTATTGTATGTCGATTTATATAGCGCGATTGCTGCCCCACGGGCGTCCAAGCGCTGAGTATATAGACAAAGCTGGGCGGTGCGACAGAAGTTAAAGCTCGTTGGACCTGGCGAACAGAAGGGTCTTCAATTGTTTACGAAAGGAGAGCAGGTTAGGATTGGATCGGAGTTGTAGAGGAAGTGAGTTCCACAGTTTTGAGGCGTTCAGGGAGAACATCCTACCTCCAGTTCTAGCTCTCTTGACTTTAGGCACCACGGCCAGGAAAGCCTCCGTGGAGCGAAGATTTCTGGTTGGGTGATAGCGGGTGACTAGGTTGTCATTTATTGCTGGACCTGTTTTCCAGAAGGCACGATGTGAAATACACAGCGCCTTGAATGCCACTCTCTGCTTCACCGGCAGCCAATGCAAACTTTTTAGTCCGGGTCTGGCTGACTGAGTGCGTGGGATCTGAAGCAGGGTACGGGCTGCGCAGTTCTGTACCACCTGCAACTTTCGTAAGGTCATTTCAGGGGCTCCCACGTAAAGGGCGTTATTAAAATCCAGCCGGGACTGTATCAGGCCTTGTACTGCCACCTGCTTAGCCTCCATAGGCAGGAGGGGTAAGACTTTCCTCAGTGTTCTGAGTAAGCCGAAGCATGTGGCAGATAGCTTAGTGGCCTGGGTGGTGAATGAGAGACTTTTGTCCAGCCATATTCCCAGGCTCTTTACACTTTCCTTGGGGGTAGGGGGGGTGCCCAAGCAGGAAGGCCATAGGGAGATGAATGGTACTGGTGAGACTGGGCCCAGGACCTTCTCCAGGTTCTTGTCCAGGTCCTTTTCCAGGTCCTCCACCAAACCCATGTCTAGGTACTTTTCCAGGTCCTTCTCCAGGTCCTCCTCCAGGTCCTCCTCCAGATCCTCCTTCAGGTCGTTCTCCCAGCGTCACTGCTGTCTATTTTATAGACCTTATAAAGGTGTGATATCAAATGTCTTGTGTGGGTAGTACCCTCTAAAGTCTCCAGACTACATATGGCCTGGGGCCCATCTAGGTGGCACGGCCACACCTCCTTAGCCATCCCGGCCAGCTTAGGAAATTGCAGAAATTGGCCACCTCCTAAAATGTCACTCTAGCCTCTTTTAAAAAGGATGAACTTTTACCCCAGGCACAGGTCATCAAGCATACCCTCTTTAGTCCCACCTCCGCAATGACATACTCTAGTTTATCTGTCCGAAGGGTTGCAAACATTTTAAAAGCAAACCCCCAGAGTATGGGGCCCGCTTCAAGACTTGCTTAACTGCAGTTTCTGGCGCGTTCGCTACTCCCCTCACTATGTACGGAGTCCCTCTAGATTGTGCCACTCCCTTCATTAGACACACCAGCAGTGATCTCTGGTCCATCTGTCCTCCCAGTGCTCTTATCTCCCAGGTTTCTGAGTCTCCACACCACATTGCTGCATTCTGGGGTTGGGCGGCTAAAAATTAAAGCTCCATGTAGGTAAGCCCAGACCTCATTCTTCGCTATCCATTTCAGTACTGCAATCTGAACTCTGCTTCTTTTACCAGCCTACATCAGGGTGGTCAATAAACTATCCAGTTCCCTAAAGGTATCCCCTAGGATCAGGCCTAGAGAGTTCTACAAAGTATAGTAGCTTTGTGGTAGGAACCACCTTTTCTATCACCAATAATGGTAGAGTATTCCAGAAATGGACTGGGTTGAGCACAACCCTTCCCATGTTATGTGTGTTGCTTCTGTTCCGTGTGCGCCACCCTAATCCCCAGATGTCAATAGCTATCTGTCCCATATCTTAGCTGCAGTGCAGGTTGCTCTTCTAGAGCGCGATGCGCCAGCGAGGACAGGGGGAACACTAGGGATTTCTCTTGATTGATCTGCAGGCCAAATACTCTATCGAACTGCTGTATTTCAGTTAGCAAGTGAGGAACCAATGTCTCAGGGCGCATCAGGTACACTAAGGTGTCACCCGCATACATTGACACCACATGATTTACTGTCCCTAGCTGGATTCCCTAGGGCCCCAACGTGTCCTGCAGCTGGGCTGCCAGGGCA
This sequence comes from Lissotriton helveticus, assembly GCF_964261635.1. Taxonomy (NCBI): domain Eukaryota; kingdom Metazoa; phylum Chordata; class Amphibia; order Caudata; family Salamandridae; genus Lissotriton; species Lissotriton helveticus. The sequence goes on from NC_136063.1 coordinate 103,946,656, forward strand.
AACAACAATGGAGACAACAGACACCCCTGCCTCAAACCCCTTTCCAACGCCTAGCTGCAGGAGATTATACCCCCAGATCCCACCATGGCCGTCGGGTCCATGCACAGCAGGCCCACTCAGCTACAGAACCGTGGGTCAATGCCAATCTTCTTCAGCACTGCCATCATAAAAGCCGACTCTAAGGTGTCAAATACCTTTTCAATATCCAAGGCAACCAACACTCCTTATATATCCCTGCCTGCAGTTTTATGTAGTAGATGACACAGCTATCTCAGGTTCATGTGAGTGCTGTGTCCCAAGATAAACCCGTAGTGCTCCTCATGCACCAATGACTCCACCTCTTCACCCAGTCTATTGGTGAGTGCCTTGGCAAGAATTTTGGTGTCTACATTTATCATGAAAAAGGATCTAGAACACCCAGGACCTCTGGTCTTGATCCGGTTTGGGGATCATTATTATTGGGAATTCATGGAAGCACGCAGTCACCTGGTCTCATTGTAGACCTCTAGCAGCCGCCCAACTATTTTCTTTTAAAATCCTTCTTTCAAAAAACCTTTTTACCTTTTATATCAGCACAAAAAATGTGACATTTCCAAGTAGATACTAAAACCTTCTGGTATCTTGGAATGGGAGATTGGAAGTCATGTCATGTGGCTTCAAGGTGCAATTTAAAACCAAGATATAGATTGAAGGACCATAATATGACATGGAGATGATATCATTAAATATTATTGGCAGTTATTTGGTGCTAAAAGATCATCTTAGTACGGAACTACTATGACAGCAATTCATCGATGATAAAAGACACATCTACACAATCTATCACGCTTTGATTATGAAAACTAGTGGGAAGCGTCATATTTTTTCAACTCACTAATTATTTTTCTCTTCACTTTCCTTACATGAGCCCTGAAGAAGCAGTTGTTGAGCCCCGAAACATGTATTGGCTCTGATTGTATAAGAGAATAAAGAACTCTTCATGGGACTTGTACTTTGTTTTAAATGTGATTAAATGTTATCACTGTACATAAATGTTCAATGAGATGTACTGGTATAACAAGTAAAACGTTTTTTGTAAGAGAATTTTAAAAGAAAATTGCTTTTCAATAAAAGAAAATGCCAAAAGAGTAAAGGTGTATAAGGGAATTGATGTGTAGCTAGTTGATAAAGGCTCCCGGTTGATGTGGTATATATGCTTCCTTTCAACATATCTGTTTACTGGGTTACTGATATAGTGGGTAGTAGCCTAGTGCAGGGACGTTCACATAAGTAGCCCATAATATAATCAAACAGCTGCTCAACTAGTCTTCCCCTGAACATAGAATAAAATGTTGCCGGGATCCCATCGGCTCCCGGCGTCTTTCCTCAAGACCGACCTTTTGATGCACCCAATAGCTCCACCGGGTAAAGCTCCTGGTCTAATTGATGTGCCTGTATGTCCCTGATCTGTGTTGTTTACACCTTTTGTATAACTCGCTCAAATACTACTCCAGAGCCTCATTAATAGTCTGTTATTTACTAGTCGTGTTCCATTTGTGAGTACTACGGTAAGGATAGTGGACAAGAGTCTATCCCTTTTCACCAGCCATGCAAACATTTGGCCAGATTTGTCATTCTGCACGTGTAGGATCTGTCTGTAGTCAGTACACCAGAATCTGTTGGGTTCATCCCAGGTCTCGCCAACTTTGCGTTCAGCTTTCAGGAGGTCCGCGGAAGTGTCCGCCCTCTGTATATCTACCAGGCGCACCACTGCTCTTTTCAGGTTGTTGTGTAGTTGCCTATGAATTCCATAGAAAGTTCCTAAGCACCCCCTCTTAAGACCACCTTCAGGGCCTCCCATTCCTTACCTCTGCCCTGTCGATTCCCAATTATTTTCTAGCTCAATGTAGTGCTCTATAATATGCGAGAAAGTGGGGCGAGTGATCTTAGTGGAATCTGCCCAATTATTGTGCCTCCCGGACATATGTTGTCAGTGCCTCGGAGATTAGAAACCAGTCCAGGTGGCTCAAAGTGGTATGCACCACACATCCCTGCAGCTTATATCCTCCATGATCTAAGTTCGTCTGACATGCGTGGCTTCGTACGGTCCTTCGGGGGGTGTTTATCCATTGTCCCATCCAGCATGCAGTTAAAGTACCCCTCCCACCATACAGGGATATTGAGGTAAAGCTTTATTTGATCATCGACTCTGGAGAAATTGCCCTGACATCTGAACTGGCCGCATATTTGTTTACCATTTAACGCTGGTTGGGCCATAACTGGTCTTCCTGATAAGGGCATACAAGCATTAATTTCTTTTAGCTCCAACAAAATGTCCTTTAACAGGGCTCGACAAATCCAATTGACCACTCGTATTTGCGAGGTGAATTTTATGAGGTTGAGCTATTTTTAGGTCCTACTCGCCCTTTCTGGCAAGTAGGAAAACATACTAACTTTTGGCCTCCGTCTTTGAAAACGGAGCAAATGTGACAAGATAACAAGATTTAAAGGCCTTTTTATTGCTCACAAAGCAAATGAGCAATAAAGAGGCCTTTAAATCTTGTTATCTTGTCACATTTGCTCCGCTTTCAGAGACGGAGGTCAAGTAGGTTACTGTTAGGTCGAGGAATTTTTTTTAAAGTACTAGACCTGCAGGACTAGTACCATTTTTCAGATTTGTCGAGCCCTGTTTAAAACTCTGGCCTCCATTCGCAAAGTCTCATTTATAGCTAATGACGCTGCAAATAGCCCAGGTAGTGTTTTATGCATCAGCAGAAGGACGTCCAGCATCGGGGATGGTCCTGACAATTGAGAGTCTACATTTTTCCCAGAGATCCCCAAAGTCCCTTGGTTTCCACCATAGGAACCACTTTGAGTTGTCTTGAAACCTCATAGAAGAGCCCTCCTTGAGTGTCCTACTGATGTTAATCCTTCTATGGTGCCCTTCACTCCTGCCTCTGACTCCTCTCCAAAGCACGCAAAACTCAGCTCTGAGGGCCAAAACAAGCACGGCGAGGAGTAGAGCCTCAGATGGATGACTCCTAAGGACACAATCAGGTCCTGAGACTCTTTCTCACCAGTAGCTAATGCCTCCATAGGACTCTCCTCCAACGCACCCGCTTATCCTGTATTTATATCATCTAGTACAGCAGACTTAAAGTGTTTCCCCACAAAGTCTTTAATTGAAACTGCTAACGAATTTGGCAGATGGATGAGCTTTGTCTGTCCATATCCCTGGAGTTCCCAAGGGCCCTACTGGGGGCAGATCTAGAGAAGGGGAAGGCACACATTCTCCTTTACTAAATTTTACCTCCCTCTTCTTTCCTTCCTTCTTTCCTATTTCTGCGTTTTATTCTACAAAGGAGGCATCCTTTTTGCCAAGATGGAGCCTTAAGATGTTGCTTAAAAGATGCCCCCCCTTTTTTTTAACTGTACTTACACGCACCCTCCTTGCGTCCTCGTTACTGTTATTTCTGATCTTAATGCAGTAGACCTTGCCCCATTCCCTTGCAGGCACTTTGCTGTCTTAATATCGCTGAATACTTTATTCTAGATTGAGATTTCAATCTCCTCCTGGTTCAAGGAGCCCGTTCACTGACACAACATTAATGTACAAAATAGCGATGTAAAAAATATTGAATAAAAAATATAAATAACAAAATTGTCCACCTCTATACTTAAACACGTAAGTAAAAAAATATTGACTCAAAAATATTGATGTAAAAAATATAAATATATAAAATATTGACTTTTATATCAATATAAAATAAAATAATATATATTAAATACATTAAATATAATATTAACAAAATAAAATACATTTAATATACATTTTTATAAAATATAACAAACTTAATTAAAAAAATAAACACACAAACATAATAATTTATACATATATATTTACTTTAAAACAATTAATAAACGATTATTTTTAATTCATGTTAAAACTTTAAAATAATATAAAAAATAAAAATATATATTAATAATTTAAAATATAAAGAAGCAAAAATCTATAATAAATTAAAACATTAAACTATTAGAAAAATATTTAAACTAACATTTCATAATACTATCAGTGCAACAGTAGGGAAAGTGTTGGATAGCAAAGTGGTAAAAATAACTAGTCCCACTCCAGTGAGTGGAAAAGTAGGGTAAATGTCGAATGGCGGAGGAATTAATGTAACTATTCAAACTCCAGTGAGTGCACCAGTAGGGAAAGTGTTGGATAGCGGAGGGGTACAAGTTACTATTCCCTTTCCAGAAAGTGCAACAGTAGGGAAAGTGTTGAATAACAGAGGGGTAAAAATTACTATTCCCAATTCACTATAATGCAACAGTAGGATAAGTGTGAATATCAGAGGGTTAAAAAAAATGCATTCCCCCTCCGATGAGTGTAACAGTAGGGAAAGTGTTGGATAGCGGAGGGGTACAAATTACTATTCCAAATCCAGTGAGTGCAACAATACAGAAAGAGCTGGATAGAGGAGGGCTAAAAATTACTATTCCCACTCAAGTGAGTGCAACAGTAGGGAAAGTATTGGATAGCGGTGGGATAACATTTATTATTCCCACTCCAGCGAATGCAACAGTAGGGAAAGTGTTGGATAGCAGAGGGGCAAAAATGACTATTTCTACTCCAATGAATGCAACAGTAGGATAAGTGATGGATAGCGGAGAGGTACAAACGTTATTCCCACTTCGGTGAGTGCAACAGTAGGGAAAGTGTTGGATAGCGGAGAGGTAAACATTACTATTCCCGCTTCAGTGAGTGAAACAGTAGGGGAAAGTGCTGGATAGCAGAGGGGTAAAAATGACTAATTCCACTCCAGTGAATACAACAGTAGTGTAAATGCTGGATAGCGGAGAGGTAAAAATTACTATTCCCACTCCAGTGAGTGCAACATTAGGGAAAGTGTTGGATAGCTGAGAAACAAAAAAATACAATTCACACTCAAACAATTAAAAAGAAAATCTAATTAAAAAAGTAAAAAATCATAAAAATAAACAATTTTTTTTAAATAAAATATATTATATATATAAAAAGAATACATATTAAAATGTTAATAACATATATATATGGGGAGAGGAGTTGGCCCAACGGCTAGGGAGGTCGACCTCAAATCTGGGGAACCGGGTTCGCATCTCGGCAATAACGCTGAACATCCTGTGATTCTGGGCAAATCACTTAGGGCTAGATGTATGTAACTTCCATTTACTGATTCCTTAATAGCGATTATTACCGAATCGCTATTAAGGAATCGGTAAATGTAATGTAGGTAGGAATCGCTAACGATTTCTTAACATTCCTTAATAACGAATCGGTAATACCGATTCGTTATTAAGGAATACCTAGCCATTTATTCCTATCGGCCAGGAGGCCCATAGGAATGACTGGGAAGACATCCCCTATTAGCAATTCGGTATTAGCGAATCGTTAATAGCGGGAGATGTTTCAAGAGTGCCAGGGTGTCCATAGGACACCCTGTTGCACCCCTGAAATGTGCATGAGTGCACATGTGGCGCACATACATGCCCTAAGGGCATGGATGTGTGCCACATGGCATATAAAAGTAAATAAAAAAGGGCTTTTTGTAAGGTAATCTCTATTTACCACCAACTTGGAGTTGGTGGTAAATAGGTCATTCCATGTGGCTGAGGTGAACTGTTTTTAGTGCTACCTACATTGCATTTAAGGAATCGGTATTACCGATTCCTTAAATGCAAGAGCAATAGGAATCGGTATTAAGGAATCGGTATTTACCGATTGCTTATTTACCGATTCCTTACCTACATCGCACATGGCTAATTACCGGTCGGTAATGCTAAAATGTACCGAATTTCGGCGTTACCGACCGGTATTTAGCCACCTGCATCTAGCTCTTAATCTCCCTGTGCCTAACAAAAAGGAATGCCCTTATGTAATGCAACTGGTGCTATGTAAAGCGGTCTGATACGCGATACCTTCAGGACAAGTTCGCGCTATACAAAACTCTGTAAAATAAAAATAAAATAACCTATAAATATTATATAAAATAAAATAATAAACACTTTTATAAAAAATAATTCTTTTTAACTAGAAAACATTTACAAACAAAAAAATTTATCATGATATAAATTTATTTATTTTATTTCCTACCCTATAACACCACATCAATAACAAAACACTTCTAAATTGTTAATAACATTTATTTCCATAATTAACATAATAATAATCAATAAAAAATATATAATTCATTTAAAAAATGAATCAACATTAATTGACTACACACACTTTAACACTACATTATCCTCAACACACACCTAAATTAAACTATAAAATAATAAAACACAATTAAAACGTATTTTTAAATTTAAAACTATTACTATGAATAACTAATAATTAAATAATTAAAATATATTTAATACCCACCCTTTATCCCTTTAAAAGTAAAAACAACATACACAAAAATAAACTACTACACAAAATACATTTCAAATAATTGACATTAATTAACAACTACATGTTAATTAAACACAAATGACTTTCCACTCTTTACTCCTATAAACACCACAACACACACCTGAATAAATTACACCTTTACCATAATTAATTACCAATTAATGAATTACAATTAACAAACAATTATGAATTCATCAATTAAAAATAAATTACTTTCCATCCTTCGCCCTTTACACCTATAAACACCACAACACACACCTTAAAATTAATCACACAATTACCATAATTAGTTAGCAATCAATGAATTAAAATTAATTAACAAGCAATTAATAATGTATAAATTAAAAATACATTACTTCCCACCCTTTACACCTACAAACACCACAACACACACCTAACATTAATTACATAATTACCATAATTAATTACCAATTTCTTAATTCAAATTAATTAGCAACCAATTACTTTACACATTTAACACTCTACCATCTCAATTAAACAAATATTTATAAATAAAAAATAATCAACACATTTAATATAATTAAATTACTTGACACCCTATTCCCCTATAAACCCACAACCCCCAGTGAACTAAAAACGCAAAATTCAAATTAATTTTTTTAATAACTACTAAAAATGTAACACATATATTAAAAATACAAACAATTCTTATACAAAAAAACATACATCACATACATATAAAATATGTACGAAAATACATAACATTAATAAAAAAAACAATATTTTTAGCAACGATAATTTTGCAAATAATATTAAACACTTCGATATTTTTAAAAACGATATTCCTAAACTTAAGTTGATATTATTGACCACGATATTCTTGCTGTCGATATTTCTGAACCACGATATTAATGACTTGATATTTGTGCAACTAAATATATTTTACTCAATATTCTGTCTCAGCACCCAAGGAGCCGCTGCCCGGCCACCTCTGGGCAGGAACTGAAGTTTTGAGTTCTACTGCGTGGAACTAGAGTCACTCACCCCAAAGTATCAACCACACCCTCTTGAACACTTGCGGGCCCTTGTGAAGTTTTCCTCCTGTTAGGGGCTATTAAGGCCAAAATACAAGTATGGTTGTCTGCTGCCTGCCACACATGGTCCCAACTTGTGAAGTTGTGGTACCCCTCTATTGCCGCCACACCTCCTCTACGTGCCCACCAAGTACAGGGGAGAGCACACGCGAGAAGGCAGAACTATAATAGTACTGAAAATAATGATGGTTTTGTGATTCAGGGCACAGGAGGGAGGACAGCCAGTGTTTTAACTCCAATGCAGCCCTCCTTTTATCGCTTTGGGGTTCTTTGGAGCATATCCTTCCTCTCCGGCAGAACCCAGAGCGTCCACCTCCCCCCTTTACACTCCAAAGCCACGAAGGGCATCTGCGGCGTACCCCAGGGCTCATCCCTCAACCCGACATTGTTCAACATCTACATGGCACCGTTCGCCCACGTCGCCTGACTGCATAACCCCAACATCATCTCCTATGCCGACGACACCCAGCTGATCCTATCCCTATCCAAGGACCCCCTCACCTGCAGGTCGGTCAGCAGCAACCACACCCATAGCTACAGATTCAATCACTGCTGGACCCAGAGCCTCTGCCGGACGAGCTGCTACCTGAGCTGCAAAAGTCGCAGGGGACCTTCTGGAAAGGGGGTTTGGAGGGCAGCCAAGCCCAGGGAGGTCTGCCCCATGGGCAGTTTGGGATGGGGAGTGGCGGCCTCACCGGCCATTTTGTGGAATTGGGCTGCTTGGGGTATAGCCCAAAAGCAGCCCAATGGGTTGTGTAGCCCAAAGGCTATTTAGGGCCCCAGCTCCTTTCCCCAGCTACCATTTTAGGTTCTGGTGACCTGGTGGCTGGGCGTACAGTGAGGGAAAGTTTTTGTTAGGCAGGAAAAGTTTTTGTGCTAGATAGCGTTTGTGATTAGTGAGAGGTAGGCACATTTTGTCCGTTAATAGTGCAAGATGGCGAGTGAAGACTACAGGGTTCTGGAAGCGGTCTGGCTCTTAGTGAGGCGGGCCGCCTGGACCTGCTGATGCCAGAGGCCTTGGGCAGAGTGTGACCGGCGAGGCGTGCAGCAGCGGGGGTCGCAGCCGCGGTGGTGGCATGTTCCACACCGAAGAAAGGCAAGGGAAAGGTAAGCAACACGGGCTGCAAGCGCGCTGCGTGTGCGGCCCCAGAAAGAGCTGGCAAACCGCGGCCTAGTGGAAGCGCAGAGGCCGCAGCAAGTGGGGAGGGTAGCGGGACCCACCATAGAAGCACGTCTCGTGCTTCGCCTAGCGGGTCCCCCGGGAGAGCGGGCTGCTCTTATGCCAGGAGAGTGGCCCGAGGGTTGTGAAGGCGGCGGAGCCTCAGAGTAAAGCGGAGGCTCCATGATGAAAACAGGAGGGTGGGGCCCGGCAAAAGAGCGGGCCTCAGGGCTCTCCGGCCGGGCCCGCACAAACCCAGTTAGTGGGACGCGGGTAGCCCAGAGGGACAGGAGAGGACAGAGGGGGGGGTGCTAAAGGTGGGCCGGGGTGCATGGATCGACTGGAACATTCCCTTAAGTAGGGAAGGTTTGGAGGCCGAGGGGTCCCCTGCAAAATGGGGTGAATTGGGGATCTCACCCATGCACATGCAGGGTAGGGGATGGCATGGGAAAGGGGGGGCTGGTGGGGCAGCAGAGGATTGAGGGTTGGAAGGTGCAAGGGACGAGAGTGGGGAAGGGCACTGGGGGAGAGGGAGAGTGAGGGGAGAAAAGTATCCCCGAAGATGGGGGGTGGGGGGGTGGTTGGGGGGGCCAGGGACTAGGTGGGCTTGGATATCTTCACGTCTTGGCACGAGGAGGAGATAAGAGGCCTCTCAGGTAGGGCAAATTGATGCCTACATGGCACAGGGAGGGTCATTGGGTTTAGAGGCCAGATGGATGCAGGTGGAGGGGACTCGGGAGGAAAGGGCTTAGAGTGGAGTGAGGTTGAAGGAGACGAAGGGATGGGGAGGGGGTGGGGGAGATGGAGGGAGGCTGAACAAAGGAAAATATGTTTTGGATGTTGGGGTTGGCATCAACGGAGCAGGTAAAGGGGACGGGGAAGACACGAAGGCCAAAGAGTTGGCCGACGCAGCAAGTGGGACGGGAGATACGGTGGTTAAGCCAGAAAGCAAGGAATTGAATATTAAGAAGGTGCCGTGCATGGGGGTAACAAAACCTTTAGGGGCGCATCTGATGTTGACCACTAAAGAGCGCATATGGAAAGGCGAATATGTGGAGCTGCTTACATTTCTACACAGGGAAGTGAGCGCAAAAGAAGGTTCAAAAGAGGACGAGCTGGCCAAGCGGCCGAGAGTGCCCCTTGCCATTGAGAACTGGACGGCTGCTTTTCTAATACATACCAGTGAGTACTGTGAGAAATACCCGATGAGGAGTTTAGGGCCCGTATGGCATGGGACACGGAAGCGAAGTGGGGGGAGTTAAACACAGACCTCTGGCAGTACACAATGGGATCAGCCTGAGCAGGAAAGACAATTTTTACGGGCAGCGGGCTCCCGCTCATTTATCGGCCCTTTCCGGGGCGACCCACTTGGGGAAGGGTGGGGGCACAGGGAGGGGACAGTCGGGATCTGGGGGACCTGTTGGGATTTCAATAAAGGAATGTGCACACAGGAATATTGCAGATTTCGGCATGACTGCTCAAAATGGGGAGGCAGACACGCCTTGGTCAACTGCTTTGGGGGGGCGGGTCAGTAGTCGGGGGTCACCAGTGGCACCAAGGGGGGTTTCACTCTGGGGGGCAACAGCAGCAACCTAACGGGGGGTCAATGGGGCTAGGGGGACTGGGCCAAAAGGCTCGTACACCGGTTCCGGTGGACATGCCGGGGGCAGCCTTACGGGGTTATGACCAGATGGCTGCAAAGACACTATGGGATGGTTTTACTAACCGTTTTAGGTTAGGGTACAGGGGCCCAAGGATTAGACGCTGGGCGGACAATTTGCAGTCAGCTTGAGAGCACCCAGAGGTGGTGCAAAATAAACTGGACAAGGAAGTTTGTGAATGCCGCATGGCGAGCCCATTTGATCTTGGCCCGAAGGTAAATCGGTGAATGATTTTATTGATGACACTGAGGCTACTATGTCTTATTCATCGGTTGACGTGGCCATATCACTGGTAGTGACCGTGGGCGCAACAGCGGAAATGGCAAAATGCGACATAAAGTCTGCTTTCCGGCTGCTTCCAGTCCACCCAGTGATTGGGAGCTCTTGGGTATACATTTCAATGATAAATGATACGTGGACAAAGCACTACCGATGGGCTGCTCTATGTCTTGCGCATTATTTGAATGTTTCAGTGCGTTTTTACAGTGGTTGTGTTCCAGGGGTACGGGGCACGGATTGGTGACGCACTACCTGGATGACTTCTTCTTTGTGGGCACCTCAGACTGCACGGAGTGCCAGACAGCACTGGACAGCTTCAAAGAGATCATGAGGGAACTCGGGGTGCCTCTGGCACTGGAGAAAACATTGGGGCTCAGTACGGCTCTGTCATTTTTCGGGATTGAGCTGGATTCACGGGCAATGGAGGCTCGACTGCCGAGGGACAAATAGCAGCAGATGCTGGGGCTGCTAGAGGCCATGCTGGCAAGGACAAAGTTACAGTGCGTGACATCCAGGTTTTGCTGGGGCATCTTAACTTTGCTTGTAGGGTAGTGAGAGTAAGGAGGACTTTTTGTAGATGACTGGGTAGGGCTTTGTCGGGACAGAGACCGCCACACCACCATGTACGACTGTCAGCAGGAGTGCTGGAGTGTTAGAAATGGGGGTCTCTAGTTGGCAGTGGCTGGCCACAGTCCAAGTAGGGACCCTTCTTCCTAAGTCGCAGTAAGGGGGCTACACCCTTTGATAACCCCTGCTCAACCCTGTGGTAACGTAGCACGAGCAACTAGGCTTATCTCCGAGGCAGTGTGTAAAGCATTTATGATCATACACAGTAACACAGTGAAGCACACTACAAAGGGACACCACACAAATAGTTATAAAAATAAGTATCTTTATATATAGACTTAACACAAGACCAATAATGGTAAAAAGCCACAATACTGAGAAATGGGGATATTCTTGAAAAGCAGGAAAAAGAGTTCAAAGTGTACAAATAGGGGTTCAGTTCAAAGCAGGGGTCTCTGCAACCCTTTTACTTACAAAGTACCTGGATTTAGTAGCAAAACCAACAAAATGTTGCAAAGGAGCTGTAGCGATGATTTTCCTCACGCAAGGCCGGCGATGCGTTGAATCCTGGCCGCAAGGGAGGATGATGCGCCGGTCTGCTGGTGCGTGCGGGACAAAGCGACAAACTTCTTCACGCCAGGCCAGCGATGCGTTGAATCCTTGCCGCAAGGGAGGATGATGTGCTGATCCTGTTGCGTGTACGATCTTGTTGCGATGAAAAAAATGGCACCCGGTGAGGGAGCGACGATCCGGGTGCGATTCGAAGAAAATGGCGGCCGCTCGGCGGCCGCTCTGCGATGTCGTTTATGCGACGATCTCGATGCGATGATCCGGGGTTAGCGAGCCTTCAAAAAGCCCGCAAACGTGCGATGCGATGATCTCCAGGGATAGCGAGCACTTTGTTGCCCACGGGCATGCGATGCGATGATTGTTGGTTTGCGAGCACTCGACGGCAGCAGCGCGTGGATTTTTCTTACGCTCTTCAGCTGCGGCGGCTCGCAAATGGCGTTAGCGACGATTTTCAGCTCTCTCTTCTCTGTAGTAGTACTAGAGGCCCTGGAACTCACAGGGGCCACACCTGCAGAGAGAAATCCTCGCTGGGAGGAATCAGGAGGCTGGTGGGGGAGTCAGATGTGCCTTTGAAGCCAGCAGGAGGCTAGCTCTCTTCTAGCCCTTGGATGATTGCTTAGCAAAATAAAAGTCTCTCAAAAGTCCTTTTCCCTCTTCTTCCAAGTCCAAGGGGAATTACTGCAGGCCAATCCAAGAAACAGCACACAAGCACAAGAACAGTCCTCTCCTGCAGATTCCTTCAGTAACACGGACAAAGGTTCTTCTTGACACCCAGGAGCAATACAAAAATCAGGGGTTTGGGCACAGATATTTATACCCCAAAAGTCTTTGTTCTCAAAAGTCTCTAGTCACTGAACCCGGCCAGACCAGTTCAGTTTACCAGCCTGCATCCCTCCTTTCAGAAAGAGGGGTCTGCCATCAGACGCACAGTAGGAGGTGGAGCCAGCATTCACCTTGCCAGGCACAGCCCCATTCAGGTAAAGGAGCTACCCCTCCCCAGTACTCAATGCAGATTTCTCTATTCAACCCAGGTCTGACTCAGCCTGCCTTGCCCCTCTAAACCCAGACAGTCAATACACATAACAGCAGAGCACACTGGAAGGCTTAGGCAAGAAAATACCTACTTTCTAAAAGTGTTATTTTCAAACACAGAATATTAAAACCAGCTTTGCTAAAAGATGTATTTTATTATTCTGAGCTCAGGCATGCCAAACTTGAACCATGTTCCCTGGGACAGTTAGGACTATAAGATGTAATAGCCAGTCTGCCCATTCTAGCCTATGGAGAACAGATAGACGTGCAGCAGTGAGAAACAAAATGGAGGCAAATTCACTACCAGGGCATGTTACACATATCAAGCCATGTCATGCCTTACACACACAATGCACCTAACATAGGGGTGACTGACAGGATGCTAAGGGAAGATTCAGGGGCTGGGAAGTGTAGGCACTTCACAGTCAAGATGGCAGTTCTAGACTGCACACAGACACTGCAGTGGCAGGTCTGAGGTACAATTTACATGCTGCTTCTGTGGGTGGCGCAAACCAGCACTGCAGGCCCACCAGCAGTATCTGGGTCACCAGCCCTGGGCACACACAGGCCACACTACTAGGGACTAACAGGTAACCAAAATAATCCAATTAGGGATATACCAATTCATAGTCATATTTACACAGGGAGCTTTTGCGCTGTGGCACTGAATGGCAGTGGCACAGCGCCCAGAGCATCTAATACCAGCAAAAACAGATGAGACAACAGCGAAAAATGGAAGGGAGACCCACGCGAATGGTGCCAAGTCTAACAGGGAGGATTTGCAAATGTGGAAGTTTTTCTTCTAGGATTTCAATGGGGTGCCATTAGCACAAGAAGAGAATATGGTATGGGATTTCCAGATTTTCTCGGATGCAGCAGGCAGCCAGGGCTTTGGACTTTACTGGCATGGGAAGTGGTGCGCTGACAAATGGCCTTGTGAGTGGAGAGAAGGGAACAGGAGCAAAGCTTTCCTGGCATTTTTCCCCCTGGTAGTAGCAGTGACACTCTGGGGGGAACAGCTGGCTCACAAGAGAGTGACATTCAGGATTGACAATATGGCAGTAGTGGAAATTGTCAATCGGCAGTCCGCTAGGGACGAAAAGGTACTGAAGCTGCTAAGGGTTTTTGTGTTGGGCTGCTTGCGCTATGACATAGCTTTTCGGGCAGTACACGTGCCAGGTGTGGACAATGACATTACGGATACTTTGTCTCATTTACAGTGGGGGAGATTCCGTGGGTTAGCCAAGGATGCAGACAGGACCCCAACCCCAATTCTGCGGCAGTTGTGGTACGTAGGCAACACCGGATGCTTCAACTGGTAGTAGGTTCCCTGGCACCCTCCACGAGGTCGGCATATAACCTAGCCTGGCAGGAATTTTTTTCTTCAGGGGCACAATGCAGGGCTTCGCCGACGCACAGGAGTGGAGACGTGATACCGTTTATTTTACAGCTGATTGATACAGGGCTATTAGATTGATTATTGCAGATAAACTAGCAGGGATTGACTTTGTGGGAATGCTTCTTAGGGGATTTGCTCCATCGGCGGGGAAATTGGGGTTGCACATGTTAGAGGGTTGGGCCAGGGAACAGGGCGCAACGGGACGGGTCTGATAGTCCTTGTCATGGGGCTTACTGAAGAAAGTATTGGGAGCCATGCCCATGATATGTGAGGAGGATTTTGAGGTGTGTCTTTTTTCACATTGATGGTGTGAATGTTTTTGGAGCTTTCCGGGTTTCGGAAATGCTGGGTCAAACACGTGGGTGGCATCACCTGGGCAGATGTTGTGTCACGGCGGGACCTGGTGTGACCGGGTGTGCCTTTGTCTGAGAAAATCCAAGACTGATCAACGGGTGGGGAAGTGGGTGTCTTTGCAGACGGCAGGCCCCCCTTAACTTGTCCTTTCAGGTGGGAAGCTCGATGGAGGGCCCTCTCCGGGGGTCATGCTGGAGGGGTTTTTAGGCACAAAAATGAGAGCAGGGGACCTTTCTGAAGTTGTGTGCAATCTCCTACCTGGCTTCTGAGTCTTTTTCGCCGACCCATCGAGTCTTTGCACCCAAGGATTTCCACAACGCCTCGCCGGACCCGCTCCGCGGGTCCCGCAGCGCCTTTAACAGCTGAAGCTGCTGCCTGTCTGGGAAGCTTTGACAGAGGAGAGCGGGGCAGGCGACAGCGTCAGCGGGGCTGCGAGCATTCAGGCAGGGACTCCAGTGTCCAGGAGTCCCTGCGCGCCCGATTGAAGACACCTGGGCTGCTCTCCCCGCTGGCCACGCCCCCCGCCGACGGAGTAAAAGCAGACCTTGCCTCCAGCCCACCGGGACCTTTCTGAAGTTGTGTGCAATCTCCTACCTGGCTTCTGAGTCTTTTTCGCCGACCCATCGAGTCTTTGCACCCAAGGATTTCCACAACGCCTCGCCGCAGCGCCTTTAACAGCTGAAGCTGCTGCCTGTCTGGGAAGCTTTGACAGAGGAGCGCGGGGCAGGCGACAGCGTCAGCGGGGCTGCGAGCATTCAGGCAGGGACTCCAGTGTCCAGGAGTCCCTGCGCGCCCGATTGAAGACACCTGGGCTGCTCTCCCCGCTGGCCACGCCCCCCGCCGACGGAGTAAAAGCAGACCTTGCCTCCAGCCCACCGGGACCTTTCTGAAGTTGTGTACAATCTCCTACCTGGCTTCTGAGTCTTTTTCGCCGACCCATCGAGTCTTTGCACCCAAGGATTTCCACAACGCCTCGCCGGACCCGCTCCGCGGGTCCCGCAGCGCCTTTAACAGCTGAAGCTGCTGCCTGTCTGGGAAGCTTTGACAGAGGAGCGCGGGGCAGGCGACAGCGTCAGCGGGGCTGCGAGCATTCAGGCAGGGACTCCAGTGTCCAGGAGTCCCTGCGCGCCCGATTGAAGACACCTGGGCTGCTCTCCCCGCTGGCCACGCCCACCCGCCTATCAGCCTATGAGTCTGCTGCATTCTAGTTTAAAGGTGACTAGTGCTACCGCATCGCGGGAGCGCGCGGGAGCGCCCGGGGCTAAGCCCGGGCAAAGGGCGGGCCCTCTGTGGCCCTCAGAGGCCTGAGGAGACTGGCCTGGGCCACCAACCCTGCCCGATTTGTTTCAGCCCACATACCTACTGGACACAGAAACTGTAAGTCGGCTTATATCTCATTACAGGATAAAGGGTTGTTAGTTGCCATCCATCACTAAGCCATAAGTATATGGGCCTGTTATTATACAGTTAACATTTAACCGGTCGTTGGAGATTAGTACTGGGGATCGCTATGAATTGTCGGGAGACCAGAAGCATGGCCGTTGCAGGAGCAAAAAAGTTAACCGGGACTCTGGACGACTTTATTGTTCGCACCAACGCACTTATTGATGAGGGGATAGTACTAATGGACAGGAGGGTGTCCCAAGACCTAGCCACGGCCAAGAGATCTTCCCTAGGCCTCATTGCCCAGGCACGCACGCCCAACATCGAGTCCCGCCCCAACACTTTTGTCATGGTACATAACACTGGGGATACCGGGGATTTTGATGTCTTAAGCTCACAACAGGACTTGGAAGTTACCCCTAATCTTAATCTTCTGACAGAGTGTGGCTTAGACAGAAATGAGTCAGACAATTCACCCTTGGCAAGTGCCATGAATCAAAGAGGTTTGATAGAAGGGGCCATCCCTAAACAAAAGGCCAACAAACCAACCACTCTTAAAGGGAAGAAAGCACAAACTGTCCACAACCGAGACAATATCATCTTAGACCCGGCAACTGTGAATAAAAACTTGGCAGTCTGTGCAAATGACACAGGGGGGGTGCACTCGACAAAACCTGGCTTGCCTCTAAGTCTTCCAGATGACACTATTATCGACAATAGTCTGGAGGAAATTCTGGAACTTAGTGGCGAAGTCATTAATCCAGCCAAACATAGCCAAGATGGGAGCGGGTTAAGCACGGCTAATAATATTAATATTTTTAACATGTTAAAAGCCTTACTCGAACCCATAGAGGTTAGATTACGTTGTCTAGAAACCATTTTGACAAACATTCATAAGGACATAAGTGCCCCAAGCTTTACCTTGAATGCTAAGACACCCCATGTCGCGATTACAGCTAATAAGTCATCTTTGGCTGGCACAAGCGTCACTATGCCTAAAAACAATGTTCCCAGGAACCCTAGTAACAATCCAAACCTGGGAGGTACTAAAGCAAAGACCCCTGATCTAAAACAACCTGAGAATCCAACTAAATCTAAGTCAACTCCCCAAGTTAAACTTAATGATCCCACTCCGCCGACCCCAAATCCAGACCCGGCCCCAAGAGTTAAGTTAGTGGACCGCAGAAACATCCATCTTCCCCCAGATGCCTGCCCCTATGTAGTGATTCTTACTGGAGTTACTGAAATTTCACCATCTGAAGTAGAATCCTACCAGGCCTTGAAAAATAAAGTGTGCCACTGGCTCTCCAAAAACCATCCCCTACCGCCGAATATTTCAAGTAACATTCTAATGGTGGAGAGAACCCCATGGGTAGGAGGGAATAGAAAAAACCTACAAGGGGATTGTGTTGTGGTCACTTTTGAGAACACACAGGTGGTAGAATATATATGTAGAGGATCCTCTAGATATCAAGCAAGCATGGTTACTGCTAGGCCCCTCTCTTATTTCTACCTACCTGGGAATCAAGTAGATAAAAGATGGAGTTGGTTAAGGGGTCCACAAGACCAAAAAGCCAGACAGAGGTTTAATCCCCCATGGGAGGCGCAACCTCATGGCTGGGATGAGGGTGGAGAGGAGGAATGAAACTTGGTTAGGAGAAGAAGAGGCAGACCGCTTCAAGGGGGGTTTGTCGCATGGGCCCCAAAATAGTCACCCACATTATTATCATCAGACTGTAAATGGGTATGATAATTACCACAACTTCCCAACTGTTAACCGCTATGAATGTCTGTCCACGACGGACTGGGTCGACTGACAAACACAGGGCCCACTAGTTAGACAGAGGCCTCATATCTCCCCCACTCTTCTGCAAAAGGAAAATAGTATTTTGGACTTGCGGAAGTCAAATCTAATTCCAACTTATGACAAGGGTCCTGTGGTTGCTGAGGCCAGGGGGGTGCATAACTCTCAAAAAACAATTTGTAAAATTCTTACTTGGAATGTGGTGGGATTAACCGCTAAGGCTTTAGATCCTATCTGGCAGGGGTTTGTTAAACAATATGATATATTGGCTTTCCAAGAAACATGGGATATATCAACCTGTTTCTCACTGGATGGCTTCCACAGTTTCTCCACCCCAGCTGTATCGGGTGTAAGAGGGAGAGCTAAGGGAGGCCTACTCATACTGTTTTCACTTAATCTGGTTGGGGTTTTTAAAAAAATAGAACCTGCTCCTATGAATACGCTAATAATTGAGTGGGCTATTTCGGACCACCAAACCTTTTTATTTATTAACTTTTATAATTCCAGGGAGGGCTCTTTTGTGAATGAGCACCTGATTGCCCTGTCAGATTTTTTGTCAGTCTATAAACATGATTGCACTTCCACCCCAGAGATGGTTATCCTGGGCGATTTTAATATTCACCCCTGTGAGGGGGACTGCTATAATGACATATATGGAGGATCACCGGTTGAGGGGATTCCCCACTTTGAACACACTAAGGAGGGTGAGGGGCTTGAGAGTCTTCTTGCCAACTTAAATTTATTCGAATTGGGGAGTGGCAATAATGAGACCAGAGCGCCCACATTCATTGGGAGAGACGCAAATACCATCATTGACTACATCTTTGTATCCTCTGGGGTGCTAGTAAAAGCACGGGAATACAGGGTGGTGACCGCTACTTTTAGCGATCACAATCCTGTTTTACTGACCGTAGACCTGGATTGTTTCCTGACTGGAAGAGACACAGGGGTGGTTGCCCCAAGAGATCTTTCAACTAGGGAACAGGGTAGGAAGTTAAAATGGGAGAAGATTGTCCCCGAAAACTTCTTCAATACATTAGCGCAGGAAACCGAGGCAAAGATGGCAGTCTGCCTTGATCCTACTTCATCAGGGCCTAATGTTGTGGCTGCTTATGTTGAGATATGCTCAAGGATCTCCAAGAATTTGGAGTCCAGGAACGGCTCACAAGGTATTAAGAAGACATATAAATGGTTTGACAAGGAATGCTCGCTTACACATAGTGCCTTACTGAAAACACTTAAACACAGACCTAAAGATAAGACACTGGTGGCGAGCCTTCGAAAGGAATATAAACTTGCACTTGCTAAGCGTAAGAAACAAATCAAGGAGGAAGCCTGGGACAAATTATTATCCATAGACGTACTGAGAGACAGTAAAGCATTTTGGGCCACTATTAATCAGTCATTTTTCTCCGAAGATGGGAAAACAGACATGGACTGTGTGATCGAAGACGAAAGATGGCTTAACCATTTTAAACAAATCTATGAAACTGAGTTAGGGGCTCCAACTTCCCCAGTCATAGCACCTTCCCGAAACACCACGACCATGAAATTTAATATCTCCGAGGTGGAAAGGGCGATTAAAGATACAAGCAAACATAAGGCTCCTGGACCCGATGGGGTCCCTGCCGATCTTTATTTATTTATTTATTTATTTTGAAAGTTTTATATAGCGCGGACAAGATCTTTGCAGATATCAGAGCGCTTTACACAGATGGGTACATGAGGGAGCATAGTCAGACAGATATATCAATAGATCAAACAGTATAAGTAGGTGGCTACAATCACAGATGGGTACATGAGGGAGCATAGTCAGACAGATATATCAATAGATCAAACAGTATAAGTAGGTGGCTACAATGCCAATCAAGTGGGTAAAAAGATAACAATACAAATAATCACAGGGATCAAACATGTAGTACAGATCGGTGCATATAGTCTTGCCAGAGTTCGAGATAATAGTTCAAGTGTATTTAGCCATGAGGATAGCTTTTACTTCATTTTTAAAGAGTGTAGTGGAAGAGATAAGCCTGGTTTCGGGAGGGAGTGAGTTCCAGATCCTAGGCGCCATTCCTGAGAAGGAGCGCTTATATGTTTTTTCCTTCCGGAATCTTCGAGGTTTCAGCAGAAGATTGTTTGTGCCTCTAGTGTTTCTAGCTCCGCCAGAGATTGTCAGTTTCTGAGCGCTTTACATTCAGTATCCACAATTCTGGTCCAAAATATTAACTAACGTCTTTAATGCAATACCTTCAGCAGGCTTCCCATCCTCCTGGTCCTCCTCCATTATTGTCCCGATTTTTAAGAAGGGGAACAGGGGGGATCCTGCCTGTTACAGGCCAATCTCCTTGTTGGACTCTGCTGTTAAAATCTTGGGCAGAGTCATTCTACAAAGACTTGGGGATTGGCTTGAGGGGAGTGGGGTTCTCTCTGACCTCCAGTATGGTTTTAGAGCACACAGGGGGACCATGGACCAATGTCTAAATCTTCACCTTATTATTAGTAAATACACAGTGGTGAAGGAGGGGCTTTTATATTTAGGTTTCATGGATTTATCCTCCGCTTTTGATTTGGTTAATCGCTCTAAATTATGGCTTATTTTGCGGGATATGGGTCTGGACATTACCTTGGTTAATTTTTTACATGATCTTCATCAGAATCTGTTCGCTTCTGTTAGGGTAACAAGGGAAGGTAGGTGTACTGAGCAATTCAGATCAGGGAAAGGGGTCAGACAAGGCTGTATTCTGGCCCCTCTCCTTTTTACACTTTATATCAACTCCCTGGGTAAATCTCTGAACCTAGCCACCCTGTACGTTCCGCGTATGGGAGGGGCATTCATTCCGGTCCTCCTGTACGCGGACGACGCTGTCCTACTTGCACGTACAGGCACGGGCTTACAAAGACTGCTAGACCACTTTGGCTCCTTTATGGAAGCCTTGGATCTAAAAATTAATACATCAAAATCCCACGTGATGGTAACTGGTCTACGCAGGAAAAGTATGAAGATCAAAACTTTTAGATGTAATGAAACACCAATCTCCAGGGTACCTTTTTTCTGTTATTTAGGTGTCACCTTTGATGAAAGAGGAACCTGGGGGCCTCAGTTGAAACTCAAGGGCAATGGGGTTGCAAGATCCACCACAGGTCTTATGAATTTCTCTAAAAGACTTGGCTCGAGACCCATGGAGGCTATGATTCGTATGTATAAATCAAAATGTTTAGCAGTTGCATCCTATGGGGCCGATATTTGGGGCTACGTACCATCACCAGGCATTCAAACTATAGAAAACAATTTTATACGATCTCTTTTGTCACTCCCAAAGTCATCCCCTACATTTTCAATCCACTGTGAAGTGGGCTTGGGATATATTACTGATCTCCTAAAAATAACCCCTCTGTTACGATGGGTTAAAACCTGGACAAATGAGGAGATTACGCTGAACCACCTCATACTTAAAGACTGTATGGCCTTGGATAAAGCGGATAGTATACCCTGGCTTGCGTATGTTAGAGCGGCATGCGTGAGGCTGGGGCGTCCGGACATGTATTTATCACCACAGGGCCTTAGGAAAGAGGATGTAGGGTGGGTTAAGTAGCATTTCCGAAATTTGTTGGAGACAGAAAGGGAGGAGGTCGAACTTAGCAAACCAATGGTGAGATCAATATATCAACTATCAATCTCCCCAGTCATGGAACCTTACTTAAAATACGTGACTAAACCATACCATCGTTTTCTTTTACTTAGGTTCAGGTTCAACCTCATTCACCTTGTGCTAGGTGCTTATACAAAGTGGGGGACCCCAGTAAATACCCCACCTTGTACCTGTGATAGTTTTTCTACACAGGACACGCTTCACCTAGTGATGTTTTGTGATCATTATTTGGTGCCCCGAAAAAGATTTTTATATCCAATCTTGAAAGATCTTAATTTTGTCCAGGTGAGGCCTGCACTTTTACACTTGCAAATGCTTAATTCTGTGCAGGTCGCATATAGTGTAGCCAGTTTTTTGGTAGCGGCAGCTCGTATAAACAAAATAAGACTCACCCTGACGAACAATTAACTAGGTTGATAGCTTGTCAACCACGTCTTGGGAAAATGTATTACGCATAGTGGGAAACAGGGGTGGCCTTTTGAATTTATACTGCTCAGTATCTATTCTTTGCATCAAAGATTTTAATTGTTTTAAGAATGAACGTATGAATTACAATCATGTGTATATTTGTATATTTGTAAATTTTACTTGTATAATGTATGTATGTTTAAATGAATTGTGTATTGCTTTTATGGTCTTAATTGACCGAAATAAAGATATTTGACTGACTGAGAGCAGGGCGACAGCCTTTCAAGTTTTGGCAGTTTTGCGCAAGGCGCTTTCAGTGCTAGGGCTTCCCAGCAGGGTTTGGTGCACAATTCTTCAGGATGGGGGCTGCATCTGAAGCCCGTAACAGGGGTTAGGGAGGGAAGATATAATGAGTTCACACACCGAGCACAGCTACTCTGCCAGCCCTCAGGGCACAGGAATTGGGCAATCTGTCCTGCCACGCTGACACTGGCCCTCTAGTCCTCCACCCTAGGCGTGTTGTGGTGCCATGCTTCCAGGGGAGTGAAAAACAGCAGTCTCAGCGCGTTGGATAAAACCCCAGTTCCATGACTATGGGCCTTATGTAGGTAATCTCTATTTACCTATTCTTAAATACCGAATTGTACTGAGTCAGTATTTAAGAATAGGTATATGGTATGTAGATAATTACTCTGTAAATTTTACCGAATCGGTAGGATTCGGTAATTAAGAATCGGTATTTACTGATTCGGTAATTCCCATTCATTCCTAAGGGCCTGGAAGCACCTATGAATGAATGGGAAGTCATTCACTATTACCGATTCGGTAAATACTGAATCGGTAATAGGGGCACATATTCAAGGGTTGCAGAGTGTCACATTGACACCCTGTTGCACCCCTGAATCGTGCATGTGTGCACATGTGGCACACATACATGCCCTAAGGGCATGTATGTCTGCCACATCGCACTGTTGTAAAAGCAAAATAATTGCTTTTTCTAAGGTTTTTAATATTTACCACCAACTTGTAGTTGGTGGTAAATAACGAATCCTTAACTCAGAAAAGCACTAACTTGAGTGCTCCCTACAATACGGATTCGGTAATTTACCGAATCGGTATGTTAAGAATTTGTTAATTTACCGACCCTTTAAGTTACAGATTTGGTAAAATACCGAATCCTACAATCAAGCCACCTACATTCCAAATGCCAAATACCGGTCGGTAACGACCGAAATTCGGTAATTTCGGCCGTTACTGACCGGTATTGGGCGACGTACATCTGGCCCTATGTCTTTCTGAGTCAATAGCTGGGATTTTTTTTGTCCTTTCCCGTCTCTTCGGACCCAGGATGGTGGTGATGGATATTTCATATTTGAGGAGCACAGAGCTAATGCATCCTGCGGTAATCTTCCCAGGCCACCCCTTCCTTGCGATTCATTTGAAATTGCTGATTAGTTTATATGCATTTATATTTATTATTGTCTAACAATGCTTAGTATGTGTTGCGCAATGTGCTTCTAGTCCACATTTCGAATAGTGTGTGATATTTCGTGAAAGTTGTTATAGCTTTAATGGGAAGGTGTAGAATAAGTTCTCTGGTTTTATTTCCACCCTGGTTTGTTCCACAGTATTTTTCTCATTATAACGCGGGAAACTTCATGAAACGAGCAGTACCAGCCTCCTCTGCAGAGAGGGGCTTGGAAACCCAGTGGTCAGTAAGATTGGGGTTTGTGAGCAAACACTCTGGGATATAATATACGAGAAGCAGGGCCCATGAGAGGGGCCTAAGGGGCACTGGAAAGGAAGAGGGGTGCAGATTGATGGGTGCACTAAGTGAGGGGTAACATAATATGTAAACTAACCAGCATTTTTCAAGACTTTCAAAACAGAGAGAGAGTGTGTGTGTGTGTGCCTGTGTGTATTTGTGTCTGTGCCTATGTCAAAAATCCTGGTGACACATCATACCCAACTGAGAGCACCTATTGCCAACTAGTTACCAACTAGTTACCATCAAATAGATTTATTGGGGGGCTGTAACATCCCAAACAGCCCGCCCTGAAGCTACGCCCCTGGGAGCAAGCAGCGCCCTGCTGATGATGGAACAGCCCTAAAGGCCTCCTCTGATAGGCAAAGGTGGCCGCAAAGGCATCATGTGTCCTTGTCCTAGAGGCAGCTCTGGAAGTCCAAGCATGTGACTGGCATCAAAGTTACATTAGCAAAGGCTAAGACGCGAGGGGGCTAGCCAAAGTGTCATCCCTTGTCTACATATATAATCTATACATTCTGCTCATTCATGTCTGATACTACTATTTTTTTATATCCTCTATTTACATTTATTTATGCTGTGCACCAAAATGGGCTTTATAAGGGCTTTACAAATGAGGGTGTGGGCTTTTGGTGTTTGCTCGTTTTGGGGAAAGGCTACCCGTAACCCACAGTAATGAATCCTACACCTGTGATCTTGGACAGGTTTGTTACTTGTGTGGGTCACAAGTTGCCTGTTCTCCTTGCTCAAGCAGATAACTTTATATATCGGCTCAGGGATTTTAGGTTTAAACCTATAATAACTGATAAAACCCCACTGAAAGAAAAATAGCCCTCATTTTTTTCTTCCTGAAGGGGTCAATGCAATGTAACTTTGTTATACAAGCAGCAGTAAGAAAGACTGGCTAACATTATTCTGCTTCAGTTTTGTTCTTTAGGGATGCCACTAAAATATTGTCTCTTCTTCCTTTTACTTTTTCAGTTTTGTGGCCTTTGGTCTAAAGATGCAGGGTTTAGTTTCATGTTTTAGGTCTAGTGTAAATATGTTATAAACTATAGAGAATCAGGAAATATCAAACTCATATTTGATATTTTGGCTGCATTTGATTCTTTCACCGATTGGTAAAATGGCTGATTTCATAAAAATCTTTCCTAATATGTGTCATCACATTTACCCACAGAGAATGGGTAAAAACCCTTAATTCATCAGACCATAGATTCTAGTGGGTCAGTATTGATAGTAGGTGAATTGCCAACACCTCAGGCTTTAAACATTCAATGCAAGGTATAGTGACAAGTATATATATCACCAAACATCTGGGATAGTGGTAAAAACATGACACTAGACTTTTAGAAAACATGGAACGCAGTGTCACTTGTAATGCTCTGCAAAAAACGTTCTTTCCAAGTTCAACAAAGATTGGAGTGATATTGTTTGTATTTGCAGTGATTCAGCTACGTATATAAAAAAGTTGTGTGATGACCTGTCAAAATTGATACTCGAGCTGAAGTGATTCTCTGTAGTAGATCCTTGCCACTTGTTAGATGGTATGCTGAAAGCATCTTTACAATCTTAAGAGTTAATGAGGGATGCTATTGACTTTTTAGTCCATTCTGGTGCACTGGTTTCTAATGCACAGGAACTAAAATGCTATTATTTATCATGTTGTGCTTTATGTGGCATCAAAGAAAGAGTCATCCCAACTGTGTCCCTTAGCTGATGGCTCGCAGCCCAATGGACTAAGAATGCTGAGAGGGCCTTTTCACAGAAGTTTACATGGGAAGGAAAGAGCGAGTGCACATGACCCAAAGACTCACTGAAGAAGTATTGTATGGTGTACTACAATAAGATTAATTTGCAAAAATCTATTTGGACCTCATATACACTATAAGTACACTGTCTATATACCATGTTCTTTCAGAGCAGAAAGCAAGCAATAATAAAAGCAAAACGTTCTATAAAAACCGGAAAAACACTTTTTCTGTTGTTTTTAATGGCGCGAAAATGTGTAACCCCTGATAACAACTGTTTTTTAAGATATTGAAAACACTGAAAAAACCCCACCAGAATTTTCCAAAAATAGAAACTGAAAACAGGAAAGCCTATTCCTATAGATGTGGTTGCCTGAGGGCCAAGAGAGATCTATCCAGTTTGGGCTCAGGAAAGATATTCATGATGTAATATACGTTGAAAAAAACTGTGTGATAATATACATACTGTTTAAATAAACCACTTGTAGCAATGGCTGATTTATGGTTTCAATGCTCAGACCACGACTGATTGGCATCAACCATATAAATTTCCATCAAGCCCTAATTTCATTTAAGTTTACCAGTTTATCCTACATGCTAACTGCGAGGTTATATTTGGAGAAAAAAAGTTTCATACTTTGAATTAAATGTTTGCTATTTTCTATTTATAACTGAGAAGGGGGTGAAACCAGATCTCTCCAACCCACCAGCTGCATTGCTGGGTAGGAGACAGCAGTCACAGGGTCCCAGCTTCCCTGGGAGCCCAAATCGAGGGCGCTCAGGTCTATCCTGACTTTGCTGTCAGGAATGAAACCAGAATTGGCTGCAGGGCATGCTGGGAGTCTGTGCTGCTGAGGAGGAGAAGGAGAACAGCGGCGGCGCAGCAGTACGGGCAAGTAAGTTATTTTCTTGAAAATGGATTTGTGTTTTGTTGCAGTTGTTAGTTCCCCGCCTGATCCCCCTTCGCCCCGCCACTCAGCGCGGACACCAGCCGCTACAGACATCTCATACTTTGATCCAAACCTGAACACAGAACTGACCGATAGCGTAGGTCCTTTTGACGGAAGTCCATCACTCCGTGGCGCAATGTTGCTGTGGACTCCCCAGATCAAATTATGGCTTATGAGAGTAGCGGGTGATCAGAAGCCGAAGCGACACACACATAGCCTAAAGATAAAAATTATAATGTTTTATATACATAAAGGCATTTTCCTTAGCAATACAACAAAATTATGAACATAGTGTACATTTTACAAAAACCTAAATAAAAAAATCATGATTATACATTTTGTTCAATTCAGGAAATGAATCTATAGTATAATGAAAACATGAGTTATTTCTTAAAGCTTTCTGTCAATTGCAATTTCTTAACTTGTCTCATTCTGCCGAAAAACTTTAAAAGTACTAAACAGAGTTTAAGTGATATCAACAAGCTCCGGCAGGTTCTGCTGCTTTTCGGCTAGGTTTGCGCTGTCTAAATACCTGTACAATGTACATTAGATCCATCCGATAACTTTGCTGAATATATATATATATTTATGTATTGATAAACAATTCGATAAATTTTCATACCAACAAAGAAAAACTTAATACGACCAACGTTTGAGGTAATATGCCATGGCAGCTCCCACGAAAATAAACAGTATAAAATGTAGAAGCTTTTACCAGCAGTAAACACCTTCGCACCAGTACAGTAACTGCCTTCCTTCAAAACCAGGAACTGTGAGTGCGTGTAAATACCACCGAGCGAACATCAACCTGCGTAGTTGCCATACCGAGTGGGATTTATGCCAGGTTGAAGCCGCCAGTAAGAACGTGCAAGATCGAGCATCGAAACTTGCCGAATACGACTAGCCAGAGAACAACTTGAAGGCATCAAAGCAGATTCATGCTGCACCATGAATGAGCAGGACACTAAAGAAAATATACGGTTGGGCACAGAACGCCTATAAAGTGATAATACACATGAGCACCTTGCTGGCAGCATTTGGGAGAAGACGGGAGAAGACGATAAAAGTCAAGGCAATAGATATGACCAATAAGACTCTCAATAAGAAGCCCTGATGAAAGCCCGTAACTAGAAACACGAGGCTAGAAACGCGTCGGCAGACATAATCAACTTATGCCTTTAAAACAAAAGAAATACATTTTTGGCAGACATAATCAACTTATGCCTTTAAAACAAAAGAAATAAATTGTTTCTTATAAATCAGGATTGGATTGGATGAACACTTAGAGATTTAGTATTGGTTCATCGATAGATGGATGCACTAAGATAAATTGATGTGTGTTTTTTAGTTTTTTTGATACATATATATATATGTAATGTGTATGGGTCTGATTTGTCTTACATTGTTTTACATGTTGTTGACTATGAGTTCATGTGAAAGTATTAATGTGGCACATTGTCTGAATTTATTAATGTTTAAATATTGAGTGTTAAATTGTAATGTTGAGTATATATTTTTCTTTGAAAAAAAGAGAATTTCCAAAAAATAAATTAGTAAAATATTAATTGAAGGGTAAAATAAATAACCCAAACTGCTAAAAGCACATAGTGAGGTTTTTTGAAAAATAATTAAATAGGACTCCAGGTATTTTTTTGCTTAAACTTTCTTCAAAACCAAGCATTCTCAATGTACTTCCACAGCAATGTCATCCTATTCTAGCCTGACAGTGCTTTATTACATTTCTCCCTCCTCTCCCTATCTTTAAAAGAAAGAGAAAAGAGAGACAGAAAGAAAAGAAAGAAAGAACAAAATTAAGAAAAAACACATATCGTTGTACACCACATTAACAATGTTCAATTAATCAACAGGGTTTCTTTGAAGCTCTCATAGAACTTTTGCTCCGAATGATTCTCATTTTGCATGCTTGCTTGTCAATAAATTCTCACTTGAAACCTCATGAAGAATGTTGTATTCCTCATCACTAACCTGCTATCATCTTGTGCTGTAACTGATGCTCCATGTACTTTTGTCACTTTCAATGGAAAGAGTGAAACCTACTTTGTGACTTCCTTATCTGTCATTGTTTTACTAACATTAAATCTCCTACTTAAGATTGCTTGGTTGGAGAAAGGGGAATGGGCGTCGTGGTTGGTACCGGAGCTGCAGCCCATAGGTTCGGATAAAATCACGAATCCGCAGGAGATTGTGGACACGTTTGCTGGCTATTATAAGAAGGTGTATGCGGCCGAATGTAAATACTCGGAGTCCGAGAATGCGGACTTGATTCGAGACATTTCGATGCCCACTCTATCGGATGAGGACAAGGAATTCTTGGCCTCTCCACTTACAAATGACAAAGTGGCGCAGGCGATTAGAGGGGTCGTTCTGGTAAGGCCTCTGGCCCGAATGGGCTCTCGTTGAGCTTTACAAAGTAAACGCGAATAAGTTGGCTCTCTTCATTAGAGATATGTTTGTGGAGAGTCGGGAGCGGGGTCAGCTTCCGTACGATCAGCGAGTTGCGAACATCATAGCCCTGCACAAGGAGGGCAAGCCGAAGACGGAGTGTTCTTCATACCGGCCGATCTCCTTGTTGAATGCCGAGCCAAAAGTCTTGGCAAAACTGCTGGCGACCCGCCTACTAAAGGTCATCACGACACTGATTCACCCGGATCAGTCAGGTTTTATGCCCCGCCGGAATACGGCTCTCAATCTACGCAGGTTACAGGGAGTTCTGGGAGGGGCATCACAAATACACGAGCCAACGATTTTGTTATCCCTGGATGCCACCATGGCATTTGACAGAGTGGAATGGCCCTATCTTTTATCTGTCCTGGGCAAGATGGGCTTCGGCCCGGAGTTTGTTTCTTGAGTCCGCCTTTTATACTCCGGTCCACTGGCCCGAGTAGTTGTCAATAACCATAGATCGGCTGACTTTGAGTTGGGGAGGGGCACCAGACAAGGATGTCCTCTTTCTCCGCTGCATTGGCACTCGAGCCGATTGCGGCTTGGGTCCGCTGGGACAGATCGATTGGGGGCCTTAGGTGGACGTCCGAGTGGGAGGATAAGATATTGCTTTATGCTGACGATATTTTGTTGTATTTGACCTCCCCCTGAACTTCGCTCATAGCATTTTTAGACGTCCTGGAGGTGTTTGGAAGATATTCCGGCTTCGCCATTAACTGGGCAAAGTCGGTCCTTTTTGTTTTGAGTGGCGATCCCCCGGAGGTTCCTCCGGGGTGTCCGGTCAAACTGGAAACAGAGGGATTCAAATATCTTGCCATTTTTATATCCTTGGACCCTCAGAGTAGGTACACAAATAACCTGTTGCCGCCCCTGGTCCGGCTCCGACACGATGTGACCCGATGGAAATCGTTTCCGCTCTTCCTCGTTTCCTATACGCACTTCAAAACTCAATGGACCCGGTTCCCTCGTCGTACTTCAAGGAGGTCGAGTCTCTCCAGAGACAGCTTCTTTGGGATGGTAGGCCCCGAATCGCATTTACGAAATTGACGTTGCCTTGGTATGACAGGGGGATTGGTCTACCTAACATCCGTAAGTATTATTGGGCGTCACAACTGCCGGCGGTTAATCATGCCATCTATGGCTCGCCGTTGGATCCCGGCTATGCTATGGACCGCGGTCAGGTTCCCGGGGGGAGTTTACTAGGGCACTGTATGCTAGGCATGGGATTTACCCCTGGTGGGGCCAACGGCGGTTGCTGTTCAGGTCTGGCACGAGGATACCCACTCCCTTAAATGGGAGGGGAAGATCACACTGGCTACACCTCTCTGGAACTCTTAACGCCTTGGGAGTTTATGGAAGTCTAAGAGTTTTGACAAATGGGACCTCATTGGGATTTCCCGAGTGGGAGATCTCTGGGGTAAAGATGGAATCCTCCCATTTGAAACTTTGCAGGAACGGTATCAACTGCAAGAGAGTGAGTCGTTTCGTTACCTCCAGATTAGGCATGCGCTGCCTGCCGGTATTCCCCGGGAAGTGACCCTTCCGGAGGCTTCCCCACTGGAGGATCGAGTGTTGGACGGTTATTTTCCAATAAAGACGATCTCCCTGATTTATAAAAAACTAGTTAATTACACGGAGGATCCCCTAGTGGTTCTTAGAGACTAATGGACTGATCCTGGATGATGAAGACTGGAGGGAGGCTGTGGCCTCTCCAAGGGTAGTTGCAATTTAAATGAGCCTCCGGCTGGTTCAATTAAAGACCCTCCATCGCTGCTATGTTACCGGCCCACCAATGGTGCGAATGGGTTTGGCTGCGAGCGACGTGTGCAAGAGAGGATGTGGCGAGGCTGGAAAGTATTTCCATATGCTATGGGACTGTGCTCTCATTCGGGGGTATTGGTCCGCTATTCATGCCAAGGTACGTGAGGTGTGGGGAGTGTGCTTTGAGTTGGAGGCCCGGCGGTGTTTCCTGAATGTTTGGGATCCAACTGACCTCATGTCCCATGGAAAGGTGTGGGCCACTTTGGCATGCGGTATTGCCAAGCGTAATATCGCTCAATTATGGGGGGCAAATCAGCCGCCTACTATTGGGAAATGGTTGGAAGACCTGGATTGGTGTATGTTTAGAGAGCGGGCGGTGTATGTGGCCAGAGGGAGACCCAAGAAATGGGGTAAGATTTGGGGGCCCTGGAATGTGTATAGGGGTGATATATGCGCTCCCCCTGTCATACCGGATGCTCCAGCATTGTCGGAAGATCCCTGAACCCGTATGTTGTTATTTTTGTTGTATTTCTTTGATCAAGAGGACGTCTTTGTATGTAATGCTTGTTAAGATGCAACCCAGTGTATTTATTTTTTGTATGTGTCTTTGATTTTATTTTGTGTGCATTAATAAAAATAATTACACATTTATTTTTATTTTTTTTAAATCTCCTACTTAATATTCTAGCTCCTGAATGTTTGTCTTGTAATCTACATAATACTTCATCTTTTCTATAACTTCTTGGTAAGTTTTCACAATTTCAGTATGGTCCTTTGGCAAACTTGCCGGGAAATGTGGTAAACAAGTTTGCTGGGATTGACCAGACATTCAGATTTATTTGTCGCTCCGTTTGAAAAGCATTTACACACCACCTCAATTGTATTTAAGGAGGACAGTGACTTACCTCTCCCCAGGGTTGGGGAACCACGATTCACCAACCTTCTTGGAGTTCACGCTTCAACGCCAGCTCACTTTCAAGACTGTTCAAGATCTAATCTTACACTATGGACTCAATGTCAGTTTTACACTCTCACCCTCTCTGACACAGGAACCTAAGGTCCCACCATTTCTAATTTTCCAGCCTGATTCATCTTGTTGTTGCCAATCAGTAACTTCCCCCACCCTCTTTCGTGCTGATGAAGACCCCAGGCTAATGAACGATTAACCTTTATCTTACATACAGGTCGAAACGTCAGTGGTCCTTCACAACCTTTCAAGCACAGACGACAGAAATTATATATCTGTGTCAGAATATTGCTGTTTGTTTTGTATTGATTTGCCTTCACAATGGTGGATCGATTTCCGCAATCTTTGATGTATATATTGCACATTGCCTTTCCTTTTCTACAACCCTCACAAGCACACATTCCTTCCTTCGCACTCTCTCCCCCCTTCTTCGAGCATCGTTTTTAGAAATGTATAGACAATCCTGGTGTCCCCTATAATCATGCGAAGATTAGAGAAGAAATTGCATTTATTTGATTTGTCATGATGATGCTCTTATTTCTTTTCGTGTAAAATGTATTCCACTGTGACAATTTTTTGCTGCACTGTACTTTACCCGAGTCCAGTGGTATTTCGGGTTACCCCATTGTTGTATAACTCATATTTAGGTCCTAAGCATCAAGGAGGGTTTTAGTTTCCTCAAGTACCTCAGGTGAAATCTGGCAATTTTAACCATTGAGTTGATGTAGTCTTGCATATTCAGGTTACTATCCTGGGTTATTCCGAGAGATTTCGCAGATTCCACTACGGTCAGTGTGCAGTTTAGTGCTGTGATTGACTTGGTCCATTCCAGAATGTTAGTGGTACTTTTAGGGGGGGAGATTAAAAGGAACTCCATTTTCTGAGCTTTTAGTTTGAGCTGGTTGCTGGCGAGCCACTGATCAGTCAACTTTACAGCCTCATTCAAAGAGTTGATCTCCTCTAGTAATGAGATTTTGATGTAGATCTGAATGTCTTTGGCATACATGTGGAAGGAGATGTTGGCGGTACGTAGTATTTCAGCTAACGGTTCCAGGTAGAGATTGAAGAGGGTTGGGGAAAGCGTTGAGCCTTGGGGGACTCCGATCGTTATCGGAGAAGGAACTGATGGATTACTGTGGACTAGGAATCTCTGGGAGTGGTTCCGGGGGAAGGATCTGAACCATTCGAGAATGTTCCCCATACTCCCATCCTGTGTTAGAGGCGTTCAAATTGTTTCTCATGACCTCTCCCTTCATACACTACTCATTCCCTTTTGTGTGTGTCTGTCCTATCCCTTCATGTGTACTTGTCCTCTCCCTTCATGTATGCTTAATCTCCCTGGTGGACCTGGCCCTTTTTGCAGGTTTTCCCCAAAAATGTTTTGCCGTTTTCCTCCTATTTTTAATTACCTGTTTTTGTTGGCTTTAGGATTCTGGGCACTTTACCACTGCCAACTTATGCTAAAGTGTATATGTTCTCTGTGTAAACTGTATCTGTAATTGGTTATCCACGATTGGAATATTTGATTTACTTCTAAGCCCCTGGTAAATTGTACTGTGTGAGCCCAGGGCCTGTAAATAAAATGCTACTACTGGGCCTTCAGCACTGGCTGTGCCACCCACATGAGTAGCCCAGTAAACTTGTCTCAGGCCTATCACTGCAATGTCTCTGGGTGCAGTTTTAAATCTGTGATCCATAATGAGATGTCTAAAAACAATGGCTATAGTAGCAGCTACAGTTGCATGATGTGACTAGTCATTTTAACAGGAGCCGCTGCTCTTTCACTTTAACTGATACTTCACCAGCACATACTATATTTTTTTACCATAGGATCTGCTTCTAAAGGGGACAGGGCTCAAATTTCAATTCCTCACTGCTTTGCCGAGTTTACCACTAGGGTAGACCCGCAGAATGAGCCTAATGATCAACTTTCAAAGAGTAAACATGAATTATATTTGTTAATTGTAGTGACTCCTGATGAAGGGTTTTTCTCGACCCGAAATGTATTGGGGTTGTTTAAACAGACAATAACAAGGGAACATTGTGACTTTCATGTTGAACAGCATGAATGTGAAGACAATGTTTGTGAAAAGAACTTGCCAACTACAATCAACTGGATTAAAGAATTTCTTTCTTTCTTGGTTATGAATTTTATTTTCAATGATTCCGAGCTGACTATTTGATCAATGGTGCTTCACTGGATTAGGACTATTTTAAACAACAAGGGAACCCATTCGGTTATCCAGGGACCGTGGGTAGCTATACTTTATAAACAACAGTGGTCCCAAGGAGTATGTAGATATGGATTTAGCAGATAAAATACAGTCCACGATAGGAGCTATATTGGCCACTGTCCAGCCGGACAGGGTATTTTTATTTTTCAATGAAATCTATAGTGGAGTAGACAAAGGCACAATCCTGTACCGTTTTGTGAACACACAGAGAGGGTTTTTAGGCAAGAGAGAGCATAGTTGGCCACTTGTAATTCAGTAGGGATTTTAAGTAGTGCCAAGCAAGTGCCAGACACAGCATCAATCAAACATAATAGTTAGGCTGTGAAAACACTTTAGACAAGTCGACGTTTCGATCCCTTATGCTCAATATTACGGGATCATCATCAGGACTAACAATATTAGTCCTGATGATGATCCCGTAATATTGAGCATAAGGGATCGAAACGTCGACTTGTCTAAAGTGTTTTCACAGCCTAACTATTATGTTTGATTGATGCTGTGTCTGGCACTTGCTTGGCACTACTTAAAATCCCTACTGAATTACAAGTGGCCAACTATGCTCTCTCTTGCCTAAAAACCCTCTCTGTGTGTTCACAAAACGGTACAGGATTGTGCCTTTGTCTACTCCACTATAGATTTCATTGAAAAATAAAAATACCCTGTCCGGCTGGACAGTGGCCAATATAGCTCCTATCGTGGACAGTATTTTATCTGCTAAATCCATATCTACATACTCCTTGGGACCACTGTTGTTTATAAAGTATAGCTACCCACGGTCCCTGGATAACCGAATGGGTTCCCTTGTTGTTTAAAATAGACTTTAGCGCAATCGCATGATTGCAAGGGTCCAAAGTAAACACTTCTAGCCCCCAGCCGAGGGCTGGTTCACCTAGTACCTTGTACCTACTTTCTCACACTTTTTGCTTACTATTTATGATTAGTTTTTACCCCCGCCTACTGCTCTTGCCCTGACATGTCTGCACACGCACCTCTCTACACCGACGAGTATATCAAGG
This sequence comes from Lissotriton helveticus, assembly GCF_964261635.1. Lineage (NCBI taxonomy): Eukaryota > Metazoa > Chordata > Amphibia > Caudata > Salamandridae > Lissotriton > Lissotriton helveticus. The sequence continues at coordinate 103,981,302 of NC_136063.1, forward strand.
AAATATGTCAAGGTCCCTCTCTCCTCTCTAACACTACCGAATCACCCAGTACAACTCCCAGCCCGCTTCCAGAGCAATTAGAAAAACTCAGGAAGAAACAGACCCGGCTTAAACTGATGGTCTTGATGCTCACTGATTATTTAAAAGCTGACGTGATCCCACTTGGACTCCAAGTCAGAAACGTACCTGGCATATTCACGGACAATCCCAAATACATCACTAATTTTAGCTATATAAGCACCACTTGTTCCAGACACTGGCTAGTGCTTGGGATAGATATAGCGATAGAAACCTTGAAATCATTGGAGATAGAAATCAAGGATATAGAAAAACAAATAGGTGATTCGGACATAACAAGCGAATGCAAAAAACTATTGGAACAACTTGAAAAAAGTCTAGCTGACTTCCACAGAATAGAGGAAAACAAAAAAGCAAACAAAGTTAAAAAGGACATTAAACAATACAGTGTAGAAAACACTTACCCATATCTTCAAAAAGATTACTACTCCAACAGAGCCTACTCACATCCCCAATCTAATAGACCCTGGGGCTGATTTAATCGCCGTCAAAACCTCGTGGGTTTTTCGGATACTTCGGCTGACTCATCAGAAAGCTCTGACCCAGGAGAAGGACCTAGTGTCCCTAACAAACGTGGTGGTGGCCAGCCCAATTTTTTAGGCAGAGGCCAACCCAACACCCCCCAGCGTGGCAAAGTAAAGCGCACGCAGAGATGGCAAAACCCACCAGGCGAGAGAAGGACAAGGAACAACTACTACCAATGGTAATAAACACCACGCCAGAGGAGATTCCTATTTTTAATCTCTCCAAACACACATTGATTGATGTAGAGATTGAACTACTTAAAAAAGGTCTATCGTTTGTACCCACCACTGCTCCAAATTTTATGGAATTACATACTGAGTTACTCAAATTTTTTAGAACAATTCGGCTTAAAGCCTTTTTTCAACTACACCCTGGCACTAGTCCTTTTGCCAACACCCCATTCCGTCCTCCATCGACATTCTCCCCATCAGCAGGAATGATCCCTCCAGAGGTCACTACCTTTGAGAAACTTGTTCTGGCAGACCTCGACATTCTTGAAAAAAAAAAGGTTTTCATACCCTACAATATATCTAAAGATGAGAAGAAAGCTATTCTCACACTCAAAACCAATAGAAATCTTGTTATAAAGAGCGCAGATAAGGGTGGCGGCATCGTCCTCCAAGAGATTGACGACTATAAGATAGAGATCTTACGTCAGCTCAATAATACTGACCACTATCAGAAACTCCCTGGTAACCCTACTGCACTAATACAAGATTTGATCACTAAAGTAACATCAAAAGCATTACTTGATGGTTTCCTCAATAAAAAAGAATTTCACTTCCTTAACACCAAGTCACCACGTATCCCGGTATTATACACCTTACCAAAGATACACAAGAATTCACAAAATCCTCCAGGTCGACCCATTGTTTCGGCTTGTGGCTCAGTCCTAGAGCCTTTAGGAGCATACGTGGACTTTTTTATTAAAGAATTTGTGCAATCTACTAGTTGCTATGTAAGAGACACTATGCAAATGATTAATCTAGTAGAAAATCTTGATTTTGATCCCCTCCATGAGACCCTATGTACAATGGATGTGGAATCATTGTATACTAATATTCCACAAGTCACAGCATTACTGACCATCCAGAAGATTCTAGACACACGACCACGTCCCCACAGAGTCCCCACCCTGTTTATTTTGCAGCTGTTGGAACTGTGTCTCACTAAGATTTTTTTTCTATTTGATGATACCTACTATCAGCAAATCAAAGGGACCAGTATGGGGGCTATTTTTGCTCCGAATCTAGCCATACTGTTTATGGACCAACTTGAGACTGCATCCATCTTGTCAGACTCTAACCCCTTCCACTCTGGGATCAGAGTGTGGAGGAGGTATATAGACGACATTTTTCTTATCTGGAACTCTCCAGTTGAAACACTCACCCAGTTCCTCCACTGGCTTAACAATAATTGCTGTGGTCTAACGTTCACGCTAATGTGGAATAAGGAATCGATACCCTTCCTAGACCTCACTATTTACCACTCAGAAGGCAAGCTTCTCACTAAACTGTTCAGAAAACCTACCGAGAGAAACACCCTCTTAAGCTACAAAAGTAACCACCCCAGGGCCCTGAGGGATGCGTTACCTTATTCGCAATTTTTGAGGATCAGGAGAAATCGCTCCTGTAAAGAAGACTACTTTAGAGAATCCTCCACCCTTTCTAACAAATTAAAAGACAGAGGCTACCCGAAAAGGATAATAAAACAATCCTTGAAACGGGCTTGGTACTGCCCGAGGGAAGTCTTACTATCACCAAAAGACAAAAAGCAAAAAGAGTTAATTGCATGTGTAACAACTTTCTCAACTAACTCTAATAAAGTCAGGAAGTCAGTTCTTAAACACTGGCCAACGCTAAATGTAGGCATCCTGAATATTCAGAAGCCAGTATTTGCTTTCAAAAAGAGCAAAAATCTAAAAGATCACCTTGTACGAGCCGCATTGCCACCTCCTATTCAGAATCCCACTATTGAATCACTGTGGGGCTTGCCCCCGATCATAGGGCATGCTAAGTGTGGTTGTTGTAACGTCTGCGACTTCACGGTGGAGGGCATAGATTTCACACACGATAGTATCACGTATGTGAGACGCTCATTTTCGAATTGTAACACACATAATGTGATCTATGCCATCGAATGCCCATGTCCAAAGTTGTATATAGGGCAAACTACGCAGAAAGCGAAGACCCGCATCTGCCAACATCGAAGCAGAATCAGGTGCCGGACACTTAATGCTCCACTGGTGGACCACTACAATGAAGCTGGCCACAATGAAAATGACATCAAGTGGACAATCTTGAAAGTTATCAAACCGCCACTGAGAGGGGGTAACCTGGCGCAAATGCTGAACAGAGAAGAGTTGAAACTCATGATCCATTTCAACACTATTCGTGATGGTCTAAACCGAGCTGAGGATTGGACTACACTGTTATAAAAGAAAAAGGAACAGTCTGAAATACTTTGAACATTTTAAATGGAACTTTAAACATTGCAAATAACTCTGAGAGACTGGACCCCTTTCCGCTTTTCCTTGAACAGGCATATGTAAATTACCATTGTGTACATAGTTGTAATTATTTTTCATTTTTTTCATATTGGAATTTTTTCATATTGGTTTTTAATCACAGTCACAGCCTCACTAGCACTGCGCCGTTACTATACTACTTAATGTCACTGCGCCGCCGTATTGTATCACAGCACATCACCGGTGCACTCCACATAATGACGAAACATCAAAAAAAAACACTCCAAGATGGCGCCCATGCGTGCTTAGTCCTTCGTCTCTGTCGGGTAGATCACGCTTATCTAGCGTTCTCTCCCTAGCTCCGTAGTGACTGTGATTCTACAGTACACCCAGGGTAACGGACACCGAGGAGGCTCTCTCCTCCCAAGGTAAGCCAAATAGTTGTTAGAACTTAGACGCTTCACTCGCCCCTACACGCCAGGTTACTGAAACGCGGTTTCTTTTACAGACTCGATTTCGAGCAAGCAATTGACCATGCGGGCCAACAGTAACTTCAAGGTAAGCCCGTCAATTTGCAGGCAGAATTTCAGAGCCACTTAAATCATTCCGTTACTAAACCCAGTACTCTACCCCACAGACATTTCTTAATTAATTGAAGACGAGGCAGAGTGCACATGATAAACCGGTACTTACCAGGTAATTATGGCAACCGCGAACCAACAACCAGTAGTATAACTACTTACTGGCCATCCCTTAGTTTTTGGTCTCTTTTCCCTACCCCAGGTCTCATTTTAAAGCAGTGTCCGGCCTTTCAAGCCTATCCCTGAACCCCTCCGACCCCCACTGGGTAAGCGCTCCCCCCGCCCCCGGATAGACACGGAATGAATGCGCACGAACGTGCATGTTGTATGAATAGACACGAATGAGTAGACCCGAATGCCCGTGATTGAAGAACACACGCTGATTCTGTTTTGAAATCGCTAGATATACCTAAAGGTCTTGGAAATGAGTATTGATAATTGTTTAACCTTCGCGTTTTCTGATAGAAGAGTGTTACTGGTCCATCATTTTATTATTAACTATAACCTATGTCACCCACCTCACTATTAGCGCGAATCAAGGCTACAGACATCACTTGCACGTAATTATCAGGCACGCTAAGTCGGTTCCGAATACAGTGCAATGTCAGTGATATTCAGAGTTTAACGCAGTGGGTAACCCCCTCTCTCTCTCTCTCTCTTCTTTAATCCCCCATTTTTTTATTCTTCTTTTTCATTTGTATTTCTGTTCCTATTAGGCGGTTGTGTGTTAAAATGTTTATACCAGGCAAGCAAATATAAGGATTGTTAGTCCTGATGATGATCCCGTAATATTGAGCATAAGGGATCGAAACGTCGACTTGTCTAAAGTGTTTTCACAGCCTAACTATTATGTTTGATTGATGCTGTGTCTGGCACTTGCTTGGCACTACTTAAAATCCCTACTGAATTACAAGTGGCCAACTATGCTCTCTCTTGCCTAAAAACCCTCTCTGTGTGTTCACAAAACGGTACAGGATTGTGCCTTTGTCTACTCCACTATAGATTTCATTGAAAAATAAAAATACCCTGTCCGGCTGGACAGTGGCCAATATAGCTCCTATCGTGGACTGTATTTTATCTGCTAAATCCATATCTACATACTCCTTGGGACCACTGTTGTTTATAAAGTCACTGGATTAGGAGGCAGCCCTAGAGCACAGTAGTGCACACAGTGTCAAGTGCACCCCCTTGCTTGGCCCAAACATTCCATTTTGCTGCAAGTAAGGCAACCCTATATTAGGCCCAAGGTGGTTCCATGGGCAGGGTGCAGTGTATTTAAAAGGTAGGACATTTGCTGGTGTGTTTTACGATGTCCTGATAGTGAAATACTGCTAATTTCGTTTTTTACCATTGCAAGGACTATCTCTCCCATACTTTATCATTGGGGCTGCCTTGTAACCTCTTACAAGTATAACTTCCATTTGGGAAGAGAGAGATATTTGGAGTTTGGGGTCCCTGAACTCTCAATTTAAAAAATACATCTTTTAGTGAAGTTGGTTTTTGTATTGCATGTTTGAAAATGCCCCTTTTAAAAAGTGGGTATTTTTCTGCCTTACCATTCTGTGCCTCTGCCTGCCTGCGGAATTCTTGTCTGAGGGAGGGTGACAGTTGGGCTGTTTGTGCACTCACTCAAGACAGTCACACAAAGGTAGCTAAGTTGTGCCCTGCATTTCCTGATGGCCCATCACCATGCGGATGGATCTTCCTGAGCTAGAGTGGCGGAAGGAGTTATCACTGACACCTTAACAGGGCTGTGCCTGTCCTCACACAAAGCTGTCTCCATCCCCCTGTAGTGTGTCTGGAGCCTGGTCAGGGAAAGGCAGTACACTACGAAGACTTTCCTTTGAAGTTTGCCTACTTCAAAGGCAGAAACTGGTATAAGTACTGGAGCTGTGACACCATAACTCCAGAACACTTTTGAACTAAGAGGACATTCTGCCAAGATGAGGAGCCGGATAAGCTGTCAGGAAGGACTACCACTTTGCAGAGTGTTTTGCTGTGTTGACCTGCAACTTGCTGCTTCTGTCTGGTACAGTGAAAGGACTGGACTTTGCTTTCTACATCCTTCTTGCCAAGGTTCACCAAGGGCTTGTGTGTTCTTGACTCCTGTTAAGAAGTTTGAGGGCTATCAAAGACTTCATCTGCAGCTCCTGAACTCCATTGCTGGGAGTTATGACCTGCCAAGAGGTGCCAATTCCAGTTAGTTCTGGGCCCTTAGAGATGTTTTTTGCGGGAAAGGATAGAAGAAAACCCACGCATCGACCTCCGGTGCTTTTCTTTCTGATGCAGCACAAACAAGACATCACCGCGGTGGGACCGAAGAATAGACGCAGCGCCTGCCATGCAGCTGACAGATCGCCACAGCCTGAATGCCCAGTACTGTGTCACCGACATCCATGACACCTGCTCAGACTCCGACACAAGCCCTGCTGTGAGGCTGAGGAAATCACCTGCTTCCTGGCTGGGGAATCGATGCCGGAACTGTTCCACTGCCGCTGCATCGACCCATCGCATCTGCATTTTCAATGCATCGTCCCGGTGTGCCAAGTTCTTCATCAACGTGGCCCAGCAGTAAGAAGCAGAGGCAGCGTGTCCAGAGACCAATGCATCATCTCCCCTCACAGTAAGGAATCAACTCATCACCTCCGCTGGCAGTAAGGAATCGACGCATCATGTCCCATGCGCTGCAGTAAGGAATCGATGCATCACCTCCCCTGGCAGTAAGGAATTGACATATTACTTTGCTTTTTCAGCTCCATATCTCCCCTGGCCGGTTTTAGTCTTTGATCTTGACGCATCCCAGGTACTTTGTGTTAAAACTGATGCATCCATAGTTTCCTATTGACTGGACAATTTTGAACCTTTTAAAAGTGATATCTTCAATTGTGTATGTTGGATTTTTGTCGTTTTGGTCTTGTTTTATTCAGATAAATATTGGCTATTTTTCTAAACGGGTGTGGTGTCCTTTTGTAGTGTTTTCCCTCTGTTACTGTGTGTGTATGTACACATGCTTTACATATTGCCTCTGAGATAAGCCGGACTGCTTGTGCCAAGGTACCAAGGAGGTGAGCAGGGGTTATCTTAGCTTTGTGACTCCCTTACCCTGACTGGAATAAGGGTTCCTACTCAGAAAGGGTGCAAATCTCTGCGAACTAGTGACCCCCATTTCTGACGTTGCTCTTCATGGGTGTCTCATTATCCCTTTACGTGTGCCTGCATTCTTAATTCATGGGTGTCTCATTCTCCCTCATGTGGGCTTATCCTCTCCCTTCATGGTTGTCTCATTCTCCCCTCATGTGGGCCTGCCCTCTCCCTTTATGGGTGTCTCATTCTTCCTTCATGAGCACCTGTTCTCTTCCTTCATGGGTGTCTCATTCTCCCCTCATGTGTGCCTGCAGTCTTCATTCATGGGTGTCTCATTCTCCCTTCACGTATGCCTGTCCTCTCCCTTCTAGGGTGTCTCATTCTCCCTTGGGTGACTCATACTTCCTTCATGAGTGTCTCATTCTTCCCTCAGAGCACCTGTTCCCTCCCTTCATGGGTCTCATTCTCATCTTATGAGCACCTGTTCTCTCCCTACATGTGCATCTTATTATTATTATTATTATTATTATTATGCGTTCTTATATAGCGCTCGATTACCCGTAGGCATCTCGGCGCTTGACTTGGGAACCCGTCCTGGCTTTTCCCTGTGAGATACCCGTACTGGGCATCCCCAAGGTGAAAGCCAGGCATCCCGCTGCGGGGGGGCCGTAGTGGAGATTAAGCAGGCTAATGCCCAGAGCTGCAGAGTGTGAACCCGTGATTCGAGTAGGCACCGAAACGAGAATTATCGAGTCCGTGGATATTTGGGCTGAAGACCCTGCCGCGTCGGGAATTGAACGCTATTCCCGGGTCTGACCTCTGCTTCAGGGTCTACCTCCTCTAACCAGTGAGCCACTGTTGGACACGGCCTCGTGGCGTGGTCCGACCCCGTCCGCATGGAGGGCCCAGGACGACATCGGCCCTCCATTTACCTACTATCGACCCCCCTGACACGCACATTCACGAACCATCGGCGCGAGCAGCCTCCCCGGCCACCTACAGCTCTCCCCCTCCCGGGTACCCCGGCAGAACCTGCTCGCCAACGCTGCCAGCCTGGCACCCTGACCAGGCCACCCTTTCCGGCCCGACTCCATCTTGGGACCCTCACGCCCCGAACACGTGGCCGCAGCCATCCCGGCCCCGGCCCCAGCGAAGCCAAGACATTGAGGCACCAGGATCCTCCTAGGTGGTAAAGTGGCCACTCGACCAGATCCCGGAGGAGGAGAGTCTCGATGGGCCTTCCACCGCCCCCGGACGCCTGGTATCGATCGCTCTCCCGGCTCCCTGGGCGCTGGCTCCGCCCCCCTGCTGGGTGTCTGGACACCCTCATCCTGGCCCCTCTGACCCCCAGGCGCGAGGGTCCGGACATCAAAGCCCTCCAGTCCTATATCTGGGCCAGCCCCGGATCAAGACGGCAGTTGTATCTGGAGTCGAAGCCCTGCTGACCTCGTCGCGGCTGATCCTGATCCGAACTTTTGCACCTGGAACTATCTTCGAGGCCCTGCTGACGCTGTCGCGGCCTGACCCAGCTGAACCACCTTCGAGGCCCTGCTGACGCTGTCGCGGCCTGACCGAGCTGAACCACCTTCGAGGCCCTGCTGACGCTGTCGCGGCCTGACCAAGCTGAACCACCTTCGAGGCCCTGCTGACGCTGTCGCGGCCTGACCAAGCTGAACCACCTTCGAGGCCCTGCTGACGCTGTCGCGGCCTGACCGAGCTGAACCACTTTCGAGGCCCTGCTGACGCTGTCGCGGCCTGTCCAAGCTGAACTATCTCCGAGGCCCTGCTGACGCTGTCGCGGCCTGAACCCTTGAACTATCCACGCACCAGTGGGTGCCAAGACTGTCCCGCTACCCCCTTCCCCCGAGACCACGACATTACGGATCCCTCGATCCTTGCCGTTACCCTGCCAAGAACTTGCTTTGATTACTTATATAAAGATTCGTGTGAATATCCTTCCTGTGTGGTGTCTATCTGTAAGTAGTGTGATTGCTCTGCTGGTACGATTGTAGGAGCGGAGCCTCGCCAAGGAGGCCTCCCTACGGCGCTCGGCCTATTCCCCAGAGAGAGGTGGGACTCGGGGCGGACAGTCAGACACCTTCTGTCTCCCCTGGGGTCGCCTTTCCAACATTGGTGGCAAGCGACGGGATCCGAGCCCGCGCAAATCGTACAGCGAGTAACACGTCACTACTGACAGAGACCCACAGCCACGATGACTACTAAGGAAGCCGGAACGACTGCAGAATTCCAGAAAGACCTGTTAGAGGAGTATACCCATAAAGAACTTAAACAATTTTGCAAAGACTTGGGTATCGCTACCACCGGACTAAGCACAAAGGACGATTTCAAAGAAGCGCTGCAAACCTGGGTGGAGACCAGAGAGACCCCACCCCAAACGAACGATGACACTGTCCGAGAAGTACCCGTGAGTACCGTCATAGCCCCCATAGAGGAAAGAACCGCCAACAGGGACCCGGGCCTCTCCCCCGAAGACGCCCGGGAGCGAGAGAGGAGTCGGCTCCATGAACTAGAGCTCGCCCGACTCCGGCTGGACGGGGAACTCCAATTAGCAGAAAAGAAAATGGCCCTTGAACAACTGCGATTAGAGGGAGATCTGGAAGAGAGGCGGCGACAAAGAGAATTAGAAGAAAAAAAACTCGCATACGAACACGAGCGTGGCCTCAAAGAGCTCGAAATCAAAGCCAAACTCGAAGAGGCTGGCGCCACGGTAGCCCGGAACCCCCCACCTCCTGCCGACCCAAAGGTCCACATCCCGAAGGACATCGTCAAGGAGTACTACAAGAATGACGATATCCAGCAATGGTTCAAGGCGTACGAAGTTGCCATGACCGCGCACCGCATTCCGCGAAAGGACTGGGGTGCCGGCTTATGGGGAAGATTCGTCAGCGAAGGAAGAGACACCCTGCTGGAGCTGGCCGACGACGTAATGTCCTCCTATGACCACATGAAGGACGCCCTGCTTGTCCGGTATGGCCTCACCCCCGAGATGTACCGGCAGAGATTCAGAGATTGCAAGAAAATCCCCGGTACCACGTGGGTCGAGTACGTGAACTTTTATAGCAGGGCCCTGGAAGGATGGATAAAGGGCAGCAAAGTGTCCACCTACGAGCAGCTGTTCGACCTCATCGTTTGGGAGCACCTCTCCAACAACTGCTTTGTCGAGCTCAGACAGCATCTACTCGACAGCAAGCTAACCGAGCCCCGGAAACTCGCCGTCGAGGCGGATCGATGGGTGAACACCCGGGTCCCCCGAACACCGATAGGAGAAACCGGTCAGGGCGGCCGGGGGCACCCCCGCCAGCGGGGAGGCGGAGGAGGACAGAACCAGAGCCGAAGCTTCCCGCCGGCCTCGGGCCGGGGCCCCCCTCCAGGGTCCCCCCCGAGTAACACTTCGCCGTCCCTGAAGAGGGACCCCCCAGCACGGCCGGGGCCCCACCCGAACATTACTTGCCACAGATGCCAGCGGACCGGTCACTATGCCAGTGACCCCCTCTGCCCCATGAACCAGCGTCCCGGCACCACTGGGCCTCCGACCCGCCAGTTCGCTGCTGCAGCTCTGGGAGAAGAGGGAGAAGAAGACGTAGAGGTCTACGAGGAAGATCAAACCGAGTATGAACCGGCCGCCATGGCCCTAGCCTGCCTGGGCAGTAGAGACCTGGTCCCCCAAGCCCCGCTACCGAGCAACACTCGTAAATACCGTCAGTGGGTCCACATCAATGGACGACGGACCGAAGCCCTCCGAGACACGGGAGCCAGTGTGACGGCCGTCCGCTGCCACTTGGTGACCCCCGAACAGATCATCCCGAACGTACGCTGCCCCGTGAGGGCCGCCGACAACTCCGAAACTCTATGCCAGATGGCCCGAATTCCCTTCGAATGGGGGGGGAGTGTCGGGCACCCTCATGGTGACCGTCCGGGACGACGCCCCCATGGACTGCCTCCTTGGGAACGACCTCGAGAGCTCTCCCTGGGCCCAAGTCGAGCAGAGAGAGCACCTGGGAATGATGGGATTACCAGAGTGGGTCTGTGCGACGACCCGATCTATGGCGGCCCGAGCCCCGGCAGCGACCGAGGCCGCCCCGACTGAAGAGCCGGAGTGGCCCGAGCCACCACCCTCTGCCATCCATGAAGAATGCGACTCCGAGACCAGGCCCTCGGAGCCCGGAAACCACCACGAGCTCAGCGACATCCCCAAACTCGCCCAATGGCGCCAAGAGGGTGGTCCCACCCGAGAACAGTTTCGGCAGGAACAGAAGACCTGCCCTTCCCTCGAGGGGACCCGCCAGCAAGCCGCTGCCCAAGCTACCGGGGACACCTCAGGGTCCCACTGGGTCTACTGGGACCACGACCTCCTATATAGTGAACAGAAAATTGCCGAGCTGGGGGGCAGCCGAGTACTAGTGGTTCCCCTGCGATTCAGAGACTTCCTTTTAAACCTGGCGCACGATGTGCCCCTCGCAGGGCACCTGGGGCAGGACAAAACTTACAGCCGCCTGGTGACCCATTTCTACTGGCCCAAAATGCGCACTGATGTACATAACCACTGCCGCACCTGCCCGACATGCCAAGCCAGCGGAAAGAGCGGGGGGAAGGTGAAGGCCCCGCTCCAACCTTTTCCAGTAGTGACCACCCCCTTCGAGGGAGTGGGAATAGACATTGTGGGGCCCCTGGACCCTCAAACCTCGCAAGGGCATCGCTTCATACTTGTCCTGGTGGACCACGCCACCCGCTATCCTGAGGCCATCCCCCTCAGAACCATCACCGCTCCCGTGGTGGGGCGAGCCTTGATGGGGATCTTCTCCCGAGTAGGATTCCCCCGGGAGGTCGTGAGCGATCGGGGCACGAACTTTATATCTAAGTATATGCGGTCCCTGTGGCAACAGTGCGGGGTCACATACAAGTTCACCACCCCGTATCATCCCCAAGGGAATGGACTTGTGGAGCGGTTCAACCGGACACTCAAGGGAATGATCCAGGGCCTAGAAGAGCCACTACGACGCAAATGGGATGTCCTGCTGCCCTGCCTCCTGTTTGCCTATCGGGAGCTACCACAGAAATCCCTGGGGTTCAGCCCCTTTGAACTCTTGTACGGACACCCTGTCCGAGGTCCGCTCAGCCTAGTCAAAGAAGGCTGGGAAACTACCGTCCAAGACGCACCACCGGATGTCTACCGGTACCTCCTGACCCTCCGAAACCAGACTCGGAAGTTCCGGGCCCTTGCAGAGGCCAACCTGGAGGCCAGTCAGGAGGACATGAAACGCTGGTACGACCAGCACTCCTCCTCCATCGAGTTCGAGGCGGGCCAGCGGGTCTGGGTCATGTCCCCGGTCGAACCATGTGCCCTCCAGGACAAATGGTCGGGGCCCTTCAAGGTGATCGAGCGCAAGAGCCCCGTCACTTACCTCGTGGATATGGAGTCTCCCCGGAACCCCCTCCGGGTTCTGCACGCCAACCGGCTCAAACCTCATTTTGCCCGCACCGAACTGAGCCTGCTACTCGCTACCGACGATGGGACCGAAGACGACTCCGAGCCCTTGCCCGACCTCCTAAAGTGCACTGCGAAGGACGGCTCCGTCGAAGGGATCTCTCTCTCCCCCGACCTGACCCCCGCACAGCGCCGAGACTGTCAAGAACTGTTGGGACAATTCACAGATCTGTTCTCCCTCACCCCCGGGGTTACCCAATGGTGTGTCCACGATGTCGACACCGGGGACAGTCAACCAGTACGACACCGGGCCTACCGGGTCCCCGACCGAGTTCGGGCCTGCATCCAGACGGAAGTCACCAAGATGCTGGCCCTGGGGGTAGTCGAACCCTCCGACAGTCCCTGGGCCAGCCCAGTGGTCCTGGTCCCCAAGGCCGCCGCGCCTGGCACCCCGCCAGAACTCCGGTTTTGCGTCGACTACCGGGGGCTGAATGCTGTTACGAGGACCGACGCACATCCCATCCCCCGGGCCGATGACCTGATCGACCGCCTGGGGGCCGCCAAGTACCTCAGTACCTTCGACCTCACCGCCGGGTATTGGCAGATCGGCCTCACCCCTGGCGCCCAGGAGCGCTCAGCCTTCTCCACGCCTGACGGCCACTTCCAGTTCAAGGTGATGCCCTTCGGCATGAAAAACGCCCCGGCCACCTTCCAGAGACTAGTAAACAAAGTACTGGCGGGGCTAGAAGAGTTCAGTGCCGCCTACCTAGACGACATTGCGGTCTACAGCCTCCACTGGGCTGAACACCTGAAACACCTCTGGGAAGTCCTGACAGCCCTCCGCCGGGCCGGGCTAACTGTGAAGGCCAGCAAATGTCAGATAGGCCAAGGGTCCGTGACCTATCTGGGACACCAAGTGGGGAGCGGCCAAGTGGCTCCCCTCCAACCCAAGATCGACGCCATCCTAGCCTGGGAACCTCCGGTCAACCAGACCGCCGTCCGAGCCTTCCTGGGGCTCACGGGGTACTGTCGGCGTTTTATCAAGCACTATGGGAGCATTGTGGGGCCCCTCACGGAACTGACCTCGAAGAACCGGCCACAGAAAGTGCAGTGGACGCCCTCGTGTCAGGTGGCCTTCGAGACATTGAAAGCAGCCATGTGTACCGCCCCTGTGCCTCAGGCCCCCGACTACAGCCGAGAGTTTGTGGTCCAGACCGACGCCTCGGAACACGGCATCGGGGCGGTCCTATCGCAATTGGACTCCGCAGGAACTGACCATCCTGTGGCCTTCATCAGCCGGCGGCTGCTGGTGCTGGCCCGAGAACAGCGATGGAGCACCATCGAGAGAGAAGCCTTCGCTGTCGTGTGGGCCCTCAAGAAACTCCGGCCCTACCTCTTCGGCACCCACTTCCGGGTGCAGACTGACCACCGGCCCCTAAGGTGGCTGATGCACATGCGTGGCGAAAATCCCAAACTGCTGCGATGGTCCATATCCCTCCAAGGCATGGATTTCACTGTGGAGCATCGCCCTGGCAGTGACCACGCCAACGCGGACGGCCTGTCCCGGTTTTTCCGCCTCGACGAAGAGAGCCCCCAGGAAGATGGGTGACTCTCCCCGCCTTCAGCTGGAGGGGACGTGTGTTGGACACGGCCTCGTGGCGTGGTCCGACCCCGTCCGCATGGAGGGCCCAGGACGACATCGGCCCTCCATTTACCTACTATCGACCCCCCTGACACGCACATTCACGAACCATCGGCGCGAGCAGCCTCCCCGGCCACCTACAGCTCTCCCCCTCCCGGGTACCCCGGCAGAACCTGCTCGCCAACGCTGCCAGCCTGGCACCCTGACCAGGCCACCCTTTCCGGCCTGACTCCATCTTGGGACCCTCACGCCCCGAACGCGTGGCAGCAGCCATCCCGGCCCCGGCCCCAGCGAAGCCCAGACATTGAGGCACCAGGATCCTCCTAGGTGGTAAAGTGGCCACTCGACCAGATCCCGGAGGAGGAGAGTCTCGATGGGCCTTCCACCGCCCCCGGACGCCTGGTATCGATCGTTCTCCCGGCTCCCTGGGCGCTGGCTCCGCCCCCCTGCTGGGTGTCTGGACACCCTCATCCCGGCCCCTCTGACCCCCAGGCGCGAGGGTCCGGACATCAAAGCCCTCCAGTCCTATATCTGGGCCAGCCCCGGATCAAGACGGCAGTTGTATCTGGAGTCGAAGCCCTGCTGACCTCGTCGCGGCTGATCCTGATCCGAACTCTTGCACCTGGAACTATCTTCGAGGCCCTGCTGACGCTGTCGCGGCCTGACCCAGCTGAACCACCTTCGAGGCCCTGCTGACGCTGACGCGGCCTGACCAAGCTGGACCACCTTCGAGGCCCTGCTGACGCTGTCGCGGCCTGACCGAGCTGAACCACCTTCGAGGCCCTGCTGACGCTGTCGCGGCCTGACCAAGCTGAACCACCTTCGAGGCCCTGCTGACGCTGTCGCGGCCTGTCCAAGCTGAACTATCTCCGAGGCCCTGCTGTCGCTGTCGCGGCCTGAACCCTTGAACTATCCACGCACCAGTGGGTGCCAAGACTGTCCCGCTACCCCCTTCCCCCGAGACCACGACATTACGGATCCCTCGATCCTTGCCGTTACCCTGCCAAGAACTTGCTTTGATTACTTATATAAAGATTCGTGTGAATATCCTTCCTGTGTGGTGTCTATCTGTAAGTAGTGTGATTGCTCTGCTGGTACGATTGTAGGAGCGGAGCCTCGCCAAGGAGGCCTCCCTACGGCGCTCGGCCTATTCCCCAGAGAGAGGTGGGACTCGGGGCGGACAGTCAGACACCTTCTGTCTCCCCTGGGGTCGCCTTTCCAACAGCCAAACTTCTCCACTCCACTTCTCACCTCATGTGGGCCTGTCCTTTCCCTTTATGAGTGTCTCATTCCTCCTCATGTGCGCCTGTCCTCTCCCTTCATGGGTGTCTCATTCGCCCCTCATGTATGCCTGTCCTCTCCTTTCATGGGTGTCTCATTCTCCCCTCATGTGGGCCTGTCCTTTCCCTTCTTGGGTGTCTCATTCTCGCCTCATGTGGGCCTCTTCTCTCCCTCCTTGGGTGTCTCATTCTCCCTTCATGGGTTTCTCATTCTCCCCTCACATGTGCCTGGAGTCTTCATTCATGGGGGTCTCATTCTCCCTTCATGTATGCCTATCCTCTCCCTTCTTGGGTGTCTCATTCTCCCTTTATGGATGTCTCATTCTTCCCTCAAGAGCACCTGTTCTCTCTGTTCATCGGTGTCTCCTTCTTCCCTCATGAGCATCTGTTCTCTCCCTTCTTGGGTGTCTTATTTTTCCCTCATGAGCACTTGTTCTCTCCCTTCATGGATGTCTCATTCTCACCTCATGTGTGCTTGTCCTCTCCCCTTATGTGTGACTGTCCTAGCCCTTCTTTTGTGTCTCATTCTCCCTTTATGGGTGTCTCATTCTCACCTCATGAGCACCTGTTCTCTCTCTTCATGTGCATCTTGTTCTCACCTCATGTTGGCCTGTTCTTTCCCTTCATGTGTGTCTTAGTCCCCCTCATGTGCGCCTGTCCTCTCCCTTTATGGGTGTCTCATTCTCCCCTCATGTGCCCCTGTCCTTCCCCTCTTGGGTGTCTCATTCTCCCCTGCCTGACCTCTCCTCTCATGTGTGCCTGACCTTTCCCCTCATGTGTATCTGTCCTAGCCCTTTTTGGGTGTCTTATTATCCCTTCTTGGTGTCTCATTCTCCCTTTATGGGTGTCTCATTCTTCCCTCATGAGCACCTGTCCTTTCCCTTCATTGGTGTCTCATTCTCCCATCTCTCCCAGTAAAGGGTTTAAGTTGGCGCTACTTGGTTCTTCCAAACACCCCAACATGTGATAAACAGAAGTCAATGTATGAACTGTGTTTCCATCTTGCCCAACATACCTGTATCAATACAAAGAGGGGGGACCAGGATCCAGTTGTGGTCCAGTGCCCGTGCTCCTACCATGAAATGTATAGTCGAAAAGGGGACACTGTTCCGGCAGAGGGGTACACCATGTCACCCACTCACTACGAGGAAGATAAAGGAGGGAGAAAGGGGGAAAGAAAAGTGTAGAGCCGCCTAGGTATTAGCACCCATTTGTGAGAGAAAAGAACTAGTCTTGACTTTTGTTGCCCTCACACACCCCAAAGGATGTCATGCTTCATCATCTGGTGTTTGCTCCTCGTCGGGCCGGCGTTGCAATGCTCTACGGGTCCCACGAAGGGTCACTTTGCCAGAGATCTTTTGAGAGAACAGCCGTCTGATGCATGTGGGTGTGTGGGGTGGGTCCTATTGGAAGGTGGTGTAGTGCGTGCAACGTGAGTTAAAACTGCATAAGGGTTACCAAACAATTATTTAATGTGGCGGTACCCTTGACAGAGTGAAAACCTGTAGGTTATGTGTTACCCCAGTCGGCTTAATGTGCCCAGTTAACTAAAATGGTAAAACATACCGCCCTACATTTTTTTTTTTTTTTGCAGAGTTTTATATAGCGCGAACTAGAACCAAACCGAATCAGTTATCAGAGCGCTTTACATAGCACCAGTTACGTTACATGAGGACACACTTTCATTTTTAGGCACGGGGAGATTAAGTGATTTGCCCAGAATCACAGGGGTTTTTTGGCATCGTTACCGAGACTCGAACACAGATCCCCAGGTCCGAGGTCGAGCGCCTTAGCCGTTAGGCCAACCCCTCTCCCCTACATGGACTCTACATCTGTGCTGAGAGTGTCCAAATGTCAGGATCACCATAGCGTTCATTCCCTACAAGTGATATGTCTGTGTCCTTGCTCAAAACCCCCCGCTTGAGGTGCGCAAGATCACAGCATAGATCCTCCCACCCTGACCATCCACGGCATGCCTCTGTACCCGTCTGTGCACCCTCAGACACTAATCTGTTAAAACTGTGTTACTGCAACCCTTCAGTGTCTGTCCGGGTGTGCACTCTCTGCCCCCTCACGCATGTATACATTGTCTGCCCCCTCACGCTTGCATACACTCTCTGCCCCATCACGCATGTGTACACGCTCTGCCCCTCACACATGTATACACTATCTGCCCCCTCACGCATGCGTATACTCTGTGCCCCCTCACGCATGTGTACACACTCTTCCCCTCACACATGTGTACCCTCTCTGCCCATCACGCATGTGTACACTCCGCCCCCTCATGCGCGCACTATCTGCCATTTCACACGTGTGCACTCTCTCCCACCTCCCGCATGTGTTCAGTACACTCTGTTTGCCCTGACTTATGTATACACTCTGCCCCCTCATGCATGTGTACACTCTCTGCCCCATCACACATGTGTGTACACTATGCCCCTGGCGGCCCCACTCATACCTGATGAGCTGCGTACGGTCATTTTTGCCCTATCTAACGGCAAGTCCCCAGGCCCGGATGGGCTACCTGCTGAGTTTTTTAAAGCCTACTCAGATATCTTGATCCCTGAACTACTAAAGATGTACGTGGCGGCTGTTTTGGACTCCTCCCTCCCCCCCACGTTCAATGAAGCCAACCTCATTTGCCTCCCGAAGCCTGGCAGGGACTGCACGCAATTGGCCTCGCATTGACCGCTGGCCCTCCTGAACACTGATTACAAGATACTTGCCTCCACACTGGCTCAGCGATTAGCCCCTTTGGTGCCCGTCCTCGTGCATAGCGATCAAAATGGTTTTGTGCCCACTCGCAGCACCTCCCATAATATTAGGCGATTGTTCAGGGTGTAAAGTTATGCTACGCTACAGTGGCCCCGATCAGGGTGTCTAGTACTAGATCTCGAAAAGGCTTTCGACTCTGTGGAGTGGCCTTACCTTATGGCAGTATTGAGGAAATATGACCTTGGAGATGACTATTTTGATATGGCAGGCTTATTGTACCAGAAACCTACGGTGCGAGTATGCACCGGTAAATTGCTGTCAGACACCATCCGAGTTAAAAGAGGCACTAGGCAGGGATGTCCTCTGTCCCCGCTACTTTTCTCGATGACGATGGAACCCCTTGCGGCACTACTGAGAGCACAGGGCGTAGAGTGGGGGATCCCCCTAGCGGATGGTCTCCACACAGTCTCTTTATATGCTGACGACCTACTCTTGTACATCAGAGACCTGACCTGCTTGCCGCTGGCATTGTCTGACACCTTTCGCACTTTGAGGCTATGCAGGGTTAACTGGGCCAAATCTGGAGTGTACTCCTTCAGCCCGGACACTCAGGAATGTGAGATCAGCATTAACAATGAAAGGCTCACTTGGTATTCCACCACGTTCCGGTATCTCGGAATCTACATCTATAGAACCCTGCCTGATGTATTAGAGGGCAACCTGGTGCGAGCTGTCTCCTCCTTACCAGCACAAATGGCCTTTTGGAAGACCCTCCAACTCAATGTGCCCAGCCGTGTCACACTGACAAAGATGATAGTTTTGCTGAGACTATTGTACTATTATGCTAACATCCCAGTGTATGTCCCGACTCGTATCTTCCGGGATAGACCGCGTGGCACTAAAGAAACTCTATGCACCTACAGACGCTGGAGGCCTTGCAGTTCCCAATCAGGAACTTTATTATCTAGTGGCACAGCTGCAGTGGGTGGCCGGATGGCTGAGTGGGAAGAACTTGTGTGATACTGCTACGGATGTTACTGTCTGGGCCCACACGCAAATCCACACACTGTTCCACCCCTTGACCAAAACTTCATGCCCGTCGCAGTTACACCTGGCAGTGGCCTGCAAATGCTATGTGCGTAGCCTGAAACTCACCCGCACTGTGACGCCATATGCCCCGGTGCTTCCGCTGCTGGGAACACCCCGGGACGGCGGGGTGGTGGTGGAGGCTGCGCTGGAGCGATGGATACAGGCTGGGGTGGACACGATGGGAGACTTGTATGCAGACGGTGCCCTGGCTCCCTTTGAGACACTAGCTGCAGACACGGCCCTTCCAGCTGGGCAGTTTCTCTTGCATGCATCTCTTATGCGCACATTCGCACGGGCCTGGGGCGACATCTCTGAGGAGTTGCCGACACACCTTTTAGTGCAATACTTACATGTCATGGGAAATGGCTCCCATGTGGTTCATTGGCTGACGCAGGCTCTTCTGACGCACACGCAGTGCTCCTCCCAACCACTACAAGACAAATGGGCAGCAGACAGGGGAAGGGCATGGACGGATAAGGAATGAGCAGTGGTGCTGGCCGGCCCTATTAACATTCCGCGCAACTCCCGCTTTAAACGTATTCAATTTTATATACTACATCGTGCATACTTGTCACCCGATAAAATTAACAAGTACTCTACGGTTACAACTTCCGCGTGTCCGAGATG
Organism: Lissotriton helveticus; assembly: GCF_964261635.1. NCBI lineage: Eukaryota > Metazoa > Chordata > Amphibia > Caudata > Salamandridae > Lissotriton > Lissotriton helveticus. Next base: position 104,000,836 of record NC_136063.1, read on the forward strand.
CTTACTGATCGGTGCGGATCTCCTCTATATGCTATGGTCCTGTACCAACATACAAACGTATTGGCATACAGTGACGGCTCTGTTGGCGGAGGGTGTTGGTGAGGACCTGCAGCACACATGGGAGGCATGTCTACTGGGCCTATACAAAAGAACGAAACATAACAAAGTCCCTTCTAGATTCTGGGATCTAGGGCTCATCACGGCTAAGAGACTACTCACTAAGCGTTGGAAGTGTAGCGAACCCCCACATGCAGGGCACAGGCGTACCTCTTTTGACAACTGGGCGAGGGCGGAGAGCACTACCCGTCATAGGGAGGAGACAGCGGGACTGAGAAAATTCCTTATTGCCCAGCTTTGGGATGATACCCTGAAGTCTTTCCACCGGGTGTGTCTTTATCAGGGGGTTTCTTAGACATTTTCCCCTCCGGGTCCAGCCTAGGAAGCAGGCGGGGTAGAGGGCTGCACACCCCTATGATTATTTAATGCCTCGTACCTGCATGTAATTCACCGCAGTTACACCACATGGTAGCGCTACTGACCCACACGATAGTGATCCTACCCCCCTCAGCACTGAGGGCTTGATGCCTGCCTGCCACGAAGAGTGGACTCTCCCCCTCCGGAGAGACCCGCACCACAGTGGACTCTTGCCTCCCGAACCCCACACTGGCCATTCCCCGGAACCGAAGACACATGTTCATGACTGCATACGGAAATACTACTTGCTTCTTTATTTCTCTATATTTTCCTTTTCTTTTTCAGTTTTGTAATTATTTTATTTTTCTCTCTTCCCTCTCCTTTGTTAGTTACATTTCAGTGTCACGATAGTTTTTCAATTTGACACACTTGTTGAGATGTTTTGAATATTGTATTATATGTCAGTTGCCCTCTACTTCAAAGCATCTACTTACGGGAACATTTTGGGCGCTCCCCCCATAGCTGTTATTGGATATGGGCCGAAAGAGACACGTAATCGAAGGTCATGCCACTTTGCATCACATCCACACGCCCCAGGACGCGTTGCAACCTGAGCCACGCAGCTGTGCACTCTCTAAAAGTCATTTCCGACACACGTAACACCCTCATTTGTTCAGGTTACGCCTCTGGGCTTATTATGATTTCCTGTTGCCTAATACATTATACTTCTCCATTACGAGTCCATTGCTTCTTAGGCATGTGATTTATTTTTGGGAACAACATACCTTTGAGAACGTTTTTTTTTGCCTTAAGTGAAATGATGTGTGACTAATGTCCCATAGTGAATTGTTATTTCTTTTGAATGCCTTTGTATGATTAAGAGATGATATGTTGAATTTTCTTGTTTACCATTCTGACATGTATTGTGAATGCACAATGAAAACAAATAAAAGATATTCCAATAAAAATGTGTACACTCTCTGCCCCATCATGCATGTGAATACTCTCTGCCCCCTCACGCATGTGCGCACTATCTTCCTTTCATGCATGTGTGCACCCACTTCCCCTCACACATGTATACAGTACTCTCTGCCCCCTCACGCATGTGTACACTCTCTGTCCCCTCATACATGCGCGCACTATCTCCCATTTCACACATGTGTGCACTCTCTCCCACCTCACACATGTGTACAGTACATTCTCTTTGCCCTGACTCATGTATACATTCTGCCCCCTCACGCATGCGTACACTCTCTGCCCCTTCATGCATGCGTACACACTCTGCCCTCTCACGCATGTATACACTGTCTGCCCCCTCACGCATGTGTACACACTCTGCCCCTCACGCATGAGTACCCTCTATGCCCGATCACGCTTGTGTACACTCTCCGCCCCCATACATGCACGCACTATCATCCATTTCACGCATGTGTGTACTCTCTCCCCCACGCATGTGTACAGTACACTCTTTTTGCCCTGACACATGTATACACTCTCTGCTCCCTCATGCATGTGTTCACTCTCTGCCCCATCACACATGTGAATACTCTCTGCCCCTCACGCATGTGCGCACTATCTTCCTTTCATGTATGTGTGCAGCCACCTTCCCCTCATGCATGCATACAGTACACTCTCTGTCCCCTGCCGCATGTATACACTCTTGCTGCCTCATGCATTGATATACTCTCTGCTCCCCCACGCATGTGTACATCACACTCTTTGCCCCTTCAGGCATGCATGCACTCTCTGCCCCTCTCGCATGTATACAGTGCGCTCTTTCCCCATTTACTCATGCATGCACTCTCTGCCCCCTCACGCATGTATACACTGTCTGCCCCTCAAGCATGCGTACACTCTCTGCCCCCTCATGCATGCGTACACTCTCTGCCCCTCACGCATTTGTACACTCTCTGCCCCTCACGCATGTGTACCCTCTCTGCCCCATCACGCATGTGTACACTTTCTTCCCCCATACATGTGCACACTATCTGCCATTTCACACGTGTGCACTCTCTTCCCCCTCGTGCATGTGTACAGTACACTCTCTTTGCCCTGATGCATCTATAAACTCTCTGCCCACTCATGCATGTGTACACTCTCTGCCCCCTCACGCATGTGTACACTCTCTTCCCCTCATGCGTGTGTACACTCTCTGCCCCATCACGCATGTGTACACACTCTGCCCTCTCACGCATGTATACACTGTCTGCCCCCTCACGCATGCGTATACTCTGTGCCCCCTCATGCATGTGTACACACTCTGCCCCTCACGCATGTGTACCCTCTATGCCCCATCACGCTTATGTACACTCTCCGCCCCCATACATGCGCGCACTATCATCCATTTCACGCATGTGTGCACTCTCTCCCCCCACGCATGTGTACAGTACACTCTCTTTGCCCTGACACATGTATACACTCTCTGCCCCCTCATGCATGTGTTCACTCTCTGCCCCATCACACATGTGAATACTCTCTGCCCCTCACGCATGTGCGCACTATCTTCCTTTCATGTATGTGTGCAGCCACCTTCCCCTCATGCATGCATACAGTACACTCTCTGTCCCCAGCCACATGTATACACTCTTGCTGTCTCATGCATTGATACACTCTCTCCTCCCCAACGTATGTGTACATCACACTCTTTGCCCCTTCAGGCGTGCATGCACTCTCTGCCCCTCTCGCATGTATACAGTGCGCTCTCTCCCCATTCACTCATGCATGCACTCTCTGCTCCCTCACGCATGTATACACTGTCTGCCCCTCAAGCATGCATACACTCTCTGCCCCCTCATGCATGTGTACACTCTCTGCCCCTCACGCATTTGTACACTCTCTGCCCCTCACGCATGTGTACCCTCTCTGCCCCATCACGCATGTGTACACTTTCTTCCCCCTCATACATGTGCACACTATATTGCCATTTCACACGTGTGCACTCTTCCCCCTCATGCATGTGTACAGTACACTCTCTTTGCCCTGATGCATCTATAAACTCTCTGCCCCCTCACGCATGTGTACACTCTCTCCCCCTCATGCGTGTGTACACTCTCTGCCCCATCACGCATGTGTACACTTTCTGCCCCCTCATTCATGCATGCACTATCTGCCATTTCATGCATGTGTGCACTCTCCCCCTCACGCATGTGTACAGTACACTCTCTATGCCCTGACTCATGTATACATTCTCTGCCCCCTCACACGTGTACACTCCCTGCCCCTTCATGCATGTGAATACTCTCTACCCCCTCACACATGATTACAGTACACTCTCTGCCCACTCATGCATAAGGGCACTATCTGCCATTTCACACGTGTGCACACTCTACCCCATGCATATCTAGAGTACACTCTCTTTGCCCTAACACATGTATACACTCTCTGCCACCTCATGCATGTGTACACTATCTTCCTTTCATGCATGTGTGCATCCACTTCCCCTTGTGCATGCATACATTACACGCTCTGTCCCCTGATGCATGTATACACTCTTTGCTGCCTCATGCATTTATACACTCTGCTCCCTTACGCATGTGTACATCACACCCTGCCCCTTCACACGTGTGTGCACTCTCTGCCCCTAAAGTATGTAAACAGAGCGCTCTCTCCCCATTCACTCATGCGTGCACTCTCTGTCCCCTCACGCATGTATACACTCTGTGCCCCTCAGGCATGTGTACACTCTCTGACCTTTCAAGCATGCGTACACTATCTGCCCCCTAAAACAGATGTTCAGAATACTCTCTGCCCCCTCACGCATGCGTCCACACTCTGCCCCTCACGTATGTACAGTTTACTCTTTGCCCCTTCACACATGCATGCACTATCTGCCCCCTCATACATGTGTACACTCTCCGCCTCCCCAAGCATATGTACACTCTCTGCCCTTTCATGCGTGTGTGCACTCTCTGCCCCCTCATGTATATACAGTGCACTCTTTGCCCCTTCACACATGCATGCACTCCCTGCCCCCTCATACATGTGTACACTCTCCGCCTCCCCAAGCATATGTACACTCTCTGCCCTTTCATGCGTGTGTGCACTCTCTGCCCCCTCATGTATATACAGTGCACTCTTTGCCCCTTCACACATGCATGCACTCCCTGCCCCCTCATGCATGTGTACACTCTCCGCCCCCTCATGCATGTGTGCAGTCTGCTATTTCACACATATGTGCACTCTCTCCCCCTCAGGCATGTGTACAGTACACTCTCCTTGCCCTGACTAATGTATACACTCTCTGCCCCCTCACGCATGTGTACACTCTCTGCCCCCTCACACGTGTACACTCTCTGCCCCCTCACACATGTGTACACCCACTTCCCCTCACACACGTATACAGTACACTCTCTGTCCCCTCATGCATATGCGCACTATCTGCCATATCACGCATGTGTGCACTCTCGCCCCCCACGCAGGTATACAGTACACTCTCTTTGCCCTGACAAATGTATACACTCTCTGCCCCATCACGCATGTGAATATTCTCTGCCCCCTCACGCATGTCGCACTATCTTCCTTTCATGCAAGTGTGCAGCCACTTCCCCTCATGCATGCATAGAGTGCACTCTCTGTCCCGACGCATGTATACACTCTTTTCTGCCTCATGCATTTATACACTCTCTGCTCCCTAACGCATGTGTACATCACACTCTCTGCCCCTCACGCCTGCGTCCACACTCTGCCCCCTCACGTATGTACAGTGCACCCGTTGCCCATTCACACATGCAGGCACTATCTGCCTCCTCATACATGTATACACTCTCCGCCTCCCCAAGCATATGTACACTCTCTGCCCTTTCATGTATATACAGTGCACTCTTTGCCCCTTCACACATGCATGCACTACCTGCCCCCTCATGCATGTGTACACTCTATGCCCACTCATGCATGTGTGCACTGTCTGCTATTGCACACATATGTGCACTCTCTCTCCCTCACGCATGTGTACAGTACATTCTCTTTGCCCTGATGCATGTGTACACACTCTGCCCCCTCACACGTGTGCACTCTCTACTCCGTCAGCATGTGTAAACTTTCTGCCCCATCACTCATGTGTACATTCTCGCCCTCTGATGCATGTGCACACTTTCTGCACCCTCGTGCACCTCACACAAACCATCCTTGCGCCTTCACCCACACTCTGTCCATTTATCCACTCTGTGCCCATAACCCATCTGTGCCCCCTTGTCCTCTCTCAGTCCATATATCCACTCTGTGCCTCTCACACCCTCTCTGCTCCCCAACTTCTCAATGCCCCCTCATTCACTTTGTCCAATTATCCACTCCTTGCCCCTCACTCGCACTGCCGCCTCTCACTTTGTGCCCTCCTCACACACTCTAGGCCTTTTCACCCCCACAGTGCACCCATGCACTCGCTGCCTTATTATCCACTTGGTGCCACCTCACCCACTTCATGCTTCTCTTGGCCAGTTGGTGCTACCTCAACCACTCTGTGGCCCTCTCAACCCCTCCATGCCCCCTTACCCAATATGTGCCTCCCTTGTCCCATCAGGTCACCTCTTCCTGCTTTCACCCTCACCCACACCATACCCCACTGTGGAGTGGTGTGGCTCACTGGTTAGAGGCGGCAGACCCGGAAGCAGAGAACGGCCCGGGACCAGGGTTCAATTCCCGACGCTGCAGGGTTGTGGACCAGAGTCAGCAGACTTGATAATTCTTGCCTCGGTGCCTACTCTAACCAGGGATCACACTCGGCAACTCTGGGCTTTAGCTTGCCTCATCTCTACAACGGCTCCCCACATTCGCCGGGGATGCCTGGTTTCACCTTGGAGATACCCAGTAGGGACCATCTCACAGGGATAGCCAGGACGGGTTCCCCAGCGGTCTACAGCGCCACGACGCCTCAGGGCAGCAGTGCGCTTTACAAGACACATACATTTACATTTACTCATGCACTCATTACCACAACTCTTTGCCCCTCTCTCATTTTTTTATTTTTATTTTTTATTTTGAAAGTTTTATACAGCGCGAACAAGATCTTTGCAGATATCAGAGCGCTTTACAAGTAGAAATACAAAGTAAAAATACAAAGTAATAAAGCGTATATACAAAGTAATATATGAGGTAGTTAGGTACAAGGTGCTAGTTACATAGGTAGGTCAAAGGACATGAGGTAGGTCACAGGTGTGGTAGTGTCAGTACACTGTGTATAGACAAACAATTGCGTCAATAGTATAAAGTGCAATAACAAGGAGCATATACTTGCTTAAGCGTGTTTAGATATTTAGAGTTTAAAGGTGGGCAAAGTTGAGGTGGGTGTGTGCAGGATGTATAGTCCCACAGGTGCGACAGTAGAAGGGAAGTAAGGATCGTTGAGGTGGAGAGGGTAAAGTGTGCAAAGTCAACCAGGTGCGTCAACAATATAACAATATACATAATCAACCAGGTGCATCAAACATTATAACAAAATACAAAGAGTGAGCGTATACAATTAAGTAATTCGATAATACGGGTGGTACAATAGGCCAAGGTCGGGCAGGACTTACAGAGCAGATTCATGAGTGCTACGGGATAATAGGTCATGTGTATTTTGCCATGAGGATCGCTTTAACTTCTTTCTTAAAGATTGTGTTGGAGGAGATGAGCCTTGTTTCAGGAGGGAGTGAGTTCCAGATCCTGGGTGCCATTCCTGAAAAGGAGCGTTTATACGTTTTTTCCTTCCGAAATCTTCGAGGTTTCAGCAAAAGATTGTTTGTGCTTCTAGTAGTTCGGGAGCCACCCGAAATTGTCAGCTTTTGAGTGAGGTAGGCGGGTGAATTCAGGTGCACAGCCTTGTGTGTCATGCATGCGATTTTCAGTTGAATTCTGGCTTCAAAAGGTAGCCAGTTCAGTGATTTAAAGTCCGGGGAGATATGTGAGTGTTTTTTTGAGCCTGTGACGAGTCTCGCTGCGGCGTTAATGGACGCTCTTAGGGGTGCCGTTGTAGTTAGGGGGATGCGGGATGACTATAGATTGTACTGCAGTTTGGAAGTCTTTGGCAGGAAGGAAGGGTTTAAGTTTTCTCAGGGTATTGATTTGGAAGTTCGCTCCTTTGGTTGCCTTGCTGATGTGCTGCTGCATGTTGAGATTGGTGTCAAGTGTTATGCCTAAAGATTTTGCTGAGTCTACTACGATGGGCTGTACATTTAGAGCCGTTAATTGCTTAAGCCATGTTTGAGCCGTGGATATTTTAGCGGGAGGTGAGATCAGGAGGAACTCGGTCTTCAGAGCATTGAGTTTGAGGTGATTCTCAGCAAGCCAGGATTGGGTGTTTCTGATCGTGGTGTTCAGCAGCATGATGTCCTTGGGAGATTGTATTTTGAGATAAAGTTGGGTGTCGTCGGCATACATGTGAAAGTGCACATTAGATGCCTGTAGCAACGTAGTGAGAGGTTCCATAACTAGGTTGAACAGTGTTGGGGAGAGGGAGGATCCTTGAGGGACGCCTAGCGATACAGGTACCGGAGAGGACAGCAGGTTGTTGCTTTTGATTCTTTGTGTCCGGTTGTGTAGAAATGAGGTGAACCACTTTAGAACAGTCCCAGATATGCCTATTCTTGTGTTTAACAGTTCGAGTAAGTTCTCATGTTTAACTGTATCGAATGCTGAGGAGAGATCCAGAAGGATGAGGAGGCAGGTATCGTTTTGGTCTAGGATTTGGAGGGCATCATCCACTATGTGAGTCATGGCAGTTTCGGTACTGTGCCCTGCTCGGAAGCCTGACTGATGAGCGTTTAGGTGATCAAACTTATCTATGTGTTTAGTCAGTTGTAGTTGTACGCATTTTTCCAACAGTTTAGCGAGAGTGGGAATGTTTGTAATAGGGCGGTAATTGTTTAGATCAGTGGGGTCTGCTGTTTGTTTTTTTAGTAGCGGTGTGACTTGCCCTACTTTGAGGGCATTGGGGATGGATCCTTGTTGAAGAGAGCTATTGATAATCTTAGACCAGAGTGGGAGAAGCCAAGGGGAAAAGTATTTTACAGCGTTAGCAGGAAGGGGGTCAGAGAGGTGATTGGAAGGTTTCAAGGCGCTGAGCAGTCTGCCAATTTCTTCTACGGAGTAAGTGTCAAAGGATGACCAAGTAGCATTGTTCTTTGGTTGAGGCACTGTTGTGTGTCGGGGGTTGGAGTACAGGATAGCGTCATTGAGGAGATCGCTTCTTATTCTCTCAGTTTTTTGGATAAAGAAGGCAGAGAAGTCTTCACAGGAAGGAGTAACGTCCATGGAGCTGATTGTCTGGGGTTGCTCTTTGGATTGTGTTCTGACTAACTCAAACAGTTTTCTTGGACGGTTTTTAGCTTGGGCGAGCTGGAGGCTGAAGAAGTCTCTTTTTGAGCGTTTTATTTTCCTGAAGTAGGCGTTTCTCTGTTTCTTTAGACTTTTTAGGTGCACTGCAGAAGGGGCTGACCTCCAGGTGCGCTCTGCCATTCGCATCGCCCGTCTATCCTCATTGAGGCTTACGTCATACCATGGGTTGGAAGTCTTCTTGGACGAGACTCTTTTCAGTTGCATGGGCGCCACCTCATCGATTATTGTGGACATAGCATTGAGATAGTAGTCAGTCAGAAGTTGAACGTCTGTATCGCCGGGAGGGGGAAGTAGACGATTGCAGCTGTTAGGTGGTAGGGAGTTTGGGTTGAGTTTCTTCAAGTCTGTTTTCCACACTTTGTGCTTAGGGGGTTGAACTGAGTTAAGTCTGGTTTTTTCCTTGATGAGGAAGGAGACAATATGGTGATCTGACCAGTCACAAGGTTGGATTGACTCCAGTTGAATAGCGCCCTCTTTGGAGATGATAAGGTCAAGGGTAGAAACTCTCTTATGGGTCGTGCTATTGCATATTTGGTTGAGATCAAGTGCGTTGAGAAAGCTTTTGAGGCTGTTTACCACTGAGTCACTGCTGTCATTCCAGTGGAGATTGTAGTCGCCAAGGAAAATTTGGGTGTGCTGCCATCCTGAGTTGGCTGTAATTGTATCCATGAGTTGTTGGACGAAGGAGAGATTGTCCCCAGGTGGGTGGTATATAATGTGTAGTGAGCATACCGGTTTGCTTTCGCTGATGATATCAAGGCAGAGGTATTCACAGGAAGTAAGAGAGGAGACGGCCACTTTGGAGATTGAGAGGTTGCTTCTGTAGATGCAGGCAATTCCACCGCCTATCTTTTTGTCCCTGTCAAGTCTAATGATACAGTAGTTGGGAGGGACTAGGATATCCAGTATAGGTGTAGAGGAATCAGACAGTCATGTTTCAGTCAGAATGGCTAGGTCCAGTTCCAGGGACATGATGAGGTCGGCGACCTCCGTGGAATGTCTTTGGGCCGATCTGCAGTTGAGAAGTATGCATTTAAGGCTAGGGGTGCAAAGGGTGGAGGATGATTCCGTGACGAGGGGTACATTAGTGAGGTTGTTGGGGACAGCGCCTCTGTTGTTATCCTTTTGGTGCCTGAGGTGGTTAGATATAATCGTTGGGATGGATATGTTGTTGGTAGCTAGTGGCTTTTGGGGAGCCGGGTCGTAAGAGTGGAGAAGGGTGTGTACGTCATGGTCAGAGATCGTGTTGGTAGTGCGTCTGGGGCGATTGGTGGTATTGCAAGAGGGGGTAGAAGTCCAATGTGGGGAAAGATGTGTGATGAGGCGAGTAGGAGGTGTGGAGGAAGTGTTGTTAGGTGTAGAAGAAGGAGGAGTATTGCGCTTGGTAGTAATGAGATTGCAATTGTTATTGCGATTGTTGGTATTGCGAGAGGGGATAGAGGTCCGGTGTGTGGAGTGTTGTGTGGTAGGGCGAGTAGGAGGTGAGGGGGACGTGGTGTTAGGTGTGGTAAGGGTGGTGATGGGGGGGTGTCTGATGGGGTGTGTGAAGAGCAACTCTTTAATGGAGTGTAATTCTTCTTTCAATTGGAGGAGGGTGGACATAATAATGTCCAAGGTGATGATGGGCGCGGTATTGGGGGGGGTACTGGCACTGAACCGGCAAATACGTTGACAGGGGGCAGTCCGGGTGGAGAGGGGGAGCTGATGAGGGTGTTGGGGGCGTTAGCGAGAGGATAGGTGTTATTGGGAAGCGCATCCGTGCTAGGGGGGGAAGGGAATAAGGGGGCGATGTGAAGGCTGGCTGTTGTGGGGGAGGAGGTGGGATATTGAGGAGTGAGCGAGGGGGGTGGGAGGTTGAAGGAGGGATGCAGGCTAGGCGTGGCGGGAGTGCTAAGTGTGGGGGGGCGGAAGTCGGAGAGAGAGTCATGTTGTGTGGGGTGCCATTGGGGGAGGCGGGGGGCTCTGAGAAAAAATGTGCGGGGGAAGGTACGGGAGTGCAAAGTGTGGAAGGGGAGACAGGAGAATGAGCGGATGTACGAAGGTTAGTAGGGGGGCTGGGAAAGCGAGTGGTGTGTGGAGGGACCAGGTCTATGTCTGTGTATGAGGGGCGGGGAGGGGTAGCTGAGACGGGCAGGTGATTGACTGTGGAGCAGGGTGTGAAGGTGAGGTGTGTGTCTTCTTGCTGCTGCACTGGGTTAGGAGAGTTAAGGGTGGGAGCTGTGACGTTAGGGGAGGTAGGACAGGGGGTGATATGCGTGTAGGTCCGAGGATTGGAAAGGTGCTCTTTGAGAGAGGGGAACATGTTGTCAAGTAGTTCCAGGTTCCTGTCTGTCGCTTGAATTAAGACAATCCCGTTGTTGTATATAGTGATGGTGGTTCTGCCTGGGAGGAGTTGGGACGATGTGATGGAGAGTGTTAGGCCATGTGCGGATTTCCTGGTGGTGGAGACGGTGAATAGGGTGAGGAACACTTTTTTCCATTGCGCTCTGCGTGTGGTGTGGAAAATGATGTCGGTGTTCAAGGGTCCATTGACCGATGAGAAGTAGGTGTCGGCAAAGGGTGTTTCTGGGTGGGACCTAAGGAAGTCATGTTTAAAGCGTTTAGTAGCTTTTTTGGTGAGCATGGGAGGGTAGTTTATTTTATATGTGTGTTTGCCGCTGAGCTCCATGTTGGTATGGTGGCAGTATAGCGCAGGGGTGGGTGAACACTAGTGATATGCCAGAGCAAGATGCACATGCAAACACAACAGGTTATCTGGATCAGAGATGGCACTAGCGGGCAGAAAATACACTAGTGAGACGACAAGCATATGTGAGGTAGCAGTCGATGCATTACATGAAAGAGAGGTAAATGAATACAGGTGAATACAGGTGAATACAGGTAATGCAGTGCAGGTTGCAGAATTGTGTAAAGTGGTAGTGCAGAGTACAATTGGAGGAATAGTTCTGAAAACTATAGACCTAAAATACATGCGGTAGCATAACAGGGGAGATTGTGCAGAGTAGTGCAGTGTCCAATTGGGGAATAGTTATGTTTACAGGTAAACCTATAAATAATATATAATGAGTATAATACTTGTAAAGCAGAATGCAGATGCAGGCAGTCTGTTACATGACATAGATAGGTGTGCATCAGAGTACAATAGATCACAGATCCGTAGTTCAGAGTACAGTAGTGGTAGTAGTTGGGCTTAGCCTAAAAAGGTGAGTTCTTGATGCACCCCAGATAGTGAAATAAATTGATAGCCCAGCAACAATGACTAGGCCAAGATGGTGATCCGAGAGAGAGACTGTACCAAAATGGCCGCCACATAGGGGGAAAAGAGACATTAGTCCTCTTTTTATTTTCATGCTTTGTGAGCAGGGAGAGCAGTTTCGTTTTCACACTGTGAGGGAGACTCTCATCCCGAGGGAACCTCATGGGCACAGTAGGTGATTTATAGTCTTAGTTTTTTTGTTTTTCAGACCCCCACCATTTTGTGCAATACAGTTTTAGGGATGAGAACCGGGAAAATGCACATAAATACCTTCTTTTGTTATTAGAGACTGTGTCCGCTGGGACCGCTGCACGCTAATGTGCCTCCCCAGTGTCTGCATCTGATTACCAACCGGCGTCCCCCGCTCCTCTCAGCCCTCCAGTCCGCTGGGGTTCCTTTACTGCGGAGCGGGCGGGAGAGGGGGGGGGGTGATGTCGTGGCCTCGTCCCTGTGTGCGACCGGCGTCTTCTGGGTGGGGGGGGGTCGCTGCTTCACCTCGTGTGTGGAGGCGGGGTCCGGTGTTCGTCCTGGTGCCAGCTATCCCGCGGTGCTCCGCTGCTGCGAGTGTTGACCGTTGTTCCCGAGTAGCGGCCAGCATCTGCCTTTGATCGGGAGGGGGGGAGGGGTCCGGTGCTCGATCCGCTTTGGTCCCGGTGCTGCTGGGGTGATCTGTTGCTTACTGGTCCCAGAGCTTCCACTGTGCCGCGAAGGGGGTGTCTGGAGACCTCAGCCGGGGTGTCTGGAGTCCTCTGCTGCGGTGGTGCGAGCGCGGGACAATCCTCAGAGCCGACTCAGCAGGCTCCTCGGGGCTTCAGCTGCGCCGCGATGGGGTGTCTGGAGGCACGGGTCTCGTGGCAGGTTGCGGGGGCTCCGCAGTTGTCAATCCCCGATGAGGAGTGCCGGCTCAACAGGCTCCCAGTTCCTCAGGGTCTGGCCTCCTTCATCAGGTCAGACTCTGTCTCGGTGGGTGCGCGAGGGCTTGAATCCAGTGGCGGCTCGGCCGGCTCCCGCAGCTTCAGGCTCCAACCTCCGTGAGAGGACCCCTCGGGCAATCCAGTTACTTGCCAATCCAATTACTTTTGCTCCAGTTACTTTTCTGCTTCACGTTCCAGCGAGCTGGTGTGTGCTAACAGGGATAAAGCCCAGTATGGGATCCCCAGCACCAGGAGCTCTTCACGGGAGCTCCTGCCAGGCGGCCATCTTGTCGTCATTGATTCTCTTGCTTACATAGTGCCCCCATGCCCTTGTTGTGCCTCCTCAGTACCCACTCTGTGACACACCCACCCCATGCCACCTTACCCACTCTGTGCCTCCCCTGTCGAATAAGGGCACCTCCTTCATTCTCCCTTCACTTACTCCTTAGCCTGGCTCACACACCCCGTGCCCTCTCTTTCTCTTTGCCTCTCTTGCTGACGCAGTGCCCCTTCACCCACACTGCACCTCCCTTCTGCATTCTATACCCACTCACCCACTCCATGCCCCCTAACCTACCCCATAGCAGCTCACCAGCTCCATGAGTATCACTAACCCTATGCCCTGTGTCCATGCGCCTCTTTTTATCACTCTGAGCCCCCACTCCCACTCTGTGCCAACCCTGTCCATTCAGGTTTACTCTCCGTGCCAACCCCACCCATCCAGTGCACTCACTCACCTCCCACGTCAAACCCACGCCTGAATAACCCCCTCTGTGCCCACCTCCATCAGTCTGTAGCTTCTCACCGCCTCACTAAAATCTACCCACTTGCCCCCTATCCGCCAAATACCGGAATTCTCTCCATACCTCACTGACCCGCTCTATGCCCCCTCCACAATTGAGCGTCCTTTCACCCAAATGTGTTCCACTCACTTGCTGCGTGCCCCCTCGCCTAATCCAGCCCCCTCTCCCACCCTCACAGTCACAGGGTTGTATGACGAAACCCTGCATGCATTAATCCAGCAGGCATTTACTGCAAGTCAGTACCCAGCATGCAACGTTACCACCTTTAGCACGCAAGTCATTACAATGACTTGCTGTAGGGGGCGCTGGACTTTGGAATAGTATAATTTACTATTCCAACTCCATTCTAGGCAACAGTAGGGAAGGTGTTTGACTTAAAAATACAACACAAGCCCAACAACATCGCCTCCTACAGCAAGTCGATATAATGACTTGCGTGCTAAAGTAAAGCATTGTAATGGTGTATGCGAGCGCCAACTTCGTTGTAACAACTTGAGTGTCAAGGTAACCTGTGGTAAGGTCGTATGTGGGGTGCCAAGCTTGTTGTAAACAAAAGACACACAATTGATGGGCGGATTGCAGAACAAATCAAAACACCCTCCCCCCACCCAAGTCGTGAGATCGAGGTTAAATCCGTCATTCTTTTGCTCACCATGCCACCCTTGTTTAGACCTGGCCATCAGCCAGGATAACTTGGGGGTGATGCTGTACACATGTGTGAAGGAACAGACAGTGTGGCTGTCCATCAATTGTTCTTTTTGCATTTGTAACCTTGTTGTAAGGGCTGGTCATTTTAAAGACTGCGTGGTAAATGAGATCTTCCCCCACACTGCCTCTGCCTGCTCACCCACTGGGTGCAATCTCACTCGGTGCCTTAAGAAGGCTGAAAATGGGGAGGGGAGTCTGTAAAATGGCCGAGGCCAAAAAAGCGTAACTCAGGGCCAGCTTTAGCACTGGTGGCGTCCTGTGCGACAATGTTTGTTGGCACCCCTCTCAATGACCACATCCGCCACGGATTCCCCTACTACCATCATTTGACTATGCCCCCAAGTCTCCATAACCACTGTCTCTTAGATTTGTTTAGTTTTATAGTGCCATTCATACCTGTTCAAAGTGTCAGAACACTTTACATCACACATACAGTGAATGGAGACAGTCATACGTGTGTAAATCAGTGTACAGGAAATGTTACATAAGACAGAGGACAGCAAGATGTGGGAGTCACATGTCATCCATACAGGTATGTAGTATAGTTTAAGGGTCCTTGGTCTGGAAAAGCACACATTCAGAATTTATTATGTAACACCATTGTTAGGGGTTTCCTTTAATATTAAGAATTAATTTGTACCCAAATGTTTTTGCAATATCAGAATAAGGAAAGATTAGGCCCATCTTTTTCAACTCCCTCCGGGACCCCTAGAAATCTCAAGTTATTCCGTCTCGGCCAGTTTTCTTGTTCCTCCACCTTCCACATCAAATCCTTAATGGCACCCTCGTGTTCCTCGCTTTGTTTCTTGATTTTAGTGACATCTTCATCGAGTTGCTCAGTTCTTACTTCAACTGAAGTCATGCGGTCCGCGATTTCTGCATAGGTCTTTCCTACTTTCCGAACTGCCCCGTGTAGTTTCTTGGCTGCTAGTCGAGATCTCCTACTATCTGCTTTAGCCTCAGCTCGGAAACTCTTGATGGATTGTAAGACAATATTCAGGGCTGGTGCTTGATTGTCTTCTTGATGCTCCTAGGGATTGCTCCTTTTAGCATCTTCTGTGATAGTCTGGTTGCCGCTCAGACATGACTCTGGGTTGGAGAGGACAGTTAGGGTTGTTTCCTCATAGTCCCACTTCAGGTCATTGCAATCTTCTCTGTCGGTGGAGTCATATCCCCCTCTGCGATGATCGCAGTGTTTTTTCTTCTTGTGAGCCTTCTTGGGGAGCTGTCTATGTTTCAGGGGGCCCGTATTTGAACTACTGTACCATTTGGCTCCTTCCTCCCCACTTGAAGTGGAAATGCTGATGTCAGAGATTTCCGATTCGTCGGTAAGGGAGTAAAATGTATCCTGATTGTCAGGTGTTTTTAGCATGTGGCTTTGAAGATCCTGACCGCAGGTCTGAGCATTATTAGAGTTATTTAAAGGTACAGTTTGTGAAGTTGAATCAGTATTTATTTTCCCAGTGGCTGTATTGGTGTTCACAGTTTCCTCAGGCAGAACACCCTCAGGCTGCCTTAGAGGAACCGTGCTCGTAGTAGGATGACCATTATCAGAGGGCAGTGATGTGTCTGGGGCCTCATGCAGCGAGGTTTGTTGCGTTTCACCCAGCCTTGTTATTCCATCTTGTGCCAGATTGGTCTTGAATTCATTAGCGCCGCCTCCCCTTGCACCAAAGTCCTTGAGTACCTTGCTGGTAACGCCGAACCTGGAGGTAATTAGTGGTTGTGAGCCGTCATTATCTTTGGTGGGGCGTGCAGCATTTTTTTTAAATTGCAGCTGGTTTTGCCATCTCTTTCTCTGTAATCTTAGGTTCTTCTTGTTCAATTTGATCACATTTTTTACCCCCGGGTTTGGGTTTTGTCTCTGACTTTTTTAGCTTTGTCAGAGTAGATGCTGAGCCCCCCTGGGATAGGGTAGCGATGCTTTTAACTTTTCCCCCTCGCGCCCCCTTACCAGTCATATTGCCGTGTCCTGTGCTATAGAATAGTAGCGCGATGAAGGAACCAGTGGAGCCTGGTCCAGATGCCTCTTTTCCAGCGCTGCCGTCCGTTTTTGTCGGTGTCTTCTGTGAGGAAGGGAAAGGCTGCAGCTCCCTCTCGCGTTTCCTTTGCTCCGTGGTGCTTCTGGCGAAGTCCGGCAGATAGCGTGCAGGGTGGCGGTGATCAGTGATACCAGAGATACCGGAAGAGCCTCCTCACGGCTGGGAACCCACTGCGCTCCAAACTTTCAGGATACTGGTGAGGGGGTGAACAGGGCACCTGGGGGGTCAGTCCGAAGCATTCCTTAATTTAATTGCAGCGATCGGGTTTACTCATAGCCGAAATTGCATCCGATCGCGGCCGTGTTCTACTTCTCACACGGGGATGCTTGGAGGAGCTTCACAGCGAAGCTGTCAGCCTGACGCCATCTTGCCTCCCTAGGAACGTTATGATTTCACTCCTTAAGGGTGCGTTTCCTGAGCTGCATGATTGGGACTGGGACAAAGAAGTGCAAAGAGCCCACCGTTTTCCACTGCTCCTTAATAAAAAGGCCCAGGCATCGCAACAACACCCTCAGGCAATGCTGGTTTTCTTTGGAAATTTTTTATTACGGCAAGCACTATTTGATCTGGCTAGACCTAACAACAGACTCTCGTTTGAAGGCTTTGCTTTCTTCACCCGGCCAGACTTTGCGCATGCTACAGTTGAGCGCAGGTGGAGACTAAGGCAGCTCTTCAAACCTTTTCAAAAACTGGGGGCTACAGTATACCTGCAAAATCCAGCTAGGCTCAAAGTTATCTTTCAAGGGGCTACACTTAGCTTCATTTCTGACATCCAGGCCAAAAATGATTTAGATTACATTTCAGGCAATAAGCAGTGATTGGCATTGTATGTTTCTCTTTTTTTGTTTCGCTTCCACCTCTGCTACTTAAATTATAATAGGAGATGGTCAGTACTATCAGGGTGACTAGGTGTGAAATGGGAAATGGGAAGTTATCCTTGGATTAAATAGTATTAACCTCAAAATGTCTTTAAACATATTAAGTACACTATAAGCATGAGCTGGCTTTTCTCATAGCCATCTTCACAATTGTAAAACTGTATACATAGCTACATGGCTTAACGCACACGGCGGAGGCATGGTGGGCTCATGGAGGGATTGGTGGACGGACGTCAAACCCTGGCACAGCAGCCAGGTAACCTCCAAGATAGGTGGTGGGTGGGGGGGTGACCCCGAGGAGGGGGGTGAGTGGGTGGGACGGACAGGTAAGCAGTACCAATACAAAGTAGGAGCATGCACTCTAGGGACATAGAAGGACAGAGGGAAAATGACAGGGGTACTCAATGTTGTAAACTATACAGGCGCACCGAAAGCTCTGGGACAACTCCGCTAAAAATATGGGTGGGTTAAAAGTATTATCCCTAAACATATGTGGCCTAAATGATCCCAAAAAGAGACAAATGGTTGCAATTGGCTTACGAAATTGGGGGGCAAACATAGTGTGTATCCAGGAGACGCACATAGAAGGTTCTCAAAGCCACTTGTTAAATTCATTAGGGTACAGATTAGTGTGTGCCACTTCACAAGGAGCTCGAGTACGGGGGTTGCCATCTTGGTAAGAGGCAGCGGGTATGTTTTTAACCACTCCAAAACGGACACATTTGGTCGATGGGCTATCACTGAGTGTCAATATCAAACAGGAAAAAAACTGACACTATGTGCCATATATGGGAGCAATACAGACGACCCAACGTTTTTTTATGAAATCTCCAACGAGCTCTCACACTGGCCTCTCCCATTAACCGCATTGATGCGGTGCATTTTCCCGTTGTGTGCTGGAAAATGCAAAAACAAATGTTCCATGACGAGCTGGGCTCGTCATCAGCGTAGCAGGAGGCTACCTCATGACGAGCCCAGCTCGTCATGAGCGTGGAAGGGGTTAATGGTCTGTGGGGATTTCAACATAAACCTTCCGACTGATTGGTCCTTGAAACATGATTGGCTATACAAAGGACGTAAACCAAAGGTATTTCGGTCCCTAAGAAATATGTGTCTCGTACATGGACTTGTTGATAGCAGGCAGACCTCCAACGCAATGATTCTGGGTATACCTTTTTTTCGAACCCACATCGTACACATGTAAGAATAGATTACATTTTATTATCAAATTCACTTAAAAACAATTGTCAAATGGAAAAAATGCCCTGTATACTATCTGATCATAATCCCCTTTTATGTACCTTAACTATTAGTTCTACAAAATCAGAACCTACTCTCTGGACATTCGAAAAGGCTCTACTAAACGACCCTAAATATTGTCTCCATATCAGAGATTGGATTCCCAAATTTTTAGTCAAAAATATCGGTAGCCCCTCAATTGACATTGTCTGGGGCACCTTGAAAGCTGGAATTCGGGGGGGAGACTATACAGTACTCACTAAGGGCAAACAAACAGGAAAGGGAAATCATGAAGAGCTTGCAGGATAAACGAAGGCTAGCCGAAGAAAAATTGGTTAGTCACTAGTGGGGGAGACACAACCGTAGAAATTTCCAGCATCCTAACCCAGGTTGCAATTGCTAAAGCAGCTATCACTAACGTCTTTACAGACAAAGCAATTCGGAAAGCCACAGCACGAAAGGAATTAGTATATGAAGTTAATGAGCAAGTGGGGCACCAATTAGCAGTAAGAATTTGACAACAGACTAACGCTAATTTAATCAGGGAAATTAACGATCTGGTAGCAGGACAACTAAAAGACCCAGAACATATCAGAGAAGCCTTTTGGCGGTTTTACAGAGATTTATATACCGAAGACTGTAGGGGGGACGCAGCTGAAATAGAGAGGTACCCGGAGAGTGGAGAAAGTGTAAGTTTTAAGGAAAGCTACCAGAATATATTGGAGGAGCCCCCCAGCATAGAAGAAGTCCTAACCGCTGTCAAAAGTATTCCAAAAGGGAAAGCCACCGGACTAGATAGTATTCCTTCCGAGTTTTCTGCAATATTTTTAGAGCAAATCAGACATATCTTAGTTGATCTGATCATACATATATTTACCGGTGGTCAGCCCCCCAACTCTTGGTCTCGTGCTAAAATTGTTATTTTCCCTAAAAAACATAAACCTCCAGAACAATTAGGGTCATACCGCCCCATAACTCTTATCAATGCAGATTTAAAAATGTACTGAAAGATCTTGGCAAACAGGGTAGCCCCTATGATACATAAAGTGATCGCCAAATCCAACATGGTTTTGTTTCGGGGAGATCAACAATAAATCACATCCAGAGAGTTATCACACTTTTTGACGGAACGGAAACTGCGGGAGACACTATGGCACTCATCCTTCTCGATGCAGAGAAGGCTTTTGATAGGGTCTCCTGGCAGTTCCTTTGGAAGGCTATGGCCAAAGTTGGATTCCAAACCGGCTTAATTCAGGCCATACAAAAAATGTATGTTAATCCCAAGGCTGTGGTACTGGTCAATGGAAGCATGACTAAGGAATTTCCTATCTCCAGAGGAACACGCCAGGGCTGCCCCTGCTCACCACTGCTCTTCGCAATATACATTGATCCTTTTATCCGCTGCCTAGAAAAAAATAACGAAATTACTCCTATTATTTCACAGCGACACTCCACAAAAACTTTAGCATACGCAGACGACATCGCTATCGTTTCTACTGATCCTACGACAGCAATGCAGTACATTGAGACTGAAGCTTGTAAATTTGGCTCAGTCTCTGGCTACGCGCTCAACCAAGCGAAGACACCGATTGTCCTGAACCAAAAAAGCATGATGGATGACCCTAGAGTGGTGAGAAAAGCGACATACCTGGGAATTGCCAGCTCCACTGATCTTGAGGAATTGGTGGATATTAACGTTAAAGCAATGTTGTGTTCAATACAAAAAGATCTACGACGATTAGATAACCTCCACTTATCCATAATCGGAAGAGCAAACGCAGTCAAAATGGTATTTTTCCCGAAATTCCAATATCTATTTAGGGCAGTTTGTCTCGAATTCTCAAACCAATGGTTTACAGCAATTACGCACAACCCCGACGAGCCTCGGTACTACTCTATAGCAGGGAGTTATTACAAAACAGGAGGCCTGATGAAACAAGTGCTGATGAACATAAACCATCCATATTTCAGCTGCTTTTGGGCAACGCAAGCCGAGGGTATTTGTGGAGGCACTTAAATGACAGCTACCATAAAGTCAAGTTCAAGACATTATACAGTAGCTTCAAGGTATGGAAAGCAGTAAAGAAAATACTAGAAATAGGGAAAATCTTGCATTATACTCCTGTAATGGACAATCCAACTCTTCCGTCAACTATCTTTAGGGATAACTGTATAGATAAATGGTGCAGGGCTGGAATAACTCAGCTAGGATGCCTGTTTACATCTCAGGGGATTAGGGGCTAGATGTAGGTAATTCCCATTTACAGACTCTTAAATACCGAATTTTACCGATTCGGTATTTAAGAGTCGGTAAATATGAAGTACCGAGATGTAGGTAAATCCAGATGTGGATTTACCGATTCTTTAAAAGTCGGTATTTACCGATTCGGTAAATACCGACCGGTAATGCTCCATTCATTCCTATGGGCTTTGAAGCCCATAGGAATGAATGGGGCATTACCGGTCGGTATTTACCGATCGGTAAATACCGACTTTTGGCAAGGGTGCAGGGGGTGTCACTTTGACACCCTCTAGCACCCCCAAAAAAGGTTCGGGGGCCATATGGCAGGCATACCTGCCCTAAGGGCAGGTCTGCCTGTCATATGGCACAGGTGTGCATGCACACATGTGCATGCACACCTGAATCGGTATTTCACCATCAAATTGAATTTGATGGTAAAATACCGATTTCTTAGGCCTTGTGGGACTCATAAGAGTCCCACCTACATATCGATTTTACAGATTCTGTAAATATACCGGTCGGTAAATTTACCGACCGGTATATTTACAGATTCGGTAAAATTACCGATCGGTAAATTTACCGATTCTGCCCCCTACATCTCAAATTCCTTTTACCGGTCGGTAACGGCCGAATTCGGCCGTTACCGACCGGTAAAACCCTACCTACATCTGGCCCTATATCTGTAAACCCTAATACCGGTCGGAAACGGCCGAAATCGGCCGTTTCCGACCGGTATTAGGGCTCCTACATCTGGCCCTAAGGGCCAGATGTAGGTAGAATTGATTTACCGATTCTTAATTACCGAATTTTACCGATTCGGTAATTAAGAATCGGTAAATCAGAGGGGTGGAGATGTAGGTATTCCAGATGGGCTTTGAGGCCCATAGGAATGAACGGGCATTACCGATTCGGTATTTACCGAATCGGTAAATACCGACTTTCACAAGGGTGCAGGGGGTGTCACTTTGACACCCTCTGGCCCCCCCAAAACAGGCTCGGGTGCCATGTGGAAGGCATACATGCCCTAAGGGCAGGTCTGCCTGTCATATGGCATAGGTGTGCATGCACACATGTGCATGCACACCGGAATCGGTATTTTACCATCAAATTGGATTTGATGGTAAAATACCGATTCGGTAAGGCTTGTGGGACTCAGAAGAGTCCCACCTACATTTCAGATTTACCAAATTGGTAAAAATACCGATTCGGTATTTTACAGAATCAGTAGATTTACCGAATCGGTAAATTTACCGATTCTGTAAAATAATGCCCCTACATACCATTTCTGAAATACCGGTCGGTAACGGCCGAAAATACCGATTTTCGGCCGTTACCGACCGACCTACATCTGGCTCTAAGTCCTTTGAAGTCCTGAAAGACGAATTCCATCTAGATTGGCAAGACTTTTTTGAATTCCTCCAAATCAGTGACTTTCTGCTCCGTAAGCGGGGGGGGGAGGGGGGATACTAGGGGAACAGTCAATTCTGGTGGAGTCATTTATTCACACTAGGAACTACACTATTGGCGGACGCCTCTCTGTTGGCAATATTCCCGGACGACTTCGATAAAACATCACTGAAATGGCAAAGTAAACTAGAGATATCAAATGAGGGATTCTTACACACTTACCAACTAGCTCAAACCTTACTTATCTCCACCAAGCTTCAGGCACAATTTTATAAAACCTGTTTTTTTTTCTATATTACACGCCAGATAAAATCGCTAAGTGGGGAACCGGTAAAGGGACATGCTGTCCGAGATGTAAACTATTCAATGCCGACTCTATACATATCTTCTCCTCCTGCCCCGCACTATCATCTTTAATTCAAGATATGGAGAGTTTTCTGTCATCTGTTCTCCATAGAAAGATTACCCTGTCAAGGGAGGTAATTTTAGTATGGGCAGACGACCCAGATATCCCCGGCAGTGGCCATGAGCTTATATTTGTCGCAATGGCGGTTCTGCGGCTATGCATCGCATCTGCATGGCTAGATCCTATAGCACCCTCATTCCAACAATGGTTAGCTAGGCTATTGGCCATGCGCAACATTGAGGTACCCATCTATAAAAGGAAAGGTAAGCGGCGACGCAAAAGGGGGGCTTAAGATCTGGACTCCTCTCACACAATGGTGTGCCATACAAAATTAGAAACTTAGTGGGATTGTACTATGCCCTTGTTCTCTCTTTTCTTTTCTTCTTCCCTTTCTAATCAGTTTTCCTTTGGATGCCTTCCTGTTTTTTTTTATTTTCGCTTTTTTCCTTTTTTTTGTTCTTGACCTCTTAAATATTATACCTGCTCTTGAAATTGTATACTAACATTGTTTTATTATACATTTATGGTCAATTACAATGTAAATGCTCATGAAGATAATTAATGTGTATTATGGCTTACCTGTTCATCACTGTAGGGGGTGGGTGAGGTTAAGAAATGGAATAATTTTGAATAAAGATATTTAATAAAAAAAAAAAAAAGACTAGGCAAAACAAAACGTAGCTTTAATGTGTTCCTTGCAGTTTGCATGCCGCGCATTGATGACAGTAAATAGCTCACTGCTCTGTATTAGGATTTTAGATTATAAACTGGAAGCAACAAAAGAATCTCTCTGACAAAAGCGAGAAGCTATTGACCTATGTATAGTACATGCACTTTGTGATCTGAATGCAACACGTTCATTGCAGTAGACATCTTACGATGAGTCAAAACTTCTACTACCAGACAAAGCTGTAAATGTAAATGTAATGTAATGTAAATTGATACTTGTATAGCGCACTACTCACCCGCAAGGGTCTCCAGGCGCTTGTACGAATACCATGTGAGGTGTCCACTCCTGGGCACCCCCAAGGTGGAGGCCAGGCATCCTCAGCGTTGTGGGGGCCGTTGTGGAGATTAAGCAAGCTATTGCCCAGAGTTGCAGAGTGGGACTCCATGATTGGAATAGGCACGAGGCGAGAATTATCAGGTCCGTGGAATTTTGAGCCCAAGACCCGCCGAGGCGGGAATTGAACCCTGGTCCCGGGCTAGACCTCTGCATCAGGGTCTGCCGCTCTAACCATTGCGCCACACTTCTCCACCTCTCTCCATGAAGAACATTAATCACCCTGACATTTTTATTGATGGTTTAAAATTGCTGGAACAAGGAAGGTGATCTCGGGTGCTTTTAAAACAATTAAAATGGTGTCCCCACCAGAAGCCAGCGCCCGGCGCGGTTGCACCGATTGCACCGCCCTAG
Source organism: Lissotriton helveticus (assembly GCF_964261635.1). Classification (NCBI taxonomy): domain Eukaryota; kingdom Metazoa; phylum Chordata; class Amphibia; order Caudata; family Salamandridae; genus Lissotriton; species Lissotriton helveticus. The sequence goes on from NC_136063.1 coordinate 104,024,872, forward strand.
AGCCGGCCCTGGCGTAACTAGAAATTCTTCCCAAGAGGCCGGATCTGTGCATCTCATCTCATGGCTTACATACAATATGAGAACTGAAGTCCTGTGCCTCGACGCCACGCAGGCCCCCTGCAGAGCACCTGAGTTCTGTGCCAGTGCGTCCAGACATCACACAATGACCCTCCCCCCTTTTACAACACTGCCTCTTGTGCACTCTCGCTGTATGAGACACTGACCGACCCCTTCATCTCTCCGCACCCCCATGTGCACGTCACACGCCACGACCTTCCTGTTCATGCCTTCTCTCTCCTCACCTGTAAATAAATCATTTTATTTCCGTTTGCTGTACTTCCTTCTCAAACGTTGCTGTAGAATCACATTTAAAAGTATATACGCGTCCATCGTTCCACACGCTCTGCCGAGAGGCCAAGGATTGGATGAGCAAGTCGTCTGATTCTGTACACCTGTGTTCCACTGGCAGGCGCGGCGAGACACTCGCACTGCCTTCAGCTTCAGCCCAGAGCTCTCAGTCGTGCCCCATTATAAACCCACTGTTAGACGGGGACCTGGAGGGTCGGCCGAGCACAGTGATCGCACAGACAGGTAACTTCCCCCCCACAGATGGACACCACACAAAGCTTCTGGTAACACCTTTTATAGGCACTTCGGGTAGTAGAGTGGTACGATACAGGGCGATCAGGACACGATGATCCTCTCAATTCTAGTCTCTAGTAAGGGAAGGGGGTAGCGGGACAGTCTTGGTACCCACGGGTACGGGTGTGTAACGGTGATAGCTCACAATCCTCGAGCTCGGTGTTCGGATGGGTCAGACCGCGGCAGCGCCGGCAGGTCCCGAAGAGGTCGTAGGTGGCACGGGCCGCGGCAGCGCCAGCAGGTCCCAACGAGGATGAAGGTTACAACGGGCCGCGGCAGCGCCAGCAGGTCCCACGAGAATGCAGGTTGCAACGGGCCGCGGCAGCGCCAGCAGGTCCCACGAGGATGAAGGTTACAACGGGCCGCGGCAGCGCCAGCAGGTCCCACGAGAATGCAGGTTGCAGAGGGCCGCGGCAGCGCCAGCAGGTCCCACGAGGATGAAGGTTGCAGAGGGCCGCGGCAGCGCCAGCAGGTCCCACGAGGATGAAGGTTGCAGAGGGCCGCGGCAGCGCCAGCAGGCAGGACAATAGTTCACAAGGCAGGGCTGTGGCAGCGCCAACAGTCCGTCAAGGATGAGTTCGTCGCGGTGTCTCTCGACTCCAGGATACAACTGCCTTCCTGTCCTGGGGCTGCCTCAGTTATAGGTCTGGCGCCCTTTGATGTCCGGACCCTCGCTCTTGGAGGTCGGGAGGTCTGGGATGAGGGAGTCCAGACACCCAGCAGGGGGGTGGAGCCAGCGCCCGAGGAGGCTGGGGGTGCTCGGCACCTGGCGGGGGAGAGCCATCGACACTTCGTACTCCCATTGACCTGCCAAGTGGGCCGTTCACCTCCTGGGTGGAGGGTGGTGCCGGGATGTCGGGGCCTGGCCAGGCCCAGGGTTGGGGTCGGGTTGAGGCCGCACGGCCGCGTGGTGCCGTGTCCAAGATGGCGGCTGGGCCGGGCAATGGTGCTGACGGTGGCCCGGGCCCTGTCCTGCGGGGAGGGAGCGAGCCCTTCATGTGGCCTGTCCAACATGCGTCCCCCCCAGCTGAAGGCGGGGAGAGTCACCCATCTTCTTGGGGACTTTCCTCGTCGAGGCGGAAAAAGCGGGACAGGCCATCCGCGTTGGCGTGGTCTTGGCCGGGTCGATGTTCCACAGTGAAGTCCATCCCCTGCAGGGAGATGGACCAACGTAGTAGTTTCGGGTTTTCCCCCCGCATCTGCATGAGCCATTGCAGGGGTCGATGATCGGTCTGGACCCGGAAGTGGGTGCCGAAGAGATAAGGCCGGAGCTTTTTGAGGGCCCACACCACGGCGAAGGCCTCCCTCTCGATGGTGCTCCAGCGTCGTTCTCGGGCCAGGAGCCGTCTGCTGAAGAAAGCCACTGGCTGGTCAAGTCCTTCGGTGTTCAGCTGGGAAAGGACTGCCCCAACGCCATGGTCGGAGGCATCTGTTTGGACGATAAATTCCCGGCTGTAGTCGGGGGCCTGGAGCGCCGGGGCGGAGCACATGGCGGCCTTCAGCTTCTCGAAGGCCGCTTGACAGTCTGGGGTCCAGTTGACCTTCTTTGGTTGGTTTTTGGAGGTGAGTTCCGTGAGGGGCCCTACGATGCTGCCATAGTCCCTCACGAACCGTCGGTAGTAGCCTGTGAGTCCCAAGAAGGCGCGGACCTCGGTCTGGGTGCTGGGGGACTGCCACGACTGGATGGCAGCGATCTTGAGTTGCAGAGGGGCCACCAGACCGCTTCCCACCTGGTGCCCGAGATAGGTCACGGACCCCTGGCCAATTTGGCATTTGCTGGCCTTGATCGTGAGGCCAGCTCGTTGGAGGGCCTGTAGCACCTCTCGGAGGTGGTGGAGGTGGTCGGACCAGTGGTGGCTGTACACAGCGATATCGTCCAGGTAGGCGGCGCTGAATCCTTCGAGTCCTGCCAGGACCTGGTTTACTAGCCGCTGAAATGTTGCTGGCGCATTCTTCATGCCGAATGGCATGACCTTGAAGTGATAGTGGCCATCAGGGGTAGAGAATGCCGATCGTTCTTGGGCCCGGGGTGTGAGACCGATCTGCCAGTAGCCCGCTGTCAGGTCGAAGATGCTGAGGTAGCGGGCAGCTCCCATGCGGTCGATTAGTTCATCTGCTCGGGGGATGGGGTGTGCGTCTGTTCTGGTGACCGCATTCAAGCCCCGGTAGTCGACGCAGAACCGGAGCTCCGGCGTGGCGCCGGGGGCGGCCGCTTTGGGGACCAGTACCACTGGGCTGGCCCAGGGGCTGTCTGAGGGCTCGATGATCCCGAGTGTGAGCATCTTGGCCACCTCCTCTTGGATGCAGGCCCGTACCCGATCTGGTACGCGGTAGGCCCGATGGCGGATAGGGGGACTGTCTCCAGTGTCCACGTCATGTAAGCACCAGGGGGTGACCCCTGGGGTGAGGGAGAACAGGGTGGAGAACTGGAGCAGGAGGACTCGGCAGTCTTGGCGCTGTTCCAGGGTGAGGGCCTCCGAGAGTCGGACCCCGTCCACGGAGCCGTCCTTCTCCCGTGACCGTAGGAGGTCAGGAAGGGGTTCGGAGTCCTCCTCGGTTCCATTGTCGGTTGCCATCAGGAGACTGAGTTCGGAGCGTACAAAGTGGGGTTTCAGTCTATTAGCGTGGAGGACCCGGAGAGGGTTTCGGGAAGATTCCATATCGATGAGATAGGTGACAGGGCTCTTGCGCTCGATTACTTTGAAGGGCCCCGTCCATTTGTCTTGCAGGGCGCATGGTTCGTGGGAGACATTACCCACACTTGTTGGCCGGGTTCAAATTCGATGGAGGATGCATTTTGATCGTACCACCTTTTCATGTCCTCCTGACTGGCCTCCAGGTTTGCTTTTGCCATCTCTCTGAACCTTCTGGTCTGGTTGCGGAGGGTTAGGAGGTACTTGAAAACATCTGGAGTGTCCTTTAGAGGGGGCATTTCCCAGCCTTCTTTGACTAGGCTGAGCGGGCCTCGCACCGGGTGTCCATACAAGAGTTCGAAAGGGCTGAAGCCGAGGGACTTCTGGGGGACTTCTCGGTAGGCAAAGAGAAGGCACGGTAGTAGCACATCCCACTGGCGACGGAGGGGCTCTTCCAACCCCCCAATCATCCCTTTGAGCGTGCGGTTGAACCGCTCAACCAGTCCGTTCCCTTGAGGGTGATAGGGGGTCGTGAATCGGTAGGTGACCCCACACTGTTGCCAGAGGGACTTCATGTATTTTGAGATAAAGTTCGTACCCCTGTCGCTGACGACTTCCCGGGGGAAGCCCACTCGAGAGAAGATCCCCATCAAGGCTCGACCCACTACTGGGGCTGTTATGGTACGAAGGGGGACCGCCTCAGGATAGCGGGTAGCATGATCCACCAGGACCAGGATGAAGCGATGTCCCTGTGCTGTTCGGGGGTCCAGGGGCCCCACAATGTCTATTCCCACCCTTTCGAACGGGGTGGTCACCACGGGGAATGGTTGTAGGGGTGCCTTGAGTTTGCGGCCGCTCTTCCCACTGGCCTGGCAGGTCGGGCAGGACCGGCAATGGTTGGATACGTCATTTCTCATTTTGGGCCAAAAAAAGTGAGTCACCAGGCGGTGGTAGGTCTTGTCTTGGCCCAGGTGCCCGGCCAGGGGGACATCATGGGCTAGGTTCAACAGGAAGTCTCTGAAGTGGAGGGGCACCACCAGCACTCGCCCGGCCCCCAGTTCTGCGATTTTCTGTTCGCTGTACAAGAGATCATTGTCCCAATAAACCCAGTGGGCCCCGGTGGTGTCTCCTTGGCTCTGGGCGAGCGCTTGCTGTCGCAATCCCTCGAGGGAGGGGCAGGTCTTTTGCTCCTGCTGGAATTGTTCCTGGGTGGGCCCCCCTTCTTGACGCCACTGAGCCAGGTCAGGAAGCTCGGGGGGCTGTGTGGACCCCTCTGGGGTGGGGTCCGGGTGGTCGGTCTGGAGGAAGTCTTCTTCTGGAGTGATCGAGGGCGGAGGTGCTGCCCATTCTGGTTCTTCTGGTCTAGGGATGGTGCGGGTGGCCATGGACCGGGTGGTTACGCACGCCCAGTCCGGGAGACCCAACATCCCCAGATGCTCTCTTCTTTCCACAGCGGCCCACGGGGAGCTCTCGAGATCGTTCCCCAGGAGGCAGTCTACGGGGGCATTGTCACGGACAGTTACTTTCAGCATGCCGGACACTCCTCCCCATTCGAAGGGGACGCAGGCCATCCGACACAGGCTCTCCGAGTTATCTGCCGATCGGACGGGGCAAAGTACGTTTGGTAGGATTTGTTCTGGGGTCACCAGGTGACAGCGGACGGCCGTCACACTGGCCCCGGTGTCACGCAGGGCCTCGGCCTTGCGCCCATTGATGCTCACCCATTGGCTGTACTTCCGAGTGTTGGCGGGCAGGGGAGTCCGCGGGACCATGTCTCTTCCTCCTAGTCATGCCAGGGTCATGGCGGCAGGTTCCCACTCGAACTGCTCCGACTCATAGGTCTCCGTGTCTTCGGAGACTTGTTCTTCTCCCAGGGCGGCGGCCGCCATCTGGCGGGGCCCGGGGGCCTGGTTCTTCGGGCAGGTCGGGTCACTGGCATAGTGGCCGACTCGCTGGCATCGATGACACGTCACGTTAGCTCGGAACCCCGGGCGCATCGGGGGGTTTCCCCGGCCTGCTGGGGCCGGGGTGGCGTTAGTGGGTGCGGCCGGGGCGGCGTCTCTGCCCCGGCCCGGGCCTCCTCCTCCTCCTCGGGGACGATGGTGACCTTGGTTGGTTCTGTTCTGCTCGTTCGGCCCACTCCGGGCCACTCGGGTGCTCTCCCACCGGTCAGCCTCGGTGGCGAGCTGCCGGGGTTCAGTCAATTTACTGTCGAGGAGGTGCTGCCTGAGCTCGACAAAGCAGTTGTTGGAGAGGTGCTCCCACACAATGAGATTGAAGAGCTGTTCGTAAGTGGTTACGTTGTTACCCTTGATCCACCCCTCGAAGGCTCGGCTGAAATAGTTCACGTATTCCAACCACGTCGTACCTGGGATCCTGGTGCAGTTGCGGAACCTCTGGCGGTACATTTCGGGTGTAAGTCCATATCGACTGAGGAGGGCGGCCTTCATGTGGTCATAGGACGTCATTTGATGGTCCGGAAGCTGCAGCAGGGCATCACGACCCTCGTTGACGAATCTTCCCCATAGACCGGCTCCCCAGTCACTTCGAGCGACCCGGTGGGCGGTCATGGCAATCTCATAGGCCTTGAACCACTGCTGTATGTCGTCGTTCCGGTGATATTCTCGGACCACATCCTTGGGGATGTGGACCTTCTGCTCGGTAGGACCCGGGGAGTGCGGTTGCTCGGGCACCCCTAGGTTTTTGTTCAGTTTGCGCATTTCTATCTCCGCTAGTTTGCACTCGTGCTCGTATGCCAGTCTTTTTTCTTCGAGGTCTCTCTGTCTCTGTTTTTCCTCTCGCTCTTCTCTGAGCCGTAAGTGTTCTAAGTTTATTTTTTGTTCCGCCAGTTTCAATTCTCCGTCTAATCTGAGTCGTGCCAAGTCTAACTCGTGTAATCTATTTTTTTCCCGCTCTTGGATCTCTTCATGGGAGGGGCCTGTTCTCCGTTCCTCCGTCCGGGTGGTGTTGACTTCCGGGGCTGCGGGGTCCCGGGGGGTTGCGGTATTTGTCTCTGTCCAGGCCTCTAGGGCGTTTTTGAAGTCTTCTTTTGTGCTTAGCCCGGTGGTAGCAATGCCTAAGTCCATGCAAAATTGTTTGAGTTCTCGGTGGTTGTATTCTTCCAGCTTTTCCATCTGGAACTTCTCCGCCGATCCGCTCTCTTTGGTCGTCATTGTGGTTTTAGTCGTAGGGTGAGTTACTGTCTGTACGGTACGCGTTGGTTCGGATCGCGCCGCTAGCCACCAATGTTAGACGGGGACCTGGAGGGTCGGCCGAGCACAGTGATCGCACAGACAGGTAACTTCCCCCCCACAGATGGACACCACACAAAGCTTCTGGTAACACCTTTTATAGGCACTTCGGGTAGTAGAGTGGTACGATACAGGGCGATCAGGACACGATGATCCTCTCAATTCTAGTCTCTAGTAAGGGAAGGGGGTAGCGGGACAGTCTTGGTACCCACGGGTACGGGTGTGTAACGGTGATAGCTCACAATCCTCGAGCTCGGTGTTCGGATGGGTCAGACCGCGGCAGCGCCGGCAGGTCCCGAAGAGGTCGTAGGTGGCACGGGCCGCGGCAGCGCCAGCAGGTCCCAACGAGGATGAAGGTTACAACGGGCCGCGGCAGCGCCAGCAGGTCCCACGAGAATGCAGGTTGCAACGGCCGCGGCAGCGCCAGCAGGTCCCACGAGGATGAAGGTTACAACGGGCCGCGGCAGCGCCAGCAGGTCCCACGAGAATGCAGGTTGCAGAGGGCCGCGGCAGCGCCAGCAGGTCCCACGAGGATGAAGGTTGCAGAGGGCCGCGGCAGCGCCAGCAGGTCCCACGAGGATGAAGGTTGCAGAGGGCCGCGGCAGCGCCAGCAGGCAGGACAATAGTTCACAAGGCAGGGCTGTGGCAGCGCCAACAGTCCGTCAAGGATGAGTTCGTCGCGGTGTCTCTCGACTCCAGGATACAACTGCCTTCCTGTCCTGGGGCTGCCTCAGTTATAGGTCTGGCGCCCTTTGATGTCCGGACCCTCGCTCTTGGAGGTCGGGAGGTCTGGGATGAGGGAGTCCAGACACCCAGCAGGGGGGTGGAGCCAGCGCCCGAGGAGGCTGGGGGTGCTCGGCACCTGGCGGGGGAGAGCCATCGACACTTTGTACTCCCATTGACCTGCCAAGTGGGCCGTTCACCTCCTGGGTGGAGGGTGGTGCCGGGATGTCGGGGCCTGGCCAGGCCCAGGGTTGGGGTCGGGCTGAGGCCGCACGGCCGCGTGGTGCCGTGTCCAAGATGGCGGCTGGGCCGGGCAATGGTGCTGACGGTGGCCCGGGCCCTGTCCTGCGGGGAGGGAGCGAGCCCTTCATGTGGCCTGTCCAACACCCACCCATCACAACCCCACCCAGAGCCAGCGCTCCCCCAGAGCCCTAGCGGAGACTCACTTCAGTGTGCATCACACACGAGTCACATGTGACATGGACACAGCTACAGAAACACACCCTGTAGAAAAAAATCAAACGCTCTGATGGAATACAATATCAAATAAAACGTGATATGAAATCCGGCGCTGACACGGTTTGAAGAGTTTTACAGTCATTCGTGTGAAGACAATCGGTGGTTTTATCCGTACAGATTAGAACAATAATAAAGTCACTGTTTAATGACTGCTGGGTCAGAGCTCTGGCAGGATCCGGCCCAACTTAAAGCCCCGCTCTCTCACTTTACACATACCTCAGTCCCACTCTGCTGCCCTGCCCCGCCTTGATATCACACGCTGTGCCTTTCACACCTACCGTGCCTCTGGGCGCTTTACCAGGGACCAGCAGCAGCAGCTGCCGAGGGTCACGGGCTCTGCCCTGTGAGCGCGCAGAGCCGGGAGGCGGAGAGCGGAGTCTGGGGAGGCCGGCTGCGGGGACGAGAGCCGAGCACCGCGGGTGGCACTTACCGGTCCCACCGGTCTGTCACCTGAGGCCGGCGCAGCTCCGCCGTGACCGAGACCCGAGCTGCAGCGTCAACAAGGAAACACGGAGCACAGGCGAGCCTAACAATCAATGAGAGAGGGGCAGGGCCAGCCGCAGCCCCGGGGCCCTCCAGCCACCGCTCCGTGCTTAGGGGGGGGGGTGTAAGGGGGGGCAGCTAGAGCTGGACTCACCGAGGAGCAGGGCAGGCCCAGCCGCAGTCCTGGGGCCCTAGAGCCACAGCTGAGTTGGAGAGTTTGAATTGTATTTATTTATTTATTTGTATTTAATGCGATTTTATATAGCGCGAACTTTACCCGAAGGTGTCAGAGTGCTTTACATAAGAACCAGTTGCAAAACATAAGGATTTAGAATTACATTTGTTACATAAAAGATACACACAGAAAAAATTGCAAATGTACAAGATGTGAAGCCACACAAAGAAGAGACTGGTGATTAGAGTTATCTCTATATACATAGGGAAGGGATACGGATGGATATACTCTTAAGAGTCACATAGGAATGGAATTCATACTGAAGGGGCCACTGTCACTGCTGCCAGTGAGCAGCATCCAGGCACTTGCCCAGCCCTGCCCTCCCGGTCGGCAGAAAGCTGGAAAAATAAAGTGCCTATAAAATTCTTTTATTACCATTTTATTTTTCGAGCTTTCTGCGCAGTTGTTTGAGGGAGGCAGTGCTCCGCCCTTCTATAGAGAAACCGCCGCTGGTTATATCATGTGTTCTGCCAGGGTCAAAGTTTAACATCCCAAACAACAAATGTTGTAAATTAGCGCCAAGAAGCCAGTTTTGGTGATTGTTTTGTTTTTATAAATGCATAATTGATGGATTAACTTTCGCATGTTGTACTCCACCCTCTCTTGCCGCTGGGCACAACTGAATGTAAACACCCTGGGGCAGATTTACAAACCCCTTGCGCCACTTTTGCGTCACTTTTATCATGGAAAAAGTGACGCAAAGTGGCGCAAAGACCTTGTAAATCTGACCCCTAAGCCTAAAAAGCCAGGGCAGGCTGCAGGTGCCACTCCCGGTGGTCACGCGGCTGCCATGTATATTGAACATACTTGTCAAACTGGTTATTTTGTGTGTTTTTTTCTGGTCTATGTATTCAGCGAACAGCCCGATCCTTGTGTTACCTTCTGATCAGGCACAACTCAGTTTAAACTCATTCGGAGGGCGTCAATCTCAGAATTAAAATATATGGGAATCTATACAGCACTTATTTGGTCAGGAGCGAGGGTGCTTGTACCTGGTGCTCTGCTCGGAAGCCCACTGTCGGTGCCAGTGCACCAAATGCCAAGTCTGCCTAGTCTTAACCCTAGTGCTTAATTTGACCAGGTGGTTTACTGTGCTTAGTACTAGCAATTAACCATCATCATCCGGCGAATTTCATTAGCACATGTTAAGGATACATTGATTTGCGGGAGAGTAAGTGAGTTGATTAAAATAAACAGGATGTTGACCTGACGCCAGACTCCAACCTGGGTCTCCAGCTCCGAAGTCGACAGCTCTGGCCTTTAAGCCACATCCTCTCCCCCCTTTCATGGCCATTAGTAGCTGGCTCTGTTTTATAAGGCGATAAGAGGAGAAAAGGTCTGATGTAAGCTGCCTGCTGAAGAGAGAGCCCCTGTACTTACTTTTTTTTTTTTTTTTTTTTTTTTACAAATTAACCACTAGCGGAATGAACAGACTCAATAATCAAATCGGAGTCCAGAACATCAGAAAGCCAGTGCGATGGGGGGCGTGGCTTGGACGACAAAGAGGATGGTCGTCTAGGTCCGGAGCTCCGTGATCCCTGAGGAAAACAATTGCGAATTAAGGCAACCAAACACAGGGTGAACACCTTGTAAAAGAAGTCGGCGAAATGGGGGGCGTGGCTTGGACGACAAAGAGGATGGTCGTCTAGGTCCGGAGCTCCGTGATCCCTGAGGAAAACAATTGCAAATTAAGGCAACCAAACACAGGGTGAACACCTTGTAAAAGAAGTCGGCGAAACATGAAGTGAAGAGCTACATGGAATAGAAGCAACCAGCCCTCGAAGTAAGCGCAGAAGCCCAAAATAGCCAAAAACAACTCTGAAACAACTGAGACGCGGGAAATAAGATGGCGGAAGGGCGACACTAAAGAAGAAACAGACCCGAGTGAAGGGCAACTAAGCCTGGACCCCAACGAACGAAAAAGCACAAGCAGGCACAAGCAGGCACAAGCGCACTCAGCGGACTAGAAACCGGCGCCAATCGGGAAACAGAAATGAAGTAGAAATGAAGTAGGAAGCGGAAAAGAGGCAAGGAGCGGAAAGAGCGGAGAGACGCTGCAGCGTGGGAAACATCTCCTGAGCGCTTTGCAAAAAACCTACCAAAGGGACACGCCGCCAGCGGCGACCGCGGGAGTCAAGCGGAGCCAAACCGGAAGTGCTAAACGGAGGCGGCCATCTCGGGAAGGTAGGAGGCGGAAGAAGAAGGCAAAGCTAAACCGGAAGCCATAGAGAGAGGAAGCGGAAACACACGCAATCCAGTGACCAGGAAGCAAAACAAAGGTGACGGAGGAACAGGAACGGACTCGAGAAGGCAGACACACAGCTGAAGCGGCACAACAGTCAGTCAAAATCGACCTCCCCCCGGCCTGGACACACGAGAAGAGCGACCCGCTCAGCAGCAGCCTAATCCGCGCTAGCAAGGAAACGAACGAGTGAGCCCCGCCCTCTCCCTCCTCGAGATCGGGAGCAAAAGCGAAGTGAGGGAAGCGAACACAGGACACACGGCGCTCCAGGGGAGAGCCGAGCTGGGGAATATCCACCTGAACAGCAAGGAAGGATAAGGGGGCAGTGTCTAAAGGCAACGGAGGCAGCAGCAAGGCAGCAAAGCGAGCGCGGGGGGATTACAGCTACTGCTACACCTGCAGGGGAAACAGCACCACGCAACAGCAGTGCTGGGCAGCAAACCCCCCCCCTTAATACACCGCGCCCACAGCTAGTAACAGGCTCAGCCAAGGAGGGGGGCCTGGAAAAGGGCACATCAGAAGCAAGAGAAGAGGAAAAGGAGACTGAGAACACGGTGGTGCTATCTCCTTCAGTACTCAGCGCCAAAATCAAGGGGGAGAGGTGGAACCACAGGGCCAACGCAGCGGCAAAGCCAAAAAAGAGTACAACAAGACCCATACTAGGGACGTACGAGACAAAGCAAACACTGGAGGGGGCAAGAACAAAAACAAAGACCAGGCAGATCAAGGTCCCACGCCGTTTCCGCTATAACGCCACAATAAAAGCATTAGTACCCACGCAGGACAAACAGCAAGCCAAGGAGCGGACAGCAGGCACTCTAAGCAGCGGGAGCAGATCACACTTAAGGAAGATGGCCGAGTTGAAAAACACTAATGACCTGAAGAAACCAAGGAAAGAGATTCTGGAATCACCAGGGAAGCACAGAACAGAGAATGCAACACTAGAAACAGTGTTGAAAAGTATTAACGAAGTCAAGGTCGTGGCGAGAGAAACCAAAAAGTCGATAGATAACATGCAACTAGAGCTAGCGGCGATTCGAGCTGACCAGCATAACACAAACACCAGACTGGAGAAAGCAGAGAACAAGATAAGCGAGGTGGAAGACGCAACTAATAAGAACATCAAGGCCACAGAAAAACACGCAAAGATGGCCAAAGCGATACAGAAGCAGCTGGCAGAACAGGACGATAGAGCAAGAAAGGGGAACATCAGAATCCTAGGCGTCGCAGAAGGCCTAGAGGATAAGGAGAAATCTTGCGCTGCAATGCTCGAGGACATGCTCCCTAAGCTCACCGGCCTAAACTTTGAGAGACAGTTTGAAGTCAACAAAGCATATAGAGTACCAGCAGGGAAACCAGCTTTGGGCAAGCCCCCGAGAGCAATAATCTGCTCCCCACTAAGAGCAGAACATACAGACGCGATCTTCGCCTTTGCAAGGAGAAACCAAAACCTCACCTGGGCGAGCAACAAGATCGTGCTCACACAGGACTACTCGAAGGCCACAGTAGAAGCCAGGAAAGGCTTTTTAGCCATGAGAGAAGTGCTGCGGAAAAGGAACCTCACATACTCGTTCACGGGACCGGCCCGATTCAATGTCACAGACAACTGGCGATCCATCGCGTTCGAGGATCCAGGAGAACTAAAACGCTACCTAGCAGGTCCACCAACCGAGGAGATGGAGGCAAGCGGGCACAGCCAAAGCGCTCCAAAAAGAAGCGCATCACCGACCGAAGAAGGGAAAGCTGATTGAGCCGGCCCCAGGAAGAAAGAGGCACAAGGGAAACACAAGGAAATACCTCAACACCAAGGGACCAAGCCAACGAACATTACACCGACATCTACCTCACGGCCACCTCAGAGCTACCTCATAGCTTGAATGAAGAAACTTTAATAAGACACTACCTCGAACAGCGAAGAAAACTTCACAGAGAGAAACAGCAGAACTTATAACAAGACGATGAACATTTGCAGAGCGACGACCAATCTCCCTTTGTTGTCGCACACCCAATAGGCAAGTAAGGGGGGGGAGGGGAGGGGGGCAGAGGGGGGGAGGGGGGTGCGGGGTACACACACATGGGCTGACAATACTTTCTTCTCTTTCCATATCTTTCTACACCCTTTTCATTCTTCAAGAGAGAGCAGGCAGGAGAACCAAATACAGAACTAGGACAAGTAGGAAGCCAGCAGGGAAGCCAGCCAGGCAGGAGCGAAAATGACACACAACATGAACCATAATCTCAAAACGGACATAAGAGTAGTATCAATGAATGTGAAGGGCCTCAACCACCCAGTTAAGAGAAGGAAAGTCCTAGATCACCTATTCAAACTAAAAAGTGACATTTATGTCCTGCAGGAGACCAGGCTAGCCGAAGAAGACATAGGCCGCCTAAAGGCAGGATGGATAGGTCACGTAATAGGGACACCTGCAAAGAACAAAAAAACGGAGTCATTACTATACTTAGCAAAAAGTCAAAACTATCACCGGTCAAAACTAAGAGAGACGAGGAGGGGAGATTACTAATCACTAGCGTGCTCAGGGGTGAGGAGCGTATACATGTGGTAAACATATACGGACCCAATACAGAGGATAAGGCATTCTGGGAACAGACAGGCAAGGAACTAGAAGCGCTACCTTTGGGAAAACTGCTAATAGTACCGGGCGACATGAACCAAGTACTGGATCCTGCCATAGACAGACACCCACAAAGACAGAGCCTGAATACACAGAGAGGCAACCCACTACAAGACCTCTGCGCAAGACTCAGACTAGCAGACCCGTGGAGATTACAAAACCCAGACGAGAGGGAATACACCTTTTACTCTAATCCACACAACTCATACAGTAGGATCGACTATATACTGATATCAGACACTCACACACACCTGATAGAGCACACGGAGATAGGCCCAAGAGCGATCTCAGACCACTCTCACATCTGCCTGACTCTAACGGGCAGACACAACGAGCACCCCACACGAAGATGGAGGTTTGACGATGATCTCCTCAAAAACAGCAGCAGCAGTACTGAAATAGAAGTTGCACTCAAGGAATACCTAGCTAACAATGACACAGCAGACATAGGAAGAGAGACACTATGGGACGCAATGAAAGCTACTGTGAGAGGGACAATAATGAACATTAAAGGAAGACAGAACAGAGAAAGAAACAAAAAGATAATCGACTTAGAAAGCGAAATAAAAAGATTAGAGGCAGGTCACATAATCAATCTAGAAGACAGGAACACCCTCACAACACTAACAAAGAAAAAGTATGAATTAAACAGGATCCTTAGTGAGAGGGCAGGCACCTGGATTAACAAGTATAGAGCAATAAATCTATGCTCGGCCAACAGGGCAGGGAGAGCACTTGCGGCATACCTCAAAGGCAAGCAGAGGCAGCACACAATAGCAGCAGTCAGAGACGGCATGAACAAATCACACACATCGAACAAAGGAATACTGGACACTTTCAGAGACTTCTATGCACAGCTATACAAAAAAGACGAAACACTAAAGGCAGATGGAGGAAAGGAACAACTAGGGAGCGTCACAACTCCAACCCTGTCGGAAACACAGAAGGACAGACTAGACTCAGAAATAACTGGAGATGAGATAGAGAGAGCAGTCAATAGCCTGAAAGATAAAAAAGCCCCTGGTCCGGACGGTTTCACGGCCAAGTTCTCCAAACACTACATCAAAGCACTAAGGCCAGCAATGACATCAGTCTTTGCGAACTGCATACACAAAGGCCGCATGACGCCATCAATGGCGGAAGCAAACATTATAGTGATCCCCAAAGAAGGCAAAGACGCACAACACCCGGGGAACTACAGACCAATATCACTTATCAATGTTGACTGCAAAATATATGCCAAGATCCTGGCCACCAGGCTCAACACTTACCTTCCATCCCTCATACACTGCGCACAAGTGGGATACCTGAAGAACAGGATGTCCCAAGACAATACAAGACTGCTGTGCCACGTAATCAACCATGCGGCCAAAAGCAACAACGCGGCGGTCATGATCGCCCTCGATGCGGAAAAAGCTTTCGACAGAGTGTCATGGCCCTACTTAAAGCTATGTATGCAAAAATTCGGACTGGGCCAACACTATAGGAAGATGTAATGGCACTGTACAATGAACCCAAAGCCCGCGTGGTTGTGAATGGAGGCACATCGGAGCTACTAGATCTCAAACGAGGGACGAGGCAGGGATGCCCTTTATCCCCAGGCCTCTTCCTACTAGCGATTGAACCCCTACTGAGCATGATCCGCTCAAACCCTGACATTAGAGGCATACCTATAGAGGGTGAATCCTTCAAATTGGCAGCATATGCGGACGATGTCCTCATAGTAACAGAGGACCCTGAGAGTTCCATTAAAGCACTAATGAAAACCATAGATCAGTTTGCGCAAGTGTCGGGATACAAACTTAACAGAGAGAAATCTGAATGCAAACCACTGAATATACATACCAACAAGACGGTACTGGGGACCTCGGGTCTAGCATGGCAGAAGAAAGCCATCAAGTACCTGGGCCTCCTGTTCGAGAGAGACTTGCGGACCACAGTAGACCAGAACGAACAAGCAATCTTACACAAAATAAGGGAGAAGCTAGAAGGATGGTCACCAAGATTTACCATATGGTGGGGAAGGGTGGAGACCATCAAAATGATGGTCACCCCTATGATCAACTACACGCTCAACATGCTACCACTAACTAGCACACCTGATTTCCACAAGAAACTGGACAAACTACTAAACACATTTCTATGGAGAGGGAAGAAGCCTAGAATCAGCCTTCAGAAACTCAGACTTCCCAAGGTTCTAGGAGGTCTGAACATAACGAACTTCAGAACCTTCCAAACAGCCTGCTTGGCAGCACAGGGCCTACACTGGATATCACCAAAGAAAGATTACACCCCGGCCTGGCTCTCCCTAGAGCGGAGACTACTAGGAGGAATGGAACCCGTGGCACTACTCACAGCGACAAAACACCCCGCGATTAAACAGAACGCAATCCTCAGGAACACACGACTGGCCCTACTAAAATTAGACAAACTACTAGACATCAGCGTCAGACAAACTCAGCTAGAGTCGCTATGGCACAACCCCAGAATTAAGTACAGGAATAAAACACTGGATATGCACACCTGGTACAGGCAGGGCATAACAACGGTGAGCCAGCTACAGGAGACAGGGAATCAGACATCGTTTGACGAACTCAGACAACAATACAGCTTCGACAACATAGAGCTCTATAACTTCCTTAAAATAAGAGTGGCAATAGCCAAAGCCAACATAAACACGCTCGCCCCATCAATAACACAATACGCTAACAGCCTGAACATCACGGGACACCAGGTAGCACACATATACAGAGCCATGACCCCCAAAACGTCCAAATTGAACAACAGAACTGTAAGCCAATGGGAAGAAGCAGCAGGGAGAGAGCTAAGCGAGAAGGAAAGGGCAGATTTATGGTCCTCCACATCAAGGAGGAAAGTGACAACGACCCTTGATCAGACAAAATTCTGGCTAGTACACAGGGCCTACTGGACCCCAGCACGTCTTGCCAACATAGGCATCAGAGAGACTGACTCCTGCTGGAACTGCAACAGGCAGAAGGGAGACCTAGCACACCTCCTATTCCACTGCGCCAAAACAAAGAAGTTCTGGCACTCCATAATCACTCTAATCAATGACATGACAGGAGCCACACTATCAATGGACTTCCACCACCTAATACTGGGGTACACTGACCCTTCCATAACATCCGAAAATGACAGAGACCTGATTGACCTCCTGCTTACAGCAGCGGTCAAAACGGTGTTGAATAACTGGAAGGACACAGCAAAGGCCACCTTTAAAGCCTGGTTCAACTGGGTCATTTTCCTAAGGGGAGCCGACACCATAACGTCCAACAGCCAAAGGGACTCAGGGAAAAAGAGCGAGTTATGGCTGTCACTAGACAACTACTTGTCCTCTCACAAGCCACCCTAAACACTCAGACCAGACAATACTACAGAACGCACACATGCACCCTACTCAACAACATAATATGCCTACGTCTCTCTACCTCGGACACCTTTTTTCTTTTGATCTTCTATCTCCTCACATCACCAGGGGGGCGGAAAGATAACCATACCGGTGGCAAAGGGACACGGGGGAAACTGGAACATGCAAGAACGGAGAGAAGAAGATGTAACAAACTGCAGAATGGACTGTCAAGAGCCAAACTAATTAAAGCCAATGTATACAATGCTTGACAACCTCCCCCCCCCCCCCCCCCCCCCGGCGCTTTTTCTTCTTTCTTTTTCCCCATGTGTTCTTCACCCAGTACCATGTAAATATGCTCTTTATTTTCAATAAAAAAATTACTGAAATAAAAAAATAAAAAAGAAAGCCAGTGCGATGTCTTCTAGCAGAACATTACTAGCCCATAGTGCTCAACCGAATTTTTAATCATTTTAAATCCACCGTTTTTTACATTTATTACTGTCCTTTTATTGTTCAATTTAGCTATGTTTTAAATTGTAAATAGTTTGCTAAACCAATCAATAAAGAGTTAATTAATTAACAAAATAATTAATAATCACCGGGCGGTAAAAACACCCATAACCACTACTAGCAACTCCCGGCCCCTTTCTATCACTCCTGTAGGTTTGTGCTTCCTCCCTTTCTGACGGCGTTTCTATCTCTCTTCTATTTGAAGGCCTCGCCCCGAAGCACACCCACGGACCCTTCAGCTGCCACGCCTGCAAGTTCACCTGCATCCGGACCTTCCCTGCACCCGCCAAGCCGAACTCCAGCAGCACCCACCTCAAGTGTATCCTGCTCAACACCCGCTCCGTCCACAGACACGCCGTAGAACTCTGGAACCTGCTCGACACCACCGTCCCCGACGTTGCCTTCATCACCGAGACCTGGATGAACGCCTCCTCTGCCCCAGACATCGCCATCGCCATCCCAGAGGGCTACAAGATCACCCGGAGGGACCGCGACAACCAGACCGGAGGAGGCATCGCCATCATCCACAGAGACACCATCCGCATCACTACCAACACCGATGACACCCTCACCACCGCTGAACACCTGCATTTCCAGATCCACACCAACCCGACCACCACCCTCAGAGGCACCCTGATCTACCGACCCCCGGGACCACGCACACGATTCAGCGAGGACATCGCCGACTTCGTCAGCCCGCACGCTCTCCCCTCCGCCGACTACATCCTCCTGGGGGACCTCAACTTCCACCTGGAGAACAACAACGACCGCAACACCATCAGCCTGCTCGACAACCTCGAAAACCTCGGACTCAAGCAACTGGTGACCACCCCCACCCACCTCGCCGGACACACACTCGACGCCGTCTTCTCATCCAGCAAAGACGTCACCTTCAGCCACGCCACAGAACTCCACTGGACGGACCACAGCTGCGTCCACTTCACCTTCAAAAGAACGACGATCCACCACCACCAGCAACAGGTTGCTCGAAGATGCTGGAACAAGATCACAGCCGACCAGCTCACCGCTTCCCTGAGCCAGCACCCTCCCGCCAACTCAGCGAACCCCAGCCAGGCCGCCGACAACCTCACGAAATGGATCAACGACTGCGCGGACGAACTCGCCCCTCTGAGAACCCCACCCAGCAGATCCTGCAGCAGGAAAACACCATGGTTCACCGACGAACTCAAGAGCTCCAAGAAGAACTGCCGAGCCCTCGAGAAAGCCTGGAGAAGGGAACCAACGACGGACAACATGACCACCCTCAAGCTCGCCACCCGGAAGCACCACCAACTGATCCGCGCCACCAAGAAAAATGCATACAAGGACCGGCTGGACAACAACGCACACAACTGCAAGGAACTCTTCAACATCGTGAAAGAGCTATCCAACCCCAACGCCGGAAACAATGACATCACCCCGTCGCAAGAACTCTGCAACTCCCTCGCGTCCTTCTTCCACAACAAGATCACGGACATACACAACAGCTTCAACAACCAACCAACGCAAGCCACAACCGCAACGACGCCACCCACCACCACCCTCCGCACCTGGACCCCGATCAGCACCGAAGACACCATCCGCACCATGAACTCCATCCATTCCGGATCTCCGACTGACCCCTGCCCTCACCACGTCTTCAACAAAGCCGACGCTGTCATCGCACCCCACCTACGGGACATCATCAACACCTCCTTCGACTCCGCCACCTTCCCTGAGAGCTGGAAGCACGCCGAACTCAGCGCTCTCCTCAAGAAACCCACAGCAGACCCCACCGACCTCAAGAACTACCGGCCCATCTCGCTCCTCCCGTTCCCGGCCAAAGTCATCGAGAAGACCGTCAACAAACAGCTGGCCGCCTTCCTCGAGACGAATGGATCCCTCGACCCCTCACAGTCCGGCTTCCGAGCGAACCACAGCACCGAGACCGCCCTCATCGCCGCCACCGACGACCTTCGAACTCTGATGGACAACGGAGAAACAGCGGCCCTCATCCTCCTGGACCTCTCCGCGGCTTTCGACACTGTCTGCCACCGCACCCTAGTACAGCGCCTCAGCAACATCGGAATCCAGGAGAAGGCACTGGAATGGATCACCTCCTTCCTCGACGGAAGAACACAAAGAGTCCGCCTACCACCGTACAAGTCAGAGGCCACCAAAGTCATCTGCGGCGTCCCACAAGGATCCTCACTGAGCCCCACCCTCTTCAACATCTACATGAGCCCCCTCGCGGCCATCGCACGCCAACACAACCTCAACATAATCTCCTACGCCGACGACACCCAGCTGATCCTCTCCCTGACCAACGACCCCGCCACCGCCAGAGCCAACCTGCACGAAGGGATGAGAGACGTGGCCGAATGGATGACGACCAGCCGCCTGAAACTGAACTCAGACAAGACGGAGGTCCTCATCCTGGGCTCCACGCCCTCCGCCTGGGACGACTCCTGGTGGCCCCCCGCCCTGGGCACCGCGCCCAAACCGACGGACCACGCACGCAACCTGGGCTTCATCCTGGACTCCTCCCTCTCCATGACCAGACAAGTCAACGCCGTCTCCTCGTCATGCTTCAACATCCTGCGCATGCTACGTAAGATCTTCCGGTGGATCCCCACCGAGACGAGGAAGACGGTCACCCAAGCCCTCGTCACCAGCCGACTGGACTACGGCAACGCCCTCTACGCCGGAACCACGGCCAAACTCCAGAAGAGACTCCAGCGGATCCAGAACGCCTCGGCGAGACTCATCCTCGACATCCCCCGACGCAGCCACATCTCCGGACACCTGAGAGATCTGCACTGGCTCCCGGTCAACAAGAGAATCACCTTCCGTCTCCTCACCCACGCGCACAAAGCCCTACACGACCAAGGCCCGAGCTACCTCAACAACCGGATCAACTTCTACACTCCCAAGCGCCTCCTCAGATCAACCAACCACGCCCTCGCCGCCGTCCCCCGCATCCGAAGAGAGAGAACAGGAGGAAGGTCCTTCTCCTACCTGGCCGCCAAGACCTGGAACTCACTTCCCACCAATCTGCGCCTGACCCAAGACCACCTCTCCTTCAGGAAGAAGCTCAAGACTTGGCTGTTCGAGCAGTAGCGGCACCCCCCCCTCCCAGCGCCTTGAGACCCTACGGGTGAGTAGTGCGCTTTACAAATGACCTGATTGATTGATTGATTGATTGCTCTCAATGGGCGGTGCCGCCTCAGCTGACCCCCGGGCCCCACGGTCTGAGCCACCGACCCCTCCCCGCTGCCTCTGCGCACAGCGCAGGTTTCTCTTTCCCGAGAAACGAAACTCAAGGCGCTGTAGTTTCGTTTTCAGAGCCGGGCCCCCTCCGGGGCGGGGCCGTCCTGGTGGGTTGCGGCCACGGTGCAAGCCGCTCTGTGCCCAGCGCTGGCACAGAGAGCTTATGCAAATTACACTGCCACACCCTCACGTGCTTATCAATACATGACCTTTCATCTCCGATGACGTCAGGAAGCATTACTGCTAACATAGGTAAGCATTGCCAAAACAAACGTAGAATCGTAAAATAGCATATGTATCTGATCAAACAAAGGTTCGAATATTTTACACTCCTATGACGTGGATGCAGAATGAACAGCCAAATATAACATTGTCTAAAAGACACAGGACAAATGTATACACCCCGCAAATATATTCGAATTTCCTCTCACTTGGTTACAGAATGTAACATCCAAAGATAAGATTGCAGTAAAAAATGCGGGGGGGGGAGCGGGAGAGGGGGTGGATGGGGAGTAGACTTTAACAAAAGTCATATAAACATAGGATTCTACTACACACCGAATAACGCATGCATACCCGAATCACAGGAGTGAGGTTTAGTGTTCTAGGGTCTTCTGCCGTCTAGGTCTCCACCTGTGTCTAGTGCCTCTCCCCCATACTAGGTTCTCCTTTCCTACGTTCAGAGTTTGAGGTAGATCTATGGTTGTGGCTTATGCTGCCCCCCTCTACACCCCCCCCCCCCCACCCACACCTGGGTTTGCATTAGCACTCAGTCTCTCTGGCCGGGAAAGATAGCACAAATGAGTATACAGGGTTGTTTTTTAAATCCGGCGCTGACAAGGTTTGAAGAGTTTTACAGTCATTCATGTGAAGACAATCGGTGGTTTTATCCGTACAAATTGGGACAATAAAGTCACTATTTAATGACTGCTGGGTCAGAGCTCCGGCAGGATCCGGCCCAACTTAAAGCCCCGCTCTCACCCACTCGGTTCTGCTCTCTCACTTTACACATCCCTCAGTCCCACTCTGCTGCCCGGCCCCGCCTTGATATCGCACGCTGTGCCTTTCACACCTACCGTGCCTCTGGGCGCTTTACCAGGGACGAGCAGCAGCAACTGCCGAGGGTCACGGGCTCTGCCCTGTGAGTGCGCAAAGCCGGGAGGCGGAGAGCGGAGTCCGGCTGCGGGGACAAGAGCCGAGCACCGCGGGTGGGACTTACCGGTCCCACCGGTCTGTCACCTGAGGCCGGCGCAGCTCCGCCGTGACCGAGACCCGAGCTGCAGCGTCAATAAGGAAGCACGGAGCACAGGCGAGCCTGACAGTGAGAGGGGGGCAGGGCCAGCCGCAGCCCCGGGGCCCTCCAGCCACCCTCCGCACTGTGCTTGGGGGGGTGGCAGCTAGAGATCAGGTAATGGACTCACTGAGGAGCAGGGCTGAGCCAGCAGAAGCTCCAGGGTCTTAGCACCACAGCACTGTGCTTCTGTGGGGAAGCTAGGACTCACTGAGGAGCAGGACCAGCCACAGCACGGTGCTTCTGTGGGGAAGATAGGGCTGAAGCACTGGACTCACTGAGGAGCACAGGACCTGCCACAGCCCCCGGGGCCCTACAGCCAGAGCACCGTGCTTCTGGGGGGCACCTAGAGCTCAAGTGCTGGACTCACCGAGGAGCAGGGCAGGCCCAGCCGCAGTCCTGGGGCCCTAGAGCCGCAGCTGAGTTGGAGAGTTTGGATTGTGCATGTCTGTTTGTCCGTAGCAACACACTGAAATGCACAGTTCATACTGAAGGGGCCACTGCTGCCAGTGAGCAGCATCCAGGCAATTACTTGCCCAGCCCCCAGAAAGCTGGAAAAATAAGGTGATAGAAAAAATCCTTTTATTACCATTTTATTTTGACAGCTTTCTGCGCAGTTGTTTGAGGGAGGCGGTGCTCCTCCCTTGAATAGAGAAACCGCCGCTGGTTATATCATGTGTTCTGCCAGGGTCAAAGTTTAACATCCAAAACAACAAATGTTGTAAATTAGCGCCAAGAAGCCAGTTTTGGTGATTGTTTTGTTTTTATAAATGCATAATTGATGGATTAACTTTCGCATGTTGTACTCCACCCTCTCTTGCCGCTGGGCACAACTGAATGTAAACACCCTGGGGCAGATTTACAAACCCCTTGCGCCACTTTTGCGTCACTTTTATCATGGAAAAAGTGACGCAAAGTGGCGCAAAGACCTTGTAAATCTGACCCCTAAGCCTAAAAAGCCAGGGCAGGCTGCAGGTGCCACTCCCGGTGGTCACGCGGCTGCCATGTATATTGAACATACTTGTCAAACTGGTTATTTTGTGTGTTTTTTTCTGGTCTATGTATTCAGCGAACAGCCCGATCCTTGTGTTACCTTCTGATCAGGCACAACTCAGTTTAAACTCATTCGGAGGGCGTCAATCTCAGAATTAAAATATATGGGAATCTATACAGCACTTATTTGGTCAGGAGCGAGGGTGCTTGTACCTGGTGCTCTGCTCGGAAGCCCACTGTCGGTGCCAGTGCACCAAATGCCAAGTCTGCCTAGTCTTAACCCTAGTGCTTAATTTGACCAGGTGGTTTACTGTGCTTAGTACTAGCAATTAACCATCATCATCCGGCGAATTTCATTAGCACATGTTAAGGATACATTGATTTGCGGGAGAGTAAGTGAGTTGATTAAAATAAACAGGATGTTGACCTGACGCCAGACTCCAACCTGGGTCTCCAGCTCCGAAGTCGACAGCTCTGGCCTTTAAGCCACATCCTCTCCCCCCTTTCATGGCCATTAGTAGCTGGCTCTGTTTTATAAGGCGATAAGAGGAGAAAAGGTCTGATGTAAGCTGCCTGCTGAAGAGAGAGCCCCTGTACTTACTCTTTTTTTTTTTTTTTTTTACAAATTAACCACTAGCGGAATGAACAGACTCAATAATCAAATCGGAGTCCAGAACATCAGAAAGCCAGTGCGATGGGGGGCGTGGCTTGGACGACAAAGAGGATGGTCGTCTAGGTCCGGAGCTCCGTGATCCCTGAGGAAAACAATTGCGAATTAAGGCAACCAAACACAGGGTGAACACCTTGTAAAAGAAGTCGGCGAAATGGGGGGCGTGGCTTGGACGACAAAGAGGATGGTCGTCTAGGTCCGGAGCTCCGTGATCCCTGAGGAAAACAATTGCAAATTAAGGCAACCAAACACAGGGTGAACACCTTGTAAAAGAAGTCGGCGAAACATGAAGTGAAGAGCTACATGGAATAGAAGCAACCAGCCCTCGAAGTAAGCGCAGAAGCCCAAAATAGCCAAAAACAACTCTGAAACAACTGAGACGCGGGAAATAAGATGGCGGAAGGGCGACACTAAAGAAGAAACAGACCCGAGTGAAGGGCAACTAAGCCTGGACCCCAACGAACGAAAAAGCACAAGCAGGCACAAGCGCACTCAGCGGACTAGAAACCGGCGCCAATCGGGAAACAGAAATGAAGTAGAAATGAAGTAGGAAGCGGAAAAGAGGCAAGGAGCGGAAAGAGCGGAGAGACGCTGCAGCGTGGGAAACATCTCCTGAGCGCTTTGCAAAAAACCTACCAAAGGGACACGCCGCCAGCGGCGACCGCGGGAGTCAAGCGGAGCCAAACCGGAAGTGCTAAACGGAGGCGGCCATCTCGGGAAGGTAGGAGGCGGAAGAAGAAGGCAAAGCTAAACCGGAAGCCATAGAGAGAGGAAGCGGAAACACACGCAATCCAGTGACCAGGAAGCAAAACAAAGGTGACGGAGGAACAGGAACGGACTCGAGAAGGCAGACACACAGCTGAAGCGGCACAACAGTCAGTCAAAATCGACCTCCCCCCGGCCTGGACACACGAGAAGAGCGACCCGCTCAGCAGCAGCCTAATCCGCGCTAGCAAGGAAACGAACGAGTGAGCCCCGCCCTCTCCCTCCTCGAGATCGGGAGCAAAAGCGAAGTGAGGGAAGCGAACACAGGACACACAGCGCTCCAGGGGAGAGCCGAGCTGGGGAATATCCACCTGAACAGCAAGGAAGGATAAGGGGGCAGTGTCTAAAGGCAACGGAGGCAGCAGCAAGGCAGCAAAGCGAGCGCGGGGGGATTACAGCTACTGCTACACCTGCAGGGGAAACAGCACCACGCAACAGCAGTGCTGGGCAGCAAACCCCCCCCCCCTTAATACACCGCGCCCACAGCTAGTAACAGGCTCAGCCAAGGAGGGGGGCCTGGAAAAGGGCACATCAGAAGCAAGAGAAGAGGAAAAGGAGACTGAGAACACGGTGGTGCTATCTCCTTCAGTACTCAGCGCCAAAATCAAGGGGGAGAGGTGGAACCACAGGGCCAACGCAGCGGCAAAGCCAAAAAAGAGTACAACAAGACCCATACTAGGGACGTACGAGACAAAGCAAACACTGGAGGGGGCAAGAACAAAAACAAAGACCAGGCAGATCAAGGTCCCACGCCGTTTCCGCTATAACGCCACAATAAAAGCATTAGTACCCACGCAGGACAAACAGCAAGCCAAGGAGCGGACAGCAGGCACTCTAAGCAGCGGGAGCAGATCACACTTAAGGAAGATGGCCGAGTTGAAAAACACTAATGACCTGAAGAAACCAAGGAAAGAGATTCTGGAATCACCAGGGAAGCACAGAACAGAGAATGCAACACTAGAAACAGTGTTGAAAAGTATTAACGAAGTCAAGGTCGTGGCGAGAGAAACCAAAAAGTCGATAGATAACATGCAACTAGAGCTAGCGGCGATTCGAGCTGACCAGCATAACACAAACACCAAATGTTGTAAATTAGCGCTAAGAAGCCAGTTTTGGTGATTTTTTTGTTTTTATAAATGCCACCCGCAAACACCACCAGCTGATCCGCACCACCAAAAGGTCATCCTTCAGAGAACGACTGGACAACAACACCCACAACAGCAAGGAACTCTTCAACGTCGTGAAAGAGCTCTCCAACCCCAACGCCAGCAACAACGACATCACGCCTTCTCAAGACCTCTGCAACTCTCTGGCCACCTTTTTTCACCGTAAGATCGTCGACATACACAACAGCTTCGATGCTCAGAACTCGTACCCCACCACCGAACCTACACCCCCCACCACCACCCTGTACGCCGGGACTCAGGTCAGCATGGAAGATACCACCCACACGATGAACACCATCCACTCAGGCTCCCCAGCCGATCCCTGCCTACACCACATCCTCAACAAAGCCGACTCCATCATCGCACTCAAACTTCGGGACATCATCAACAACTCCTTCATATCCGCCACCTTCCCGGAGAGCTGGAAGCAAGCAGAGATCAGCGCCCTCCTGAAGAAACCAACCGCAGACCCCTCAGACCTCAAGAACTTCCGCTCCATCTCACTCCTCTCCTTCCCTGCAAAAGTCATCGAGAAAACCGTCAACAAACAGCTGACAGCCTTCCTGCAGACGAACGGCTCCCTCAACCCAGAGCAGTCCGGATTCTGAGCGAACCACAGCACTGAGACCGCCCTCATCGCGGCCACCGACGACATCCAGACCCTGCTGGACAACGGAGAAACCGCCGCCCTCATCCTGCTCGACCTTTCGGCTGCGTTCGACACGATCTGCCACCGCACCCTGACAACCCGCCTCCGCCACGCCGGGATCCAAGGAAAGGCCCTGGAATGGATCACCTCCTTCCTCTCCGACAGAACCCAAAGAGTCCGTCTCCCGCCCTTCCTCGCAGAAGCCACCAAGATCATCTGCGGCGTACCTCAAGGCTCCTCGCTCAGCCCCACTGTAGGAGAGTAGGGTCTGCAATCCTATGATCACCCAGATTTTTGCTTTTTGCTGCACTGGTTTACGACTTTCCCTGGCTGTGGGCCTGCTAATCAGACCCACAGCCTAGCTGTTCTCTCTATCCAAATTGTACCCAGGTACTGAATTGGCACTGGGCCCTCTCCAAGTCCCTGTACCCAGGGCTGAGGTGCACCCAGAAGTCTCCCAGGGGCTGAAGCATGTATTGTGCCACCCCTGGATTGACTAACTAAAACTGACACAACTGGCTGCACGACAGCTGGGGCAAGGTGGTGTACACACCCTTTGCTTTAGATGTAGTATACCTATATCTAACCCTAAAATGGACACACAGATCTCCTATCAGTCACTCCTATGGCAGGCCTTAACAATCCTGAAGGCAGAGTGCTTGGAATCGTGTGAGATGGTGCTCTAGCATGAGCTGAGCCTGTCTGCGGCTTTCGGGATCCATCCCTTAGCCGTTTCCATGATATCGCATACCATATACTCTTAAGTGCATTATAATCCTCGCGGTTATGTGCCAACTCTGGTATCGCTTTATCAAAACATGTCGAGTAAGGTGTCATACGAATTGGAATACTAACCCCTCGCCAATTCTGGCGACGGGGTTAGCATTCCACCCTTCTAGAGGGACACGACATGCCTGTAACCTATAACCCGGTTAAAAGTGAGACAGAGCCTTAGCATCCACAAAATGGATGCTGCCACCGAGACACAAGTCTGCCCTCCTGCTGCTGGGAGTCCTCCCAGAGCAGGAGACAAGGACGAAGGGTTTCCTGCCGGGGGCGGTGCCAGCACCGTCCCAGACAGGGTTTTGTGTATTGTAGGTAGGCAGGGCTTTAGAGGAAGGTGACTGCAAGTAGCACCCCGGTGCTCACTGTGCATAGGCCGGCTTGAACCAGTTCCAGGGTCACTCCAGACCCTGTGCTGGGGAAAAGCCCGCCAAGGAAGTGGGTGTAACCACCCCCCTCCTAGTCCCACCCATAGGGCAGGACTTAGTCGCGTGCCAGCCCCTTTTTACAGGATAAAGGTAGAGACTGGCCCCCTTCCAAATCAGATCATCTTTGAATCCTGAAACTACTTTCTGCGAAAGGAACTCAAGACTTCTTCCTAAGATTTCTCCCTTGTGACTAAGGAGTAGTCACCCTGCATCCGCAGGCACCATCTAAGAACACTGCGGTCTGCTGTAAGTCCTTCCTCCGGAATCCGACTGCCCAGCTCGACGAGAACCGGCTTCCCTGGCACCTCTGACCTCTACCCACCTCTACAGCCCAGCTGAGAACCGTGGGTGCGACGAGACCTCAAGGGACCGGCCATCTGCAAGACTGCACGACTTCTTTCCAGCAAGCCCGCCGAGTGAATTCCTGGTGAGTGCTTTGGGGTCCGAGAAGCCCCCACCCTGAGCAGCTCCAGCACCGAAGAGCAGCCCCCCAGCATCTCCACGATCTGCGTGGGGCCCTTCTGCTTTCCGCTGCTCACCGCGTTGTTTGGCTACTAGCCCGTTGGCTTGTGGCCTCCCTGACGACGCCCGACGACATTTCTGCTGCTGGTCTGGTTGCTCCAGACTGGCCCTTGCTCCCTCCCAGAAGAGGAGCACCCCGGACCCTCCTGGTCCACTCAAGACGCCATTTTGAGTCCACCGCGTGGGCTTGAATTAGCCAAGGCTTGTTGCCCAATCCTGGGTAACTTCGACGCCAACGACTTCATCCTCCGTGGGACAGCTCGCACCTCCATCCTGGTCGCCGACAACGCCTCCTGGTCCGAGAGACTGCAGAGCCCAGCAGCGCCCACTCACCTGACTGCGGTGACTTCGCCCGGTGCCATCCTGGTGCCCACTTAATCACTGGCTAGTGATTCAAGAACTTGGTCCCCTCTGCTTTCAGGTTTCTTCTTCCTTGATCCAGGCTTGGATCCATCGAACTTTCCTTCACTGGTCGCCTGCCAGCAACTTCTTCCTTCCAGGCTCCTGGTCCGGCAACGAGATCCCCGACGTCTTTTCAGACCTATGCAGCTGCAGCCCCTGGGCTAGGTAACTTCGGCACTTCGGTGTCCCAGCATAGCCTCACTATCCTAGGGTCAGGATCCACTGTCGTTTTCTTCCTACCAGGTCGGGTTCGCCCGTGAACACTAACTTTGTGAATTCTAGCTTCCATAGACTTTGTCCCGCATCCCGCGTGAGAGTGCACACTCTGCACCCGAGTTCCCTAGGCCTCCTGCTAGTAATCTAAAGGTTCAGTAGTCCAGTCCTAGCGATCCCAAAGCCTCTGAGAATCGTTACTTACCTGCTAGTAATTCGCATTCCACTTTGAAAGTATATGGTTTTTCGTGCCCCTCGGGCATTTGTGTAACGTGCTAACTTAAAAGTATTTTCGTAAGAGTTTTGTTGTGTGCTTAGCACCCTGTCCTCATAAAGAGTACAGGGTTGTTGTGATTCTAATAAATACATTGTTTATTTTCATAACACTTGTGTGGTGTCCTTTCACTGGGTGTTCAAGGGGTAATGTGATGGTAAAACAGCTGGCTTAACACGCCCTCTAGAGTCTTAGCCTTAGACTGCTCGTATCCATGCTACTAGGATAGCTGGTCTATAAGGTTGACTTACAACCAATCATCAATAAGGGTTGTTTGGACTGATATATAGTGATCACTAGAATAGTGAGCACTGCACATCAGGCCAACTTCTCACATTGGTGAGCAGCGGTTGGGATTTGAGCTTGCTGTTGTTTTACCACACATGCCCTAAGAATATCTTGTGAAAGATCACATAAGTACTAAAGGTACATA
Organism: Lissotriton helveticus; assembly: GCF_964261635.1. Taxonomy (NCBI): domain Eukaryota; kingdom Metazoa; phylum Chordata; class Amphibia; order Caudata; family Salamandridae; genus Lissotriton; species Lissotriton helveticus. The sequence continues at coordinate 104,053,951 of NC_136063.1, forward strand.
TAACTTAGCTTAGAATACTCTGAGTTCTACTGAACCAGCTGTTGTAGCTCCTAGGGCCTAGCACACCCTAAACTACAACTCTAGCAAGGGATCAGTAGGCAAACATATAGTGTAGGTAAGTGCACCACTTACACCTCACTAGAAAAGCATGTCGACTCAGGGGGACTCTACTGAGACTCCCCTGGTCAGTGTTGACCCTCCACAGGTCACTTCAAGATATGCAGCTCTCAATTTTCAGGAGATGAGGCAACTCTGTGTCTCCAGGAAACTGAAACAGGGGTCTAACCCCACCCTACCCTTTCTGATAGGTCTCTTAGAGACATATGATGCCAGAAAGCTCTCTCAGTTACATGAGAGCATGCCAGCCTTAGAGGGAACCTCTGGGGATCCAGACCTCCCCAACACTGATTCAGCAGTTGAGGAGGAGGATCAGGAGGTACTCTCTGGGGATGAGGTAGACAAAGGTCTTGAGGTAGTCAGAAGGCTAACTAGGACCAACTTAGACTTACTTGGGCTAGGATCTGGGGGCCCCCCAGTACTAACCCGAAGTGGGCCTAACCTTGGAGTTAGGAGAGATAGATCTCTTTCTAGGGACTCCAATAGATCTCTGCACTCTAATGCCTCTTCTCAGGGGAGAAGGAATCCTCCACAGAGGAGATTTACTTCCCCTCAGAGAAAGGAGCATGAAGCTAGGATGAGACAAGCTGAACTGAGGATTGAAAGGGAAGAAATTGCCCTGGCCAAAGAGAAGCTTGCCCTGGCAAGAGAGCAGCAGATGAGTGGGCTAGCTCCCACTGGTGGCAGCAATCTCCCAAGAGATAGAGAGAAGGGTTTAGATACTAAACACCTGACTAAAATAGTGCCCCCCTTTAAGCAAGGGGATGACATCCAGAAATGGATGGCTGCTCTGGAGAGGGCCTGCACTGTGCAGAACATTCCCCAGAGTCAGTGGGCAGCTATACTGTGGCTCTCCTTTGATGGTAAAGGTAGAGATAAGCTCCTCACTACAAGAGTGGAGGATGCTAACAATTACCAGGTCCTGAAGAATACACTGGTTGATGGGTTTGGTTTAACCACTGAGCAGTACAGGTTGCTGTTCAGAGACACCCAGAAAACTCAGTCTCAGGACTGGTCTGATTTTGTGGATTGTGCCACTAAGGCTTTGGAGGGCTGGTTGCTGGGTAGCAAGGTTACAGATTACACAGGATTGTATAATCTAATGATGAGAGAACAAATTTTGAACAATTGTCAGAACCAGTTGCTGCACCAGCACCTTGTTGATTCAGATCTGACCTCTCCCCAAGAATTGGGAAAGAAGGCAGACAAATGGGTCAGGACAAGGATCAAGCAGAACCAGAACCAGAACCAGGGTGGTCAGAAGAAAGCAGACCAGAAGGGTAATGTTAAGAATGAGCAAAATGACCAGAAGTCTTCACCAGGTCCCCAACAAACCAAAGAGGGTGGGGGTCAGGCTTCCCAGAAGAAGAAGACTCAAGAAGGCCAGTCCAAAAGGTGGTGCCAGTACTGCAAAAGTAAATCTCACTGGTTTAGTGAGTGCACCAAAAGAGGAGGAGGACAAACTCCTGCCACTACAGCTCCTAAAGCAACTGCACCCCCTAGTACAGTCAGTAGTGGTAGTGTCACTCCCAAGGCATTAGTTGGGTTAACCTTGGGTACTGAGGGGTCTGACAACTTAGTTGGCACACTCACTCAGGCTGTCCTTGTCTGTACAGGGGATATGGATATGTCCCCTGAGATAAGTCCCAATACTTTGGGCAAATACAGGCAGACACCTTTGATTAATGGCAAAATGGCTCAGGCCTATAGGGACACTTGTGCCAGTGTCACCATGGTGACACCTAACTTTGTGGACCCTGGACAGATCATGCCAGGTACTGATTTCCTGGTGACCAATGCCAGCAATGTCACTACTAGTCATAGTGTGGCAATTGTAGCTTTCTCCTGGGGTGGAGTGAAGGGACAAAAGAAAGTTGTAGTCAGTTCAGACCTCCCAGTTGATTGTTTGTTGGGCAATGATTTGGAGTCATCACAATGGTCAGAAGTGGAGCAGAGGACTCACATGGAGATGTTAGGCTTGCCAGCACATGTGCTTGCTGTGACTAGGTCACAGGCCAGAAGATGCCCCACTGAACAGGTGCTGGATCCTGAAATTATGGACCAGACACCTCCCAAGAAGAAGAGCAGTAAGGGTAAGGCTTTGCCTTCCCCCTTGCCCCAGGTTGAGGATCAAGTCTCTGAGGAGGCTGATCTAGCAGAGCTGAGGGAAACTGAGCCTAAAGAGCTTGAACTTGATCAAGTTGAGTTTCTGGGCTCAGGGGGACCCTCCAGAGCAGACCTGGGGAAGGAACAGTTGAGCTGCCCTTCCCTTGAACCCCTCAGACAGCAGGCTGCTGCTGAGGCTGCAGGGAATGCCACAGGTGCCCACAGGGTATACTGGGAAGATGGACTCCTGTACTCTGAGTCAAGAGACCCCAAGCCTGGTGCAACCAGGAGGCTGGTCATCCCCTTGTCTCTGAGAGGTTTCCTTCTCACCTTGGCCCATGAGATTCCCCTTGCAGGTCATTTAGGTCAGACAAAGACTTGGGACAGGCTTGTCTCACACTTTCACTGGCCCCATATGAATGAGAATACCAAGGAGTTTTGTCGCTCATGTGTCACTTGCCAAGCCAGTGGCAAGTCAGGTGGCACAACAAAGGCCCCCCTCATACCACTACCTGTGGTGGGGGTTCCCTTTGAAAGAGTGGGGATTGACATTGTTGGTCCAATGGAACCCCAGACAGCATCAGGACACAAGTTTATACTGGTGGTGGTGGACCATGCCACCAGGTATCCTGAGGCTATTCCCCTTAGGACCACTACAGCCCCTGTAGTGGCAAGAGCCCTAGTTGGAGTGTTCTCCAGAGTGGGTTTCCCTAAGGAGGTCGTTTCTGACAGAGGTACAAACTTCATGTCAGGATATCTGACTGCCATGTGGAAAGAGTGTGGTGTGAACTACAAGTTCACCACACCCTATCATCCACAATGCAATGGGCTTGTTGAGAGATTCAACAGGACCCTGAAAGGGATGATTCATGGACTACCTGAACCTCTTAGGAGAAGATGGGATGTCCTGATCCCCTGCCTCTTGTTTGCTTACAGAGAGGTCCCACAGAAGGGGGTTGGCTACAGCCCTTTTGAGCTTCTGTATGGGCATCCTGTAAGAGGACCCCTGTGTTTGGTGAAGGAAGGATGGGAGAGACCTCTCAGAAAGCCTGCAACCAACATAGTGGACTATGTACTTGGTCTCCGCTCCAGGATGGCTGAGTATATGGAGAAGGCATCTAAAAACCTTGAGGCCAGCCAGGAACTTCAGAAAGCTTGGCATGACCAAAAGGCTGTACTGACTGTGTACCAGCCAGGACAGAAGGTGTGGGTGCTGGAGCCAGTGGCCCCAGCAGCTCTGAAAGACAAATGGTCTGGGCCCCACACCATCATTGAGCAAAAGGGAGAGGTTACCTACTTGGTGGACCTTGGAACTCCCAGGAGCCCTCTCAGAGTGCTCCATGTTAACAGGCTCAAAGCATATGTTGACAGGAAGGACATGAGCTTGCTCATGGCCACAGATGAGGGACAGGAGGAAGAGAGTGACCCTCTCCCAGACCTGCTCACTCAGAATCCTGATGATGGGTCAGTTGATGGTGTTGTCTTTTGTGGCAGCCTCACTGAACATCAGCAACAGGATTGCAGGCAAGTTCTGCAATCCTTTCGACATATGTTCTCTCTGACACCCAGCCAAACTGATTGGTGTACCCATGATGTTGACACTGGAGACAGTCTGCCTGTCAAGAGTAAAATCTACAGACAGCCTGATCATGTTAGAGACTGCATAAAAACTGAAGTGCAGAAAATGTTGGAACTGGGAGTCATTGAGCCCTCAGATAGCCCTTGGGCTAGCCCAGTAGTTCTAGTGCCAAAGCCTCACACCCAGGGTGGTAAGAGAGAGATGAGGTTTTGCGTAGACTACAGAGGCCTCAATGCAGTCACTAAGACTGATGCCCACCCAATACCAAGAGCAGATGAGCTTATAGATAGATTGGCTTCTGCCAACTTCTTAAGCACATTTGATTTGACAGCTGGGTATTGGCAAATCAGGTTAGCTGAGGAAGCCAAACCTAAGACAGCATTTTCTACCCCTGGAGGGCATTATCAATTTGTGGTAATGCCCTTTGGACTGAAAAATGCACCTGCCACCTTCCAAAGGTTGGTGAATCAAGTCCTCACTGGGCTGGATGACTTCTGTGCAGCTTATCTTGACGATATTGCTGTCTTTAGCTCCACCTGGGAGGATCACCTGGTCCACCTGAGGAAAGTGTTAGAGGCCCTGCAAAAGGCAGGCCTCACTATCAAGGCCACAAAGTGCCAGATAGGGCAGTCACAGGTTGTATACCTGGGCCACCTTGTAGGTGGAGACCAGGTTCAGCCACTGGAGAGTAAGATACAGGCCATCAAGGACTGGACTCCTCCAATCACCCAGACTCAGGTTCGAGCTTTCTTGGGCCTGACTGGGTACTATAGGAAGTTTGTCAGAAATTATGGGTCCATAGTGACCCCCCTTAATGACCTGACAAGCAAGAAGATGCCAAAGAAAGTTCAGTGGACAGCAAGCTGTCAGAAAGCATTCAATGACCTAAAGCAGGCCATGTGCACAGCACCTATCCTCAAGAGTCCAGATTACTCCAAGCCATTCATTGTCCAAACAGATGCTTCTGAGTTGGGTGTGGGAGCTGTTCTGTCTCAACTGAATTTTGATGGTAATGATCAGCCTATTGCTTTCATTAGTAGGAGGTTGACACCCAGAGAGAAAAATTGGTCAGCTATTGAGAGGGAGGCCTTTGCTGTGGTCTGGGCCCTGAAGAAGCTGAGGGCCTACTTGTTTGGCACTCACTTCACCATTCAGACAGACCATAAGCCCCTCTTGTGGCTAAATCAGATGAAGGGTGAAAACCCCAAACTGCTTAGGTGGTCCATTTCCCTACAGGGGATGGATTTTACAGTGGAGCATAGACCTGGGACTGATCACAGCAATGCTGATGGGCTCTCCAGGTATTTCCACTTAGAGCAAGAAGACTCACCTGGTCAAGGTTAGTTTATTGTCCCAAAGTTTGGGGGGGGGTCATGTAGGAGAGTAGGGTCTGCAATCCTATGATCACCCAGATTTTTGCTTTTTGCTGCACTGGTTTACGACTTTCCCTGGCTGTGGGCCTGCTAATCAGACCCACAGCCTAGCTGTTCTCTCTATCCAAATTGTACCCAGGTACTGAATTGGCACTGGGCCCTCTCCAAGTCCCTGTACCCAGGGCTGAGGTGCACCCAGAAGTCTCCCAGGGGCTGAAGCATGTATTGTGCCACCCCTGGATTGACTAACTAAAACTGACACAACTGGCTGCACGACAGCTGGGGCAAGGTGGTGTACACACCCTTTGCTTTAGATGTAGTATACCTATATCTAACCCTAAAATGGACACACAGATCTCCTATCAGTCACTCCTATGGCAGGCCTTAACAATCCTGAAGGCAGAGTGCTTGGAATCGTGTGAGATGGTGCTCTAGCATGAGCTGAGCCTGTCTGCGGCTTTCGGGATCCATCCCTTAGCCGTTTCCATGATATCGCATACCATATACTCTTAAGTGCATTATAATCCTCGCGGTTATGTGCCAACTCTGGTATCGCTTTATCAAAACATGTCGAGTAAGGTGTCATACGAATTGGAATACTAACCCCTCGCCAATTCTGGCGACGGGGTTAGCATTCCACCCTTCTAGAGGGACACGACATGCCTGTAACCTATAACCCGGTTAAAAGTCAGACAGAGCCTTAGCATCCACAAAATGGATGCTGCCACCGAGACACAAGTCTGCCCTCCTGCTGCTGGGAGTCCTCCCAGAGCAGGAGACAAGGACAAAGGGTTTCCTGCCGGGGGCGGTGCCAGCACCGTCCCAGACAGGGTTTTGTGTATTGTAGGTAGGCAGGGCTTTAGAGGAAGGTGACTGCAAGTAGCACCCCGGTGCTCACTGTGCATAGGCCGGCTTGAACCAGTTCCAGGGTCACTCCAGACCCTGTGCTGGGGAAAAGCCCGCCAAGGAAGTGGGTGTAACCACCCCCCTCCTAGTCCCACCCATAGGGCAGGACTTAGTCGCGTGCCAGCCCCTTTTTACAGGATAAAGGTAGAGACTGGCCCCCTTCCAAATCAGATCATCTTTGAATCCTGAAACTACTTTCTGCGAAAGGAACTCAAGACTTCTTCCTAAGATTTCTCCCTTGTGACTAAGGAGTAGTCACCCTGCATCCGCAGGCACCATCTAAGAACACTGCGGTCTGCTGTAAGTCCTTCCTCCGGAATCCGACTGCCCAGCTCGACGAGAACCGGCTTCCCTGGCACCTCTGACCTCTACCCACCTCTACAGCCCAGCTGAGAACCGTGGGTGCGACGAGACCTCAAGGGACCGGCCATCTGCAAGACTGCACGACTTCTTTCCAGCAAGCCCGCCGAGTGAATTCCTGGTGAGTGCTTTGGGGTCCGAGAAGCCCCCACCCTGAGCAGCTCCAGCACCGAAGAGCAGCCCCCCAGCATCTCCACGATCTGCGTGGGGCCCTTCTGCTTTCCGCTGCTCACCGCGTTGTTTGGCTACTAGCCCGTTGGCTTGTGGCCTCCCTGACGACGCCCGACGACATTTCTGCTGCTGGTCTGGTTGCTCCAGACTGGCCCTTGCTCCCTCCCAGAAGAGGAGCACCCCGGACCCTCCTGGTCCACTCAAGACGCCATTTTGAGTCCACCGCGTGGGCTTGAATTAGCCAAGGCTTGTTGCCCAATCCTGGGTAACTTCGACGCCAACGACTTCATCCTCCGTGGGACAGCTCGCACCTCCATCCTGGTCGCCGACAACGCCTCCTGGTCCGAGAGACTGCAGAGCCCAGCAGCGCCCACTCACCTGACTGCGGTGACTTCGCCCGGTGCCATCCTGGTGCCCACTTAATCACTGGCTAGTGATTCAAGAACTTGGTCCCCTCTGCTTTCAGGTTTCTTCTTCCTTGATCCAGGCTTGGATCCATCGAACTTTCCTTCACTGGTCGCCTGCCAGCAACTTCTTCCTTCCAGGCTCCTGGTCCGGCAACGAGATCCCCGACGTCTTTTCAGACCTATGCAGCTGCAGCCCCTGGGCTAGGTAACTTCGGCACTTCGGTGTCCCAGCATAGCCTCACTATCCTAGGGTCAGGATCCACTGTCGTTTTCTTCCTACCAGGTCGGGTTCGCCCGTGAACACTAACTTTGTGAATTCTAGCTTCCATAGACTTTGTCCCGCATCCCGCGTGAGAGTGCACACTCTGCACCCGAGTTCCCTAGGCCTCCTGCTAGTAATCTAAAGGTTCAGTAGTCCAGTCCTAGCGATCCCAAAGCCTCTGAGAATCGTTACTTACCTGCTAGTAATTCGCATTCCACTTTGAAAGTATATGGTTTTTCGTGCCCCTCGGGCATTTGTGTAACGTGCTAACTTAAAAGTATTTTCGTAAGAGTTTTGTTGTGTGCTTAGCACCCTGTCCTCATAAAGAGTACAGGGTTGTTGTGATTCTAATAAATACATTGTTTATTTTCATAACACTTGTGTGGTGTCCTTTCACTGGGTGTTCAAGGGGTAATGTGATGGTAAAACAGCTGGCTTAACACGCCCTCTAGAGTCTTAGCCTTAGACTGCTCGTATCCATGCTACTAGGATAGCTGGTCTATAAGGTTGACTTACAACCAATCATCAATAAGGGTTGTTTGGACTGATATATAGTGATCACTAGAATAGTGAGCACTGCACATCAGGCCAACTTCTCACACCCACCCTCTTCAACGTCTACATGAGCCCCCTCGCAGCCATCGCACGCAAGCACAACATCAACATCATCTCCTACGCCGACGATACCCAACTGATCCTCTCCCTTACCATCGACCCCACCTCCGCCAGAGCCAGCTTCCAGGACGGAATGAAAGACATCGCAGACTGGATGAAGCTCAGCCGCCTGAAACTGAACTCAGACAAGACGGAAGTCCTCATCCTCGGCCCATCCACCTCCGCCTGGGACAACTCCTGGTGACCCCCTGCTCTGGGCCCCCCACCCAAGCCCACGGACCACGCACACATCCTGGGCTTCATCCTTGACTCCTCCCTCACGATGGCCAGGCAAGATAACGCCGTTACCTCCTCCTGCTTCAACACACTCCGCATGTCCGTAAGATCTTCCGCTGAATCCCCACTGGAACCAGGAAAACGGTCACCCAGGCCCTCATCACCAGCCGTCTGGACTACGGGAACGCCTTCTACGCTGGGACCACCGTCAAACTACAGAAAAGATTCCAGCGCAACCAGAACGCCTCAGCACGACTCGTCTTTGACATCCCCCGACACAGCCACATCTCCGCCCACCTGAGGGACCTGCACTGGCTCCCCGTCGCAAAGAGGATCACGTTCAGACTCCTCACCCACGCACACAAGGCTCTCCACGACTTGGGCCCCGAATACCTCAACAACCGCCTCACGTTCTACACGCCAACCCGCCAGCTCCGCTCCGCCAGCCTCGCCCTCGCCACCGTCCCACGGATCCGCAGAACCACCACCGGAGGAAGATCCTTCACCTACCTGGCGGCCAAGACCTGGAACACCCTCCCCATCCACCTACGACTCACCCAGGACCATCTCTCCTTTAGGAAGCAACTCAAGACCTGGCTTTTCGAGCAGTAGCAGCCCTCCCCCCCCTCCCCCAGCACCTTGAGACCCTAGCGGGTGAGTAGCGCGCTTTACAAATACTCTTGATTGATTGATGGATTAACTTTTGCATTTTGTAATTTACCCTCTGATGCCACTGGGCACAACTGAATGTAAACACCCTGGGGCATATTTACAAGCCCCGTCACTTTTATCATGGAAAAAGTGACGCACAAGTGGCGCAAAGACCTTGTAAATCTGACCCCTAAGCCTAAAAAGTCAGGGCAGGCTGCAGGTGCCACTCCCGGTGGTCACGCGGCTGCCATGTATATTGAACATACTTGTCAAACTGGTTATTTTGTGTGTTTTTTTCTGGTCTATGTATTCAGCGAACAGACCGATCCTTGTGTTACCTATCTGATCAGGCACAACCCAGTTTAAACTCATTCGGAGGGCGTCAATCTCCAAATTAAATTAAATGGGAATCTATACAGCACTTATTTTGTCAAGAGCGAGGGTGCTTGTACCTGGTGCTCTGCTCGGAAGCCCACTGTCGGTGCCAGTGTGCCAAATACCAAGTCTGCCTAGTCGTAACCCTAATGCTTAATTTGACCAGGTGGTTTACTGTGCTTAGTACTAGCACTTAACCATCATCATCCGGCGAATTTCATTAGCACATGTTAAGGATACATTGATTTGCGGAAGAGTAAGTGATTTGATCAAAATAAACAGGATGTTGACCTGACGCCAGACTCCAACCTGGGTCTCCAGCTCCGAAGTCGACAGTTCTGGCCTTTAAGCCACATCCTCTCCCCCTTCATGGCCATTAGTAGCTGGCTCTGTTTTATTTTATTTTGTATTTTATTTTCAAAGGTTTTATATAGCGCTACTGAACCCAAGAGTATCAGAGCGCTTTACAAGGATGGTGAACATAATGAGATAAAATTAACAATTAAGCGAAAAAGAGTTACAGTATGATAATGCATTCAACAGGGCTAAGGGGGTAAAGAAACAGAGAGATAAAATTAAGTGGAAAGTGAATATTAAAAGTTAGGAGAGAGAGGGGGGTGAAGAGAGGGGGAGTGAGAAAATGAAGGGATTGAGAGGGGGTGGGAAGAGGAGTGGACAAGGGAAGAGAAAGGAGTGAACATGGTCAGAGTCAGTAACATTAGATACCCCAGTATTTGTTGAGAAGAAGTACTTTGAGTTCCTTTTTGAAGAGGGTAAGAGGGGTTGCAGCGAAGATCCTTAGGGAGAGAGTTCCAAATTGTTGGAGCGTTACTAGAGAACGCACAGGATTGGGCCTTTTGACATTTGAGTCTGGGTGGGATCAAGACAAGGGAGTTTGTGCTCCTCATGGACCTGGCGCAACCAGCTCTGTGTAGTTTTGTTGTAAGGTAAGAAGGGGTGTTTTGGTGAAGAGCTTTGTGAGTGATGCAGGCAATCTTGTAGGTGGATCTTCCTTCTATTGGGAGCCAATTGAGATTTTCAAGGACAGGGGAGATGTGATCAAATTTTTTACAATCAGAGATGAGTCTCGCAGCTAGATTGAGGACAGATTTAATCGGTGCAAGATGGATTTTAGGGGTGCCAGCCAAAGTGGCGTTGCCATAGTCAATCCTGGAAAGGACAAGCAATTGGACAACAAGTTTGAAATTGTCAGCTGGAATAAATGGTTTAAGTTTCTTGAGGTGGAGAAGGGTGAAAAGCGCACTTTTGGATGCATTTTTAATGTGGGGGATGAGATTTAGATTCTGGTCGATACTGATGCCTAGGGATTCGACAGAATTAGAGGTAGAGAGTGGGCAGTTAAGAGCTTTGATGTCCTTTATCCAGAGTTGAATGGGAAAGGAGTTGTTTTTGGGGGAGAAAAGGATGATTTCAGTTTTATTTGGGTTCAGTTGAGATGGTTCCGATGGAACCAGGTTTGAATTCTGGTCAAGGTCACATTGAGGTGGAGAATGTCTTTGTGGAATTTGATCTTGTAATATAATTGGGTGTCATCGGCATAGAGGTGGTAATTGATATTAGCTTGTTTGAGGATGAGGGTGAGTGGTTCCATGAACAGATTGAATAGGGGAGAGGATGGATCCTTGAGGGACGCCGAGTGAGACAGGTTGAGGTTTAGAGAGAAAGTGGCTGAGCTTGATTTGCTGTGATCTGTTTTGAAGGAATGAGGAGAACCATTTGAATACATTGCCATCTAATCCGAACCGGTCTTTGAGAGTGTTGAGAAGGGAGGGGTGGTGGACGGTATCAAATGCAGCTGAGAGGTCGAGGAGGATTAGTAATGAGGATTCCCCTTTGTCTAAGGAGCGATGAATGTCGTCAGTGATATTTAGCATAGCAGTTTCTGTACTGCATCCCTTTCTAAAGCCGGATTGAAAAACATCAAGGAGGTTGAAGGAGGCGATATGTTTCTCTAATTGCAATAGGACACTTTTTTCAAGGGCTTTAGAGAGGAATGGAAGGTTAGAGATAGGGCGAAGGTTGTTGAGGTCATTTGGGTCAGCAGTGGTGTTTTTGAGAATGGGTGAGATTTGACCAAGCTGAAGGGAGGTGGGGACACAGCCAGTGGAAAGAGATGAGTTGATGATTTTGGTCCATATAGGGGCAATGGTAAATTTAAGTTCTTGAACCAAAAGGGCGGGAAGAGGATCTTTGGAGTGGGAGGAGGGTTTTAGTTTGGAAATGATATTAGTGAGCGTAGATTCTGAGACTGGACTAAAATCACTCCATGAGGCATTGTTTTTAGCAGGGGGGCTTATTTTCGGAAAGGTATCTTGTTGGGGGAGAGCAGGGAGCGGATGAGAGGGATCGAGAGGTGTGGAAAAAGTGGACGGAGGAGAGTTAGGAGTGTTGGGGAGGGTGTATAGGGTGGGGGTAGGTTGTAGTGAGAGTGGGAGGGAAGAGAAGGATAGTTCGATCTTGTTGATTTTGTTCGTAAAGAAACTAGCAATTTCTTCACATCTGTCAATAGAGGCTAATATTTTAGGAGGGCCAGTGGAGGTTTGTTTTTTAACAATGTTAAAGAGTTCTCTAGGGCGGTTTCTGGCTTGATCAATTTGTGATAGTAAAAAGGAGGCTTTCTCATTAAAAATATGTTTTTTGTATTGGGCTCTAGCAGTTCTAAGGAGAGCCATATTGTCAACAGTTGGATGATTCCTCCAAACCCGTTCAGAATGTCTAAGGGTCCGTCTTTCGTTGTTAAGTTCAGAATTGAACCAAGACTTAGAAGGGCTGCTTTTTTGTTGTTTGAGTTTTGATTGGAGCAATTTGGTCAAGGACATCAAGAATAGAATTGTTATAATGGTTAGTTAGGTCGGTGGTGCTGTCAGAGAGAGGGGGGAGAAGTAAGTGGGCCTTAATTGTGGCTTCCAATTCGCCAGGAGGAATAAGGTGAAGGTTGCGTGTGGATTTCTTAGGTAAAGAGCTGATGGGGGTGGGGTGAGTCATGGATCTATTCATGGTGAAGAGGATAAGGTAGTGGTCAGACCAGTCTACTTGAAGCATATTTGAGAGGGAGGCCAGGTCGTTTTTAGTCATAATAGCATCGAGGGTGGCACCTTTGTTATGGGTGGGAGAATGGCAGAGTTGGGTCATATTGGTGATGTCCATGGTATCATTAAATAGGATGACAGTAGGATCATCACTTTTGTTCCAATGGATGTTGTAGTTACCGAGGAAGAGATTTTTAGAATGTGAGAGCGATGATTGTATGATAAGATCAGTCAACTCTTCCGTAAAGGGGATGTTATTTCCAGGGGGATGATAGATAGTGTGCAACCGGGTGGTGGGGGAGTCAGGCATAATGAGATCAGCGCAAAGGTATTCGAAGGATGAAGGGTCTTGCAGATGAACGAGCAAGATGTTAAGTTCAATTTAAAAAATTATGGCGAGTCCTCCTCCTGTTTGTTCGATTCTATCTTTTCTAATGATAGAGTAACCAGGGGTATAAGCAAGTCGAGGATGGGAGTGGAGTGGGAGGTGAGCCAGGTTTCAGTTAGGAATGCAATGTCAATATTTTCACTAAGAATGGTTTCAGCAATCTCAGTAGCGTGTCAGGAGGCGGATCTGCAATTAATCAGCATGCAACAGAGGGGAATGGGGTCGGGCGATTTGGAGGGGGGACAAAGGGGGATAGGTCTAAGTTGTTGGGGAGGTCTAGGGGAAGTCGGAGGAAGGGGGAGTCTGCCTAATCCTAAGAGAATTGGGATGGTAGACAGTTGGGTAGGGGGGATAGTGGATGAAGGTGGTGAGGGAGAGGTAGTTAAGTTAGTGGAACTGTTAGCTTCAGAGGTTTTTGGGTGAGTAGGAGTGATGATTAAGGAGGGTTGAGTGGGTAAGGTGCTGGTTGTGTAGTTGCTAGAAGTTAAGTTAGTGGAACTGTTAGCTTCAGAGGTTTTTGGATGAGTAGTGGGGGGACAAGGGGGGATAGGTCTAAGTTGTTGGGGTGGTCTGGGGAAGTCTGAGGAAGGGTGAGTCTGCTAGTTCCTAAGAGAACTGGGATGGTAGACTGTTGAGTAGGGGGATAGTGGACGAGGGTGGTGAGGGAGAGGTAGTTAAGTTAGTGGAACTGTTAGCTTCAGAGGTTATCGGGCAAATACCAAGTTGTGGCGGTGAGGATATGTTGGTAGTGTGGGGAGGAACGATTAAGGAAGGTTGAGTGGGTAAGGTGCTGGTTGTGTAGTTGCTAGAAGTTAAGTTAGTGGAACTGTTAGCTTCAGAGGTTATTGGGTGAGTACCAAGTTGTGATGGTGTGGGTATGTTAGTATTGTAGGGAGGGACGATTGAGGAAGGTTGAGTGGGTAAGGTGCTGGTTTTGTAGTAGCTAGAAGGAGGAGTGTTTCTGTTGGGGATAGATTTTGGCGGACAATATGTGGGTGTGTTGAGGAGAGTGTCGTTGTGCGAGGAGATGGTTTTAGTAAGTAATGAGATATCGCTTCTGAGTGAGGAGAGTTCTAAGATGAGGGACATAAGGACAAGTTCAATTGTAGGGGAAGCCAGTGTGTGTGTTGATGAGTGCTGTGGATCCGTATTTATTGGGCTGTTGGTCGAGTTAGAGTTGTTTAGGGGGGATAACTTGTGGATGATGAGGAGGAAAGTCTGGAGGGGGGTGAGATTTTAATGAGGGGAGGATCATTTTTGGAGAGCGGAGGTGAACAGGAGGAGGATGTAGGAAAGGTATTCATTTCGGACAGACAGTTCGGTGAAAGTGGCATAGAGGAAGTAGGAGGTGGTGTTGTATTTGTTGGATTGTGAGTTGTTGAAGAAAGCATGGAGGTGTTGGAGGGTGATTGTGGGGGATATGTGGGTGCAGCTAAGGGGGAGTGGGGAACTGAGTCAGAGATAGATGTGGTAAGGGAGTCAAGGGGAGGAGGAGCATAGAAGAGAGTGTGTAGTTGTAAAGGGGAGGTACTATGGGGTAAGTGGCAGAGGGAGAATTGATAAGGGAGTCAGGGGGAGGGAGGAGTATATAAGGGAGTGTATTATTGGAACTGGGGGGAATCTGGGGATAAGTGGCAGAGGGGTAAGGGATGTGCGAGTCAAGGGGAGGGAGGGGCATAGAAGAGAGTGTATTTATGGGACATGGGGGTCCCAGGAGGTAAGAGGCAGAGGGAGAAGCGGGAAGGGAGTCGAGTGGGGGAAGGAGCGTTGAGTAGAGTGTGTTTTTGGAATCGGGGGAGATCATATGGTAATTGGGGGATGCAGGTGGTATCGTGTGGATGTATGATGTAGTGCAAGGAGGGGGGATGTTGGAGAGGAGGTTGAAAGGAGAGGCGCGTGTACCAGAGCATATTAGATTAGGAAGAGGCCATAGGGAGGAGGGAGAAGTGAAGGGAGATGAAGACAATAAGAATTGGGGAAGGTCAGAGAGACGAGGTAAGAGGGACGGGATGATATGGGGGTGATGAATCAAGGGGTAGAGGGGGTGAGAGGTCAGGGTTCGGGGATTGTGCGAGGGTTTGGGATAAAATGCTAAAGTGTTGTTCATTGGGAGTAGGAGAGGGAGGGGGGAATCAGGAAGAGGCGATAGAGGGGAGGGAGAAGAAGGCAAGGGGTAGGTCAGAGAGACGAGGTAATGGTATCGGGGATGAGAGGGGGGTGATGAGTCTAGGGGTAGAGGGGGTGAGAGGGCAGGATTCGAAGATATTGTGAGAGTTTGGGATATAGCGGAGAAAATAGATAACAGGAGAAACGGTCTGATGTAAGCTGCCTGCTGAATAGAGCCCCTGTACTTACTTTTTTTTTTCTTTTTACAAATTAACCACTAGCGGAATGAACAGACTCAATAATCAAATCGGAGTCCAGAACATCAGAAAGCCAGTGCGATGTCTTCTAGCAGAACATTACTAGCCCATAGTGCTCAACGGAATTTTTAATCATTTTAAATCCACCGTTTTTAGGTCTCGCCTCTCAATGGGCATGCGCATTGAGCGAGACTATAGGGGCTTAAACAAGGTTTACCTAGACTGGCGATTTGATGCTGTGCCCGTGCGCTTTTAGGTCAATGCGCAAGCGCATTGACCTAAAATGCGCGTGCACATCATCAAATCGCCATCTGTTCCCCAGCAGCACTCCTCCCACTCCTTTGAAGTGAAGCTTAGCTTCACTTCAAAGGCCCCTGCTGCTTCACACTCGCCGCTCTCCCTGCTCCGCCCCGTGTCGCATTTCTCCTCCCCCCTCCCCACAGCAATGCCCTCCGTCTTGTTCTCTGTTACTTCCTTCTGTCTTTCTATTTCTGTCTCTCGCTCCTCAAACTCTGTCTCTCTGTGCCTCTCTCTGTTACTTCCTTCTGTCTTTCTATCCCTGTCTCTCGCTCCTCCAACCCTGTCTCTCGAGTCTCGATGCCTCTCTGTTACTTCCTTCTGTCTTTCTATTTCTGTCTCTCGCTCCTCAAACTCTGTCTCTCTGTGCCTCTCTCTGTTACTTCCTTCTGTCTTTCTATCCCTGTCTCTCGCTCCTCCAACCCTGTCTCTCGAGTCTCGATGCCTCTCTGTTACTTCATTCTGTCTTTCTATTTCTGTCTCTCGCTCCTCAAACTCTGTCTCTCGATGCCTCTCTCTGTTACTTCCTTCTGTCTTTCTATCCCTGTCTCTCGCTCCTCCAAATCTGTCTCTCGATGCCTCTCTCCGTTACTTCCTTCTGTCTTTCTAACCCTGTCTATCCGACCGCCTCACTTTCCTTATCTGCACCCTGGCGTGTCAATATCACATAATGTAATTATATGAAACAACGCAATAGGTTTTGCTGACACGCTTATCCGAACGAAGTAGAAACAGAATGCATCTCCTTCTTGTCTTTTATTTTAGATCGCTTAATTTTTTGCCCCGCATGGTATTTAGGGAACACATGAAATTAGAGTGCTGTAATGGACAAGAAGCACACACGTCACCTGATTTCATACAGTAGACTGGGCGAATATATAAAATAAATATAGCCACAAAATTTAACGTGATCTGAAAAGTATACACTTTTTCTTTAGTGGAACAGAAATGTAGGTATATTAAGTAAAATGATTTTATGTCTACAGAGTCGCTATTGCTTGTTCCTCCTGCTTCTCATTCTGAGCCCTACAATGCCACCAGCCGCCTGCCTGCCTGCCTCGCATTACCAAATCAAAGGCAGCCCAGTCTCCCTCCCACAAGCTTATCAGCGTGCGCTCACACATCAAAGCCATCAGCCTCCCTCCCACCTCCCCCCTAATTGCTTTGCTTTCACTTTCACGGCCGCGAGGCCATGAGCTACTTTAAAGGGATCCGCCCCCCGCGACCCCCCCCCGCCGCTTGCATTTTCCGTACTTGTTTCTCTTTGCTCATATTTCACTTTCTCCTGTGTGTGTCTTCTTCTTCCCTCTTTCTCTCTGTTCCACCCTCCCTCTTCTCCCTCCCACTCCCCTCTCTTCCTTCTATCTCCCACTCTTTCTACCACCCCTCTCTCTCCTTCCCTCCCTCTCTGCTCTCTTCCCACCCTCTCCCTCCTCTTCTCTCTCTCCCCTCTTCACACTCCCTCTTTCTCTCCCTCTTCCAGCGCTCTCCTCATCTTCTTTCTCTCCCACTACCCTCTCCCTCTTGCACTCCTCTCTCCCCCTCTCTTGCACTCCCCTCTCTCCCCCTTCCCTCTCTCTTGCACTCCCCTCTCTCTCCTTCCCCCTCTCTTGCACTCCCCCTTCCCCCCTTCCCTCTCTCTCTCTTGCACTCCCCTCTCTCTCTCTCTCCCTTCCCTCTCTCTCTTGCACCCCCTCTCTCTCCCCTTCCCTCTCTCGCTTGCACTCCCTTCTCTCTCCCCCTTCCCTCTCTCCCCCTTCCCTCTCTCCCCCTTCCCTCTCTCTCCCCCTTCCCTCTCTCTCCCCCTTCCCTCTCTCTCCCCCTTCCCTCTCTCTCCCCCTTCGCTCTCTCTCTTTCACTCCCCTCTCTCTCCCTTCCCTCTTTCTTGCACTCCCCTCTCCGCCCTCTCTCTTGTACTCCCCTCTCTCTCCCCTCTCTCTTGCACTCCCCTCTCTCTCTCTCTCTCCCTCTTGCACTCCCCTCTCTCTCCCTCTCTTGCACCCCCTCTCCCTCCCTCTCCCCCTTGTACTCCCCTCTCTCTTGCACCCCCCTCTCTCCCCCTATCTCTCTCTTGCACCCCCACTCTCCCCCTTCCCTTTCTCTCTTGCACCCCCTCTCTCTCCCCTTCCCTCTCTCTCTTGAACTCTGCTCTCTCTCCCCTTCCCTCTCTCTCTTGCACTCCCCTATCTCTCCCTTCCCTCTCTCTCTTGCACTCCCCTCTCTCTCCCTCTCCCCCTCTCTCTCTTGTTTGAAGTGTCACTCACATTCTAATCACCCCACAATATATATCGAGAGGGGCAGTGTTTCTGCCTTCTTCAGCCATTGCCTTACTTAATGTCAATGAACTCACACCACACAATTACACTCTACTGAACACAACATACACTCCACACAATACCACTCAGTGCCACATAATTATATTGTACATAATTACACTGCACTCAACGCAACATACACTCCAAATACCACTGAGTGCCACATAATTACACACCACATAATTACACTCTACTGAATGCAACACACACTCCACACAATACCACTCAGTGCCACATACTTATATGCTACATAATTACAATGCAACATACACTCCAAACAATACCACTCAGTGCCACATAATTACACGCCACACAATTAAACTCTACTGAATAAAACATACACTCCTCATAATACCACTCAGTGCCACATAATTACACGCTATAAACTTTACAAAAAAGGGGGGGTTTGGCCCTGTGGGAAAGAAGGTAGGTTGGGCCACGTAATGCTCAAAGAAAGGGGATTTTACCTAAGCCTCTAAAATTAATTGAGACAATGAATGTCAAGTAGAAAGAATAAACACAAATTTCTTAGTTTATCCTGACAATTAATTGATGTATTTTTTTCTTTTTATAAAAACATTTTTTAGAAAAGTTTTTTGTGGACAAAAAAGGGAACATCATCAACTTCACCTCAAGTCATACACAATTGTTTAAACAAAAACATACATTATATACAACAACACAATATGTGCCAAATATAAGTGCAAAACCAATTGTACACACAAATTGATACAAATCAAATAAACAGTTTCCGGGAAAAGAAACAAAAAAAAAAACAAAACATTTTTTTTTTTCCTTTAACAAATATATTCCCAGAGGGTGAACACAACCTTTTTGCCACCCACTGCCCTATTACGATATTGTACTATTCAAATTTATTGTAATAGGGAATCGACAACGGTAATTGCAATTGGCATTGCACTTACCGTTTTTCTAAAAAGAGATAGCATCAATGATATCTGTCGATTCCCTATTACAATAAATTTGAATAGAACAATATCGTAATAGGGCAGTGGGTGGCAAAAAGGTTGTGTTCACCCTCTGGGAATATATTTGTTAAAGGAAAAAAATGTTTTGTTTCTTTTCCCGGAAACTGTTTATTTGATTTGTATCAATTTGTGTGTACAATTGGTTTTGCACTTACATTTGGCACATGTTGTGTTGTTGTATATAATGTATGTTTTTGTTTAAACAATTGTGTATGACTTAAGGTGAAGTTGATGATGTTCCCTTTTTTGTCCACAAAAAAACTTTTCTAAAAAATGTTTTTATAAAAAGAAAAAAAGACATCAATTAATTGTCAGGATAAACTAATAAATTTGTGTTTATTCTTTCTACTTGACATTCATTGTCTCAATTAATTTTAGAGGCTTAGGTAAAATCCCCTTTCTTTGAACATAATTACACGCAACATAATTACACTCTACTCAATGCAACATACACTCCAAATACCACTCAGTTCCACATAGTTACACGCCACATCATTACACTGCACTCAATGCAACATATGCTCCAAATACCACTCAGTGCCACATAATTACACGCCACATAATTACACTGCACTCAATGCAACATACACTCCAAATAATACCACTCAATGCCACATAATTACAAGCCACACAATTAAACTCTACTAAATACAACATACACTCCTCATAATACCACTCAGTGCCACATAATTACACGCAACATAATTACACTCTACTCAATGCAACATACACTCCAAATACCACTCAGTGCCACATAATTACACCCCACATAATTACACAGCACTCAATGCAACATACACTCCAAATCCCACTCAGTGCCACATAATTACAATCCACATAATTACACTGCACTCAATGCAACATACACTCCAAATACCACTCAGTGCCATATAATTGCACGCCACATAATTACACTGCACTCAATGCAACATACACTCCAAATCCCACTGAGTGCCACATAATTACACGCCACATAATTACACTGCACTCAATGCAACATACACTCCAAATACCACTCAGTGCCACATAATTACACGCCACATAATTACACTACGCTCAATGCAACATACGCTCCAAATACCACTCAGTGCTACAACGCATATTGTGTTACAATAGGTGTCACATTTGCGAAAGATAAAACTATTGGCTTTGTAAATAACAAAGCTATTAATTTTTTTAACATTGTGATTTGTCAGATCAATACATGTAAGACAGGGGAAAACTAAACATGTACCTTTACTAATGCTATAGATGTCACATTTGATAATTTTATAACTATTGGCATTCATAATAACAAAAAAAACTTTTATAATTTGCACAACATAAAAAAAATGTAAATAATATTTAAATTTACCACACCAAAAACTCAAACTTTTCTATTGCGAGACCTATTGCATTTCCAATGCTTGTTAATATTTATTACTGTCCTTTTATTGTTCAATTTAGCAATGTTTTAAATTGTAAATGGTTTGCTAAACCAATCAATAAAGAGTTAATTAATTAATTAACAAAATAATTAATAATCACCGGTCGGTAAAAACACCCATAACCACTACTAGCAACTCCCGGCCCCTTTCTATCACTCCTGTAGGTTTCTGCTTCCTCCCTTTCTGACGGCGTTTCTATCTCTCTTCTATTTGAAGGCTTCGCTCTCTTGCTCTCAATGGGCGGTGCCGCCTCAGCTGACCCCCGGGCCCCACGGTCTGAGCCACCGACCCCTCCCCGCTGCCTCTGCGCACAGCGCAGGTTTCTCTTTCCCGAGAAACGAAACTCAAGGCGCCGTAGTTTCGTTTTCAGAGCCGGGCCCCCTCCGGGGCGGGGCCGTCCTGGTGGGTTGCGGCCACGGTGCAAGCCGCTCTGTGCCCAGCGCTGGCACAGAGAGCTTATGCAAATTACACTGCCACACCCTCACGTGCTTATCAATACATGACCTTTCATCTCCGATGACGTCAGGAAGCATTACTGCTAACATAGGTAAGCATTGCCAAAACAAACGTAGAATGGTAAAATAGCATATGTATCTGATCAAACAAAGGTTCGTATATTTTACACTCCTATGACGTGGATGCGGAATGAACAGCCAAATATAACATTGTCTTAGTGCCAATATCGGCGCGCCCACCATCCCTCCAAATACATAAACACCCATCAAATAATTAGACAAGACAACTTGTTGTTGGGAAAAGTAGTCGCAGGTTTATTAGCATATCATTGCTAAAACATGGTGGGTTAACTTACAGATGATCCAAGGCAAGCCGCCCCTCGCAGCTTGCCACCTGATAGGCCAAGTAGCCCGCGGCCTTGGCCTTGCGGTGCTTCGCGGTTGATGGTGAGAGGGTAGCCCCTCACCTGTCCGGTGAACCATTAGTCCACCCTCTAGCCCACGCCCCCCCCCTACGAGGGGCGGAGCGTTCAAGCAACCCCCGGTTGTCCAGGTAACCAACCGCCCGTAGGATAACGGGGCGCCGTCGCACCCCCAGGGTCCACCGCACGGATCTCCCAGGGATAATAGGCCTCAGCACCCTTTGTGCTTCTGCATAGGGTACTCCTAAGTACCTTTCGCCTCTGGATCATCATGTAACTCCTCCTGCAACACAAATAACAATTCATTAAATCCTAAACCCCCCTTGCCACCCGAGATGTAGGGTAAGCGGCAGGGAGGGCAACATCGAGGGGCAGTGAAGACAAAAGAGACTGCTCCAGGGCGTGTAGGAATCCTAAATACCTTGTCCCCCCACGCCCCCCAATAAATACCTCTGACGTCATGCCCCGGGCAGCGGCCTCCGGCCACTGGACCCCAGAGGGCTGGTGCGCCGGTTCTCCTGTGGCACTAAGATGCCCGCCCTCTTATGAGGGTCACCTGCGGCTCCGTGTCGGGCGGCCTGCATAGTGCCAATATCGGCGCGCCCACCATCCCTCCAAATACATAAACACCCATCAAATAATTAGACAAGACAACTTGTTGTTGGGAAAAGTAGTCGCAGGTTTATTAGCATATCATTGCTAAAACATGGTGGGTTAACTTACAGATGATCCAAGGCAAGCCGCCCCTCGCAGCTTGCCACCTGATAGGCCAAGTAGCCCGCGGCCTTGGCCTTGCGGTGCTTCGCGGTTGATGGTGAGAGGGTAGCCCCTCACCTGTCCGGTGAACCATTAGTCCACCCTCTAGCCCACGCCCCCCCCCTACGAGGGGCGGAGCGTTCAAGCAACCCCCGGTTGTCCAGGTAACCAACCGCCCGTAGGATAACGGGGCGCCGTCGCACCCCCAGGGTCCACCGCACGGATCTCCCAGGGATAATAGGCCTCAGCACCCTTTGTGCTTCTGCATAGGGTACTCCTAAGTACCTTTCGCCTCTGGATCATCATGTAATTCCTCCACAGCCCTGTATGTGGCGACCGTCACAGGCAGGGCCCCCCACCATATCTACCTCCTATATGTAGCCCGAAGAGCTTAGTGCCTCCTGAATGTCCAGCAGAAATAAATCCATGCCTACGTTGGACAAGTGGACGCCTTCCTCGTCCAGGCAACCGGGGGCTTTGACATGGAGTTCCCCGTGTCGGATAAAACCAAAGCCCATCAGATCAGCAAATTTACGCATAGCGCAGTTTACTTTTCTTCGCGCCCCTTCCACTGCTTGCCCCGAGCGAGCACCTGCCCAACACCGGCGTGGTGTGATTTCTGACCACCAAAGATCACAAGGACCCAATAAGTTGCTGATTTTGATGATGTTTACTTTCATGTCCCTTAAGAGAAATCTCTTCCCTAGGCAAGGCAGGTCGTTCCCCCCCACGTGCAGGATGAGCACGTCTGGGGGCTGAGCGTTCCCTTGTAATTCACGTGTGAGCAAACCAAGCACCCCGCTCCATCGTAAGCCAGTGACTCCATGCCAAACAAAACGTGTTCTGTGAAACCCATGCTTCCACCTTCTCTTCTCCGCCCACTGGGCCAACCTGGAAACCCCCTCGTGTCCCATCACCCAGACCGTTGTTCCTGGTAAATGAAGAGAAGTTTTGAATGTAACTATTTATTAAACACACTAAATCACACTGTTCATATACCACACATTAAACCAACAGTAAAACAAAATTACATGTGCATGGCCCCGGGTGCCTCCTTATACAACTTTGTTTCAAGACCCATGACCACATATCCACCCTCACATGTGCTCCAGCCCATCATCTGTTACTTTCGGTCTTATGTATCTCTTGTAACAATCAGAGGACCATCTCCCCAATTGCTTGATGCCTTCCACCTGTACCCCTTCTGCGGCTGCAGTCGTTGCTGCGCCTATGCGGAATGAATGGGAACTGTACTTTCTGCCCACCTTTGAGACCCCTGCTGCAGCTAAGCATGCGTGCATTACCTGTTCTACCTGAAATTTGGTCAGGGGGGTACTATCTGCGTGTAAGAGGAGGTACCCCACCCCATGTGGCCGTATGGCCAGGTAATCCGACAGGAGGCTTACGGGGCAAAATGTTGGCGCGCCCAGGCTTTGAAGCCACAGTTCTATCCCCCTGCCCCTCTGATCTGTCTTGGATTGGCGCAGAGTAACAATGAGTGTGTCCCCCAAAACCCGCACATCCGACCTAGCCAATGCTACCCCTGACATGTCATGTTTAGATTTGGCGACTAGTTCAGAGATCCTGAACGCGCCGAAGAAGGCAAGGCTAAAAGCAGATGCGAACAACGCAGCCTCATAAGTGGACGAAGTGATCTGAGGCAAGCACAGGATCATCTTCTGCAGAGTGACAAAATCAATAGGCGATCTGCTATCTGGCACCTTGTGTTCCGTCCTAGCCCACCCTCTCAATGCTGCCCTGGTCACAAACGCCCTGGTAGGGTCCTCCTGGCCTAATAGCTTGGCTTTGTGACTGATGGCCGCTATGTGCCCAGAAATCCAAGAGTGGCTCTTATTACTGTCTTTGGCCCACAAAATGAATGCCTGTACTTTCAATTCTGCCGCATCACCTTCAGCCTCCCACTGTCCAACAATATCACAAAACTTTTTCACACAGGCCTTGTATCGCTTGACAGTGTTCTGTGCCAGAGACATCTCCCCCAGAGCCCTCATCCTTTTCACCACTTCAGCAGGTACCATAGGTGCGCGGGGAAAGGGGTGCCTTCCTCTCTCGCTCTCGGCCAGGCTTCTCGGAACCGTTGCCACTGAAAACGAGAGAGAGCGTCAGCGGCGATGTTCTTGGTGCCCTGAATGTGGCGCGCCCTGCATTCAACATTGTTATACAAGCAAGTACGCACCAGTTCGCGCAGCAAACAGAGAACCAGGGGGCAAGAGGCCGAGTGGGAGTTGATGGCCTGCACCACTGCCAAATTATCAGACCACAGCAGGACCCTTTTGGCGGACAAGATGGTGGGCCAGAGGTGGAAAGCCACCACAATGGGGAAGAGCTCCAGTACTGTGATCTTAGCTGTCACCTTCTTCTTGACCCATGCATTAGGCCACTTCTCCGCGCACCACTCCCTGTCTAAAATGGCCCCAAAACCGCACCTCCCCGAAGCGTCCGTGAACAGAGAAAGATCAGGGCTGCCGGCCCAGGGAGCCCTCCAAATTACTGCCCCATTGAAATTGCGCAGGAACTCCGCCCACATGGCCAAATCATGCTGTATACCCTTGCCAAGCTTCACCATGTGGTGTTTGCTGGCCATGTTCGCAGTGGCCCTGACAAGTCTTCTGGCAAAGACCCTGCCCGCTGGAATGATTCTAGCAGCAAAGTTGAGCAGGCCTAGGATGCCCTGGATGCAGCCCAGGGAAGCTTTGTCAATTCCTACCAACGCCTGAATCTTGCTAGCCAGGTCACGCACCTTCTCCTCAGGTAATCTGCATTCGCCTGCCACGGTGTCAATCTCTATACCCAGAAAGGTAAGAATTTGAGCTGGACCCACTGTCTTACCAGGGGCCAGGGGGACCCCCAGGTGATCTGCAAGACGGACGAAATCTGCCAGGCCCTGTGAGCAACGCTGTGTCCCCTCGCTCCCGATGAACAAAAAGTCATCCAAGTAATGAGTCACCCCTTCTACACCGAACGTGTCTTGGAGTGCCCATTGCAAGAAACAACTGAATGCTTCGAAGTACGCACAGGACACAGCACAACCCATGGGCATACATTTGTCAAAGTAGAACAATCCGTCCAGCTTAAAACCTAGCAGGTGATAGCTGCTCGGGTGAACTGGTAGTAACCTGAAAGCTGATTCGATGTCAGCCTTAGCCAACCAGGCCCCTCTGCCCGCTCTCCTGACCAGGTCCAATGCTACATCTAGCGTGGCATAAGACACTGAGCATGTATCCTCATCCAAACCATCGTTGACCGAAGCCCCTTTCGGGTAGGAGAGGTGGTGAATCAGTCTAAAGGCCCCTTGTTCTTTTTTAGGCACAACCCCCAAGGGAGATACAACAAAGTTCTCTAAAGGTGGGTGCCCAAACGGACCTCCTACCCTACCCAGCACTCTCTCTTTCTCAACCTTTGCCCTAACAACTTCTGGCTGGTCCCTTGCAGATTTTAGGTTCTCAGCATCCCTGTTCCCCAGGGGACCGGAGTAAGGGATCCTAAAGCCCTCGTGGAAACCGGCTAACAACAAGCGTCTGTCTGCCTCTAAGGGGTACCGCCTCAGTAAAGGGGTAATGTTATCAATGCTCACCGGGGACCCTCCCAGGGGCACCTTCCGGTGCGTACTTGTAGGGGGAGAGGCAGAGGCTGTGGCAAGAGGGAGCCCGGAAGGCTCACTGAAAGGCAAAGAGGGGGGAGAAGAGAGCGTGAGCGGAGAAATCAACACCAGGGGCCTGGGACCTGACTCAAACTTACTGACTACCCTTGCTCGCTGGCTGGGAGGTCTGCTTAGATTGGCATGAGACTGAGGTTGCGGGGTGGGGCCCCCCGCAGGTGTTACAGGCGTGGACAAACTTACATGTCTTTCCCCAGGAACAAGACCCATTATTGAACAGACGGCAGGTGCCGGGGGGAGAACGCTTGAAGCCACCTCTGGCCCCGCCTCCTCTGCGCCCCCCTCGAAAGGAATGCTTACCCTTGCCCCGAAAAAAGGAAGCTCCCCCCGCATAAGCCTGACCACTGGTACTGCTGCTAGCTGGACCCGCAGGAAGCTGGCCACGTGCCCCCATGTGCTCCATCCAGAGTTGTACCTCCTTCTGGTCCCAGTTTAACTCTGGGCACTGTGACATTTTTCTCCGAAACTCCCTATCATAATTGATCCACCCATTACCACCCCATTTCAAGGCCTCGTTATGGATGATCCTGGAGTATTGAACAAGGCCAGGGCCCTGCTCAGGGAAACGTTCCATAGTAACGGACGCTAGGATAGAAAACGCTTCCAGCCAATTACCGATGTTCTTCTCAGGCCATGGCTGGTACTTGACCTTCTTCTCTTCTTCCTTAACACCAAGCTTTCTAGCGTCCAAGCCTTCCTGCCCTAACATTAGAAGGGTGAAAATATCGATGAACTCCCTTCTCCAGATGGCCTCTTTAGCGGCCTGGGGTACCTGCCAAGCCAGAGAGCATCGCCCCGAGAGGAGTGGAGCATTGGAGATCGCAGGGACAGGAGTAGGCCCGGGAACGGGCAAGGAGCTGACCGCTAGTGGAGTAGTGGAGGTCGCAGGGACAGGAGTAGGCACCGTAGCATTGGAGATCGCAGGGACAGCAGTAGGCACAGGCAATGGCAACGCGCTGCCGGCTGGAGGACCCCCCGAAGTGGCGCTAACAGAAGCGGAGGGAGAGCTCGAAACCAACACAGTGGGCGCAGCAAGTGGAGCAGGGGAGCTCGCCGGCGGCGGGCCACTAGGGGCCCCCAGAGATATCGTAGGAGCCACCGATGGTGCAACAACATTGACTGAATCCCCCTGCTTAGCAGCTTGTACTGAAGACCAAACAGTGGAGGCTGCCAGAACAGCACCCCCGCTAACCATGCCACTACCCCCCGCTGATTCACTACCCCACGCTGTCGTGGCGCTAAGGCCAGGTGCCCCCCTTTGAAAACGCTCCATGAACATGTTCAATGAGTCCAAAACTTTTGTCAGGTCATCTTTGGTAGCAAAATTACCTTGCGACCCCAGAGTGTCCTTGGGGGGGGCGGGAGGCGGTGGAGTAGCAGTTGCCACCGGCGACGGGACCTCCTTGGAGTTCGCCACAGACTTGCTGCGAGTCAGCGGCAAAGCGTCCATGGGGAAATCCCTAACCATGGGTTTTCTGATCCGCTTGGGCCTGGAAGGAGCCGCCTCAGCATTGTTTGAGTTGTCGGCCGATGGGGATTCTGCGGGGCACCCCGAATCCTCTGGCTCTGGCGTGCTCATCAAGTTCTGAGCCCAAGCCAGGCCCTTCAATTTTGCCATTTCCAAAAAGTCGGCCCACACTGCGTCCTGGGAGGTCCCTGGCAACGAATCCTCCACCTGGGTCGCCTCTTGGAAGAGGGGAGGGGAACTCTGGCTGTCCATTCCGCCTTTGCAACACTTGCACTGAATCTGGGGATAAAAATTAATTGGATCAGCCACGGATACACCATAGGTGAAAGAGCCTGTCCCTCGTGAACGTCACAGGTGCGTAACCCTCACCCTCCATACTTACATCCCAGTGATGCGATCAGAAGACCCCAAGTCCCGAGCGATACGAAGTATTCAGAGCGTGCGAGTGCGAAGTGCTATGGAGGGAAAGGCGGACATTAGATGCAGTGCTTGTGCAAGGCATTTCTTCAGATCAACACCCCTCTGATCACTTTCCCCTACCGCCTGTCTGAGGTCTCCCTCCCCTTTAACCCCAAGCTGTTTCTTCTCCCAGTGTACCTGTCTCTGTACACCTAAAGGCAACCTGGCTCGCTTCACCGGTCTCCCGCTGCTGATTATTTATTTAGCAATCTGTAAAACAAAGAACACAGTTACAACGTTCCTTCACATTCCTTTTCATGTACTCCTTTGTCCGTCGTGATCCTTCCGCCTGTAGGCGTCTTGCAGCTGTGTTCCTGTTCCTCTGCCTCCCGGCTTCGCTAGCCGACTACATTCATTCCTGTAAAATATGAATATTAGTGCCAAAGTAAATCACCAGAAACGGCGCCTGGAGAGAAAGGCGGCATGTCTGAAGTCCCTGCTCAACGCACTGCTAGGTCCCCCTACTTCGGAAGTGAACACATCACTTACAATCCCAAGCCATAAAGAGGCCTCACATAAAACTTGCAGAGAAATCACCATTTCCGCGCCCATAAGCTCCAGCCCATGCGTGCAAATCCGGATGCGATGTATTCCGCGCATGCAGAGCCTATTGGTAAAGTTACGCGCTTCATGTGAGCAAGGAATGCGTAAATCAACAGAACGAATGGATTAATTTCTTGGCTGCGTGGCTCCAATCAGGCAATTATGAAAATCCGTGCAGGCCGAGCCCTTGCCCTCAAAGACAATCGCAGGCAGTAGCTCATCCCTGCCCCCTGAAAAGATTCCAGCTCCTCAGTAATCCAGCACCCTATAAGCACTAAACTGAGTATGGTAAAATACCACATGCACGCTATTCCAGAGACACACGATCGGAGGTGGAATAATTCAACCGAGCCAACAACACGATCCTTTTCACCCGAGTATATGCCGCAAGGTCAGTCATAGCAAAATATAACAGAAAGCGGATCTGGCAAGCGGACAAAGGCTTCAGTGGTCACATTCATAATTGCCTGTGTCACACTTCCTAGATGCCACCCACAACGAGCATTGAACCCTGTTATCCAGCTCCACTGTTATGAGTTGATCCACCTCCTCTAGCGCTACCAAGAGGGCAATAATAAAATCGAGATGCTTTTAGCAGGACAATGCACACCGGACTTCTTCACCAGCGTGTACGGAGAGTTAGACAGACAAGCAGTCAAAATCTCTGCGAGCGCTACCACGAGGGCAATAATACCATTGAGTTGCTGTGCATGCCAGCTGCCGGCCGGAGCAGAAGAGCCTTGAACACCGACGAAACCCATCTCAAAGTCACCGGCCCGTGTCCACCCATGAGGCCAGCTGACCCCGCCCCGCCCAGCATCCCTGTCCAGGTACGACGCGAGCACCAGGCCAACCACCAAGTTCCACAAAGTATAGGCCCCTGCACCCCAGGGAAGGCCGGAGGTAAAGGTGAACAAAATGGCCACCCAGCCCCGCCCCCCCCATGTGGACACTGACCGTTCCCCCACAAAATGGCCGCTGGGTGCTTGACCCGTATGTCCGGCCATGACCATTACACAACCAAAATGGCCGCCTGGGTGCTTGACCCTCCTGTCAGGCAGTGGCGGCCCAGACCCAAGCACACTTACCAATTACATGCCAACTGTAAAGCACGAACTCACTCCCTTCAACTTACGAGACTGACGCGCTGCACACTGCGCTCCGAAGGCTCTAATTGGGCCCCTCTCCCGACAACGGACCACAGGCACCCAAAGCCCATGTCCCCGTGACTTAATTCGACCACCGGAGCACCCGCGCTCATCAAGCAGGGTGCATCAAGAGTCATTACGCCCTCAGTCCCAGCACCGAAGAAAATACCTGCCCCGAGGGATCTACGAGAGCAACCCCTGCAGAGACGGTACCTCCAGTGAAAAGCTCCCTGACCCGCGAGTCAGGTCAGGCCTGCCGCCCGCAGCCCCCCCCCCACCACCGCTCACAATTCGGGGGAAGTACCAAGCCCGGGCAGGACCAGGCTCTCTGAAGTACCCCTGGCCCACCGGACCCCGAGGCAGACGCTCACCAGGGCTCCGCAGTTGCATGCTCCCCACAACCGGGCCCGCAATCAGGAACAATTTAAATAACAAAAGCGCACAATGTTTCCACAGTTGCAAGCTCCCCACAATAGCCCCACCCCGCAATAGGAACAACTAAAGAAACAGCCCCGCAGTTGCATGCTCCCCTACCAACCCGCCCCGCAATACGAACAATACCATAAATAAACAGCCGCGCCCCAGTATTCCGCATTTACATGCTCCCCTACAAACCCGCCCCACAATACCACAAATAAATAAATAAACAGCCGCGCCCCAGTATTCCGCATTTACATGCTCCCTTACAAACCCGCCCCACAATACCACAAATAAATAAATAAACAGCCGCGCCCCAGTATTCCGCATTTACATGCTCCCCTACAAACCCGCCCCACAATAACCACAAATAAATAAATAAACAGACGCGCACAAGTATTCCGCAGTTGCATGCACCCCTACCAACCCGCCCCGCCCTAGGAACCATTAAATAAACAGACGCGCACAGATCAGGTAGCGGAGCATCCCAACATAAAACATAAAACTGCTGCACAGTACACAGTTACCAACAGAGCACCACGATCATATTCCCAGCGAAGTGTGAAAAAACCCCGTGGCAACAACATTAGAGGTCAGCCACGAAAAGGACAACAATATTACCGAAATAACCCTCCACAACAACAACCCCCCACATAGACGGACCCAAGCCCCCCAACGGCGCCCCCCCCCGCATGATGCCAGACCCAAAACGGCTCTCACCTTAAATCCGTGACGACCTGGGCGGCATCCAACATCGAGGGGCAGTGAAGACAAAAGAGACTGCTCCAGGGCGTGTAGGAATCCTAAATACCTTGTCCCCCCACGCCCCCCAATAAATACCTCTGACGTCATGCCCCGGGCAGCGGCCTCCGGCCACTGGACCCCAGAGGGCTGGTGCGCCGGTTCTCCTGTGGCACTAAGATGCCCGCCCTCTTATGAGGGTCACCTGCGGCTCCGTGTCGGGCGGCCTGCAAAAAGACACAGGACAAATGTATACACCCCGCAAATATATTCGAATTTCCTCTCACTTGGTTACAGAATGTAACATCCAAAGATAAGATTGCAGTAAAAAATGCGGGGGGAGAGGGGGAGGATGGGGAGTAGACTTTAACAAAAGTCATATAAACATAGGATTCTACTACACACCGAATAACGCATGCATACCCGGATCACAGGAGTGAGGTTTAGTGTTCTAGGGTCTTCTGCCGTCTAGGTCTCCACCTGTGTCTAGTGCCTCTCCCCCATACTAGGTTCTCCTTTTCTACGTTCAGAGTTTGAGGTAGATCTATGGTTGTGGCTTATGCTGCCCCCCTCTACACCCCCCCCCCACCCACACCTGGGTTTGTATTAGCACTCAGTCTCTCTGGCCTGGAAAGATAGCACAAATTAGTAGTACAGGGTTGTTTTGTATTTAGGGAGGGATAGCATTAAGGGGTAGTAGAACAAGTTGCTTAGCTTTGGGAACGCCTCATGTGTTAAGAGACTATCCAGCCACAAATTTATTACCTTAGAATATATCACAAGCATCAGACTGGATCTGGAAATTTTCTGAGCAGTGCCTCAGCATGCCAGTAGGTGGCATCGATTGTCTTTGCATCAGTAGTGTCATCCGTACCAGAAGTGATGTGCGGGGTGCCTCTATATGTGCCACCCCAGCATGCTGACATCGTTACTTTTTGTGACAGTTCTGTGCCAGAAGCAAAGAGCCACGAAAGTTGCTAATGTACCAGTGTGCAGGCACTAAGGACCTCGCAATGTTCTCCCCAGATGAAGGAATCCGTTTGCAGAGTGATGGGGATCGGCAAGGAATCTGCGGCTAGATAGCATCTCTACCAGATAAGGTGTTACCAAAGGTAAGTAACTTGTTCATCTGATACAGACTTCTAGCCTCAGAATCCTTACATATAAGATTTAGACCTGGAAGTCCAGGAGGACCGAAACGGGCAAAATGCCTGTCACGCCAGACCTGACTGCCTAACCAGTAGTGGCTGGTTAACGTGTGCAAAATCGCCCATCTTGAGCTAACACAGTGGTTGCAGGTTTGGCTGTGGTGGAATGAGCATACAAGCCGTTATGGTTTTTTTGTCCAATGCGTAGCAGATTTTAAGACAGAGTACAATCCATCAGGAGCTGGTCCCCTTCTGCTTGGCTTTTCCTTTCTTTTCTCCGACGAACCCAATGAAGAGTTGATTGTCAGCTGGGATTCCTTTGTGTGATCAATGCAGAATGATAACGCGCCTTTTGAGGCCAGGCGGCATCTCTACTCTTCTTGAAAGAGGTGAGGCAGAGCAAAGAAGGTTAACAGTGTCATTGTCTGGCCGACATGGACGAGTGTCACCAGTTTGAGCAGGATATAGGCACATGTTCTCAGAACCATTTTGTCTGGAAATAGTGTAGTGAATGGAGTGTGCACATATAGCTTGTGCAGTTTGCTAAAGCTCCTGGCTGGTATAATGTCCACTAGAAAGGCCTTTTTGATGGTCAGAAGCCATAGAGAGCAATTGTACAGAGGCTCAAGGAGCGAGCACATCAACAATGTTACGACTAAGTTCAAGTCAGATTGGGGCATAATGAAATATTTTGGAGGGACTTTAAGTTGCAGACTGTAGGAAAGTAGGATCTGCTTTCATGGTCACACCCAATTTTTGCTGGTGCCAGTATGTTTTCCTGACTAGTCTGACTGGGATCCTGCTAATCAGAACCCCAGTCTCTGTGCTTCTTCCCTAAATTGGACATGGTGAGTACTGAGATACACTCCAGATTGGCTACTGGTTTACCCTTGTAAGTCCCTAGTACATAGTAAGGTACCCAGGGCATAGGCACACCAGCATCTTCTATTGGCTGAATCATGCATTATGCCACCTAAGGGAGACCACTCAAATTGTGACAACAGGCCTGCCATTGCAGCCTGTGTAAGCTGGTGCTAGCACCACCTACGAAAAATATGTTTCCTTATAGCTAGAGTCACTGCACTTAAAACCTATAAGTTAATTTCAGATAAACCACTAGCTTGCGTTTACCTGGACCACTGCGGTCTCTTGCAAAGGGATGGTAACTATAAATATATCATGGTAGCAGTGGACTTGGGTTCAAGGTTCATTTGGATGTGGCCTCAGCGCCCGGCTGACGCTCAAACTGTTATAAAAGATTTGGAGTCTGGGGCGTGGCCAGCCAGGCAACATGGCGGACGCGACTCTCTAGAGCTCCGTCCGTAGGGCCCTGAATTCTCCTGTAATTCTCCTGTGAGAGTGTTTTTGAGTTCACCCATACCGGGCGGAGCAGATGCGGAACTGGCTGAGGAGACTGCCGGTGTGCAAAGCGACGGAAAATGAGGCCGCGGCGGAGGAGAATCGGCCGTCGGGCTGAGGCGGCGTAAGGGAGCTGAAACGGCACGAAACCCGTCTGGGGCCTAGACGTGCAGGAAGACCCCCGGCTTTGGAGCTGAGACGGAGGCGGAGGAAGCCGGGCCTGATCAGCGCTGCGGACCCCTGTGCAGGCCTGCGGTGAGCAGCGGCGGCCCTGGAGTGAGCGGCCAGGTGACGGGTGGCGCCCAGGGAGGCCGAGAGGGGGGCCGCGAGGCGAGACCCTGAAGCGGCTGGTTTCACAGTGCCGGGAGCGGATGGAGGTGCGCCGCTATTGACCAACACTGCGGCGAGGCGAGGGAACCCCCACTCAGCGCATCCACAGGAGTACCCTGGAGCAAGAGGGAGAGGCGGAGGTGGGATTTCGATCACCGGCGGACCCCGAACATAGGCGACAGCAGGGAGGCAGGCTGCAGCGCGCTCACCCTGGCGTCAGCGCGACCTGAGGACTCGCAGCGAGGCTGAGGGCGAAAGCGGTGAATTAACGGACCCCCGCGGTGCACTGCGGCGGTCCAGTGGCGGACAGTGGGAGCGAGGCTTGGCCCTGGTGAGCGGCCGCTGTGAAGACGTTGTTGATACCTGCCGCCATCCGGTGAGTCACTGGGACCCGGGACACTCCGCGCCGGCTGCCTAACAGCTACGGGGGCATCAGGCGTTGAGGCAGGAGCCAAGGGACACAGCAGGACAGCGGAGGCCGGGGCCGCGAGGCGAAGAGGGTGTGACAGGCCACAGAATTCACTACTCGGGCGCCATTTTGATCACCCATAAGATAAGAGGCCCCTGCCCCTGGGCCACATCAGTCGATCCTCCTTTTGCTGGCACCACTGGATACTGAAGCCGGGCCAGCAGCAAGGAATCCGAGGGCGGGGACCCCCTGTATTGCTGGAGTGAGGGTGCCCTTGGGAGATCATTGCTGTCTGTACCCACACGCCCCTCTGAGAAGGAGCGCGCACTGAAGAATCGGAGCCGGTCTGTGTGGCGAGCAGCCCCTGAATACTCAGGCAACGACGCCCGACGGCGGAGGACTGCCGCAGCTGATCTCCACTTAGGCAGCGCGCAGCCTTACCTGATTGAGCAAGACTGATCTCCCTACAGTCACAATTAGACATAAAACCGGACTCGTTGATGCCCACGGCACAGCAGCTCATAATGGGCAGACTAAGGGACAAAACTCAAGTGAAGCAGCAGGAAGTGAGTGGCCCTGACCCCACGCAGGAGCAAAGACAAACAGTCGTGGAGCCCACAGCCGCTCTGGCGGCCAAAATGGACACTGTTCTGGCGGCGGTGGAACGTATTGGCCTCACACTGGCGCAAACCAAGACCTCACTGGAAGCGCGACTGGACAAAGTCACATCTGACTTCACGCTACTCCATGCGGACCACCGCAAATTAGCGGAGTCAGTTGCTGCACAGCGCCAAACGGTTCAAGATCTACAGCCAGTGGTACACAGCCATGCCTCGGCTCTACAGGACCTGGTTGACAGAGTCCACGCGCTAGAGGACCGCGCGAAAGATGCGGAAGGGCGTTCTCGGCGCAACAATGTCCGAGTGGTAGGACTGCCGGAGGGAGAAGAACGGAAGGATCCTGAGAGATACACAGAGGAGTGGCTGCGGTCACTCATGCCGGCTGGAACATTGTCCCCGCACTTCGTGGTGGAGAGGGCGCACAGGGTGCCGGCGCAGGCCCAGAGGCCCGGGGCTCGGCCTCGGCCGTTTCTCTTCAAGCTCCTCAACTATCGGGACTGGGACGCAGTGCTCCACGAGACCAGAAAGATGAGCGACCTCAAAGTGGGGAATGGCCATGTGATGCTCTTTCCGGACTATACAGCAACAGTACAGAAGAGACGTGGCTCCTACCTGGCAGTGAAGAAGCAGCTAAGGGAACTGGAGCTGCCCTAGTCATTGTTGTTCCCCTCCCGCTTACGAGTGGTCACTAAGGAGGGCACCCGCTTCTTCGAGGCTCCATCGGATGTCTGGGACTGGCTGGAGGACACAGGGCAATGGTCGGGGGCGAGACCGGCAGGCCCAGAAGAGGGCGGATGGCAAGAACAGCGCTCCAGGAGGCGGAGGAGCAAGAAGGGGACCCGGCGGAGCGCTGGCCTAGGACAGGCAGCGCCCAGCCCAGAGAAGATGAGGCAAGAGCGGCAGGAGGCACTTGAGGCGGTTGCGACATTGGGAGTGGTGAACGCTCATGACAGCCCAGACTACAGGCAGCAGAGCGAAAGGGCCGCAAGCGGATCGTCCTCGCCATCCACCGTGATGTCAGATGACACTACTCTTCCCGTAGTGACGCCACAGACGGCTGACTTCATAATGTGACTGATGGTGGACTTGAGATGGACGACTGTAATGCCTGTACTCATCAGGCTGTTCGCTGTATCCTTTACACGCCAGCTGCGGCACACTGTTGGGGCTAGCCGCTGGTCTTAGCACCTCGCGCAAATTCAGAGTTAAGAACCGCTAGCGCATCGCAGATATACAGCAGCGCATTAGATTGTGAGAGGTTAGGCGTCTGACGCGCATGGTGGCCTTCGCGGGCAGCCCTTGTCAGCTCGGTGCGATACAATTGACTAGTTATACCAAACACACCTCAGATACCCCAAGGGCCCCAGATGAGGGAGTACCCAGGTGTAACCACTGGCCACGCGCTTCACCGCACACACTTCAGTTGAGGACACATCACACTAAGAGGTAGACACATTATCCAGTTTGGACGCATGCCCCGTTGGGAACTCGCCCATAATGTTACAATGTTAGTTTTGGTTTACACATTCCAGAAGCGGCACTTAGAAACTTCCACCCGAAAGCCCGACCCTAGGCCCAGCATGATTGCCCCCCTGTTCCCCCGGGTGGCTGCATCACGACACAAACCATTGCGTGCACTAACGTCATGACCTGGAACGTCCGCGGCGTGCACACCCCGTCGCGCCGGTACTCTGTCTTCGCCTATCTGTAGCGCCACAAGGTGGGAATTGCGCTTCTGCAGGAGACTCATATGTCCCGGGTGGAACTGGAGAGACTTCGCAGGCGCTGGAGAGGGCAGGTCCATGGCACGACGTACTCAGCGCATGCGCGCGGCACTTTAATATGGGTATGGGCAGGCGTCCCCTTTATATGCACTGACACACAGGTGGACCCAGAGGGGAGGTACTTCTTTGCGAGGGGGAGGCTCAATGGACAGCAGATACTGTTGGGTTCCATTTACGCCCCTAATATAGATCAGCCAGCCTTCCTGGCGTCCTTAAATCCTGTCCTTCAGCGATACGCGGGCCTCCCTTGGCTTCAGGGCAGAGACTTTAACATGGTACTCAACACACACCTGGACCGCTCCTTCCTGCCACTCCGCGCAGCGGCAGCAACATCAACAGCGCAGGCTCAGAGGGACTAGTTACTGCACTGGGACATTCATGATCTTTGGCGCACGCAACACCCTACGGACAGAACATACTCATACTACTCGGCGGTACACGGCCTACATGTCCGCCTGGATCGCATAGTAGGCTCCCAGTCCCTGCTCCCACTCCTGACTTAGTCGGAATACCTGGGTAGAACGCTCTCAGATCACAACCCCCTATGGTTTCAGCTTAGCTGGGAGGCGGACCAACCTCCGGTGCCCACTTGACGGCTACAGCCGACAGCGTTGGAGGACGCCGAGTTCAGATGTTCGCTGGACACGGCCATACTAGCCTATTTCGAAGAGAATGAGGACTCTGCAAGCGATCCCATGGTGGAATGGGATGCACATAAGGCAACTATCCGCGGGCATTGCATAGGCGCCACGTGGAACATCCGCGCGCAGGTGTCTACATCCCTGACCCGCATAGAGTCGGAGCTCCTGAGCTACGAAAGGGAAGGGGAGGGGACCGGCAGGCACGCAAACAAACTTGGAGAGCTTCGTGGGGAGCATGCGGTCCTTATCGAAAGACTGAGATGCCACAACTATGCAGCGCATACCGCCAAAACACATGCCAAGGCGGATAGAGCCGGCCGCTTGCTGGCCTGGCTGGTGCAGAAAAGAGAGCGTAATGCCTGATTGGTGCCATTTGCG
This sequence comes from Lissotriton helveticus, assembly GCF_964261635.1. Lineage (NCBI taxonomy): Eukaryota > Metazoa > Chordata > Amphibia > Caudata > Salamandridae > Lissotriton > Lissotriton helveticus. Next base: position 104,090,735 of record NC_136063.1, read on the forward strand.
CAGGGGACGGGACAGTGGTGTACACGCAACGTGAGATCCATCGGGCGCTGACCGACCATTACCGGGACCTCTATAGCGCCCGAGGCATCGGCCATGCTCAGATGTTGGCTGACTTCCTGGAGGCGTTTGCACTACCTACGGTTACGGAGAGCCAAAAGGCAGAACTTGGTGCCCCGCTCACGCTAGAAGAAGTGGGAAATGCAATCCAACCGACGGCCGGCCAACTGAATACTATAAAGCAAATAGGGACATTCTGGCGCCCCAGCTCCTCCGGGTGTACAGAGCATCGGTAGACACGGGTCAGCTCCCGCCTACTATGCGAGAAGCGTTTTTAGTGTCCTTGCCCAATCCCGACAGAGACCCCATGTCCCTAGGTTCCTATCGCCCACTGGCAATGCTTAACACCGACTACAAGATTCTCGCAAAAATTCTTGCAAAGCGCCTGGCTCCAACGGTTCCGCACTTAGTACACCCGGATCAAAACGGGTTAGTTCCAGCGCGGTCCACGTCCCTGAATCTCCGGAGATACTTCAGGGTAGCGGCGGACGCAACGAAGGCCTGGCCCAAGGCGGGGTGTCTGGTGCTAGACCTAGAAAAGGCCTTTGACTGCCTCGAGTGGGGCTACCTGTCGTCGGTGCTGGAGGTGTATGAACTGGAAGCAAACTTTCTGCAGATGGTGAGACTCTTGTACAGGAACCCGGTGGTCCGCGTCTGACGGGGGCCATACATCTCGGAGGCTGTGGCGGTGGGCAGGGGCACCCATCAGGGGTGCCCTCTGTCTCCCCTACTTTTTGCACTGGTCATGGAGCCCTCAGCTGCGGCCATGAGCCAAACCCTGGCTGACGGTATCCCACTGGGCGACGGTGTCCACCAGGTGTCCTTGTATGCCGACGACCTTTTGGTCTTTGTCCGAGACGTGGGCCGCATACCGGAGCTGCTGGACCACTTGTTAAGCCGCTTCGCCGGCCTATCGGGACTCAGAGTAAACGTGGGCAAGTCATGCCTCTATGCCCTTCGTAGCGGGTTAACTGACCCGGAGTACAGCTTGCATGGTACAAGAGTTCAGTGGAGAGCAGGTACGTTTAAGTACCTGGGGATCCAGATCTACCGACAGCCAGCAGACCTGCTTGACGGAAATCTGGGAAGAGCGGTGACAGCGCTCAAAGCTCAGATCGGCTTCTGGTCTACACTCCCACTGACGCCCACAGGCAGAGTGGCCCTTGCCAAAATGGTGATGCTTCCTCGCCTTTTGTATTATTTTGCAAACTTGCCCTTGTTCATACCTGCATCCTTTTTCTCCAAGCTTAACAAGATCCTGCACGACTTTATTTGGGGCGAGTCCAGGCACCGTCTGGCCCTCTGGGAATTGTTCCTACCCACGGATAAAAGTGGATTAGCCGCCCCCAGCTTTGAGTATTACTACCTGGCGGCGCAGCTCCAATGGATCGCCCGTTGGTTAGCAGACAGGGGGAGAGAGGACACTGCCACAAATGAGCCGCCGTGGAGCGGATCACTGCGCTATTCCATCCGCTGGCAGCGCCAGCGCGACCCGCCCCACTGTTGCTGGCGGTGGCATTCAAATGCTTCCGCAGGGCGCTAAAACTTACAAAAGCGGTGCCTCCATATGCACTTGCAGTGCCACTGGAAGGCTCGCCGGGGGGCGAGGGGATCCTCATGCGCCATATGCTAGAGCACTGGCAGGAAGCGGACGTCCAAACGTTGGGCGACCTGTATCCAGACGGAGCTCTGATACCCTATGAGACGCTAGTCACAGACATTGGGCTTCCTCCTGGGGGGTTCCTAATACACCGCTCCCTCACGGCTCACATGGCGGCTAAGTGGGGTGATATTACGGAGGAGCCAGTGCAGCACTTGACCGTGCAATACCTACATGTCATGGGCAGGAGCAGGCATCTAATTAAGTGGTTTGCTGCATCCCTACGGGCACATACGGAGCTGGATCTGGCCCCACTCAGCGGAAAGTGGGAGAGGGATATGGGGCGTACACTGGCTGACAAAGAGTGGGAGAGGATCCTTAAAATCCCGGTTTGCATCCCCAGAAATATGCGGTTCCGCCAAATCCAAATCTACATAGTTCATAGAGCCTACCTTACCCCAGACTTAATAAATAAATACTTTCATAGGGCTGATGCGTCTTGCCCTAGGTTCGGTGAGGTGAATGCAGACCTCCTGCATCTTCTGTGGCACTGCCCAGGGCTTGGCACCTACTGGAGAGATGTTAGCGCGCTGCTTACGCAATGCACCGGCCGCACCATCCCTTGTGGCTGGCCTGAATATCTCCTACATCAGTTCAAGCGTTCGCCTAAGGATAAGGCATCGTCCCGCTTTCTGGATTTGGGGATGGTAACAGCGGCGCGTATACTCACTAGGAGATGGAAGGCGAGTGACCCACCTAGTGTACGGGCATGGATTCTGTCCCTTCTGTCCTGGGCCCGGGCAGAATGGACTGCCATACGAAGGGAGGAAAAAGTGGGGCTCCGTAGGGAACCCATGGCGGAGCACTGGGAACTCATGCTTGATGCTCTGCAGGTAGCAGAGAATGTCACAGGCGAGGGGGTGACGGGAGACCAAGCTGGTACAGAGGGTGACGTGGGGCGGCACGCAGCGGACGCTACGCCTGACACACTGACTGATGCATGCCATGAAAATGAGATGAGGAAGCAGTAGGAGTAGAGACATGCGCGCTTGGGGGGAGAGAGGGTGGGAGGGGGGCCGGGGATACGGGCTCGGGGATGAGAACGGAGACGACTTATAATGTATCTCTGTGACAGTGTCGCAGATTGATGTTCTGGATTTGTTGTACATGTTTTCCTTTTTGCAGTTGTTATCTTATCTTATCTTAAGGGGGATTTATATAGCGCTCTGACACCATAAGTTTCCTGGCGCTGATTGGGTGCTGAGAGGTGCAAGGAGGGAATCTAGCCAGACTGTGTGAAAAGACTGGTTTTCAGGAGTTTTCTGAATTCAAGAAGGGAGTTGGAAATTTGAGCAGGGGGGCAGCGGGTTCCAAAGTGTGGGGGCCAGATGAGCAAATCTACGTCAGCCGAATTTTTTGAGCCTGATTGAGGGTACGACTAAAAGCTGACGATGAGAAGACCGTAGGTTGCGTACTGGACAGTAGAGGGAAATCAGGGATTTAAGGAAGGCGGCAGAAGTCCCGGACATAGCTTTAAATGTCAGACAGCCGACCTTAAAGGCAGCCCTCTGTTCAACCGGCAGCCAGTGGAGTTTGCGGAGTAACGGTTTCGCGGACTGCCACTTCGGGATTTTGTAGGCCAGTCTAGCCGCCTGGTTCTGCACAATTTGGAGCCTGTGGAGAAGGAATTTGGGTAGGCCAAAGTACAGGGAATTTGAGAAATCCAGGCGGGAGAGCACCAGGGCAATCAGGACTTGTATCAGAGCCTCAGATGTAAGGAGGTGGGCGACTTTCCTGATTTTTCTTAGCTGGAACATACATGATGACACAATGGCACCCACCTGGGGCTTAAGGGAGAGCTCTGTGTCAATGATAACCCCAAGACTTTTTTCTGACTTAGCCGCAGCAGGCAGGGAGCCAAGCTCCACCGGCCAAAACTGTGGTCCCCAATGAATTGGGCTGTTACCCGGGAGAATTAGCTCTGTTTTCCCCGGTTTCAATTTGAGCTGGTTATGATTCATCCATTCCTGGATGTGTAACATGACCGCTTGACAGTCGAGAGCTGCATTGGGAGTGTTGAGGAGGAAGATAATTTGAAGATCGTCCGCATAATTGAAGACGGTAATGTCCCACCTCTTCAAGGAGTGGATAAGCGGTTGGAGATAGAGATTGAAAAGCAGAGGGGACAAGGATGAGCCCTGAGGCACTCCGCAGGTGGATGGTTCCTTAGCGGCCGTGAAAGGGCCTAAACGGACCGCCTGGGTTCTGCCCGACAAGAAAGATTTGATCCAGGCAGAGGCCAGGCCCCAAATGCCGGCCAGCTCGACACGGTGGAGAAGGATGTTATGGTCCACCGTGTCGAACGCCGCCGACAGGTCCAATAGGACTAGCGCCTGAGGCGCCCCTCTATCGGCATTACCCCTTAGAGAGTCCATGACTGCCAGTATCACAGCCTCGGTGGAGTGGGCTGGTCTAAAACCGGCTTGATTAGGTTCGAGGTAGTTGGAACACTCGATAAAATGAGAGAGGCAACTGGTGACATGTGCCTCCAAGAGTTTGGACAGATAGGGCAAAAGGGAGATAGGCCAATAGTTGGCAAGGTCCACCGGGTCGGCTTCAGGTTTTTTCAGCAGGGGCACCAAAACAGCCTCCTTAAAGGAGTTGGGTACCGTGCCCGTCTCAAGGGAGGTATTTAACAGAGGCAAAATACAATCCGGCAGAGCCAAGCAAATGTCGTGGAAAACAGAGGGGGGACACAAGTCATTGGCGAGCCAGATTTGACTCGGGCAACGAGTTTGGCCAGAGTGGCAGGGTCAAGGACGGGGAAGTGTGACAGTGAGCATGGGTTTCCAGGAGAGGAAGCTGATATGGCGGCGGGAGAGGAGGGTGGAATAGTATTCTTGATCTTAATAATTTTTTCAATGAAAAAACTATTTAAGGCATTGCAGGACTCTTGAGTAGGGGGCCTGAGAAGGAAGGGTTCTGGCATCAGACGTGAGCTCACTCATGACTCTGAAAATCTCCTTGGACTTGTTAGGGGCGATGAGGATCCTTTCAGAGATATATGAGGATTTTGCTGCTATAGTTGCACTTTTATATTTTTTCCGTGCAGCGACGTATACCTCTCTATCAGTGGGCGAGTAATTACGTCTCCACCTACGCTCCATCTGGCGCAGTTCAAGTTGTTGAGTTTTCAGGGTGGTATTAAACCACCTATGTGACTTGCTGTGCCGGGAGCGAGGGAATCTGGAAAGGGGGGCGAAGTGGTTGCTGGCTTTAGTAACCCAGCTGGAGAAGTCATCCTCCAGTGTGTGGACAGTCGCGACACTACACGGCGGGGGTCGAGTCTCATCCAAGAAGGAAAGGAAGCCTTGAGAATCCAGGGCGCTCCATTTACGAGCGACCCCACCCACCAGAGGAGGGACCTTTACACGACCCCTGACTGTAATCGCGGTGTCGATCATATAATGGTCCGACCAGATACAAGGAGTGATCACAGGGCAGGAGAGCGTAAGGTTGTGGGTCCAAATATGGTCTAGAATGTGGCCCCTGATGTGGGTGGGAGAGGTGATAAGTTGAGTCAGGTTAAGGTTGGAAAGAACTTCAAACAGCTCGGACGCATGAGGGCCAGCGTCGCTATCATTGTACCAATAGTTGAAGTCGCTAGCTGTTCGCTAAAGGCGATGGGAAATGAAGGCTTAGAGTGGGGGGGGGGCGATAGAGAACAATAAGGGTAAGAGCTCCCTCCCCAGTTTCAAGACTGATGATAAGATTATCCACATCGGCGAGGGTGAAAGAGGACGTGGAAATGAATTTAAGCTCCTTTCGTATGACAGCTGCCACCCGCCACCAGCGCGACCCGAGGGTCGGTTCATATTAAGCATATAGTAGTTGGGGGGCAATGCAGCCAGGATATCAGGGAGAGAATCATCAGTCAGCCAGGTCTCGGTGATTAAAAGGATATCAGGGCTTTCATCGATAAGAAGAAGAAAGAGATCAGCCTGGTGTTTTAGAAATGAACGTGTATTTAAATATAATAAACGGATGCAAGTTTCGCTAGTACTGGGGCAGGCTGAGGGCATACAGCTAAAACATGGGAGAGATGCTTTACGGGCAATACCGAGTGATGAGATACGATCTTGGCTCACCAGAGGAAGTGCGCAATGTGCAGATTGTAGATTCCTGAGAGCAGAGGGTGAGTAGGTAAGGGGAGTAACAGCATCCCTGGCCCCTGGGCCCGTCCGGCCGCGGATGGGCGCAGACGGGCAGGACTCTGGCACGACTCCGGCGCGGATCCGGCGCGGCCGCTGATCGCGTCCGCTGCGCGGAGGCATGTCCGTCCCTTTTATCGTCAGCTAGAGCGCGAATAATCACAGCCGACTCAAGATGGCCACCGTTGTTCTGTACCCGGGACCAACTCCACAGCGTCGTTATGCACATATAAGACTTGTCTCTTCACACAGGGATAGGGCGCATTGAACCCACTTATGCTGAGGGCGCGCCTCGGTGCCCTAGGCTCATATACATGCTATATATGTGTAATGTTATTTACAAGGGGGTGGTGATGGACAGAGTATTCTGAATTAAGCAGAACACTCCTACCCAGTCCACAGATCAGGGCTTGATCCATCACCGTTTATTAGCTCACTGCACCATCCCAGTTCAGAACCTGGCTATATGCAAATTAGTCTGTCCCTGGCCCAGTGCATCATGGGAACAGGGCAGACCAAACTACCAAGCCAATTCTTCACTGGAAAGGAAACAAGCTTCCGGGGACCGATTTCTGGCATTACAGCCGTCTTCGGCCCGGCTTGCTTGAATCCTGATGGTGCAGTGAGCAAGGGACTCATGTCTGAGCATACCCTTCCACACTCATGGTGGCCAAAATAATTTCAAAAAGTGGGTGGTGATGGACAGAGTATCTGTGTTAATCAGAACACTCCTACCCAGTCAACAGATCAGGGCTTGATCCATCACCGTTTTTTAGCTCACTGCACCATCCCAGTTCAGAACCTGGCTATATGCAAATTAGTCTGTCCCTGGCCCAGTGCATCATGGGAACAGGGCAGACCAAACTACCAAGCCAAACATGAGTCCCTTGCTCATTGCACCATCAGGATTCAAGCAAGCCGGGCCGAAGACGGCTGTAATGCCAGAAACCGGTCCCCGGAAGCTTGTTTCCTTCCCAGTGTAAGAATTGGCTTTTGTAGTTTGGTTTGCCCTGTTCCCATCATGCACTGGGACAGGAACAGACTAATTTGCATACAGCCAGGTTCTGAAACTGGGATGGTGCAATGAGCTAAAAAACGGTGTTGGATCTAGCCCTGATCTTTTGACTGGGTGAGAGTATTCTGCTTAATTCAGAGACTCTGTCCCTCACCACCCCTTGTTGTAAATATATATGTGTAATGTTGCAGTGCCTGGTTGCTATGTCATCTTGCTCGTGCATTGACACTGGACACAGCTGTACAGTTATATCATTTGCAATGACGCACCTCATGTAATGTTGAAATATATAAATGCCAATAAACAGATTTGACCAAAAAAAAAAAGATTTGGAGTCTGTATCGGCACATACGCAATAGGCACACCACATTCTGACCAGGGTCCTGCGTTTAGCTCGCCAGCTCACAAAGAGGCAATGGCCAGTTTGGGCGTTGCATTGCGGTAATCTAGTCCATTTCATCCTGAGGGAAATTTGGTTATGGAAAGAAAGAAACGGGACATAAAGCAATCTATAACAGCTAGGATATTAGGTCTGGGTTACGGGTGGGTCAAACATCTAATAAGTCCCCAAAGTAGTCTTAACAATTTGCCAAGAAGTTCTCTAGGGGCTATCACTCCATATGAGGTCCTTTTTGGGACAAGAATGTTGGTCCTGGACTTTGATTGTCACACATCAGTGGAGGAAACAAAGAAATTTGATATCAAAGATCATTTGGCTGTTTTACAGGACTTAAATGAACTAAGAACGAAACAAAGCAACGTGATCATGAAGCTAACCACCACTGGGGAAAAACCAAAGGCTAGCAAGGCCTGTCTGGATCCCAAAGCTTGGTGATCTAGTGAGAGAAAAGATCGCGGCAAGAAGGAATTTGGGCCTTCTTACAGAGAACCAGTACCTGTCCTAGTAATCCAAGGATCAAGAACAGTTTTACTGCCGCCCCCTTGCTGGTAAAAAGGAGAACCAGTTTGTGTCCATCGACCTGATCAAACCACACTATGTGGCCGATACTAAGCAGTAGGCCATGTGGACTCCGACCAAGTAGCAGAGGCACTCCTCTAGCTACAATTCAAGAGATTCAAACTGAGAGACTCCTCACCTTTGAAAATTCTACAGTGAGAAAAGAAGGACTATGCAACAAAGCTATGGAACTCATCTTCTTGAGTCCTAAATAACAGTTCGTCAAGAAGCACCTGTCTCCAATGAAGTAACAAGTCGTTCCAGCGGTTTCCACAAATCCGGATGCAATCCCGACCATTGACAGAACTGCCTCTGGCTATTTCATTAACTTTGATACGTTTTCGGAGGATCCCAGCGAACCTGAAACGACGCCAGCAGAAAGAACTTTCAAAGAACAAGCAACTGACTTTTTTCATCACCTGGAAAAACTTATCTGGTTTCACCATGGATTGAACTTTGGATTGAGTTGGGTATATTTTTTCTTCTACTTTGGTTGACTGTAATAATAACTCTGGGTAGGCTGATAAATGGAAGATATGTCAAAATGGACCTGCAAGTAAGAAAGTCAGCTTACTCCTTAAGCCACACAAATCATCCCTCGTGAACAAAGAGACTTGTCATCAGTGAACATCACAGCCGTTCCTATACCTGATGGAATAGCATGAGACAAAACAGAATATGACATTTTTGGCCCGTTGGAGCTGTTGAAGATTCCACACTTATTCAAGATTTCATTAAGTGAATTTGTTTTATCTAGTACCTTTTTTGATGATTGGGACTTTCAAGACTGTTAATAATATGATGTCATATCTAGAAATGTCTGCAGACTTTACAAATCATGAATATTTAGAAGGTTCTTCAGTCTATGAACAAATGTATTGTTATAACCATTATGATCATAATGTCTTGCACACATCTGCAATTCCTAGAAATGTATTAATGTATAACCTATGGGAACATTGTCCTACGCCAACAAAGGGTAGCTCAAAAATATTTGCTATGAAATTTCCGTACTTTTCAGGGTTCAACATATCCAATCCAGAATCATTTTACTTTAGAAATGTAAACAAAACAGGAATGAAAAGTATGTTCACGAATACCAAACAGATTTATTCTGCAACCTTTTTTGCCAAACTCTCTAGACTAGGTTTCAACTTTTGGAAAGAAAACATTGAGACAAAAACTGTCTGGGGTACAAAAGACTGACAAGTACAGGGCATAGAAGCTATGTGTAGAGCCTGTAACAACCCTGAGCAAATTATGTTTTTGAATGACACTGTCCAACAGACGTCTTGTCTTGGGTTAGCCAAGATCCAAGACTTGAGGGGCGTGGTCACGGAGGCGACCAAGATGGCCGCTTTCGCTTGAAGCTCCGCAATCCGGGCGGCCAACCTTCACCATCCTGAGGTCCTGAGACGGTTTTAACCCCGCTACTCAGCTCCATCCTGCACTTGCGGCGAACCGCTGCCATCCGGCACCGGTTTTGGGTCTGTGGAGGTACCGGAAGGGCTCTTCTGGCGGAGGAGCGAGACCGCCACCCCACCGGCGTCCGCTCTCCCTGCGCCCGGCCTGCTGGTAGGTGCTGCACCGGGGGCGCACCGCTGGTCTGCGCGAGTCCGCTTGCGGCGCCGGGGGCTTGGGGTCGTTTGCTGCGGTCCGACCCGGGGGTTTGCCTGCGCCGATTCCGGGACTCCGTGGCTCACGGCGGCCTTCGGGCCTAGATGGTGAGACGGAGCCGGGGCCTTGAGTAACGGCTGCCCCGGGCTGGGCTCGGGGGACGATCCGACCCGGGTGCCGTGGGAGGGCGCGTGGGTGGCGGTGGGCGCCCCGGGGGGCTAGCGCTGCTACACGGCCGAGCGGCCCCGCCTTCCCTTGGTGTCCCCCCCCCTGATACGCCCCGGCTACGTGGAGTGCGGAGACGACAGGCTGCGAGGCTCCATATCTGCGGCCCTGGTCGGCCATTTTGACGGAGAGTTGCGCCGACATCGCTCGGAGTGTCCTGGCACCTAGGAACGGCACATTTGTAGTTGGCAATCGCGAAACAGCGGAAGACCCACTCCTTGTACGCGAGCTAAACTCGGTGCTACTGAGCCCTGATATACCTCGTTTCCATATCCTCGGAGGCGGCCTGCTCGCAACATATTGCGCCTCCCTGCTGACCTGCTTGCTCGAGCCCCTGGCGGTCGCCCTGCTCCTGGATTCCGGTTTGCTGCCCACACCAGACGGGACACCGACCACCATGGGGAAAAGAGACCCCAACCAGCGGAAACTAAGTTTCAACAAATCCTCCATGCTTACCGCGGACACTGCAACCGGCTCCTCATCTGATGCCATGCCTCGCCCTCCCCAGGACAACGCCACTACACTGGTCGCTACCATGATGGCTGAGATGAGGGCTGGGTTCAAATCTCTAGATGGTAGATTTGACACTTTGGAACAAAAGCTAGCCGATCTGGGCTCTAAAGTTCAAGTGCATGATCGCAGAATAGATGTTGCTGAAACTTGCGTCTCGGACATCGAAGATGCTGGCGCTAAAACGCTGAAGCTCCTCGAGCGCGTCGAGAAGATCCTGAAGGAGGTAGCCATAAAGAATGAGGACTTAGAAGCACGCGGACGATGCAATAACGTTCGCATATTAGGTGTGGCGGAGTCAACCCAAACTGGCCGGATGGACGTCTTTGTGGAGAAGCTTCTCTTTGAACTGTTTGGCAGGGACCAATTTACTCCAGGCTTTGTGGTGGAGTGGGCCCACCGGTCTTCGGGACCTCGGCCGAAACCGGGACTGCCACCACGGCCCATCATCGCAAGGATTATGAACTTCAGGGACCGTCATGCAGCCCTCCGTGCAGCTCGAGAGAAGGGAGAGATAAGATGGCAGGGCGACTCGCTCTCATTCTACCCCGACTTCACCGCCCTGGTACAAGAAGCACGTCGAAAGTACACTGGGGTTAAAGCTACTTTGCGTAACTTGGGCCTGAAGTATGGTATGATTTACCCTGCACGCCTCAAAGTGGAGGTGGCCGGCAGAGCCCGCATATTCGACAATCCGTCGAAGGTGCAAGAGTTCTGTCATTCGTATAAATCCAGAGATACCCAGAATGCGGACAACTCCGGGGCTCCGTCGCCGTTGCAGGGCGACTCTCAGCATAGCATGGATCTATTCTCACCCTCAGGCCATGGCTGACACTTGTACTCTCGCACACGCATCTGCCTCAGTAGCTTAGAAGTTTGGCACTCTGTCTCAGGACCCACTGGATTGATCACCTGAATCTACGACCATGGTCTTGCCCGGAGGACGGGGCGTTGCCACCCCCTATGGCGTTTGCCCTCCTATTTGGGGAATTTGTTAATTTCGAAGTGGTGGGATTGGTTTCCATTATGCTTGTTCTGCCTGTGAGATACCATTTTGCCGCCACGGTGGGTTGGGAGTTCCTCTTTGGGGTTTCTGAGAGGTTGGGTGGGGGGTGGACTATGGGGTTTTTTTTGGGTTTTTTTTGGAAGTGTCACGAAGTCTTCATAATTCCGAATGTTGTATTGAGCTGCACATGTCATAGGTCACCTACACTCGCCCATCGCTCATGGCCAGGTTAGGATTGCAGGTGGGCCCCTCGGCCCTATCGTTGATGTCCTGGAATGTAAGGGGACTGAATGACGCCAGGAAATGTAAACAAGTGTTTAATTATATTGCCAGGCATAGGATCGACATAGTCTTCCTGCAAGAGACTCATTTGACTACAGAGACCGCTTCTCAAGTAGCCAGGAGTTGGGGTACACACCGTTTTTTTTCCCACTACACTAGATATTCTAGGGGGGTGGCTATTTGTATACACAAGCGGATACCTTTTGTGCTCACTCACTCCGTCATTGACGAAGAAGGCAGATATGTTATCATCTCGGGGACCCTCCTGGGCCACAGGGTCATGCTTGCTGGTATTTATGGCCCTAACACTGACACCCCTACTTTTTTCAATGACTTCCAGCTCCGCCTATTACAGTCGGAGCCAGATTTGTTGCTACTTGGTGGTGATTTCAACCTCCTTTTTAATTTTACGAGAGATAGTACTGTAGCTACCCCGGACACCAGGCCTCACTCACGCCCCGTTTTGCAAGACATATGCTCACATTTTTCTCTCGTAGACGTTGAGACACAGCTGCACACCTCTACCCCTGCTTATACCCACTACTCTGGGTTCCATGACACATGGACGAGACTTGACTATTGGCGTATCTCCCCGGAGGTGGTTGGATGGGTAGAAGAACTCCTCACACTCCCCCGTACACTGTCAGACCACTCACCTATAGAGCTTAGATTGCGGGTCCCTCGGGCGGGGGGGTATGAGCGGCAATGGCGCTTCCCTGGGAGGGCTTTGTCAGATCCGGTTTTCACTGAAACCATTAGGGACGCCATTGAGGAATATTTTGAACTCAACACAGGCACAGTTGACACCTGGGCTGTCCTCTGGGAGGGCTTTAAGGCAACCATCAGGGGAGTCTGCATTGCTACACATACTGGTGTGCTGCGTGCTATACGTGCGACCCTCTCACGGCTTGAGCGCGACATAGCGACACTGGAGGCGGAGCAACTCCGACTACACACCGCGGAGGGGGACCTTAAGCGCTTACATTTGCTGATGGAGTTTAGGGAGGAAGCCGATAGAGAGCTCAGATTCCTGACTAGGTCACACAATGCCAGGTAGTATGGGGAGGGCGACCGACCTGGAAAAGTGCTGGCACAATTACTTCGCCCCCACGTGCCTCTTCCTACATAACGACCCTCAGAAATTCTGCAGGAGACACGCTACACACTACCCCCGAGATTTGTGATGCCTTTTTATCTTACTACACTACATTGTACACATCTACGCTAACAGCCGCCGCCGCTGACCGTGGTGATTATCTCAATGAGATCGCAATGGTATACTTAGATAAATGGATGATTGACTTTCTGGCGGATCCCATTACACCGGACAATGTGGTGGAGGCCATAGACTCCATGAGGGGGTCTTCGGCTCCTGGGCTGGATGGGTTTTCGGCCGACTTTTATCAAGCCTATAAGGATTTATTGGTCCCCCGCCTTGTGGAAGTATATGCGGAAGCACTGGAAATGGGTTGTCTGCCCCCTACACTCAGGGAGGCAGTCATCGTGCTGCTCCCCAAACCGGGTAAGGATGCCACTCTCTGCGACTCTTATCGACCACTATCTTTACTGAACCTAGATTACAAAATTCTGGCGAAAGTACTCGCCATCCGCCTTTCGCTCCTAATGGAATACATAATCTCCCCTGCCCAATCTGGCTTTGTCCCACACCGCTCCACTTCTCTCAACCTTCGCACCCTCTTTTCCATTCTGCATCGTGTTGACCCTGATGTCCCGGCGGCGGCGATACTACTGGATGCCGAGAAAGCATTTGACTCTTTAGAGTGGCCTTTTCTCATGTCGGTGATGCGCCGTATGGGGATACCTGAATGTTTAGTTAATACGGTGGAGTTATTGTATACACTCCGTGTGGCTAGACTACGCCTGAATGGAACGGTCACTGCGCAGTTCCGCCTGGCGCGAGGTACGCGACAGGGTTGTCCCCTGTCGCCGCTCTTGTACATATTGGCGATGGACCCGCTGGTCCGGCACTTCCAAGAGAAACATTTACACAGAGGCCTCCAATTTAGGACGGGACCGCTCTTGATTTCGCTTTATGCGGATGATACCATCCTCTATGTCCGACAGCCCCAGTCCAATCTTGAGCCGTTGCTATTAGAAATCACCAGATTTGGCAAGTACTCAGGCCTCCGTGGTAACTGGCATAAATCCGTTGTATTCCCACTCACGCCCAGTACGGTTGAGTGGTCATGCCCCTTCCCCCTGGCATGGAGCCGAGACTCTGTGAAATACTTGGGCATCCATGTGCATTTAGACACGAATCCATTATTAGACAAAACTACGGCACGGCGCTCACAGCTCTGGAAGGACAGGTTGAGCGATGGATTCGGCTGCCATTATCTATGGTCGGGCGTATCGCCATCATTAAAATGATAGTATTACCGCGGTTTTTATACCTGTTCAATAATATACCCGTGCCCCTCACGAGAAAATAATTTCACACAACTACGCTCGCTATTATTGAAACTGGTGTGGGGGAATAAGTCGCCGCGAGTGTCCTGGCGAGTACTGACGCTCCCATATGAGCGAGGGGGCCTTGGCGTTCCTGATTTTTATCTTTACTTTCTGGAGGCACAGTGCTCCTACGCGCACCCATGGTTCCACCCGGACGCCCGGATCCCTTACCTAAGGCCGGAGGCCGATTTGGTTTTACCGGGATCGCTGTCTACCACCTTGCCGTCGGGCCTCCCTAGAGATACACGAGACATCCAAACTGTTTCATCGACCTGCTGGGCATGGGGTAGACTTGGCCGCCTTGTCGGCTTTCCTCAGCTGTATTCCCCGAACCTTCCGTTGCCCAATTCCACCTGGATACCAATCACTGGAGAATCAGTGGTACAACACACGTTGTCCAAATTTCATATTGCTGCCATTGGAGATCTGTTCCCTGACGGTCATGCGTTCACGCTTACAGAGGATCACCGCTTTATGGAGCGGACATTCATGGATTCATTTGTCTTGACCAGACTGTGCTCGCTCCTGCGCGCATCTTTCTCTTCGTTCCCACTTCCTCCCGAGGAGATGACTCCCCTCACCTTCATTATTCAACACACTTTGGGCACTCATTTAGGATCTAAGCTATATCAAATGTGCTGTGACCTCCTCCCCTCCAGAGACCATGTGGTACGTGCCGCCTGGGAGGCGGATTTGGGAAAAACCATTACAGATGACCAGTGGCATTGGTGCTGCAAAGCAACAAAAGACATCTCTCTCAATAGTAAACACAAACTTTTACATTTCAAATTCTTACGCAGACTGTGGAGAAGTGTGGCTCAATGGTTAGAGCGTCAGACCCTGATGCAGAGGTCTAGCCCGGGACCAGGGTTCAATTCCCCGCCTCGGCGGGTCTTGGGCTCAAAAATTCCACGGACCTGATAATTCTCGCCTTGGTGCCTATTCCAATCATGGAGTCCCACTCTGCAACTCTGGGCAATAGCTTGCTTAATCTCCTCAACGGCCCCCACAACTCTAAGGATGCCTGGCCTCTACCTTGGGGGTGCCCATGAGTGGACACCCCACAGGGAAAGCCAGGATGGGTTCCACAGCGGTATTCGTACAAGCGCCTTGAGACCCTTGTGGGTGAGTAGTGCGCTATACAAGTATCAATTTACATTTACATTTACTGTACTTCACTCCAGCGACACTTCACAGAATAGACCCATCACGTTCCCATACATGCCCTAAGTGCGGCGGTCCATTTGCAGATTTTGCACACCTTTCATGGTCCTGTCCCGAACTACATGGTTATTGCTCCCAGGTCCACACCACACTTAGTGACATGCTGTACTTAAACCTGGTTCCGATACCTGAGATTGCCCTTCTGGGATATGTGGCCGAATTCCCGAAGGCTGTACGTAAATTGGCGGCGCTAAGTTTCTTATTGGCTAAACGAGAAGTGGCTCTACGGTGGTGTGACCGACGCCCCCCATTACACAGCTCCTGGCTCCGGAGTTCGGCGCAATGCAATACTAACAGTACTGAATACTCAGCCATGGTCCCCTCTGCATCCAGACCTGTCGACATTTGGGGCCCATACCGCACATATGTTGCTGGCGCAGTAGATGGTACCCAACCCCCTCCCGCTTCTGCAATGGCCCCGAGGGTATGGTTGAGAGGTGGTGGGAAACACGGCTTCTCGGCCCTTGACCTTTATTGTTTGATGTACTGTGCTTCTACCTCCTCCCTGCTGGTTATGCAGTGATTTGGGGACTGTTGTACTATTGTTTCACCGCGCTCCATCTCCCCTGCTTTAGTAGTGTCCTTTGACTGTGCTCGAATTGTTATGATTGTTGTATATGTGACTTTAATGGCATCACTTGACTCAGCTATATACTGCAAAATGTATGCTTCTTTTTTGTTTTTGTATTTCTTTTGGAAAATTACAAATAAAGATTTAAAAAAAAAAAAGATCCAAGACTTGAACAATCCGTCCATACATACATACACCTGAGAGTGATGACACTTCCGAGTGGGAGGTCGACATACATACTATTTTGCATCACAACAGAACAGATCCATATTGGAATAAATGGTTGATCTGGCCCACAGATACAAACAACTGTCAAGATAGATTCCTGAACAAAACACAGGGTTTCACATTCAATAGGCCAGACCCAAAATATGTTCAAAGCCAGCATCCTGGAATAGTAACAACATACAGTGTAGGGAAGCTCTGCCTTGATTGGCTACAAAGATCTAAACTGAAGGATGTAAAGCAACACTTATCTTTACTTAAAGATGGTGCAGACCGTAGGAAATTTTTGCTAGGACCAAGAAAACCACGTCAAAAACTTTTCAAATATGCCGGTATATATGCTGCATATAACGAAATATGGAAGTTTACGCATGCAGAAACTGCAGAACGAACATGAGAAATTGATCGTATTAATTTAGAGAAATCTCTCTCTGTGGGTTAACGACTCTGTCATCCAGGATATATTCATTGGACAGCATAGTGTCTTCTGCCATAGACATCATGGAACAAGACTTATTCATTGTGCAACAGGGTCAGTCTCAGCTACGTTCTATTATGCTATTAGGCTGGACGTTGCAAAACCTTTGTTCAGGCTATGTGCCTTGGCATTTAATCAATACTAGGTCACTGTTTTCAGAATTCAATCTCACTGATAAACAGATCAAATTGGCACAAAGGTGAGCAGACTATACGGTGCCGAGCATTGAAAAACTGGAAAGATTGCCATTTACGGTAGCAGAAAAACCAGCTACTGAATGGATATTACATGGAACAATCACTCTGCCTGTTACAATTTTCCATTTTCAGTAGTGCCTAAAACACGTACCAGCGGGCAAATGTGAAAGGTTGGGTAAAAAATACATCAAGACATCCTGGGATTTACCATACACACGCAGATATTGGAGTGGGGGACGTGAAGTGTTTCTTAGCTGATCAAACTGTGAAAACGCACTGAGAGGTTCTCTCCTTTGTTAGCAATCAATGAGAACTATCTCTGGTTTAAATTGTTGGTATGTCTGCGGGTGGAGGAAAACCATTAGGTTTTATGAAGGCCCTCACCCACCAACCTAGTTGGTGGCATGCTTCATCATCGGGCCCCACCCGAGGTACGGAGTGAACCTCAGGTGTGCTTCGACGCCAGATTACTGCGGAGCGGGTTTTTTGGTTTGTGAGGGTACTGTGAGTGTGCTCTGAGTGAGGTTTAAAATACTGTCCTGGGTGTCCCACAGACTGTTTTAATGGTGGGCCCCAGGCAGTCAATAAAAACAAAGGCTTTCGGACGTGCACGATAGGCTTATGGCCTCTGACGTCCTGTGCGGTCAACTAGTTACAGCCAGGCCTTTTCTTCTACTGGCTTTCGTCAGGACCTTATATGTGTAGGGTGTTACAGGGGTTTGTATGAGTTTGTTAGTGCCCTGTGTGTAAAGCACACGCTACGGTGCTTATATGTGCAAGAGGTGTTTCCTTTCGAGTTGTACACCTGATTTTAGCGAACAACTCAGCATGGAGCTCAGCCGGGGGCCAGGACCATGTGCACTTGCGCGATGTTGCTGAGCCCCCAATGAACCTGTTGTCCGGGCAGAGGCTCACAAGGAAGGAAACACCTCTTGCACATATAAGCACCGTAGCGTGTGCTTTACACACAGGGCACTAACAAACTCATACAAACCCCTGTAACACCCTACACATACAAGGTCCTGACGAAAGCCAGTAGAAGAAAAGGCCTGGCTGTAACTAGTTGACCGCACAGGACGTCGGAGGCCATAAGCCTACCGTGCACATCCGAAAGCCTTTGTTTTTATTGACTGCCTGGAGCCCACCATTAAAACAGTCTTTGGGACACCCAGGACAGTATTTTAAACCTCACTCAGAGCACACTCACAGCACACTCATGGACCAAAAAACCTGCTCTGCAGTAATCTGGCGTTGAAGCACACCTGAGGTACACTCGGTACCTCGGGTGGGGCCCGATGATGAAGCATGCCACCAACTAGGTTGGTGGGTGAGGGCCTTCATAAAACCTAATGGTTTTCCTCCACCCGCAGACATACAAACAATTTAAACCAGAGCTAGTTCTCATTGATTGCTAACATATAAACTGGGGAAACGGACTAGCCTCTCTAGTTCGCTCTCTTTTTGATTACAACAGGTTCTCTCCTTTGTCAGGGTATTAACCTACACGGGGCCTGCAATGGTTCCTCTAACAATTTATCCTGCCACCTGCAAGGTTCACCAGCTGCGGTGATTGATCCAATTTTTGGCCAACTTTCAAATGGAATTTACCTCATGTTGAACGATCACAGCTGCTGGGGCATGTTGCCAGGTATACCATATCTAGTAACTGTGTCATCCAGGGTCACTTGCTGTATGAAAGTATTGTTTCCAAAAACCAAGACAGTCAGAGAGTCGCCACTTTGGCCTTCACTGAACATCCCTTCTATACAAATTGATACTCTAAGCAGAATGAAAGCCATTCTTTTGCAAAAAACTGTGCCACTGACCTCGGCCAAAGAAACCTATGATCTACAAATTGCAAGTACTTCTGCCGAGATACATGCCCTTTTGAATACAAACTGCCCTATACATTTCTCAGAAATGTTAAGTCGTATCTTAAACATGTCTGATACGAGCGGTATTATAAATGTATTTAAGACCGTATTTTACTGACTGTTAGCACCTTTTGAAGCAGTCCTCTAAATCCTTCCAAACTTCGTGCACGCTGTGTTTGGCGGACTGTCCTCCTTTTGTGACTCATTGCAGGGATACTATATTTGCTCCTACTGCTACGATATTGGAAGCCAATTCACCAGCGACACTCAGTTCTCCATGGAGACAACTCTACTGGCGATGAAGTGTCGTGAGCGCATTATCCAAATGTTGGAACTAACTTGTCTACGAGAATGAAATACCACATGGTTTCTGTCATTCAGACCAATCTGGCAAGATTGCATCTTACCTGTTCTACGCTGCCTGCTATGCGGAGAAGAATGCGTGCTAGACACCTGTCTGACACTCCCATCAGTCATGCCAACAGATGTTGATACTTTGCTGGACCCGGTAACGGCCCATGCTCTGTGTTGTCCCCAGAGGCTACCAATTTTGATGACGGCATTCATTGAGATCTCACAGACGCAAAATGCTGATGCTGAGGTACGAGAGGAAAGAGGCGCGCCGGTACCATCCAATACAAACATTGCTGATGCGACCAATGCAGACATAGAAGATTTCATGTTTTCTCTAAGTCCTAACACTGACTTTTGAATTTGGCACACAGTGTTCTGAGAGAATTTGAATTTGACCTTAATTTTTCAAAAAAAAATACAAACTTTGGAACTTTTACCTATGATTAATTTTGTTTTTCCAAATTTGTATTTTTCATTTTTTGGCACAAGTAATCTGCTTATAGTAGAACTATTCAGAGAGAACAAGAATTCTTTGAATACTTCCAGAGACAATATATGACCTTGTCCAAATACAAATAGTTTTATGTAATCTGTCATGAAATGGTTTCGGCCCTCTTTTTCTTCTGTATTATGAGCCATTTCATAAATGTATATTTTCATGATTCATTCACTTAGCATTCAAATGTGAATATATGCTTAGAATGAAACATTGCTTTAATGTGTACAGCACCAATGCATTTTTATGCTTCCAACCAGTTCTAATGCATTTGTTATGTATTTTTGGACATGTTTTTAGCACTTCATGTATAGATATATTTTAGATATGTTATCATGTTTAGAATTTAGTAACGTTGTGCATAAGAAAGTGGAGTGGGTGTTGTGTACCGTTTAGATTCCATATCAATTTCCAGTTTCATGCCGTTATATAGGTACATTTCCCATTGCCCTTATATAGGCATATAAATCCAGTCCTTATTTAGGCATAGTCCATGCTACCCAAATACAGGCATGGCTACTTCCATCCGTTAGGGACTTCCCCTTGCCTGGATATTGATTTCTCCAAGAACTCATTTATTATGCATGAACATCTATTCCTTAGGGGTTCATTCATGACGTCCATATGCCCAACTTCTACGTCAATACTGGCATTCCAAAACACCTTCAAGGTATAAATATACCTTCACTTGCTACGGCAAAGCACGGTGTGGTTCGGTGCAGTTCAACTACCTACTTGCTCACCACAGCAAGTACCGAAGGAAGCCAACTTCCCAGCTGACGCACTGACTCAACGCTGCCACCCTCCTGCAGAGAATCCAGCTCCAGTGTTTCTGACTCCCCTTGCGGGGTGTTGGGAAATCGAGTCTGGGAAAGAGATACCAACCTCTCTCATTCTAAGGTATGGAGCTGATTAGAACCTAGAGAAACCTTTGGCAAAACTAGGCAAAACTAAACCTATGCTAAAACAGCACCTACAATTTCCCTAGTACTAGTCTTAGGTTAGGTACAGTGGGGTTGGATTATTTAGAAGCACCTACTGAGTATTTCTGCCTGTGTTATTTATGTATGTATTTTTATATATGTCATAGCAACAGACAATGCTATTACAGTATTATTTTATATTACTGTTTACGCTGTACGCATTGTACTTCGCACTTTGTCTAACGATTGTAGCTGTTCATATCTCTTGCATGAGAAATAAGACTGTTCAATAAACCCCTTCTTATTGAAATGCCTGTCTCTCTATTTCTATGCAACTCTGTAAAAACAAAGCATGCACGATTGACTGAGTGAAATAGTTATCTATTGTTTCCACGACTCTGAAGATATTGTTCCGGTTCTAGGGTAAACAAAGTTGTCCTGTTTATGCGGTTGTCAGAGACTAATACCTTCCTATTTATTCAAGAAAGTTTCTAGTGACCTCTGAGTTAGCTGGCACACACACAATTAAGCTTAATATACTCGATAGAGACATACTGACCTCAGTCCTATGTCAAATCTATAGTGTATGTTATTCTAATGCGCGGAGCCTATTAGGGATATAGGAACTACACTACAATACAGAATTCCGCAAGCTTTGCAAGCATCAATGGCAGCGGATCTCCTCGCCACTGTAGAGGTAGCATGTATCACTCAGCAGGGTAGAGAGGCATTGGAGAAGTACATATCTGTGACAGAGATCCAGAAGGCAATGCAGGATATTCATGCCGGTAAAGCAAATGGTCCTAACGGACTCCCTATCGAACTTCTCAAATTCATGGCACTAAAGTTGGTGCCTCATCTGCTTAATTTATATAATGAATGCTATGAATCTGAGCTTCTCCTGGCTGATATTTGTGCGGCCACCATTGTAGTCATTCACAAAACCGGTAAAGTGGCGAACGATTGCGCATCATGTCGGCCCATATCGCTGATCACGGTAGAAGCCAGAATTCTGGCCAAATTGCTGGCTAATCGCTTGCTCCCTTATCTCAATGACTTGATTCATCCTGACCAGTCGGGATTTATGCCTGGTTGGAATACGGCACAGAATCTGCGTCGAGTACACGGTGCATTAGGGCGTATAGACACTCGAGGAAGAAGGGATTTTACTTGCGCTCACTGCCAAAATGGCATTTAACACTATCGCTTGGGAGTATCTGTTTGCTGTACTGACCCACATGGGGTTTGGACCCAAAACTGATTGGGTGGATCAGACTACTATATACACAACCCACGGCGCATGTCTCGGTGAACAACTATCGCTCCATCTTTTTTCCTCTCTGTCCTGGCACAAGTCAAGGATGCCCGCTGTCACTGCTCCTCTTTGCCATGGTGCTGGAGCCACTGGCAGTTTGAATTAGGGGTGACCCGGGTATCAGAGGCATTAAATGTACGAGCGAGCATGAAGACAGCATATCACTCTATGCAGATGATATTTTACTTTATCTCGCCTCTCCAGCACGCTCGTTACGCTGGGTGTTACACATATTTCATTTATTTGGGGCGCACTCAGGGTACCAGATAAACTGATCCACACCCCAGATGTACTCACTCTGGGGTGACCCACCACAAAATCCTCGAGGGTACGACATCCCAGTAGCTACCCAGGGTTTTCGATATTTGGGCATTTTTATTACACCTGATGGGGCGCTATTTTTCGAACGAAATCTTTTGGGGCCTCTTCAGCGATTTTGATCTGACGTCACCCATTGGAGGGCACTTGCCCTTACACTTCTGGGACGGGCGTCCTTATTCAAAATGCTCACCTAACCCCCCTTTCTCTATGCCCTGCAAAATACTCCCAATCCAGTTCCCAATTCTTATTTTTTGCAGATTGAAGGGCAGTACGAGAATTGCTGTGGGAGAACAGACCACCCCGCATAGCCATGAATAAGTTCACTATGAGGTGGTACTACGGGGGTCTTGGACTGTCGGACATGCGCCTCTACTATCAGGCTTCGCAACTAACAGCCATTAACAGATGGGTGTGTGGCCCACATGACGACCCCAGCTTTCGCACTGATCATGGTCTAATGGGTAAAGGAGGCTATTCGAGGTTTGATAAATGGAACATGATCAGGATCTCTACAGTGGGGGATATGTGGATTAAAGGAAAAAAGGCAATGTTCGCGTACCTCCAAATTAAGTATCAATTAGCACCGGTCAGAGGCTTTTCAATACCTTCTATTAGCCATGCCATTGATTCGGCCCTCCCGAAGGACACCCCCTCCCGGAGTCCTCACCGCTAGAGGACAGACTATTGCTGGGCCCACTGTAAGGCTATTTCCCACCCGTATAAGAAATTGGTTGATAAGCGGACCGACCCAATGCTGAAACTATGGTTGAGCTGGGAGGTTGACTTGGGGGAGTTGACGAGGACTGGACAGAGGCACTAGCCTCTCCCCAGGAGGTGGCGATTCCAATGTGACTTCGCCTGGTCCAGCTCAAGATTCTGCACAGGGTATATTTTGACGCCACACTGTTATTCAGGATAGGTAGGAGGCCTGACCCACTCTGCCTCCGGCACTGTATCCAGATTGGTGCATTCATACACATCCTTCGGAAATGCCCCCATATACAACAATACTGGAAAGACGTCACCCGACAGCTGGTCAGAACTTGTGACAAATCCATACACCCCTCTCCCACACTATGTCTCCTTAATATTTGGGAAGCAACTGACCTCTCACAGGCGGAGCAGTATTGGGCTACAATGGGTTGGAGCATAGCAAAACGGAACATCACCCAGAAGTGGGTGGTGGATACTGTACCGCACTTACGTGACTGGGCTAAAAGACACGGACTGTGCCATGATGGCCGAAAAAAACAGTGTATAAAGGGAGAGGGTGCACACAAAAATGGGATCATAGTGGGGGCACTCGAACAAATATAGGGGTGAGATCTGCATATCACCTATGGTGGAACTGAGGAGGGAGAGACAATCATTGTTGAGAGGGGAGGATGACACGCTGATGGCCCTGCGCTGGGCAGCCGAATACAGTACGTAATTACATGTGACCCATTAGCATGTTCTCTTGCTGTTTTGACCTTGTGCACACAAATGTAACCCTCGTGTTAATTGTAATGCCACTAATGATTGTAGTTCTGTGTGCTCCTGGAGGTCCGATGGTTATGATATGATGCTGAAATTTTGTGTAACTCTGCCAAGGATGTCTGTACACTGTCTTTAATGCTGCAGTTTGTTCCTAATAAAAACTTTAAAAAAATAATACCTCAATAGACTTTATCACACTTCAGTGCGGCTACATAAGTTTGGCCTTAAGGAAGACCATAACTCCGTTAGAAGAGGGAGCTAATTTCACACACTTGGCCTGGGAGTGCCCTGGAGTTCGTGCGTACTGGGCGGCGGTGGCCGCTGCGCTGCTGGACATAAAAGAAACACCCGTCCATATTACCCCCTTGGTCGCCCTTTTGGGTTACAACAAAGAAATTCCCAAGGAAGCTCGCACATTGTTTGCACTTGGGGTACTGCTTGAAAAACGCAGAATAGCTATGCGATGGACCAAGGGACCACTATTAGATGGATGATTCACAGAATAATCATACGGTAACACACAATCTGATAATGCAATGCATTAAGCCAACTAAACTGCAGGCCACGAGATAACTGGGAGCCATATCAAGTATGTCAAAAACAACGAGAGAGTGAGGAAAAGAGAAAAAGAAATGAGGCTAAGTCCTCTTCCCTAAGATAATACTATAAACAACGTGGACAAGCCCACCTTAAAGTATGGTCACTTCGGGTGACTCAGTAACCTGTAACAGAGCACAGACATCCAGTAGTTGTGTGAGAAGACTCCTCACCCACCAACCTAGTTGGTGGCATGCTTCATCATTGGGGTCACAGCTCGGCTGCCGAGTGCGACCTAGCTGTGCTACGATGCCTGATTACAGCAGAGTGGATTTTGTTGGTGAGTGGAGTGAGTGCTCTGTGAGAACTCAATGTGAAGTGAATTTTTTTTTAAATGTCTGTAAGACATGCCCTTGTGAAAAACTTTATTAGAAGGGTCTTAGGACATGATTAAAAACTCAGGCAAGATATGGTAAAGGTAAAATTGTGCTTCAATATTCCTTAAGGATAGGTCGACTAGTTTCAGCCTTGTACTTGAAACGTGAGGCTTTCATCAGGACCATAGTGAGGTGGCTAAAAAGTGGAAGTAGCCACGTGAGTGTAATATCAGCTCAGGTGCTAAAGTGTGCTCTGAGTGTAGTGGGCAAGCCAGTGAACGTTGGAATCTGTAAAAGAAAGCACACAACGTAAAAAACATACAAGACACGCAGAATATACATTCATGTAGCATGTGAATTTCCTGACTTGCATGCTGCGCCTCATAAGCTGTGCTCTGTGGGTACTCTTGAGTCTGCAGTAGCCGTAGTGTAAATTCCTCAAAGTGGTATCGTGCACTGGATTTAAGGTAAACTCGAAACATCTTGCATGGTGACAGGTAATGGCATGCATGATAGTTATGCTGTCGGGTACCATGCGTGGTCACAAGAATGCGCCAGTGGTTGTTCTGTCATTCTGTTTAGTTAGGTTGAGTGTGAACGCTGAACTATTATGAGCGCAGGAGCAGCCACGCTAATGCTGGTTTACCATCAACCCTCACACCCTTGACTTTAATTTCCCCTGAGGTAATTGCAGTGTTAGCCACCTCATGAGACCCACAAAAACGTTGAACCTAGAAGTTGGAAAAACATGTCAAATCAGAGAACACATGAACTGTAACTCTGCCAACATGATCTATCTCATCACATGTCCTTGAGGACTCCGTTACGTAGGGATGACAAGCCGCAAAACTAAAGTCAGAATTTGCAAGCAGAGAAGCAACATTCGCTGCAAGCGCAGCACTACCAAGATGACTGACCATTTCTTAGAACTTGACCACACCACCAACGACATGACCTGGGTGGTAATTGAACAAATGGACAAAAGTACCACCCACTTACAAAATCAGCTTCTAGATAAAGAGCAACATTGGGTTTACTGCCTGTCCACCCATCTTAGTGGACTCAATGACAACATCACATGGAGCTCTCCTCATAGAGCATGATTGAGCATGATACGACACTCTGAAGCCACATGGACATGACATTTTTATACTGACATAGGGAAAAGGTGTAGGCCACTTACTCTAGGTTATCATGTACACTAGGTTACTATTAATGCCATTCATACATTCTAGTATTACGGTAGCACTTATGGCACTTGTCCCTCTTCCAGCCTTCTATCAGTCTAAACATCTATTTCACAGCTTGTTACCAACCACGCCACAGATAACTGCGTCTTCCCCTGGTACCCGTTGTTAGAACTCTACAAGCCAGCGGGGTTAATTATGATGTCCACATTTAACTCTTTTAACTTACGAGTAGAAGTGTCATTTTTATACACTTTTGTCAATTACAAACTTTATTGACACAAGACTTTCATTGCATTCTTCCTCCTACCAACCACCCAACCAAGCTATGCTTGGTATCTGCTGTTACCACTCTGCGAGCCAGGGGGGTGGAGCATGTTGTGCACTCTTTACTCTTTTAACCTCCGAACAGAAGAGTCACTTGTATACACTGTTGACACCAATGATCTTGCACTAGTTAATTATAATCTTTACTAACACAGTAGTTCATCCTTTCTACAGTATTATCTCTTTGAATTGCAACTATATTAAGTTATCGTATGCTCCATGTTTTTCCGGCATCTCCCTTATTTCAACTAATCATTATTCACACTGCCGCTACACTAAGCAGGAAGCAGATTCTCCTATCCTCACGTTTAGTAAGGTTAACATGCCAGCCTTCCAACCACGTGGTACATGTCGTCTGACGCTGACACGCCCCTTCCAGGAAGTAGATGTAATACTCCTCGTACACCAGTACAGTTACCGGCGGGATCCCGACCAGCCCAATGCAGGTTTGAATGGCGGGAATCCATCCTTGACTAAGTAAGTTCTCTGGCATTATCATGAATTTTCAGTAAGAGCGGGCCCCCCAGGCCTTCACGGCGCACCATATTAAACTCACTGCCTTTCAATATAACGCCCACAGTGTGTAACTACGGGAGGTTTCCCTTGGCAGGATCTAAATGTCCGTTTGATTAAGGGTTGAAGTAAGGCTTTGTTATGTAATATGTTATATGTCATCTGTGTCTTCTTGCTGACTTCACGTTCCATAGAATATGGAACGTGGAGCGAGCAAGAGGACAAGAGTCAGTTACAACCGGGACTTGTCGACAAGTTGTACTACCTGTACCTGCCTATTTAAAAAACATTCTTCAACAAGATATTGTCTCTGCAGCCTTCATAACAATTTTGGCGACGAGGATAGAATTTAAAAAGGACCGCATAAAGGAAGGAAGAAATCTTTTGGTTGAATTTTGGCAGAGTTGAAGCTGTTGTGGCATTTTCGTGCAGAGCACAAGAAGGCAGACGAAGAGGAACCGCTTGAGTAGAACTTCCGGAGAATTGGCATCAGTCATTCCGGTGAGCAACACAGCTAATCTTTAAATTTATTATTGAAAATCCTTACCTTAACCTGGGCTTCCGTTACCAAGGTTCGAACGCTTCTAGTTCAAACTCGGACTGCCTAGCAAAGCTGCAATTCATGCTCGCGGACAGTTCTCTCTGCTTTGCATGCTACGTGTCAGATGTTCTGCAAGAGGAACGTAGTGCGTCATTATGTTTACGCTCATTACGTTTACGCACAGCTGCCATTATGGAATGGGAAGGTCACCTTATGTAATAAAACGAATCCACTGCATAGAACCAACACACGGAGGGTAACAAAAAATGTATACTAAGCGCGTTCCTTTCATTTTCCCTCATCGTCATCAAGCAGCAGGTCAACGCGTACTTTTTGAATCTTCTCTTCAAGTTGAGGTGATTTTTTTGTTGTTGTTGTTCATTAAAAAAATAACATTTTCAGACTATTCTGTATTTGACATTTCCTTCGTAAGTGGTGAAGTATGGACAGTGCTAAGTAAAGATCACACTGAACAATTCCACTTTACAGTAACTTCAGTATTATTGCGTATTGTCCTTGGGGAAACTCTGAGTCAACAAACCTTTTCGCTTAGCCCTCCTCAAGACTTTTGGTCTTCAGGGACTGAACCTTCACTCAAGAATGGAAAGAATATTTTTGAAATTCTATCGAAACTGATGACTCTGACGGGAAAATGGCAGATCAGCACAAAAAGCGGATTTTATTACATTCTTTAGGTCCCCAAGGTCTTAAAACGTATAACCAAATGAACAAACCTATTGTTGAAGGTGGTGTAGTAATGTTTTTACTGTAGCTCTTGCTAATTTAGATAATTATTTTGCACCTAAAGTGTGTATTGGCATAACTCACTACAAATTGTTTCAGAGGAAACAGCTCAAAAATGAATCTATTGGTGATTATGTTTGTGAGTTAAAGAAATTAGCTGTCGATTGTGCATTTGGTGGGATGTTGCAGGATTTAGTGCGTGACCAAGTAGTAATGCACATTTCCAATCCTGCTACTCAGGAACATCTGTGGATAAATGGTGATGCTTGTCTAAATGACATTCTTGCTATTGTCCACAAGGCCGAAACATCCAGTAGATGTGCTAATGCTTTAAAGACGGAAGCTGTGGTAAACAAAACTGTGGCTAAAATCAAGTGCAGTTCTAAAAAAATGTGTTACGTTAAACCGAAATCAGATGGATGGAGTAAGTATAAACCTAATAATGAGCCTCCCAAATGTTACAGATGCGGAAGCCGAGAACATTTGGCTTTTGGAAAATCGTGTCCGAAAGTTAAATGCAGTGCATGTGGTATTTATGGGCATTATACGAAATCTTGCAGGAGAAAAACTAAATCGGTTAAATGTATTCAAGAAGATGTTGATTCCGATAGTGAATTGAGCAGTGATGATGAACACATTTCTGAATGTTCAGTTGCCGTTTAAAAAAACCTACTTTTAAACATTAGAGATGGTTGTTTGCTAATTGAAAACAAACCTGAGTGTTGGATTCACATTGGGGGAGTGCGTGTAAAAGTTTATGCAGATTCTGGTTCACCTTATTCAATTGTGAATGAAGAAGTCTGGAAGAAACAGTTTACAGGTAAAGTTGGTCCAAAGTTATGGAGGAGAAAAGATCGACATATTGGGTTATCGTTGGTTTAAAGTTGAGTTTAAGAATCGCCATTCATATGGCAAATTGTATATTACAAAAAAAGGCCCATCTGTCCTTGGATGGAAAGATCAGAAAAATGTGCACATCATTTTGGACCCGAACCCTGCTGAGCAGGTTTTGGTTAGGGATGAGGGCATGAAAGTTGGTGAAAAACTTTTAGAAAAATTTCCTTCTGTGTTTCACAAAAACATTGGCAAATTAAAGGGTTTTGAGCACAAAATGATACTTAAGGACAATGCAGTACCCAAAATCCATAAGGTTAGAAGTGTCCCTATTGCTTTAAGAAATTATGTAGCCAAAGAACTTGACAGACTTGTTTCTGCTGATATAATTTAACCCGTAGAGGCTTCTGAATGGGTTTCTCCATTAGTTGTAGTCAAACGTAGTAATGGGAAATTGAGGCTATGTGTTGGCTTTTGAATGAGAACATAGTTGTTGATCAATTTCCATTGCTTAAAATAAATGAAATGTTAGCTCTTTTGGACGGTGCAAAGTGGTTTTCCACAATTGATTTATCTGCTGCTTATCACCAGATTCCACTATATAAAGACAGCAGGAAATTCACTACATTTGTTACACCGCAGGGTTGTTTTCAATTCAAAAGGATGCCTTTTGGCTTGGCATCCGCTGCAGCCGTTTTTCAACTCTTAATGCATCATTTATTTTCTAATATTAAAAACACCAAATTTGGGGGAAAAGACAAAATGGACCATGACAAAACATTACATGAAGTGTTGTCCGTTTTGGAATGTAAGGGATTGTCTGTTGAATATTCCAAATGCACATTTGCCAGTGATAGTGTCACTTATTCAAGACATGTTATAGATTGCAAGGGAATTAGACCAAAACCTAATCTCATTGATTCTATTAAGTGTGCTTCTGCTCCAACATGTAAAGATGATGTTAGATCTTTTATAGGTCTTGCAGAATTCTGTTCCAAGTACATTCAGAATTTTTCCTCAAGAATTTATAATATCAGGCAATTGTTAAAAAACAGAAATAAATTTCAATGGTCACTGGAGTGTCAACAAGATTTTGACGATATTAACCACTTGGCTGCTAAGGCACATGATGCACTTCCATTGACTTTCCATTGAAATCAATGGAAACTCCATGACGAGTTACCCTTGTCATTAGCACTGAAGGGGTTAAGGATTGTATAACGAGAGTAGCTTCTTTGAAAAGTTTTAACCGTGTTGCTCATAGCATAATAACTACAAATGCTAGCATTAAAGGCTTAGTAGCTGTTTCTTTCTCAGATTGATCCAAATGGTAATGAATACATAATTGCTTATGCTTCTTGGTCTTTGTCACCCACTCAGGATAAATACTCAGTAATTGAGAAGGAAACACTAGCCTGCGTTTGTGCTGTAGATCACTTTCGAGCGTTTGTTTGGGGAAAACATTTCATCTTGCGTTGTGATCATAAGTCTTTTCTCAAGGCTCTTACTACTGAAGGCACTATTAATGTCTGCAAGAGTTGCTAGATTAGCTATCAGGTTACAAGATTATTGTTACAAAATGGAATGTATTCCTGGAAAGAGAAATTGTATGGCTGATTTTCTTTCCAGGATGTCAAAACAGCTTGATGAATGTGAAGATGAAATCTGGAATGCCTTACAGATTGCTTATGTTCAAGATTTTGGAAATTGTGGAATTGTTAAAGAGAAATGGGATGAAGAATATTTAAGAGATGTAAATTTATGTCAAGTCAAATCTCATCTTAGACAATCGTGGCCAAGGAAATTAAGTACAAACCACATTCTCAAACCATATTGGGAAGTCAGATTTGAGTTAAGTATTCGTGATGAAAATGTTTGGAGAGGTGAAAGTGTTATTCCTTAACAAAATCTACATTAACTTATAATTGCTCTTTGTCATGAAGGCCATTTTGGTATAGTTCGTTCTAAACACACTGTTAAAACGTCATTATGGTCGCCAGGTATGGACGCTGAAATAGAAGCATTTGTACGTGGCTGGGAATTATGCAAGGTTGCTGACAAATCTTTGGTTATGTGTATACCTCCTTCAAGTGTCATGTCCAGACCCAGAACACCTTGGGAACATACTGCAATTGACATTATGGGTCATGTAGGCACTGAACAGAAATACATTTTAGTATTAATGGATTTATTTTCAAGATGGCCTATTGTTAAAGTTGTCAGTAGAGCGGATACTAATTCTGTTCTTCATTTTCTAGACCAATCTTTTCAAATGGAAGGTATTCCGTCTGTTCTTTTAAGTGACAATGGTGTTCAAGTTATGTTGAACAAAGCAAAAAAATACTTTAACAAACTAGGAATAAAGCATAAAACCACAGCATTGTATAACCCAAACAGTAATGGAATGGTTGAGCGCTTTAACAGGGTTATAAAGAACACTATTCAAAAGACTGCTAAACATGGTGATTGGGAAACTCAATTCTTAAAAATGGTTTGGGCTTATAGAGTATCAATTTGTGATGCTACAGGTTATCTACCTTTTGTTCTTATACGGAGCAGAAATCCCAGAACAAAATTCACGCCTGGATGGTTATTTAAATCCAACATTGTACATTGGTCAGAGGATTCTGTCAGAGAAAGATCTGATGCTCTTGAAACCAAGAGCAAGGAGTGGTATGCTTCTAGACATGGTGTAAAAGAGTCCAATATTATGGTTGGACAATGGGTTAGAGTGAAAGAACCAGGTAAAACTTCTAAAGAGGTTAGCAGTTTTTTATGAACCTTTGCAAGTGGTTGAAACAATGAACAATGCTGTATGTCTTACTGATGGGAAGGTCTAGAACTTTAAGAGAGTTGTTAAATATGCGGCGCCTTCTTGCACTAATTTTGTACCTAACTTGTTTGATTTGGAGGATTTATTGTGTAATAGTTGTACTGTTGACAATGCAAATGTGAATTCTCCTGCAATTGTATATAACAATGTTTTGGAATATTCCACGGAGCAAATGTCATGTAGCTCCGAAGTTGATTGTGGTGGATCCTCCATATTGAATCGAGATACATCTACCTTAGATCTCGGGCAGCCTAAGCATGAAAAAAGACCTCCTGTTTGGTTAAAAGATTATATTTCTGAAAATGTACAATCGTAATTTTGTACTACCTTGGGCATTATATGGTATTTACGGTTTTTTTCTCTATTTTTAATTTTGAAGAAAGGGGATGTGTTATGTAATATTTTATATGTCAGCTGTGTCATCTTGCTGACTTCACGTTCCAAAGAATATGTAACGTGGAGCGAGCAAGAGGACAAGAGTCAGTTACACACAGGACTTGTTGACAAGTTGTACTACCTGTACCTGCCTATTTAAAATAAATTATTCTATGAGATATTGCCTCTGTAGACTTCATAACAGGCTTTCTCTTTCTTTTTGTTTGTCATGTTCCCCACATTGGTTGGCGCTACGATCATCATGCTCTTTTATACTAGCATAAGCACGACCTGGTAATTGCGTTCACCTCGCTCTATCCACCAATACCTCACTTAATTAAAGTCAAGGGTGTGGGGGTTTAAGGTAAACCAGCATTAGCGTGGCTGCTCCTGCGCTCATAATAGTAGACATAATAGCCTCACGTTCACACTCAACCTAACTACATTGAATGACCGAACAGCCACTGGCGCATTCGTGTGACCAAGCATGGTACCCGACAGCATAACTATCATGCATGCCATTACCTGTCACCGTGCATGATGTTTCGAGTTTATCTGAAGTCCAGTGCACGATACCTCTTTGAGGAATTTACACTACGACTATTTCAGACTCGAGTACCCACAGACCACAGCATATAACGCGCAGCATGCAATTAAGGAAATTCACATGCTACATGAAAGTATACTCTGCATGTCTTGTATGTTTTTTACGTTGTGTGCTTTCTTTTACAGATTCCAACCTTCACTGGGTCCGTAAGTACGGCTTGCCCACTACACTAACAGCACACTCTAGTATGTGTGCTGATATTACACTCACTTGGCTACTTACACTTTTTAGCCATCTCACTATGGTGCTGATGAAAGCCTCACGATTGACGTAGAAGGCTGAAACTAGTCGACCTATGCTTAAGGGATATTGAAGCACAATTTTACCTTCACCATATCCCGTCTGAATTTTTAATCATGTCCTAAGACCTTTCTATTAAAGTTTTTCACATGGGCATTTATTAGAGACCTTTTTAACATTTGTTCACTTCACATTGAGTACTCAGAGCACTCACTCCACTCATCAACAAAAACCACTGTAATCAGGCATCGTAGCACAGCTGGGTTGCACTCGGCAGCCAAGCTGGGACCCCAATGATGAAGCATACCACCAACTAGGTTGGTGGGTGAGGGGTCTTCTTACACATCTACTGGATATCTGTACTCTGTTACAGGTTACTGAGTCACCCAAAGTGACCATACTTTAAGGTGGGCTTGTCCACGTTATTTATATTAGCCATATAAAGTATACTTTAGAAGCAGGGCGGCAGCGGGCACAGCATTACCAACGACCAGGATTGAATCAGTGGGCTGTCTCTGACTATGTGGGAGTTCTTGATTGAGCATATGGTAGGGCAGAGTTGGAATATTGATACAGTGCAAGTTGTGTTAATCTTCAATGTTTCTTGTCCAGCTGTCATAATTATCCCTGTTCATGACAGCGTTATATGCAGGAATGCCTCTATGATATTTATATAAAATATGTTCAAATAACTATGCAGCGTTAACTCGCTAGATTTCACTTGTGTGTCTCCAAACATTCTCTGCATATTGTGTTTGTTAATATATTGTAATTCTGCTACTGTATGATATAATTGTTGCAAAAATTATAAAGTTAAAAAAACAAAAAAACAAAGGGACGTTCTGGAACCGTTATTGTTGGCAATGCGAGCTTGGGTAGAGCGAACTGGCTCTCTGTTTTTTTTTGTTGTCTTCTTTACACTTGGTGACCCCTTGAAGAGCGAAACAACGGTCTGGAGTATTGACGGAGGAAACCCACTGTCCAAAGAACCCACCCACCTTTTCCCACTATTTCATCCATCCGATCGGGCTGTTCCCCCAAAAAAATGCATGCCAGGCCCTATGCCGATCAGGTCTTAGCCCCTCTTCTGAGTGCTGACATGTCAAAGCAGATTTCTCATCAGCTTGGAACTGCACCAATGTTTTTAATGAATTGTGATGACTACTGGCAGGGTAGTGTTGGTAAAGTGGGCCGCATTTTTGACTAGCGCAGTGATGGCCAATTTGGCCTTTGGCTGAGTTTGTGCTGTTCAGACGGTGACAGCAGCCCAGTGGCAGTGGGGGGCTGAGCGGCCTTTCCGGAGGCAGATGGGCCTCTGTTCTTTTATCCCTATTACGAAAGGGGCAGAGGTGTCATGTCTCACGCTGGGCCGGCCCATTAGCCTGGGTCTATTTTTGATCCTAAACCACCCTGCTGACTGATTGGTTATAGAAAAGTGTGTGTGGAAGCATTGGAAATGCTTTTTGTACAGTGCACACTGTCTGGGGTGTTTGTAAGATGGTGGGACTCTTTCATATAGGTTGCTGCGTGGCCCAATTCTACAAGTACGTGAAACCAGTGGAGAGCCTTAAAAAGCATGCTTTAACTAGTAGTCATCTCAGGCTGGTTAGTTCAACCCATCAGAAAAAAACATAAGGGCCCATGTCAATATCTAAAGACTAATTGGTTAAAGACTGCCTTTCAGTAACACTGCAGATCTCAATCTGCACGCATGCTCGGCCGCTTCAGCACAATTCTTCGCTGAAAAGGAATCCTTGAGGACATCTTCTGAACAATGTGCCAACAGTGCCTATGTTAGGTTGTGAGGAGTGGAATTTTTATCACATTCTTTGGGAATGCCGGGTCATACAGGGATACTGGGCCGAGGTATTGAAGGAGCTCAGTGCCATTCTGGAGGCGGCCCTCCCAGTCGAGCCTAAATTGGTGCTACTGGGAATGGCACACAAGGTGGATTTGGCTCGCCCACTTGTGATTTTCCTGCAGTTGGCGTTAGTGGTTGCCAAGAGGGACGTGGCCCGGGCTTGGGGGGCGCCTATCCCTCCGAAGCTGGATGAATGGAAGAGGGGTATGGACATTTACATGGCAGCCAAAAGGGTCACATATAAAGCCCAGGGTTGCCCCAAGAAGTTCAGTAGAGTGTGGGGGAAATGGAGACGATACTATGGTCTGAATGGGGGGGCTCTGATGGGATGGGGGAAGACCTCCTTGTGCCCCGACACATGAGGGGGGCATGGAAGATGATGTGTGACACACTGCTGAGGGGTATATTATTGTTTTTATTGGATATGCTTTGTCCTGTGGAACTGTTGGAAAGGAGGGTGGTGGACGGAGGCGGGGCAGGGGATAGTGGGTGCTCTTATGTGACATGCTTGAAATGTTCATGGGGGCGTGGCTAAGCACGCAATGGCGGAGGTCGCACTAGGGTAGAGCTCCGTGTTCAACTCCCCTTCCCTGAGCCGATTCTCCGCCAAAATACATCGCAGCCACCGAAACTGCAGGCGGACCTCCCTGGGACACTTCTCAGCACTCTGGCCGACTTTGAAACCGGAGCTCCGACACGGTCGGCACCGGCCTATCCTGAGACCCTCCTGCGGGACCTGCTGCTTCCCGGCCCGCGGAGAAACCAGGAGAGGACGCGGCTCGGGCCCAGCGCCCAGGCCCCAACCAGCGATTCCCGCTCCACTGAATGCGACCCCCTGGCCGGCTGCCGCTAAGCTGTGAACACCCTCTGGCGGCCCTGACATCGCCCCACCTTGCTGCTGGACGCCTGCGGGGGCCCGGACTGAGGGAGGTGCGGACACCCGGCCCTAACATCGCGGCCACCGCGCACCTGATGCTCCGTGTGAGGATCGAGCCCGCCTGGCTGCTTGGCGGTGCGCCCCCCGCGGGCGCGACTCAGGGGTCGCGACCAGCGGGGCACCGGTGAGGTGGCGGAATCTGCCGACGGGAATCCCCTTCAGGATGTTGCAGTGAGAACGGAGCCGCCCGGTGAGTCCCTCCCGCGCCTGCCTGCATAGCGGGACCCGCGCACAGAAGCCGTCTGGAACTTGCGGCGTGCATCCTCTGCTGGTGGGGAAGCTGCCCGACTCCTCATCTTGACCGCCACGCCGCAATCTGCGGCTGCCTGGCCGCCTTCCTGTGGCAGTGGCCCACGATAGCACGGTCTGCCCTGGACTCGCTTGCGGGCCCCCCCGCGGGGATAGCAGCTGCCTGACGGGCGGGGGGGGGCGCGCGAGAGGCCGCGGCCTGGGCCTGGACCTGGACCTGACGACCGGACTTGCCTTGCCCTCCCGCCCGCAAACCTCGGACCCTGGGGGCCCCCGCTGCACCTGGGACAGCACGGAGAGCCCACATTGAAAGGAGACGAGGACCCGCCTGACGGACCTCCCCCGCCACGACGGCGACGGCCCTGGCCGAAGGAGCGGCTGCTGGCTGCCGGACCTCCCGCCTGACGGTGGTGTGATCCCGGAGGCGCTGCTGGCGTGACCCAGGTGAGGGAGCTGCTGGCCGGGCGCTCTCGCCCATGTCCGGAGGGGTACGGACCCGCACCGGGACTGGAGGTGCCCCGCCGAAAGGTAAAACAGACAAGTTGCTAAACAAAATGGCCGCCGACCAGGTGACTGCGAGGCTGGACAGCGTGCTAGCGGCTATGGAGCGCATGGAACAGTCGCTCCAACTGACCAGAACCTCCTTGGAGTCCAAGATAGACAGTGTCGCCGTGGATCTGACCCACCTACGAGACGACCACAGGAAACTGTTCGATCGGACCAAGACTCTGGAGGGTGCTGTGAAGGAGATCGAACCCAAGGTCACCCAGACGGACAGGCGAGTGCAGGATTTCCTGAACAGAGTGGAGTTCCTGGAGGACCGGGCCAAGGATGCGGAAGGGAGGGCGAGACGCAACAACATCAGGCTCGTGGGGGTCCCGGAAAAATGGGAGGGGAACCAACCTGCCCAACATGTTGAAGATTGGCTCAGGAACCTGTTACCCGAAGGCACACTTTCGCCCTACTTCGTAGTGGAGCGGGCACACCGAGTGCCAACGAGGCCTCACACTACCGGCGCTAATCCGAGGCCGCTGCTCTTCAAGATACTGAATTATAGGGACCGGGACACGGTGCTGCGAGAAACCAGACGCCTCGGCGAAATTCGAATAGACAATGCAACGATAATGTTCTTCCCGGACTACACTGTCCAAGTACAACGTCAAAGACACGACTTCATGGAGGTGAAGCGACGACTCCGCACCGCAGGCCTCAAATATTCCCTGCTCTTTCCTGCAAAACTGAGAGTGGTGGCACGAGACAAGACATACTTCTTCAACACTCCAGAGGAGGTCAGCGAGTGGCTGGACGGGGGCACGGACACGGCACCCAGACAGGCGCAGGGCGGCGAGGCGAGGCCACAATCACGCGGGCCGAGGCGCCGCCGCAGAAACAGAGCACAGCAGACCCAACGCCCGGAGGGAGTGTCACAACACTCTCCGCCGATAGACCAAATGTTTCAGGAACAACAGGATGCACTCCGGAGAGTCTCCCAATTGAGTAATTCGCCACCCCCGGAAGCTGTCCTGGATGACGGCCAACAGACAGTCCCTAGCGAAGATGATGACGCTGTATATGGGATTCCAGACTCTCAGATCTCGGGGGACCTACCGGACATCACACCGCAGACAGCTGACCTGCTTCATTGACACCGTACGAATCATCTGTGAGGTACCCGCCGCGGCGGGGGGGATGGCGGCGGGAGCTGCAGGGACGCTGAGGCGCGGCTGCTGCCAGATGCTGCCGGGGGAATCTTTTTCCCCCCCTGCCTGCTAGCTGGACGGTGGATAACTGGCACAGTGAGTACTGCCCCAATGGTGCTGATGCACGCAGAGTATGGTGATGGTGGGGTTGTCTTTTGGCCCGTGCTCCTCCTGCGCCCCCTCTGACCGTAGGCCCCAGTCAATGGGGAGCCATCCTCGCCAGGGGCCCGGGAAATGTACCCCACCACCTTTTCTCCTCCCCCCGCTATGACTGGCTGGGACGGGGCCCCCCACGGGTCAAATGGCGCCACATTCCGGAGCACTGACATTGGCTGCCAGTTACCTATCCCATATGGCTCGGGGAAGGATCTTGATCCCCTTCCTTGACTGATCATCTGAACCGCCAGGACTGTGCTTAGCGCACGATACCCCCTAGACTTGAAAGGTTGTCCCTCTTAATTGAGAGTATGGACGGTGGCCCGTTTCGCCACTGCCCTTTTGGTATTCTAGTGGAGTTCACCCGCAGTTGGTTCTTGTTGTTCTTTGTTTTTCCCCTCCTTAATGTCTTCCTGAACACTGCTGAGTGTACTGGGGAGGGTGGTCGTGGGAGAGCTGGAAAAGGGGATGCAATGGGCCTGAGTTGGGCTGATGTTCGTGGCTATGGTGGGGGGGAGCTTACACTGCTAGAATGTCTACGATAACAATATGCACCTGGAATATTAGAGGCATGCACACACCAGCGCGCCGTTATCAAATATGTTCCTACTTGAAAAGACACCAGATACACATTGCACTTCTGCAAGAAACACACTTGAACGGGGCGGAGGTGGCCGCACTGCGTCGTAGATGGAGGGGGCAACTGTATGCCACAGAATACTCCTCGTTTGCCCGCGGGGCGCTACTGTGGGTGAAACCTGGCACTCCCTTCACAATGACAGATGTCCTCACAGACCCGGAGGGGAGGTATGTGTTGGTGAAAGGCCGCATGGATGGGCAGCCTGTAGTTCTGGCGTCCGTCTACTCTCCGAACTCGGACCAGGGGGGCTTCCTAGCGCGCATCTCGGAGAAGCTGGCGCCCTGGCATGGTGTCCCCTGGATACTGGGGGGGGATTACAACACAGTGCTGGATCCCATGCTGGACCGCTCGGCCCCACCCAGGCCGGATGCACCATCTTTGGGAGCCATGAGAGCACTCACAAAGTGGGCGGCACAGTGGGATTTAAAAGATGCATGGCGCGCCCACAACCCTAACACCAAAATATACTCTTACTACTCAGGAGCGCACGCATTACATGTCCGCGTAGACAGGTACATGGTGTCACCAGAACTGCTGCCACACATTACAGATTCTCAATACCTTGGCCGAACACACTCGGATCACAATCCACACACGCTGCAAATGGCTTGGGAGCGCCCACATCCGCCCATCCCCACATGGCGTTTACAACCGGCCCTACTGCTGGATGCCCCCTTTCGAGACTCCCTGCAGGCTTGCGTAGCGCAATACTTCACAGACAACTCGGGCACAGCGTCCTCCCCACAGGTCGAATGGGACGCCTTCAAGGTGGTGATACGGGGACACTGCCTGGGCACGCAGGGGAACATGCAGAAAACACTAGAAGCTGACCTGCGCAGGGTGGAAGCGGACTTGCTCCGCTGGGAGCAGGTAGCGGTGGCAGGGATGGGCGACCAACTGAACGAGGCCCGAGCGGAACACACGACATTACTGGAACGCCTGAGGCACATCAATTATGCGGCCCACTCGGCGCGCGTACACCAACACAGTGACAAGCCCAGGAGGCTGCTGGCCTGGCTAGTCAGACAGGAGAACTGTACAGAGCCGGTGTCCGCCATCCGAACGGCCGAGGGAGAGGCAGTGTACACACAGAGTAAAATACACCAAGCCTTTGTGCGTCACTACCAGGCCCTATACAGATCACAGCTGAGGGTCTCATCGGCGTCCATAATAGACTACCTTGCAAATGTACAACTGCCTTGCCTTACGGACGCGCAGCAGGGGGACCTGGGGGCACCATTCACACAGGAGGAAATGCGCGAGGCCATATTCGTCCTATCCAATGGCAAATCCCCTGGCCCGGATGGCTTACCTGCCGAATTTTTTAAAACATGTTCGGATACGCTGATCCCGGAGCTGCTCAAAGTCTATAACGCCGCAATCGAGGACTCGGCGCTCCCAGACACGCTTAATGAAGCCAACCTGGTTTCGCTTTTGAAACCCGACAGGGAAGAGACATGCATGGGGTCCTACAGGCCACTAGCCATGTTGAACACTGACTACAAAATGTTCACCTCCTCATTGGCCCGACGCTTAGCCTTGGAGGTCTCACACCTAGTCCATGATGACCAGAATGGTTTCATGCCAGCAAGGAGCACGTCCCGCAATATATGCAGCCTCTTCCGAGTTCAGGAAGCCGCCACGTTGCATTGGCCGAGATCGGGGTGTCTAGTCTTAGACCTTGAGAAGGCCTTTGACTCAGTAGAGTGGCCCTATCTGGGGGCGGTGCTGGCCAGATTTGGCGTGGGCGATGCCTACGCGGACATGGTTGGACTACTTTACCAGCGGCCCAGTGTGCGGGTGCGGATGGGCAGGCTGCTCTCGGAGGCGGTGCAGGTGCGTAGAGGCACCCGACAGGGCTGCCCCCTGTCACCCCTTCTCTTCTCTTTGGCCATTGAGCCCCTGACGGCGCTGTTGCAGGAAAGGGGAGCAGGATGGGGGATCCCGCTAGCAGACGGGGTGCATATAGTTTCGCTCTACGCGGATGACCTGCTGCTGTATGTACGAGACCTCACCGCCGTACCGGGAGCACTGTCAGAAATCTTCCAGACATTCGAAGAAGTGTCGGGTCTTAGGGTCAACTGGACAAAGTCCGGAGTGTATTCGTTCAATCCGGACATGCAGGAATGTGATGTGCACCTCGGAGGTGTGCGACTCACATGGTATCCTACCACCTTTAAGTACCTCGGAATGCATATTTACAGAGACACGCAGAACATACTGGAGGGCAACCTGGTGCGCGCTATCTCCTCGTTGCGAGCCCAGATGGCCTTCTGGAAGACTCTGCCACTGAATGTGCCCAGCAGGATTGCACTATCCAAAATGATAGCTTTGCCCAGGCTACTATATCATTTCGCAAACATCCCACTGTATGTCCCCACAAGAATATTCCGTGACCTGGAATCAATGCTCCGTAACCTGATCTGGAACACCGGGCGCCCCCGCGTGGCCCTGGCGAAACTCTACTCCCCGACTGCTGAGGGAGGGCTGGCAGTCCCTAACATGGAGCTGTATTACCTGGCTGCACAGCTGCAATGGGTGACATACTGGCTCAGCGGCTCGCACCTAGACGACACGGCTACCGCTGCCTACCAATGGACCCACACGCAAGTATGCACTTTGTTCCATCCCCTGACTAAGGGACCCCGCCCCCTACCCCTGCACGTAGCCGTGGCCCGTAAATGCTTCATCCGTAGTCTAAAATTGACCCAGGAAATCAAGCCATATGCCCCTGCACTCCCCCTGCTGGGCACCCCCGGAGGGACGGAACAGTGACACCACGCATTCTAGAGAGCTGGACTGCGGCTGGGTTGGAGACTATGGGCGACCTCTATGCTGATGGAGCCATGCTCCCATTTGAGGAACTGACGGAGGGCACGGGTCTACCAGCGGGGCAATTCCTGCTCCACGCGTCTATACTGCGGGCATACACGGAGTCCTGGGGGGATATTCAGGAAGAGCCGCCGATACACCACCTAATGCAATACCTGCACCTCATGGGCAACGGCTCCCATATCATCCGCTGGCTGGCGCAGGCCCTCCTCATGCACACACAAAGATCCACACAATCGATTCGGGACAAATGGGCGGCCCACCGAGGGAGGGATTGGACGGATAAGGAGTGGAACCTGGTTCTAGCTAGCCCCGTGAATATCCCTCGAAACTCCCGCTTCCGGACCATTCAGTTATATATACTGCACCAGGCATATTTATCACCAGACAGAATCATCAACAGATACTTCATGATCAACACCGCCACCTGTCCCAGGTGCGACCTGCTAGGCGCGGACATTTTGCACATGCTCTGGCACTGCCCCTCTCTAGCCACATATTGGGGGGAGTTAACGTCTCTCCTGACGCGCAGTGCGGGTCCGGGGCTACCACACACATGGGAGGCTTGCATTCTTGGCCTATACAAAAGAACCAAACTCAATAAGACACAAGCTAGGTTCTGGGATCTAGGCCTTATCACAGCCAAGCGGCTGCTCACTAAACACTGGAAACGGAGAGAACCGCCAATCCCCAAATACTGGTATGCCTCCTTCACTAATTGGGCTAGAGCAGAAAGCACGGCACTACACCGGGAGGAGATAGCGGGCCTAAGGCAATTCCCGATTGCACAACTCTGGGACGACATCATGAGATCCCTCCAGGGGGAGGGCACGGCCAGAGGGCTCACATAGGGATCGTCGCTAATGGGGCAACACTGCTGGGGTAACCGTGGCGAAGCCTAGGACGCGGGTTGCATACCCCCCCCACGTCACTCGCCTACTCGGAGTGCTGGAGACATGGCGCTTGCGACCTGGAGGAAGCCTGCCTCCCCCCCCAGACGCCCTGAGCAGCGGCTGTATCATACGCTCGACATGCTGGCTGTGGACCCGGACAGACACCCACACGAAGGACCACTAATTCACGACATCTTACGATAACCTCCCAGCCCCCTTTTTCGTGGCGTCGCTCCCACATGTACACTCTCCCCCCTCCCACACACACCCCCATGTTCATTGTTTCGGACTCTTGTCCCCCACATATAGCCCTTTCCTCCTCAAACGCCACACCCGGAGGACGTACTTGGCCACATGACCGGCCACGGGGCCAGGCGCAAATGGCGTCTCCTCAATTCACAGTATGGCTATAATATTTCTCCGTATGACGCATCACACACTCCATCGACAGCCTGTGGGGCCCTACCGCTCTGAACGGCTGGCGTGCGCCACGGCAAAGATGGACCGAACGCATACATTGCTTACCCCTATCCCATTGTCGCGTTCCCAAGGTCTGTCAGTAAAACTTATGGGTTCCAGTACTGTGGATACCGGAACGACACGCGATGACACAGCCAAAGATTGGGACACACCGAGGAGATCTGATTCGTTTGCAGAGTTAAAATGTTTACTTATAATAAAATGATAAAACAAGACGTCATTTGAAGGCATAACTGAATAATGAGCACATATGGTACAAAGGATGCAATTAAAGGCTTATTCTTTAAGGTTGCAGTCGAAGGAAATGTACACCTTCCTCCGTGTTTATCTACTCTCACGATATACCGTAATGTTGCAGCCGGCCCACGGGGTTGTAGGCTTCGCTATGTGTACTGCTCTATTGAACACCAATAAACGTCTTTAAAAAACAAAAAAACCAAAAAATGCTTGAAATGTTCATACGGTTTTAAAAATGCAAATAAAAACAATTTAAAAACAGTGCCTATGTTATTTAACGAGGCACTCCTTCCATGACACGAAACAAGAGGGACTCACTGTCCGATCACAGTCCATCTTCGGAGAGAGCACTCGTCTCGTGACTTTGCCTCCTGGCTGCATGGAACCTCTGCCCACCAGCTCGCCCCACGACACCTGAGACAATCTAAGCACTGATCCCTTGCTGTTTATGTTAGGAAGCAGCATCAGAGCAGCGCAAGGATTGGTTTGCTCAGACGCTGTCAATGCTCCTTAGGAGACTTGGGGTCTGTGGCAGCAATCCCCCGGGCTCCTACATTACACAGGGAGGTGAGGGTTTAATTGCACGTCTGGCTGGTCGGAGCAAGGCACCCATCCAATCTGACAAGCGCACTTCACCCCAATGTCAATCCTCCAGCTTCCAGCTCCCCTACTCATGTCTGTCTGCCGCACTATTAAAGGACACTTTGCCCTAGCCACTCTGCACACGTGGCTAAATTTGTTTTTTATCAAAACTAATTCACTCAGTAAAGTAATTGTAAATATTTATATGGGGCCCACTTGCCGTCCAGTGGCAATAATACAAACAGAGGGGCAACACCCCAATAAAGAAACCACTGCTGTAGAGCACCCTTGAAAAAGAATTTATCAATGGAGGCCCACAACAAAAACTCAGCAAAAGGTGCTCTGTTCGCACTAAAACACCTCAAGAAATGTAAACCTTTTCTTCCCCATGACGACCTCAAGACAGTAGTTCAATCCCTAGTTCTCTCTAAAATCGACTAAGGGAACGCCATCCTAAAAGGGACTCCAAATGCTCACCTAGCCCCTCTAAGAGTAGTGCTGGACATGGCTGCTCGACTTATATCTGGAGTAAAAAGATTTGAACAAATCACTCCAGCTCTCAA
The DNA here is from genome assembly GCF_964261635.1 of Lissotriton helveticus. Classification (NCBI taxonomy): domain Eukaryota; kingdom Metazoa; phylum Chordata; class Amphibia; order Caudata; family Salamandridae; genus Lissotriton; species Lissotriton helveticus. Next base: position 104,134,390 of record NC_136063.1, read on the forward strand.
CTCCATCAACTGGCTTCCCATGGAAGAAAGGTGTATTTACAAGCTGGCCTGCATCACACACAAAACCCTTCACTCTCCGGCCCCCAATTACCTGAACAACAAACTGATAAGAGCAGGTCAATCCAGAACGCTGAGAAGCTCCAACTTACTCCTTCGTATGCCTCAGAAACTGAAAAAGAAAACCACCCAACAACGCTCCCAGGATGTGGAACGCTCCCCCTAGAGTCCTCAGATGCAACCCGTCCTTCCCCTGTTTCAAAAGAGACCTGAAACAACATCTCCTTAACAAATACTTTCCTGACCAACGTCAACTAACCTAGACTTCAATATCCAAGTTGACTTCTCTCTCTCTGGACATTTAAGGATAGTTGGTGACCGGACTGTGTTAACCACCTTCGTTTGTTTTCTCTCCCTCCCCTGCACTGTTTACTTATTTTTCATGTTGTATTTGTTATCTTTGTTTTGCTTCCTTACTGCCTTCCTACTATGTAATGCAATCTCCTTCTGTTTTTACAATGTGTATGTAAAGTGCTCCGATACCTACAGGACAAGCTAGCGCTATATAAAATATTTAAAATAAATAAAATAGCAGGACCTTTTTGGTCACCGAAGGACTCCGTAGGTATGATGTAAGCATTGGAGTGTGTCTAGGTGTAGTTAAATAAATGTGGTGTTGTATTGTGAGTCAGTTAATGGTTGCACTCTGAAGAATAAAGACTTGCGGTAAAGAGCTCAGTGTGTGGGGCAGGCATTTGCATTCTGGGCTGGGGAGGACGCTACAACTTTCTCTACAGGAATTCAGAGGGAAACTCAAGACCTCGTTGTCAAATGACTCCATCCGAGCAACTTGGCTCTGAGCGCCTGGATGACCTCGCGGGTGATTAGCAGCGCTTTATAAATCCCGATTGATGGATTGATTTACACCTGTTCCTTTGTGTGAGCCTGACTGCTCAGAGCCACAGCTACCCAGGGTTGAGATAAGGGTTTAACAAATGAAACCTACTGGTCCTAAAGAGGTTGGTAAGTGTATTACACTGTAAGGTCGCACAACCACACCATTTAATACACCCCCTTTCCTCACAAGATGCAATAGAGCAGAAGATGTTAAAATCAGAAGATGTAAATCAGTTCTCTGAAGAAATTATGAGCCTTAAAAGTAAATTAGAACATTGGAATGTTGGGAGCTCCATTGAAAACAATGGAGTGCTCGGGGCTTCTAATTGACGGTAGAAGCCCGGACCGCCAACATTCCAAAGTTGTTGTTCACAACTTTTGCTGAGAACAAAGGCCTCACGGAGCCTAAGGGGATTGGAGCCTGAGGGGATCTCAATCCCCTCGGGCTCCTTGAGGCCTTTGCTTTATATGTTAGAACATTCTGCCTTCTAGTAGTGGAATATTTTAATAGCCTTATCGGCCTCCGTAGCTGCACTATACCGGCATTAAAGTCTCGTTCCCTTGTTAGAAGCCCGAGCAGAATGCTGGAGTGGGCCTTTAGTGGTCGGTAGAGCCTGCTACAACAGGCTATAAGGCTATAATAGTCTTCTTTGGATTTCAGAATCATAGTTTTGTAAATGAGAAGAATGTCATTTAATATTTTTCTAGAGCCCTCAGAATTATTCCATCTGCACTTGCGTTCCAGTCTATTCAGCTTGAATTAAATACCTTTAAGTTATTATTGTACCAGGGAAAGGAAGGTAGAATGTGGGGAGAATGGGGACGATCTGCTAGAAGGGCTGAGTCAACAGCAGTCATCATCCAACTGGTGAAGTTACTGGCATATGAGTCTAACAAAGGGATTGGGCAAGGGATAGCGCAGATATAGCAGCTAGTCCTTGCTCCAAGGCGTGCATTGTGAACTTGTACCAGCGCCGTGGCCTTCTAGAGAGTCTACGATGTGAGATATCTGAAAAGGCAGTGCGGGATAAATCTTGAAAGGGACCATAAGATTGACTGCCTGAGCTAGGGGGGAAAGGTAAATTGCATTGTATGAGAGGGAGCGGTGAAGACCAAACCCAGGGTAGTCCTGCATTGTGCATGGGGCTGCCTAGTAAGTGGCCAATGTTCATTTCCCTGATGAAGGAAGTCAGTGTTCCGGCCATTGTTTCATCAAGGATATCCACACAGATATTATAATGAGCCAAAACAACTAGGGGGAATGACATAATTAACAGGGCAATACAATTGGCAAAGATTTACTGGTGTAGGGGCTCTATAGCAAAGAATACCTGTAGTAACTAGATATTTTAATGGAAACCCAAGTAATATGGCGTGACTGAAAGTGTACAGGGCCACAGGAGACATGTTAATCTATATTCTAGCATTAACTGCAAGCCTGGGCCTGGCCCATTAGGGCACGGCACGTGATTGGCTAAATGACCCACTGGGCAGGCTGCATGGAAGCCTCGGAGGTCCAAGTCAGCGCGTTAAACAGCACGTTGAGTCTATAGGTAAGACGACTGAAAATGTGACTAGCGTGTTTAGCAAACTATGGCGCATTTAACAAGGTGCTATGACAATGATTCATGCCCGCGTCCTCTTTTGTATCAACCGGCTGCAGACAAAGAATCTTTTGTAACATGCACACATCACTTTTCTCTTGTAACACACTGGTTGCTACCTCTTACATTTTGTTTGCTTTCAATACTTGCACAAGTGCCACCATTGCCTATGTAACGTTTGTTCTTGTGCTTGAGTGTCTGCCATTTATTGCAGTATTATACCTCTACTTGGATTTTATTGGATTGTAATTGCATTTATATAGCGCTTACTACCCCTGACGAGGCGTCGAAGCGCTTTTTCGGCGGGTAGCACGCTACTCCGAGACCCATAGAGGATTAGTGTTGAATTATTATAGGGAAACATGCAAGTACATTTTAAGTGGTGGATAGGTTAGTCAGTTATTTGGATTTGGAATGATAGCAGAAGGATAGAGGAGGACAAAGGTTTGTATTTATTTATCGCTAGCTTGTTGACGCATGCTATTCAGGAAGCCTATAAAGGATTAGTGGTGAACTATTATGGTGAAATATGAGGTAATTTCAGTGGTGGATATTAGTCTGTTACTTGGAGTGAGAAGGATAGCGGATGGATAAAAGGGGAAGAAAGATTTGCATTCATATAGCACTTGTTACCCCTGATGGGTGTTGAAGCGCTTTTCTGGCGAGTAGCACGCCACTCCGGAAGCCATAAAGGATTAGTGTTGAAAATTAGTATAGTATAAATATGAAGTCATTTGAGTAGTAGATGTGTTATTCAGTTATTTGGGCAGTATATTAGTATAGTTGAATATGGAATATGGAATTTGAGAAGTGAACATGTTAGTCTGTTAATTTTGATTGAAAAGGATAGTGGAGGGATAAAAGAGTGAAGGTTTTTTTTTTAGGTCTTAGCAGTAGGAAGAGGCTTTTGGATGAGTAAAAAGGAGTTTTGGAGGGAAGGAGTCAGAGGGGAGAGTTTAGAAAGGTTTAGTAAAAAGTAAAAAGAGGTGTCAGATGATGCAAGGAGGGGTAGAGCAAGAGAGAGTCTAGAAAGGGTTATTTTGGCGATCATAGTAGTGGTATGGGGTTTGGGTTAAATGAGAGAGTGGATGTAGAGGATATATTGATAGATGTAAAGGATGAGAGATAGGGTAGTGCATTAGAAGGAGTAGTAGAAAGAAGTTTGAGATGAGTCATAGGGTGGGCTAGAAGATATATTGAGCGAAGTATAGGCTGAGAAATAGGCTAGTGCATTGGAAATGCTAAATTAGAAGAAAGTGATAAATATCTAGATCAATAAGTACATTGAAAGTATATAGATACATAAAGGAAGTAGGTATTTTAGATTAAATATATTGATAGAGGCACAGGATGAGAAATAGGGTAGTGCATTGGATATGCTTTTTCGGGAGAAAAGTAACAGACACACAGATCCAAGTACATGGAAGGTACATAGATGCACAATGGAAATATGTACATGTAGACCAAAGATGATTTTTATTTATTGATGAATATTATTATTATTATTATTATTATTATTATTATTATGTTCTCTTAACAACATAATTATTTTACATTTTTTATAAAGTAATACACAAAGATAGGTACATATCTATAGTGAAAACAAATGCTTATATACAGAGGGATATGCTGTAAATTTCTGTTTACGTATGGTGCTTATGTGGGGAAGAGCCAGATCTTGAGTAGTTTTCTGAAGATAAGGTGGTTGTCAGTGGATCTTATGTTGGGGGGTAAAGAGTTCCATAGTTTGGATGCTTGAACAGAGAAGGATGTGCCACCCATGGTTTTTTTCTTGTATGGTGGAATTTTGAGGCGAGATGCTCCTTTAGAGCGGAGGTTCCTTTGTTGAATGTGTTTGGTGATTTTATTCCTGATGAAGAGTGGTCCTATTCCATGTATTGCTTTGTGGGTAATACAAAGTAGCTTGAACGTGGATCTTCTGGCAACCGGTAACCAATGCAGGGCTTTCAAGTCAGGGGAGATGTGGTCTCGTGGTTTGATATGCAAGAGTAGTCTGGCAGCCGAGTTCTGAATCTGTTGTAGTCTTTTCATGGTCGTTAAAGGTGATCCGTGGTAGAGGCTATTGGCGTAATCGAGTTTGGATAGAACAAGGGAGATGGTAGCTTGGACCTTGTGTGGAAATCCCAAATGAGGGAAAATTTGTCGCAGCGTTTTTATAGTAGCGAAGCTTGATCTTGCTAGTTTATCCACTTGGACATTCATTGACAGCTTGGAGTCCATGGTCATTCCGAGGTTTCTTACTTCCTTCGATACTTTAGGCAGTGATCCCAGTTCATCAGGCCATGCGGCAAGCGGGTTGTAATTTTTCCAATCGCCACACGGGAGTATTTCAGTTTTTGAAGCATTCAATTTGAGATGGCTCCAAGTCATCCACTGATCCACGGCTCTGAAACAGCTGAAAATTGGTGATTTTCCAATGTCTTTGGGGCATTCCAGTTGAAGGAGTATTTGCGCGTCATCTGCATAGTTGTAGCACGTGAGGTGAAATTTATTGATCAGTACTGGTAAAGACTTCATGTAGATGTTAAAAAGCATGGGCGAGATAATAGAACCTTGAGGGACCCCTGCTTTTATGGAGTACGGTTTGGACGAGAAAGGTGGGGTGTGGATGACATTAGTTCTGTTTCGAAGGTAGGACGCGATCCAGTCTAGAGCAGTTCCCTCTATGCCGGCTTCATAAAGTCTTTGTTTCAGAGTGTCATGGTCAACTGTGTCAAAGGCAGCTGAGAGGTCCAAGAGGAGTAGCGCAGCAACCCCGTTGCAGTAAACTGTATTCTTTAGGTCATCCCAGATGGCAAGGAGGGCAGATTCAGTGCCTCTTCCCGGATGGAATCCTGTTTGGAAATCTGAAAGTATGTCATTCTCTTCAATAAATTGTGACATCTCGGCGAACGCTGCTCTTTTTATCAGTTTGACCAGAAAGGTCCATTTGTAATGGGTCTGTAGTTGTCAGGGTTCAGCGGGTCCAAGTTTGTTTTCTTCAGTAAAGGGCATATGTATGACTTTTTGAGTTCTTCTGGAAATATTCCAGTAGTTAAGGAATGGTTGATGATTCTTCTTACTGGAATGGCAGCAGAGGTTGTTAAAAGAATTGTCTTGAAAGTTTGTGGCGGTCAGGGTTCAGAAGGCCTGCCGGCAGGCCTGCTTATTTATTTTTATTTTTATTTGTTTACATTTGTAATGCGCACAGCTACCCAACAAAGGGTTTCCCGGCGCGGCAGATCCCAATAGCAATGCGGTTACAGAAAACTAGATGTTAAAGAGCCATGTTTTTAGGGCTTTTCTGAATTTGATGTAATTCGACTCAGACCGCAATGTATGTGGCATTGAGTTCCAGAGAGAAGGTCCTAGGAATGAGAAGGACTTGCCACCCATGCGTGACAGCCTGGTCCTTGGAATTTCAAAATGATTTGCCGTGGAAGACCGAAGAGATCTGGAAGGACGATAGGGGCGCACCAGGTTTTGCAGATATTTAGGAGCGGTGTTGGTGGAAATCCTGTGCATAAAACATAGAGATTTGAATTTAACTCGGTTTTCAATTTTTAGCCAGTGTAACTTCCTGATGTATTTAGTAGTTGGAGTACAGATGGGAATTTTACAGAGTAGTCTGGCTGCTGCATTTTGCACTGATTGCAACCTGCGGACAGTAGCTTTGTTCGCCCCCAGGTACAAAACGTTGCCATAATCTAGCCTAGATGTTATTAGGGCATTGACAACTGTTTTCTTGGTGTTTTCAGGCAGCATCCAACAGATCTTTTTTAGCCATTTTAATATGGCAAAGCAGGTGGCTGAAGTCTTTACCGCTTGCTGATGTAAACTGAGTGAGTCGTCAATAATGACGCCCAGGTTGCGAGCATGAGTAACCGGGGTAGGGGGGGTGCCCATTTCAGTTGGCCAATGTTGGGGTCCCCAAAGTTCTTTATTTTTGCCCAACACGATTAACTCGGTTTTTTCGCCGTTAAGTTTTAGAAAGTTTTTTTGCATCCAGTCGGCGATTTTACAGAGTCCGAGTTGTAGGGTGGAGGAATTGTCAGAATCTGCAGCTGATAAAGAAAAAAGCAGCTGGGAATCATCAGCGTAAGAAAACATTAAAAGCCCTGTTTCCTCCACTATTTTGGCCAGGGGGCTCATATACACGTTGAAAAGCAACGGGCTAAGGATAGAGCCCTGTGGAACTCCGTGTTTGAATGTCATGGTATCGGAGCAGGCAGTTTGTGAGAAGACCTGGAACGTGCGGTTTTCCAATAATGATCTAATCCAGTTGAGAGCTGCCCCACGGATGCCCAGGGAGTGGAGTGTTTGGGCGAGGACCGCATGCGACACGGTGTCGAATGCCGCGCTGAGGTCGAGCAGCACAAGTGCCACTGTTTCGCCCTTGTCCACCATGCGGCGGATATTTTCGGATACCCCCAGCAAGGTAGTTTCTGTGGAAAAGCCTGCACGAAATCCCGACTGGTGGGTTGGTAATAGGTCATGAGTGGTGATGAAATCAGTGAGGCAACGATGTACATGTTTCTCCAATATTTTTGCAAAGGTGGGCAGCAAGGATATTGGGCGGAAGTTAGCTGGCAAATTGGGGTCTGTGCCAGCTTTCTTCAGGAGCGGATGAATCATTGCATGCTTCCATTCACTGGGTACAAATTGTTCCAGTAACGAAGCATTGAGAAGATCAGGTGATGGTAACCAAGACGTTGCTGTTAAGTTGCTTTAAGACTGAGCATGGCAATGGGTCCTTAGGCGAGCCAGATTTAATAGTTTTTAGCAGCCTTTGAACCATATCAGGGTTCAGCAAGGGCCAACTATCAAGTGTGACAGAAGATGCATTAACCGGAGTAGAGCAATCCGGAATGCCTGGGGTATTACCCGAGGTAGGTAATGCACATTGTGGGGTAGCTTCAGTGGTTAACTTATATTTATTAGAAGCTTGATTAATGTCTTGATGAATTTGGTCGACTTTATTGATGAAGAAGGCAGCTAGTAGGTCACATTGAGGTTTATTAAGTTCAGGTGGAAGTTGAGACGTATTAGAGCCAGCCAGCTCTTTTACTAGCTTAAAAAGTGTTTTGGAGTGGTCTAAGGCATTTGTGATTTTTGTGCAGATGAATTCTGCTTTAGCCTTGCTACACTGCTTTTGATACGCTGTTAACTGAATTTTGTATTTTTCCTTGATTACAGGTGAGTAACTCCTCCTCCATTGACGTTCAAGATTTTACATCTAGTTTTTTCATTTTGTAAAATATCGTTGAACCAGGGCGCAGGAGAGCGGTGGGTGTTAGGTTTAAGCTTTGTTTTGGGCAGGGTGGAGTCAATGGCTGCAAGAAGCCAGTTTTGTACTGTGGAGGAAAGCTGTTGAACAGAGGTCTTAGTGCAAGGCCTATGTTCTTCCAGGAGGGTATTGAGACTGTCAATGTCAAGTTGTTTCCACTTTCTTATAAACTGGGTGGGTAGGGGAGTATTATCTTTATTTATTGGGTCAACCTGAAGGGCAAATTTAACCAAATAGTGGTCGGACCAGGGCAGAGGCTGGGCAGAATGCGTCACAATATTGTTAAGATTGGAAAAGATGGGATCTAGCAGGTGTCCAGCTCGATGTGTAGGCCCTGAGTTCTTTAAGGTTAGATTGAGAGCTGCTAAGTCATTTATGAAGTCTTTAGCTAAAGAGCATTCCTCATCCTCTAGATGCAAGTTTATGTCGCCTAAGATTGTGAAATTGGCAGTTCTCATGGCTAACGGTCCGATAAGTGCAGACATATTTGTCACCCATTTGGACGCTGCCCCCGGAGGCCGATACACAAGGACTCCGGCTAAAGTGAAATAAGGGGCTAGCGTAAGTTTAAATGTCGCCGCTTGGCAGCCATCATATAGAAGAGGTTTAAATTCGCAATTAAAAATCTTTTTGAAGATGATGGCAATTCCTCCGCCAGGTATCTTTTCCCTGTCAAGTCTAGTGATAGCGTAGGAGTCCGGAAGTGCCATAGCTATGTCTGGACCCGAACTTTCTTTGAGCCAGGTTTCAGTAATAAACAATGCATCGGGTGCTTCATCTAAGAGTAGGTTAAAAATATCTAGTTTATGCATTGGTAAAGAGCGACAGTTGAGGCTAATAAAGGAAAAGGATTTTGTTTTTGATTTTGAGGAGTTCTTGAGGGAATCAGACAGCGTAGATTTGATCCCTACAGGGTCAATGTGTAATTGACAGGTTTGACAGGAATCCTTCTCCCACCCCAATTTTAACAACCTGCAGGAGGGTTTTGTTGCCGTTTGTAGAGCCTTCAAATCGACAGACGTATATTTGATGTATGGGGATTCTATTGAATGTATTGCTACATCAGCTATAGGTACCTGTCGTAGGTTGGGGACTGAACCATATGGTGGTGCCATAGCCCTGAGACACGTCCGAGGCGCGGACGGGCGCAGACGGGCTGACTCTGGCGTGACTCAGGCGCTGAGGAGGCGCTTCCGCAAACGCGACCGCTAGCGCGGAGATAGACCGTTTCCTTAAATACCGGACACTAGAGCGCTCTCACCGCTCTCGCCCCCTCACTCAAGATGGCCGCCGTAAATGCTGTTGTCACTAGCCCTCGATCTACAGCCCTAAAATCGGCTGGGAATGTCAGGAACAAAGCGAAAATAGTGGCAAGTGAGTGCCAAGTATGCCAGGTATGCTGTATGCAAACAGTATGAAAATTCGAGCAGTTTTAAAATTCGGCGTTTTTAAAATAAAATAAGTTGCACAGTAGCTGGAAGTTGCTCCTAGCGTGATCAGGAGTCAAACATTATGTAGGCAAAGCGCTGGGATCTCGCGCCTGCTTCCTAGGGGCTCCTTAAATACCGGACACTAGAGCGCTCTCACCGCTCTCGCCCCCTCACTCAAGATGGGCGCCGTAAATGCTGTTGTCACTAGCCCTCGATCTACAGCCCTAAAATCGGCTGGGAATGTCAGGAACAAAGCGAAAATAGTGGCAAGTGAGTGCCAAGTATGCCAGGTATGCTGTATGCAAACAGTATGAAAATTCGAGCAGTTTTAAAATTCGGCGTTTTTAAAATAAAATAAGTTGCACAGTAGCTGGAAGTTGCTCCTAGCGTGATCAGGAGTCAAACATTATGTAGGCAAAGCGCTGGGATCTCGCGCCTGCTTCCTAGGGGCTCCTTAAATACCGGACACCAGGGGTGCTGCTTGCTTTGACCAGGTCCATAAATTCATCGTGTGAGATGTGTTGGAAGAAACGGAGAGGCTTGATTAGAGCATTCTTGGATAGTTGTTTTGTACAAGGGTTAGTGCTGGTGCTTTGTTTCTGTTGTAAGTACGAGTCCAACGTGTCTGCTTTGTCCGTGTAATGATTTGCCAGTTTGTCTGTGAAATCTTGAGTAACAGGATGAGTTCCTTCTAGGCAATTTGGTTTTCGAAAATCATTGAGTATTTTATAGAATTCTTTATTTGCACATTTAGCGTTTTGAATTCTGTCTGAATAGTACCTTTTCTTAGCTTTTTTGATACACAAGCCACTTTTTCCTCCTGTATTGTACCGTTTGCTACCTCTTGTATTTTGTTTACTCACAATTGTCACTTTTGCCTCATGTAACTTAACGTTTCCTTTTGTGTAATTTGTTCTCATGTAATTTTCTCCTCATGTATCATTCCTGTTCCTATTGTGAAGCGCTCTGACACCTTCGGGTAAAGTCCGCGCTATATGAAAACGCATAAAATGAAAATAAAATAAATACAATAAAGAAGAACTGCCGTAAGGAGCTGCTGTTCGGGAGCGGCGCGAGTGAGACTGCAGCGCTGGTGCTGGCCGCGGGAAGGCGCCGGCGGGTGCACCTGTGACCGCAGAGGCGTGCCTTTGAGTGGCAGCGAGAATTGGGCCTGGCCAAGCGTTGCTTGGCAATACAATGCTTCGCAGAAGAGGACGATGGCTAACCACAAACACACTGAGCCCAGCAGCTCTGGCGTGCCTGTGGAACCCGCTCGGCTCCATACCTAGGGTGACTTGACCATCGGTCCTTAATTTGCAGGACTCTTCGTAATTTCACCCAAATATCTGTGATTAATGGTTAGTTAGGCTTTCAGCGAAAGGAGTTATGTTTTTTCCCGAAAAATGAGAATTTCCCAGCTGAAGTTGAAGGGAGGGAGTTTCTTGTGCTGTGTACCCAAGGGAGGAGGAGGCAGATAGATAAACAAGAAGTACGCCTTCCTGCCAGGGTGCCTACTTTCGGGAAGAACTGCTAATGTGTACAGTTGATTAGATCTAAAATTGTAAAAGGTATTCTGGATCCAGCATGGAGTCAGTCACTTGAAGTTTCCTGTGACAAAGATATTTTCATTTTGAGAAGTACTGTAAGGGGGCTTGTTGCAAACTGAGCTGTGGACGGTGTGCTTTTAATGGTCAGTTATAAAAAAAATGTGTACACTAGTCTAATCTGTATATTTCTGAAATCTATACTTTGGGAGCATTTTTTATCTTTAACCTAAATTGATCTGCATATTTTGTGGCAGCCTATAGTATACTGTCTTTAATGCACGTTTAAAAGAATGACTTACACATTTGAAGTGCTTTCAGGGCCCTTGTAGCACTAAAAACACACAAGACACTTTTACCTGCTGCACCGAACAGGATTTAATTCTATGGGCATCTGATTGCTCACATAGACATATGTAGGATCACATTAACCAATAGAGCGTTTATAACATAAAATAGTGCCTTTCCTACTGATTATTTTAACTTTAATTTATTTTTCATTTCAGGTGCACGTTATTGTATATGTAGTTACTTAATGGTGAGAGATCAACAAAATAGTTACAGAATATTTGGTTCTTTTTCGCCACAGCTTTGATTCCTCATCCGAGTTCACTGACCCCGTCCCCAATGCAGTATTCGTACTTTTTTTAATGCACTTCATCCGCTGCATTGAATAGTTATGTAGGTCCAGATATAAACAAAATTCACGCACCGCAGCAAGACAACTTTCTGCGCTGCGTGAAAGAGAGAAGGAATGCATCATATCTATCAAGATATGACGCATTTCAGTCCTGTACCTCGGCTGGCACACAATCTGGAGCCCTGCGCCATCGCAGGCACCCTTGCGCCGTAGTGTAAGGGTGTCTGTGTTACAGGCAGAATTGGTTTTCGTGCGGGGAGACCTTCCTGCACAAAAAAAATCCATAGGGGCATTTTCCACTTACTAAGTTTGCTGCAGAATGCAACACTTTCATAGAAAGAAGAAACAGCTAGGAGAAATAAAGATGTCTCTCCTTGTTGTGCCTCCCTGGGAAGGCGTACAATTCTGACGCAGTCCCAGGCCTACCGGTATTGGTAAATCTGGGAATCCTTAGAATACATGGGTGAATGCATGGGAACACCCACGCTACACCCATGTAATGCCTTGCTGGCGTAGTGTAATGCAAGGCAGAGGCTTGGGCTGCCCTGTGTTAGAATAGATTTACCAAGCCACGCAGGGTGCCTCTGCGTGGCATGGTACATCTCATTCTAGGTTTTCGATTGCCTTAAGTGGCGCAAGGGTGAGGCAAAAACTTGATAAACTGTCCTGTAATGTCTAAAAAGCCAGTGATGTTAGCATAAGGTGTCCTGCCATCCTGTACCTTTATTATGCACTGTTTAGGTCAAGCCCTGAGTCAGCGCGCAGGTGCTGCTCTGGGGTTGATCTGTGGCAGTAGAGCAGGGGGGAGAAGCCACGCCCACTTTTTCATCAGCTTGTGTCTATGTCCTTTCTAAATGCTGCCTTCCGATTGGTTTACAGGCTGTTAGTCCCTGCTTATGACTGCCATGTTGTCATTGTTATCCTTCCATGGCTACTGGCTCCTTTACTTCGTGTTGCATGAGCACTATTTTCCGTGCCTTCTCTCCCGCCCGCACTCCCATTTGCAATGCAATAGGTCTTGTGTAAATGCGGGTCTTACTGCATTGCAAATGCTTGTTATTGAAAGGTGCAAATAAAAGAACCTTTTAGTCCATGTAAGCCATCAGCACTATGTGGGGGCCAGAGGGCGTGGACAGACGACTGAAAGCATAAGTGGGGAAGCGGCAAAGTGACTGTGCGTCATCATTGCCTCAGCAGCGTGTGCTTTGAAACTGATCCTGTTCAGATCAGTACCAGGGGTGGGCGTTGCATTCTGGGGTATTACAGTCCACCAGACGCACGGGTTGAGTGAGCGTGGCATACACACCTTATCAGACAACTTGTACTGTAAGCGTGGGGGTACAGCTCCTGTCACAATCCTCATGCCTGGGAGCAAGGAAGCCTGCAGGACACACTCCCCGTCAGACATCAGGATTGAGGCGGATCGTGTCTGAAGCCCTGTCAGACACGGCAAGGGATAACCTAGCGTTAGCCAGAACTCCTGTTAGATACCCCTGTCAAGGGCATGCGTCTCCTGTCCGAGACTATACTGGCCTATCTCTGCTCCTCTGGGCAGACACCGCAGGTTCGGCAGACACTAGGTACTGTCTGGCAGCTGTGGTGAGAGGAGAACAGGCATAGGCCTCTGAAATCTGTTTCTGTCACTTGGCATTGGGCACTGCGCCTCGAAGCCCTACCGTGGCGCTACGCTGTTTCTGGCGGGGACTAAAGAAATCCCGTGTCCATATGTGATTGGGTCTGTGGGGTGCAGGTGTCTCAGCCCCGAAATGCTCAACTCACTCATGAGTATACTTGCTTCTTCAGAAGGCTGGCACTGGTGCGCGCACCTTGGAGATGGCTGCGCCATTGTGTGCCTGCTCAACTGGCCCCAAAAGGCAAAGTGCTGTCTCAAGAGGATTTTGAAGAGGCGTCAGACGCCTCTTCACTGCGCTTCAGGGCGCTGCAGCTTTGTTCACATACCAATTTAAGCGAGCGAGGGCCGGTGTTGTTCATTTTCATTTCATTTCATTTCTTAAAGCTTTATTCGGTTTGTGTAAAAACAAGCATAAAAGCACATAGATAATAATACATCATTATACAGATTTGAACAATTTAGTTCAGAGATAATCATCGAATAAAAACCACAATTAAAATATCATACCTTTTTCTGGCATTGATAGATTTAAGTAAAAAAGTAGCAGTAAAAAAGCAAATGCCAGGTTACTGCATCATAAAAAGCAGCCTCATCACTGCATCCACGTCAAAAATACCATATTTTAAAAACATTAGTTTCAAGTAAGCTATGCGATAATTCATATAAAGATTACAAATAAGAAGAAAGTGCACTGTACATTGTTTAGTTTGACCATCACAAGGGCATGGACCTACCGGGGGCTTTTTGAGATGTGGAAAAGCTGCCAGGTGGTGCACCAGCCCAAACCTTAATCTGGTAAGAACATATCTATGTGAAATTCTAGTCACCTGGCTCAAGTATGTCTGGAATCCTTCAAAAACTAGATATCTGTTATAGAACATACATGTCATTAATTGCCCGCTATTATACGACCGCCTTTTTGCTCTATATAACAGAAACGTGTTTTTTTAAAACTGATTTGGACATCTCTACTACAGCATAAGGATCAACAGAATATTTAAATCATACATTTCTTTAAAACTATGTACAATGTACTTTAGCCAGGGTATCATAAGATAATTATCCAATTCAAGGCAATCTTTAATTATTAGTCTGTTAAAAGCAGTCTCCTCTTTTTGCCAAATGGATCGCCAAATCATTAAAGGCCTTAAAGCTATCAGATCTGACAGATAACTAATCCCAACTTCTCTGTGGATTAGTTCTGTTGGGGCAGAGGTTGGTAAGCATAGCAGTTTTTTGAGGAAATTATTTCCCTCAATTTGTAGACTGCTATCAGAATAATGTCCCCATACCCCAGCCCCATAAAGTGCGATCGAAATGCATCTGGACTGATAAATCTGCGTCATGTCCCTTATGCGTCTGTCGCCTAGCTTAGCTGCAAATGTGAAAACTCCATGGGCACTTTTAGCCATTTTGGCCCGGACATTTGTTATTTCATGAGACCACATTCTATCTCTTGAATAAGTAATCCCTAAATAGCAAAATGTGTCCACTTGTTGGACTTTCTGTCCTTCTATAAAAAGGGATACTGCTTATTATGACCGCTGCCACTGACCATGATATAGGTTTTATTCTTGTTAATCTGCAACTTTCTTTCAGTTATAAAATCAGCGAACCTATCTATCAGCCGCTGAAGGCCGATTGGGGTCCTGGACAATAACACGGCTTCGTCTGCGTAAAGCAGTACCAGTACCTCTATTCCTCTTGCCTGGGGGGCATCAGATTTTACTAATTTTAGTGCTGCGTCTATCCCATTAATAAAAAGAGTAAAAAGCAGAGGGGCGAGGACGCAGCCTTGTCTGATGCCACACCTCACAATAAATTTCGGCGTACATTCCCCTCTAACCCCATACCGAACAGAGGTCTGTCATTTTTCATACAGCCATACTAAAAAATATATTATTTCCTCCGGGGCCCCTAGTTTAAGTAGCATTCGCCATAGAATTGAATGATCTACTAAATCAAACGCACTACTTAAGTCCGCAAAACAGAGGAAGAGGGAGCCTTGTTTGGCATAAGTATATTTCCCAATTATTAAATCTAGGTTTATACACTGTACAAGTATTCCTCTGCCTTTCCTAAAACCATATTGAGTGTTAGCTAAAATCCCGTCGGTCTCTGCCCACTCTTCTAACCTAACTAACAGAATCCTACTCGTTATTTTAACGGAGGAGTCAAGAAGGGAAATTGGGCGATAATTTCTAGCATCCGATTTATCCCCCTTCTTATGAGTAGGAATAATGATAGATTCTCCCCATGTAGGTGGGAATCCGTTACTTTCAGCAGCATTAAAAACAGTTGTTCATAAGGGACCCCATAGTGCAGGGACAGCTTTATAGACATCGATGGGTACAGCAACCGGGCCCTGTGCCTTTCCCCCCTTACTTACTTTAATGCCTTGTTCCACTTCATCCAAAGTGAAGTTTAGCAGTACTATTGGCCAGGGATCGGTATTGGCACGAGGAACATAGCTTACTTTGAATATACCAGAAAAATGGGTTACCCAAGCCGCACTACTTACATGGGACAGTAACTCTGGGACCACGTCATCTTTTAAAAATGGCGAGTTGACTGTCGCCCAGAACAGTTGTCAATTTAATGTCTCTGCCGCCTGTCAGTTTGACCCACGCCTCTTGTTGCAACTCCTTTCTCCTCCGCTTAAGAGCCACTTTATAATCTGTTCTTAAATTAGCTATAGGCGTTGGGTCCCTCGGTCTATTCCTTAATGCCTGCTTTAACTGTGAGAGCAAAGTGGTACAAGCATGGTCAAACCATCCCTTATTATGGATGGTTCCCCTGGTGCCAGACCGTGTAAAAATGGTATCTATAGAATGGTTAATTTTAATAAAATTCATTAAAATCAATGCAGGCTCACTATTAGTATTCAAATTGTCA
Source organism: Lissotriton helveticus (assembly GCF_964261635.1). Classification (NCBI taxonomy): domain Eukaryota; kingdom Metazoa; phylum Chordata; class Amphibia; order Caudata; family Salamandridae; genus Lissotriton; species Lissotriton helveticus. The sequence goes on from NC_136063.1 coordinate 104,150,317, forward strand.
TTTATCTCCATAGAACAATCCATTACTATATTTTTTAACAACTCATTCTCCCCTTTCCATTTTATCCTAGTACCATTTGGTCTATGCGGTTCAATGTTACCCACATTTCTCGTAGTATTAACAGATCTGGATTCCCAGATTACAGTTGTTAAGATAATACAATTGTGGTCACTAAGTAAGGATCCCTCTATCCTGGGGGTCATAAAAAAAGGGGACATATTGGAGGATACCAGAGCGTGATCAATAGTAGAATTAGAATTCCTACCAGTAAAAGTAGATATCACATTACCACTTCCATCACTTGCAGGTTGCAATAATTCCAAGTCATAATCTGCCATAATTTTATTTAATGACTCACCATATAGATTGTGAGGAAAGTGGAGGTCATCTTCTCCTGTGTCTCTCTGCACCCCACAAACCCTTGATGTAGACATAGGACATATGGGAATGATGAAATCTCCAACCCAAATAATATTGAAAATAGCATTTTCCTCTGTACTTAATTTCTCGATCACGTTCTCTAAATCCTTAATGACTTTAAACCGTGTATTATCAAAAATGTTATTATAAAAATTGGACATCCCGGGCATGTTTTTGATAAAGTCAGAGGATCTGCAAGTAAGGCCCGATGTTCAGATACCTTTTCACTTCTAGTGGCAGGCTTGTCAAAACAAGAATTAAAAGGCCGCCCTTAGCTCTGCCAGACACCGAACCCTGTGCTGGTATAATTTACGGAGACATACCCATCATAACTGACCAGTTCTGTACACCAAGTCTTTTGTAGACAAATAATATCATGGGAACTAAGGAAGTCCATCAAACCCAACTTTTCCCTTTTTGAGGCCAGCCCAGCTATGTTCCAACTAGCTATGGATATCCCTTTGGTGTTACTTATAGCTGCCGGCTCTCTTAGTGGGATGGTATTTCCTTCACGGGGGGGCCCCCTCCCCTATATTAATATTGCTTTTACCTCCTAGATATGTACCAAGCCGTGGGGTGTCCACAAGCACGGCATCCTGCCCATCTGAATAACCCCCCACTGTAGCAATGGACCTATAGTTAGCCGCCGTATCCAATGTAGGGCGGTCCAAAACCTGTCAATCATTCATATCGAGGGTACTAAATATTTGGAATCGGTTGGACACAGGTACCTCAAAGAGGGATTCTGATGGTAAAGCCCTTCTATTAGGATGGGGGTCCAATAATGTCCCTCCCCGGGGTTCACACATTTGGGGGCTATAAAAAAAGCCAAGTGGGCGTAGTGTAATACCCTGTACTTTAGATGGTAACGTTGCTGCCCTAAGCAAGGAGGTGCTAGTGTAATGGGGATTTTTAAAGTTAATAATAACACAGTCACCCTGTATACTCTTTTTGGATTGTCCTAACCAGTTGACCCTTTTATAAGGATCTGGTCAGAACGATTCACTGGGAACCCGCACTTGTAATTAAGCCAGTGTTCCGTTTTATTCTTAAGCGAATCAAGAGTTTCCGCTTGGGTTCGATTTAGGGCCGGAACATTCATCAAAACTGCTACACCTGGAGCTGAAGGGAAGAAGAGGCAACACCTTCCGGACAGAGCGTAACAAACCATAGCAGATACCTGCCACTTTCTTAGTTTGTACTCTGAACGTCAGGTCAGGCTCCAGCCATACCCCCAAGCTCTTAATCTCATTCTTGGGTTGGGGCGCCTCGCCCAGACAGGGGGGCCACATGGCTTTGGGAAGGGAGGTGGAAAGGTTACCCAACAGCATAAGTTCCGTTTTGGACCCGTTGAGTTTCAGCCGTGATTCTGTCATCCAGGCCATAATACCTGTCAGACAGCACCGGAATCTTTCTGCCGCATTTTCCTGGTGGGATAGCGAGACGACATTCTGGGTGTCGTCCGCATAGGTCACTATTTTCACCCCGAAGGGTGAAACCACATCCTCCAGTGGGGCCATGTAGATATTAAAAAGCGTCGGGCTCAACGAAGAGCCCTGCGGGACTCCACACTGGAGGGGGATCGACTCGGAGAGGGTCGTGCCATCGCAGACCTGATAGGACCGACCATTCTGAAAGGAAGTCATCCAACTTAAAGCCTGGCCGGATACTCCCACCCTAGTAAGGCGCTGAATAAGGATACCATGGTTGACGGTATCAAATGCCGCGCTGAGGTCAAGAAGGACCACAGCTGCGGAGCCTCCTGCGTCAAGAACGCGTCTGGCTTCCTCCACTACTGCAATCAGGGCAGAGTCAGTACCCTGCCCAGGGCGAAGGCCTGTTTGCGAGTTCTTAAGAAAGTTGTGACCTTCTAGAAACGTGGACAGCTGCCGATTGACCACCTTTTCCGCAATTTTGCTCAGGCCCGGCAGCAAATAAATTGGGCGGAAGTTGCCAGGGACCAACTGAAGGCTGCAGGGACCGCTGTGGGGCAACTAAGGCACTTGCAGGGCTGCGAGCGGTGTACTGAGGGACTCCATTTCCCAGGAGTCCCTGCTACTGGAGCCTCAACACCTGGCCCGCTCTCCCTGAGTGCTCCGCCCCCACCTGCGGTATAATTTCCAGAGCGCCGCAAGCTTTCCTGGGATACTTCTCTGTACCTGCTGGGTCACTGCCTGACCGAATCTCCGCTGCTTTGTTCCTGAACAGCAACTTCTTGCCGGACCCGCTGCGCGGGTCCCGCGTCGCTGCTTGTCTCTGCCAGGGACCAACTGAAGGCTGCAGGGACCGCCGTGGGGCAACTAAGGCACTTGCAGGGCTGCGAGCGGTGTACTGAGGGACTCCATTTCCCAGGAGTCCCTGCTACTGGAGCCTCAACACCTGGCCCGCTCTCCCTGAGTGCTCCGCCCCCACCTGCGGTATAATTTCCAGAGCGCCGCAAGCTTTCCTGGGATACTTTCTCTGTACCCGCTGGGTCACTGCCTGACCGAATCTCCGCTGCTTTGTTCCTGAACAGCAACTTCTTGCCGGACCCGCTGCGTGGGTCCTGCGTCGCTGCTTGTCTCTGCCAGGGACCAACTGAAGGCTGCAGGGACCGCCATGGGGCAACTAAGGCACTTGCAGGGCTGCGAGCGGTGTACTGAGGGACTCCATTTCCCAGGAGTCCCTGCTACTGGAGCCTCAACACCTGGCCCGCTCTCCCTGAGTGCTCAGCCCCCACCTGCGGTATAATTTCCAGAGTGCCGCAAGCTTTCCTGGGATACTTTCTCTGTACCTGCTGGGTCACTGCCTGACCGAATCTCCGCTGCTTTGTTCCTGAACAGCAACTTCTTGCCGGACCCGCTGCGCGGGTCCCGCGTCGCTGCTTGTCTCTGCCAGGGACCAACTGAAGGCTGCAGGGACCGCCGTGGGGCAACTAAGGCACTTGCAGGGCTGCGAGCGGTGTACTGAGGGACTCCATTTCCCAGGAGTCCCTGCTACTGGAGCCTCAACACCTGGCCCTCTCTCCCTGAGTGCTCCGCCCCCACTTCCTTTCCTCATATAACTGATTCCGCTTCCCGCTGCGCGGGACGTGCGCGGGACGTAGCTCGGGCAAAGGGCGGGCCGTTTGAGGCCGTTCGAGGACGGCAGAGACCGGGACCGGGCCACCCCCCTTGGATTCCTATATTGCCACCTTCAGAACACGGGATCCAAAATGTGTACCAGGGAAACAAGGAGCAAATCGACACTGGCTGCGGCAGGAGAAGCTAAAGGTACACTTGATAAATATTTTGTTAAAGCGGGATCACTTTTGATAGAGGAAATTGAAGGGCTTGAAAGACGAATTTCCCAAGAAATTGATTGGGTACGGAGATCATCGATAGGCCCACTGGCCCTGGCCAAAACACCAGAGGGAGGGCCCCTGGCCAATGATTCCAATAATGGGGCTCTAGGGGCCAACCACTCAATCACAAATTCCGACCTTGATGACATGAGCTTGCTGACCCTTCCAAAGGGCCAAACACTACAAGTCACAATCCCTACCCCTTGTCTCGATTCGGTTCTAATCTCCACCGTCGAGAATGTCCCAGGTTCCACAAGGGGGGTAAAGGAAGGAGCCATTCCAAAAAATAAGAGAGGAGAGTCTATTAAGGGAACTAAGGGAGGGAGAAATGTAAAAAACCGCAAAATCGAACCCCCCAAGGAATACTTCAAGGGTGGGGGATAGTAGAGTGCGCAACGTATGCGAGGATAGACCAGAGGTTCCAGCCACTGATATTGTTCACCTAGACCAATCACCCAATTTTAATAATACCACGCTGCAATCCTCCTCTGAGGATATTACACTCGCAGATATAGGTGCACTCATGAGGTCTCTTTTAAGCCCCCTAGAAGCCCGCCTGATTAAAATCGAAGCCAGGCTGGTTAATATTGAAAAATCCACAGTGCAGCTGGCAGATAGCCTAAAACTACAAACAAAGAGAGCTAAAGGGGGGCCAGAATCAACCTCGAATAATCCCCAGGAGCTAATAACCGCAAACACTATAAAGGAAAAAGGCACATTGACTAGGCAAAATATGAAACAAAAACCTAGCGAAATTAAGACTTCCCAGCCCGCGCCCAACGGGAAATCAACTAGCCAGCCTACACATACCCAATCGCCCCCACCCCCTGCATCAGATACAACTATCCATCATAAAAATAATTCTAACCCCCCAAAAAACCTACAGAGTGACCAGCAACCCCCAGGTAATAGGAAAAACAACACACACAGAACCGTGAATCTACCACCAGAGGCGTCCCCTTATACACTAATTCTTGTGGGGGTACCTGAGCTAAAATCTACTACCATTGAGACGATGTCTTCCCTCAAAAATAAGGTTATTGATTGGCTATCCAAACATAGACCTCTGCCACCTGGTACAACCAGTGACATTCTCACGGTGAGAAGGGTCACCTGGGTAGGTAACATGAGGAAAACGATCGGCGGGGATTGTGTCCTGGTCAGCTTTCGAGATCCCACGACAGCCTCATACATTTGTAGTTGGCCCCACTACGAACAAGAGAATATCATTCAGCCCCTCCCCTTGTCATTTTTCTATCCTCAAGCGCATATGCAACTGATGAACAGAGATGGGGACACCACCAGGAAATGGGGGGGGGAATGGGAGACTAAAAATGGAGGCAGGAGGGACCCCTACTATAATAGGAGAAGGGGGCACGAATTTTCATCCACATATGATGAAGAAGAAGGCTGGGAATTTCCTAATAGGAGGGGGAGCAGATGGAGGGGAGAAGTGAGAGAAGCCCCCAGGCCATACCGTAATTACCAGCCAGTCTATTTGCCCACCTTTAATAGGTACAGTAGCCTTGAGACAATCGATTGAAAATCCAGGATGAATATTAGAGAGCAATTCCAATTAGAATCTACAGAGGATAGTGAGGAGGAAAACAATATCCCTGGACACACCATGCTCCCGTGGGAAAATCCACCCCCACCGAAGGATCCTGTACATTCACAAGATCAAGCAGATCCTATAGTAGACCAGACCGACAGCAGTATGTTTGTTGAGACAGGCGAGGGGGAAGTACCAGACCACCTTATGGTAAATCTGGCAATAGATGAGATGAACCATATCCTCCAACGATCCACAACGCCACCCCCATTGACCCTGATCTCATGGAATGTTGCCGGGCTGGCCAACAAACTGGACTGCGATGAGTGGGTCTCCTTTATTAATTAAAAAAATATCTGCCTGTTCCAGGAAACTTGGGCCAGAGAGGAGCACACTTGCCAGAGCTTTGCAGTATTCTCAAAACTGGGTAGCTTCCCACTTGGGCTGCAAGGCCAGCTCCTTAACTGTGGACTCGGACGATATACTGGCGGTTCTGTTGGAATGGCCAAATTCTAACAAAATGGTAATAATAAATGTTTATTCGAGACCAGTACCTATAACAAGGGAATCTACCACGATTGAGGAACTCTCCACCTTTTTGAGCCAAATGCCAAGGGAGTCCCATTATTTGGTTGGAGGGGATTTGAACTCCCATTATGAGCCGATGCCTGGCCTACTTGATGGACCCTCCCTAGAGGAGGATTCAAGATGGTTGGTACCGGCTCCGGAGTCACCCCCACCTAGGGCATGGACCCCCCTTGCCCTACAGATAACCGCCCTCACACTCAACTATGGCCTCAGGGCGTGTAATGGGCGTACCAAATCAGACAATCCAAGTAAATGTACCTTTAATAAAATAGGAAGCGAATCTCGATTGGACTATGTCCTAGTCCAATTGTCATCCTGGGCACGAGTCATCGATTTTAAGATAATAGATAGAATGGACAGTGACCACAACGCCCTGGAGCTAGAATATGCCGTGCTAGGCAATGCTGACTTGGGACGGGAAGAACAAAGGGCAAAATTAGGGCTACTTCTTGAGAATAACCGAAGGAGAGTGAAGTGGGGAAATTTGCTCTCAAGCGGCGATAAGTTACCTAGGCTCTATGCTAAAATAATCCCAGTGCTGGAAAAGGCCTTTGCCTTTGGGGAAGAACCCAGCAATGGAGAAAACAGAAAACAGCTAGGGCAAACACATGAAGATCTAATTAATACATTGGAATCAGAGCTTTTCTTCAAGGGAACAGCCAGAACTAACAGGACACACAAAAAGACCTGGTACAATGCCACATGCCGAAACTCCAAACGAAACCTTTTGCTCGCTGTTAAGGTGGGCCGAAGCAAGGAGGAAATTCATGCCAGGAGAGGGGCATACAAGAAACTCCTGGTAAACGCAAAGGCTGAATGGGATCAAGACTATTGGGAGAAACTCATGGGTGCACTAGCCACCAGAGACTCCTGTAAATTCTGGCGCATAGTTAATCATGGTTCGGAAGATCTTCCCTCGGCAATCGAACCTAACATCGCCCTGAGCGTGTGGCAAAACCACTTTCAAACTCTATATGCATCTGAGGACGAGGCTCTGGGATACATCCCCTTCACCCTACCGAATGTCCCGGATGCCGAACCCTTCACTGAAAAAGAAGTTCGGGCAGCCATCGGAGGGCTGGCAATGGGTAAAGCTCCTGGCCTCGACGGGGTACCAGGTGATCTTTAGAAGCAGGAGCCAGGGATATGGGCCCCCTATCTCATGCTGGTATTTAATGCGGTTCTGGGTGGAATGGAGGTTCCGATACTTGGCTGGGAGCAGAGGTGGTCCCAATATTTAAAAAGGGATCCCCTCTGCTACCAGCCAACTATCGTCCCATCAGCCTTATCGATGTTTCTCAGAAGCTTTTCGGTAGGCTGATGTTGGACCGGCTCCAGAATTGGCTGGAGGACATGGACACCCTGAGCCCGTACCAGGCGGGATTCAGGAGGGGGGTCTCCACGGTGGATCAGATATTTAGACTGAATCTCATGTACTGGAGGACTGCACTGGTCGAGGGCGGCGCACTGTACACGGTTTTCGTGGATTTGCGCGCCGCCTTCGACCTGGTTCCTAGACAGAAACTGTGGAGGGTTATGGCGGAGATGGGCGTCCCAGAGGACATTCTGGCAGTCCTGTTGAAATTACACCATAACAACTTCGCTCGTGTCAGGTGCGGAAGAAGCGGCAATCTAACTGAAAGATTCCCCGTTCACAGGGGGGTGAGGCAGGGTTGTGTGCTTGCACCGACCCTGTTCTGCCTCTTTGTGAACGGGGTGATCGAGCACCTGACAAGGATAGCCAACATCGACGCCCCGAAACTGTGCGGCAGCAGGGTGCCCGCAATAATGTTTGCGGATGACACCCTGCTGCTGTCCAGATCGCCAATGGGCATTCAGCGAGTGTTAGACGGCTTTCTGGACTTCTGCGCAGTAAGGGGTCTCGAAGTAAACCCCCAGAAAACTAAATTTATGATTCTAAACCCCCTGCCCTCCAATCGCCCTAATCCTATGCTAGGTCCGACAAGCTTGGAAAGGGTGTGTACATTCGAGTACCTGGGGATGACACTGAACCAACATCTGACATGGGGGGCACACCAAACAAAAGCTAACATGAAACTATCCCAGAAGGCGGGGGGCATTCTAAGAATGGCCAGTAAATCATCCCATCGCCCACCAGGCCCTGCATTACAGATCTATAAAGCCCAGGCAAGGGGGGCAGTCACTTACGGGGGCGAGCTCTGGGGCCATTTACAATAACAAAGCCTCCAAACTACAGAAAATAAATTCCTTAGGCAGCTGATAGCTCTCCCGCCAGGCACGCCATTACTACCCCTGAGACTGGATCTGGGCGTGAGGCCCATTACCGAGGAGCTTGGCCTCAAACCACTAACTTTTTGGCGCCGCCTCTGGAGTAGCCAAGATCTTACCATCTACAGAACTGAGCTCCAGGAATTTCTAACACTACCTAATGCAGCCAATTTGCCCTGGCTAATCTACATCAGGAGGATCTGTGAAACTCTCAGAATGCCAGAACTGTGGTTAGACCCGGAAAATGCCTGTACCAGAATCTCAAGGAAAATGCTGTCTAGAGCATATTATGACCACATGCTTGCACGGGCTCTGGAGGGCACCTGTGAGGGATCCTTAACATCTCAGTTCATTAAAAATAAGGATTCCTATAATCTGGAAGCTGTTTTGAACGATATAACTCCGCCCCTCACACGAAAGTTATTCCTACAGTGGAGGTACGGGACTCTTCCCCTCAGGTCCTTTACAAAATCATGGTCCGGCGAGTCGGGAAAAGGGACATGCCCTGTATGTGCCCAGTCTGAGGAGAATGAGGTTCATGTAGCATTCATATGCGGAGCTTACAGAAAAAGCAGAAAATATTGGCTTGTTCCTGTTCTTAAAAACCTGGGATTCAGAACACTGCTACCCGCATATAGAGTTCTAAAAACTGACCTATCCCTATTGATTGTCTTTTCCATGGCTACATTTTTAACTGCAATGTGGTATGTTCGTACTAGATTGGTAAAGGGAGGTGGAGCGTCTTAAACTATTCTTTTAGCCCTTGATTAATTAAAAATGTTCTTAAAGTTGATTTCAACCACTAATGTATTTTAGAAAAACGATATGTTTATTCTTGGGTTTTAATCAATGTGAGATAATTTGTACATCTTTTATGATCAATCGATCGAAATAAAGATTTGAAATTGAATTGAATTAAACTATGAAATGACATAAACCACAAACCCAAAGCCTAAGTTACAATAAATAATACCCATAAATGTGATGCTTAAATATACTAGGGAGGCCAGCAACTCACTATTGTTTCAGCATTCACACTTCACAATTGAAAACCAAGAGAAAAGGCCCAGCCCAGCCTTGGACAGGCTCAAACGGGCTCAGACGGGCCCGCCCTTGGCCCGGGCTTCGCACCCGCGTACCGGGAAATGGAAACTATTAAATACAAACAGAGGGAGGGGCCTATCCACCGGCGCTGGGCTGCTGGGACTCGTAGTCCCGTGAGTCCCAGGATACCCCACGGCAGGCGGGGGGACGTGGAGCAAGCTGGCAATCTCCTGACAATAATCACCCCGTACTCCCGCCAACAGGGCTCTGCAGCAACACCCATCCGAACGTTCCCTGCCCGCAAAGCGGCACCCGCGAGCGAGTAGTTATCAAGGGCAGTTTCTGATGAGCCTCAGGTGTTCACCAGCGCTGGGCTGCTGGAACTCGTAGTCCTGTGAGTTCTAGGATACCTCACGGCAGGCGGGGGGACGTGGAGCAAGCTGGCAATCTCCTGACAATAATCACCCCGTACTCCCGCAAACAGGGCTCTGCAGTAACGCCCCTCCGAATGTTCCTTGCTCGCGAAGCGGCGGTGTTGTTCAACTGACCAAACTTTACGAAAACAGCCAGGCCCCAGAGCACATCTAAATCTGGTTATTTGGATCTGACGATGTTCTTGTCTGCAGCAGGATGGCTCAGTGAGTTGTCTGATGCTCTCAAACCTTGGTTTGTTTTACAGGTTACGGGATTCAAACATGGTTAGACTGAACGCACCTTCCCTCCTTCTCGGGTTGGGAAATTGACTACTGCCAATTTAAAAATAGCAGAATTTCAGTATCAGATGCGTGCAAACAAGCATTTGCAATGCAACAGGTCTCGCATTTACGCGAGTTTGAGCTATTGGCATTGTAAATGACAATGCCTTTTATTTATGTTTTCGTTTTTGAAACATAAATAAAACACATAATCATTTACAATGCCAATAGCTTAAACCTGTGTAAATGCGAGAACTATTGCATTGCAAATGCTTGTTCTTTCTTAGATGTTGTGTCAGATTATCCGCTGATCTGTATTTATTTAACACATGGTACTATTCAACTTACCGAATTGTACAAAAACACTGTCTGTTGGTTTTATGGAGTGCAGAGAAAATACATTAATCTGGTCAGTGGCTTAAGTGCACTATGTGCAATCAAGAATTGTGGGTTCAAATCCCGCATTCTCTGCATGAATAAATGATGTCAATTCAATTTACTTCATGTGTCTAATTTACTTGATAGTGACATTTGAGAGCACTTTCAAGTAATTCAGCTTAGTGTATGTTTTATAACCCTGTAATTTTCCACCATCTATTGCGATAATATTGGCCATGATGTAAGGGACACCAGATAATTGGTTCACATTTTGTGCTCCTTGTCTTGTTAAAAAGGAGGGCTAAAGAATGTTTTAAAGTTCATGTTTAGAAACTTTCACTTCAAATAAATGTCAATGCAATGTTAGGAACTGATGTACTAAACTGAAACACTACCACATGTGTTTTTTTTAAAGATTTTATTGTTGTATGCCAGAATAGGTTACATTGCATGGTAGTAGCCAGGTATGTCGAAACACATTCCATCGTACATTTACAGAAAAACAGTACTGGGCTACATACATTTTTTTTCTGTATAATAAACTGCTCTTCCTATCCTCCTGGCCAGTCATCACTGCCTTTAACTATCAGTGTAGGGAAGACGAGCAATAAACCCTCTGGTGCTTAGAAGAAAGTGTTCTAGTGGGGAAATCATGACTGTTTCGGATATAGGCCCCCCTTGACCACTGCTTTGTGTAGACGCCTAGACTTGGCAAGAACAACTAGTACATAGAAACCAAGGGCCTCATTTATGAGGTTTTGACGTAGGGCAGCGCCACAAGGAATCTTGCTGCGCTGCTCTACGTGAAGACAAAAGGGCACGAATGCGATGTATCTATGAGATACAGTGCATTTCTGTCTTTTTCCCCTGTACTGGCACACAATGGGCTGCCATGCACCAACGCAGGCATCCTAGCACCATGGTGCAAGGGTGCCTGCATTGCGGGGCTGATTTATTTTGTACAGGAAGGGGCTCCTTCCTTCCTTCCTGCACAAAATAAATCAATTCAGGCGTTTTCCTCTTTCTAGGTGTTCTGCAGAATGCAGCACACATAGAAAAAGGAAAAATTGAGGAGAAGTGGAAACATTTCTCTTCGTTGCACCTCCCTAACTCCACCCCTGGGATGGCGTTAGATTCTGATGCTTTTCCAGGTTCACGATTTCTTGTAAATCTGTGAATGCTTCAGATTCCATGGGTGTTGCATGGGAACACCCACAACAACACCCATGGAATGCCGCTTTCCTGCAGTGTTCTGCAAGAAAGGGGCACATATTTACAAGGCCATGAAAAGCCACGTTTGAAAGACATCAACAGAGTTCAAACAGCACATATAAGGTGCTTATTTATACCTTATCTTCTCTTAACCAGTCATTAAGGACATACTTGCCAAATATATAACTATTTACCTCTATGTCTTAGGATTTCATTCTTGGCTACTCTTTTTCGTTATAAAGACGACACAACATTGGTGGATTCTCTATGAATATTTGCGGATCGGCCCCCTTACGTAGCTAAAGTTAGGACCCTCCTTACCATATGATATTGGGCTTGGGTTCCAGCACACTCTGTTAAAAAAATTGCATTTTACCATGAAAGTACTCACTTTCGGGTGTTGCTTGCTCCGTATGTTGCCTTCTGAGTATATTTACCTTTCCTTACCAGATTTTACTACACTTAAGTCCTATTTTCCCACCTGTCCTACTATACCTATACAGAATGATATAATTGCCCATCCGTTGGTATGCACACATCTCACTAATGCTACGGCTTTTTTGTACTCTCTCACATCACTCTGAGATTTTCTTCACTTGGGACTTCGCCTTTACTTTCTTTGTATAAAGCAGTACTGGGTTGATTCATATGTATTTACTAAATGTCCCTAAAATCAATTATTCATGAATGCTATTACTATTATTGCAGCCTAGAAGAAGTTACGAATGTAACAAAACATGTGTCGTCTCTATTTCACTGTGCTATTCTGTTCTTCCAGCAACAAGAACTGGACCTCAAAAAAATACCTGTATAAACATGAAATGTTTTTGAAAAAATCTTTTTCTTGTATGAATATATGTACAGTTTGTATTGACTAAATGGCACACTGATTATTAAATTTGAAACAACCCTAGTACAAATCCAAATATTGTCAAATACTGTGATTTGAGCGATCAATAGAATACATAGATCTTGTGTTTCAATTTAAAAAAATCAATGTTGTAGTAATATTTTTGAGTGCTGGGGTACATCTGCCTGTCTAAAGTTTAGCACGCCAATCTTTTCGGAGAACCTTGCATCAACACCCAAGGTAGCCTGATTGGCACCTAAACAAATTCTTTTTTATACTTTGAATTTGCCAACACGCTGCCCACCTTTACACTTCTTTGTTCTTCTGATGTACGACTGTCTGTGCCACCACTACCCCCTGTCTATTTTATTGTGTAGTTCCTATTAATCCATAGGATCTGGGCACTTGTGTGGACTACATAAACTAGGGCCTTGGTGCCTAGACTGATTCCTGACACGCCCACAGGATTTGTTGGACATTAGACCAACTAGCTCACAGTGCCACCGTAAGCCCCCCTACCCTTACCAGGGAGCGCATGGTTTCTGCAACCAATGAGCATGACAACCCTGACCCCTCAGGAATCTTGGAAACAGTACAGAACCTTTCGCTCAGTCACTCGTACTTACTTATTCTCAGAGAAATGTACTGAGAATACACTGTGGGATGTTTTTTCAATAAGTTTATTGAACCAAAGGTGTTCTTGTATGAAATACGTGTAGTGCTATGATCGATAGACAGAAGCAGATAAAAGTGATTACGAGCACCAAAAATGTAAATAGTAGATCTAGTTTTACCATGGTGCTAAAGCAGTGTATATATGCAGGCATATTAAACAAGGCAGAAGTGAAGCGTACTCCTACTATGCAAACCCTACTCTGAATGTACCTAGAGTGTGTGTTGGTGTGGAGACAAGAATCCCCCAAGGGACAATTCAACCCCATTACCTGATGGGAGAGAATGAAGGAACCAATCTTGGTCACTAACTGGACACCCCTCACAAGATGTCAGATCACTGCATGGTGAAGTCCCAGCATGCAGGGACCCTCGTGTCAGCTGAATTGCCTCCTCTCACAATCTATTGGGATGCTCATCTTTTATAATAGAAAGCAACCTTGCGATGTGCGCATAGATTAGTGATGTTATGGAAGATGTCCTGTCGCCCCGTGGATGAGGATAGAGTTGATATTTGTACATAGTGCGAAAAGAGACCTTGTACATAATGGTCAGGGCATTGTGATAATGTGCAAAGCTAGATGTGTAAACAAGTTTAGTTTCGGGGAAACTAATTCAACATTGTCGTGCACGCAAATATGTGCAAATGTTCACGGCTGAAATGTTATCATAAGGACAATGTAAGACATTAGCGGCTTCGCTACATGAGCCTAACTCAGGAATATAACTCTGGTACAGACATGATCTAGCTGCAGATTCCTTATCGTTGAATTTCCCTGGAGACAGACTGGATCCAGAGGATTTTTCTTTGAGCAATACCCCTGCGCCGATAGGTGGCATCGGTCGGCTCCTCATGGCGTTGTCACCATTATCCGCTCGGGAAGTGACGTCTGCGTAATCTATATAGATGCCACTTTGATGCTCTGCATAACTTTTTCACGGTTTTCCATGCCAGAAGCGCAGAGCTATGAAGTGTACTGACACTAGTGTGTTTGAAAAGTAGGGCCCTGAAAGGGATCAGTCCTGACCCTAGAAAACTGTTGCAGTGGCTAGATTATGTCTCTACCAGATAAGGTGTTACCAAAGGTAAGTAACTTGTTCATCTGATAGAGACATCTAGCCGCAGATTCCATACCTTTGGATAGACACCTAGCAATATCATCCCTTTGGAGTGACTGAGGACAAGTTTAGACTAGAAAATCCTACTGGACTGAGCGGGCAAAATGGTAGTCACCTGCGGACTTGACTGTCTAGCCAGTAATGCTTGGTAAACGAGTGCAGAGATGCCCATGTTGTCGCCTGACAGATGTACAGGACTGGACTCCACGTTGCAACGCAGTGGTAGCAGCCTTAGCTCTGGTGGAATGAGCCCTTAAGCCTTCAGGAGACTGCTTCTTGGTGGGAGCATAGCAAATCTTGATACAGATGATGACCCATCATGACATAGTCCACTTCTGTACCGCCCGACCCTTCTTCGCTTCAGCGTACCCCAGGAGGAGTTGGTCGTCCACCCAGAACTCTTTTGTGTGATCCAGGTAGAACAACAACACTCTCTTTGGGTCCAGATGGTGTAGTCGCTCCTATTCTTTAGAGGGATATGGAGGAGCATAGAAAGTGGGCAAGGAGACAGATTGTCTCCCAGGAATGGTGTTACCACTTTCAGGAGATAGAGGCCCTAGTACGCAGCACCAACTTGTCAGGGAATATCGTCAAGAAGGGAGACTTGGACGATAACGCTTGCAGCTCGCTCACCCCCCTGGCAGATGTAAATGTCACTAAGAAGGCTATTTTTATTGTGAGTTGCTGGAGGGGGAAGTCATGCAGGGGCTCGAAAGGAGCACTCATTAAGAAAGAGAACCAAATTATGGTCCCACTGAGACATAATAAAAGGGACAGGTGGGAACATATGTACAAGGCCTTTCAAGAATCTATGTACAATTGGTGATTTGGATGGTCTGAACCAGGGAGGCTAGGCTCTAAGTCCTCCTGGGACTGTCGGCAAGATCTTGCCATGTCCTAGATGCTGTTACGTATACCAGTCCAATATTCAAACAGCATTGACTGACCTCAATGAAAGACTAGGGGCCCGATGTAGGGAATTAGTATTTACCGATTCGTAAATACCGAATTTTACCGATTCGGTATTTACAAATCGGTAAATGCTATGTTGGTATTTTTACCGATTTATTTACCGAATCTGTAACATTCGGTAATTACCGAATCGGTATTTACTGATTTGGTAATTGCCATTGATTCCTATGGGCCTTGAGGCCCATAGGAACCAATGGCAATTACCGAATCGGTAAATACCGATTTGGTAAAATTACCGAATTTACAAGGGGGACAGGGTGTCACTTTGACACCCTGTTGCACCCCTGATTCAGGCTTGTGTGCCATGTGGCACACATACATGCCCTAAGGGCATGTATATGTGTCACATGGCACAGGTGTACATGCACAGATGTGCATGTACACAGGAATTCGTTATTTACCATGACATAGTATGTCATGGTAAATAACGAATTCTTAAGGGCCTTTCAGTGCCACCTACATCACAAATTTGCGAATCTGTAAATATACCGAATCAGTAAATTTAAGGCCCCCTACATCTGAAACTCCAAATACCGGTCGGTAATGGCCGAAATCGGCCGTTACCGACCGGTATTTGGCCTCCTACATCTGGCCCTAAGTGGTGACAACATTAGTTTTATGAATGCCTCGACTCCCTGTCGAGGGCGGGTGGGGATTCATAGGGAATGAGTTAGGGTTCACCTTGCTGGTAGAAGCCTGGACCACCAAACCCTCTGGAACTGGCCTATTGCATCTGGACCCCATCCATCGACATGCAAGAACAGTATTTAAATCAAATGCCTGCTAAGGTGTCGGTGAGGATTTTATTGAACTGAAGAGAAAGGACTCAGATTAGCTGGCCCAGGTTGCAAAACCTCTGTTGCGACATTTATCCTGACTACAACAGAAGGCAGGTTTAGGTCTAGGACCTTAGCCGCTTGTTGAATTACCACAGCAAAGGAAGCACTCTCCTCGATTGGGGGCTCAAAAGGTGAATTCAGCCCATTGCTTTCCTTTAAATCCATATAATTGCTGTCAACAGCATAGTGTGGGGGTAAATCAGCCCCACCCCCACTGTCATCGTTTGAGTGGTGCAAGCTCTGATCAGAATCAGACCTCATGATTTGTGCACTGTATTTGCTTTTTGTAATACCTACATGTACAGCACTGCAATAGTCAATTCTTGAATTCACTGTAGCTCCTATGAGCGGAGCTCTCACTGTGGTCTCAATATACCGGATCATGTTTTTAAACCGTGAGATGAAGAATACAATGGTTAATCTTATGTTGAATTTGATTTTCCATTGACAAGTTGCCAATAAAAAAAAACTTCCAAAATGTGTTACCCTATCTTTCGAGAATGACTTTTTCCCCAAACCTAGCTCCACCTGATTTAAAGTTTAATCGGGTAAATGATAGTAAGGCATTTTAGTGTTAATATATGGGGAGGTGCAAAAGACAGTAAAGATTTTTAAGGGTTCAGAGATGGGTAGGGGCTAGTAGGGGTTTGTACAGTTCAGGGGTGGTTAAGGGTGAAGTGTAGAGAGGAGCTTCACGCGCAACCAAGATGGCCGCGTGAGCTTAGGACTCCCGAGACCCTCGTAACCTCCCGCATCTATCCTGTCATTTATCCTGTCCCTCATTGATGTTTTCGTGAAGGCGAACCACGAGTGAGGTGAAACCTGTTTTCAGATTTTGAATCGGACCCCGGGAGCTGGAGTTACGGTGCTTAGAAGATTGCGGCCTACATCTCCGTGATGCCCGGCTGTGGAGTTGGCATGGTGCCCGGGCCGTAGTTGAACAACATCGGCTTGAGGGGGCTGGGACGACCGGTCCGGTTGCTTTCACTTTCGGTTTTGCTTCCAGAGAGAGCTGTGACTGGAACCGTGCCCACCCCTGAGCCTGAGGACGGCTGCCCAGTGTCACCCACAAGTGTAATTTTTCATCGTTTTGCCGAGTTTGGAGGACATTCGGCCTGTGCCCCCTGGCTGGGGCTGCCTCCGCCCGAGGGGACCAGGGGCCGCCATCTTCCTGTCTCGTCTCTCCTATTCAAGTTAACCTATCTCCCGCAATGACGGGGAAATCAGAGGGTGAAAAGCAGAAATTTAAGACCACTCGGCGGGGTGGCTATACCCAGACTAATATCATGGATCGATATGCCCAAGCTAAGGGATCTCCCGGCGGATCTGGTAGGTCGCAGGAGGAAACGAGAGATCCACCAACTTCGGCTAATGAGCTGACCCTGCAAGATGTCATGGCCGCTATTGACGGGATTAAATCCTCATTAGGGCAACAAATGGAGACTCTCGCCCATAAGCTTGATACTGTGGCGATTGATGTCAACCTGATCCGCACAGACATGGCAAAAACTAATGAGAAGGTCAAATCTCTGGATATCAAGACTTCTAGTCTGACGGGTGATGTCGCTGACCTACAGACGGAGGTCCGTCACCTGAAGACTACCAGTGATGTCCTTACACGTCGTCTGGAGGATTATGAAGGAAGGGCTAGGCGGAACAATGTCCGTATTATTGGGGTCCCGGAGAAGGCGGAAGATCCAGCAGCTGACCTCTTTGTTGAGAACCTTATTGTTGGCCACCTCGCACCTAAAGGACTGAGTAAGTTCTTTACGGTTGAACGGGCTCACAGAGTTCCGGGCGGCAAACCAATGTTGGGTTCCCCACCGCGGCCTATCATTGCGAGAATTTTCAATTTTCGTGATAGAGACGCTATCCTGCAGGCCTCACGGATGGGTGGACCTACAAAGTTCGAAAACACAAATATCAGCTTCTACCCGGACTTCACCCAATCGGTCCAGAAGCAAAGACTCGGTTTCCTGGGGGTGAAGAGAAGACTGCGTGATATGGGACTCAAATATGCTATGCCAATTCTCATCCAAGTTGAGGATTGAACATGCTGAGCGGACTTATTTTTTTGATCGACCAGAGATGGTGGCCAACTGGCTGGACACTCTACCGAACCAACATCCGTCGGAGGAGCGGTCTGGCGGAGCGGAGGGCGGACAGGCAGAACAGGAATAGTCGCCAGTTGCTTGGTTCCTGGGGTCTTTCGTGGACCTTGAACTGTGGTTCGATAATCCTGACATGTGATTTAATGTACATTTGGGGGGTTGCGGGGCTATTGGTGGGTCTTTTTCCTCCTCCGAGTGTCTTTTTGTAGTTTAGTTAAATGTGGGGGCGACAGGCACACTGCAAGTTTGGGTGGCTTTTTAGTCTTACGCAGGGGTGCAGGGTGGGGGGCTTTGTAACGGGATGTTGGTGGGGGGATGGGAGGTTCTGTTGGGGTGTGTGTGTGTTTTCCTGCAAGGTACCGTATCCTTAGATCGTTTCATCGAAGTGTTAGGTTCTTTCTGGGGATGGATCTTCTTTCTTCTTCAGGATGGGGGGTAGAGGGCTGAAACTAATGAGTTGGAATGTGAATGGGCTGGGGGATAGGATAAAACGTGCGGTGGTGTTGCAACTGTTGAAAAGTCTCTCCCCTGATGTGGTCCTTCTTCAGGAGACGCACTTGATTGGTAATACTTGTCATGCTATGAATAGGAGGGGGTATCGTCTGGTTGCACATGCTGGGTTTTCCTCCGGCTCTAGAGGGGTTGGAATCCTCATTAAGAATTCTCTCCCACTGGAGATTGACTCCACGGTTCTCGATGATAGAGGGCGCTATGTCGCTCTTACGGGTAGATGGGTTCGGTATATGTCCCCCCTGGCCTGCAATCAACTACTTTTGCGGACTTGGGGCGGATTATTCTCGGTCTCCCTGAGGGGTCACTGCTTCTAGGTGGTGATTTTAACACAGGCGTTTCCGGTGTGGTTGATCGGCACCCGCCCAGGGATCTAAAGGGATCACAGAACTGGCTCCATGGATTCCTTGACACTTTAGGTCTGATAGATTGTTGGAGACTGTTACATCCTGCTCAACGGCAGTATACGTTTCATTCGGGCGCTCACGGTAGCCTCTCCAGGATTGATTATGTTTTGGTACCAGCTGCGCAGGCTCTCTCTATCACTGAGGTCAAGCATTTGGCTCGGGGAATTTCGGATCATTCTCCACTATGGCTTTGGATGGAGTTAGATTCCGGGTCCGAGGGATGGGTTGCCCCGATTAACCCATGGTATCTCCGAAACCCTAAAATTCGTTCTGCTCTGGTAAAATCTCTTGAACTGTATTTTTTGGAAAACGAGGGTTCTGTTTCGTCAGCGGTATCGCTTTGGGAGGCTTTCAAGCCCGTCCTTAGGGGTCAGGCCCTGTCGTTGATAGCGGGTGTTAAGAAATGGAGAGATGAGGAGGTGGTTAAGCTCGAGACAGAGATAGCGGACTTGGAGCTTGACCTGGAGCGGGGGGTCACCCGTGCCAAGACCCATGTTCTGCGACTAAAACAACTTGAGTACAGGACATTGGTTACTGATGCGGCTAAGGCCATGAGTAGGGAGCAGCAGGGACGTCTGTATGACGTGGGAGACAAAGCTGGTAAATTGATTGCGTGGCTAGATAAGAAAGATCGAGCTAATCAGGTGGTGCCTGTGATTGAGACGGCTGCTGGTGCTCGGATCTCTGATCCTAAGGAGATCGTTCAGTGTTTTGCAGATCACTTCAAAACAGTGTACTCCTCTGTGTCTGACAGGCCGGAGGAGGACTCACATCTATTGTTGCGTGATATCGCTTTACCGCGTCTCTCTGATGTCGATAGAGACCAAATGGACGCCGCTATAACACCTGATGAAGTGGCTCTTGCGATTCGTTCCTTGCGTTCGGGGAAAGCAATAGGTCCCAATGGCCTGCCTATCGAACTTTACAAGTTGCGCCCTGACAAGATGGCTCCCTACCTCTGGGATATGTTTCTGGAGTCTCGGGAGTGTGGCTCTCTCCCCCGTGATCAGCGTTTAGCAACCATTGTGGTGATCCATAAGGAGGGGAAGCCGAGAGATAAGTGTGCGTCGTATCGACCTATATCCATTTTAAATGCTGAACCTAAGATCCTTGCGAAAGTATTGGCTACCCGATTGATCACTGTTATTAGCGAGTTGATACATCTGGATCAACTCGCTAATAACTCCGGATTATCCCGCATAGAAACACTGCCCTGAATCTTAGGCGACGTTGCGTGAGCCGGCCATCTTGGCGTCGCTTGATGCCACAATGGCTTTCGATACCCTGGAATGGCCATATTTATGGGTCGCGTTGGCCAAGTTTGGGTTCGGACCCGGTTTTATTGGCTGGGTGAGGCTACTCTATGAGGATTCCCTTGCGCAAATTGTTGTGAATGGCCGAGTCTCTGCTCCGTTTGGTCTTGGGAGGGGAACTTGTCCGGGTTGTCCTTTGTCACCGCTCTTGTTCGCCCTAGCTCTCGTGCCCCTCGCCGCGTGGATCCGGTGGGAGCCCTCGATGAAGGGTATTCGGTGGTCCTCTGAGTTTGAAGATCGCATCTCGCTTTATGCAGATGATATCGGATTGTATTCGACTTCGCCCCGGAAATCACTGATAGTATTGTGCGATGTTTTGAATTCATTTGGTAGAAACTCAGGTCTAATCATTAACTGGACCAAATCCTATCTATACGTCCTTTCAGGTGATGTCCCTCTTCTTCCAAATAACTGTCCCATCCAGATTGCGCACACGGGGTTTAAATACCTCGGTATCTATATTTCATTGGACCCCGCAACTCGGTATGAACATAATCTCCTCCCTCCCTTGTCTAGATTGAAACAAGATGTCTCGGGTTGGCGTAAGCTTCCGCTTTCACTGCTTGGTCGTGTGGCCCTCTTTAAAATGATGTCTCTGCCTCGTTTTCTTTATGCTCTCCAAAACACTCTTGATGTAGTTCCGGCTAGTTATTTCCGTGCAGTCGAGGGTCTTCAAAGGAAGTTGATTTGGGATGGTAGACCTCGTATTGCACTTGCTAAACTGACGCTCCCGTGGTACGACGGGGGGACCGCTCTCCCTGATATAAAACGTTACTATTGGGCGTCTCAATTGGGAGCTATTAACCATGGTATATATGGTCCCGAATTGAACCCCGCCTTTGCAATGGATAGATGGCTGTTGCCTGGGGGTAACTATTACAGGGCACTATACTCTAGATCGGTGATTAAGGATTTGTCGGGACCCACCAAGACGGCAGTGCGTCTGTGGCAGGATGCAACTAGTTCGATGGGATGGAAAGACCGCTTGACTCGAGCGACCCCGCTCTTTGGCTCTGATAAACTTGGTAAACTGTGGAAGACCAAGGGGTTTTATAAATGGGATCTTATTGGTATCAGTAAGGTGGGAGACCTCTGGGTGAAGGGCCAGATTAAATTGTTTGAATTGCTAAAGAAGGAGTATGAACTAGCTGATTCAGAGTACTTCCGTTATGTTCAAGTTCACCATGCCTTGAGGTCGGTTTTCCCAGTGGGGGAGGTAATTCCGGAGTCGTCCCCGCTCGAAGATAGATTGTTAGACGGTCATGTGCCTCGTTTTGCGTCTTCGGGACTTGTGAACCCGTGACGGCCTTGAACTGGATGACGAGGACTGGCAATCTGCGATCTCCTCTCCCAAAGAGGTCGCAATTCCAGCGCGACTCAGACTGGTTCAACTTAAGATTCTTCATAGGATATACGTCACGGGCCCCCGATTGGTACACATGGGATTTTCTGAGGAGGGTTTGTGCAAGCGAGGATGCGGCCAGATAGGGACATTTCTCCATCTTACCTGGGAATGTCGTGAGTTTGCTGCCTTCCGGAGTGGGGTACATGAGGTAATGAAGGAAGTAACGAGGGTTGCCCTCTTACCAGAAGCTAGGCGATGTTTACTGAATGTTTGGGAACCCACGGATTATAACGTAGCCCAGACACAATGGGCGACCCTGCGGGCCATGATCGCCAAGCGCGACATTGCTCAATTTTGTGGATCCCAAAGGCCACCTTCAGTTGAATCATGGAAGGAAAACATGGATTGGTGCATGTTCAGAGAAAAAACAGTGTATTTGGCCCGGGGTCGGCCCCGGAAGTGGTGTAGAATATGGGGACCCTGGAATACCTACCGTGGAGATATTTGTGCACCGCCTATCGCAGAAAATACTGATGTCCCACTTTCCCCCTGACCACGCATTCTGACTGCTCTATTGTATGTGCATTGATTTTCCCTCTGTCCTCCCCCCCCCTTCCCCCTCCATACATGGATTGCTGATTTCATTGTATTGACTTTTCCTTCCCCATTTGAATTGACACTTTGTGTAATATATTCTTTACCTTGCTGTTTCTATATTTTGTAATAAAAAGAAATATAAAAAAAAAAAGGGTGAAGTGTAATAAACCATTTTTAGGGTTTAAGGATGGGGTGAGGGGTTTCCATAATATATATAAAATCTGGGAAAATGTTGTTTTGGACTAATGAGCATTTGAAAAAGGCAAGCCGCCGAAACCGGTCATGCAAGCCCGAAATTAAAATTGAAATCAAAGCCCCGCTGTGTCCTGTCATATTGAATACGGAACGGGGGAGATGCATGATTTTTTGTTATCGCGCTCCTAATGGCGCGCATGCAGGACCCTTTCCGATTTGTGGCCAGGAAGCATGGGAAGTTTTTCTGAGTGTGGCCGTAGTAGCGGAGTATTTTCCTGGCCCTCCACCGCACCCTCCATGACTGTGAAACAACTAACCTGTTTTAAAAGGGTGAGAGACGCTGTCACTGGAAAGGCGCCTCTAACGACTGTTTGAAAGATAGAGGCTGGTGGAACAAAGAAGGGGCACAAAGACCGTTTTAATTCGCATCATTTCCCAAACTCACCATACCGAGGCATCACCTTGCGGCATTATGGGACTGGTAGTCCACTGTTATTCGCAAGCGGAAGGCACGAGGTGTGGGAGGGCCATCCACCACTTGGTAAGGAGGAGCCTAATAAGACGATACAATCTGGGAAAATGTTGTTTTGGACTAATGAGCATTTGAAAAAGGCAAGCCACCGAAACCGGTCATGCAAGCCCGAAATTAAAATTGAAATCAAAGCCCCACTGTGTCCTGTCATATTGAATACGGAACGGAGGAGATGCATGATTTTTTGTTATCGCGCTCCCAATGGCGCGCATGCAGGACCCTTTCCGATTTGTGGCCAGGAAGCATGGGAAGTTTTTCTGAGTGTGGCCGTAGTAGCGGAGTATTTTCCTGGCCCTCCACCGCACCCTCCATGACTGTGAAACAACGTACCTGTTTTAAAGGGTGAGAGACGCTGTCACTGGAAAGGCGCCTCTAAGGACTGTTTGAAAGATAGAGGCTGGTGGAAGAAAGAAGGGGCACGAAGACCGTTTTAATTCGCATCATTTCCCAAACTCACCATACCGAGGCATCACCTTGCGGCATTATGGGACTGGTAGTCCACTGTTATTCGCAAGCGGAAGGCACGAGGTGTGGGAGGGCCATCCACCACTTGGTAAGGAGGAGCCTAATAAGACGATAAAATCTGGGAAAATGTTGTTTTGGACTAATGAGCATTTGAAAAAGGCAAGTCGCCGAAACCGGTCATGCAAGCCCGAAATTAAAATTGAAATCAAAGCCCCGCTGTGTCCTGTCATATTGAATCCGGAACGGAGGAGATGCATGATTTTATATATATATATATATATATATATATATATATATATATATATATATATATATACATATACACATTTTTATATTTTTTATATATGTGTGATGTGTGTTTAAATTATATATAGTTATATATGTGTATATATATATATATATATATATGTGTATATATATGTTACCTACTGGCGGTCGCCAGTAGGTAGTTATAGTTAGGACCTAGTTTCCATAGGAAATCGTCAACATTCTATTTGGATTAACTTTGGCCCTGGTGGATGAATCTTTGCGAATTTCTCAAAGAAGATGGCTCGGTCCGCTGCGCTCCTTCCCTGAAAATTTGGGGGGGGATTGGTGAAGTGGGGGCTGAGATAAAAGGGGGGTCCCAAAACGTGTTTTCTCCATGTTATTTTCCATAGGACGTTTAGACACGGCTACAGGTCGAACGGCTGAATGGATTTATAAGAAATTTGGCAAAACTGTAGAGTCCGGCTCGCAGATTACGCTTTTTGTGGAATGGTGTAAATCCGTTCAGTAGTTGTTGAGAAAATTAAAGTTAAAGTCAATTATATATCTATAAGCGCGGACGGGTGCGCGCACTCAAGCGGCTGCGCGCGAGCGGAATTTTTTTTGCTGCGTGACGTCTGTTAACGTTCGATTCGAAGGAAATCAGGAAGTGTTGACCGCCATTTTGTCACTGCGAGTAAATATATTGTCATTTCAAAGCGTTGGAACATGGAAAGGGGAGAAGGTAGAGATTGTTTTGCTGCGTAGGTTTTCTCAGGGTGTGCAGTAAGGACCTTAAACGCGAATATATATATATATATATTTTTTTTTTTTTAATTTGCGTGGTGCGCGCGAGTAAATATATTCTCGTTTCAAAGCGTTAGAACATGGAAAGGGGAGAAGGTAGAGATTGTTTTGCTGCGTAGGTTCTCTCAGGGTGTGCAGTAAGGCCCTTAAAGGCGAAAATATATATATATTTTATTTTTTAAGTTGCGGGGTGCGCGCGAGTAAATATATTCTCGTTTCAAAGCGTTGGAACATGGAAAGGGGTGAAGGTAGAGATTGTTTTGCTGCGTAGGTTTTCTCAGGGTGTGCAGTAAGGACCTTAAACGCGAAAATATATATATTTTTTTTTTCGAAAAAAGTTTCGGGGTGCGCGCACTCGGGCGCGCACAACTATTTACAAAAGTGTGAAAATGGAGATAAATCAGAAGTTTGAGTGCTTTGATATAAGGTGGCTCTGAAAAGAGCCCTTGTGTTAATTGAGTTGTTTCTGCATTTATAAGTAAGTACCGATGCAGAGTCTGATATAATATTGTTGGCAGCATTTTGAAAGGAAAGACAGGGGCCCATTTTCTGGTTAACAGGCGACCAGGCCAACTTTTCACGCCAGGCCCATTCCTGCAAAGTCGACCGCCATTTTTAGGAGATCTGCAACCACCGGCAGTCACTGGGTTGCAGGAGCAGATGGACTCAAGCCTGTCGGGCGAAGCATCGTTGCACCGCCACAGTGGACGAGACCCTGCTGGGTGAGTGGAGCGTCGCTGTACCGCAACAGTGGGCGAGTCCTTTGCAGGGCTCGTGGAGCGTCCCTATACCGCCACAGTATGCGAACCCTTTGCTGGGCTCGTGGAGCGTCCCTATATCGCCACAGTGGACGAACCCTTTGCCGGGTGCGTGGATCGTTGGGGGTGCAGCTGAGGGGCCTCCACCTGGGGAGGCGGGAGAGGCTCGTCCGCGCCGCCTCTCCCTCCCAGTGCACCCCACGGCGTCTTGCTGACATTTGTTATGGCCGGACCAGGCGATGAAGAGAGGGGGGGGTCGGAGGCATATGCAAGACATTCCCCCCTTGTGGCCTGCAAGGCGCTGAAAAAAGAAGAGAATGGGAAGACAACTACATCTCGGGTAGGGCCCATGCCTTCTCTGGCCGATGGCGGCCGGCCGCTCTTTGCCACAGCCCCAGGAACGGATCCCTTAGTTCATCCTGGGGACAGGCCTTGGCGAGTGGTGTCGCCTCCGGACTATTCACGTAATGGTTCTCCACCCCAGGCCGTTGCCGACGGCTTTTGTAGACTTTCTGACGCTCAAAAACCCTACTAGAAAGCAGCCCAAAAGTAGCCCAACATTGCTACTTTGGGGAAGGAGGGACAGGTACGGCGTCAAGTAGACGGCGAAATGCATTGTGGGTTTGTTGCTGCGGCCGTTTGTCATGTAAATAGTTGTTTTAATATATTTTTGTTCAAGAATAAAAACGTTTTAACCTGTTATTTTGCTGTCGTGTGGTATATTTCGAATATTTGTCGCTCTGATGTCGTTTCCCCTCCCAAATGTAACATGTGATTGTAATCTACAGCCGGACATTCCGACAGGACATGAGAGCAAAAGGGGGGGGGGGTCAGAGCTGAAGTTGGGCAGGCGATAAGATCACGTTTTGCTATGTGGGGCTATCTATGTTCGTGATGGGGCCTAAAAGGGGGCAAGATGGCGGGGCCACTGTGCCGTGACTTTCGCTTTAACTCCAACAGTGGTGAGGGTGAACACAAATGAACGCCGCTTATGTACATATACATTTTCATTTTCTACACC
Organism: Lissotriton helveticus; assembly: GCF_964261635.1. NCBI lineage: Eukaryota > Metazoa > Chordata > Amphibia > Caudata > Salamandridae > Lissotriton > Lissotriton helveticus. The sequence goes on from NC_136063.1 coordinate 104,176,537, forward strand.
ACATGAAACCTGCGTCAGGTTTCATATAGGCGTTTTGTTGCAGGTGGGCATTCATTTGCATGAAAGCCCTGTAAAACTAACACAGTGAAATTTAGAAGATTTCACTGAGTCAGCTTTATAGCATTCCTGAATCAAATCCTTACGCCTGTTTGAAACAGGCATAAGGAGTGATGCACCATGCAATGTGTGGCTTGCTCCTGTGCATTGGAGTAGACATGTCGTGCTTACGACGTGATTCCTGCAATGTGCTGCTTTTGCGGCACAGGTGCGTGACGCATCTGTGTTGTTTTTGCTCAATGGTGCTCCACATTGTAAATGCGGCACACCATGGGGGGCAGAGCAGCGGGGCACATTAACTGGTGCATCTCTGGGGATGCGCCAGTTAACATAAATCTGCCCCTTTACATTTAAGTATGAGCAGGGGACACAGAGTTGGTGAGGCTTATCCAAGGTTAAAAAGAGATGAGTCCTGTTCACTGAAAACTTGGACATAGGACTCACCTCCTCAGCATCGCTGGACATGGCTAAATAATAGCTGCAAAATGTTACTCTTGTTAAAAAAAATTACTATTATAGTCTCTGAGATTTGTCTCTTACTCTGCAACATCTCATTGTTGTTCTCTTTCTTTAAAGATAACGACAACATTAACCATGAGTGATAATAAGCAATCCGTTGATCTCGATCTTATCGTTGAACTTGTCATTGAAACGTCAGTGGAAGTGGATCCCTTAGATGAATTAAATCCTGAGGATGATGAAGAACATGATGAGGATGCCGATTTGTCAGAATTGTATGACATAGGGTGGGAAGCTGACGTGCTTCAGCATATGGAACTATAAACATTTATTTTTAAAATGTACTGGAAATAAAAAGTGAAAATGTAAACCGTTTCATTTAAAATTAAACATAACTTGAAAAACAGGTTATGTGTAGTGTTTTTAATAAAATAGTCAAATATGCTCATAAAAATATTTCTAAACCAATGAAAAGCTTTATTAACAAGTCATATGACCTGTATGCTTACGTTACGCGCTCCGCGCCGCGCCCCGGATTGTTGGTCATTCAAACTGAGGCTGGCGTCAGCATGAGAGCGCCAACGTCTCGTGGCTACGCCATTCAGAAAATATTGTTGGCAGCATTTTGAAAGGAAAGATCTGCAACCACCGGCAGTCACTGGGTTGCAGGAGCTGATGGACTCAAGCCTGTCGGGCGAAGCATCGTTGCACCGCCACAGTGGACGAGTCCTTTGCCGGGTGCATGGAGCGTCGCTGCACCGCAAGAGTGGACGAGTCCTTTGACGGGTGCGTGGAGCGTCACTGCACCGCAAGAGTGGACGAGTCCTTTGACGGGTGCGTTGGGGGTGCAGCTGAGGGGCCTCCATGTGGGAAGGCGGGAGAGGCTCGTCCGCGCCGCCTCTCCCTCCCAGTGCACCCCACGGCGTCTTGCTGACATTTGTTATGGCCGGACCAGGCGATGAAGAGAAGGGGGGGTCGGAGGCATATGCAAGACATCCCCCCCTCGTGGCCTGCAAGGCGCCGAAAGAGGATCGTCCGCGCCGCCTCTCCCTCCCAGTGCACCCCACGGCGTCTTGCTGACATTTGTTATGGCCGGACCAGGCGATGAAGAGAGGGGGGGGGTCGGAGGCATATGCAAGACATCCCCCCCTCGTGGCCTGCAAGGCGCCGAAAGAGGAAGAGAATGGGACCACAACTACATCTCGGGTCGGGCCCATGCCTTCTCCGGCCGATGGCGGCCGGCTGCTCTTTGCCACGGCCCCAGGAACGGATCCCTTGGTTCATCCTGGGGACAGGCCTTGGCGCGTGGTGTCGCCTCCGGACTATTCGCGTAATGGTTCTCCATAGTTGTTTTAATATATTTTTGTTCAAGAATAAAAACGTTTTAACCTGTTATTTTGCTGTCGTGTGGTATATTTCTAATATTTGTCGCTCTGATGTCGTTTCCCCTCCCAAATGTAACATGTGATTGTAATCTACAGCCGGACATTCCGACAGGACATGAGAGCAAAAGGGGGGGGGGTCAGATCTGAAGTTGGGCAGGCGATAAGATCACGTTTTGCTATGTGGGGCTATCTATGTTCGTGATGGGGCCTAAAAGGGGGCAAGATGGCGTCGAGCTCGGTTTCTCTCACTAGTTTCATATTTCTCATGAGGGGTTGTTCCTAATGTTTCTATTTTAGCAAGGTCAAAAAGAGATCCTATTAGTGGCCTACTGATTTTGTTCGATTCCTTTTGTTTTCTCTAACGATTTTTAAGTTAAAGTTTGCTAGTACGATACAGCGGCTAGTCCGCATTTTATATATATGTCTTTTTTATTAGGGGTGTCCTCCGGTGGAGTCGGACGATCTACCTCTAATAAACGGTAAGTGTTCCTCTGAAGGAATGCGTCTTGAAAGTGGCTGACTGTAATGTATGATATTTCACTCAGTGACTTTCAGGCCCATGCTGTTTCAAAACTGTGAATGTGTTTGAAGCAGGCGTAGGTATTGACGCAGCATAGAAACTACTAGGAACCAATTGGAAGTGTTGTTTTCAAGTCACATGACTTCACATGCGCGTCTCAGGACGTGTACGCGGTGATAGTATCTGGTTGGAAGTAGCGGTCTAATTCAGGGAAGTTTCAAAACGTGAAAAGGAGTAAATCTAAACACATCCGGATTGAATATATCTTCTGAGTAGTATAAGTTCTATAATGGGTCTATGAAGAAATTTAATACGTTACAATCGCGAAGTTTTCCCGAAATATATCGGCGGGTGCGCGCACACGGTCGCGCACGATCGAAAGCCAAAAACGGGGAGATAAACGCCCTTTATAATATGCTCCTGGAGCTGTTTTTGGTACAATGAGTTAGTTCTGAAAAGAACTTTTTTTTTTTTTTTTTAAAACAACTGTTATGTTGTTTTTTAAATGAAATGAAGAAATGTATCTTTTCTCGGGGCATTTATGACTCAATTTTTAGTTTAGTAAGAATGAGGCTCTGCTCTCCGTATAGAAGAATTTCTCCACACTCGTTGCATTTCATGTGCACCTTTGCAAGATATGGTCTCAAGTCCATCACAGCACTCGATGGAGATACAGGTCGTCCACCAGAAGATGTGCTGGCCACCTCTGATGGTAATAGCGTGGCCAGGGCTCTTGTCGATGCCTTTGCAAATTCCACAGGGTGCACTTGTTTGACATGCCGCATCATGGAATGTATGGAAAAGGAATATTTTTTTCTTGGATTTCCTCTTGAGAGAACCGAATTGCATATCGTGCAGGTAACTTTTGGCGCATTTACTTTCTTTAATTCTTCAGGATAAGTAAAAAATTCCCAAATAAAAGATTCCTTTTTTCTTTTTAAAGGTAGTCGCTCATTTCCTTCAGATTCGGAAGATGAATGCGGGGCGGCAGCCATTTCAGCAAAGTCTTCCGAAGGGTGTTGAACCTTGTTCTCTTTTGAGAGTACAAAAGATAGTGAGGGAAGTGGGTGGAGTCCTCCGTGTAAATTGCAGAATAGAAACTACTAAGAACCAATTGGAAGTGTTGTTTTCAAGTCACATGACTTCACATGCGCGTCTCAGGACGTGTACGCGGTGATAGTATCTAGTCACGTACGTCATTTGGAAGTAGCGGTCTAATTCAGCGAAGTTTCAAAACGTGAAAAGAAGTAAATTCAAACATATTCGGATTTAATATATCTTTTGAGCTCGATTCAAGCATACAATTGTTAAAGTATAAAACCTTTTATATATTTTTTTTAAATACCAAGGTGTGTACATTCGGTCACACACGAAAGTTTAAAAAGACATTCGGCTCCATTTAATGAAAATTTTCATAATATTAAAAAAGAAGCCTAGGTTTAGTCTGTTTGACGTATTATAAGTTCTTTGATGGATCTATGAAGAAATTCAATAAGTTCAGATTGCAAAGTTTTCACGAAATATATAGGTGGGTGTGCGCACACGGTCGCGCACGAAAGCCTGGAAATGCGCTATCCATTTTATTGAGAACTGTTGCCGAGAGTGCGCACACCGGGTCGCGCACGAAAGTTTAGAAAGGCTATTTTTATTTACAGACAAATTTTAATGCGTTGAAAAAAAGGCAAGGTACAGACTTTCTAATTCTGTATCGCTTTACAAGGAGTCTCTATGCAACTTGAACAGTGAAGAAAACGGCTTGTTTCCGAAAAAAATATTGCCAGAACTTTATGGACAAAAGTATAGGTTGTATACACGAGATATTTTTGAATTAGCATTTTAAAAACCAATGAAATTCACTGAAAAAACCATAGGTTTTACACACGTTATAGTTAGGAAGTAGCATTTACAAAACCTATGAAATTCATTGAAAAAACCATAGGTTTGACACCAGTTATAGTTAGCTGGAAATTTTACTGATATAAAACCAATGAAATTCCACGTTATAGTTAGTTGGACTCACTATAACTTGCGCGTGTAATGCACTGCTGACGTCACATATTACATCACTCATGACATCACTGATAACACCATCCTTGTGACACAGTGACAGACCTCCTTTCACTGTAATCTAACCCTTGAAACGCATATTCAAAAATAGAAACTAAAATGTTCAAAAAAATGGAGATACTCATACCAGTTACAACAACCAATTCAATAATTCCACCATCTATATACACATGCACTAATTCACCAACAGTTCTATATAGTCACTCATACATATATTCACTAATCATATGTAGTGATACACCTACACATCCTGTTATACACCGACAGTCTTCCAAAAGTTATTCACACACATACTCACACATGCAAATAAACTATTGAACATCCATTTATTTGCATAAACAGCTATACACACACTACCACTTTACTTCTAAGGAAACTTACACATACTTACTCTCTTAAAAATCACTTATAGAAACACATACTAATTTAAACAGGAACTCTTACAATACCTCACTCTCACATATAGTCACTTATATACATCAATATTCACATATACTACATTAAAACATATGTAGTTACTGATAAAGACACTAATAAGACAGTCATTCACTCACTAACACAGACATATGCACACTAATCCACCCATACAGTCCTGCACATATGCTGTCTTCAAAACACATACAAACAGAGACTCAGTCATTCTTGCATCTATGTACTAAGTAATACTCCCACCAAAGCATGCAAACACTCATACTGATACTAAGAAAAACATCTAATAACCTATATAAATACACATGTATTTACTCATCAACCCATGCAGCCACTTATACACAAAGTGAAACACTAATACATATATTTAAATATTTAAGCATTACTCACTAATATATGTATTCACTAAGATATTCAATAATGTATACATATATAACACATATTTATTTTTCAGAAAGACACACATTCACTGGATGGTGTTATCAGTGATGTCATGAGTGATGTAATATGTGACGTCATCAGCAGTGCATTACACGCGCAAGTTATAGTGAGTCCAACTAACTATAACGTGGAATTTCATTGGTTTTATATCAGTAAAATTTCCAGCTAACTATAACTGGTGTCAAACCTATGGTTTTTTCAGTGAATTTCATAGGTTTTGTAAATGCTACTTCCTAACTATAACGTGTGTAAAACCTATGGTTTTTTCAGTGAATATATATATATATATATATATATATATATATATATTTTAATGTATTTATTTGTTTCCTAATTATGTCACCGGGTGATGCCAAAGACGAGACGCACTCACGGGGAAAGATTAATCTGCTCAATTCATTTTTCCATACATTCCACATTGCAAATGTGATGGCCAACACATTTCGGGCCACTTACACCTTGTGTATGTGTGTATATATATATATATATATATATATATATATATATATATATATATATATATATATATATACTGCTTTGCTAATACCTTTGGCCCCAAAGGGGGCCCCAAAATAATTTTTCCCCATGCAATGTCTGTGGGGATTGTGAAACGTTTGGACCTGGCTATAGGTTGAACTGATTTACAACAAATTTGGCAGAAAATTAGCTCTTGGTCCAGAAATAGCCCCTTTTGTGGTATAAATCTGTTCAGTAGTTTTGGAGTTATTAAAGAAATAACACTTTGTATATCTAGGGACACGGATCCTCTGCGGATCTGTGGGTAACCACGGGTACCAGCAGGTCAAAATATATATTACTTCGCTTTAAAAAAAAACAATACCGTACTTTGTAGCAGTTGAAGGGGAGGTACGCACACAGTTGTGGGATGGTAGGGCCCCTAGAATAGCACTTCAGAAACGAAAGGATGGTACGACGGGGGGATAGCATTGCGGATCTCAGGCTGTACTACTGGGCCTCTCAGTTGGTGGCTGTGAATCATTGGATGTACACTCTGCCAACGGACCCGGCCTATGCCCTGGTTAGAAAGCAGATGGATCGCTTGGGCTATCTGGGAGCCCTGTATTCCCGGACCAAGAAACCGAGACATATTGGTCCAACACTACACACAATCCAAATTTGGCATTTGGCAAACTCGCGGTTGGGATGGGCTGGCGTTCTCACCAAGGTAGCACCTTTGTGGTACACTCAGAAACTTAGCACGCTATGCTATCAACCGGAGTTTGATAGGTGGGATATGATTGGCATCCCGTCAGTGAAGGACTTGGTTAGGAAGGGGGCAATACTCAAATTTGAGGATCTTCAAAAGAGCTTTCAATTGGCTCCAGGGGAGGTCTTTAGATACCTACAAATAAGGCATGCCTTACTGGTGGCCTTCCCGAACTGCGAGGACATACCAGACTCGTCGCCACTGGAGTATCGCTTACTTGATGGCCCATTGCAGTCTAAAGCAATATCCTTGACGTACAAAAAAACGTAGTAATAATCTAAGAGCAGTGGGGGAGAGACTTGGGGCTGATCGAAGAAGAAGACTGGTGGGAGGCTCTTATGTCACCTAGGGAGGCAGCCATCACGCTCAGATTCAGACTGATACAACTCAGGATTATCCATAGGTCATATATGACGGGGATAACTCTTGCAAAAATAGGGGCGAGACAGGATGATCTCTGCTTGAAGGGCTGCAAACAGCCGGCTACCTTCTATCACACAATATGGGAGTGCCCGATGGTACAAGGTCTCTGGGAAAGGGCCACATACCATATGCAGTCGGCATTGGGTAAGACGGTGGACCTTGCGTCCCGCCTGGGCCTGCTAAACATATGGGCAGACTCGGATCTGACTGAAATTGAATAACAACTAGTGACGCAGGGATACACACTGGTCAAAAGAGAACTGGCAAAGGAATGGGGTGGAATGGCATCACCTGTTGTATCGGTATGGCTGAAAGAACTAGATAGGTGTATGATTGCAGAGAAGGAGGTGTTTATAATGGGGTGCCCGAAGAAATGGGATAAAAAGTGGTCGAAATGGAACACCTATAGGGGAGAGATTTGTGTATCACCCATGGTAGAATTGGAAATGTGTAGAAATATTGATAGAGACGCAACTCTTAGAGATATCGGTTTGTTTCTTTTCAACCTCTGTAACGTGCATGCTGAAGAGTATAATTTGTTAACCACATATGTCAATGCTGTACACTTGTCTGTCGCAAACCTTTATTAATAAACATACATTTAAAAAAAAACAACATACAAATTCACTGAAAAAAGCAAAGGTTATAGGGACATTATAGTTTGGTTAATATTTTACCCGCACAAAAGCATGGAAATTCAGCAGTTACAGTTATACTTATAGTTATACTTATCTGAAGAAACTATAACTCGTGCAGTTGGGTAGCTTTAGTGGTTTGACAACAGGGGCAGCCCTACTGACCTAGAACCAGGGGCAGTCAAACATATTACGCTAAATAATCACATACAAACAATGTACAGTGTAAACATAAACAAAAACAATGGCTGGGGGGTTTGAAATCGATTAAATGGTCCAAACAAGATGGAGTCTATCGCAATCAAGGCTTCTTCCCCAATTTGCCAATGATGCATAGTCAATGTTTCGAGCCTTACAATTTACTGCGTCATCATCAGGACAGAAAATATTTTTTTTAAATGTATTTTTTTAAATCTATTTATTGAAAAAACAAATTAAATGACATCACATAAATCAACCAAATACAAAACAAACCACCATTTAAAACGCACAATATACAATAAATGAAAATTGGTCAACCAAAATAATCATGAACATTCCCAAAAGCATATTAGAGTGGAGCTTGATTGAAGGATACCTATTTACAGATAATCTCGCAATGCACAATTACAATGTTTCATTATTTACAGCAAACAGAGAGGTGTCAGTAAAAGGAGCACACAGCCAGCCTCAGCTCTTGATCCAGGGGGCCCAGATTTTTATCCATTTACCCGGGCATCCTCTACTTTCGTACACCACTCTTTCATCCTTCATGCACAAATCCATATTGGACTCCCAATCATCACATTTCAAAGCAACCCCTCCTCTCCAGGCTCTGGCGATATTGCGTTTCGCAACCATGCATCCTAAAGTGACCCACAGCCGCTCTGGCCTAGACAGATCAGTAGTGTCCCAAATATCCAACAGACACAGCTTCAGGGCGGCCTCCACCTCTTTACAGCAAGTTTGAGACATAGCAGCGATGACTTCCCCTCAATAGCCCTGAAGAATCGGACAGTCCCACCATTGGGACAAATAAGTGCCTATGTGGCCACAACCACGGGGACATAACGGAGATACCAGAAGAACCATTTGAACCGATAATGAGCTTGTGTAATAGGCCCTATGTAATAGTTTGAGTTAAAACAGTTTGAACCGGGAGCAAATTGCAACCTCACGGGGCGACGCCAGACCTCCCTCCACTCCTCGTCAGGAAGCTCACCTACATCAGAACACCACTTCGTACTGACTTTGTTAAGGGGGTCAGGTGAATTGTTAAGAATTTTACGGTATGTGAGAGATATGGCTTTCTTGGGGAGATAGTCGTCCAAAGGGGAAGACACCAGCAGTTCTTCACCTTTAGGAAACACCTTGATCAATACACTTCGCACCTGTAGATAGCGAAAAGTCTCTCCATCATGCAATTGGTATTGCCACTGCAAATCACTGAAAGATACCATACCGCGCTTAACCCACAAGTCGCCCACCCTAGACAAGCCTATCAAATCCCTTTTATGAAACCCAGGTTATCGTCCGAGTATGCTCATGCGACAGGAGTCAAGTAATGGGGTTGCCTGCGTAATTTTACCCTTCCAGCTGAGGTTCTTTAGTTTTCGACTACGTCCCATATGCGGCCGCCATTTTGTGGCCCGTCGCCATTTTGTGTTGCCCTCACTCAGGCAGCACGGCGATCGGAGTGTTTTTGCCTTTTCCAGCTGCTACGTGTCTTTTCTGTTAAAAAGTAACCCCCTGCCCTTGTTTACGAAACCAATGTCAGGGTCTGGCCGAGTCCACTAATCCATGTCTGGGCTGATTGATCCCTGTCTCGACTGACTGTTGGCTCTCCCTATTCTCTTTTTACTTTATCTTATCAGACTGGCCTTCGCTATTCTCCCCTAGTATTCTCTTATTACACAACTATCCTTTGAGGTACACAAATACGTCCTGCCACCTGCAAATTGGATTACAGGCACTAGCACTGATTAACCTGTGGGGAGAGGTGACACACAGGGTCTGAAAGAGAGGCGTATTTGGGACACTTGATAGCTTGTTTTCCAACATTTCCTATTGGTTAGCCTTGTATGTAATGGGAGTATATGTCGTAAATATGTGTGCTATAAAAGACGGATTAAAGTAGCAGTCTCCTGAGAACCTACTTTGTACTTCTGGGACAACTGTGCTTAGCTGCAGCTAATAAACTCTGTTGTCTACACGTAACAGAGTGTCTCGTGTCTCTGTCCGACAAGGCAGGTGAACCCGGAGATTGAAGGCGTGCCCTGCGCCGCCAGGCCCATAAGGCCCGGTTCTTCAACTGGCGCCCACCGTGGGGCGGCTTCAGTGGTAGCGGTTCAGCCCGAGGGTCGTGAGGAGCCTCACAAGAAAATTCCAGAGGATTCGCGAACCACGTCATGCGACCCCTGCATGTCGAAGTGGACCGAAGGTCTTTTGCAGCGCGGCTACTCCTTTCTGACGACGGGTGACAACTGCAGCCCTGACTGCCGCCCTGCTTTGGCCCCCTTTGGTATCGACTGGTATTGCGAGACGTTAGAGGGACCTCTGTTGGCGTGAGAGAACACTTAGTTAAGTATTCGTGGGTAGCGCCCACTTCTTTGTTTTATTTTTCTTAGTTTTTGTTATTCGACTATTGCAATAGCCGAAGCCAAGGGGTGAGTACGTTTGTGCTGAGTATTTACTCTAAACTCCTTGAAGTTTGTAAGTAGACCAGTGAATTAAAAATGCCTGGTTTTAGCAAGTTTAGGAAGTTTTGTTGTCTTGATTGTAATAGGGATTCCCGGCTGGAGGACTCTTGTCCAATTCCTCCGGTTGGAACTCCCACTTGTGAGCTCTATTTGAAACATAGTGTTGGCCCCATTACCTTTAACGAGGCATGGATCCGATACACAAAGAAAGATGGTTTTCTGCAGTGGCCACAAAATGGTAGCTTTGAGCCTGACATATTAGACAATCTAGAAGCAGTTTTGTTCAAAAGAAAACCCGGCCGGCAATGTTTGACTCTTTCCGCCTCTGGCGTAAGGCAGCCAAACAGAGAGAAATTAAGCAGGCTAAAAGAGATAAGAAAGAAAAAGGTATGACAACTATACAGGCTGCTCAGCAGTTTAAAGATAATGAGATTGATCAGGCGAATGAAGTCTCAGAAAGACAGCATCGTATGGCAATAGATAGATGTTACCCTGTGTTGCCTACTTCTCCACAGAATAAGGATCTTGACGAAGATCCCTTAATGTCCCATATGTTGAGATTGCCTCCGCCCTATGTACAAGGTGCTAATGCACCCGCATTGTTGCCACTTGTCCAGCCACCTGTCGTTCATCCAGTGATTCCGACTCTTCCACAATTACCCCTTCCAGTCTTGCCACCCCCGCCTCCTTTACCACCGACTCCTGTCCCTCGGACTCCTATACCTCAGTCTCCTTTATTCCCGGTTCCTCTTGTAACTGACAGTCCCTCTTCTGCTTTGCCTAATGCCTTGTCTACCGTTCTACTGTCAGATTCTCCCACAGCTCGTAAAAGATTGGTCGATACTGTTTCTGGCCTTTTCTCCCCCCTCTTTGGGTCTTTTAACCTGACTCCTGCTCTTTCTCGAAGGCAATCCCGTAGTCAACTCCCACGTCCTGATGAGCGAATTGTGTTGGGCAATCTTGCTCATAAATGGATCATGAGTGGTCCACAATCTATTGTGTGCAGGATATCATGAGCATCTTTCACCAGTGGGATGCGCCCAGACAGAGATATGTTTTTAATGCTATGTGTGACGTTCTTGCCAAATGATGGGAGGATATGGATTTGGGTTTAGCTCCCCAGGGTCTGACAGATGTACAGGCTAAATCTGATAAAGGACTTATTGTGGGTTCTGAGGTCAAAGACGCAGTAAGGACACTTATCACTTTCAGGTCTTTATTTTCCTCTCAGGCTTTTCTTGAACCTGATCCTGCAGTCAGACAGACAATGAAACATTATCCTATGAGAAAAGTTCCTCCAATATGGAGAGATGCGGTTCCACAGGCAGGCAATATTGCGTCTGTCCCTGCTCATTTCCAGCGTATATGGTACATGTCCCCTGGAAACGATCTGAAGTTTTGGCGCTTAAACAGTCTTTATCGGACCCTCGTAAAAATCCTGCTGGGTATTATAAAGAGCTGTCCCAGACTGTGGATGCGTGTGTCATGAATTTGGCCGATATTGATATGTTGATGAGAAATGTAGTCCCACAACCGCTATGGGCTCGAATTTGTTGGGAAGACCACGACCAAGCTTTAGGTGGTAATTGGGCTGCTATCACTGCAGCGGATGCAGCAGAAGTAGGAGGTGCTAAACCCGATGTTTTGATTACAGAATTGCCTGGTAGGATCATCACTTTAATGAAAACGATGATGCCTGCCCTACGTGTTAACTGGGATAAGTTAACTGCGTGTAAACAGAAAAAAGATGAGAGTGTCTCCGATTTCTTTACCCGTTTCGAGGAGACGTTCATCGACCACAGTGGTCAAGATATGAGTACTGAAGGTGGACAGCGACTATTCGTGGATAAATTTGTATTTAATTTACTTCCAGAATTATCGCATAAATTGAAAGACTCCGAGAGTTTGTGGGCTGTTACTTCGTCTGCCCAGATATTAGCCACTGCTCAGTATTACGAGAATAGGGATAAGGAGGAAAAGGATAAACTCGAGAAAAAGACTAAAGAATTAAAAACGAAGGTTCTTTTGCAACAGGCTTATCCTCCTCGTTCTGCTCAGCGTTCATTTCAACAGCCTCCCCAGTTTCAGAGGTTGTTACAGAATCCTGAACCCTTTGTTCCGCGACCTTTGCTAGGTCCTAATCAATGTGCCTATTGTAAAGAGGAAGGTCATTTTAAGAATAGTTGTCCGGTTTTATTGCAGCGTAATGGTGGATTGCCAGGGCCGCAAGGCCGTGGTGGTTTTCAGTCAGCACCCAGGGGTAGAGGGCGAGGTGCGTTGTCTCAAACACAGCATTCCTTTCCCCCTCAGAATTCTATGAATTATTTTGACCAGCAGAATACTCAGTCTGCACAATATTACAATGACGACTACTGTGATGAGAGTGAGACTCAGGATTTTCACACTAGCTAGGACAGCCATGGACAAAGCAAGGGAGTCGTATCATTTCCAGTGGATCAGAATGGGCCTTATGTTGAAGTTGTTGCATTGGGTGTTTCTGAGCCTTTTCTTTTGGATACTGGTGCAATGAGAAGTTCTATCATTCACTCCAAACTCCCTGGGGCACCTTTGTCTGGCTTAACAAACGTTTCTGTAGGATTTTCTGGCGCCCCAGTTCCTAACCCGGTTTCTTGCCCTTTGCCTATCTCAATTGGTCCTTATGATTTGGAGGCCCCGCTCATTTTAACGACCGGTTGCAGCGAGAATTTGTTGGGTTTGGACTTATTGAAACGTCTTCATGTAACATTGCACTGTTCCCCCTCTGGTGTACATCTTACTTTAAGTGAGAAATTGGTTTCTCCTATGCATTTATCTAAGGACCAACTCCCACCCGAATTGCATTCCCTTCCTGCTACGCTTTGGGCTACAGGTCCGAATGATGTTGGTCTGCTCCAAATTCCACCTTACGTGGTTACTGTTAAGCCTAATGTTAAATTACCACACATTTCCCAGTATAAAATTTCCAGCTATGGCGAAAGAGCTTTGTTGGCTATTATATATGATTTAGTTCAGAAGGGTGTGGTTGAAGAAACAAGAGGAAATGTTTGCAATAGTCCTGTTCTACCTGTTCTTAAACGCACTGATTCTTCTCAGCCTCCTGTATATCGATTTGTGATCAATCTTCGGGAGGTTAACAAGATTGTTGTACCCCAGTTTCCTGTCGTCCCAGATATCACTGCCTTGCTTACAATGATACCTGCTTCGGCTGCCTGGTTTTCAGTTATCGATCTCAAAAATGCTTTCTTCAGCATTCCTATTGCTGAGGAGAGTAGAGATCTTTTTGGCTTCTCTCTCGGAGGCCGAAGTTTCCGATTCAAACGTGCACCTCAAGGTTATTGTGAGAGTCCCTCCATTTATAGTCAGGCTTTGAAATCTCAACTTGATGCTTTCACTTTACCCCCAGGTGCCACTCTTATTCAGTATGTGGATGATTTGTTGATTGCTGCTGATTCAGTGGATGTTTGTAAGAATGTGACAGTTTCGTTGTTGCGACATTTGTCTGATCTGCATCACAAGGTGTCACCCTCTAAACTTCAATATTGCCGCCAAGAGGTTACCTATTTAGGTCATCTCTTGTCGAAGGAGGGAAGGCGATTAACCCCAGAACGTATTCAAGCAATCGCACAAATGTCTGGACCATCCACACAACGGGAGGTGCGTGCTTTTCTGGGCATTACCTCTTATTGTAGACAGTGGATTCCAAATTTTTCTTTGTTGGCTAAACCTCTGTTGGCACTTACTCTAAAAGACACACTCCAACCTCTTCCTTGGACTGACGAATGTCAGAAAAGTTTTTCAGATTTACGTACTGCTCTGTGTTCTGCCCCGGTGTTAGGTACTCCGGATTACAGTAAGCCTTTCACACTCTATGTCCATGAGAGAGAAGGTTGTGCGTTGTCAGTTTTAACGCAGCAATTTGGAGATAAACAGCGGCCATGTGCCTATTTTTCGGCTACATTGGATCCAGTAGCTAAGGCATTGCCTAGTTGTCTCAAAGCTACAGCAGCAGCAGCAGCAGCAATCTCCATTCGTCAATCTGCTGGATTGGTACTGGATAACACTCTCGTTGTTATGGTACCACATGCAGTGGATACTCTTTTGAACAGAACGAAAACACAACATCTCACGAGTGCCGGCTTGTCTGGGTACGAGCTGACGCTCTTGGCTAGTCATATACACATCAAGCGATGTAATACTTTGAATCCAGCAACCCTGTTACCCATTCCAGAAGGGAAAGACACCCAAGAACAACATGATTGTTCTCTCCGTACAGAGGAGGAAACGAAAGGTAGAATAGATTTAAAAGACACACCACTCGTGGACCCGGATGGGATCCTATGGGTGGATGGTTCTTGTTTCAAACTTCCAAATGGCGAGACGACTTCAGCCTATGCTGTTACCACCTTGTATACAGTAGTGGAGACAGCACGCATTACACCGAATTCAGCCCAAGCAGCTGAGTTAATTGCCCTGACGAGAGAGTGTGTGTTGGCTAAAGGAAAGAGATTGAATGTTTACATCGATAGCCAATATGCCTTTGGCGTGGCTCATAGCTTCGGCCGCCTATGGAAGGAAAGAGGATTCTTTACTTCCCATGGGACTAAGATACAGCATGGTCAGTTGGTAACTGACCTTTTCGAATCACTTGCTTTGCCTACTCAGATCGCAATTATGAAGTGTAGTGCACATAAAAGGATCACTGATGATGTGGGTCGCGGGAATGCTTTTGCAGATGAGGTAGCGAAAGAAACAGCGAGAGATGCTACAAGTCGCATGTATGTTGCAGGCCCTGAAAGATGGGTCAGAGAAGGAGGAATGTGTGAGGACACAATAGAAAGTGTGAGAATGATTCAAGAAGAGGTTATAGAGAAGGAATTGAGTAAGTGGAGAGAAAGTACGGGAATGTTGGACGCAACAGGGTGTTGGACGGAATTGTCAAAACACCAACGTTGGCTGTTACCAGACGCCTATGTATTGCCTGTAGTTACTATGGCGCATGGTCCAGCCCATATCAGTGCGAAAGGGATATGCAAACTTCTGGCTCCAGTATGGCAGAATGAAGGTATCCCTATATGTGCGGAAAATGTGGTGAAACATTGTTTCGTTTGTTTGATGCATAATCCAGGAAAGGGAACCCCAACTCCGGCAGGTCATTTTGCTCCACCTACGTATCCTTTTGAGGTATTACAAATCGATTACATTCCTATGGAACGTTGCAATAATTTGAAGTATGTTCTTGTGGTGGTGTGTGCCTTTTCCAGATGGATAGAGGCCTACCCCCTAAAGGATAATACTGCTTTGTCCACTGCCAAAGCCCTCTTGAAGGAATTCTTCCCGAGGTTTGGTTTGCCGGGAATTGTCTGGAGTGACAATGGAAGTGAATTTGAAGGCCAAATTATGCAGAAGGTGTGTACAGGTCTTGTTATTAGGCAGAAATTCCATGCGGCAAACCACCCTTAGTCAGCAGGCTTGGTAGAGTGCTATAATTGCACTCTCAAGCTCAAACTGGCAAAGATTCAGGCCAGCACGGATCTTGCTTGGCCCGATGCTTTACCTTTGGCACTTCTATCTACGAGAACAGCTGTACACTCTCGCTTGGGACTCAGCCCATACGAGGTTGTTTTTGGGCACCCAGCTAACGTCTGGAGAGTCCCTCGACCTAAAAAGTACTCTGATATTCCGTATCCTATGTTGATTGACTACTTGCATGACCTCACCACTAAATTGCGTGTTCTTCATCAGCAGGTTCAAAACGCTTTGCCGGAAGCTTCCACAGACCCAGGCCACTCCATCCAACCCGGGGACTAGGTCTGTCTTAAGAATTTTCAGCGGAAGAAGAATGTGGAACCTCGCTGGGGGCCGCCTCGACAAGTTCTTCTTCTGACACGTACAGCAGTAAAGGTCGTCGGAAAGAAGAACTGGATCCATGGTGTGCACTGCAAAAGGGTACCTTTGCCTTTGCCTTTTGACCAGTGGGTCCGCAAGGGTGTAGGTGATAGTGAGGGCGAAAGGGTCCCTCGGTTGGTACCTTTCAGTAATGTACGTCTGGATCGGACGAGTTCTGAAAAAGAAGATGACAACGTGTTGCAAGAAGCTGTACCATCACATCTGCGATTGAACACAACAAACCCAGAGACTTTGTTTCGGCATCAAACGGTACCTGACAAGACCCGGTACAATCTGAGACCTAGACTGACCAAGAACAATTGAACTTTTTTTCTGGTTACACTTTTAGGAGACATTCTTTTTTACCATCCATCAAGTTGCAGGGTCACGGTAGGAGTCTTAGGCTGTGACCTGAGTAGTGACAGTAGGTCTGCAGGACTTGCAGTGTCATAGGACGGCTAATAACCACAACTAAGTGATCTAGGAAGATTACCGTGAGCAACGCCTTAGAGAATGGATATTGAATTTGAAAAGAATGATAAAAAGCAAGATATGAATAGTAAATATAAGACATTATTGTTTAGTCCATGTGGCGTAACTTTGTGCATTCTAATATGTTCATGTATTTTACTGGCTTGTGTGGGTTGGGTTGTTCACACTATGCAGCAAGCACCCGTTCCTACTTCTGTTTCTTTGTATTTTTCTAGTACTGCCTTTCCGCATCAGTTTTATACACTCCCAGAACACGAACAAATTAGAAGAACAGAATACTTTAACAATTCATTCATCCAACTGTTGCATCAGCATCAACTGGCAGTCAATACTACTGACTGTTGGGTTTGTGGACTCATGCCCCATAACACAGAGAAAGGGATGCCATATTTAGTCCTTCCGTTCTCTTATGAAGGTTCCGCTTGGGCCTATTTGGCTATGTTTTCCAATGCATACCAGAATCAACTTTGACATCCTCTTGTTGGTCCATATGGTGGTGGAGCAGATTTTAGTCATAGTACCGTGATAAAGGGAATAGTGGCTGTGGCTAGAGTTGCCAAAAGTGGTAAGATTCCAGTTGATGAGAAACGAGCGTATGAGAGTTGGAATGTGACTCGCTACGTTACTAGCCTCACAGATAAGGCTAGACGAGGGAGATCACCACCAATTTGGACCATACCTCATCGAGGCAATTTGTGTCTACAGATTAATGGTAAAAATATCAAAAACGAACAGGAAAAGAGTGTTTGTTCCCGTACATACATTTATTCATCTCAGATTTCTTCACCATTAGTACCATCTCAGGGCACATACTTTGTTTGCCACGATAGAGCCTACACGTGGCTCCCCACCAATTTTTCGGGGACTTGTTATGTGTTTTTTCTTCTCCCTCCGACATACACTGTTCCTTCAGGTCATCACAGAAATAGATATGGCAGAGGGGTTATCGATTCCAAAGACACAGCAGGACAAGAGGGAGGGGACTTTTTCAAAGGGTTCCTTCCTTTCTGGGGCCCGATGGCCAATAGCAGAAACATTAGACAGTTAGTTTGTGTTGTTGAGGCTACCATAAATGTGACTTCCGGAGCCTTGAGTAATTTAACAGCCGAACTTCAGGTGGACCGCCTTATGACTTTGCAGAACCGGATGGTTCTAGACATTGTCCTTGCAGATCGCAGAAGAGTCTGTGAATTGATCGGGTCTAATTGCTGCATTTATATTCCTGATAATGCCCCTACAGTATACCAAGCCATCTCTAAGTTGCACGTAATTTCCGAGTCGATTCACCAGGACACAGGAGATTGGTCTGTAATGGGATGGTTTTGGGGACTACTGTCCACATGGGGATGGAAGGTATTAACCTTCCTTGGAATGGTTTTGGCCATAATTTTCTCTTGTTGTCTTTGTTTACAGTGTGGCCCTGCCATCTGCGGTTTTTGTTCCACCATGTGTGTCCCAAGGCCTGTGTCACAGAAAACAGAGAACATTAGAATGATGTTGCAGCAACAGCTCGACGACCTCATGGCCATTGATATCGACTCAGACTAACTTGAGCCCTTTGTGTTTTGCCTGAGTAATGGCAAAAAGAGGGTCTGAGGTTCTTTGGTTTTCGACTTCGTCCCGTATGCGGCCGCCATTTTGTGGCCCGTTGCCATTTTGTGTTGCCCTCACTCAGGCAGCACAGCGATCGGAGTGTTTTTGCCTTTTCCAGCTGCTACGTGTCTTTTCTGTTAAAAAGTAACCCCCTGCCCTTGTTTACGAAACCAATGTCAGGGTCTGGCCGAGTCCACTAATCCATGTCTGGGCTGATTGATCCCTGTCTCGACTGACTGTTGGCTCTCCCTATTCTCTTTTTACTTTATCTTATCCGACTGGCCTTCGCTATTCTCCCCTTGTATTCTCTTATTACACAACTATCCTTTGAGGCACACAAATACGTCCTGCCACCTGCAAATTGGATTACAGGCACTAGCACTGATTAACCTGTGGGGAGGGGTGACACACAGGGTCTGAAAGAGGGGCGTATTTGGGACACTTGATAGCTTGTTTTCCAACTTTTCCTATTGGTTAGCCTTGTATGTATTGGGAGTATATGTCGTAAATATGTGTGCTATAAAAGATTGTGCGCTACGGATTAAAGTAGCAGTCTCATGAGAACCTACTTTGTGCTTCTGGGACAACTGTGCTTAGCTGCAGATAATAAACCTTGTTTTCTACGCCTAACAGAGTGTCTCGTGTCTCTGTCCGACAAGGCAGGTGAACCCGGAGATTTAAGGCGTGCCCTGCGCCGCCAGGCCCATAAGGCCCGGTTCTTTAGTCAAGTAATGGGGTTGCCTGCGTAATTTTACCCTTCCAGCCTAGCGCTGCATTCACCATATGCCAGACGGAGACTGTTGTGGAGGTCGGAGTGAATTTGGACTCTAGTTTCGACCCTCGGTATAGTGCCCTTAAATACATACCAGATAGCATATAATGCCTATCCATCCGATATGTTGGGTCATCCACTGGCCGATGCATCGAGTGTTTAAGGACAATAAGTTGCGAAGCCCAGTAATAGGCTCTGATAGACGGTAGAGCAGTGACCATCATACCAGCTCCGAATAAGCTTGACGTATGCGTAGGTGTGTTGTTGCGGACTTCAGACTCAACAGAATTAAAATACTGAGCTGGAACTAAGGGCCTGATGTAGGTAATCTCGATTTACCTACTCTTAAATACCGAATCATACCGATTCGGTATTTAAGAGTAGGTAAATGGGATGTAGGTAATTTCACTTTTGAAATTACCGAATCGGAATGATTCGGTAATTACCGAATCGGTATTTACCGATTCGGTAATTGCCATTCATTCCTATGGGCAATGCCAATTACCGAATCGGTGATTCGGTAATTACCGAATTTGCAAGGGGGACAGGGTGTCACTTTGACACCCTGTTGCCCCCCTCAATTGTGCATGGGTGCACATGTTGCTGACATACATGCCCTTAGGGCATGTATGTCTGCAACATGGCACATTTTTTAAAGCAAACAAAAAATGCTTTTTGAAGGGTTTTCATTATTTACCACCAACTTCTAGTTGGTGGTAAATAACGAATTCTTAAACCCTTGTAGCACTGATTACAGTGCTACCTACATGTTAAATTACAGAATCGGTAATTTTACCGATTCGGTATTTTACCGAATCGGAAAAATTACAGATTCGGTAAAATTACCGATTCTGTGATGTAACATGCCCCTACATCTCAATATCCAAATACCGGTCGGAAACGGCCGAAAATCGGTATTTTCGGCCGTTTCCGACTGGTGTTTGCCTACCTACATCGGGCCCTAAATGTGGTGTATTCTGCAATGCATAAAGGAAGCGTGGGAGTGCCATCATTTTATAAAGAGATGCTCTTCCTAGAAGCGTAAGAGGAAGAGTCCTCCAATGTTGTACATCCGCCCTGAGACGCTGCAGGAGAGGGAGCAGATTACGTTGATAAAAAACCGCCTCATCCATCGTAATGTAGATTCCCAAATATCGGAAACCATCAGTGACAATTTTAGCACCACAACTCGACGGAAGAAGCGGAGGGTGTCCACTCAAAACATATATAAGGGACATATCCCAGTTGATTGTATAGCTGAAGTATTTTTTTAAAAGAGTAAAAACGTGGAACACTTCATGGATAGAAGATCGGGGTTTGGCAAGATAAAGCAAAATATCATCTGCATACAGGGACACTTTGTCCATCCAATCCGGCGACCAGTTGAGCCCCCGAATCCAGGGGTCCCCCCTGAGCCATATATCAAGAGGTTCAAGCGCAAGGGCAAACAACAAAGGGGACAGTGGGAATCCCTGTCATGTACCACGTCCCAATTCAAAAACTGCCAATCTGCTTCCGTTAACTGCAATACTCGCCAAGGGTTTTGAATAGAGGAGACATATTCAAGCAATGAACCGGTCACCGAAACCATACCTTTTCAACGCTGCAAAGAAGAACAGGCATTCAATCATGTTGAACGCCATTTTGGCATCCAGGACATAATAACCAAGTTCTCCTGTATAGTAGGGTCCCGCCCCAATACCCCGAAAAAGGGATGCAGATTAAGGGCTGTATTTTTGGTTGAGATAAAGCCAGACTGGTCCGGATGAATCAGTTTGGGAAGGAGGGGCGAGAAGTATAGAGCCAGTATTTTGGCCAAGATTTTGACCTCAGGGTCAATGAGGGAAATGGGTCAATAGGAAGAACATTGATCTGCTTGCTTATGAATGATGACTATATTAGCCAAACGTTGCGTAGGTGGGAGAACGCCCTCTTGCACACTGGCATCATACATACAAAGCAGATGAGGGGCAATAAGCGAAGCCACGGTTTTATATAGTTCAATCGGGAGTCCACTCGGAACCATGGCCTTTCCAGACTGCAAGGAGGAAATCGCCTTAGATATTTCCTTGGGTGTTAACTCCCCTTCCACCTCTACGACCTCTTGCAGGTCCACTCCAGACATGGCAGTGGTAGCGTGGTGAGCAACTCTGCTGCCTCTTCCTGCGTGGAGGAGGACATGGGAGAATAAACATTGCCAAAATCACTGGCAAAAGCGCCTGCAATTACAGCTCTGTCATGGTGACGGATAGCATTGTCATCTACAATATCCGCGACCCATCTACTCGCCAGAACATACAGCCACTCACACAACCACTTACACACCCATACTGCCACTCACACAGTCACACACCTACTCACAATTGAAGAAGTCACAGGTTCCAGGGTATAACAGCGAATGATTCACACTAGAGCACCTCAGCCATGAAATACTGAGCTGGACATGTTAAGCCCAGTTCTAGCTGCTAGAGTCATGTTTTCTGCTGTGTGTGGGGCCAGACTACCTTATCAGAGCAGGTCCGGTGCTACTCATAACACCTGACATCTGAAGGGAACTCGCTGGGTAAGCAGTCAACCTGCCACCTCTTTAGGCTCGGTGAGTGCCCCAAGCCCCCACCCCTGTCTGGCCCGCCCCTGTGTTTGCTCCCCCAGCTTGAGGTTTGCATGGCTCTCGCAGTTACTGTTTTATGTGTGACAGAAGGTCCGTGGCAATCGACAGGTATGAGCCAGATAGGAGGGTGATTCTGCTAGGGGAGCTTGCCACAGAGACATCAGATGAAAATCTATTACAGACCTCTGTCCCCCACAGTGTACCCCATGAACTCATTAATCCTTATAAATAACAAGCCTCGTATTTGGATGTTGTGATTGTTTTTGTTACATTTTCTGCGTGTGCTAATTCTATTATATGCAATTAGAGAACCAATAAGATAGCACAGCGGGCTGGGTGCACGCTGCAGCACACTGTTTGTAATCAGCAGATCACGGGTACAGGTGCACGAGTTTCTCAAGCCTGCTGTCATTATCTGTGATTAACAAGCAGATTACAAGTTTCAATTCCTGAAAGACATTTTAGGGTTTTACATCAACTGTGCAGAAATCTGACTGTAATGTGCGTGCCATATCTTAGAATCCCCAGGGGTCAACTTAGCTTTTCCTCCTCCCAAAGCCAATCAAACAGTTCCATTGAGACGAGTATATGTAATGAACAAGAATAAGTCCATTCTTTGTGATTTAAATGATGTATTTATTTTAGTTGTATTGAAGATGAAGGAGAGCCCCACTAGGAGGAGTCTGTGCTCTGCTCAGCCCATTCAGCAACTGATGACATCCAACCGACATTCTAACATTCCATATTCTCTACACGTCACACATCCTGGCTGAGCAGTACACTACATCTTCTCCCTTCTTTACAATGAGAAGGGAGAACTTGGTACAATAAGTTACAAGCAAAATGTCTTCGAGAAACATCTTGAAGGGAAGGAATGAAAAATACATTTTCAAACATGTAAATGAGTGGAACCAACCCTTCTTCCCCCTTATAGAGAGAACAGATGCGAATAAGATGCAAGTGTTGCAAGGTAAAAGGAAAAGTGATGTAAAGATAAACGAGTGAAGAAAGA
Organism: Lissotriton helveticus; assembly: GCF_964261635.1. NCBI lineage: Eukaryota > Metazoa > Chordata > Amphibia > Caudata > Salamandridae > Lissotriton > Lissotriton helveticus. The sequence continues at coordinate 104,199,225 of NC_136063.1, forward strand.
TGAGATTTGCGCAACAATGGTGACACAAAGACATGAATAATGAAGAATAGACATAGTAATCACCACCAGAGCACACTGGTTGGCCAGACCAGAGTGGAGGTGGCGAGAAAATGAAAAGTGAATGCAGGAGAAAATGGAAAGAAAAGATGTAGGAAGGTGTGTGAGATACACCTGGGTGGATTCTTGAAAAAGTGAATCCACAAAACAGTTATAATCACATACATGAAATGATGTAAGGTGAAATACAAACTGTAATAAATCCCATGCAAAGGGAGTGTGCAAGGAGTACTGCGAGGTACTGTGAGATAACGCAACTTAAAGTTGTGTTTAGTAAATAAGCACTGAAACGTGACGTGCAAGGTGTGCATGAATGGCACACGGCAAAATGTATTGCCTGAAACTGAAAATGGATGTGGAGTGGAACCACATGAAGCAATGGAAATTTCCCTCGAATGTGTGGAAGGTAACCACACTGTATGAAACAAAAATGTGAAGTGAAAATTTCCCTCAAGTAGAGTGGAAGGTGTGGAAGGTAACCACACGGTATGAAACAAAAGTGTGAAAAGTAACATGGGCACAGAAATGCGAGTGCCACGTAAAAAGATGTGACGAACAAACATGAACAAACAATGAAAACAGTAATGCAAAGTACTGTGTGAGTGGGTGAGGTTTGAAATACCACACAAGTTAACGTAGAGAAATAAAAACGGGCATTGAAAAGAAGGTGTAGAGAAAAACCACACAATAACTGGTGTAATAAATAAGCTAATGAAGGTGGTGTGGATTGGGTTGCCACATAATTTTAAAACATGTGATGTAAACAACGTAATTGTAAAACTATCCACAACTTTTAAAACAAACTACACAGTGGAAATGCAATTTTTTTTAACACAGTGGAAATGCAATTTGAATTAATAGCGCTAATAACCAGTTAAAGCAAATAGATGAAAATTAAATCAAGGTAATAAAAATAGTGAATGCCAAATGATTATTGTGTGAACCTTGTAGGGTAACTTCATACAAAGCTGAGTTTGATAAAATTACTTCAATTAAAATTACGGAAGGAACACATGAAAATTTGCATTACAAGGAATATTGTTTCCTTGAGGAGATGCGGCAGTGAAAAGTAACCGCTAGATGGCAGTGTTGAAACACATAAAGTACTGTACTTGGAGAAACAGCAGATCGATGTCATGAGGAAAGTTCCCAAGAAAAGCGATTTCAGTACCTGTGGAAGATTTAATAAGACGCTCTGATGGTGTTGAGAAAAATCGATGTATAAACAGGAAGGCATGCCTGAGATCTGTGGAAAAACTGGCTAGAAAAATAGTGAAAGCGTGCCTATCGCTGCTTGAACCTCCCACTTTCAAGAAGGAGAGAACAATGGCCCAATCCTTTTCAGGCAACGCAGTGAGAATCTGGAACTGTTTTCCGCCTCAGCTCCGGACCACCGCCTCCTCCCAGGCCTTCAAAAGGGACCTCAAAGTTCTCCTCCTCCAGAGACACCTCCAAAAGTAATTCACATCCTCATTTTATTTGGAGGAAGACTTCCCACTACTGAAAATTTCTACCTCCCATGACCATGGAAGTGCCTTCCCAGTGTGTTCTTGTGGTTGGAGTGTCTGCCTGTTTGTAGTATTTTCCATGTACTTGTGTTTGGTGCCCTTTTGTAACATGCACACTCCACTTTGCCCTGGTAACACACGGTTTGCTACCTCTCACATGTTCTACCTTTGATACCTGCACAAGGGCCACCTTTGCCTACGTAACGCTTGTTTTTTTTGTGCATGAGTGTCTAGCACCTTTTGCAGTATTATACCTCAAATGATACTTTGTTTTCTCTTGTAACCGCACACTTGTCACTTTTTCCTCTTGTGCACTTTTTACTACCTCATGTATTTTTGGTTGCGCACAATTTTTACTACCTCATGTATTTTGTTTGCTCACAATTGTCACTATTACCTAATGTAACGTAATCTATTAGTGTGTAATGTTTCTCATTATGTTTCATTTCCGTTCCTATTGTGAAGCGCTCTGACGCCTTCGGGTAAAGTCCGCGCTATATAAAAATGCATAAATAAATAAAAATAAATAAATAGAAAATGCTGATGTTAAATAGGCAAATCCAAAATAAAGCGTGCCTATCACTGTAATGAGGATAATGAAATGACTAGGGAGATGGAAAAAAGAAGACTGCACATGAGATGATCAATCAAAAATGGCTGCACATCGACGTGAGAGGTGCCGGGTGGCTCTCGGTGTCAGCGTGCTTCAAGGAGATCCAGAGGTGGTAGAAAGGCTAGCTGACTCACGTCATAGAGGAGGATGACGGTGACACGGTGGCACAAGAAACAGGTGAGGTGGCATGCACTGAGTGCTTGCGCTCGGTGTGGAGCTCGAGCGCGTTTGAATTAGGCAAAGCGGTTTAACTGCCAGGTAGAGGGCAAGTATAGAAAGCATGAAAAAAAGACAAAAAATGAATTAAAATGAAATAAAATGACACCGCTATGTGCCGGACCACAAAGGGTGCAAGAATATGGAAAATGGGCTCATCTGCCGTGCAGTTCATCCAGGGGCTGCACCCTACCTTTAAGTCCAATACAAGGCTTATGGACTGTAGGCTGTCATCAAAGAGTAAAATGTTCTTAGGCTGCCGGCAATTTGAAAATGAAGCCTTGAGTATTTTGAAGAACAGGCAAGGAAGGCGGCTGACACGCGATGCAGCTGACATCTGTAGTGCAGGGCGATCTGTGTCACAGGAACACGGATGAAGGCAGGTGCTAGCATGAAGGCAGTTCACAGTTGTCTGTGAATTGAGTAATCTGCCGATGGCACGATTGATGTTGAGGGCGACCGATGACAGGTCACTGGCGGGGCTCATGGTGCCATAAAGATGAGTTGCTGAAGAATTTAAATCTTGAATGATGAGGTAGCTTGAAAGTTGACGCGCAGGGCGTTTCCGAATCGTCGCCAATGTAATGAACAACAATAAGTCCATTTTTTGTGATTTAAATGATGTATTTATTTTAGTTGTATTCAAGATGAAGGAGAGCCCCACTAGGAGGAGTCTGTGCTCTGCTCAGCCCATTCAGCAACTCATGACATCCAACCGACATTCTAACATTCCACATTCTCTACACGTCACACATCCTGGCTGAGCAGTACACTACAGTACAATAGAGGGGCTTTCAATAATTGTAATAAAAACTGTGTCCTCCAGTCCCTTGAACACTTGAACAAAATCAGTAATATTCATTGGCATAGGCCTTATCAACTCAAATGGTATGATTTAGCTGCCCAGGTCTGAGCAACTTCCGTTACGCAGTTGGGCAGCTGCAGTACGACAAATCAAAAACTGTGCCCACGACAACACAGTGTTTCTTATGAAACTGAGAATACTCGGCTGTCAGCACTGTGCCCAAGAGGCCACAGCTCGGCCTTGCGTGAACACCCTGTTTCCAGAACAACTATTAGTCCTGTCAGAAAGTGAACGGCAAAAATAGACCCAAATAAGATATTAAATTGCATGCTTTTAACATGCCAATTTGTTGGCACTCCAAAGTGATTGTCTTTGAAATGCTACACACCTATTTTCACATTCTGTATAATTAATTAAGTCATAGGTGACTCTGCTCTGATCTTACACCCTTAGGACTTATTGTTATCTCAGTTATTCATGTTCTGAAAACCATTTCGGTACACAATGGAAAACTGTACCCCTGGCTCACTGGAAAATATGCAAAGTGCACATCGATGCAGCTGTCTGTTGTTTAGTAATTACACTGTCCAGCTTCATCTCTATACTCTTCCAATGTGGCAAAATGGCAACGTAAAGAGATACATGCATTGAGAAGTATTTGTTAAAAGTGAGAATTTCTAGCCCCTTCCGTGCGTTTGTCAGCCAATGGCCAGCGCGAGCACTACCTCCGTAGTGCTGCGCACATCCGTTTGCCTCCGCGGCCCCGCCCACTGCGCTAAACCACTGCATTGCCGCCGCGGTTAAGCATAAACTGAGAAATCTTCCTGTTCCCTACCTGATTCCAATTCTATTAGTAAACTAAGAGTCCTATCAGGGGTCATGTATAGCCTATATGTGGAACAGATTCTTATAATACATGGATAAAAGTTGCACCATCTTACACCAATTGTTTACATTTCTTGGGGGGAGACACCTGAATCCCCTCTCATAAGCGCACAGATTGCTCACTCACCAAAATTCGTTAACCAGTCCAATGCCCCACCTCTGTCAAATTCCACCAGCCACCACTGCTTTACAGGAATGTTAATTAGGTTGTACTATAAAAAAGTATATATAAGAAAAGAACCTATGAATGTATATAAGATGAAAGAAAATGAGTAGCTTTTAGACATTACATTAAAAGGCAAAATAGAGAGGAGGAGCCAAGCTAGCAACTAAGATGGCCGCTTAGGTTGCCGTCTCCGGCGACCTCCTCACCCCGCTATGATATCCTGTCATTAATACTGTGCCTGCGCGACGCTCTCGCAAAGATGAACCAAACCGGTGCCGGATCGTGTACTCCCGAGTGCTCCACCAGCTACGAGACCGGAGAAACATCGTCTTTCGGTCTGCGGCCTGTCTCGGCTTTGAAACCGGGGACCCGAGTAATGTAGCAGCTGGCTCCTAACCGAACAACAGCGGCTGATGAATCCGAGAGGGGCCGGCCAATCTGCACGGAAGTTGATCTGCACTTCCCACGATGACCACCCGGCCACCTAGTGGCGTACGTGGAGCTCGCTGATGGCGCGGCGGATCTGTGATGTTTCTTCACTAGTCGGGGCCGCGAATGTGAGCGGCTCGGGTGTTGATTGCTACGTGCCTCTGTGAATGTGGCATCTCCCGGAACGTCGCTCAGAATACTCCCGCACGCCGACAAGCTCAAGGTGGGTCGTTGTTCTCTGGTGCTACTGGTTCCCCTTTCGCGGATTCGGAAGAGGGATCACGTCCGAGAGGAACGGTATGGCGCCCCATACTGACTTGTGTATGGTTCGGTCCCACTCCTCTGGAGTGCCGGGAACATATCAAGCGCAAACTCTGAGACCCACTACCCTCTCTAGGGGGTCTGTGCCAAGGGGACTACGTGTCGGAATGAGGGGTGAAGCTGAGGCAAAGGCCAGGGCGAAGCCAACGATCGGTGATCTCAAGGCGGCTATCCGTGACCTGTGTTTCTCCATGGCTTCTCGTGCCCAGGCCCTCGAAGGTACACTGGATCTAATTACGTTTACATCTGAGCAGACGAGGCCAGCCTTTTCTCAATCACGCGCCACATTGACGGATTTGCCACCCGAACACATTACTGCGGTTGACCCCGAAACGCTGGCCACACTGGAGGTTCCGGACTGTAAAATGGCTGCCACTCGAATATCGGGTCTCCCGGGTGCACCGATATGCTCATCAACACAGACGGAGGGAACTCTGCGCTATACGGTGCCCCCGGTTTATACAACGACTCACTTGCGGCCTGATGGTGAGTTCCTCCTTCCCTTTCCGGACCCAATACCACTGGAAGTCACGTTTTGCGAACCTGTGGACGTGGTCTGGACTCTGTCCCGAGGGATATGTTTCTATTTTGTTGTTTCCAACTGGCTCCGGTGAGCAATTGCATAACTTATCCTGGTCATCCCGGTTCTCTACATCATCTACTGTGGTGGGTGTTTCGCTGAAACCCATTCGTCTGCTCGCTCGGACGGGCCAAGGCTGAGGATGTTTTATAAACTGAAGGACATTTACCTGGCTGGTGACTGAGCGGGACACACTTTAAATGATGGTGACGGAAGATGCTGCAGACCGGACTTCAGAATTGCTGTTAGATATGCTCTGTGATCTATGCCGGGATTGTAGCGGGTATTTTACTGAGTGTCGGGCGGTTTTTGTTGCTGTCCTCCCCATGTAGATGTTCGATATTTGCTTTATTGATGGACAATATGTTTTGGGGAGGTCGCTAATGGCGGGGGATACAGGGGCCGGGGATGTGTCTGTTGTTCTCCTCCTCCGCTATCTTTCTTTCCTCCCTTCTCTGGGGCAGTTCCGGGGAGATAGGCACGCTGTTAGTGGGGTAGGCCGTAGCCATTACAGGGGTGCAGGGTGGTGGGTGCTGGGGGGGGTTTGTTATTTTAGTTTGTTTTGTTCTATGGTCCCTTTCCCTCTTCCTCTTTCGGTGGGCTTTCCTTTTCTTCAGTAGAGTTGGTTCTATCTCCTTATTTCATTTCTTTCTCTATTGGGCGTTCATACTTGCCTTTACCTCATTGTTTCCGGAGGGTGGGTTTTATGACGATACTCTTGCTATATCGCTTGCTATTGTATTGATTTTACTCCGAGTCAGCCTCGGCGGGCGTGGGGTGTTTAAGCCGTATCGTCCGTCACCTGGTCCTGATTGCACTGCGGGGCGTGCCCCCCCGTCTCTTCTCATTTTACTGTATGGTGTGATGCCATTGATAGTGCGACCACTACTGCTTCTTCATAACTTAAAATGAAACCTTTGATATCCTTTCGCATTGTGGCACATACAATCACATGCTGTAATTGCATCGTTGAGATCGCTTGGTCGTCCTATTTGCATGTCTCCTGACCTATTTCCTGATTCTGCGGCCGGCCCCTGTGGTTGTAGGCATGCCCATGTAATCTTTTGCATACTTCAATAAAGGTTTTTAAAAAAATAAATAAAAAAAAGGCAAAGTAGAAGGGAGGTGAGATTAGCTGTATCCACTAGTATACTGATGTATGCCTTATTGTGTCAAGTATACGTAGCATTGAACAATGCTAAAATGTGTCTAACTGTTCTGTCAGTCAAAATAACAATAAAAACTGTTTTAATATAAAAAATATATATATATATATATATATATATATATATATATATATATATAGTGAGCAACAAAGGAGGAAGAGAAATTGCTATACTGAAAATATATTTATTTTGCTAAGGCAATATGAATGATTGTGTTTGAAATTAGATGTAGGTGGTTGCTTATAGTATGTAATTTAATAATATGTAATTTGCACCCACTCACACACTCAGGCAGGCACTTACACACCCAGTTACATCCCACAAAAGCACTTATGCACCTACCACTCATTGACAGTCACTGATACACTCAGTAACACACAGATAAAACTATTCACACACTCCTTTACTCACCTATACATCCACTTCCATAGTCATTCACACACCCATACAGGCACTGTCACAGCCACTCACAAACCTACACAATCATTCATGTACCCAGCACTTAGACAGTCAGTTAGACACAAACTTACACATCCATACACCCAGTCACCCACTCATTGAGCCACTCACATACCTTTTAAAAAAAAACAGCTACTCACACACCCAGTTAGATAGCGACTGTGGCACTTACACATCCACTCACACACCGACACAGAACTTATGTATCCACCACTAACAAGGCCACTTGCACACATACAGTTACTCACTGAAATACCCACTAACGCAGCCAGTTACCAATCCATACAGCCACTTGCATACCTATTTAGACACCCATACAGTCACTAATACACCCAGTCTCACACCCACACAGCTACGTACACATTCAGTAACACATCCACTGAGGCACTGATACACTCCCTCACATATCCACTCAACTACTCAAACACCAAGTCACCCACCCATACAACCACTCATATACCCATTTATACACCCATTCTCAGACACATACACAGCTTCTTACACACTGACATAACCACACATGTAGCTACTCGCTTGCTTATAGTATGTAATGTGAAGTTAAATGTATTCTATATTTGCTTTTCAGATATCTACTTACTTTTAAGGGGGAATGGAAGATGGAACAGGGAGGTACAAAAAAATGTACAATTATGCGTGATGACATTTTTAGTGCAAGTGGCATATGATATTTGCCACAATGAGTCCTCATGTCTTGCAGTTTTGGTGAAACAGCAGGGATGGTAACCATCTAGTCAGGTGGTAAGAGTTCCACAGATTGTCCAGCTGCTGATAATGATGCACCGCCTTCCCTCACTCTTACCATCCTGTGATACGTCCTTGTATGTATGGTTTTCAGGTGTTTCCACATAGAAGATGGGCCATGTGAATAATTATTTACCGTAGTTCTTTACAGTTTTTTTCTGCGTATATTGAATTGGACAATTTTGGGAACAACTCTCTTCTCTCCTGAAGGAATGGATAAATATTTTTTAAATGTCAGAGGAATTCTTTGGAGGTGGTAAGTCTTCCTTTGCTTTATCCTCCTCTTCTTCTTGTCTTCTATTTTCAGCAGAAGACATCCTGACGTTAAAACTCAGTACTATTGAAGGAATTCTAAAAAGAGGATGGAGCTGTGGTTATCAACCTGCCTCAAGAGCGATGTGAAACCCCAAAAACTGATTTAGGGTGTGGTTTGCAATGTTGATGGGTGGAGACTTACTGTATATAATGAGAAGTTGAGGTTTGGGTGTGTTCCTGGAATTGCGGAGGATTTGTGATGACATCGCAGTGAATCTGTGGTACCATAAAATGAATACAATAAAGAGAAAGACTTGGTGTACTGCATTTGTAGAAAGTTTACATAAGTTACCTTATGGTGATTTGTTAATTGTTAAGTTTAAAGTGTATAATAAGAATACATGTGTGAATAACATGTATTTATAAACTTGTAAAAATGTGGATTACTAAATTAAACTTATAGGTGAAATTGTAGTACAATTTAGGTAAAAAAATCATAGTGAAATTCACTAAAAAGCCAAAGGTAACAGGGATGTTATAGTTAAACAATACAATTAAAAAAAACTAGAAATTCACTACAAAAAAACAAAAGTTACAGGGACCTTCTAGTTAGTTTCAGGGTTTACACACACAAAACCACTGAAATTCAGCAGGTGCAGTTACCTGAGTTAATTATGACTTACTCCCCCACAATGCACTACATATGATCTCACATTTTACATCACTCATGGCATTTTCAGTGACATCACACATGACATCTCAATTGGCACCACTGATGACATCATCCAGTGAGTATAAGTCTTTCATAAAGGTTTTCCAGAATTCAAGATATATACTAAACAACTGCAGAAATTACATTGTTATTCTTTGTGTACTACTAATGCGTGATACTATATGTAATCTGATCTATTGATCAGAAAAATAGCCTTTAGACTGACACATGTCCCCTGCTGCTTCACTTGTGTTGGTACACTGGGTAAAGAGCGGCAGATTGCCTGCTGAAAGGGCGATTGGAGGAAAGCCAAATCACCGTCTTCTTACGGCAGTGGGGAGAATGCAGCCTGACAGCTGACGGAGTCAGAGCATTATCGTATGCAGGGTATGCACTCACTGAACTATGTCCCCGGATTCCGACTGTGTTTTCCTCATTAGCGGCATGATTTGGCCAACATCCTGCTGCATACAGAGATTTTGATTCCCGGATATGTAACCTCAGAAATAATAGGAATATTCGGTGATGGATTATCCCCAGAGCATAAAATCTGAGTTTTCCCCAAGTTTAATTTATATCCAGAGAATGATCCAAATTGTTTGGCAAGATCGTTTATTGCCGGAAGAGCAGTCTGAACATCCGTGGTGGTAATTGCAATGTCATCGGCATAAGCCAAAGCTCGGTAGTTTGTGTTGGCTAGACAGATAGGTCTAATCTTTTCCTCAGAAATAAAATGGTTAATTAAAGGGTCTATATAAAGTGCAAAAAGTAAAGGTGAACAAGGGCATCCTTGACGAGTGCCCCTAGAAATTAAAAAGAAAGGGGAAAGTTGGGCATTAATTCGAATACGGGCTTTCGGAGAGACGTACAGTGTTTTTAAAGCCATTATAAAACCTGGACCAAATCCCTTTCTAGCAAGCACATCCCACAGATAGCCCCAGGCAACCCGGTCAAAGGCTTTTTCAGCGTCTAGAAATATGAGTCCAACATTAGACCGAGTTGCCTGAGACCAATCCAGAAAAGTGATTACCCGTCGAATATGGTCAGCGGTATCGCGAGCAGGAATAAACCCATGTTGATACTTAGAAACTAAAGAAGAAATAATATTAGACAGACGTGAGGCGAGGATTTTAGAAAAGATTTTACTGTCCGCATTTATGAGTGAGATAGGACGAAAAGATGACGGTAGCAAAGGGGGTTTGCCTTTTTTAAGAAATACAGTAATTATGGATTCCCGTTAAAGAAGCAGGGGCGCTGCCACGTTGAGCTGCTGAAAATAAGTCAACCAGTTCTGGTCTTAGTATGCCTCGAAAGAGCTTAAAAAACTCTAAAGGAATAGCGTCAGGGCCAGCAGCTTTTCCGTTCTGGGAAGGACATGGCTTTTGTAGTTCGGACTGGACTGTTCCCATGGGGCACAGGGTCAGCGCTGATTTGCATATCGCCATTGTCTAACCCAGGGTGGTGTGGAGTGGAAAAACGATGGATTTGGGCCCAGATCTTTGGACTGGGGTGAATGTGTGACATTGATCCACATTCTGTCCATCACTGTTGTGTTTGCAATTACCGCTCTAAGTGTACTGGGGATGCTCAGACGTGAGTCCCAGGCACTCCACACCACTGGAATCAAACTAGCCGGGCTGATGAGAGGTGTTACCTCGAAACCGGGCCGGTCCTCGGATGCTTGTTTCCGTTCTGGGAAGGACATGGCTTTTGTAGTTCGGACTGGACTGTTCCCATGGGGCACAGGGTCAGCGCTGATTTGCATATCGCCATTGTCTAACCCAGGGTGGTGTGGAGTGGAAAAACGATGGATTTGGGCCCAGATCTTTGGACTGGGGTGAATGTGTGACATTGATCCACATTCTGTCCATCACTGTTGTGTTTGCAATTACCGCTCTAAGTGTACTGGGGATGCTCAGACGTGAGTCCCAGGCACTCCACACCACTGGAATCAAGCTAGCCGGGCTGATGAGAGGTGTTACCTCGAAACCGGGCCGGTCCTCGGATGCTTGTTTCCGTTCTGGGAAGGACATGGCTTTTGTAGTTCGGACTGGACTGTTCCCATGGGGCACAGGGTCAGCGCTGATTTGCATATCGCCATTGTCTAACCCAGGGTGGTGTGGAGTGAAAAACGATGGATTTGGGCCCAGATCTTTGGACTGGGGTGAATGTGTGACATTGATCCACATTCTGTCCATCACTGTTGTGTTTGCAATTACCGCTCTAAGTGTACTGGGGATGCTCAGACGTGAGTCCCAGGCACTCCACACCACTGGAATCAAGCTAGCCGGGCTGATGAGAGGTGTTACCTCGAAACCGGGCCGGTCCTCGGATGCTTGTTTCCGTTCTGGGAAGGACATGGCTTTTGTAGTTCGGACTGGACTGTTCCCATGGGGCACAGGGTCAGCGCTGATTTGCATATCGCCATTGTCTAACCCAGGGTGGTGTGGAGTGGAAAAACGATGGATTTGGGCCCAGATCTTTGGACTGGGGTGAATGTGTGACATTGATCCACATTCTGTCCATCACTGTTGTGTTTGCAATTACCGCTCTAAGTGTACTGGGGATGCTCAGACGTGAGTCCCAGGTACTCCACACCACTGGAATCAAGCTAGCCGGGCTGATGAGAGGTGTTACCTCGAAACCGGGCCGGTCCTCGGATGCTTGTTTCCGTTCTGGGAAGGACATGGCTTTTGTAGTTCGGACTGGACTGTTCCCATGGGGCACAGGGTCAGCGCTGATTTGCATATCGCCATTGTCTAACCCAGGGTGGTGTGGAGTGGAAAAACGATGGATTTGGGCCCAGATCTTTGGACTGGGGTGAATGTGTGACATTGATCCACATTCTGTCCATCACTGTTGTGTTTGCAATTACCGCTCTAAGTGTACTGGGGATGCTCAGACGTGAGTCCCAGGCACTCCACACCACTGGAATCAAGCTAGCCGGGCTGATGAGAGGTGTTACCTCGAAACCGGGCCGGTCCTCGGATGCTTGTTTCCGTTCTGGGAAGGACATGGCTTTTGTAGTTCGGACTGGACTGTTCCCATGGGGCACAGGGTCAGCGCTGATTTGCATATCGCCATTGTCTAACCCAGGGTGGTGTGGAGTGGAAAAACGATGGATTTGGGCCCAGATCTTTGGACTGGGGTGAATGTGTGACATTGATCCACATTCTGTCCATCACTGTTGTGTTTGCAATTACAGCAGCTTTTCCAGACGCCAAGGACAGCAGTGACAGCTCAATCTCCTCCCAAGTAATAGGCAAGTCCAGCTTCTCCCTCTCTTGTATAGATAAAATACCGTTCAAAGCCTGTTCAAGGCCTGTTCTGTAAATTGAGTTACCTGAACTGAGCAATCCTCTACCATGCCTTCAGTGTATAGTTTGGAGTAAAACTCGGCAAACACATTAAGTATATCGGCAGCATTAGTAACAGTCTTCCCTACAGCATTATTAATCTTGTCTATACTAGCAAACACAGCTTTCTGCCTGGCTCTTTTAGCCAAATGTTTCCCTGAGGTTTCTCCTACTTCATACACCTCTGTTCGAAATGCAGCCAATTGCTGGGCAGATTTTAAGGCAAATCCTTGGTGAATCTTAACCTTATAAATCAATAGCTCTTTAAGAATAGTATCCGTGGCTAATCCTTTGCTACAAGCCTGCATAAGCTGAATCTCCAACAGTCTCAAGTTATTCATCTCAATTTCTTCCTTCCTCCGGTTCTCCTTCTGCTTTCTTATTACATAGCTCAAGGTTTCGCCTCGAACCCCGCACTTAAATGTATCCCAAACTACTTCTGCAGAGGCAGACCCTTTATTGTTAGCGAAGAACTCAGGAATCCAGGTATTCATATGCCCAACGTAGGATAAATCAAACAAAAGCTTACGGTCAAAAGACCACGACCTAGGATTATGTACAATATTTAAATCAAAGCCAAGTGTTATAGGATTATGCTCAGATATGACTTTTGGTAGAACCCTGTATTCTATATTGGCGAGTTCGTTAAATAGTGCCCTAGAGACAAAGAAGTAATCCAGCCTAAAATCTCTTTTATGATGGGCAGTAAAGAATGTACAACCATAGGTTCCCTCCCGCTTTTCATACCCCACATCTACCAACTGAAACTCTTGAGCAATCCCCTTGACTGCCTTAAATACTTCCTTTTTCTACCTGCATACACGCTGTTACCTCTAATATCAAAAGTCGCATCCAAATGCAGGTTGAAATCCCCACTTAGTATTAACCTAGGTGACCATAAACCCAGCTCCACACTTAGTTGATGCAACGCTGTGGGGTCATCGATAATGAAGGCATAAAGCGAGCATATAGCAATGATCGAGTTCCCAAGTTTAAGTTCTGCAATTACCCATCGTCCCAGTGGGTCTTCTTTAACTCTTTTAACTTCCCCCAACCTGGACCTCATTAGAATAGCAACCCCCCTTGTTATAGAGCTCTGACGGGAACACCCCACAACCTGCAACCCCAAATCCTTGAGCCAAGCTCTGTTTGCCCAAGAAATATGGATCTCTTGTAAGCAAATTATGTCGGCTCAAATAGCTCTGAACATCTGGGCTGCTACACCCCTTTTTCTTTTGTCATTTAAACCACAAACATTAATGGAACAAATCGAGACTCTAGCCATTTTCATATGTTAATGCAGTACTGCGATCAAACTTCAAGCAATAAAGGATACAAAAATTTGGTACTGACAACCAAAAAATTCTGGGCACCAAAACTGAACATGCTGTAGCTGTACTTCCTTGCACCCACCCCCCCACCCCCCCTACACACTCCCCCCACCCCACCCTCCTCCCAAAACCCCACCGCCAGAAGCTTAAGGGCTAGTGCCCACATTGATGGAAAGCGAGTATGAGTTACGTGGCTCTACCCAAGTCTACCCAAGTCGACCAAACCATATTAAATCTTGAACCCAATTAGCTTAACATTGGGAGAACAAGAGAATCAAAAAACCAAAGAAGAAAAAGAAGAAAACCTGTAGGAAAGTACACAAGCCTTATCCTATCTCTACTACATTAGCATCTACATTGCATCCAAGAATTGTTGTGCTTTAACCTCAGAAACAAAAAAAATGGTTTTCCCCTTGTACACCACCTTAAGCTTAGCAGGGTTCAACAAAAATACTTGCCCCCCTTTAGACTGAATTGGGGCAATTAGCTGTTTAAACCGCCAACGTTGCTGCACAGTTGCCTGACAGAAGTCAGGCCGTACAAAAAACTCATGACCCAAGCCTTTTCTAGTCTTTGAAGGTCTAGCCAAATCGTACAAGATCTCACGAAGTAGATAGTTTTGCAGACAAATCAGAATAGCTCTTGAGTTCTTGTTTTCTCCCCCCATACCACGTTTTTGATTGAAAGGAAAACGATGAGCTCTAATGATTTCTTTATCCCAGTCCCATCCTTTAAGGTCCGGGAAAGCGTCCGGAAACAGTTCCACAACAAAGCGGCGAGTGTCTCTACCCTCTGATTGTTCGGCTATACCTAATAAGCGCAAGTTGTTACGCCGGGAGCGATTTTCCAGGTCTGTCAGTTTCCAATCAATATCTTGCCTGGTACTCTCCAGCTCCTTAATAGACGTTTTCTGTAAGGCGAGCTCATCTTCAACAGTAGAAATGCGACCTTCAGTCTCCTGTACTCTCAGACTAGTTTCATTGCTGGATTTTACTAATCGGCGAACAACGTTCTGCAGTTTGCGAACAGCTCCTTGGGTACGAAGCCCCTCTGCCTTAGTTTCCTCCCTATGAGCCATAATCAGCCTATACATTGAAGTTTGCAAGTTGTAGATAGACTTCAGCGTAATTTCCTCATCTGCCTCCAAAAGGTCTGGAAGTTCAACCTGACTTTCAGGTGCGGCTCCTGCCCGTTCCCACTGAGGTTGAGTTAGCACATGTAGATCAGCACCTGCAGAGGGGACCGGCAGCTCAGCTGCCCTGCGCACTGTATTAGGAGCTCCTTCATCCAGCAAGAAACCGGAGCCAAGAAGACCTTCCTCCAAGGTTTGATTACAGTCGTCCGCCCAATCCCTTATAAATGAATGGCCTTCGTTAATAAGCTCCTCGCCAATCTCACCGTCTGATCCCTGCGACAGATCTGACATAGAGTAAAATAGACCCCCTGATCCGACAGACTCTACATCGTTTGTAACTGAAATTGCACCGTCCTTCTCTTTAGCACCCCCTTCAACAGCCCGAGGCAAGACTCTCACTCCCCCTACCGCTTGGAAAAGTTCAGTTAAATCATCATCAATGTCTTTTTCAAAAGGGGGAGGCCCTCCGCCGGCAGTCATGCCCAAAGGTAGATTTGAAGGGGTATGTTGCAGAGGGACTACATCCTGGTTTTCCAGTGTAGCAGCAACAGAAGGACTGGATGCTCCAGGTGTCAGGGTGCTACCCTTGGGCAAGGTAGTAGAACCTGGACGGAGCAGAGAGGAGCAGAGAGAGGTCGGCGGCGTTTCGAGGGCGGTGATGTTTGATTGCCGGAGCTTGGACAGGTGATTCTTTCAGGCGGAGCGGAGCCCGCAGATTGAGAGACAGAGAGAACCTCCACCTCCGGCAGGGGCCTCAAGTGGTTACATTGGTGCTTGTATCCTGTGTCTGGGTCTCGTTTTTGCGGAATTCCTCTCAGGATATGCTTGGCTTTTATTAGCAGCAGCAGTAGTAAGTGAAGCAGCAATTTTTTTTATATGAAGAAAAAAAAAGGGAAACAAGACTGTAAAAAAAAAAAAAGTATTACTCCAGCTCTATCTTTGAACTTCACGGAACTTTAGCGATCTATTTTTTTACAGTCACTTGTCATAGCTGTCTGCTAGCTGCTATTTGCCACAGTTTCTGCCCAATTAACTGCCTACATAACTGTTTATAATTATGGCGCCCAAAGGCAGAGGAAAGAAAACAAAAGCTACTACTACTGCTAGCACAGTTAATGCAACGCCTAATACTGTTGGAAATAGTACAGCTGCAGAGCTTAACTCACTTAATAGAACTGCCCCTGAGACTCGAGCCCGTCAGCAAAATGAGGCTACTAAAGACCCAGTAGTACCTGATTTATTTAAGAGTGCGGGTGTATCTTAATAGTTTTCTATTTTTTTTTTTTTTGTTGGTATGCACTCACTGAACTATGTCCCCGGATTCCGACTGTGTTTTCCTCATTAGCGGCATGATTTGGCCAACATCCTGCTGCATACAGAGATTTTAATATATCGCGAGTCAAAGGGGACAAAGCACAACAGGCGGAGTGAGTACAACCTTGAACCCCCTGTCCTCTCTTTATGACCACGAGTATCCTCCAAAGGGAGTGGATGTGTGAACTTTTTAAATTCCTGCCCACGTTTCTCTGTAACACAAAACTGGCATTGAGGAGGGCAAGAAAGCTGAAACACGTCTGCCAGGTGTTACAGCAGTACCAAACCTTCAACAAAGCATGATGCGCCCAGATGGTGTGAATAAAGCTTTTCTTAATCGTACCTGAGCATGTGTCAGCCTGTTTTTCGTGAAAGCGGGATTGGTGGAATATATATTTATATATATATATATATATATATATATATATATATATATATTCACTGAAAAAACCATAGGTTATAGACCATATATAGTTAGGAATTAGCATTTACAAAACCTTGAAAATTCACTGAAAAAACCATAGGTTATACACCATATATAGTTAGGAATTAGCATTTAAAAAACCTTATTTTACTCACACAAAACCATTGAAATTCCATATATAGTTAGTTGTACTAACTATATATCGCGCACCCGCAATCCACTGCTGATCATGTCACATATTACATCATTCATGACATGGTCAGTGACATCACTGATGACATCACTGATGACATCTCAAACGACATCACTGATGACATCACTGATTACATCTCAAATGACATCACTGATGACAACATCCAGTGACTGTATTTTTCTGTAAAGTTAAAATATGTCTTACATATTTAAGAATGAGTGGATGTATAAGTGTCTGGATGAAGGATTTAGTAGGTGCATGACTGACTGTATGAATGAGTGATTAAATGTGTCTCACTGAGTGCATGGGTTAGTGACTAAACTGTCTTAATTTGTGCATCATTATGTCTGTTGTTCTGAAAACTGCTGCATGTGTTGTTCAGTAGCTATATGAGTAACTATATGGGTTATTGATTGGTTGCCCAAGTATTTGTATGGGAGACTGAGTGTGTGTGTGGGTGGCTGGGAGGTGTATGACTCTGTGCATAGATGTGTGAGCAGTTGATTCACTAGATGTATGGGTTCAAAAGTGCATGTGGAAACAGCTGTATGGGCGGTTGACTGTGTGCATCAGTGTATTGGTGAGTGAATGGATATCTCAGTGCTACATGTCAAAGTAAGTACATATGTAAAACACAGTACATGTGAGAGTTGACATATATAAATAACTGTGCAAAAGAGCCAGTGAATGTGTGAGTGGCTGTATGGATCATTGTGAACTTGTATCAGGGATTGTATAAGAGAGTAAATATGTGTTAGTATATGTTTGAATAAGTAAGGTGTGTATAACTGTATAGTTGAGGAAATGGAGGTGTGATTGATTCTTTGCATGACTGACTAGGTGTGTGAGTAACTCCATGGATGAGTGACAGTCTGTGAGTGTCTGTTTACACTGAGTGTATCTAAGGTTATATTAGAGTCTGAAGAGCTTCATCGTATTATCACATGAATGATGTCATCAGTGATGTGATCAGTAATGTCAAATGAGATGTCATCAGTGATGTCATCAGTGATGTCATTTGAGATGTCATCAGTGATGTCATCAGTGATGTCACTGACCATGTCATGAATGATGTAATATGTGACATGATCAGCAGTGGATTGCGGGTGCGCGATATATAGTTAGTACAACTAACTATATATGGAATTTCAATGGTTTTGTGTGAGTAAAATAAGGTTTTTTAAATGCTAATTCCTAACTATATATGGTGTATAACCTATGGTTTTTTCAGTGAATTTTCAAGGTTTTGTAAATGCTAATTCCTAACTATATATGGTCTATAACCTATGGTTTTTTTCAGTGAATTTCATTGGTTTTTTAAAAGCTAATATCTATAGCTGTAAAATGTATTCTTCTTTAAATCCAAAAATATATTTTATATGTTTATTAATAATTTTTTTAAAAATTTTTTTTTTGTTTCGCTCCCGGTCCGCGAACCGGGAAGCTTCCCGTTAGCTCATCTTGATGCCGCGACCCAGTCCGCGAACCGGTAAACGTTCCGTTTGCGCAACTGCCGCTTTAGAAATCAACATCGTGACGCGTCGCGAAAGCGCGACGTATCGCGTTGCCGCGTAATGCGTCTTATGACGTACCGCGTTAGCGCACCCGGAAGTGCCCCGGGGCGCGGACCGAGGCGCAAAACGCAGCTCCCCGGAAGCGATCCGCGGCGCGAAAGCGCGACGTATCGCGTTGCCGCGTAATGCGTCTTATGACGTACCGCGTTAGCGCACCCGGAAGTGCCCCGGGGCGCGGACCGAGGCGCGAAGCGCAGCGACCCGGAAGCTATCCGGGGCGCGGACCGGAGCGCGTAACGTAAGCATAACAGGTCATGTGACTTGTTAATAACACTTTTCATTGGTTCATTTCACTTTTGGTTTCATAATCATGTAAGGCTAGGTCAGGTGACCTAAAAATAACACTTTTCATTGGTTGAGAACTATTGTTTTTCCCAAATGATGAAAACCCCTCCTTCTTTCCTCACTCTGACTTTCATCATTGTGAGAGGAAGACCTTTATTAATACTTGAGAAATGGCTTCAGTAGTTGCTTCAGCTGGTGCACCCCCACCACCACCTCCACCTCCTCATGGGAAGAGAGGACCACCTCCCCAGGTCATGACCAACACAGAGGAGGAAGAAGAAGAAATAGAGGAAGAGGAGAGAGAAGAACCACAGTTCTTGGAAGAGATGCCCCGGGTTTCCCATAGGAAAGCCAGTTTCATCTGGCAGTTTTATTCAATCCCTCCAGGGCAAAAGAAAGTGAATGCGAGGTATGTCACCTGCCTCATCTGCAAAGATAAATTATCAAGAGGGACTGATAAAAAGTATAGTTATGGGAACTATACCATGCATAGGCACATGACCAGGAAGCATCCACTCAATTACAGCCGGGCGGGAATACGGGATATGGAAGAAAGTCCAACATCAACTCCTGTGGCCAGGTCAAGATCGTCAATATCATTGACACCAGCAGAGGCACGGGAAACTGTGCCAAACATCCAAGAGAATTTTGGCCACATGAAACATACTTGTATGCACTGTGGTGCGTTGATAGCATGTGGCAACATGAGTATCAATTCAATAAACCTAGCTTACAACAATCATAATTGCCCTAACCGCCCCCAGTAATTTTTTTTTTGCTCCTGTTGAGCCCTTTTCAATGCCTGTTTTTTGTTGTTTCCCCCCCCCCAAAAAACCAAAAAAAAATAAAATCGTTCAAAAAATACAAAAAAAAAAAAAAATGTTCAAAAAATAAAAAAAATATATAAAACAACAAAAACATTAAAAAAAAAGTTCTTTTCAGAACTACCTCCCCTTTCAAAAAAAATTGCTAGAATGTTTAGCACTCTGGCAAGCTCTATTTCTTTTGGTTCGCTTCCCGGTTAGCTTCCCGGTACGCGGACCGGGAGCTAACCAAAAAAAAAAAAAAAAAAAAAGAGTAAGTATAAGGAAAGTAAACAGAGAGTGATGTTAAAAGAAAGACAGCTATAGGGAGTAAAGAAGAGATACTGTTTAATAGATCTATTTACCGAAGAAAAGACGGAAGAGGGTATAATTGTGAAAAACAAAATAGATAAGGAAGTGAAAGAAAAAAAAAGAGAGTAGAACAATAACAAAGAAGAGTTTCTTGGAGAATGTGAGTGAATGTTCAAAATAAGATTAAAACATGGGGAATAACAGAGAGAAAAAATAGAAAACAGAAAACAAAAAATAACAGAAAAAGATTAATTGAAACAGCAAAGAAATGTAAGTAACATAGAGCCATATCATCAACATAGGCAATAAAAGTTTTGCAGCTTTTATCGGCAGAAATGTGTCGCTAAAGCCGCTTTTGCGGCAGGAAACTGCCGCTAAAACCACTTTTGCACCAGTTTTCTGCCAATAAAAACAGCAATAATTTTATTGGCTGTGTTCATAATATGCCCCTTAGTGTGCTTCAACTACACAGAGAAAGCATTATGAACAAGTAGTGATAGAGTGATCAGTCAAAGACACTAAGAGTAATAGAGACGGAGTGAGTGAACAAGAGTGAGGAACTATGAGAAGAGAGGGACTGAGAAAAAGAGTGGAAGGAGTTGAGTAAGTAGGTAATAGAGAAAGGAATGAGGGAAGTAGCAAAGGCAGGAAACTGAGGGTTAAAGAAATGAAGCAGTGGAACTAATAGAAGTTAAATGTGATAGAAATGTAACGAAAAGAGTACAAAACATTTACCTTATAATTGTCGTTAAATTACTCACTTTTTGTTTTTATACTTTCAATCTGTGAAAGAGAGAACAAACATTTGAAAAATATTAAAACATGTATTTAAAAATTACAAAAGACAAGGGAAAAGATTGAAGGACAAATAGTTTTTCAACAACTTTGACACTTACAGAAGCTTCTGCTTCTCCAGGCCCCCTACACAGTCCTAAAGATATACATTTTAAACTAACAGTATCTTGTTGCAGATGAAGTGAGGCCTATCTTAAAACATGGTGCATCTTTTGCATTGCTGTTGTCTCAGAAAAGTGTCGCAAGACACTAAAATTTTAAATGATTGCTTCAGGATGCCAATAAGATGTGTCCTATCCAGAGGTTTGTTTGAGGTGAGGCCTACTCAGGGTTGCAGATGAAATTTAGAGTTGTTGAAGAGTACAGAGAAGATAATACATTTGCAGGCCTACCAATGAAGTGAGTCATGTCCACTGCACTCTTGAACAAAGGCCAAACCTCCTCTGTTTCCCTGGACAGACCTAAACTTGATCTGCACAATGTGATTCGTAATGATAGGAAACACAGGTGATGTAATTGAAATACGTGCAATTTCTTTTGCTCATTTCACAATCACATCACTTGTGTTTCCTTTGCTTAGGTATCTCATTGTGCAGATGTAGTCCAGCATATGAAAGAGTACGCAGAAGTGCAGCACTGCATGCAACAACTTTGACACTTACAGAAGCCTCACCTTCTCCATGCCTCCTACACAGTTCGTCATATACATCATAAATGCAAACAGTACAGAATTAATTGATCATGTTAAATGGTTTATTTTTGCTGTTCTCAGAATGTATCAAAATTCACTAAAAACAGTGACTTGAAGGTATTCATCATATAACAGCGGGGAAAAAAAAACACAATCAAAATGATTGTGTTTAAAAAACCCATACAACATAACAAATCAGAATTCAGAACTCCTTAAAATTAACTTACTTTCCATGACGTCAAAGGATGTCCTATGAACAGCGTACACTCTGTTGTGCTGTTATTACTTTCAGCCCGCCACTTTCTGAAAGAAAACCTCCATCGTTTTTAAAAACATGTTACATGCAATAAATGACTTCTTGCTCTCTACCACAAGTTTCCACAAGGCCAAATCTTGTCAGAGCCATTTATAACTCTTGGATTTGTTGTAAGCCAATCCCGTCATTTGGCATTTCTGCAACTTTCAGAATTAAAATGTTGAAGATCATTTTCACAATCCTGGAATAGTAATATCTTCCCCTTCTTGCTCAGTCATGTTCTACATTTCCTATGACACTGATACTGCTTACTATGAAGCAGACTTACACTACCTCTATGACTACTACAATTATTTAATTCTCTACATCACTTTTAATCACAAAGCAATGTAAAACAGTAGACAGCATTGCAGACTTACATTCCCTCTACTCTATGTTTTGATTGGCTGCTTCAATTAGCTTATAAAAATAAATAGTTTTTCTGAACTCATTCAAAGTGCACTTATTTCTCCATGACGTCCAGTCTTATGGTTAGAAGTTATGTCTCTGAACTACACTTATCCTCAAGGCCAAATCGTGTAGGAGCCATTAGAACTTCTTGAAATTCCTCAGAGCACATCCTGAGATTCTTTCCCTAAAATTTTGGTTTTAAAAACACCAGGTAAGAGTTTTTAAGGTCATACGGCAATTTTTTTTTGAAAATTAAAACAGAATCATTGCAGAATGACCAGCCATTTCTAGACTTTAAATAAGCTGTGTAATGTCCTGATGTTATTGAAGGACCGTCATGATATATAATTGCTACAGTTACAAAAGTCCTTCCTGATATTGACAACTGTGAAGCCACAAAATTTTTAATCAAAGTTGTCAATTTTGTTCCATCAGGCCTACATCGTTGGAACATTAAAATAACATACTGGCCATATGTTCGTATAAATAATGTGGACATCATTTCAGATTTACATTGGCTACACTCCATGTTGTGATCAGCTGCTTTTACTAGCTTATTAAAGGAGACTGATTTACTGTCTGGCAAAGTTAAATATATAAATCTTTCTGAGTCTACACTAGTAGTACTTGATACCATACAGTTCTCGCAGTCATGCTGCCATTGATAAGAAAGCCCAAACAGCTGATCTACATCTACACCTTCAGCATGCAATACATCAAGCATATACATTAAAAACTCCTGACAATCTTGCTGAATATTTTGAGAGAATTGTGTTTGGCCTGAACATCTGTCTAACAGATTTCGAATTTCAGACACACTTTCTATGTTTATTCTATCAGTGCTACATTTCTCTAACACAGAATTTAACAAACTGCAAAATCTTTGATCAGAATTGACCACAATCTCTTCTTTTACATTTTCTAGAGAAAACAAAACATTAACCACTACATTAGCATAGCAGTTGACACCAGAACTGTTTTCAAATTGAAAACCAACAACATATTCAACAGAATCCTTTTTGTTTCTGCTTATAATTTCAGGTTCATCGACTTTTCGTCTTTTTGCTACAACCTCCCCAGTATTGGTCACATTTCTTGGTTTCCGGCCTACCACACGTTTCTCAAACAAAGGATATTGAGGCAAATGTGGCGCATACTCTCTTCTTAACCTATTGTATTCCTTAACACAATCTAGATCCGCACAAATGCTTGTGACATCACACTCAATCAAGTACAATCCCGATAAAGTTCTAACTCGTGACAATGCCACATATGCCATACCCTCCTTGAACACAGAACTGCCAATATTCACCAATGCACTGTCTACACTTAAACCTTGCGATTTATGGATTGTCACCGCATATGCCAAGCAAACAGGAAACTGCTTACGGCGAACATATAAGTCTTTTACAAGCAAAAATCTAGCAGAACAACGACCAATTAGCTGTACTTCCTCAATGCCATCAAATTTAATTTTTAAAAATTCAATTCCATCTCTATTTCTGTATTTTACAAAATCAACAACATTACCCATTGATCCATTTACCAGACCTCTTTCAACATGTAAATTCCTTCTTAAAATTATACGGCAGTTCAAGCACACATTCAGAGTCTTTTCAAAACCTGCAGTTTTAGATATACTCTTCTCTAATGAATCCAATTTTGTTTTCAGATTCTCAGACAAAATAATTGTTGATCCCATATGCTCTACTCTGTCAATAGCTTCCAGTTTCACAATCTCTTGCTTTTCTAAATGCAACATTTTGTTGTTGAATTTGGCACATTCTGCAAGAGTTGGCATCAAACATATTCCAGATTTCTTCTCAGTAATTTTCTGAAAAATATTCTCAGGCACAACATCTTGTTCTGGATATAAATTTGACAGTAATCGTGCATGTAAAGCTTCTTTCCCATGCTCGGTCACTTTTCCAATTCTAACATCTTGTAGAATAGTCTTGTAAACTTCATCCTTCGCCTGACGCATATTTTCATGCAGTTCAGCATAATTGAAGTTTAACCATATATTGACGTTGCCAATGCTGCCTAGGCACTTCCTGGTATCTTCATGCGTGAGCATTTTGAACACAGGTTGCCCTTTCACTGGTTTCAGCTGCAGAAGATCTCCAAAAACAATGATGTGTTTGCCACATAATAACACATCATACTCTGTTTTGAGAACTTCTTGCATTCTCAAATGCACAAAGGCAAGCATGACATTGGAAACCATGCTTACTTCGTCAATGATAAGAAGTTTCATTTTCCTCAAGTTTCTTGAAACTTCAAAACAAGCATCTCCAGATAGCTTGTGATATTGTAATTTGTTGTCATGCTCCACTGGCAGCATCAGTAAACGATGTAAAGTAATCCCTTTAATGTTATGTGCTGCCAGTCCAGTTGGAGCGGTGACAACACAAGACAGCGATGACTCTGTCCTTTTTTGCAAATAGCATGAAATTGCTTTAATGAGGAAACTTTTTCCAGTTCCCGCTTCTCCACTCACGTACAGTCGGACAGGCTTCAACGACGTACATGAGCACTCTTTCTTGTCATGACTTAATCCATGATCAATTTGCATGGTAACTTCGTCATATATTTTCCTCTGCTCAACGTTGAGTTGTCTTTCCAACTCTTCTAAGTTAACCGCATCCTCCTGAGCATGTGCCATGGCTCTTTCCACTTCATTCATAGCAGTGGCAGCTTCATTTTCGATAACAGGTCCTCCTAGTGGATCCTGACTCAATGAAGCAGAACTCTGACTGTCCTGAGAACTGTCTCTGGCAATCTCGGCTGCAATCATTGCTTCCTGCTCAATTTCCGCATTCAACATTTGTACATATTTGGGAAAAGCAGGACATTCTATGGTCTCCTTGTCGGCATTGAAAGAGTCTTCGTAACAGAGAAAATCTCCAAGCAGTTCCTCTTCTGCACGCCAAGGCTTGAAAAGTTGCAAAAGTGCTAAATAGAAAAACTCCTTTTTTTCAGGAGATTCGCCACTCAATTTTCGATGGTTTACCAAGTGGCATTTTCTTTGCTTGACCAGACATCCCTCACTTCCTATTACAGCATACACTCCTTTCTCAGTATCTTCTTTGATGTTCCTCTTGAATATGTAATTTTGAAGAACCTCATACAGACAAACATTCTCGAGGTGAATGCTTCGATTTGGATAATATGTATCCAACATGTTGGTCTTCAAAATGTCGGTACTGTTTGGCTCCTTTTCCGCCAAATACTCAATTTCCCGCACAGGTTTGAGAACTCGATTACGCGTTGCAGCAAGACCAAGACTCGCCCAAATGATACTCCTGGACTTGGCATAGAGACTTGCTGAAGACAACCGGTCAGAACATTCGTACGCTCCGATTTCTCGATGCAACAACATCTTCAGACTGAAACTGTACAACTTCTTGCTGAGGCTCTTTTCATGGGAAATGTCCCCCCACATATCCTTCAATTCTGTCTTCTCTTTTTTGGTGATGTAAGACGTCACATACCGAGCCACAGCCATACAGTTATCAGCCACAAACTGTATATCCATGTTAGCATTCCACATGGACAAAATCACCGGGTTGTAGTCGTTGATGTACTTGGAGTCTTCGTTCCTCTTCAAATTGTATGTGTTTTTAGGTGATTTCTTCATCACATTATGTCGCAGCGAAGACATCAAACTGTTTACTCTTCCTTTAGAAATCACCGGTCGTGGAAAGCCGAAACGACATTTGGTGTAGAACTTGTCCTTGTTTCGGAATTTACGACAACAGTACTTTCCACATCGATGGCTTTGGAAACGCAGAACTTTTTCTCTTAGGCTTTTCTTCTCCTTTGCATTTGGAACAGCACACGTAGAATACTGTTGTATAAAACTCATCACTGAGTCTTCTGGATCCGTTCCAAATTTAGGTGCATCCTTGATCCACAGCAACATATGTATATGAGGAGCACCTCTTGCTTGGTACTCCTTTCTCCAGAAGAAATCCAACACCTCTCCAAGAGGTGGATTCTTCTTATTCATGATGAAAGACATCATAGCTTCAAATCTATGATTGAAGTACCTACATACATTGACTGGATCCAAAGAGCACAGTTCTCCGGGTGTCTTGAATTCGATGTTTTCTACGTTAGCATTTGCCTCTCGTAGAAATTCAAGTAAGTCTTCCCAGCCATACTCGGCACAGCTCAGAGTGAGGAACCATGTGGGAGTACCTAAGTTCCTCAGCATACATTTTAAATCACCATGACGACGGTACCAGTACTCATTAGTACCACGCTGACACGCCATGAGATTAATCAGGTGAGAATCCAAAATACTGTCTTGGACATTGACTTTATCCATAAAGTCACTTGCCGAGATGTTTTGCATGTGTATACCACTTTTCAAGATGTGGTTCACTGCATATGACAGTCCAGACAGATCGCTTTCAAACAGGAGATGAAACAAATAAGGAATGCATTGTCGAAACCTAGGATCTCCTGCATACAATCGCAAAGTCCGGTATTCAGAAGCAGGAATTTGATGAGGTCGCTCATCATATCTTCCTCCCTGACCTGTTGGAAAAAGCTGTGGGAAACACCGAGCTTCCAAACTTTCCTCCCAAACACTAATGGGACTCCCTTTGGCTTGTTTAATTTGAAACAACTCAATAGCATTCCCCATGACTTCCTTGGAATGCAAAGGATGAACACTATAATGTTCATATATTTCTTCACTAGTAGAAGTTTCTACTTTCTCAATTTGACCAGCACACAAATCGCTATCCTCTTCCTCACTTACTTCCTCTTCTGCAACATATACATTCTTATAGTATTTATTTATTTTTTTCAAATACAATGTTGCCTTTTTAACTTTCCTAACATCTACTAAATCTTGCCATATTTTCTTATTCTTTGTCGGAACCCCATTAACTAAGATAACCAGAGGTTCCTCGTCCACTTTTTCTACTCCAATTGTGTTAATGTTTTTCTTCAAATCTAGAGGCAAATAAACAACTCTTCCCTTTAATCCTCTCTGTAAATCTGATGGAGGCAATTTCCCTGTCTTTGGCTCCATTCTTACAATAGCCTGAAAGGGATGGACACTTTGAATCAAAATAGATTCATAAGTATTTAAATCCTTCAATTCAGAAGGAATCTCAACCAATTCCAGATTATTATGAACTGCTCTAGCAGGCATCTGGTTTTGATTTAATTTGCAACAACAATAAGTACACACACGTTTATCCAATCCCAAATCAAAACAATTTTCTACCATCAAGTATGTTGCGAAATCCTTCCATTCACTATTATTTTCCCTTTCACTTTTTGCATATAAATCCACTAACTTAGTCTGATTCTTATAATAAGTGCGTCGACAACACACACAAGTGAAATTTGGCCTCTCACTTGATTTGACCTGAAACGTGGCAATTTCCCTCTGGAAATTATCTGTACTGGAAACCTGTACACTATCTTCCACATCACCCGCTTCTTCTTGGTCAATTTCAACATTCTCCTCTTTACTTCCAAAGTAACAAAACTCAATTTCTTCACATATATTCTTCACATCTATTTCAGAACCATGCAAAAGGGCAGCACATAATTTTTTAAGCATAATTGCTGGACTCTTAGCATAATACAACATTCTAACTAATTTCCTCACTTTATTATGATGCACTGCTAGCATCCTGAAATGATGAAAAACACTCTGGCATACTCTCCTGGAAAGACAAGCCAGTGAATGACCATGCAAACCTGTCACTTCTCTCACTCTGCAAGGATCTAATTCTTGCAACAAACTTATTTTCTGCTTCAAACTTTTCTTATTAAATGACCGTACAAAATCACAAAGCAAATTGATGGAATCCTGTCGCACACTGCAAATACTACTACACTTCCAGGTGTACACAGGACCCTTAGCACGTCTTCCTAAAACCTCATTACCTAACACCTCTTCTGCCTCTGTTGTCACAAGTTTTTCTTTTTCAACTGGACAACCATCTTTCACTTCATAAGCACGACCACTGGTGTCAACTGCATGCACCAAATCATTATCCTGGAAAAAACTCTCCTCATTGAAAAATGCCTCACAGCTTGAACTATGCATCCATTCTCCAGAAAAAACTTCACAAAAATTACTACGATCAACTATTCTCTTCCATCTACTATTTCTTTTGAAATCATAAATTGCCTTGTTTAGCTTCCTAATTCTATTGATTATCAAAATAAATAACTTACGTTTAATTTCAAATGCCTGATCAATAACTTTCTCAACTTTTTTTTTTCTCTTATAAAAAACCACTTTCTGTTGACCTTTCTTAATATTTTTTAACAAATTGCCAATTATCCTGTTGCGGAACATTCGTTTACGAATGTCCCTAAACTGTTGTTTCCTTCTACTATCATGCACAGAGTTATCTCTTGCTCTAGCAGTAACATTTTTGATTGGCCTTTCCTTTCCATTTGAATTGCTTCTCTTTTTCTGGTCTGAAACATTTTCTGTAGTAATATTTTTTTTACTGCAAATATTTCTTATGAATGTTTTTGTACTCTTACCCGGTGCTTTCTTGTTGACTTGACAAATCTTTTTGTTAGAGGACTGCTGCTTTTTTTCAATCACCTGCTGTCTTTGACGTTTTGCAGCCTTTCTCAGTCTTTCTTTCGTTGGCATGGTGAAATGTTGAAATGATCTGCAGTTGAATCTGTGGTAAAATATATTAAAAAATGTTATTAACCACTATTACCCAACAGTACATCAATAACAGTAATCAAAAACTTAAAACACTACTTTACATTTTTACATATAAGATTTTTTAGTGCATGGCAATTTTAGAATACAGAAATAGCAGAAAAGAAATGGAATTTATATTCATGTTACCTGTGCTATCTTATATGTGAATCTGATCTAATTTTATGAGCATATATTAATATTTTATTGAAGACACTACACATAACCTGTTTTTGAAGGTGTCTTTATTTTTAAATTAAACGGTTTACATTTTTACTTTTTATTTATTATAAATTTTAAAAATAAATGTTTATAGTTCCATAGGATCAAGCAGGTCAGCTTCCCACCCTATGTCATATAATTCGGACAAATCTGCATCCTCATCACGTTCTTCTTCATCCTCAGGATTTAAATCATCCAAGGGATCAACATCCACTGATGTTTCAATTACAAGTTCAATGATGAGGTCAAAATCAACTGATTGCTGATTGTCGCTCATGTTGATGTTGTCTTTATCTTTAAAGAAAGATAACAACAATGAGATGTTGCAGAGTAAGAGACAAATCTCAGAGATTATAATAGTAAAATTGTTTAACAAGAGTAACATTTTGCAGCTATTATTTAGCCATGTCCAGCGATGCTGAGCAGGTGAAGCCTATGTCTAATTTTTCAGTGAACAGGACTCATCTCTTCTTAACCTTGGATAAGCCTCACCGACTCTGTGTCCCCTGCACATACTTAAATGTAAAGGGGCAGATTTATGTTAAATGGCACATCCCCAGGCATGCACCAGTTAACGTGCACCGCTGCTCTGCCACCCATGGTGTGCCACATTTACAATCAGATAGGAGAAAGCTGCGTCAAAACCCTGCGCCTGCTTTAAGCAGGCATAGGTCTTGACGCAACATTGTGGAGATGGGGCACCCCTGAGCCTTGCTGGAGCTGCATCGCACTTGCGATACAACTCCAGCAATGCGCCACCTTTACAGCACAGATACGTCACGCATCTGTGCCATTTTTGCCCCATGCTGCGCCGCATTGTAAATGCAGCACACCATGGGTGGCGGAACAGCGGCGCAGGATGACTGGCACATCCCTGGTGATGCGCCAGTCATCATAAATCTATCCCTAAGCTTCTTATCTTGTTACAGATGAACCGCCATATGTATCATCAAACTATTTTGCATTTCCTAAATAGCGAATTTTAAGGAATAAATAGCAATTCTTTACCATTCCTAATTTGCAATGAGCAAATTGCTAATTGCAAATTACCCATTCATTTCCATGGGCTAGGAGGCTCATAGGAATGAAGGTGCAATTTGCGATTAGCAATTAGCTCATCGCAAATTAGGAATTTTTCCAAGGGTGCAGGGGTGTCTCAAGAACACCCTGCTGCACCCCTGAAAAAGAAATTTGGGGGCATATGGCGCACATACACGCCCTAAGGGCATGTATTGGTGTCATATGGCATCTTTTGTTTTTTGGAAAAAAAGCTTTTTGAAAAGAATTCGCAAATTACCACCAACTAAAAGTTGGTGGTAGTTTCCAAATCCTTAATGTCATTTTTTACATATTTTTTGTTTGATACATTGCATTTAAGGAATCGCAAAATTTGCAAATCCTTCAGTGCAATCGCAAAATAAGGAATAGCAAATTTTGCTATTCCTTATTTTGCATCAAACTTGTTTGATACATACCATTTGTCTAATTAGCATTCGCAAAGGCCGAAATTCGCAGAATTTTGATCTTTCCGAATGGTAATTAGCTTGATACATATGGCCCGAAGTGAGGCCTGTCTTGCAACATGGTGCATCTTTTGCATCACTGCTGCATCGGTTTCATGTGGCACGTTTTTTTTACACCATGACATCTGCCTAAATGCATCAATTTGTAATTTTGTCGCCTCATAGCAAATCTTTTGCACCGCCGCTGCATCACAAAAGTGACGCACAGTGGCGCAAAAGAGGCATACACCTATCATAAATCTGTCCCTAGCATTTTAAATGATTAATTCAGGATGACGATAAGGTGTGGCCTATCCAGAGGTTTGTTTAAGGTGAGGCCTACTCAGGATTGCAGATTAAAGTTACGCTTGATGAAGAATACAGAGGAGATAATACATGTAAAGGCCTACCAATGAAGTAAGTAATGTCCACTTCATTGCGCCAGTCATCATAAATGTATCCCTAAGCTTCTTATCTTGTTACAGATGAACCGCCATATGTATCATCAAACTATTTTGCATTTCCTAAATAGCGAATTTTAAGGAATAAATAGCGATTCTTTACCATTCCTAATTTGCAATGAGCAAATTGCTAATTGCAAATTACCCATTCATTTGCATGGGCCAGGAGGCCCATAGGAATGAAGGTGCAATTTGCGATTAGCAATTAGCTCATCGCAAATTAGGAATTTTTCCAAGGGTGCAGGGGTGTCTCAAGAACACCCTGCTGCACCCCTGAAAAAGAAATTTGGGGGCATATGGCACACATACATGCCCTAAGGGCATGTATGGGCGTCATATGTCACCTTTTGTTTTTTGGAAAAAAAGCTTTTTGAAAAGAATTCGCAAATTACCACCAACTAGAAGTTGGTGGTAATTTGCAAATCCTTAATGGCATTTTTTGCATATTTTTTGTTTGATACATTGCATTTAAGGAATGGCAAAATTTGCAAATCCTTCAGTGCAATCGCAAAATAAGGAATAGCAAATTTTGAATTAAGGACATTTTAAGTCATTTCCACATGTGCAGTGTTTTCAAATTTTGATTTGAAAATCGTTTTTAGGGAAAAGGAATGGTTTGTAAATTTATGACAAGGACATAATGGTGTATGCTTCTTTATAAGGCATTTCACTGTCTCTGATGTCATTTTTCCCATATTACATTATAAGACCTTTCCCCATGGAGCACATTCCTTGTAAATATGCTCCCACCTGTGCATGGTGAATTTAGATTTTGACTGTTTGAGTCACATAGCCATGTTAAAAGTGACCCCAAAAAATTGCAAAGGCTTTAAAAAAACACTTTCATGTGTCTTAAGGACATTTTAAGTCATTTCCCCATGGGCAGTGTTTTGTAAGTGGCGCAAAAGAGGCATACACCTATCATAAATCTGTCCCTAGCATTTTAAATGATTAATTCATGATGACGATAAGGTGTGGCCTATCCAGAGGTTTGTTTAAGGTGAGGCCTACTCAGGATTGCAGATTAAAGTTACGCTTGATGAAGAATACAGAGGAGATAATACATGTAAAGCTCTACCAATGAAGTAAGTGATGTCCACTTCATTGCGCCAGTCATCATAAATGTATCCCTAAGCTTCTTATCTTGTTAGAGATCAACCGCCATATGTATCATCAAACTATTTTGCATTTCCAAAATAGCGAATTTTAAGGAATAAATAGCGATTCTTTACCATTCCTAATTTGCGATGAGCAAATTGCTAATTGCAAATTACCCATTCATTTCCATGGGCCAGGATGCCCATAGGAATGAAGGTGCAATTTGTGATTAGCAATTAGCTCATCGCAAATTAGGAATTTTTCCAAAGGTGCAGGGGTGTCTCAAGAACACCCTGCTGCACCCCTGAAAAAGAAATTTGGGGGCATATGGCGCACATAAATTTTAACAACATTCCTTTACCTCAAAAACGATTTTCAAGTCATAATTTGAAAACACTGCCCACAGGAAAATGACTTAAAATGTCCTTAAGACACATGAAAGTGTTTTTTGAAAGCCTTTGCAATTTTTTTGGGTCACTTTTAACATGGTTATGTAACTCAAACAGTCAAAATCTAAATTTACCATGCACAAGTGTGACCATATTTACAAGGAATGTGCCCCACGGAGAAAGGTCTTTTAATGTAATATGGGAAAAATGACATCAAATGTCCTTAAGACACATAAAAGCGTTTTTTGATTGCCTTTGCAGCATGTTTGTATCACTTTTAACATGGCTATGTAACACAAACATTCAAAATCTAAATTTGCCATGCACAGGTGGGAGCATATTTACAAGCAATTTGCGCCACAGAGAAAGGTCTTACATTAAAATGGGAAAAATAACATCAGAGACAGTCAATTGCCTTATAAAGAAGCATACACCATTATGTCCTTGTCATAAATTTAAAAACAATTCCTTTTCCCCAAAAACGATTTTCAAATCATAATTTCAAAACACTGCACATGGGAACATGACTTAAAATGTCCTTAAGACACATAAAAGCGTTTTTTGATTGCCTTTGCAGCATGTTTGTATCACTTTTAACATGGCTATGTAACACAAACATTCAAAATCTAAATTTGCCATGCACAGGTGGGAGCATATTTACAAGCAATTTGCGCCACAGAGAAAGGTCTTACATTGAAATGGGAAAAATAACATCAGAGACAGTCAATTGCATTATAAAGAAGCATACACCATTATGTCCTTGTCAGAAATATTATAACCATTCATTTTCCTCAAAAACGATTTTCAAGTCATAATTTGAAAAGACTCCACAGCTCCTATGCAGAAAAACACCCTGTCAGTACTAATACTTCACATTTTCTCCAATTACATTTTCTCAAAGAAACAAAATCTATTTGTAAAACACTTGAGACAAAGCAACATTTGAAAAACACAACTTTCTTCATAATTTTCTCCTTAAAGCACACTATTCTCTATCTAAATTAAAGAAATATTTTCTCACCTTAGCAAATACTTTGAGTTTGAAAACAGTCTCAGAAACACACCAATTTGTCTTCAGCAGAGCAAAAGGTATGCACTCCAGAGTCTGCAGCTATCAAAAGCACAGAAATGCTGTAATTCTTCACACATATCTCTCATGTCACCCAATCAAAACTCTTCCCTCACTTTTTTTCAAATGAAAACCCTTCCCCCCTCTGCCATTTCATGCCTTTTCTGCATGGCAACCACCTCTTGGAAGACTTCTGGTGTTTGCAAGTTCACACAACAATGTTGCAATTGAACTCTGAACTCTCAGTGCACCTCATATCCAGTGCATTCTTTCATTTAATGATTTTTTCTTGACCACTCAAAATACATCTTTCAAACAACTCATCCATGCACCCTAACTTTCTGTTTTCAGCAATCAAAATCCACCAATCACTGTTACTGCTTCATTAACACAGAAACTCCACAGTTTTTTTCATTTTAAACTCTTATTTTTTCAACTGCCATTTCATTGCCACACTTCATCTGACTGCAGGAGAACCTTCTCTCACCATGTTTTCTGTCTGGATTGTTGGACATAGTTACATCTATTGGGCTCAGAGGTATGCTGAGAACAGGAATTTACCTAACCTCAATTTACAAGATGTGGAAATTAAGTGGTTTGGCCACAGAGGATTAAAATGTCACCAATTGATACCATTGGTGAAAACCTTTATGCATTTGCCAAAACCTGACCTGTTAATTGTGCACTGTGGAGGTAATGATTTGGGCACTTTGACTGGGGTAGGTCTGGAAATGCTTTTAAAGGACACCTTTGAGCAATTGATGGCACTTTTTCCTCAGACTGCCTTGGTATATTCAAATATATGCCAAAGACAGAAATGGAGGTGGTCAAACCAATTTTGTCCACAAATTGAGAAGTCGAGGAAGCATGTAAACAAATCTGTTTCAGCTTACATGAGAGACCATGGAATGGGCTCCCTGTACAACAATAACTTGCGTTACTTGCGATCCTTACATTGGCTCCCGATGAATAAGCGAATCCAATTTAAAGCCCTCAGCCTGGTTTTTAAAATTCTCCGAGAGTCGGCACCTTTGCTACTTAATAAATTGATCTCTCCTTATGTGCCAACTCGCTCACTTCGCTCCCTTGGACAATCCCTGGTGGTTGTTCCCCGGTTCAGACTCAGCCGGATGGGAGGACGCTCCTTCCGAGTGAAAGCTGCAGTGCTCTGGAATGCGCTCCCTCTGGAAATCCGTCTTCTGGATGATCTAATATCCTTCCGTAGGGCCTTGAAAACTTTTCTGTTTTAACTTCCCCTGTTTTAAGTGCTCTGCTTTTTGCTGCTGGTTTTAGTGTTGTGTTGTGTCTGCCTTTCCCTGCGCCAGGACGCTCCTTTGCTGGAGCATCTGTGCGCATTAAAAATGTCACATAACATAACATAACATAACATAACAAGATATCTACAGAGGAGATGGAGTTCACTTCTCAGATGAGGGCAACAGAATTTTCATTCTGAATTTAAGACTGTGCATTGGTACCTACTTATAAGTACCTAAATGTACCATAAACCCAAAAGCTCTTCTCAGAGCTACCCTACATCTGATCACTCACAATTATTATTTTACTCTAACTTTTTTCACTAATTTTCAACAAAGTACGCTCCCTGGGGCGCTTCCCGGTACGCGAACCGGGAGCTAACCTCGCTAAATTTTTAAAAAAATGGTTTTTTTTCGCACATATGGGCCTCCTCAGCCACCCTCAGAAAACCTAGGGGGTCAAGATAAGTCTACCGTGCCCCCTTCTACCCATTCTGAACATTATTTGCCCTCCATCTTGTATCTTAATTCGACCGAAACACAAAATGGTGGACTCCCGTAACGCTTAAGGTTCGAGAACCGGGGCGCTCACCAGTTCGCGTACCGGGTCGCTCCCTGGGAAGCGCACCATCAAAAAAGGTGGGAAAGTAGTTTACAGAAAAGCGACTGGAGACAATTTCACCAAATATAGATTACCTCATACTACATACCAATGCCTACCATTTTCACAAATTTGATTGAAATTCCATTTAACCATTTAGCCTGTAGACCTCTCTAAATACCCTGAGGTAAATTACTTCACAAAACACATCTGAAGTGTTGGAATTGACAACCAATTAAAATGTTACTTTCATTTTCTACTTTTTTTACCTGACATTTGATTGGTTATGTACCTGAATATATATAAAGAAAGAGAGAGAAACACAGCCATTTTGACTACTACTTCCTGAATTACATTGCAAGATCATTTTCACTCACAACTTAAACTTGTTTTTAGAAGGTGAGATATTATTTTATAAATTTGAAAACATTTTCAGATAGTTATATACTATCCCTCTGTAAGAGTTAGACATTGAGAAAGGCTTCTTTATTATAATTATGGATTGATTTAGGTTTCTGTGGTGTAATTATGAATTTACTTAGGCTTCTTCTACTATCCCTCTGTAAGAGTTAGACATTGAGAAAGGCTTCTTTATTATAATTATGGATTGATTTAGGTTTCTGTGGTATAATTATGAATTTACTTAGGCTTCTTCACAGGCACTTTTTAATAGTACTACTTCACGCCTGAAACCATACAGTGCCCATAGATTACTTCTCTGTTATAAACTCACAAGTACCTGTCTGAACTTAAACCCAACAGTGCCCTATCACTACTGATATATTTATTTTTTATGCAAATTACAGCAATAAAATGGAAGGTGAGCAGAATGTTTCCTTCGAAATTGTTCTGGACAGCAACAATGAACAAGTTATGGAACCCATTGATGACTTAGAATTCATGGATGAGTCACGGGACTATGAATTACTTCAATGTGTAGAATATGTCGATCATTTACTCCATTATGATGACGGTCAAATGTGGGAACTTATGTTCACTCAACAAGAGGACATATCGGACAGTCAAATGCTAGACGTTCTATTAAATTTTGAAAAACAATCTGAAAAATAAAATTGTATGTAATATTAAAAAATTGTTTGAGTCTTTAATCATTGTTATATGTAATTCATAAACTAGTTAAATGTTAGAAATGTTATTAAATTTTGAAACACAATCACAATAATAAATAATTGCTTAAAAAATAAAAAAATAAAAAAATAATCGACAAAACCAACAATCAATTAACATACAGTATTTGAAAAGTCTATCATTCATTTTTCATTATAGTACGCTGCCCAGAACGCTTCCCGGTTCGCGAACCGGGCGCTACCCACGCAAAAAAACAAAAAAAAAATTTTTTTTTTTTGCCCCGCGGGGCCCTTTTAAAGCCTCCACATTAAACCTAGGGGGTCAGGGAGGATATACTATGCCCCCTTATGGTCATTTCCCCCTTTGTTTTTGCCTCCTCTTGTCTCTCAATCCTACCGAGAGACAAGATGGCGGCCGCTCCGGACTGTTTAGAATGTTGACAGACACCGGAGAGCCAATCAGCTTCGCTACGCGAAGTTCCGGTACGCGTAAAGTCCGCGAACCGGAGCGCTGCCCAGAGCGCGCTTACAGATATATATCTTTTTTTAAACGTTAATTTCTCAAAATCCACTGAAGCACATATATTGAGACCTAGAAAAGGCACATCGGGCTACCAGTCCCTACAATTTTGCCAAGTTTCGTGCAAATCCATTCAGCCGTTCGGGCTAAAAGTGAGGCCAACCGCCCTATGGAAAACTCAATGTTAAAAACACGTTTTGGGACCCCCCTTTTTTCTCGGCCCCCCCTTGACGAACCCCCCCCAAATTTCCAGGGGCTGCTCAGAAACAAAATGTTCCATTTTCCAGAAAATTTCAGCCAATTCCGTCCACAAACGCCAAAGTTATTAGACATAGAATTTTCAAAAATCCCATAGGGAAAAAATCCTAACTATATATACCTACTGGCGACCGCCAGTAGGTAATATATATATATATATATATATATATATATATATATATATATATATATATATATATATATATATATATATATACACATATATATATTGTCGCTCCAAGGTTGTTCACCGTTGAGTAGCACACGAGCAGCAGCTTGATTTATGTGTAGGTGAGGACGGGGATCCGCTTGTAGATGCCGCTCTGTAATGGATCTGCCCGACGTGTTTCGAAGCTCCATATGCTTCTCTTCAGGGGCTTTAACGGAAGCGGTGTGCACAACCGCTAAACCCACTTCTCCATTTTCCATATGACACACCCACCAATGGGAGGTTCAAATGAGACTGTGTATTATGGGAAGTGTGGTGCGGAAAGCACATAATCAAGTCCTGTATGGACCCCGCAAGTGGGCCCGTCCTCGATCCCGTGTACGGCTGCTGTATATATATATATATACACGTAACTCGTCAACAAAACCAGGCAGCAGCCAAAGTCTTTCCACAAATGACGAAAGCAGACCCGAATTCTGTGCTTATTCAAGGTGTTTTTATTCCTCCAGCCAGCCAGCCGCCATTACGCGTTTCGCTTCCAACGAACCTTGATCACATGGCCTATATATATATATATATACACATATATATATATATATATGAAAATGAATTCCGTCTGAAAGAAGGAAGCAGGACCCCAGGGGGACGGGTTGGAAAGACTTTAATGCAGCAGATTTCGAACCGGTGGCGGCGAATGCATTTCGGACCAATTTCCTTCATCAGCGCCCTGCACCGGATCCAACTGGCACCGAGTAAGTCTTGCTGTTGATTGAAAGTTCACAATGAGTCCGCTCCTCCCTTTTAAAGCAATATTGTTCACTTGTTGCAGTTTTTTTTCTCCATGTCTTAAAACTTCAACACCCATAATGCAATGTAGTTGCACCATGGGTAAGTGGAAATACCGGGGAGGGAAGTAGTCAGTTCTTGTAGCGGTACCCTATATATTAATCAGGCAGACAATGACATTGGATGGGATGAGGCGTTTCGGTGGACACAGCCACCTTGCTCACATAGCATGGGCACCATAGTAAGCCCTTAAATGCTACCTATTACCACATGAAAGGTGATAGAGACGGAATATATACTATGTTAAAGCAGATTAACACGTCAAAACTGATATGCATGTACTCAATATCATACATTGGAAAATAAATACGCCATAAATTGTGCCACTTATGTGAAAGTGTAAACATAAATGTGAATACAATAATGTACTCCAAAAAATAAATGTAATACTACATTCCTGGAAAAAACATTTTTAAATGTTTTTAATTTTTATTTAAATAACCAGAAATGCAATAAACAATGGAATGTTAAAACTAGCAAAATGTCAATATTCATCGCAAAACACCCAATATTGTGTTTGATCAATTCCACAGTCTGACTTGTGTATAGAGAAACAAAAGAACAACATTATATCAGTTGCTGCACAGACATGACAGAGATTGGGCAATACCACATGAGAATACTTCACAGCTAGTGCTAAATTAGGCATGTGGACCGCCCTAAAATGGCCCTGTACACAATCACGGACAAGTGTCCAATTCTTGCACATATACTTGGCTGGCTCTTCTACGAGTCGCCAGCCACTATGGCATTGCAAAAACTCTCTTGTAACATTCTAAATAATCCTAAACATAAATATGTGTGAATAAGGTAAAGATGAGTACTTAAACCGTATTTGTGATTATGTGTTATACATGACAACAAGTAAGACAAAAATTGCAAGTGAATAAGTGACCTGCAGAATACAGTTGTGCATGCGGCTAAAAGCCGTAATACCAGGCTGAGAAGGAGAAGGAAGAAATCCCTTGAAAGCAAGGGGAGTATACGTTACAGATGAATGTACATCTCTTCGTCTGAATTTAAGCCAATGGGGGATGTTTCTGTTAAACATGATAATGTAGCGGGACTCTAACCTACGCTGCTTGAGCTTCCTGTTGCCACCCCTCACATGCTTAGGAACCGAGTCTATGACAAAATATGACAGATCGCTGCTGTTACCATTGTGCTGCTCAATTATGTGTTGAGCTACTGGATATGTTTTGTCATCTTTGGCAATTGCACATACGTGTTGCACGATCTGAACGGGTACCATGTGCTCAGTACTACCCACATATATCTTAGAGCATGAGCAAAGCAGCACGTAAACCACAAAATCACTTCTGCAGTTATAAGCGTGTCGGATCTTGATGGTTGTATTGTGTATTGGGCTGTGAAACTCACTGAGGTTCACGGCGATGGTACAGGCCTTGCACTTGTCTCATTTATGGAAGCCCGGGGAAGATGTAAACCAAGAATCGGACTGCGTCATCTCAGGACTATCATGGACATAAAGGTGAGGTGAGGATGTTTAGGCATAGATGATCCAGTTGTACCCTGTAATCATTCTGATAATACCTTGGGTATCAGTTTTGTTCCTCTTTTCCTTGAAGAGTAGCACCTCCCTGCTTGAGGATTCTACTTTAGCTTTGGTACTTTTCAATAGTCCTGGGTTGTACCCCTTTGTTGGAATCTAAGGTCCAGCTCTGACTGAACCTGTCTCAGAGATTGAGTGTCACTACAATTACGCTTCATGCGCAAGTTTTCGGCATAAGGGATACTCTGCCGGAGTATCACCGGATGGAAACTCCGCGCATGAAGGATGGAGTTGCCAGCCGTTTGTTTACGGTGCGTTTGAGTATGAATCTTGCCATTTTGGGCAAAGACACTCAAATCCAAGAATCCTACCTCAGTTTTGCTAACCCTGCTTGTAAATCTCAAGTTCAAGACATTGGAGTCGAGGCGATCTGCAAAGTCCCTGGCTGATTCAAATGAACCTCTCCAGAGGACTAAGAGATCGTTGATATAACAAGCCCAGAGGCGATGTTATCAGTCCACTCTTTGGCAAATTCTGAGATGAGCACTTGCTCCTCCCACCAGCCCACATGGGGGTGAAGCAAGATCCCATCACTGTCCTCTGGAATTGCTTGTACAGATGCTTATCAAACAAAAAATTATTATTGTCCAGGCACCACTCCATCATTTTCAGTAACATCACTGAGTGTTGGTAAAGACTGATGGGTCTAGCACCAAGAAAGTGTTTGGGAGCCTTCAAACATTGGTCATGTCTAATGCTGGTGTACAGTGAAGACATGTCTAGAGCTGTGAATACATAGTTATCATCCAATGTCACATTGTATATTTTCTTAAGGAAGTCACCTGTATCTAAGATAAAAGAGGGTAGATTTCTAACCTGTTCCAGTAAGAAAAAGTCTATATACTTTGATGTGGTTTCAAATAATCCCAATATGGCACAGATGATCGGTCGCCCTGGAGGGTTGGTAGCATGTTTATGGATCTTGGGGATCAAGTAAAGCACAGGAATGACAGGATGTTCCACTTTTAAAAATGTATATTCATCATCATTCAAAAGTCCCATACCCCGCCACTTAGACAGTTCTTTATGAAACGTTTCTTTAACTGTAGTGTAGCACAATATTGCCCCTTCTAATTGTGTGTAATATATATATATATATAATATATATATATATATATATATATATATATATATATATATATATATATATATATATATATATATATATATATACCTACATATGGGCATGTGGGAGAAGCTAGTCCTCATGACAGAATTTACTGAGATTAGGACTACCAGGATTAAGGTGTGGTATAGGTTTATTGATGACCTTTTTATTATATGGCATGGTACTAGAACAGAAGCACTTGAGTTTGTAGCACAAATAAATGTTAACAAACTAAATCTCAGATTTACAGCAGAAATCAGTGCAAACAATGTAAATTTCCTAGACACCAAGGTATATGTACAGGATAACAAACTTGAGACTACTTTATTTAGGAAAAAGACATCTGGGAACTCGGTTCTTCATGCCACTAGTTCGCATCCACGCCACTTAATAAATAGCATTCCCTATGGCGAGATGCTCAGAATTAAGAGGGTTTGCAGCACGGCAGATGAATTACAAAAGGCACAACAGGAAAGTAAGAAAAGATTTTTAGCAAGAGGCTATTCAGAACAGGTGATAAACCAAGCAATGGCTAAAACAGGGACATTAGTCAGAGAGGACCTACTGTCCAAAAGCAATGAGAAAAATGTGGACACTACCAGTGAGGAAACTTCATCTAAAGATGATGTGAATACTTTTCGCTTGATTATAGGCTACAGCAGACAGCATAAAGAATTGAGAAATATTATCCAAGAAAGCTGGCCTATTCTTTTAAGTGATCAGGTACTAGGACCCCTGCTTCCGCAGAGGGTGTCCATTACCTACAGTAGGGCTCCCTCTATGCGTGATAACTTGATAATATCAAATCCCGAAATTTTAGCCAACCCTATATGGTATCAAAACCTGAAAGGCTTTAAGAGATGTATAACATGCAAAGCATGCACACATGGTATTAATACATCCACATATGTAAGTCCTTTTAGAACTAAACCCTATAAAATAACTAAAATGCTGTCATGCAAATCAGAATATGTGGTTTATGTTCTAACGTGCCCATGTGGTAAAATATATGTTGGGAGTACCAAACTACAAGCTAACATAAGAATACTCGCGCAATAACTAATATGGATAATACCTATCCAGTGGCCAGGCATTTTAAGGAGGTCCACGGATCTAATAACAGAGGTTTATCCTATTATCTAATTGATTCAGTACCCCCAAACAGACGGGGGGAGACAGAGAAAGTCGATTGCGCAGACTCGAAACGAGATATATTTTATTGTTAGATTCTAAACAACCACAGGGTCTTAACAACACGGAAGAATTATGCACATGTTTAGAATAGGTAATCTTTGGAACAAATAAATGATGTACAAGAATAAGATGAAATAACACCAATTATGAGATTAACATGTTAACAATATCCTAAAAGAAACTCTTTTATATAAAAGTATTTATTATGTATTTAATTTAGAATGGGATGTGTTTATGACATTTTAATCTGTATATAGTATTTATTTATTATATCAAGGTTATTGGACATGTTCATTCTCGTTATAAATCCTATGTACATAATTAATCTGTGACATAAAGAAGGAATTAAGTGACTGGTAGACATAACATGTGTGGTAAATATAGAATATATGGAATTCGGAATATGGATAAAATGCAATTATTGACCGTACATAATATACAGTAATAGAGAGAATTATGATGTAATAATGTACTGTATATATATATATCAATTTTAATTTACAATCTTCTTTTATCACAAGATGAATCTTATGATTCGGACACTAGCACTTTACGGGGATATTTAT
Organism: Lissotriton helveticus; assembly: GCF_964261635.1. NCBI lineage: Eukaryota > Metazoa > Chordata > Amphibia > Caudata > Salamandridae > Lissotriton > Lissotriton helveticus. The sequence goes on from NC_136063.1 coordinate 104,241,698, forward strand.
CATTTCTATTTTTAATGTTATTTTATTTAAAAAAAAAATTTGAACTACCTCAGGATATATATAGACATACAAAGGTATTTTACTGTAATCGATTTTTTGCGAATTTGCACATACGGTTGAAGTCTAGTTTGATAATAAATAAGGTATTTTACCTGTATTATAATATTATCTAAACTTTAATGCATATATTTGCACAGTCAAGATATGAATTCCGCAGTACAAGATGTCCCAGGGACACAACAAGGTTTTTACCCAGAGATAATTGAAAATCTACCCCTTTTTTTTGTACTAGCAGACGCTATTTTATGCACAAGAATGAGGTTTCATATCTTGCTTATTTTTAATGTCATAGATGGTATTTTACCGATATTTATTCTGACATTATGTTGACTCCGCTGTGTACTTGCACATTTGCGTATTTGCACAAACATGTAAAAATGACACAAAATGCAAACATTGGCGATACGATAAGCCAGAGTATGTTGTCTATTTCCATTGAGGTATATGTCACGTGAGGGATTTGAAATGTGCACTTTCACTTTAAAAATGCCTTCCATTGGTCATTCATTGTCGAGTGAACAAGCGGCGGGAGCCGCGAAACGCGTCTCTGACTTCGGGCGAATAAACAACGTAAAGAAGGAATTTGGGTCCGTGTCCTGCTTTCTGGTTAATGCGCGATTAAGGCGTATACGCTAGTCCTTTCAGGATTCTAAAATATATTTATATATATATATGTATATATTATATATATCAGAACAACACTGCTCCAGCCCATACAATGTTATTATGTCAAATGCAATGCAGTGGAAAAATTATTGGATTAGAAATTAAGCTATCAAGTAATCACGTAATCACAAACAGGAACGAGGAGGGGGAAACCATCTACAGTGATTAAGAAACCTGTTAAATGTGCCCAAGTGAACAAGTTATTTATTTTCAGTAATGCTCTTTTTGGTGGATACTCTATCTAACTGCAGATTTCTCACCTTGTGTATACCTCCAGGCACCAGACTGAATCCAGTGATTTTTCTCAGCAACTCCCACTCACTGTCAGGTAGCGTTGTGCAGCTCCGTGTGCATTCCGATCTGCCTCTAGAAGTGACATTGGGGTCACAATACAACTGACAAATCCGTGCGTTGACGTCAGTTCTTTCTGATATCTGACCATGCCGCCAGACACAGAGCTTTCAAAAATCAGATTATACCACAGTGCAAATCTCTAATTGGAATCTCTTTATTATGGACCAAGGGAGTCCAGTCCACACAACAGGAAGGTGGGTTGGTGAGGAATCTATGGTTAGATACAGCATCCTTGAACAATCAGTAGGAGGCGGGCCAGACAAACCTCTGCCTATGGGTAGGGAGGGGGAGACCTTTAAGTAAGTCGGCCCAAGGGATACTCTCTCCCAAGTGTCTCAGTACTAAATCAAACATGGAGTATCCCTTGCCTGTCTAGAACAAGTCCTTTCCCAAGAGGATACTGTGGTTCTGAAATTCTGGATTCGCGTAATCATTCTGGACTCGAGAATTAAAACTTCTTTGAAACATGACGAATTTGGTATCAAAAGACCGAGAATGACGAGCACACCATTTACATATATTTTCAGCATATTCGAGTGACGATTACACCTCGAAATCGTCATTTTCGTTCTGAACCCTTGGCTCCCGTTTATGTGTTGCCCTTTACATAGGCCTTAATCCAGCTGAATTCAATTCCACAAGGACACATACTCCTTAATCGACTTTCCTATGACCTGTGCAAGTTGGAACCATTGCCCCAGGCCGAACTCGTTAGGTCAGTTCCCCTCCCAGTGGCCGAGCAAGATAGCATCAAGGCTCAACAAGCCATAAAACCATTTCAGCGCGCACACCTGTCGTATCTTGCTCACATCTGTCTCTACTCTTTTGCTTCACTTACTTTATGGTGGGGAGGTGCCCGTTTTATTGGGGGTCCACCGATATCTGCTGAAATGTTGGGCCTTGCCGGGTGATTTGTTATGGGCAGCACGACGTGAAATATGTACATGTCATCATGACTCTGCTTTTCTTTTGTAACCAATAACTGTAAATGACATACTACAAATTCGAAGAATGTTTGCCTGAAGCTGAATATTCTGTATAAAGAGAGAAGCCTGACTTTGTAAATTCGAGCAGTCTCCTGAGAATATACTTCCCCGTGTGTTGTACTTCTAGGACACTTGTTACCTTGGTTGCAGCCAATAAAATCGATCCTTGACTTCACCTAGAAGACTCTGAGTTTCTGTGGTCTAAATCAGGAAGAACTCGAGGTCTCTGGGTGTACCCTGACACCGCTGGGTTACCGGTTCTGTGCCGGTTCTTAAAAACCCAGTACCTCAGCTGGCGCCCAACGTTTGGGGCGATTCCAGTGGTACCAGCCCAGCCAGAGGTTCGTGAGGAGCTTCGTGTGAAAATTCTGGAGGACGGCCAACCACCTCATCGACCACTGCATGTCGACGTGGTCCGAAGCTCTTTGCTGCAAGGTTCCCCGCTTCCCAACGGCTACAGAGGACTGCTGCCCTGGCTATCGCCCTGATTTGGACCCTTGAATTTTGGTAGAGCGAAACACTAAGACGAGTCTTCTGGTGACGTCATCGATATCTCAGTTAAGTATAAGTGGAGCGTCTCCCAGTCCTTAGTTGGTCTTAGTCTTGGGTATCCTTTGGGATAATTTGTTGGTACTTGCAAGCACCAAAACCGAAGGACTCGTGTATTCACGAGAAATATCGTAATCGATAAACCTTTGAAGTTTGGAACTAGACTAGAGAGCGAAGATGCCTAGTCTTAGACTTAGAAATTTGTTTTGTCTTGGTTATAATAATAGGGACTCCCGATTGGAGGACTCATGTCCGGTTTCTCCGGTTGGAACTCCGACTTACGAGCTATATGTGAAACATGGGGTAGGCCCCATCACCTACAACGAAGTGTGGATTAAATACACCAGGAAAGATGGTGTTTTAAAATGGCCCCAATATGGTAGTTTTGATACCGAAATCTTAGACAACCTTGAAGATAAACTCTTTAAAAAGAAAGCCCGGCCGGCGATGTTTGACTCTTTCCGCTTATGGCGTAAAGAAGCCAAACAAAAGGAAATCAAATTAGCTAAGAAAAATAAGAGAGAAGGGGGACTTTCAGTAATACAAGCTGCTATGCAGTTTAAAGACAATGAAGAAGAACAGATGAGTGAGCAGTTGCACAGGCAACGTAAAATGGCAGTAGACAAATGCTATCCAGTTTTGCCGTCTCTTCAGCAAGAGGCAGCAAAAGAGCGTGAAAAAGACCCATTAATGTCGCATTTACTAAGTTCGCCACCCCCCTATGCGCAAAATGCCACGGCACCCCCGCAACCTTTAGTTGTGCAACCTACGTATCCTGTTCCTCCACAGCAACACCAGCTGTTCTCCAGCTGACTCCTGTCTCTATGGTGCAGCCTGCTCCAGGCCCACCAACCACGTCTGCTTCACCGCGCTTTCTATGATTTTGCCTACTATACTTTTTACTTCTCCTAATGCTCCCTCTACGATTTTGCCTAGTGCTCCTTCTATTTCCCCTGATGCCTCCTCTGCTATTATCTCTGCCCCTGCCTTATCTCACCCCGTTTTTCCACCCGTTCTTCCTTCAGTTTCACCTTCCATTCGGCAGAAAATGGCCAGCACTGTTACTAACCTTCTTTTACCTCTTTTCGGGTCGCCTACTACGACCCCTAACATGGGACGAAGACAGTTGCGAAGTCGACTGCCTGACTATCAAGAGAGAGACTCATTGAATAGTTTAGCACGGAAATGGGTTATGGACACTGTAAAATATGATGTAGAGTCTGTCATGGAAGTCTTCCATCAATGGGAAGCACCGACACAGAGATATGTTTTTGAACAGATGTGTGTTTTTCTTTGTGAGGATTTGGAAGACAATGATCTGGAATGCAACCCGCAAGAGTTGTGTCATGTACGGTTTAAATTTGGAGAAGGCATGATTGTAGGTTCTGATGTAGAGAAAGCGGTTGAAATATTGTTATCATATCGGAGTAAGGGGAGCAGTTCTGGGTCACAATCTGAGCCTAGTACATCTAGTAGGAAAAAGGCGCGTCAATACCCTATGAGAGAAGTTCCCCCACAATGGAGAGAGGGTGACACAACTGCTAACCCACCTATTCTGCCACACTTTCAGCGTGTATGGGTACATGTCCCATGGAAGCGAGCTGAAGTTTTAGCACTCAAACAGACATTACCTGATCCGCGTAAAAATCCTGCAGGGTATTACAAAGAGTTGTCGCAAACTGCTGGGTCATGTATAATGAATTTAGCCGATATCGATATGCTATTTGGGAATGTTGTTCCACAGCCTTTATGGGGTAAAATTCGTCATATAGATCATGATCAGGAGTTAGGTGACTCGTGGGCTAATATTGCCGCTGCAGACGCCCGACAAGTTGGTGGTGCTAAGCCTGAGCCTTTGATAGCAGAACTCCCTGGTAAAATAGGGGATTACATGAAAACGATAATGCCTGCAATACGTGTAAATTGGGATAAGTTGTCTGCATGCAAGCAAAAGAAAGAAGAAACTGTTTCAGATTTCATCACCAGGTTTGAAGAAACATTTGTCGACCACAGCGGTCAAGATATGACCACAGAAGGTGGTCAGAGATTGTTTGTCGATAAATTCGTGCACAATCTGCTTCCAGAATTGTGTAAAAAGTTAAAGGATTCAGAAAGTTCTTGGGCAGTCTCATCTTCAGCCCAGATATTGGCTACTGCACAATATTACGAAAATAGAGACAAGGACGAGAAAGATAGAGCAGAAAAGAAAACTAAGGAGTTGAAAACGAAGGTTTTACTACAACAAGCATATCCGCCACGTGGTGGTGGTAATCAGAATAATGGTAGCCAGAATCATTATCAGAATAATTTCCAGCAGCCTCAACAGTATCAGAGGAACTCGCAAAGAGTCGAGTACACTCAGCCACGTGTCCCTGTAGGCCCCAACCAGTGTTCATATTGCAAAGAAGAGGGTCATTTCAAGTACAGTTGTCCTATTTTATTACAGCGTGCAAATGGTGCTTCTGGTGTAAGAGGTCGTGGTGTTCAGCAAGCGCCTAGAGGTAGAGGACGTGGAAACGTCCCCCAGAACGCACGTCCCCTTCCACCACCAAATTCTATGAATAGGTTCGATCAGCAGAACAACGCATCTGATAGGACAGCTCAATACTATGTTGATGATTACTATACAGAAGATGAGTATTTGGAGGGTAATCATTGCTAGGACAGCCATAGACAAAGAGAGGGAGTTTTTTCAGTTCCAGTAGATCAGAGTGGACCTTACGTTGAGGTGATTACATCAGGTGTGTCAGAACCTTTTCTGTTGGATACTGGTGCTACAAAGAGTTCTATTATGCACTCCAAACTCCCTGGCGCACCTTTGTCTGGCGAAATGAACGTTTCTGTAGGTTTTTCTGGCGCCCCAGTTAGAAATCCAATTTCAGACCCTTTGTCTCTTTCTGTTGGTCCTTGCGAATTCGAAGCACCCCTCATTCTGACAACAGGTTGTGGTGAAAACTTGCTAGGATTGGATTTGTTAAAAAGATTGTATGCGACTTTGTACTGTTCTCCTTCAGGAGTACAACTTACTTTAGGTAAGAAAGTGGTTTCTCCCATGTATTTGTCGAGGGATAAACTTCCAGCAGAATTGTCGCTTCTTCCAGATATTATTTGGGCTACTGGTCCTAATGATGTGGGCCTTTTAGAAATACCACCATATGTTGTAACATTGAAAGCCAATGTTCAAATGCCACGAATTCCACAATATAAGATATCTAGTGAGGGTGAAAAAGCTTTGCTAGCGATCGTTTACGAATTGATTAAAAAGATGTGATTGAAGAAAGACGAGGCAATGTTTGCAATAGTCCTGTTCTGCCTGTTTTAAAACGAACTGACCCTTCTAAGCCACCTGTGTACAGATTCGTGATTGACCTTAGAGAGGTGAATAAAATAGTTGTGCCACAATTCCCAGTTTTCCCCGACATTACCACATTATTGACTATGATTCCAGCCTCTGCCTCCTGGTTTTCGGTGATTGACCTGAAGAATGCTTTCTTCAGCATTCCGATTGCTGAGGAGAGCAGGGATATTTTTTCCTTCAGTTTAGGAGGTCGCAGCTTCCGCTTTAAACGCGCTCCTCAGGGCTACTGTGAAAGTCCATCAATATACAGTCAAGCTCTAAAAACACAGCTTGATACGATTGTTTTACCTAAAGGTGCTACTCTTGTACAGTATGTGGATGATTTGCTCATTGCTGCAGATACTGAGGAAATTTGTAAAAAGGCCACGTTGTCATTATTGCGTCATCTGTGTGATTTACATCACAAGGTGTCACTTTCCAAACTACAATATTGCCGACAAGAAGTGACCTACCTAGGTCATCTCTTATCGAAGGAAGGAAGGAAACTGACCCCAGAAAGAATTCAGGCAATAGCGAAATTGAATGTGCCAAGAACTCAGAGAGAAGTACGTGCTTTCCTGGGCATTACATCGTACTGTAGACAGTGGATTCCAAATTTTTCGTTATTGGCCAAACCTTTGGTGGCATTGACGTGTAAAAGTACACCCAATCCCATTCCCCGGTCTGAAGAGTGTCAGAAAAGTTTTCTCGAATTGCGCACAGCATTATGTTCGGCTCCTGTGTTAGGTACTCCCAACTACAGTAAGCCTTTCACATTGTATGTCCACGAGAAGGAGGGCTGTGCATTGTCTGTGTTGACTCAGTTATTTGGAGGTAGGCAGCGTCCATGCGCCTATTTTTCGTCGACTTTGGATCTGGTAGCTAAAGCATTGCCAAGTTGTTTAAGAGCCACAGCAGCAGCAGCTGTTTCTATTCGACAGTCTGCTGGACTAGTAATGAATAATACACTGGTCGTGATGGTCCCACATGCAGTAGACACGTTGTTAAATAGAACTAAGACACAGCACTTAACTAGTGCTCGGTTGTCAAGTTACGAATTGACGCTGTTAGCAAGTCATGTGCACATAAAAAGGTGCAGTACCTTAAACCTAGCTACGTTGTTGCCAATTGTAGAGGAATCAGATGCTTCAGAACAGCACGATTGTTTTCTCAGAACAGAGGAAGAGACAAAAGGGAGAGTAGATCTATCCGACACTCCTCTTGCTGAATGTGATGGTACATTATGGGTGGATGGTTCATGCTTCAAGCTCCTAATGGTAACGCGACTGCAGCATATGCTGTCACGACTTTGCACACAGTTGTTGAAACTGCACGAGTGCCACATGGTTCAGCTCAAGCAGCAGAATTAATTGCACTCACGAGAGCATGTGTGTTGTCTAAAGGAATGAAAGTGACTGTCTACAATGATAGTCAGTATGCGTTCGGAGTGGCTCACAGTTTTGGACGATTGTGGAGAGAACGTGGGTTCCTGACTTCGCATGGAGCTAAGATTCAGCATGGTCAGTTGGTGAATGAGCTTCTTGAATCACTGACCTTGCCTCTGCAAATGGCGATTGTGAAATGTAGTGCTCACAAGAAGGTGACTGATGATGTTGGTCGTGGAAATGCATTTGCTGATGAGATCGCATAGAGAGGGCAAAGAATGTAATGAGCCGAATGTATGTTGCAGGCCCTGCAAGATGGACTGGTGATGTTGGAATATGTGAGGACACGATAGAGAGTGTGAAGTCCATCCAAGCTGAGGCCACAGAGAAAGAGTTGAGCACGTGGAGAGAAAGTACAGGTAGAATGGATGCAAATGGTTGTTGGATTGAATTGACAGAGCATCAGAGATGGTTGTTACCCAGTGCATATGTGCTTGCAGTGGTTACAATGGCTCATGGAATGGCTCATATCAGCGTGAAAGGGATTTGCGAGTTGTTGGCCCCAGTGTGGAAGAATTCAGGGATTCCCAAGTGTGCAGAGAATATTGTCAAGAATTGCATGGTATGTCTGAAGCACAATCCTGGTAGGGGAACCCCAACTCCAGTTGGTCATTTTGCGCCTCCTGCGTATCCGTTCGAGGTTTTGCAGCTAGATTTCATCCACATGGAGAGGTGCAACAACTTAAAATACGTACTCGTTGTTGTTTGTGCTTTCTCAAGATGGGTAGAAGCCTATCCCCTAAAAGACAATACTGCCTTGTCCACAGCAAAAGCCCTTGTGAAAGAGTACTTCCCCAGGTTTGGAATGCCTAGAATGGTCTGGTCTGATAATGGTAGTGAATTTGTGGGTCGTGTGATGAAGAGAGTGTGTGAAGGGCTAGGTATACGGCAGAAGTTCCACGCTGCAAATCACCCCCAATCAGCTGGATTAGTAGAATGCTACAACGGCACTTTAAAACTTAAACTGGCCAAAATCCAAGCGAGCACAGGTCTTAAATGGCCTGACGCTCTACCCTTAGCACTCCTGTCCACTAGAATGACTGTGCGTTCACGAGTGAAACTTAGTCCATATGAGATAGTTTTTGGCTGGCCAGCCAACATATGGGGAGTGCCTAGACCCACTAAGTTCAGCGAGCTTGAACACCCTATTTTGCTTAATTATCTGTATGAATTGACGGCTAAATTGCGTGTTTTGCATCAACAGGTCCACAACACCCTGCCTCCGGTCTCTGAGACTCCGGGTCACGCCATTGACCCTGGTTCCTGGATTCTTGTCAGAAACTTTGAAAGGACAAAGAACGACCAGCCCAGGTGGACCGGGCCTCACCTCGTCCTTCTTTCTACAAGATCAGCCGTTCGGGTGGAGGGGAAGGCCAACTGGGTCCACGGGATCCATTGTAAGAAAATCCCTTTTCCTCTGCCTTATGACCAGTGGGTCCAGAAGGGTGTCGCTGACCCAGAACCTGATACCGTGCTACATGCAGTCCCTTTTAATGATTTGCATGTAAAAGGAACTGACTCTGAACGAGAAAACGAGAACATTTTGCACAAGGCTGTGCCGTCATCCAAGCGAGTGACCACTACAGAGCCTGACCTTTTGTTCCAGGATCAGACAATACCTGGAAAACAACGATGTAATTTGAGACCGAGAAAAATGAACTAATAAAACAATTTCTTTTGCAATTTGAGACCAAGATCCATGGACCAAAAAAACAGATATTTATTTTTCCTCCCAAGTACTATTTTTGAAAGTGCAGCTCTCCCATCTAAGAAACTTGCTCATTTTTGTTTTTCGAACCGCCATCCGGGTTCCGCTGCTAGGGCCGCGGTTGATTAAAGTCTTTGGGGTGCAGCTGACGACGTTAGGTCGGTAGTTCTGGTTGGTCCAAGGGAGTTGCCCTGGATTGACAGAAGCATCCCTTAGCAGAGGCAACCTCCCACCGCGGGCAGCACTTTAGAGAGGATGGAGTTTCCCGATGTGGAGAGACCTGCCAAACAAACGAACTTAAAGCGCAGATTGTGTAACGTGATGACAGAGAAAAGTTTTATAATATTGTGTATTTTTATGCTATTCAGTATAATGATATTTTTAATAAGTTATGTTTTATTCTCTTTTCGTGTAACATTTGCACCCACTGCATCACCCATACCTCCTCCTACTGTTTCCTCTCATTCTTTCCACCCTCTGCCTGACCACGAATCAAATAGAAGATTGGAGTTCATCAATAACTCCTTTGTTCAGTTATTACACCAACACCAACTTGTAATGAACACGACTAACTGTTGGGTGTGCGGTCTTATGCCTCACACAACGGATAAAGGTATCCCTTATCTGGTCCTGCCATTCAGTCACAATGGTTCTGTATGGGCATATAGGACAATGTTCATATATGCACACGAAATCTACCCCCTACGTTCTGTAACAGACAATCCCAGAAAAAGTGCTCTAGTCAAGGGTATAGTCGACATGATTAAGGAAGGTATTTCTTATGAGACTATCCCTAGAGATGAGACACTAGTCTACATGGGATGGAACATGACTGGATATGGAGCTACTCTGAGTGAGAAACAGCAAGCTAAGAGATCGTCCCCGATTTGGATTGTACCCCATCAGGGTCATCTGTGTCTGCAAGGTAATGGCACAAATCCCAGGGCTCAGTTAGGGAAGAGTGTCTGTACTGAAACGTATGTGTTTGGATCTCAGACTTCCCCTGCGTTTTTAGCAGCTAAGGGTACCTATTTCATCTACTATAAAACAAGGAAAGGAGGGTCTTAGGGGAGTTTTAAGACCATGCCTAGGTTAAGCCCCCAGCACAATAATATAATCACAAGAAAACCTAGGGGTCTGCGGATAGGGTATCTTTGTGCCCTTAAACCATAGCGCAAGCTTACTGGAAAGCAATAGTAGGAGTAGGATAAAGATAAAATGAAATAAAGAAAGGTGTAAGTGATTGTAACAAAGAAACCCGCTCGGTTAATAGGATTTCCATCAAACACTTGTATGATCAAATTCTATCATCTGGTCATCCTCAGGGATCTGAGGTCTCTAGATCATTGAGACCCATCATTACCCTGTAGTAGAGCGGGGTCAATGCCCACAAGCACTAAATAGCCAGTGATAGACAAAAGATGGGTATAAGTGCAGTGCAAAAACCAAAAAGTGGTGAAAATAAAATAGAATAGAGGGCAGAACAGTACATTTATTGAGAATCTGTCCTCTTCCTAATTAAAACCAGAATGAACAGTGCAAGAATGCAGTATGGAAGCAAATTACTGCATTTTAGGCCAACATGTTTCAACCTCATCGGGAAGGACCCAAGGTTTTCATCAGGGCCCTGTTCACAATATTGCTACTGCTTAGTGAGACACCAAATATTTCAACTATATCAGACCCAGTGTAATAACCAACAAAGGATACAGCGTATGGGTTCAGCACTCTGCCGTACAGAAGGTTCCAATCAGTGATCTACAAAAAACAACACAAACACCCCCAAATTTCAGAAAATCTAACATATAAATACTTCTACATCCTCTAACAGTAATATAAGGTCAAAAAGTACCACTCACCCTATTCTGCCGGGGAGTAGACCTCACCTCACCAGGACTCAAACTCAGGAAGAAAGGGAGGCCACGCTCTAAAAGAAATACGAAGCATCAGAGATAGGATACAACCCAAAGGTATGGTAACCTTGCTTGTTATATCCTGCCTGCACAAGATGTGTCATGCCTCTATTTCTAAATACTTCTTTCCACAAGTAACTCAAGGAAACTTGCTCTACCTTACAACATTATTCTCAACTTGAAGTTTACGACCAAGCTTATGACCGTAAAACTTGGTCATCAGTCATTAAAAGCACCTATCATAATACAATACTAAGTGCTAAAGTCACAGCGCATATCAAAACCTACATGTCAGACGCACACACTAGCATTAGTCACAGTACGCTTGTACAGAAAACCTCACCTCTCCGTCGTTGCCCCAGACAGTATCTGAGTAAGGGGGAGGCAACGAGAGGGAGAGGTGTAGGTCGTTAAAAGCCCGCGTGGGGACACGCCCAAAAACGACGTACAACATGTTTGTAGCAATAAAGGATACCGTTTCATTACTGACCGCTTTGACTGATAAGAACGGCACAGCCATTCCCTTGGGACGCCGGTGTCCTCCGTAACAACCACTCGCAGTAGTGCGCATGCTTAGCGCATGCGCAGTGGTGGTCGCCTAAACTGCGCGAGACTTCAGGACTACAGAATGACGAAATTCTCGTCTGAACTGTAGTTCGTTGTCCTAAGCCTGCCCAGATAACAAGACTTCGCGATCTGGGTACAGTGGAGCTGATATCTAGAGCAAGTGTCTGTCTAAAAAGAAGGTTCCTGATCCATCATCCAAATCAGTATTAAGATAACTCCATTTAAAGAACTACCGTGTTGCAACACAAAGCACCGAACCTCTATAGATGTAAATTTAGTGAGGAGGGCACAGGTGGGCATAACTGTCTTAAGATGTACAGCGGGGGCTCAGCGCATCAGTAATTTATTCTGGATGAACCGTCCCAAAAGTGAGGATGGCCATATCTTCATGAAATGTATTGGCCAAGACCACCCTGAACGACACCAGGTATAGTGTAGCATATGTAATACTCAACAAACAATGCTCACATAGTTATTAGAGGGTGGTCCACGGGATTTCGTCGTTGAGTCCCTGGCTATCTAGACGTAATTGATAAATCCATTTCTGTTCTTTCAGAAAGAGAAACTGTGTGGGGTCAGTAACATGATTGGGTATGAAGGGTTTCTCTAGAACAACCCAACTGAACTCATTTTCTTTGTGGTTAAGCTCCAAAAAGTGTTTGGTTAATTTAGACACAGTTTTTTTACATTTGAAAGAGCTCTTATGTTCAAGCATGCGGGTGCGAACTTTGCGGGTTGTCATCCCCACATATCTTTCGTTGCACGGGCAAGTCAAAATGTATATTACATTTGAGCTGTTGCAATTGGAAAAGTGCTTGAGTAACCACGGTCGCCCAGTTCCTATGTCTATTAGACTTGTCTTCCGTGTCAAACCACACATAGAGCAGCCGCCACAGGGGTGGTGCCCCTGCACCTGTGGCAGCTCCCACAGAGTCTCAATAGTCTCCTTCCGTACATCACGTGGACGGGTATGTATCAAGAAGTCCTTCAGATTTTTAGAGCGCTTGAAGGCGAACAAAGGGGGTTCAATCTTGTCAGTGGTACTGTTTAGAATGCGCCAATGGCGTCTGACAATTTTTTGCACTAGATTTGACTTATCATTGAAAGTGCTAACAAAAGTCAGTCTTGTCAATGGTGGCTTCTCTACTGGCATATCCAGGAGGGCGTCACGGTTATTGTTGCTAGCTCGTTTCAGAGAGCGTCTTATCAGGGTTTTCGGGTAATGTCGAGCTTGCAATTGTTGACAAAGGTTAGTGGCATGTTTGTCATAAGTCTCATTCGTGGAACAGTTCCTGCGGACTCGGAGAAACTGTCCATATGGGAGGTTCTCACGAAGGGACCTCGGGTGTTGACTTTCAAACAGTAAGAGTGAGTTCCTGGCCATGGGCTTACGAAAGAGTTCACTCTGAAGACCCTCAGGGGTGGCAAAAATAGAGAGGTCCAGGAAAGTAATTCTCTCCTTATTCATCTCAATGGTGAATCTCAAAAACCTATTCCGGCTGTTCAGCCATTCATGGAAGTTGCCAAGGGACTCTTCATTGCCTCGCCATACCAAGAAAATATCATCGATATACCGTTTGTAACAGACAATCGATGATAAAAATGGATTATCAGGTGCTAGTACTTCTTGTTGTTCAAAAGAGTGGACATATAAATTGGCCAGGCTTGGCGCAAAAATACTGCCCATACTCGTCCCAGAGATTTGTAGGTACAGGTTGTCTTCGTACCTAAAATAATTCTCTTTCATGGCCATTCTTGCAAGCGCCATTATGAAAGGAATAGGTGTTATAGTATCCAAAGTTACAGAATTCAAGATGGAACAGATAGCATTCAAAGTATCATCCTGAGGGATGGATGTATACAAAGATACAACATCCAAGGAGACAAGTATGTCGGTCTCCTGGTTGAAATCAATGCCTGGCAACAGACGCAGGACATCTTTCGTGTCCTTTAGATAAGAAGGCATAGTCAACACTATAGGTCTTAAGAAATGGTCAACAAATTCAGATAAAGGTTCTAGGACAGAGCCTTGTCCTGAGATAATTGGCCTACCAGGTGGTGGTCTCTGTGCCTTATGCACCTTCGGTAAGGTATAAAAGTAGGGGACAACAGGATGTTTAATCTGTAAAAATTGAGACTCTAACGGGGTGATCCAGCCCTCTGCTCAGGCTTCCTCAGTTAGTAGGCGAATTTCACCCATCAATCTTTTAGTAGGGTCTGTAGACAATAGTTTATAACAGCTATCAACACTCAACTGACGTTGACATTCTGCTCTGTATACCTCGGTGTCTTGTAGCACTATGGCACCGCCCTTATCGGCAGATTTTATTACTATAGAGGGGTCTCGCATGAGAGTTTGTACGGCCTGATGATCTTCCCTCGACAAGTTACAGTAACCATTATTGGAACCACCACTCCAGATGGCTTCGATATCGTCTTTCACAGCCCTTTCAAAAGTCGCCACGTGTGGAGGAACAGTGTGAATGGGAGGCAGAAAGGTGGATTTAGGCCTCAACCCTGTGTTTTTGTCTACAGCTTCGGAAGTCTTGTCCCTGAAGAAATAGTGTATCCTCAGCTTGCGAAAAAACTGAGCCAATTCAGTTTGTGTTCTAAATGGGTCTCCTCTGTCAGATATGACAAACCCTAGACCCTTGTTGAGGACACGTTCCTCAATGTCACTCAAGGTTCTCCTGCTCAGATTCACAACAAGGTTCTCTGCAGGTTCCTTTAAGTTTGAGGAACGGTCCTTGTCGTCTGACTGCGAGTCCCCGTGTGTGGTCCAGTTGATTCTTCCCAGTGCACCTGCTGAGGGGGTCCCCTTCTTCGGCCTCTTGACCTCCTGGGGCCAAAACCTAAAAAAGGCTGGTTATTGAAGTTCTGGTAACCAGGAAAGGGGCCCATAGGCGGTTGAAACTGGTAAGGAAAAGGAGGTGTGGAACCCCATGGAGATGGTTGCCACCAGGGGGGAACTGGTCCCGGTTGGAAACCCTTATAGTTCTGAAAGCCACGGGACCTCCCTCGCCCTCTGTTAGCAAAAGGTAGTGGGTTGTTAGTGTCCTGATCACTATCGGAGTCAGTACCAGACCCCGAATAGTTCGAATCATACCTCTTTCCATTGTTCTTATACTCTGGTGCTTTATAGGAGTCGCTGGTGTAAGGGTATACGACCTCTAGTTTGAACTTGGCCAGATCTTTTTTGAATTTGTCAATCTTAATTTGTAGAATATGGTCATAAAAGTCTTTGTTGTTTTTATCTGACTCATCCTTCTGTTTCTTAAAGACAGAAGTGGTAGAAATTGTTGTTTTTATATGTGCCTCCAGGACTTGTATCTCTATCAGTAAGGTGTCACATGTCCGTTTAGCGGTGCTAATGATGAGAATAAGCCAGTCCCTAGTGCATCGCCAAGCGATTAGGGACCAGTCCTTTAGGAACTCTTTATCTGATAGAAAAAGCCGAGGGGCATTAGTTACCAAAAGACCCGGTGGTGCACAGCTAGCCCTTAAATATTCGGCCATCACTCTCCCATGTGCTTGAGTGCGGGAATGTGATTTCTTCAGCGTCAATGCCTTTGTCCAATCATCCGCTATATGTACTGCTGGAGTAGGGATGGAGTCTAAGATACTAGGCATGTTATCCATGATGGATTGGAATACAGAATCATCGTATGCCAATCCACTACGTTCTGCCATTGTGCTAGAATAGCTCGTGAAGTGAGAGGAGATGTTTAAAGGGAACCAGCGTTACCCGAGCAATTGCAGAAAAAGAAGGGGCCAAAATTAGTCTAAATATACTAAATTTAGAATTATCAAATAAGTATAATTCAGTTCAGACCCGCAGCCGACAGCTGCTCACAAAATACTATAAAACAAGGAAAGGAGGGTCTTAGGGGAGTTTTAAGACCATGCCTAGGTTAAGCCCCCAGCACAATAATATAATCACAAGAAAACCTAGGGGTCTGCGGATAGGGTATCTTTGTGCCCTTAAACCATAGCGCAAGCTTACTGGAAAGCAATAGTAGGAGTAGGATAAAGATAAAATGAAATAAAGAAAGGTGTAAGTGATTGTAACAAAGAAACCCGCTCGGTTAATAGGATTTCCATCAAACACTTGTATGTTCAAATTCTATCATCTGGTCATCCTCAGGGATCTGAGGTCTCTAGATCATTGAGACCCATCATTACCCTGTAGTAGAGCGGGGTCAATGCCCACAAGCACTAAATAGCCAGTGATAGACAAAAGATGGGTATAAGTGCAGTGCAAAAACCAAAAAGTGGTGAAAATAAAATAGAATAGAGGGCAGAACAGTACATTTATTGGGAATCTGTCCTCTTCCTAATTAAAACCAGAATGAACAGTGCAAGAATGCAGTTCTTATGTTCAAGCATGCGGGTGCGAACTTTGCGGGTTGTCATCCCCACATATCTTTCGTTGCACGGGCAAGTCAAAATGTATATTACATTTGAGCTGTTGCAATTGGAAAAGTGCTTGAGTAACCACGGTCGCCCAGTTCCTATGTCTATTTGACTTGTCTTCCGTGTCAAGAATAGGGTGAGTGGTACTTTTTGACCTTATATTACTGTTAGAGGATGTAGAAGTATTTATATGTTAGATTTTCTGAAATTTGGGGGTGTTTGTGTTGTTTTTTGTAGATCACTGATTGGAACCTTCTGTACGGCGGAGTGCTGAACCCATACGCTGTATCCTTTGTTGGTTATTACACTGGGTCTGATATAGTTGAAATATTTGGTTTCTCACTAAGCAGTAGCAATATTGTGAACAGGGCC
The DNA here is from genome assembly GCF_964261635.1 of Lissotriton helveticus. NCBI lineage: Eukaryota > Metazoa > Chordata > Amphibia > Caudata > Salamandridae > Lissotriton > Lissotriton helveticus. Next base: position 104,258,068 of record NC_136063.1, read on the forward strand.
CTGATGAAAACCTTGGGTCCTTCCCGATGAGGTTGAAACATGTTGGCCTAAAATGCAGTAATTTGCTTCCATACTGCATTCTTGCACTGTTCATTCTGGTTTTAATTAGGAAGAGGACAGATTCCCAATAAATGTACTGTTCTGCCCTCTATTCTATTTTATTTTCACCACTTTTTGGTTTTTGCACTGCACTTATACCCATCTTTTGTCTATCACTGGCTATTTAGTGCTTGTGGGCATTGACCCCGCTCTACTACAGGGTAATGATGGGTCTCAATGATCTAGAGACCTCAGATCCCTGAGGATGACCAGATGATAGAATTTGATCATACAAGTGTTTGATGGAAATCCTATTAACCGAGCGGGTTTCTTTGTTACAATCACTTACACCTTTCTTTATTTCATTTTATCTTTATCCTACTCCTACTATTGCTTTCCAGTAAGCTTGTGCTATGGTTTAAGGGCACAAAGATACCCTATCCGCAGACCCCTAGGTTTTCTTGTGATTATACCTATTTCATCTGCCATGATAGAGCCTATACATGGTTGCCCCCTGACTTTTCGGGCTCCTGTTTTGTTTCCTTCCTGTTGCCTCCCACCTACACAGCAGCGGCAGACTTCCACAGGACAAGGATAGTTAGAGGTGTCTTGAGTGAAGAGGACACTGCAGGTCAAGAATTTGGAGACTTTGCAAAGGGTTTTCTGCCGTTCTGGGGATCCATGGCTAACAGCAGGAACATAAGGCAATTGACAAGGGTAGTTGAGTCCACCGTGATTGAAACTGCTGGTGCCCTTAGTAACTTGACTGCTGAGCTCCAGTCGGATCGACTTATGACCCTTCAGAACAGGACCGCTTTAGATGTCATACTTGCAGACCGAGGTGGGGTATGCAGATTGATCCAATCTAGTTGCTGTATCTTCATCCCTGATAACGCTCCAACAGTGTACCTGGCCATCGCCAAACTACATAAGATTTCCGAATATATTCATGTGGATAAAGTAGATTGGTCATTAATGGGATGGTTCTGGGAACTGATATCCGCTTGGGGATGGAAAATTCTAATGGTCATTGGGATGGTCTTAGCCATTCTTTTCCTGTTCTGTCTATGCATACAGTGTGCTCCTGCAATATGTGGCCTCTGTGTTACATCATGTGTAAGGAAGCCTGTGTCAAGAGATGAACTAAGTACTAGAATGATGTTACAGCAACATCTCAATGACTTTAGGAATATAGATCTGGACTCAGATTAACATGAGGATAGATTAATTGCCTATGTAAGTGCAAAAGGAGGGTTTGTGGTTCTGAAATTCTGGATTCGCGTAATCATTCTGGACTCGAGAATTAAAACTTCGTCGAAACATGACGAATTTGGTATCAAAAGACCGAGAATGACGAGCACACCATTTACATATATTTTCAGCATATTCGAGTGACGATTACACCTCGAAATCGTCATTTTCGTTCTGAACCCTTGGCTCCCATTTATGTGTTGCCCTTTACATAGGCCTTAATCCAGCTTAATTCAATTCCGCAAGGACACATACTCCTTAATCGACTTTCCTATGACCTGTGCAAGTTGGAACCATTGCCCCAGGCCGAACTCGTTAGGTCAGTTCCCCTCCCAGTGGCGGAGCAAGATAGCATCAAGGCTCAACAAGCCATAAAACCATTTCAGCGCGCACACCTGCCGTATCTTGCTCACATCTGTCTCTACTCTTTTGCTTCACTTACTTTATGGTGGGGAGGTGCCCGTTTTATTGGGGGTCCACCGATATCTGATGAAATGTTGGGCCTTGCCGGGTGATTTGTTATGGGCAGCACGACGTGAAATATGTACATGTCATCATGACTCTGCTTTTCTTTTGTAACCAATAACTGTAAATGACATACTACAAATTCGAAGAATGTTTGCCTGAAGCTGAATATTCTGTATAAAGAGAGAAGCCTGACTTTGTAAATTCGAGCAGTCTCCTGAGAATATACTTCCCCGTGTGTTGTACTTCTAGGACACTTGTTACCTTGGTTGCAGCCAATAAAATCGATCCTTGACTTCACCTAGAAGACTCTGAGTTTCTGTGGTCTAAATCAGGAAGAACTCGAGGTCTCTGGGTGTACCCTGACACCGCTGGGTTACCGGTTCTGTGCCGGTTCTTAAAAACCCAGTACCTCAATACCCAGCCATTAATTAGTGAAGAAAAAGAAATCTTTTTCTTTTTATAAGACCCTATCCCATTCTAGTAGTGGCATGCTGCATCATCCAGTCTCATCCTGGTCCCTAAAAATTAGGATGGGCTCCACTATATTCCAGGTCGCGCTTTTGATATTTCTGTGACTGGGGTACCTAAAATAAATAAAAATATCTCAGACAGACCTAGGTTTCCCTTTAGTAATGGTGTGAGTGGATATGAATTAAAATGATCTTGTAGGGAGTAACGATGTTTTGGTCCTATGACCCTCTAGTCATCTTCAACATGATTAAGCCCCTATTCTCAGGTCTATAAACTGAAGCCTTTCGTCAGGTCATTAGGGTATTCTTCACTCCGGTATCACAGTCATTCACAAATTGTTTAAAAAGGCATGCAATGTTAAACTGCATGCAACGTGAGCCCTTTACTCACCTCTTTGTAGGATCCCCGTTCCTGGAAAGGAAAGATAATTAATCAGCAATATTTTCAATTAATGTAATCTGTTTGTTGGCTTGCTCTAAGGAAAAAACTGGAACATATCAATTTGTGCTTCCCAGGGGACCCATTTAATGATATGAGTGACCATCAACCCAGGGTGCCAATCCGTGCATGTCTATATTGAAGTGGTATCAAACTTTTTGTAAGCCATCTAACCTCAACACGCAGGTTAGATGGCTAGCATTAGCATGTTCGGAAATAAGGTGGTGTATGGTTGATGACAGAGAGTGATATAATAATAATAATAATAATAATAATAATAATAATAATAATAATAATCCACATTTGTAAAGCGCAAACAATCACCCGTAAGGGTCTCTAGGCGCTGGGGGTCGTCGGGAAGATTAAACAAGCTATTGCCCAGAGTCACATGTTGCTAGGCTAATCTGCCGCTGGCGCCGGGGATTGAAACATGATCCCCAGATTCCGAAGTCAGTCGCCCTGGCCGCGGCGCCACACCTCTTCCACTGAGTGCTTGGCACTCAGTCACAAGAAGAGCTGATGTCATCACTATGAGGAACACAGTCTTCAGGGTTAGTAGCCTTAGAGGACAACTATGTAGTGGCTCAAATGTGACCTATATTACAAATGTGAGAACCAAATTCAAACAGAAACATACCAGGCTGAAGAACATTGAGCAATTATTAGAAGTTCCGCAGGCTTTCACCACTGAGAAAACTGACACCGCAGCAGCCTTGAGTCCTCAACTGCGCAGGGTTCGTGCCTGCAGCCAGCCAGTCTCTAGTTGCTCGCAACTTGAACTTCACTCATAACTTTTATTTTTACTGTCCCTCTTTGTACTGTCCTTGCTTCCTGATTGTTTTTTCTCTTGATCGTTTTTCCTCCCTCTTGACTTAACTATTGTCCGGTTTCCCGCCGCTGCTGCCCCTGCGGCCCCTCCCACCCCACCACAGCCCCGCTCCCACCTCCCAAACTCGGTTACCGCCCCTCCCCTACTTATGGCAACTGCAGCGCAGTCGAGCTGCTGGCGCGCCAAAGGCAAGCCCGTCTGCGCCCAGCGCCAGGAACCCTGGTTCTCCCAGGCCTCACCGCTACGACTCAACCACCCTCCACGCACTCAATCCCGGAAGACACGCCTACTGTGCAAGTTCGCCGCCGAACACTACCCATGGACAGTTCTCGTGCAGACCCTGCTGCAGATCCCTCACCATCGACAAAGCTCCCACTACCGCCAAAACCCTGACATGCATCCTCCTCAACGTGCGCTCCCTGCACCGACACCCCGTAGAAATCTGAGACACCCTCTCGCCCGATGTCACCTTCTTCACGGCCCGACATCACCACTGCCATCCCCGACGGCTACAAGATCCAGCAAAAGGACCACCGGCACCGCCCAGGAGGAGGACTCGCCATCGCACCCAAGACCCCCTCCGACTCTCCACATCCAGCACGAGTGACTCTCACTCCAACACCGAATACCTCCACTTCCAAATCCAGACCAGCCCCAGGACAACGCTACGTGGCACCCTCATCTACAGACCTCCAGGACATCGCACCCAACCCGCAAATACCATCGCCGAGCTCACCGCACCCCACGCCATCACGTCCACGGACTACATTCTACTCGAGGACCTGAACTTCCACCTCGACAACTGCAACGACCCTGACTCCACCACTCTCCTCGCCAACCTAGGACTGAAGCAGCTGGTCAACACGCCCACCCACAAAGCAGGTCATACCCTCGACCCCATCTTAGCGAGAGGAACAAACATCCGCTTCAGCCACACCACCCAGCCTATCTGGATGGACCACCACTGCGTCCACTTCACCTTCAACACCACCACCGCACCTGTGCCCGCCTTGACGGAACTGGAGCAAGGTCACAGAGTAACACCTCAACACCACCCTCCTTCAACCCCCCCCAGCACCTCGACCGACACCAACTACGCAGCCATGGAATTTTACCGCTGGATCTCCTGCTGCGCCGACAAGCTCGCACCCCTCCACCACTCCGCCAAACAACACCCTCTGAAGGCCGCCTGGTTCACCACAGAACTTCAAGAAGCCAGACAGACCTTGCGAGACCAGAAAACTTCAGAAACACTGAACAACCACAGGAGGCCCTAAAGGAATACCACCAGCACATAAGAGACACCAAACGGACCTTCATAAGAGACAAAGTCCAGACCAACGCGACCAACGCCAAGGAACTGTTCAACGTCATACAGCAGTTTGCATAACCGACACACGAAGCCACGGACGTCACACCCCCCCAGGAACTCTGCGACAAGCTCAGCTCCTACTTCCAGCTGAAGATCAAGGTCCTCTACGACAACTTCAGCTCAGCTCCTACTTCCATCTGAACATCAAGGTCCTCTACGACAACTTAAGTGAACCAGCGCCGGACACCACCCCCTACCCACCACCTCCGATAAACCCGACCTTCATGACCTGGGATCCCGCTACCATCGAACTCATCACAGCGACCATGAAGAAAACCCACTCAGGAGCCCCAACGGACCTCTACCCACCGCACATATTCCACAGGGCCGCCGCCGCCATCGCACCCGAACTAGGATGGACCATCAATGCCTCCCTCAGATCCGGCATCTGCCCAGGTGACTGGAAACGGGCGGAGGTGAAACCCCTCCTCAAGAAACCAAATGCGGGCCCAACGGACCTGAAAAACTACCGGCCCATCTCTCTCCCCCCTTTGGGACCAAAGTCACTGAGAGACTCGTAAATGCCCAGATAACCGCCTTCATCGAAGAATACTCCATCCTGGACGCCTCCCAGTCTAGATTCCGCAGCAACAACAGCACGGAGACCGCTCTCCTCACCGCCACTGATGACATCCGCATACTACTCAACCAGGGACACACTGCGGCCCTTATCCTTCTAGACTTCTCCGCAGCCTTTGACACCGTCTCACATCGCACACTCGCAGCCAGACTTCACGACGCGGGGATACAAGGTGCAGCCCTCGACTGGATCCAATCCTTCTTCTCTGGCAGTACCCAGAGGATTCGACTCCCTCCCTTCTTCTCCAAACCCACGGAAATCAACTGCGCTCTTCAACATCCCCCCTCGCCGCCATCGTTAGACGTCATGGGCTCAGCATCGTATCCTACGCCAACGACACCCAGCTCATCCTCTCACTGACAAAGAATCCCGAAGACACCAGACAATGCTTCCAGAAAGGAATACAGAACAGGGCAGGATGGATGAAAGACAGCTGCTTGAAGCTCAATTCAGAGAAGACCGAGGTCCTCATCCTCGGACCCTTGCACCTCCGCCTGGTACAACACCTGGTGGCCCTATGCCCTTTGGGAACCCTCCCACCCCCCTACAGACCACGCTCGGAACCTCAGCATCATCCTGGACTCCTCCCTCTCCATGAACCGCCAGATCAGCACTGTTGTTTTCACTAGTTCCAACTGCCTCTGCATCCTCTGTAAGGCCTTCAAATGGATTCCCCAGACTGCAGAAGGACCGTCACCCACGCACTCATAACCAGCAGACTGCACTGCGGCAACGCCCTCTATGCCGGAATCAACAGAACTCTTCTACACAAACTCCAAACCATCCAGAACGCCGCAGCCGGACTCGTCCTCGGGACGCCGCGTCACAAACACATGACCCAACACCTATGAGCCCTCCCCTTGCTCCCCGTCGAGAAGAGGGTCACCTTCAAACTCCTCACCCACATCTACAAATCCCTCAACAACATGGGACCCAAATACCTCAATGAGAGAGTATCCTTCCATGTACCCAAGAGTAACCTCCACTCCACCGACCTCGCCCTGGCAGTGGTCCCCCGCATCCGCAGAAACAGAAATGGCAGGAGAGCATTCTCCTACATCGCAGCCAAGACCTGGAATGAGCTCCCCGTGAACATCAAACTCTCCCCGACCCTGCACATGTTCAGGAAGAACCTCAAGACCTGGCTCTTCGAATGATCTGGAGCCGCTCCCCCCGCCTCCCCGCCCCAGTGCCTTGAGACCCTCACGGGTGGGTAGCGTGCTATATAAACCCATGATTGATTGACACAAATGCCAAATAATACATAGACACATGATACACCAGCTGTTTAGTCTACTTGTCATATTTATTGGTATTTGTTGTTCTAGTCCTGCCTATTAATTTATACACTGTAGTTTATTACTAAGGTTTGAAACAGTGTAAAACTTAAAATATCCAGTTACATTTCCACTGTTTCTATTCAATTACATCAACTCTCTTCAGTTTGTCACCTTTCTCTAATGTTCAACCACTGTTTAACCAACCTATGCTCTCTCTCCAACCACTTTTAATTGATTGTATACTAGGACTACTTTCAAACACTGTGACTGGTCCTGAGCCAGGCAGAAGGTCCCAGATCATGTAACTTACCTCCCCTTTCGGAACAGGGGAACTAAAAAACCTGGATTACCTTTCTGTAATGACTTTATCAATCTTCATATTGAATAAAGTTAGGGAAAGTCAAGGGTAAAAGTCAGTGGTTTAATTCCAACAGATAAGTTATAGGGCAATATTAGGACGGTGTTAGTGGCCATACTGACGCATAAAGCATGCCATTGGTTATTAAAAAACTGGACCGCCCTTAGGAGCTGATTAGTGGCATTCGTCCTAATACTGGTATTCTACGGCCACCCGTACTGTGTTATGTGTAGCATATGGTGAACGGGGTGCTGAAATTGTATGACTTCATGCAGGATTGGCTTGTGACACCAGCATGGAGAGCTATCAGAAGCAGCCGACTCGAGGCCCGGACTGTGTTGTTTGCTGTCAAATGAGATCTGTAGATCTCTTCCACTGCAGACTTATTCAGAAATGTTTCCCATACATGGCCCATGTGCTGGATGGACACTGGGAATGTCTGACAAGTGTACTTCTTATTTATTTATGCATTTTGTAGTGTTCAATAAACAAAAGAGGTGTGGTGCTGAAAAGAGAATCAGACTACCTACACCAGCTCCAGGCCACATCATAAATAAACAGATGTACAAAACAGGAGGAAATACGTTTCTTGATCTGAATATAAAATTAGAGAGCCTCATCAAACGTGATTCCTACGTTTTTCACACACCCTACTGGAATTAGGAGTTGGCCCATCACATCTGGCCACAAGTCATAGGGACATTCCTTGCAGCACAACCCCCAGTTTTATCTGAATTTAATTTTAGACAGTTAACCAGCATCCACTCTGCCACAGCCTTAAGCCCCAAAATAAAGCTGATGAAGGCAACATCTCCTTTACAGTCAACAATCAAAATAATCTATGCATGATCATCTTGATTGCCCGAAGGAGGACTCCTCTCAGTAGCTACTGAACCTCTCCACCAATAATAAACGGTACCTAGTGTCTCCTTAAGAGGTTCGCAGTAAGGACGAAAATGCCACAAAGGCAAAAACGTTCCTTGGCTGCCAACTACGTACCTCTTGATTGAACATTAACGAAGAAGGAAATAAGAAAACCTTCCACGACATCAGGGCAGAGCGAAGAGTCATGCCAGAACGTCCTGCAGAAGTAAAAAAGGGAAATCTGGCTGTAAGAAGCAAAAATCAAGTTAATAAATAGTAGCAAAATGGAGCTGAAGGCGACGAAAAAGAAGGAACTAAGGGATTGTGACAAATCTTTCGCTTCTTGAGGCCTCCTTTATATCTGATTCAAACAGGAACTGACATCAAAGAAAAAGACACTCTTTGATTGGGAATCTCACACAATAATCTCTGGATAAACTCTCATCTTGGAAACAGCATTTCTTAAAGATTAGCCATGCCTCTTTCCTCCACACATACTATTGATGAAGTACAAGAAGAAAACCAAGCTTTACAAGTTAAGTCCAATGCAGAACACTGTAGTCCTGTCACCAATCTTCCTATCTGATGATCCTTTCAAGTTGCCGAGGACCCCTCTGGGTAACCAGAACCACAGAAGCGCAGGTGTGCTTTAAGCTGTGAGGATACCCAGTCATATGCTGAGCGTGGAGCTCTTCAGCTAGCTTAATGGCCATACTATCTACAAAGGCATGCTCGCTGTGATGGAGCAAGATTTCATATGTTAAGAGACTTGCTCGGATTCAATCCTCTCGAAATAACATATAATGTACTAATCAAAATGTTTCCTTATACTAATAATTGCACTACATGACATTTTTAGTATCTAGGGGAAGCTTGCTTATGTGCTTTTACTAACAGTAACCTGAATGACTTAATATGGCCGTCGAAAATGCAGGAACTGTAATGCGCATGCGTCTGCCACACTCACGTGGTGTGACGTCTTTCGCTTTGGTGGGAATTCTTTGCAGCTGCGCATTACTATTAAAGATGGCCACTTCATGTTTCACATACTAAAGCACCTGCTGCTGCTTTAACTAAACCATGTTCGTTCTGCTTAACTATTAATGCTATAGTTAAAATAAAGTAAGGGGAATAGAGTAGAGATAAGTGGTCTACAGTGCATTAATTTATTTCCTTGCTCTAAATTGTCTCTCTTTGACTTTGCTACTAGCTCGTATTTGGGCCTGAAGAATGAATTGTAACGCCATATTGAAAACCCACACCACGCATGTGCCAGGATTTCAAGAGTCCTCAAGCAGTGGCATTGAATCCATGCCAGTGACAGTCTTGCCTGCGATGTGCCTGGGAATCTAACCCCATGAACTCTCCAGAGGAAGAGAAAAATAAAAAATGTTATAAATTGTATATCTTTTGCTACAGTAATGTTGATTGGAATAAAATTCATGGGAAAGTAAAATATGGGCGGGAATTTGATCATTATTAATAAATGAAAATGATCTGATACTGGTATGGTGTGATGACCTCTCCTCGCCTTTTGACCAATCAAATCAAGGGAATACCCACATTTGCAACACTGGGGGGTGGTGCATTGCCCTGGAAAATGGTATAACTAAGGTAGGCTTAGTCAGTTAGATTTTCCAACTTGTCCGAACAGCTGACCTGTCACTGACCCAACGCATGCTCTAGGAGATCGAGAGCTGAGGTGCTGGCGTAGCACTCTGTTAGAAGAATCGGGAATTGCTGAGGGAGAAGAATCGATAACCCAATCGGGGCCTGACTGTTAGCCGCAGAGAGGAGTGTGATGCTGGCATTGCACTTAGCTGAGGGTACCTGTTCTGACCTGCATCTGTCCTGTCCTGATCCGCATTGATCCGCGCCTGTCTTGTCCTGATCTGCACTGGTCCTGTCCTGTTGGCACCTGAACTATCGGGAGTCCTGTTTCTTTGTCCCAGCCCATGGCCAGGGTTGGTCTTCACACCATACTAGGTAAATATAAATCTGTGTCGGTATGTCATTGCTTTGTTTCTCTGTCTCCCCCTTCCCAGGTATCAATGTCTAATAGAAATCTCGCACTATTTCTACAGTTCCTCACATTGATTATTATATTCTTGCTTGAAAACTCTCTTGTTAAGCTTTTTTATGGACTTGTGCAAATAAGAATTTACATAAAGTTAAAACGTTCCAGAGTCTGTGGTTATTTTATGAAGGTAAATGTTAATTTTCCTACCTATTATTCTAACACTCTTGATCCCTTAGGACTTTAATACAGGTGACAAGGATTGGTAAGTCAAATGTGTATAGGTACAAGTCCTAAAGTAAATAAAATCCTGATTGGCAAATGTTAAAGGCCGGATTACCTGTTCAAAGTGTGTATGTTAATGGGCCCTGGTGAGTATGATAATTGAGCAGGTAACTCCGCGCGCCATCAGTATTACTTTGGTAGAAGAGGAGTGGTTAGGGTTTAGTTAAGATAGGTAGTTAGTTGTGTATTGATTATTGATTTTGTATTTATTTCATGTATTAACCGAAACCCGCTCGTATTAAGTGTTGTTTGGAAGCCCCGGGGATATGGAATAACGGGTGGTAAATGGAAGCCACACTGCAGTGAGGTCACTTGCTTAGATGAATAAGTGCGTAAAGTTAGATAGAACTTAAAGCACTAATTAGGGATTTCTGTATAAATGTGTGAACAAGTGATAGCAGAGAAGTTCGCTGGTGAAACTTTTGCCATATATCACATAGAAAAGGTAAGCCTGAAGGATTAACAGGTTCTTTAATGCTTGGGTGAATAGTAAGCGGAAGAGATTTACTCACAGTAAGTGAAGTGTAAACGGAAGGGATGTACTGGCAGTGAAAGAAAATTGTCTTTCCTTTGAATTTAGTCAATCAAGCACAGCGGTGAATGTTTCTATGTTGTTAATTAATGAATTTTGCATTCAAAAGTAAAAAGAAATACGTTTTCATATTACCTTGCAAAGGAGGGAGTCAGTCGCGGTGCTGCGCTGACGTCACAAAGAGCCGCGCTGGTATTGGTTGAGACAGCAGGTGTGTAGCCGAGGTAATATTGTAAAGGAGGGGTGAGTGCAGGAGCGTGAGAACTCGTCTCACTGGGAAAGGCAGCGCAACCATTGATTGAATTTATTTGAAATCTAAAAGTTGATTGGTTATTGAAAATAAGAAACAATTGAATATAACTGCAAAGTCAAGTTATCGGCACAAATTATATGTGGTATTTAGATCCAGCAGTTATAGAAAACCAACCCTATAGGAGGTATTTAGGTTTTGCACAAGAACAGTACATAAGAGGAAGACCCTATATCATGTACGGAGAAAAGTGAAAAATGTAGTTTTTCAAGAAAATAAAGAATTATTTCAAAAAGGATAAGACCATTAAGACAAGAGAAGGGATTATTATTCCACCACCGAATACGCCCGCATCATACATGATGGTAGAAAACTGGATGGAGTATACTAAGGAAGACGGTATTTTGGCATTTCCAGAAAATGGTACCTCTATTGGTAGGATTATGTACAATTTAAGAACTTGCATGAAAGATTTAGATCCCAGACCTAGATTAACCCAATATGAAGCATTAGAGAAATGGGAAATTGAAGCTTTTGAGAGAGACAGACCCAGAAGTGACAGAAATTGGGGTAAATTCTATCCCAGATAGACAAGAGATAAACAAATGAAGAAATGGGGACAGTCTATGATAGTAGAATGATTATATCCCGTAATAACCCTAGAAGAACCGTCAGGAAGCAAAAGCACAGAAAAGACGAGAAAGTTAATGACTAGTGGTGACTCAGAAGATTATTATTTAGAGGATTTGTTAATGAAAAATCCACCACCTTAACATGAAGAGATAGTTAGAGTGAACCATAGTGCCCCGTTCTTGAAACCACCTTTGATTCCGCAAGTTGTACGTGAAACCTCATTAGAAAAAGTATTACAGGAAAGGGAAAGAGAAGCAATAAATAAACAGAGAAGTGAGTTAATTCAGAAAACTACCCAATTGAATACCAGTCCTGAAGCCCTAAGAATACTGGTAACCATAGGTCCTATTGTTCCCTTGTATGGAGATAAACAGCCCTGTCCTAAAACTCCTGTACTGACTGTAGTACAACCTAGAAAGGAACCTTTAATAATTGATGACCAGGCAAGTGAGTGTGAGTCAGTGATTTCCCTGATGGATTTACCTATAAGGGAACCTGTGGGTGGTTCGATCAGAAAAAGCACTTCCTGAAACTCTAGAGAAGTACAGATGGAAACATCTACAGGAACAAGAAGTGCCACAGTAGTGACCCCAGAAGAAATAGAGAGGTGGTCCTGGGAAGTAGAAAAGCCAAAATCGCAGCCAAAGGTATTAGACAAATTTAATTTAAGAGTCGAATTAGAAGAAATCATTGCCGGGAATGTGGGATTGTAAGGGTTAAATACATTCAGTGAAGAAGAGTTGTTAGTTATATGCAGAAGCATTACTCGTAATACAAAAAAGTTTCATGAAAAATGAATGAATTTAGCCTCTGACATGGTAATTGACATAGGAAAATCTAAAGTGTTACAGAAACCTTACAGAGCTGATTTTTTTCTGACAAAGATTTAGAAAACATGAATGCAAATAAAAGAACTATTGTCGTTGTTGCTAAAATGGGGTGACGTAGACAGATGGAAAGCTAGATGGACAAAGAAAAAAGAGGAAGCTCAGGCAAACCGTACTACATCTGAATACTTAATGAAAGACCCAGAAAAGGTAGAAAGATTGTCTCCCATGAGAGAAGTGTCAGGAGGAGGTTATGTACATGTCCCATGGTCCCGACAGGATATTTTGTCATTTACAAATGATTTCCCAAAACTTCGAGAGAAACCCGTTGAATGGTACAGGCAAGTCGAAAGGTTTGTAAAGGTCTCGAAAGTGTTGTTAAAAGATTTGGATGGTTTATTTGACATTGTTGTTCCTGCAGATTTGTGGACAGAATGTAAAATTACAGTAGATTGGCCCAATGATGTGTACCCCAAAGACCCAAAGACAGGAGCTCCGTCAGATGACGTCATGAAAAAATATCATCAAGTAATAACTTATTTGAAAGGGAAGGTACCCCCAAAAGAGACAGATTGGACACAAATAGATAGAACAACCCAAAACAAAGATGAATCAGTGCATGCAGCCTTTCACAGGTATTCAAGCAGTACAGTGGGTTGGAGAACATTGATACGAAAGACATGACACATTTAATTTATTGTTTTGTGTCAGGGTTAAGGCCAGAAAGTTTGCAAATGATTAAAGATCATAAAATATGCTGGCAGGAAAAGCCTGTCGATGAAATTCTCAAGGATGCAAAATATTGTGGGGATGAAATTGACGATAGACAAGAAGACAAAGTAATGTGGGCACAGGTAAAATTAGCAGAGCAACAGGAATTCCAATTGAATCAATTGAAAAATAATCAAAGTCAAGGAGAAGGAATGGGGGTAAACCAAGGGGAAGAATGAACAGAGCAACAGGAACTTCAATTGAATCAATTGAAAAATAATCAAAGTCAAGGAGAAGGAATGGGGTTAACCAAGGGGAAGAATGAACAGAGAAGAGGCAAAGAAAAAGTTTCCCTGTCATGGGTGCGGAAAATTGGGGCACTGGAAGAACGAGTGTAAGGCTGTACAAAGTAATAATGTTCAAATGAAAATTTAAATCCACAGACACAGAATGAGGTGTCAAGGAAACAGCAGCAACAGGTAATACAAAACCAGTTACCCCTTGCCCCTATGCCAGATTCTGGAAGTCAAGCAAAATACAGTGTGGATACTACAAATTGGGAGGGAAGTGGTAGGAAAACCGTAGGGACACCACAGTTTCTCTTGCAAGACACATTTTTCGAAGAAGATAGTTTCTGACGGTGCCTGAGAGGGGAGGAAGAGGAATGCGTACTTGGCGCGACCTTGCCGGTAGATCAGACAGGTCCATATATTGAGGGAAAATTTTAGGGAAATGGTGTTACCTTCTTGTTGGACACTGGTGCTACCCGTTCTACTGTGAGAACAGCAGACGTTTCCAACCTACCCCTCTCGGGAGAAGCGATCCAAGTAGTGGGCGTTTCTAATAAACAAATTAGGACCCCTGTTACAAACCCATGGAAGTGAGAATCGGCAACTTTAAAGAAATGCATACGTTTGTCGTTTGTGACTCTAGTTCAGTGAATCTGTTAGGTAGGGACTTACTGTGCAAAATGAATTGCACTATATTTTGCATCCCAAGTGGTGTTAAAATTCAGACCCCAGATGAAGACGGGACCTATAAATTAATGTTAGCGAAGCAGGAAGTTGAGATTAAAAAGATGACCCTAGACGATTTACCAAAAGAGCTGCAGAATACCGTAAATCCTGATGTGTGGGATTTTACCGGAAAAGAAGTTGGATTAATGGCAAATGTCGATCCAATAAAAGTGACAATGAAAGAAGGTGCAGTCTACCCAAATATTCGACAGTACAAGATGAGCCCAGAAATAAAAGCAGGTGTTGCAGCAGAAATAGAGTTTTTGGTTGAGCAAGGCATTTTAAAAGAAATAATGAGCAGTCCATGTAATTCACCTATAATTGGCATAAAGAAACCAAGCGGGAAATATAGGGTCGTGCAAGACCTTCGAAAAATGTATAAAATTGTTGTCCCATCTTGTCCAGTTGTGCCAAATCCTGCAGTGATTCTGTATAAGGATACCGTGGGGAGCTGAATGGTTCACTGTAATTGATTTATGCCATGACTTTTCATTCAGGTAGGGGAAAGTAACAAATCCTGAGGTCTAAATACCCAAACTACACATTGAACTGGATGGAGGGGTACAGGGAGTGGGTGCAGCGCAAACCGGCCACGGCAGTTCTAGTCCCCACACTGTGCGCCCCACTGCTCTTGAACATTGCCCCTTCCAAAGTCTTCACTGTTCTCTTTGGCTAGATCTTTACAACCATGGGCCACATAAGTGCAGATCTATGGATGTACGGTTGCACCAATGTTGTCATGAATGTGGTATCCCTCCAAATCTGCAGTCAGAAAGAGCTTCATCCATATACCCCTGGAACCGCAGCCAGTGTTTGCGGCTATCCATGCTAACTCAAAACATGGCGACATGAACACTACCTGTGCAGGCATCTCAGACTACCAGTTTATTAGATATCAAAAGGTTCACAGGGCTACCAACGGACTCATGATGCCTTAAAAGAATAAAACAGCCTACATCCCGCACACAAAAGAAACTATTGGCTGTCTGTCAAAGCCCAGACCCTACACCAGTTTCTGCCTCACATACAAAAGCCTGCTAGGGGCAGCAAACGCCTACAGCAAAGAATATAGCACTCTGAGCCTTCTAGACTTGTTCTGCTTATGTCTAATCAACACACTAAGGGCAAAGTGACAGAAGATGTTCCAGCCACGTCCCTGGCATTGGCTGCATTACCACAGGTTGCTGCAAGCACCACAGCCTCCTCCTACCCCAGGACCACACGTAGACCCCTTTCAGACCTGGGTAGTAGCTTCACGAGATCTGTACACTAAAGTATAATCCTAAAACCATGACTTTTGACTGCCTTTAGGACAGAAACCAGTTCTTATTCACAGGCTTTCAAGGGCATCTTGAATGGAACCCAATATTCATATCAGTGTAGAAGATCATCAGTGCACTCGCCCTCAGCGCGGAGGTTCAAATTCACAGAAGCAGACATTCATAATTTATTTTTTGTATTAGGGTTTTCCTGCCGGAGTACAGGCGTGTAAATTGCTTATTGATCCTGCGTTCCTGCATGCCTCCCACGACCCTTGCACAAGGCCTACAAATGTTTGGAGAAGACATCTAAAAAAATTGCTTCCAGAAAACGCAATCCCAGTGAGCAGGACTCTGCGCTTCTGCAGGGCTTTGGAATGTGCATAGCAGGATGAGAAATTAACCAGAATATCCTGCAGAAAAACAGAAATGTATCCAAGAAGTCTGCGTTTCAACCATACAGCGATGCCGCCACCTTCCTGTGGTTCATGTTGATCCCTTATGGACCTGCATGAAATAAACTCACTTGTTTCCCAACAGTAAGCTCGTAATCTAATTCGCTGCGAAAAGCGCTTCATCCTCTCGCCGAAACATTAGGGTCATCTCAGAGGCCCAGTGCCAAGCTCAATAGCGGAGCCAATCCACTGTCGCCCTTCAGGAGCAGCGGCCAATGATTTCTCTGTACAGAACGCCAGTCCGAACTGACTCAATGCACAACAAATGGCCTCAGACGAAGAAAAATCGAGCCCAGCGCCACCTTCTTCCGTGAAAGTCTCCAGGCACAGGGGGCACAGCAGCCCTGGACTCTCGGTGACAGGTTTCACTTCAGAAGCAGCGAGGCTTGAGGCCATAAAGACAAGTTGAGACGAGTTTGTTTCTGTGTGATCATGTGCTATCCACGTTCAATGTTAACTTAAACGTAGAGGATGTATCTGTTATAGTTACGGTTGTTTTCTTGCACAAAAATCCAGGTCTATTGCAGTAAACGTGCTCCCTTCCTGTACTTTAGCAGGCCTGAATGGGATTTTGAGGAATGGAACTGAGTTTAAAGAAAACAAGAAACAATAAACAATAAAAAAACAAGCGGCGCAAAAAATAAATGCCCGCGAGTGGTGCGCGCGCGCCACTGCGAGTCATATGTCTTCAATTATTGTGCCTGTGTCCGGGCACGATAATTGAAGTCATATGGGCTTTGGTGCTCGTAACAGACACCAATAGGCCGTGAGCGGAGCAATGCGCCCGCCCTTGGCCTATTGCGTGCTCTGTTAGAAAAACACACACACACAAAGCCCAATAGTGGAACCCAAAAGGAATCGCACACGCACGAGTGTGTGCGATTCCAGGGTCCGTTTCTAAACCCCCCTACAAAACAACTCGCCTGCGCGAGCACTGCTGCGCAGTGCATGACGAGAGGCGAGCCCTAACAAAACAGATTTAAATGTGTTTGCTAATTTGCTAGTACATTATGTTGAAGCTATGGAGGTTAGTGATTGTTATGTGTGCATGAAATTGCCCACATCAATAGCAGAAGGGGTTACTTATAACCATTTGCCCCTGACATATGGTATTTCATGTAGTATCTTAGCTAGTCCATTTTACAGAACTAGAAAGTTCCAGTATTACTATTCTAATTTTGAAGTAGTTTTCTCTGAAGTTCCTTTACGAAGAAATCTAAACCCTGTCGTTAGTACTAGAGAATGATATGAAAACAAAGAGAGAGGAACCCTACTATTTTAAAATAGGGACAGGGTAGATACAGTTGGCAAACACAGAAAGCATCCCTAGCAGTTACTAGCTAATGTGTGTGAGTACTGGGCAAGCAAAAAATGAAAGTCTAAATGCATAAAAATTACATTATTCATGTGCAATGTGGATCCACATTGGAAAGAGGCCACGTGGGAGACAGGAAGCCCGTTCCGCGTTCCGAAGGTTTATGCAGAACCTAACAGCCTTCTAAATAAGTGTGGCCAGAAGTAATCTCAGAGCCAGAAAATTAAAAAGTTGGGGATGTGCTAGGCTCAGCCGCTATCCAGTCGCGACTTGCAAGCAGACCAATTTTAGGTCTCCTGCCAGGCACCTACCAGTTTTTTATTTTATCAATTCGGAACTGTCAGAAGGTCTCCCAAATTCGAGAGCCGAGTAAACATTGGTTCTGACCCCTGCCGTATCTTTATGAAATTTTAGGAATTAAAGCCACATATATTAGATTTCACATACTCTGGAAGTGATAACTGTTGTTAGACCTGTCCTTGCGATTAATAAAGAAAACTATCCTGAAGAAGGTGAACATCTGTATGAAATCACCGAAACGCAGCGTCGACCTTGTTTTCTTGATTTGTGTACTGTATATATGATTATCAATGAAATTTTTAATGTACTATGTTTTTAAAATACTTTGTGTAATAAATTGCTTATAATCATTTTTATAAACTATATTTTCCTGTATTTCTTTGTATTTTTTGTTGTTTGAGTGACTCTTTAAATTGACATCTTTGCACATGAATAATGTAATTTTTATGCATTTAGACTTTCTTCGTTTTTTGCTTGCCCAGTACTCACACACATTAGCTAGTAACTGCTAGGGTCGCTTTCTGTGTTTGCCAGCGTTAGTACTAGAGATTCAACACATTTTATGAGTGAATATTTTCCAACAATGAAAGCAATTGATATAGGTGAAGCACACAAAGATAATCTAACATGTACACTACACGAAAAAGAAAAGGTATTTTTGAATTTAGTAGAAAACAGGAGACAGGATTTCCATAGAAAAGCCACTAGTCAGATACGTAAAATTCCCAAATGGGTTGAAAGTAACGAGTTTACCTCAAATGGCAAGACTCAGGCTGCTAAGTTACTGGATTTCGAAAAGAAAGGGAAACTCTGTCTCCATAGAGAGAAAACAGATTATTATAATAATATATTCAGTTCAGTTCAGTTCATTAACTTTATTTCGATTTATGAAAATCACAAAAGTTAAAACATGTAAAATATAGGAAGCCATAAGAACAATACATCATAATTTTTAGACACAAAATCTTAAAAATCATCTTGGTAAAAAAGTGCGAACTTGTTAAAACAATAAATACAATATGAGGACTCTAAAACATACCCAGAAAAAATAACCTGGCCTAGCATACAATATTAGTTTTTACAGGAGCATCAAAACTATACAGTAAAGTGCATCATACTTTGAAGTAAAGACAGTAATATCAAGGTGAGAAGAAAGTCAGCCTATGCCTCTTTTCAGTCCAGCGGATAGTTCAAACCCATTCCAGGGACTTTGCTATTGTAATCACGGTGGGGCCTTCCAATGATGTTTTAAGTAGTCTGAAGGCCTTGCTGCTAGACCGAGAACCCAGACTACCACAAACAGGTTTCAACCAGCAGCGTCTAGGTTTACTGTATGCTGGGCAACCCCAAAAATATTTGTTCAAGGGTTTCGGACCAATCAGGACAAAAGTGACATTTACTCGAGTTAGCATAGGAGTTACACCACTTAGAGATGAAGACATTGGTCGGTAATGTTCCTACCCTGAATTGGTGGAATAGTTTCCTGTCTTGCAATATGGTAATTAGATCCCAGTACATCTCATATTTGGGTTCATGTTTAATATCGAGAAAAACTCTAGACAGAGTTGAGCTGGAAGAAGCTGTAAGCTTATGTTAATCATTTTCCAATAGGCTGCCTTAAGCTCAAGTTTGATTGGAAATATACTTCCGGCTGGGAGGGTCCATAAGTGGCTCATTCCCAGCTCATGGAGTATATTTTTGACATGACTAAACCACACAATATGCCTGTTAACATCTAAGTCCCTGACT
The DNA here is from genome assembly GCF_964261635.1 of Lissotriton helveticus. NCBI lineage: Eukaryota > Metazoa > Chordata > Amphibia > Caudata > Salamandridae > Lissotriton > Lissotriton helveticus. The sequence goes on from NC_136063.1 coordinate 104,277,367, forward strand.
TCTAATAGAGCCATGGCATAGTGTGCTAACTCAGGAGTCACCCAGAGTCTCCTCCAATATGCTACTGACCTATATTGTGCCACGTCCCTAATGGGGTTGCATCCCAAGTCCAGAAACAAGGGTGCCAGTGGGGTGGATTGAGGGAGGCCAATTAACTTTCTTAAAAATTTGTTCTGGCCCACCACTAAAGAATTCAAATTAGCGTGACCCCAAAGCTCAGTGCCATACAGGATTGAGGCACCAATTTTTGTATTGTAGATTTGTAGCACGGGGGCTATAGGTTTAGTGTAGGAACGCCTATGCTCCTTAAGCAAAGCCCCTGAGAGTTGAGCATGTCTAGCACTGATGCAGTCTAATTGTGGCTTCCAGCTTAGTTTTCTATCTATAGTTACCCTCAAATAGGAGAAAGTCTCAGTTTGTTCCAAAGCCCCGTCCTTCATTCTAACCTCACCGATGACTTTGTTGGAGTTTTGGAGGACCATATACTTTGTTTTATCAACATTGATAATAAGGTCGTGGTCCACACAAAACTCCTCAAATCTAGAGAGCGCACGCTGTAGGCCCTGTCTCGTTTTTGATAAAATAAGAGTGCCATCGGCAAACATTAGTAATGGGATCTTCGTCCCTGCTAGGATTGGGGCATCCGTAGGGAAATCCTCAAAGTATTTCACTACCCCATTGATATACAATGAGAAGAGGGTGGGTGCCAGAACGCACCTCTGCCTTACCCCTCTCTCAACCGCAAACTTTTCTATGATACCACCCTCCATATCCTATCTGACTTGTGCAGAATTAGCAGAATGCAATTTAACAACAAAAGCCATGATTTCCAGCAGTATACCCAACTTTAGGAGGGTGTGCCACAAATTGGATCTCGTGACCAAGTCAAAAGCTGACTTCAGGTCCACGAAAGCAGCGTAAATAGAACCTCTCCCCAGAGTTACAGTACGCCAATAAATAAGGATAAACCTTAGCACCTGATCAACCGTGCTAATACATTGCCGAAACCCTGCCTGTAAGTCAGAAAGGATGTGGCATTCTTCCATCCATGCTTGCATTCTGCCTAACACCACCCTAGCCGATACCTTTTGTATGCAGTCGATCAGGCTAATCGGCCTGTAATTTTCCGTCTTGGTGCGATCCCCTTTTTTAAATATGGCAAGAATTTCTGCTCCAGCCCAAGTACTGGGTATTGCTGCTCCATTAACAATCGCATTAGTGAGGAGCTGGATATACAGTGCCCAGGAATCAAGATCGTAGAGGAACAGATCTGCGGGGATACTGTCGAGTCCGGGAGCCCTTCCCTTAGGGACCTGGAGGAGGGCATTTTCCACTTCTTGCTTAGTTATACACATAAAAACTGGGATAGATGGCGGCATTATAAAGATATTGTGGGCAGCTGGATCGCAGGAGAACTGACTTTTGTAGTGATCAACCCACTGATCTGGTTCCACATAGTTGACAGGAACTTTCCTGATGTCCCCGCTCCCCCACTTTACCAGATGCCAAAAGGCCGTCATATCTCTCCCAGAGCAAGCGTTGAGTAGTTCAGTCCAGTGGCCTTCATCCCAGTCCCTTTTGGCCTGGGATTGCACTACCTTATAAACAGCCCTCTTCTCTCTAATCGTGTCCCGATCTTTAGACCTGATTGCTGCTGCAAGGGATCTATAGGCCGCACAACATGAGGAGTTGTACCAAACTGCAGCCTTGTTGCATGGGGGTTTGTGCACTTTTTTGTTCCTAACAACAAAGAAACTTTTAAGCCCATTGAAGAGATGATCATGCGCCAGACCGACATTATCTAGGTATGACTTGTGCGAAACATCACCCTGGAGAGTGGCAAAAGCATTAACTACCTGTTTACACATTTGATTCATCTTCTCTGCATTAGTGGCAACTTTAGCCCATTTTAAGTGTAGTGTGTCATTTGATAATTGGACTTCTGCGAAGTCAACACATGATGTGGGCCCAGCTGCAGGGTGTGAATGTAAAAGCCGCAGAGAAAGGAGCGAAGGGTTGTGATCATTTTCCGGGCGCTCATAGACCAGCAGGTCTACTAGATTGGGCCAGAACTCCTTGTTAATAATAAAATAGTCAATACGACTGGAGCGTTGCCCATTGCTATATGTCGGTTTCCCAGTCTTACAATCTATTTGTTGTTGGTTCCGCACTCCTGGTAAATAGTTTAAATTTAGGTTGATTTAAAGGTAACAGTGTCGTTGGTGCACTGAATGGTAATCTTGCTGGGCTTCCAAGATTAGAGTGTACTGAAATAGAAATATGTATCCTGTGACACAAGATGCATTCCATTCATGCACTCCTTTCCAAACTTTCATATAATTCCATACACTTTTTGTAGTCTTGTCAGATCTCGAGCACCCATTTGCTGCTCTCATCCCGTGTTCCAGGCAAAATACTTTTAGTTGTAATGTTGCGCTAGTCCACTTTTTAATTGGAGGAAGGTCCAGGGGGGGAATAGACCACTGTTCGTCCTCCTCAGCACTAAAATTCATATCCTGGAAATCCAGGGGTTTATACGTACAATTAAAATCTCCAGCTATTAATATATTGTTTGGGCCTATTTTGGATATTAAAGAGTCATCAAGAAGGGCTACAATATTGGAGGCCTTCCCTCCTTGCAAACCCCTAGCATAGACGTTGACAAGTAGGAGGTCTGGGATTTTACCCAGGGATAACCTAACAATGAGAATATCCCTGGTATCAATATAGATCTCCTCAAGCCTATATTGTTGGTGCTGCCTAACCCATATAATCAATCCCCCTTTGGGTCTGCCCCGATCACCCTTTTCAGCGATTTTAGCAAAGTTAATGTATTCTGGGCGAAAAACCTGATCAATTGCCCACGTCTCCTGAAAAAATATAATATCTTGTTCCTCGATAAAAGAGGACCACTCCGTAGAGGCGGTTTTATCTGTGACCCCTGCAATGTTCCATGAAGCTATTTTAAGGCATGCTCCATCATCATTAGGGGGAATGGTGCTTGGATGTGGACATGAACCACACCCTGACCCCTGTAAACCAATACATTTAATACGATTGTTTCCTTTTGGAGTCAAACCATGATCAAGTGCCCTGGTGCTTTCCGCAGGGTCTGAAATTCTACTCTGCGGTGTCCCATGTGTTGCATATAGTAATAGCCCCTGGCTACGTGGGGAACCTAACACTTGGTCATCCAAACCTAATCGACCACTGGAGAGATAGACTTCTCAGGTAGTACTGAGGAGCTCAGTCAGTCAATATCCTCCAGATTTGTGAATGACTCAAATCGGTTGTAGGTCGGCACATTGTACTCATACATCCTCTGAACTTGGGTGGTAGGCATATAATCGGATCTTACAGCTGTTAATGTGGGAACATTACGATAAACAAAACCCAGAGGTAAGATATTAATACCTTCCCTACTCAGTTGCCTTGTACCAGTCCTTTCAAGAAATGTTTTCACTAAATGAGGGGACCCAAAATTCAGCACTATACAGTCACCACAGGACGCTCTTCCCTTTGGCCCACACTCAGCTCAAATCAGCAGCATTAACGAACACAGCCGAAGACAGCCCGATTACACCTACACACCGAAGGATAAGAACCCCCTGTGATGAACTCAGGTCCACTCAGGTGTGGAACCCCGCCACTTTTCAAAGAAGATGTGGGGCAGGACACCAGAACCAACAAGACTCTTGGCAAAGTCCCGCATAAAGGCAGCCCCATAGTAACGACGACTGTGCAAATCCACCGGCCCAACACCCCCTGTCTAAACCTCCAGACCATGGAGCTCAGTGAGCCCCAAAATGATTGTATAGCGCCAAAACCAACAAACCTCCGGCCCCAATCAGCTCCCTCGGCGCCTGTGTCTCCAGTGGCCGGGGAGCTCACACCTTCGTTCCTCTTCAACCTCGAACAAAAGATCGAAAGAACGCTCGAGCTAACTCCTAATCTGTCATGGCCTTCAGCGTCCCCATGGGTCCCCAACTCAAAAACCGAATATCTTCCACACAACCTCAGCGCTGAGGAGGATTTGGAGAAATCACTCTCGACCCTGACAAATAGCACCACAAATAAAGCCCTCTTGTAGCAATCGACCAAGATGGAAGTGCAAATAGACTTCCTACAAGCAATTGCAGGACGCCTAGCCAACATTAGCTCCAAGATGGAGGACCTAGACAAAAGGATCTCCCAATATGTGGCCTCCAACTGGGGCAAATGTTCCTGTAGCTGTTCAAATCTTATCGAGAAGTGGGCCTCCCTTCCAGAGGTTCTAGTTGACATAGCCGAGATAGTAAAAGGTCGCATGGAGACACCGATAAATAACAAAGACAATCGAGCAAGGTCCAATGGTCATATTCCAATAACAACACAGTCAGCAAGTGATTCATCAGAACCTAAGATCACAGGCGACAACGGTAAAAGCGCAGTGCACACAATCAACACTCCTGTTAGCAGCCCGAAACAATTCAAGTTGTACAAAGTCCAAACTTTAGGGCTAGCGACGCAGTTGGAATAGACTCACAGGAACATACTTCATTTTCAACGAAACCCTTCCTATCAAGGACAGCAAAAAAGAAGTTGAAGAAGCAACGGAAAATATCCACGCTCAAAGTGAGACAACTGCAGCCATCAAAGATCACCCAACCACCCTTACAAGGGGACACAAAAGTAACTCAGCTTTACCCAATTTTCACCGACAAAAACTGGGGCAAAAATGTCCCCCCACTGTCTACGTCTTCGGAAACTTAGCACAAGCCAACCCCACCACTAAGCATCTCTAATGCGAATGGCCAAAAGTCTCCAGAAAGGGTGAATCACCCCACAGACAACGATTCATCGACAAGAAAAAGTCCATCTACTGCAGAATCCCTCATCCAGACGGCTTCGGCAACACAGACACTACAGTCTGTTATTCCAAAACCTCCACAATTAAGTCCGGGGCTTCAGACTGATACTAGGAGTAATCACGGCCAAAACAAGCGGCCCCAAGCAGGACCTACCTCAAATCACCAAGGAAGCTCTAGCTTATGATCAATCCCAGCAGAGACAGCCACAGAAAGGGGAGAAAGGACCCTAACAGTGGGTGTACCAGCAGTGGTATATGAGGTGGTCCTCACACCAAGATTCCCTAGCACGGGACAGCATGACATCTTGAATCGGAGCAACATTCTATGTCTCTTCAAAGACCTAGACACTTTAGATAAGATACAAACAGGAGACCTAGAATGGGTGAAATTCGTGAGCATGAAGGGAGACACGCACGGCGACTTATCAGTGGTGGGCCTGAAGAACAAAGAAATACAACAAGAAGTGGTGAATAATTCCACCCTACTTGTCATGCTCTGCCTCGATCTACGTGAAGCGCCTGCATGAGTAGCTGAATTCGGAGGTGCAGGACACTATAGCGCTTCGTCATGGACTACAAGTCCCATAATGCCTATGAGAGGGTGGAGCTAGATGTTTACTTAGGTGGCCGTTCACGGCCAGCAAACCGTACGTGATTTGTTACCCGAACTTGAGACTGGTTCAGTGCTTGTTTGGGTCTTCCTGTTCGTTTTTCGTTCAGCGGCTGTTGAACGTCTGAGGTTCTTCAAGGTCGTTGCGTGTCTCGGCTGAGACACGCAAGGAGCAGTGACCTTTTGGATTGTTTACTGGCAGAGGGCGCCTGCCGAGCGTGCCCAAGACTCGCTTGTGTTGCTGGTTAAACACGAGGCGGGTTGTTTTGAATCCAGGCTACGGAAGCACGCATTTCTGGCGGCTGCTGGAAACATTTCTTTCTGTGTTGGAAGAGAACGGAATCCCAGCGTTCTTGGCTAACCATTGGATTGAGTAACTGGGAGATCATCTGTTCGTGAGTACTCATGTTCTTGGATGAGAAGTGTAAATACCTTAGTTTCATTTATCCGATAAACATTTCATTTGCTTATGAACTTGGCTGTTAGTGATTGGAACTTTTACCGACTTCAAGAGGAAAAGACATAATTGTTCATCTTCGGATTGGATGAGTCGGATATAACTTTGTTCAGCCTTGGATCAATACTGGAACTATTCTTTTTTTACGTTCAGCATTGGGAATGAACTAAGGGGATTTTTTTGCAGTTAATAAGGGAAGGCTGGAAGGTATGCCTGGTTCTGAAGAGTGGTGATTGTTGGGGCATGTTGTGAGACTTTCTGATTTGATTATTTCCTTGGTTTATGTATTACAGAAGTGGACGTTAGGGTAAGAGGCTATTATCCGACACCTGCCACGAAAGAGGAGGAGAGCAGTCCACAGTTAGTAGAAAGTGGTAGGTGGTGTTTTAGCGAGAATTGAATGAGCGTAGTCAGTGATTTCTTGTATGTAATCTTATATGTGTTCTTCTTTTCTCGTTTCAGCCTCCCTTCCCGTTCCGGTCCCTTCCTTACCTTTTCCCTCGCCTGATTTCCTTTATGCGCTGTGTATTTATTACAATCGGAGTATAGAGCAATCGGGAGGTGGACCCCTTTTAAGCATCACCTGATCCTGAGGAAGCGAAATTGTGACACTACTCGCCGAGTGGGGCATCAAAGTTCAGATGTTATCGCTCCCAAAATACCCACATGTCTTGATCCCAGACTCAGTGGGCAAGACCTCCTGGTTTGTCCTGAATGGGACAAATAGCTTAGGACCCTAGGATGGAAGCCAGGCAGGCCAAAGGTACCTAATGGGCATCAGGATCTCATGCCAAAACAGCCATTGGGTCATAGGCACCATCTCCCCTAATATAGACCAAAAGGGACTCGCAAGAAGGAGGCCACAGTATTCCTAATTATGACAAAAGCCAGCCGGTCAGCAGAGATGCTGGGCCGGGTCTAATCCACAAACAGCAATTAACAATAATTTCCTGGAATAAAGCAGGGATTAGCAAAATTTGCAAAAATGAAAATCTGAAGCAGTTCCTGGAAAGCGGGAACATAATCTGTTTCCAGGAAACATGGGCCTTGTCCAGCCAGTGGTTTATCGGGTTTCATAAAACATGAATGTGCCCTTGCAGCCACAGCTATCAACTCGTACTCTAGTGGACTACAAGCCCTACAGATCAGAGGTCTGAATTTTAATAAACATCCAATGCACCTCCTATTACTAAACTGTAATATCAACCCAACACAGACCCTTATGAAAGATCAGCTTGAGGCAATGGCACAGAACCTGGAAGAGTTACTAAACAAACATAAATCATACCAGGTCATCCTAACAGGGGATTATAACCTAAAGGAACTTGACAAAACTGATTTACTCCCTCGGGGCGCAGGCAGTGCAGCTCCCCTGCACAACCTTCTTAATAATTACAAGCTGACGTCAACCCTTGTACTGAAAAAAGCTCGCTCCGCGTCCTGGCACCCTCAGTTTACCTTCCGGGACGCGTCAAGAATAGATTACATTATGGCCAGCGAAGAAATGGCGGCCAGAATGGAAGACTTCGAAGTCGCAGACCGGAAGGAAAGTGATCACAGGCCATTAATAGCAGTGTTTCAGCTAGAAGTCCCGCCAGCTACCATCTACCAACTCATTGGGGTGGCTAGTGGGGAGGAAACACATAGTGTTTTGAGGAGGATCAAGTGGTCAGACAAGACTGGGAACAGACATCAAGCTTGGTTGGCCCAGAATCAGGAAGGGAGCTCGCTCGCCGAGCCTTCACCCATAAAAGGATGGGAGAACATTATTGAGGACCTACAAATCAAGTGCGGGAATACCAAGATCCATAATCCGAGACTGAAAGGGCAACCGAGACCAGGAAGCATCTGCCCAAACAAAGATATACGAGAATGCAAAAGGCTTCTGCGCAAGGCCCTCGCAGAAAAAAAAAAAGAGGGGTTAGCCGAACAGAGGGACCATCAATCGCATCACTGAGGTCATCCCTTAGGAAGAAATTATGGGAACACAAAAAAGCCAACATGGAAAGCGAATGGCTCAAAGTCTTTTCTTTGCTTAAAAAAGGAACCCAGCGCAACTCTGGAGATACATAAATCGGCAGAGTAATCGAGGACCCTCAAGAGAAAATGGAGTGTCTGAAAAAGAATGGTTGTTACATGTGAAACAGCTATATGTAACAGCACCCTCTAACAGAGATCCAACAAGTGGAAGGGCGGACCCAGCCGGGCAAGCCGAGCCAGTCAATATAAAGCCAGGAGTCAGAGTCTCAAGCCCAGGCAAGGTCTCCACGGACAATAGATCCCCAGCCGATGCCCAGGGCACCTTACCTGCCAAGATAAACGCTCAACAGGTCATCAATTCCATCAAGAGCATGAAAAATGATGGGGCTCCGGGGCCTAATTGGATCCCAGCACCGGCTTTCAAATTGGCACCAGAATTCTGGGCATCACTCCTGACCCTGCTCTTCAATTACATCTACTCGACAGCCTTAACTCCGGAGTCCTGGAGGGGCTCCATATTGGTCCCCATTTTCAAAAAAGGAGACCGCCTTAAGCCGTCTAATTATAGGCTCATCACCCTGCTCGATTTGGAAGCTAAAGCTTACGCCCGTCTACTTCTGACAGACTTGAAGAAGTGGGTTAAAGCGAGAAACATAATACCATTGCATCAGACTGGCTTTAGGCAGCAGGCATCAACCATGGACAATGTCCTGGCGATATCGTATCTCTCAGCCAAGGCAGCCGCAAAAAATCAGCCCCCACTCTTCTGCTGCTTCGTGGATTATAGTACAGCTTTCGACAAAGTAGACAGAAAAACACTATCGTGGAAGTTAGAAAACTAGGGCATTCCATCAAACCTCCTGAGGGCAATAAGATCATTATATGAGGACACCTGGGTGCGGATTAAAACAAGCGCCAGCACAGTATCCCCCAAAATAAGCACAGAGAATGGGCTGAAGCAAGGATGCGTGCTTGCCCCCATCCTCTTCAATCTATACACGGCGGACTTGGGGGAGGCCCTAAAAGGCACCAGTTTAGTAGCGCCAAGACTAAGAAGTATGAGGCTGCCAGTTTTACAGTATGCCGACGACACCGTCATAATGGACCACACGAAGGTGGGCCTACAAAGAGCCCTAAAAGCATTAAACATCTTCAACATCACTAATAACCTGACAGTAAACCAAGGAAAAACCAAGGTCATCACTTTTGGGTCCTACCATCTGAAAAAGAATGTACAGTGGCAACTGGGAATCATGCAAATCAACTTGGCGGCCTCATACAATTACCTAGGGGTCTGGGTGACGGAACGTGCCATGGCGAATGTACATCTAAAACAGCAGAGCTCCAAGGCCAGCAAGGTTATACATCTATTAAAACAAGTAAGCCAGCATCTGATCAGCCCGTCCGCCAGCCCAATTCTCACAGTCTTAAGAGCGAAGCTCCTTCCAGCAATTAAGTACGGTCATATTGCCTTTCCCGGGAAATTAGACGCCCTCTTCAACTCAGCCCAAGCCAAGGCGCACAAGGCAGTGCTTCTGATACCGAGGTCAGCCAGAAAAACAAGGCTAAGACTGGAGTTAGGTCTGGCAAGGCCAGATCATATGAGTCAGGGGGAGATTATAAAGGCATACTTACGGACATAAAGGGCACCGGCCAACTCCTTAAAAAATGATCTAAAACTAATCTTTGAGATGCTGGGCTCGGTCTGGCACTCTAGCCTATGAAACGTGATTAAAGCATTGAAAATCGAGGAAGAAAGTATCCGGCGGCTGGAAATCCCCCTGAATGCCTGGAAGAGAGCAATCAACAAACAAGTGCGCAAAATCTCCTTTCAACAAGACTTTAAATCTCTCCGCCGCAGCTCTCATTTAGAACCGTTGAATAATTCCTACACAGTAGGTAAAGCACAACCTTACCTAAGTGAGTCCATCACCACACAAGTTCGATGCAAAATCTTATACATGAGGCTGACCATGCTAGGGATTTCGGAATTCAACCCTGCATGGGCCCGAAGAGGGAAATCCATAACCTGTAGACTGTGTCCCTATAACAGGGAATCCTGGCTGCATCTCTTGTGCTGCTGCCCTAATTTTAATAACGAACGTCGGCGACTTCTGCGTCCGATCTGTCTCAATAAAGGCATAAAGTCGTGCAGCAAAGCATCAGCCCTGTGTTTTTCAACTACCAATACCATGGCACTAGCGAGACTGGCAAAACTCATCCATCAAATTAGGATAGCCCTAAAAGTCGCCAACGAAAGCAGCCAAACCCCGGGGAAGAACACGGTAATCTCTGTGGAGGATAACTGATAGTTTTTTTTAAATTATGCACCAAAGATCCACTGACAGTATCCCTCTCGCATGGTCTCTAAAGACAGCATCGCCCCTCGAGAGTGACCAATTGAGCCATAGAGGGCAGTTCAAGAGGTCTGCAAAGCAGTTCATCTGCAGGGCATAAACGGGGGCTCCAAGAACACGTCCCTAAATGCCAGTGAGAGACTAAGAGGGTCTTGGGGAGGGGTGTCCAATTTTATTTAGCACTGAGGTCTGAAACCACAGTTTTTAGCTTTTTTATACCGATTGTTTCCACTGTAAAGATTTTAATCAATTATACAGTTAATAAAATTTCCATTTCCATTTCCAGTCACCTCTACTAGTTCTAGATGATTTCCCTATCCAAGGAATCCTACGGATCATTTTAAATTTCTGAAACAGGTGACTACCCAATCCTGTTTTGGTGTTTAGAAGGTGAAGGGCCCAGTTCCTAAGTGTGGCCCAATGCTCCTCAGTGCTTGGTAATAAGGGAGGGACGTTAGAGAGAACAACAGTGTATGGCGTGGCCTCAGGGGGTGGATTGAGGTAGCCCTTACTATGGTCGCTAGCCCGACCACCCCAAGTCATCCCCTTGTGGTTCCCCCCAGATAGTTCCCCCTGGAGACAGGCTTCGACTGTAAAGGAAGCAGATTATCAACATTTACCAGGGGAACCTGTGCGCCTACATTAGTGGAAGCACCGACAACAGCAAGGGGCAAAATTGGTACAGGGACTGTTGATGTACCAAGATCTGTCGGGCGGTAGATGCTCCATTCAGAGATGCGGGTATTGAGGAGGAAAGCTGATGCTCAATATTACTCAAACTAGTATCTATATCTGATAATTTAGGTAATAGAGGTTTTAACAATACCAATAACTTTTCCTCCAATTTAACTAAAGGACGATCTTCCAGATCACCTAAGACCTGCTTACAGCAAGCCTGTGCTCTGGTGTCACTCGGGCTAGATATGCTTGAAACTACAACCTCCTGCGTACAGCCTTTCTTGCTGCGAACTGTCCCTCTGGTTTTGTCCACTTTGCTAACTTGGTGTGTAGTAAGAGGTAGACCACCCGCCTTCCTTTTCTTTGCTGTAACAGTAACAGTGCCCTCCCTCTCATTTGCCTGAGTTTGCCGTTGTAATAGGGTCGAGATCTTGGGTGGAGGTGAAAGTGTGGGAGAAAGTGCACTAACTGTGATAAGTGAATCTTCAGGTGATGGCATTATAGGCATACAAACCGGTTGAGACATACATTCTGCAGATGAAGCCTGGATTAGTAAGGGGGCAGCTAAGGGAGCTTCGGACGAAACTCGACGGGGGTCCAGAGAGAGTCTCCTTTGAGTGAGCTCAATTTCGTGGTTCAGAAAGATTCTGCCCTTGTAAGAAAGGTGTCAAGAGTTCCCGAAATTGTAGGTGACATATTTAGTGCATTGATACCTTCAGTGGGAGTGGTTCTGAATACTCAAAGAATTTGCAAATTGTCAACAGTAGTGGATCGCCTATCGACTGACACTGCTGGAGGATTTTTGATGATCAATACCGAATTAGTTGCGGTAAGATCAATGGTTTTACAAATTCAACTTGCTCTTGACATATTGGCAAAAGAGGGCGGAGTCTGTAGAATGCTGAAAATATAACATTGTTGCACGTACATTCCTGATGAAAGTGTTGAAATTGGGAAGTATGCTAAAAATATTACACATTTGAAAGAAGAATTCAAACCACTGGAAGTTTATAGTGCATGGAAGAGGCTAACTAATGGTCTTTCCTCTGTGGTAGTTGGTTTTCTAACGTAGGAAAAAGTATTGTAGGTAGAATACTGATGCCAATAACAGGAGTAGCCCTACTGATTTCAGGGATAATGATTTGGTGTGAATGCTGCAGAAACAAAAACACATACAGTAAACAAGGAAAGAAAAGGAATTTTGAAGAAATTGAACTGGAAGAGTTAAATGGGAATCTATATAAGAAAATGAAAAACTTCCAAATAAATAATGAGAAAAGACCAAATAGAGTGTTTGAAGAAATAGAATTAAGAAAATGTTAAAAGTTGGCATCTCTTATGCTTTGTTATACCCTGCCCGCCTGCGGGTGGTGTTCCAGTCCCGCACACAGTTCTTCAATACTCCGGAAGATGTATTCGCCTGGACTGATGAGACTGTTCGCATTAGGGTGCACACGCCGCCGGCTCGAGACTCTGATTCATCCTCGGCCGCGGCACAACCGCGGACCCCGAGACGCTCGCGCAGTAGGAGCAACTGGAGAACCCGACCTAAGCGACGCTCTCCCTCCAAAGAGACCGAAGCTGAAGGGACTGCTACCTCCGACAACCAGAAGCCAGATCCATGAGGGTTTGAAGGACACGGATTGCGGAATTGTAACACAGGTCTGCGCGAGAGGTTCGAGCGGCCATGGATCCTCCGGCTGAGACTGGTGGATGCCCTAGGAATCACTGCTAGAGATGTGTGATTGACAATTGTTTAGCAGATATGGGATGTGGGTGAGGGTGGGGGGGAAGAAAATCTAAAGGCGGACGCCATCCCCGAGTTTAGAGGCGTTCATTCCTAGGGGGGTTAAAGGGGGTTAAGTGGGTAGTTCATGGGGATCCGTCTCCAGCCTCCCGTTGAAGGTTGGCGATATCCTGTTCCGCGACAGGTACTTCAGTGTTTTTGAGGTATGGGTAGGGGGGAAGTTGGGTAGTTGAGGGTGTGTTGGGATGGAAAGGGAGGGGAGGTGGGGGTGAGATGGGGGTGTGGGAGGATGGGGGGGTGGATTGCACTGCACAATGTCGCTTCGATTGTTATTCTTAGTGTTGACATGCCTACCTAGCCTGTCGCTGTACCCTGTGATGTGCTTGCGACTGGATGGCGGTTGAAAATTTTGGTCTGGGGACGCCCAGGGCCTCTATGCGAGTGTTGAGCTGGAATGTGCGGGGAATGCTTGATAAAATAAAGCGGGGTGCGGTCCTGAGGCTGGGGAAGCGGGAGCGCGCCGACATTCTTTTGCTGCAAGAGACGCATTTGTCGGGTAATAAAACGCTTAGCCTGCAGAGATACGGCTATGACCAGGTCTATCATGCTGGGTTTGTAAGGGGGTCGCGAGGAGTGGCAATTCTGGTCTTACGTCCACTCGCAACATTGGATTGATCCACAGGGCCGATATGTGTTTATAAAAGGCATGATTGGTACGGAGGCGCTAATATTTGGGAGTGTGTATGCCCCGCCCCCGCTGCAGTGGTCTTTGATTGAGAATTTGTATATGGTGTGGGCGGAGATCCCTGAGAATATGGCTGTGATAGGGGGTGATTGGAATGATGTTATGCAGAACCGGCTGGACCGCTGTAGACCGGGGGATGGGCAAGTTCCAGACACTCCCACCAAACTGGGAAGCATGGTGCAGGGAATGGGATGGGTGGACACGTGGCGCTATCTCCATGCCCATGGACGGGAGTACACATACGTTTCAGCAGTCCATAAGTCCTTTTCCAGGCTCGATTACATTTTTGTCCCTCATGCCACTATTGGGAGGGTAGAAGTGGCGTCTATCTTACCGCGGGGGCTGTCAGATCACTCTCCGATTACGGTGGATGTCACCTTAGATAGGGGGAGGCAGCCGTTTCGTTGGCGCCTCTCAGTATGGAATCTGCAGCAGGAAGCATATCAACATCACATGGGGGAGGTCATAGCTCACTATTGGACAGATAACATAGGCACAGTGACTGATGTAGGAACGCTCTGGGAAGCCCTAAAGCCCACGCTTCGGGGGGTGGATATCGCCTGGTGCGCGGCGGCTCGTCGGAAACGTAAAGAGGAATTGGTGAAGGATGCAGCGGCGGTGGAATTGCTTGAGACTCAGTGCGGTATAGCTCAGGATGGCAGGGAAGTGGGACAGTTGCTCCTGGCGCAGCAGTCCTATGCGTCCCTGCTGCTAGACGAAGTTCGACAGATATGGCTGGCGACCCGGAGCAGGATGGGGGGACAAATCCAGTACCATGCTCCATAGACTCTGCCAACATACGCTTCGGGCGCAGGCACTGCCGGGCCTCAGAGACGACGCTGGAGCCTCAATCTCGGCCCCAAAGGCGCTAGTGGACAGCTTCGCCAAGTATTACGCGGACCAATTTGCTCCGCAGGAGCATCTCTCAGCGCTGGATATTGACAAATTTATTGCAGACCTCCCGCTGCGTGCACTTCCGGACGACGTGCGAGAGCGCCTAGAGGCCACATTGTCGGCCGAGGAACTGAGCACGGCCCTGGGGGAGCTTAACACTGGTAAGGCCCCTTGGCCCAATGGGTTTCCGAGCGAGTTTTTTAAGAAATATCATCTTCAACTAGGGTTACACTATAAGGTAGCCCTGGAGGTGGCGTGAGAAAATGGACGCCTACCGGCGGACTGGCGACACACCGAAATCGTTGTGTTCTGTAAGCCTGGACGGCCCCCAGATAAGCACGAGTCTTACCGGCCGATCTCCCTTCTTAACGTCGAGGCCAAGATACTGGCCAAGGCGCTTGCAAACCGGCTTCTCCCCTATTTTAGGGAGCTGATCCACCGGATCAGGCCGGGTTTATGCCCGGTAGAGCGACAAGACATAACATCAGGCGCGCGCATGTAGCAGTTGAGGCGATTGAGAAAACTGGGGCCCAGGCGGCGCTGCTACTAGCTGACATTGACAGGGCCTTCGACTCCCTGAGTTGGGCTTACCTTTTTGCACTTCTCCCGCGCCTTAATCTTGGGCCGCATTTCATGTCATATCTGAAGTTGCTGTATACGGGATTGACGGCCTCGGTGAGGGTGGCAGGGGCCACATCAGCGGCCTTTCCTATTGGGCGTGCACCCGGCAGGGGTGCCCCCTCTCGCCATACCGGTTCGCTTTGGCTATGGAGCCGTTGGCGGCGTGGGTCCGGATTGACGCACAACTGCGGGGCTTCGAGTGGGAGGCGGGCCCATCGGACAGGATTGCATTGTATGCAGATGATGTCCTGTTCTTCCTTACGGAGGTGAATAAAACGGGACCAAGAGTTTTGGAAATCATGCACATTTTTGGAGAAGTGTCAGGATTGTATCTCAATCCGCGCAAGTCTACCCTCTGGGTGCTGGGCGACCGTGGCGAGGTGGGACCATGGGCGTCACCCCTGCAGATAGCATCGGGGGGCCTTAAGTACTTGGGGGTGTTCCTGACAACTACGCCCGCTATTGCTTGGGAACGCAACATAGTGCCGGTCTGGGACCGGGTTCAGACCGAAAAGAAGTCCTGGTCTCACATGCCCCTCAACCCATACGGTAGGTCAGCTATCTTCAAGATGGTTGCCCTTCCGCGCCTTCTGTATCAATTACAGAATCATCCCTATTCGATCGTGCCATCCTGGTTTCGGCAAATCAATTCGGCGTTGGGTCGGTTCCTGTGGGGGGAGGGGGGGCGGTGCGAGTTGCCTTGCGCACCTGCTTTCTGTCTACATACTATGGGGGGCTGGCGTCGTCGGATATTTTGTCCTACTATCAAGCATCCCACCTCCTTGTTTTGAATGAATGATGGTATGGAGACAGGGGGGACCCAGCATATGCATTCGAGAGATACTTGATGGACCCGGATACGCTGCATACAATTTTATACTCGCGCGGTTGAGGAAGGGGCTGCCTAGGGCTACCCAGGTGGTTTTTCAGGTGTGGAGACAAGCGTTGCGTCGAATGGGCTGGTGGGGTAAACTTACGGAGGAGACCCCGCTCTGGCACAACGGGCAGCTGCCGGCGTTGGCGTCATTGCCGGGATTCCGAGGCTGGGATTCTATTGGAATCTCCACACTTGGACATGTTTTGAAGGGCACGACCCTTAAATCCTTTCAGGAGCTCAGCGAAGAATACAGTATGCCCCGAACGCAGTTCTTTAAATTCTTACAGTTCCGCCATGCCCTGGCACCTACGCTAGAGGGACTGGAATCCTTGCCTGAGTTTAGCCCGATAGAGGCAAAGGTGTTCATGGGAGATCTGGCAGAGAAAAAGATTTTCCGCATATACCAAACGCTGGTTACACATTTCTCCTCCAATCTACAATCGCTGCGGGACTCTTGGGTGAGAGATGTGGGGGAACTAGAGAAGGAAGATTGGCGGGAGGCCCTCGAAGCCCCTAGGGGAGCAGCTATAGCCATGCGCCTGCGTTTTATCCAGTTTAAATACTTACATAGGGCGTACTATACCAGGGAGAGATTGTGGCGAGCGGGTCTGATTGCTTCCCCTACATGTCTGCGATGTGGTCATGAGGTGGGCACATTCCTGCATACGGTGTGGAGCTGTGGTGGTTTGGCTGGATTGTGGGCCGGAGTGTGGAATTGTTTGTCGGAGGTGCTGGGATGGGAATTGCCTCGTTCCACTAAGCTTGCGCTTCTTCATGTCCTGGAAGGCGTGGGTGGCAATGTCTATAAGAGTCACCTACTCTTACTGGGGTTAACAGTTGCAAAAAGAGATGTGGCACAGGCTTGGAAAGACCCCCGGGCTCCCAAGATAGTAGTATGGAAAAAGGGCCTTGATTTTTGTATGGGGTTAGAGCGGCCAATCTTCGAAGCCAGGGGCTGTCCTAAGAAACACTACAAAATTTGGAAACGATGGGCGGACAACAGGGGACTGTGGCTGGAACCACCTGTGCAGCTAAGGGACACAGAGGGACACATGTGAAGGGGGCCGGGGGGCATATTGTACACACTGATATGTATTTGCGAACCTTTCTACAGACGTAAGGAGACATTTTGCTGGGGGGGACGGGGTCCGGGCTGGGAGGGGTGGGGGCCTTAAAGGGGGGGTTGGGTGAGTTGGGGGTTCGGGGTTATGTTCTGAAATGCTATTTGGATCGCTGATTATACTATGTTGTATCCATTGTAGTTCCTCTGGTGTACGGAGTGCTACGTTGATGTGCGGTCACTCGATAAAAAGAGTTGTTAAAAAAAAAAAAGTTGGCGTCTGGTTCAGTAATTGGTGATGATATAAAATATCATCAAAGAGGGGATTGATGGAGCAAGGTTTCATACGTAAAGAAACTTGCTCAGATTCAATCCTCTTGAAATAACATATATTGTGCTAATCAAAATGCTTGTCTTACTAATAATTGGACTACATGATATTTTTAGTATCTAGGGGAAGCGTGCTTATGTGCTTTTACTAACAGTAACCTGAATTACTTAATATGGCCGCCGAAAACGCGGGAACTGTAATGCGCATGTGTCTGCCACACTCACGTGGTGTGACGTCTTTCGCTTTTGTGGGAATTCTTTGCAGCTGCGCGTTAGTATTAAAGATGGCCGCTTCATGTTTCACATACTAAAGCACCTGCTGCTGTTTTAACTAAACCGTGTTCGTTCTGCTTAACTATTAATGCTATAGTTAAAATAAAGTAAGGGGAATA
The DNA here is from genome assembly GCF_964261635.1 of Lissotriton helveticus. NCBI lineage: Eukaryota > Metazoa > Chordata > Amphibia > Caudata > Salamandridae > Lissotriton > Lissotriton helveticus. The sequence goes on from NC_136063.1 coordinate 104,294,964, forward strand.
GAGTAGAGATAATTGGTATACAGTGCATTCATTTATTTCCTTGTTCTAAATTGTCTCTCTTTGACTTTGCTACTAGCTCATATTTGGGCCTGAAGAATGATTTGTAACGCCATATTGAAAACCCACACCACGCATGTGCCAGGATTTCGAGAGTCCTCGAGCAGTGGCATTGAATCCATGCCAGTGACAGTCTTTCCCTCTATGCGCCTGGGAATCTAACCCTGTGAACTCTCCAGAGAAAGAGAAAAATATAAAATGTTATAAATTGTATATCTTTTTCTACAATAATGTTGGGAGGAATAAAATTCATGGGAAAGTAAAATATGGGCGGGAATTTGATTATTATTAATGAATGAAAATGATCTCATACTGGTATGGTGTGATGACCTCTCCTCGCCTTTTGACCAATCAAATCAAGGGAATACACAAATTTGGTACACTGGGGGGTGGTACATTGCCCTGGAAAATGGTATAACTAAGGTAGGCTTAGTTCCCCCGCAGGCAGACTCCGCATGCCTTTCCGTGGCGGCATGTCCAAGCACAAATACTATTATGGCTGGCGGTGTCTAACAGACACCGCCACCATATTGAACCTTTTTCTGCCCGGTCGACAAGCCTGGCGGAAAAGCGATGGACGGTCTTTCTGTCCGCCGCGGACCCCCCAGCCATAGTAATATGGCGGGGGGTCTTTGCTGGAAGGATGTCGGGCGGATCGCCCCCGCCGGACCGGCGGTAGCAACCGCTGGCACGGCGGGGGCAATCCGGACGCCATCCTAATGGGGCCCATAGTTCTCTGACGTCAGCAGTGGATGAATTTAACTCATTCAATAAAAAAAACAGGGATACCAAAATACTCCACAGGTGAATCAAACACTAGCATAGGGACAAAATACAAAGTTTTTGAAACAGGGAGCTCGATTAGGAAAAATGCCATTAAATCATGAGCAATGACCAGGCCCAAACTATTGGTAACAAAAGATTACCCAGGACAACTTTACCTACCATGTAACCTATTGTTACCAAAGACGTACTTGGAGTAAACTTTGGAGCTGCCCCTTACTCATTATTTGATGGCTTTCTTTAGCGATTGGCGGTTTCCTCAGAGGCAGTAGTGATGGTGGCCTCTAGTAAGACTTAAAATTGAGATTTCATGGCTACCAGTGAAGAAAATAATTCAAATATGAATACTAATAATATCAACTTGTAGTAACAAATGTTAATGGGTTATGTTTAGATGAAAACAATTGATGGAGCAGGGGTTTGAGAAAAAAAACCTGCTCGAATTAATACCCCCATACTACGTACTAACAGTAAGTAGTAAATGAAAACTAACGTGCACCTTATACAAACACAAGGGATATAGCTTTGTGCATGTATGCACCAATGTGAAATAATATATGAAAGAGCTAAAACGTGTTTGCAGTATGCTTTGAAGAAAACGAAAAATAATGCATAACTAGGCCGCATGTGCATTTCATAGTTTGCATGTTGCATCTGGCTTTGAGATAATAAATAATGCCGCTTTTTACTTAAGGCTTATGCTAGGTAACTCTAATGAGGAATAATGCAAGGGAGGGGGTACACAGTGAAAACTACATTATCATATAATTAATGAATATTAGTTCCCCATTTACTATAGTGTGCAGGATGAAACACCATTTTTCTTAAATTGGCCGAAAAAGGGAGGGTTGAACCAAGGGTTGAATCTGATCTGTCAGAGGCACGACAGACACACTGTGCGCAGCAGAAGAGACGCATGAGTTGAAGGCCAATGTGATGATTGTCTGCAAAGTGATGTGACCAACTGTGGGACCAGAGACTCATTCCGCGGACGATGTCAATTTTATGAAATAAAATATTTAAATTTATCTTGTGTAGAAAATGTAAGAACGAGTTAAGAACCAAACTGTGAGAAAGGATGTAGAACAATGAAAGGACCAAATTGTAAGTGAAGTCACCATGGTGTGACAGAGCCACCTCCTAAACCCTCCAATCATCTGTCTAGTTTCAAGAAATGTTTCAATCAATGTGGGACGGACATGCAGGTTTTAGGGGTATAACTGGGGTGCTTTTAAGGGTGTGGTTTAGACTTGCGGGGAGGAAGAGAAGACGTGTGAATGCGTCGCTGATCTGCGGTTTTGCAGAGAGGCCTAGCTGTTTCTGTCCCTGTCCTGCTCTTGGGGTCTGAAATCTTTGTTCCTTGATTCTGTTTCAGAGAACCCCCATCATCACCTAGGCCAAGGGGGTGGTTTTCCACAGACCGGTAGGTTGGTAATATTCTGGCTCATTCATGCAAAATTACTTGCAAATGTTTTTTGTCTCTGAAACTTTTGTCTCTTAATCTATCCACTCCTTCATGCATAATGTAATTGCTTACATGAAGAGTTTGTATTAATTTGAAGTTGCTGATGTTTTCTCTCCCTTTGTTAATTTCATTATTTGCATTTTGTGACCGTATCCATTGAGCATTTGCAATATTATTGAGATAAAGCTTTATAAACTTTACAGAGTGTCTGTGATTATTTAGCTGAGTAAAGGGTTTGTTAGATAGTATTATCATTTTCATCAACTATTCAACTAATAGGTTAATCGACCAAGTAGAAGGAAAGTTGATACATAAATTAGACAAGCATTTATGATGTCACACATGGATTTTAGAAGGAAAAGTATTGAATTTAAATAAATTGACTCCAGCGCATAAAGGATTCTGGGTGAATATGTATGGGCCATTGTAATTTGGATGAACTGAGTAATGATCCCTGATCAGGTGTTGATCACAAAGAATTGGGACCCTCTCTATGGATAATTCAATTGACCGGGGATAAGAGAGGACAAAACACAACTAATACTAGTAGGGATCCCCCGTGGTCAAATTATAAATCTTCATATGGCATAATCTCACAACATTACATCAAAGCCCTTCAAAATGATTACAGGTACGACAGAAGTATTTTTCTTATTTCATTTTTGCATTTTATTTCTTTTTTTCTTATTTGTATCAAAAGTATTTTTCGTTTTTTTTTAAATTTTACTTGAATATATATCCTGTCACAAACATAATTTAATTCATGTTCTAATGTACATACAATATATTTGAAAACCTACGGTGCCTTACAATAAAACATAATACCCTGTTAATCACACACCAACCAACATATACACTTACTCATACATACCACTTGACAACATAACACACAAATTTTACGAAAGACTCAAAAAGATTCAAAAAGGACACAAAAATAAACCCATTTCTACAACTAAGGTAGCACGGATGCTAATTGTGCCATATCAACGCCAGGTCTACATTTGATTAATTCATTTATAACTAGTACAAAGAGAATCATATTTCACCAGCACATGGCTAACATCAAATACATTAGTAGGACATATAAGACCTGTAACAGAAAGCTGCATTTAAAGGGCAACTGATCCAATCAATCATATTGGATCTCTCCAACTGTCTATGTACATTACGTTCTGAGACATCAAAGCTCACCGGAAAACAATTAGCTTCCAGGGGGTAGAAGGCTTGGTCCAGTTATAATACCATGTAAGGGGTTAAGTTTTAGTACTCTCAGCCAGGCTGTCTAGTACTCCACCCCCAACCCTTAGCCGTTTTAGGCGAAAGGAATACTACATATACCTATTTATGCTCAGACTCCTAAGTCAGTCCTCATATTTTTGAATTCCCAATGGGTAGTGCAGGATTAAGTAACATTATCATGATTTATTCTTACCTTCCATACAAAAACACCTAGCTCTTTCCACTTTCTTTTGCATATAGATAGTAGTAACTCCTTAGTAATAGGTAAAAGATATATTTATACCGCCTAGAAGAAATAATAAGGGATTTATGAGGGCCTGCTATTGCATACAGCATACGTAATAATAAGGACAGGATGAGTCAAGGCTTACCCCAAGTTTGTTCAACTTGTGTAGTTGTGGGGACTTATTCACTAGTATGATATGTAATTCGGTTCATGCTGCAACGACTATTACCGCTGAGTTCTAGAAACAAAAGTAGACCCTAAGTGTAACACTTACAATACAATCTTGTTTCTACACATTTTCGGAATGCGTTAACAATGCTTACCACAGGATGATAGGCGGTTGGATATCTGCACGTATGTTAGTAGGCGAGGCTCATGTTTTCCTAAGGTTCATGCTCATATGTGTTTTTCTTACTTCTATGGGCGATGTCGGTTGAGATCGCTTTCTTTGACACTCGTATTGCCAGGGTCTGGAATATAGAGCAATTACATTTTCTGGGATTAATGACCTATTTACCACGGTTTACGATTTTTTCCCCAGCAATCTTTCCAGCTTAAATATTACAGAGTTTATGTGGGCATGATACGGATATAGTTAAGCATATCTCGCGTGTCTGTTTATTGCAAAGAGATGGCCATTACTCACGCTCTAGTTCTATGTTCCCCGTGTGACCGCTTAACCTCCGTTCTCGTGTCCTCAAGCTAAAGTAAGTATGTAGCGCATACGGTACTCAAACATTCTCTGATCCACTCCCGCCCCCAGTGGCTTCCTATATGCTTCATCTCACGACTAATTAGAAGCATTTCAGCCCTCCAGTGCCTCGACATACCTTTCTTTGTTTTCAATGTCCGCCAACCGAATCTGCCTTCCTCGCCGACCGTGCTCCGTACCGCTTTGCAGGGCAGTACTGGATAACCCTCTTAAATGGATTGAGCCTCGTCTCATAATTACCGGCGTCTCTCTCTCCGGATACGATAGTATCTAGTTCCGGTTTGTCAGTATGAGCGCCATCTTGGAATGGGATACTGTTTCGAGAGTTATATTATACTGCTGAGTAGCGATCTACATTACAGATATTACTAGTTATTTTAAAAGGAATTGTTAGACCTGACACCTTTTGGCGTGGTTCTTCCCCCATCTTTTTGCCTCTGACTCATGTGTTTTGATGCTGTGCTGGATTTCGTTTTTGTTGATTTAGATGCTTTGGACACTCTGCCACTGCTGATCAGTGTCAGAGTGTAAGTGCTCCCTCTGTAGATTGTGATATTGATCGAATATACCTGATTGGCGTATCACCACGAAGTCCCTAGTAAAGTGCACTGTGTGTGCCAGGGCTGGTGATGACAAATGCTACTAGTGGGCCTGCAGCGCAGATTGCGCCACCCACATGAGTAGCTTTAAAATGGTGACTCAGGCCTGCCAGCGCAGAGCCTGTGTGCAGTCAGTGACTGCCATGTCAGCCCGGCCAGTGTCCCCACTGGCTAGGCCTAATCCTTCCCTGTCTGTGCACATCAGACACCCCTATAGAAGGCTCAAGGTACCCCCCTGGGCAGGGTGCAGTGTATGGATAAGGTAGAGCATGCGCTAGTGCAGGTACTATGCTCTGGTAGTGGGCTGCAGCCATTTTATGTGCTCACTGCTGTAAGGCTATCTTGCTCCATAGAGTAACATGGAGGAGGCTGGGCCCATGTGATACCAGCCTATCTTCCCATAGGAACAAGATGGGACATAAGTGAAAGATATCCCTGGACTCAGAATTTAATGACACATCTTTTAGTGAAGGGTGTTTTTAAATCCTGTGTTGGAGAATAGCACTTTTAGAAAGTGGCTGTTCTCTTGTCTAAACCTTTCTGTGTGCCTGGGTTTGTGGAATGCCTGCCTGGTCTGGATGTGACAGGGGGGGCTGCAGAGCCCCAGAGGAGAGGGTCGGAGCCATCCCGGGGATGAAAGGGCACATCTGCCTGCCTGGGAGGAGGGAGGAAGGAATGCCTGATAAGTGCTGAGCTGCGCCTGCCTACCTCCCCCACGTTAGCTCTCTCCTGGTGGTCAACTGACACCCCTGGCCCTGAAGCTGACAGGAAGAAGAAAACCAGAGACAAGTCAGTGCTCCGCAACCCCCAGAACTGGTTTAGACTGGACCAAGGGCCTCCATGCACAAAGACTTCAAAGAACTTCAAAGACATTGAGGGGTATAAGGAAAGGACCCCTGACTACAGAAGTTAGATTCTGAAATTCTGCAACCAAGAAGGAACCTTTGCTGGAAGGAAGACAGCTAGAGAACTAAAGAAGACTGCCTTGCTGAGTGCTCTAAGGGCTGACCTGTTCTGCTGTCCGACTGGAAGCTAAGGAGAAGAAAGGGACTTTGCTGTGTGCTGTGACCCTGCCTACTTGAAACTGCCAAGACTCTGCTGTGTGCTGTGTCTGCAACTTGAATCTCCAAGGGCCTGAGAAGAGCTGGCCCCCTGTCTGCAACCCAGGGACATAAAGGTTGCCCAAGGACTGCAAGACTCTGCTGTGCCCCCCTGAAGCTGCTGGGTGGCAAGGAGATCGTGAAACCTGGCCGGTTGCCTGCTTAGCGCACGGGCTGCTCTCTAATCTGCTTGAGAGCGCCGCGCTGACCCAGCCTGCTGAGTGGCCAAGATCGGCGTGTTCATCGACACGCGGGTGTGGGGCTTGCCGGAGACTTGTGGGCCTTCACAGAGCGAGGCGCACTGAAAACCACTGCCAGCCGTGTCACCGCCGCGGCCCGGGGGCCAGGAATACCCCCCCTAAGATCGTCGATCGTTGGGGAGCCGAAGCGGCGAAGAACGAAGCCGCCGTGCTCCCATTGGTGGAGGGAGCCGAGCCCCCTCACTAACGCCGCGACGGGATTGGCCCGTGCGGCGCAGCGTCATTCGTGGTGGTGGGCCGTGATTGGCCGAAGGAGCGGAGCGTCATTGCCTGACTGTCCCGGGAGCCGCTCTGCCATTGGCTGACTCCCGGGTGCACCAGAGGGTCGCCCAGACGCCGCGACCGGATTGGTCCCCGTCCTCGGGACCCAGGGAAGCGTTGCGCGATCACCGCCGGACCCGGGAAGAAGAGACCCGCCCTCGCCGAGGGATTTCCCCGAGTGTCTTCCGCCCCGGCCTGCCGTCCCAGCCTGGAGAGCCAGGCCCGCTCCCTGCCGCTCGTTGGATGATCAAGAGCAGGCGGGGGAGCAGAAGGGACCGGCCGGGCCCCGGGGAGAGTGAGTTCTGGTGGGCGCAGGGCGCCAAAGGGTACACAGAGGAGCGAGGTGGAACCGGGGAAAGAGGAGAGTCCCCGGGCCTCGCGAGGAAGCGCGCTTGCAGCGCTTAAAAGCCAAGAGTAAGATTTCAACGCTCACATTGGTTGACTGCTCGTTTTTGAGAGCGGATTGCATAGAAATCAGGGGCAATATTTTTAGACCTGATTTGAGAGACTTGAGACTGTTTTGTTTTAATGCTGAGAACTGCCTATTTACCAGAACCATTAAGAATTAAGTGCAACATTTTTCTAAATGAAGTGTTTATTGTGCAACTGCTTGATTTACCTTGCTGAAACTAGATAAAGTTATATTTTATATATACTTACCTGTGTGGTCTCAGTTTGTGGTGGATTGGGAATTATTGTTGTGTTAAGTGCAAATGTTATCCACATTGCCTCCGAGTTTAGCCTAGACTGCTCGCGCCATGCTACCTAGAGGGTGAGCAGGGGTTATCTCAGAGGGTTATTCCGTCGCCCTGACCGGAACCAGGGGTCCCTACTTGGGCTAAGGTACTTACCTCTGCCAACCAGAGACTCCCGGTTCTAACATTGGTGGCTCGCGGTGCGGATTTTGAACTAATGATTGCACTTGACCGGCAGTGATTTCTTGTACATCACTAGTCTAGTTTAGCGGAACAGGTTGCACAAGATTTTTTCTTTTTGGTGAAACCTTTTTAGTTGAAAAAGGGTAGGAGGTACCATGTCTCAGAACGCGCAAAGCATGAATGTAGAAGTGGAAGTGGAATTTGACATCAACGAGTTGCTCACCTATAACAAGGAGCAACTGAGAAAAGTCTGCAGACAGCTTGAATGCCCAGTAAGGGGCGGCGCAAATAAGGAAGAGCTACGGACAGCTCTGAGGGCCTGGTGGGAGGCCAAACATGGTGAACCAGAAGCTATTACTGGAGAGGTTGGCGCACAGGAGATTGTTTTTCTGCCTAGTGATTTGCCAGTGGCGAAGCCAGCGTCTAGGGCCCACTCCAGTAGGATTCTTTCTCCAGAGGAGGTGGAGGAGAATCAGAGAGCTAGGGCCCATGAGATTGAGCTTTTGAAGCTCAAAGCGGAAGCCGACGAGAAGAGACTGCGCCTAGAAGTTGAGAAAGAGGCGCAGGAGAGAGCGGCGCAGGAGAGAAGGCATGCTCTCGCTTTGGAGGAGAAGAAGCTCCAATTGGCTCATGAGAGGAGCATGAAGGAATTGGATTTCAAATATAAAGAGAGGGGGTCCAGTTCTAATGGTGGCGGCGCACAACCAGTACAGGCGGGTAAGGTATACATACCAAAGGATCTGGTACAGAATTATCAGAGGGGTGAGGATATTTATGCGTGGTCTAGAGCGTATGAACTTGCCTTAAAGATGAATGAGGTGCCTGAAAAGAATTGGGGAGCAGGATTGTGGAAGCATTTTGAGGCCTCAGGGAGGGATGTCTTGGCACCCTTAGACGCAAAGAATGCTTTAGCCTACTCCGCCATGAAGGAGGCTTTGTGCCTCAGGTATGGGCTCACTGCTGAACAGTACCGCCAGAAGTTTAGGAACTTCAAGAAGCTTGATTCAAGTACTTGGGTGGAGTGTGTGAGTATGTACACGCGTGCACTGGAAGGTTGGATGAAGGGCAGCAAAGTTACTGATTATGTGGGGTTGTGTCACTTGATTAGTAGGGAGCACTTAAGTAGTTTATGTGTCCCAGAGCTGCGCCAGCATCTTTTGGATAGTAAGTTAAGTGATCCCAGTGAGCTTGCTAAAGAGGCGGACCGGTGGACTAGCACCAGGGTCCACAAGGGGGTGGTAAGTACCCCAGCCAAAGGTGGACAGGGTCCCCAGCAGAAGAGTGGGGGGGACACGGGTAATCAAAAGGAGTCTTCTAAAGGGCCCCAAAGTAGTTCCCAGGAGAAAGTGTCTCAACCCCCCAAGCCTAAGAAGTCCTGGCCCCATAAGGGCCCGCAGGACAAAAATACCCTTACTTGCTATTCATGCAGGGAGGTGGGGCACATTGCTCCAAACTGTCCAAAGAAGAAATCTGCACCCACTGGTGCTCCAGCTCCAGCTCCGGCGATAGCCAGTGTAGCTTTGGGAGGGGATTTGATTTCTAGTGGGGAGGAGGGGTTAGCCTTGATGACCCTTGTCTCTCTAGGAGACCAAGAGATGGCCCAGGAAACCTTGCTGCCCCAAAACACTAAGAAATACGGGCAGAAGGTGACCATCAATGGACAGGTGGTGGAGGCTCTGAGAGACACCGGGGCCAGCGTGACATCTGTTAGGTGTCGGTGGGTGTCTGAAGAGCAAATTGTTCCCCAGGTACTCCGGCCTGTGGTGGCAGCTGACAGTTCAGTGCGCTACTGCAAGTTGGCAAAAGTTCCATTTGAGTGGGGAGGAGTCTCCGGTATTCTGGAGATTGTTGTAAGTGATGCCTTGCCTGTAGATTGTCTATTAGGTAATGACCTGGAGAGCTCCCCCTGGAAGGAGGTGGAGCACAGGACTCACTTGGAAATGTTGGGTTTGCCTGCGTGGATCTGTGTGTCCACCCGTGCAATGACAGCAAGAGAGGGCGGTCTAGCAGAGCTGGAGCCTGGAACAATGGCCCAGGGACCTGCCAAGAGAGGAAGGGGTAGAGGGCGCGGGAAACCGGCCCCCACTGTTCCCACGGTCCAGGAGGAGGCAGACCCGGAAGGGGATGCCCTGGAACCTACAGGGGAGCAGGTGGCCGAACTAGGGGAATTGCCTGAGCTGTCCCAGTGGCAGCAAGAGGGTGGTCCCTCCAGGGAGGAATTCTGCCAGGCTCAGAAGGAGTGCCCTTCTCTCATTGGTGTGCGGCAGCAGGCTGCAGACCAGGCCGCAGGCCTGGGGTCCAAGGAGCATTTGATCTATTGGGAGGATGACTTACTTTATAGTGAGCCTAAGTTCGCTGAGCCCGGTGCAGCCCGTGTGCTGGTGGTACCGGAGCGCTTCAGGAACTTCCTACTGGGTCTGGCTCATGACGTGCCTCTCGCAGGACATCTGGGGCAAGACAAGACCTATCACAGGCTTGTCACCCATTTCTACTGGCCCCAGATGAAGACACACGTCTCTGCCTTTTGTAAGTCTTGCCAGACTTGTCAGGCCAGTGGCAAGAGTGGAGGGAAGCGCGTGGCCCCCATCCAACCCTTTCCCGTGGTGAGCACCCCTTTTGAGCGGGTGGGCATTGACATCGTGGGGCCCCTGGATCCCAAGACAGCCCTAGGCAACAGGTTTATCCTGGTCTTGGTGGACCATGCCACTCGGTACCCGGAAGCCCTTCCGCTCAGGACAGTCAGCGCCCCAGTGGTGGGCCGTGCCCTGATGGGGATCTTTTCCCGGGTGGGATTTCCGAAGGAGGTCGTTTCGGACCGAGGGACAAACTTCATTTCTAAGTATATGAAGTCCCTGTGGAGTGAGTGTGGGGTGACATACAAATTCACCACTCCTTACCACCCTCAAGGAAATGGTTTGGTTGAGAGATTCAACCGCACATTGAAGGGCATGATTATGGGCCTGGAAGAGCCCATGAGGCGGAAATGGGATGTCTTGTTGCCATGCCTGTTGTTTGCCTACAGGGAGGTGCCTCAGAAATCCTTAGGGTTCAGTCCCTTTGAGTTGCTGTATGGCCACCCTGTCAGAGGGCCTCTGGCTCTGGTGAAGGAGGGGTGGGAGAAATCCCGTGGGAAAACCCCTCAGGATGTGTTCAGCTATGTGCTGGCCATCCGCAACCAGACCAAGCGCTTCAGGAAGCTCGCTCAAGAGAACCTGGAGGCTAGCCAGGAAGAAATGAAGAGGTGGTATGACCAGAACACTTCTCTGATTGAGTTCCAACCTGGTCAGAAAGTGTGGGTGATGGCGCCAGTGGAGCCTCGTGCGCTCCGTGACAAGTGGTCAGGGCCATATGAGGTGGTGGAGCGCAAGAGCGAGGTTACCTATTTGGTTAACCTGAAGACTCCCAGGCTACATATCTGACAAAGGTTTTCAACGAAATTATCTATACAGGGAAAATACCACAATCCTGGAGAGGATCACTTATATCGCCTCTGTTCAAAAAGGGTAATTGGCAATTACCGGAGAATTACCGTTTGATCACCCTACAAGATACGGACGCCAAGCTATTCGCAGGACTCTTATTATCAATTCTTACAGACTGGGTTAAGGAAAAATCTATTTTACCTCCCAACCAAACCGGCTTCATTAAGGGCTTAGGCACCACAACCAACCTGTTAATCTTATCAGTTCTAATGGATAAGACTCTTCTTAACAAACAGTCACTTTACTTTTGTTTTGTCGATTTTAGATCGGCTTTTGATTTAGTAAATAGGCCCCTCCTATGGAAAAAACTGGAGGACTACGGAATCCCAGGCTCTCTACTGTCTCTCATTAAGTTACTATACTCTGACAATTGGGTGAAGGTGAGGATAGGGGATGGCCGGGCCATGACCAAAAAAATACCGGTGACTCGTGGCCTTAAGCAGGGATGCGTGCTCGCATCTTTACTTTTCAATTTATTTGTGGCCGACCTTACCAATTCATTAAACGAGGTAAACTCACATCCACCTAGGATAGCCGGAAAGCAAATGTCTAACTTGCTATATGCAGACGATGTGGTTTTGCTGAGCCACACAAAAGTGGGACTGCAGAGATTGATCGACTGTACACTTAAATATGCAAAGGATAACCAAATGACAATTAACGAGACAAAAACAAAAATAATGGTTGTGACAGGAAAAAAAAGACAAAAGACGAAATGGTTGCTGGGACAAACACATCTAGAGCAAGTGGAGAGCTATCGATATCTCGGTGTCCTTTTCAACGAGACCGGAAGCTTTGTACCACAAAGGGAAGATATTGCAAGGAAGGCTAATAGCTTGATTGCGGCATTTAGAACCCTACAAAAGAATCTATCTGTACTGTCACACGGTCCTCTGTTAAAAATTATAACTGCCAAACTACTACCATCCTTAACTTACGGTGGTGAAGTGCTAAATGGGAAGGATGCTGTGCTCATCAACAATGCTGTAGCAAAAACTTATAAAATATTATTTACCCTACCATGTAATGCCTCACAAGCACAAATAAGGATGGATTTTGGTATGAATAATCAAATATATGCCCGCCAAGGCCAAATATTGAAAGTTTGGAATAGAGTAAAAAACGACAAGGACAATCAATCGTCTATAGCTTTGTGGAGAGAGGTTAAAGACAACCAGAAATTGCAAGCGTGGAAATATCTAAACAACGCAAAAGAAGAATTTGGAATATCAGCAATCTGGGAAAACACTGTAACGCAGGAAAGCTTTAAAAAAACAATAAATAAGCTGGTAGCTCACCTATCGCTGCTTAAAGACAAAGCCTTGTTAGCAAAACGCAAGCATTCATGGCCAATCATAAATGGCTACAAAAAAAAACAAGTCCAAGCCTACCTCCATACGGCATGGTCAGCCCAAAGTAAGCGAACATTTATAGGAGCACGCTTTGGTGTATGGCCTGGTTTGTGTCATCTCCCACCTTGGAAACTAAACGAGGGTAATATGTTATGCAGACTTTGCAAGGGGGGAAAAGAAGACATTGTGCACTTGGTATGTTTGTGCCCTGCTATAGCCCCAGAAAGGAGACAAATCCTCAGGAGGTTGTTCAATGCCCGAAACATAAGAACCTGTAGACAAGCAGTAATGGCCTGTCTAAACCCAAATGACCTACCAATGAATGTTGCTTTTGTAAAAATTTTAAATGTGATTGCTAAAGGTCATAAGGACAATGTCATTTAGTTTTATAACTTTTCATTTTTTATTTTAATTATTTTTAAGGCCATTTACTATTTGTATGACGTATAAATGTATATTGATGCTGCTACTTTTTCTAAAGTCACATTTTTGTAAGATTTTAATTAATCAAACAAATTTGAATTGACTCCCAGGCAGCCCCTGAGAGTGCTACATGTGAACCGCCTCAAACCCCACTTTGAAAGAACTGAAGTGACTATGCTCATGGCTACAGATGTTGGAGGGGAGGAGGATAGTGATCCTCTCCCTGACCTCCTGGCAGTCGAGGAGCAAGATGGGTCAGTGGATGGTGTGGTCCTCTCCCCCACCCTGACCCCAGAACAGCAGGAGGACTGTCGCCAAGTCTTGGGTCAGTTCACCTCACTGTTCTCCCTGACCCCAGGTGTCACCAGATGGTGCGTCCACGACGTGGACACTGGAGACAGTCTGCCTGTGAAACAGAAGTTTTACAGGGTGGCTGACAAGGTCAGAGCCAGCATTAAGGAAGAAGTTTCCAAGATGTTGACGCTAGGGGTTATTGAGCCCTCCAGCAGCCCCTGGGCTAGCCCAGTGGTCTTAGTGCCTAAGAAAGCTGCTACCCCCGGTGGCACCCCAGAACTTCGGTTCTGCGTGGACTACCGTGGGCTCAATGCGGTCACCAAGACTGACGCGCACCCCATCCCCAGAGCTGATGAGCTGGTGGATCGGTTGGGAGCTGCCCAGTACCTGAGTACTTTTGATTTGACTTCAGGGTACTGGCAGATTGCCTTAACTGACGGGGCAAAGGAGAGGTCAGCATTTTCAACGCCAGAAGGACACTTCCAGTTTCGTGTCATGCCCTTTGGGTTGAAAAATGCTCCCGCCAGGTACTGGCAGGGCTGGAGCAATTCAGCGCAGCCTACCTGGATGACATTGCTGTGTTCAGCTCCACTTGGGAGGAACACCTGCAACACCTCACTGAAGTGTTGAAGGCTCTGCAGAAGGCAGGCCTCACTATCAAGGCCAGTAAATGCCAGATAGGGCAGGGATCTGTGGTGTACTTGGGACACCAGGTGGGGAGCGGCAAGGTGGCGCCCCTACAGGCAAAAATTGATACCATTCTGGCTTGGGAACCCCCCAAGACCCAGACTGAGGTGAGAGCCTTTCTAGGTCTCACCGGGTATTACAGACGGTTTGTCAAAGGCTATGGCACCATTGTGGCCCCTTTGACAGAGCTGACATCTAGGAATCAGCCCAGGAAAGTGAATTAGACTGAGGCCTGTCAAACTGCTTTTGACACCCTCAAAACTGCCATGTGCACAGCACCGGTGCTTAAGGCACCTGACTTTTCCAGTGAGTTCATTGTGCAAACGGACGCTTCAGAGCAAGGCGTGGGAGCAGTACTCTCACAGATCAATGATGAGGGAGGAGACCAACCTGTGGCTTTCATTAGCCGGAGGCTAATCCCCAGGGAACAAAAATGGAGTGCCATTGAAAGAGAAGCTTTCGCTGTGGTCTGGGCTCTGAAGAAGCTGAGGCCCTACCTGTTTGGGACTCACTTCCGTGTTCAGACCGACCACAGGCCCCTCAGATGGTTAATGCAGATGAGGGGTGAGAATCCAAATTTGTTGAGGTGGTCCATTTCCCTACAGGGGATGGACTTTACGGTGGAGCACCGCCCTGGTACAGAACACGCCAATGCTGACGGTCTGTCCAGATTCTTCCACCTTAGTGATGAGGACTCCCAAGAGGTTGGGTAGTTCTCCCCACTTTCAGCTGGAGGGGACACGTGTTAGACCTGACACCTTTTGGCGTGGTTCTTCCCCCATCTTTTTGCCTCTGACTCATGTGTTTTGATGCTGTGCTGGATTTCGTTTTTGCTGATTTAGATGCTTTGGACACTCTGCCACTGCTGATCAGTGTCAGAGTGTAAGTGCTCCCTCTGTAGATTGTGATATTGATCGAATATACCTGATTGGCATATTTGTATCACCACGAAGTCCCTAGTAAAGTGCACTGTGTGTGCCAGGGCTGGTGATGACAAATGCTACTAGTGGGCCTGCAGCGCAGATTGCGCCACCCACATGAGTAGCTTTAAAATGGTGACTCAGGCCTGCCAGCGCAGAGCATGTGTGCAGTCAGTGACTGCCATGTCAGCCCGGCCAGTGTCCCCACTGGCTAGGCCTAATCCTTCCCGGTCTGTGCACATCAGACACCCCTATAGAAGGCTCAAGGTACCCCCCTGGGCAGGGTGCAGTGTATGGATAAGGTAGAGCATGCGCTAGTGCAGGTACTATGCTCTGGTAGTGGGCTGCAGCCATTTTATGTGCTCACTGCTGTAAGGCTATCTTGCTCCATAGAGTAACATGGAGGAGGCTGGGCCCATGTGATACCAGCCTATCTTCCCATAGGAACAAGATGGGACATAAGTGAAAGATATCCCTGGACTCAGAATTTAATGACACATCTTTTAGTGAAGGGTGTTTTTAAATCCTGTGTTGGAGAATAGCACTTTTAGAAAGTGGCTGTTCTCTTGTCTAAACCTTTCTGTGTGCCTGGGTTTGTGGAATGCCTGCCTGGTCTGGATGTGACAGGGGGGGCTGCAGAGCCCCAGAGGAGAGGGTCGGAGCCATCCCGGGGATGAAAGGGCACATCTGCCTGCCTGGGAGGAGGGAGGAAGGAATGCCTGATAAGTGCTGAGCTGCGCCTGCCTACCTCCCCCACGTTAGCTCTCTCCTGGTGGTCAACTGACACCCCTGGCCCTGAAGCTGACAGGAAGAAGAAAACCAGAGACAAGTCAGTGCTCCGCAACCCCCAGAACTGGTTTAGACTGGACCAAGGGCCTCCATGCACAAAGACTTCAAAGAACTTCAAAGACATTGAGGGGTATAAGGAAAGGACCCCTGACTACAGAAGTTAGATTCTGAAATTCTGCAACCAAGAAGGAACCTTTGCTGGAAGGAAGACAGCTAGAGAACTAAAGGAAGACTGCCTTGCTGAGTGCTCTAAGGGCTGACCTGTTCTGCTGTCCGACTGGAAGCTAAGGAGAAGAAAGGGACTTTGCTGTGTGCTGTGACCCTGCCTACTTGAAACTGCCAAGACTCTGCTGTGTGCTGTGTCTGCAACTTGAATCTCCAAGGGCCTGAGAAGAGCTGGCCCCCTGTCTGCAACCCAGGGACATAAAGGTTGCCCAAGGACTGCAAGACTCTGCTGTGCCCCCCTGAAGCTGCTGGGTGGCAAGGAGATCGTGAAACCTGGCCGGTTGCCTGCTTAGCGCACGGGCTGCTCTCTAATCTGCTTGAGAGCGCCGCGCTGACCCAGCCTGCTGAGTGGCCAAGATCGGCGTGTTCATCGACACGCGGGTGTGGGGCTTGCCGGAGACTTGTGGGCCTTCACAGAGCGAGGCGCACTGAAAACCACTGCCAGCGTGTCACCGCCACGGCCCGGGGGCCAGGAATACCCCCCCCAAGATCGTTGATCGTTGGGGAGCTGAAGCGGCGAAGAACGAAGCCGCCGTGCTCCCATTGGTGGAGGGAGCCGAGCCCCCTCACTAACGCCGCGACGGGATTGGCCCGTGCGGCGCAGCGTCATTCGTGGTGGTGGGCCGTGATTGGCCGAAGGAGCGGAGCGTCATTGCCTGACTGTCCCGGGAGCCGCTCTGCCATTGGCTGACTCCCGGGTGCACCAGAGGCTCGCCCAGACGCCGCGACCGGATTGGTCCCCGTCCTCTGGACCCAGGGAAGCGTTGCGCGATCACCGCCGGACCCGGGAAGAAGAGACCAGCCCTCGCCGAGGGATTTCCCCGAGTGTCTTCCGCCCCGGCCTGCCGTCCCAGCCTGGAGAGCCAGGCCCGCTCCCTGCCGCTCGTTGGATGATCAAGAGCAGGCGGGGGAGCAGGAGGGACCGGCCGGGCCCGGGGGAGAGTGAGTTCTGGTGGGCGCAGGGCACCAAAGGGTACACAGAGGAGCGAGGTGGAACCGGGGAAAGAGGAGAGTCCCCGGGCCTCGCGAGGAAGCGCGCTTGCAGCGCTTAAAAGCCAAGAGTAAGATTTCAACGCTCACATTGGTTGACTGCTCGTTTTTGAGAGCGGATTGCATAGAAATCAGGGGCAATATTTTTAGACCTGATTTGAGAGACTTGAGACTGTTTTGTTTTAATGCTGAGAACTGCCTATTTACCAGAACCATTAAGAATTAAGTGCAACATTTTTCTAAATGAAGTGTTTATCGTGCAACTGCTTGATTTACCTTGCTGAAACTAGATAAAGTTATATTTTATATATACTTACCTGTGTGGTCTCAGTTTGTGGTGGATTGGGAATTATTGTTGTGTTAAGTGCAAATAATATCCACATTGCCTCCGAGTTTAGCCTAGACTGCTCGCGCCATGCTACCTAGAGGGTGAGCAGGGGTTATCTCAGAGGGTTATTCCGTCGCCCTGACCGGAACCAGGGGTCCCTACTTGGGCTAAGGTACTTACCTCTGCCAACCAGAGACTCCCGGTTCTAACAGGAATTATGTATAATTCCCGAATCTTACTCACGGAATTTGGTTGCTCGTCTTAGTACAGTTGACATGTACAGGTAGCAACTAACTTTAGAATTAATATTTTTCTCAGATTGAATAGCACATAATTGTCTCAGTGGTTATTTTATTACCACCGCATATCGAATCTATACGTGAAGGCTAATAAAGTGGTTGCAATATTTGCTACTGAGAGGGGGAGTTTAGAGTTCATTCCAGTCTATATTATTAGTGACTAGCCATCAGACCCACTATGTGGGGGTATAATATAGAAATCTCTTGTCTCTCTATGCATGTTTGGTGACGAACCAGGAGATATTTTCGTTTAATCCCCTGCGGACACAATCAAATTGAAAAATCCAGAAACTCTCACGTTTCTTACGGGTATATTCCATTGTTTGGCCAGTTTTATATTGCACCTTCTCTAGAATACACCACCTTAACTCCATTTCATTGTGGTTCTGGTCTGTGCAGTGTTGTACTATGGGTGCTGTTAATTTCTTCAATCTGACCGCCGACTTATGCTCACTGAATCTGGTGCGAAATTCCCTCCCTGTTTCGCCAATATAGGCGAGTGCACATGGGCATAAGATGATGTAAACAATATTACTGCTTCTACAGTTTGTGAGTGAATTTAACTTTATTTTAAAGTTATTATACTCTAGGGATTCAGTTGTGATTGCGGCGTCACAGGCATGGCATGAACCACATCTATGGTTTCCCAATACTGGCTTTGATTCCATAAGAGATGTTTGAATGTTACCATTCTTCGGTTTTCCTCTAGTATGGACAAGGTGATCCCTTAAATTTCTATTTCTTCTGTATGCCACCAAGGGTTTAGATGCAAACGACTCACTCTCTTCTGTTTGTAGCACACTCCAATTTTTGTTGATTATATTTTGGATTTTATAGTTAAGAGGTGAGTGGTTGATGACACACGTGATTTTATCTGTGGGTTTCCGTCTTGAGCCGACCAACAAAGAGTCCCGATCGTAGTACTTTGCTCTTTTGAAGGCTTGCTGCACCAGCCGGTGAGGATAGCCTCTTGCAAGAAGCCGTATTTTGAGTGCCTCTCCGTGGCGTTGATATTCCATTAGGGTGGTACAATTACGACGTGTCCTAAGGAATTCGCCAAACGGTATGGAATCTTTTTGGCAGTGTGGGTGGAAGCTCCCATACTGAAGAATTGTATTTTTGGCAGTGGGTTTCCTGTAAAGACTCACTTCCAGGACCCCACTGCTACCATTTATTTCAATATCTAAGAAGACCACCCTCTCTGCACTATAGTTAGAGGTGAATCTCAAATTTGGGTCGCTTAGATTTAGCCAGGATATATATTCTTTTAAATGATCTTCTGTCCCATGCCAAACAAAAAAAATGTCATCAATAAAACGACGCCATAAAAGAACATTCTCAAAAAAAGGCGCCATCTCATTGTACACATGTTTTAGTTCCCACTCTCCCATGTAGGTATTCGCCACACTCGGCGCACAAGACGCTCCCATGCTGGTGCCCTTCACTTGTTTGTAAAGGGCACCATCATAGTCAAAGTAATTGTTCAATAATACAACCTCCAGGCATTGTAGGATAAACCCATTCGGTCGGTTGTCCGGGTACCTATGCAGTAAGGCTGACACAGCCTGTAACGCTTGACACTGAGGGATGTTGGTGTACAACGCCTCAATGTCAAGCGTCACCAAGATGTCACACATTGCGTCAAAATTGATTCCCTCAATTTTTGTGATCATATCACCGGTATCACGGACAAAGGAATCATATTTCTGTGTCAATGGGCACAAAAACTTGTCTACGTACTTTGACAGAGGTTCTGTGCTGGACCCAATAGTTGAAATTATTGGTCGCATTGGGGGGTTGTTCTCATTTTTATGAGTCTTTGGTAGCCCATATAAAGCTGGTACTACTGGACATGTTTTGTTAAGAAAGGTTAATTCATCTTCACAGATGTACCCTTCTTCAAAGGCTAAATTTGTTATTTCCCTTATTCTCACATTCAAACGTTGTAGTTCCCTAGGGTGTGCTGGTCTATAGTGTTCCTCAACCTTAAGCAACTCTAGCATCTTTTCATTATACCTGCTTTTATCGAAGATGGTAATACCCCCACCCTTGTCGCATGGTTTTATTACCAAATTGTTATTTTGTTCGATCTTCCTGAGGGCAATATTTTCTTGTTTCGATAAATTGTAGTTTGGTCTATTGGTTCCTCTTAGAAGACGTGTGATGATCAGGTGTTGGCCTTGTGCTGGATCACAATAATACAACTCGAATAGGCTTTTTAGAAATACATATTTGGAGTTACATTAGGACAAGGAAAGAAATAGTAAATACTAGGACAAAATAATTAGTCACTACAAATCAATCTTGGCAATGTGGCAACCCTCAGCAGGTGATTTAGAGTCTCAGGATGTACTGGTCCACAATATCTTAAAATATAAAGAAAGGATGAGAAGCTGGGCGAGGGTTTAAGAGAGGGCCTTGTGAGGTGTGCTGGGTTGATATTTGCGCAGGGTCTGCAATTGGACCTTGGTGGGACAGGTTGTGCCCAGTAGTCATGTGTTAGACAGTGGCAGGTTGGAAGAGGGCTGGATTGGTATATATGAAGGACGGTTTAGCTGGATAGGGTTGTTGTGCAGGACTGGGGATGGATTGTGATATGGGTGGGACAGATTATGCAGCGGGTGGGTGTGGGTTATGTTGTGCAGAGGGCTTCCATTAGGAGCAGGGTGTGAGTGATGGGAGATAGATTAGGAGCTGGGAGGTGCATGATGGCCAAATTAAAAATGTTTGCAGGGGAGCTTGGACGGGGCAATGAATGGAGGATCCGGGCAAAAAGTGCTGCTGGTTGGTACCTGACTAGGGAGTATGTGGGGCAGCATTTGGCACAGGATCTGGGTAAGGCAGACTGTGTTGAGGTAAAAGCAATGTGTGGCATATGGAGCATGGAATTGTTTTAGGGTCTGAATTTGGTAGGTGATAAAGTTGGTTCATAAAGAGCATCATGTTCAGGAGACTGGATTATCTGGATGGGGTAGATTGTGCTAGGCTGGCAGAGGAACACAAACTGGGTGGAGCATCTTCTGCTGGGAGGGTTGCGATCTGTGTGGGACAGGGTGTTCAGGCCATCAGATTTGGCCGGATTAGGATCTGGGCTGGGGTGGTTGTGCTGTACTAGGATGTGGGAGGTTGAGATGTGCGAGTGTTGGATTATGATTTTGATGGGTCAGAATATTCTGAATGCGGCGAATTGTGCTGGATGTGATTGTGTTGTGGAATAGGCAGGATAGGCAGAATGTGCAGGGATAAAGTGCATGTTCTACAAGGGACTGCTTTGGGAGCTTGGTTGGGCAGGCTGGACAGAGAGTGGGTTTGGTTCTAGGTTAGGCAGATTTTATAGGGGGGCTACATTACATTCTGGAAAGAAAAGTTGAACTCTATGGAGGTAGGATTAGAATCGGGGGGGGGAGGGGGGCAGCGTACGCATAGCGGGGCTAGAATTGTAAAGGCTGGAGCAGGTTTGCAGGGCAGACTATTTTAAAAGAAATACACAGAAAGCTTACATTTGGATCAGAGTGAGGCAATCTATGCTGTAGGGTGTAAAAACAGAGATGGGCATTAGGAGTTTGGTGGGTTAAGTGGTGCAAGGAGTGTGGATTGGGTTATGTGTGGAGCAGGTTTGGTTCAGAGGGGATTTGGCCGTGGGCTAATCTGAGACCTGATCAGGGCATTGGTGTTGGGAACTGGGAGGTGAATGTCGAGTGCTGGATTAGGGGTTGGTTAGAGCAGGGAGGGGTCTGTGAGGGGCCTTGATTTGGACCAGAGCAGAGAAGGGCAGGTTGATAAATGTAACAGTCTGGGTGGACAGACGAAGAGCTGGGCGGTGCATGACAGGGGCAGGATTTGTGCTGGTTTAGTACTGGATGAGGGCTGAATTTGGAATGTGGGCAGGGCATGGTTGGATTAGAATCCTGGTGGGGCAGGACATTAATGTGGACATTAAAGTTCAGATCTGGGTGCTGAATTGGGATCTGGGTGGCAAAAATATGCTTTACTGAATCTTCCTGAGCTGGGAGGAGGCAGTTCAGGATGACCAAATAGGCAAAGCATGCACCATCCTATTGGACCCACTACTTTTAAGGGGCCTGCGACAACGGATCAAAATAATATTGGTTTGATCTTGAAAGAAAATTACAATTAAGCTTTCTTAAATATTGTTTCCAAAAGATAGAAAACGCTGTATTAATTTAATGTACCCATTAACAATTTAAAGTACATAAACCAGAGACATCAGATTCACATAACCGGTTGTCTCTTAAAAGCTTATTTTCCGGCATCGGTCATTTGGGGGGGGGGGGGGTGGAGCAATTTGGTATTAGGATAACTTGCGAGGGTGGGTGAAATTTCGACTGCCTAGGGGGCTCTCTAAAGGGTTTAATCCGACACTGGGCGGAGCCTGGGGCCCAGTGTGCGTTCGACTGGGCTGGACGTTTCTGCTGGGTGGGGATATAGGCGGGACCAGGCTGTCACGGCCCCTCACTGTGCACGTGCACGGAGTAGAGGCAGGTAACACCCGCAGTGGCAGTCCCAGAGGTGAACGTGTCGAGCCGCATTGCTTCGAGTTTTCCCCAGAGGTAAGGTCCTGAGCTATGGAGTACCTTCTCTAACCCTGTCGAGTGAGGGACTATGGGTCCCGGCCTCACTTTGAGTGACAGTTGGTAACGCACTATGAGCTCCGTCACTCTGCTGCTGATCCCACCCACCCCTCCAGTTTCGATTCTCAGCTCGCGCCTCGCTCTGTGACGCAGCTGTTTGATACCTCCTGGGGGCGCGAAAGCCCCGTGACTCGTCCCGCTGGCTCGCGACGGATGCTGTCTGTTCGAAGTGAAAGCCGCGCGCTGAAGCGTGGGGGCGCGAGACCCGGGTTCGAGGGGCGGGGCAGCGCGCGGCCACCTGTGTCTCGCGAGCCGCGGTGCCTGTAAATAGAGGGAGCGTCCGGCCACGAGAGTGAGTTCCCCCGGTAAGAACCCGCGCAGTGGGACACTGTGAAGAGTGATTGTCCACGCACCCCAGGTGCGAGTGCACTGGAAACGGCAGCGTGTGCACTAGCAGAAGTGTGTCAAGTGTCAGTGAGTGCGTGCTAGAATTGGTGACCAGGCGTCCTGAAAGTTTTTGTTTGCATAAATATAGCTCTGTCACGATTTTTTGGAAGATGGTCAGCTCAGCAAGCGCATTATTCCATGTTGTGCAGTCTCGCGTTTACATTCTTCTTCCTAGGCCAGGGATAATGTTTTGAGTTGCCTACGTGCGCTGCTTCACCCAGCACTGCAGGATGTGACGAGGAATGAATAGCATCTTAGGGGACCATATACCCGAGGCCTGGACCACCAGCAGCCTGCACATGGAACCCATCACTACAGGGTCGGACTGGGACACAAAATATGCACGGACACCACATTAAAAGTGGTCAACATAAGCGGAGCATATAGTTAAAAAAAAGTTATAATATATGGAAAATAAAAAGTGAAGAGCATCCCACAGACCTGTCTGTCAGACCAGCCCATTGGGATCTGCCTAATTGTCCTATAGGCCAGTCCGACCCTGCACTACAGCATGGGTCGGGTGTTATTGTTTAAATCCAATTTAATATATATATAATGAGGAGTGCTATAAAGAATTACATTTGAAACAGTAGCTATATATATATATATATATATATATATATAGATATATATAGCTACTGTTTCAAATGTAATTCTTTATAGCTCTCCTCATTCCAGTGCAGGTTAGTGTATTCACACACACAAAACAATAAATCACATCAGTGTGTAGTGTAACTCAATGTACAGGAACTGCCACGTTAAGACAACGAGGGTTACAAGATGTGGTATTCACATATCATCTTTAATGATGAATATTATATTTTAATAGTGCATGGGCAGAAGAGATAGAAAGTCCGGATTTAAAATGGAACTCCGTGTTTGGGATTGTTTGTAAAAATAAGATTTCCTTACTTTACAAAGAGTTTCTGTTTTAGCAACCTTAAACTAACAACAGTTTGGGATAAACTATGTTTCATAACCCATGCCTTGCAGTTTGCATGCTGCTCTTTGATGCCGGCTCATAGCTCACTGTGTTATATTATGATTGCAATGTATGAACTGCAAGTAACAAAAGGATCACTGTTTGAAGCAGTAACCCACTTACCTGTCTAGATAAAATACAAAACTCTGATTTACACTCTACTCCGTGTGCTTTGCAGCAGGCACAGTAACTCTCTATGCTACATAATGAATCAAAACTGGGACTAGACCAGGGGTCTCCAATGAGTAGCTCAGGAGCTACTGGTAGCTCACCAGTATCGTCAAAGTAGCTGAAGTCAAGCCCAGTATCAATTTCAGAGAGAAGGTGCCCATTAACTAAGGCAGCACTGTTAATTTCAAGACCTTTAGAGTGACAGCCAGCCAAACCTGAGGCAGTAACTTATACTAACACACAAACACACACTGTGTCGGCCTGTAAGGACTGCCACATAACAGTCTGTATCTAATCTCAATATAACTAAGCCTCAAGGAAATTGTGTTTTAGGCTCTGCTTTATCAGTCACAACGTGTGTGACCAGTGGACCATAAAATGAGTATGGCAGCAGTAGCATGAGCAGTAATCCGTGTTGACCCACCAAAGTGTGGGACTGCAGGAGTCAGAGTGAAAATGTGTCAGTTGGGTGCATGATCAGCCCAAGACCTAAGGAGTACAGTGTATGATCCAGACCTGAGAAAATTAAGAGACTCATCAGGATTTATGTGCATTCATAATAACACCAGTGCCTCCTGAAAGCTACACCCGGTGTTGAGGACCTCCAAATGTGTGTGCTAGACTCCATCCTAAGGGTGTTATGTCTGACACAATTGTGCCCATTCCTAGCATAATAGTGTCAAAGGTATAATAATGGTCATCCTTGAATATTTTGGGTATTTTGGTCTAGTTGTGGTATACTGTCAGCCATAATTTACATACTAAGAGCATGCCTGGTCTACATTTACCTATTCCTTGCATAATAATGGTCATGACTGATATATGGCCTCTGCCCTGACCCTTGTGGTTTCCAGCCTTGGCACAATTGTGGCCCTAGTATAATGGTGGGCATTACTGACATAACATAGGCTTTAATGGTGCTGTGGTGCGCATCCATGGCATATGTGTAAATGTAAATGTGTTGGACTTGTAAAGCGCACAGCTGCCCGTAAGCGTCCCGGCGCTTGCTTAGGGAACCCGTCCTGGTATTCCCCTGTGCGAAACCCCGGCAGGGTGTCCACAAGGTGAAAGCCAGGCATCCCGCCGCGAGGGGCCGTAGTGGAGATTAAGCAAGCTATTGCCCAGAGTCGCAGAGTGTGACCCCGTGAGTTGAGTAGGCACCAGAGCGAGAATTGTCGAGTCCGTGGAATTTTGAGCCCGAGACCCGTCGAGGCGGGGAATCGAACCCTGATCCACGGTCGATCTCAGCTTCTGGGTCTGCCGCCTCTAACCACTGAGCCACGCTTCTCCACTAGTGGCTGTAATAACTGGATATTCAAAGTAGTCTGTCCATATGAGGCATTTGCACGTGGAAGTACTTGATGAAAATGACAAGCTGATGTTTTGGAGCTGTGCGTTTCCTAAAATCTGAAAACTGATATTTTAAAGGCAGTTTTGTTGGGGTTTCTTCTGGAAAATTGAGTTTGCCCAATAGTGGAAAGTGGTATTTTATAGAAATGTTTGCATTTTCAGATACTGATGAATAATTCAATCTGAGTTGGGGAGACCTACTGCTGTACTTATGTCCTTTGTGCTATAGGGCATGCCAAGATTTGAGTGTTACTTCATAAGTCAGGTGGAGGAATTTTATATTGATGAACTTTTTCCCCTGCTTTTTTGCTGATAACTGCACCTGGAATTCTTGGGTGAAAACTGCTGATAATCCTGCTTAGGGTGGTCATAGTGTAGTCACTATTTTACAGTTATACAATTTGCTAGTAACTTGGGAAGACTTTATTTAAATAGAAGTAGCTTTCACTTCACAAAAAGGCGTGGACCCCTGGACTAGGCAATACACGGATCTCTCCAGGAAGTTCATTATCCATGAGAGGTATATTGCTGCTGTTGTTATCCCCTGAAAGTTGCTGGCCACAAAAAAAATCTATATCAGATGCCTTAACCTGCGAATCCTATTCATGACCAATTAAGTAATCAAGAACAGCTTTAGAATTACTTTTGTCCTTGTTGCCAATTTCTTTTTGGTACAGCTTTCAAAAAAAGAATGTATAAAATGACTGTCAAATTCTGTGTTTCATGATTCCGCCCCTTGTGACTCCACCCCTTTCTGCTGCATTCATTGATCCCCGATTTATGGGTTGCCAGCCTAAATTCTTTCTATTTCCAGCAAGCTGGAAGAGAGAGTCACAGCTTGGGTGAGCGGTTTAATGTAACTGTGGGAACACATCGCAAGAGGCAAGGCACGTAATTCAGGGAAGGGACGTTGCACATGCAATGATGGCAGTGGAGGGCAAAGGTTCATGGATGGGTACAAAGGACGGTGAAGGAAAATGTAATTTTGCGGTATTCAATATTTAGGAGTTCAATCCTTTATTAAGGTTCTTGAAAACCGGCACTACAATTCTGCGCTACTGTGTCCTTCATCGCTTCCTTCCAAATCCCCCATGGCATTCTATACTGGCAAGAACATTGTTTGTGGAACATTTCCCAAATGATATAAGCTGATATCAACACCACATAACCCCTTCCATGAGAATGCAATAAGGGTACTAGTGAACATGCTTTTATTTTTTTTATTCAGAAAATGACAATCGTAGACAGGCAAGGATTGACAGCAAGAGGGTAGCAACACACACATACTACTGATTAATTGTTATGAGCATACAGCAAAATATTCTGTAATTTAATCCTACCCCACCCTTCTCTTCCCTTCCACCGGAGAGTCATTCACTAAGGCAGCCTCACTGAAGTATTGGGGTTATTCACCCTACTCGAAGCTATTATAAAAGTGGAGTGCCATAGGAGGGCCATGGTAGTACCATTTGCTACTGTAATAGCCCTTCTAACACCTCAATCAGTGGGAGAACCGGGGAGGAACCAGTTTTGAGTCCTTTTCTTACGCTAGTGTTCATCAGGCCATGAGAAAATAAAAAGGGGGTAGGGGAAATAAAACTGGGCTCGCCCAGAGCAGTTTAGGGTCTAAGGAGGCCTTTCATCATCCTCTCCGTAATGCTTCAAGTCCAGTATCAGTGTCCCCGCATGTCTCTCTAGGCTGCTTCCTCAGGTCCTGTTGCTCTTCCGAGCCAATTGACGAAGGGTGATGACTGACATGGACAGCGCTCTCCGCAACTCGTGTTTGATCTTGCTCAGTTTGCGAGATGGAAGGCTGAGGGTGGCTGTGATGGAGTCCACTACAAAGCCCAAACACTGAGTTGACTTGTCCGGGTCCCAGGAGGATTTCTCCTCATTGATGACGAACCCCAGAGATATGCCGTCTGTAAGAGATGGAATAGACGTGAATGGCATTGGTCCATGATCAGAATTACAATCATCCGAAGCCCTGGGCCCAAAGGTGCTCGATAACTGGCCTCATCACCTTGGTGTAGCACCACGGAGTGGAAGACAGTCCAAAGGGAAGAGAAGTTAACTCAGAAACCTGGGAATTCCATAGAATCTGGAGGTATCGCCTGTGAGGAGGGAAGATCGGGACCCTGAGATGCGCTTCTCTGAGATCCAGATGAACCATTTAGTCGTTGATGAGAAGGAGGTCCCCGGAGGACATGGATGCCTTTCATATTGAAGTGACGGTAAACCAACCACTCGTTAACATCCCTCAAATTTATCACAAGAGATGACCCCCGTCCTTCTTCTCTACCAGGAACAAGTTGCTGAGAAAACCATAAAGATGTAAGGAGGACCTGACTATTGCCCCTTTTCCCAGCAGTTGCTGCACCTCTGTCTCTACAAGCTCTGCCCGACCCGGGGAGAAAAACCCAATGGATCGGGCGCATATGTTGAACTGAGGAATCATTGAACTCCAAGTGGCACCTTGTGATAGTCTGTAACACCCATGCATCCCTGCGGGATCCTGAACGCTTACCTTGATTTGCACCGTACAAGACATTGCCCTTCCTTTCGCCCCTCTCTTTTGAAGATAGGATCTGGTGGCATAGAAGTTGCCAAAACAGGTAGAATCCTGCAAGTTTTCTCTGTAATTGTTGTTACCTCTCTGAGGGGCTTTGTAAACAGTGGGACTGGCTAAGTGTCCCCTACCACAACCGTCAAAAACTAAATTTGTGTAATCCAAGACTGGGCATTGTTGAGGGAAGCAAAAGTATTTACACATTTTCCCCACTTATTGATGAATGGATCAAGTTGCCATTGGCCATGGGGCCCGCCTCTGAAGTGGAAAGCTCCCCCAACTTGGGGTCGATCTTTATCAGAAGTGAGCGGCGATGCTCGGTGGCTATCTCGCAGTTGGGGTACCCCAACAGGATAATGGCCCGCTGTGCCCAACTAGAAAGGACCTCAGGGGAAATCGGCGACCCTGATGCTTTATTTATTATTATTATTTTTTATTTTTTTATTTATATGGCGCACAGCTACCCGGAGGTTTCCCGGTGCCTATGGACACGCACTACAAGGAGAAAAGGGCCAAAGCTCTAATGATTAAAAAGCCATGTTTTTAAATCTTTACGGAATTTGTGGTAACTCGTTTCGTGACGTAATTGAAACGGGAGTGAGATCCATAGGGAAGGAGCTAGATGGGCAAAAGAGCAGCCACCCATTAAAGCTCGTTTGATCCTGGGAACTTGTAATTTTAGCTGATAATCGTAGAAGGCGTGAGGGAAGGTAAGGATGCAACAAAGTACCCAGATAGTGAGGAGCTGAGCCCATATTTATCCTATGCATGTAGCAGAGGGCTTTAAATTTAGCACAATTGTCTATCCTCAACCAGTGAAGTTCACGGAGTGGACCTGTAGTGGAGGCTATTCTGGATTTTGGCAAAGAAGTCTGGCTGCAGAGTTTTGGACCACTTGCAGTTTACGAAGCACTTCCTTACTTGCGCCCAGATATAGCACGTTTCTGTAATCTAATCTAATCTGGACACGATGAAGGCCTGGATGACTTTTTTTTTGCGTGGAGGGTGGAAGCATCCAGAGAATTTTTCTGAGCCATTTTAAAATAGTAAAACAGGTAGAGGCGACCTTAACCACTTGCTGCTTCATAGACAGCTGGTCGACAATGATTATGCCGAGGTTGCGAGCCGATTTTGAAGGGAAGGGGAGATCCCCCATTTGAGGAGGCCAGTGTTTGGGGGCCCCAGAGAGTTTTGTTTCCAGCAAAAATGAGGAGTTCCGTTTTCCCACCAGTTTAGTTTCAATGTGTTTGTGTGCATCCAGTCAGCTATCTTTTTTAGCCCCAACTGGAGAGCTGATCCCTTCGAAGTCTCTTTGGAAGATAGAGAGATATAATGCTTTTGCATGCTCCACCATGTCACAAATGTTTGACAATGGTCTTGCGACATCCAAGAACTTGTGTATACCCTTCTTTAGTTCCTTGACAAATTTGGCCAAGAAAGTGACCATCTTAGGGTCAATCTCTGAGGTCTGAGCAACTTTCCGATCCCGCATGGGTGTAGGGCAGACAATTCCGCACCTCCTTGTCCAAGGGCTTTCTTAGCCTACCTGCGATATATGATGCCACCTTTGGTGCCGGGGCCCATTCCGCCGATCTGGGATGAACCAGATCATCGGGGTCTGATATGTCAGAAGACGTGGAATGGGATGGCTGACCCTGCATCATTGTCCCCACAGGGGTCAGACTTAGCCGGAGGTCTCCAGGGTCTGTCGGTATCTCCATCCCTATCCAAAGTGTACGGAGAGTCCCCCTCTTCCAAAGGTGCTGGGGTGGAGGGTTCGATCCTGACATAGGATTTATACCATCCTTACTAACCGCATGCCCCAAATAATTCAGAACATGGACACAAATCTTATATTTGGCAAATTCTGCCTATCCCCTAAATATTGTCTTGGAAAGAAAATAGTTTGTTCAAAATCTTTGAATAACGTGCCCATTAATTTATTTGATAGTCAGCTGCCGAAGCTCACCTAAATGGCGTGCGTACATGTTGGTAACAGTAAGTGTCATGAAATTAAGTCGTATTATTACTTTCAGTGTTCAGTCACGTCTGCTGATGAGCAGACACAAGTTAGCCAATGAAAACAAGTGCATTCTATTAGTCTTGGCCAATGTTTCATTAATTTTGGATAAAGGGAACCATGTGTGTTTCCCCCGCTCCAACTTTTCAACCCCCAACAGTCCCCCCTCCCTCCTTTCCCTTTCCTCTGTATCTCCCCAGTTCTTACGAGAGCTATACTCCGTGAGTTGAGTAAAGCCTAGCGACAAGTTCATAATATAGTCCAGTACGTGAGTTCTTTATCCTGATTACCAGTGAGCATTAATCACGAATTGAAGGCTACCAGCCGTCTCACACCCCTGAATTGCCATCTGTCCTCCTCTCCCCTACATGATCCCTCACCTCCCCTCATCCCGTTCCCCGTCCCGATTCGCTTACCCCCACCACTTTTTCAGCAGTGCCCTCTCCTCCAACTCCTATGTCACTTGTTTCGTCCTCAGCCCTCTGCTTTGCAAGGTAAGTTATCAATGGGCCCCATATGTCTTTTGGCCGGGATTTTAGTGGCACTTGTTTTGCATAAGCTTGTAAATGTTCCTGCCAAGTGGTCATATCTTGTATCCATCCCTTGAATTTGGACGCCCTTCCCCTGCCCCATCTACATGCCTCTTGCCTACGTGCTAGCATGATACCCATGATGAGAAATTTGCGATGTGGTGTCTTGATATCTGCCACCAGGCCCAGTAGTCCCCTGGTGGGAAGTGGTTCAATATGAGTCCCCAGCATCTCAGTGAGTCCCTCAAAGACCTCCCCCCAGTATTCAGCAACTCCAGCGCAGTTCCATGCCAAATGCATGAAGTCTGCCGGGCCCTGCTTGCATCTGAGGCATTTGTCATCATCCCGTAGATGTAGTCTGTGCAGGCGTGCCGGCGTGTGATATAGTCGGTGCAAAAACTTAAAATGCAGCACTCGTAATCTGCTACTTCCAGATACCAGCTCCGTCTGCTGACATGCCCCCTCCCACTGTTCATCAGTAAGCGGTTCGATCAAGTCTCTGTCCCATTCTGCCCTAGCCCTGACTTGTGTATTAGGAGGTGCTGAGCGTACCCGAGCATCTAGCATTGAGATTACATGTACAGGACTATATTTCTGCAGTAGCGAATGAAGTGAGGTGAAAATCTCCGGTTCCTTTGGAAAGTCCGGGGACTTAGCTCGTACGCTCTGCCTAAGCCTGGTATACAGAAATAGGTCCATAAATGTGTATGGGGCATCCCCGAAGAATTGTTCCTTAGTTCGAAACTCTCCCCCAAGGTATAGGTCTCCCCAGGTCGAATATTGCAATCTAGTCAGTAAGTTCTGGCAAATTTTTTCTGTCGTAACCTGTAAATACGGGCAGTTACGCAGCGGTATTCTTGGGGATTATAGTTGTGGCACTCCTTCCATTTTTGCCAACCAGTGCCAAGCTTTGACCGTGCAGTCCACAGTAGTTGGGTCTCTGTCCCTCTCCTTATAGGGCGTAAATACATATCCCGATGGAGGGACCGGTGTCATGTGTCCATCTTCCACCGCTAGGTGGGGCATATAGGGAGGGTG
The DNA here is from genome assembly GCF_964261635.1 of Lissotriton helveticus. Lineage (NCBI taxonomy): Eukaryota > Metazoa > Chordata > Amphibia > Caudata > Salamandridae > Lissotriton > Lissotriton helveticus. The sequence goes on from NC_136063.1 coordinate 104,326,032, forward strand.
GTGAAATCAATACACGGCAAAGTGCGCCTGCGCACTGTGGTAGTATTGCTCAAAATCGGGTACATCAAATCCCCGTAACGATATGGTAGTGCTAGGGTTTCCAACTTCAACCGCGCTTGTTTCCCTCCCCATATTAACCTAACTAACTGAGTTTTCAGCGTTGTGAAAAAATGTGCGCCCGGGTGGTAGGGTATGTTTATGAATAAATATAAGAATTTGGGCACTATTACCATCTTGATTAGTGAAATCCTCCCAGCCATCGATAGGGGCAGTTTAAGCCAACTCGTGATGATATCCGTCACTTTAGTCATGACCCGCCCATAGTTCGTTCTCATTAAGGTTTCCTTGTCCCTGGCGATGTAGATCTCCAAGTATTTAAAATCCTCTTCCTCCCACTTCAGTGGGTAGTCCAGAGGGTATGAGGTCGTACGGTCAGTTAGTGGGAATAATGCCGATTTCCCCCAGTTCTTTTTTTACTCCGGCAATAGCTCCAAATTTGGTGATTTCCCGCAGTACAGGATTTAAGTTGTCTAGCGGTTTATGAATGTAGAGGGTAATATCATCAGTGTATAGAGAAACTAGGACTTGCCTGGAGGGTTAGATAAGGCTCCTATGATTGTGGTGTTGCCTCAGCTTAGCTGCCAGGGGTTCCACCGCTATGGTGAACAGGACAGGGGAAAGGGGGCACCCTTGTCTTGTGGTAAATTAAATTTACCTATTACCTCATTTCTGAATTTCTATGCTTAATAAATCATAATTTCTTGTCAATGCAAAGCGAGGAGTCCGGGGTGCTCAAATGAAGGAGGAGGAGACCAATAACTCGAGTTAAGGGGAGCGCTTCCAGCGCCAAGCGGGCACAGGAGCAATCTCTCAAGTCCCTCTCTTGAAGTGGGTGTTTTATTTTCAACAGCAGGACATTTATACAGTCTTGGTCACAAGGCAAAATAGAGGAACAAACAGGTCATGGCAGATAGAGGAACAAAAATCAGCAAGAGGGGCAGATTGTGAAGAAATGGGGGCATCTTAGGCTTCGCGAGGGGACTTGCGATGTGAAATAGTCTGACAGTTGGAAGGGGGAGGCTTCCTCATTTGGGGTTTGTGCTCGTGCTTCATGTCAGAAACAGGAACCATCTTGTGTAAAACAGGAGCTATCTTGCTGGTTCTGGGAATTGGCTGAACCACAAGAGTCAAAAAGAGGAACTATCTTGTGGAAAACAGAGACCATCTGCTCTCTGGCTTGCAGTAACTATTTCTTAAAACAGGAACTATCTGCTGCTGGTTCCCAGAATTGGCAGAACCACAGAAATGTGTGTGTTCACAGTGTACAACCTTGTGCTTCCTCTATTAGTTGGGGGTGGTCACAGGGCAGTTGGTGTGACAGGCTGAGTTACCAACAATGGACAGGATGTGGCTGAGTCTCTGGCACAACTGGGGGAAGACACACAGGCAGGCTTCTTGGAATTAGCTCGACCACAAGGAGCAGGGGGTTGTGCAAGATTCAATGGGGATGTGAAGGACAGTTTTCAGACAAGTTTGCTGAGAGCATGTCACACACAAAATGAGTGTTTGTCTGAGAAAAATGGCTGTCAGGCAGAAACAGGGAAATGATGGGGCACAATTGTCAATTTTATTTCCACATTCCCTCCTTGCCCCAGAGTGTACCTACATTATATCTCAATTTGCATGAGATCATTTATACATTCTTGTAACATGATTCTTTCCCTTTCTCTCTGCTGGACAAGTGGTTTAGGAATGCATTTTGCAGCGCATAGACCGCACAGGGCAGGACCTCATTGGATGCAAAGGCAGCATCCAGTTATTATCAGGAATATTATACCTGCTGCTGACAGCAGTTGCCATCCCCAGGACGATATTATCTTCCAGAACCAGTCAGACCACGTCCAAGTGCCAGGTTCTTGATGTAAACTTACGGCTATCTTGTGTAATTTTGTTATGGCCGTGTATACAGATGGGGAATTATCAGGAATAAATATACAGCAGCTAGAGCCTATAATTTTACAGGCTCCGCCTCTGTCAGCCAAGATGATGTCAAGGACAAGGCGATTTTGGAGAGTAACCAATCGTATGGCAGACTGCTCCTGGGTTAAGCTCCCAAGGGCAGACGCCGTCTGGTTTACAACAGCCTCTAAGGTCCTTGTCAACCTGCGTATAAGCTTGCTGTTCTGTACAGGGCCAACAAAGAAGAAGAACCCTTTGTTAAAATCTGTATACTGTTCCCATGAGGTTTCCGTTTGGTCAACCAAGGAGGTATCGATCGTTCTTTTATGTCTGACATGGGGCACTAGGAGGTCTCGGTGGTAAGTGGATGGGGCCACAAAGACAGGGGGTAACAGGAATGCTATATAGCAAGTTACCCCCCCAGTTCAAGGGCAGCTGCACATAGGCCGTTTGGCCACAGATGAAATAAGTATGGCGAGATGCTAGGAATGAGGACTTTCCTCTGTCTTCAAAACTTATAGTGGTATGACAGTCACTGTGTCCTAATGGAACAGAGCCATTTTTCTGGATGCACAGGTGTCCTTTTACTGGTGAGACCGAGATGGAAGGGGGACCAGCATTCTTTTTAGGTTTGGTATTTAACATCTTGTAGGACATGGTCATGTTCCCTTGCTTGTATTCTTCACTTTCTAGGACTGTACCTGTCGCCTGAGGATCTCCCTCCTTATTAGGGTAACAGGCAGTATTGAGTACCTTGTTTAAATCTCCCCAAGCCCACCCATTCTTGCATGAATTATTTCCGTCAGGGCAGGAGGTGGAGGTAGTATCGTCAGCTGTTATTAGGGCGAACCAGGCTTCACAAGTTCCATTATAAGAGAATGGGAAAGGAAAAAGAGGCATCCCTCCCTTTTTCTGATGAGGTGGGATGTGGCCACATATCCAACAATTGGTGCTATTACTGGCCTGCTGAGTGTGGTGTAGCATCTGTATGAAGGTATTGTTTCGCAAGGCTAGTCTATGGGCTTGTTCATGAGGGGGTAGGTCGTGATAGGTGTGTTCCTGAGTGCTGTTGGGTGTATGAGAGGTGTGTTGTGTTGGAGGAAAAACAGTGTGGAGAATCCAACCAAGACACGTCATAACTGCCATGAGGAAAAATAATACTGTCAAACATATAGTAGGACCATTATGTCTTTTTCTAGAGTTCATTTTTTCTTTCTCCCACATAGTCAAGGTGTTAAAATCCATTCCCATGCTCCAACCGCTTCACCACTGGACCGACGCCCAATGGACTTAATTAGCCAGAGTCCGAATGGCAGATCTTTCCTTTGATTTGTAATCCTGTTGTGGGGTTAGTTCCAAAGGCAATAAAGATTGTTCAGTCACAATGTCAGTGGGATTGGCAGGGCCATCAGCAACAGTGTCTTTTTGTCCAAAATGTTTCCGGCAGTGGCTTGCGTGGAGCCAGCCCTTCCTGCCCTCGACCTTCACTGCTGTCCGTGTTGTTCGTAGTACGAGTCTTGGCTTCTTCCACCTGGGCTGGAGGGAGCTTGTCCGGTCGAAGTTCCTCACGAGGACCCAGTCCCCGGGTCGGATGGCGTGTTCTTCCGGGTTGGTTTTGTCAGGGAAGGTGGCAGCAACCTGAGAACGACAAGATTGGAGTGCAGACATCAAGGAAGCCAGGTAGTCAGTCAGCATAGTACTGTCAACATCAGTTATTCTTTTAGGCCTTGGCGTACCCCACATATTTGGTGGTCTGCCAAAGACCACTTCATATGGAGATAAGCCAGTTCTGGAATGGGCTACCATACGCATGTAAAAGAGGGCAACCGGTAAGGCTACCATCCAGTCCACGCCTTTGTCAGTGCATATCTTGGCCAATTTTGTCTTCAAAGTTTGGTTGTGTCTTTCTACTAGACCTGCTGCCTGAGGATGTCTTACACAGTGAAACTTCCAAGTGTACCCTAACAGAAGAGGCACTTGCTTCATGAGTTCAGAGGAAAAAGGTTGGCCGTTATCTGAGTAGATGACACGGGGCAACCCATACCTCGGGAAAAACTCTCTAACTAATTGTTTAGCAGTTGTCGTTGCAGTGTAATCTGGGACGGGATAGGCTTCTGTCCATATGGTCAGAGCACACACTACAACTAGTACATACTTGTGACCTCTACATCTCTCTATCTGGATATAGTCCATCTGGAGAACTTCAAATGGATGGTCAGGGGGTTGGAATCCTCCCTGTTCCACCTTTGTGCCTTTTCCTGGGTTGAACTGATTACAAATCATGCACGTTTTAACTTTTTGTTTGGCTGCAGTTCTCAAATGTTTGTTGTGCCATATATTCTGTATGCTGTCTAACATTTCTTTTTCTCCCAGATGCGCTGGTCCATATATGGTGTTTACCATAACCTGTACCATGGCATCCGGTAGAAACCATACTGCTCTTTCAGGTGTCATCCAGCCTTGATCTGTAAGGACCCCTCCTTTTTCCTTCCATTCTAGCAGTTCCTGTGGTGTGGTGTGACTTTGGACATCCTGGATGTCAGAAAAGGGGTCTCGTATTGTATATTGGCGGTGTGGTATACTTAATTCTGTGTTTGCTGCTAACTTGGCTGCACTGTCTGCAGAATCATTTCCTTTTGATATTTCATCTGTTCCTTTTGTGTGCGCTTTACATTTTAGCACTGCGATTTTCTCTGGTAACTGACTGGCCTCTAAGAGGGCAGTGATGAGTGTAGCATGCTGTATTCTGGACCCATGTGATGTGAGAAATCCTCTCTCTCTCCACAATGTACCGAAGTTGTGTACAACTCCAAAGGCATATTGTGAATCTGTGTAGATGTTAACTGACTTTCCTTTTGCTAAGTGACATGCTCGTGTTAGGGCTATGAGTTCTGCTGCCTGTGCCGACAGTATCTCTATCTTGTGTGCTTCTAAAGTGTCTGTACCATTTGTGACGGCATAGGCTGCTGCTAATTCTCCTGTGGGGAGTCTCATACATGAACCATCAACAAAGAGTGTCATTTCTGCCTTAGCAAGGGGAGTATCTTGTAAATCTGGTCTTGGTTTGGTCACTAAATCAATTATGTCAATACAATCGTGAATTTCTTCAGTAGGAGAGGTCAGTGGCAACAGTGTTGCTGGGTTTAAAATGTTGCAGCGTCTAATCTCAATGTGTGGCTGAAAAAGTGTCATCTCATATCCGGTGAGTCTGGCTATTGTCAGATGCTGTGTTTGTGTTCTGTTTAACAGAAGTTCTACAGCGTGTGGGACCTGAACTATCAGATGATGTCCCAATACAATAGAATCGCTTTGTCTAATAGCTTGTGCAGTAGCTGCTACTGATTTTAGACATGCAGGCAATGCTTGTGCTACTGGATCTAATGTGCTTGAAAAATAACCACATGGTTTATGTTTGTCTGCTTGAAGTTGGGTCAGAACTGATAGTGCTGTACCTGAGTTTTCTGTTACAAATAATGTAAAATCTTTGGTGTAATTAGGTGTTGCCAGCACTGGGGCTTGACACATAGCTTTTTTAAGAGACTGAAAGGCTTGCGTGTGTTCATCTGTCCAGGGTAATTGTGGAGTAGCGCCAGCTTCGAGTGTTGTCAGCTGCACTAACGGTTTGGAAATGAGTGCAAATTGTGGGATCCACTGTCTACAATATGAGGTGAGACCAACAAAGGCTCTAACTTGTTTCTGTGTTGTTGGTTGTGGTATTTGTAGTATGAGCTGGATGCGTTCCTGTGTAAGCTGCCTCCTTTGACAGCAAGTGCCCTAAGTATGCCACTTGCTGTAAACAAAATTGGAGCTTACCAGGGGAAACTTTATGGCCATTTGCAGCTAGGAATTCTAGTACTAGTAGTGATGCTTCAGCACATGCTGCGTCAGATCTGGCCGTAATGAGGATATCATCAACATATTGTAGTATGGCTGTATCCGTGGGCATTTGAAAAGTATCTAGTTGTCTTTTTAATGCTTGGCTATATACGCTTGGACTCTCTGTGAAACCTTGAGGAGCTCTTGTGAATTGGAAACTTCGTCCTTGTAAGGAGAAGCCAAAAAGGTATTGACTGTCTGGGTGAATAGGTATGCTAAAGAATGCGTTTTTCAAGTCAATGACTGAAAAATGCGTTGCTTCCGCATCTATGGCTGTGAGTAGGGTGGAGATGTCTGGAACCACAGGGTGTTGTGGAACGACACATTTATTGAGCTCTCTCAAATCCACCACTAGTCTGTAGACAGGTGGTGTTCCTGGTTCCACTTTTTTATGAACTGGTAAAACAGGGGAATTGCAAATGTTAGAAGGTGTTTCCTTAATCACACCTGACTGTATTAGGTCCTGAATAATTAACATTAATGCTTGTTCAGCCTGAGGTGGAATTTTGTATTGCCGTATACGTGGTAGTTGGGCTCCCTCTTTCAGTGTAACCTTGTGAGGTGTTATTTCCATACATCCTACTGTGGTGGAATCGGTGGCCCACAGGGTGTGTGGCAAATCTTTCAAACGCTCATCTAATTCTCTACTTGTGTAGTGGCCCTTGAAATCTCGCAGAAATAGCCAGACATCTGTAGGTGAGCAAACAATGACAGCTCCTAATTCTTTCAATGTTTTTATACCAAGCAAGTTTTCTGGACATGATTTTGTCAATATAAGATCTGTAGTTGTCGTGAGGGGACCAACCTGCAAGGGCAGTGGCTTTGACGTGACGTTTGTCACAGGTTGTCCCGAGAAACCCAGAGAATTACTTTTTGAACCCGAGAGAGGAGCCTCTGGGACCTCTTGATGGCTTATTGTTGTTTTACTGGCCCCAGTGTCTAGTAGAAACTTCCTATCCTCCCCAAGAAGTCGGACCTCTATAAATGGACCTGTCTGATCTACTGGAATGGGGATTAGGGGCAGTTTGTCATCTTCTCTCTCTGGGCAACATCATGAGAAATCTGGGTAATATTCAGTGTAGGCGCTGTCTATAATATTCATTTGGGCCATTTGTGTTGTCATTGGAACTGAAGGTGTTGAACTGTCTAGGGAACCATTCTGTTTTGGCTGATATGGGCGTGGCTGGGTCTTACCAGTAGCCAAATTGTGCTTTAAGACAGGGCAATCTTTAACGAAGTGTCCCATCTTTTTGCAATAATTACAAGTGCTTTTTATATTTGTCTGGCTACTTGGTGTCTGTTGATGCTGGGGTGCAGTTTGGGCTACTAATGCTTTCATCTTTGTGTCTTTCATGCGTTTCTTATCATTTTCTTCTTCATCCCTAATGCGATTCTGGTGATATTGTAGCATTTGTAACACCTGTGGAGGTGTATGTGCTTGCCAGGTACTTTCTACTTTTAGTACTCTGTCCTTAATGGCTGGCAAGGCGTTATCTACTAATTTGGAAACAAACAGATGCGGGTAAGCTTCACTTGTCGGCGTAAGGCCGCTATTTACCGCAAAACACTTTTCAAGTCTGGTGTAATAATCTCCAATGTCTTCACCATGTTTCTGTTTGCAGGAGGAAATGGCATCCCAGTCCTCCTTTTTCACTGTTAGTAACTGTGGTAGCACCTTTAAAATAGTGCCAGGAAGTGCTTTTAGTCTGTCTCCTATACCTTGACCTGCTACTCTGGTATTTTCGTCATTCTGAAGTTCAGTCCATCTAATGTGTTCACCTGCTACTTCCCAATCTTTTTCTCTTAGTTTGTCATATATACCTGATGGCAACAATAATTTCAGAATTGCTGTGATATCAGAAAGAGTATATGTTCCCATCATTAATACATCTCCTAATTCCTTAAAGAATCCAGCAGGATCCTTTGAGTGGGAGGGAACCATCTCTTTCATCCTTAGTAACTCAAGTTTTGTCAAGGGTACATAAATGAAGACGCGTTGTAGCGCTCCATTTGTGTCAGCTCTGGGGTGGACCTCTCTCATGGGGAACTGGCGTGTTTGAGCGAGTCTATTAGTTGATCCACACGTATTATTGAAAGATTTATATTCAGTCTTTTTCTGGTATTTCTGTCTAAAATCTATAAATGTGTTGAGAAAAACTGAACTATTGTGGAGAAACATGTTATCAGCGCAGTCAGACAGAAAATCTTCAAGTCTTGGATCATGTTTGAAATGAGTGTCATTGAGTGTGATGAGATGTTGTACCATGTAGAGACTTGCTAATCTTTGATGCGAGCGTGGTAATGCTAGAAAAAGTTGGGCTATGAGATCATTGTCATATATCTTATATTGAGAGAAGGCAGAGGGTGTTGAATTACTTGAACCTCATATGGAGGTGGAGTATCTAAGAGGAAATTGGTGAAAGTATCCTCTGGTAGTGGGGCTGTAGGCTGTGCTGATGCAATGTTAATGTTTTCAGGTGCAGATGGCAATACAGGATAAAAACCAGTAGAAATGGCTGATTGTTCCCTTTTATTCCTTTCACTAACTACTTCTTTCCCTATTTCTTGTAACTGTTCTTTCTTGGCCTGCTCTGACATTCTCTTACCCTTTTCAACTTTATGCAATTCCTTCTGTTGCCTCCTATGGGCTTCTTTTCTCCATAACTCTACTGAGTCACTCTGTGACTGGCGGACTCTCTTTATCTTCCATAACTGTTCCTCTAATTTTATAATACATTCCATGTCAAAAGTACAATTTTCAGGCCATCTATATCTGTGTTCTAGGTCTTTAGTATAATCCACCCATAAATCACAATAAATAAGTGCACCGACACCATGTTTTGCATACATGAAGTGTCCTGGAGTATCCCGAGGAGGAAGGGGAATTTCCTTCTCAAGAATACTCCTTTTGGTTGCCATCTTACGTATTTTCGAGAAAATAGGCATGATGGCAAGACTTTCAAAGATTTTAGAAGTGAGAAAAACACAAACAGAACAAATATCTTTACCGTACCCACGAAAGAGGTGAGTCCGTCTTTTATACTAGTTTAGTAGTCCTCTCAAAATAAGTGAGAAACCCACAAAAAATTGTATCTTTACCGTGCCCACAAGGTAGTGAGTCAGTCTTTTATACTAGTTTTAGTAGTCCTCACCAAAGATAGGTGAGAAACCAACAAAACGCGTATCTTTACCGCCCCCACAAAAGCTGTGGGTTCGTTTTTATACTTTTCAGCAGTACTCACCGAAAAATAACTGGAAGGCCTCTTGAAGATTTTGGAAAAACGCGGCGCGCAGTTTCAAGGTGGGATTTGTAGAACCTCGGACTCGTCTGCTTCGCAGGTTGGGCTTTGGTTCAGGACGTTCCGCTATTTCCTCACCGCCTCGTGTGGATGCTGGGCCGCAGTCGGTCCCCCTCTTAGCCTCGAGGGAGTTAGCGGGAATTCCCCGCGTTGTGCACTTTTGAAGTCCGTCAACGGTCAGGAGGGGACAGTACCGGGTCCAATATCGCCGGCGCGTGGGGGAAAGGGAATGTCCCTGTTCCGGGCGCCAATTAATGTGGTAAATTAAATTTACTTATTACCTCATTTCTGAATTTCTATGCTTAATAAATCATAATTTCTTGTCAATGCAAAGCGAGGAGTCCGTGGTGCTCAAATGAAGGAGGAGGAGACCAATAACTCGAGTTAAGGGGAGCGCTTCCAGCGCCAGGCGGGCACAGGAGCAATCTCTCAATCCCTCTCTTGGAGGGGGTGTTTTATTTTCAACAGCAGGACATTTATACAGTCTTGGTCACGAGGCAAAATAGAGGAACAAACAGGTCATGGCAGATAGAGGAACAAAAATCAGCAAGAGGGGCAGATTGTGAAGAAATGGGGGCGTGTCTTAGGCTTCGTGAGGGGACTTGCGATGTGAAATAGTCTGACAGTTGGAAGGGGGAGGCTTCCTCATTTGGGGTTTGTGCTCGTGCTTCATGTCAGAAACAGGAACCATCTTGTGTAAAACAGGAGCTATCTTGCTGGTTCTGGGAATTGGCTGAACCACAAGAGTCAAAAAGAGGAACTATCTTGTGTAAAACAGAGACCATCTGCTCTCTGGCTTGCAGTAACTATTTCTTAAAACAGGAACTATCTGCTGCTGGTTCCCAGAATTGGCAGAACCACAGAAATGTGTGTGTTCACAGTGTACAACCTTGTGCTTCCTCTATTAGTTGGGGGTGGGCACAGGGCAGTTGGTGTGACAGGCTGAGTTACCAACAATGGACAGGATGTGGCTGAGTCTCTGGCACAACTGGGGAAGACACACAGGCAGGCTTCTTGGAATTAGCTCGACCACAAGGAGCAGGGGGTTGTGCAAGATTCAATGGGGATGTGAAGGACAGTTTTCAGACAAGTTTGCTGAGAGCATGTCACACACAAAATGGGTGTTTGTCTGAGAAAAATGGCTGTCAGGCAGAAACAGGGAAATGATGGGGCACAATTGTCAATTTTATTTCCACAGTCTCGTCCCTCAGGTAATGGGGAAGGCGTCCGAGCGGGACCCGTTAAGGAGGACCCTAGCGCAAGGTGCAGTGTAGATTAGTTTGATCCAGCCTAGAAATGACTGCGGCATCCCCATGCGTGCCAGAGTTCCCAACACATAGTCCCACTCCACCGAGTCAAACGCTTTGGTGGCGTCCAGGAAGACAGCCACCGCAGCGCAATTTGGATCTATGTCCTGGATGATTGCCAATAGGGTCCGAAGGTTATGGGCTGTGGCACGATTTGGCACAAATCCTGCCTGATCAGGTAGCACACATTTTTCTAGGAGGAGATTCAATCTGGTGGCAAGAACTTTCGCTAGGATTTTAGTGTCACTATTCAGGAGCGACAAAGGCCGATAGGAGTCACACTGATCAAGAGGCTTACCGGGTTTAAGCAGCGACAAAATGTGAGCCTCTCTCATGGTCTCGGGTAGGGTACCCTCCTCCAGCGCCTCATAAAAAGACCGCTTTGAGAATGAGGGCTAATGTGGAGACATAGGCCTTATAAAAATCTATAGGTATCCTGTCCGAGCCTGGGGATTTGCCCGACTTTATACTCATTATAGCCTCAGTGATTTCGTCGACTTCAAGATCCAGGGCCAGAAATTTACGCTGCACATCTCCTAGCCATGCGAGGGCTATATCTTCGAAATAGTCCTCGAGATTCAGCGCACCTTTTCTCTGTGACGTGTAAAGCTGTTGTATCTAGTGAGAGTGGACATTTGGTCCAGAAGGGACCTACAAGGGGTACCCTGTTCATTTAGCAGTTCAACGACATAGTTGCGGAATCTAGGGGGCCGTACCACACCCGCTAGTGATCTCCCTGGCCTATCCCCTTCTCTATATACCCTGGCAGTGCATTGTTTCCCTCTGATCTTACATTCCCTCTCGGCTACCTCCTTATACTTCGTCATTTTCTCCCTCAAGCTAGCCTTAAGAGTACCTGCCTCGTCCCGGCTGTGAATCTCCCTCTCAAGCTCTTTCATCTCTTTCTCCAGTGTGCCCAAAGTCCGTCGCAGATCTTTCAATATGCCCCCCCCTTGGCAATGCACCACCCTCTTACAGTCACCTTGAAGGCCTCCCAGACGGTAGTGAGACTGTCTACAGATCCCGTATTCCTGGGGAAAAATTCCGTTCTCTCCTGCTCTAGCCCTGCCTTAAATACAGCGAGTTGCAAATGTAAAGGATTAAGCCTCCAATTACTATATGGTGCCACTTCCACCGGGGGCTTCACGTTAACTAACACTGGGGAGTGATCCGAGAATGTTTTTGCCAAGTGGTTCGCCCTTTCCACCCAGTGCGCCATGCCCCTCACAACAAACACATAATCCAATCTGGCCCAGGTATTGTGTATGGCTGAATGATGTGTCCCTTCCTTACTGGGCGGGTGAGTGTGGCAGCAGGCATCCACCAAACTGTCAGTGGCTACAATGTCCTGCAGGGTACGTTGCGCTGTGGTATAGTGCGCCGCAGTGGAAAGGGACCTATCCAAGCTGGGGTTAATTACGGTGTTGAAGTCCCCCCCCCATCCCATATAGTGTACCTATAGTTAAGCGTCTGCAGCTTGGCCCTTAGTGTGAGCATATGGTGCGTATCATCAATGTTCGGTCCGTAATAATTTGCAAACACTATATCGTGTGTGTGAAGCCTACCCCACATCAGGCTATACCTCCCGTCGGGGTCTAAGTCTGTTCCTCCCTCCACAAATCTGACTCCACATTTAATTAATATGGCTACCCCCCTTGAGTAAGATGAATAGGATGCAAAGCAGCTGTGTGCTGCCCATCGGGATGCGTAGAAAGGCGCGCTCCCCTTTGCCAGATGCGTCTCCTATAGGAGGGCAATGTGGACATGGTGCCTGACAAGGTAGCCTAATATCTGTTGTCGCTTCCTGGGGTCATTCAGCCCCCTCACATTCCAGGAGATGATGTTGAGATCAGTACTGTTCCTACTCGCATCAGTCATGACTGTCGGGGTGTGCCTGCTGTGTAAAATCTTGGTCGCCTACTCCACTCATGTGCTCCCGATAGAATCCCCTTCCCATATTTCGTCCCCTGCCCCTCCCCCCCATCACCCACACCGGCTGCCCCAACTCGCCAGGAAGAAACATCCCTCCCCCATCTGTAATGTCCCATGAACATAGCTGCTGAGCTATTAACCTCTGAACCATTTAAAGGACAACTAAAAAACCCAAGGGGAATACCCTCAATAGGGGGGCCACTAGGGGCTCCCGCCATTACCACTCAGCCTCACTATCTCACCCATCTGTGACCTCCTGAATCTCAGGGATCGTTCTGACGGGACAGAGGCGAGCGACCGGGTGGCCGTTTGAGCCCTCTCGTCAATATCAGAGTTTATACATCACCAGTCAGCAGAGCGTCCTTTAGCAATTCCATGGCCTGCCGCTGAGATTTCGGCCCCCGTTCTCAGCAATCTTCAGGAAGGTTCCGAGAGCGGCGAGTGGGATCTCGATCGGCGTCGGGAAGCCTCTTCTCGGGAAGCCGATCGTCTGTCGTGCTTGAGATATTCTTCTGCCTGCTGTGGAGTATTAAAAATGTGTTGATTTCCTCGGTGGTGAATCCGCAGCCTCGCAGGGTATAGCATTGCATACTGGATGCCTTGGGACTGCAGTTTTTTCTTCACAGCCAGAAACTTGCGTCGGGCTTCCTGCACTGTTTGGGTGAATTCGGGGTAGAAGGATAAGGTAGTGTTCTCGTATTTCACTTCCCTTTTTCTCTCGCTAGCCACAGCAGCGTGCCTCTGTCGCGATAGTTTAGGAATCGCATTATTACCGGGCATGGGGGGGGCGCCCGGGGGAGGCCTAGTCGCCAATGATCTGTGAGCCCTTTTAATGACCAGCTGAGCAGAGTTTTTCCCAAATAGGTCCGTGATGAGGCGTTCCATGAAATCTTCCAGCCTGCCCAAATTGGTGGTCTCGGCCAGGCCTAGCATGCGGACGTTGTTTCTCCTGGAGCGGGCTTCCAACTCCTCGTTCTTGTCAGCAATAACTTTCAAGAGCTTATCCATGTGTGACACATGCTGTTTACTCGCCTCCGCTCCATCCTCCAGATCTGACACCCTATGTTCCGCTTCCTTCAGCTCTTCATGCTTGTCCAGCTTTGCTACGACGTTGTCCAGCCTGTGGCTCATCGAGTCTATTTTCGAGTCTATGGAGTGAGACTCTGCTGCATGCCCACCAGCAAGGCCTTCCACCCTTCCTCTCTTGTCTCCGGGGGGTCGTCGTCATTCTGATGCAGAGCTGGGTGTCTTGCGGGTGTCAAACGCCAGCTTCGACTGTCGTGGCTCCGTCTTGCCCATGCCAGCAAGGTGTCAGTAGCCTGACCTCAACTGAAGGACGGAGGATAGTCGCGGCAGCTCCCGGCAGGCAATAGGCAGATACCCCTGCAGTGCCCATCCCAGTCCACTTTCCCACAGTCTCAAGCCCCTGTCCAGGTTAAAATCAAGACTCCCGCCCCAATGTCGTTTGTTAGGCCCACTCTCAGGAGACCTCAGCTCGTAGGTAATAGTGTCTGGCCCCGAGTTCCTGTAACTCCCAATTGCGGTGTTTTTCCTCCTCCTCTACCCCTGAGTGCGGCCTTTCCACACTGCTAGTGTCCACGGGTCCTCTGCTGCTAAGATGGCGGCTTTCTCCAATTCATCCAGAGGCCACTATGGCAGTATCTTGGCTCCTTTATGCTGAATTGGGGGTGGTGTCGCAGCCCGCAGGGCCGAAGGCGCTATGTATAGGTACCCCCAGGGCGGCAGCGCGCCGAGTCTGCCACCGCACATCACCAGTGTGCCTGCTTCAGAATCCTCAGCACAGCGTTGCATACAGTCTCAAAATGGAGGCTGTCTCTGCACTTGTCCGCGTTATTTAGCCCTTGCAGCCTGTTCAGCCTTAATCATCCACATGAACTGTGTCTCCGCCAGTGTAGGTTGTACCTGGGCCCTGCCACTGCAGCAAATCCCACCTGCGTCCTGCCTCTCTCACCTCATCAGCCCCACGGAGCCCAAACCTCTCCGCCTTTCGCTTGGTGCAGGCTCGAGACCCGCTCCAGACGCGCCGCTCCCAGCCTCGGGGGTGCCCACGACGCCGTCTCTATGTCCGCTCCCGTGAACAGGCCGTCCCCGGGGTGATGCGATCAGCCCCCGCACAGCAACGTCGCGCGTAGGCCTCAGCAGACTCGCGTGATCCCTGCAGCCGCAGCAGCCCTCCAGCGCGCTCCACTCACTTCTCCTGTTGCGGCTCTCTCCAGTGCGTTGCTGCTGCATGCTCCGAAGCTCCGGCTTCAAAATCGCACCGCAGCTGCCGGGGGCCATCACTTTTGGTGATGTCGTGGGAGGATATTAGTTGGCAGGATGGGGGTTATGGATTATAAAATGCCCGGCCCGGCAGGAGCTCTACGCCAGAGCAGCCATTACAGTCCGACGCCACCTAGCGCCCCCAGGGACCTTCATCTATAACATGCAACTTTCCTATTACCCTTCTGTTCGTAAATTGAATAGTTACAGCCCAGTAACCAGTCATTGGTATTGGCTTCTCTGTGAAACTATTAGGACATATATCGGATGGTACAAGTTTACTACCAAGTACACACGCAGATATATTTTCCTGGACTTTATTAACATAGGATGGGCAAACCGCTACTACTTGCATTTCGACACCACCCAGTGTTATTTCACATATGGGTTTACTTTTACTTTTTTTTTTTTTTTTTAAAGTTTTTATTAATTTAGAAATCAAGGCACATCAAAGGTCATTATAGTCTGCATTTGCATCCGAATCTTAAAGTAATAAGACATATTTACACTTACATATGTCATAGTAACGGTCCCAGATCTACAACCCCGTCCTCCCGCCCCCAGGACACAACAGCTCTATTACAATGAGACATCGTCTGTGTCAGTTTCTGGCGGGTCACAGATGTTCCCCCTAAACTTATTCCATGCCCCCCATACTTTTCCCCACTTTTGAGGACAACCGCGATGCACAAAAACTGCCTTTTCCGCCACCATCTCTTCATCCATATCCTTACACCATTTGTGGAGCGTAGGCAGTGCGTCTGACCCCCATAACATAGCAATATTACGTTTCGCCATCATCATACTAAGCATGGCCCAATCTTGTTCTCGGCGATTGAGATCATTCGGTCCCCATATATTTAACAAACATGGCCTCGGCTCCGGTAGGACCGAGATTTCTAGGGCCTGGGAAATAGTTCGCATTATTTTGGTCCAGTATGCCGCGACGTAGGAACAGTCCCAAATGGTATGATAAAACGTGCATTTTTGTGGATTTTCAATCTAACAGGATAACTTTAATTGCAGTTGTTAATAACCAGTCCAGCAGTGCAAATGTAGGTCTGGGAATTTTAAACCAAGGGAAGCGGTGTGTAGGCCAAGAATTATTCTTAGGTTAAATTTTGTCTTAAAATATGCACTTTGGCAGCTAGCTCCTCTCGCCCCCCTTACCCACCCCTCTCAACGGATTGAGAAAATTACATTTGAAAAGCATATGTTCCAAGTCGCCACAGGCTTAACTACAGGACCAGCATAGGTAAGAATCTGTTAGTTTAGTTTTAGTTTACATAGTTTGGCCGGCATCCAACGCAACAGGTGAATTGAAAATAATTTAATTTGAGCAAAGGGACTATTTAGTGCGGTGGAGCAAAATAGCAAATGTTCTCCCACATATTTGTTGATTGGTGGGCCCCTTTCTGCCTTTGGAAAATAAGCGTGCCTTTTGGTTTGGGTGGACATTTGTTTAGACTGTGTGATTTGAATAGGCTCATTGGGCATAAATTAGTCACAGCGACTGGATACACTAGACCTAATGGGGCAGTCTAGAATAATCGTAGTATGCCGAGGATGGAGACAATGCTTTACTCCCTCTCCAAGACCAAGAATATGCTTAGCAGGGTGCTGAGAATTGGTCTAGAGGACAGGGAATGACCACTGAGAGCCACAAGTCAGAGTATTGTGCAGACAGTGGGCACATGGCACATGGCAGAAAGACCTATGACAGATAGTTGGGTCATAGCATGATGGACAGAACGGACATGGAGGACAATATGTGTAGCATTAAGAACGGGCACATACCAGAAGAAGTTCATAAGACTGAACGCGACCACTACACAGAGACCAGGAACCTTGAATCAATACAGCGGCCACAAGAAGTTATTTCAGACGATAGTGAGTGGTGGTGACGAAGCATGGGCACGGAGAACAGTCATGCCTCACAAATGTCACAGCACAATGAATGGAATCGGTCTTCGGAAAACAAGGCACAAATATTGACAAAAGAGTTTGAACAGAGAGCATTTTTTTTCAATTATTATTTTAGTGCTTCATTGCTGGCTTTTCTGCACACTTTACAGCGCCCACAGTTTATTAAAGTACTTTACTTGAAAATGGTTATAGTTGGTGACATTGCAAAGTTCTTAAGGGGGAAAAAAAGAAAAGAAGCAAGATTCAGTACGAACTAGAAGCACAGAAGTTAGACATATCCGTAAACTAGGAGAAGACGTGGTATAGAAAATTGTCAAGAATGTGTCACACCGCCCAGAGGCATTAGGGACATGTCGCAAGGATGTAAGGATGGGTGACACCACACACGGACAATGAGACAATCTGCATTCATTTGGGCACACTATTAAGAAAGTGTGGCACATAAGACAATAGTTTTGTAAGTACAGAGTTCTAGCCTAAATTTAAAATCTTATGGGTTAGCTATGCAGATCTTTTTCAGAGAGCGTTTCTCTTAGGTAACGAATGACTGCACTCGATGAATTTGCATTTTGGATAATGCTTTTCTTGTTAGGGAGGTTCCAATGATTATTTAAATGAATACAGTTTCAATATTATAACATATTATTAATGAGCCTCCTATTCCAATGGAAATGTGTAGTCTTCTAGTTTTCCTGGAATGTCGCTTGTAGTTTCTATTGTAATGTTCTAAATAGAATCCTGCTTTGAATGTTAATTGACAGTTGCTGTCCTGGAAGTTGGCTGCTGCGCAGCACCTGTGCCACATTAAACTTACTCTTATTCCACTTACTTTGGTGTTGTGGACTTAATCCCTACAAAAAACGTGGCGACGAGGGCACAGGTGCATGCTGAACCCACGAGGAGAAGAAGAAAAAAAGGAAATTCAACATTACCTGAGCGTCCGCCAAAGATCTGCAGCGTCTGCTCTACCTCTGGAGGAGGTTATCGATGCTCGTTGTGGACATGGTATGATGCGGAAAAGGTACTGTTTGTTATCCGGAGAAATTACGGCAGCAGCGCAACAGGGGTAAAAAGTGAAATCCGTCGTTGTGCTTATGTTGGTACATGCGCAACCTAGAGGTTAGAGTTCTAGTACACCACCGGCGGACATCTTGAGACTGATTACGCTTTTTGTTTGGCATACGTAACATTGCGTTTGACGTATACAGCGTGGGCGCCTTCTTAGGTGTCTTGGATAATTGTTGAAGGAAGTCTTTCGTTTTAGTTGAAAATAACAACGCACGCTACGCAAGCGTTTCATCTGCGCGCAACGTAGGCGCCATCTTAGGTGTAAAGAAGTTTATTCCTTGGTGAATACGTGTGTACACTGTGATACACACACTTGTCTGTTACATAAGCGCCATTTTAGGATTAAAGAGCAGTTCGCAAGTCTTACTCTGCAGTTACGTGCGCACACGGTGATTATTCACACCTTTTCATTGACACAAGTGTACAGCGATCAAGCAAGGTGGTGAGTATGTACACGGTGACACGCACACCTTAAGGGAGGATCGCATCTTTATTCTCACAACGGACAGCGTTGAGTAAGCAGCAGTGAGAGGTACCTAGAGGCGTGTATCGACGGTGACACGCACACCAGGCTCAGTATTTTTTTGCATACCTGACACTATTGTCACTTGTTGGATATTTGCACTTTTACCTACTGAACAATTTCTCATTTAATTGCAATTGGTGACACAAACGTTGTGCAGTGGAAGAAACTCATTGTTTTTTTTCGACACTTATTAAGAAATATATATTTAATATTATTTTTTTGTTTGTTTTGTATGCTTTGTCATAAGTTTAGATTTCTACTGACAATGTTGGATGTTTAAAATTTGGACATTTATTTACTTATCTACGTTTTGAGTGCACTAAATTATAAACCAACTTGCAGGCTGTTACTCCTCCCCCACCTTTTCTTGAGGTACCTGGTGAACCACCTATTTTTTGGAAAAAATGGTATGATGCCTTTTCTACTTATCTGGGAGCTATAGGGGTTTCACGTTACAGAGCCGAAAGAAAGAAATATCTTTTATTAAACGCACTTGGGTTTGAAGGGCGTTCGATTTTCAAACATCTTCCACCCTAAGGGCCAGATGTATCAAAGGGTTTTGCCCATTCTGTGTCTATGGGGAAATGTGTTGATACATATGGCCCTTAGTGCGTCCACCAGAAGAGGAAGATATTGATGAATTTGTAGAAACTGTCAAAAAGTTAGAGTTGCATTTTGACATCCAACCAAGCTTGGTCGTGATCAGGCACAAGTTTTTCAAGAGAGAGCAGAGGCATGGGGAAAAAGTTGAAGATTTTATTTCCGCTTTGCGAATGCTGAGCGCGGAATGTCAGTTTGAGACTTTCAGAGAACTAATGATAAGAGACCAATATATTTGTAAATGTGTGGACAAAAGTATTCAGCAGAAATTACTATCTTTAGTTAATCCCACACTTGAGGAAACCGTACGTGTTGCCAAAATTGAGTTTTCAAAATTGTCTGTTAAAGAGTTAGAAGAAAAATTGCCTTCAGCAACAACTAAGGATAATTGTGTGAGTGTTGTTAAAGAAAGTAAAAACAACGTGTTTACACGCACAGAAAATAGGTTTTTTAAGCAGAGCAATTTTTATTTTAAATGTGTCAATTATCCACATTTCAAATCTGGGCGTCGTTGTCCTGCTAAAAACGTTACATGTAGGTTGTGTGGGAAGTTAGGACACTTTGCTAAAGTGTGTCAGAATGTAAAGCGTAACTTAGTGCACTCTCAAGACAACAAACAAAGTGCTTCTCCTTCGCCAGTTGCTAATGTGAGTATGTCTGAATACAAACCGGAGAATTTTAGTAATATTCAAGATGATTTGAGAGACATGGTTGTTGCTGTGGGAGATTTTTCTGGTGGTCCGGAGTTGACTACAGAATGTGTTGATCCGTACACTGAAATAGGAATTGGTGATAAAGTTGTGTGTTTATTAGTTGACTCCGGAGCGAGGATAACTATGTTAACTCAAGAACTTTTTAGTGAAATTTGGGGTTGTCGCGAGTTATAACCAGCTGATAGGTCCCCTGTGTCTTACGAGGGTAGAAAAATTGAGCTCGCGGGATATTTTGAGGACACGCTGGAGTTTAGAGGGAGAAAAATCTTTGGCAAAAGTTTTGTAGCCATCAAAGGATTGAATATCCTCGGATGGTTTCATCACGGTTTATTTAAAAATGGTACTTAGGCCGGGCACTAAGGATCCTATTTCTGTTGTACAGATTGATGATTTTGTGGATAAGTTAGTGGAACGTTTCCCGTCTGTTTTTGGTGATGAGCTTGGTGAGGTAAAAAGATGTATGCATAACATTAGAATGAAAGACCATGCTATCCCAGTTAAACATAGGTTAAGGAATGTACCATTTAGTGTTAGAGGTCAGCTGGAACAGGAACTCAATGGTCTTTGCAAGAAAGGGATCATCGAGCCAATTGAGTCTTCTCTTTGGCTTTCTCCCCTGGTCGTTGCTAAGAAGAAAAATGGCGATCTTCGTGTTTGCGTGGATTTGCGCTGCCTCAAGAAAAATATCTGGGTGGACTCGCATCCTCTGCCTAAAATCCCTGATATGTTCTCTTTGATAAATGGTTCAAAGTGGTTTAGCAAGCTGGACTTGGCTTCGGCTTATCACCAAGTTGTTTTGGATCCATCTTCGAGGCATCTCACTGCTTTTATTTCTCCTATCGGTTCTTTTCAGTACTGTCGCATGCCATTTGGATTGGCCTCTGCGGCAGCGGTCTTTCAGAGGATCATGTCCAACCTGTTAAAAAACATTAAGGGTGTGGTTGTCTTTCAAGATGACGTTTTAATTCATGGTCCCACTTGTGATTCGCACGATTACACTATGTTTGAAGTACAGGAAGCTTTGTGGAATGGTGGAGTGGTTTTGAAGAAAGAAAAGTGTGTTTTCAGGACTCGAAAAGTGGAGTATTTGGGTCATGTTTTATCTTAACATGGTGTAGAACCAAGACCAGGTTTGGTTAAGGCTATAGTTAACAGTTCCCCTCCCAAAGAGAAAGTTGGGTTAAAGTCCTTTATTTGTGAGTTTTATTCTCGGTTTATACCTGATTATGCGTCAAAAGTACAACCTCTCTCTAATATGCTCAAGAGGAAAGTTCCATTTGTTTCGGATGTAAACTGTGATTGTTTTCACATGGATCAATAAGCAACTTGTAGGCATAAAATCCTCAAACCTTTTGATCCCAATGCTATGTGCACCATTACGGTGGATGCAAGTGGGGTAGGTTTGGGAGCCGTTCTCACTCAGAAGGTCAATGGTTCAGAACAGACTTTGCGTTATGCCTTATGTTCTAGAGAGAACTTTTGGCAAGCTGGTGGGCCATAAGAAAATTCAGCCCTTACATTTGGGGAAAACATTTTCAGTTAAGAACTGATCATAGCCCGTTGGTTTCCATTCTCTCTGGAGACAAGGTGAAAGAACATACCCCTAGGATTGCTAGTTGTTCTACTAAGTTGTTACAGTATGACTTTGAGATAGTGTATATTCCAGGGCACAAGAATGTTAGGGCGGATTATTTCTCTAGACATCCGTTAGTTTCTGAGTGTGAGAATGATGGTGAGGAGGATTATGAGGATGTGGATTGTTTTGTTGCGTCTCTGGGTTTGGATGATATGTGTTCTATCAGTGAAGCTGAATGGAGAGAGGAACTCTCTAAGGATGTTCTTCTTGGTGAAGTCATTAAGTGCGTGAGGAATGGTTGGCCGAGAGAGAATAATGTTCATTATTCTTTACAAACCTTTGTGAAGGTTGGGCATGAACTTTCCGTTGAGGGGGGACTCTTGGTACGTAGTGATAGATTGATACCTCCGGATGTGCTCAGAGCAAGAATTGTGAAAGGAGCTCATGAAGGACATCTGGGAAACACCTTAACTAAGAGAAGGGTCCATGAACATTTTTGGTGGCCGCAAATGGATAAGGAGATTGACATGATCGTTGAGGAATGTGTGGTGTGTTCGAGTGCAAAGAAGGGTCTTAAAATACGTTCTCCACCTCTTCAACGTTTAACTTTTCCTGCCAGACCTTGGGAAAAAATCGGAATTGATTTGGTTGGACCATTTTATTCATTGCCTCCTACCTCTAGGTATGCCATAGTTGCCATTGATTATTATTCAAAATGGCCAGGGGTACGGTTCATAGGTGAACCTAATTCGAAGAATGTGATTGATTTCTTGAAGGATCTATTTTTACGTAAGGGTTTTTCTCCTTCATTTGTGAGTGATAACGGGGTGCAATTTGTGAGTCAAGAATTCAATTTATTTTTAGGTCGAGCCTGGAATCTCCAGGTGGAGAACTATAGCTAGCTGACTCGGGGGAATGGAGGACAAGAAACTGCCACGAGCTTCTCTTTGGCTGGATTACACTGTGTGCACGAGCACGCTCAGCCGGCGCCGTGCACATCCCCTGCCTGGTGCGCGCTCTTCAATGAATGAAAGTGAAACTGGCTGCAGTGCCTCGCATCCATGCCGCGTTAGTGTCTTTAACGTTTATTTCCCTCTGACGTTTATCTCCCTCCGTTTATCTCGTGCCCCCTTCCCTCCGCCTCTCTCGTGTCCCCTTCCCTCGGCGTCTCTCTTGCCTGCATCCTTCCCTCGGCGTCTCTCGCCTCCCCTTCTGTACTTTACTGTCCTCCCTCTGCTTAAGGCTCTCTCCAGGTCCTTTCCCTACCTGCCTCTCCATGCTCCGCTCTCTGTCTCGTGGGCCGCGGTGCTCCTCTATCTCTTCGGTGTCGACTCGTTTCCCGTCCTAGCTGCTAACTTTCCTCTGCAGGAAGTCGCCGCTGCCCCGTCCTCGGCTTCAGCAGTGCCCCACCCTCTTAACTCACGTCCCTCCCTTAGCTCCTCCCTGCGGTCTCCTCCCCTCTCCCTATCTCTCCCACGAAGGAGCGGGGCACTCCCTTGCGGTCAGGCGGCTCTCCGGTGCCGTGACCAGACTCCGAACTTCCCCGTAGACCCTGCGCTCTGGTCCCGGACCGTCCTCTGCGTCCGACGAACCTGCACAGACTGGGGCTTCACGCCACCCTTGGACAGAGTCTCGGAGCCCAAGGAGAAGGCTGACAGGCTAGGCGAGGACGAGGAGCAGCTGCCACCGCTCTTCGCAGCCAGAGGGGAAAGTGTCCGTTATATGGTGCCCACGGGTGTCAAGCATGCCGCGGACACTTCGGACGGCACTACCTGGGCCAGGTCAGCTCCCTTCCAGTAGCTAAGGTGTCGGACCCCAGTCCATCCTTCACCTCTCGGACTCCTCAGCGGGCCATGCAGGCAGCGCTAGGCTTCTCCGTGCTAAACAAGCCCCTGTACAGCTCTTTTTGCCTGTCTGCCCGCAGTTTTGGGAGCTCTGATGAACCACAATGCTCCTCCAGCCCCGCTTCCCAGAGGCTGTGGGAAAAAGGCTTACAGACAGCCGTCCCAGCCAACGGGGCGCCGGGCCCTGCCAAAAGGGAACACCTCAGCGAGCTGTGAAGACACCGGGACAGTAAGGACGCACAACCGCGTGGGAAAAGCAGAGGTTGTTGAAAGAGTCCAAGCAATAGATGATGTCGATTCTTCTGTCCTGCACAGGGGGTTGCAGCTACTTTCATGGTAAGGCCACCCCGAGGGGTCAGTGTAAGGTGCCACGACGTATGAAATGGTTCTCTTCACCTGTTCCACCACAGCCTTTAACCTATAACATTCATCTATTGGATATCGGTTTCTGAGCTCCCCCCTCCCAATCAGTCATGTGTCTCCAGCACAGCAGCGCAGCCAGGGGACAGAGAAGGCAGGTTATGCTGCAGCCTGCCTCGGAGCATCGGACACTCGTCTGTGCCTGCTCCTCGCAGCTCACCCAGCTGTGGCCTTATGTGTCTTGGCCATTTAAGTTCTCTTGTGCTGCCACGATAAGTTAGGAGTGAGGTGTCTCAAAAGAGCAGTGTGTGGTGTCGAAGCTGAAGATACACTGGGACGCTATATGTGATGGAATGGCAGATGTGATGTAAGTTAGGAAGGAGGTGAATTGTAGGAGCAGCGTCTGGGGTCAGAGCTGCAGGTACACTGCACTGGGGGAGCTGTAGCAGCGTGTGATCTCAGAGCTGCAGGTAGACTGTATTTCAACTAGGTGGAATGGAGGGGGTGGTGTAAGTTACGAGTGAGATGCATTGGAAGAGCAACATGTGGGTTCAGAGCTGCAGGTACACTTGGGGAGCTGAATATAATAGAACGTCAGGGGTGTATGTTTTGGAAGGAGGTGCATTAGAAGAACACTGTATGGTCTCAGAGCTAGATAATAAAAGGCATTGCCATTTACGATGCCATTTACAATGGCAATAGCTTAAAACTTTGCAAATGCGAGACCTATTGCATTGCAAATGCTTGTTAAGTCAAAGTGGTATTAGTCACTCCAAAAGCGCTCTTTATCATCCACAAACCAACGGTTGGGTGGAGCGCATGAACAGGGTGTTAAACAACTGTGTGCAGTGGGCTTTGTCTCAGAGGTGTAATGTACAAAACGCTGTTAGTTCCATGTTATGGTTTTATCGCACTACGCCTCATTCCTCCACAAAGGTGTCTCCTTATGTACTTCTCCGTGGAGGAAACCTTGTTCTAAGATTTGTCCTGGGTGGATGTCACAATGGGTGAAATTAAATTCCTTAGGAAATGTGGATGAGGTAGTGAGACACAATGTGACTCAGGCTCAAGTAAAACAAAAGTTGTTTTTTTTTGTGTGTTTTTTTTCCCCCAAGACCTTTATTGCACATTCATGAGTTGACACAGCATAGAGCCTACAACACCGAGGGCCGGCTGCAGTATGTATAGTTACCAAGCAACATTTCCAAAGTAAACACAGCCATTCAGCCGACACCCCGGAGGTCCGGCGGCGTGGTAGCGAGGTATGCATAGAGTAGCCAAAGTCATGTTCCGGATAATCCATAGGTCTATGGTATTTTCTATTTTAAAACAAAACGTGATTGTTCGAAGCAGAGGAAACATTAATTCGAACAATTGCAGACAGCATTCTCTCCATCGAGCACGCACGGTACAGAAGCAATCACAATCGCACGTACTGAGGGATGATACACCTGGTCATAGACATATCCGCTGTTGGGGAAGTACATAATTCGCCCCTATAGGCATTCCATCGACCCCATTTCTTATCCCAGACTCCGGGACATCTCCTAGTTTTGTAAACCGATTTTTCGGACAGCATGCACACGTCCATTGCGGCCACCCATCTTATCATGAGCGGTTTATGCGGTGAACCCCATTGCATGGCTATTTCACGCTTCAATAGGAGGAAGCTTAGGTCCGCCCAGCGCTGCTCTATTGCAGTCAAGTCTGAAGGGTCCCATATATTAAGGAGCGCACATTTGGGAGTCAGAGGGACCGGCTTCCCTAGGGCGTCAGTCATTTTCAGGACGGCGCGGTTCCAAAGGTCTTGGACCGCTGGGCATTCCCACAGGGTATGATAGAAAGTACCTGTTAAGCCACATTGACGGAGGCAAAGGTCAGAGGGGCGTCGGCCTATCTTGGCTAAAAGGGGGCCTGACATGTACGTCCTATGTAATATTTTCAACTGTATTAACCGGAACCTGTGATTAATGGCTGCTTCACGCGGGGACATCAGTGCTGACTGCCATTCTACATCATCTAGAGTGCCAACGTCAGTTTGCCATTTATCCCGCAGGAGGTGAAAAGTGTTTGGCATATTGTTGCATAATTTGCGGTATGTGTAGGATATCACCTTGGTTTGAAGGGGTTCAGATAAGAGTCTGTCCTCGAGGGGCGAGGATTGTGGAAGGGAGGCGAGATCTGGGACGTTGGTGAGTATGGCATGTTTAATTTGGAGATATCGGAAGGTCTCAGATTGTGCCAAATTGTATGTGTCTTGCAGTTTTTTGAATGTCAGTAGTTTGCCCTTGTGGAGCAAGTCGCCAATAGTGGATATGCCCAATGTGTCCCATTTATCAAAGCCTCTGCAATGGCATAGGGTGCCTAGCCTGTACGAGGTCCAGAGTGGGGTGGAGAGTGTGAGGGTGTTGGCCCACCCGAGTTGTTTGTTCGCGCGGTGCCATATTGACAGTGTGTGAGACATCGGGCCAATATATCGAGCACGGGAGTGTTTACCGTAAAGAGCTTCGAGATAGCCGCCACAGCTTGTCTGGTATTTCTCCAAGTGGAAGGCAGGGTTCGTGGGTGTGCCATAGATCCATGAGTTGGTGGCGACCAATTGGGTTGCCCAATAATAGAGGCGGATGTTAGGGAGGGCGATACCTCCGTCGTACCACCCTTGTGTGAGAGAGAGGAGAGCAATGCGCGGAGAGCCGCCATCCCATAGGAGGAGGCGGAGGTCTCCCTCGATTAAATTGAAGTAGGAGTCAGGTACGGGGAATGGGCAGTTTTGAAGGGCATAGAGAAACCGAGGGAGCGCAAGCATTTTAAACAGGGCAGCTCTGCCAGGCAGAGAGAGGGGGAGCGTTCTCCAGTGTGAGACGTCGGCATGGAGTCTCTGGAGTGGGCCTTGAAGGTTGCGGTCATGGAACAGTTGGGGGTCTGGAGTGACAAAGATTCCCAAATATTTAAAACCGCCTTGGGCAATTTCAACGGAGTAGCCTCTTGGGAGAGGTGGGGGTGGACCATGGAGAACATATAGCACCGATTTGGACCAGTTGATGGTGAAGCCCGAGTATTTACCAAAATTGGTGATCACGTGCAGCAAACTGTTAAGGGAGGATTTAGGGGAGGAGAGGTATACTAGGATGTCATCCGCGTATAGTGAAATCTTGTCGACCGTGTCAGCGTTCCATCGGAGGCCTCGGATGGAGTTGTCGGTTCTTATCCAGTGGGCCAGTGGTTCGAGAGTGAGGGTGAATAACAGGGGGGACAGCGGGCATCCTTGCTGTGTGCCTCTATGGAGAGGAAAGCGCCTGGAAGTATGCCCGTTGACATAAACCTGTCCCCAGAGATCAGTGTAGAGTAAACTAACCCATTGTATAAATCTGGGACCAAAGCGGAGGAGCACTTCGAAGAGGTAAGACCATTCGATAGAGTCGAAGGCAAGTGTTTGCTCGAGGGAAAGGATAGCCGCGTCTTCTCGGAGGAGCGGTACCCTACTCATGACATTATGGACACGGCGGAGATTGAGCGCAGTGTTGCGGCCCGGCAGGAAGCCCGATTGATCTTCGTGTATCAGGGCTGGGAGAACTGTCATGAGTCTGGTGGCTAGGAGCTTGGCGAGGACTTTTACTTCAGTGTTAATGACAGAAATAGGTTGGTAGGAGCCGCAGTCAGCAGCTGGCTTGTTGGGTTTACGGATAACCACGATCGAAGCCAATCGCTGGTCCGGTGGCAAGCAGCCGACTTCGCAGCTTTCCTCGAACATCGCTTTAAGATGTGGGAGGATCTCACCCACCATGCCCTTCAGGAACTCAATAGGGACGCCGTTAGGGCCCATTGCCTTGCCAGATTGAATAGCGAATAAGGCGTTTCTAGCTTCCTCCGTTGTGAGGTCCGCCTCCAGCTCCTGTCTCTCGGTCTCTGAGAGAGCAGGTAGCCTCATTTCGGCTAAAGCAATTTGGGTTCTTCCGCATTGTAGTGGGCTATGGCGGTATAGACCCCTTCCAGGTGGGTGGCGAAGGCCTCTGCTATATCGCCCGGATCTGTAACAGTAGATTGATCCGGAAGGGTTAATTCCGCAATCCAGCGGGAACCCTGCTCCCATTTTTCGAGCCATGCGAGCATCTTGCCTGCCCTGTCCCCTAACTCGTAAACACGGTGGCGGGTTTTCAAGAGCTTGGCTTGAGCCTTTTCCAAAGCCAGTGCCCTATATTCCATTTGTTTCGCTTGAAGGCGGGTAGTTGTCTCAACCGTGGGGTTCGTGTTGCGGAGGGATTCTCGGTTAAGTAGGTCCGATTCCACTTGTGACAAGTGTTCACTTTGTGGATGTAACCGGTCTTGAGAGCTAGCGCCTTACCCTTGATTACGGCTTTGTACGCCTCCCATGTTGTTATGGCCGAAGTCACTGACCGTACGTTTTCGGCAAAGTAGTATTCGGTGTGTTCAAGCAAGCTATCGTGTATGTCAGGGATTTTTAATAGCCAGGGCGCGATTATTATGGGGCCCGTGTCTGTTGGCGGTGATGTGTGAATTGCACCGTGAGGGGGGAGTGGTCGGAGATCCCTCTAGGGAGCCCCTCTGGATGGCGAAAGAACTGTAAATCAGTTACGGGTGAGAAGAAATAGTCTATACGAGAACTGCTATTGTGAGCGTTGGAGTAGTGCGTATAGTAAGGCGAATGGGGGTGGGACAGGCGCCATAGATCTTCGAGCCCCATCATTTGTGTAAAGTTGGACAGGTCTGAGCTTGATTTGTGTGAGGGACGGTGGGGGTGTCTATCTATGGCATCACTCATTGTCATATTGAAATCGCCCCCAATAAGGAGAGGTCCCTGCGGAAGATCGAGCATTAGGCGTTGTAGGGTCTGGAGTGCGGCTGTGCCTAGGGCTGGAGGGATGTAGACTGAAATAACATTCAGTGGCTTGCCTTCCCAGGCGGCCTCCACCACTGCATATCGACCAAGAGGATCGGCCCATGTTTTGGTGCATGTCAGGGCCACATTCTTACGCACCAGAATACCGGTGCCCCTAGATCCAGAGGTGAAACCGGCGTGTACAAGTAAGTTATATCCACACCGGTTTAGCGCCTGGCATGCATTACCCATGAGGTGCGTCTCCTGGAGGAGAACCAGGTCTGGAGAATGGCGTTTGAGATACTGCATCACCACCCCTCTTTTTATCTTATTGCCAAGACCATTAACGTTCCACGTCATAATGGTCAGGGACGTTGTCGAGGGGGGCGTCATGGCGGCCTAAATGAGTGAGATTGTACACGGATCAGTGGCATGTGATGCATAGAGTGCTGTCTATGATAAGGGACTCTAAGGGAGAGGGTTACCATGGAGCCAGTGTGGGGCCAAGCATGGCCATAGTCTGAGCAATAGGTATTTCGTGATGGCGTATGGCAATGTACAGGTGGGCCCAACGGCGACAAGTCGCTAGAGGTAACGCGTGAGGTCGCGGCGTGCTGCACGTCGCGCTCCACTATCAAGAATCCGCTGCAATGAATAAGCATGAACAAGAACAGAGACCTTAGCAGTCTCGTCATCAACTTCCCAACATTTCACGTCCCTCCCAAACCCACCCCCCCGTACTGTTCCCCTCCCAACAACCCCCCTCCCTGTGTCCCTGCCCGCGGACTTAGATCTATCCACTCCCCAACTAGGCAGAGTGCCTGTCGCCCCCCCGAACATTAGAGAGGAGTGTGGAGAGCCAAGGGTGCCCTCATCAGCCAACACTCGGATGATGTCTTCCAGTGCTAAGAAAACAACCAAGATCATCAATAGCATTCACATAGTAGGAGTCATTGATAATACGTAAACGTAAGCTGGTCCTGCGCCCGGGGTCACAAGGAGACCATTACGAGCGGAGGGGCAACGCCAAGAGCGCCGTCGAGTCTGTCTTTGTAACATTCAACAACCCACCTGAGAGGGAGAAGCAGGAGCTATAACCAGTTCCAGTGACTACAGGTTCCTCCCCAATCACCTCACATTGTCTAAGAAACGTCAGTAGGGGTTGAGCTACCTCCCCCCATTATAGGTATTGAGAGGGTGATGCCCCTCTCGAGAATGGTGAAGTCAACAGTGACATGAGTAGTTCAATCAACAACAGCGGGTAGAGTGACCCCCACTGGAAGAAAGACAGCAAAGGATACATAAGAGCCAAAGCATGAGTGAAGTAGGAGGTGGACTGTACTTCAAGCGAGTGAGTCTTCGAGGAAGAGGGTCCGATATGCACCAACCACCCGATAGCAGAGTCGGACGGTCATAGCGGAGAGCATATCAGCTTGTAGAGGGGCGGCTGAACTGTTCAATCCAACCTAGGATGTGCGGCGTTACTCTTCCTGCACATTGTCCGTGAATAGGTCTTGACTTTCCGGCGGCACGACCTCGTCAGAGCGATCTGTGGATTTCCTGCGCCGGTTGTGGGTGGAAGTCGACTGTCGCCACCCCTCGAGCCAGTCCCAAACTTCAGCAGGAGATTCGAAAAACCAGGTCTTACCCTCCGCTTCGATGCGGAGCTTCGCCGGGAATAACATGGAGTATTTGACGGACTGCGCACGGAGTGCCTTCTTTACCTCCAGGAAGCTACGTCGGCGGGCCTGTACTTTCATGGTGAAATCCGGAAAGATCGTGATTTGCGCATTGTCTATTCGCAAGGGCGGTCCTGCTCGCGCCGTTTGGAGGATGACATCACGGTCGCGGAAGTTGAACACACGGGCCACGATGGGGCGGGGGGAAGCGCCCGGGAACTCTGTGGGCCTGTTCTATGGAAAAATAATTGGAGAGGTTCTTCGGTTGAAGGTATTGCAGGACCAATTTCTGCACAAAGAGGTCGGCGGCCGGGTCTTCAAGGCGCTCAGGAACACCCAGGATGCGGAGGTTATTGCGTCGGGCGCGTCCCTCGTAGTCATCCAGGAGCACCTCCATCTGGTGCTGCTGTTTCTGTAGCTGGGTCACCTGTTGCTGCAGCGTGGAGGTGTCATCGACGAGTGCCAGGGTCTTAATTTCAATGTCCTTCACTTTGGAGTCCATCTTCCGGAGGTCGGCACGCAGCAGGGTCACCTCCACGCTCACTGAGTCATTGCGGGTTTCAAGTGAAGAGCGGACCCCCGCAATTGCCTCCATGACGTCGTCCAGTGTGGGAGAAGGCTTCCCCTGTGGAGAGGGGGTTGTCGCTTTGAGGGTGGCGTCTGGAGCCGCATCCTTGGGGTCCCCTCTAGAGCCCCACAATAGTTTTTTGATTTGCCTTTGGTTGGGGGGCCGATTTCCTTTATTGGAGGCCATTGCCAGTTCGGTCTCCGCCGGGGGCTATGGTGATGGAAGACCAAGAGGCAAACTCGCCGGAGAAGGATAGGAAGGGGGAGTAGGTGCCCCTCACCGGTAATCCTGGGGGAGGCGGGGGAGCGCACACCGTGCTCGCACAGTCACAGGTCGAGGAGGGGGGCCGCCACTTCTAAGGTCCGAGCTGCGGTGGCCCCGCAGAGCAAGTTGCTGGTGAGAAGTAGGGGGTCAGGAGGACTCTCCCGCTGCGGAGTCGGCAGGCCGGATGTAGGTCAGCAGCAAGCGCCTGGTGGGCGATTCAGAGGGTCTCCGAGGGGACCCGGCACCCCACAGCCCGCTCCCAGTCCCCGTCGGTCTCTCCCCGGCAGAGCGCTCAAGCCGCGATGTGGAGAAGTGGAGGGGTGGGAGCAGCGTCACGCTGCAGTGAGTCCTGGTAGGCCCCAGGAGGTCAAGGTGTGGCGACTCAGCCAGCTCCCTCGACGTATCCGCTCGCCCCGTCGCAGTCCCCCAGATCTGGTCAAGAGGCAGGCCGCCAGGCGCAGGGTCAGGCCAGTCGTCGCGGCGTAGGGCAAGCAAAGGGGGTCGGAGCCGGCAGACAGTGTTGGCCTCTGGTGCTAGGCCCGAGCCGGGAACTCTCCTGGACGTGGACGCCGGGTGGGTGGAGGAGGCCCGTATGGGTCGTCCCGCTCCTCACCTGTAGGAGCCACTGGCGCGAAGGCAGGCTGTGGCGACAGGGAATCGCCTCCCCCACACTCGATCAGCCGAGGAGCAGGCGCTGGAGGTCTGGTGTGGTCCGTGGCAGCCCCGGAGTTTCACCCGGATGCATCCTGAGCGGCGGCCGCCATCTTGGGCCGACGTGCTCCGGCCGCCGGGATTTGGTCGCGGCGATTTTGGCTGGGCCAGCAGGCGTCAGAGGTCCGCCGGGGGCCTCAGGAGGGTTACCGATGGGCGTCCAGTCGACCCCGGGCCAGGCAGCAGCACTAGCGGAGGTGTGAAGGACGGTTTGGCTGTACGGGCTGAGGAGCCGCCTCAAAGAGCGACCATTCTCCTCGGCATCTAGCCACGCCCCACAAAAGTTGTTTTTTGATTCAAGGAAAAGAGCAATTTCGCAGCACTTTGCTGTTGGGGACAAGGTTCACATCAAAATACCTACCCATAGAAGCAAGGGTGGTTTTAAATTTTCTGAACTTTTTACTATAGACAAAGTTTGTGGAAATGCTATTAGAGTGAATTTTAAGAACTGGTCGAATGTTGCTAGAGTTGTTAAAGTTAACAAACAATCTGATAATTCTGTTATTTCTGATGTTCTTCATCGAAAAAATTTGTCCTGTTCTTAGAGTGCCTTTGCAAGAAAAGATGCATCTTATGGTAATGATGAGTCTCTTTCTAATGATGGCTTGCGCAGAAGTACTCGTCAATGTTGTGTTCCTGCTAGATATCGCTGATGGTTTTTCTTGCTAATTCTTGAACTTAATTCTTATGTGCTGGACATATCTTTGTGTGGTTTGGTTTGTTTTGTTTTTCTTTGCTTTGTTCCTATGTTTGTTGTTTTGCCTCCTTTGTCTTTCCCTTTATATTTTTTCTTGTTTTACATTTATTGTAGGGAAGAGGATAATGTAGTGTTCTAGTTTTCCTGGAATGTCGCTTGTAGGTTCTATTGTAATGTTCTAAATAGAATCCTGCTTTGAATGTTAATTGACAGTTGCCGTCCTGGAAATTGGCTGCTGCGCAGCACATGTGCCACATTAAACTTACTCTTATTCCACTTACTTTGGTGTTGTGGACTTAATCACTACAAAATGTTCTCACACCAGACAATAAGAATTGTGTATGCACTTTTTAGGTCTCGGAACTGCGAACAGATCGCAAAGCGATCTGTCGTTCCGAGACTCTATTGTAATCATTCTCGGTTTCCAGGAGTCAAGGGAGACAGGAGACAAGTGAGGTGCACGCGCAACCTTGGAACTGGGATCAGGTCGCGCGCGCTTCCTGTCTCCCATGGCTCCTTGGAAGCAGACTCACACGCGCACACACACACACATACAGCCCCCCCCCCGCCGCGCATACACACACATACAGACCCCCCCCGCGCATACACACACAGAACCCCCCCCTTACACACACACATCTCCTACCTCGTCTCGGCGTGTCATCGCGATCCCTTGCCCCCGCTCCTCTGGTGCGCGCGCACCACTGGTTTCGATTCCCGCGTCGGCCGGTTTCGATTCCGTGCTTGTTTATTTACTTTTGCTGTAGGCGTCCACCGACGCTTCTGGTGAGGTAGGCTGCCATATTGGAAGGGGGTCTGCTGTGATCACTGGCCTTAAGTCTACATCAGATACCTATATGTAGTATTTTTTTGTCACTTTGATCGACAATCTCATATTCTGTTTAATTCCAAATACTTACTAAGAAATTGAAAGTAGTCAAACATAATGTTCTTGCTTGCATCACTTAAAAATAACACGAACATATATATTTTTTAATACTTTTCAGCATGGGACAAAGAGTGAAATGTAATTTTTTGTACGCTTGATATATACGTGCTGCACTGTAGTGATAGCTTTCTTACTGTGCTGAATATGGGTGATAATCCCACTTGCAACCGCCTACGCAACCCGGAAGCACAGCTAACTCAGGGTCTGGGAACTGCTTTACTACTCTGGTAATAAACAAAGAGGCCTAGCTATTTTCTCGTGCACTGTCAGTCTGGAGCAAAGTGGTTCCTGGAAAGTGTTTTCGCACCTTCTGTCTCGCGCCATGCAGTTGGAAATGGGAACCACCTTAACGAAGGATAGTGCTGGAGCTCTATCCTGACAGCTGCCCTCACCTCTTCATTCTGCTTCGCTCTCCTAGAGCTGCCTTTGTTTTTATGTTCCCACATTGAACTGTTTGTTTTCGGACAGCTAGCAGTCTCTGTGTCCATCGCTTTGAAACCCTGGTAACGCTTTTGCTGTCCATTGTCCAGAAAGGTAGCCAGCTTTTTGTCAAGAATGTCCTGCACCGATGAATACAAAAACGCAACGCGTTTAGAGTTTCTTGTATTGCTTCCTAGAATACCTAAGCACCACACGGCTAGTGACTGGAGAAACGAAGCATCCTGCATCTAATGTGCCACGAACATAGGAGGGCACTGCACGGGTGCTGTCTATTATTTTAATTTATCCAGTCTTCGGTGATCGTGTTTTTGATCACCGTTCCTAGAATATTGATTTGTCGAGCCATTGAAACAATTGCGAGTCCGCTAGCAGATATCCAACAATGGACAAGAAATCCTTTGACGTGGTGCTGGATGAAGTGCGAAAGATAAAATCTAAAAGTTCGTTTTAAAAGGTTTTTTAGTTTCTAAACCGGAGGTTGGTGCATAGCTGGAAAGTTAACCCGGTCCATGCGCGAATAGCTAGCTGCTCCCGTGCCAGTTTTTTCCTAGCATGCAGGGATGTCGTTCTGATTTTATAGTAGTGGGATAAACAAGAGACCAGTCCAAGACTGCAAAGAAAAAACCTGCTCTAGAGCAGTTACTCATGGACCTGAGAAACTTGGCTAGGCTGGTGGTGGGTAGATAAGGGCGAAAGAAATATGATACACTGCATGGGTAAATATTGTAAATCCAACGCACAACTCTACTCATTAGAAGGTTTTCGATGTATCAACTTGATATTCCATTCTGCAAATGTCTTATGTTAACACACCCCATTTCTGCATCTTTCGTACACACTTGGCATGTATTTTATTTATTTATTTTAAAAGTTTTATATAGCGCTAGCTTGACCCGTATCAGAGCGCTTCACATACACACAGTTAAAAAAACACAGAAGGAGATTGCATTACATAGTAGGCAGGCAGGGGAGCAAAACCCGAGATGATTAGAAAAAAGAATACAGCATGAAAAATAAGTATGTCGTGCATCGGAGGGGGAGGGAATAAAGAAAAAAGGTGGTTCGCTCAGACCGGTCACCAACTATCATTGAATGTCAAGAGAGGGAAGTAGTGAGTGCAGAGTGGTGAGTGCAGAGTGGTGAGTGCAGAGTAGTGAGTGCAGAGTAGTGAGTGCAGAGTAGTGAGTGCAGAGTAGTGAGTGCAGAGTAGTGAGTGCAGAGTAGTGAGTGCAGAGTAGTGAGTGCAGAGTAGTGAGTGCAGAGTAGTGAGTGCAGAGTAGTGAGTGCAGAGTAGTGAGTGCAGAGTAGTGAGTGCAGAGTAGTGAGTGCAGAGTGCAGAGTGCAGAGTGGTGAGTGCAGCGTGGTGAGTGCAGCGTGGTGCGTGCAGCGTGGTGCGTGCAGCGTGGTGCGTGCAGCGTGGTGCGTGCGCAGCGTGGTGCGAGTGCAGCGTGGTGCGAGTGCAGCGTGGTGCGAGTGCAGCGTGGTGCGAGTGCAGCGTGGTGCGAGTGCAGCGTGGTGCGAGTGCAGAGTGGTGCGAGTGCAGAGTGGTGCGAGTGCAGAGTGGACAGTGTGTGAGCGTGTAGGGTGAACAGTGTGTGAGCGTGTAGGGTGAACAGTGTGTGAGCGTGTAGGGTGAACAGTGTGTGAGCGTGTAGGGTGAACAGTGTGTGAGCGTGCAGAGTGAACAGTGTGTGAGCGTGCAGGGTGAGCAGTGTGTGAGCGTGCAGGTTGAACAATTCCAATCCACACCACATAATTCCAATCCACACCACATAATTCCATTACACACCACATAATTCCATTACACACCACATAATTCCATTACACACCACATAATTCCATTACACACCACATAATTCCATTACACACCACATAATTCCATTACACACCACATAATTCCATTACACACCACATAATTCCATTACACACCACATAATTCCATTACACACCACATAATTCCATTACACACCACATGCATACACTCCATAACACATGGCTAAAAGACATTGCCATTTACAATGCCATTAGCTCTAACTCAAATATATCCGAGACCTATTGCATTTCCAATGCTTGTTATGTTTGTCAGAATGCATGTAAGCTATAGTAATGTATAACCACTAATATTACAATTAAACTGACTGTTCTTCTGAACGTCAGCCATTAATGAAAATCTTTCATTGATAAATCGCATCATTGATAAGGTGTTGTAAATAGTTTTTATAATTCTAAAAAGAGAACCCCAACGTTTCTATACACCAATCGTCATTAAAGCATAGTGCAGTTCCTTTGTTTACATAAGCAGTCATTACTTTTCAAGGGCAGGCAATTATATAAATTATTCTTGTTGGTTTCTGGTCATGGAGGTGACATATTCTATGGTTGTAAAAGAGGTGTGAGGCGGGTAGACAGTCTGGCTAATGAGTTTTATCTGTGTTTTCTTTGGCTACCGTTCAGTTGTGTTCTTTATTGATCAGATGGAGTTTTTTTTTTTTTTTTGTAGACGTGACAAGAATTAGTCCTCAGTGAAGTCATGTTTTCTAACTGGTTTACAATATGGACACCGCACTAAGGGAGGCGTGAGTCATGGTGCTTACCTTCCTGCAGGGGGTGTGATTATTTATTCAGTTTCATAGATAACAAAAAAGTACTCAACACATGCATGCCACCATTGTATAATCATAAATTACGGCCTGACACGTGGTTTCTCTTTAAATCACTCAGAGTACATTTACATTCTGAAGCTACCCTGGTTAATATTAGAGCATAGTAGTACAGAATTCGAAGTTTAATGTATAATTCTGAGCAGTGACCGTACTGTAAGCAGTGAAAGCACACAGCGACTCAAGCTGATAAAACAGCTGCATATTAATTAATGTGTTAACGGCCGATACATGGTTTCTCCTCAGTCCATCACATAGTACATATATACCCTGAAGCCATCCATGTCTACTCACATACATCTTTTAGAGGGTGTAATGTCATGGTGCAAAAGCACACCTGGAGGCCCATATGTGCTTCAGGATGTGTAAGAAAAGTTATATAAGGTTGTACACTAATCACAAGCCGATCTAGTCTTGGATAGGACCTTGTCCCCAACATAATCGTAACTCACTTCTTTGTAAAAATGTGCAGTTGTAGCCCTTGCCTGTTATCTTGTTGGCCACCCCATTTAGGCCATAGATTAATAAAATTACTAGGCAAAGACTGCGTGGTCAAAAGGATGAGGATTTGTGAAACCAGTAGTGAGTGAAGTGAGTTTGATCACGCAGTATAGTATGAAGTCAAGGACTCAACCAGTCCATCAATCAGTGTTTTTTAGAGCATGGCTACTCACCTCTGAGAGTCTCAAGGCGCTGAAGGGGTGGGGTGGGGGGCTAATGATCCATCTGGGTGTGGAGGTTCAGTCGAAGAGCCAGGTCTTGAGGTCCTTTCTAAACTATGTCAACAACTGGGAGGTGGAGGGGCTGGGTGGTCCAGGTCTTGGCGGTGGGGTAGTAGAAGGATCTTCTTCCAGTTCTGGTTTTGTTGATCTGTGGGCGTAGGCCAGGCTTAGTTGGGTGAAGCGGAGTTGTCTGGCGGGTGTGGAAGGTGAGGAGGTGGTTCAGATATTCTGATCTTGCGTCGTGGAAAGCTTTGTAGACATGTGTGAGGAGCTTGAAGGTGATTCTCGTTGATAGGGAGCCAGTGGAGTTGTCGGAGGTGTTGTGGCAAGGGGTTGCTGCGGTGGATGTCAGAGGTGTTGTGGCAAGGGGTTGCTGCTGTGGATGTCGTAGACTAGTCTCGCTGTGGCATTTTGGACGTTCTGTAGTTTCCTGAGCAGTTTCTGGGTGATGCCAGCATAGAGTGCGTTGCCGTAGTCCAGTCTACTGGTGATGAGTATGTGGGTGACTGTCTTTCTGGATTGTGTGGGGAGCCATCTGAAAGTCTTTCAAAGTAGGCGGAAAATGTGGAAACAGGATGAGGATACTGCGTTGATTTGGCGGTTCATTGAGAGCAAGGAGTTCAGTATGATACCAAGGTTGCATGCGTTGTCCATAAGGGAATGGGGGTTCCTAGTGTGGCAGGCCACCTGAAGTTGTCCCAGGCTGAGAGGGTGGGTCCCAGGATGAATACTTTGGTTTTGTCCGAGTTGTTTGAGGCAGCTATCCTGCATCGAGGTTGCGATTGTCTTCATTCTGTTGTGAAAGTTGGTTCTGGCGGTTGTGGGTTCCATGGTGAGAAAGAGGATCAGCTGGGTGTCATAGGCGTAGGAGACTGTGCGTCCATGGCTTTTTACGATGTTATGAGGGGGGTCATGTAGATGTTGAAGAGGGTGGGGCTCTGATCTCTTAGAGGAACGAATTGTAGTCTGACTCGCTGTGTTCAGCCGGTCAGGGAGGAGTGGATCTAGTCCAATGCCTTGTCGTGGATACCGGCGCCGTGGAGTCTCATGATTAGGGTGCGGTGGGAGACATTGTCAAATGTGGCCAAATTGTCCAGTAGGATGAGGGCTGAGGTTTCTCCCCAGTCGAGGAGGGAGCGGAAGTTGCCGGTGGCGGCGAGGAATGCTGTGTCGGTGCAGTGATTGCTTCAGAAGTCCAGGATTTGGTTCTCCTTGATGATGGGCATTGATGGCCTTCTCGATGACCTTGGCTGGCAAATGGAGGAGGTATATAGGTCTGAAGTTCTTGAGGTATGTCGGGTCGGCAGACGGTTTCTTTAGCATGGGGCTGATCTCCGCATGTTTTTCCTCTGGGTAGGTGGGGGATCTGATGGAGCACTTGATGGTGTGGCGAAGCTGGGGGGCGATAGAGGCGTCTGCTCTGTGGAAGAGGTTGGACGGGCACAAATCTGATAAGGCTCCTGACCGGATGCTTTTCATGGGCTTGAGTTGTCTGTGGTGAATGGAGTTCAGTTGAGCACGATTTGTTGTGGCGTAGTTGCGTGCGGTGGTGGTGTGCATGGTGGCGGGGGGCTTGCGTGTCGAAGCAGTCCTAGATCTGCCTGATCTTCTGGTGGAAGCAGGTGCCGAGTTTGTTGCAGAGGTCTTGGGAGGGTGGGATGTCTGTGGTCTCCCTGGTGGGCCTGGCGAACTCCTTAATGATAGCGAAGAGTTGAGTGTGTTGGGGTTTATTCGGTCTTTGAAGCCGTTCTCTTTGTGGTTTTGAGGAGTAGGTGGTGTGCGTTGACGGCAGATTTTAAGGTTGCCTGGGTTTCTTTGATGGCCTTGCGCCAGCTGCGACGGGGGCGATTAGGGCTGTGGTGTACGGTGGGTGTGGGGAAGGAGAGCTGCACGCAGTGGTGGTCTGTCCAGATGAGCTGAGAGGAGCCAGAGAGAAAATTGAGGATCAGACACCAAACCATGGAGAGCCCCTAATGAAAAGGGTAGGAAGAGGATACCGCCCTGTCCGGGAAACTGAGGAGTTATCATTGAGATATGAATAGGAGCCATTGAAGAAATCCCAGCCAGAGTGAAAATGGGGCACTGTTTACCCATACTCTAAAATGGGGGTTAATCACAGAAGGTCCAGTAATTAGGTACTGTGCAAGGCATGCATACGATCACTTGACTGCATGCAAGTCCGTTGGGCAGAATAACAGTTTAACAGTGAGGTATGGTGGTTTCCCATGACTACTTCAAAACTCAAACCTTTTAGAAGGCGATCGCTGGTTCTGAAAGCCTAACCTTTCAGCTATTAGGCAATTGGGTTTTTTGTCAGAAGTGCCTGGCAGAAAAGTGAATATCAACACCATCTCCTCAAATACTAACTCTGCTGGGTCCTTTTGGGGATAAGCCTCCGACTAAAATCTAGTAGATAGTACATAGGTCCAGAAAGAAACTCCAATGCCCAGAAAGGAAATACAACGCTTAATAAAGGTATAGTGATTGAGGAAAGATCAAGTGAAGGGTGCATGAGAACAGTATTGAAAAACTATGCATACCATCTTTGGGTCTGACTCTGATCCCATAGATATGTTGTCAATTGCGCCCCATGATATGAGTTCTCTTCGGGCCTCTCCTTCACAATGTGACTTTCTTCCACTCAGTGAGTCCCAAGACGCCAGAGGTTCTTGTACTTCTGTTACCTATGGTGGAGGGACAATCTAACTTGTTGACGGAAGCGCTGCATCCATCCGTATAAGCATCTGAAGTGGTGTTACCCTCCGTGAGGCACTTGCACCCAGGGATGTCAGCCTAGGAAAAAAGCACTTCCACCCTAGTGGTCAGTATGTTGGTGCAAAGGAGGTGCAGGGCTTAGCTGGGGTGCGGTCACTTCTTCCCGCGCTCCCTAACAACACGGGAAGAACTGACCGCATGCCAGCTAAGCTAGCCACTGAAGAAACAGGTGAAGCGAGCCGCTTTTGCCAAAATTGCAATCGACGGACTACGGGCACATAGACACAGACATGTAGAAATCCCGCATATAAACGCCAGACGCCTGTCCCACCATCTTTCTTCCATAAGAGTGACAGATTTGTGAATTTGGGAACATAGTAGAGATCGGCTGATCTCAAAGCATTTTATAAGCTCTTCTGTTCCTGATGAGAACCCCATATGTAAAGGGGTTTGAAACACATCGACCCTATTGTTGTGGCCAATCAAAGAACAAATTTGAAAGTGTTTTGATTTAGATAAACTGTCCCATGTTGGATGTTGTACTTTTTATGTAATTTTTTTTTGTAATTGTTTGTAAATGCCTTTAGGTATGTGTGTGCTGGTATGTGAGGGTAGTGCATTGACAGTATGATTGACATATTGACCTTGATAGAGAAAGTAGTGTGGGGAGAGTGCGCATAAGAGAAGTTTGCATGGGTGAATGGTTGTCCAATCAAATAGTCTGAGGGCAAAGGGAGCTTGGATGTCGTTCTACTAAAATGTATAAATGTTTGTATTTTGTTGCTGGTAATATATACATGTGAATCGTCACAGAATTCTTAATTAAATCTAAAGGAAAAAGTTTTTTTGTGGCATGTTTTCATTTCGGTGCACTGTGAACAGGGTAGGAGTTGAGCATCAACATTGGCATCATTTTGTTATTTGATTGTGCAATCTCGGGCGCTCTTTGTCCCATCCATGTAAAAGCTACCTTTCGTCTGGCTAAGACCAATACTAGTAGTAACAATTTGAGATCTGCTTCACTTTCGGTCGCTCATTGTAGCCCTGCATGCAGCACTGCGGGGTGAGAGACGCACTTAGATTAGTGACCCTATGGACATCTGCAACCACCTGTACCGGATGGCACTGCCAAACTAAAAGTAAAAAATCTGCATTGTCTACACCACAGCAGGGGTAACTGCTGGATTGGGTCTGGGACATGCGATGGAGTTCCGTGGTTTGAGAAATGTCCTGTGAAGGTAATTGTAATGTATTAATTGAAAGCGGACATTACATTATACCTTATGTTCGATCTCCTTAACCTGTGTCCAGTCTGCACTCCCTAAGGGAGCATCCAGATCCATGTCCCAGGCTGTTCAGGCCCGTGGCGGGGCCCACACTGCATCAGCCCTCCTAGAATTGTACAGCAGTGCAATCAAGTGACGGCCGGATCTGCAGGATAATAGGGTTTCCTGGGTTGCTGTGGGTGCTGCAGGAGAATAACACCAGGTCGCCTTTGCAATTTCAGACTGGCTGGCATAATGTACAAAATGGCCAGGCCCGAGGGAAAAGTCCTGGAATACCACATTTAGGGAGATAAATGTCTCATCTGGGTGTTAGTACCTCAAGTCCATCCTGCCTGGCTCTAATGGACATATTGTCCATCATCTGCCTGACGGGCTTCAATGTCCATATCCAAAGTTCCCTATGGAACGGGGCTCACTTCAAGATTACCTGAAAGAATCCGTGCCACAGTGTTGCAGTCTACATATGTACGGGAATTCTGCCGGGGGCCCTCGTCCCTCCAGTAGCATGTCCGGTAACCACTTCACTGCAACCCTACTGGACAATAGGCTTTTTTCCAGTTATCGTCTGGGTCCAGCCAGCTGGCCGCATGCTGAAGGTGCTAATTCAAATAGAAATGCCGAACTTCAGCCCCTCGTCCTCATACCACCTGGTAATTGCCATTCAAGCCACTCTCCTGCATCGGCCTGCCCACATCAGTGAGATATGAATTGAATCCTACTGCTTGAAGACTCTGGATAGTATTTGTAGGAAGCTGGGTTTCTGTTGCAGTAACCCCGTACATTTTGCCAGATTTCTGATGCACTTTGACCTGATGTGCCCTGGGTCCCTGCCAATCAGGTTCCCAGGACCTGTGTTCTTTCCCAAAACTGTACATTTGTATCACCAATTGGCCCCTCTCTGGCCACATGTAAGTCCCTTTTAAAAAGTACCATGGGCACTTTGACCAGGGTAGGCTTCTAAGGGCTGCAGTACATGTTGTGCCACCCTTAGAGGTCCTGTACCTTAGCACATACACACTGCCATTTCAGACTGCGTGTTTTGGTGCAGAGAAAAGTGAAGAGTCGACATGGCACACATTCCTGTGTGCCATGTCTGCAACCCACTGCCTTTGGTATCGGTAAGACACCCCTCTAGCTGGGTGCACTATACCACTGGTGAGGGTACAGGTGAATGAGCACTGTACCCCTACAGTGTCCAAGTCCATTCTTAGACATTGTAAGTGCAGTAAAGCCATAAAGATTATATGGTCTGGGAATTTATCATTACGAACTCCACAGCACCATATGGCTTCACTGAATTCTGAACAGTTTGGTTGCAGACTTCTCAGTATAATAAATCCACATTGATGCCAGTGTGGGGTTTATTATACAATGCACTCAGAGTGCATCTTAGAGATGCCCCCATGAAAAATGACCAGCCTCTGGTGGGTTCCCTGACTGGTACACACCAGCCTGCCACCATGAGACATGTTTCTGGACCCATGGGGTGTGATCCTTTGCTCACTGAGCCCAGAATTAAAGTATTTCGTAGGTGGAGGTGTTCACACGTCTCCCAGGCCAGGAAGATCCATCTGTGGCAGGGGAACTTCAAAGGCCTTGCCGCCTTTGTAATGCAACCCCCTAGCCGCTCCTGCTATCAGCAGCAGGCGGAAAAAATAAGCACAGCCCAGAAGGTGTACCCAATTCTGCCAACTCCACCCCTCAGGTGTGCCCACTTCCCCACGTGGGGTGAGGACACCAAGGGTGTAGTCATCCAAAGGTCAGTAGCACATTGGCTACGGACCTCGAGACCCCTAAAACGCCTTCTAAATACAGTATTTAGGGGGCAGCCCTGAACCTAGAAGGCAGATTCCTGCAACCTACGCAGAAGGACGAAAGAAGACGCCCAGCAGTGGAGACTGCAAAGAAGAACTGACTTGGTCCCAACCCCACTGGCCCGTCTGCAGTTTCAGAAGTCCTGCGCCAAAAGTCGCCTTGTCCTGTAGCCAGCAACCTCCAGAACCGCTGGGATGACTGACTGCCTTCCCACAAAGACCGGATCTCCTCTGAACAGCAGCTCTGTTCAAAAGAACCAGCAAAGAAAGCCTCAGAGCCTGCTGAGGACCAAGAAACCCAACGCGTCGAACCACCACTGCACCCGACTCCTACGGCTGGAGTTGAGTGGCCCACTGGCCCCAGTGTGGTCCCCCGGGGCTTCAGAGTCCAAGTCCACTGTAGGTTGACCCCTCCAGGACTCCCTGTTGTTGCCTGCAGCCTCTGCACGGAATCAACCCTCCCGCACCCCTGACTGAGAGTGGCCCAGTAAGGTGCAACCCGACCTCAAGACCCTTGCATCCAGCTGCCCTGCGCCATTGAGAGGAGAACCCGAGGTGCACCTACATCCTTTAGACCTCCAATTTACCTGCCCGGCTGTTGGTTCCTCCTGGAAAACTTCCTGGACGGAGCCTGCAGCCAAAGTCCAAAACCAGCAATCCTCATTGAAAACAGGGCACCCGACGCCAAAACAGCATCCTGCACGCAGCCGCCGCTGTAGGTGCACCTTGTGTGCCAATTCAGATCATCCTTTTCCCTGAGCTTAGGTCCACGATCTTTGCTCCCCCAAACTTGTGGTCTGCTCGTGAGCAGACACCAACCGAAGGCCACCTATCCCCCTTTTTGTTTAACATTGGGCCTCAGCACCCGGCCGCCCTAGTGCCGCTGAGGGTGCCCTAGAATACAAACTCCAAAATCTAAGTACTTACCGATAAACAGATAACACTGTTTTCTCCCTTCAAGAACTCTAAGAAACTGCATATGTGTAAAAACTGAATTACTTATCTTTGGTCTAGGAAATGTCCCAGTGTGACATATAGGCATATCACACTGATTAGCAAAAGTAACTTTAAAAGTAATCCAAGAAGTAACATACACAGTAATCTACAAAGTAACTGAAAAGTAATTTAATTTCACTGTTGACTTACCTGTAAATGAACCAACTACATTTTATCCTGCATTCAACTGTGATTCACTGAATACATCTTGCAGAGTATTATTCACTTACCTGTACCAGGCCTGACTTTGTTCTAAAAATAAAAATACAACCTAATAATATTCTATACAACCAAAATAGGTCTGAGTTCAGTCTTTGAGTGTGTGACATTATTTCTTGCCTGAGTGTGTACAATAAATGCTTAACACTAGTCTCTGGTAAAGT
This sequence comes from Lissotriton helveticus, assembly GCF_964261635.1. Lineage (NCBI taxonomy): Eukaryota > Metazoa > Chordata > Amphibia > Caudata > Salamandridae > Lissotriton > Lissotriton helveticus. The sequence continues at coordinate 104,370,023 of NC_136063.1, forward strand.
CTTACTGCTTGCCCACACTACCACAAATAGAGAGTAAGGTGCTATCTACTTTTACCTCTGCCTTCCTTTGGGGTTCCACTGGACTCTGTGCACACTATGCCTTACCATTGCCCATCAGATGTACTACATGCATGGATTCATGTGCGGCGGGTTCAACACTATCTGGGGCCCAGTGCCGTTTTACATATCGTGTTATATTGGCGTGTGAGAGAAACTGGGAGTCTGGAAGGCCATGCATATTTGTGAAGTCTGTGTGATTAAGTAACGCAACATCCCTATTGTGGACACTCTGGCTTGCGGCGCCTACACGTATGCGAACAACATGGGGTTGGGAGACCCAGGAAAGGTATATTTGGTGCATATGGAACGGCCTGCTCGTACATTTAACAGCTTGTTTCCAGTATATAAGGGCAATTTTCAGTAATTATAGGGCCTGTCCCAGAGTGCGCATCTGTGGGTGTAATAGTGTATGCAATACTCCAGGCTCGAGTCTGCAGAGTGTGTAGGCTATTTCATGTAAGTTGTAGACTGCTAACCAATAGGACAGCCATTGCAGTTGGCACGCTGAGCAGTAGGATCTGAAGTTCAGTGCTCCCGACCCCCCCTTTATTCATCGGCAGTTGCAGTTTGGTTAACCCTACGTCCGGTACCCCATATCAGTTCTGTTTACATATTGTTCAGAGTTTTGAAATATGATGCAGGTACAACTACTGGTAGGGTGGTGGTGCCACTTGATCTGCAAAATGCATCTTTGTTTACCGATACTGAAGTCTCACAGAAAATGTAGAAAGCTGGGTTACATCGTGAGGCAATATCTCTCACAGTAGCAGTAACTTAGCTCCTAATCAGGAGAGAGTTGTCTTCCCAAGATAACCGCATTTCCCTCTGGTCAGCAGCTTGGCATGAGATGGCAGCCTTTCTTTAGGTCGGAGATGCTAAGAAAAGAAAACCATGCTTGAATCAAGTGACAGTACAATAAAGCTACCAAACCAGTGTAGTCCAATGAAAAAGTTTTGTGTATTGAAAATATGCACAAAGCAACACAAAATATATCCGTCAATTCAAACATGATGAAGAATTTGAAAGCAATCGTTTTCCTGGTTGCTTCAAACTCACTTATGCTTGGACAGTGAAATGTCTAGCCATAGCCAAGAATCTCTCTGCCACCTCATGCTTCAAGCTTGTTCAACTTAATTATGTACACTGTACATATTTAACCCAGGTCGGAATAACTGCATGTACCCAGGTGCCACTCAGGTGTGCAGAAGTTAATGCAGATTTCTATTCAGAAGTTAATGCAGATTTCTATCATACGGTGTGGTATGCCTGGTCATAGGGGTGTTCTGGGAGGCAGTAACCACACACTTATCTGAAACAGTGGGCTGACAGATAGAAATGGACACCACAAATTGCTTATTAGGCTTGACAAAATGCGTACAACCTACCAAAATGATGCATTTTATTTATAAAGTTTTATATAGCGCAAACAAGATCCCGAAGGATATCGGAGCGCTTTACAATAAGTTCGAAGAGAAGAAAAAATGAAATGAACACAGCAATTGTGAAAAAAAATACTAAACAGTAAACAATGGTACACGTATAGGGTATAATATTGTGCAGAAGAGACGATCCGTGCCTGTTTGCACAGACTCTTAGACCTTATTTATTTATTTATTTTATTTATTCAAAGTTTTATATAGCGCGAACAAGATCCTTACAGATATCAGAGCGCTTCACAAAGACAGGGAAGGGGCAACAGAGTAAACAGAGATAATGGGAACAGTATAATAATCAGTGACAAGGTAATAACATGGGTGATAAAAACAAACATAAAACCAATCCATATATGATCAGGTAGGTAACATGGTAACATGGTAATAACATGGTAATAACATGGTAAGTAACATGGTAATAACATGGATGAAAAAACAAACATAAAACCACTCCATATATGATCAGGTAAGGGAGTATTATATAGCAGCACAGGTCATTGATCCCACTACCATGGCGTACAGGTGGATCAGTAAACCAACGTGTATCATATCTTGGTCGGTAGTAATAGAGTAGCGTAATAGTGCCCCCAACAAGTCGAGGATAGGCAGAGCAGCGATACAAGCAATGCAGAGTCTCTGACCCAACATCTGTAGCGATCAGGAAATATTGGCCAGAAGCATTGTTTTCACCTCTTTCTTGAAGAGTGCAGTGGAGGTGATTAGCCTTGTTTCAGGAGGGAGCGCATTCCAGATCCTGGGTGCCATTCCTGAGAAGGAGCGTTTGTAAGTTTTCGCTTTCCGAAATCTACGAGGTTTCAGGAGTAGATTTTTAGTACTCCTATTGGATCTCGACCCTCCTGATATAGACAGCTTTTGAGCGAGGTAGTAGGGTGCCTTGTGGTGCACGGCCGCGTGTGTCATAGTTGCAATTTTTAGGTGTATTCTGGCTTCAAAAGGCAGCCATTTTAGAGACTTTAGGTCTGGGGATATGTGCGAGTGCTTTCTTGAGCCAGTAATGAGTCTCGCGGCAGCGTTCAGGGAGGCTCTTAAGGGTGCTGTTGTGGATAGCGGGAGACCGCTGAGGGTCGCAATTCCGTAGTCTATTCGAGGGATGACTAGAGCTTGTACAGCAGTTTGGAAGTCTTTGGCAGGGAGGAAGGGTTTAATTTTCCTCAGCGTGTTAATTTGGAAATTAGCTGCTTTTGTGGCTTTGCTGACGTGTTGCTGCATGTCGAGCTTGGCGTCGAGTGTGATGCCTAGGGATTTCGCCGAGTCCACGATGGTAGGTTGGACATTGAGTGCTGTTAGGTTGTTGAGCCAGGTTTGGGTGGTGGAGATTTTCGCCGGAGGTGAGATGAGTAAGAACTCAGTTTTTAGAGCATTTAGTTTGAGGTGATTATCGGCCAGCCAGGATTGGGCGTTAATAAGCGTGGAATTCAGCTGTTTGATATCTTCCGGGGACTGTAACTTTAGGTATAGTTGCGTGTCATCAGCATACATATGGAATTGAACATTGGATGCTTGAAGCAAGGTGGCGAGGGGTTCCATAACGAGGTTGAACAGTGTAGGAGAGAGGGTGGATCCTTGTGGAACCCCAAGATCTGCAGGCACCGGTGTAGATAGTACATTGTCGATCTTGAACCTCTGAGACCGGTTGTGAAGGAAAGACGAAAACCATTTGAGAACAGTTCCCGATAGCCCCATCCTAGTACTTAGCAGCTCCAACAAGTTCTCATGTTTGACCGTGTCAAATGCTGACGAGAGATCAAGAAGGATGAGGAGGCAGGACTCATTACGATCCAGAATTTGGAGGGCGTCATCAATTATGTGTGTCATAGCTGTTTCCGTGCTATGTTTCGCTCTGAAACCTGATTGATGAGGGTTGAGGAGGTCAAATTTATCAATGTGTTTTGTTAGTTGGAGTTGGACACATTTCTCCAACAGTTTGGCCAGGGTGGGGATATTGGTGATGGGTCGATAATTGTTTAGGTCAGACGGATCAGCTGTAGGTTTTTTGAGTATAGGCGTGACTTGCCCCACCTTAAGGGAGTCTGGAATGTGTCCTTGTCGCAACGAGCTGTTAATGATCTTGGTCCAGAGAGGGAGGAGCAAGGGGATAAAGTCTTTTACCGCATTAGCAGGTAGAGGGTCTGTGAGGTGATTAGAGGGCTTCAAAGTGCAGAGCAGTTTGTGTATAGCTTCTTCCGAGTAGGTATCGAAGTACTGCCAAGATGCCTTGTTTTTAGGTTGAGTGTCAGCCATTCTGGTGTAGTTGGAGTATCTATTTACATCCATTATGAGGCCATTTCTTATGTTGTCAGTCTTATGTTTAAAGAAAGCAGAGAAGGCTTCACAGTGTGGAGTGTCGTTTGTTGTGCTATTTGCTTGTGTGGGTTGTGCCTTTGTTTGGGTCTTGATTAACTCGAACAGTTTTCTTGGCCTATTCTTCGCTTGGTCCAACTGGCGGCTGAAGAAGTCCGACTTTGTGCGCTTTATTTTCCTAAAGTAGGCATTTCTCTTGTTCTTGAGCTTTTTGAGATGCAGTGCTGAAGGGACCGATCTCCAGGTGCGCTCTGCCATTCGCATATTACGCCTTTCGTCATTGAGACTGTCATCATACCATGGGTTAGAGGTTTTGGTGGAGACTCTCTTCAGTTGCAGAGGGGCGACTTCATTGACTATTGTATTCATCGAGTCAAGGTAGTGGTCAGTCAGTGATTGAACATCTGAGGCACCTGAAGGGGGAAGGAGGAGGTTGCCGATGTGGGGAGGTAGGGTGGAGGGGTTAAGATTCTTCAGATCCCTTTTCAATGTTTTGGATTTGATTGGTTGAGTAGAGTTAGGTTTAACTTTTTCGTTGATAAAGAAGGTGATAATGTGGTGATCTGACCAGTCGCAGGGTAGAATCGCTTCCAATAGAATAGCGTTCTCTTTGGCAATGATGAGATCGAGTATCGCGCCTTTGTCGTGTGTTGGTTTATCGCATAATTGGGTGAGGTCAAGCGCGTTGAGGAAAGTTTTTAGACTATTCACTGCAGTGTCTTTCTGATCGTTCCAGTGGAGATTGAAGTCACCCAGGTAGACTTGAGTGGTCTGCCGACCGGCGTTGGAAGTGATCAGGTCCATGACTTGTTGGGTGAATACGAGATTGTCACCAGGCGGGTGATAAATGAGATGTAAAGTACATACTTGTTTGCCCTCACTGATGATGTCAAGGCAGAGAAGTTCACAGGAGGAAAGGGAGGGGGAGGTGACTTGAGTAACGGAGATGTTGCTCTTAACAATGCATGCGATTCCCCCGCCCGTCTTGCCAGGAGACCTGTCCAACCTAATGATGTGATAATTGGGGGGGACTAGTATGTCCATAATCGGGGTGGAGGCTTCAGTGAGCCATGTTTCCGTTAGAAAGGCTAGGTCTAGCTCCCTATTTGAGACAAGATCCGCGATGTCGGAGGAATGTCTCTGGGCCGATCTGCAGTTTAGTAGGATGCATTTGAGTTTGGGACAGAGAAGGGTGGACGAGCTTTCTAGTGTGATGGGAACTTTCCTGAGGTTGTTAGGGATGGAGCCTCTGTTGTTGAGTGTTGGGAGCCTCAGAGCGTTTGTGGGAATTGTGGGTATGGGGATGTGGGAATTGGAAAGACCTTTTACCGGACCTGGGCCATAAGAGTGTAGGAGAGAGCAAAGGTCGAGGTCCGACAAGGGGCTGAGAACACGACGGGGGCGGTGGGAGTTATTGCGAACGGGGATAGTGGACCATTGCTGGAGTCGTCGGGGGCGAGTGTATGTAGGAAGGGTGCGTCGTTTGTAGGGTAATGGGATGGTGGGAGGTAGACTGGGCTGTGAGGAGAGAAGGTCTTTGATTGCGTGGATGTCCTTTTTGATTTGTAAAATTTCTTCCTTGACTTGTTGGAGTGTGGATAAGGTCAAGTCAGGAGGGTTGTTGAGGCGTTCCGCGGTGCTAATGGGTGGGATGGTATTCAAGGTGTGGACGTGTTTGTGGGCGAGGGGTGTGAGTGGTGAAGGTGAGGCAGGCGGTGGGTGGGAAGCATAGATAGTGACTTCAGTGGGAGACGATACAGGTGAGTAGAAGAGTGAGTGAAGGTTGAAGACAGTGGGGGAGACAGGAGGGTAGTGAGGGCTAAGAATAGGAGGTGGGAGAGAGGGGGGTGCTAGGGTAAGGGAGGAGGTATGTTCTGTATCTTGTGTTGGGAGGGGGATGACGTTATGAGTGGGAGTGGGGAGGGAGCGGGGAAGGGAGAGGAGTCTGCCGTGGGGGGGATGGGGTTGTTGGGTGGATAAACTCCGCGTGATGGTGTGTGCAGATGTAGGCGTGTTGTGGGTGGGAGTTGTTGTGTCGGGTGTGAGAGATACGTGGGTGGGAGTGGAGAGAGAGATGGGGAGGGAAAGGTGTCTGTCGAGGGGGGGATGAGAGGGGGTGGATAAACTTTGGGCGATGGCTTGTTCAAATGGTGGAGTGTTGTGGGTGGGGGATGATCTGTCCGAGGGGAGATGGATGGAGGGGGTGTGGGTGGGGATAAGAAGTGTCGTGTTGGAGGGGCTACTAGTATGTGCGGCGGGGATATCCGTGACTGTCCTTGGGGAGTGGCGTGCGTTAACAGCAGGTGGGCCATTTACTGGGGTGCTGGGGGTAGAGGTGTAGTAGGTGGTGGCTGCGAGGTCCTTGTCCTTGCTCTAGCCAAAAGGCACAAAGCAATGGTCTGGAAATCCCCCTCTCCCCCCTTTTCTTGAGACCTGGCCTGGAGACCTAAAAATAGAACTGTATACTGAGTTTAAGCCACTAAATAAGAACAGACACGGAGCCGCAAGGGTTACACAGCCATTTTATTGGGCGGAGTGTCTGAAGGCAGTAGCGGCTCCTTAGCTCACAGTGGACGAGATGTGTCACTGATGCGGTGCATATGGGCTCTGAATTGACTGTACTCTAACACATCCTACCTAGTTGGTTACATCCCCAGACTCTTACACGTCTCGCCTACCTCCCACTCCTCCCCCCAATAGACCACCCCTGTAGCGAGCGACATGGGCAATTCCTCATTCGCTTCACTCTTAAGCGGTAACTCAAGGAATTTCTTAACCGGCATGTTTATTTCTGTATTACCGGTTATGATTGTCACTATATGAACCTCCTCAGTTTTCCCACTCTTTGGGTATTTATCGCACTATTTTGCAGAGTTGTATGGGTTGGAACAAACTGATGTTGACTCTGTGCTGAACGCCTATGTTGTAATTTGACGATATTGTTATGCTGTTCAAAATCTCAAAAAAATAAATCTGGGGAAAATGAATGTCTGCAAGATGCCACTAGAGGCTTTTTTTCTCCCATCCCAAGTCAGAGATATTAGATGAAAGTTAATCAACCCATGCAGCGGGAAAGTTGTGTAATTTTTAGCAGAAACGTTTGCCCCTCTTTAGCTTCCAAAACCAATAGATTGGTGCTTCCCGTTTTACAAGTGTGTTGTTTTTTCTTGGTACACGGTCAGTTCTTGCCCCAGACTCTCCAAAGCCTCAGTCTTCCATTTCAGAGTTTTACTTCAGGTTACCAATCCATTGTAAGCAGAAGTTGGCTTTGTCACTTGCTTCCGGTTTCCATCAAAGAATCTTAACAAGCACTAGGGTATGTCCACTGACCAACTAACTGGTTTGCTTCAGAAGCAGAGTCCTTTCCTGTGCTCTCTGGTGACAGCCAGGATATAATCTTACTTTGATCCTCTTTAAGTAACCAAGGACAATGTTAACCATCTAGTGGTTTCTTGGGGGCCCCCTCAAGTTTCGGTACGCTATTGTGCTAAAACCTAAATAAACAACACTAATACCAAGAGTGCAAAGGGTGGGATCTGAGCACAGCATCATAGTATTGTAACTTGAATGTCTTTCAGACCTTCCTGAAAGCCATTTCATTAGAAATGTACCTTAAACACAGGGATGTCATTCCAGGGCTTGGAGGCCTGATAACAAAATGTATGCCTAACCCTGCTGACATACCCTTATGATTTAAAATTTTTTTTAGAAAGCTTTATTGAATAAAAGTATACAATGTAACACATCAGTACAAAATTAAGAGGTACTGAAGAAACATTAAAAGTCTGACAAACCTCAATAAATGACATGCGGGCCCCAGAAGAGGGATAATTAACTGTACTCATAAACAAAGCTTTTTTAGGGATTTTTTTGGTAAGGGGAGGGAAAGGTTGGGGAAAAAGGAAAGAAAGGAGAAAAAGAGGGGGGGAGAAAGGAAAGGCGGGCAACTTAGAATGCAAATTTAATGTCTACAATTATCAAATAACATGAAGAGAGAGGGAATAATCAGAAAAATAGATTAGGGGGTACGTCTGGATAAATAATCAGTTAATGGTAACCATAACAAATCTCTTTTGATTAATAAAGGTACAGTTGTAGCATAAGCGATCAAGTCTGTGGTGATGACCTAGCAAATTCCACCAAGCATTATAAGCAATTTTAGAAGTATCTTTCCAATTTGTAGTGATTATCTGAAATGAAAGTGCCATGAAAAGATCAATAAATTTACGAACATTACAATCAACATTCCAAATGGGAGAAGAGCCACCCAAGAAAACATAGACAATCTCAAAGGGAAGATCAGTAGACAAACTTTTGTTAAGTGTGGACCAAATGTGGGACCAAAGATTTTTGACAACTGGGCAATGGAAAAACATATGAAGACGGTCACTATGTTCACATGGGCAAGCTCAGCATTTTTTTGAATCTATTAGTTTGAATTTATAAAGGTCTGAAGGTGTAAAAAAAAAAGCCTATTGTAAAAAAAATAAAAGGTTTGTGTAGTGCTGGCTGAGATGAAAACTGTATGTATCTTGGACCAAAGAGAGTCCCAAACAGATAGGGAGAAATCTTGGGCCAGGTCTGCTTCCCATAGGAGTTCTAGTTTGGATTTGAGCCTCTCAGTAGGGGAACGCGAGAGTAACTTGTAAATAGCCGAAGCTCTAAAAGGTATGGAGAAGTCTGGCAGGGAGGGAAGAGAGGGTAAATCAGTGGAGGGGGGAGTACCCTGAAGAATAGTGGAAGAAAGGGTGTGCGAAAGTGAGAGGATATGAGTAGAGTACGTGTTCGAGAGATTGAAAGAGTCGCGTAGATCTTGGAATGATCTTAAAGAGTTATCTCTGAGCAGGTGATCATAGGTAATAATGCCTTTATCAATCCATTCCTTCCAGAAGAGCGCTCGGTCGTTAATTTTAAGGAATTTATTGTACCAAATCGGGGTCAGCGCATGAAGGTTTGTAGAAGAGAGAGAAGAACTAAAAAGTGAAAGTGTTAGGGCCTTAGAGTGTTTAAATACAGGAGTTATGAATTTTGTGGGAGGCTGAGATAAGCGGGTAGCTGTAAGGAATGAGAAAGGAGCAAGTTGTGCCAGTTCAGTGGTGCTCCACGCCGTTAAATGAGATGGGGAGGAATCCGTAAGGAAAGGCCAAATTTGTTTAAGCGTGAATGCTGAGTGAAAATGGGAAATATTAGGTAAATTGACGCCGTCAAGATTTTTGGGTTGTTGGAGACACGAAAGGGAAACTCTAGCTTTACGGTTGTTCCATAAAAACTTTGTTAAGAGTCGGTTAATGGATTTAAAGAAGTAGTGAGGGAGAGAAATAGGAAGCATGGAAAGATAGAAGTTTATAATAGGGAGTAGCATCATTTTAATAGTCGCTAGACGACCCCACCAAGAGAGGAATAAGGGGGACCAACGTTCTATAAGAGAAGAGATTTTTTTAAGTATGTCCGAGTGATTAATTTTGATTGTTTCTCTGATAGTAGTAGCATAAAGAATACCTAAACACTTAATAGACCCAGGATTCCATTCGAAACCAGAACCCTTGAACATATGGGAAAGGCAAAATGTGTTTAGGGGAAGGACTTCGGATTTATCGATATTAAGCTTATAACCAGATACCAAAGAATAATCACGAAGTAAAGAAAAAAGTGCGGGTAGTGAGGCAGCAGGGTTAGAAATATAGAGTAAAATGTCGTCTGCATAAGCAGTAAATTTAATTTCCACATCTTTATAGACAAATCCAGAGTATAATGAAGAGTTTCTAATTTTTACCAAGAAAGGTTCTAGTTCAAGAATAAAAAGGAGGAGAAAGAGGACATCCTTGCCTGGTTCCTCTGTGAAGGGAAAAGTAAGTGGATTGTGAGCCGTTAACCCAAATAGAGATTTTAGGATCAGAATATAATAATTTAATATATCTAAGAATAGGGGGACTAAAACCATGCCATCTAAGCGCTCCAAACATAAAATCCCAGTTAACGCGGTCGAAGGCTTTTTCAGCATCCAATGTGATGGCAACAATGGGAGAGTCCATCTTTGCTGCCAGGTGCATAATATTGAGAAGGGTTCGTGAGTTATCAGTAATAGATCTGCCTTTGACAAAACAAGATTGATAAATATTTATTAAATCAGGAATAATTTTATTAATACGGATAGCCAAAACTTTTGCAAATATCTTACACTCAGTGTTTATAAGAGAAATGGGCCTGTAATTTTGGCATTGGGAAGGATCTTTATCTTTTTTGGGAAGTAGACAGAGCATTGCTTGCGTGAAGGAACCTTTGGATATACCTGTGGCAAGGAAATGTTTAATTAAAGAAAGAAGATGAGGTATTAAAATTGTTTTAAAATGAAGGAAAAAGCGCACTCTGAAGACATCCGGGCCAGGAGTTTTGTCCTTGGGAAGAAGTAGAAGTGCATCAACAATTTCTTTCACTGAGATGGGAATATCAAGTGAAGAGTGGTCTACAGTAGTATCAGGGGACTTTGGGATGGATTGAAAAAAGAGTCAATTTGCTCAGCAGAGGGATTGGATTCAGGAGTATAAAGGGAGGTGTAATATTGAACAAAACAGTCAAGAATTTTAGCGTCTGAAGATTGGGAGACTCTTTGGGAATCTTTGATAGTGACAATCTTAGATTTCTGTTTTTTTATTTTAAGGTAGTTCGCGAGTGACTTGCCTGCTTTGTTACGCCCACCATACATTTTGGCATTAAATTTGAGGAGATGATTGGAGGCAGAGTCCCAGGAATGTTTGTTAAATTGTATTTTAGCTTTAATTAGGGAGGATAAAGACTCGGATTAATATGTAGTGAAATAGAGGTGTTCTAGATCCTTAATTTGTCTAAGAATGCGGGATGATTGGCTGAGAGCCTCCTTTTTTTTTTTTTTACGTGATACGAAGTCTATAACACAGCCCCTAGCGGCCGCCTTAAAGGCATCCCAAAGGAAATGGAATTCTGAAGTTGTATTTAAATTGGTTTGAAAAAATTCATCCATAAAAAGTGCAAAATGATCAGTGAAATGGGGGTCTAGAAGTAATGAATTATTGAAACGCCTGCGACGAGATGCAGGAATAGGGGATGGGTAATCCATATCTAAGATGATGGGGGCGTGATCAGAGATAAGAATGGAACCTATTTCAGAGTGAGTCATAAATTGGAAAGCATGTTGTGAAAGAAAGATGTAGTCAATGCGGGAATGAGATGCGTGCGCAGGAGAGAAGAAAGAAAATTCTAAGGAATCGGGATGGGATATTCTCTGAGTCAATGAGGCCTCTAGACGAGATGGATTTATGGAATGATTTTTGCATTTTGTTGGGAACATATCGTGCTTGTGATTTGCGGTCTAAAAAGGGGTCCATGAGTTGATTAAAATCACCACCTACAATTAAATCTTCATTAGCATTAGATGAGAGAAGCGAAGAAAAATCGTTCCAGAAGGATAAATCTACACCATTGGGACCATATACATTACAAAAGGAAAGGTGAACATTGTTTACAATACTATCAAGAAACCACCATCTATCATTAGAATCAGAAATTTCATTTTGAACTTGAACAGACAACGATTTATGAAATAAAATAACAACACCATTTTTGTGATTAACAGCCGAGGAGCAGAAGGCTGCTCCTACTCACTGTTTGCATAATGAAGACATATCTTATGAGGAAAGATGAGTTTCCTGTAACAGAGCTACTTGATATTTCAAGCGGGCCAAGTGAGACAAAATACGCTGTTTCTTAATAGGGTTTCGAAGACTCTTAACATTCCATGAAATGATGCGAAGACCACTCATAATGAGAAATGGAAAAATAGGAAGAGAAAAGGCATAAAGCAGTTAAAAGAGAAGAAAAAAAGGAAGAGAAGTGAGAGGAAACAGTTGAAATGAAAGAAATACTTTGTATATCAATGGAGTAGAAAGAAAATAGTTGAGACCACCACAGATGCAGGATCCAAAGCACAACAAAAAGGCGATATAATCATTAGCACAGAAGACAGCCTCAGAGTAATTTGTATGACCAATACCAAATACAATGACTGAGTAATTGAATAAAACCAACGTTCTGAGGAACGCTAAAGAGGAGATATTAAGGAAATGTAGCAATTAAAACAGTTGAGGAAGATCTGGAGTAGAGCGCTAGGTGAGCGTTGAAACAGGCTGGTAAGTATTAATAGTGATGTATAATCCAAAAAAGTAGCTCAAACCAGGCAGTAAAAGAGCAATTTAAGCGACAGTAGATTCCTGAAGTAAAAGAGCATCAATGCAGGATTGCCGCTAAATTTATAAACCAGCCACTTTGAAGAAGAGGACGAGCAGGCAACAACATGGTATGCTCCAAATTCAATAAATATCAAAAAGGGGGAAAAACCCCCCCAAAAAACGAGTTAGGGGACTGTTGCAGCTGCAGTATGAGGAGAGAGCTGCATCACGCAGTTAGAATAGGAGCGCACAAAATGGCGGGCGCTGCAGCCTTCATTACTGAGAAGGAAGCCAGAAGTTTGAAAGCGCCTCACTCAGCGCATATCTGCGGTCGGAAGCTCACCAAAATGCTCCTGGTGGTTTCCGACCTGTGTAGCGCTGGTTTCTGGCGAAGAGAAGTGCAGCTGACGGCCCCTTCAAAGAAAAGCCGCCGCGATTCCGCGCAGCGTCCCTAGGGTGCGGCCATCTTGTCACCGCCGCCGCGCGCTCCGATCATGATTTTAATTTTTAATTCTGGGAAATCTGGCATTAGAAAGTGGGTTGTTCATCACAGAAGCCTTTGAAGGCACTAATGAATCGGGAGCAGATTGGTGCCCAAAGTGGATTGATACAGTTTTTGAGCCGGGCTCAATGCCGTGAACTTGGGCCTTCGATCCAGGACAGCCAATGTAGCCCCTGTCTTACAATCAATACTTTTTCGTGTTTCCTTAAATTAGAAACCATTCTGACCACAAATATTTCAGTGTGTTGCAACCTAGTGATATGAGCTGACTGTTGAGTGAGTGGTGTATAAGGTATCACAGTCGTGTGGTCTGGCCATGTTACAGTCACATACTGTGGTCAGGCGCGTTTCTCTAGAGAGAACATTAAAACATTTTCTTAATACTTTCAGTAAACCAAATCAAGTGTTGACAACCGAGTTGACAAATGAGGCTGATCAGAGACAAAGTTTCTATTTGACCAGCGGTAGGACCTCCGTTTTTCAGTATTGAGCTTTAAGTTGTAACTCATCCAATGCTGCACAGACTGTCCATCAATTAATCAGCTTAGTCTCCAAAGGAGGGGCTTGGTGGCCCAAATGCATCACAGGGTGGGTGTCCTCAATGTAGGAGAAAGCACAACATCCAAATGAGCGAATGACCTGCAAGAGTTGTAGCATGTCAAGGTTTAATAACATTGAGAACAGGCTTGAGCCCTGAGGTACTCCACATGATATCAACATGTTGCTGGTCTTAGTGACTGGGAACGTGCTATCAAGGAGTGACTAAACCAGCTCCAAATAGTTTTTCTGCACTAAGTTGTCGAAAGGTAAAACCCAGACTGCATCGTCTTTATCCAGGATGTCCCTCATTTAGTCTGTCATAGTGATTATTTTTCAGTACCTCTGCGTGGCAGAAGCCCATTCCCTAACGATTCATAAGATTTCTTAGTTTGAGAAATTCGGATAATCGAGTAGCTAGTAGTTTCTCAAGAATCTTGCAGATTGCCAGCAGTAGATTAATACATTTTTTTGTACATCTGAGGCATTCACGTTTCTTGAAATGTAACTGGGTAGCTATGTTCTCCCTTCTGTTCAATACACACTGTGGGTGTACAAAACTCCATGCCTGAGAAAGATGAAAGGTGCATGCAGTGTCGAGATGCATACACACAAGTCTTAGCTGGACAGAGACCAGCCTTCCCGACCAGTAGACTGCAGAAGGTGTCCTACTGGTCTGTTAAATACCAAACTTGACGGCTGACCGTTTGCACAGCATTTGAGGATCCCTGGGGTCTTCTGATGATCAGCCTCTCATGTTTACAGAAGTCAGAATGGTGCTGCAGCTAGTCTTTGCTGGCCGCGGTTGCATGTATTCCTGTTCCTTTGCTACTGGCTATTGAAGGTGAACTCTTGACAGCTGGTCGTAAAGCATAACCTTTTTTTGCTCTTTGACCAGGATTTTTTTTTTATCAGTTCCCCTAGGTTTCACCTGCATCCCACATGGTATCTGCACCTCATTAGAAATCTTTGGACTCAATCGATCTGAGAGAGTTTCTCCCTGTTCAGCCGAGCCCGGGACTTCCTATGTTACTGATGTTCCAGCTGGGAGCCTTCCAGGTGTGATAGTTCTGTGGCTGCTTGCACTCCTGGCCTCCAGCATACTTCTTGTTCTATGTGCTCAGTGGCACACACCGTCTCTTCACTGTCTCAAGTTTCAGTTAGCTAAACACTGGACGATTCTTTCGGACAGAATTCTTATTCCTTCAGATGTGTAGGGACCTACACCGGTGGTTAGTGCTGGAAAATCTGACTTGAGGGAAACCATTCAGTTCCCCCTGCCTTTTCTATCAGTTGGTGGGATTCCAGTGCTCTAGCAGGGGGTAATTTGGTTGGCCACAAAATAATTCTTGTCCTATGACCTCAGTCAGAGGGTTCAGGCAACACAACTTCTATGTGGTACAGAAGCAAACAGGACTGCGTGGGCCTTCTTCCCCTAAGATTAGATTATATGCATTTATGGTCCTGGGTTATGACTTTACGATAACTAGCCGCCTGTGAGCCATCTTGCATGATTTTTGAGTGAGACGGTGGATGATCTGAGCAAGTGTCCTATTGCTCATCAAGAAGGAATGCTGTTATGTTTATCCCTTCCTTGCATATGTCCTTTTCTACCTTGTTTTTCTTATCCCTGTATGTATGGTATATCTGGTTTTTCATTTATTCTCTCCTTTCTCGTTTTTTTTTGTTGAAAGAATATAAACAAATGTAGGCATGGATTATTGTCGTGTAGAAAAGATTGCTTTTGTTTGCAGTGATTTTCATTTTTGTCTTGTATTGTCCTGTGCGGGGGCAGGGGGGGTTGAGGGAGAATAAACTGTTGTAAAAATCGTTAATAAAAATATTTTTCAAAAAAAAGAAAAAAAAAAAAGAAGGGCATTTCCATCTGGAGCTAGTTTGGTTAATCTTTGCCCAAGGAGCCTGCCTCAGGTGGACCTGTTTGCAGGACCATGTGCTGGTGAACCTGATTGCTCTTTACTGGTGACAGAAGATGTGGTGTTTGGAGTTGATCTGCCTCTGTTGGTCCTCGTTGGTGAGTATTGAGCGCACCAATTTCTTTGGTGGTCGAGTGTGTTTTGGATTCCACGTTGAGGTTGTGGTACATGTCTGGCACATTACTGAGTATTAGTCTTATGAGTAGGTGCACCATTGTAAAGGAGGTAGCCTCCCCACCCCACCCCTAATCACTGTGCCTCTTCCATGGATAACTAGTCCTGGACAACAGGGCTGCGGTCCCTGGCGTTACCGCTGCACGGTAATATTTTCATCATCTGCCGCAGTAGTTCACGATTTCAGAGTTGGTGACATTTGATATGTGGATAAATGTATAGACCAGATAAACTAGGAAAGATAGTCCTCTTAAACAAAACTTAATCTATCACGGGTATCCTTTCAAGATGTCTGAGTGGCCTCCCTTACTCTCTTTGTGGGTATTTGTTGCTCTTAAAATATGGGAAAACAAACTTCAGAGGCTTGTTTCTTAAGCGCTCAGCATCATGGGACAGTGCAAGGCCAACTACCCGTAGCAAATTTAAAACCTGGAGGTTTCTGGAAGTTCTGTTTTATCTGGTTAGTATGGAAAAATGATTTTGTAATTTTAAAACGCAAATGTTTCAACATCAAGGTGATGTTTGTCCGTGTTGGAGAATTCCTCAAATTAGGGATCTCCAACCTTTTATGCAATGAGAGCGGCTTATGGTTAGTGAAAATCATCCCAAACTACTAATTATATTAGTGATGTAATAGTAGCCACATCGGACAGGATTATATCGGTGCCCAACACATGCAAGGTTAATAGCGAGGAACACCTCTGTGTACCAGGCAGGGTTGACAGCAGTAATGTAGAAAGAGTTTGTCTATTTAGAATGCCTTTAGATGAGTAATAAATACATTGCCTGTGTAGCTCAAAATGCTTCTAACCCAAAGGGAATAATACTAGTAGTAAGTACCCCAGTGCTACATTACTTATCACTCAAATATCAACTTTAAATATAAACATTAGTTTGTGAGTTCTGAAAATACATACATTTTCGACTAAAATGCACACTTTTGAATGTTGGCGTACATATATTAATTCAGCAAAGCAAAGCTTCAAAATTAGTAGGCTGGGTTGCACACAGCAGAGCTACTCACAGGAGGAGCTACCAGTGGCTCACGAGCTACTCGTTGGAGAAGCCTGAAGGGTTGTAGTTTGGCTGGAGATATGTGTCGAGAAAGTCGCTATATTTTGCCTTGTTCCTGTATGCATGAGGAGGATGTGAGGTGCAAGGTTGAGCAGCTCGAGTCTCGAAATATAAACCGGAAGTTGCAATGAAAAGTGAGTTTGGAGTTGTCTCTGGTTTGCCGAAGCTGATAGCAGAGCGGGATAGGCGCTTAATATTACTTACTGAAACGCCGCCGCTGCTTGTGATTAAACGTGCCAAGGCTCTGTTCTCCTGTTTCAGGTGCTGCTTTAGATGTTTGAAAGATGGCCGAGGACGTAGACATGAACAGCAACGAGACGCCCAAATTCCACCTGCGCAGGATCGGGCGCCCACCTTCCGTCGAGGGAGCGGCCACTTACATCCAGTGGGTACCTCTCCAGAGTCTGTGCTTTTTACCAACGTTTAAAACTTGCTACAAATGTGAAATGCACCCGCTGAAGCTTGAAACTTGCTGCGGGATGGGTGGCAGAGGAGGGGTAATGCAAAGGATGACGCTTGAGACACGCAGGAGGGGGAGAGTGCACGGTCTCGACGCCACCTGATGCTACAGGTTATTACCAGCATCCCCTTTCCGTGTCAGGGCAAAGAAATGCGTAGTGGCTGGAGGTGGGCGAGCCAACAAGTTATTTGGGGAGTCAAGCTGAGGGGGGAGGTTGGCGAGGCAACAATTTAACAGGGAGAGCCGAGCCTATGACTTGGCTCTAAAAGCCCATGGACCAGCCAGACCCTGGAAACATGTGACACTGAACTGTGCATAGCCACCATATAAAAATATGCTAAAGACTTCAAAATGAAAAAAAAAGTGACCTGCAGAAGCGTTTTCAATGTATTACTTCAGATTTTATCAATGCATAGAGGAGTATTTAATAAAAAGCATTTGCAATGCACTAGGTCTTGCATTTGTTGGAGTTATTGGCATTGTAAATGGCAATATTTTTTGCTTGCAGTGGACTGCTGAAAATGCGCATCTCTTAAGCAATGGAAGTGTAAATTGGGGGTACTTACCCCTGAAATTGGATTCTAAAGACAAAGAGGACCCCTCCTGATCCCTTTCTGAGGCAAAGAGAATTCTGCTGGGGGGCGTGGTTAAAATTGAACATAAAGCTCTGTTGCAAGTGCATGTCATGGTAAACTGGCTTGGTGTGGGTGTCAATAGATGAGGACATGGCCCAGCTTCTCCTCCCTTGGCCACAACCTGAAGGGGGCTGGCAGAATGACGTTGATTCACTGGTCTCAACCCCTCCGACTTGTGTTCGCCTCTTGACCGTGTTAAAACCGTTCAGTGCCAACAGTTTACATCACATGCATGCACCAGAGACTTCGCCCGAAAGGAGGCTGCACACAGAGGCTTTGGGGAGGTTAATTTCCCAGAAAGCTGATTAATGATGGAGGTTATAAACCATCTCCACCCCAATGGCAGTGGACGCCCATCGGAGGCTTCATGCAGAAAGCGCAAAGTGGAGACCCTCATGGGTCCCTTTAGGTCTGTGGAACAAGGATTTGTAATATTCACCATCAAATCCCCTCCTGAGCCTTAATGTCCGATTTCCATTTGGTAATTGCCCATTGATGGAGAGCTGCTGGTGGAGCCCAAAATCATCATCCTCTATAATTTCATTTTATACTATTTTATTCAATAATAAAGGTATGGGCTTCTCTTGTTTGAAGCAAAGTCATAATGGAATAGTAGCTTACATCATTCATTCAACAATCTGTTTATTTATTAAGCGCATACGACTGCAAAAGAGCAGATACTAAGCCTACAATGGTCCAAGAAGTGCTAGTTTGTTTGTTAACTTGATTTAGTTAACAATGGCAGCTGAGGTCTGCAAACTTGAGATATGAAACCGAACACCCTTAAATGGCATATCGTAAGGTATGCAATTTTTTTTAGTAACCCAAAGTTTGGGCCGAATCCAGGTGGCTGAGCACATAATCCAGACACATGATACAAGTAACACTAGACCTATGACAAGCCATGGATATTGCCTTTGACAATGGGTGTTAGTTGCATAAGATAAATAAGCAACAACTATGGCTTCGTTGTAGAGGATACAAAATGCCTCATTTCTGAAACGATGAGACTGTGAAATTACTATAACGAGTCTCTTTGAAGTGACATCAAAGGCTGTGAAGGGTGGTACTGCTGTAGAGTTAAGGTTTATTTTTCACCCTGAGTGGGAGGGCAAAATCAGAGAACCTGATAGGGACCTGTCTCGACACCTGCTTTTCAGAACTACAGCACCGGCCGGACCCGGCCCACATAAAGTCCTGGGTTTAGATGATTTGTTTTTCCTAGATGTTTTGCAGATGGACGTTGGAAGCATATTCAGAGGTGTGCGTGGCCTACATAGAGCCTGTCTCCTTTCATCTGCAGAATGTCAGTCAGTTCTGGAGAAGGTTCTTGTGTGAGGGAGCAACCATAGATCTAGTGCTGTATTTTGCTACTGAGATATGCAGGCGCTTTTCAATGGATGCATTTGTGTATAAGGTAGGTGTAATATGATGAGAGATGTGTGCCTTTATAAAAGCCAGGGAGGGGTACACGTTTTCCTCCTTATACAATTCAATAACGGTATGAAGGCAATACTAAACTAAAAATAAGGTTTGAAATGATGGAATATTTATTATTAAAAAACATACGAAATTATGTTATAACGCCTTGTGCCCACCTATACTATAGTATTGAGATGGCAGACCCCAATTCCGTTTCTGAACAGGCACGTACAACGGAGTGCGGGCGGGGGGGGGAGGGGAGAGCAGGCACGGTCACCGGAGTGCGGGTGGGGGGGATAAAAAATAAAAAATAAACTGAGCACGGTGTCCCAGAAACGGGTGCCACGCTCCGTATTGAAGTTTGAAATAAAAAAAGGAATTGAAATTAGGTTAGGCAGTGGCCACCATTACCAAAGCTGGTACCCTGTGTGTGCTGTGTTCCTTAATGAAGTAAATAGTTCTCGGAACTGGTAATCAAAGCTCCCGAGTTAGGACACAGTAAAAGATTGAGTCCTCATGGGCGGTCCCAAATGGAGACAGGTCGGTAACAAAGAGGGACTAACAAGCCTCATAATGAATTGGAAGCCAGCATTTCCCAAGGACAATCACAGTAGCCAATGAAAAGTATGGGCGGAGAGTGGGCGAGGCTTACACAGCATACTCGAGTACTGCATGCCTCGCAAAGCGTGCAGCGCATGCGTGCTGAGGCTTGAATCGACCTAAAAATGTCGTTTAAAAAAAAAAACAAAGAACTTTTACTTACAAATATTCCTGTCCGCTCAACTCATGGCATGCCAACAAGGCCATTAGTGTATTAAGAGGCAGGTCATTTGTCATGTGCACCATCTCTGTGGCCTAGATTCTTAGATGGAGCAACATTACAGTCTTTTTTAAAGTCATACACAATATGGGGCTTGTATAGCACACATCCTGGAATATTTCAAAGTGCTTTCAAATGACACACCAACAGACGGATGGGTGAAGTTTGCCAGAAAAGCACTATATCTATGTTTCACACAAAATGTTAGCAAAATCTAAAGGTCTTGAATAGCACAAGACCTGAAGAAAAAAAGAGGCCAGTTGATCTTTTGTTAGCTATCTGGTTTGTTAATGCTTTTTTTTTAAAAAACGTTTTTGTAATTCTATATTCCAAAATAGATAAGAAATTTGAAAAGATAGTTTGAAAGGGATCCTTGCAAAGACAAATAGAGCTATATAAAAAGGTAGCCATTCACATAGATATACTGACCGATATATTGATAGATACGGTTTCATACCTAGACAAGATTGCACAGTTGGAGATAGTTGCCTAGATAGATAGATACAAAGACTTGTTTGAAAAGATAGATGGGTAAATGTATAGATAGATACAGGCAGTTAGATAGACCGGTAGATAGGCAAATAGTCAGTCGTAGGTGGGCAAACAGAGTTAGACAGCCAGACCGGTAGGTAGGCAGATAGATAGACAAGCAGTGAGGGAGGTCATGGATAGAGAGAAAGACAGGTGGATAGACAGTCAGACTAGTTGACAGATTGTAAGAAAGCAGGATCTGCTTTCATGGTTACCCCCACTTTTTACCTGGGGTCAGTGTGTTTTGACTGTAGTTTGCTGGGATCCTGCTAATCAGGGAACATATGTACACGCCCCTTAAGAAATCTATGTACAATAGAGGATTCAAATAAGGAGGGTTGGTCTGGCAGCCTCAAGAAGGCAGACCGGGCCGAAAGGTAACCTTTGAGAGTGCCCGGGTTCCCTTTGACAGTGCTCAGAGCAGAGCCCTGCTGGGCAATGGTCAAAATAAAAAGTAGAGAGGGAAGCAGAAAGAGGATCAGTAGATCTTTCTGTATAATATTTCACAAATTAATTCCACTGGCAGGTTTACACGGTCTTGGTGGAGGGCCGCCTGGCAGCTAAAATAATATTGCAAACTTCGGGAGGAAGGTTGAATGTTATCAACTGGTGCCACTCAACCTCCACGCAAGAAGGCATAGAGTTGACAGGTTCTGGTGGAGAACCCTCCCTTGCTACTGTGACTTAACATCCTCCTGAAGAGGCAGCTATAGGAGGATCGATTCTCAATTGGAGAAGCTCAGGATACCAGACTCTATATGCTCAGTCCGAAACCACAAGAATGACTTGGGCCCGGTCGCTCCTGATCTTCTTGAGCACTCTGGGCAGTATGGGTATGAGCAGAAAGGCATATAGAAGGCCTGAGCTCCACTAGAGTTGAAAAGCGTCTCCGAGCGAGAGCCGCCTTAGAAACTCAGTGCGCAAAACTGCTGACATTGCGCTTTTTCAGAGAACAGATCAAACCAAGGTTCTTCCCACTGTTTAAAGAGACCTTGCATCACCTCCGGATGGAGACGCCATTTGTGATCCGCTAGGCATCGATGGCTGAGCTTGTCCGCCCTGGTGTTCAGAGAAACTGTTAGGTGTTTGAACCACCAGGGATATGACCTGCTGTTCCAACCATATCCAGAGACGCAGGGCTCTTGACAAAGGGTCAATAACCCAATCCCACCCTGTTTAGGGCTTTACCACATGGCGGTGGTGAGGTCCGTGAACACTCGAACCAGCATTCTCTTGATTGAAGGAAGAAAGGCTTTCAATGGCAAGAGAATCGCTTGGAGCGCCAACAAGTTGATGTGGAGTTTGGATCCTGCCGGAGACCAGAGTCCTCTGATCTCCACCTCTCCCAGATGACTGCCCTAACCTAGGACTGACACATCTGTCACTACTGTGTGATCTGATTAGGGAAGGGAGAGGGGTCTGCCTCAGACCCAATCGCGGTTGGTCAGCCACCACTGCAGGGCCTGTGCAATTTCCTCCAAGATATGAACCATGTCGGAGTGATTCCCCTGATGCTGCACCCACTGGAACTTCAGGTCCCAGTGTAGAGCCTGCAAATGCCATTTGGCATGCGTCACAAGCAGGATGCTGGAGGCCATGAGGCCCAGCATTTTCAGAGTAATTCTCATCGAAATCCAGGATTGAAGCTGAAACATCAGTATCCTAGCCTAAATCTCTTGGACTCTCAGCTCGGGAGGATAGGCCCAAAACTGCACTGTGTCCAGAATAGCTCCTATGAAAGGGAGCGTCTGAAAAGGAGTCGGGTGTGAATTCAGCATATTGATAGTGAACCCTAGCGAAAGCAGGAGGTTCGCTGTGGCCTGGAGGTGGGAGAAGACAGCCTGGGGCGAACTTGCCTTCAAAAGCCAGTCGTAGAGTTAGGGGAAGACTGACACCCCTGGTCTGCGCCGATAAGCTGGGACCCCCAGCCATCCCCTTGGTGAACACCTGAGGGGCGCTGGTAAGGCCAAAGGGGAGCACCGTGAACTGAAAGAGCGTGTGGCCCACTGTAAACCGCTTTAGTGCCGATGAGCGAAAGTAGTCAAGATCTCGCAGATCTAGGATAGGGCACATACCTTTCCCTTCTTCGGGACCAGAAAGTAGCCGGAATAACAACCACAGCCTACTTCTGGCGCCGGAACCCTCTCTGTGGCTCCCTTGGCCAAGAGTCAGGACTTCCTTCTGAAGCAGTCAGGTGATCCTCTGTGAGTTGGAGGCATGGAGGGATGGGTAGACTAGAAGGGGAAGGAGTACCCCCTTCGGACTATCTTTACAACCCACCTGACGTGCCGGACTAGGAGGGTTTGGAAGCTGAGGCTGCAGGGTGGGTGGTGGACTGCCCCAACCTCTGGCTCCCGTCCCACGGGGTCGTAACGAGCTGTGCCAAGTTTGCAGAACTTGCCCTGTCTTGGGGCTGGGATATGGTTGGCGCGGATGAAAGCCATTTCCATAGCCGCGAAAGGCAGGCAGGGGATGTGTGACCTCTGAGAGGCCCAAGGAGTTGGCCGTAGCCCGTGAGACATTGAGGCCAGGGTCATGTCTGCCTACTCTCCAAAGAGACAGGTGCCACCAAAGAGTATGTGTATGAGGGAAGCCTGGATATCCCCAGAAAATCCAGACGTTTTTAGCCAGGCATGGCTTGGAACAGCCCCGCTCCATGAAATTGCTTTGCGCAGCGAGGCGGTCGTATCAAGACCACAGCGAATAATGAACTTTGCCTCATCTCTCCTGTCAGATATCGATTGGGAGTGGATGGCCAGGCCTCCTCTGGGACCTGTGGCAACACTTGCACAACTGTTTCCCACAGGAAGTAGGAGTAACGGCCTAGTAGGCATGCAGTGTTCACCAACCGCAATGCAAGGCTGGCGGAAGATTTTTTTTAAATCCCAACTATCCAACTAATGGCAGCTCCTCCGCTAAGGCTGGATAGCAGAGAAATAAAGGAAAAATAAAATGATATTAACGACCGGTTATTACCATTTTATTTGTTCCTGCTACTTTGTCTTAGCGGAGTGGGCGGGCCTGCTCTGCTCTCAGAGAAGGGGGAGGAGAGGTAGGCAGGCACACTCTGAAAGTGCGCATGTATGTTTGGCTGGCCATACATTCATGCGCACTTTGCATGTTTTCACCCAGGCTGTATTGCGTTCTTGGTGGAGAACATGCCAGGCTCCCACTGCCTGTTAGAGCTCCGATCCACAGTGCTCAGACATCACAACGCTACATTGCAGCGTTGTGATTGGCTATGGGGAGCCTGGGTGTGCTTCCTTTTCTGGCTGAACCAGGGACCACGGAGGAAAGGCCGGATGGAGCAAGGGACTGCAGAGGAGAAACATGGTGAGGAAACTGTGAAAAGGTACTTTTTTCCTTTTTCTTTCTTTTAACATTAACCTCTCCCTCGGATCCTCGCCAGCAACCACTGACTTCACTTCTGACTGGGATGGTGATCTGATCCAGCAGAGCGGAAAATCTTTGTGCCCCTGTCAGGCATTGGGCGTGGTGCTCGGACTCAGTGCTCCAGCAGTGAAATCTGGGTATTCAGTTCTTTGCTCTGTGCTGCACTACACGAAAGTTGCAGCGTAAACATGTACAGTTAATCACAGCCCCTTAGCCTACGATGATTAGTTCTCATAGTGCACAGGCACGGTAACCATGTTGTTCCTGATTACATTTCACATGCTTTACTTGATCTTGCATTCCTTATCACTGTTTGCTTTTTACAAGATGTTGTTGACTTTCATTATTACTCAGTGCGGCACCCTGTGGATTTCTGCTTACATTTCACATGCTTTACTTGATCTTGCATTCCCTAGAAGGGTTTGCTTTTTCCAGAATGTTGTTACTTTTTTTTCAGGCAGCATATTACTCTCATCTCCTTTCCCTCATAACCTATTTCCCATTGACTCGTTCTCCAGTACCATAAGGTCATACCAAAGGCAAAAGCACTATGCAAATATGATCACTCCACTGCAAATAAAAAACCAAAACTAAAAAAACATTGTCCTTTTCAACGCCAACAGATCCAACTTTAACAAATGCAAGACCTATTGCATTGCAAATGCTTTTTCTTTCTTACCTTCATCTTTCTTTTTGCTTGCCTTCTTTCTTTCTCTGTCTTTCTTTATTCCTTTTTTCTTTCTTTCGCCTTTTCCCTTCATCTGTTTTTTTTAAAACTTTATTTATAGATTTCCATACAATAGCAAATAGAAATATGCTACATATTACAGTGTCACAGTGATCTAGCCCCAAATCATCATCCATATACCCCCACCCCCTGATTTATACAATGTTACGGATATTTCTCCTACAATGAAAAGCACACGTTTGGATATTACCAATTTAGAGTGTCCGATTGACAGCAGCCAATGTTGCATAATACAGTGTTCATGTATAACTGTAGACTAAAGACCATTATCTACACACTTCGATCCACAGGAGGTCACGTAGTCATGCCCTCATCATTATCATTATGGACCCGTCCTGGCGCGCTAAATATGCTTGTAGAGGGCCCCAGATATCCTTGGGTTGGGTCGACATTGGCAACAATTGAGCATATGTAGTATGTTGCTCCTGACAATATAGCAGATCCGCCATCCACTCCTTAAATTTCGGGGCCCGTCCCTGCCCCCACCTACACGCTACCCTCCGTTTAGCTAACAGTAGTGACATAGCGATGAACTTCCGATATAGCAGAGGGATCTGTGCTGTATATCCCAACAATGTGAGCAAGGGGTCTCTCTCTAGTACACTCCCAGTCATGTCCCCCAGCGCCGTTAAGACTTCCTCCCAATACGCTAGTATGGACGGACACTCCCACGCTAAATGTAGGAATCCTGCCCCCAATTGTCGACATCGCAGGCACCTGCCAGTATCCACCAGCTTGAACCGCAATTTCCTTTCCGGTGTGTAATATAACCTGTGCAGGTACTTATAGTGTATGACTCCCAACCTACAGCTGGATGAGATTTGCGCCGTTTGCCACAACAATACTGCCTTTGTTCATCAGTCAGCTCCCGCCCCAAGTCAGTATTCCAATGGTCTCGTGACCTACTGCTTAGTCCCGTCCTATGTGACCGCATACTATTGTATAGCTGCGAAACAAGATGTGTCCCCTGGTCAGATCCTAACATCTGATGTAGCGGTGGGAGACATGCTGGTTGTGAGAAGTTGGCCTGGTATATGATGCTCACTAGTTCTAGTGATCACCTTGTACCATGCCAAGCAACCCCCTTGGTGCAGGTTGTAAAGTCAACCTTATAGACAAGCTATCCTAGGCGTAGCATGGACTAAGCAGTCTTAGGCTAAACTCTGTAAAGGCATGTGAAGCAAGCTGTTTTACCATACACAATCCCTTGAATACCAAATGAAAGGACACCACACAGATATATATTGAAAATATATCTAGATTTATTTCTACAAATATCCCCTATACTCTTTATGAGCACAGAAGCAGATACGTTAAAACAAAACACAGTTTAAATATACAAAATTTGCACAATTATGGATGAGCCCTAGGGGCCACCTAAACCATATACTAAAATAGTGGTATAAGAACCACTATGGGGAAAGTGAAGAGGCCTAGGGCCTGGGGAATCGCTGGAGCTGTTCGGGACTAGCAGTGAAGAAGTCGGGAAGGCCCGCAGGACTCGGGTGCAGTGCGGAAAGTGCACGCATTACCAATGCAGGGCTCGAAAAATTCACTCGACCGCTCGCATTTGCGAGTGACATTGATTAAGGACGAGCTATTTTTAGGTCCTACTCGCCCTTTCTGGCGAGTAGGAATACAAACTTGACACTTGACCTCTGCCTCTGAAAGCAGAGGAAATGTGACAAGATAGCAAGATTTAAAGGTATCTTTATTGCTCATAAAGTAAATGAGCAATAAAAATGCTTTTAAATCTTGTTAACTTGTCACATTTGCTCAGTTTTCAGAGTTTGAGGTCAAGTTCATTTAAGTTAGGTCGAGGAGATTTTGTAGTTTACTAGACCTGCAGGTCTAGAGCATTTTTTATGATTTGTCGAGCCCTGCAATGCAATGCAATGTCAATGGTGCGTAAAAGTTACAAAGTTAGTTATTAAGGAACCTTCCGAGTGACCTAGAAGGATGAAACTTTAGACACAGACACTAGAGGTGTATACCAGTGTGGGAACACCGGCGTTGCTGAGTTACCTCACCCACAGGAAGCGGGTGCACAGGGTCGAAGTAGTGTCGGGTTTCGTCACGCAGTTCGATGGTGCTTGGAGCTGAAGATGCTGCAGGCGGCTCGATGTGAAGAGTTTCGGTGGATCCAAGGGTGAATCTGAAGAGGTGAAGACCTGAAAGTAGAGGGGACAATGTTCAAAGTCACTAGCCAGTGACTACCGTGGAACCAGGAAGGAACCAGGCGATGTCGGGCGCAAACAGGTGATGTCGTGAAGATTGTCTCTGCAGCCACGTGGACACGAAGAGGTCAAGGACGTCCAGGAGTCGGTCACGAGCTGTCCCACGTAGGCTCTCGCTGATGGCGGTGTCGGCAACTTGATTGGAGCAAACAGGCCTTGGCTAAAGCAAGCCACGCAGGAAGTGATTCACGCTTCTCACTCGGACCAGCAAAGTCAGAGCTGGTGCTCCTTTTCAGGGGAGCAAGGGCCAGTCTGGAGCAACCAGACCAGCGGTGTAGTTTGTCGTTTTCGTCGCCAAGAGGGCCGCTAGCCACGTGGCAAGTGGCCGGGATGGCGCGTCGAGTGGGACAGTGCAAAAGGGCCCCACGCAGATCGTGGAGATGCTGGGGGCCTGATCTTCGGTGCAAGGGCTGCTCGAGGTTGGGGCTTCTCAAACCCCAAAGCACAGCGTCGAGGGTGCCTCGGGTGCTGCGCAGTCAGCTTCTCGGGGGTCTTTCAAGAGGTCCGGTCCCACGTCTCTCGGTGCCTCCACGGGTCCCTTCTTGGAAGGGACTGTGGATCGGGCTGTGAGAAGTCTGGGAGTCTGGGTCTTGTCAGGCTCTGGGCTCGGGCTCCGGCGGGAGGCGGCGGCAAAGCAGACGTCTAGTTACTGGATGGTGCCTGTGTTCACAGGGTGGCCACTCCTAGGCCACAAGGGAGATGCTCTTCAGTCTTCTGTGCAGCAGAATGTCGAAGTCCAGTCGTCTTCTTAGTTTCAAGTTGATTCAGGATGATCTGAAGTCTCAGGACACAGCTTCCACTCTTATTCGAATCTGGGGGGCCGGATCACCTACTAGGTCCCTCCTCTGGGTGGGACCATGAAGGGGGGTGGTTACACCCCCTCTCCTTTGTCCAGTTTCGTGCCAGGACTGGGGCTGGAAAGCCCCAGCACCGGTTTGAACTGGCCTATGCACAGGGACACCTTGTGTGCCCCAGGCATGTCTGATTCTATTCAGCCCTGTCCTACCCAATACACAAAATCCTGTCTGGGGTGGTGCTAGCACCTCCCAAGGCAGGAAACCCTTTGTCCAAGCTGCCCTCGCTGGAAGGACTCAGGAGGTCAGACTTGTGTCTGTGGTGGCAGCATCCATTTTGTGATGCTGAGGCTCTGTTTAACTTTAACTGGGGTTCAGGCTAGGTACATGTCGTGTCCTTCTAGAAGGGTGGAATGCTACCCCCGTCGCCAGAACTGGCGAGGGGGTAGTATTCCAATTCGTATGACACCTTACTCGACATGTTTTGATAAAGCCAAACCAAAGATAGCATTTAACCGCGAGGTTCATAATGCACTTAAGAGTATATGGTATGGCAGTATCATGAAACAGCTAAAGGACATGGTTCCGAAAGCTGCAGACAGGCTCAGCTCATGCCAGAGCACCATCTCACATATTTCCAAGCACTCTGCCTCCAGGATTGATGAGGCCTTCCATAGGAGTGGCTGATAGGAACATATGTGTCCATTTTGGGTTAGACATAGGCATACTATACCTAAGTAAGGGGTGGTTACACCGACTTACCCCAGCTGAGTGATCAGCCAGTTGTGTCAAATGTGGAGGCCAGGCAAGGGGTGGCACAATACGTGCTGCAGCCCCTGGTAGGCCTTGGAAGCACCTATGCCCTGGTTACCTGGGTACACTGTTACAGGGGCCAATAAGGTGAACCAGTTCCAAATGGGTATGTACCTAAGGTACATAGAGTCCATTTTAAGGAGAGAGCAATTAGCCTGGGACCCTGAATTGCAGGATCCCAGGCCAACTAAAGTCAAAAACCAGCTAAACACCAGGCAAAAAGTTTGGGGGTAACCATAGTCAGATATCCACCTTCCTTCACTGGTTCGTGGGGAAAATCTGGAAGGATGGCCTGCATTCCTTGCCTAAGCCTAATATATAAAAAGTGTCTAAAGGCGTGGGCCGGAGACCAGATAGTAAGTGATCAAGGGACCGAAATTGTCCATCTTGGAAGCGATCTCCCCAGGTGACAATGTTTGCGCGCTTGCACAGGTCTTGGAAGCCTTTTTCCTGCAACAGCGATAGATCAGGATGATATGTCAACGGATGCAGCAGAAAGTAAAGAATGAGCATCCCAAGCAGCGCTACGATTCGGTGCCATGCATCCACTGTCCCAGTGACAGTAGTAGGTGGCGTCGCCCGCTCCCGAACAGGTCCCTTTATTATGCCATTCCGTGGAATGGGGTCGGCAAGCCAGTCCTCAACAGCTATCTGTGGCATGTATCGGGGAGGGTGTATCCAATAATAAGCATAGAAAGCTCGTGCACTTAAATAATAAACCTCAAAATCGGGCACATCAAAACCTCCTTGTTCATAAGGTCTCGTTAGCACTGACCAACTTAGCCTCGCCTGTTTCCCCCCCATAACAATCTAAGCAGCTCATAGCGTAGTGTTTAAAAAAAAATATTTACAAAGTAGGGCCTCGTACCTCAGGTATAAGAAGAATAGGAGGAAAACACAAGACAGCTCGCCCAACGACTAGCAAACGAAGTTGTGGTTCTGGGTGCAATATGGGTCTCTTGCAAAAGCACCACCTGAATCTGTTGCCTGTCTAGGTATGCCAAAACTTTCCTTTGTTTTCGTGGTTCCCCGAGGCCCCGACCATTCCAAGAAAGCACCCTTAGGGTACTACCCTCCTCCTGCGTCATCAAGCCAAATGCCCATCCCTGGGCCCACAAGTAATATGTGTGTGCATTCCATATCCTGTATACATTGCAAAACAGTAGTGGTGGCATGCATCCTGCAATCATCATCACTGTGACCATGAACATCCCCCAAAACTCCTCCACCCTCCCATCCCTTCATCTGTTTTTGCCTTTCATTCTTGCCTGTTTTCTTTCTTTCTTCTCTTCCTCTTTTGTTCTTTCCTTCTTTAAAAGTTTGTTTCTTTCTTCCCTGCCTTTGACTTACCTTCATTTTTCTTGTCTTTCTCTCTTTCTCGTCTTCCTATTTTCTGTGTTTAGTGAAAATTACACCACACCCTTTCAGTTCAGTTCTTCATTAAATGCTCTGTGCTTTAATTGTACTTAATTAACATTTGTATCCCTGTGAAAAAGTAAAACGTAATACTTTCATGGAGTGTACAGCATTAATAACAAACCCTTGTCTTGTATACTTGTATCATAGTCTGGCACTGATGATAAAAGCTCAAGTCTAATATTTTGTGTTAAAGCTTCAACAAGGTGACCACACTTATTGGAAGGAATCAAGATGTTGTGGATTACTTCATCAGCTGCCCCACCGCAAGCTGCAAGGACTACATCTCCCGGGTACATGCCAGAGTCGTCCGAAACCCTCCATTGGACACACATAAAATTGTGGATTCCAGTTTGACGGGCATTTACGTTAATGACATCCGTATTGAAGGTAGTGTCATCCAAAGTGCTTTCTGCATAGGTTTAAAGTGCATTTATTGCTCGGGGGTGAAAGAAGATGTTATACTTTTCGATGGACAATCTGCAAGGCTTTTTTAGCTTGCCTGTCACCTGGTTAGATGGCCAACTATAAGTTTCTTTGAGGAGACTGTGTTTTAAAAAAAAAAAAATCCCCCCGTGCTGCCACTAGAAAACCGCTTGAAACTGTTTGAAACCCTCGATACTTGTTTAGGTGATGTCTTAATCTAGGTCACCACCCTCAGAATATGCTCCTTTATTGTCTTACTGCTCGTTGGAACCAATCCCTGTAAATCTTTGTTTGTGTTGTTCCAAAGACTGCATATGTTGAAGAGATGCACAAAAAAACTCAAAAGTTTATGATACTTCCCTTGTGTTTCTTTTGAAAATGAGAACGTGTTTTCAATACAAAATCGTCTTCCTGTGCACCCCAAACTGTACTTCTAGGGCCCCCACAGAGACTTGGAAAAAGCATATCTGGTACTATGCAGATTAAATGATTTTACAAGTGCTGCATGGTATCTCAAGTTACTTCAGCCTGCTAGAATGCAACATGAAAACAGGAGGGAGGTGAGAGCCAGTTTTCTTATGTCTTAAACTTTTTTTTAATCACACTAGAAGAGTCAACTTAGTTTTAACAGCCAATCAAACCTCTTCCTTACTTAACTGCATGTGGTAAAACATACCGAGTTAACATACCTGCTACAGAGAATATAGTTCCCTATGACAGCCTCTCATAATTTACTGCCACTCAGGAGGTGAACCCTGATGGACCCATAGGCATTCTGACTACACCCAGATGCACACACGTTCTCTTTTTTCTCTCTTTCTTGCAGCCAGATGACACAAGCGGGCACATGTAGAGACCAAAGGATATGGTGCTATCTACAGTGTTGGCTAAATAATTTGATGGCTGAGGGTGTATATAGTAATAGATGGGTAGATGGATGGTTGCAGCTGCTTTGCTGTAAAAATCCAAGTGTGGATAGACCGATGAATAGTGGGTTGACGGATTAATGCATGGGTGTGAATATGTGGTTGGTGTCGAGAGTTGATGATTAACATGGGAAACGGTGGATAGTTGCATAAGTGAGGGTAAATGTGTTTGGAGGGATGGGTAATCATAGATGGATTAATAGGTGAGTGGATAGGGGAGTGGATGAGTATTGGGTTTGACAGCCAAATGGTTGTTGGTGCATGAATGTTACTTCCTGCTTGAAGACTTTGTTTAATAAAAATGCCCTTTGCCTATAGCAGTTGTAAGCTTTATTGTTTAATTAAACCATTACAAATAGATAAGCTCTAGAGAAGATAAAATAATTATCAGATAAAATGCTTAAAACATCTGTATATAAAACATGTGGCGATCATGATAATTGTAAACAGTCTATCAAATCTGTCATTAACTAATAGTCATCATTGTCATTAATGCCAGGTCCTTATCTTTGCTGTTTAAAATATATACATTGACCAATGCGGTCAGTGCAATTCAGGGTTCTTCCACTATTACTCAGTCGCCCGTTCTTATTTGCTTTTCTTTACTGGCCATGACCGAGCTCACTGATAGACACTGCCCGAGTATGGGGACACATTTGGCACATCTTGCTAGGGCCCTATGGGGCAGAATTTGGGAAGCAAATACTAGACTCTCCCTGGCATGTTCAAGCCCCGTAGGCCAGACATATCATTGCCTTTTCTGATGTTCCAGGAAAGGATAGCAGCACAACAGATGTAACCACAAATCGATTTAAAAGGAACAAATTCTGCTATCTCTCTTTTCATTGAAGCAGGCCCAGGAGGGGTTAACACCTTTAATTAGCAGGACTAGTGACCCCATGTAGAAGATCTGTCTGTGAGTTACCACATTTATAGCTTTGTGTAGATATGGTTGCGGAAGCCGGCTAGGTAGTAGTCATTTAATGCCTCGGCTGCATCCGAGTTCCTGAGGAGCTGCAGACAGTCCATGGAGGTCTCCTTTAGTTGCTGATTAATTACCTTTTTCCATGTAGTAAATAGATGGTTCCACCTGGTAGGGTAAAGCCTGTCATGGGAGCGAACACAGTGCGTTAAGTACTTGGTCATACCAAGGGTTCCCTGGGGTTTCAGAGATGTATTTTAGGTGGGTTTTTCTTTACCAACTGTGCGTGTGCCATTGTGACCCTGCTGTAGTACTATAACGTGGCTACTTGACAGTCTGAAGTCTGGTATCCCAGACCAAGTTCCAACCTTAGCCTGGCAGACAAAGCGAGGTTGTTGGAAGATTATTTTTGTGCGCTCTACAGTGAACTTCTATGGCTCCATCCAAAGTCCCGGGGTATGCTAAATTGCCTATATAAATTCATGCATAAGGTCCTCATGGTCAAATCAGTCAATCACCACTGTTTGAGGCATGTGTGCTGTAGATACACTTTCTTTGCATACTCCTACCATCCAGTGTTGGGTCCGGATGTTTGCAAGTTATTTATCTTCAAAGAAGTCTTTCCAGTCCAAGGTAAGGTGATTCCTCCTTTCGGTGATAGTGTTAGATAGTTGTTTTCTGCCATCTGGTTCTGACGTGTATTGCTGCGCTCTTGTTCAAAACTGGCCGTCGGGTTCCACTCAGTGAGCAATCCACTCTGTCCTCGACGGTATTGTTTCGTACCTGTTTCCCACTTCTCCCGGCATCGGTTCAGTCAATGTTCAAATTTTGTCCTCAGTGCCATGCAAAGTATCCACGTACCAACTCACACCAGGTGTGTAACTTGTGCTTGTCTGCGGAGCACAAATCAGGTGTTTGTTAAGGGCTACTACTCACCCGTAAGGGTCTGAAGGCGCTAGGGGTGGGGGGGTTTAGAAGGCTCCTGTCCATCAAGGAGGGGGGGGGGGGGGTCTGTCGAAGAGCCAGGTTTTGAGGTTTCTTACAAAGATGGGGAGCGATGTTGTCTGTCTGAGGTGGAGTGGGAGGGTGATCCTCTGGGGTGCGTGGAATTTGAGTCTGCTGTTTAGGTATGCTGGTCAGGTGTCGTAGAGGTCCTTGTGGGCGTGGATGAGCATCTTGAAGGTGACTAGTTTCGATGGAGAGCCAGTGGAGTGTGCACAGGTGCTGAGAGATGTGGCAGTGTCTTGGCAGGTCGAGGACCAGTCTTGCGGCGGCGTTCTGGATGTACTGTAGCTTGTGGGTGAGGTTTTTGTTTGTTCCGGCGTAGAGTGCGTTGCCGTAGTCTAGTCTGCTGGTGACCAGGGCGTGAGTGACGGTCTGTCTGTGTTTGAGGGGGATCCATTTGAAGGTCCGAGAGGAAAGGGGGAGTCTGACCCGCTGCGTTCTGCCGGAGAGGAAGGAGCGGATCCAGTTGAGGGCCTTGTCTTGGATCCATGCGTCATGGAGTTTGCTTATTAGGGTCTGGTGAAAGACTGTGTCGAACGCTGCTGAGAGGTCGAGGATGAGGGCTGCTGTTTCTCCTTTGTCCAGTAGGGTGCGGATGTTGTCTGTTGCAGCGAGGAGGGCGGTTTCCGTACTGTGGTTTTTTCTGAAGCCGGATTGGGAGGAGTCGAGGATGTTGTGCTCTTCGATGAATGTGGCGAGTTGGCTGTTGATGGCTTTCTCAATGATTTTCGCTGGAAACGGGAGCAGGGAGATGGGTCTGTAGTTTTTTAGGTCAGTGGGGTCCGCCGAGGGTTTCTTCAGGAGGGGGTTGACCTCGGCATTTTTCCAGTCGTCAGGAAATATGGCGGTTGCCAGGGAGCGGTTGATGGTGTGGCAGAGCATGGGATGCGATGGTGTCAGCGGCTCTGTTGAAAATGTGGTGGGGACAGGGGTCCAAAGAAGAAGACTGCAAATCTTGCAGATCGTTGTGGTAGAAGAAAACCCTTTGTGATCGTCGGGCTTGACCTTGAGAAATGCAGCGTCAAAACATCGAAGACACGGCGGGATAGCTTAGTTGAAGAA
The DNA here is from genome assembly GCF_964261635.1 of Lissotriton helveticus. Taxonomy (NCBI): domain Eukaryota; kingdom Metazoa; phylum Chordata; class Amphibia; order Caudata; family Salamandridae; genus Lissotriton; species Lissotriton helveticus. The sequence continues at coordinate 104,403,870 of NC_136063.1, forward strand.
TCCGGGCAAGAAGAAATTGGTGCTGCGGTGGAGGAGAAGGAGGCCTTCTCCGCGCCGGAGTCGAATTTGAAGCTCAAGATGGTCCTCAATGTCGAAGAACTTCCGCAAGGACAGGGTGACGTGAGTACTGAAGACCCCTTGTCCCACCAACCCATTCCCCAAAAACCTTAGGCTTCGGCACCGCCTCTGCCTTCTAGTTAAGGTCGGCACCGAGATGACGTTTCCGACGTCCCACCTTCCGGCTCAGCTTCAAATCACTCAGTCAAGCCTTCTGGCTTGAGACAGAGTCCCCCAAATCTTCTTTGAAACCGAAATCCTCCGGTTCGAAGTCCAAATCTGGCTGTGAGCCAAAATCCTCCACCCCAAAAAAGAAACCGCCTTTGAACCGGAGATCCTCCATGCCCGAAGGCCATCCCATCTCAGCACCGAAAACGTCGGAACCGAAAGATGTCCCTTTGGATCCACATTTAGACATTGTTCCTCCAAAATCGGATCCCAAACAAGACACTTTATATAAACTCAGAAACGGGACATATTCATACTGTAGGAGAGTAGGGTCTGCAATCCTATGATCACCCAGATTTTTGCTTTTTGCTTCACTGGTTTACGACTTTCCCTGGCTGTGGGCCTGCTAATCAGACCCACAGCCTAGCTGTTCTCTCTAATCCAAATTGTACCCAGGTACTGAATTGGCACTGGGCCCTCTCAAGTCCCTGTAACCAGGGCTGAGGTGCACCCAGAAGTCTCCCAGGGGCTGCAGCATGTATTATGCCACCCCTGGACTGACTAACTAAATCTGACACAACTGGCTGCACGACAGCTGGGGCAAGGAGGTGTAAACACCCTTTGCTTTAGATATAGTATTCCTATATCTAAACCTAAATGGACACATTCCTATGGCAGGCCTTAACAATCCTGAAGGCAGAGTGCTTGGAATCGTGTGAGATAGTGCTCTGGCATGAGCTGAGCCTGTCTGCGGCTTTCGGGATCTATCCCTTAGCCGTTTCCATGATATCGCATACCATATACTCTTAAGTGCATTATAATCCTCGCGGTTATATGCCAACTCTGGTATCGCTTTATCAAAACATGTCGAGTAAGGTGTCATACGAATTGGAATACTAACCCCTCGCCAATTCTGGCGACGGGGTTAGCATTCCACCCTTCTAGAGGGACACGACATGGAGGTAACCTGTAACCCCGGTTAAAGTCAGACAGAGCCTTAGCATCCACAAAATGGATGCTGCCACCGAGACACAAGTCTGCCCTCCTGCTGCTGGGAGTCCTCCCAGAGCAGGAGGCAAGGACAAAGTGTTTCCTGCCAGGGGCGGTGCCAGCACCGTCCCAGACAGGGTTTTGTGTATTCCAGGTAGGCAGGGCTTTAGAGGAAGGTGACTGCAAGTGGCACCCCGGTGCTCACTGTGCATAGGCCGGCTTGAACCAGTTCCAGGGGCACACCAGCCCCTGAGCTTGGGAAAGCCCGCCAAAGGAGAGGGGTGTAACCACCCCCCTCCTGGTCCCACCCATAGGGCAGGACTTAGTCGCGTGCCAGCCCCCTTTTCCAAGATAAAGGTAGGAGCAGGCCCCCTTCCAAATTAGATCATCTTTGGAATCAAGACACGACTTTCTACGAAAGGACATCAAGATTTCTTCTTCAAGATTCTCCCTTGTGACTAAGGAGTAGTCACCCTGCATCCGCAGGCACCATCTTAAGAACACTGCGGTCTGCTGCAAGTCCTTCCTCCGGAATCCGACTGCCCAGCTCGACGAGAACCGGCTTCCCTGGCACCTCTGACCTCTACCCACCTCTACAGCAAAGCTGAGAACCGTGGGTGCGACGAGACCTCGAGGGACCGGCCATCTTCAAGACTGCACGACTTCTTTCCAGCACGACCGCCGAGGGATCCTCTGGTGAGTGCTTTGGGGTCCGAGAAGCCCCGACCCTGAGCAGCTCCAGCACCGAAGTTCCGCCTCCCAGCATCTCTACGATCTGCGTGGGGCCCTTCTGCTTTTTGCTGCTCACCGCGTTGTTTGGCTACTAGCCCGCTGGCTTGTGGCCTTCTTAACGACGCCCGACGACATCACTGTTGCTGGTCTGGTTGCTCCAGACTGGCCCTTGCTCCCTTCCAAGAGAGGAGCACCCCGGACCCTCCTGGTCCACCCCAGACGCCATTTTAGGTCCACCGCGTGGGCTTGAATTTGCCAAGACTTGTTGCCCCAATCCTGGGTCCAGCGACGTGGACAGCATCATCCATCGTGGGACAGCTCGTACCTCCATCCTGGTCGCCGACAACGCCTCCTGGTCCGTGAGACTGCAGAGCACAGCGTCACCCACTCACCTAGTCGAGGTGACTACCATCCGGTGCCCTCCTGGTGCCACCTGACTACTGGCTAGTAGTCACGAACTTGGTCCCCTCTGCTTTCAGGTGTCATCCATCTTCGATCCAGGCTTGGATCACTCAAACAATCTTCACTGGTCGCCTGCCAGCAACTCCTTTCCTTCAGGCTCCTGGTTCGTCAACGGAGAATCCCGACGTCTTTTCAGACCTATGCAGCTGCAGCCCCTGGGCTAGGTAACTTCGGCATTTCGGTGCCTCAGCATAGCCTCACTATCCAAGGGTCCAGATCCACTTTCGTTTTTGACCTACCTAGTCGGGTTCGCCCGAGAACACTAACTTTGTCTTTACTAGCTTCCATAGACTTTGTCCCGCATCCCGCGTGAGAGTGCACACTCTGCACACGAGTTCCCTAGGCCTCCTGCTAGAAATCTAAAGGTTCAGTAGTCCAGCCCTAGCGATCCCAAAGCCTCTGAGAATCGTTACTTACCTGCTAGTAATTCGCATTCCACTTTTGTAGTATATGGTTTTTCGTGCCCCTCGGGCATTTGTGTAAATTGTGCGACTTGAAGTATTTTTATAAGAGTTTTGTTGTGTGCTTAGCTCCCTGTCTCATAAAGAGCCAGGGTAGTCTTGTTATAAATAAATACACTGTTTATTTTCATAACAACTTGTGTGGTGTCCTTTCACTGGGTGTTCAAGGGGTAATGTGATGGTAAAACAGCTGGCTTAACACGCCCTCTAGAGTCTTAGCCTTAGACTGCTCGTATCCATGCTACTAGGATAGCTGGTCTATAAGGTTGACTTACAACCAATCATCAATAAGGGTTGTTTGGACTGATACATAGTGATCACTAGAATAGTGAGCACTGCATATCAGGCCAACTTCTCACACATACCAAGCTGCCTTATAAACATACGCTTCCTAATGATGACAGTCATTACAAGATCCCTTTAAAGAAGAATAATGTTGGTACGAGCCCTTTTCATCCACCTCAAGAATCCCCTCCACTTCCACCTTCTTCTCTGACTTTAAATCCTGTGCACATCACACCTCAGAATTCTCCCCTATCTCAGCCTGACAGGGACGATATTGATGAGGGGACATGCAATTACCAGTAAATCCATTGAAGGATTACACAATTGACCCTCCATTAGACAATGATCCAGACCTTTCCCCTGCCAAGCCATCTCCACCTGAGGACAATGTATCTTATCAGGAACTCATTGCCAGGGCCGCAGAAAACCATGGGGTGGTACTACACAAAGAATCCTTAGAACAGGATTTTTAGTTTTAGACACTAAGATCCACACACTGGTCGACCCAAACACTCTCTATTCTTAATGGTATGATGAGACTTGCTGACAACCTTTTAAGATCCTGTGCGTGCACGCATCTCTACTCCTAGAGTCGATAAAAAATATAAACCCTCCCCAACAGATCCGATATTTATTAAGGGCCAATTACCACTAGACTCACTGGTAGTGTCCAGTGCTTGTCAGCGAGCTAATTCCAAAACCTCTGGGTACGCTCCTCCCCCGGATAAAGAGCCAAGCTAATAGACGCTTCTGGCAAACGCATAGCTGCTCAAGCTGCCAATCACTGGTGCATTGCAAACACACAAGGCCTTTTAGCCAGATATAACAGGGCGCACTGGGATGAAATGGAGCAATTGCTCCAATTTCTCACATATAAGCATTAAGCAAAAGCGCAAGAATTGGTACATGAAGCAAAGCTAATTTTTAATTCTTCAGTAAGATGTGCTCTAGATGCTGCTGACACCGTCAACACTAACGCCCTGCTCTGAAGGCATGTTTGGTTAATTATTTCTGGGTTTAAGCCCAAAGTTCAACAATTTATTTTAAATAACACACTATGACAAAGAACATCTCTTTGGTCCTTAGGTCGATCAGGTGCTTGTGAAAAGGAATAAGTACAACGAAGTGGCAAAGTCCATGGGAGCACTCTAGTCTCCTTCAAACAGAGTCTTCTCTCGCCGCTCCTTTTACCGAGCAGGGTCCAAAAGCACACCGTCAGACCAGAAGGTTTCCTCTTACAAAGGTAAATACCAGTCCTCTTCCTCAAGAGGCTTTTTAGAGGAGGATATAGAGGAAACCACCTCATGGGTAAGGGCACCACAACTCATAATTCCCCTCCCCCTAATAAGCAGTGACTTCCCCACGCTTCCTTCCGACCATTCCACACCTGTCGGGAACGACTTCACCAGTTTCTCCCCATTTGGCAATCTTTAACAACTGACAAATGGGTGATTGGAATTATCCAACATGGTTATTGCCTAGAGCTCACTGCCAATCCTCCATACATTCCACCTCACTCTCAATAATTGTCGCCAGACCACTCCTAGTTGCTCGAACAACAAGTGCAATTCTCTCTTACTAAATGGAGCCTTAGAACCAGTTCCACTAAAAGTACCAAGGTTCAGGAGTTTACTCTTCTCTACTTTCTGATCGCCAAAAAGAAAGGCTTCTTAAGACCTATTCTGGATCTCAGAGAGTTAAACCAATTATACTGTTGGAGCGCTTTCATATGGTAACCCATCAACAGGTACTTCCACTTTTACAGAAGGGAGATTTTACGTCTACTCTAGACTTAGAAGACGCATATTTTCACGTTACTCCAGTATTGGAACTTTCATAGATTCCCTTGCTTGTATCATTCCCCGTTGTTGGAATGGGAGTCCCCATGTATACATAAAATAGCAATAGAAACCATTACTAAAAACGGAACCTAGACCTAGGCCCATTCTTGTTTTGCAACCTATCCGCCTCTTTTTGTAAAAAGTGACCCAAAAAATTGAACAACCTATCAGATTAGCCTCGCCCCTTAGAACCCTCCTGAGAGAAGCTCAGAACCTCAGATTTTCTACTGCACGTTGTGCAAGGGAGTCTCCACTGAGCTCTGCTCAGTTCTTTCCTACTACTTTAATTCTACAACCTTTTTCACCAGTTTTCTACAACTTCTTCTTCAGGATGTCGGATAAAGAGAAGAAGGCCCTCTTTAAAGCCTGTGCTTGCTAAAAAGAGGTTATATATTGAGGACAAGCGTGAAGACTGTATTTACTGTCTGTACCCAGACCAGAACGCTGCAGACTGTAAGATATGCCGCACTCTACCAAGACTCTGCGAGACCGTGAAGGGCATCTTTTGACCTGGCTCCAGAAGCTAAAATCAAGAAAGGAGCCGGTGTCCAGTGACCGCGACAAAGCATCCTCTGCGACTTCTTCCAGGTGGTCTGTTGAAAGGGGTAGAGCTTCTCCTTCTGAAAAATGCCCTAGTAAGGCTTTGAAAAAGACCTCTGATTGGTCTAAAGGGCTTATTCCTGTCGAATCTCCTCACCAAGGAGTAAAGGAGAGAGAAGGACTGTCAAAAGGAGTAAGTCTTGAGAGGAAATCCAGTTCTGTTCCTCCAACTTCTCATCGTTGACTTCTGAGGTAAAATCATCAAAAAAGACTCACTCGGCGACGACGCCGTCATGGACTCTGTCGACGAAAGCACCAAAGGTACAGTCTTCTTGATCTATGTCCCCTTCGACAGGCTCGTCAACGGTGTTTTCCTCATCACTGGCATTGGCACAGAGCTCTGTGTTGACGAGTTCGACGCTGATGGTTTTTGCATCGTCGACGATGGTTTTGGCGATAACTTCGACGAAGATAACGACGCCTACTACGTCGACGACGAGGACGACTGCAGGGATGTCGACAATATCGCCGACGACCGCATCGACTAAGTCTATTTCTTCATCGACGGTTCTTTCGTCGATGGTCCCGTCGACGACTTTGTCGACGGTGGAACAAATCTCTATTTTGCTCAGAAAACGTCGAAATACACTAGAAATGACTTCCCCCAGGAGGGTGACTCCTTTACCTCCTGCACTCCTCCTCGAAGGAGAGGTATCGGAAGAGGAGTATGGACCTTTTGGGTATGCTGATAGCCCTTCTCAGCTACACGTTAAATGTCATGATACAGATTCTGAAGGGGAATATAAGGATTTTAAGCAGTATGGTCCTCCCTCACAATATCAACAAGATTACCAACAGGAGATGGTCTAAATGCCCTCCTCCTTACTGACAGACTTGCAAGCTATGCTGTTGGATAACAGAAAAAGGTTCTCAACGCAGCCTCCTGTTCCTGTAGGGGTGCCTGTTACTACTGTTCCTCCAGCTCGTCCTGTTGCCTCAATTACCACAGCCTCAGCCAGTACTGGAAGCGCAGGATGTTCTACCTGTTGCGCCCCCTCCTGGATGATACCTCTGACGACGACCAAGGCAACATCACGATTTCGGAGCCAGATGTGGAGAGGGATGACTGTCATTCCAGATCCAGCTTCTCCTGCCCCGGCACCTGTTGATTCCCCCCGTGTAGATATAGGGGATTTCCATAACTTAATGGAGAGAACCGCCAAACGATTTGACCTGCCCATGACCAAGGTGGAATCGGAGTGCTTCCTTTATGACTTTAAGCAACCTTATAAGAGATCGGTCAGTTCAATTCCAATTGTAGGCCATGTCTGGGATGAAGGTTTAAAGGTAATGCAAAATCCGGCCACAGTCATTCTAGTTTCACCTCGCCCGGAGTTTGACCGGCCAGCCTAAACCGGACTCAGTCATCTCGCAAGCCGCCCAGAGGAAATCTAGAAATCCTTCAGCTCCCCTTACCACTCCTCCAGATAAAGAGGGCAGGCGTCTTGATAATGTAGGCAAACTTTTTTCATCTATGTCCAGCCTGCTAGTCGGGGCAGCTAATTCTTTGGCTATACTGGGATGATACGATCTCCAAATGTGGTGCAACTTCTCCCTGCTATCTCGATCAGTTGCCGGGAGAAGGAAAGAAAGAAGCTAAAAGTATTCTCCAAGAGGGCGAAATAATATTGGCAGAAATCATTCATTGTGCAGTGTATATTGCAACGACTGCTTTCCGCTCCTTGGCTGGCGCGGCTGTCCTTCGTCGACAGGGCTGGTTGCGGGCTACTTGGTTCCGCCCGGAAGTCCAAAATAAAATCTTGGATCTGCCTTTTGATGGGGAAGCGCTTTTTGGAAAGTATATAGATTATGATGCGCTCCAGGATATTAAAAAAGATACGAAAACCGCAAAATCCTTAGGGGCTCTGCAGTACCGCAAGTTCCCATTCCCGGGAGCGAGGGGAATAGGTAATTCTACGTACAGAGGAGGCTATCAACAGCAGCGTTACTCCTCGTACAGTTCCCAGTCACAATCCTACAAGCGGAACTACAATCAGCGGCAGAATCAATCCTCTTCTTTCTCTCGCTCGACCAACAGAGGAAGACCAGGACGCCAGGGCAGACACAACTCTTAATCGCCATACCCTGGAGTTTGTCCAACCACCACCATCCAAGCCCCCTTGCGCCACTGTATCGAAACATCTCCATCTTCTACGGTTGGAGGTTTATCAAATGCTCCTCGAAGGAGCTATAGAACCTGTCCCTATCTCTCAAAGGGGAAAGGGGTTTTTATCCAGGTTTTTCCTGATCTGGAAGACGTTAGAAAAGTGGCGCCCTATCTTAGATCTGAGGGAGCTCAACACCTATCGCATCAAACAATTCTTTCGGATGGTTTTTCTTCAAGACATCCTTCGACTTCTCAACTCAGGGGATTTCATGGCCACTCTAGACCTAGAGGACGCTTATTTTCATGTACCCATATACCCAGCTCACAGGAGGTTTCTTCGATTTACAGTAGCCAAGAGCCATTTTCAAGTTCAGGGTTCTTCCCTTTGGACTTCTATCTGCCCCAGGGATCTTTACAAAGATATTAGCTCCGGTAGCAGCTTTTCTTCGAAAACAAAAGCTTCAGGTCTACCCTTACCTGGACGACGGGTTACTGAAAGCTCCTACCAAGCAGGCAGCACAAGAATCAGTCATAGCATGTACATGCCTGTTTGCCAATCTTGGGCTAACGCTCAACAAACAGAAGTCTTCTCTCCTCCCATCAAGAACAGCCAGATTTCTGGGAGCCATTCTAAACACGTCAATAAACCAAGCTTTTCCAACCTTGGAGAGGCAGGAGAAGCTGATGTCCATGGCCTCCCAACTGTTAAAAAGATGGTCACTTTTAGTTCGCCTCTACAAGTCCCTGCTGGGGTCCATTTCCTCCTGCATACCACTGATTCCTCACTGCAGGTTACGAATGCGTCCACTCCAGGAGGAGTTAGACTTGTAGTGGCGCCAAGTCGACGGATCCTTCGACAACAAGATCTCAGTTATGAAGGCCACAAGAGACGCTACATCATGGTGGATGACCAAAGAAAACATTTCTCAGGGCCTTTCTTTCAGGTTCCCCCCTGCTCCACACATAATCACTACGGACGCTTCTCTTGAAGGCTGGGGAGTGGTGTTAAATGACCTTCATGTAAGCGGCTGGTGGCGGCCCTAGCATCATCTGTTGCATATCAATCTGCTGGAGCTCAGAGCGATTCGCCTGGCCTTGCAGGCCTTTCTTCCACAAATACAATAGTTGCCGTCCTTGTATGTACAGACAACACGACGGCCATGCAATATGTAAACAAAGGAGGCACCAGATCGCGACTGTTGTCCGAGTGGAACACCTTTCAGGTGTCCTCAATAAAGCAGCGGACACGCTCAGCAGACTGAAGTCTGTCAGCCGCGAGTGGGAACTGGACAACTCCAAGTTACATAAGGTTTTTCACAGATGGGGCACACCTTCCATAGATCTCTTTGCCACTCCGGAGAACAAGAAATGCCAGTTCTACGCAATGAGGCTTCACCATCCAGGATTGTTGGGGAATGTGCTATTGATGGCCTGGTCAGGTGAATTTGTTTACGCTTTTGCCCCCATTCCCCAGGTTTCTCAGGAAGCTCGAAGCAGAACCGTGCAGGATGATTCTGATAGCTCCTGCGTGGCCCAGACAATTTTGTTTCACAGAACTACACCTTCTCTCCCTGGACGTTCCACTTCCTCTGCAGACGATTCCTACGCTGCTGACGATGTCCCAGGGCCAAGTCTGGCATCCGGATCCTCAGTCTCTACAGCTCTCGCCATGGCTCCTGAGCAGCGAGAATTTCTTGGCCTGAATCTTTCAGCTGAATGTAAATAGGTGCTCTCTCAGGCAAGAGCCCCAAGTACCGACAAGACTTACAGGTTGAAGTGGAAACGTTTCTGTATTTGGTGCCAGCAGAACAGCCTCCATCCTTTCAAGTCTGAGCCGCATGAAGTTCTTCCATATATTCTATCACTAGCGAAAGCGGGATTGGCTCACTCTTCTATCAAGGTGCACCCAGCAGCAATCTCTCGCTTCAGACGCACGTCTTCAGGCCCTTCTCTCTGGTAGGCAAGAATCATTAAACTGTTTCTCAAGAGACTTTTCAGAGTTTTCCTTCCAGTCAAGCCTCCTCCTCCTCTTTGGCATCTGAACTTGGTTCTTGCCCAGCTTATGAAGCCTCCTTTCGAACCTATTCACAAGGCAGAGTTGAAATTCCTCTTCTGGAAGGTACCGCTTCTTCGAGCCTTGACTTCAGCTAGGCGTGTGGGAGAAATGCAGGCTCTCACCATTCAGGAACCTTTTCTCCAGTTCAAAAAAGGAACAGTGATTCTACGTACTAACCCAAAATTCATACCTAAAGTTCCTTCGGACTTTCATTTGAATAAGCTGGTAATTCTTAAGACTTTTTTCCCTCAAACGGTTACCCTGGCAGAGAAAGCACTTCTCTCTCGGACATTCAGAGGTGCTTAAAGTTCTATCTTCAACAAACTAAAGACTTCAGAAAATCTTCTCAAGCGTTTGTTTCTTTTAGTGACCCTTGTAAGGGTTTTCCCCTTTCCAAGCAAGGGATAGCTCGTTGGATTACTAATGTGATCCAGTATGGTCAGAAGGCAGCGGGCATCCCCCTAGAAGGTCGAGTCCGTGCTCATTCCATGAGGGCGATTTCTTCTTCTACAGCCCTCTGTGCTGGAGTTCCTATCCGGGAGATCTGCCATGCAGCGAACTGGAGCAGTACCCACACGTATACAAGGCATTACTGCCTGGATTCTGCAACGCAGAGTGACACAGCAATCGGCCAAGCAGTCCTGAGGAACCTCTTTCAGTAGTGGTGAGCTTTCCCTTTCATCCCTCCTTCCATGTTACTGTTTTATCAGCTCTTGCACATTTTTGAACCTCATGTGTTTATGCTTTCTGAAGTTTCTAAGGGCCAGATGTAGGTCGCCCAATACCGGTTAGTAACGGCCGAAATTACAACATTTCGGCCGTTACCGGTCCGGTATTAGGCTTTTGGGATGTAGGTGGCCATTTTACGGATTCGGTAATTTACCGAATCGGTATTTTAAGGAATCAGTAAATTACCGATTCCTTAAAATACCGATTCGGTAAATTACCGAATCCTTAATGTAGGGACCACTCAAATGAGTGCTTTTCCCATTTCAGGATTCGTTATTTACTACCAACTACAAGTTGGTGGTAAATATCGAAAACCCTACAAAAAGCAATTTTTTGTAAATGATAGCAGTGTCATGTGGCAGACATACATGCCCTTAGGGCATGTATGTGTGCCACATGTGAATACCTACATCCCATTTACCGATTCTAAAATACCGAATCGGTAAAGTTAGGTATTTTAGAATCGGTAAATCTGGATTACCTACATCTGGCCCTTAGTATGTTATTGACCATTGAAAATGTAAAAAGCGATATATACTATGGCTTTGTACCTAGTTTCAGATTTGTCATGGTTCTAAGAAATTTGCAGATAACTGCTAGCTACTCTGATACAAGCATAGGAATCTATGAAAGATCCAATACTGGAGTAAAAAAAACAAGTTACTTACCTGTAACTTTAGTTCCCCGGTATTGGAAACTTTCCTAGATTCCCATGCGACCCACCCTGCCTCCCCCTCCATCCCCCCCCCCCACACCGCGGCTACGAAAATCTGAGGTTCTGAGCTTCTCTCAGGAGGGTTCTAAGGGGTGAGGCTAATCTGATTGGTTGTTAATTTTTTGGGGTCTCTTTTACAAAAAGAGGTGGATAGGTTGCAAAACAAGAATAGGCCTAGGCCTAAGTTCTGTTTTCAGTAATAGTTTCTATTGCTATTTTATGTATACCGGGGACTCCCATTCCGACGGCGGGGCATGGGAATCTATGAAAGTTTCCAATACTGGAGAACCAAAGTTACAGGTAAATAACTTGTTTTCTTCCAATGCATCCAGCTTATTTTTAATACCTCAGATTTGTAATAGCAGGCAAACATTACCAATTCAAAGTACTCCTGTTTGGAGTGACTACTGCTCCCAGAGTATTTACAAAATGTCTGGCAGTAGTCGCAGTTCATCACAGAAGACAATATAGTCACATCTTACCCTACCTATACGACTGGCTCATCAAAGCCAGCACTTACCAAAACTGTCTACGACGCACTCAGACCACAATAGACCCCCTTCGTCAACTGGGCTATACGGTCAATGCACAGAAATCTCACCTGCATCCTTCACAGATTCAGTCTTATCTAAGGGCCACTCTCGACACTGAAAGCTCTAGCCTCTCCCAATGTAGCCAGAACTCACAACATCCAGTCTGATACTACAGTTTAAATCCAACCAAACATTAGTGCTTAGCACGTCTTGGTAATTAGTCGCAGGGTCAATTAACTGATCTAGTGTTGGTAGACGGCCGCACCCATCACTCTCTGCAGTGGAGGAACCAACATAATGTATCCAATATCCAAAGGGCAACCCTATTCCACAGATCGTGCTCACAGCACATGCTTCTCTGACCGGTTGGGGTGCCCATCACCAAAATGACACAATACAAGGTCTGTGGAGCAACAAGCACAAATGTCTCCACATCCACTATATAGAGTTTCTAGCAGCGTTTCTAGCGCTCAAGCTTTTCAACCTCACCTTACAGGCAAAGTTGTCCTAGTCCGGACAGACAACATGACAGTAACATACTTATGTATAAAAACAGGGGACGCACTCTCTCCAACATTTACTTCTTTGTCAAGCCATTTGGAATTGGGCAATCTATCACAGGATTTATCTTCTGGCAGAAGAATCAGATTCCGACTTCAGCAGAAACAGGTAGCAAATTCACGAGTGGGAACTTCATCCCCAAGTTCTACTTCCATACTTCCAACATTGGCGTTTCCCACAAATAGACTTGATCGCCACAATCGACAATGCAAAATGTTCGGCTCCAGGTTCCCACACCTAATCTCCAAAGGCAGTGCCCTATGGATGAACTTGTCATGGATATTTGCCTTTGCTTTTCGGCCTCTCCCACTCATTCCATGTCTAGTTCGGAAGCTCAGACAAACATCCCTCACACTAATTCTGGTAGCTTCCACATGGGTCTGTCAACCATGGTACACCACCCTGTTAGAACTGTCAGTAGTTCCTCATCAAAAGCTGCATCTCCCCTCCAGGCTCCTCACTCAGAACCATGGAGAAATCAGGTATCTAAATCCCAAAGAACTAAACTTAGCTATCTGGCTCCTGAAGTCATAGAGTTTGGTTATTTAAATCTACCACCAGTCTGCATGACTCTTCTGAAAGGAGCAAGAAAGGCTATTACCAGAGCTTGTTATGCAGCAAAGTGGAAACGATTTGCGGTGTAGTCTAAAAACAACAAAATTAATCCTCTAGATGCTTCTATACAAAATATTATCTGTTACCTGTTGCACTTACAGCAAACTGGACTGGCTTATACATCTTTGTTTGCACCTTGCAGCGGTAGCTGCGTATTTGCAAACAGACAGCATTTATCAATATTCAAAGTACTAGTAATCAAAGCCTTCATGGAAGGCTTGAAAAGGGTAATACCACCAAGAATTCCCCCTGCACCAGTGTGGAATCTTAACCTTGTCCGTACACGGCTTATGCGAATAACAGGTGCTTACTGGGTAGGTAACGTAATTCTTCTGTTCACTCTCAGGTCCCTTTATCTAAGTTATCTTCAAAACAATCTCAGACATTGAGGAACAGGGGGCTCCGGTTTGATACTCATAAAGACCACTTCAAGGAAAAGGAGCAAGGTACCAAATACACCTATATAGTAAGTTCCAGCTGGTACTCTATTTGGAATATGTTAGCCCTCTTGTCAAGGCATCAAGCCTATCATGGCTGAACTGCTGAAGTGCCATTTGCAAAGATGTCCCAAGTAAAGGGTCACAAAAATTCGGAATTCTGATCAAACAGCAAAATTAACTCGCCATGAAACTCTGCTCCAGGCCTAGCTCTCCCGTGCTGCTGCACCATCCTGCTTCCTCCCCATTTTTCTGAGCACTTTCCTTTGCTTTTGCATCGTTTTTACTGCTTTCACCTTCCTCTCCCCCTTTTTAGGTCTCGGCTAGTAAGGCGTGAAGCGCGTTCTCGCCAGAGAACTATAGCTGTCGTCTCAGCCCACAACGAGTTGGAATGTGGAGACAAGACCTGGCCGCGCGCGCAGCGTTGTCCCATAGGATAACGTTGCGCGCGTGAACTTCTGCAGTTTTTAGCATACCAGAAATAATCGGATTGCGTTGAGCGCCTCGTGAGCAGTTCCTTTGGAATGCAGGGGGAGTCTTCAGAGGGGCGCTCGGCGCTGTTCACGAGGCGCGCGGCGCTGATAAGCAGGCTGGTTCTTTGTGTGAGCATTCCACGGGAATGCATGTTAGTATGTCGGCACTATGTTTTTCCAGTCGAAGGGCAGCTGCGTGTTTATTTTTGCATCGCGCTTTTACTTAAAGTGAAAGTGCGATGCAAATTTAAAGAAGCAGCTGCGATCTCATCTTTTCACACGCTGTGACTGTTTGGGCTTGGCGTCCGCCGACGGGCAGCTCTCACGGCTCAGCTTGTAGTACGGTGCAAATGTACACAAGCGGCTGCATTGCCGTGTTTGCTGTTGCAGGTCACTGGAGTCGTGCATATGTGCTGCGGAGCGGAGGAAGGGCATGGGGGTAACACAGGGCTGGCTGATCCCGCTTTACACACACTGTGCCTAGTGGAGCTGGCGGCGTCCACCGAGGAGCTGCTCCCGCACCTCAGTTTCCAGTGCCATGCAAATTTAAAGAAGCGGCTGCATTGCCGTGTACTAAGCTTTCTGCAGGCGGCGGCACACGCATCTCGCTTCTCCCCGGTGCGGACTGCCCCATTACTTGGATTTACCCACCGCGTCCGGAGAAAAGGGAGCAAGGACTCGCACAGTACTATGGAGTGGAGGAAGGACATACGGGGCTGGCTGATCCCCGCTTAACACACGCTGTGCCTGGCTAAATGCTTCTATTAACATAGATGCAGCTACGCGCTGGACTCCGTGCGGTGCCCTACTTCCTGTGGGGCCCTCCCCCAACCATTACCTCATATTGCTGTTTTAAAAATATGCTTTTCTCGACATAGATGCAGGTATGCGCTGCACTTCGGCTGTGCCGTACTCCGTGCTATGCTCTTCTCCACCATTACGTCTTATTGTTTTTTAAATGCTTTGCTCGACATAGATGCAGCTACGCGCTGCACTCCGTGCATTACCCTACTCTGTGCAGTTCCCTCCCCCACCATTAGCTCATGTTGCTGTTTAAAAAAAATAAAATGCTTCTGTTGTCATAGCTTCAACTATGCACTGCACTCACTGCTCAATTATATAGCTGCGGTTAGACAATTTCTTAAAAACGATGTGCCGTGCTGTGATCACGCTTATCGGTTATGTGACTATTCTGTGCAAAAGAAGAGCACTGTAATATTGGCTGACTCTTCATATTGTACGGGCCATCTCTACATGTAGGGTGTAGCTTAATGGCTAGGACGTCCGACTATGAAGCTGGGGAAGCTGGTTCGAGTTTGGTGGGAGGCTCAATCATCCTGGGATTCTGGGCGAATCACTTCATCCGTAATCAGTTAATTACCTAATTCCGGTTACTAATGCAGACATGTGTGAGATCAGTTTTTAATTACTTATATAACTATATTTGCAGAAGGTAAAAAAGGAATAACAGGTTCATCTCGAAGAGGAGAATAAGCAGGACAAGTTGGTGATAAAAAATATTCTTGGGTGTCAATTTCATTGGTTTTCTGCATATGCTGCATAGGATCCTACCATAATTTGGCGAAAAAACGTTACCATTGGTAAAACCAATAGTTCTCTCATTGCTGATAGCTATTGGCTATGCCTCCTACCAGATCTTCCCCTCAGGCGCTGCTAATGTGTGGCTTGTTAAGGTGGCTTTCATATAGTGCGAAGTCCTAAACTAAGGACATTAGAGCGCTTTACATGAGCCTCAGACTACATGAAAGCATTTTTTATTTTGAGACATAGAGAGATTACGCCGTTTGCCCAGAATCACGAGATGTTGAGCGGAGCCGAGAGTCGAACATGCTGTCCTAGGTCCAAAGTCGGAAGCTCTGCTCATTAGGCCATACTCCCTCATTCAGTTGCTCCTCCTTTTTTCTGTCTGGAAATGCTTCCAAACCTTACAGAAATGTCTGACTTCAGACTACAAGCACACACACGCAACCACACACACAACCACACACACAACCACACACAACCACACACACAACCACACACACAACCACACACACAACCACACACACAACCACACACACAACCACACACACAACCACACACACAACCACACACACACAACCACACACACACAACCACACACACACAGCCACACACACACAGCCACACACACACAGCCACACACACACACAACCACGCACACACACACAACCACGCACACACACACACACACATCCACGCACACACACAGCCACATACACACAGCCACATACACACAGCCACATACACACAGCAACATACACACAGCCACATACACACAGCCACATACACACAGCCACATACACACAGCCACATACACACAGCCACATACACACAGCCACATACACACAGCCACACACACACAGCCACACACACACAGCCACACACACACAGTCACACACACACAACCACACACACACAGCCACACACACACAGCCACACACACACACACACAGCCACACACACACACACAGCCACACACACACACACAGCCACACACACACACACAGCCACGCACACACACACAGCCACGCAAACACACACACATCCACGCACACACAGCCACGCACACACAGCCACGCACACACAGCCACATACACACAGCCACATACACACAGCCACATACACACAGCCACATACACACAGCCACAAACACACAGCCACATACACACAGCCACATACACACAGCCACACACTCACACTCACACACTCACACACACACACACACACACACACACACAACCACACACACACACAACCACACACACACACAACCACACACACACACAACCACACACACACACACAACCACAACACACAACCACAACACACAACCACAACACACACACACAGCACCATACGCACCACCACACACACACACACAACCACACACACAACCACACTGTCAGTGCACACTTTCACCAGGCACAGGCACCATCAGTTGTCAGTGCATGCTTTCACTGGGCACAAACACCACCAGCCGTCAGTGCACGCTTTTACCGGGCCCAAACACCACCAGCTGTGAGTGCACGCTTTCATCAGACACACACGGCCAGCCGTCAGTGCACACTTTAACCAGGTACACACACCACCAACCGTCAGTACAATCTTCCACCAGGCACACACACCACCAGCCGACAGTGCACACTTCAACCAGGCACGCACACCACCAGCCATCAGTGCACAATTTCTACAGGCACACACACAACCAGCCATCAGTGCACACATCAATTAACGCATCCACAAATAACTATTGTAGCAATCGCAGTATTAGATTAGATTAGATGTGGACTTGTAGAGCGCGAATTGTTGCCCGGAGGCGTCCAAGCGCTAAAAATAACCAGAACCTACCAGAGAGCTGTGAAGGAGGTTGGCTAAGTTAAAGGGGTAAGTTAAAAAAGGAAGGTCTTTAACTGTTTACGAAACACAGAGAGTTTGGGATTGGCTCTGAGGTGCAGTGGCAGGGTATTCCAGGTTCTGGACGCATTGTGGGCGAACGTCCTGCCGCCCGATCTGGATCTTTTTATTCTCGGAACCACTGCTAGAAAGGTCTGGCTGGAGCGAAGACTTCTGTTGGGAGTGTAGTGGGTGACTAGGTCGCGGGTAATGCTAGGGCCAGTGTCCCAGAAAGCTTGATGGGCTATGCACATTGCCTTAAAAAGAACTCTCTGGCGAACCGGTAGCCAGTGAAGGCTAACCAGTCCGGCCCTCACTGATTGTCTCCGAGGGATCTTAAGCAGTAAGCGCGCTGCGCAGTTCTGCACTGTCTGCAGCCTGCGCAGGGTGTACTCTGGGGCGCCGAGATAGAGCACATTGTTAAAATCAAGGCGTGACTGTATAAGACCCTGTATAGCCACCTGTTTGGCTTCCATGGGAAGAAGGGGAAAGATTTTAATTAGCATCCTCATGATGCCAAAACAGGTGGCTGACAGTTTTGTGGCCTGAACGTTGAAAGACAGGGATCTGTCCAACCACACTCCGAGGCTCTTGATATTGTCTTTGGGAGATGGAGGAAGACCCAGACACAGAGGCCACAAAGAGGCGGGGAGGCAGAGATCTGGGGGGCCTAGGAGCATCAGCTCCGTTTTGTCCCCATTCAGCTTGAGGGATGATGAGGACAGGCATTCTCTAAGCCCACCTGGCGCAGGCCGGTTGGCCTCCTGCGCCAGTGAGACCACCAGCTGCGTGTCGTCCGCATAAGAGATGATCTTAACCTCGAATGGATGAACGACCTCAGCCAGTGGCCTCATGTACAGGTTGAAGAGTGCGGGGCTCAGAGAGGAGCCCTGCGGAACTCCGCACTTTTAGAGGTCTGCTGGAGGACACGGACTCGCCCTCAAAGACTCTAAAAGATCTGTCCTCTAAAAAGGACTTAAACCACGACCAGGCTTTATCCTTAATCCCGGCGCAGGACAGACGGTACAGCAGGGTGTCGTGACTGACCGTACTTAGGTCAAGGAGGATCACTGCCACTGATCCTCCTTGATCCAGGATTTTTCTAGCTTCCTCGGTGACCGTGAGGAGAGCGGTCTCAGTCCAGTGTTTCGGTCTGAAACCCGTCTGGGTGGGGTCTAGTAGGTGATGATCTTCCAGAAAGCTTACTAGCTGTTGATTTATGTGTTTTTCCAATACCTTGCTCACCCATGGCTCACCCATGGGAGCAGGGAGATGGGACGGTAGTTACCCAGGTCAGTCGGGTCTAAATTGGGTTTTTTCAGCAAAGATCTGACCATGGCCTGCTTCCAGACGGTCGGGACAGTGCTGGAGGTAATGGATGCATTTAATACCTCCCTAATAGTAGGCAGGGTAATCTGAGAAGCAGCCATTATTATGTCCGGCGGGGCTGGGTCGGCCGGAGAGCCGGATTTAACTCTGTGCGCTAATGATTCAAGGGTTGTAGAGTCTAGTAGGGGAAAATGAGTCAGAGTGGGTTGAGGTAAAAAAAAAAGGGGGGGAACTGGGGGTTTATTAGATTGGACTGAAGAGGTGATCTTTTTAGGGGGGAAGGCTGAGTAGATAGTATTTACTTTCTGATAGAAGAACTCAGCAACGTTATTGCAGTGAGTGGTGGATTTTTCGGCCTGCGGGGCAGGGGGGGGGATTCATTAGCTTTTTAACGATCTGAAAAATCTCCTTAGGCTTTGACTTGGCCAGCAGTATTCTATTGGAGAAATAGGTGACCTGGGCTGCTTTTACTTGAGCTTTGTATTCGCCGATAGATTCTCGGTAGCGGGTTTTATTGTCTACCGAGTAATCTAAACGCCAATGTCTTTCCGACCTTCTACATAGATGTTTCTTGTCCCTGAGAGCCTCCGTGTACCAAGTGGCAGTTTTGTGGGGGCGCTTCAGCGTAATCTTACTTATTGGGAGTGTCGCGTCTAGGGTTTGAGTGATCCAGTTAACGTAGGCCTGGTTGGCTAGGTCAGGATCCTCCTTATCACGGGGTTGAGTGCTGGCAAGTTTGAGAGACCAGTTATCAACCGCGAGACGAGACCAGGCTCGCATGAGCCTCGTAGTGGATACAGTTGATAATGGTTTGAACGAGGTACAGCTGATGGGGACCAGGAAGTGGTCTGTCCAGGGGAGAGGGATTAGTAGACCGGCTAAGAGATCAGGACAGTTGCTGAAAACAGGGTCCAGCAGGTGGCCTTTGACGTGCGTGGGAGTAGTAACACATTGAGTGAGTTGCAAGGCTGCTAGATCGTCTGCCAAGGTGGCGGCTGTGTGGTCTGAAGGGGAGTCAAAGTGAAGGTTAAAGTCGCCTAGCAGAGTAAAATTGGAGGTTGTGCTGACTAGATCGGCCACACTAGAGGGTACGTTTTCCTGGAACTGCTTCGACGGGCCAGGGGGGCGGTAAATAAGAGTGCCTGAGAAGCAGCTGTTGGGTGAGAGTTCGATGTTAAAGGCAAGACTCTCACAATCCGGGATGGTTTCAGAGGCAACTCGGCAGCGAAATTGTTCCTTATAAATGATGGCCAGGCCTCCTCCTCTCCCTTTAGGTCGGTCTTGCCGCATGATTTGGAAGCCTGACGGAAAAGCATCTACAACAGCGGGGTCGGAGTCAGAGGTAAGCCAGGGTTCGAGGCATGTGGGCTGCTAAATTCATATCTTAGCATTAGATCGCCGCCTAGTGTTGGGCTCGGATGATTGCACATTGTTGTCCTGGAAGAGTCTTCGAAGTATCCTGAGATAGGTGGCTCCTCCCCTGGACTACAGTGCGCATGGGCATCGGCTCCATCCCCAGATTGTTTTTTTCCGCCATTGGGTTAGGATGTGGTCTCGACGTCTTACTGTCGGAACCAAGAAAAACTAACTTTTAGCGGCCAAAAGGCCTCGATTTTCTTGCGTCGGTATTGTCTGCGCACGGTCTCGAGTCTTCCGTCTCTTGGAGCCGGAATTAGCGGAGTTTTCTTCGCTCTCGGAACTTTGAGGCCTTCTCATCGCGACACGACTGCAAGCCTTTTCGGACATGGAGCGGAGCCCGTTTAAGTACTGCCCGCTCTGTGGGTCCAAGTACCCACACATCGATCTACACCCCGTGTGTAACAAATGCCTTTCGCCTGACCATGACGACGGCAAGTGCAAGTTGTGTGCACAGTTCCGCTCAAAGAAGACTCTCAAGCTTCGGCGCGCGATGCGCATGGAAGCTAAACAAGCGGCCCCGGATCCGGAAAACATCTTCGGCGACCAAGACGAAGAGGACCAGGGTCATCATCTCCAAATCTCCCCACCCGAGACGGAGGTCGAGGCGGATCCGGGAGACGACGACGGAGTCGCGGGTCAAGGCCTTGAATACGTCGACGAGGTAGGAGACGACGATGAGATTTATGGGGCCGCGGCAGACAGCTCAGGGGACGAGCTCTGCCCCGAAGGTTACGAGGATACCGACCGGGACACGGGATCGCCTGTCGGCCTTACCCAAGACCCGTTGCCGCAAGCCACAGCCCCGCCTTCGGGCCCGGCCACGGACTTACTTGCTGGGCAGACTGTTTCGAAACCGAAACCGAAACCATCGGGATCGACAACACCTAAAATGGCCGACCCGAAAACGAAACCGAAAGTTAGGGACTCGAGTGTCCCTAAGATGGCTACCGTTCCGGTGAAAGCGACGGTGCCCGCTACCCCATCGACTCCGTCGACCTCCGGTCCGCAGAAGTCGAAGAAGTCCGTCGATTCCGATGCTGCGAAATCGAAACCGACGCCAGAGGAGGGGTCCTCCAAAAAAGATGGTCGGCACGGGTCAGCGGCTACGACGCCGTCAAAACCCGCCAAAGTCGGCTCCAAGGAGGCTACGCAGGCACACGGAAAGAAGTCTGTGCCCCGAACGCAGGAATCGGAGGCGGTAAAGACAGGATCCGCGCACAAGGCCCACAAGGACGTCGGATCCGAGGGGAAAATCAGACCGTCCTCGTCAGCGCCGACACAAACTGGGAGTGTGCCGTCCCCAATAGCCGAATCACTGAAAAGAATCAGGGAGAAGGCCTTTGCCCCGTCGGCTCCGATACCATCAACGCAGACGCGCAAAGACACTCCAGAGAAGCCGTCTGGGAAACTTCTCTTTATTTTGCCGCCGAAGGAGGCGCCCAAAGCATTTTCAACCAAATCGGCACCGAAACAGGTGATTTCTTCACCGACTGGCCCACTTCCACGTCAGGTACTCGAATCCGAGGACGATTCGGAGCATTTCATCGACGCTGACACAGGCAAACTGACCCTCTATAAGAGGAAAATCACTTCAGAGCCAGTGGACCCCTATGTCATCCCACTAAAGAAGAAGAGGGTGCCCCTTGAGGACTCAGGCCTCACGGAACCAATCCAGCCTCCTCCGAGACGGAGCCCTACTCCCTCCCCAGAACACTCTGCGGGTGAGGGGTATGATGAAGACGAGCAGTACAATTTCCCAATCAATGAACCTGATGTGCAACCGGATTCATATGATGACACTGGTGACCAGAACACCCAAGGTGCGGGGCAGGACCCAAAAGCCTTTTAATGCACGGGCATCCCCGACTGAGGATTCAGCAGGTTTTCATGCACTGCTCGAAAGGGCGGCAGCCAATCACGATGTGGACATGCATGCCGACACTGTTGAGGAAGACTTCCTTTTCGACACTTTTTCAGTCTCTGAAAGGACAGTAAAGACACTGCCTATGCTTAAAGGAGTCCTCAAGCATGCTGGGGACATATTTAAGGAGCCTACGAGGGCGAGAGTGGTCAACCCTCGCATTGAAAAAAAGTACAGACCTGCTCCTGGAGACCCCGCATACATTCGGGGACAATTGCCACTGGACTCTCTTGTGGTCGCCAATGCCAGGAAACGTGCCAACTCCCAGACTACGGGTGAAGCTCCTCCCCCGGATAAGGAATCCAAAGTGCTAGAGGCAGGGGGCAAAAGAGTAGCTGCACAGGCATCAAATTTTTGGCGCATCGCCAATACACAGGCACTCTTGGCGCGTTACGATAGGGCGCACTATGACACCCTAGAACAGATTGTACAACACCTGCCTCCACAGTTCCAAGAGGGCACCAAACTGCTTATTGAGGAAGGAAAGCTAATCTCAAACGCAGCCATCAAGTGTGCACTTGACGCTGCGGACACAGCTGCTAGAGCTATCAACACTAGCGTTATGCTGAGACGACAAGCGTGGCTCCGCATCTCAGGGTTTAAACCGGATATTCAGACAACAATTCTTAATCAGCCAGTCAATCCTGATAGTCTGTTTGGTCCGGATGTTGACACCACCCTAGAGAAAATAAAGAAAGACA
The DNA here is from genome assembly GCF_964261635.1 of Lissotriton helveticus. Classification (NCBI taxonomy): domain Eukaryota; kingdom Metazoa; phylum Chordata; class Amphibia; order Caudata; family Salamandridae; genus Lissotriton; species Lissotriton helveticus. The sequence continues at coordinate 104,426,497 of NC_136063.1, forward strand.
CAGAAACTGCTAAGTCTATGGGGGCCCTACAGTCACAACAGTTTCGTGGCAGCAATTTTCGTCGCTCAGGTGCACGTGGAGTCACCAGAGGACAAATGGGTCAACAATCCCAGTTCTCAAGAGGTGGAGCACAATCCTCGTTCACAAAACAGAACAAGGGAGGTTACAGAAATAACAGCAACAGAGGTCGCGGCAGAGGAAACAACAGCTCCCGCTCCTCTACTCCAAGCAAACAGTGACTCTCTGTCACTGCCCCCCGACCACTTAACACCTGTCGGGGGGAGACTGCAGCAGTTCCTGCCCGTCTGGAGAAACATCACCACAGACAGGTGGGTGCGACAACTAGTCCAGTATGGTTATTGCCTAGAGTTGAAGTCCACTCCACCCAACATCCCGCCAAGGCAACGGCCTATGTCCGCAGAGCACTTGCTCTTATTGCAGCAGGAAGTAGTGGTGATGCTGCAAAAGGGAGCAATCGAGCTCGTGCCGGTGGGGGAGGAAGGCACAGGGGTATATTCCCTGTACTTCCTTATTCCAAAGAAGGACGGATCTCTCAGGCCCATTCTAGATCTACGTCCCCTCAACCTATACATACTATCAGAACATTTCCACATGCTTACACTGCAGCAGATTCTTCCCTTGCTAAACCAGGGAGACTTCTTAGCAACCTTAGATCTCAAGGATGCTTATTTCCACATTCCACTACACCCGTCACACAGGAAATACCTCAGGTTCACTATTCAAGGCAGGCACTACCAGTTCAAAGTCCTACCCTTCGGAGTCACAACAGCCCCGAGGGTGTTCACCAAGTGTCTAGCGACAGTGGCGGCGCACCTCAGGAGGCAGAACATCCATGTCTACCCCTACCTAGACGACTGGCTCGTGCAAGCCAAGTCAGAGCAACAGTGCGCCGCAGACATGTCGACTACAATTCACCTTCTTCACGATCTGGGTTTCTCCCTGAACTACCCAAAATCGCATCTTCAGCCGGCACATGTCCGGCAGTTCCTAGGTGCTACGATCAACACCCTGACGGCCATGGCTCAGCCAAACCAAGTCAGGATAGACAGCATGCAGGCTCTGATCCAAAAGTTCAGGCCACAACACTCGCTTCCAGCGAGAGTGTTCATGCAGTTGATAGGCATGATGGCCTCCTGCATCTTCATAGTCCCTCACGCACGGCTACATATGCGCCCGCTCCAGGAGTGCTTAGCGAATCAGTGGACACAGGCTCGTGGGCAATTGACAGACCTAGTGTTGGTTACCAGTCGGGCATTCGACTCTCTGCATTGGTGGACTCCACACAACCTTTGCAAGGGCCGACTGTTCCAAGAGCCCGTGCCGCAGATTGTCCTGACAACGGACGCATCTCTCCAGGGATGGGGAGCTCATGTGCTCACTTACACAGTGCAGGGACTATGGACGACGCAGCAACAAAAGATGCACATCAACTATCTGGAACTGATGGCAATCTTCATGGCGCTCAAGTCCTTCATTGTACATCTGTGCAACAAAGTCGTGCTAGTCCGGACGGACAACATGACCGCGATGTACTACATTCAAAAGCAGGGAGGCACCCACTCGCCACAGCTGTCTCATCTGGCTCAGAGCATGTGGAAGTGGGCCATTCAGAGGAACATTTTCCTCATGGCAGAACACCTCCCAGGAAAGGACAATCAGATGGCGGATCTGCTCAGCAGATACAGCCATCAAATGCACGAGTGGGAGATACACCCATCTGTTCTCCACCCGTACTTCCAGCAGTGGGGTCATCCGGAGATAGACCTGTTTGCCACAAAGGAGAACGCAAAATGCCAACTCTTTGCCGCCAGGTTCCCTCACCCACAGTCGCAGGGGAATGCGATATGGATGAACTGGTCAGGCAAATTTGCGTACGCTTTTCCGCCAGCCCCTCTAATACCGCTGGTCGCAAGAAAGCTAAGGCAGCACGAGATGACTCTCATCCTGGTTGCTCCGACGTGGGCACGCCAGGCTTGGTACACCACGTTCCTCGAACTCTCAGTGGTGCCGCATCAAAGACTGCGCCTCACGCCCAGTCTTTTGACGCAGAACCATGGAGACATTCAGCATCCAGATCCACAACAGCTCAACCTGGCGATCTGGCTCCTGAAGTCCTAGAGTTTGGATACCTTAACCTACCTCCGGAGTGCATGCACATCATCAAGGAGGCGAGGAAACCAACTACTAGAGCATGCTATGCTGCAAAGTGGAAGCGTTTTGTCGTTTACTGTACAACCAATGACATCAACCCGCTAGATGCATCTATTCCCAACATCATCTGCTATCTGTTGCATCTTTACAAGTGCAATCTAGCGTACACTTCCATTCGGATACATCTATCCGCCATAGCGGCTTATCTCCAGAACAGGCAGCACCTCTCTGTCTTCAGAGTGCCTGCCATTAAAGCCTTCCTTGAAGGTCTGAAACGAGTCATTCCCCCAAGAACACCGCCAGCTCCGGTGTGGAACCTCAATGTCGTTCTCACCAGACTGATGGGACCGCCATTTGAGCCACTGCACTCGTGTGAACTCCAGTTCCTTACGTGGAAAGTAGCTTTCCTTGTAGCTATTACGTCTCTGAGGCGTGTCAGTGAGCTGCAGGCGCTCACAATCCAAGAGCCATTCATTCAAATCCATCCAAATAGGGTAGTGCTACGCACTAACCCCAAATTCCTTCCGAAGGTGGTGTCACAGTTTCATCTAAACCAAACTATTGACTTACCAGCATTCTTTCAAAACCCGCAAACGGTGGCGGAAAGAATGCTCCATACCTTAGATGTACGGAGGGCGTTGATGTACTACATAGACAGAACACAACCCTTTAGAAAGACAAAACAACTCTTTGTTGCCTTCGCACCACAACACAAAGGCAACCCGATTTCCAAAGCAGGGATAGCCAGATGGATTGTTAAATGCATCCAGATATGTTATCAAAAAGCCAAGCGCACTTTAACAATACCCCCCAGAGCGCACTCCACACGCAAACTGGGGGCATCCATGGCTTTCCTAGGGAACATTCCTTTAGAGGATATTTGCAGAGCAGCCACGTGGGTTACACCACACACCTTTACAAAACACTACTGTGTTGATGTGCATTCCAAGCAGCAAGCTGCTGTAGGACAGGCTGTTCTCAAAACACTTTTTCAGGTTTCTGCAGCTGGCACGGGCAACCGCCGCTGATGGAGGGACTGCTATGTATTCTATGCTAAGATATGAATTTAGCAGCCCACATGCCTCGAACTGAATATGCTACTTACCAGTATGCATCTGTTCTTGGCATGTAGGGCTGCTAACATTCATATCGCCCGCCCTCCTCCCCGGTGCCTGTCGCAGCTGCAGATATACTATTGTATTTATTCATTAGCATGGACATCCTTTACACTTTTCACTCCATCTTCTGCCACAATGGCGAAAAACAATCTGGGGATGGAGCCGATGCCCATGCGCACTGTAGTCCAGGGGAGGAGCCACCTATCTCAGGATACTTCGAAGACTCTTCCAGGACAACAATGTGCAATCATCCGAGCCCAACACTAGGCGGCGATCTAATGCTAAGATATGAATGTTAGCAGCCCTACATGCCAAGAACAGATGCATACTGGTAAGTAGCATATTCATTTCTGTCAGGAACAAAATATCAGGGGTGTGTTCCTCTATTAAAAGCGCCATTTCGGCCCTGTGCTTTGGCAGGGAGCGACAGTTCAGTAGGAACATGCGAAAGTCATATGTGAGTTCAGAGCATGGTTTGGGTTTGAGGGGAAGCAGGCATTTGGGACAGACTTGTGGCAGGGCGTCGGCTTGAAAAATATGCCGAGTGCAAATGCTGGCAGAAGGCCTAAGGCTATGGAGGGGTTTAGCGTTGTAGTATCTGGGCTCTGATGACTGGGATGTAGGGGGATGGCCCAGGGCCCGGACTCGGCGCGGACGAGCGCAGACGAGCTTGCCTTATGCGCGCCTTCGGCAAGCAATCGTCGCGCTCGTCCGCTGCGCTTCCGGTACATGCAAATTTTTGTAGTGGGGGGATGATGGAAGGGGGCGTGGCCTCAGAGTGGGCGTGTCCCAGTCAGGGCGAGGGGAATGGCGGTTGCGGAAGATCGGCGATTTCGCCCTTACCAGCGCTCGTTTTGGTGCAAGGAGGGGTGCCTGCACACTGCACTCGTGTGTCAGGGAGGGTGAGTGAGTTTTAAAACAAACAAAATTTTTACAGTTTAAAACAATGAAAATGCTATCAGGCTATTCCCGGCTGAGCCTCAGGAGGTTTCAAAAGTTATCTGTGCACTAGCAAGTCAGCGCGCCTTTTATAACGTTTGCAGGGGGGCGTGGCCTCGGAGTGGGCGTGTCCCAGTCAGGGCGAGGGGAATGGCGGTTGCGGAAGATCGGCGATTTCGCCCTTACCAGCGCTCGTTTTGGTGCAAGGAGGGGTGCCTGCACACTGCACTCGTGTGTCAGGGAGGGTGAGTGAGGTTTAAAGCAAACAACATTTTTACAGTTTAAAACAATGAAAATGCTATCAGGCTACTCCCGGCTGAGCCTCAGGAGGTTTCAAAAGTTATCTGCGCACTAGCAAGTCAGCGCGCCTTTTATAACGTTTGCAGGGGGGCGTGGCCTCGGAGTGGGCGTGTCCCAGTCAGGGCGAGGGGAATGGCGGTTGCGGAAGATCGGCGATTTCGCCCTTACCAGCGCTCGTTTTGGTGAAAGGAGGGGTGCCTGCACACTGCACTCGTGTGTCAGGGAGGGTGAGTGAGTTTTAAAACAAACAAAATTTTTACAGTTTAAAACAGTGAAAATGCTATCAGGCTACTCCCGGCTGAGCCTCAGGAGGTTTCAAAAGTTATCTGCGCACTAGCAAGTCAGCGCGCCTTTTATAACGTTTGCAGGGGGGCGTGGCCTCGGAGTGGGCGTGTCCCAGTCAGGGCAAGGGGAATGGAGGTTGCGGAAGATCGGCGATTTCGCCCTTACCAGCGCTCGTTTTGGTGCAAGGAGGGGTGCCTGCACACTGCACTCGTGTGTCCGGGAGGGTGAGTGAGTTTTAAAACAAACAACATTTTTACAGTTTAAAACAATGAAAATGCTATCAGGCTATTCCCGGCTGAGCCTCAGGAGGTTTCAAAAGTTATCTGCGCACTAGCAAGTCAGCGCGCCTTTTATAACGTTTGCAGGGGGGCGTGGCCTCGGAGTGGGCGTGTCCCAGTCAGGGCGAGGGGAATGGCGGTTGCGGAAGATCGGCGATTTCGCCCTTACCAGCGCTCGTTTTGGTGCAAGGAGGGGTGCCTGCACACTGCACTCGTGTGTCAGGGAGGGTGAGTGAGTTTTAAAACAAACAAAATTTTTACAGTTTAAAACAATGAAAATGCTATCAGGCTACTCCCGGCTGAGCCTCAGGAGGTTTCAAAAGTTATCTGCGCACTAGCAAGTCAGCGCGCCTTTTATAACGTTTGCAGGGGGGCGTGGCCTCGGAGTGGGCGTGTCCCAGTCAGGGCGAGGGGAATGGCGGTTGCGGAAGATCGGCGATTTCGCCCTTACCAGCGCTCGTTTTGGTGCAAGGAGGGGTGCCTGCACACTGCACTCGTGTGTCAGGGAGGGTGAGTGAGTTTTAAAACAAACAACATTTTTACAGTTTAAAACAGTGAAAATGCTATCAGGCTACTCCCGGCTGAGCCTCAGGAGGTTTCAAAAGTTATCTGGCGCACTTTACTTTCAAACATATTCATCTAAAGGGCAGCATGCCACCACTGCTACAAAAATAAATACACATTTTTTTGGCCTACAATTTATAGACTTTTGGTGCAATTGGTGTTGCAATATTAAGCAATGCCAATAGCTCAAACTTAATTAACCCGAGACCTATTGCATTGTAAATGCTTGTTTCTTAGTGTTTTCTCCTGCTTTTGCCTAATTTTTCACTGCTTTCTCTGCGAAGCAGCTAGCAACTCCAGCGTCTTGAGACCCTCACAGGTGATTTGCTTCGCTTTATAAACACTGATTGATTGATGAAACTGCCCATCTAAAACCCCTCCCCCAGTCAATTTCAAGATCTTACAGATGGGCTTTTGGAGGAAAGATTTAGAAACTGGCATCTGCTTTGCCCTTGCTAGATCCCGATCCCTGTCGTAAAAAGACCTGAAGATTGTACTCTTGAAAAAAGTTCTTCAACCTTCACCCATGCTTTCCAATAGGACCAGATTCTAGCAGAGTAGTGTGCACAGATTGCTGGATTGGTCAGCAGCTACTTATCAGCTGAATGTTCCCCACTCAACAGAGCGAACTAAATGGATCTGAAGAACATTGCGTTGATGGTCCTAGAACTGATGGAATAAACCAAGAAACTGGAAATATTAATGCAAGAACGCACACAACATGGATTGGATCGAAGGACCCTAACGTACAGTAACTACTTCTTTTGTGTGTATTTAAATTCTTGTATGACCTATTGACCACAGTAAAGCAATTAGACTAACCCTGGAGCCTGGTTCTTGCTATGAAAAATACCGAAAATAACTAAAATAGAAATGAAATGTGCTTTGATACAGATAGAAGGCAGTGTGCAGTAAAAATCTCTCTTAAATAAAGGTTGTTCCACACTCGAGTAAATATACATTTTTCTTTCCTTCAGGTGAAGTAAATTTGCAGGAAGGTGACACTGTAACGTTTGGTCATCCTCAAAGTGGAAGTATTGAACCTGGAACCAGAGTTCGACAGCCCAAATCAGAATCTTATTTTCTGGTATATTTTTTGATTTTCTTAATGTAATGTATTATGAAATTTCAGAGTATAGATGACTCTCACAATTTATGTATGGTATCCCTTAATGTTTGAGGCATGTTCTACACCTTTAGGGATCATTAACTCCATAGTGTAGATAAAACCCCCTTCATTGGCTTTGCTGCTTCCCTTGCTCTCTACTCCCCAGTGCACACATCTCTGTATCTGCTCCCTGAGGTGTTTTGTATTTACAAGCCCCACCACAATAAAATATTTGGGGTCTGATTTAAAATTTCATATTGCATTCAAGCCTGTTATCCAATAGGGCTACGGAGTAATTTACTCCGTCGCCATAGCGGAGGTACTGACAGCCAAATTGTTAAACGGCAGTCGGCCCGGAGGACACTTCAAGAATTGGGATGAGCTGCTGTCAAGGTGGTCCCTGCCAGTGCATTGTAACTATGCCGGAGGGCTCTGTCACACATGACGTATCGCAAAATAAAAAATAAAAATAAATAAAAAAAACATTGTTTTCAAAACTAAAATCCCAGAAAATAAAAAAAAGTGCCCTCCTATGGTGAGGAGTGCATTGATCACTTTTCAGCGCCTCTTACTACCAGATGTGTCCTGGCGCTAACCGGCATTGAAGAAACAGCTGTATGTCGGCTCATCTAAATCAGGTAGATGGACCTATAGCCAAATCTCTGGGGGCTTGCCTACATCAAACTATGGTCCGCCTGAATCAAACCTGGGTGGGTGGACCATAATGTTGGCAGAGAGGGAACTCCATCGCTGTTGCGCCAGAGTTCCCTCTCAGCCCAACATTTAAATGTGTTAGATGTGTTGAGAATACCCTCTGAAGGAAGTGAGGGTAGAACTTTGAATTAATAAAAATTCTATCATATGGCCAAAATAGATTTTCCAGGGAAAAATTGGGGTTTTTCACCACAAGATTCTCTGATATTTATAAAAGGAGGACAACCTGTGCATGCACATTTGTAAAAATCGTTTTCAATTTGAAGTAACTAGAACTTATGTCCACCTAGGCATCGTTCTAACTAGCCCAAAAATTGCAAACAAACAGTACATTCGACTGAGAAATACACTGCAATGCTAACTATATGGTCAATGTTGAGAATTTAATCTGAGAGATGGGTGATATCTAGGGGTATAGAATTGTTGTTGATCCCCCACAGTTGAGAATAGATAAACGTTGAACCGGCAGACAATCCGGACACAGTTATACATTGGGAGCACATATAGCTATGATGGATCGCGAAGATTTAGGGAAACTCCTGCATTACTAACCCAACCTACTACGCCTACAAGGATAGCCCACACCCGACCGAGACACACTGCCATGAGAGGACTGACAGTGCGGTAGGTGACACACCCACCACCATTTACTGATAGGTAACACGCTATAGCCTATCCAACGCATCATGATATCTCTGGGTCAGGTCGAACACTGGGCACACGAAGCTCTCGACGTATCGAGGAATGAAACCTATGATCATAAGACCTGCATTTTACCTATTTGATGTACGAATGTCGTAATATATTGAGAACTATTGTCATGATATTTGATAGATAAAACCCAATAAAAAAAATTTAAACAAAAAAAAAATCTAGGGCTATAGAATATTCTGAGCTGGAGTCGAGGCACCTTTCGCTCGTGTCTGAGGTTTATTTCTTTCATGAGTTAACTGAAGATTATTGGTAAACTTAACAGAAATGCAGGCTCTCAAAATGTAGGTGGTCTAGAGGCTGTGGTAGAGGAAGCAGTAAATAGTACAGGAAAGTAGATGGACCCCACCAAGCAGCTCATTACAGGGCTAACTGTTGCAGTGCTTACTCAGTGGAACTCTGTAGAAGGCTGGCTCTGTATATACTATACCAAAGTAAGGTATAGTGTGCACAGAGTCCAGTGGATCCCCAGAGGTTTTACAGAGGTTAAAGTACATAGTACCTTACTCTCTGTTGTGGTAGTGTGGGTGAGCAGTGAGGCTTATCAGAGGGCGGGTGTATTAAGCATTTGCTGTACACACTCGAGCAAGATTGGGTACACACACTCGGATTGAATCCAAGATTAGTAGTTTTGTTGGAAATATTACCCTGTTACTTTTATTTAAAGAACCAAGAGAAACTCAATTACAGGTAAGGACCAATTTTTTAAAATAGCAATACTTTTCAGGTGCAATATGAATTGTGTTGCAGAAGCAATAAAAATACTTTATAGTAGTACTGAAAATACTTTGTGGTGTTAATCAACAGTAATAGAACTTAGCAATTGTGAAAGATAGACGCTTAGTGCAAACAGGAAAAAATGCAATGCAATCCTACGAAAAAAACAGTTACGCACATTTACGAGTACTCAACTTGCGTATCCAGTCTAAGGGGGTTTAGACTAACACTGGGCAAAGGTCAGATCGAGGTAGGTACTGCACCACCAGCAGCACAGGGGTGGCCGGGTGCAGGGTGCAAATCAGCTTCGGGCGCCTAATGCAAGTAAATGGGAATCTCAGTCGTACAATGAGGCTGCAGGTCAGACCAGGACACTGGACAAAGGTGACCACATGCTAGGCAGGTAAGTTGGGGTGTCCATGGAGTCCTGGGCACCGTCCGCTGGGCTCCCCAAAGTTGGGGGCTCAGAATGCAGGGGTACCTTTAGGTGTTGGATTCTCTTTAACGGAGCTGGTCTCGGTGAGGGGGACCCTTCAAGATGAGGCTGCAGGTATCTTCGTGAAGACCAGGAGAGATCAGCTAACGCAGAGAGGGCTGCTGTCCTCTGGAGATCTTGTTTTTATTGAGGAGCAGGCAGACTTCTGGTTTCTGGAAGTCGCTGGCTGCAAGAAATGCTTAGTCTTCTTTGCAGGGTCTTTAATTAGGAGACAGGCTGGTTGGGCTGGGGCCAAATCAATAGTAATTTTCCAGCTTTCGTGCACAGCGTCGTCTTCACACCGATTGCAGGAATATGGAGATGAAGGTTCAGAGGTGCCCCCTAAATACTGAATTTAGGGGTGTTTCAGGTAGTAGCCAATGGGCTACTTACCTTTTATGGTGACTATACACTTTGTAGGTCTCCTCCCTTTGGGAAGGGGTCATCCCCTAACCTGATTGGCTAAAATCCTTCCATCCAACATGGAGGATTTACTAAAGAGGGGCTCACTTCAGTCCCGGGCACCCTAGAGGTGGTCCTGGCTGAGGGGGCGGGGGGGGGTGCTGGGGACACCTCTCGTGGCTACTCATTTCCCTGCCCACCTTTCTTTCCACCATAAGTGGGCCTCGGTCGGGAAGGGGGGGGTGGAGGGGAGTGGGCATCTCTACTAGCTGGAGATGCCCTGGCTAGCATATCAAAGGGCAGGAAGCCTTTGAGGCTCTTCGCCCTGATTGATCTTCCTGCTTGGGGGTAGGTGATAAGCACCTCCAACCCAAGCAGGCTTTGTCCCAGACCCACGAGAGCACAAGGGCTCCCAGCTCAGGAGATCAGAAACCCGTCTCTTTATGGCAGGCTAGTTCAGACCAGTCAGCTGTACACTAGGGTGTTGGTCGTTATTCAGTGTGTAGTGTAGTCCCTATATCCCAGATAGGCTATGGGCATTGGAATGATATACACTATAGTTTTGACATAGGACTGAGGTCAGTATGTCTCTATCAAGTACATTAAACTTAATTACTTGTGTGTTCCAGGTAACACAGAGGTCACTCGAAACTTCTTGAATAAACAAGAAGGGATTCGTTTTCTGACAACCGCATAAACATGACATCTTTGTTTCCCTTAGAATCGGAAACATCTCATAATTGGTCATAGGAAGAAAAAAGGAAAAAAAAGGTTCTGAAAGCAGAGTGTTGTAATTCTCCTCCGTCTCGCGCAGGACTTGTGCACCCTGGAGGCATGGAATCTGACGTCCGATTCCATGTGTTCTTTTTAAGGTGAACGTTCTTGTTGGAGACGGGTGGTTTTCTGAGCTTGCGGTTTACCTTACACTTAATCTGCAGTGGATAATCTGAGCTGTGGTTCATCTGAGGGGAGTTATGCGCTGACTCTTAACTCCATTGGCTGGAGTTAGGTTACTCAGTGAAGTGCGCTCAGGTCGCATCTAGTACATAGCTAAAGCAGTATTTGCTTGTAGATTTTCTGTATAATTATTAACTACTTAGTGTTCCCTTGGCGATAGAGTATAAATCAAACATATAAATGTATAAAAGTTTGCAGGTGGAGTAGCTATGGCACTGGTGGAAGAATGTACTCATCCCTAGAGCTCCTATGAGGCCCACTGAGCTCAAGGCTATAATGGGTGCCACCTAGGGGACATTTCCGTCCAGATTCTTCCCCTGGGCTGTATGTAAGGCTTGAATTCCTGATGGAGCCTAATCCAAGATACGGTTGACTTCACCCTTCGTGATAACAGGTAGGCAGTGTTGCAAAGTCATCCTGTGCCCTGGGCACACCCATTTGATTACTGGTGGTCACTGAATGTCCCTAGGCTCTTCCTAACCAATCCCAGGGCCAGTGCTATGCTGAAAACACACTTAGAATACAGTACAAACAACTTAATTCACTTGGGTACACCCTGGGCTATGGTACCCCAATGATTGGCATTACCTCCCCTATAAGGCCCTAGTACATAATAGTGGTACAAAAGGGGGGTGGTGATGGACGGAGCATCTGAACCAATCAAACACTCACACCCAGTTAACAGATCTGGGTTTAATGCCTAATCCAGGGAAGGCATGGCTTGGCAGTTCGGGCTGGACTGTTCCCATGAGGCACAGGGTCAGACTGATTTGCATATGGCCATGTCTGAACTGGGGTGGCAGAGTGGGCTAAAGAACGGTGATGGATTAAACCCAGATCTTTTGACTGGATGTGAGTGTTTGATTAGTACAGATGCTCCGTCCATCACCACCCCCTTTTGTACCGCTTTGTTCGCCATAAGTTTGGCAGCGTATGCTCAGACGTGAGTCCCTGTAATGACGTGTTTCTCTGTATGTTTTGGTGCTTCTGTCAGTCACCAGGTCATTACTTACCACACCCTTTCTCAGGTTACAGAAAGACACCACATTTCACAATACTTACCCAAGAAAGGAATAAACACTGACAACATATAAGACCATTGCTGAGGAGCTCGCAAATAACAACAAGTCGCAACACCTCCCAATCTAAGAGGGTACGCAGAAATTCACAACACCTCCTAATCTAAGGGGGTACACAGCGCATGCTCCTCCTAGCAATGTAATTTAGACATCCCTGATAGGAGGCACTTACCCTTCCGTATCAACAATTACCCATTAGAGGGGAATCGCCCATCCCTCTGTAAGTACATGGTAAAAAAGGGGTCTCAACCTTCCCTCACAAGGAATACCAACAAATGATATGCTCTAGGGTTTCTTTATTACATGATAATAGGATGACAAAAGAAAGAAATAACTAAACATCACAGTAAACATTAGCAGCAATCATAGATATACATAGAGCCTGAAAATAAAAGCATAGTTAGATAAAGTTAGATATACATCGAACACCTCACCATAATCTTAGGCGTCTTGTCATCTGAAGAAGGGTCCGTCTCTCTTTCCCTCACTGGTTGGTTCCGGACTCTCTGTGGCACACACACGTCTGCACCGTGATGTATCAGCAGACCGCCAAAACACCAGACCAGCATCTCAGCATCTCTCCAGCTCTCAGCATCTCAGCTCTCTGCCTCTCAGAAACTCTCTCTCTCTGCCTCTCAGAAACTCTCTGAATCTGAGCATCTCTCGGACCCCCTTTCTCTAATATAGAACTCTATCCTCTATCGAAGCTTCTGGAAGAACCCGCCTACCTTTCTCACAAGATTCCTGTACTTTTCCACACCAAGCACCCAACAGCAGCTGGCCAAGCTTCTGTTCTGGCGCCAATGCGAAGAAGGCACATTCCTCCTGATAAGAACTGGTCTGCTCTGGTTCACTGCCGGTGAACAACACATGTAATCTCAAATATCACCTCTCACCTACAGAGGCTCAGAAGATGGCTGCAGTTTAGAATATGGAGTTGCTCAAGCATAGGCCTCTACTACTTGGAAAGCAGAATGATATTATACCCTGTCAAAGCCAATAGGCTAAAGTCATAAATCACCTAACTCAAATAAGACTATGCACTTAATCCCTCAGTATCCACTATGGAGCACATGTGTGCACCATCACCAACAACTCTGCACCTCGACATCCCACACCTTCTATTCTTTGGCAAGATTATTGTAATGCAAGACCATCCTACATTACGGCTAAAGTAACATAGCACACTAAAATCAGTACACAATGGTGGTGATCGAGGGTCATCAAAGATCATCAGACCACTAAAGTGGCTCATTCACTACATTGCACCCCTTGACCCTTGAACATCACCATTCACATATATCAAAAATAAAATCACTGATCCAAAGGCACAGCTATGACTGCATCTGTGAACTGCACAATTGGCATTATTGCAAAGTCACTAGCAACTCAATAACATGACTGAAAAACAAAACTATCATTTGGGGCACTATATCTGGTAACCGTAAAAGCAGGATCAATGCATAATAACCAGAAACTGAATAAAATCTAACTGAAGATCCGATTGACATGGAAACATTGCATTTCTCATTAAAGGCAAAACCTTAAAAACTAAATTGTCAGAGTGAAACATTCAAGACTGTAGGCCATATGTGAAATAGTACCTACAAGGGAAAAACTGCATTTCAGAATCAAAAACACAACTGTTAAAAAGCATATTTTGAACCAGCAACTCTCGTGCTGAAGTGACTACTTAAAAACATTGAATTCAAAGCAGATCATAATGAACTGGTTTTCTCTTTTTGTACTTCTGAAACTTCATAACTCAGGTAAAATATCTCAAAATAATTCAGCTTGTGTCATGTGAACCTCTAATAATGAAACTGCAAATTCTACTGCCAAGGCAGCCCACTGTAGCTCAGAAAATATCTACTCTAAGTGCAGTACAAAGTCTCTATGGGAAAAAAGTGTTCTTTTCTGTGAAAAAAGCAAAACAAAATACACCACTGTCACTTGTCAGGGTGCACAAGCAGTTCTCCTGTGCGAAAGACACAGCTCTCATTCTTTCAAAGTCAGCCTCACTCGAAGGGGACAGTTCCAATTGCAGAACACTCTGCTGATCCCTTCTTCGCTTAGAAAGAAGAAGTCCATCTATGTAGATGACAGCTCTCTGGCATCCAACTTCCTCAGTATCCCCTCGGCAAGGAAGAACCCCATCAGATTTGGTCCTCCACAGATCATCAGCTCCGGTCAGCCATCAGCCACAGGACATCACTGTCCGCTCCGGTCTGGCTCCAGGCTTGGGAGACTTCCAATTTAAAAAAAAAATAAACTAACATAACAACATAAAAATAAAAAAGACAAAAAAACAAACAGGGTGGGGCGGGGCAAGGAATCACTCGCAGCCCATCCCAGCAACCTGAAACGATAAACAATCATCACATGTCTTGCAAAAAACTTCAATTCAAAAGCACATAATTTTCTTTTTACATCTCTCAAAGTTCAATATTTTAATTTCCGTCTGCAAAGCTCTCCTCTAAATCTGGGGAATAGCTTAAGAATGCTACCTGCATTATATTCTCTAAGTTTATTTGGGCAAAATCTAATTATTTCTTACACAAGCCAGAAGGGCTGGGGCAGTCAACTGTACGCTCTTCTCCTTGCTAACCTACCCCTCCCTTCCAGAGATGTCCACGTCCCAGAGCTGGCTCAGTATCAACCATAACCAGCAGGAGACGGGCTGCTCTCTGTTTAGCAAACCCCTCCTTTCCCTGCAGCTCTCCGCGATCTAAAATTGAGTCGCTGCCAATTTCTGTCTGCTCTGCCTACCTCCTCATAGGGATGGGGCATGATGGTGATGAAGCCTGCACCTTTGTGCAAGCCTCCCTATCATTCCAATTAAAGGAAGCTTTAAAGTCTTGACACAGAGCTCTTCCATGGACACAATTTGGGTGCTCGCCAAACATAACAAACAGAGAAGAGAAGAGACTGCTCCTGCGATCGCCCCCCTCCCCTACAAAGAGCCAGAGACAGAGGAGGTTCTGTGGAATGCATGTTATCTCCTCAAGGTCAAAGCATGTCAGTACCCAGCCTTCACAACCCAAAAGCTGTGGAATTTTCCATTCTTAAATGGAACAGCATGATGTCAAAAAACCCTTACTTTCGTCTAATACACAAAAACAGACTCAACCTCTTTTGACTCCCATTAAAATCCTGGGTTCTATTTCTAAATGCTCTGCTCTTCTGTTTAGCTAATTCAAGCAAATTTAAACTATTATGTATAAAACATTGACAACCTTAAAAAGTTGCAAACAACATCACATTACATTTCTGTACTATCTGGGGTAGCATCAGTCAAAGAAGGTCTATGTTTGTTTAATGTGTAACTGTCAACTATCATGGGCAAAGAATTATCACATTTGCACACCTGCTACATAAAATCATTTTAAACATTAGTTGTTGGGGTCACCAACCCTGCTTCTGTGAAATCCTACCCAACTGCTATTCTGTCTATAAGGGCCATTTTACCACTAGTGCAATCTCCCATAAGCAAATCACATTTCCTCTCACGCTGTTTTGTCCAGTATCTTTTAGTGTGCCAAAGCACATAGTCAGGGGCCTTTGTGCAGCATCTGAATTGCTAAAATGGGCACTTTGCTTTTGGGTAAAATCACAAAATACATTTTTAAAACCTGGAAGTAGCCAGTCATACTCAATTCGCTGTTGTACACTTTCAAAATCATATGCCTGCATTTTTCTTTTAAAGCAAAATGTATCGTGCACTGTTAGGTCTGATTTATTTCCACCACTGATGATTAATTCTAAAACACGGGTCTTCTTATCTGACTGAAAACTCTCTTCGGAAGAATTAATTAAAACAGCCTGTGCAATTGGCAACCTGACTAGATTTTCTGTAACATTTTTCACCTGTAAATCATGCACGTTTAAGTCCGTTGTCAAAGGAATATTTTCACACTGGACATCAATTAACATTTCCTTCAGCTCTTTTGGCAAATGCTCAAATTGTGGCTGCACGTTAAACAACACATTAAAAATAACCCCACTATCTCTGTCTGAAACATCATCCCACCTTTCAGGGTTATATTCTGAGATGTTACATTCATGTTGCAGCTGCGCACATTTTAAATGCATTTCTTTTTACTGAACACTGTAAAGGGATCCCGCCCTTTCTGCCTAACGTAAAAAAGCTATTCACAAGCCCTTTATACAAAACACATTTAAACACACAGCAATTCTCATTCAACCCAACACAATTAGCTCACTCCTGAGCCAGAAAACCATATGGGCTATCCCCATGCAAATAAATCAACTGATATCTGAGAGTCTGCTTTCAATTGCAAAAAAAACCAACAATATTTTCCCCTTTTAAAATCAACGTTCATATCCTGCCGACTACACCAATTGTAATGACGTGTTTCTCTGTATGTTTTGGTGCTTCTGTCAGTCACCAGGTCATTAGTTACCACACCCTTTCTCAGGTTACAGAAAGACACCACATTTCACAATACTTACCTGTTAGAACCGGGGGTCTCCAGTTGGCCGAGGTAAGTACCTTAGACCAAGTAGGGGCCCTTGCTTCTAGTCAGGGTGAAGGAATGACCCTCTGAGATAACCCCTGCTCACCCTCTAGGTAGCATGGCGCGAGCAGTCTAGGCTAAACAGAGGCAATGTGGATAACATTTGCACTTAACACAACAATAATCCCCAATCCACCACAAACTGAGACCACACAGGTAAGTATATATAAAATATAACTTTATCTAGTTTCAGCAAGGTAAATCAAGCAGTTGCACGATAAACACTTCATTAGAAAAATGTTGCACTTAATTCTTAATGGATGCACTTATTAGGAAGTTCTTATAAAAAGCAAATAGTCTCTAGTCTCCTTAACCAGTAGTTAAAAATATGGCCACTGATTCATAATCACAGCGCTCTCCAAACGAGCAGGGTAAACAATGCCAGCGTTAAAAATAAGCCACCACAACGAGCCCCTGGCGTCAGGGACTCCAAGCGCTTCCTGCGCGTCTCACCCGGATGCTGGGGGAAGGGGGACTCCTTTCCCTGTGCTCGGTGTTGTTTTGGGCACCCAGGCGCACCTCGCGGGTGAACGCTCACTAGCGCTCCAGCCCGGCTGGTCTCAGGACGCTCTCCGCCCGCTCTTGGTCCGTCAGAGAGCAGCGGGGGCTGGAGCACTCGGCAAGATCCCTCGGCGAGGTCTGGTCCGTCTTCCCCGGTCCCGGCGGTGATCCCGGTGATCTCTCGGCTCCTCGGCAGCTTCAGTCGAGGCAGCCAATCCCGTTGCGGCCCTTCAGAAGAGCCCCCCTTACACCCGGGAGTCAGCCACTGGCAGTGCGGCTCCCGGGACGGCTTGTCGTGACGCTTCCGCTTCCCAGCCGGTGATGGATCAAGCCCTGATCTTTTGACTGGGTAGGAGTGTTCTGCTTAATTCAGATACTCTGTCCATCACCACCCCCTTTATGAATCGTTTTGGCCACCACAAGTGTGGAAGGGTATGCTCAGATGTGAGTCCCTTGCTCAATGCACCATCAGGATTCAAGCAAGCCGGGCCGAAGACGGCTGTAATGCCAGAAACCGGTCCCCGGAAGCTTGTTTCCTTTCCAGTAAAGAATTGGCTTGGTAGTTTGGTCTGCCCTGTTCCCATGATGCACTGGGCCAGGGTCAGACTAATTTGCATGTAGCCAGGTTCTGAGCTGGGATGGTGCAGTGAGCTAAAAAACGGTGATGGATCAAGCCCTGATCTTTTGACTGGGTAGGAGTGTTCTGCTTAATTCAGATACTCTGTCCATCACCACCCCCTTTATAAATCGTTTTGGCCACCACAAGTGTGGAAGGGTATGCTCAGATGTGAGTCCCTTGCTCACTGCACCATCAGGATTCAAGCAAGCCGGGCCGAAGACGGCTGTAATGCCAGAAACCGGTCCCCGGAAGCTTGTTTCCTTTCCAGTAAAGAATTGGCTTGGTAGTTTGGTCTGCCCTGTTCCCATGATGCACTGGGCCAGGGTCAGACTAATTTGCATGTAGCCAGGTTCTGAGCTGGGATGGTGCAGTGAGCTAAAAAACGGTGATGGATCAAGCCCTGATCTTTTGACTGGGTAGGAGTGTTCTGCTTAATTCAGATACTCTGTCCATCACCACCCCCTTTATGAATCGTTTTGGCCACCACAAGTGTGGAAGGGTATGCTCAGATGTGAGTCCCTTGCTCACTGCACCATCAGGATTCAAGCAAGCCGGGCCGAAGACGGCTGTAATGCCAGAAACCGGTCCCCGGAAGCTTGTTTCCTTTCCAGTAAAGAATTGGCTTGGTAGTTTGGTCTGCCCTGTTCCCATGATGCACTGGGCCAGGGTCAGACTAATTTGCATGTAGCCAGGTTCTGAGCTGGGATGGTGCAGTGAGCTAAAAAACGGTGATGGATCAAGCCCTGATCTTTTGACTGGGTAGGAGTGTTCTGCTTAATTCAGATACTCTGTCCATCACCACCCCCTTTATGAATCGTTTTGGCCACCACAAGTGTGGAAGGGTATGCTCAGATGTGAGTCCCTTGCTCACTGCACCATCAGGATTCAAGCAAGCCGGGCCGAAGACGGCTGTAATGCCAGAAACCGGTACCCCCGAAAGCTTGTTTCCTTTCCAGTAAAGAATTGGCTTGGTAGTTTGGTCTGCCCTGTTCCCATGATGCACTGGGCCAGGGTCAGACTAATTTGCATGTAGCCAGGTTCTGAGCTGGGATGGTGCAGTGAGCTAAAAAATGGTGATGGATCAAGCCCTGATCTTTTGACTGGGTAGGAGTGTTCTGCTTAATTCAGATACTCTGTCCATCACCACCCCCTTTATGAATCGTTTTGGCCACCACAAGTGTGGAAGGGTATGCTCAGATGTGAGTCCCTTGCTCACTGCACCATCAGGATTCAAGCAAGCCGCGCTGAAGACGGCTGTAATGCCAGAAACCGGTCCCCGGAAGCTTGTTTCCTTTCCAGTAAAGAATTGGCTTGGTAGTTTGGTCTGCCCTGTTCCCATGATGCACTGGGCCAGGGTCAGACTAATTTGCATGTAGCCAGGTTCTGAGCTGGGATGGTGCAGTGAGCTAAAAAACGGTGATGGATCAAGCCCTGATCTTTTGACTGGGTAGGAGTGTTCTGCTTAATTCAGATACTCTGTCCATCACCACCCCCTTTATGAATCGTTTTGGCCACCACAAGTGTGGAAGGGTATGCTCAGATGTGAGTCCCTTGCTCACTGCACCATCAGGATTCAAGCAAGCCGGGCCGAAGACGGCTGTAATGCCAGAAACCGGTCCCCGGAAGCTTGTTTCCTTTCCAGTAAAGAATTGGCTTGGTAGTTTGGTCTGCCCTGTTCCCATGATGCACTGGGCCAGGGTCAGACTAATTTGCATGTAGCCAGGTTCTGAGCTGGGATGGTGCAGTGAGCTAAAAAACGGTGATGGATCAAGCCCTGATCTTTTGACTGGGTAGGAGTGTTCTGCTTAATTCAGATACTCTGTCCATCACCACCCCCTTTATGAATCGTTTTGGCCACCACAAGTGTGGAAGGGTATGCTCAGATGTGAGTCCCTTGCTCACTGCACCATCAGGATTCAAGCAAGCCGGGCCGAAGACGGCTGTAATGCCAGAAACCGGTCCCCGGAAGCTTGTTTCCTTTCCAGTAAAGAATTGGCTTGGTAGTTTGGTCTGCCCTGTTCCCATGATGCACTGGGCCAGGGTCAGACTAATTTGCATGTAGCCAGGTTCTGAGCTGGGATGGTGCAGTGAGCTAAAAAACGGTGATGGATCAAGCCCTGATCTTTTGACTGGGTAGGAGTGTTCTGCTTAATTCAGATACTCTGTCCATCACCACCCCCTTTATGAATCGTCCCAGCCAATCACGGCACACGGACGCTGGTGACGCCGCGCCGCACGGGCCAATCCCGTCGCGGCGTTGGTGAGGGGGCTCGGCTCCTTCGACCAATGGGAGCGCGGCGGCTTCGGTCGTCGGCCCCGCAGCTCCTGGTCACGAACGGCAGCTTCTAGGGGTGATCCTGGCCCTGGACCACGAGGGTGACTTGGCGGCAAAGGGTTTTCAAGGGCGCTGGTCACTGATAGACCCCCCTCTCGACCTCCCCACCACGTTGGAGCGGATTCCACGAGGGGAGGCGCCACAGGCCTCCGACCCTCTCTGGTAATGTGCCGATGAGCACACCGATCCCTTCCTCACGCTCCGCAGTCAAGTACCACACGCCTCGGGTCACAACAGCACGATTTTGCAGCTGTTTTCTGGCAAAGCTTTAGGAACCTTTAGCCCTGGGTTCCCAACAGGAGGCCAGCTCTTCTCAGGCCCTTGGAGATTCAGTTGTAGACGCAGCACACAGCAGAGTCTTGGCAGTTTCAAGCAGGCAGGGTCACAGCACACAGCAAAGTCCCTTTCTCCTCCTCAGCGTCCAGGTAGACAGCAGAACAGGTCAGCCCTTAGAGCACACAGCAAGGCAATCTTCCTTTTGTTCTTCAGCCGTCCTCCTTCCAGCCGAGGTTCCTTCTTGGTTGTAGAATTTCAGAATCTAAACTTCTGTAGTCAGGGGTCCTTCCCTTATACCCCTCAATGTCTTTGAAGTCCTTTGAAGTCTTTGTGCAAGGAGCCCTGAGTCCAGTCTAAACCAGTTCTGGGGGTTGCGGAGCACTGAGGTGTCTCTGGTTTTCTTCTTCCTGTCAGCTTCAGGGCCAGAGGTGTCAGTTGGCCGGCAGGAGGGAGCTAGCATGGGGGAGGCAGGCAGGCACGCACAGCCCAGCACTTATCAGGCCTTTCTTCCTCCCACCTCCCGGGCAGCAGATGTGCCCTTTCATCCCCGGGCTGGCTCCGACCCTCTCCTCCGGGGGCTCTGCAGCCCCCCTGTCACACCCAGGCATTCCACAAACCCAGGCACACAGAAAGGTTTAGACAAGAGAACAGCCACTTTCTAAAAGTGCTATTCTCCATTACAGGATTTAAAAACACCCTTCACTAAAAGATGTGTCATTAAATTCTGAGTTCAGGGATATCTTTCACTTATGTCCCATCTTGTTCCTATGGGAAGATAGGCTGGTATCACATGGGCCCAGCCTCCTCCATGTTACTCTATGGAGCAAGATAGCCTTACAGCAGTGAGCACATAAAAATGGCTGCAGCCCACTACCAGAGCATGTGACCTGCACCAGTACATGCTCTACCTTATCCATACACTGCACCCTGCCCAGGGGGGTACCTTGAGCCTTCCATAGGGGTGACTGATGTGCACAGACAGGGAAGGGTTAGGCCCAGCCAGTGGAGACACTGGCCAGGGGGACAGGCAGTCTCTGACTGCACACAGGCCCTGCGTTGGCAGGCCTGAGTCACCATTTTAAAGCTACTCATGTGGGTGGCGCAATCTGCGCTGCAGGCCCACTAGTAGCATCTGTCATCACCAGCCCTGGCACACACACTGCACTTTACTAGGGACTCCATGGTGATACAAATATGCCAATCAGGTATATTCAATTAATATGACAATTTACAGAGGGAGCACTTACACGCTGACACTGATCAGCAGTGGCAGAGTGTCCAAAGCATCTAAATCAGCAAAAACGAAATCCAGCACAGCATCAAAACACATGAGTCAGAGGCAAAAAGATGGGGGAAGAACCACGCCAAAAGGTGTCAGGTCTAACACGTGTCCCCTCCAGCTGAAAGTGGGGAGAACTACCCAACCTCTTGGGAGTCCTCATCACTAAGGCGGAAGAATCTGGACAGACCGTCAGCATTGGCGTGTTCTGTACCAGGGCGGTGCTCCACCGTAAAGTCCATCCCCTGTAGGGAAATGGACCACCTCAACAATTTTGGATTCTCACCCCTCATCTGCATTAACCATCTGAGGGGCCTGTGGTCGGTCTGAACACGGAAGTGAGTCCCAAACAAGTAGGGCCTCAGCTTCTTCAGAGCCCAGACCACAGCGAAAGCTTCTCTTTCAATGGCACTCCATTTCTGTTCCCTGGGGATTAGCCTCCGGCTAATGAAAGCCACTGGTTGTTCTCCTCCCTCCTCATTGATCTGTGAGAGCACTGCTCCCACACCTTGCTCTGAAGCGTCAGTTTGCACAATGAACTCACTGGAAAAGTCAGGTGCCTTAAGCACCGGTGCTGTGCACATGGCAGTTTTGAGGGTGTCAAAAGCAGTTTGACAGGCCTCAGTCCAATTCACTTTTCTGGGCTGATTCCTAGATGTCAGCTCTGTCAAAGGGGCCACAATGGTGCCATAACCTTTGACAAACCGTCTGTAATACCCGGTGAGACCTAGAAAGGCTCTCACCTAAGTCTGGGTCTTGGGGGGTTCCCAAGCCAGAATGGTATCAATCTTTGCCTGTAGGGGCGCCACCTGGCCGCTCCCTACCTGGTGTCCCAAGTACACCACAGATCCCTGCCCTATCTGGCATTTACTGGCCTTGATAGTGAGGCCTGCCTTCTGCAGAGCCGTCAGCACTTCAGTGAGGTGTTGCAGGTGTTCCTCCCAAGTGGAGCTGAACACAGCAATGTCATCCAGGTAGGCTGCGCTGAATTGCTCCAGCCCGCCAGTACCTGGTTGACCAATCTCTGAAATGTGGCGGGGGCATTTTTCAACCCAAAGGGCATGACACGGAACTGGAAGTGCCCCTCGGGTGTGGAAAATGCTGACCTCTCTTTTGCCCCGTCAGTTAAGGCAATCTGCCAGTACCCTGAAGTCAAATCAAAAGTACTCAGGTACTGGGCAGCTCCCAACCGATCCACCAGCTCATCAGCTCTGGGGATGGGGTGCGCGTCAGTCTTGGTGACCGCATTGAGCCCACGGTAGTCCACGCAGAACCGAAGTTCCGGGGTGCCACCGGGGGTAGCAGCTTTCTTAGGCACTAAGACCACTGGGCTAGCCCAGGGGCTGCTGGAGGGCTCAATAACCCCTAGCGTCAACATCTTGGAAACTTCTTCCTTGATGCTGGCTTTGACCTTGTCAGCCACTCTGTAGAACTTCTGTTTCACAGGCAGACTGTCTCCAGTGTCCACGTCGTGGACGCACCACTTGGTGACACCTGGGGTCAGGGAGAACAGGGGGGCGAACTGACCCAAGACTTGGCGACAGTCATCCTGCTGCTCTGGAGTCAGGGTGGGGGAGAGCACCACACCACCCACTGACCCATCTTGCTCCTTGACTGCCAGGAGGTCAGGGAGAGGATCACTAACCTCCTCCCCTCCAGCATCTGTAGCCATGAGCATAGTCACTTCAGTCCTCTCAAAGTGGGGTTTGAGGCGGTTCACATGTAGCACTCTCAGGGGCTGCCTGGGAGTCTTCAGGTTAACCAAATAGGTAACCTCGCTCTTGCGCTCCACCACCTTATATGGCCCAGACCACTTGTCACGGAGCGCACAAGGCTCCACTGGCGCCATCACCCACACTTTCTGACCAGGGTGGAGCTGGAGCACCCGTGGGTGCTGATTTCCTCTTTGGACAGCTTGGAGCAATGTGCCCCACCTCCCTCCATGAATAGCAAGTAAGGGTCTTTTTGTCCTGCGGGCCTTTATGGGGCCAGGACTTCTTAGGCTTGGGGGGTTGAGACACCTTCTCCTGGGAACTACTTTGGGGCCCTTTAGAAGACTCCTTTTGATTACCCATGTCCCCCCCACTTTTCTGCTGGGGACCCTGTCCACCTTTGGCTGGGGTACTTACCACCCCCTTGTGGACCCTGGTGCTAGTCCACCGGTCCGCCTCTTTAGCAAGCTCACTGGGATCAGTTAACTTGCTATCCAAAAGATGCTGGCGCAGCTCTGGGACACATAAACTACTTAAGTGCTCCCTACTAATCAAGTGACACAACCCCACATAATCAGTAACTTTGCTGCCCTTCATCCAACCTTCCAGTGCACGCGTGTACATACTCACACACTCCACCCAAGTACTTGAATCAAGCTTCTTGAAGTTCCTAAACTTCTGGCGGTACTGTTAAGCAGTGAGCCCATACCTGAGGCACAAAGCCTCCTTCATGGCGGAGTAGGATAAAGCATCCTCTGCTTCTAAGGGTGCCAAAACATCCCTCCCAGAGGCCTCAAAATGCTTCCACAATCCTGCTACCCAATTCTTCTCAGGCACTTCATTCATCTTTAAGGCAAGTTCATACGCTCTGAACCACGCATAAATATCCTCACCCCTCTGATAATTCTGTACCAGATCCTTTGGTATGTATACCCGCCTGTACTGGTTGTGCGCTGCCACCATTAGAACTGGACACCCCCTCTTTAAATTTGAGGGCCAATTCCTTCATGCTCAACTCATGAGCCAATTGGAGTTTCCTCTCCTCCAAAGCGAAAGCGGTTCTTCTATCCTCCGCCTCTGCTTGTGCTTTGAGCTTAAAAAGCTCAATCTCATGAGCCCTAGCTTTCTGATTTTCCTCCATTTCCTCTGAGGAAATAACCCTACCAGAGTGGTTGCTGCCGGGCCTAGGCGCTGGCCTCACCACTGGCAATTCACTGGACAAAAACCCATTCTCCTGTGTGCCTCCCTCTCCAATAGTAGCTTCTGGAACACCATGTTTGGCCTCCCACCAGGCCCTCAGAGCTGTCCGTAGCTCTTCCTTGTTTGCGCCGCCCCT
The DNA here is from genome assembly GCF_964261635.1 of Lissotriton helveticus. Taxonomy (NCBI): domain Eukaryota; kingdom Metazoa; phylum Chordata; class Amphibia; order Caudata; family Salamandridae; genus Lissotriton; species Lissotriton helveticus. The sequence continues at coordinate 104,450,912 of NC_136063.1, forward strand.
TACTGGGCATTCAAGCTGTTTGCAGACTTTTCTCAGTTGCTCCTTGCTATAGGTTAACAACTCCTGGATTTCAAATTCCACTTCTCCATTCACGCTTGGCGCTTTCCGAGACATGATGCTTCCTAACCTTTTCAACTAAAAAGTTTCCACCAAAACGAAAAATCTTGCCCAACCTGTTCTGCTAAACTAGACTAGTGATGTACAAGAAATCACTGCAGGTCAAGTGCAATTATTAGTTCAAAATCCGCACCGCTGTCCAACAATGTTAGAACCGGGGGTCTCCAGTTGGCAGAGGTAAGTACCTTAGACCAAGTAGGGGCCCTTGCTTCTAGTCAGGGTGAAGGAATGACCCTCTGAGATAACCCCTGCTCACCCTCTAGGTAGCATGGCGCGAGCAGTCTAGGCTAAACAGAGGCAATGTGGATAACATTTGCACTTAACACAACAATAATCCCCAATCCACCACAAACTGAGACCACACAGGTAAGTATATATAAAATATAACTTTATCTAGTTTCAGCAAGGTAAATCAAGCAGTTGCACGATAAACACTTCATTAGAAAAATGTTGCACTTAATTCTTAATGGATGCACTTATTAGGAAGTTCTTATAAAAAGCAAATAGTCTCTAGTCTCCTTAACCAGTAGTTAAAAATATGGCCACTGATTCATAATCACAGAGCTCTCCAAACGAGCAGGGTAAACAATGCCAGCGTTAAAAATAAGCCACCACAACGAGCCCCTGGCGTCAGGGACTCTAAGCGCTTCCTGCGCATCTCACCCGGATGCTGGGGGAAGGGGGACTCCTTTCCCTGTGCTCGGTGTTGTTTTGGGCCCCCAGGCGCACCTCGCGGGTGAACGCTCACTAGCGCTCCAGCCCGGCCAGTCTCAGGACGCTCTCCGCCCGCTCTTGGTCCGTCAGAGAGCAGCGGGGAGCAGAGACGGCAGGCCGGGGGCTGGAGCACTCGGCAAGATCCCTCGGCGAGGTCTGGTCCGTCTTCCCCGGTCCCGGAGGTGATCCCGGTGATCTCTCGGCTCCTCGGCAGCTTCAGTCGAGGCAGCCAATCCCGTCGCGGCCCTTCAGACGAGCCCCCCCTTACACCCGGGAGTCAGCCACTGGCAGTGCGGCTCCCGGGAAGGCTTGTCGTGACGCTTCCGCTTCCCAGCCAATCACGGCACACGGACGCTGGTGACGCCGCGCCGCACGGGCCAATCCCGTCGCGGCGTTGGTGAGGGGGCTCGGCTCCTTCGACCAATGGGAGCGCGGCGGCTTCGGTCGTCGGCCCCGCAGCTCCTGGTCACGAACGGCAGCTTCTAGGGGTGATCCTGGCCCCGGACCACGAGGGTGACTTGGCGGCAAAGGGTTTTCAAGGGCGCTGGTCACTGATAGACCCCCCTCTCGACCTCCCCACCACGTTGGAGCGGATTCCACGAGGGGAGGCGCCACAGGCCTCCGACCCTCTCTGGTAATGTGCCGATGAGCACACCGATCCCTTCCTCACGCACCGCAGTCAAGTACCACACGCCTCGGGTCACAACAGCACGATTTTGCAGCTGTTTTCTGGCAAAGCTTTAGGAACCTTTAGCCCTGGGTTCCAACAGGAGGCCAGCTCTTCTCAGGCCCTTGGAGATTCAGTTGTAGACGCAGCACACAGCAGAGTCTTGGCAGTTTCAAGCAGGCAGGGTCACAGCACACAGCAAAGTCCCTTTCTCCTCCTCAGCGTCCAGGTAGACAGCAGAACAGGTCAGCCCTTAGAGCACACAGCAAGGCAATCTTCCTTTTGTTCTTCAGCCGTCCTCCTTCCAGCCGAGGTTCCTTCTTGGTTGTAGAATTTCAGAATCTAAACTTCTGTAGTCAGGGGTCCTTCCCTTATACCCCTCAATGTCTTTGAAGTCCTTTGAAGTCTTTGTGCAAGGAGCCCTGAGTCCAGTCTAAACCAGTTCTGGGGGTTGCGGAGCACTGAGGTGTCTCTGGTTTTCTTCTTCCTGTCAGCTTCAGGGCCAGAGGTGTCAGTTGGCCGGCAGGAGGGAGCTAGCATGGGGGAGGCAGGCAGGTACGCACAGCCCAGCACTTATCAGGCCTTTCTTCCTCCCACCTCCCGGGCAGCAGATGTGCCCTTTCATCCCCGGGCTGGCTCCGACCCTCTCCTCCGGGGGCTCTGCAGCCCCCCTGTCACACCCAGGCATTCCACAAACCCAGGCACACAGAAAGGTTTAGACAAGAGAACAGCCACTTTCTAAAAGTGCTATTCTCCATTACAGGATTTAAAAACACCCTTCACTAAAAGATGTGTCATTAAATTCTGAGTTCAGGGATATCTTTCACTTATGTCCCATCTTGTTCCTATGGGAAGATAGGCTGGTATCACATGGGCCCAGCCTCCTCCATGTTACTCTATGGAGCAAGCTAGCCTTACAGCAGTGAGCACATAAAAATGGCTGCAGCCCACTACCAGAGCATGTGACCTGCACCAGTACATGCTCTACCTTATCCATACACTGCACCCTGCCCAGGGGGGTACCTTGAGCCTTCCATAGGGGTTACTGATGTGCACAGACAGGGAAGGGTTAGGCCCAGCCAGTGGAGACACTGGCCAGGGGGACAGGCAGTCTCTGACTGCACACAGGCCCTGCGTTGGCAGGCCTGAGTCACCATTTTAAAGCTACTCATGTGGGTGGCACAATCTGCGCTGCAGGCCCACTAGTAGCATCTGTCATCACCAGCCCTGGCACACACAGTGCACTTTACTAGGGACTCCATGGTGATACAAATATGCCAATCAGGTATATTCAATTAATATGACAATATACAGAGGGAGCACTTACACTCTGACACTGATCAGCAGTGGCAGAGTATCCAAAGCATCTAAATCAGCAAAAACGAAATCCAGCACAGCATCAAAACACATGAGTCAGAGGCAAAAAGATGGGGGAAGAACCACGCCAAAAGGTGTCAGGTCTAACATTACCCAAGAAAGGAATAAACACTGACAACATATAAGACCATTGCTGAGGAGCTCGCAAATAACAACAAGTCACAACACCTCCCAATCTAAGAGGGTACGCAGAAATTCACAACACCTCCTAATCTAAGAGGGTACACAGCGCATGCTCCTCCTAGCAATGTAATTTAGACATCCCTGATAGGAGGCACTTACCCTTCCGTATCAACAATTACCCATTAGAGGGGAATCGCCCATCCCTCTGTAAGTACATGGTAAAAAAGGGGTCTCAACCTTCCCTCACAAGGAATACCAACAAATGATATGCTCTAGGGTTTCTTTATTACATGATAATAGGATGACAAAAGAAAGAAATAACTAAACATCACAGTAAACATTAGCAGCAATCATAGATATACATAGAGCCTGAAAATAAAAGCATAGTTAGATAAAGTTAGATATACATCGAACACCTCACCATAATCTTAGGCGTCTTGTCATCTGAAGAAGGGTCCGTCTCTCTTTCCCTCACTGGTTGGTTCCGGACTCTCTGTGGCACACACACGTCTGCACGTCTGCACCGTGATGTATCAGCAGACCGCCAAAACACCAGACCAGCATCCCAGCATCTCTCCAGCTCTCAGCATCTCAGCTCTCTGCCTCTCAGAAACCCTCTCTCTCTGCCTCTCAGAAACTCTCTGAATCTGAGCATCTCTCGGACCCCCTTTCTCTAATATAGAACTCTATCCTCTATCGAAGCTTCTGGAAGAACCCGCCTACCTTTCTCACAAGATTCCTGTACTTTTCCACACCAAGCACCCAACAGCAGCTGGCCAAGCTTCTGTTCTGGCGCCAATGCGAAGAAGGCACATTCCTCCTGATAAGAACTGGTCTGCTCTGGTTCACTGCCGGTGAACAACACATGTAATCTCAAATATCACCTCTCACCTACAGAGGCTCAGAAGATGGCTGCAGTTTAGAATATGGAGTTGCTCAAGCATAGGCCTCTACTACTTGGAAAGCAGAATGATATTATACCCTGTCAAAGCCAATAGGCTAAAGTCATAATTCACCTAACTCGAATAACACTATGCACTTAATCCCTCAGTATCCACTATGGAGCACATGTGTGCACCATCACCACCTCGACATCCCACACCTTCTATTCTTTGGCAAGATTATTGTAATGCAAGACCATCCTACATTACGGCTAAAGTAACATAGCACACTAAAATCAGTACACAATGGTGGTGATCGAGGGTCATCAAAGATCATCAGACCACTAAAGTGGCTCATTCACTACAGTCCCTTGCTCACTTTGCCACTGGATTCAAGCAAGCCTGGCTGAAGATGGCTGAAATGCCAGAAACCGGTCCTAGGAAGCGTGTTTTCGGTCCAGGGAAGGCATGGCTTGGCAGTTCGGGCTGGACTGTTCCCATGAGGCACAGGGTCAGACTGATTTGCATATGGCCATGTCTGAACTGGGGTGGCAGAGTGGGCTAAAGAACTTTGATGGTTTAAACCCAGATCTTTTGACTGGATGTGAGTGTTTGATTGGTTCAGATGCTCTGTCGATCACCACCCCCTTTTGAACCGCTAGTACATAATAGGGCAGGGAGGTAAAATAACTTATAAGTCCCTAGTATATAATAAGACATGACAGTTTAGAGCCCAGCAGCCCTTTATGCGCTTGCATGTGTGCACTGCTGAGTCCCGTGGTCTGTTTCAAAGCAGCCCTGTGTTGCAGGACTGCTTTTAACATGTAATTTGTGCCCAAATTAGACTTTGGTGTTTGAGGCACTTAAAATGATCAAAATACAATATTTTGGCATATTCAGTACCCCAGGGTCTTCCCTAGGTGTCCCGGTGGTGGTGGTGGTGGTGGGGGGGGGGGGGACAGGGGGGATGTAGTCGGGTACTTATAAGGAGGACCCTTAAAACATAGGTTTCATATTCTCGGAGTTTAGTAAAATTGCACCTTTCACCTCCCACATTGTAGAAATCCTTCCCGAAATCATACATATTTAGAACCCAGAGGGGGTACTGTAGACATAGGCAGTGTTCCTATAAACAATGTTTTATATGCCCTGGTGTTGGAGAAATTGTCCAGTTCATTTTACCCATTACAGGTCTCCAGCCACATAGGTTAACATTGCAAGAAGTTATTAATAATTCCTGCCTGGAGAATCCGAAAAATATTATTCAAGAACTTACTAGAATGGTATTGATAACTCCAACAATATACTATTGTTGAATTTATCCTAAAATGTACAGACAAGACGTTACAAGACTTTCTTGTCTGGAAGCCAACATTCAGCATTCCAGTGATCTGTCCTGATTGGTCAGAGTTAAGTGGATTAGCCAGGGTGCTTTGATGAGGTGATAAGTAGCCCCTGGGGTGAAAGAGCCATTCTGGGAGGAGAGGGTTCTGGTACATAGGAATGCCAGAGCAGGGGGAAGGATCATAAACAATGATCTTCAATAAAAGGAGGAGACCGGTAGAAGAAGCCAGTTTCATTTACACCCCTACCCTTTGAATCCAGCTGGAATGTGCAGATGTCAGGGGGTTTAGGCTGCTCTTGCCTCTGCTGGAACTTAAGCCATATTGAATTTTGGAGAAATAGACACCACTGTGCCACATTTTAGAGAAAATGGTCATGCTCTGGGGTGTTGTCCTGCACCTCATTGGACAAGAGTGCCCTCCTGTGTGATCCCAGAGAATACTGAATAAGTATCTGAGAGGGGCAGTGCCTCTCAGACCTGCTGCTTGAAAGTGTCCATGCTGGTAATTTGATTTGCACCAACCAGGCCCTGCAGTCTGACTGACTGCACCTGCTGCTCAACTCATTAAGGCCAACGAAGAGCTGACCCTTGATCTCTTCCCCAACATGGCCACAATTGAGATCCCCCATCTCACCGCCTCCCCGACAACACATGAGATCCCACATCTGACCCTCCCGCAACCCCCTGCCCCAAACTCAAACACCACTCTTGATCCTACTGCCCCTTCTAGACCTACCAGATCCATAAATCCTTATTCAGAACCTGATATTCTCTCCCTCCTTCTTGAATACACCTCGCCATACTCAGAAGCTGATATTTCTCCCTCCCTCTTGAGTACTCCTCTCCTCCCTCGGCCAGCGCAGTCCATGCTAAATCCTGACAAACAACCCCACTTATTTCACCTAACACATCACTCCCTAAACATGTGAATGCTGTACCCATCCAACCATCACGCCCAACCCCCCATAGAGCGCCCAGTCTCAACACCAATTCCTCAAACATCAATAACCGCTTGCAGATCCCCACTGTTCGAGGCATGTGGGCTGCTAAATTCATATCTTAGCATTAGATCGCCGCCTAGTGTTGGGTCCGGATGATCGCACATTGTTGTCCTGGAAGAGTCTTCGAAGTATCCTGAGATAGGTGGCTCCTCCCCTGGACTACAGTGCGCATGGGCATCGGCTCCATCCCCAGATTTTTTTCCGCCATTGGGTTCGGATGCGGTCTCAACGTCTCTCTGTCGGAACCGAGAAAAACTGACTTTTTACGGCCAAAAGGCCTTGTATTCTTTGCGTCGGTATTGTTTGCGCACGGTCTTGAGTTCTTCCGTCTCTTGGAGTCGGAATCAACGGAGTGCTTGCACTCTTCGGACATCGAGGCCTTCTCATCGCGACACGACGCAACTTTCCAGCATGGAGCGGAGTCCGTTTAAGTACTGTCCGCTCTGTGGGTCCAAATACCCACATATCGACGTGCACCCGGTCTGTAACAAATGCCTTTCACCAGACCATAACGAAGACAACTGCAGGGCCTGCGCAAAATTCAGGTCAAAGAAGACACTCAAGCTTCGGCGCGCGGTGCGCCTTGAGGCCAGACAAGCGGCCCCGGATCCAGAAAACATCTTCGGCGACCGAGAAGAGGAGGACCAGAGCCATCATCTTCAAATATCCCCGCCCGAGACGGAGGTCGAGGCAGATCCGGAAGACGACGACGGAGTCGTGGATCAAGGCCTTGAATACGTCGACGAGGTAGGGGACGTCGAAGAGATTTATGGGGCCGCGGAAGATAGCTCAGGGGACGAGCTATGCCCCGAAGGTTACGAAAATCAAGATCGGGTCACGGGATCGCCTGTCGGCCTTACCCAAGACCCCGTACCGCAAGCCACGGCCCCGCCTTCAGGCCCGGCCACGGACATACTTGCTGCGCAGCCCGTATCGAAACCGAAACTGAAACCTACGGTATCGACTACACCTAAAATGGCCGACCCGAAAACGAAACCGAAACTTATCGGTTCGAGCGACCCTAAGATGGCGGCCGTACCACCAAAAACGACTACACCTGCTGCTTCATCGACTCCGTCGACCTCCGGTCCACAAAAGTCGAAGAAATCTGTCGATTCCACAGGGTCGAAATCGGCGCCAGAGGAGGGATCCTCTAAGAAGGGTGGTCGGCACGGGTCAACCGCTGCGACGCCGTCAAAGCCCGCTAAAGCCGGCGACACGGCTCCGGTTCCGACTGGGATTCCGTTAGTCGGACGCGTGGTGGTGACGGAGCCGACAAAATCACACGGATCGAAGGCTGGCAGATCTGCGCATCGGTCCAAGGACTCTGGGTCGGCGGCTGCGGCATCATCGTCCAAAACTCAGAAGGGCCGACAGGACGTCGGATCCGAGGGCAAGGTCAAAACCTCCTCGTCGGCGCCAAAGGCCACTGTAAGTGACGCGTCCCCCATCGCCTCTTCACTACAGAGAATCAGGGAGATGGCCTCTGCTACACCGGCTCCGATGCCATCGCCACAGAAGCCGATGGACATTCCGGTGAAGCCTGCGGGTAAACTTCTCTTCCTTCTGCCGCCAAAAGAGACGCCAAAGGCCTTTTCAACGAAATCGACGCCAAAGAAGTCGGATTCTTCAACGGCAGGGGCACTTTCAAGTCGGGTACTCGACTCTGAAGAGGATTCTGAGCGTTTTATCGACGCAGACACGGGCAAATTGACCCTTTACAAGAGGAGGATCACTTCACAGCCAGTGGACTCCTATGTCATCCCCCTAAAGAAAAAAAGGCTTCCTCAAGACGCTTCAGGCCTCATGGAACCTATCCAGCCTCCTCCAAGAAGGAGCCCAACTCCTTCCCCAGAACACTCTGAGGGTGAGGGATATGTTGAAGATGACCAATACACTTTCCCCATCAATGAACCAGATGCACAGCCGGATTCATATGATGACATTGGTGACCAAGGCACCCAAGATGTGGGGCAAGACCCACAGCCTTTCACTGCACGTGCATCCCCAACAGAAGATTCTGCAGGTTTTCATGCACTCATTGAAAGGGCAGCTGCTAATCATGATGTGGACATGCATGCTGACCCAGTAGAAGAAGACTTTCTATTTGACACTTTTTCAGTCTCTGAACGGACAGTAAAGACACTGCCTATGCTCAAAGGGGTCCTCAAACATGCTGCGGACATCTTTAAGGAACCTACCAGGGCGAGAGTGGTCAATCCACGTATCGAAAAGAAGTACAGACCAGCACCTGCAGACCCTGCATACATTCGGGGACAGTTGCCGCTTGACTCCCTGGTGGTCGCAAATGCCCGCAAAAGGGCCAACTCCCAAACAACGGGTGAAGCTCCTCCCCCGAATAAGGAGTCCAAGGTGCTAGAGGCAGGAGGCAAAAGGGTAGCTGCACAGGCTGCCAATTTTTGGCGTATTGCAAATACACAGGCACTCTTGGCACGTTATGATAGGGCGCATTACGACACCCTAGAGCGGATTTTAGAACACCTGCCTTCGCAGTTTCAAGAGGGCACCAAACTGCTTATAGAAGAGGGAAAACTGATCTCCAACGCAGCCATAAAGTGTGCACTTGATGCCGCAGACACAGCAGCTAGGGCCATTAACACTAGCGTCATGCTGAGACGACAGGCGTGGCTCCGCATATCGGGGTTTAAACCTAACATTCAGACAACCATACTTAATCAGCCAGTCAATCCGGATAGACTGTTTGGTCCAGATGTGGACACCACCCTAGAAAAAATTAAGAAAGACACCGAAACTGCTAAGTCTATGGGGGCCCTACAATCACAACAGTTTCGTGGCAACAATTTTCGTCGCTCAGGTGCACGTGGAGTCACCAGAGGACAGATGGGTCAACAATCACAATTCTCTAGAGGTGGAGCACAATCCTCGTACCCCAAACAGAACAAGGGGGGTTACAGAGGAAACAGCACCAGAGGACGTGGCAGAGGGAACAACAACTCCCGCTCCTCTGCCCCAAGCAAACAGTGACTCTCTGTCACTGCCCCCCGACCACTTAACACCTGTCGGGGGGAGACTACAGCAGTTCCTGCCCGTCTGGAGAAACATCACCACAGACAGGTGGGTGCGTCAACTAGTCCAGTACGGTTATTGTCTAGAGTTAAAATCCACTCCACCCAACATCCCACCAAGGCAACGGCCTATGTCCGCAGAGCACTTGCACTTATTGCAGCAGGAAGTAGTGGTGATGCTGCAAAAAGGCGCAATCGAGCTCGTGCCAGTAGAGGAGGAAGGCACAGGGGTATATTCCCTGTACTTCCTTATTCCGAAGAAGGACGGATCTCTCAGGCCCATTCTAGATCTACGTCCCCTCAACCTGTATATACTGTCAGAACATTTCCATATGCTCACACTGCAACAGATTCTTCCCTTGTTAAACCAAGGGGACTTCTTAGCAACCTTAGACCTCAAGGATGCTTATTTCCACATACCACAAGGATGCTTATTTCCACATACCACTACACCCGTCCCACAGAAAATACCTCAGATTCACTATCCAAGGCAGGCATTATCAGTTCAAGGTCCTACCCTTCGGAGTGACCACAGCCCCAAGAGTGTTTACCAAGTGTCTGGCGACAGTAGCAGCGCACCTCAGGAGGCAGAACATCCATGTCTACCCCTACCTGGACGACTGGCTCGTTCAAGCCAAGTCGGAACAACAGTGCGCCGCGGACATGTCGACTACCATTCACCTCCTTCACGATCTAGGTTTCTCGTTGAACTACCCAAAGTCGCATCTTCAGCCGGCACATGTCCGGCAGTTTCTAGGTGCGACGATCAATACCCTGACGGCCATGGCTCAGCCAAACCAAGTCAGGATAAACAGCATGCAGTCTCTGATCCAGAAGTTCAGACCACAACACTCACTTCCAGCGAGAGTGTTCATGCAGTTGATAGGCATGATGGCCTCCTGCATCTTCATAGTCCCTCACGCACGGTTGCATATGCGCCCGCTCCAGGAGTGCTTAGCAAATCAGTGGACACAGGCTCATGGACAATTAACAGACCTAGTGTTGGTTACCAGTCGGGCATACGACTCTCTGCATTGGTGGACTCCACACAACCTTTGCAAGGGCCGACTGTTCCAGGAGCCAGTGCCACAGATTACCCTGACAACGGACGCATCTCTCCAGGGATGGGGAGCTCATCTGCTCACTTACACAGTGCAGGGACTATGGACGACGCAGCAACAGAAGATGCACATCAACTATCTAGAACTGATGGCAATCTTCATGGCGCTCAAGTCCTTCATTGTACATCTGTGCAACAAGGTAGTGTTAGTCCGGACGGACAACATGACCGCGATGTACTACATTCAAAAGCAGGGAGGCACCCACTCGCCACAGCTGTCTCATCTGGCTCAGGGCATGTGGCGGTGGGCCATTCAGAGGAACATCTTCCTCATGGCAGAACACCTCCCGGGCAAGGACAATCAGATGGCGGATCTGCTCAGCAGATACAGCCATCAAATGCACAAGTGGGAGTTACACCCATCTGTACTCCACCCGTACTTCCAGCAGTGGGGTCAGCCGGAGATAGACCTGTTTGCAACAAAGGAAAACGCAAAATGCCAACACTTTGCCGCCAGGTTCCCTCACCCACAGTCGCAGGGGAATGCGATATGGATGAACTGGTCAGGCAAATTTGCGTACGCTTTTCCGCCAGCCCCTCTGATACCGCTGGTGGCAAGAAAGCTAAGGCAGCACTCGATGACTCTCATCCTGGTTGCTCCAACGTAGGCGCGCCAAGCATGGTACACCACGTTCCTCGAACTCTCAGTGGTGCCGCATCAAAGACTGCGCCTCACGCCCAGACTTTTAACGCAGAACCATGGAGACATTCAGCATCCAGATCCGCAACAGCTCAACCTGGCGATCTGGCTCCTGAAGTCCTAGAGTTTGGATATCTCCACCTACCTCCAGAATGCAAGGACATCATCAAGGAGGCAAGGAAGCCTACTACCAGAGCATGCTATGCTGCAAAATGGAAGCGTTTTGTCATTTACTGTACAGCCAATGACATCAACCCGCTAGATGCATCTATCCCTAACATCATTTGCTATCTGCTACATCTTTACAAGTGCAATCTAGCGTTCACTTCTATTCGGATACATCTATCCGCCATCGCAGCTTATCTTCAGAATAGGCAGCATCTCTCTGTCTTCAGGGTGCCTGCCATTAAAGCTTTCCTTGAAGGTCTGAAACGAGTCATTCCCCCAAGAACACCGCCAGCTCCGGTGTGGAACCTCAATGTGGTCCTCACCAGACTGATGGGACCACCCTTTGAGCCACTGCACTCATGTGAACTCCAGTTCCTAACGTGGAAAGTAGCTTTCCTCATTGCTATTACGTCACTGAGGCGTGTTAGTGAGCTACAAGCGCTCACAATCCAAGAGCCATTCATTCAGATTCATCCAAATAGGGTAGTGCTACGTACTAACCCCAAATTCCTTCCGAAGGTGGTGTCACAGTTTCATCTCAACCAAACTATTGACTTACCGGCATTCTTCCAAAACCCACAAACGGTAGCGGAAAGAATGCTCCATACGTTAGACGTACGGAGGGCGTTGATGTACTACATAGACAGAACACAACACTTTAGGAAAACAAAACAACTTTTTGTTGCCTTCTCACCACAGCACAAAGGCAACCCTATTTCCAAAGCAGGAATAGCCAGGTGGATCGTTAAGTGCATCCAAATCTGTTATCAAAAGGCCAAGCGCACTTTAACAATACCCCCAAGGGCGCACTCCACACGCAAATTGGGGGCATCCATGGCTTTCCTGGGGAACATTCCCTTAGAAGACATTTGCAGAGCAGCCACGTGGGTTACCCCACATACCTTTACAAAACACTACTGTGTTGATGTGCATTCCAAGCAGCAAGCTGCTGTAGGACAGGCTGTTCTCAAGACACTTTTTCAGGTTTCTGCAGCTGGCACGGGCAACCGCCGCTGATGGAGGGACTGCTATGTATTCTATGCTAAGATATGAATTTAGCAGCCCACATGCCTCGAACTGAATATGCTACTTACCAGTATGCATCTGTTCTTGGCATGTAGGGCTGCTAACATTCATATCGCCCACCCTCCTCCCCGGTGCCTGTCGCAGCTGCAGATATACTATTGTATTCAATCATTAGCATGGACATCCTTTACACTTTTCACTCCATCTTCTGCCACAATGGCGAAAAACAATCTGGGGATGGAGCCGATGCCCATGCGCACTGTAGTCCAGGGGAGGAGCCACCTATCTCAGGATACTTCGAAGACTCTTCCAGGACAACAATGTGCGATCATCCGGACCCAACACTAGGCGGCGATCTAATGCTAAGATATGAATGTTAGCAGCCCTACATGCCAAGAACAGATGCATACTGGTAAGTAGCATATTCAACACAACCCGTGCACACAGACACCTTGCACAAACCACACCTGAAAAGCATGTTACTTCACTGCAGATCAGCGGTGAAACATGCCACAGACCTTGCTGATCTCATCCTTGCCCAAGATTTGGACCTCCTTATCCTCACAGAAACCTGGCTCAACGACACCTCTGGCCTGTCTTTGACCTACTAGTCCCTCCTAGTCACCACATTATCAGACTCGACAGAGTTAAGAAATTGGTAGGGGCATATCCTTTATCTTCTGCAGCTTCAAAACAGTCCCCCTCAGCTACTCTCTCCTCCTGTGAATACCTATGCATAGATATCACCAGCACACACCGGCCACTATGCAGCTTTCACATCTTCTACCACCCCAGGTGATAACCTCAATCTAATCTAAAAAGTTATGGAAACCATCTCCTCCAACCTTGGCCGTCACTCCCCACCCCAGATCTTCCTTGGTGACTTCAATCTCAACTGGAATGACCTGCACGATCAGTTGGTTACATCCCTCAAAAACTTCCTAACCGACCTATCGCTGACCCAATTCTGCGACAGCCCCACTCACAACTTAGGCTCGACACTGGATCCCATCATCGCCAACCCCAGCTACATTCATCTCGAATCCATTCTCCCCTGTGACTGGTCTGACCATAATTTTATCAACTTTCTGATACTTGAAAGTTGGATCCACAAAACTGCTCAACCAGTGAAACTAAAACTGTGGAAAAGACCGCTCCATAGCACAAGTGTCCGTGAGCTCATACAGCGATGCAACCTCTCCCTTCCGCCCCCTTCTAACAAGTCTGAATTTCACGACCTCACTTAACACTAAAACAACACCATGCTTTCTGCCTTGAATGAAATGGCCCAACTTTAACTAAAAAGAATTTCCATAAAAGACTCCAAACCGTGGTCAATTACAGTCTAAATGCTGACAGACGCAGTCTTCGACTAGGTGAACGTAAGTGGAGATCCTCTCCCTCCACGGTTCTTCTAAAAACTCTACGACTCAAAAGAAGTACATACGACATACGCATTAGAATGGCAGAAGCCAACTTCTTCAAACAACAACTTGACAGAGCCAAAAATCACCCAAAACAACTTTTTGAGCTCATTAAATCGCAATCCAACAACGCCTCTACCCTATCTCTGTGCCCGTCTCGCCTGCAACCTAATTGCGATGCGGTTGTTAAATTCTTCCTCGAAAAAACAGAAAAAATCGAATCAGACCTAAGGTCTTCTGCACTCAACTCTTGATCTCTCACTCAAAAACAAGGCTTCATGGAGTCAATTCACTTCCCTCAATGACATTACCATCCTCAATACTCTCTCATCCCTTAATCCCTCAAATCACTTCAATGACCCCCTTTCCCCCAACTTCTTTAAATAAATGATTGGATCACTAGCTCCACTCTGGTCTAAGATCACCAACGCCTCACTTCTGCAAGGTGACATCCCGGACTGCTTGAAGGCGGGCCTAGTTCTCCCTATTCTCAAAAAACCCTTGGCTGACCCTTTTGACCTGAACAACTACCTTCCAATCACAAACACACCCACCCTGGTAAAACTTCTGGAGAAATTTGTTCATGAACAACTACACAAACACATTGAGCAATTCCAGCTTCTCGACCTATTCCAATCGGGCTTTCGCATTGGCCACAGCACAGAAACGGCAATCACTCACATTGTGGATGAGACTCTCACTTTACTCGACCAAAATGAAGCCTGCCTCTTAATTCTGCTCGATTTCTCATCGGCTTTTGACACTGTCAAACATGACAATCTACTCTCCCTCCTGGAACGCTGGATGGGGCTCTCAGGCACGGTTATTAAATGGTTTTCCTCTTTCCTCAGCAACAGAACATAAAGAGTCAAATCCAACCAGTCTGTCTCCAACCCGAACCCATGCACACTTGGTGTTCCCCACCTATCCTCACTCTTCAACAATTTCCTTGAGCCACTGACTTTAATTCTTAAACCTTCCAACATCCAATATCACATATACGGGGATGACTCCCAACTCTACATGAAAATCTTCTCCCCCGAAGACATCAACTCCCTTAATGGAACCCTTCTCAAAACCCTCAACTGCCTCACCTCCAACCATCTCAAATTAAACGTCCTCAAGACGGAATTTCTCCTCATTGCACCCGCTAGGCAAACCTCCACGGTGGTGAAATTCCTCTGTAACCTCACAGCCTTCAACTGCACACCTCACATCATGGACTCTCTCTCTCACTGGGAGTTGTGCTTGACAAAAACCTAAACATGCAAGACCACATCAGTTCATCGACCAAAGGAGCAAACTTCCAACTCTGCATCCTAAGAAAACTCAAACCCTTCCTTCTCCGTGATGACTTTAAATTGGCGGTGCAAGCACTTGTCATCTCCAGACTAGAATACATCAGTGTGACTCATTGCGGTCTGCCGAAATTCAGTTAAGCACCTATTGGAGCATCTCTAAATGCTGCTACTAGACTCATCACGGGTTCCAAGAAGAACAACCACATCACACCGGACCTGAAATCACTCAATTGGCTCCCCTTTGAAGCAAGGATACAACTAAAGATCGCTTGTATGACCCATAGGGCACTACACTTCAACACCCCACTCTACCTGACCAAAAAGCTGGAACCCTCTGGTAGCTCCCAGTGCAAAAGGAGCACGGGCACACTACTGCTCAAGCCCAAGAAATGTAATAAACTTAAAACATACAATCGTACATTCTCTGGCATCCCCCCGAGAATCTGGAACTCCCTCCCAGTGGAAACAAGACTGATTCCCTCTACACTTGTCTTCACAAGGGAAGTCAAACATCTATTAATGAACAATGAGTTAGATACTGTGCTCCTCCTGCCGCTAAGTTACTGTATTCTGTCTCGTTTGTTCTTGTTGTTTATTGCCCTACCTGTCAGTCTCTCCCAACTGCTTCCTTTGTCCTCCTCAATTTCATCTTGCACCGGCTGTACTTTGTCCCACTGTTTCCATGATTTCTCTCCCCTAGTTGTTCCTTTGTCTACTTAAACCGTATGTAAAGCGCTCTGATACCCTTCTGGGTCATGTTCGTGCTATACAAAACTTTAAATAAATACATTTGAAACTACAGACCTGTGGCTCAAACCTGCATCTAAAGGACTAAAGAGTGGACTCCCTGCGAGCTACTGGTTACCAGAGCTCACCTGGACTATAACCACCAAGAATCCCCAGCCTGGAGTACTACCAGTGGATTTGTAAGCATATTGTCCAAGTGGATTGTCAGAATTGAAGTCCCAAACTTTCAAGGACCATTTTGGAGCTCCTAGATCCTTTGAATAAGTTTTGAACACTTTGAGACCCTCATAGGAACTTCAGAAAGAAGTTCCAGAGGTTTGGAGAACTTTGGAGCAACTTTGGAAAAACAAACTTCATAAGTGGACAGACTCAACCTGGCCAGCGAAGTCAGCGATCCTTAATCGCGAGCTGACCTCCCCTCCAGGTTTATTCCACTGAAAAGGTCCAGAGGTCTTCCAGATTTCGACCAGAAGTTGGTCAAAACCGAAGCCAGTGAACGCTCACCGAATCCTGCCTGGTCAAGAGCATGGTGAGGCCTTGGGAGAAAAATCTCCGTAAAAGTTTCTAAGTCCAAATGAAGAAAAGGTGACCGGGACCATTCGAGAGAGTCAAGCCTCCCACCTTCAACCGCGAGCCGGCGTGTGTGAGAAGTTGGCCTGATGTGCAGTGCTCACTATTCTAGTGATCACTATATATCAGTCCAAACAACCCTTATTGATGATTGGTTGTAAGTCAACCTTATAGACCAGCTATCCTAGTAGCATGGATACGAGCAGTCTAAGGCTAAGACTCTAGAGGGCGTGTTAAGCCAGCTGTTTTACCATCACATTACCCCTTGAACACCCAGTGAAAGGACACCACACAAGTTGTTATGAAAATAAACAGTGTATTTATTTATAACAAGACTACCCTGGCTCTTTATGAGACAGGGAGCTAAGCACACAACAAAACTCTTACGAAAATACTTTAAGTTAGCACGTTATACACAAAGGCCCGAGGGGCACGAAAAACCATATACTTTAAAAGTGGAATGCGAATTACTAGCAGGTAAGTAACAGTTCTAATAGGCTTTGGAATCGCTAGGACTTGACTAGGGAATCGTTAGATTACTACTAGGAGACCCAGGGGACTCGGGTGCAGAGTGTGCACTCTCACGCGGGATGCGGGACAAAGTCTATGGAGGCTAGTAAAGGCAAAGTTAGTGTTCACGGGCGAACCCGACCTGGTGGGAAGAAAACGACAGTGGATCCTGACCCTTGGATAGTGAGGCTATGCTGGGACACCGGAGTGCCGAAGTTACCTAGCCCAGGGGCTGCAGCTGCATAGGTCTGAAAAGACGTCGGGGATCTCGTTGCCGGACCAGGAGCCTGGAAGGAAGAAGTTGCCGGCAGGCGACCAGTGAAGAAAAGTTCGATGGATCCAAGCCTGGATCAAGGAAGAAGAAAACCTGAAAGCAGAGGGGACCAAGTTCTTGAATCACTAGCCAGTGATTAAGTGGGCACCAGGATGGCACCGGGCGAAGTCACCGCAGTCAGGTGAGTGGGCGCTGCTGGGCTCTGCAGTCTCTCGGACCAGGAGGCGTTGTCGGCGACCAGGATGGAGGTGCGAGCTGTCCCACGAAGGTTCTTGCTGTCGACGTCGCTGGACCCAGGATTGGGCAACAAGTCTTGGCAAATGCAAGGCCCACGCGGTGGACCTAAAATGGCGTCTTGAGTGGACCAGGAGGGTCCAGGGTACTTCTCCGATGGAGGGAAGCAAGGGCCAGTCTGGAGCAACCAGACCAGCAGCAGAAATGTCGTCGGGCGTCGTCAGGAAGGCCACAAGCCAGCGGGCTAGTAGCCAAACAACGCGGTGAGCAGTAAAAAGCAGAAGGGCCCCACGCAGATCGTGGAGATGCTGGGGGGCTGCTCTTCGGTGCTGGAGCTGCTCAGGGTGGGGGCTTCTCGGACCCCAAAGCACTCACCAGGAATTCACTCGGCGGGCTTGCTGGAAAGAAGTCGTGCAGTCTTGAAGATGGCCGGTCCCTCGAGGTCTCGTCACACCCACGAATCTCAGCGTGACTGATGATGCAGGTAGAGGTCAGAGGTGCCAGGGAAGCCGGTTCTCGTCGAGCTGGGCAGTCGGATTCCGGAGGAAGGACTTGCAGCAGACCGCAGTGTTCTTAGATGGTGCCTGCGGATGCAGGGTGACTACTCCTTAGTCACAAGGGAGAAATCTTAGGAAGAAGTCTTGAGTTCCTTTCGCAGAAAGTAGTTTCAGGATTCAAAGATGATCTGATTTGGAAGGGGGCCAGTCTCTACCTTTATCCTGTAAAAAGGGGCTGGCACGCGACTAAGTCCTGCCCTATGGGTGGGACTGGGAGGGGGGTGGTTACACCCACTTCCTTGGCGGGCTTTTCCCCAGCACAGGGTCTGGAGTGACCCTGGAACTGGTTCCAGCCAGCCTATGCACAGTGAGCACCGGGGTGCCACGTGCAGTCACCTTCCTCTAAAGCCCTGCCTACCTACAATACACAAAACCCTGTCTGGGACGGTGCTGGCACCGCCCCTGGCAGGAAACCCTTTGTCCTTATCTCCTGCTCTGGGAGGACTCCCAGCAGCAGGAGGGCAGACTTGTGTCTCGGTGGCAGCATCCATTTTGTGGATGCTAAGGCTCTGTCTGACTTTTAACCGGGTTATAGGTTACATGCATGTCGTGTCCCTCTAGAAGGGTGGAATGCTAACCCCGTCGCCAGAATTGGCGAGGGGTTAGTATTCCAATTCGTATGACACCTTACTCGACATGTTTTGATAAAGCGATACCAGAGTTGGCACATAACCGCGAGGATTATAATGCACTTAAGAGTATATGGTATGCGATATCATGGAAACGGCTAAGGGATGGATCCCGAAAGCCGCAGACAGGCTCAGCTCATGCCAGAGCACCATCTCACACGATTCCAAGCACTCTGCCTTCAGGATTGTTAAGGCCTGCCATAGGAGTGACTGATAGGAGATCTGTGTGTCCATTTTAGGGTTAGATATAGGTATACTATATCTAAAGCAAAGGGTGAGTACACCACCTTGCCCCAGCTGTCGTGCAGCCAGTTGTGTCAGTTTTAGTTAGTCAATCCAGGGGTGGCACAATACATGCTTCAGCCCCTGGGAGACTTCTGGGTGCACCTCAGCCCTGGGTACAGGGACTTGGAGAGGGCCCAGGGCCAATTCAGTACCTGAGTACAATTTGGATAGAGAGAACAGCTAGGCTGTGGGTCTGATTAGCAGAACCACAGCCAGGGAAAGTCGTAAACCAGTGCAGCAAAAAGCAAAAATCTGGGTGATCATAGGATTGCAGACCCTACTCTCCTACATGACCCCCCCCCCCAAACTTTGGGACAATAAACTAACCTTGACCAGGTGAGTCTTCTTGCTCTAAGTGGAAATACCTGGAGAGCCCATCAGCATTGCTGTGATCAGTCCCAGGTCTATGCTCCACTGTAAAATCCATCCCCTGTAGGGAAATGGACCACCTAAGCAGTTTGGGGTTTTCACCCTTCATCTGATTTAGCCACAAGAGGGGCTTATGGTCTGTCTGAATGGTGAAGTGAGTGCCAAACAAGTAGGCCCTCAGCTTCTTCAGGGCCCAGACCACAGCAAAGGCCTCCCTCTCAATAGCTGACCAATTTTTCTCTCTGGGTGTCAACCTTCTACTAATGAAAGCAATAGGCTGATCATTACCATCAAAATTCAGTTGAGACAGAACAGCTCCCACACCCAACTCAGAAGCATCTGTTTGGACAATGAATGGCTTGGAGTAATCTGGACTCTTGAGGATAGGTGCTGTGCACATGGCCTGCTTTAGGTCATTGAATGCTTTCTGACAGCTTGCTGTCCACTGAACTTTCTTTGGCATCTTTTTGCTTGTCAGGTCATTAAGGGGGGTCACTATGGACCCATAATTTCTGACAAACTTCCTATAGTACCCAGTCAGGCCCAAGAAAGCTCGAACCTGAGTCTGGGTGATTGGAGGAGTCCAGTCCTTGATGGCCTGTATCTTACTCTCCAGTGGCTGAACCTGGCCTCCACCTACAAGGTGGCCCAGGTATACAACCTGTGACTGCCCTATCTGGCACTTTGTGGCCTTGATAGTGAGGCCTGCCTTTTGCAGGGCCTCTAACACTTTCCTCAGGTGGACCAGGTGATCCTCCCAGGTGGAGCTAAAGACAGCAATATCGTCAAGATAAGCTGCACAGAAGTCATCCAGCCCAGTGAGGACTTGATTCACCAACCTTTGGAAGGTGGCAGGTGCATTTTTCAGTCCAAAGGGCATTACCACAAATTGATAATGCCCTCCAGGGGTAGAAAATGCTGTCTTAGGTTTGGCTTCCTCAGCTAACCTGATTTGCCAATACCCAGCTGTCAAATCAAATGTGCTTAAGAAGTTGGCAGAAGCCAATCTATCTATAAGCTCATCTGCTCTTGGTATTGGGTGGGCATCAGTCTTAGTGACTGCATTGAGGCCTCTGTAGTCTACGCAAAACCTCATCTCTCTCTTACCACCCTGGGTGTGAGGCTTTGGCACTAGAACTACTGGGCTAGCCCAAGGGCTATCTGAGGGCTCAATGACTCCCAGTTCCAACATTTTCTGCACTTCAGTTTTGATGCAGTCTCTAACATGATCAGGCTGTCTGTAGATTTTACTCTTGACAGGCAGACTGTCTCCAGTGTCAACATCATGGGTACCCCAATCAGTTTGGCTGGGTGTCAGAGAGAACATATGTCGAAAGGATTGCAGAACTTGCCTGCAATCCTGTTGCTGATGTTCAGTGAGGCTGCCACAAAAGACAACACCATCAACTGACCCATCATCAGGATTCTGAGTGAGCAGGTCTGGGAGAGGGTCACTCTCTTCCTCCTGTCCCTCACCTGTGGCCATGAGCAAGCTCATGTCCTTCCTGTCAACATATGCCTTGAGCCTGTTAACATGGAGCACTCTGAGAGGGCTCCTGGGAGTTCCAAGGTCCACCAAGTAGGTAACCTCTCCCTTTTGCTCAATGATGGTGTGGGGCCCAGACCATTTGTCTTTCAGAGCTGCTGGGGCCACTGGCTCCAGCACCCACACCTTCTGTCCTGGCTGGTATACAGTCAGTACAGCCTTTTGGTCATGCCAAGCTTTTTGAAGTTCCTGGCTGGCCTCAAGGTTTTTGGATGCCTTCTCCATATACTCAGCCATCCTGGAGCGGAGACCAAGTACATAGTCCACTATGTTGGTTGCAGGCTTTTTGAGAGGTCTCTCCCATCCTTCCTTCACCAAACACAGGGGTCCTCTTACAGGATGCCCATACAGAAGTTCAAAAGGGCTGTAGCCAACCCCCTTCTGTGGGACCTCTCTGTAAGCAAACAAGAGGCAGGGGATCAGGGCATCCCATCTTCTCCTAAGAGGTTCAGGTAGTCCATGAATCATCCCTTTCAGGGTCCTGTTGAATCTCTCAACAAGCCCATTGCATTGTGGATGATAGGGTGTGGTGAACTTGTAGTTCACACCACACTCTTTCCACATGGCAGTCAGATATCCTGACATGAAGTTTGTACCTCTGTCAGAAACGACCTCCTTAGGGAAACCCACTCTGGAGAACACTCCAACTAGGGCTCTTGCCACTACAGGGGCTGTAGTGGTCCTAAGGGGAATAGCCTCAGGATACCTGGTGGCATGGTCCACCACCACCAGTATAAACTTGTGTCCTGATGCTGTCTGGGGTTCCATTGGACCAACAATGTCAATCCCCACTCTTTCAAAGGGAACCCCCACCACAGGTAGTGGTATGAGGGGGGCCTTTGTTGTGCCACCTGACTTACCACTGGCTTGGCAAGTGACACATGAGCGACAAAACTCCTTGGTATTCTCATTCATATGGGGCCAGTGAAAGTGTGAGACAAGCCTGTCCCAAGTCTTTGTCTGACCTAAATGACCTGCAAGGGGAATCTCATGGGCCAAGGTGAGAAGGAAACCTCTCAGAGACAAGGGGATGACCAGCCTCCTGGTTGCACCAGGCTTGGGGTCTCTTGACTCAGAGTACAGGAGTCCATCTTCCCAGTATACCCTGTGGGCACCTGTGGCATTCCCTGCAGCCTCAGCAGCAGCCTGCTGTCTGAGGGGTTCAAGGGAAGGGCAGCTCAACTGTTCCTTCCCCAGGTCTGCTCTGGAGGGTCCCCCTGAGCCCAGAAACTCAACTTGATCAAGTTCAAGCTCTTTAGGCTCAGTTTCCCTCAGCTCTTCCAGATCAGCCTCCTCAGAGACTTGATCCTCAACCTGGGGCAAGGGGGAAGGCAAAGCCTTACCCTTACTGCTCTTCTTCTTGGGAGGTGTCTGGTCCATAGTTTCAGGATCCAGCACCTGTTCAGTGGGGCATCTTCTGGCCTGTGACCTAGTCACAGCAAGCACATGTGCTGGCAAGCCTAACATCTCCATGTGAGTCCTCTGCTCCACTTCTGACCATTGTGATGACTCCAAATCATTGCCCAACAAACAATCAACTGGGAGGTCTGAACTGACTACAACTTTCTTTTGTCCCTTCACTCCACCCCAGGAGAAAGCCACAATTGCCACACTATGACTAGTAGTGACATTGCTGGCATTGGTCACCAGGAAATCAGTACCTGGCATGATCTGTCCAGGGTCCACAAAGTTAGGTGTCACCATGGTGACACTGGCACAAGTGTCCCTATAGGCCTGAGCCATCTTGCCATTAATCAAAGGTGTCTGCCTGTATTTGCCCAAAGTATTGGGACTTATCTCAGGGGACATATCCATATCCCCTGTACAGACAAGGACAGCCTGAGTGAGTGTGCCAACTAAGTTGTCAGACCCCTCAGTACCCAAGGTTAACCCAACTAATGCCTTGGGAGTGACACTACCACTACTGACTGTACTAGGGGGTGCAGTTGCTTTAGGAGCTGTAGTGGCAGGAGTTTGTCCTCCTCTTTTGGTGCACTCACTAAACCAGTGAGATTTACTTTTGCAGTACTGGCACCACCTTTTTGACTGGCCTTCTTGAGTCTTCTTCTTCTGGGAAGCCTGACCCCCACCCTCTTTGGTTTGTTGGGGACCTGGTGAAGACTTCTGGTCATTTTGCTCATTCTTAACATTACCCTTCTGGTCTGCTTTCTTCTGACCACCCTGGTTCTGGTTCTGGTTCTGCTTGATCCTTGTCCTGACTCTTTGTCTGCCTTCTTTCCCAATTCTTGGGGAGAGGTCAGATCTGAATCAACAAGGTGCTGGTGCAGCAACTGGTTCTGACAATTGTTCAAAATTTGTTCTCTCATCATTAGATTATACAATCCTGTGTAATCTGTAACCTTGCTACCCAGCAACTAGCCCTCCAAAGCCTTAGTGGCACAATCCACAAAATCAGACCAGTCCTGAGACTGAGTTTTCTGGGTGTCTCTGAACAGCAACCTGTACTGCTCAGTGGTTAAACCAAACCCATCAACCAGTGTATTCTTCAGGACCTGGTAATTGTTAGCATCCTCCACTCTTGTAGTGAGGAGCTTATCTCTACCTTTACCATCAAAGGAGAGCCACAGTATAGCTGCCCACTGACTCTGGGGAATGCCCTGCACAGTGCAGGCCCTCTCCAGAGCAGCCATCCATTTCTGGATGTCATCCCCTTGCTTAAAGGGGGGCACTATTTTAGTCAGGTGTTTAGTATCTAAACCCTTCTCTTTATCTCTTGGGAGATTGCTGCCACCAGTGGGAGCTAGCCCACTCATCTGCTGCTCTCTTGCCAGGGCAAGCTTCTCTTTGGCCAGGGCAATTTCTTCCCTTTCAATCCTCAGTTCAGCTTGTCTCATCCTAGCTTCATGCTCCCTTCTCTGAGGGGAAGTAAATCTCCTCTGTGGAGGATTCCTTCTCCCCTGAGAAGAGGCATTAGAGTGCAGAGATCTATTGGAGTCCCTAGAAAGAGATCTATCTCTCCTAACTCCAAGGTTAGGCCCACTTCGGGTTAGTACTGGGGGGCCCCCAGATCCTAGCCCAAGTAAGTCTAAGTTGGTCCTAGCCTTCTGACTACCTCAAGACATTTGTCTACCTCATCCCCAGAGAGTACCTCCTGATCCTCCTCCTCAACTGCTGAATCAGTGTTGGGGAGATCTGGATCCCCAGAGGTTCCCTCTAAGGCTGGCATGTTCTCATGTAACTGAGAAAGCTTTGTGGCATCATATGTCTCTAAGAGACCTATCAGAAAGGAAGTGGTGGGGTTAGACCCCTGCTTCAGTTTTCTGGAGACACAGATCTGTCTCATCTCATGGAAACTGAGAGCTGCATATCTTGAAGTGACCTGTGGAGGGTCAACACTGACATGGGGAGTCTCAGTAGAGTCCCCCTGAGTCGACATGCTTTTCTAGTGAGGTGTAAGTGGTGCACTTACCTACACTATATGTTTGCCTACTGATCCCTTGCTAGAGTTGTAGTTTAGGGTGTGCTAGGCCCTAGGAGCTACAACAGCTGGCTCAGTAGAACTCAGAGTATTCTAAGCTAAGTTATATGTACCTTTAGTACTTATGTGATCTTTCACAAGATATTCTTAGGGCATGTGTGGTAAAACAACAGCAAGCTCAAATCCCAACCGCTGCTCACCAATGTGAGAAGTTGGCCTGATGTGCAGTGCTCACTATTCTAGTGATCACTATATATCAGTCCAAACAACCCTTATTGATGATTGGTTGTAAGTCAACCTTATAGACCAGCTATCCTAGTAGCATGGATACGAGCAGTCTAAGGCTAAGACTCTAGAGGGCGTGTTAAGCCAGCTGTTTTACCATCACATTACCCCTTGAACACCCAGTGAAAGGACACCACACAAGTTGTTATGAAAATAAACAGTGTATTTATTTATAACAAGACTACCCTGGCTCTTTATGAGACAGGGAGCTAAGCACACAACAAAACTCTTACGAAAATACTTTAAGTTAGCACGTTATACACAAAGGCCCGAGGGGCACGAAAAACCATATACTTTAAAAGTGGAATGCGAATTACTAGCAGGTAAGTAACAGTTCTAATAGGCTTTGGAATCGCTAGGACATGACTAGGGAATCGTTAGATTACTACTAGGAGACCCAGGGGACTCGGGTGCAGAGTGTGCACTCTCACGCGGGATGCGGGACAAAGTCTATGGAGGCTAGTAAAGGCAAAGTTAGTGTTCACGGGCGAACCCGACCTGGTGGGAAGAAAACGACAGTGGATCCTGACCCTTGGATAGTGAGGCTATGCTGGGACACCGGAGTGCCGAAGTTACCTAGCCCAGGGGCTGCAGCTGCATAGGTCTGAAAAGACGTCGGGGATCTCGTTGCCGGACCAGGAGCCTGGAAGGAAGAAGTTGCCGGCAGGCGACCAGTGAAGAAAAGTTCGATGGATCCAAGCCTGGATCAAGGAAGAAGAAAACCTGAAAGCAGAGGGGACCAAGTTCTTGAATCACTAGCCAGTGATTAAGTGGGCACCAGGATGGCACCGGGCGAAGTCACCGCAGTCAGGTGAGTGGGCGCTGCTGGGCTCTGCAGTCTCTCGGACCAGGAGGCGTTGTCGGCGACCAGGATGGAGGTGCGAGCTGTCCCACGAAGGTTCTTGCTGTCGACGTCGCTGGACCCAGGATTGGGCAACAAGTCTTGGCAAATGCAAGGCCCACGCGGTGGACCTAAAATGGCGTCTTGAGTGGACCAGGAGGGTCCAGGGTACTTCTCCGATGGAGGGAAGCAAGGGCCAGTCTGGAGCAACCAGACCAGCAGCAGAAATGTCGTCGGGCGTCGTCAGGAAGGCCACAAGCCAGCGGGCTAGTAGCCAAACAACGCGGTGAGCAGTAAAAAGCAGAAGGGCCCCACGCAGATCGTGGAGATGCTGGGGGCTGCTCTTCGGTGCTGGAGCTGCTCAGGGTGGGGGCTTCTCGGACCCCAAAGCACTCACCAGGAATTCACTCGGCGGGCTTGCTGGAAAGAAGTCGTGCAGTCTTGAAGATGGCCGGTCCCTCGAGGTCTCGTCACACCCACGAATCTCAGCGTGACTGATGATGCAGGTAGAGGTCAGAGGTGCCAGGGAAGCCGGTTCTCGTCGAGCTGGGCAGTCGGATTCCGGAGGAAGGACTTGCAGCAGACCGCAGTGTTCTTAGATGGTGCCTGCGGATGCAGGGTGACTACTCCTTAGTCACAAGGGAGAAATCTTAGGAAGAAGTCTTGAGTTCCTTTCGCAGAAAGTAGTTTCAGGATTCAAAGATGATCTGATTTGGAAGGGGGCCAGTCTCTACCTTTATCCTGTAAAAAGGGGCTGGCACGCGACTAAGTCCTGCCCTATGGGTGGGACTGGGAGGGGGGTGGTTACACCCACTTCCTTGGCGGGCTTTTCCCCAGCACAGGGTCTGGAGTGACCCTGGAACTGGTTCCAGCCAGCCTATGCACAGTGAGCACCGGGGTGCCACGTGCAGTCACCTTCCTCTAAAGCCCTGCCTACCTACAATACACAAAACCCTGTCTGGGACGGTGCTGGCACCGCCCCTGGCAGGAAACCCTTTGTCCTTATCTCCTGCTCTGGGAGGACTCCCAGCAGCAGGAGGGCAGACTTGTGTCTCGGTGGCAGCATCCATTTTGTGGATGCTAAGGCTCTGTCTGACTTTTAACCGGGTTATAGGTTACATGCATGTCGTGTCCCTCTAGAAGGGTGGAATGCTAACCCCGTCGCCAGAATTGGCGAGGGGTTAGTATTCCAATTCGTATGACACCTTACTCGACATGTTTTGATAAAGCGATACCAGAGTTGGCACATAACCGCGAGGATTATAATGCACTTAAGAGTATATGGTATGCGATATCATGGAAACGGCTAAGGGATGGATCCCGAAAGCCGCAGACAGGCTCAGCTCATGCCAGAGCACCATCTCACACGATTCCAAGCACTCTGCCTTCAGGATTGTTAAGGCCTGCCATAGGAGTGACTGATAGGAGATCTGTGTGTCCATTTTAGGGTTAGATATAGGTATACTATATCTAAAGCAAAGGGTGAGTACACCACCTTGCCCCAGCTGTCGTGCAGCCAGTTGTGTCAGTTTTAGTTAGTCAATCCAGGGGTGGCACAATACATGCTTCAGCCCCTGGGAGACTTCTGGGTGCACCTCAGCCCTGGGTACAGGGACTTGGAGAGGGCCCAGGGCCAATTCAGTACCTGAGTACAATTTGGATAGAGAGAACAGCTAGGCTGTGGGTCTGATTAGCAGGCCCACAGCCAGGGAAAGTCGTAAACCAGTGCAGCAAAAAGCAAAAATCTGGGTGATCATAGGATTGCAGACCCTACTCTCCTACAGCGTGGATCTCTGTTTTTTCCCCCACTGGAAAGCTCCGGAGGTTGGACTTCCACAAGTTTGACCAGGAGCTCGTCGCAAGTCAGTGAACCCTCACCAAATCCGGACTGGCTGAGAGTTTCGAGGGACCCAGGGAAGAATAGCTCCAGAAAAGTTTCTAAGTCAGAAGGTAAAAACTTCGACTGAGACCTACCGTGAGGGGTAGCCGCGTGGGGCTCTATCGCAGTCAGCCTGAAACTGATGTTTCCCCAGTCTAGCCCCACCATTTGTCCCAATAGGCGCTAATGCTTTCTATGTGCTATATAGTGCTAAATCTTTTAAAATTAACATCTCTGGTTCCCTACATTGGATATTTTATGTTGTGGTGTCATTTTGAAGCTAAAAATAATTCCTATTTTTATAAATTGGTGTTGGAATTTCACTGTGTGTTGTGTGTTAATTATTTACTGAATTGGTGTTTTTAAATGCTCTACATACCTGCCTTTGAAGTTAAACCTGCCTGCTCGCACCCAAGCTACCAAGGATTGAGCATGGGAATAATATTGTGAGACCTATGCTGAACCTTATATTGTGTTAGTGGCCTTATTGCCAGTGGTAGACAGTCATTTACCTCTACTAACAACCCACTTTTCAGCAGGGAGGAATTGTAAAATGTCTGTTTTCTAGTGACTAGCTAGCTTGCTAGAGAGCTTCAACAAGATGCCCTATGCACACAACAAATTAGTATAGAAAGTGTGTCAATGTAGACACATGTGAGTTACAATACAAAGCTTAGCAGAAACAACACAAGTATTTCTTGTTTGATGTGTCAACAGTTCAGTCTCTTTTAATCATTTCAAGCAAGCCAGCCGACACGTGTTTTTCGCACAGGAATAGTATTTCCGCGACTCCTCAGGGCTGTGTGGCAAGTAAGATACGAGAGGGTAGTCGCTCCGCCGGTGATAATTCTGACCCGGCAGGGCTCGAGACCTAAAAGTGGAGTTCCAGTAGGATGTTAACGGATATAAATCTTTGTTGTGAAATCCTAGATGTCCTATGGAGTTGAAGTCACTCGAAGGATATCATCTGAAATGAGCTAATATTGGCTCTTTACTGTGCCTACGCAGTTCGCGTATTCAACGAGCAACGAGCTTCGCAAGATGTGTGTAGAGAACAGAGGGGGAGTAGATAACTCCTCGTTTGCATGCAATTTGCTGTAGCAGGTAGTGCAGACTTCTTTCTGGTCGCTGCTGAGACCGTTGCAGACATAAGGATCACAAGGACTACTGATTACACCATTTGGGGATGGAGGGTCCACACTGCAGCTCTGTACAGCAGCACCTCCTTGATGGTCAGAGGGAGGACGCGGACCCACACGCATCAGTTCAACCCAGTGAGAAAAGCACAGTGAGGTGGCAACCCATTAACCCTTCTGAACAATGAGGGAGACCATTGTGCCTGGAGATAAGCTGCATTGTTTGTTGACAGGCATACTTCGGGGGTGCTGCATTACCTAGAGAAGGATACAGTCATCAGTTTGGACCCCAGAGTACCACTTTCCTGCTGCACATCTGGCTGCTACAGCACTTTAGCTCTTACCCTACTGAGGTCTGGTTGTAGAGGGCCAGTTCACCTTCTCTGTGGAGCTTGCTGAATGAAAACATTTGGACCAGCAACCAGGAAGACGTGAGCGCCTCAGTGAACCTCCCAGTTAAACCATGAAAGCACTCCAGAGTCTGACTCTATCCACATCACCCAATGGCATTCAAAGCTAGATCTTGCATGTCTGTGATGCCTTACATTCCAACCTCAAAAAATATGCAGGGCCGATTCTCTGATTATTTTGCCTCCATTGTGACCACTGCAGAACAAGATACTATAGATACGATTTGAGAGAGTGGGAGGGAGGAGTGTATCCCTGTTGGGGCCATATGTGGAGGAGTGTGGCTCACTGCTTAGAGCGGCAGTCCCTGGTACAGAGGTCTGGCCGGGACCAGGGTTCAAATCCCGCCTCGGCTGATTTGGCGGATCTTGGGCTCATAATTCCTCGGACCTGATTTCTCGCCTCGGTGCCTACTCTGAGCATGAGTCCCACGCTGCAACTCTGGGCAATAGCTTGCTTAACCTCCACAACGGCCCCCTACAGCGCTGGGGATGCCTGGTTGCACCCCGGGGATGCCCAGGAGTGGACATTTCACGGGGAAAAGCCAGGATGGGTTCCCTAGCGGTATGAGTACAGCGCCAGGACACACTGCTTGCCGGGGTATCAGTGCGCTTTACAAATACGTGTTCGAGGCATGTGGGCTGCTAAATTCATATCTGTTGCATTAGATCGCCGCCTAGTGTTGGGTCCGGATGATCGCACATTGTTGTCCTGGAAGAGTCTTCGAAGTATCCTGAGATAGGTGGCTCCTCCCCTGGACTACAGTGCGCATGGGCATCGGCTCCATCCCCAGATTGTTTTTTTCCGCCATTGGGTTCGGATGCGGTCTCGACGTCTCTCTGTCGGAACCGAGAAAACTAGCTTTTTTACGGCCAAAAGGCCTTAGTTTCATTACGTCGGTATTGTTTGCGTACGGTCTCGAGTTCTTCCGTCTCTTTGAGTCGGAATCTGCGGAGTCGTATCACTCTTCGGACATCGAGGCCTTCTCATCGCAACACGACCAGAACTTTTCAGCATGGAGCGGAGCCCGTTTAAATACTGTCACGTCTGTGGGTCCAAATACCCACATATCGACGCGCACGCGGTCTGTAACAAATGCCTTTCGCCAGACCATGACGAGGACAGCTGCATGGCCTGCTCCAGATTCAGGTCAAAGAAGACGCTCAAGCTTCGGCGCGCGGTGCGCCTCGAGGCCAGACAAGCGGCCCCGGCTCCAGAGAACATCTTCGGCGAACAGGAAGAAGAGGGCCTAAACCATCATCTTGAAATCTCGCCGCCCGCGACGGAGGTCGAGGCGGATCCGGAAGACGACTACGGAGTCGTGGATCAAGGCCTTGAATACGTCGACGAGGTAGGGGACGTCGAAGAAGTTTATGGGGCCGCGGAAGATAGCTCAGGGGATGAGCTATGCCCCGAAGGTTACGTGGATCAGGCTCGGGTCACGGGATCGCCACTCGGCCTTACCCAAGACCCCGTACCGCAAGCCACGGCCCCGCCTTCAGGCCCGGCCACAGACATACTTGCTACGCAGCCCGTATCGAAACCGAAACAAACGGTATCGACTACACCTAAAATGGCCGACCTGAAAACGAAACCGAAACTAACGGATTCGAGTGCATCTAAGATGGCGGCCATTCCACCGAAAACACCAAAGCCTGCTACCTCATCGACTCCGTCGGCCTCCGGTCCACAGAAGTCGAAGAACACTGTCAGTGACAGTGCCGAAGTCGTCAACGGTGGAGGCATCCTCTAAGAAGGTCGTCCGGCACGGGTCGACCGGGACGACGCCGTCAAAGTCCGCAAAAGCCAGCGACAAGACTCCGGTACCGACTGGGACGTCGTTAGTCGGACGCGTGGTTGACACGGAGCCTGTGCGATCCCACGGATCGAAGAGCGGAAGCTCAACACTTCGGTCCAAGGACTCGGTGTCTACGGCTGCAGCATCGACGTCTAAAACTCCGAAGGGCCCACAAGACGTCGGTTCCGAAGGCAAGGTGAAGGCCTCCTCGTCGGCGCCAAGTGCCGCCGTGAGTGACGCATCCCTCATCGCCGATTCACTCCAGAGAATTCAGGATAAGGCCTCTACGACGTCGGCTCCGGCGCAGTCGCACCAGAAGCCGATGGACATGCCGGCGAAGCCTGCTAGCAAACTTCTCTTCCTTCTGCCGCCGAAGGAGGCTCCAAAGGCCTTTGCGCCAAACACGGCGCCAAAGACATCGGACTCGTCCACGTCTGCTGGAGTATCGGGTCGACAACTCGACTCAGGAGACGATTCGGAGCGTTTTATCAACGCAGACACGGGCAAGTTGAACCTTTACAAGAGGAAGATCACTTCCCACCCAGTGGACTCTTATGTTATCCCACTGAAGAAGAAGAGGCTTGCACAGGACGCTCCAGTCCTGATTGAACCTATCCAGCCTCCTCCTAGAAGGAGTCCGACACCTTCCCCCGAACACTCTGAGGGAGAGGAATATGGACAAGATGACCAGTACACTTTCCCCATCAATGAACCCGATGCACAGCAGGATTCCTATGACGACATAGGCGACCAAGGGATACAGATTGTGGGGCAGGACCCACAGCCTTTCAGTGCACGTGCATCCCCAACAGAAGACTCTGCAGGTTTTCATGCACTCATTGAACGGGAAGCTGCTAATCATGATGTGGACATGCATGCTGACCCAGTGGAGGACGATTTTCTGTTTGACACTTTTTCTGTCTCCGAAAGGACAGTAAAGACTCTACCTATGCTCAAAGGTGTCCTTAAGCATGCTGCGGACATCTTTAAAGAGCCTACCAGGGCGAGGGTGGTCAATCCACGCATCGAAAAGAAATACAAACCAGCACCTGCAGACCCTGCATACATTCGGGGACAGTTGCCACTAGACTCTCTTGTGGTCGCGAATGCCCGCAAACGGGCAATCTCCCAGACGACGGGTGAAGCTCCTCCCCCAGACAAGGAGTCCATGTCTCGTGAACTTTTAATGCCTTAGTGAAGATGTTACTTGACACGCTAAAATCAAAGGAGCTGCTGTGAAGTGCGAAAACTTTGAGAATGCAATAAGATAGGGTATAATATAGGCTTCAAGGGCCATGAATAGGTGATGGGCCAAATATACATTGACACATTTATGACTCAGACACAGGGACAGGAAGGGCACAAGCCCTGACACCCACTTTTCCTATCCATAAGCGGGCATGGGACAGAGGATTCCAATCAATTGCATAATCAAGCTGAGAAATGCACAGTCCCATTCCTTACCGAGAAGGGGAGCCTCTTCATCGACCCTGTTCCACAGAGCGTGCTAAAAGCAGCCACATCTCTCACAGGTTGGGGTGCCAATCGCCACAACTACACAATTCAAGGGCTTTGGGACGACAAGAACACACGTCTTCACATCTATTACCTATAACTTCTAGCTGTATTTATAGCGCTGAAAGCCTTTCAGTCTCACCTCACAGGCAAAGTTGGCCTAGTCCGCACGGATAACATGACAGCCATGTACTATGTACAAAAACAGGGTGGGACAAACTCTTCAAAAGTCACACCTCTCTCAGACCATTTGGCATTGGGCAATCCTTCACAGAATTCATCTTCTGGCAGAACACCTCCCAGGAGTAACAAATTGCCGACCTCCTCAGCAGAAGGAGACAACAAGTACACAAGTGGGAACTGTATCCCCAAATTCTCCTCCCATACTTTAAAAAATGGGAATTCCCACAAGTAGATATGTTCGCCAAAGTGGACAAAGCAATATGCCAAAACTTTGCCCCCAGAGTTCCAAATCCTCTATCCAAAGGCAATGCCCTATGGATGAATTGGTCAGGGTTCATTGCCTATGCTTTTCTGCCTCGTCCACTCCTGTTTCTGGTTCGAAAGGTCAGCCAAAAATCGATCTCACTAATTTTGATGGCTCCCGCATGGGCCCGTCCACCGTGGTTCACCACACTCTTGGAGCTATCAGTGGTTCCACATCAAATGCTGCATCTTATTTCCAGCCTTCTCACTCTGAACCATGGAGAAATCAGGCACCCAAACCCCAATTAGCTCAACTTAGCGATTTGGTTCCTGAAATCATAGAGTTTGGATACTTAAATTTACCACCATATTGTGTGACTATTCTTAAAAAAGCAGGAAAGCTTATCACCAGAGCTTGTTATGCAGCTAAATGGAAAAGATTTGTTGTCTATTGTAACAACACCAAAATTAATCCTCTAGATGCTTCTGTACCAAACATTATATCTTATCTTATTCGATTGCACCTCCTTGCAGCAGTAGCCCCATCTTTGCAAATCCGTCCACATTTATCTTTGTTCAAAGTTTCAGTAATTAAAGCCGTTAAAAGAGTAATACCTCCTCGAATACCGCCAGCACCAGTTTGTAATCTCAACATTGTCCTTTCAAAACTCGATGGTCCCCCTTTTGAATCATTATACAATTGTCCTCTGCAGTTCCTTTCATGGAAGGTTTCCTTTCTCATCATGCCATCACTTCATTTAGGAGAGTTGGTGAGCTACAGGCATTAACCTTAGGACCCTTCTTTCAACTCCATAAAGATAGGGTTGTTCTTCACACCAATCCAAAATTCCTTCTTGAAGTAGTTTCGGCTTTTCATCTTAACCAATTAGTTGAGTTACCTGTGTTGTTCCCTCAACCTGATTCTTTAACAGAAAGACCTCTTCACACACTTGATGTCAGAAGAGCACTAGTGTACTATATTGAAAGGACAAAAGATTTTTGTAAAACACAGCAACTGTTTGTTGTATTTGCTCCACCTCACAAGGGCGATACTATCTCTAAATGTGGCATTTCGAGATGGATTATTAAATGCATTCAGACCTGCTATGCTAAAGCTATAAGAACTTTATACCTCCTAGAGCGCATTCCGCTTGCACAATAGGAGCAACTTTGGCCTTTTTCTGTAACATTCCTATAGCGGACATCTGTAAGGCAGCAACATGGTCCACAACACACACATTTACCAAACACTATTGTGTGGATGTGTTAGCACATCAACAAGCCAATGTAGGCGAAGCAGTACTAAAGACACTTTTTCAGACAACTGCAACACACCTACTGGTTAGCCACCGCTTTGGGAGAATCCTGCTATATAGTCTATGCAAAGCATGTGTTCTTGACATATTGAGCTGTAGATTCACATGTGCCCTCCCACCTCTCTGGGCACTTGTATTTGTTGCAGTTCTCTTTATCTCCATTCCATACATGTGGACATTTCTGTACTTTGCCACAGAGACTTTACAAATTTGTACTGACGGCTTGACTGTAGTCAGTAATTGGCGCCTCACTGCCAGGGGAATTAATTTCACTCCATGAAGCTGCTCAGGCGACACTGGTTTGGTATGTTTCCCTACATGGCCGCCGAGCCCCGGGACAAAAACTCATGAGACTCCCCTTGCAAAACCAGGTTGGTTTGTGAGGGGTAATTTTGATGTCGCATTAATAGGTTTTATGCCCTTCCCCGCCGCAGGTACTTGGCCCACCCATACAAGTGAGGTACCATTTCTATTGGGATACCTGGATAAATGCTGAGGGGTTGGAAATGTGGTGTTACATTCTGCAGTGTGAACATTTGAGCACAATAATGCAAGGAAAATGTCAGTCACATTTTGAGGTTTCAGGACATTGTGGGTTAGATAACATGTTATGTTATGTTATTTTGGATTTCTATAGCGCGCGGCTACTCAATTGGGATCCACAAGAGAGACATCACCATGTACTCCCCTGGGTGTTTAGTTTACGACAAAATCTACAGTTGTTAGGTTATTCTTAGACGAAATGTACACCTTGCAGAGACAAAAAAGACAAAGATTACTGCACATCCATCTATTCCTCAAGCACACACACATACTGGTTGGATTTGGCCCGAGGGCGAGTGATGGTTCAGTATATAAAATTTTATTAACAAGAGATTTCACAAAAATGAAGTGCACTGTCAATAATTTAAAGGACAAAAAACTGAAACAATGACTCACAGCTCGTGAGCTGTAAAGCCACGTCAAGGACCCAACCGCTTTACAGGCCATTCACACACCTTTCATACATAATACACACAAGACCATTCACACCACCAGACACAAAACCAACACATTACAACATTCACAAAAAGGGACAAGGTACACCCTGCTTGACAAAAACAGAAAAGACAAATTGTTCTACACAACCACCTATTCCTCAAGCACACATACATACTGGTTGGATTTGGCATGAGGGTGAGTGATGGTTCAGTATATATAGTTGAATTAACCAGAGATTTCACAAAAAAGAAATGCACTGGTTCGAGGCATGTGGGCTGCTAAATTCATATCTTAGCATTAGATCGCCGCCTAGTGTTGGGTCCGGATGATCGCACATTGTTGTCCTGGAAGAGTCTTCGAAGTATCCTGAGATAGGTGGCTCCTCCCCTGGACTACAGTGCGCATGGGCATCGGCTCCATCCTCAGATTGTTTTTTTCCGCCATTGGGTTCGGATGCGGTCTCGACTTCTCTCTGTCGGAACCGAGTAAAACTTACTTTTTAAGACCAAAAGGTCTTATATTTTATAGCGTCGGTATTGTTTGCGCACGGTCTCGAGTTCTTCCAACTCTTGGAGTCGGATTCAGCGGAGTTTTTCACTCTTCGGACGTCGAGGCCTTCTCATCGCGACACGACCGCTACTTTCAAGCATGGAGCGGAGTCCGTTTAAGTACTGTCCGCTCTGTGGGTCTAAGTACCCACATATAGACCTGCACCCGGTCTGTAACAAATGCCTTTCACCGGACCATGACGACGGCAAGTGCAAGGCTTGCGCTCAGTTCCGGTCAAAGAAAACTCTTAAGCTCCGGCGCGCGGTGCGCCTGGAGGCCAGACAAGCGGCCCCGGATCCAGAAAACATCTTCGGCGACCAAGAAGAAGATGAACAGGGTCATCATCTCCAGATATCCCCACCCGAAACGGAGGTCGAGGCGGATCCGGCGGACGACGACGGAGTCGCGGGTCAAGGCCTTGAATACGTCGACGAGGTAGGGGACGTCGAAGAAATTTATGGGGCCGCGGAAGATAGCTCAGGGGACGAGCTATGCCCCGAAGGTTTCGAAGATCACGATCGGGTCACGGGATCGCCAGTCGGCCTTACCCAAGACCCCGTGCCGCAAGCCACGGCCCCGCCATCAGGCCCGGCCAAGGACATACTTGCTGAGCAGGCCACATCGAAACCGAAACCGAAACCTACAGTGTCGACAACACCTAAAATGGCCGACCCGAAAACGAAACCGAAACTTATGGACTCGAGCGTCCCTAAAATGGCGGCCGGCACACAGAAAACTACTGCACCCGCCGCCGCATCGGCTCCGTCGACCTCCGGTCCGCAGAAGTCGAAGAAGCCGGTCGATTCCAAAGGGTCAAAATCGGCGCAAGAGGAGGGATCCTCTTCAAAAGGTGGTCGGCACGGATCGACCGCGGCGACACCGTCTAAGCACGCCAAGGCCAGCGGCACGGCTCCGGTTACGCCTGGGACTCCGTTGGTCGGTCGCGTAGTGGACGCGGAACCGACGAAGGCGCACGGATCGACAGCTGGCACATCTGCGCATCGATCCAAGGACTCTGGGTCGGCGACAACTGCATCGGCGTCCAAACCTAAGAAAGGCCACCATGACGTCAGATCCGAGGGGAAGGTCAAGACACCCTCGTCAGCGCCAAAAGACACTGTGAGTGAAGCGTCCCCCATCGCCGCTTCGCTACAGAGAATCAGGGACAAGGCCGCTGCTATGTCGGCTCCGTTGCCGTCGCCTCAGACGCCGACGGACGCTCCGGCAAAGCCTAAGAGTAAGCTTCTCTTCCTTCTGCCGCCGAAAGAGGCTCCGAAGGCTTTTTCCACGAAATCGACGCCAAAGAAGTCGGATTCTTCTACGGCAGGTGCACCTTCAGGTCGAGAACTCGAATCAGAGGACGATTCGGAGCACTTCATCGACGCCAACACAGGCAAATTAACCCTATACAAGAGGAGGATCACTTCGGAGCCTCTGGACTCCTATGTCATCCCACTAAAGAAGAAAAGGGTGCCTCTGGACGCTTCTAACCTGATAGAGCCTATCCAGCCTCCTCCTAGAAGAAGCCCTACTCCCTCACCAGACCAATCTGAGGGTGAGGGATATGATGAACAGGACCAATACACCTTCCCCATCAATGAACCAGATGCACATCCAGATGCATATGATGACATTGGTGACCAAGGCACCCAGAGTGTGGGGCAAGATCCACAACCATTCAGTGCACGTGCATCCCCAACAGAGGATTCTGCAGGTTTTCATGCACTAATTGAGAGGGCAGCTGCTAATCATGATGTGGACATGCATGCTGACCCGGTTGAAGAAGACTTTCTCTTTGACACGTTTTCAGTCTCTGAGAGGACTGTAAAGACACTGCCTATGCTCAAGGGAGTCCTCAAACATGCTGCGGACATCTTTAAGGAACCCACTAGGGCGAGAGTGGTCAATCCACGTATTGAAAAAAAGTACAGACCAGCACCTGCAGACCCTGCATACATTCGGGGACAGTTGTCGCTTGACTCCCTGGTGGTCGCCAATGCCCGCAAACGGGCCAACTCCCAAACAACGGGTGAAGCTCCTCCCCCGGATAAGGAGTCCAAAGTGCTAAAGGCAGGGGGCAAAAGAGTAGCTGCACAGGCTGCCAACTTTTGGCGTATTTCTAATACACAAGCACTCTTAGCACGTTACGATAGGGCGCATTATGACACCCTAGAACAGATTGTACAACACCTGCCTCCAAAGTTTCAAGAGGGCACAAAACTGCTTATAGAGGAAGGAAAATTGATCTCCAACGCAGCCATCAAGTGTGCACTTGACGCCGCAGACACAGCAGCTAGGGCGATCAACACTAGCGTCATGCTAAGACGACAGGCTTGGCTCCGCATATCTGGGTTTAAACCTGATATTCAGACAACCATCCTTAATCAGCCAGTCAATCCTGATCGACTGTTTGGTCCAGATGTTGACACCACCCTCGAAAAGATAAAGAAGGACACAGAAACTGCTAAGTCCATGGGGGCCCTACAGTCACAACAGTTTCGTGGCAACAATTTTCGTCGCTCAGGTGCACGTGGAGTCACCAGAGGACAAATGGGTCAACAATCTCAATTCTCAAAAGGTGGAGCACAATCCTCGTTCACAAAACAGAACAACGGAGGTTACAGAAATAACAGCAACAGAGGTCGCGGCAGAGGAAACAGCTCCCGCTCCTCTACCCCAAGCAAACAGTGACTCTCTGTCACTGCCCCCCCGACCACTTAACACCTGTCGGGGGGAGACTGCAGCAGTTCCTGCCCGTCTGGAGAAACATCACCACAGACAGGTGGGTGCGTCAACTAGTCCAGTATGGTTATTGCCTAGAGTTGAAATCCACTCCACCCAACATCCCGCCACGGCAAAGGCCTATGTCCGCAGAGCACTTGCACTTATTGCAGCAGGAGGTAGTGGTGATGCTGCAAAAAGGTGCAATCGAGCTCGTGCCAGTGGAGGAGGAAGGCACAGGGGTGTATTCCCTGTACTTCCTTATCCCAAAGAAGGACGGATCTCTCAGACCCATTCTGGATCTACGTCCCCTAAACCTGTATATACTGTCAGAACATTTCCATATGCTCACACTGCAACAGATTCTTCCTTTATTAAACCAGGGGGACTTCTTAGCAACCTTAGACCTCAAGGATGCTTATTTCCACATACCACTACACCCGTCCCACAGAAAATACCTCAGGTTCACTATCCAAGGCAAACATTATCAGTTCAAAGTCCTACCCTTCGGAGTCACCACAGCCCCAAGGGTGTTTACAAAGTGTCTGGCGACAGTAGCGGCGCACCTCAGGAGGCAGGGCATCCATGTCTACCCCTACCTGGACGACTGGCTCGTTCAAGCCAAGTCAGAACAACAGTGTGCCGCGGACATGTCGACTACCATTCACCTCCTTCACGATCTAGGTTTCTCGTTGAACTACCCAAAGTCGCACCTTCAACCGGCGCATGTCAGGCAGTTTCTAGGCGCGACGATCAATACCCTGACAGCCGTGGCTCAACCAAACCAAGTCAGGATAGACAGCATGCAGTCTCTGATCCAGAAGTTCAGATCACAACACTCACTTCCAGCGAGAGTGTTCATGCAGTTGATAGGCATGATGGCCTCCTGCATCTTCATAGTCCCTCACGCACGGCTACATATGCGCCCGCTCCAGGAGTGCTTAGCAAATCAGTGGACACAGGCTCAGGGACAATTAACAGACCTAGTGTTGGTTACCAGTCGGGCATACGACTCTCTGCATTGGTGGACTCCACACAACCTTTGCAAGGGCCGACTGTTCCAGGAGCCAGTGCCACAGATTACCCTGACAACGGACGCATCTCTCCAGGGATGGGGAGCTCATCTGCTCAATTACACTGTGCAGGGACTATGGACGACGCAGCAACAGAAGATGCACATCAACTATCTGGAACTGATGGCAATCTTCATGGCACTCAAGTCCTTCATTGTACATCTGTGCAACAAGGTAGTGTTGGTCCGGACGGACAACATGACCGCGATGTACTACATTCAAAAGCAGGGGGGCACCCACTCGCCACAGCTGTCTCATCTGGCTCAGGGCATGTGGAAGTGGGCCATTCAGAGGAACATCTTCCTCATGGCAGAACACCTCCCGGGCAAGGACAATCTAATGGCGGATCTGCTCAGCAGACACAGCCATCAAATGCACGAGTGGGAGTTACACCCATCTGTACTCCACCCGTACTTCCAGCAGTGGGGTCATCCGGAGATAGACCTGTTTGCAACAAAAGAAAACGCAAAATGCCAACACTTTGCCGCCAGGTTCCCTCACCCACAGTCGCAGGGGAATGCGATATGGATGAACTGGTCAGGCAAATTTGCGTACGCTTTTCCGCCAGCCCCTCTGATACCGCTGGTGGCAAGAAAGCTAAGGCAGCACGCGATGACTCTCATCCTAGTTGCTCCAACGTGGGCGCGCCAAGCATGGTACACCACGTTCCTCGAACTCTCAGTGGTGCCGCATCAAAGACTGCGCCTCACGCCCAGACTTTTGACGCAGAACCATGGAGAAATTCAGCATCCAGATCCGCAACAGCTCAACCTGGCGATCTGGCTCCTGAAGTCCTAGAGTTCGGATACCTTAACTTACCTCCAGAATGCATGAACATCATCAAGGAGGCAAGGAAGCCGACTACCAGAGCATGCTATGCTGCAAAATGGAAGCGTTTTGTCATTTACTGTACGGCTAATGACATCACCCCGCTAGATGCATCTATCCCTAACATCATTTGTTATCTGCTACATCTGTACAAGTGCAATCTAGCGTACACTTCCATTCGGATACATCTATCCGCCATCGCAGCATATCTTCAGAATAGGCAGCACCTCTCTGTCTTCAGAGTGCCGGCCATCAAAGCTTTCCTTGAAGGTCTGAAACGAGTCATTCCCCCAAGAATACCGCCAGCTCCGGTGTGGAACCTCAATGTGGTCCTCACCAGACTGATGGGACCACCATTTGAACCACTGCACTCGTGTGAACTCCAGTTCCTAACGTGGAAAGTGGCTTTCCTAATTGCTATTACGTCACTGAGGCGTGTTAGTGAGCTGCAAGCGCTCACAATCCAAGAGCCATTCATTCAGATTCATCCAAATAGGGTAGTACTACGTACTAACCCCAAATTCCTTCCAAAGGTGGTGTCACAGTTTCATCTCAACCAAACTATTGACTTACCGGCATTCTTCCAAAACCCACAAACGGTGGCGGAAAGAATGCTCCATACGTTAGACGTACGGAGGGCGTTGATGTACTACATTGACAGAACACAACACTTTAGGAAAACAAAACAACTTTTTGTTGCCTTCTCACCACAACACAAAGGCAACCCTATTTCCAAAGCAGGAATAGCCAGGTGGATTGTTAAGTGCATCCAAATAGGTTATCAAAAGGCCAAGCGCACTTTAACGATACCCCCAAGGGCGCACTCCACACGCGAATTGGGGGCATCCATGGCTTTCCTAGGAAACATTCCTTTAGAGGATATTTGCAGAGCAGCCACGTGGATTACACCACATACCTTTACAAAACACTACTGTGTTGATGTACATTCCAAGCAGCAAGCTGCTGTAGGACAGGCTGTTCTCAAGACACTTTTTCAAGTTTCTGCAGCTGGTACGGGCAACCGCCGCTGATGGAGGTACTGCTATGTATTCTATGCTAAGATATGAATTTAGCAGCCCACATGCCTCGAACTGAATATGCTACTTACCAGTATGCATCTGTTCTTGGCATGTAGGGCTGCTAACATTCATATCGCCCACCCTCCTCCCCGGTGCCTGTCGCAGCTGCAGATATACTATTGTATTCAATCATTAGCATGGACATCCTTTACACTTTTCACTCCATCTTCTGCCACAATGGCGAAAAACAATCTGAGGATGGAGCCGATGCCCATGCGCACTGTAGTCCAGGGGAGGAGCCACCTATCTCAGGATACTTCGAAGACTCTTCCAGGACAACAATGTGCGATCATCCGGACCCAACACTAGGCGGCGATCTAATGCTAAGATATGAATGTTAGCAGCCCTACATGCCAAGAACAGATGCATACTGGTAAGTAGCATATTCATTAATAATTGAAAGGACGGAAACTGAACCATTGACTCACAGCGCGTGAGCTGTAAAGCCACGACAAGGCACCAACCTCTTTATAGGCCATTCATACACCTTTCATACGTGTTACACATACAAAACCATTCACACCGCCAGCCGCTGGCCCAGCACATTACAACACTCACACCAGCAGACAGCGACATTCAAGGGCCCATCACTTTCACACACCCACATTCCTGACACAGCAACCACACCAGCTCACGGATTGCGTGGAGTCGTGTTTGGCTAGCAGTGTGTGTTGTGACCAGAAGCTAGTCACTACTCACACACCGCCAGCCAAAAACCAGTCCACACACACCGACAGCCAAGCGCCAGTCCAAGAACACCACCAGCCAAGCGCCAGTCCAAACACACCACCAGCCAAGCACCAGTCCAAACACACTGCCAGCCAAGCGCCAGTCCACGCACACTGCCAGCCTAGCCCCAGTCCAAACACACCACCAGCCTAGCCCCAGTCCACGCACACCGCCAGCCAAGCGCCAGTCCACGCACACCGCCAGCCAAGCGCCAGTCCGCGCACACCGCCAGCCAAGTGCCAAACAAATTGCAAATAGATGCAAATCATTTAACACAACATCTGAAACGAAATACACTACACAAATGCCAACCTTGAAACTGAACAATAATTATTAATCAATAGAGACCAGGCAGTTCACTTCAACTTTGAAACTGAACAAAAAATATTAATCAATAGAGACCAGGTAGTTCACTTTACCACTCATGGATGGTCCCAAAAATTCTTTTGCGTGTGGTACATTCTAAAACAAGAAGGCACACACATCCCGCGGTTAGGACACTCGGGGCAGTGCATACGAGTCTCCTTACACGTACCTCTTCGCCAACAGACTCTACATCTCCTACTGGGAAATTCTTTTGAGGGTGAGGGAGGAATGTGATCAGGAAAGTGGCGATCTTTCAATCTAGCCACATCCTCCACCACTCCACTAAAACAAGGCTGCCTATTACAAACTCCAGAAACTTAGCAAAAGTCATCTTTGACTCAGGTCAAGAATCCT
Source organism: Lissotriton helveticus (assembly GCF_964261635.1). Classification (NCBI taxonomy): domain Eukaryota; kingdom Metazoa; phylum Chordata; class Amphibia; order Caudata; family Salamandridae; genus Lissotriton; species Lissotriton helveticus. Next base: position 104,493,307 of record NC_136063.1, read on the forward strand.
TGAAAACAACAAAAGCATTAAAGGTTGCCAAGTGGAAAAGATGGATAGCCAACTTATTTTACCAAATGTAAGCCTTACAAAGAGCAGCGTAAGGTTCCAACCTCTGATATACTCTGTTAACATCACCCATGTGCCTATTATAGTCTAAAATGCACACCGGTTTGCGCGCTTCAGCAACCTGACCCCAAACAGTCATAGGTGAAGTGCTTTCATCCTGGATGGTAGTCCGCATTTAGACATCTCTCCTTCACAGCTAGAAGTTTCTATCAACACACTGCACTGTCCCCACACAAGCTTTTGACAAACAAGTTATTGTAGGAAACCTTTACGGTTAGTGCGGATTGAGCCACAAGCAACTGTGTCCACTTTGGCCAATTCCCTGAACAACCGCACACCAGTGTAGAAGTTAGCTACATATAAATGGTGAACTTTGTTGAAAAGTCCTCTACCAAGTTCCCACACAATTTTCTCAGTCACTCCAAAAGTGGACGGACAACCAGGGGGGTTAATCCTGTATTCCTTACCAGTGTACACCCTGAAATTAGTGACATATCCAGTCCTACTGGTATACAGCATATACTGCTTATTTCCATAGCATGCCCTCTTACTAGGAATGTATTGCCTAAAAACCAAGCTGCCCTTGAACAAGACCAACGACTCATCCGCTGCTATTTCTTTCCCTGGAGCATAGATCTCAGAAAATTGATCTACAAAGTGATCAATGACAGGCCGAATCTTAAAAAGACGGTCACACTCAGGGTGATCTCGTGGCAACTCTAAACCATTATTGACAAAATGTAGCATCCGAAGAGGAAGCAAATACCTATCACCACTCATGACTGCCGGGAATATAGCAATATGGAGACATTGATGGCTTCCTTAGGAAGCCCATCAAAAAAGTTAATCCCAAGAACTTCATCTCTTCCAGATTTGTGAGAGGCCACCAGGTAGCTCTAGAATGGGGCTTAAGGCTGGCACTGTTGTCCCTCAAAAACGGTTTGGCCTACAAATTAGTCGACTCAACAGTCTCTGCCAAAAACACATTGTCCATAAACAACTGAAAAAAAACGACCAGCAAAACGTTTTCTGTATTCAGTCTACACCCTGGAACACCAGTAAAGTCTGGCAATGCCGGTTACACCATGCCTGGGGCACCCCAGAGGTCATCACTTCCAACTGGAAGCCTTGCCGCCCCAGGCTGCAACCCAGATACTTCTTGCCACACTATACCAACGGGAAGCCTTGCAGCCCCAGGCTGCAGCCCAGATGCCTCTTGGCGCACTATCGACACATCAGTGTCCGCCTCTAACACAGGCACTTCATCCGCACTAAGAGTAGTTTCATCCGCACTGAGAGTAGCTTTATCATCCGATGATGCCATGTGGAGAGTAAAACTCACTGCTTAAATTTTCCCCTGCATCCTCTGACTCAGATGCAGAGTCAGGCTCTGAACCGTGGTCCGAGGAAGACTCAAAAAGCATACGAACAACCTGCTGAGCAGTAATCCTGCGGCATTATCCTTACTAAGAAAGAAGACTGCACAAACCAGTCAACAACAATCAACACTGTGCAAAATAAGTAAGTAAAAAAAATGTGTGCCTTTATCACAAAGATCTATATACTCAGAAACGATATGATTCACTTGCAAGAGACTGCTACACTCACCAGCACCTACTCTGCAGAAAGACAGCAAAAACGATATCCCATTAGAAAGAAAAAACCCAAAACCAATTACTCACAAAACAACAAAATACACATAGAGCACAAATGCAAAAAGTTTGAGACACTCAAAAAACAGAAGCCAAACATACTGCAATTATTACACCATTTGCAAAAAACATTCATGCAGCGAAATGAAAAACATTTACATTGTACAAAAAAGTCTCTTACCAAACACATGCAACTACACAAACAGCAGAACCACCAGTAACGAAACCGCAACCTGGAACAGTCTAAAGAGCAAAAGCTTTGAAGTAGAAAAAAAGGGAGAAATAAAGATTACAATTGCAATTCACAAGAAATAAAACAATTAACATTATAACATGCTCTGTCACCACCCAAATGGGGGCAGAAAGGCCAAATAAATATGCAGAATACACATAAAAAAATATATGTCCCATGGAAGCGACCAATTTATTTATTTTTAAAACCCTTGCTCTAGTGGGCTTTTCTGACCCCCCCCCCCCCCCCCTCCACCCCATCCGGGCCAGAAATGCAAAAAAATGCAGGTGGTCTGTCCCCAGGGAAGGCAGAAAAGCCAAATAAACAAAACAATCTGCCCCGGGGAGGGGTGGGGGCAGAATGTACTTTAAAAAAAATATGGCCCCTGGAAGCGACCCTTGCCCAAGGGGTCGCTTCCAATTTAATAAAAACAAATTCCCTGGCACTAGTGGGCTTTTCAGCCCCCCTTGGGGCCAGAAACGCCCCAAAAAATCAGGCGATCTGTCCCTAGGGCGGGAAGAATATACTTTTTAAATAAATGTTGCCCATGGAAGCTACCCTTGCCCAAGGGGTCGCTTCCATTTAAAAATAAAAACATTCCCTGGTGTTTAGTGGGGTTGCCCCCCCAACCGCGCCCCCCCCCCCCGGGGGCAGAAAGGCCAAATAAAAAAACTGATCAGCCCCCAATGGGGGCAGAATATACTGTTAAAATAAATTGGGACCCTGGATGTGACCCTTGCCCGAGGGATAGCTTCCAATTTGATAAAAAAAACAATTCCCTGGCTCTAGTGGCCCCCCTCCCCCCCAGGGTCCAGAAACGGACACAAATCGGCCTTACGATGCAACTCTTGCCCAAGGGGTCGCTTCCTTTGCATCCAAAAAGATCCCTGGTGACTAGTGTGGCATTCCTGGTGCACGATCGCGACGATGTGAGCGATCGTGCACCAGGAATGCCCTGCATTGAGAGATCAGAGGAGAGGAAACACTGTTTCCTCTCCCCCGATGGCTCAACGCATGCAGATTTGCCCCCCACCCCACCGGAGCACAAAGACTTACCCTCCTCCTTGGGACGCTTGGAAGTAATGGCTTCCAGGCGTTCTAGTGTTTCCTGATGACGTCGACGCGCAGGTGGGTCCATGACAGAGCGAATATGTCATGAGCACAGCCCAACTGATGCTCATGATGGAACCGCTCCGTCATGAGCATCGAAGGGGTTAAACGCGATCACTACAGCTTCTATGACTTACTTTCTGCACCTTATTAAGAAATTTCGGCGACCTGCTACCATACCATGCCATGCTTTAATCTCAACAATTAGCTTACTATGAATAAGGACTGAATATAACACTTCAGACGCTTTGTGTAGTCACTTAACACGTCACTCCCACTTTGAGGCCTGTGTGTATTTATAATTCTTGTACTTACCTGCATCAAATTTAACCCTGAACAATCCTATGTACAAGTTGCCAATCTGCCAATACGTTTACCGACAGTAGCACGTTAATCCGCACGCCTGAGTATTGGGCATCCGGGCACTGGATAGCCATGCTACCGGCACAACAACCTATGGCGCCTGTATTTGTTATACGCCCATCTGTAGCGCGTGCGTTCACTACACTTCTCTACCTCACTAGCTTTGGTGCAGCACGATTGTTTCTGTCGACAACCCTTGGCCGCTCATCACCTTCCACCATGTACGCCAATGCACGACACGAGGTTCACCTAGCCACCAAGGGAGCTCATCGAATTCTACCCACTAAAAAAGTAATTTTATTTGTCTGCAGTGTCTGAAATGTCCTTGGTTTTCTCCTTTTTATTGTCTCCCCTCCATTTTCTCTAGGTCTTTCCCACCCCAGGATAAATTCCAACTGGGGTCCACTACCGGGTCTGGCTATCTTACTATAATTGACCGAACTAGCCCCACGGTAGTGCACACTAACCGCACAATTTCACATATCGTCCTGAAGAAGTGCCACTAGACCCGTTAGGGGTTCATCAGGCCATTAACATGTCGACCGATCACACTACTTTAGCCCTGTAGGAACATTACACCCTAACAGGGACTTACCAATATTTTAATTTGGCTAGAGCTACCACAAAAAATACATTACAGTAGGACCGCTCTAGACTTATTTTATCTCACTAGCCCAGTGCACTACCCAGCTATCATACCCGCACACACCCAACGGCTTTTTCAAAAGATCTCCGCTAAAGAGCCCCGTTTACAGGTGCACGTCGGGCATTGCAGCGCTGGCCTGACGAGGAGCAAGGCCCAATGATGAAGCATGACATCCTCCGGGGTGTGTGAGGGCAACAAGAAGAAAGACCTTCCTTTCCCTTCCTCCTTTCCCTAGGAACTGCACACCCCTTTGAAACTCATTACACCCTGGAGTTTGTGTGCAGGACCTGCCTAAATATAGCTCCTGGTTCCCCTTTTTTTGCAACTTACCTGTCTTTTTCCTACAACCAAACAGAGTTGAAGAAGGAGCCTTATACAATTTAAATGTCAGAAGGGCACTAATGTATTACATTGATGTTAAGCATCTGTTCTTGGTATGAAGTGCTGTAGATTCACATGCTCCAACCCTCCTTCCTCCCCAATAACTCTTGTGTAGTTTGCTGTTCATACACTTTATTTCATACTAACGCATGGACATCTCATTGCTTACATATACAGCATTCTTCCATTCTCACCTAACCACGGCAAAACAATCTAGAGATGGCGTTGATGCGATGCGCAGTATTACCAAGCCGCACAGCCTTGTGACTCGAAGAAAATGTCTTGGCACAAAAACAACTTTTAATCATCCGAGCTTAACACTAGATGGCGGAATTATGCAAAGCATGTGCTGCTACAGCAATATACGCCAAGAAAAGATGCTTACAGGGTAGGGTAGGTACCCTAATCTATATATATGTAAACACATACATGCCAATACATACAATACTCTTTACCTTTATACTTGCATTTTGCTTTGTAAAGGCAGGTTGTGGTGAAAAACTTTAATTGTAATGGCATGCATGGTTCAGACCGCATTGTAATTGCTGTTTCTTCATACCTTGCCTTTATAAAGGGGGACTTCCTTGATGACTTTAATAAAGTAATACTTTGTTTCGTAAGGAGGGTGCCTGCCTGCATGTTGCCTACAAAATCCAATGCCAACCCTTCCGTATTTTGATAGTCAATCAATCAATCAGAGTACTTGTAAAGCGCGCTACTTACCCGTGAGGGTCTCAAGGCGCTGAGGAGAGGGGGTGCCGCTACTGCTCGAAGAGCCAGGTCTTGAGGAGTCCTTTGAAGGCGAGTAGGTCGTGGGTCTGCCGTAGGTGGGTAGGGAGGGTGTTCCAGGTCTTGGCGGCGAGGTAGGAGAAGGATCTGCCGCCGGAGGTTGTTCGTGGGATGCGGGGGACAGCGGCGAATGTGAGGCTGGCGGAGCGGAGCTGAGCTGGCGGGTCGGGGTGTAGAAGTTGAGTCTGCTGTTCAGGTAGGCTGGTCCAGCGTTGTGGAGTGCTTTGTGTGCGTGGGTGAGGAGCTTGAAGGTGATCCTCTTGTCGACGGGTAGCCAGTGTAGGTCTCTCAGGTGGGTGGTGATGTGGCTGCGTCGGGCTGAGGGATGATCCCTGGGGGACGCCGCAGATGATGTCAGTGGCCTCGGATCGGAAGGGCGGGAGGCGGACGCTCTGGGCTCTGCCCGAGAGGAAGGACGTGGTCCAGTCAAGGGCCTTCTCTTGGATTCCGGCTTCTAGTAGGCGTGTCTTTAGAGTGCGATGGCAGACCATGTCGAAGGCGGCTGACAGGTCCAGGAGGATAAGGGCTGATGTTTCGCCGTTGTCTAGTTGGCGCCTAATGTCGTCTGTGGCGGCGATAAGGGCTGTCTCGGTGCTGTGGTTTCGTCTGAACCAGGACTGGGACGGGTCCAAGATGATGTCTTCCAGGGGCGGGCCAGTTGCATGTTGACAATTTTCTCGATGACCTTCCCCGGGAACGGGAGCAGGGAGATGGACCGAAAGTTCTTGAGGTCCTTGGGGTCTGCCTTCGGCTTCTTGAGGAGGGCATTGATTTCGGCGTGTTTCCAGCTTTCCGGGAATGTCGCTGTTTCGAAGGAGATGTTGATGACCTTCCGTAGTTGGGGTGCGATGGCAGCGTCTGCTTCGTTGAACGTGTGGCACCGGTCAGACGGAGATCCTGAGTGGATGGAGTTCATGACCTTGCGTGTCTCGTCGTCATTGACGTTGGACCAGGAGGTCAGGCGGTTGGCGCTGGAGGTGTTCACATGGGAGGGGGGTCTGGCGTAGTCGGGGCGGTCATGGTGTTGAAGCTGTCATGGATGACAGAGATCTTGCGGTGGAAGAAGATGGCTAGTGAGTTGTACAGTTCTTGTGAGGGCGGTATGTCGTTGGCGCTGGGGTTGGAGAGTTCCTTTACGATGCTGAAGAGCTCTTTGCTGTCGTGTGCGTTGTCATCCAGGAGGTCTTTGAAGGAGGATCCCTTGGCTTTTCTGATGGTGATGTCTGCGAGTGGCGTCCTTGTGGGCTGCGTGGTTGTCTGGAGTGCGTTCGTGGAGCCATATATTCTTCAGTTTCTGGCAGGCACGTTTGGAGGTCTGCAGCTCGTCGGTGAACCAGGTAGCTCTCTTGCTGGCGTGGTTGTTGGAGGGTTTCTTGAGTGGGGCGAGGGTGTTGGTGCAGTCTTCGATCCACTGTTTGAGGTTGCGGGCTGCGGCCTCTGGGTCGGTGGGTGGGTTCTGGGCGAGGGTGGTGATCAGCTATTCTTCGGTGACTTTGCTCCAGCAGCGGCGAGGAAGCTGTTGGTTGCGGTGGTGCGTGGTTGGTTTGTTGAAGGTGAAATGGAAGCAGCGGTGGTCGGTCCAGTGGAGTTCGATGGTGTGGTCAAAGGCGACGTGGGTGCCTGTGGAGAAGATGGGTCCAGTGTGTGGCCAGCGGCGGGGGTGGGTACGGTGACGAGTTGTCTGAGGCCGAGATTGGCGAGGTTGTCGATCAGGGTGGTGGAGTTGGCGTTGTTGTTGTTCCCAAGGTGGAAATTCAGGTCCTCTAGGAGGATGTAGTCTGTTGAGGCGAGTGCGTGGGTGCTTGCGAGGTCGGCGATGGAGTCGCGGTATTGTGCTCGGGGTCCGGGTGGTCTGTAGATGAGTGTTCTTCTGAGGGTGGTATTGGGGTCGGTGTGGATCCGGAAGTGCAGGTGTTCGGTGGTGTTGAGGGTGTCGTCTGCGTGGGTGGCGACCTTGAGGGTGGACTTGTGGACGATGGCTATTCCTCCTCCAATTCCGTTGGCACGATCCCTGAGTGTGATCTTGTAGCCGTCCGGGATGGCTATGGCGATGTCGGGCGCCGAGGAGTCGTTCCACCAGGTCTCGGTCAAGAAGGCCACGTCTGGGGCGGAGGTGTCGAGCAGATCTCAGAGCTCGACGGCGTGTTTGCGTGCGGAGCGGGTGTTGAGGCGTATGCAGCGGAGGTGGTTGGGTCCGGTCCTTGGAGGTTTGGTGGTTCTGTCGCAGGTGAAGCTGCAGGTGTGGCAGGTGAAAGGTCCGTGAGTCCGTTTCGGCGCGGCTTGGAAGCAGGTGTGGTTTCGGCTGGCGTTCAGTGCGTAGAGGGTGCTGGCGTCGTAGCGGAGTCTGGTTTTGTGGTGTTCGCGGGGTTCTGGCGCTGGGCGCGGTCCAGGTGCGGACGGGCGCAGACAGGCTTGCCTTTGGCGTGCCTTCGGCCTTCATAAGAGGGGGAGAGGGAGGGAGGAGGAGCTGGGAGGCGGGAGCGGGGTGGCCAATGGGTATCAGGGGGGCGGGGCCGCAGGGAAGCAGCGGCTGGAAGGAAGGAGCGGGAGACGGCGGCAGGCTGCAGGAGCAACGAGGCAGCTGGCGGCTGTGTCGTGGCGTGGGGAGTGACCTACCTGTACGAAGCAGTACATCTGTGCATTGCAGAAAATTGGTTCCTGGGAGAATCAAATACATTATGGAGGCACATGAAGTGAATCCTACCTGTAAGATTGCTTTGATTTTTGGCATAGAAAGGACAAATAGACCTGCTAGTGTCTGCAAGAACAGCCTCTGGAATGTAAATCAACAATTTAGGCAATAGCCTTAATCTTTGGTGCATTTTCTTCCCACTATACCTCTAATCATGCTAGTCCCTTATTTACACAGGCCCTTATCCAAGGGCATCTCCATCAATGGAAGGTGGGTGAGTGCACCATGATAGCAAATATGATTTGAAGCAGACACTATTAAACTCTTTCAGATATGCAAACCGCTTTTGTTTCGGGGAAATTGAAATGTTCTGCTGTTCATTATGAGGCACTGGGCGATACACGCCATTGCCACCTCAGCAGCATGAAGAGAATGTACACAGTTTGAGAAATTCATAGCAATGACAGCGAGCTCAAGTGGTATGATATCTCTAGCATCTATAGCAAGCTGACGTATGCAGCCTCTGGTTTTAACTGCGCATACATGAGAAATTGGAACAATCTATAGAGAGGGAAAATAATGGAGAAACATTGTAACATTTTTGGCCAGAGATAAACGAGCAATCCTACATTCAGCAAGAGATTTCTATGTTACTCATTGGTACATCCTACATATTACCCTTTGTTTGCAATTGCCTGGTGGCGACAAAGCATAACTTAGTCATCCACTGATGAAAGCGAACACCCCCAGCATGGCACAATGACACCTCTGTCTTTGAAATCTAATAGTGGTGCTACTGACCAAAGTACTTCACAACCCGTATAACAAGTTTGAGACAGCATGGAATTCAAAGTTGACAGATGTTTCACCAGAGCCCCAACCCACCACCACACCCAAACAACCTTAGGGCTGAAAGTTCGGATTCTTTTTTCTTATTAAGCCCTTAATTACTGAGGCTTGTTCCCTCTGCTGCAGAGCGTTTTTTATGTTTGGGGCAGTTTGCACTTAATACTTCATAACTTTTTTCCCACAAAAGTATCCAGACCAAATCTGCGCCCCTCGTTTTGGAGACTCCAAAGGTACCAAGCAACTGAGAAAACAGTCAAAATATAGCATATTGTTTCTGGGAGATTATGTTTAAAAACAAAAGAAATTCTTTTTCCTTTCTAACAATGTCATAAGCAAAAGTTTTGCTGTACTAAGATTAGCCTCTTTCCAGCATTCAGCAAAAGACCGAGTATTATTATTATTTTTTAACCAAAGTTTTTGCATTTTTCTAAGTGGTAGTCGATTTCTTTTATATTTGTTGTACTTTTTCCGTTCTTAACAGTTTATGGCATAGCCAAGTCTGAATCCCCCTTGGTGTACTGGGAAAGCAGACAAAATTTGGAATTCAGCAAGGCATAATTTGTGAGATCACACATAGTTTTCTGAAAATAAACTAATCATTGAAATCAGAAATATAATAAAAATTAGTAGGAGAAAATAGAAATGTAACAACCTTTTCATACGTAATTTTTGTTATAATGAAAAATCAGCAAGAGTAATATACTGTTAAGTCTGTCAGACGTTGCTGTTTGCAGGGCTATATCGTCTTTATTGGTTGTCCAAAACACCCAATACCCATTGGCGCAACTGAGCTGCAACTTATAAAGATTTATCAATGTGTACTGGCCATACCTTAATACATGTGGTAAAATCTAATGAATGAAAAGTTGATATGAAGCCTTTTTATTTTATTTTTTTTAATTTGTTTTCAAAGGTAAATGAGTTTTATTACAAATTAAGGGCCAAACTGATGTATATGAATCTCAAGAACACATTGAAAAGATCCAGAATCACCAAACCGTTTAATAAAATGTAGTCTTAGTAGCATAGAACTTTCCCATAGAACTTTCTAATACGGCAAGCCCTGACCCCAACAGTCAGGCAGAGCCTGGCTCTCACTCTCTGGCCATCCTCTATCTAAACACCCGTTCCCTGGTTAAACACCAGTTGGACATTTTTCTTTTGCTAGATACGGACAAACCTGATATTCTCCTACTTACCGAGACCTGGCTGACCCCAGACTCCGCCCCCGATATAATAGCAGCACTCCCACCAAACTATTCTATAATACATGCTGACCGTGGGTCAGGCAAATCTGGCGGGGGGGTTGCGGCAGTTATCCGTTCTAACCTGAAAGTTATCATCCTGACTTGTCTGAATCTACCGGACACAGAAAATCTGGTGTTTGAAACCCCCCACACAACAATCGCATGTGTCCTTTTGTATAGACCCCCAAACATCATGCCATCCTTCCCCTTTACCCTAAGAGAGCAAATCGCTAATGTGGCTATGGATCATGCCAGGATCCTCCTAATAGGTGACTTTAACTATTGGTTTAATGACCCTATGGAAGGCCCTAACTCGGCCGAACTCACTGAGCTCCCCACGAACCTGAATTTTTCACAACGAGTGCTCTCGCCAACCCACTGTAAAGGCCATATCTTAGACCAGGTCTGGTCCAATTCCTCGCTAGTCACAACCCCGGCAACTATTCCTTGCCTATGGTCTGACCACCTCCTTCTTAAATTCAATCTTGTCTACTTTTCCACCAAGACAACCGCTATAGTAGCAAGAGGTCAAGCGAGAAAATGGAATACTTTAGACAAATCACAATTTTTACAGACACTGGCCAATTCCATCCCATCCCCCCACCCTGACATCAATTTATCCGAATCCAACCTTTCCGGCTGGCTTCAAGCAGCTAGTGACACCCATCTTCCTTACAAGAAAGTCAAACTGGCTCGGTGCGCTGACGACCAAAGATGGTTCTCGCCAGATCTAAAAACAAAGAAACTTGCCGTGGGCCAACTCGATCGTCAATGGCGTCGTAATTATGCCCTCGATTTAAAGATCAGATTTACTACGGCCAGGAAAGATTACATGAAGGCCATTTTTGCCACCAAAGCTGCCTATTTCTCCTCTCGCATTCTCAGTTCGACAAATAGGTCAAAGGATATCTTCTCCATACTCAATGAGCTTACAAATCTAGATAGTGTGCGCCTCAGCTTAACACCGACCCAGACCCTCTGTGACTCACTTAATGTTTATTTTATTGCGAAAATTGCGGATATTAAAGCTAGTATCACACAATCCCTGAATCCTACCATTCAACAGTCACTACTAATATCACTAGTATACTTAGCAGTTTCCCTCCCATTACCCCAGAGCAATTTCAGGAGCTGCTAGTAAGAATTGAATCTGGCGCCCCGTCGGACATATGTCCACCTCATATTTTAAAAGACTGTTTCTCTGCCCTCCCTGCCCCTGCCCGCACTCTCCTGAACGACTCCTTAACCTCTGGACTAGTGCCCCTTGCTTTTAAGGAAGCGACGGTTATACCGCTCCTAAAGAAACCTGGGGCTGATCCAACATGCAAGGCAAACTATCGTCCCATTTCCTTGCTCCCCTTCCTGGCTAAGGTAATGGAGGCCCACGTAGCTAAATGTCTGTCCAATTTCATGGAGGAATCAAACTGCCTTGAACCCCACCAGGCAGGGTTCCCCTCCGCCCATTCTACGGAGGCGGTGGTAATCACAGTACTAGATACTCCGGGATTGCGCGGACAAATGCTCCCCCCAGGCATTGGTGCTCCTGGACCTGTCGGCCGCGTTTGACACGGTCGACCTTACCATCTTGATCGACCGTGCCATCCATACCATCTTGATCGACCGTGCCATCCAGGCTGGCATCCGGGGCACAGCGGTTAGCTGGCTGAAGTCCTTCCTGGAGAACCGATCTCAGGCAGTCCGGCTCAGAGATCTAGTTGGCACCAAACAGACCATCACATGCGGAGTACCTCAGGGCTCCTCCATGTCACCCCACTTGTTTAATATCTATATCCGTCCCCTAATTCAGGCCCTCAATAATAAACAAGTGATGGTGCTCAATTATGCAGACGACCTGCAATTGCTCTTTACAATAGACAACTCGGAAACCTCCATCCTTAATTATCAGTCGACTATGAGGTACATCCAAACATGGATGGACCAAAATCACCTGAAATTAAATCCGGGAAAAACCGAGCTAGTTCTCACAGGAGATAGTGTCAAATACTGGGACCCGCTTTACTGGCCGCCAGACTTGGGGCAAGCACCGACTCCTTCCTCTTCGGCAAAGACACTTGGAGTCACCTTGAATAGTGATCTTTCACTGAAAACTCAAGTGGGCCAGGTGGTCTCCAAGTGCTTTTTTCAACGTAGGAAAATTCTGAAGGTTCGGCACCTCCTTACCCCGGAGGCCAACACCCAGGTGGTGATTGCCACTGTGCTATCGCACCTGGACTACGCGAACGCTATCTATCTGGGCTTGCCTCTCTACCTATTGAAACGCCACTCACGCTAACTCACCCCAAGAAAGGTTACAACATCAACCTAAACGTCACGGCCACATGCGACTCCAACAATTTAATTTATTTACTTAAATGCCCATGCGGGAAGGTGTACATTGGCAAAACAGAACGCAAGTTAAAAACCCGTGTTAATGAACACAAATCAAACATCAGAGTGAAGAATCTAAAATTGTCAGTAGCGTCACATTTTGTGGAAATGAACCATAATATAGCCCAACTTAAGTTTATGGCATTGGAAATTATTAAAAAGACAGAAGGAAGAGACAATAACAGGATGTTATTACAACGGGAGAATCATTGGATTTATAAACTTAATTCAATTAAGCCGCATGGCTTAAATGAACGCATTGAATTCTCATGTTACTTATAACTGCATCACATCCCAGCATGACAGCACTCTTACAGTGCTACATAGTTCTGACTCGGTCTCCTACCTGTGGGTAACCATCCTATCCACATATATCTGTTAAAGTTTATTTTCAATTTTTATTAATTTTGAATGTTACTTTACCTATACATTTGTACACACCATATGGTTCTGATTATCATGATCGTTTTATGACTATCCTTTACATTGTTGCGATATGTATATTTAGCTCCAAGACATTCCGTTTACTCACTTCCTTTCATTCTCATGTGCACAATGGTCCGTTTTTTAGCTTTACACCTCCCGATCACGTGATGTTTTCACTTTCATGCTTCCTGTTTATTAAGCGCGCACTCACGCTTCCGGTTAAACTTCGCCGGTCCATGTCGGCGTCCGGAACCTTGCTTGATTTCCAAGTCTGTAAGTTACAACCAACTACCATTACCGCTTTTCGTGCGTTTTTTTAACCCTCGTTTAAATAAGCACTTCGCCACTAGCCTGATTGTAGTTTGTTTTCACTTGTTTCATTTTGATAATGACTCATGGTAATCTCATGATCCTTTCTCACTACGCTAGTTTACACTTTTACCTTTCTCACCCGATCGCAAGTAGAGTTGTCATATACCATAAGTCAGTCACCGTTTTTACGACCGAATTGTTTATCAAGGAGCAAACCACACTAACTTCCACCCTGGTGTTTTCATGGGGCTAAGGAACTTTTCGTTTTCTAGATACATTTTATTCTTTAGATACTTCTTACTTTATATGATGGTTACAATGATATTCGTCTTCATTTTAGAGGCTCCCCGATGAAGGACGGTTGCCCGAAATGCATTGGAGCAAGATACAACAACATGTATATTTGAAGTTGGATTGTTTTTTGAAATTTTGAAAATGGATATGAAATGAATACCATTCACAGAAACAAATAAATAACAGTTGAAAACATTTACCTTCTGTTCATCATTTGAGGAGGAATTCACCAATTTGAGTGCCTAAGGGATGTCATCAATGTACCATTGATTACACTTTTGCAGCTGAGCATACGGCATTCTCGCTTCCAATGGTACGCAAAACTCCTCCCTACATTGGTCAAAGGTCTTAAGTACGCCCCCTCATATAAATCACAGATCGCCCTGCGGTCCCCCTGTATCCATTTGTCAAAGGCACGGGTTTGATGGGCCGGCGGGAAGAGTGGATTTCCCTCTATCAGGGTGTGCGGAGAGGGAAACATTGTAAGGCCTCTGGACACCGCTATGTTGTCCCATATCTCTTAGACCGTTCTTGTGGGCACCGCTATGTAAGCGCTCCTAGAGCGTGCCGTCTGGTGCAACCATGCAAGATCCCAGATGGTTCGCTCCGGTACCGTTCGGTCCATATGTAGCCATCCCCTCTCACTCTCCCGCTCCCCCACTCTACCACAAAGCGAAGGTGCGAGGCCCAGTAATAATCCACTAGATTAGGGCAGGCCAACCCCCCCAAACCCCCCCCGCCCATCCTGCGGTGTCATGAAGAGCTTTAGGGAGCATCAAGGCCACTTCCCCCCCAGATAAAGGACGTGAGCTCACGCTGCGGGCCTCGTATACAGTGGAGCGGAATAGGAGAGGGGAGACATTGGAACAATACAATTTTTTAGGGAGGATCGACAGCTTGATGGCATTCAGTCTGCCCAGCCACGATATCATCAGAGGTCTGCACCTCCGCAGGTCGTCAAGGACCGCTCTCCGGCACTCCCGCCAGTTCACCGATGACCATGTTTCCGAAGAGGGGGTCAGCAGTAGGCCTAAATAGCGAATGTGCTGAGAGGCCCACTGATAGGTCCCCTGGTCCTTCAGGGGGGTATCTCCTCCCTCTGGATGGTAAGATTAAGGGCCCAAGATTTGTCGTGATTAATCTTGAGACCTGAGGCCCTCTCGAAAAGGCACAGTACAGCGTGCAATGCCGGAAGGGACTCCCGAGGGCGCGTGAGGGTGAGAATAAGACCGTCCGCAAACAGTGCCACCTTGTTTTCCCTGCCGCCAAGGGGGATACCATGAATATCAGGTGCCCGGCGAGTCATCTCCGCTAGGGGCTCCACTACAAGGGCAAACAGCAGGGGCAAAAGAGGGCACCCCTGTCTTGTACCCCTATGAATAGAGAATGGCGCCGTAAGCTGACCATTGACCCGAATCCTGGCCTGCGGCCCTCTGTATGGGGCCATGATCCTCGTGATCATCTTTGGACCTAGTCCAACCTTCTGCAGGACCGCCCGAAGAAAGGTCCAGTCCACTCGGTCAAACGCCTTCTCCGCGTCAAGCGATAGAAGGCAGGCCGGGATCTTCCAGTGATGCGATTTCCCCACAAGATGCGCAAGCTTCCGCACATTGTCCGCTCCCTGTCGATTTCGGATGAAGGCAACCTGATCCGGGTCCACGAGCCCCGGCATGTAGGGATCGAGGCGTTTCACGAGTAGTTTGGTATAGATTTTAAGATCAGTATTTAGCAGAGCTATGGGGCGGTAAGACGATTAGAACGTGGGATCCTTCCCAGGCTTCGGTATCAACGCTATCTCTGCCATGCCCATGTCAGAAGACGGTCCCTCCGCTTCCGTAAAAGAATTAAACAGCCGCAGAAGGTAGGGTCGAAGCTGCGATTGGAACATGCGGTGGAAGGACAGGAGTAGGCCATCCGACCCCTGCGTCTTCCCCAAAGGGAGGTCCCTCATGGCTGCCGCTATCTCCTCCTCGATGATCGGGTCCTCCAGGGTCTCTGCACAAAGTGGGTGTAGTGGCGTCCCCGCGTAACTATTCAGGACATCCGTCACCACATCTGGGGTCGGAGTCTCCTCCTTGTACAGGGCGGTATAATAGTCCCGAAATGCCTCACATTTATCTCTCCCCGAAATGACCCTGGTCCCATCCGGCAGCTGTATATTGACTATGTGGGCCTTGGCCGCACGTGCTCTCAGTCTCCGCGCCAGCAACCAGCCCACCTTATCGCCTCCCTTGAAATATCGCTGCTTCAACGCCAGCAAAGAGTGTTCTGCCTTGTTAGTACGTAATAGCCTGGGCTCCCCTCTCAGGTTGGCAAGCCGCCGCCTGGACTCCAAAGAGGAATGCTCCTGGTCCTTTAGTTCGGCCAGCTTTATGGCCTTCGCCAAATTTTTCTCCAGATTACAAGCCTTGCGTCTCCGCGCAATCGAGAGAGAGGTGATGTGGCCCCGGATCGTGGCCTTAAAAGCATCCCACACCACGGGAATGGGTGTCTCCGGGAGGTCATTACTGTCGAAGTAAGAGTCAATGGCGACGCGGATGCTTTCAACGTCGGCTGCATCCCGGAAAATACTGGGCGGCAAGCACCATCCCGCTTCCCGGGCTGAGCAAGCGGGCGGGTTTTGCAGAAGCAGTACGACATGGGCATGGTCAGACAGCGAGATATCTGACATGGATGCTCCAAGCATGTCCCGCACCAGGGCATGCAATGTAAGTAGATAATCTATGCGAGAGTACGAACGGTGAGCATGAGAGTAGAACGAGTAGTCCCGCAGCCTCGGGGAGTGGTAGCGCATCCAGCAGCCCCAGCTCTGTTATCTGTGTGCGCAGCGCTGAGGACATGGCCTCAGTTCTGTTGAACGAGGCGTCACTACGATCTGTTTCTGGGTCCCAAACTAAGTTGAAGTCCCCTCCCAGTATCAAGGAAGGGTCGCTATATGGAACGTGTTCCCGCAAAAGTGTCTGGAGGTATCAAACCTGCATCTGGTTGGGCGCATAAACATTACACAGAGTAAACCGGCGCCTTCCAATCTCCACAGTAACTTTAAGGAAGCGCCCGTCCCCATTCCTAAACAGGCTTAGTATCGTTTTAGTATCTGCTGCAGCCCAAAATTGGAGAGGATATTTAGGGTGCGCCATGCACTTCACATCCCCTTGCATTAGGTGGGTTTCCTGCAGGAATATGAGGTTGGGATTCTGCTGGAGGAGGTAGCGCCACGTTTGCCTCCGTTTATTGGGGGAGTTCAGGCCCTTGACATTGAGCGTTAAAATTTTCAAGGGACTAGGTAAAGTCGCAGTCATGTTGAGAGCCAAGCGGGGCCCACACACGTCTCTTCAGTCCGCCACTGCAGAGATATAGACACATAGAGGGGCCCCTCCAACCCAACCCATACGGAGGGCCGCAGCCGCCGGACCCCCCCACTTATCGCATACTAAAAGGAGAAGAGAGAGGAGAAGAAAGACCAGTAGGGGATTAGAAGAAGCAAAGATCAAGCGTCCCAAAGGCGGCCAACCGGGCCACACAGCAATGGATGTCAACAAAGGCCAACGGGGCCACACTGTACTGTCCCAGTCACAGGGCATCCTATACCCAAGGGTTCAGATGCACTCAGGGATGTCACTCCCTCAGGAACAGCCCGGGGGAGGCATGTAGTTGTCTCAAGGGCGATCAGCGATAGGATCCCGATGACCCCACCCCGCTGGCCAGGAACTGGGATGCAGGTTAAGGATTCACCACACATAACAAACCCAGGGAGAAAGGCACAGTATCAGCAGAGGAGCAGTGTTCAAGACATAGCAAATCGCTGTTCAATTGATCATGGTGTAGAAAGGTGTGAAGGAGGTTCTACTTCGAGGGACCAAATGTGCGCTATGATGTCTTGTTTGGCCTGCGAGGCAGATCGATCATCAAGGGGAGGGGAACGGTGATGGCGCTGGACGGTGGTCCAAGACGGTTTGGCCGGGAACCGCTCCTGGCGCCATTGTCGAGAAGGGCTGGCTGCGCCGCCTCCCGGTAGGACCTTATTACTCTTTGTTTGGCTTCCTACTGGAAGATGAGGGCAAAAGGGTGGCCCCATTGATAAGAGATGCCTAGGGCCCGCAGCTTCTCCATCACTGGCCTGAAGGCTCGGCGTCTGCGCAAGGTGTTGGGCGCCAAGTCTTGAAAAATCTGTAGCTTGTGCCCCTCATATCTGAGATCTGGCTTGTCCCTTGCCGTCCTTAATATAGCCTCCTTCTCGGTTAAAAAGGGTACCCGTGTCAAAATGTCTGTGAGAAGTCCCGGTCTCCCCGTGGGCCCGGAGACCCAGTGGGCCCGGTCCAAAGCTGGCGGGGAAGCTTCCTCATTCCGCCAAACCTCATGTAGGAGTTGCGCCACGTAAGTCATCATGTCCTTCCCCTCTGCCCCGATAGGAACCCCTCGTATACGGAGGTTGTTCCGGCGGCTCCTGTTCTCCAAGTCCTCCTGCTTGACTTGTAGCTCGATGTTCTGCTCTTCCAACACTGCCAGGCGGTGCCACAGTTGCTCCTGGTCCTCCGTGGGGGCGTCCACTGTTTTTTCTAGCCCGTCTACCCTATCCCCCAGGTCGGTGACATCCTTCCGAAGTTCCCACACACATGATTGCACCTCAGAGCGCAGGGAGCCAATTTCCATCTTAAGTTCGGACATGAAGGAGGTCATAAAGGCCTGGGTCACTGGCTGTGAGTCCCCAGCAGCTTGCGGTGGTCCCTCGGCGGGCGTCAACGCTCCTGCTTTACCCCACATTGCCACAACCGAGTTGTTTCTGGGGATCGCCGCCTGGTCAGCCTTACCTCCTTTGAAGCGTGTATCGCCAGTTCCGCAGCGGCAGGCCGGCAGCCCAGCAGCACCCTCTGTATCTGCCAGGAGTTGTGTGCCAGGAAGGAACCCCCGTCCAGCCCCCGACACCGCAAGCCCTATCTAGCAATGTTCTAGGAAGCAACTAGGGGACCAGATGTGCAGTGACCCCCCCCGCCCTCAGCCCCCAATCCCCCTTATCCACCCCACCTCCCCAGAGACGGGAACACAAGAAGGACCCTGCTAACCCAGGGTCCACCCCCCCCCCCCAGGGCCAACCAATTCAGGAAGCCGCAATGGAGAGGTCCAGCCCTCCCCACCAAACATGTACCTCCCCTGCCCCCCCCTGCAGTAAGTTATCAATGAGCGCAGTATGTTCAAAGAGTTTGTGCAAGTTAGTCCATTGGCCGTGCTATCCACCTGCTCCACAACCTCTCCCCCCCCCCCCACCGGTCTCTCCTGCACCGCAACGGAGGCAGACCAATGCGCGGGGGTCACTCAGCAGGGGCCCTAATCGAGGGGGTGTGCCGTTTCAAGCCACTCTTTGCTGTCCAATCCAGGCCGCGTCCACACCACCCCCAGCTCACCAGTCTCAAGGGCAGCCTCCACTTGATCTCCTCACACCAAAGGATGCAGGCCATCACAGCGCCACCACCGCACCATCAGACCACCCCCAGACTCCTTTCCAGCCCCAATACAGCAGAGCAGGCGGAGGTAGGGGGCCCCATAAGCAACACCAGTCTCCGGGGGCAGCAAAACACCAAACCGGGTCTCAAAATGGCGGCGCTCACCTGCAAGTCCTTCGGAGGCCCTCCACTTACTTCAAGGCCCCAACGAGTTCAGTTACCCTTTGCCGACAGTGGGCCTCAGCAACCTCACCAGGGAGAGATCCCAGGCCACTCAATCCGACGAGAGCAGCAGATCACCGCCTCAGCAGAGCCGGCCGGCCTGAGTCCCGGGGGCGACCCACCGCTCAAAATCAAGATGGCGGCACTACCAACCCGAGTCGGGGTGCCCCCCTTCACGTGGAGCCGAGCCCAGATGGCGGTGCGGGGGAGCGGAGAGCAGGACCCCGGGGGCCGCAACACGCAATGTCTAGGGCCTCCCAGTGCCGCCCGGGCTAGCGCTCCCAACTATGGCCCACAGTCCCCCACCACGCCACACCCGCAATAGTCCTCGGTGACCCACTGTGTCAGAAGGTCCTCTCTCGGAGTCTGTCTCCAGCACCACAACCAGAGGGGCCCGTCGGGGAAGCCCCGCCAGTCCACAATGCCTCCAGGCCGCTCCTCTGGCTACCCCAGCGCAGGCCCCACCAAAGCAACTGCCAGGCGCCGTCCGTCGGTCCTCCTCAGCTTCCACCTGGGCGCGCGCAGGTCTCAATCCCTCTGCTCTCGCGTCCTCCAGGCACCGCAGGCCCCCTTGTGTCAGGGCCCAGATGAGTCACTCGGGTACCGGAGAAGTAGGACCTCGCCCCGGGTCCACGCCTCACAGCCGTCTGTCCCCAGCTAGCACACCATCCCTCCAGGCAGCCGTGAACCAAGTCTGGCCAGTGTACCAGCTCCCCTGCCGCCTCAGGCAGCCCCACCGTAGGGGCGTCCTCCGTCTAGTTTCAGCGTACCCCGAAGGAGAGGCCTCACCAGGCCGCACCGCCGCCTCCCACCGCATCTCCCGGTCGTCCTCTGCCGCAGCTAGTTCCCATCCAAGTTCTGCCGCCTCGGTCTCTCAGTGTACCACTGCCAGTCCGGATCCCACGGCCTGCACCGGACTCGCAGAGGGGACAGCAATCTCGCCGGGCGGCACGGATCCGGCTCCTCCGCCAGGCTTCACAAAATGGCGGGCTCAGTTCTCAGAATTGTCAACCGCGGCCGTAGCCAGCCCGTAGGTGTGTCGCCAAGTGAACCGCTGCTCCCCACAGTTGCCTCAAGTCGCAGTGGTCGACCTTCACGCCCGGGGCCGCTTTATAGCACCCCAGCTCCGTTATAATAGCTCATATAGGCGGCGGATCACCGGAGCTCCTCAGGGACACGTCTCACCGCAACGCCGCCTAAGCCACGCCCGTCCTGGGATCCACAAAAGGCACACCATCCTGTATACCTGGATCTCTAGGTTCCATAAATGGCCATTCTACTTCCCATTAGGGCAGAAATACTGTGTGGAGCCGGGTCGAAAGGGGTAGGATGTCAAGCTAATCCAGCATCCAAACCCATTCCTTGTGTCACTTTTTCCCCAGGAAGTCTGATGGAATTTCAGCCCACCTGGGGGGCAGCTTGGGGTGTTTACCAGCTATCTGCCAGTTCCCAGGCGATCCAAATGCCCATCAGGAGGAAATCTGGTGAAACCGGATGGGGTGTGGGGTTTGTCCATCCTTCCACTGCACTGCATCCCCCACTCCTGAGCACTAGGCAGTTTTTCTGCGACCTTTCGTCAACCCCCCCCCCCCTCCAACCAGCCCATGCAGTCAAAAGTACACCCACAAAAAATCCGAAATACCACCCGCTTGCAGTGAGCGTGGAGATGCTTTAGGCCCGAAGTGTGCAGAAGGACTTTTTGGGCATTTTAGGTTGGGAGGGGGAGGGGCAAGGGGGGATGGGTGTCAGGCCTTAACCCATCCTTTTTTGGTTTAAATATAATCCTTGCCTCTAGTGGGGTTAGCCCCAATTTGTTCCCCTATGTGGGGCAGAAAGACTGTTGGAGCCATTAGGGATGGGGATTCATCCTGGTGTGTATGTCCCTTAATTCTAGTAGGGTTTCCCCCAACCCACCCAGTTTGGGGTAAGCCTCCTATATGTCGTCCAGGAGGGCAGAAATACTGTTGGGGCTTTTTGGAGTAGGGGTATGGCTCGATGCCTAGGCTGGCGGCCCTACCACATTCTTTTTCTTTTTAAAGCATAATTCCTGGCTCTAGTGTACTAGCCCGCTGGAAGGAGGGGGGAGGGCAGAAGAGGCAGCTGGACTCTCCCTGGTTTTTGTTGGGTTTCTAGTTGATTACTTCTGTCAACCTATGTAAAACCGATTAAATGCTATGTAATAACTCTAATAAAGCAATGTTGATGATCTGTGTTTTGCCTCAAAAACCTAATAAAAAAAAAATATTAAAAGATCCACTGCTGGAGAACCTGTGCAAATTGCCAGGCCATTTGTGTCCCTCATGGACTTAATGGCATTGTGCTTCTTCCTAGTGCTTCCAGCCTCCAATGGAGTCCTAGCAGTAGCTGTCTAAAACAAATAAGTTACCCTCCTTCGGATCCCATTTAAACTTTGAGCAGGTGGACTTTTCCTTCCCGCTTTCTGAAATGGAAAACGTGGTCCCCCTTGTGGCCACCAGTGGCTACCACAACTGATGCCTCATTGTAACACTTGGTTGCCCCTCTGGGCAGCATGAAGATAAACACCACTTGAAAACTAATTTCATGTTAACTTTGTGAAGTTGAGGGTTGGTTAGTTGACAATGAATGCATCCCTGCCTCGAAATCAAAGTGAATGGGTCCTGTTCCTAATGTACATCCATGCTACTGTGTCTAGAAACACGTTGGTTTTGAATTGCTATGCATGGAGGAAATAAGTCCTTACTTTAAGAGGAATTTGGCTGGCAGTAGCTCAGCTGTCATGGATACAACATACTGGCAGATTGCCTGATCGGTCTCAGAGCTCCTCTAACAAACTATATTGAGTCACCAACTGTCCCTGGTCTGCAGCTGTGGATCTCCTTAGTTGCATTAACGGGACAGTGTAATTTTTCAGTCCGATAAAGATTTCCAGGATACCTAATGGGTGTACAGATGTGCAGTGTTGATAAATTTAATAAAGATACATATGATTAAGTGCTGAAGTGAGTTAACTTTTCCTTAGCCATATGTTGCTTTTTTAAACTCATTTTGTTATCTATAGATTAAGGTTTATGCTTTCTATCTATTGTTGAAATACTAATTCATGATGAAGTAAACAAATCAGGCATGCCTCAAACAAGAACTTGCATAACTCAAGAAACAAAGTGCTTAGTGTAACAGTTGCTACTTTTATTTACTGTTGCAGTTTGAACGCTGTTTGTGCCTTGGAGCGCATGCTTTGACCCTCCCTGCATCACATTCTGCTACAGGGATGTCAACGGTAAGTCAAGTCTGTCTTTCTCTGAGGGCGTTAATAAATTGTTTAAAAATTGTCACCAAAGCTAATCTAGCAGCCCGTGTTTATTGTGCAGTATGCAGTTTGGATAATTTTGTTTACTACTGTTGTATTCCGATTGGCGAACCAATTTACTCGCTCAAGGTGGTTAACTTTTTTTAAGCTGTGAGGGTATAGTTTCTAAGTGTTTTATAGAATATGGTAGGAGCTAGAAACTCAGAGATAAATATTAATCAGAAAAGTATACCTGTGATCTTCGTTGAAGTCATACTTAGTGCGTGTGAAAGAAGCATCCTATTGAATGACCTGGTATTTCTTACTCCAGCCTCAAGAAATATAACATATTTCTAGTAACTGGGGGTTATGGTCAGAGAAAATTCTTGTATACTTCTATATACTGATCTGACATAGTAACTGAGACGATACCAAGAAATAATCCAGGCATACATGCTTTTTGTATGGATAAGAGTTATAAGTGAACCCTGGATTAGGGCTTTCTGACGTTGCCCAAACAGCAACCAGGGCATATATATCCATCTTCTGATAGAGGATTCTAGCTGCAGATTCCTTACCTTTGAATTTCTCAGGCGTCAGACTGGATCTGGAAACAATTTGCGTGAGCAGGATCCCTGCGTGCCGTCGGGTGGTTCTGTCTGACTCCACGAGACGTCGCCAGTTGTGCTGTCATGGTCACCTACAGGCGTCACCCAGGTGTCATTTCTTTTCTTTCTGCGTCAGTTAGTGCTGATCCGGAGAAGAGATACCCCTTTTACATTTTTTCAAGCGTTTTTTTTTCATGTGTCCACCTCTAGACAGTTAAATTTCAAGCCGTGTGGCGCCTGTCACTGCACCATGTCGGTGATCACCCCCCCACCCCCCATCTTGAATGTTTGTAGTGTCTCGAACGCGACCCCCACTCAACGTCGTGCTCGGACTGCTGGGATATGGCTCCGAAGGCCTTGTGGAAGCAATCCATGAAGCTCCTTGCGGCCCGGTAGTCGATATCCAGCAGGACTCCTCGTAGGTCCTGTTCAAGGAAGAGAAAGTCACGGGACCACTGTAGGAGCTCCAAGTCATCGCACTTGAGGTCCTCAGGACACTCTGGGAAGAGGCATAAGAAGTCCAAATGCACTTCGACGTCATCTTGACTGTCATCCATAGACGAGACCGGTAAGCATTGACGCTCAAGGCAAGATTTCGCATAATCCCCCCCGTTTCTGGGAGCCGGACCAAATCCTGCTCAAATAAAAGAATGCCTATTTGAGCGGGCCAAACCCCTTCGATGTGCCTTTGGGCCCCATGAGGTTAGGAGGGACCCCACCAGGCTCCACTACGACGGCCTCGGCGCTGGTGTGCTCTCATGGATCCGATTCCGGGTCTACACTGATTGTGCCAACGTGACCTTCCCCAGTGCTGTCCTTTAAGGCAAAGCTCCAGCGCTAGCCCCATTATGGTACCTGACGAGTTGTAACGACGTCAGTCACGTAGACTCCAGTGCCGACGGATCCCAGAGGTGCTACATTATTTCTTGTTCATTTTTAAGAGGTTGCAGGCTTTTTCAGGCTTGGAAGAAGAATGGGAGGGTTCTCTGTACCCTTTAGAAAACCAGTTTGACACTTCTGTTGAGGAACTGGACTGGTATGAGGAATTTGGGAGGCCAGTGGACTGAAGACCTCACCAGATACTGGTATGCTCTCTCCACCTAGTTTTGCTACTCAGGAGGGGGAATCTTATACCGTGGTGGTGAGGAGGGCTGCAGAGGTCCTCTGTGCAGGTCAAGACTAATCTCTTGACGTTAGTGCTTCAGCCTGGGGCTTACTCAGCTGAACCCCTTTTGCCCTTTAATGAGGCACTAAGGGATGTCCTTCGAGGCACTTTGTCCAAGTCTAGCACATTGGCTCTTGTGAACAGGACTATAGCACGGTGCCATCGCCCTGCACCGGGTGATTCAAGTTTCCTCAGCCAATCACCCACACCTGAGAGTTTCGTGTTTCAGGCTTCAATGTCCCATCGCATGTTCCCTTCCACTCCGCCAGATAGGGAATCAAAGAGGCTGGATGCACTTGGGAACAAGATGTTTTCTTCCACAGCCTTGCATTGTGGCCGGTAAACATGTTCGAGGCATGTGGGCTGCTAAATTCATATCTTAGCATTAGATCGCCGCCTAGTGTTGGGCTCGGATGATTGCACATTGTTGTCCTGGAAGAGTCTTCGAAGTATCCTGAGATAGGTGGCTCCTCCCCTGGACTACAGTGCGCATGGGCATCGGCTCCATCCCCAGATTGTTTTTTTCCGCCATTGGGTTCGGATGTGGTCTCGACGTCTTACTGTCGGAACCAAGTAAAACTAACTTTTAGCGGCCAAAAGGCCTCGATTTTCTTGCGTCGGTATTGTCTGCGCACGGTCTCGAGTCTTCCGTCTCTTGGAGCCGGAATAAGCGGAGTTTTCTTCGCTCTCGGAACTTTGAGGCCTTCTCATCGCGACACGACTGCAAGCCTTTTCGGACATGGAGCGGAGCCCGTTTAAGTACTGCCCGCTCTGTGGGTCCAAGTACCCACACATCGATCTACACCCCGTGTGTAACAAATGCCTTTCGCCTGACCACGACGACGGAAAGTGCAAGGCCTGTGCACAGTTCCGATCGAAGAAGACTCTCAAGCTTCGGCGCGCGGTGCGCATGGAAGCTAAACAAGCGGCCCCGGATCCGGAGAACATCTTCGGCGACCAAGACGAAGAGGACCAGGGTCATCTTCTCCAAATCTCCCCACCCGGGACGGAGGTCGAGGCGGATCCGGGAGACGACGACGGAGTCGCGGGTCCAGGCCTTGAATACGTCGACGAGGTAGGAGACGACGATGAGATTTATGGGGCCGCGGCGGATAGCTCAGCGGACGAGCTCTGCCCCGAAGGTTTCGAGGATACCGACCGGGACACGGGATCGCCTGTCGGCCTTACCCAAGACCCGTTACCGCAAGCCACAGCCCCGCCTTCGGGCCCGGCCACGGACTTACTTGCTGGGCAGACTGTTTCGAAACCGAAACCGAAACCATCGGGATCGACAACACCTAAAATGGCCGACCCGAAATCGAAACCGAAAGTTAAGGACTCGAGTGTCCCTAAGATGGCTGCCGTGCCGGTGAAACCGACGGCGCCTGCTACCCCATCGACTCCGTCGACCTCCGGTCCGCAGAAGTCGAAGAAGTCCGTCGATTCCGATGCTGCGAAATCGAAACCGACGCCAGAGGAAGGGTCCTCCAAGAAAGATGGTCGGCACGGGACAGCGGCTCCGACGCCGTCAAAACCCGCCAAAGTCGGCTCCAAGGAGGCTACGCAGGCACACGGAAAGAAGTCTGTGCCCCGAACGCAGGAATCGGAGGCGGTAAAGACAGGATCCACGCCCAAGACGCACAAGGCCCACAAGGACGTCGGATCCGAGGGGAAAATCAGGCCATCCTCGTCGGCGCCGACACAAACTGAGTGTGCCGTCCCCCATAGCCGACTCACTGAAACGGATCAGGGAAAAGGCCTTTGCCCCGTCGGCTCCGATACCATCAACGCAGCCGCGAAAAGACACTCCAGAGAAGCCGTCTGGGAAACTTCTCTTTATTTTGCCGCCGAAGGAGGCGCCCAAGGCATTTTCAACCAAATCGGCACCGAAACAGGTGGTTTCTTCACCGACTGGCCCACTTCCACGTCAGGTGCTCGAATCCGAGGACGATTCGGTGCATTTCATCGACGCTGACACGGGCAAACTGACCCTCTATAAGAGGAAAATAACTTCGGAGCCAGTGGACCCCTATGTCATTCCACTAAAGAAGAAGAGGGTGCCCCTTGACGCCTCAGGCCTCACGGAACCAATCCAGCCTCCTCCGAGACGGAGCCCTACTCCCTCCCCAGACCACTCTGAGGGTGAGGGGTATGATGAGGACGACCAGTACAATTTCCCAATCAATGAACCTGATGTGCAACCGGATTCATATGATGACACTGGTGACCAGAACACCCAAGGTGCGGGGCAGGACCCGCAGCCTTTTAATGC
This sequence comes from Lissotriton helveticus, assembly GCF_964261635.1. NCBI lineage: Eukaryota > Metazoa > Chordata > Amphibia > Caudata > Salamandridae > Lissotriton > Lissotriton helveticus. The sequence continues at coordinate 104,519,658 of NC_136063.1, forward strand.
ACGGGCATCCCCGACTGAGGATTCAGCAGGTTTTCATGCCCTACTCGAAAGGGCGGCAGCCAATCACGATGTGGACATGCATGCCGACCCTGTTGAGGAAGACTTCCTTTTCGACACTTTTTCGGTCTCTGAAAGGACAGTAAAGACACTGCCTATGCTTAAAGGAGTCCTCAAGCATGCTGGGGACATATTTAAGGAGCCTACGAGAGCGAGAGTGGTCAACCCTCGCATTGAAAAAAAGTACAGACCTGCACCGGCGGACCCCGCATACATTCGGGGACAATTGCCATTGGACTCTCTTGTGGTCGCCAATGCCAGGAAACGTGCCAACTCCCAGACTACGGGTGAAGCTCCTCCCCCGGATAAGGAATCCAAAGTGCTAGAGGCAGGGGGCAAAAGAGTAGCTGCACAGGCATCAAACTTTTGGCGCATTGCAAATACACAGGCGCTCTTGGCGCGTTATGATAGGGCGCACTATGACACCCTAGAACAGATCGTACAACACCTGCCTCCACAGTTCCAAGAGGGCACCAAACTGCTTATCGAGGAAGGGAAGCTAATCTCAAACGCAGCCATCAAGTGTGCACTTGACGCTGCGGACACAGCTGCTAGGGCTATCAACACTAGCGTTATGCTGAGACGACAAGCGTGGCTCCGCATCTCAGGGTTTAAACCGGATATTCAGACGACAATTCTTAATCAGCCAGTCAATCCTGATAGTCTGTTTGGTCCGGATGTTGACACCACCCTAGAGAAAATAAAGAAAGACACAGACACTGCTAAGTCTATGGGGGCCCTACAGTCACAGCAGTTTCGTGGCAGCAATTTTCGTCGCTCAGGTGCACGTGGAGTCACCAGAGGACAAATGGGTCAACAATCCCAGTTCACGAAAGGTGGGGCGCAATCCTCGTTCACTAAACAGAACAAGGGAGGTTACAGGAATAACAGCAACAGAGGTCGCGGCAGAGGAAACAGCTCCCGCACCTCTACTCCCAACAAACAGTGACTCTCTGTCACTGCCCCCCGACCACCTAACACCTGTCGGGGGGAGACTGCAGCGGTTCCTGCCCGTCTGGAGAAACATCACCACAGACAGGTGGGTGCGACAACTAATCCAGTATGGTTATTGCCTAGAGTTAAAGTCCACTCCACCCAACATCCCGCCAAGGCAACGGCCTATGTCCGCAGAGCACTTGCTCTTATTGCAGCAGGAGGTAGTGGTGATGCTGCAAAAGGGAGCAATCGAGCTCGTGCCGGTGGGGGAGGAAGGCACAGGGGTGTATTCCCTGTACTTCCTTATTCCAAAGAAGGACGGTTCTCTCAGGCCCATTCTAGATCTACGTCCCCTCAACCTGTACATACTATCGGAACATTTCCACATGCTTACACTGCAACAGATTCTTCCCTTGCTAAACCAAGGAGACTTCTTAGCAACCTTAGACCTCAAGGATGCTTATTTCCACATTCCACTACACCCGTCACACAGGAAATACCTCAGGTTCACTATTCAAGGCAGGCACTACCAGTTCAAAGTACTACCCTTTGGAGTCACAACAGCCCCGAGGGTGTTCACAAAGTGTCTGGCGACAGTAGCGGCGCACCTCAGGAGGCAGAACATCCATGTCTACCCCTACCTAGACGACTGGCTCGTGCAAGCCAAGTCAGAGCAACAGTGCGCCGCAGACATGTCGACTACAATTCACCTTCTTCACGATCTGGGTTTCTCCCTGAACTACCCAAAATCGCATCTTCAGCCGGCACATGTCCGGCAGTTCCTAGGTGCGACGATCAACACCCTGACGGCCATGGCTCAGCCAAACCAAGTCAGGATAGACAGCATGCAGTCTCTGATCCAAAGGTTCAGGCCACAACACTCGCTTCCAGCGAGAGTGTTCATGCAGTTGATAGGCATGATGGCCTCCTGCATCTTCATAGTCCCTCACGCACGGCTACACATGCGCCCGCTCCAGGAGTGCTTAGCGAATCAGTGGACACAGGCTCGTGGGCAATTGACAGACCTAGTGTTGGTTACCAGTCGGGCATACGACTCTCTGCATTGGTGGACTCCACACAACCTTTGCAAGGGCCGACTGTTCCAAGAGCCTGTGCCGCAGATTATCCTGACAACGGACGCGTCTCTCCAGGGATGGGGAGCTCATGTGCTCACTTACACAGTGCAGGGACTATGGACGACGCAGCAACAGAAGATGCACATCAACTATCTGGAACTGATGGCAATCTTCATGGCGCTCAAGTCCTTCATTGTACATCTGTGCAACAAAGTCGTGCTAGTCCGGACGGACAACATGACCGCGATGTACTACATTCAAAAGCAGGGAGGCACCCACTCGCCACAGCTGTCTCATCTGGCTCAGAGCATGTGGAAGTGGGCCATTCAGAGGAACATTTTCCTCATGGCAGAACACCTCCCAGGAAAGGACAATCAGATGGCGGATCTGCTCAGCAGATACAGCCATCAAATGCACGAGTGGGAGATACACCCGTCTGTTCTCCACCCGTACTTCCAGCAATGGGGTCATCCGGAGATAGACCTGTTTGCCACAGCAGAGAACGCAAAATGCCAACTCTTTGCCGCCAGGTTCCCTCACCCACTGTCGCAGGGGAATGCGATATGGATGAACTGGTCAGGCAAATTTGCGTACGCTTTTCCGCCAGCCCCTCTAATACCGCTGGTCGCAAGAAAGCTAAGGCAGCACGAGATGACTCTCATCCTGGTTGCTCCAACGTGGGCGCGCCAAGCTTGGTACACCACGTTCCTCGAACTCTCAGTGGTGCCGCATCAAAGACTGCGCCTCACGCCCAGTCTTTTGACGCAGAACCATGGAGACATTCAGCATCCAGATCCACAACAGCTCAACCTGGCGATCTGGCTCCTGAAGTCCTAGAGTTTGGATACCTTAACCTACCTCCGGAGTGCATGCACATCATCAAGGAGGCGAGGAAACCAACTACTAGAGCATGCTATGCTGCAAAGTGGAAGCGTTTTGTCATTTACTGTACGGCCAATGACATCGACCCGCTAGATGCATCTATCCCCAACATCATCTGCTATCTGTTGCATCTTTACAAGTGCAATCTAGCGTACACTTCCATTCGGATACATCTATCCGCCATAGCGGCTTATCTCCAGAACAGGCAGCACCTCTCTGTCTTCAGGGTGCCTGCCATTAAAGCCTTCCTTGAAGGTCTGAAACGAGTCATTCCCCCAAGAACACCGCCAGCTCCGGTGTGGAACCTCAATGTCGTTCTCACCAGACTGATGGGACCGCCATTTGAGCCCCTGCACTCGTGTGAACTCCAGTTCCTTACGTGGAAAGTAGCTTTCCTTGTGGCTATTACGTCTCTGAGGCGTGTCAGTGAGCTGCAGGCGCTCACAATCCAAGAGCCATTCATTCAAATCCATCCAAATAGGGTAGTGCTACGCACTAACCCCAAATTCCTTCCGAAGGTGGTGTCACAGTTTCATCTAAACCAAACTATTGACTTACCAGCATTCTTTCAAAACCCGCAAACGGTGGCGGAAAGAATGCTCCATACCTTAGATGTACGGAGGGCGTTGATGTACTACATAGACAGGACACAACCCTTTAGAAAGACAAAACAACTCTTTGTTGCCTTCGCACCACAACACAAAGGCAACCCAATTTCCAAAGCAGGGATAGCCAGGTGGATTGTTAAGTGCATCCAGATATGTTATCAAAAAGCCAAGCGCACTTTAACAATACCCCCCAGAGCGCACTCCACACGCCAACTGGGGGCATCCATGGCTTTCCTAGGGAACATTCCTTTAGAGGATATTTGCAGAGCAGCCACGTGGGTCACACCACATACCTTCACAAAACACTACTGTGTTGATGTGCATTCCAAGCAGCAAGCAGCTGTAGGACAGGCTGTTCTCAAGACACTTTTTCAGGTTTCTGCAGCTGGCACGGGCAACCGCCGCTGATGGAGGGACTGCTATGTATTCTATGCTAAGATATGAATTTAGCAGCCCACATGCCTCGAACTGAATATGCTACTTACCAGTATGCATCTGTTCTTGGCATGTAGGGCTGCTAACATTCATATCGCCCGCCCTCCTCCCCGGTGCCTGTCGCAGCTGCAGATATACTATTGTATTTATTCATTAGCATGGACATCCTTTACACTTTTCACTCCATCTTCAGCCACAATGGCGAAAAACAATCTGGGGATGGAGCCGATGCCCATGCGCACTGTAGTCCAGGGGAGGAGCCACCTATCTCAGGATACTTCGAAGACTCTTCCAGGACAACAATGTGCAATCATCCGAGCCCAACACTAGGCGGCGATCTAATGCTAAGATATGAATGTTAGCAGCCCTACATGCCAAGAACAGATGCATACTGGTAAGTAGCATATTCATTATGCTTATTGGGCCGTTTCTCACATGCCGTTTCTCACATGCCGTATGTGAAAATGCTGCCATAGGTTCTGGAGGAGGCCCGGACCATGCTCTCACAAGCAGTGAAAGATGAGAAAGATGCAGCCACATTCACCATTAGATGGGGCTTTGTTATGACTGACTCGCTGGGTAGAGCGGTTTCGCTGACTGTGCCTTACGACGCCATGCCTGGTTGTAAGCCTCAGGCTTCTCTGGTGATGTCCAGGCTAACCTGCTGGACATGCCCTTTGATGGAATTCACTCTTTGGGGAGAAGGCAGACTCCGCATTGGAGCGCATCTTGAGCCATGGTCAGGTCCTTGGGCCTCTCATTACAATCTTGTGACCAGTTTACCTTTCTCCACTTTCGTGTCAATAGAACGGTTATCAACCGCATCAGCCATACCTCAGCCACCGTCCTGAACAGACTCCCCAAGTTGTGTGAGGGCGGGGATGCGGTACATTCCAACCTCATGTGAATGGTAGCCAGATGTTGTCTGCCACCCAGCCCCCCACAGCCTCCAAGTATTCCTAGTTTGGTCCTGCAAGACCATGCCACTCCAGTTGGAGGGAGAATTCAATATCCTCTGCTCCGCTGGAGGTCCATAACATCGGACAAATGGGTCTTGCAGATTATTCAGGATGGCTATTCCTGGCCCTTTCTTTCTTTTCCTCCTCTACTGCCAACTCCATAACGGCTGGCGGAGGATCATCTATCATTTCTCCAAGAGGAAGTTGCAGCTCACCTGGCCATGGGAGCTATAGAAAAGGTTCTGATTTCAGAAGTAGGCAGTGGTTGTTACTCCCGCTACTTTCTGATCCCGGAAAAGAACAAAGGTCTATGTCCTATTTTGGACCTCTGGACTGTCAGCATCTTCCTCAAAAAGGATAAATTCAAGATGCACACATTGGCTTAGGTCATGTCTGCCCTAGACCAGGGAGACTGTCTAGTAGCGTTGACTTGCAGGATGTGTATTTTCACATCCCCATCCTGCTTGCCCACTGATGTTACCTGTGATTCAAGGTAGGCCACCATGCTCCCCTTTGGCCTTACCAGTGCCCCATGGGTGTTAACGAAGGTAATGGCAGCAGTCGCAACTCATCTGCGCATGTTAGATCTATCAGTCTTCCCTACCTCGATGACTGGCTGTTGAAGGCGCCTTCGCACCAGGCTGTTGTCTCCCACCTTTAGACTACAACGGAACAGCTGAATTTGCTGGGTTTCTCTATAAATGTGCCGAAGTCACACCTGACGCCTCCCCAGATGCTCCCTTTCATCGAAGCTGTTATGGACACAGTGCATTTCCGGAACAGCGAGTCCAGGATATTCAGGTTATGATAACAATGTGTTTGAGGCATATGAGCTGCAGAATGGATATATGACGGTACAACGCGTACCGTCACAACGCATACCTTTACAACGCGGCCGTGACAACGCAAGTCGTTACCACGACTTGCGTTGGGGGGGCGCGGATTTCGAATAGTTTAATTTACTATTCTAACACCAGTCCCCGTGGACCCTAGGGAAGGTGTTAGGATAGTAAATTAACTATTTTTAGACCTTGAGCGCCCTCCAGCGCAAGTCGTGGTAACGACTTGCGTTGTCACAGCCGCGGTGTAAAGGTACCGCGTTGTGAAAACATCGTTGTAAACGATGTTTACCCTGCAGAATACATACTTGTGCATAGATCGACATCTGGTGTTGGGCTTGGATGTTTGCAGTTTGTTGTTGTCTTGGAAGAAGTCTTTGTGGTCACAAAATAGGTGACTCCTCCCTTGGACAATAGTGCGCATGCGCATTGACTCCATCCTCAGATTGTTTTTTTCCGCCATCGGGTTAGGATGTCACTTGCTGTGCTCCGGTCCAGTACCGTGTTTCCAAACCTCTTTCGACGCGCAACCTTTCACACTCGACGGTATTGTTTCATTCGCATGCCTTTCGACGCGCTAACTCCCAAATCCTCGTTTCCGGTTGTCGGCGCGGTCCGCTGGGCCCCGTTTTTAGTTGTCCAGGCTTTAACCATACAAGAACCATTCTTACAAATACACCATAACAAGGTGGTTCTCAGAACAAATCCAAAATTCCTTCCCAAAGTAATCTGCTTTCCATCCTAATCAGTCTGTGGAGCTACCAGTTTTCTTCCCACAACCAGATTCTGTGGCAGAGAGAGCTCTTCACACAAAGAGCTATACTCTATTACATAGACTGAACTAAACCTTTTAGAAAGACAAAACACTATTTCCAAAGCTGGAATTGCCAGGTGGATGGGAAAATGTAGTCAGATGGCGATCTATGCACAAGCCTGAACGCCAGGGCAGACAAACTCAGCCCATTTATGCCTAGCTTATCACAGATGGTGTCTCCAGTCGGACATGGCACAAGATCTCTTTTAGAAGTTGGGAAAGCCTTGGTTAGATCTGCTTATCCTCCGAAGAGCACAGGCAATGTCAGCAGTTTTGCGCTGGAGTTTCCAAAGCGGCTATCGCTTGGCAACACCTTTCTGCCCATACCACTTCTTCCCAGAGTTCTCACGACTATCGAGAACGATTGGGCCTAAGTCATTCTTGTGACTCCGGACTGGGCACGGAGAGTCTGTTATCCAGAGCTTCTTCGAATGAACATTGATCCGATCAGGCTGCCTCCTCAGGAGCATCTTCTGTCGCAGCAGCAGGGTAGGGTCCTCCACCCGAACCTGTCTTCTCTCCGTCTCATTGCATGGAGATTGAGCTGCAACAGTTGATGGCTTTTCGATCTTCCTCCCGAAGTATGTAATGTAATCTTGCTCTGCTTTGGGCACTCTAAAAGGTTATCTTTCTGCTCTGTCTGTTTTTTTGCGGCTGCCTTACCAACCCTCCCTATTCAAATCCCCTATTGTAAATAGATTTCTAAAAGAGCTTGTACATATTCTTCCACCTATGCCCTTTATCATGCCACAGTGGGATCTTAATCTGGTTCTCACATATCTCATGTGTGCTCCCTTTGAGCCTTACACAATTATCCCCTCCGGCTGCTTACCATCAAGACATCCTTTCTAGTGCCAATAACATCTGCCCAGAGGGTGAGTGAGTTGCAGGCTTTGTCATTCAAGCCTCCTTACCGAATGACGTTCTTGTATAAGGTGGTGCTTCGCACCCGTGCCTCATTCCTTCTAAAAGTGGTGACCCCATTTCATCTGGGTCAGTCAGTCACACTGCCCACCTTTTTTGCTCCTCTGTATCCCTCTAAGGAAGAGGAGCATCTCAATCATCTCAACCCAAAAAGAGCATTGTCGTTCTACCTTGACCGCACAAAAGAATTCCGGGTGGGCGACCAGCTCTTTGTGGGGTACCTGGGAGCCAAAAAAGTCAGGCAGTGCAGAAACAAACCATTTTGCGCTGGGACATTATCTGTATTATAATCTGCTACGCCCTGGCTAGGAAGCAGCCTTCTGAAAGCTCACAAGCCCGTTCCACCAGGAGGAAGGCTGCGACAACTGCGTTGGCTTGTTGAGTGCCAGTCCTTGACATTAAATTTGAAATTGTTTTTAAAATTGTTTTAACCTACCTTTCAAAGTTGTGCAGGTATCTAATACTTTTGGGCATTTAGGGGTGAGCTGCCGGCTGGGGTTGATCGGGTCCTTCGCGGGCTCCCAGCGGCAGCGGGCGCCATCTTGGCTTGGGCTTCGCTCTCCACCACAGCCCTGCCCCTCCCCCGCCGCTCCGCCCCTACTTATACGGATAGTATGAGGCAACGCAGCGGACGAGCGCAGCGGGCGCGACGGATGCGCGCCGGAGTTGCGCCTGAGTTAAGCCCGTATGCGCCCGTCCGCGGCCGGCCGGGGCAAGGGGCACGGGATGCTGCTGGCTATACCATCTATACCCCGTCTCAGTTATGCCTCTTCTGGTCCCCCGGATGTATAAATTCAGCTACTACCATCGCCCTACAAAACCTTGGTCTATATAGTCCTCCCCCATCCCATCCCCCCAGTCTTGTATCTTATCTTGCCTCATCTGCTTTCACTTCCTTTCCTGCCCCCCCTTCACCCCCAGCCCCTCCTGCTCAATTGCCCTCTACTTCGGCTACTCTTTTAAACACCAGGTCCGCCGTAAATCACCAGTACGAGCTATTTGACTACCTTGACACCAATGAACCAGATCTCTTGTTCTTAACCGAGACCTGGTTCAAGACCGACTCCCTGCCCAATGTGCTTGCCGCCTTACCATCTACTTATTCCGCCATTCGTGCGGATCGCTCCGACGGCAAGCGGGGAGGTGGAGTGGCGCTAATAGCCCGCACTGATGTCACTTTTCAAATCCTTCCTTCCCCTCTCATCACTGACGTTGATCTTCTTGTAGCTCGTTCTACTTCCCTTCAAGTCCCCCTTACTTTTGTTCTTATCTACCGTCCTCCCCAGCCCACTCCCTCTTTCCTTCCCGAGATCCAGACACTTCTGTCCACTTTGGCAGTTAATCACTCCTCTGTACTCGTACTAGGGGACCTTAATTTCTGGCCCAATGACCCGGCCGAAAGCCCCCAATCCAAGGAATTTACCAGCCTCATGAATAATCTGAATTTTGTACCGCTCATTCACAGTCCTACCCACCAACATGGCCATACATTGGACCAAATCTGGACATTAAATGTTCCGTCCACTCCTCCTATTATTTTTCCCTGCCCTTGGTCAGATCACTTCACCATTACGTTTTCCCTTACCTTATCACTCCCGGTCAAACCCTCCCTTCCCAAAAATACCTGGGTTCGAAAATGGGGTAAGGTTAACATGCCCTCCCTCTGTTCGGCCCTGGCTACGACCTGCCCGGACCTTACTGGCTTGACAGCCGGCCCTCAATTAGCCGCAATTAATAACTGGCTCACGAGGGCAGGAGACAAATTCGCCCCCTTTAGGCGCCTTTCAGTAAAACGGGCCCATGCAGCCAACCGTTGGTTCACTTCCGACCTGAAAGAGAAAAAACTTGCTGCACGAAGGGCTGAAAGAGCTTGGCGAAGAACTTACGACCCTGCCTCCAAAACAACTTATCTGGCCACTCTGCATACCTATAAAAAGAGCATCCTGGAAGCTAAGGCCGAATATTACACCCACAGGATACTGGTCGCAGAGTCACAATCGAAAGAAATCTTCTCCACTGTTCATGAGCTTGCCTCATCTGCCAGAGCCACATCAACCATTCCCCCGTCTCAATTCCTCTGTGACTCGCTTAACGAGTTCTTTATAGACAAAGTTGAAAAAATTAAACACAACATTCCCCAACCCTGCCCCACCTTTATGGACCCTTCCCCTCCCCCTTCCACTGCTAAGCTGACCTATTTCCCACCCCTTACCATTGACACCCTTGGTCCCTTGCTTCAACGGGTCAAATCAGGCTCGCCCCAGGACTTTGCCCCTGCCAACATACTCAGGGAAATCTACTTAGCTTGTCCCACCCCCCCCCTGACCCTTCTCAATGATTCCCTTATCCACGGTCATGTTCCCAACTCACACAAATCAGCGGTTGTCATCCCAATTTTAAAAAAACTGGACGCTGATCCTTCCTCTGCCTCTAATTACCGCCCCATTTCACTCCTTCCCTACCTTGCCAAGGTACTCGAAACCCACATCACTTCCACGCTGAGCACCCACATCGAGGCAAATCATTGCCTCTCCCCTTGTCAAGCTGGTTTCCGCCCCCTGCACTCTACCGAAAAAGTGGTCATTTCAGTCATGGACAAGCTGCGTGAAGGAATTGACATCAACCTTCCGCAAGCCCTGATTCTCCTTGACTTATCCGCCGCTTTTGACACGGTGAATCATACCATTCTTCTTAGCCGTGTCAGGGCGGCGGGTGTAGAGGGCCTAGCCTTTCGCTGGCTAGAGTCCTTTCTTGCTGGGAGAACACAGGGAGTCCATCTGGCTGGTTTTGCAGCGGCCTCTCGCAAGGTAGAGTGCGGGGTTCCTCAGGGATCATCACTTTCCCCTCTTTTGTTCAACCTCTATATCTTCCCCCTTATTTTTATGTTACAGCAACTGGAGGTCACCGTATTCAACTATGCGGATGATCTCCAGTTAATCTTCAACCTGTCCCACTCACCTTCATCTGCCTTGAATGTTCAAACCACTATGACCCTCATTCAAGATTGGATGAACTGCAGCCACCTCAAACTCAATCCGGACAAGACCGAACTGGTCCTGACCGGAGGTGGCTGCAGTCCCTGGTCTCCCTCTTTTTGGCCCCCTTCCCTTGGTGTCCCTCCCCTTCCGGTTCCTAAAGTGAAGACCCTGGGTATCTTTCTAAATCCCCAGCTTACGGTTCTCCCACAAGTTAATTCTGTGGTTTCTTTATCCTTTTTTTCACCTCAGAGTGATTAGGAAAGTTTCCCGTTTCTTTTCCCCCCCAGCTTTAAAAATCATCATGATGGCCATGGTACTGTCCCGTATAGACTATGGCAACATAGTCTATAACGGAGCCCCTGCATACATGATCCATCGCTTACAACTAGTGCAGAATCAGGCGGCCCGTCTGATCCATGGCCTTCCCAGATATCACCGGGTCACCCCTTTACTCAAGACCCTGCACTGGCTCCCCATAAGAGAGCGTGCCCTGTTTAAACTCGGCTGTCTTACCTATCAAGCCAGAGCAGGCACTGCTCCCGAGTTTATTTGCTCCCTCATTAAACCATATCGCCCAGGCAGAGAACTCCGCTCGGCCCATCTGCCCCTCCTTACCATTCCTCGCTTTAAAAAGCTGAGGGCGGGCGGAGCGAGATTCGCTGTCCTGGCTCCAACGTTTTGGAACTCCCTCCCGATTGCTCTGCGTACCTCACTCTCCTATCCCCTTTTCAGGAAAAATCTTAAAACTTTTTTGTTCACTCAAGCCTACCCCTAAATTTTTCCGCTGCCGCCATCCACTGATCACCACTAGCGCCATGAAACCGTTGGGTATGCGAGCGCTGTACAAATGTTTTTAAATTCAAATTCAAATTCAAATTGACATCTGCCAGGCTGCAACGTGGGCTTCACTGCAGACGTTTGCATAACACTTTTGCCTGGACAGTCAAGTCCACAGGGATGGGCATTTTGCCTTTTCGGTCCTGCAGGCCTTTTCTGGTCTAGTAAATCGGTCTGTAGCCCACCACCAGGAAGTATTGCTTGGGTAGCTATTCAAAGGTAAGGAATCTGCAGCTAGAAGTCTCTATCATATAAACAAGTTACTTACCTCTGGTAACCCATTATCTAGTAGAGATAATATTTGGCTGCAGATTCCTTTCAGACCCACCCATGCCTCCACGCTCTGCGGACACATGTATAGGACTAGGGTTGCTCCCCTTTACAGGACTCTAGTATTGACTCAATAGTCAGTTCACTTCATGGCTCGGCGCTTCTGGTGTGTAAAAAGTGAAAAGGAATGGACGTCGAATGCCTGAGTGGCACCTATATAGGTGACTGTGACGTCACAACCGATGCCGGTGTCGTCACGTGTAGCCAGACGGAGCCACCCAATGGCGCCCAGGGGTACTGCTCGAGCAAAGAGTTTACAGATCCAGTCTGACGTCTGGGAAATTCAAAGATAAGAAATCTGCAGCCGGATATGTCTCTACCTGATACTGCATTACCGAAGGTAAGTAACTTGTTCAACTGTGTTAGTGCGTGATAAACCATGGGTTGTCCTGTGAGTATTCTAGGCTATGAGGAAGTATCAGACCCATATGAGAGTTCAAATCTCTTTACAATGAAATAGGCGTGGGCCAGGATGCTAGGTCTAAGATCAGATTTTCAAATAGTAAGCCCTCATCAATATGGGACCCATAGATAGAATAAACTTAAACCCACATAGTTGACACACTGCCAACATCAATGTGCCCAGTTTATCTGAGGATCTCCTCACAGATCTGATCTACCTAATAGGACTCTCCACTTCCCCCTTTTATTGCCCCCCTTGTGGTACGAACTAAACTTCAACACCCAGAGTCCCAAACACCCATTTTCTGTCCGCTGAGATGTGCATTTCTAGAAGGCAGATGGCCTTCATTATCCACAGCCACTTTATCACACTGACCCGCTTGTAAGTCCTTGACGTTAGCAGATACTATATGGATCGTATTCCTCAGCGGAAAGATCAGAAAATGAGTGAGAGTGAGACATGAGATAATCCCAGGACAGGCCAGTCACAGTTGGTACAGCACAACATATCAGATACGGGCCACTTCCCTGACCACTTCCTGGAACCATTTCCCAACCAACATCTGAAAGGAAAGAACAATATTAATTGCCCTCAGTTCCCCTTCCATTCTTTTAACACAAGTTCCCTATTTCCTAATTTTTTATTTACTGTCCACGATTCCCCTCCACCCTCCTCCCAAGCCTTCCTATTCCCTCAGCCTTCTCCCCCCTCAGCCTGTTGAAACCCACTCACGTACATGCAACCCCCCCCCCCCCCCCTCCCCCCGCCCAAGCCCCTGTCTTGGGAAGCAAGCAGACCCTTCATGCCTGGGCGTGACGATGAAAAAAGGGCACAATATTGACTTTCCAACAATATTATTAATCGATACTTGATAGACTTAAAACTCTTTGGCAGAGGGCGTAATCGCTCTTGATTCACCAGGAGTGATGGACAAACTGAGCGAAGCGAGGCAATGATCTCTCCGTGCACTGGTGAAGGCAGCTAGACCGAATAAAATCCTCTTGGAGTGTTATCGTCATTTCTTTTCAATTTTGTAAAAAAATATGCTTAGATTATTTTTGTAGACTCACAAAGAGGAGAATCAACAGCTGAATTGTGGTCTAATGCTAATATAGTGATATTTAAAAACAAAGGGGAAGCCACCCTTGAATCCTGACTCCTATAGGTCAATCTTGCTAATCAACTGTAATCTTAAGATCTACTCAAAGGTGTTAGCAACCTGGATCAGCAGGATCGTTGCCAGATCGGTTTCCTCCTGGCAGCACGCGTTTATCCCAGGTAGAGGTACAACAGATCATGTCGGACCTATAACATTGTTTGATATAGCAGAATCAGGGGGACTCCTATTGTAATGATCCTGCTTGGTTCGGAAAAGGCCTTTGACCTGGTCACATGGTTATATCCATGGGGATCACTAGAGAGAGTTGGAGTTGGGTCCGGATTCCTGGGGACAATTCACACTATGTATAAAAATCTCAAAGCTTAAATACAAATGATGGCCTTGGAATCAGAAAGTATTAAGATTACAAGGGGAAGACCAGTGACCACAGTGTTGCCCATGCTCCTGTCTATTATTTGCTTTATATATAGACACCTTTCTGGACAAGCTAATTAATAATCTAGCCATAAGAACTGTGATAGTGAATGGTTTGATGACTAGTACTGGCGTATGCCAACTTTGTTGACAGTGTTACTACTGATCCCAGTGGTGCGACTAAAGAAGTCGAGATGGAGGCAAAAATTGTCAGGCAGCTGTCGGGATTTCTCCTCAACAGAGTGAAGACTCAAATTATGTGTATTAATTCTACCAGCAGGGACATTCGAAATGTTATGTTATGTTATTTATATTTTTATAGCGCGCAGCTGCCCCAGCAAAGGGGCGTCCTGGCGCTTTTGACAGATGCTATAACATAACACACAATAAAAGAAAGGAAATTAACTAGACACCGGAAACAGGAAAGTTTTAATCGCCTGCCTGAAGGCGAGCAGATCTTCAAGAGCTCGGATATGTACCGGGAGCGAATTCCATAAGCCTGCCGCTAGCACCCTAAAAGAGCGGCCACCCATTCTGCTCAGCTTGAAGCGTGGACAGACGGCCAAATGAAGCCCCTCCGATCTCAAGGATCTCGAAGGCGTATAGGGCGTAAGGAGAGGGGCAAGTGCCGGCGGCGAAGAAGATTTCAAAATTTTAAAGGCCAGACACAGCGCCTTGAACTTAATTCGCTGTCTGACCGGGAGCCAGTGCAGGGCCGTGATGGTACCAGACACTGAACAATGTCTGGGGAGGCCCACAATGGCTCGTGCCGCGGCATTTTGTACTCTTTGGAGCCTAGAGGCCTCCGCTTGATTCACCCCTAACAGCAATGAGCTACCGTAGTCCAGCCGAGATAGTATTGAAAGACAGATAGGGCGACTTATCTCAGGGGTAGTCATCACTCCTACTATGCGGATATTATTCCAGCGAACTATGACCCTCTGCTGTCCAAAATCGTAAGAGACTTAGGGCGTATAAATAATTTACATTTGACGATGATGGTCCAATACAATGTAATTAGGCGGATGGTACTTCCTAAAGACCTCTATTCAGGGCAATCCTGCTTGGAGTAGGTGTCTGGGAGCATACAAGGGTGAGAATAGCTCTGAAGTTTCTAGCTCACCCCTTGGATAGAGGTGGTTGGACTGTTCACTGCTGTAAGCATTATCTATGGGCTGCTTTGTTACAATTTATGGAACCAATAATAATGGGTCGTAGGGGACAGAACCATGAGCAGGGGACCCCTCTGAGCATCTGAGTTAACCCTGAGTTAACCTACTCCAAAAAAGTTAGGTTTAAGAAAGTCCAGGTGGCACTTCGTGGGTAGCCCTGAAAGACAAACTCTTGATCTCTCAATAAAATGCCTATACTCCACTTTGTGGGTCCTCTCGGCTCTTTCGGGACAAACATTGTATGACATGGAGAAGGGGGGGATAGGGAAGCCGAGGGATCTTTTCTCAGGTGTCCAATCCTCCACTTTAGTAGCGTTGCAGTGTAAATATGGAATATCGCAGAAAGCTTTTTAAAATATTTACAAAGTAGAAAGTTTGTGCTAAAATTGGACAAGAAATCAATATTGCTGGATAAAATACCAATTGTGGAGTCTTTTAGAGCTGCTGGCTGAATTAAAATCGAGGCTTTATATTGGTTGTTAATAGAAACAAACCCAGACGATTTAACTGCACAACAAGGTAAGTGAGGCCGCAGACTTGGTCTTGCCCCCGGGGATGTTTGCTTTCAGCAAGCTTGAAGGGTGGGACATATGGTGAAGCTGAGTGACAGGTTGAAAAGCCAGCATTACAAGACTTTATATAACTTGTATTATACCCACACGAAAATTGTCTAGATAGGAGTGATAGAACAGACTCGAAGTATCCAAGTTGCGGAGATAGTGATGCAGATATTGTGCACATATTCTTCTCCTGTGTGAAATTAGTTGAGCTCTGGAATAAAATATGCACATTCTTAAACATCACACCGCAGCTGGTGTTAGTAGGGGTAGACTCTCACTGCCTGAAGGATAGGCGTATAGTCTGCCACATTTTTTAAACGGATAAATATTGTGGCAGCATGGCTAGACAAGAACCCCCCTCTTTTCAACAGTGGATCACTAGGTTTCTCACATTTCATCACTTAGAAGAGAGTTTATATCTCTGCTCAAGTAGGAGAGCAAGAGCCAGAGGAGCTAATATCTGGTCAGCAGTGAGTAGATGTTTCGATGCTCTACAGTCCTCATCTTCTAGGGGGTACTGGATAAGGAACGTTGTATTTGTGACACCAAAGAAACTGTTACATTAATCCCTGATGTCATTTTTTAGGAAAGAAGTGAATATCATGAAATACAAATATTTGTGATCGCTGGATTTGAACTATGTATGGATAATGTGATTTGAATATTTGGAGCTCCAACAGAAGATACTATTGTTATGATGTCCCTGTATCTGTAACTGCTTTGTACCCCCACCTCCATATTCCTCAATAAAAAAAATCATACTCACTGAGTGGTACCACACACAAGCAATTTCGCAGATGGCTTTTGAGATATATATCATAGATAAAGCTGCTTGAAAAAGCCAGTTTCTTAAAACTAAAACAGTTTCTAACTCTGTACGATCTAAGGAATTCAATGGGGCACATGATACCTTGCTTGCCCTGATTTGCTTGCTAGTAGAATTCTCTGAACATGGCGAACATTCTGAAAATCACATGTTCGAGGCATGTGCTGTAGATAATCATGCTGTGCATAAGTCCGCCAGCACAGATGATTACAAATTGTTTTTGTTCGAGGAAGTTTCTTCGAGCCACGAGGCTGGGTGACTCCTCCTTTTTGTGATACTGCACATGGGCATCGACTCCAATGCCAGATTGTTTTTTTCCGCCAACGGGTTTGGATGTAATCTCTAGCACTGTTTGATTCGATACTCTTTTGATCTCCCTTTGGTTCACTCGTAGATCCTTTACTCCACGGTATTGTCTCAACCGCATAGTTACCTTGTGTTCGACTCTCGGACTACGGGCCTCTTTAATTTTGAAAAACTTAGTGGAAAATGAGCTGCTAATGGAAAGTTCTCTGTTCCATTTCTGTCCGAAGTGTCACTCTAAATACCCCCCATACTGACCAACATTCAGTTTGTAACCTATGCCTCTCGCCCGATCGAGAGGAAACCTGTGAGGCCGCAAATCAATCCGATGCAATAAGACTCTTTGGGATCAACGTAACCGGCACCAGGAAATTCAGCACAGGTAACTCACCTGACGTTTTCGGTCGACAGGAGGAGGAAGAAGAGGAGGCATTAGCAGCCCAAGAGGAATCGGCCATACAGGGCCGGACTGGCAAGCACAACCGGCCCCGGCATAGTGCTCGGCCGGCCCCCCCTCTCCACTCGGGGGGGTTGGAGGGGCCGCCGAGCTCTTTGCGGGGGCCGGTTTTCGGCCGTTTTTAGGTCTCGCCTGTCGATGCGCATGCGCATCGAGCTTGCGAGACTATGGGGGCTTATCCACTCTTTATCCAACTTGCAAGGAATCGTGGCGATTCCTTGCAGTGCACGAGAAATTGAAGCTCAATGCGCATGCGCAATGAGCTTCAAAGCGCGTGCACAAGCCCCCAGCCGCCTGCATTGCCTGCTCTCTCTGTCACAGCCTCCCCCAGCTCCGCCTCCTCACTTTTTGATTGCACGGCCGTTAGGCCGTGCCTCCCCTACTCTACTCCCCCCTCCTTCTCCACTCCCCCTCACGAGTGTCACGACGCACCTCCGGATCCGCCCCCTCCCCATTTTCTCTGCCTGCCATGTCGCGTCGCATTTCTCCTCCCCCCTACCCCCAGCCGCCTGCCTTGCCTACTCTCCCGCCCCCTCACTTCTTGATTGCACGGCCGCTAGGCCGTGCCTCCCCTACTCTCCTCCTCCTACTCTCCTCCCCCCTCCCCTTATCTGGCCTTCCCTCCGTCTGTTCCCTCTCCCCGCTCCGCCCCCTCCCCTGCCCGCAGTCTGTTCGAGACAAGAAGAGAATTGAATTCCCTCTCAATAGGTAGGATATTTTACATTATACACCACTACCTGTAAACAAATGTGACAGAAAGGTAAAATAAAGTCACGTTCCAATTAGGAAAAACATTAGCTGTAGCTGGAGCTCGAGTCAAGGATACCCGTGTTGTACGGCATTCTTTTAGTCTGTATCATTCTTTAATCTGCTCTGCCTGTAAACGGTATATTGACAAACTAATGTAACCAAAAAGCTCGTGCTCAGTTAGTTCGTTGTGTATCAACACGTATAATGGGTGTCGGGAGAACACACCTAATGAGTCTGTCTTGAGAGTCGTCCCAAAAGCGATTCAGTTGTCGTCAGCTTCAAATGTTTTCCTCTGGATTCAATCGGTGTTTTAGATTTTTGGATCTGTATAAGTTTCATTATGTTTTTAACAGTTACATTTTACTTCACCGGAGTCTCGAGTTTATATTAAATTAAACCTCGGGGCCCTGTCCACTTATATTCCGTCCATACAGGGCTAGGTGAGCAGTGTCTTAAGCTGTGCGCAGGTGCAAAAGAGTAAAGTATATTTGCGCGCTTGTCTGAAAGAGTAGTTCATCACAGTGTAGCCTCCTCCCTCGAATCACGCTGTGCGCATGCGATCAGTATTTCATGTTGCGCATGCCTATGGGATACACGCATGGTACCTTGATGAAGCTTTTTTTCAGGGAATTGTGTTCATAGTTGGGGTTTCTGGGTGAACCCCAACTCACCCTCACTCACCATCAACCCCTCACCCTCAACATCAACCCCTCACTCACCCTCACTCACCCTCACCCACCCTCACCCTCACTCACCCTCACTCTCACTCACCCTCAACCCCTCACCCTCACTCACCCTCAACCCCTCACTCACCCTCACTCACCCACCCTCACCCTCACTCACCCTCAACCCCTCACCCTCACACAGTGCAATAGGTCTCGGAGCATTTGAGTTAGAGCTTTTAGAAATGTTTATGGCTTTTTTTTTTGTAATTCTTTAGCATTGGCTACAGGAAACAAAAATGCTAAAGATTTACAAAAAAAACCCATAAACAATTCTAAAAGCACTAACTCTAATGCTGCGAGACCTATTGCATTTCCAATGCTTGTTGATACAGGGCCGATTTTGCAGCTATGTTGCAAAAGCGGCGCTGTAACAACACGCATTTGCAATGCAATAGGTCTCGCATTTACGCGAGTTTGAGCTATTGACAGTGCATATGACAATGCCTTTCATATTTGTATTCGTTTTTTCAACATAAATAAAAGGCATTGTCATTTACAATGCGAATAGCTTACACTCGCGTAAATGCAAATGCTTGTTTCATGTACCACTATAAGAATAGCTGTGCTACGTGAGATTGATGTATTTTTCCTGCCCCGTGCTATTTTGATGGTCTCCAGTTCTGGCAAACTTTTTGATTTATTTCACTATTATTATGACATTGTCAATTGTGTCCGTAGCTCTGTATACGAGAACATTAAATTTTTTTGAACGCCATGTTAAGTAGCAGTGACACTCCTGTGAGAAGGACTTTCTCATTTTTCCTTTTCACTCATTCTAATATGTGAAAAGCACCACCTGATGGACAGTGGAATTATCCTGTGTGACTCGGGGACATATTTCTGTGGCTGACGAAAGTCGAGCAGTAACTCCGCAATAACATCTGAAGTAAAACGTGACTTTTCACTGATTACTGGTGAAATGTGGCAAGTAATGAGCCTAGTATGAAGTCTTCAAATGTGTTTGGAATGTTTCTCATCTTCCCAGCGTCCACAAAAGGACTCCGGGCTGTTACTGTGGCTTTAAGGGATTGATACCATCTTGGACCTGCACAGCTAGGCCAGGGCTGCATTACTGCTGGCTTTTTGTTGTTTTATCCTAAGCCGTCCATGGTCTGCTGTATACAGAGTCATCTGTGGTCTGTAACTAAGTTTTACTGGAGGTTTGGCTCTCGCTCGGCACTTGCCCGACCGCAGTAGAAGCTTTATGTGGACTTGAGATGCTTCTGTTAATGACGGAGCTTGCAAGCTTCCGTTAACAGGCGCGCATCAGACACCACATTTTCGCAGACAGACTTACTGGGCAGACATTTGACTCATTTTGCAGCAAGTCATGGGAAAGCAAGATAACATCTATAGAACAAGCGGCTCCCAGCAAGCAGCACAGTGGGCGTCCACATCCACAACAATCTTTAAGTACCGTCGAGTCACCAGTGCAGCAATGTGAGGAAGCAGAGAGACTCAATGGCGGCTCGCGGGGATCCCACCAACTGTGTTATGTCTCGCAGCACTCGCAACGTTGCTGGGACGCACACCTAAACCGCGAGAGCTGGCAGTAGAAACCAAAGTCGGCTCTGCACCAGCGGAGCGACAAGAAACGGCACAGGCCAGATAAGTGCTTTGCTGAGCAGCTGGAAGTCGCTGCTTGGCGATGACAATGCGCCGGCAGGCTCCGAATTAATGCCGCACTTCAGGGCATCAAAAAGATGATTTCTGGGCATGCAGTTTGGGCCTGCCTCAGACCCGCACCCCTGAGTTCCGTGAGTTAGAATGAGGACTCCCTGGTCCGTTGCAGCGTCTGATGTGCAGCTCCAAGAATGATAAAGCCACGCAACAGTTGCTCCTATTCAGGCAATAGCTGAACAGCAACTTTAAAACTGAACGCGGTGCCGATTCAAGGACACCGCGCTTGGTTTATTTTTTTAACTTTAACACTGAGCGCGGTGTCCTTGAAGCAGGCGCTGAGCTTAGAATTAAAGTTAAACTAGGCTCCTGGTGAAGCTGCACAGAGAAGGAGTGGGGCAGCCCTTTCGGTTTAGAGCGCAGCTCGACGCTCACGTCCTGCTTGGCGGCCCGTCTCTGCAGCGGTGACCTGGCTGAATGGAATCCCTGTTCCCGGCCAACGACTAGCATTACAAAGAGCGGTGGGGGGCTGCAACACCGTGAAAAGTGGCGCGTGCATATTAAAGTATGCACAAACAAGGTGCCATGTTAAAAAAAAAAAAAAAAAAGAATTGTTATGCTTGCGAGCCAGGAAGTCTGTGTCTGAGATGCAACCACTTTGCGAGGCTCAGTAGGAGCAAGTGGGAGGAGGGAGTGGGAGAGGGGTGTGATATAGATCAGTCTTTACTGTTGTCAGTGGCCGCAGGCTGTTAGTGAGGGGAAACGAGCATATGGTGAGCGGCGGGGGAGCAGCTTGGGAGCGCATTCCAATGAAGTCTGGTGCGAGGCGTGGGGGGCGGGGGAGGGGGAGCAGGCATATGGGGTGTGAGCGAGGCCAAGCGCGCGCCTGGGGAAGCTTCACGCTCCAGTACACAACATGCATTGTGAGAAATCCGCTTGTTCAAGCGAGTTTGTTCTAACCCAATAGTTCAGAGCAATAAATTGCTCGACCTAAAAACGGCCCCCAGGGGCCCAAAACCGGCCCCCACCATTGCGGTGCACCGGGGGATTGCCCGGTGCCCGCTATGGCCAGTCCGCTGATTCCGATTCTGGGTCAGACTTGGAACAAGACTCCGCCATCTTCCAACTGGCACAGAAGCATCGGACCGCGAGTACATTCACCCTCCGATCTAAAGGCCAAAAAATCAGCTCTGTCTGGAAAAAAACAGCTCACGGTACGCCACTGCAAAAAAGACATGGCATGCACCCACAAGCAGATTCGGAAATCTCGGGCTCAGCACTGAAAGTTCTGCCCGAGTCCAAAACTATTGAACCTCCATTTCGGCTCCGAAAGACAGTCACAGTACTTCAGTACCGAGCACACCGACACCGAAACAACCTTCCGTTCCAACATGTTTCACCTTCAGACTGAAAACTCTTCACAAACCGATCCTTGATGTCATGGAGGAACAGCTCAATGTAATGCAGAAAATCTTGCAAATTCAGCCCGAAACAAAGAAGATAATTCTTCAGCTGTCAAAGCCTCAGTCCTCCAAAAGACAGTTAACTTTTCAAGAGGCTCTAGACGTTTGTATACAGGCTCCTAATACGAATATGAAGGATGCTGCCACTAGCCCTGTACACATTCCCATTCCTACCTCCCCAAACTCACCAACACCACCCCAGCATCCATTCCACCACCTGATTCACCACAGGAATCTGAGTAAGTTAACATGTCCTCTCACTCACCCATTATAGACGAGGATGACTACCTTCCGCAATACACACATCCCGGAGAAGCCTACGACATTGAACCACAAGGGGATACAGACCCCAACCTCTATCCCACTCGTCCATCACCACTTGATGTTGCCTCTGCCTATCAAGAACCAATAGCCAGGATGACTGCTTTTCATCAAGCAAATTTACATAGGGACACAACAGAGATTACTTCCTTTTTGAAACACACTGCTCAATGGAGGGCACAATATTTACCACTCCTAAATAGAATGATACATCATGAAGAAGATATTTTTAAAGACCCTGTCAAAGCTAGAATATTAACACCATGCATTGCCAAAGAACATAAGGCTGCACCCTCTGATCCCTTATACAAAGGTTAATTAATTCCGGTCTCCCTAGTAGCCTCTAGTGCACGAAAAAGGGCCAACTCCCAAATCTCGGGGGATGCGCCTCCCCCTGAAAAGGGGTACAAATTAATTGATGCCTCCGGAAAATGCAGAGAAGCACAATCTTCAAATCATTGGCATATTGCCAACAGCCAAGTTCTATTAGCTTGTTATGAAAGAGCTTACTGGGATGAAATTTAGGGGCTCTTCCAACATCTCCCAGAGGAATAGAAGAAAAGGGGGCAGAAAATTGTTAATGAGGGGTAGCTAATCACAAACAACTCGATAAAATGCGCATTAGATTTTTTAGACACTACAGCTAGAGGCCTAAACACCAGCCTGCTATTACGTAAATATGCTTGTCTCCATGTCTCCGACTTTAAACCTTAAATGCAGCAGGCAATCCTTAATCTCCCATTTGATAAGGAACACCTCTTCGGCCCTCAAATGGACACAGACCTTGAGAAAATGAAGGTCGTAAAATCAATGGGGGCTTTACAAACGAATACCTACCGTTGCTCCTTTCGTAATCCCAATTTCAAACAAGGTTCTAGATCTGCTTCCACAGACAACACAGGGTCAGCCTATAACAATCAAGGGCTATCTTCCACTGCTAAGACCTTTTACAGGGGCACATACAAAGAAAATAATTTAGAGGGAAGGGGTCGCGGGAATAATACCCCTAACCCAAATACAAATACCAAACAATAACTCCCCCCCCCCTTTCCCCCCTGACCATTTAACACCTATCTGGGTCGTCTTCAGAACTTTTTTGTCAACATGAAAATCAATCACCACAGACCAATAAGTGTTGGACATTATCCAACATGGTTAATGTCTGCAGCTCATTACAACGTCACCAAAGATTCCACCTCGCAAGCTTAAATTATCGATACAACAGCAGGCTCTCCTCTAAACAGGAAATACCCGCTCTCTTACTCAAAAGGAGCAATAGAACCAGTCCAAAAACAATATCAAGAAACAGGAGGATATTATACTTCCTTAAGCACAAAAACGATGGAACACTATGACCCATTCTCAACCTCAGGCCACTGAATCATTATACCCTTCCAGACGGTCACTCTTCAAGAAGTGACCAAGACGGTCACTCTTCAAGAAGTGATTCTGCTATTACAAAAAGGAGACTTCATGGCTGCCTTAGCCTTGAAGGACGCCTACTTCCATATACCTATCCATCCCGCCCACCGAAAATATCTACGGTTTGTCTTCCAAGGAAAGCATTATCAAGTCAAGGTTCTTCCCTTTGGGATTTTCCCAGCACAACATGTATTCACTAGCAGTAGTAGTAGCACATCTGAGTAGACAAAACATTTATGTGTTTCCTTATTTGGACGATTGGCTTATTAAAACAAACACACTCACCCTTTGCAAACAGCATACACAGCCAAAAATAACCCTATTGCATCAACTAGGATTTTCCGTCAACCTACAAAAGGCACATCTACAACCAGCTACAATATAACCATATCTGGGAGCCATATGAGATTAGCATGCTTAAATGCAGACCGGATACAAAACATTATTATACTAATCCAACAATTTTAGACTGGGACTCTGGTCTTTGCCAAAACACTTATGTGACTTTTGGGCATGATGGCATCCTGCCTCAAATAGTCGCACATGCCAGTTTGCGCATGAGACCCCTGCAAGAATGTCTCTCACATCAATGGACACAGTTACAGGGCCAACTACAAGATCTAGTGTTGGTAGACAGCTGCACACATCACTCTCTGCAGAGGTGGAATTCACAAAACATATTCATAGGATGGTGGTTTCAAGACCCAGTTCCCCAAATCATTCTCACAGCGGATGCTTCCCTCACGGGTTGGGGAGCTCATCTCCAAAACCTTACAGTTCATGGGGGTGTAGCACTCCAAACACAGAGGTCTCCATATCAATTACCTAGAGCGTCAAGCTGCCCACCGAGCACTGAAAGCCTTTCTGCCTCACCTACAGCAAAAAGTTGTCCTAATCTAGACGGACAATATGACATGACTAAAATATCTACAAAAACAGGAGTACTCACTCTCCAATTACCTTGCTTTGCCCAGGAAAAATAGAGCAACATTCATCTCCTGGCAGAAGAACAAGCAATCAAGTTGCAGACCATCTGAGTAGGATGCAGCAACGAGTCCACAAATGTAAACTCCACCCTGAAGTACTCCTACCATACTTCCAAAAATGAGGGTTCACACAAATAGACCTGTTTGCAACCCCTGAATAGGCTAAATGTTCATATTTCGCTTTCAGGTACCCACACCCCCTAACCAAAGGCAATGCTCTATGGATGTATTGGTCGGGATATTTGCCTAAGCCTTTCCACATCTTTTTACTGCTTCCTTTAGTGGTCAGAAAGCTCAGTCAAACATCCCTCACACAAATGCTCATAGCGCCGACATGGGCTTATCTACCATGGTTTACAACACTACTGGAGCTCTCCCTAGTTCCCCATGAGAAGCTTTCACTTAACCCAAACCTTCTCACACATAACCAGGGCACAATAAAACATTCCAATCTCAAGGAAATGAACTTTGCGATATGGCACCTGAGGTCTTGGAAAGTGGATACTTAAACTTACCATAACAATGCATGGACATTCTTAAACAAACTCCTAGACCTACCACAAGACAATGTTATGCTGCCAAATGGGAACGATTTGTTCTGTACTACAAGCAGCAAAAAGTTAACCCTCTAAATGCACAAGTACAAACAATTATTTCTTATTTGTTGCATTTGCGAACCACGGGCTTAGTCAATACTTCAATATGCTTACACCTGGCAATCATTGCAGCCAACTTGCAAAATAGACAACACTTATCTTTGTTTAGAATACCTGTTATTAAAGACTGTATGGAATGACTTAAAAGAATCATTACCTCTAAGCTTCCACCTGCTCTAGCATGGAACTTAAACATTGTACTAACAAGACTTATGGGACCTCCATTTGAGCCACTACATTGTTGCCAACTACAATATTTGTCTTGGAAATGTGCCTTTTTAAATTCCTATCACTTCACTTTGACGGGTCAGTGAGATCCAGGCACTAACCTTGGAAGAACCATTCTTCCAGCTTCATAGAGACAAGGTAGTGTTCTGAACAAATCCAAAGTTCCTTCCAAAAGTTATTTCACCTTTTCATATTAATCTATAGAATTTACCTGTCTTCTTTCCAGAACCTGACTCAGTTGCAGAAAGGGCTCTACATACATTAAATGTCAAAAGAGCTTTAATGTGTTATATCGACAGAATTTAAACATTTAGCAAGACTAAGCATTTATACATTGCTTTTTCTCCTCCTCACATTAAAAATGCGATTTCTAAGTCTGGAATATCAAGATGGATCGTAAAATGCATCCAAACGTATTATGCTAAAGCTGAAGGACTTCTGTGTGTTCCCCCTAAAGCTCACTCTACTGTTAAAATAGGGTCTTCAATGGCATTGTTAGGGAACATTCCTATTGCCCCCATCCAACTCTCTACACATAACTTTTCACATCCCGAAGTAGCGCAAATTATCTTTCCCGGGAGAGCTATCCTTCAATACACCCATACCTCCACCAAATAAAATGGTTAGATGTAAGGGAAAACTCTACAACCTACAAGGCACTCTTCTCCCCTACTACCACCTCCTCATCCTTGCACACCACCCCAGTCTCCTGAGTCCCCTTAAGAATGTGTACAAACACACAATTTTCATACCCCAGAAGTCCTTATTTTGAGCTTTTTGCACCTGGAGAGGGGACAATGCCATGAGATGATCCCATGGGAAGATAATTGAGTTGTTAGTTGGGTCAGCTCTAATTCCGATCCTTTCTTTCCACCTCATCCAGGGCAAACAGTTCTAATAAAGATGAATAACATGACAGCCATAAATTACATCTAGAAAATGAGACCAACCCACCCTCACCTCCACCCCCACCCCCACATAGCTGTCTGCTGTGGCCCAGGAAATCTAGCTTTTGGAGAACTATAATTCAGCTCAGCTGGGCTCATCAAGAAGTCCAGGAGTGGGAACTGAACCCACCAGTCCTTCAAAGGTACTTCCGTCAGTGGGGCACTCCTTACTCCTTTGTCACCCATAATACGTAAAGTGGCAAAACCTCATGTCCACGTCCCCACACCCATTGTCCGTAGGCAATGCAGTACATATGAACTGGTTGTGCTTATTTGCCTATGCTTGTTCACCCCTCCCCCTCATTCTGAAAGTGATGAGGAAGATTTGGCCTGTGTCCATGACCCTCATCCTAATTTTACCAACCTGACCCAGGCAGCCCCATTACTCCATGCTCCTGGAGCTGTCAGCCCAAACAAAAATCTTCCGCTCCGGTACAGCCTTCTCATGCAACATCAGGGCCAACTCATACATCCAGATCGTAAGCAGCTCAATCTAGCAGTCTAGCACCTATGGTCATAGTTTGGATACCTCAAATATCCGCACAAGTGTAGGCTAATACTAAGAGATGGATGCAAGCCAACCACAAGCGCCTGTTATAGAGCCAGGTTGAAAAGATGTGTCCACTACTGCTATCCCACATCATGGAAGTTAACCTTCCTTGTGGCAGTCCCTTCCCTCAGACCCTTTTTCAAGTTGCTAGCCCTAACTATAGAGGAACCATTCATGCAGGTCCATAGGGATAGGGTTGTCCTTAGAATAATTCCTTAATTCCTACCCGTTCACATCAACGAAAACCATTGCACTCCCCATTTTCTTCCTGCAGCCAGATTTTACAGCGGAAAGGACTTTGCACACACTGGATCCCAAAAGGGCAATCCTGTATTGCATCTACAGAATGAAGTCCTTTTGTAATAAAAAACAAGTCTGTGTCATTTACTAAACCCCATATAGGACACCCCATCACCAGATCGGGCATGTGCCTCGGGAGCACACTCAACGTGCAAGAATGGCCACAATGACTATGGTAGGTAACGGACCATTCGCAGATATCGTTGTAGCTGCTGCCTAGTAACTATCTCCCAAATTTACTAAACACTACTCTGGACAGTGAGGCCGTCAGCAGTCAGTCATCCAAACTGCTTAAGAGCAGTACTTCAAACATCTTGGTAACTAGCCTCCGCTTGCGGAAAAACTTCCTTGCAGTCTATGCAAGCCATCCATGTCAACAACCACACATGCTATGAATGGAAAATGTTACTTACCCTGCAACCATCTGTTCGTAGCGTGTAGTACTGCAGAATTGCTTGTTCCCACCTACCCCTTGTGGCGGCTGCTGATCACAGATGTTCTGATCATTTCTATTACATTATCTAACCATTTACAATAAAAATTACATTTGTCTATATCACTACACATCCCTTGTACAACTCAATAGCTGAGCAGTAAACTATCTGAGTTGGAGTCTGTGACCTGGTGCAGTGTGGATTAAGGGAGGGAGCTACAAAAGATCTGGTGATCCAAATTTCTTGAAAGAATAACAAGTTGCAAACCTCATATTCAAAGAATATGCATCTATAATGCTACACAATACTAACAAAAGGTTACAGGGTGAGTAACATTTTTCTTGTATAATGTGGGCTGTTTATAAATAGTGCCTTAGAAATGTGGCTATGGTTTATCATTTGTTATGGATATGACTAGTAAAAGAACCTGTGTTCAACAAAGACCCATTTATTAAAATGTGGTCAAAATTGACCGATTTGAAAGCAGGTTAGTTACCCAAACTGCCTTGTGCCTTGTATTCCATAGCAAATGCTCTTGGGGCTATTTTTTCCCTTTATATTTGTTGAATTTGTTGGCTGCCTGACGGTACTTTATAGTAATACATATACTGACTGCACCTTCTTTGTTTCTTTCAGGTCCAGTGGCCTGTCCTGACCTCTGTGCAAGTTCCTGATCTGCAAAGCCACAACTTGGCTTTTGTAAAGAAGATTGGATTTTCAGTTCTCTCGGGACCTGTGTGGGCATCTGAAACTACTAACGCGTCCAATCTTACTTTCACCATTACAACCACAGGAGAAACAGCAGCAGGGACGTCTTTGGCATCAAAGTCATCTTTAGCTGCATTGCCACTGATGAATGTTTGCACAAGCTCAAGACATGAATCAGCTGGAATTTGTTCAATACCCGATATCTCAACTGCACCAGAAACAGCGAATCCTACTGAGACAATTTCTAGCTCGGAATCAGCTATACTTCGTTCCAAATCACCCGAATATGATATTGTGACTTCAGTTGCAAAGCTAGCATATACTTCAGACAAAGGCCCAAAGCTTATTCAGCAATCTGGCTTTTCCCAAGAGGCGGATGACGACAGTAACATATTGCCAGTGTCTGCCTGTGAGAAACAATCACCCATTCATGAAACAAACTGTGAAACCTTGCCTGGAATTCAAAGAACACTGAGCAACTCAAAGGAGTGTTGCATGGTTGGACAACACAATCAAGTGGAGGATCTTGTATATTCCACACAGTGTGCTGGTCAGTCTATGAGTATTGATGCAAAACATGTTCCTCCCATGCCTGAATTTGTTGAAGGTGAACTGCACAAATATGGTTCTGTTTTTAAGGTGACAAACTTGGTTCAAGAAATAAAACCCATGCATAAGATTTGCATTTCGGAAGATGTGTTACTACAGGTCAATGATGCCAATATAAATCCTGATGCAAATGGGTTTGTACAGGGTATGTTGCCTACAAGCACACATGATTGTTCTGTAGCCCACTTGGAAACTCTGCAAGTGGAAGAAGAAACTGCTTCTCCAAGTCTCCACGGATTCGAGTGTGTTCGTAAGGAGAATGTGTGTTCTGATTTAGCCAAACAAACACCGTATTATGCAAGTGTAGACCATGGTCCTCTTCGCTCTGCTGGTGTCCGGATGTGCTTCAACGAGTCCAATCCAGGAGATCGGATGCCAAAGTCCACAGTGGAAACGAACCATGCAGCAGACATTGGCATTTTGGCTGGGACAGTAAATAGCAGTGATAAAATGGATATACACCATGAAGGTTCTGACATTGGTAAAATTCAAGTTTTTCCCAGTTTGACAGATCCTCTTCCACGCCCATCTACTCTCAGTGCTGCTGCGGATGTTCGTGACCATGTCCATATAACTTCTGAAGCACCCAGTGAGAATTTCGAGGGAAGTAAAGTGATCAACAACCATGCATGCCACATAGGTCATGCAGAGATGTTTGCTGACTGTACCAAAAAACTAAGTCCTGCTTTTGAAGAAATGCCTGTGTATCAGAGTTACCCAGCTGGTTATAAGGGAGATATTGCAGTTAATGCTAAAGACAGTTTGCATGTCAGCACAGTGGAGGCGATTGTAGAGCCTGATGGCATCAGTGAGAAATTGCTGAGAGAAGAAATTAAAAATGATGAAAAGGATATTCCATCTGTGAATGAGCAGGATCACTGTGAGAATCACATACGCTTTCATTCTGTAGAGTCGCTAGGGTCTGAAGGTGCCCCCTCTATGAGCGCGTTTTATGATGCCAGTTGTAAAACCGAAACACCTGTTTGTCAGTATCAACCTCCAGTGGATACTTTCAATGTAGAGGAATCTTACTGCCCTGGACCAGTTTCTGAGATCTCCACAATTGGTTTCAGAAAGTCCAATGAGGTAATGATGCAGGAAAGTATGTATGCAAGTGAACATTCTAAAAAAGTAGTTCAGACTCAAATTGAGGTTGACGAAACTGGTATACTTCCCCTTTTCAATAGAGAAAGCAAAAGTGACTTGTGTGCTCAAGAAAATGGTTCTTTATGCAAGTGTTTATCTATAAATCTTTCCTCTGAACCAAAGTCTGCAGAGCATGGGTCTGGTGACATCAGTGACCACAGTATAAATCAAATGGCTGATATGGAATCCTATCCTGTCTTCAGGGAGCATCCTGGAAGCAATAAAAACAAAACAACCTTCCAGTCTGAGGACCTTCCTTGGTCTGATAGTGTTGTCAAAAGCCACCTCGCAAACAAGCCAAGTGATTTAGATTGCAATCTTGAGGCAGGTGACCAGAGAGAGCTAGGAATTGCATCCAAACAAATTGAGTCTACGACTTCAAAAGAAACTAGCCCTTGTGCTCCTTTGTTACCTGAAGTATCAAGTGGCATGAGAGATTTGTCTGTAAAACATGGTCAGTTACTGATGAGTATGCATCCTAGACCTACAGCAAATGAAAAGGAAATAGACTTACTAGACACAGATTCTGAGCTGAAGATTACTCACACAAGTGCTTTCGGAGATTCAGTCATTGGGGATAGGGACACTATAATGCAGAGTCCTCTCTCGTTGAACTCTTTGGATGCCATGAAGAAGGGAGCAAAAGTCACTGATAAGGTCACAGTGTTAAGTACTGGAAATGAGCAGGCTTACTGCCCTCCCATTTCATTAAGTAAATCAGCAGAGAAAACGCAACTTACAGAGTTTTCCACAAGTGAGTTTTCTAATAAGCCCTTAAAGGATGTTTGCAAATTTGATGTACTTCCAGTAAATGTGCTTTGCCCACCTCAGATACAAACTCGCTGTCCTGTGTTAACGGACCAGGTTACTGTGACTCTTCCAGAAAACTGCTTGACAGCTGGAGAGGAGAAATCTCTAATTTGTGATGCTTCTTCTGTTGAATTGATAAGTGTCACAAGTGTGAATGTGGAGGAGAAATTAAAAGAACCTAATAATCAGACATGCAGATTGATGCTATCTGTGCCTGACTCTAAAGAAAAGATCAAAGCAGATTCTACTGAGCTGAAGCCAGAAGAGTCATTTTCTGAAAATAACAGACATATAGATGCAGTACAAAGGTTTCCCCTGGCTGAAAATAATGACAGTCTAAGCCCTAATTTAGATGCTACTCATCTTGAAACATGTACTACAAGGAAAGAAGATGCACATTATAGTGAGGCACCTCTACAAGAAGTACCAGTTGAATTTGCAAGTGGCACATCTTCAAGAGCCATCCCCGCACTAGGTCCTGACAAAAATTCAACCATAACAGATATTTTGCAAACCAACAATCTCCTCAGTTCTGGCCCGATGCCACAGCCAGCCACAAGCTGTAATAGGTTTTCCTCTTCAATGGGAACCATAATAATGCCATTTTCCAATAAGAGAGAGTTCAAATTTAATGACAACACAGAAGGTGAAAACGAAATGGAAGAAAAAAATGTCAGCGACGCTGGCATGCAGGTTAAAGACCGGGAAAATGAAGCCAGTGAGAATGAGGTGAAGGAAAATGAAGCTAAGGAGGTTGTTGAAGCCAACGAAGAGAAGGCCAAAGACGTTGAGGCCGAAGAAACAATTGTCATGGAGCTTGAGGCCAGTGAGCTCAAAGACACGGAAAATGTGGCCAAGGAGATTGATGCAATGAAGGATCATGCCATTGAGAATGCTTCCCAGAGGAATTCAGAAAAAAAAGATTCTTGTGATCACATAAGTAAAATGCTTAGTGAGAAACCTTTGCTTATGCCAAGTAGTCCTCAGTGTGATTTGTGCTTTTCAAATACCCTGCATGAGACAGACTCTCCATCTATTGCGTTGCCAATTCTTGTGGGTAAGGATGTTTCTGAAATGAATATCAAACCTTCTTCAGAACATCTAGACAGCAGTGTTGGCACTACACAGAGCAGTGTGCAAGTTGATGAAGGTGAACCATCCCACAGAAGTTTGGAACTCGAGTCATCTGGGAAAGGTGATCAGGCAGGGCACTTGAAGGCTGAGATTGAAAGGACACCTCACATTGATGGCACGAAGGAATTATTAAATGAGGCAAAATCCAACAAATCACAACTTGCAACCTCCATTAACAGAAATGTGGCCCTATTTGAAGAAAATCATGAACCTTGTGAGAAGCCAGAAACGGAACTTGTTGAATGCTTTTTTAACAAAGAAGAGCATGTTCCAAAATGTACAGCAAAGAAACCATTACCTGTTCCTCTTTTATTGTCCGAAATGCATGATGGGAATATTGTTGCCTCTTCCATTGAAAGTACCAGGCAGCGTGAGCTTCCATTGATGGTGCAGGATAAGCATGGTGAAGATCAAGGTGATCAAAACAGCCTTGACACAGACAGCCAATCCAATGCTCAAAACCAAGATAGCAGACAAAGGACCAGCCTGGAGAGCCCCCCAGAATTAAGATTGGCATCTGACAAGGATTTTGGAGATCTTGATTTTGTGGCTGCCGTCAAAGTTTCTGAAACAACCATTGAATCAGAGGTCTCAAATGGAGGGAAGAAAATGGTAAGATGTCAAATGAAAGGAAATGATGAGTTTGACAAAATTTCTTCTTTTGGAGAGACTGGACCTGAGCATTATGCTAACATGTCAGATTCTGGCAAAGGAGATCAACTAGGCACTCAGAAAAGCTTATCTGAAATCAGCAAGTCAGCACCACATGCCTTTCCATCTGCACCTCTAGAAGTCTCTGACAGAGCAACTGATTTCCATTTAAAGGCACATGACCGAACCTTGCTTTCCAGAGGCAACAAACAGAGCCAGGATTTCCTGCCTGGCATGTCACCAAGTACACTGCAGGAGGGTGGTGATAGTGAGTTTGTAGAGCCATGCTCACCCTGCAGTGGCTCAGTTCTAGATTCTAAAATTGAGGTTATGGATTCAATGTCCGATATGTCTCTGACCTTCAATAAAGCAGATGTTAAGGAAGACTGTTCTGACAATCGGAACAAAAAAAGGGCATTCATGGAGGTTTTTAATCCTGAAGAGGAGTCCTGTCCTTTCAAAAAAACATGTCTTTCACAATCTTCCTCGCAGTCTCTACATATTGCTGACCAAAATGACTATCGTGCTAAGCTTGTTGGAAACCTAGTTAGAGAATTCTTAAAATATTGGCACTGCACTCACAGCATTTCAGCTGGTGATAGTCAAATGGATGTTCGTAGAAATGCTGCACAAGAGTCAGGCTTAGTATCTTTACTTGTCAAAAGTTTTTTTCTGAAGCCTTTGAACAGTAGTGGCAAAATGGAAAAGTATGTGACTGTTGGTTCACTCAATGACAATGAATGGCCCAAAGGTCATTCTGAAATTGATCATTGGAAAAGTGTCTCTGTTGAAGAAAGTGCTGTAAATGCATCAAGTGTGTCTAAAGTAGAGAGAGACTTCTGCACACCTTGCTTGAACAACAATTTATCTGTGGATAACAAAAATTACGATGTTCCTACACTCCCAGATGCTGCTTCACTTCGATACGAAAACGAAATAATTAGTAATAAATACAGAGCCTGCAATGACGAAAGAATTTCTAAAGATAAATCCTGTTTGATCAGTGTAAGGTTAGAAGAAGTGGGTAAGTGTCCAGAAATGCAAATGGACACTGGTTCTAAATCAGTTTCAAATGTTCACATTGATCGTGAAGTGGAAAATAATGATTGTGGGGAAAATTCTTACAGCTGTGATGAGTCTCTTCAAGGCTCCAGTGTCAGCCAGTGCAGGATCCAAGGGGATATCAGAGACAGGGACTTACCTTCCTCCATGCCTGAAACCAGACTCCTGGAAGAGAATTCATTGAGTACAAATGTTTCCAATGCTTTTTCTCCTATGGAAACAAATCAGATAAACGTTTGTTCTGAAAAAGACATCCATAGTTCTGATATTCATATGAAAGAATTGCTTCTGAATACATCCCTACCAGGCTGTGCAGGTAATGATCAAATAGAAGGGCAGTCTAAAGAAGTTGTCTTGGGTCTTAATCAAACAGTCTGTACTTCAGAATGCCATAGTTCTGCTAATTATGAATTGGACCAGGATAGCATCAGCACATCAAAAACACGTCACTGTTTAGCAAGTAGATCACAACCTGACTCTGTGAAATCATCTTGGCCAGTTTGCTTGGATACAGATGACATGATGACAAGTGATGCAAGTCAAACTGGCACTCAAGATGTTACTTTCAGTTTTGAGGAAACTTCAAGTTTCTCGGTGGGTGAACAGTGCACGGCCCAAGAACCTATCAAACAACTTGATGACTCTTTCCTTGATCAGAAAGTAGCAGTAGCCAACTCGCAAAAAGGAGCTGGAAAAGATAAAAATTCTGATGAAGACCTGGGCCGAAGTTGTCATACAAATTTAAGGATATTGGAATGCTTGGAAATCCAAGTGGGGTCTGAAGCTTCAATAACTAAGGTTGCAAGCAATCCACAACAGACTGCGTTTGAAGAAAACACCTTAAATAGAAAGATAGCTTTAGACAGGGAAGAGAAGTCAAGCAAAGTGGATGTTTCTTCTGTCTTCATACAAGAACTCACCAGTGCATGTAAGAAAAATGACAAGGATGAAACACTTACCGTAGATAAACCTGATAATGCCAGTGTTTCTTCAACACAAAAGATCCAGTCCCCAGGAAATAAATTGTCAGTTGAGGAATCATCACCTTTTGATGATGATGGAAAAGAACACCTGCATGAGGAAAATACTGTAAGTGAAAACCTAGTCCTTAACCTGGGTAATGCTAAGTCTCCGAGTTTTCCAGCCAACACGCAAAATATAGTGGAAAAAACAATTGAACTTCTTGCTGTGTCCTCTGCCTCATCTGAAGTAAAAAATATTACTATAGCACACTCAGATATCCAAAATTCACATTTATCCAAAGAAATACAGGAGCAACCATGTCTAGTTTTCTCTCATTCAGAAGTAAATACGACTTCTAGTGATCAAGTCGTCTCCTCTGAAAGTGACTGGTCCAGTTTATTATCTTGCAGTCAAACTGAAATATTAGATCCTACGGATAACTCTAGTGAGTCCTCTTTTTTGGAAAACGAGGTAGCTGATTCTGTGGAAGATGTGGGAATTGATCAGGAAAGAACAGTTGCAACAATTGGGATCTCCTGCTCGGAAGCTACCTATGATAGCGAATATTCAAATGCAGCATCATCCCCCTGTGTTGAAAGTGTCAGGATTGAGATAGACAGCGATGAAGATACCTTAAATGCCAATCAAGTCAGTACTTCGGAGGATGAGGAGTGGTCTAGTTGTTCATCTGGTAACCGACTTGTGATTGTTGAAAAGACAAACAAGTCTCTGATGCTTGAAGAGGAGATGGAGTCTAGAGAGACGAATGGTAAAAAACAAGAAACATTTAGCGAGGGAATAGGAACTTCAGCAATTCAGTTTGCAAACAGAGAACCCGGTTCAAAAAGTAACTTTGAAAATGAGATTATTAGTGCATCGTTGATAAGCCAGTTGAGTATGGATCGAGATCATGAAGTAGGATGCCTCACTGCTGCATCAAACCCATCGTCCGGCAGCCAGGGCAGTATTTTATCCGTTTCTGAAAACGAAGATGGCTCCTCTGTGGGGCTTGAGGAGGAAATTAATTCCATTTCCACTGACTCTGAAAAGGAAGAGAGTGATTATAAAGAAATGGATATGGTTGGTATTGATAATTATAAAGGAGCAACAGTAACCCTGGTGGATAACGATGTAGCAGCGAGACAGTATAAGGAAGGAAACGTGAATGGAAACAAACCTATTTCTTTAGATGGTGATAAGCCACAGAGTGCAATATGCAGCGAATGCAGTATTCAAGAGATTACTGCAGACTTACCTGTTCAAACTGCAGTTAATAGTGGTAGAAGCAATGCATCTGAGGAATTAGATAAGGCCAGTTTTGGATTTTCAAACCAGATCCCGTGTTCAGAAAGTATAATGGATGCTAACAATTCAGATTCAGATGCAGCTGCAGTCCAAAACTCCCTTGATAACAACGTATACATAGACCATTGTTATAATTTAGGACATACCAAATCATCAGGTTCTTCATTTGGAAGCCCCTGCAGCCTTAGCGATTGTTCAGAAGACACCGATCTGTCTTCTTTAGTGATAGACGAGCAGACTGACTCCCAAGTTTCCGATTGCAAAAATCAAGAACTTCTTTATGAAGAAAGAGCAGATATTGGACTGGATTGTTTAGATGCATCATATCCTGCAGAGAACCTAAGAGGATCCAAATATCTTGGTCGCTGTGCAACTGACGTGTTGGAGGAGCAGAACCAGGTTAGATGTGGATCAACAGATGTAATGCAGCATTCAAAAATTCAAGTACATTCTGGAGATTCACATGCATCGTCGTGCCCTGCTCTTGGTGCTGGGGACACGAAAGAC
Organism: Lissotriton helveticus; assembly: GCF_964261635.1. Classification (NCBI taxonomy): domain Eukaryota; kingdom Metazoa; phylum Chordata; class Amphibia; order Caudata; family Salamandridae; genus Lissotriton; species Lissotriton helveticus. The sequence goes on from NC_136063.1 coordinate 104,555,885, forward strand.
CATGACTATAATGAGCCTTGTGGAAACCAGTCCTCTGCATCTTATCCCCCATTTGTCAGCCAAGACACCATTTCAAATCTTAATGTAGCGAAAGGATCTCCGAATTCATCAAAAGTTGAAAGAACTGATTCACAAACATCAAAAATGATTGAGGCATCTACTGAAATGGGGATTTGTGTAGTTGTTAAAGCCTACTCGACAGAATCAAAAGCAACGTCCCCAGTTCGGTGTGACAGTGACAGGGAAGTGAGTGCTGAATCTAGCTTTAAAGAGGTCAAGAACGATATGGATGATCCCACTGTCAAAAAAGATATTGCCTGTGTCCAGTCGATTAACAATAAGATCACAAATGAGTCTATAAATGAGAAAGGTGAGATCAGTAATGGTTGCAAATCTAAACTTAACGATGTAGCTAGTCAAAATGTTATTGGTCTTTCGGATTCTGTTGATTTAGATGAGTCTGTTTCTACATCAGATGCCAAATGCAGGGTTAGAGAAGTTTCTGAAGATATTGTCAAATGCTCCCTTGCATCAGAGGAATTGAATGGGCAGCTTAAAAATAAATCTAAGACTTTCTCAGGCACGGGAGTGGCACTGGTTGAATTTCCCACTTCCAAAACTATTTCAAACACAGCAGCAAAAGAATCAGCTCATGTTGAAAGTGATGGAAAGGATTTTGTACATAAAGCAAGCACAGTTGTTGGTGTAGATGTTGATGAAGCAATTCAGTGTGATATCCTACAGGCCACCAAATATTTGGATGACTCCTCCCTCCATCTGGAACAATGCAAATCGCAAATGGAAAAGACAGATGGTGGGACATGCAGACTAGAAAATATTGAAGACACTGACGATTTTGATGCAAGCAACTCACTTGCCAGTGATGATGAAGAGATTCTAACTATCACTGAACCCAAAGATTCATGTCTGCAGTTTACAAAGTCGCTTGATCGTGGTGACACAGGCCAGCCTTTCACAGAAGGGGCAATAGACGAAAGTGGCTGGTCATGTTCTTCTAATACATATGAACAGACGCCAGAAGAAGATTGTAGCAGTACCAAAAATGCAGGGCAACTAGAACAAAGAAGTGAGAAAACTCTGGAACTTTGTGGTGAGATAGCAGAAACCTGGAGCTCTAGACAAACTTTCCAGCTGATAGTTAGCAGTGACACATCATTGTGGAGTGAAAAAGAACTAGATAGCGGCAACAATGAAAAAGACAATTTCACAGTATCACAAACTGAGAGAGACCATAGGCATACTGATACACTTCTGCCTGAGAACGTAAACCACGCAGAGGAGGAGGCTAGCTCTTTTATTTGTTCAAAAGAAAAAGAGCCTGGTCCAGGGTGTTATGGTGACAGAAAGGAGCATGCAGGTGTGTTTCAGTTTGAAAAGGATTCCTCAACAATGGCGTTTGCATGGACCGCTTTACATACTGAAGGCCAGTGGTTACCTTGTGGTCACCATTCCGCTACTGCCAGTCCTGGGGATTCAAGATCCAAAGGTATACCTTTGTGAAAGAGTTTGTGTGTTAATTAGGTTTCTGAATGAAGGGCAACTCCTGTGATGCTTGATTGTGTGTGTATTGTGTTGTAATTGCATTTGTATAGCGCTTACTACCCTTGGCTAGCATCTACAAAACTAAGAGCTCCTGTAGGACTTTTTATGCCCTTGTGTTATTGCTATGATAGGCGTTAATTGCATTTACTCCAGCTGTAGCATCCCACTTAAATTAGGAGATGATGATAAATTGCCTTCCTCCTATGTTATAATGAGCATTTGCCACCAGGCCTTTCCTTAGTGTTTATCACCCATGATAACCAGTGTCCAAATGATATTCCCTTCCTATGCACTTGACTACAGGAAGTTAATAATGTGTATGGGAGGCTGTCTTTTATGTACCTTTTTTTCTTTTTCACCTCTGTATTTGATTGACATCTTTGTTACTGTCTCCCTCTTGGATTTCCCCAGTTCCTGGTTTAGGTGTTTACAGGCTTCAGCGCTTGCCTCCATCCCCTGTCTACGACTCACACAGTTGAGTTCAAACTATGCTACTTGTGCCACTGACACCCCCAGTTATGTGACTGTGCTTGTGGTGCCATGGCCCAAGCATCTCTGGTTGGATTGTGCGCTCTGTGACTGTCACCAGTTTTGGTCCTTGAGTAACACATTCTTCACTAGATGTCATTTGTTTTAATGCAATTTCTGACTAAGTTTGAGGAAGACGAGGACTACTGAACCCCAACCGTGATGGTTGAGGTTGTTTGACAGTGGTGTCATTGGGTCAGCCCTTCTAAGGCTCTAAGGGAGAGGATGTGGCATATCGTCCAGAGCTGGCGACTTCGGTGCTGGGGACTCTGGTTCGAGTCTCTGCATCGACTCAAAAGCCTGTGATTCTGGGCAAAATCACTTCATCTCCCCGTGCCTGGATACGCTCATGGGTGATATGCCGCTCTATACAAATCAGAGTATTATTATTGGCTCTGCAAACTGGGTCATGTAGATCCTTTCAACATTTCACTCTCAAGGTATTGAGGGCAGGAAGTCCCAGGCTTCTTAAGGAGGCAGTGTGGGGTGCAAGAACTCTGAACTCGACAGACAACCAAAAGACCCCACAAGATAATGTCTAGCCAGTGCATTTCTTTTAAAAAGGGAAGCACTTTAATAATACTATAAACTATAGTGGGGCACAGTTACAATAGGTTCCAAATCTAAAAGTGTTATAACCAATTTGCATGTAGCCCGCCTACAGCTGGCGTTTTGATCAGGGATACCGATCCTTGCGCCACTGTGACACTGTCTCTGTAGCAGAAGCCACCAGCAGTGTGTGCAGGACATTTATATATATAGAATATAAGGCAATATTTTGCTCAAGTGCAAGCTCAATATCTGAAAGAAACAGTTAGTTAAAGATTCCTTACCTTAGAATTACCCCCAGGCATCAGACTGGATCTGAAAGTTTTTCGTCAGCAGTACCTCTCCGCGTCGGAAGATGGCGTCGGTCTACTCCGCGTTCTTCTTTGGCGGCGTGGTCGCTGGAATGACTTCGCTGCAGCTACTTAGATGTCGCCCTCGCACGCTGACGTCAGTTCTTTCTTTTTCTGAGCCAGCAAGCGTAGATCCAGGGAGAGGGGTACCCCCAGTCACTTTTTGACTGACTTTTTTTCGACATTTTTCGACATCGCTTTTTGAGTCCATCGACTCCTGGTTCATGAGGGATGCTCGGCTCCAAGGCTTGCGGTTCCTGGAGCCGAATGAAGTCGGTGAGGGATTTGCACCGCGCGTGCCTCTTCTGCCGTGGAGTGCGACCACGACCCCAAGTCGTGCTCCGTCTGCCGTACCATGAACCCGAAGTCTTTGCAGGGGCGGTCCCAAAAGCTTCTTGAGGCCCGGCAGTCGGCTCCGCGCCGCTTGCGGTCCCGCTCGTGTTGAAGACCGAGGGACCGGTCGCGGAGTCACCATCATTCTTTGTCCAAGTCTTCGCACTCGGGTCAGGTAAGTCGAAGCACAGAAAGAAGTCGAAGAAGAATCGCCGTTCTTCGACTTCTCCCCGTCCATCGGCGGACAGGACGGGGGATGCGGGTGGTGCCCCTCCCGCGGCTCCGCGTGCGGAGCCCGAAGGGTCGACTCAGAGTTTCCCCCACCCTATCCAGGACTTGGTGCGACCCCTACCCAGCTTCGTCAGTTTTACGAAGCGATGCACGCCATCTTTGGCCAGCCCGACTTGGCCGTAGCACCTTCGGGCCCAGCGGACTCTGCTGGGGGCTCTGGGTCTTCTACGCCGGCGGCTTCAGCTTCTGCACCGCAGGGTCCCTTTGGACCGACGCTTGGATACAGTTCGGCGTCCGTCGACCTTGTTACGCCTCCCGCTGCGCCGATTCCACCGGCACCACGTCCGCAGCCTGCGTCGACTGTGTCCCCAGCCGACGTTGAATCTGGCCTCCAACTCAAGGTAGACACAGAGCTGGACCGCCGTCGACCGACGTTGGATCCGGCGCCGACGGGTACTTCTGTGCCCCTGTTCTACCCTGGCCCTTTGAGACCAGATTGGCTGCCAGAGGAGGTTAGAAGGACTGGAAGGGGTCTGAGGCCCTTTAATGGACCAGTTGGGTTATGAACCGGACTGGAGAGGACCTGGGGGAGCCAGTGGTCTGGACACCTCTCCAGACCTTGGCATGTTGTCTCCTCCTACCGTGGCTATGTAGGAGGGAGCGTCGTACGTAGTGGAATTACGTAGGGCAGCCGAGGCTCTCGGCCTCGAGCTACCTACGGTGGCAGTCAGGACTAACCTCCTGACAGAGGTGCTTTAACTGGCAGCGAGCTCTTCTTCGCCCGTGCTGCCATTTATTGAAGCCCTAACGGACATCCTTTTCAGCACGTGGTCCTTGCCCAAACACAGGGGCTCCTATGAACAGGATGATTGCCTGATGCCACCGCCCAGCCCCGGGCGACCCCACTTTCCTCTCCCAACACCCCACCCCTGAGAGCTTGGTGGTCCGAGCCTCCACCTCCAAGGGCGTGTTACATACGGTTCCACCTGATAAGGAGTTTTCTTGCTCAGGCTTGGGACTGCGGTCGGTAAACACTGCATGTCTGTTGGGCCGTTACGCCCACTCCGTGTGAGATACGGTTGCACAAGTGCTGCCTCAGTGCCCGGAGGAGGCACGGGACGTGCGCTCTCGGGCAGTTGCCGAAGGGAGAGATGCAGCGAAGTTTACCATCCGCTGTGGGCTGGATACCACTGACTCACTAGGTAGGACGATTTCCACGTCGGTAGCCCTTCGACGCTACGCCTGGTTGAGGTCGACTGGTTTTCAGGGGATGTCTAATCCACTCTCATGGACATGCCTTTGATGGCAGTCGCCTATTCGGCGACAAGCCAGACACCGCGCTGGAGCGCTTTAAGGCCTCTCGGGCTAAGGCCAGGACCTAGGGCCTCTCCGCCACCCGCCCTGCGCAGTCTGCCTTAGGCGGCTACCGAAGGGATGCTCTTTCACGTCCGGCCCAGAGCCACAGGCCGGCGCAATATGTTCAGCCTCTGCCTGGCCAGGGACGTGGGAACCAGCTTCGTGGTTCTGGGTGTCAGCGGGCGGGCCAGTCCATCACAGCCTCCTTTGCAGCAGCCTTTAAACCCTCCTGGTCTGACCTTTCAGGGCCACCAAACGGCAGTGGGCGGCAGGATTCACCATTACCTCCCCCACTGTCTCACCATCACGTCGGACAGGTGTGTTTTGCATATAGTCCGAAGGGACTACTCCCTCCCCTTTGGGAGGATCTTCTGTTGCAGCAGCAGAAGACGGTCCTCCACCCAAACCTGCCCAGACTCCACCTCCTTGCGTGGGGATTGAGCGGTGGCAGTTGTCGTTGTTTAACCTACCTCGCGAAGTATGTGATGTTATCCTGGCATCCAGGCGTCCCTCCACTAAGACTGTATACGCCTGCATATGGAACAAATTTGTGGCATGGTGCACAGCAAAGGCTTTGCATCCCCTTTCCGCCCCTCTTTCTGAGGTTCTCTTGTTCCTCCTTTCTTTGACCCAGCAGGGCTCTGCTCTGGGCATTCTAAAGGGCTACCTCTCGGCCACTTCCTGATCAGCCTTCTCTTTCAAGTCCCCTGTTGTAAATCGCTTCCTTAAGGGCATTACTCATCTTTTTTTCTCCTGTTCCCTTCTTAATGCCTCAGTGGGACTTGAACTTGGTTCTTACATATCTTATGTGCACTCCCTTTGAGCTGCTAGATAACTGTCCTCTCAGGTTTCTAACTTTGAAAACTGCCTTTCTGGTGGCCATCACCTGTGTGCGCAAGCTCTTTCTTCCAGGCCTCCCTTTCTGACTGTCCAACCGGATAGGCTCGTCCTCCGAACTAGACCTTCCTTTCTTCCCAAGGTTGTTACTTCTTTTCACATTGGTCAAACCACCACTTTGCCCACCTTGCCTCTGCATCCTTCAAAAGAGGAAGAGAGGCTCCACTGTCTGGATCCAAAACATGCGTTTCCTTTTACTTGGATCGCACCAAACAATTCCGGGTGGACAACCAGCTCCTTGTTGGTTACTTGGGCGCTGAGAATGGTCGGGCCCTGCACACACCGACCATCTCCAGGTGGGTCATTCTGTGAATCAAAGACTGCTATTCTTTGGCAAAGAAGGAGCCTCCAGTGGGACTGTGTGCCCATTCCACCAGGGAGACGGCAGCTACTACTGCTTTGGGACGGTTTGTACCCCTCAATGTCTGGCTTGTACCCCTCAATGGCATCTGTCAGGCAGCTACTTGGGCATCACTGCACACTTTCACCAAACACTACTGCCTGGACAGCCAAGTCCAGAGAGATGGCTTCTTTGGCTGTTCTGTTCTCCAAGACTTTCTGGTGTGAACTTTAGTTTGCAGACCCATCTCCAAGGTTGGTATTGCTGGGGTATCTATTCTAAGGGAAGGAATCTATAACTAACTGTTGCTTTCAGATGAACAAGTTACTTGCCTTCAGTAACAATGTATCTGTAAGAAACATAGGTTAGTTATAGATTCCTTACCGCCCCACCCATCCTCCCCGTTCTGCGAGCTGACTTCTAGGGTTAAGAACTTCCTTTCAGGGCCCTAGTTGTGTGCACCAGTGGTCAGTGTCTTGCATAGCTCTGCGCTTCTGGCGTGACGTCAGCTCCTGAGGGCGGCGTCTAAGTAGCTACTGCAACGTCATCCTGGCGACCACAACGCCAACAACGTACGCGGAGTCGAGCAACGCCACCTTCCAACGCGCAGGGGTACTGCTGACGAAAAACTTCTCCGATCCAGTCTGACGCCTGGGGATAATTCTAAGGTAAGGAATCTATAACTAACTAAGGTAAGGAATCTATAACTAACCTATGTTTCTTCCAGATATATTGTTACCAAAGGTAAGTAACTTGTTCATTAGGGCTGTTCGATGAATGGCTCAATGCCGGGTACCTCTAGGTCCCATTAGACTTGTAGTTTTTGCTTAAAAGTTCAGGAAGGGCATTGATAGTCTGTATTTCATGAATGGCCTCTTGTTACCTGACTGGGTATAGCTCTGCTCAGCATTGTACTAGTCATCCCTGGCTCTTTGCAGTCAAACTGCACAGTTTTCCCTCTGCAGGACCCAGGCTGAGGATGCAGCCCTGCTTTTAAGGTCACATCAAAGTTGCAGCATGGAATACTGAGATCAGAGGACTCCAGGGCCTCCAGGGACTTTGCGAAGTCCCTCGACTCTACTGGCAATGCTGCGCACAGCATGGTCAGCTGCAGTTGCAGTCAGGCTTCTCGGGTCACTGTGGAAATGCTGGTCTGCGCACTGATAACAAGTGTTAATTTCCCTTAAAGTAGATAGCCAAATTAACTTAAGGGACATCTCTCAGTTTGGGTCAGCACCAGACATACTCCACACATAAGTTTGTGTCTTCTTGCTCATATTGCACTGTTAACACGGGTAGGTTTCTCCTCTTGTACAATTTCTCCTGCGGGGCTGGGCACACTCCTTCCGTCTCCGAGCAAACAGGCAACCTCCACAGCTTCTCAGACTTCTCTTAGATACTGGTTGTGAGGCAAGCATCAGCTATAATAGACAATGAAGATCTGAAAGAAACACGTTAGTTAGATTCCTTACCTTACAATAACCCCCAGGCGTCAGACTGGATCCGGAAAGTTTTCGTCAGCAGTACCCCTGTGCGTCGGTAGGCGTCGTCTGCGGCTCAGCGTCCGTCCTCGGCGTCGTGATCGTCGTGATGACGTCGTTAGAGTACTTAGACGCCACCCTCGCGCGCTGACGTCAGTTCTTCTTTTTTCCGCGCTAGCAAGCGCAGATCCGGGAAGAGCGTTCCCTTAGTAATTTTTTTACTAACTTTTTTGACATTTTTGTCTTATCTTTTTCGAGTCGAATTCGACTCCATGTGCCGGTAGGGATGCCCTGTTTCAAGCTGTCTGACGCCTGTCACTGACTAATGTCTGTTACCGACTCACACCGCCGTTGTCTCTACTGTCTGGGGGCTGTCCACGATGACAAGTCGTGCCCCGACTGCCGGGCCTTGACGTCGAAAGCTAGGCGGTTGCGGAGCCGAGGGACCGGTTGCGGAGCCGCAGTCCTCGCCGTTCGTCGGGATCCAAGTCCTCGCACTCAGGTAAGTGGAGGCATGGTAAAAACATGTCGAAGAGACGACCCCCATGGATCCAAATCCCCCCCAGGTACTCCACTCATTAGACAACTCTACTCTCAGTTTAGTCATGGAACTACTTAATACTTCCCTAGTGGAAGCAAGGGTCCCTGCAGCATGGAAGCATGCCATGATTGTGCCCCTGTTGAAAAAAGCTAACTCCGACCCAGAGGTACCATCTAACTTCCGCCCCATCTCCCTTCTCCCACTCCTCTCCAAAATTCTGGAGAAACACATTAATGCCCAGCTTACAAAATTCACGGAGTCAAGAAAACTCCTTCACACATCTCAGTCCGGATTTAGGGCAGGATGCTCCACAGAATCAACACTACTGGGTGTCACTGAAATCATTCGTCAACAGGTCAATAAAGGAGATACCTTGGCACTTATTCTACTTGATCTAAGCGCTGCATTTGACACTGTTTCCCATACTATTGTCCTTAACACACTCCACTCCCGTGGTATTACCGGCCCAGCACTCAAGTGGCTATCCAGTTTCCTATCAAACAGGACCTTTCAAGTTTTCTCTCCCACTGCCAACACCAAAACTCATGAATCACAATATGGTGTTCCCCAGGGCTCCATACTGAGCCCCTTGCTCTTCAACATATACGTTAGCCCTCTGGCTACGATAGCTGAGCAAGATGGGCTCACTATATACTCCTATGCGGATAATACCCAGCTCATCTTTTCACTCTCCTCTAATACTAATTCCAACACATCACTGCTCCGATCGGGACTCACAGACATCGCTAACTGGATGCATGCCAACAAATTAAAACTTAATGGCGGAAAAACCGAACTCCTTCTCTTTGGTAACAACAAAACCCTATGGGGCCCCCACCACTGGTCACCACAGATGGGCTCACCCCTGCCCCCCTCCCAAACGGCCCGTAATCTTGGTGTCATTGTCGATGACCAACTGACAATGAAGCAACAAGTGGCTAAAGTAGCCTCCACTTGCTTCGCCATTCTCAAATGGCTTAGGAAAATCCTTTGGATGCTTCCTTTGTCCACCCAAAAGACCGTAGTCCAACCCCTGATAACATCTAGGCTGGACTATGGTAATGTTCTGTATTTGGGTGCTAACAAGGAAGTACTACGCAAACTACAGGTGGTACAGAACTCTGCTGTGCGGTTACTCTGCAAACTCCCCAATAAAACCTCTACCTCAGCCTCACTACGTGATTTACATTGGCTTCGAATTGACAGTCGTGCCCGATTTAAGGCCCTATGCTACATGCACAGAATCAACTCCGGCATAGCACCCCACTATCTAAAAAGCTTAGTGCACCACTATCGCCCCCCTCGCCTCCTTCGATCCTCCAATCAACACAAGTTCCAAGTCCCCAGGATCAAACGAGCCAGAATGGGTGGGCGTTCTTTTTCCTATCTGGCACCTTCACTCTGGAACTCTCTCCCCTATCATCTACGCACTGAACACAATTATCTTAAATTCCGTAATGACCTAAAAACCTGGCTTTTTAATCAATAGTCCCTTACCCTAGTTGTCTAGACTTAGATCCTTCTGTGTCCTTTAGCGCCGGGAAACCTCCGGGTAGCTGTGCGCTCTACAAATGTAATAATTATAATAATAATAATAGCAGCTCTTCTGACTCCCCTCGCCGGTCGCGCGACTCGCCAGAGGGTTCGGGTGGCACCACCTGCACGGCTCCGCTGGAGCCGCAGGAGTCACATCCGGTCCCACACCCTCTGGTCCTTGGACTTCACACGACTCCGGACGAGATTCGAGACTTCCATGAGGACTCTCTTCCCGCCGTCGAGGCCTGCTGGTGTGCCTTCGGGCCCCACAGACCCGACTGGGGGCTCTAGCGAGCTGGCGGCACCGGCCCCAGCGCCGTCGTCGACTTCGGTCCTGACGCCACAGGCCCCTGTGGAATCCAGGCCTGGATCCCGGTCGACGCCAGTTGACCTTATGACTCCTATGCTGGCCCGACCCCCACGGTGCCGCTTCCGGCGGCGTCCTCGGACGACGCGTCACTGGTTTCAGCCCCGGTTCAGGTCCGTCTCCGGCGTCGATGGGTGAACCCTTCACTTATGATCCGGCTCCGTCATTTCTGCCTATTTATCAGGACACGGATGAAGGGGAGGACTGGGAGGGGTCTGAGGACCCTCTGGCATAGCAGTGCTAGTTAAGTTAGGACAGGGCAGATGAGCTAGGGGAGGCCAGTGGTCTAGAAACTTCGCCTGACACTGGTTTTATCTCTCCTCCTTCCGTGGCTACGGAGGAGGGAGCGACTTATGCCATGGTGCTGCACAAAGCGGCCAAGGCCTTGGGCCTTGAGCTCCATGCAAGGGCTGTGAGGACTAACCTCCTCACTGAGGTGCTTCAACCGCCAGTAAGCTCTTCGGAGCCTCTGCTGCGGTTTATTGAGGCCCTCACTGACATTCTGATGGGCACTTGGTCCAAGCCTACCACAGTCTCTCCTGTGGATCGGAACATGGCCAGTCGCCACCGCCCAGCTCCGGGTGACCCCTGCTTTCTGTCCGTACATCCCAGCTCTGAGAGTCTGGTTATCTAGGCCTCCACGTCCCAGACTGCCTTCCCGACCGCACTGCCGGACCGGGAATCCAAAAGGATGGAACAGTTTGGAAAGAAACTGTTTTCCTCCCTCTGTTTGGGATTGCGAAGCATTAATACCGCATGCCTTTTGGACCGTTACACCCACTCTCTGTGGGATACGGTGGCGGACGTGCTGACCCAGTGTCCGGAGGAGGCCAGGACACTGTTCGCCCAAGCTGTTGCTGAGGGGCGGGATGCAGCACGGTATTCCATCCGATGTGGACTTGACACCACAAACTCGCTCGGTAGAGCGATGGCAACGACGGTAACGATTCGTCATCACGCCCGGCTGAGGTCCACAAACTTTTCAGGGGGTGTCCAGAACACTCTCATGGACATGCCTTTTGATGGCCGTCGCCTCTTTGACTACAAGGCAGATAGCGCGCTGGAGCGCTTCAAGGACTCCAGGGCTACGGCCAAGTCCTTGGGCCTGTCGGCCCAGCTCCAGCAACCTTCTGCCTTTCACTCCTTTCGTGGCAACTGAAGGGGCGCCCCGCACGTTCATTCGGCCACAGGCCGCAGAACCATCCTCAAAGCGGTCGCGGACGTGCATTCCGCCGTGGCGGAGCAGGGGGACAGAGAGCCGGGCTGTCCACATCCGCTCCCACAGAATCTGCCTAAAAGCCTTCCTAGTCCGAGCTTTCAGGCCCATTCCACGCCAGTGGGAGGCAGGGTTCGCCACCACCTGTTCCACTAGCGTACCATCACTTCGAACAGGTGGGTGCTGCAAATCGTCCGAAGGGGCTACTCCCTCCCTTTCGAGGCGACCCCTCCAGCCATGCCACCGCAGTACCACCACATGTTGGGGGATCACTTGCAACTTCAACGAGAGGAGGTTATGGCCCTCTTGGCCAAGGGCGCCATCGAGCGTGTTCCTGGCCCAGAAATGGGACATGGTTGTTACTCCCACTATCTTCTGGTTCCCAAGAAGGGCAAAGGGGGCCTACATCCTATCTTGGACCTCAGGAGCGTCAACGGCTTCCTCCGGAAGAAGAAGTTCAAGATGCGGACGTTAGCTCAGGTTTTAGCGGCCCTCGACCCTGGACACTGGATGGTAGTGTTTGACCTGCAGGACGCTTATTTCCACATTCCCGTCCTGCTGGCCCACCGGCGTTACCTGCGGTTCTTGGTGGGCCACAAGCACTTTCAGTTTACCGTGCTCCCCTTCGGCCATACCAGTGCCCCTCGGGTGTTCACGAAAGTGATGGCGGTGGTCGCAGCTCATCTGCGCAGATCAGGAGTGTGAGAAGTTGGCCTGATATATGATGTTCACTAGTTCTAGTGATCACCTTGTATCAGTCCAGACAACCCTTATGGTGATTGGTTGTAAGTCAACCTTATAGACCAGCTATCCTAATGGTAGCATGGACAAAGCAGTCTTAGGCTAAACTCTTTTGGCATGTGAAGCCAGCTGTTTTACCACAATATAACCCCTTGAATACCAGATGAAAGGACACCACACAGGTTGTTATGAAAATAAACAGTATATTTATTAATAACAAACACCTCTGAACTCTTTATGAGATCAGCGGGCTAAGCACATGACAATCTCTTAGGAAAAATACGATAAGTTGCACAAAATTACAATGGTGCCCTAGGGGCACGGCAAACCATATACTAAGTAAATGTAATGTGAAAGTCGATAGAAGGAATGGAGCTGTCCAGAGGCCGTAGGATCGCTGGGACTACGCTATCCTAACCTTAGGTAAGTAATAGGAGGCCCACGGAACGCGTGTGCAGAGTGTGGACTCGCACGCGAGATGCGTAACAACGTCTATGGACAGTACAGTTCAAGAAAAAGGTAAGTACGGACAATTCTGACTAGTTAGGACTAAAACGACTGTGGAACTGGACACTAGGAGAGTCAATCTACCCTTGAGCACCGAAATGCTCTTGTTACCTCACCCACGGGCTGCGGGTGCATAGGTGCAAAGTCGTGTTGGGTTTTGGCGTTGAAGTCTATGGAGCTTGGAGGAAAAGATGCTGCAGGCGACCAGGAGGAAGATGTCCGGTGTGATTCAAGGGTGGATCGGAGATGCTGAAGACCTGAAAGCAGAGGGGACAATGTTCACAGTCACTAGCCAGTGACTGGAGTGGAACCAGGAAGGAACCAGATGTCGTCGTCGCGATCAAGTGAAGAGTGGACGCTTGACTCTGCAGCCACGTGGACCAGGAGGTTTGTTGGACGATCAGGATGGAGGCACGAGCTGTCCCACGCAGGCTCTCGCTGTCGGCGGTGTTGGTTCCGGATTCGGCGTCAACAGGCCTTGGCAAAGGCAACCCACGCGGTGAGTGAAAAAGGCGTCTGGTGCGGACTAGGAGAGCCCGGGGTGCTCCTCTTTTGGAAGGGAGCAAGGGCCAGTCTGGAGCAACCAGACCAGCAGTGAAGATTTCAAGGTTCGTCGTCTAGGAGGCCACTAGCCAGCCGGCAAGTGACCAGACAACGCGTCGAGCAGCAAACAAGCAGAAGGGCCCCACGCAGATCTCGTGGAAGCTGGAGGGCTGGTCTCCGGTGCAGGGGCTGCTCGGGGCTGGGGCTTCTCAATCCCCAAAGCACTTGGTCGAGTTTACCTCGGGAGTCGTGCTGAAAGCGAAGTGCAGTTTCTTTCAAGATGGCCGGTCCCACGTGTCTCGTCGCACCCACGGGTCTCAGCTTTGCTGCAGATGTGAGTTGAGGTCGGAGAGGTCTGGGAATCCGGGTCTCGTCGGGCTCTGAAGTCTGGATCCTCGAGGGAAGACGACAAAGTGAAGCCGCTGGACGCTTGATGGTGCCTGCAGTTGCAGGGTGCACACTCCTTGCACACAAGGGAGATTTCTTCAGTCTTCTGTGGAGCAGAACGTCGAAGTCCAGAGTTTCTTCTTGTAGAGTAGTTCAGGATTAATCTAATTTGGAATGGGACCAGCTCCTACCTTTATCCTGCTAAAGGGGGCTGTACTGGTGACTAGGTCCTTCCCCTGGGTGGGACCAGGAAGGGGGGTGGTTACACCCCCTATCCTTTGTCCGATTTCGCGCCAGAGCTGGGGCTGGAGTGCCCCAGCAACTGGTTTGAACCGGTGTATGCACAGGGCACCTTGTGTGCCCCAGGCATGTCTCATTCCTTTCAGGCCTCCCTACCTCAATACACAAAATCCTGTCTGGTGTGGTGCTAGCACCTCCCAAGGCAGGAAACCCTTTGTCCAGGCCTCCCTCGCTGTAAGGACTCCCAGCAGCAGGAGGTCAGACTTGTGTCTGTGGTGGCAGCATCCATTTTGTGATGCCAAGGCTCGAGTTAACTTTAACCAGGGTTCACAGTTACATACATGTCGTGTCCCTCTAGAAGGGTGGAATGCTACCCCCGTCGCCAGAATTGGCGAGGGGGTAGTATTCCAATTCGTATGACACCTTACTCGACATGTTTTGATAATGCTATACCAAAGTTAGCATTTAACCGCGAGGATTATAATGCACTTAAGAGTATATGGTATAGCGTTATCATGGAACAGCTATAAGGACTTGGTTCCGCAAGCTGCAGACGGGCTCAGCTCATGCCAGAGCATCATCTCACATAATTCCAAGCACTCTGCCTTCAGGATTGATAAGGCCTGCCATAGGAGTGACTGATAGGAATATATGTGTCAATTTTAGTGTTAGATATAGGTATACTATATCTACAGCAAAGGGTGATTACACCACCTTGCCCCAGCTGTCGTGCAGCCAGTTGTGTCTGTTTTAGATGGCCAGCCAGGGGTGGCATAATACATGCTTCAGCCCCTGGTAGGCCCTGGGTACACCTATGCCCTGGGTACCTAAGGTACACTCTACAGGGACTGATAAGGGGGCCCAGTACCAATTGGTAAATGCACCTAAAGTACATGGTTGTCGTTTTAGAGAGAGAACAGCTAGGCTGTGGGTCTGATTAGCAGGTCCACAGCCAGGGAAAGTTGTAAACCAGTGAAGCAAAAAGCAAACAATCTGGGGTGACCATAGGATTGCAGACCCCACTCTCCTACATAACCCTTGAGATGTCTCCGTTGGGAATTGTCTGACTATTTGCTGATTCTAATCTTTATTAGTGTTCACATATGATATCTGTTCTGTAATATTATGGTCGGCTTTTAGGCCTTTGTATGGTCTATACAATTTGCTAATTCTTTGACCATTTCTCATACCAGATAGTGGCCGATTTTAGCCGCTCTTATGGATGTCACACTGGTCTGACACCTTTCCGATCCTCAATTTATTTTGGTCTGCCTATCCAGTGATGGCTCGCACCGGAATGCAGCAACTTACGTACTGCTGATCCGAATATTATCGAAATTCACTTCTCTTACTTGGTTGCGGATAGAAGTGGATACTTCACATTTCTCAACAGGAGCATTTGGAAAATTACAAACCTTTTGGAAACAGCGCCGAGTACACTGCTGGACAATAAGCACTTGAATATTGAATAGGAATACGCTGTGACTGGAATATTGCCAACTGATATTGTTTTCACCCTGAGGAAGCTCCCCATGTGGGAGCGAAACCCGTTGGCTGATGACTTGAATGGAATGTTCTTAAAGTAAAATAATTTCTATTAAAGAAGTGACTGTTTTCATCTACTCTGGCCTAATGGACTTAGTGAGCTGTGCACCCCCATTTTGTTATAAAGGTTCTTGAAAGGCATTACTCACATGTTTCCTCCTGTTCCTTTCGTAATGCCTCAGTGGGACTTGAATCTGGTATTAACTTATCTGATGTATGCTCCGTTCGAGCCACTCCAAAACTGTCCTCTTCGTCTTCTGACTCAAAACTGCTTTCCTGGTTGCCATCACCTCTGCCAGAAGAGTGAGTGAGCTCTAGGCTCTTTCCTCTAAGCCTTCTTTCCTCTCTGTCCATCCAGACAAAGTTGTTCTGAGGACTCTTCCTTCTTTTCTACTCAAGATTGTTACTGCCTTTCACATCGGCCAGACCATTACCTTGCCCACCTGCTTTCCGCCTACGCATCCTTCGAAAGAGGAAGAGTGGCTCCACCATCTGGACCCAAAATGTGCGCTTTCTTTTTATCTGAACCGCACACAACAGTTCCGGGTGGACGACCAACTGCTTGTTGGCTACGTGGGCTCTAAGAAGGGATGGGCGTTGCACAAACAGACCATCTCTAGGTTGGTCGTTTTGTGCATCAAGGTCTGTTATTCCTTGGCTAAAAACTTTCCTCCTGAGGGGCTGTGCGCCCATTCCACTCTTTGCAGGACATTTGTCAGGCAGTTACGGGGGCCTCGCTGCACACGTTTGCCAAGCACTACTGCCTCGACAGCCAAGTACGGGGGGGATGGCTTCTTTGGCCTTTCTGTTCTCCAGGACTTCCTGGTGTGATCTTGGTTCGCAGACCCACCACCGGGTTGGTATTGCCGGGGTACCTATTCTAAGGTAAGGAATCTAACTAACGTGTTTCTTTCAGATGCACAAGTTACTTACCTTCGGTAACGATATATCTGTAAGAAACATTAGGTTCGAGGCATGTGGGCTGCTAAATTCATATCTATTGCATAGATCGCCGCCTAGTGTTGGGTCCGGATGATTGCACATTGTTGTCCTGGAAGAGTCTTCGCATGGGCATCGACTCCATCCCCAGATTGTTTTTTTCCGCCATTGGGTTCGGATGTGGTTTCGACGTCTCCGTGTCGGAACCGAAAAACTTGGTTCTTAAGGCCAAAAGGCCTTCGTTACCTGCGTCGGTATTGTTTGCGTACGGTCTCGAGCATCGTCCGACTCTCTGAGCCGGAATTCTGCGGAGTCGAGTAACTCTTCAGACATCGAGGCCCTCTCGTCGCAGCAAGACCCCGACGAACTTAACATGGAGCGGAGCCCGTTCAAGTTCTGCCCCGTCTGTGGATCCAAATATCCACATATCTACGTGCATCCGGTCTGTAATAAATGCCTCTCGCCGGACCACAACGAGGATAACTGCATGGCCTGCTCTAAGTTCAGGTCAAAAAAGACGCTCAAGCATCGGCGCGCGGCGCGCCTCGAGGCCCAGCGAGCGGCTCCGGCACCCGACGACATATTCGATGACCCCGCAGAAGAAGGCGGTAGCCATCATCTTCAGATTTCACTGCCGTCGACTGAGGTCCAGGCCGATCCCGAAGAACACGTCGAGGAACAGGGCCAAGACCTTGAATACGTCGAGGAGGTAGGGGACGACGAAGAAGTTTATGGGGCCGCGGAAGATAGCTCAGAGGAAGAGCTATGCCCCGACAGCTACATGACTCAGGCTCAGGTCACGGGATCGCCACTCGGCCTTACCCACGACCCTGCACCGCTATCCCCGGCCCCGCCTTCTGGCCCGGCCACGGACACTCAAGCGGAGCCGCCATTGCACGTATCAAAACCGAAACCGCAACCTTCGGATTCGACGGCACCAAAGATGGCTGACGTCCAAACAAAAACGAAACCGAAACCATCGGATTCGACCACACCTAAAATGGCCGACGTCCAACAAAAAATATCGAAGCCTGCTCCTTCATCGACTCCGTCGCCCTCCGGCCCACAGAAGTCGAAGAAGGCTGTCGAGTCGACAGAGCCGCAAAAGGTGCCCAAGGAACCATCCTCTAAGAAGGCCGTCCATCAAGTGTCGAGCACGGTTGCTCCGGCGCGGACCTCCAAGACTGTTGACACGCCTTCGGACCCCACTACAGCGCCTACAAGTAAACGCACGGTCGAATCAAAGTCGACTAAAAGCCACGACCCGAAGGCCGGAGGCACTACGCATCGGCACAAAGATGCCGGATCTGCAGCAACGGCGTCGGTGCCAAAGGCTGCAACGGAGCCGCGACCCGTTAGAGCCGAAGATTCGTCAACGGAAAACTCGTCGACACCGAGGGACTCCGACGCTACCGAACATCAGCCGTCGGTTACAAAACCCTCTGCTTCCTTCACAAAGCAGGTCACCGACTCCCTCAAACGTATTCGGGAGAAGACTTTGTCGTCAACGGCTCCCGCGCCGTCGGCTCCGAAATCGGTGGACACACCTCCGAAGACCTCCACCAAGCTTCTCTACACTCTGCCACCTAAGGTGGCACCGAAGGCATTTGCACCCAGATCGGTGCCAAAAATCGCTGACACGTCGGATCCTTCGACGCCAAAAAGCCGCCTGGATCGACATCAAGCCTCAGAAGAACATTCTGAGCATTACATCGATGCCCAAACGGGGAAATTGACCCTCTACAAAAGGAAAATCGCTTCCCAACCACTGGAATCCTATGTCATTCCACTAAAAAAGAAAAGGCTGGCACAGGACATTCCTGCCCTTGATGAACCTATTCTGCCACCACCAAGAAGGAGTCCATCACCTTCCCCCAACCAATCAGGCGGAGAGGATGATGACCAAGATGACCAGTACAATTTCCCAGTTGACAATGACCCTGATGTTCAACAGGACTCATATGACGACACTGGGGACCAAGGTGGACATCAGGTGGTACAAGATCCACAGGGTTTTGGGGCACGTACATCACCAACAGAGGATTCAGCAGCATTTAATGCTTTGATAGAGCGGGCAGCTGCAAATCATGATGTGGACATGCATGCTGACCCGGTAGAAGAAGATTTTTTGTTTAACACTTTCTCTGTCTCAGAAAGAACAGTTAAAATACTTCCTATGCTCAAAGGTGTCCTTAAACATGCCACGGAGATATTTAAGGAACCTACCAGGGCGAGAGTGGTGAACCCACGTATCGAGAAGAAATACAGGCCAGCACCTGGGGACCCTGCATATATTCGGGGACAGTTGCCTCTGGATTCGTTGGTGGTCGCCAATGCCCGCAAAAGGGCAAACTCCCAAACAACGGGTGAAGCTCCTCCCCCAGACAAGGAGTCGAAAGTGCTTGAGGCATCCGGCAAAAGGGTGGCTGCGCAGGCTGCCAATATCTGGCGTATAGCAAACACACAGGCACTATTGGCACGATACGATAGGGCGCATTACGACACCCTAGAACAGCTCCTTCAACACCTACCTGATGAGTTTAAGGAAGCAGCCGAAATGCTTATACAAGAGGGAAAGCTTATCTCAAACGCAGCAATAAAATGTGCACTTGATGTGGCTGATACAGCGGCTAAGGGAATTAACACTAGCGTCATGTTAAGGCGACAAGCATGGCTTCGCATATCTGGATTTAAACCCGACATTCAAACAACAATACTCAACCAGCCCGTCAATCCTGACAGACTGTTTGGTCCAGATGTTGACACCACCCTTGAAAAGATTAAAAAGGACAATGAGACTGCTAAGTCCATGGGGGCGCTTCAGTCTCAACCATTCAGGGGAAGCACTTTTCGTCGCTCAGGAGCACGTGGTGTTACCAGAGGACACTTGGGTCAACAAACACAATTCGCAAAGAGTGGTGCACAATCCTCGTACCCCAAGCAGGGTAGAGGGGGTTACAGAGGTAACAGTGCCAAAGGCAGGGGCAGAGGGAACAACAACTCCCGTTCCTCTGCCGCCAACAAACAGTGACTCTCTGTCACTGCCCCCGACCATCCAACACCTGACGGGGGGAGACTCCAGCAGTTCCTGCCAGTCTGGACGTCCATCACCACAGACAGGTGGGTGAGAAAACTTATCCAGTACGGTTATTGTTTGGAGTTAACATCCACTCCTCCCAACATTCCCCCAAGACACCGTCCTATGTCAGCAGAGCACTTGCACTTATTGCAGCAGGAAGTTGTGGTGGGTGATGCTGCAAAAAGGCGCAATCGAGCTCGTACCAGTGGAGGAGGAAGGAACAGGAGTCTATTCCCTGTACTTCCTCATCCCAAAAAAGGACGGATCCCTCAGACCCATTCTGGATCTACGCCCCCTCAACATGTATATACTGTCAGAACACTTTCACATGCTTACACTGCAACAGATTCTTCCCCTGCTAAACCAAGGGGACTTCCTAGCAACCTTGGACCTCAAGGATGCTTATTTCCACATCCCACTCCACCCTTCCCACAGAAAATACCTCAGGTTCACCATTCAAAACAGGCACTATCAGTTCAAAGTCCTACCCTTCGGGGTGACTACTGCCCCCAGAGTGTTTACAAAGTGTCTGGCGACAGTGGCGGCGCACCTCAGGAGGCAGAACATACATGTCTACCCGTACCTAGACGACTGGCTTGTTCAAGCAAAGTCGGAACAACAGTGCGCCGCGGACATGTCCCACACTATTCACCTCCTTCACAGTCTGGGGTTCTCGCTGAACTACCCAAAGTCGCACCTTCAACCACACCATGTGCGGCAGTATCTGGGCGCGACAATAAACACCTTGACTGCTATGGCTCAACCAAACCCAGTCAGGATCAACAGCATTCAATCGCTGATCCAAAGGTTCAGACCGCAACACTCCCTACCAGCGAGAGTGTTCATTTTTTTTTTTTTTTGTTAAAGTAATTTTTATTGTAGACACACTTTACACAGGCCAATAGTCGCACATATTCAGCATCATTCACAGTGCTATAGTCAGGTTCATCCACTTCTCGTGTACACAGCCTGCAGGCCCACATCCCGGGGGCCGGGCGGCGGCAGTAAATTCGCACCCCCATGCCTGGTTGGTCTTCCTCAGGAGTATGGACTCGGATTAGTGTGTGTGCCTACTTTTCTGTCCTCGCCTTAATGAAACCCCGAACTCCCCCCCCAACTTGCCCCTCAGACCCCAAACCCCTTACCCCTCCCCCCCCCTCCCCTCCTCCCCCCCATCATCCGCTCAGGAACCTCCCGTTGCGTAACTCCAATCTCAGGTACCAGGCTTCCCCTTCATCGGTCCTATTAACACCAGATTATTGTACTGTGCTGACCCCTGCCGCGTCTAGGCCCTCCCCGTCATCCTCTATCCCACTATCCCTGAGGCCTTGTACCATTACCTCCCAGGCCGTTGCTTGTTCCAGCGCTCTCTCATTGGCTGTTCTGCGCGCCATCTGATACCTATGCGTGCTATCGCAGGCCGCCCACTTCAGGAATTCATTGTACCACCTCCTATACGTCGGGCTCGCCCTAGCCTTCCAGTGTCTGGTTATCTCGCGCTTGGCTACCATCAAACCCATATCTATGAACTTGCTCGAGAGCTTGTTTTTGGGGGTGTGTGGAAACCAATGCAGGATGCACGCTGCTGCATCAAAGTCAACAGTCCGGGCCGTCACCTCGTTCATGGATTCCCCCACGGCTCGCCAATAATCCGACAGGGCCGGGCATGACCAGAGCATATGCACCAGCTCGGCTCCATCAGCCGCGCAGCGGGGGCACCTCGCTTCAGTCGCACCAAAGTATCTCAGGATTCTCCCAGGGGTCATGTACGCCCTGTGCAGTATGTAAAAATGGATAACTTGGAAACGAGCATTCCTCGTGCTATTGCGTGCCCTCCGCACCAGCTGCGCCCACGCCGTGTCTGGGATGGGTTTACCTAGGTCAGTTTCCCATTTGAGTTTCAGTGCATCGAGAGGCGGCAGGCGCTCGTGGAGCATTCTGTTGTATAAGCAAGATACCGCTTTCACCGTTCCCGCCGCCATCATGGTGTATTGGCACGCCATGGCCGTCTCCGGCTCCGCCAGTCCCAGTCCCCAGTGCTTCTGCATTGCTCTCGTCACAGCAGCATGAAGGAGATAGCCCCCGCGTGGGAGGTCAAAGCGTTCCTGGAGGGCCGAGTACGGGAGGAGCTCCCCGTTTTCGAAGAGGTCCCCTATCACCTGTATGCCTACCTCCTCCCACTGCTGCAGGCGGGACCAATCGCCTCCATGGGGCAATGCTGTCAGCATGCCCAGTGGCATCTCCGGGGCATAGGGGTGCTGAATCCCTGCCCGCCTCCGCGCCCTGTTCCAGCAACGCCGAAATGTATCCTGTTCAAGGGACAGATCCCGGGTGGCGAGTTTCTGTCCTAGCGCAATATAGGCTAGAATGTGTCGTGGCGTGCCCCGCTGTCGTGTATCCTCCGGGCCTCGGTAAACCCGAGCCACCTCCTGCGTGAAGATCTGCAATTGGGCAGCGAGATAATAGAGCTCATAGTCCGGGAGCGCCAAGCCGCCCTCATCTTTCGGGCGGGTGAGCGTCGCCAGCGCCACTCTACATCTGCCCGTCCCCCACAGGAATGAAGTGAGCTGGGAGCGAAGTCGGCGGAAAAAGGAGCTGGGGATCCAGATCGGAAGCGTTCGGAAGAAATATAGCAGCCTCGGGAGGGCCACCATTTTCAGCAGCGCTATCCTACCAGCAATGGATAGCGGAAGTGTGGCCCAGAACGCCATGCTACCCTTCAGCCCCCTGACGCATCTCTCCACATTGCCCTCGAATAAAGCCGTCGCTGTGTGGTAGACGTATACTCCAAGATAGTGGAGACAAGTCGGCTCCCAACGAAGCAGCGGCCTGTGTTCTGGGCGGACCCCGTCCTCCCTCAGTGGGAAGAGGCTCGTCTTCGCCCAGTTAACTCTGAGGCCCGAGAGGTCTCCAAAACGCCCTAGCAGCTCCTCCGCCCCCACAAGCTCAGTCGCGTCGTTGTCCAGGAACAGCAGGAGATCATCGGCGTACAGCGAGATAAACTGTCGCCCGTCATCAGTTTGCACACCTGCGAAGTATCGCCCCCTGCGGGCTTCCATAGCCAGCGGTTCGATCGCTAAAGCGAACAGTAACGGGGACAGAGAGCAACCCTGCCGGGTGCCCCTCTCCACTGGGTATTGGCGGGACACCAGGGATCCAACCCGCACTCTCGCTACGGCCGCCGTGTAAAGCACTTGCGTCCACCGGATATATCCTGCGCCCAGCCCGAATCGCGCCATAACTGCATAGAGATAATCCCACTCCAGGCTATCGAACGCTTTTTCGATATCGACCGAGAGGGCAAGTGGAGTTCCATTCCCCTCCCGCAGGTCTTCCATGAGTCGGATAAGCCGTCTAATGTTCAGCGTCGTGTTCCGGGTAGGGATAAAGCCGTTCTGGTCCTCGTGGACCAGGGCGGTCATGTGCGGTAGGAGTCTCGATGCCAGTATAGAGCTCAAGATTTTATAGTCGGCCGTGAGCATCGAGAGCGGCCTATAGGAGGCCGGACTACTACCTTCCCTGCCAGGTTTCAGTAGCGGGATGACTATCGCTTCCCGCATCGATGGGGGGAGGCGACCCGCGGTCCTTGCCTCTTTGTACACAGCCAGAAGCCGCGGCGCTAAGGCGTCAACATATTTGCCATAAAACTCGATGGGCAGACCATCTATACCCGGCGTCTTATTACGGGCCATGGACTTAATAGCTGTTCGGATTTCCCCTAATTCGATGTCCCTTCCCAAGTCCGTCGCTTGCTCGTCTTCCAGGCGCGGTAGGGTAAGGTCATCCAGGAAAGCCTCCGCCTCCATTTCCCGATCGCCCGGGGTGCTACTATAGAGCGTCTCATAGTATCGCTGAAAGCCGTCCACTATGGCCGACTGGGTGTAGGACATATTACCCCCCTCCCCGGCAAGTTGCAAGATAGGGGCGCAGCGTTTCGTGGGGTTGGAGAGCCATGCCAGCAGAGTGCCCGATCGGTCGCCTTCTACATGAGATCTCAGCATGTATGCTCGGTAATCGTAAGCCCGTAGTCTCTCCACCTCAGCCGCTACCGCCTCCCTGGCCGAGCACACCGTGTCCTGCAGCTCCGGCCTGCCTGGTCGGTCCCTCTCCGCTGCCCTCAGCTTGGCGTCTGCCCTCTCTAGGTCGGTCAGCAGCACCCGCCTCGTGCCTACGAACTGTGTGATGCACTGCCCTCTCATCACCACTTTGAAGGCATCCCATTCCACTGCTCTAGAGCCCGTGGAGCCCTCGTTATTGGCGAAGTATTGTGTCAACCCCTCTTCCAGGGCCGCTCCGAATATCGGGTCCTCCAAAGTCTCCGGCCGGAGCCTCCAGATTGGTACCCTAGGTTTTTCCGTCATCCAGTCTAAATGGATCAGGAGCGGATTGTGGTCCGAGACCGTTCTCGTCAGGTATTCCGACCAGGTAACCTGCGTCAGCACGTCTCGTGTGCACAATATCGCATCCAGCCTAACGTGGAGTTCGTGTACCCCGGAGTAAAACGAGTAATCTCGGTCTGCTGAGTGCTGCGCCCTCCATGCATCGGTCAACCCCCAGCTCTCTTGCCATTCATGTCTACCCTTAGCTATACGGTACACCGGGGAATCTCTCAGGGGAGGGTGGGACCTATCCAGTCGTACATCCGCCACGGAGTTAAAGTCCCCTCCCATGAGTATCGGACCCACCAGGAAGTGCGCCAGTGTCCCCGACAAGCTCGCATAAAAGGCTAATTGGTCTATGTTCGGGGCATATACGCTGCATAGGACTATAGCTTTACCCCGCAACTTGCCCTCCACGACCACAAACCTCCCCTCCGGATCTATCAGCTGTCTAGTCATTTGAAAAGGCGTCCCCGCCCTCACCCAGATCAGAGCGCCCCTTGCGTAGGCCGAGTAAGAGGTGTGGAAAACCTGCCCTCGCCATCTCCTCTGTAGTGCCACCCCTTCCTGCTTCGTGATGTGTGTCTCCTGTAGGAGCGCTATGTGTATCCCTCTCCTCTGTAGGTAGGCGTGCACTGTATGCCTGCGCTGCATTGTGTGGAGTCCCCTCACGTTCCAGGTCATGCATTTCAAAACATTCGAGTTAGCCATTGTCCCATGAGTCACGGTTCTCCTCCCCCTCCCTGGTCACACTCCCGCGGATGATGGTCCCTCCCCGTCCCAAAACAGAACCTCCCAACTGGTCAGCCCTCAAGAAAATCAAAATCAGCGTCTGCAGAATCCCCCCATCACCAAACCCCAACTGTGGTGCTCCCCCTCCCCCCAGAACAGGCCCCAATATCAAGATACCAGACCCCATCCAAACACCCTGAACTCAGAACCCCCAGGTATTTAGTTCACAGCCGAAGCTGCAATCGCCTTAAGGGCGTGCGGAGCGAGGCCTCGCCCAAGAGGGGGCTGCGTGACCCAGGCCCGCCGCCATCCCCCCACTACGGAGAACAGCGCGTAATCGGTCACCCAGCGCCCGCGCCTGGAACTAACCCCCCCGCTAAGCAGGCGGACCTCCCATAAGGCCCAGTCCCCTTACCCAACAGGTCCAAATCAAATGTTCAGGATTTCTTCTGCCGTTTGCGGCGTCACCACCGGATCCTTGGCATCATGGAGCCCCGACAGGTCCGACTCCGAGCCCGAAGCCGATATGATCGTCTCCGTGTCCGTGCCTCGTGTGGATTGAGAGTCACCCCCATTTCCAATGGTAATCACCGCTTGCAGCGCAGCTTTGCGCTCGGCTTCCGTTTGTGAAGCGGTCGGTTTCCCGGCTCCGCGGCGTCGCTTGCGCAGTCTCTGCGATTGGCGCGGCCCCGCCGGTGCTCTTTCCCGTTCCTTTGCCTTCTCCTCCCGGACCTTGGCGCCATCCGTACCCGCTTTGTAGGACTCCCACCAGTCCCAAGCGTCTGCGGCCAGGTTGAAGAACATTGTTTTGTCGTCCACCACAATTCGGAGTCTGGCAGGGAACAGCAACGAGTAGTGGATACCTTCTGTGCGCAGCTCTTTCTTGATCGACAGGAAGGAGGCCCGCTGCTTCTGCGTTTCGAACGTGAAGTCAGGGAACAGCGTAACCCTACTGTTCGCGATTTGGAACGGGCCATCGTCTCGGGCCCTCTGTAGCAGCAGGTCCCTGTCCCTGTAGTGTAGCAGTTTAGCCACGATAGGTCTCGGTGGGAGGCCTGGTTTAGGTGGCCCGGACGGGACCCGATGAGCCCTTTCCAGGGTAAAGAAGGGCGACAAGCCCTCAGGCGCCACCACAGTCCTTAGCCAGTTGTCGCAGTAGGCCAGTAGGTCCGTCCCCCCTTCGCTCTCCGGCACACCTACGATTCGCACGTTACTGCGACGGCTTCTGTTCTCCGCGTCCTCTGCACGACGCTCTAATACCTGAATCCGGTCCAGAGCCTCCGTGAGTTTCCCCTCAAGTGTCTTGTGGGCCGGTGCTAGTATCTTCAGGGCCCCCTCAGTCTCCGTCACTCTGTCTTTCAATTTGTCGTGGTCGGCTCGGAGCAGGCCGAGCCCCGACGCCACCTGCGCAATGTCGTCATGCAGCGCCTCTCTCGTTGCTGTGATGGCCTCCAGGATCCGATCCTGCAGCCTCTGCAGGTCCGTGGGCTCCCCCCCGTCTCCTTCCGCCGCTCCCGAAGCCGTCGCCTCCTCTTGCTTGCCTCTAGGCTTCCCCATAATGGCCCACGCGTGGTCTCGGGGCTCGGTGCAGCACCCACTCGTCTCACTGCTCCGCTAGCGTGGCGCGAGCACTCACAAAGCCGGGCCACCCTCCTTGATTAGGCCTCCAGCGTTGGCAGCCAGTGTCGCCGGGCAGGGGACAGCCTCCAGGGGGCACAAGCGTGGGGCTCCAGGCCGTGAGCGGCGCGGCTCCAATTGCGCGGCGCCGCCACGGGCAGGTCCCCCCCCAGCCGTCGTCCGCTACTGTTCGGGGCCCAAGGTTCACCAGCTCTCGTGGCCCTCCAGCAGGCAGTCCTAAGCACTCCCTGGCGTGCTTGCCTCCCTCGCGGTCAAACAGGGCGCCCCTGGACTTTGGGCTCCCTCTCTCTCAACCCCCCCTCCGTGTCGCTCCGATTTGCGGCTCACCTCACAGTCCAGGGGGGGGGGGGGGGGGGAGCATGCAGGTTTCCTCCGGTGCGCCGGGCCCCCGCCGCGGCCGTCAGGCCTCAGGATGTCCTCAGCGCGCAGCGCTCTTCCCGCAGCCTCCCGGGCCGCTCGGTCGCGGCCGCTCCGCTGCTCCTCGGCTCCCCCAGGAGGGAGCTCCTCAGGGCCCCCGGGGGGGGGGGGGGGGAAAAGGGGCGCCTCCTCCCCGGTTTCGGTCCTCGGCGGGTCCCGGCCGTGTCCCCAGGTGTCGGCCCACAGATTAGGCAGCCGGGCTTCTCGGGTCCGTTACTGCGGACGCCATTTTGGGCGTTCTTTCGGCTTGGCCCCGGCGGCTCTGCAGTGTGGCGGAGGTCGGACCTCGCGGCGGCCCCTCGAGCGCTCCGCTGTTGCACCAGACGCGCCCACGCTCGGCCCGATGAGTTCCAGGCACAGCGCCGGGCTCTCCGCAGCAGCAGGCAGGATAAGTTTGGGGAATAGGCGCGGAGCTCCGGGCTCACGCCGCCATCACCCTCAGCGTGCAAGCCACGCCCCCCTACCAGCGAGAGTGTTCATGCAGTTGATAGGCATGATGGCCTCCTGCATCTTCATAGTCCCGCACGCGAGGTTGCACATGCGTCCGCTCCAAGAATGCTTGGCAAATCAGTGGACACAGGCTCAGGGACAACTGACAGACCTAGTGTTGGTGACCGGTCGGGCATACAACTCTCTGCATTGGTGGAATCCACACAACCTTTGCAAGGGACTACCGTTCCAAGAGCCACTGCCACAGATTATCCTAACGACGGATGCATCTCTCCAAGGGTGGGAAGCTCATGTGCTCCACTACACTGTGCAGGGACTGTGGTCCACCCAGCAACAGAAGTTGCACATCAACTACCTGGAATTGATGGCAATCTTCATGGCGCTAAAGTCCTTCAAAGTACATCTGTGCAACAAAGTCGTGTTGATCCGGACGGACAACATGACAGCCATGTACTACATCCAAAAGCAGGGAGGTACTCACTCGCCACAGCTGTCTCATCTGGCTCAGAGCATGTGGAAGTGGGCCATTCAGAGGAACATTTTCCTCATGGCGGAACACCTCCTGGGCAAGGACAATCAGATGGCGGATCTGCTCAGCAGATACAGCCATCAGATGCACGAGTGGGAGATACATCCATCAGTACTCCACCCGTACTTACAGCAATGGGGTCATCCAGAGATAGACCTGTTTGCCACAAGGGAAAACGCAAAATGCCAAAGCTTTGCCGCCAGGTTCCCTCACCCGGAATCGCAAGGGAATGCGATATGGATGAACTGGTCAGGCAAATTTGCGTACGCTTTTCCCCCAGCGCCTCTCATTCCGCTGGTGGCAAGAAAGCTAAAGCAACACTCGATGACTCTCATCCTAGTTGCTCCAACATGGGCACGCCAACCATGGTACACCACGTTTCTAGAACTTTCCGTGGTACCGCATCAAAGGCTGCATCTCACATCCAGGCTCTTGACGCAGAACCATGGCGACATTCAGCATCCAGATCCGCAACAGCTCAATCTGGCGATCTGGCTCCTGAGGTCTTAGAATTTGGCTACCTCAACCTGCCTCCAGAATGCATGGACATCATCCGGGAGGCAAGAAAGCCCTCTACCAGAGCTTGCTATGCAGCAAAATGGAAGCGGTTTGTCATTTACTGTACAGACCTCAATATCAACCCGCTAGATGCATCCATTCCTAACATCATCTGCTATTTGTTACATCTTTACAAATGCAATCTAGCGTACGCTTCCATTCGGATACATTTATCCGCCATAGCGGCTTATCTCCAGAATAGGCAGCATCTCTCTGTTTTCAGGGTGCCTGCCATTAAAGCCTTCCTAGAGGGACTGAAGCGAGTCATTCCTCCAAGAACACCACCAGCTCCAGTGTGGAACCTCAATGTGGTCCTCACTAGGCTAATGGGCCCACCTTTCGAGCCACTGCACTCCTGCGAAATTCAATTTCTAACATGGAAAGTGGCTTTTCTCATTGCTATTACATCGCTCAGACGTGTTAGTGAGCTGCAAGCGCTCACAATCCAAGAGCCATTCATCCAAATACATTCCAACCGGGTAGTGCTCCGCACTAACCCCAAATTCCTTCCTAAGGTGGTGTCACAGTTTCATATCAACCAAACTATTGACCTGCCCGCATTCTTCCAAAACCCACAAACAGTGGCGGAAAGAATGCTTCATACATTGGACGTTAGGAGGGCGTTGATGTACTACATTCACAGAACACAACACTTTAGGAAAACACAACTACTTTTTGTTGCCTTCTCAGCACAGCACAAGGGCAACCCCATTTCCAAAGCAGGAATAGCCAGATGGATTGTTAAGTGCATTCAAATCTGTTATCAAAAGGCTAAGCGTACTTTAACAATACCCCCAAAGGCGCACTCCACACGCAAGTTGGGGGCCTCCATGGCTTTCCTGGGGAACATTCCTTTGGAAGACATTTGTAGAGCAGCCAGATGGTCTACACCACACATTTACCAAACATTACTGTGTCGATGTGCATTCCAAACAGCAAGCAGCTGTAGGACAGGCTGTTCTCAAGACACTTTTTCAAGCTTCTGCAGCTGGCACGGGCAACCGCCCTTAATGGAGGGACTGCTATGTATTCTATGCAATAGATATGAATTTAGCAGCCCACATGCCTCGAACTGAATATGCTACTTACCAGTATGCATCTGTTCTTGGCATGTAGGGCTGCTAACATTCATATCGCCCGCCCTCCTCCCCGGTGCCCGTAGCGGCTGCAGATACTCTCTTGCATTCATCATTAGCATGGACATCCTTTACACTATTTCACTCCATCTCTGCCACAATGGCTAAAAACAATCTGGGGATGGAGTCGATGCCCATGCGCACTGTAGTCCAGGGGAGGAGCCACCTATCTCGTGATACTTCGAAGACTCTTCCAGGACAACAATGTGCAATCATCCGGACCCAACACTAGGCGGCGATCTATGCAATAGATATGAATGTTAGCAGCCCTACATGCCAAGAACAGATGCATACTGGTAAGTAGCATATTCATTAGTTAGATTCCTTACTGCTCCACCCATCCTCCCAGTTCTGCGAACCGATATCTAGGGTTAAGGTCATCCCTTTCAGGGCCCTAGTTTCATGGCACCAGTGTCAGTTTCTTGCATGGCTCTGCATTCCTGGCGCAGAAAGCTATGTACAGAACTGAGGTCAGCGCGCGAAGGCGGCGTCTAAGTAGTCCGACGACGTCATCCCGGCAATCACGATGCTGACGATGGATGCGGAGCCGCAGACGATGCCTACCGACGCGCAGGGATACTGCTGACGAAAACTTTCCGGATCCAGTCTGACGCCTGAGAGTTATTCTAAGGTAAGGAATCTAACTAACGTTTCTTACAGATATATTGTTACCGAAGGTAAGTAACTTGTGCAACACTACCTTCCTTGGTCAAAAAGAACCTGTCACAAAGTGGGGTGGTTTAGATACCAATTTTATACTCCTTTTCCTAACCAGGTACGTAAATCCAAAGCCTGAGGACCTGAAACCAGGAATGTTTCCATTCCAAATGTCATTTTTTGGCTGTAGTGCAGGCACAGCCTTTGTGCAAGGTGACCCACTCACAGCAGATAATGAGTGTCAGAAACCCTTTCTGAGGGCCATGGGGCACACAGGAGTTACTGGCCCAACTGTGCTAGTCAAAGCCTTTTAGTCGTGTCCCAGGACCCAACCTTTTATAGATCCGGAGCAACTGGGCCAAGTACCCCTTCTGCACTTGACTCTTGGTGCTAGATGTTAACGAGCAGGAATCCTCAGGTGGGGTTAGGCATTTATACAGATCAGTGACCGCAGCTCATAACTCAAAAAGCGCACAGCTGCTGCGTAAAAATAATGTCCAGCCAAATACTACTTCTATAAAAAATAAAATTTTATTTTATTTGTAACTTTACTCATTCAAAGGAAGATTGCGGCATTCACAGAAAATAATACATGTTCGAGGCATATGAGCTGCAGATTGCACACTATGCATAGATTGCCACCTAGTGTTGGGCCCAGATGTTTGCAGTTTGTTTTGTTGTAGAAAAGTCTTTGGAAGTCACAGGATAGGTGACTCCTCCTTTGGATGATACTGCGCATGGGCATCGGCTCCATCCCCAGATTGTTTTTTTCCGCCACCGGGCTCGGATGTGTTTCCAGCACTCCGTGTTGAAAACGATTTCCTTCGGCGCGCAGTCCTCACCAACTTACAGGAAATAAGTTTCGAACGATTTTCCACTCGACCCTATTCTTCAACATCGAATGCTTCGATTCCGGTCGTCGTCGACGGCCTTCAGGCCTAGCTAGGCCTCAACTCCAGCTCATGGAAAGGACGCCATTTAAAAAGTGTCCTCAATGTGGGTCGAAGTTTCCCCACACCGACCTTCATGAAGTGTATAACCTCTGCCTCTCCCCGGAGCACGAGGCCAAAGACTGTTCCGCTTGTGCCTCTTTCCGCTCCAAAAAGACTATCCGGGACCGAAGAGCGAGAAGAACAATGGCTCGATCTTCAACTTCCATTCCGGACGACATCTTTGAGGAAGGCGTCAACGTCCCAGAACAACACGATGTCGACAGTGGTTCCGAAAAAGAAGTAGGTTCGGAAGTCGAGGACATCAAGCCAATTAAGCCTTCAGGCGACTCAGCCTCGAGTGAGCCTTCGCATGGTGCCAGCGCCATCTTACCGGCACCGAAAAAGAAAAGCGACACCGGCTACGCCGACGTCCAAACCATCGGTGCCGACACCCACTACTCCTTCGGCACCGAAACCCAGGTTGGAACCAAGCAAAGCCGCTTCGGATTCCAAAAAACCACCGGAACCGAAAAAACAACCGGATCCAAAAAAAAAGTCTGATCCAAAAACAATACCAGAACCGAAAAAAAACATCGGAACCGAGAAAACCTTCGGAGCTGAAAAAAGATTCGGAGCCGAAAAAGACTCCTGCTTCCCCGGAAAAGGACATTGTCAAAAAACCAAAACAACCCGCTTCTGTGCCGAAACCTTCCCCGGCACCAAAAGATGGGACTCCAGCAGAAGACTTATCTTACCCAGACCCAATCACAGGACAGTTGATTTTGGCCTCAAAGAAGCGACCACTGGACAAACCAGCTCCAGCTCCGCATGCACAGAAGGACATGGCTACCTCACCTTTCAGACTGCCTTCCCTTCTCCTCCACCTATGCCATCACCACATGCTCCCATACCACAGCATTCCCCAGCATCCTCTATAGTTCAAGATGATGACAACAGGGATGATAGCTCTGATGATATGGGGTGTAACATACCTGATCCAGCCACGCCTACAGGATCACCTTACCCATCGGATGATTATACCACCCCAGATGTCCCAAATGTCCCTCAGGATGACTTGTACCCCTCAAGGCCTTCCCCACCAGAAGACACCATAGGGTTTAACGAATTTATACACAGGGCTGCACAATATCATGGTGTAGACATACATACAGACCCTGTAGAGCAAGACTTCCTAATGGATACCTTTGATAATGCACAAAGGTCCACCTCCATTTTACCAATGCTTAAGGGAGTGATTAAGCACACTTCTGAAGTCTTCAAAGACCCAGTCAGAACTCGGGTCATTAACCCTCGTATAGAGAAAAAATATAAAGCTGCCCCTTCAGTCCCGGCATACATTAAAGGGCCGGTACCACTAGACTCACTTGTAGTTTCCAACGCACGCAAGAGAGCAAACTCGCAAACATCGGGTGATGCCGCACCACCAGATAAAGAGTCTAAGTTACTTGACGCATCAGGGAAAAGAACTGCGTCTCAAGCAGCAAACATGTGGCGTATTGCCAATACACAGGCATTGCTAGCCAGATATGATAGGGCACATTATGACGAGTTAGTCACTAATAAGACACCTCCCTGACAGGTGCAAGGATAGAGCCAACTAACTCATCCAAGAGGGTAAGAACATTACAAACACCTCCATTAGGTGTGCCCTGGATGCAGCAGATACTGCGTCTAGGGCTGTTAACACCAGCGTTTTACTACGCAGACATGCCTGGCTACGTATATCGGGTGTCAAACCTGAGGTACAAAGTGCCATTCTTAATCAACCGTTTGATGAGCCACACCTATTCGGACCCAATGTCGATGTATCTCTTGAAAAAATGAAGAAAGATACAGACACTGCCAAATCTATGGGAGCCCTGCAGTCGCAGGCTCTGAGACGTTCATTTCGTCGCTCTTCCTATAGAGGTGCCACTAGAGGATATTCCTCGGACACAGCTTCTACCTCATACAAAGCCCCCACAGAGTCCACTTACGGCAAGTGCTACCAAAGGGGTGGTTACAGGGGTAACAATAACAAGGGTAGAGGTAAAAATAACAACTCCCGCTCTACCTCTACCCCTGCCCAATGACTCCCTTCCCCTTCCCCTGTCCCATTCCACGCCTGTCGGGGGAAGACTCCAACAATACCTGCCAGCATGGGAAAACATCACATCAGACAGATGGGTGTTACAAGTAATTCAATCAGGTTACTGTCTGGAACTAAAGTCTACCCCCCAAACATACCACCCAGGCAGCGTCCAATGTCACAGGAACACATTGCTCAGACAAGAGGTAACATCCCTCCTGCAGAAAAATGCAATAGAAATAGTTCCAGAGCATCAGAAAAACAAAGGAGTATACTCGCTATATTTCCTAATACCAAAAAAGGACGGATCTCTAAGACCCATCCTAGACCTCAGACCTCTAAACATTTACATACAGTCTGACCATTTCCATATGGTCACACTCCAACAGGTCCTTCCACTACTGGTACTAAACGACTTCCTTGTCACTTTAGATTTCAAGGACGCCTACTTTCATATTCCCATTCATGCAGCGCACAGAAAATATCTCAGATTTGTGCTAGACGGGCAGCACTACCAGTTCAAAGTGCTCCCATTCGGAGTCACAACAGCGCCAAGGGTGTTTACCAAATGCCTAGCAGTAGTAGCAGCACACTTAAGAAGACACCATATTCATATCTTTCACGACCTAGGATTCACAGTAAATCACACCAAGTCACATCTACAACCCTCACACATACAACAGTATCTCGGCGCTACAATAAACACCCAACTAACACTAGCTTATCCCTCTCCAGCCAGGATAACAAGTGTACAAACTCTGATAACAAAATTCAAACCGCAACACTCGCTGCCAGCTCGAGTGTTCATGCAGCTCATAGGAATGATGGCATCTTGCATATTTATAGTACCTCATGGAAGATTGCAAATGCGTCCACTGCAAGAGTGCCTAGCACGACAATGGAACCAGGCTCAAGGTCAACTGACAGACCTAGTGTTGGTAGACGATCGGACTCATCGTTCTCTGCAATGGTGGAACACCAAAAACCTTTCCAAAGGGTGACCGTTTCTAGAGCCAGTTCCTCAAATAGTCATGACAGCGGACGCATCGCTCTCCGGCTGGGGAGCTCACCTACTGCATCACACCATGCAAGGCAGGTGGACACCGCAACAAAAGCTACTCCACATCAACCACTTAGAGTTGCTAGCTGTGTTTCTAGCCCTAAAAGCTTTTCAAACTCAAGTGTCAGGGAAAGCTGTCTTAGTCCGCACAGACAATATGACAGCTATGTACAACATAAACAAGCAAGGAGGGACGCACTCTCTGCAGCTCTCTCAGTTAGCACAGCACATATGGAGATGGGCTATACCACTAAACATCTTCCTATTAGCCCAACACGTCCCAGGAGTAAAAAACACAATGGCAGATCTGCTAAGTCGACAAACACAGCAAATCCACGAGTGGGAACTTCATCCACAAGTTCTTCATCCGTTCTTTCAAATGTGGGGACAACCTCAAATAGACCTCTTTGCCACCCACGAGAACGCAAAATGCCCAAACTTTGCAACCAGATACCCACACCCATTGTCCAAAGGCAAGGCGATATGGATGAACTGGTCAAAACTATTTGCGTACGCTTTTCCTCCTCTCCCACTACTTCCATTTGTGGTACGCAAGCTACAGCAACATTCCCTAACGCTCATCCTAATCGCTCCAACTTGGGCCAGACAACCATGGTACCCCACGCTGTTACAAATGTCTGTAGTACAACACCAAAAACAAAACCTATCTCCACGCCTATTAACGCAGGACCATGGAGAGATCAGACACCCGGACCCAGCTCAGCTCAACCTAGCGATCTGGCTCATGAGGTCATAGTTTGGTTACCTCAACCTTCCCCCAGAATGTATGAACGTTATCAAGGAAGCTAGACGCCCCACTACTAGAGCATGTTATGCTGCTAAGTGGAAAAGGTTTGTCATATACTGCCAAAACAACCAAATTAATCCTTTAGACGTGTCTTTCAACATATCATCGGATATTTATTACACCTTCAAAAGTGTAATTTAGCCTACACGTCTATTAGGTTACACATTGCAGCCATTGCGGCATACTTGCAAAATAGGCAACATCTATCTCTCCTTAGAGTACCAGCTATTAAAGCTTTCATGGAAGGACTCAAAAGCATAAGTCCTCCCAGAACACCACCTGCACCAGTGTGGAATTTAAATGTGGTTCTCACAAGGTTAATGGGACCTCCCTTTGAACCATTACATAAATGTGTTTTGCAATTTTTAACCTGGAAAGTAGCTGTTCGAGGCATGTGGGCTGCTGAATTCATATCTATAGCATAGATCGCCGCCTAGTGTTGGGTCCGGGTGATTGCACATTGTTGTCCTGGAAGAGTCTTCGAAGTATCACGAGATAGGTGGCTCCTCCCCTGGACTACAGTGCGCATGGGCATCGACTCCATCCCCAGATTGTTTTTTTCCGCCATTGGGTTCGGATGTAATTTCGTTCTCTCCAGTTCGGAATCGACAATAAACTTTTTCAAGGCAAAAAGGCCTTTTTCGTATCGTCTGTATTGTTTGCGTTCGGTGCCCGGTTCTGTTCAGACTCGCTTCCCGTGTTGGACATCCAGGGAGTCGCGTGACTCTTCGGTGATCGAGGCCCAGTCGACGCAGCAAGACCCTAGACAACGCGACATGGAATGGAGCCCGTTCGCGAAGTGTCCCGTGTGCGGGTCGAAGTACCCACACATCGACGTCCACCCGGTGTGCAACAAGTGCCTGTCGCCGGACCACGATGAAGCCAACTGTATGGCTTTTTCACGGTTTCGTTTGAAGAAGACGATTCGGCTTTGGCGCGCATGGAGGCCCGGCAGTCGGCCCCGGCACCGGTGGACATCTTCGACAGCGAGGAAGCAGACGAACACGAAGTTCAGCTGCAGATTTCACCTCCAGCGGAGGAAATCGACTACGACTATCAAGTGGATGTCGAAGGCCTACACGTAGAAGAAGTCGTCGACGAGGTAGGAGACCACAATGAGGCCTAAGGGGCCATGGAAGATAGTTCAGAGGAAGAGCTATGCCCCGTTCGAACACTTACAAAGGCTCAGGTCGAGGGATCGCCAATCGGCCTTACCCAAGACCTTCTACCTGGATCCACGGCCCCGCCTCCAGGCCCGGCTACGGACACTTAGGCGGAGCCGCCATTGTCAAAAACGACACCGAAAGTGAAACCTTCGGTTTCAACACTACCGAAAGTGGTTGAAACGCCATCGAAACCGAAAACGTCTGCTCCCCCGTCGACACCCTCGTCTTCCGAGATGTCGGGACAACCCAGGCCAAAGAAAGCTGTCGACCCGGTGAAGTCGGGCAAGAGCGTCCAGCCAAAGTTGACCAAGGGCGTTGAGCAGAAGTCCAAGAAGGGAGTCGAGCCGGAGTCAAGCAAGGGCGTCGAGCCAAAGTCCAAGACGGGCGTCGCGCCATAGCCCAGCAAAGGTGTCGAGCCGAAGTCCAAGAAGGGCATCGAGCCGAAGACCAGCAAGGGCGTCGAGCCGAAGACTGGGGCCCCAAAAACGGTTACCCAGGCCGCTGACCCGATAAGGCCTCGGCCGGAACAGCCCAAATCATCAACGCTCGAGTCTTCACACGTTGGTGGGCCAAGATCGTCTGTCGTGTCGACGACGCCGTCTGCTTCCTTCACGAAGCAGGTCTTGGACTCCCTGAAACGTATCAGGGACAAGGCTTCGGCGGAAGACCCCAAGGCACCTTCCGCACCGAAGCAGTCGGTCCCCACCTCCAAGTCATCCACGCCAATCCTCTTCACGTTGCCACCGAAGGCCTTCGCACCACGGTCGGTGCCCGAAGCGAACTTGCAAGGTGCTGCGGGGTCGAAGCCTACTCTCCCGGCTGGGGTCTTGAAGCATCGACCACCCTTGGTGGAGGATCAGTCAGAGCGTTTCATCGATGCCGACACCGGGAAGCTTACGCTTTTCAAACGGAAAATTACTGCGACGACGCCTTTGGAGTCATACACCATTCCTCTAAAGCGCAAAAAGCCTGCTTCGGATTCACCGGTATTGGTCGAACCACTGGCTCCTCGGACTCAAAGAGTTGCCACACCCTCACCAACTTACTCGGATGCCGAGGATGCTGGGGATCAGGACGAGGAATACAACTTTCCGGCCCACACTGACCCTGATGAACAACAGGACTCATGGGTGGAGGCAGGAGACCAAGGGGATCAGCAACCCGCCCTTGACCCTCAGGTATACAACGTCAAGACCTCTCCCACTGAGGATTCTGCGGCATTCAATGCCTTGATCTAGAGAGCGGCAAAGAACCACGACGTTGAACTGCATGCTGACCCTGTGGAGGTGGACTTCCTCTTTGACACTTTTTCAACAGCTGAAAAGACTGTGAAAACTCTCCCGATGCTAAAAGGGGTCCTGAAACATGCTGCGGACATCTTCAAGGAACCCACACGGTCAAGGGTAGTCAACCCTAGAATTGAAAAAAAATACCGACCGGCACCTGGCGATCCAACCTACATCAAGGGCCAGTTGCCATTGGACTCCCTGGTCGTTTCTAATGCCCGCAAAAGGGCGAATTCGCAGACCACTGGTGAAGCTCCTCCCCCGGACAAAGAATCCAAAGTGCTGGAGGCATCGGGAAAGAGAGTAGCAGCTCAGGCGGCCAATATCTGGCGTATCTCTAACACGCAGGCACTCTTGGCTCGGTAGGACAGGGCACACTACGACACACTAGAGACCCTGTTGCAACATCTCCCAGACCAATATAAGGAGATGCTTATCCAGGAAGGGAAGCTCATCTCCAACGCTTCAATTAAGTGTGCACTAGACGTTGCGGACACTGCAGCCAGGGCAATAAACACCAGTGTGATGTTAAGACTTCAGGCATGGCTCAGAATCTCCGGATTTAAGCCTTAGATCCAAACTACCATCCTCAACCAGCCGGTAAACCCTGACAGATTATTTGGTCCTGCGGTGGATACCACCTTGGAAAAAATAAAGGATACCGAGACTGCGAAATCCATGGGTGCTCTCCAGTCCCAACAGTTTAGGGGGAGCACTTTTCGTCACTCAGGCAATAGGGGTGTTTCCAGAGGCCAGATGTCCCAGCAAACACAATTCAATAAAGGTGGGGCGTAATCCTCTTACCCCAAGCAAAGTAGAGGAGGTTATCGAGGCAACAACGCCAAGGGCAGAGGCAGGGGCAACAACAACTCCCGTTCCTCCGCCTCCAACAAACATTGACGCCCTGTCACTGCCCCGACCATTCCACGCCTGTCGGGGGGAGACTCCAGCAGTTCCTGCCAGTCTGGAAATCCATCACCACAGACAGGTGGGTCAGGAAACTTATCCAGTTCGGTTATTGTTTGGAGCTCACATCCACTCCACCCAACATACCACCAAAACACCGTCCTATGTCCACAGAGCATTTGCACTTATTGCAGCAGGAGGTTCTTGTCATGCTGTAAAAAGGCGCTATAGAGCTCGTGCCAGTGGAGGAAGAAGACACAGGAGTGTACTCCCTGTACTTCTTAATCCCGAAGAAGGACGGGTCCCTCAGGCCTATTCTGGACCTCCGGCCCCTAAACCAATACATTCTCTCAGAACACTTCCACATGCTAACGCTGCAGCAAGTTCTTCCGTTACTCACTCAGGGGGACTTCCTCGCAACCTTGGACCTCAAGGATGCTTACTTCCACATTCCACTCCATCCATCATACAAAAAATACCTCAGATTCACCATTCTGAATCGGCATTATCAATTCAAGGTCCTTCCTTTCGGAGTGACCACGGCCCCCAGAGTGTTCACCCAATGTCTGGCGACAGTGGCGGCGCACCTCAGGAGGCAAAACGTACATGTCTACCCTTATCTGGACGACTGGCTGGTTCAGGCAAAGTCGGCCCAGCAGTGCGCCGCCGACATGTCCCACACCATTCACCTTCTTCACTGTCTGGGCTTCTCACTGAACTATCCAAAGTCGCACCTTCAGCCGGCCCATGTGCGGCAGTATCTGGGCGCGACGATAGATACCCTGGCGGCCACGGCTCAGCCAACTTCAGCCAGGATCAACAACATCCAAGCGCTAATCCAACAGTTCAGACCGCAACACTCGCTTCCTGCGAGAGTGTTCATGCAGTTGATAGGCATGATGGCCTCCTGCATTTTCATAGTCCCGCACGCGAGGTTACATATGCGTCCGCTCCAAGAATGCTTGGCGCATCAGTGGACTCAGGCTCACGGTCAGTTGAAAGACCTAGTGTTGGTGACCGGTCGGGCATACAACTCTCTGCATTGGTGGAATCCACACAACCTTTGCAAGGGCCGACCGTTCCAGGAGCCTGTGCCACAGATTATCCTGACGACGGACGCATCTCTCCAGGGATGGGGAGCTCATGTACTCCACTACACGGTGCAGGGACTATGGACAATGCAGCAAAGGAAGATGCACATCAACTACCTAGAACTGATGGCAATCTTCATGGCACTGAAAGCATTCAAATTACATCTGTGCAACAAGGTCGTGTTGATCCGGACGGACAACATGACGGCCATGTACTACATCCAGAAGCAAGGCGGTAGACACTCTCCACAGTTGTCTCATCTGGCTCAGAGCATGTGGAAGTGGGCCATTCAGAGGAACATCTTCCTCATGGCGGAACACCTCCCGGGCACAGACAATCAGATGGCGGACCTGCTCAGCAGGTACAGCCACCAAAGGCACGAGTGGGAGATACATCCATCAGTACTCCACCCATACTTCCAGCAGTGGGGTCATCCAGAGATAGACCTGTTCGCCACAAGGGAAAACGCAAAATGCCAAAGCTTTGCCGCCAGGTTCCCTCACCCACAGTCGCAAGGCAATGCGATATGGATGAA
The DNA here is from genome assembly GCF_964261635.1 of Lissotriton helveticus. Classification (NCBI taxonomy): domain Eukaryota; kingdom Metazoa; phylum Chordata; class Amphibia; order Caudata; family Salamandridae; genus Lissotriton; species Lissotriton helveticus. The sequence continues at coordinate 104,595,524 of NC_136063.1, forward strand.
CTGGTCAGGCAGATTTGCGTACGCTTTTCCCCCAGCACCTCTCATACCGCTGGTGGCATGAAAGCTAATGCAACACTCGATGACACTCATCCTGGTTGCTCCAACGTGGGCACGCCAGCCATGGTACACAACGTTTCTAGAACTCTCCGTGGTACCGCATCAACGGCTGCACCGCACACCCAAACTTTTGACGCAGAACCATGGCGACATTCAGCATCCAGATCCGCAACAGCTCAATCTGGCGATCTGGCTCCTGAGGTCTTAGAGTTTGGCTACCTTGACTTGCCTCCTGAATGCATGGATATCATTCGGGAGGCGAGAAAGCCCACCACTAGAGCCTGCTATGCAGCGAAATGGAAGCGGTTTGTCATTTACTGTACTGAACGCCACATCAACCCACTTGATGCGTCCATTCCCCACATCATATGTTATTTGTTGCATCTTTACAAATGCAATCTTGCATATGCTTCCATTCGGATACACTTATCCGCCATAGCGGCTTATCTCCAAAACAGGCAGCATCTCTCCGTTTTCAAGGTGCCTGCCATTAAAGCCTTCCTAGAAGGGCTGAAGCGGGTCATCCCTCCCAGGACCCCGCCAGCTCCTGTATGGAACCTCAATGTGGTCCTCACCAGGTTGATGGGCCCACCTTTTGAGCCTCTACATTCATGTGAGATTCAGTTCTTAACGTGGAAAGTGGCTTTTCTCATTGCTATTACGTCTCTACGACGTGTTAGTGAGCTGCAGGCGCTCACTGTACAAGAGCCTTTCATACAGATTCACTCAAACAGGGTGGCGCTGCGCACTAACCCTAAATTTCTTCCTAAAGTGGTTTCGCAGTTTCATGTCAACCAGTCCATTGAACTGCCCGCGTTCTTTCAAAACCCAGAAACAGTGGCCGAAAGAATGCTCCACACTCTTGATGTCAAACGAGCTTTGATGTACTACATCGATAGGACCAAAGACTTTAGGAAAACACAGCAACTCTTTGTTGCCTTTTCAGCCCAGCACAAAGGCAACCCCATTTCCAAAGCAGGTATAGCCAGGTGGATCGTTAAGTGCATTCAGATTTGCTATCACAAGGCTAAGCGCACTTTGACGGTCCCTCCCAGAGCCCACTCCACCCGCAAGTTGGGGGCCTCTATGGCTTTCCTTGGTAATATCCCTTTGGAAGATATTTGTAGAGCAGCCACATGGTCTACACCACACACATTTACTAAACATTACTGTGTAGATGTGCACTCCAAGCAGCAGGCAGCTGTAGGGCAGGCTGTTCTTAAAACACTTTTTCAGACTTCTGCAGCTGGCACAGGCGGCCGCCGTTAATGGAGGGACTGCTATGTATTCTATGCTATAGATATGAATTCAGCAGCCCACATGCCTCGAACTGAATATGCTACTTACCAGTATGCATCTGTTCTTGGCATGTAGGGCTGCTGACATTCATATCGCCCGCCCTCCTCCCCGGCGCCTGTAGCGGCTGCAGACTTTTTTACACTTACTCTTAGCATGGCCATCGCTTACACTGTTACACTCCATCTTTGCCACAATGGCTAAAAACAATCTGGGGATGGAGTCGATGCCCATGCGCACTGTAGTCCAGGGGAGGAGCCACCTATCTCGTGATACTTCGAAGACTCTTCCAGGACAACAATGTGCAATCATCCGGACCCAACACTAGGCGGCGATCTATGCTATAGATATGAATGTCAGCAGCCCTACATGCCAAGAACAGATGCATACTGGTAAGTAGCATATTCATTCCTAGTAGCCATTACTTCTCCCAGAAGGGTTAGTGAACTATAAGCATTTACCATTCAAGAATACTTTCTACAAATGCATCATAACATATTGGTTCTTCGTACTAATCCAAAATTCTTTCCAAAAGTCATTTCATCTAAATCAATCTGTTGAGCTGCCCGTATTTTTCTCGCAGCCTCAAACAGTCGCAGAAAGAGCTCTACACACTTTAGATGTCAAGAGAGCATTACTGTACTACATTGAAAGGACACAAGCTTTTCGTAAGACAAAACAACTTTTTCTGTCTTTCTCACCGCCACATAAAGGCAATCCCATATCAAAGTCAGGGATCGCTAGGTGGATTGTTAAATGTATACAAATATGTTATCAAAAAGCCAAGCGTACATTAACAATCCCACCAAAAGCCCATTCTACCAGGAAGATAGGGGCTTCAATGGCATTCTTAGGGAACATTTCCCTAGATGATATATGCAAAGCAGCTACATGGTCTACACCGCACACATTCACAAAGCACTACTGTGTAGATGTGCAAACTAAACAACAAGCCACTGTGGGCCAGGCTGTACTAAAAACTCTGTTTCAAACAACTGCAACAGATACTGGTGGTCACAGCTAGGTGTGGGAACTGCTATGTAATCTATGCATAGTGTGCAATCTGCAGCTCATATGCCTCGAACGGAAAATGCTACTTACTAGTATGCATCTGTTCTTGGCATTTAGAGTTGCACACGCCCACCCGCCTACCTTTATCTGTTCCAGTATTATCTTCCTTTTTTTTTTTTTTAAACCTTTATTAGTTGCGGTCAACAGAGATACATGACAGTTACAGCAAGAACACTTCAAGAAAGCATGATAGTTATGGTACATTCATCAGAACAGCAGTATTTGTATACGGATCGGTACACTACATTTAGGCTTGCTGTTAATACATTCCCCAGTGATCTGCAGTGGGAGGAGACCCGAATCAGAACACACCTCTTACATAGTCACGGACATAATGAATATGGAGCCTTCAGTATCCTCACATACAGGCGTAGGATCAATCAAGGAGGGAAGGTGCCACTGATCCCCCCCGCCTCATGGCTATCTCATCCCTCACCAGTAAGCCAGTGACGTCACTGTGAAGAGCAGTGAGCCATAAGTGTGTCAAGGAAAGGTAGTCTCTCCCGTCCCCCCAGCAAGCGTTCAGTGTATAGGCAACAGGAGTGCAATGCGTCATAAAGGGGGTGCGCAGTGCTCAAATGTGCAAATACCATCCCTACCGATGTGCAGTCTCAGGATCCAATGTGTATGCCTACCCCCGTCGGACTACTGTAGCTGGGCATCAGGAGGGCCAGGAAGGTGTGTTCCGTACGTAGCAGCACATGACATGCAAGTGTCCCAGAGCACCCAGTGTCACTCCAGTATCAAGCCTACCTCAACTGTATAAGCAGGGGGGGCCGGGGTCCCACCCTCCATGTGATATGTAGTATGGTGAGTGTGTTACGCAACATTCACTCGCTCACGGGCCAGGTAACAGACCTTCATCCCCAGAGGAGTCACTGTGAGCGCCTGGGACATCCAGTACACCTGCAAAGGGGACCAAAAATCCCTGGGTCTACAGCGGGCGGGTAGCAATTCCGCATAGATGCCATGTTGATCTCGGGAGTACGTGAGGTCGTCCAGCCATTCCTTAAACTTCGGTGCCCTGCCTCTCCCCCACCTGCAAGCGATTCTCCTCTTAGCCAGCAGCAGCGCGATATCAACAAACCTTCGGTCCGCCTTGGGTACATCCTTGGTATACCCCAGCAACATCACCACCGGGTCCAGAGAAAGAGGGCCAGCAATCATGACCTGGAGCGCAGCATGTACCTGCGCCCAGTATGCCTGTATCGCCCCACATTCCCAGGCCAAATGAAGGAAACCCGCGCCTTCCGCACGGCAGCGTGCGCACCTGTCATCCTCTGAGAGGTGAAAACGTAGCTTCCTGACTGGAGTGTAATAATACCTCTGTACAAACTTGTAATGAATGATTTTCAATCGACAGCTGGAGGATATGTTAGCCGTGACCGAGCAGCAATACTTCCACTGCTCGTCCGTGAGCTCGACAGTTAATTCAGAGTTCCAGTCAACCCGCGCTCTAGACAGAGCCGGTGGACGCTGCCCACGGATGGCAGCATACAGTTTGGACACCAAGTGCCTGCCGTCCGACACCAGCATCAAATGCAATGGCAGTACTGTCTCCGGCTCCTCTGGGAAGCTTGGGAGTATGTCCCGCATACCCTGTCGAAGACGAATATAATAAAACACCTCCATCGGTGTCGGGGGTCCATTCCGAAATATCTGATCTTTGGTACGGAACAACCCATCTTGGAACAAGTCACCCCATGTAGTAAGGTGAACGCGTTTGCACATGGACCGAAACCCATTCTCCAGCAATAGCGATAGCTTCGGGTGATATGCTAGGGGCATCGCTGGTGAATAAAGCATGGGCGCTCCAAGTAGTTTAGTCACTCTCCTCCAAGAGTCAATAGTACAAGTAACAGTGGTAGCAGGCGTCTCGACATCACTAGTCAGTCCCATACAGTATTATCTTACTTACATACATATCACATGGACATCACTATCTCTTATACAGCTCCATTAATTCTCTAATGGCGAAAAACATTCTAGGGATGGAGCCGATGCCCATGCGCAGTATCATCCAAAGGAGGAGTGACCTATCCCGTGACTTCCAAAGACTTTTCTACAACAAAACAAACTGCAAACATCCGGGCCCAACACTAGGTGGCAATCTATGTATAGTGTGCAACTCTGCAGCTCTACATGCCAAGAACAGATGCATACTGGTAAGTAGCATTTTCCTTCCACCTTGAGGTCAGTGCTCTAGTGTTTGATTGACAAGTCCCTGTCCCACCCGTTCCTCTCAATCTGATTGGGTTTATTCCCCATTCACTCGTGGCTGCTTCCAGCGATTTCTCACTAGCAGCCCTCATCGCAGGAGTCCCCTCCACTCTTTTTATACAGTCTAGAGGCCCAGTAGACCCATAACAACTCTTACCCGCTCCTGATGAAGCGTGCACCATCTTGGAGGCACGTCTGAGGGCTTTTTCTGACTGACTGACTGAGTTATTTTTAGAGCGCTCTTATGCCGAGGCGTCTTAGCGCTATAGGACGGAGAGAGAGGAGATGGTTTAGGGCAGCACGAAAAGCCAGGTCTTCAGTGCCTTTCTGAACTTGGCTATGCTTTTTTCGGAACGAAGCGAGGTTGGTAAACTGTTCCAGAGTGTTGGAACTTGATGAGAGAAAGATCTGCCGCACCGATGGACTCTCTTAGTCCTGGGGATGTATAGTAGATTTGGGGAACTAGATCTGAGTGAGCGCTCGGGTACATACGGGGAAAGGAGATTGGAGAGCTGTTTGGAGGTCTGCCCATAAAGGGATTTATGGGCCAGGCACATGACCTTGAATTGAATTCTTCTCCTGACCGGAAGCCAATGGAGTTCACTAATTGCTTTAGAAGTAGGGTGTCGTTTGGGGAGGTCAAGCAGTACTCTGACTGCTGCATTTTGAATTGATTGGAGTCGGTTAAGTTGATTTTCGCCGGCACCTATGTACAGGGCATTACAGTAGTCTACCCTGGACATAATCAATGCTCCCACTACTGTTTTCCTCAAGGAGAAAGGGATGTAGGGCAGAATTTTTCGGAGGACCTTAAGCGTAAAAAAACAGGCCGAGGTGACCTGGTTGATTTGGGATGTACAAGAGAGCTCCTTATCCATTATGAAACCAAGGTTTCTGACCTTGTTGGTCCGAGCCGGGCAGATGCCAGCTTCTGGGGGCCACCAAAGATCGTTCCAAATGGAGGGTTTTTGGCCAAACTCGATCACCTCAGTTTTTCCGGTATTTAGTTTGAGGAAGTGAGCGTTCATCCATGTCTTAAGATCTAACAGACAGTTCCTGAAACCGGTGGCGGTGGCTTCTACCGTCTGCGCCAATGAGACCACCAGTTGGGTATCATCGGCATAAGAGACTAAATGCAGGCCCTGGGTTTTTATCAGTGCAGCTAGGGGTGTGACATAAAGATTAAAAAGGGTTGGTGACAGAGCCGAACCCTGAGGGACTCCACATGGTAGAAGGAACTCCCTTGAAAGGAGACCATCCCAGTAAATTTGATGGATGCGTGCTTCTAGAAAAGACTGAAGCAATTTTAGGGTGGTATGTGTGATGCCCAGCGATCTTAATCTATTTATGAGGACATCATGATTAACAGTGTCAAACGCCGCTGTCAGATCCAATAGGATCAGAGCGGCTCTGCCTCCTTTGTCCATGGTCTGACGAATGTACTCCGATGCTATGATCAAAGCAGTTTCCGTTGAGTGACAGGCCCTGAAGCCATGTTGTGTGGGGTCTAATAGGTGGTTGTCCTCAAGGTGCTTGGTTAGCTCCTGATTCATTGCACTTTCCAGAATTTTGGCAGGGCGGGGGAAGAAACGATATTGGGCGGGAATGTTTAGCTTCCTTAGGGTCTAGTGTCTCCTTTTTGAAGATGGGTCTAATACAAGCCTTCCTCCAGCTGCTGAGAAATTGCCCGGAGCTAATTACAGTGTTGAGGATGGGGGTAAGAGCTTGGCTGATAGTTTCAGGGACCAGGTGTAGGACGTGAGGGGGGCTAGTGGAGAGCCAGATTTAGTCTGTAGGAGTAGGGTGGCCACCTGATCGTTACTAAGCTGGGAGAAGTTGGGGAGTTCCAGAACTGACATCTGTTGATCTATTTCGTGGGGGACCTCTTCACAAGTGGGTAGCAGGTGAAGGTCATCATAGACTCTCTTAACTTTCTGCTGAAAGAATTGTGCTATATTTTCCACAAATTCTTGGTGAGGTTTGAAGATGGTTTCACCGGGACTTTTGACTAAACGTGTGATGGTTTTAAACAATTCCTTTGAGGAGTTTTCTTGAATCTTCCTAGTGTAGAAGACAGCTTTAGCTTGTTCTATAATTAGCTTATATTCGTGTAGGGCAGCCGTATACTCCTTTCTTGACTGGGGGCTGTAGTTGTTTCGCCAAAGCCTCTCGGCCCTCCTGCATTTCAATTTTATCAATTTAACCTCAGGGGTGTACCATTGTGAAGTTGCTGAACGAATCTTGGATTTTTTTTAATTCTTCCGGGACTAGCTTGTCCATTGCCTGAGTGAGCCAGGTGTGGAATTTACGGGCTCCGTCATTGCTGTCCGTATTAATGAGGGCAGGTACGTCCCTGCTAAGTGTGTTTGCTAGGGAGGTGGCTTCTAGTTTTTTCCATGGACGAGATTTGGTTGGGAGTACAAGGTCCTTTCTCCTTGCATTTGTCAAAGTAATTACAATGGTGAAATTAATGGCAGCATGATCAGACCAGGGGAGAGGCGTAGTGGACGTGACCTTGAGGTGGTGGTTATTGGTGAAAATAGAGTCGAGGGTATGGCCGGCTGTATGGGTGGGTCCGGTGTTTAGTTGGATTAATCCGTAGCTATGGAAGTTATCTATAAGGGTTGTAGTTTCAGTAGAATTGTTATCCTCGAGGTGAAAATTAAAATCGCCCAGTACAGTGAAAGTAGGTTGATCTGAGGTGGACTCCAGGAAGGTTAGAAGGGCGTTAGTGAAGGGACCTCTGGGTCCAGGGGGCCGGTATAGCAGGAGGCCAGTGAATATTAGTTGGTTGTCAAATTTGACCGAAAAGGATATAGCCTCTGCTTCTAGCCCTGGCTGATGGAGAATGTGTATTTTAAAAATTGACCGGTGGATGATGGCTACTCCTCCACCAGTGGTTCCCTGTCTGTCCACGTGTACTAAAGAGTAGTCTGTGGGTACTGCGATGTTCCAGTCTGGCCCAGAAGAGTTAGTGGCCCACATTTCAGTCAAAAAGGCCAGTTCGATCTCGTTGTCAGCAATGAGTGATTCAATTTCGTGTTTGTGCTTTGGCATTGACCTGACATTTAAAAGTATATTTTTTAGAGATTTGATGTTTGGTTTGGAACGGTGGTTCGAGGATTGAACAGAGGAGTGGGGAGAAATTGGCCTGGGTTTTAAATTGAGCTCGCTTGGTGCGAGATATGGTATAGTGTAGCCGCATAGTCCACGGCATACGTCTGTCCGGGAGTTGTCAGGTGTCGACAATCGTTACGGTTTAGATTTGTAAGCGTTTCTCTTGAGTAGGCATATTTCATGTGAGCTATTGGAATTTGGGCAAGGGATATGGCCCTGGGCGCTGGTCCGACGCGGACGGGCGCAGACGGGCTTGCCTTTGGCGCGCCTTCGGCGCATCGCCGGCGCGCTCGCCCGCTGCGCGTCCGGACCAGCATATGGCTAAATAGGCTCGTAGGCCGGAAGTCGCAGCAGCTAGAGCGCGCGGCACCAAAGATGGCGGCTATGTGGCCTCCTAGTGTCGAGACTGCCCGATATTCCCTCCACAGCAAACGGGACTTCCCGTACGGAACGAGGAATGGGGCGTCAATGAACAGGTACAGTTATTTGTTCAAATAGTGCAAATGCAGTTTAAAACAATGCGCTCTCTATTGCGAGTTTAAAAATAAACAGATACACAGTTTAGGAACGTCGTAATCACGCTTCAAGTATCTTCAAATGTGCAAATGAGCAAAAGGTTATTCAGTGCAATTTTTTAAACAATGTGAACGCTAGTGGAGGTTTTAAAATATACAAGTACCGAGGGTTCAGAACGTAGTAATCACGCTTCTAATTTCATTATTTTTAGCAGCAAAGGTTTGTTTGAGCTGAGAGCGCTGATCGCTTCCCACTCCACTACCTCCGTCTAGTACTAGCTCTAGTAGTGCTCAGGTGAGTCGGTTGCACATGTACTTAGCGGCATCACTTGGCAGGCCCAGGCTCTCTGGTTGCCTTACGCAATCGGGCTCTGCCAGCAATCAGATGTTTCCGATCTCCTGGGGGGTACATTTACATGTTCTCATTAACACAACAGCTGCTCCTGACATACAGAGGTGCTGCTACGGTGTTTCAAAGGGTTTGGCCTTGATCCCAAGTCAGACTATTCCATGGCTGCATCTCAAGACTCACGGGTACACCTCAACAGTGCCAGCAAAAGCTTCTGCCCTTACTGCACAACAGCATTTAACACTGCTATCTTTATGGCCACCCTTTTCTGGCAAACAGAGGTTGCTGACTCAATCCTGCACAAGGGCAACAACCCGATCTGTGCAGCAGCCATCTCCTCAGACCTCGCACCGGGAGTCCACTCTACAGGGATCCCCCTGGCCCTCCTCCGTCCAGCACTCTCCCCTTCCCTACAGGGCACACTAGTCTTGGAAAGCAGTCAGGCGCTGGTGCTCCAGAGCAGGTTGTTTTGGTTTTCCATGGTCATGTCCCCTCACCCATTTGGGAGATTAGCAGGCCTTGGCCCCCAGTTCCGGTCACATGCAAGATTCTTGCAGAGCTTCTCCCCCTCACATAGCCTGGCTGGCTGCTTGCCAGGTGACCATTTAGGGGGTCTCAACCTCTCCTTCTTACAGTTCATTTTCAGACACCAAATGTGATTTAGGGTCTTTGAAGTTTTATATTGGGATTCTGATTCTTTTATTTGGAAAACTTTTAATTGAGAGAAAATCAGGGCATTGTAAAATCAAATGGCGTCTACATTGATCACAGCGTATCAAAACAAATGTCGGCAACACTACACACATTACTAATACATATTTCATAATAGTTGTTACTATTGGCATATTGCTTGTGAGAAGTTGGCCTGATATATGATGCTCACTAATTCTAATGATCACCTTCTATCAGTCCAAACAACCCCTTATGGTGATTGGTTGTAAGTCAACCGTATAGACCAGCTATCCTAGTAGCGTGGACAAAAGCAGTCTTTAGGCTAAACTCTTTTCGCATGTGAAGCCAGCTGTTTTACCACAATATAACCCCTTGAATACCAGATGAAAGGACACCACACAGGTTGTTATGAAAATAAACAATATATTTATTATTAACAACACCTCTGAACTCTTTATGAGATCAGAGGGCTAAGCACATGACAATACTAAAAAGGAAATACGAGTTCGCACAATATTTACACGTGTGCCTTCGGGGCACGACAAACCGAATACTCAAAACAATGGAATGCGAGGAAAGAAAGTACTGTAAGGAGATCCAGAGGCTGGAGGATCGGTGGGACTACGCTACGAACTAGGTAAGTAAGGAGCAGGAGGCCCACGGGACTCACGTGCAGAGTGGAAACTCACGCGGGATGCGTACCAACGTCTATGGATGCAACAGTTTACAAAGTTACGGATTCCGGACGAACCCGGCTGGAGGGAGGGAAAACAACAGTGGACCTGGACACTAGGATAGTGAACACAGACTTCAGGACCTAGAAGCTTTAGTTACCTAACCCACAGGCTGCGGGTGCATAGGGCTGAAGTAGTGTCGGGTTTGCTGCGTTGATCCCAGTGATGCCTGAAACAAGAAGTTGCTGGCAGGCAGCCAGATGGAGGAGTCCGGTGGTTCCAAGGATGGAACTGGGAAGAAGGAAGTCCTGAAAAGGAAGGGGACAGAGTCTTGGTCACTAGCCAGTGGCGGTGCTGGAACCAGGAGGGAACCAGGAGCTGTCGCCGCGTTCAGGTGAAGGAGGGGTCGCTTCTCTCTGTAGCTGCGCGGACCAGGGGCTGTTCTTCACGACCAGGCTGGAGGCACGAGCTGTCCCACGTAGTCTGCTGATGTTGGCGGTGTCGGATCGTCGATCTGGACAACAGGCCTTGGCTAATGCAAGCCACGCGGTGGAACAAAGATGGCGTCTGGTGTGGACCAGGAGGGTCCAAGGGGCTTCTCTTTCACAAGGAAGAAAGGGCCAGTCTGGGGGACCAGACTAGCAGTGTGGAAATCTTCGGGTCGTCGTCTCAGAGGTCACTAGCCAGCCGGCAAGTGACCAGACAACAGGAAGGGCAGCAACCAAGCAAAAGGGCCCCACGCAGATCACGGGGATGCTGGGGGGCTGGTCTTTGGTGCAGGAGCTGCGTCGGTGTGGGTCTTCTCAGTCCCCAATGCACTCACTCGAGGAACCCTCGGGGGTCGTGCTGGAAGCGCTGTGCAGGTTTCTTCAAGATGGCCGTCTCCACGTTGCTCGTCGCACCCACGGGTCCCAGCTGTGCTGTGGATGTGGGTAGAGGTCAGAGGGGTCTGGAGGTCCGGGTCTTGTTGAGCTGGGTCGTCAGATTCCTGGAAGGAAGGACTTGCAGCAAACCGCACAGAAGCTTGATGGTGCCTGCGAAGCAGGATGGTCACTCCCTGACCATAGGGGAGATTCTTCAGTCTTCTGATGTTCAGGAGGTCGAAGGTCAAGAGTTCTTCGTGGAAGTTGTCAAGATTAATCTAACTGGGAATGGGACCAGCTCCTACCTTTATCCGACTAAAGGGGGCTGCACTATGACTAGGTCCCTCCTCTGGGTGGGACCAGGAAGGGGGGTGGCTACACCCCCTTTCCTTTGTCCAGCTTCCCGCCAGAGCTGGGGCTGGAGTGCCCCAGCAACTGGTTGGAACCGGTGTATGCACAGGGCACCTTGTGTGCCCCAGGCATGTCTCATTCCTTTCAGCCTGGGCCTACCTAATACACAAAATCCTGTCTGGGGTGGTGCTGGCACCTCCCCAGGCAGGAAACCCATTGTTCGAGCCTCCCTCGCTGGAAGGACTCCCAGCAGCAGGAGGTCAGACTTGTGTCTGTGGTGGCAGCATCCATTTTGTGATGCTGAGGCTCGAGTTAACTTTAACCGGGGTTCACAGTTACATACATGTCGTGTCCCTCTAGAAGGGTGGAATGCTAACCCCGTCGCCAGAATTGGCGAGGGGTTAGTATTCCAATTCGTACGACACCTTACTTGACATGTTTTGATAATGCTATGCCAAAGTTAGCATTTGACCGCGAGGATCATAATGCACTTAAGAGTATATGGTATAGCGTTACCATGGAACAGCTATAAGGACTTGGTTTCGCAAGCTGCAAACGGGCTCAGCTCATGCCAGAGCACCATCTCACATAATTTCAAGCACTCTGCCTTCAGGATTGATAAGGCCTGCCATAGGAGTGACTGATAGGAATATATGTGTCCATTTTAGGGTTAGATATAGGAATACTATATCTAAAGCAAAGGGTGTTTACACCACCTTGCCCCAGCTGTCTTGCAGCCAGTTGTGTCAGTTGAGGATGGCCACCCAGGGGTGGCATAATGCATGCTTCAGCCCCTGGTAGGCCCTGGGTACACCTATGCCCTGGATACCTAAGGTACACTTGTACAGGGACTGATAAGGTGACTCAGTATCCAATTAGATATGTACCTAAGGTACATGGAGTCCATTTTAACAGAGAGAGCAGGAAGCCTGGGGTCCTGAATAGCAGGATCCCAGGCCCACTAAGTCAGAAACCAGCAAAACACTAGGCAAAAAGTTGGGGGCAACCATAGTCAGATATCCACCTTCCTACATTGCTTAACCCCACCTCCTCACCCTCCCCCTCACTCGGACATGTCGTCCATTTCCTGCATGTGCGGGTCACAGGTATAGCCCCTGAATTTGTTCCATGCTCCCCACACCTTCTCCCATTTCCGGGGGCATCCTCGGTGAGTGTATACCATCCTTTCCGTCGTCATAGCCTCGTCCATATCTTTGCACCAGTCTCTGAGCGTCGGCGATTTCTCGGACCCCCATTTCCTGGCAGCATTACGTTCGGCAGACATCATCCCCAACGTTACCCAATCTTGAGCTGGGTGGGAAAGATCATTTGGTTCCCACCGATTTAGGAGACAACGCCTCGGTTCCGGCACAAGTGACACCTCCACAACCTGTGACATTGTTCTCATTACTTGGACCCAATAAGCTGCAATTTGGGGGCACTGTCATATGGTGTGAAAAAAAGGTCCCCTCCTCCCCGCATTCTCTTAAGCAAAACTGATGTGTGGCCCTCCCTATTGTATTGAGGGTCACTCTGGTGTAGTATGTACGGTGAAGTATCTTTAACTGCACTAAACAAAGTATTGATGGTATGGGATTTAAATTCTTGAAAGTTGTTGGTAATCCCACAACACAGGCAATGGAGTGACTAGAGTTCACACCTGGATGTCAGCCACAGTGATATGTGAAGCAAGTGGTTAGTCTTGGGCTTTCATCCCCATTATTTATGATTCTCTTATCAGCCCCATCTACTTCCTTAGATGTGGCCAGACCACCAGGACTCTTCCTCACTGAATCAAAGTGCACCCTTTGAATTGTACAGAAGGAGCCTGGCCCTCCCTCCTCCAGTGTATCACACCCTGCCTACAGGAATGCAGCAATACACAAATCTGTTGGGGGCTCGTGGGATGGGGTTGTCCTCTACTCAGTGCTTAATTTGTAAATTAATAATGGCCAGGGCTCTGACCAGTAGGCCACTGCAGCTTGCACCACCCATCACATTTGTCATTGCTGCCAAAACAACGATAAATCATCTATCTCGCATGCAAATGCGACAGTTCGTGTTATTCCAGGTCCCCAAAGCTAAAGGAATGGCTGGGGAGGCAGGTGTTAGCAATATTTGTATGTATATTGTTTCCCTAAACAACTGTTGTACTGCTCATCTCTAAATTACATGAGCAGCACCACCATGTGGCAGACTGCCCTAAGCGTGGTGTTGACTATTAGTTGCAGGTGCTGAGCCCCAGTAACCAATTAAGTGCCGGTGTTCAGCACCGGAAAGCATAGGCTCAAATTAAGCACTGTCTCTACCTCCTCATGTAATGTACCGATATATAGTCACACTTGTACTTAATATTTTTACAAAGCACACACACTGTTCACTACTGTTACCTCCATGTATTGAGCCACCAAAGGTACTCATACTCAGTACACACATGTTCGAGGCATATGAGCTGCATATTACACACTGTGCATAGATGGCCACCTAGTGTTGGTCCCAGATGTTTACAGTTTGTTTTGTTGTAGGAAAGTCTTTGGAAGTCACGGGATAGGTGACTCCTCCTTTGGATGATACTGCGCATGGGCATCGGCTCCATCCCCAGATTGTTTTTTTTCTGCCACCGGGCTCGGATGTGTTTCCAGCGCTCCGTGTTGGAACCGATTTCCTTCGGCGCGCAATCCTCACCAATTTACAGAAAATATGTTTTGAACGCTTTTCCAGTCAACGCTACTCTTCAACACCAAAAAGTTTGATTCCGGTCATCGTCGACTGCCTTCGGGCCTAACTAGGCCTCGACTCCAGCTCATGGAAAGGACGCCATTTAAAAAGTGTCCTCAATGTATGTCCAAGTTTCCCCACACCGACCTTCATGAAGTGTGTAACCTTTGCCTCTCCCCGGAGCACGAGGCCAAAGATTGTTCCGCTTGTGCCTCTTTCCGCTCCATAAAGACGATCCGGAACCGAAGAGCGAGGAGAACAGTGGCTCGATCTTCAGCTCCGATTCCGGACGACATCTTTGAAGAAGGCGTCAATGTTCCAGAACAACACGACGTCGACAGCAACTCCGAGGCAGACGATTCCGAGGTCGAGGACATCACTCCAGGACAGCGGGTCGTAAGTAAGACCGTCGACCCTGACCCTTCCTCGACACACCCAAAGAAGCCCCAGTCACACCCTCACCCTTGGGTGCACCACACTGACACACCGCTTCTATGGCCCCACCTTCGGGCCCGGCTAAGAAGCTAACTAAGCCTTCAGGCCACTCAGGCTCGAGTCGGCCTCCTCAAGGTGCCGGCGCACACCTTCCGGCACCGAAAAAGACAACGTCACCGGCCACGCCAACAGCCAAACCACCGGTGCCGAAACATACCACTACTACAGAAAACCCGCTTCAGATTCGAAAAGACCACCGGAACCGAAAAAAAACATCGGATCCCAAAAATATACCGGAGCCGAAAAAATCTTTGGAACTGAAAAAATCTTCGGAGCCGAAAAAGACTCCTGCTTCTCCGGTTAAAGACATTGCAAAAATGCCAAAGGTAACCGCTTCGGTGCCGAAACCTTCCTCCGCACCAAAAGATCGGCCTCCTGCAGAGGACCTATTTTATCCAGATCCTTCTCAAAATACTCTGGCTACAGATCCAATTTCTGGACAGCTGACTTTGGCTTCAAAAAAGAGACCACTAGATAAATGTAAATGTAAATGTATTTCGATTTATATAGCGCACTAATCACCCAGGGGTCTCAAGGCGCTTGCTTAGGGAACCCGTCCTGGTATTCCCCTGTGAGATACCCCGGCAGGGTATTCACAAGGTGAAAGCCAGGCATCCCGCAGCGAGGGGCCGTAGTGGAGATTAAGCAAGCTATTGCCCAGAATCGCAGAGTGTGACCCCGTGAGTCGAGTAGGCACCGGAGCGAGAATTGTCGAGTCCGTGGAATTTTTGAGCCCGAGACCCGCCGAGGCGGGGAATCGAACCCTTGTCCACGGCTGATCTCAGCTTCCGGGTCTGCCGCCTCTAAACACTGAGCCACGCTTCTCCACTTAGACCAGCTAGACCAGCTCTAGCTCCTCATTCAAAAAAGGACATGGCTACCTCTCCTTTGAGACTTCCTTCCCCTTCTCCTCCACCTATCCCATCACCACCTCCTCTCCTACCACCACATTCCCCAGCATCCTTGATCATACCAGATGATGACAACAGGGATGATAGCTCTGATGATATGGCATACCTGGTCCAGCTACTCCTACAGGCTCACCTGACCCATGGGATGATTATAACACCCCAGACGTCGCAAATGTCTCTCAGGATGACATATACCCCTCAAGGCCTTCCCCACCAGAAGACACAATGGGTTTTAATCAATTAATTCACAGAGCTGCTCAATATCATGCGGTAGACATGCATACAGACCCTGTTGATGAAGACTTTTTAATGGACACCTTCGATAATGCAGAAAGGTCCTCATCCACCTTACCAATGCTTAAGGGAGTGATTAAGCACGCTCCTGAAGTCTTCAAGGACCCAGTCAGAACACAGGTCATTAACCCTCACATAGACAAAAAATATAAAGCTGCCCCTTCAGACCCAGCATACATTAAGGGTCCAGTACCACTAGACTCACTTGTAGTTTCCAATGCACACAAGAGAGCAAACTCGCAAACATCGGGTGATGTCCCATGCGCAGTATCATCCAAAGGAGGAGTCACCTATCCCGTGACTTCCAAAGACTTTTCTACAGCAAAACAAACTGGAAACATCCGGGCCCAACACTAGGTGGCCATTTATACACAGTGTGTAACTCTGCAGCTCTACATGCCAAGAACAGATGCATACTGGTAAGTAGCATTTTCCTTTACCTTTGGTGACTACACGGAGCCGCGCCGGGAATAGCAGCAAGTATTTTAATTCCAGTTGGCTTGTCCTGCGTTTCACCTCCAAAAAGGAGTGCCGGCGTTTCTGTACCAAAGCAGTGTAGTCCGGGAATAGCATGATTTGGCTGTTTTTGACCTTTATCGATTGCAGTTTACGGCCCTCCTGTAGGATAGTCTCTCTGTCCCTATAGTGTAACGCTTGGAATAAAAATGATCGGGCCAGCTCTTGGGGGAGGAGGCCTTGCCGGCTCCCTGCGTGGATTTTCCTCGGCAAAGTGTTTAGTCAACTTCCCAGTGGGCAATAGCTCTCGGATCCAGTCTTCTACAAAGCTGGGGGGATATGACCCCCTCCTCGCCTTCTGGCAGGCCCACAACTCGGACGTTGTTACACCTGGAGCGGCCCTCAGAGTCTTCTGTAGAACACTTCGGATAGTGCACACGTGCCAATAAGTCTTTCAGCTGGACGTCTGCCTCACGAATCCTCAGGGCCAATTTGTTTACAATGTGTTCTAGTGCTTGGGTTTTGTCAACAAGTTTGTGGTGATCGGCGTGTAAAAGGTTAAGGACTGTAACCACCAAGTCTATTTTGCCCTCCAGTGAAGAGAGCGCGTCTGCTCCAAGGAGGACCCCAACTTCTCCACCGCAGCTAGGACTGCGTCGAACTTGTGGGACATGACCTCACTGTGCGAGGTATCTGGTGCTCTTTCCACCGGGCCTGAGCCATTTGCAGCTGGCCAGAAGGCCCACCAGCTCCGGACCGTAGGCGGCCCATCTCAGACATGGGCAATAACAACGTAGTCACAGATTAGCCCTCCGTGTCCCGAGACGTCGCTTCCATCTTTTCAGTCGATGCCCAGTAGGTCCAGCTCCTCAGCATACACAGGGAAACCGTTTGAGGGACTCCAGTCACTCGAGGCCTAGCTGCACACCAGTATACTACCAGACACACAGGGTCCATCTCCCAGGGTCTCGAAGAAGCAACAGAATGTGTTGAGTTAGCTGACCTCCGACCCAAACACAGCGTGTATCCAGCCAGGTGCCACGGGGGGCAGGATATGAGTTCAGTCGGCCCAGGCAGCGTGTAGGTTCCCCAGTGTGAGCACAGCTTGATTTACTATGGCAGACGGTACAGAGCAGCTCCACTTGTAAGGTTCTTCTTTGGGGGGGCAGGGGGAGGGTGTACGTGTATCAGCCAGTAAGCTTTTGCCGTACCCCTCCACCACACGGGGCAGCCAGATCACTACATGCGTCCCTCCGCCCCCGGAAGTGCCCCTCGTGCACTGCAGACAACAGGGGGTGGGTGAAATCCAGCACTCCATCCTCCCACCGCAATCCTTGCATGCCTGGCGTGTTCTTCGCCCTGCATAGGCCTACAGCCACCAGGCCACGACCACCTGCGGGGTCCACAGCGGTTCACAGGTGGCCTGCCCGCCTCCGCACCACACCAGAGGGGACTCCACCATTCAAAGGAGAGCTCTCGCCCAATCTGTCTCCGAGAGGTGAGTGACAAGGCCGCAGCCTCCGCTCATCCCGAGAGCTCAGGTTTCAGTGCGCTAGCAGCCCCACCTGCTCCTCCAGAGTGCACCGCAGGCCATGCTGTCTCAGGCCCTCTTGCCGCACGGCCACGTCAAGGCAGCGGCAATCGTGTGCTTCAGTCAAGGGGGGGCAGGGATGGACGAGTCTGGCTGTCAACTTGCGTCTGCTGCTCCAAGGGGCTCAGGCTTTGTCCCGGGACAGCTCTGCTCTGCCTCCGTTCTCCCCGACGTGCACCTCCTCCGACTGCGCCACTCAGCGGCAGGCCCTCGCCGTCCACTGGAGTCACTCGTTGCAGCCAGGGTGTGTGCAGCCAGGGTGTGTGCACCGCGGATGTGGGGCCCTCACCAGGCTCTGGAGGATGACCCTCCGTTGGTCAGAGAAATTACGGATAACGTAGGATGTGAAGCTGAGCGCTAAGGAGACGCGTCCGCCATTGTGGCAAGTTTACCCACGCACCTCATGATCTATGTTTACCTATGACAAAAATTTGCATAACTGATCTAGACAAAAGTATGGTTATTTACTCAGGGCAGGGGTACATGTCCATTACCATGCAGAGAACTTTTCTGTTCCAGCAGAACAGAGAGAATACAGGCTGCAAGTTGAAGTTTCCAAAACAAAAGGCGCAGTAAATGGTGAGTTCAGATAGAGACTACTAGTTGTGTATTCATCACCTGTTGAATATTCCCTAGGTGTCAGACTGGATCTGGAAACATTTTCAGCAGTACCTCTGCGTGCCAGCAGGTGGCACCGTGCTGCTCTGCACTGATGCCATACCGTTCCGGAAATTCCATGCAGGGCCAATTTAAATGCCGATCCTGTGCATGAATGCCGGTACCTTTCTTTATACTCCACTCAAAGCAGATTTGTAGCTACCTCCTTGCCTGTTTGGTTTGCCTGTGGTACCTGGGGTTGGTCCATGACTCCAAGGCCTGCTGTGACTGCGCATTGATGACCCCGGTAGCCCTCTGAGACTGAAACTATGTTTCCATGCACCTCAAGACTCCATGTCGTCCAAGGGTTAGTCTCGGTTTCGTTCTCATTCCCAAAATTGCAGAGCTCCATCCAGAGGCCGATCTTAGTCTTGTTCCAAATCTCTGGAAAACTTGAAGAACAGAAAAATTCTAAGCGGGACACAGTCCAGTCCCTCTACTCATGTTCTCCTGATAAAGGCATGTGGGCGTCGCCATACCTCTCATTCCTGCTCCTACAACTTGTCCATGTACAACGCAAGTTTCTAAGGTCACCTGCAATACTGAGGCAGATTAAAGAGTTCTCAGTGGGCCTGGTGCGATTCTTAGGATCATTTCTGACTTCCTATGGCGTGTCTGCGCGCCCCAAAGAGCTGTGAGGTCTTCCACCTGGGATACCACAGGCGGCTTCACCCTCATTGCAGATATCACCAGGTCTTCAAAATCTGCCTCCATGACCTAGGCTGGTTCCCGGAACGTTGATGCTGATTCCATCGACGCCTGAGGAGGGTGGCACCCGTAGTGCTGCTTGACTCCCAAGTCGGGGATGCTATGACCTCGACCGAGGCTGCACTCTTTCTATCGAACAACTGCTTCCCGCCTTGGAACCGCTTAGTGTTCCCTATTCACAAGGTATGTCCCACACTATACATTCCCTGTTCGTACAGATTTAGAAAATGACTGTGATACCAGTGAGGAAATTAGCCAACCCTTCCATGTGAAGAACGGGTGTAATGACCTTCAAGATGCATGGGTCTTGACACCTCTGCTGTCTGTCCTCTTCATGCCGAAGAGGCCCTGCCACTGAGGAAAGCGCCTCTTTTGCTATAGTCATGCATATTATGATGATCTAAGTTCTGGCTGCATATACTACCTCCATCCATATCACATGCTACAAGATGTCCTCCTATTTGTGCAGACCCTAAAAAATGTTCCTTTCCCATCTTCCAGTCAAACTGAATCTGGCAACAAGAACCCTTACAAAAATCTTCTCCGTAGTAGCTTTGATGGTCTTTTGAACTGAGAATGCTCTTAACCATATCTGGATGAATGCCTAGCTAAAACTTGGTCTCGGTAATTAATATTGGCATGCAAAATTGAAATTCTGTTCTGGATACCTTGTGAAGGGTATTCCTTTCAGTCTCTGTTTTTCTGATTACAGTGACGCCAAACACATGTAGTATGGTGAGACTTAGCCAAGACATGGAACACGTGTGGCCTTCAAGCAGCAGAGCATATGGCCCTTCGCAGTAAATCACCTGGAACGCAAACCTTCTCTCTTTGGGGAATCTACATTGAAGTCATATGCACTGACTAGTACTGCCCACGTGTGGGGATCCCAGAGCACTTTTCCATAGTGTGACTTCTCAAGTGTAGATATGCACCTTTCTTCAGGAAAGCCTGTAGAAATAATTAAGGTAACATTATACTCCCTATAAGGAAGGCTTCAATGGTCTGAGTCTTCAGACTATGCTTAAATAAAGGTAAATAAACCCTTATATATGTATATTTAAAGCCAAATACTTTCGTAGATAGCTTAAATATTTCACAAACCCTGTTTTCAAAAATTGAGAGATGAGGGATAGAAGGACAGTGAACCCCTATAGGCTGCCATTACGTGCGTGTAAAAAGTGTCTGTGCCTTTAAGAACCCAGAGACCACCAGTATCCAATTATGCCTAGCAGGTGGCAGTTGCTTCAGTTTTTTTCCGGCTCCTAGTGACACGATCTTGGAGCACTGAGCTGTGCCTTCTTGGCTTATTCTTTTAAAAAATCTAAAGCGGATTTGTCTGACAACTGCTTCATTTGACGGTTTTCAACTGTCCGTTTCATTTTCTGTTTTTTTCCGACAGGTTTTGTGGTATTTAGACAAATGCATCCTCTTTGTAGGAAAGTGCCTAGTTTGACATGGCTACCTTCCCTTTTTTCCTGGTTTTTAGTTCAATTTTGATTGAAATTGTTCTGGGTTCCTGCTAACCAGGTCCTCAGCACCAGTCTTCTTTCCTTAAACTATATGATGGTTCCACAATTGGCACCCCGCTTAGGCCACGTGTAAGTCCTAGTAAGTGGTACCCCTGGTACCTAGGGCATTGGACCTAAAGATGACCTCTAAGGTCTGCTGCATGAACTGTGCCACCCTAAAGAGCCACTCACCAAGCTCATGCACACTGCCTCTGCAGCCTGCGTGTCTTAGTGCAGAGAAAACCGAAGAGTTTACATGGCACACATACCTGTGTGCCATGCCAGCAACGCACTGCATGTGGTATATGTAAGTCACCCTTATGGCAGGCCAACAGCCCAAAGGGAGGGTGCACTATACACTTGTGTCCCTGTGATATCCAAGAATTCCCTAAGATAGTACGAGTGTGCATGAAAGCCAGGACTAGTACATGGGCTGGACACTCATGATTACGAGTTCCCCAACTACATGATGACTTCACTGTATCCCCCAGGTGTTTGGTACCAAACAACTCATCTTGTTAAACCCACACTGATGCCCGTACTGGATTGTTTAAATAACTGCACCTTAGATGTGCCCCCTGAGAACCTACTGACTACCAGTGTGTTGACTGGTCTCGACTAGCCAGCCACCATAGACGGGTTTCGGACATCTTGAGGTGACAGCCTTGCTCTCAGAGGTCAGGAACAAAGCCTGCTCTGGGCGAAGTGGTTCACTCTTCCTCCAAGCAGGATGAGCATTCCAGAGCGGGAAGCTTAAAAAGGCCCTGCTGCCTTTGTTATGTAACCCGGGCCTCTCCAGATAGTGGAGGTGGCCACCCACCGTCCTGACCCCACGTTATGGTGGCTAGACAGGCTTGAATATTAGTTGATTAGGAGGTGTACCCACATTCAGCCAGCACAACCCTTAGGGCGGGCGAGCTGACGTGGACCTCACTTTTCAGATTCCTCTATGTTGTTTTGGATGGAATTAGCCTTTTAGGGTGAGGGTTATGCCCACTTCCCACAGAAAGTGGTTATATGGAGGTAGGTAATCCATTGGCTACTACCGGTCACTCCCGTAAACACCCCTAAATTGAGTATTTAGGTAACACCCCTGAACACAAGAACTCAGATTTGATGGCTCAAAAGAAGAAGGATAAAGAAGATTCACTACCTGGCTGGAACTGCAGCAGAACTTTGGCCTTTGGTGGCAACTCTGCCGTCCTCAGCCCTCTCTATAATAATTGCGACAGAGTGACTCATCCTGTGAGCTGGCGAACTACCAAAGCATTGAGTAGCCTGCCAGCACTTCGACAAACACTGAAAGTCTCCCTTGGAGTAGAGGAGCTACTCCCCTGCAGTCTGCTGGCACTGACCAGCAGAGTCTGGTCCACTGCCTTGCAGGTCCACAGCCAGACCGACTCCGCAGACGGCCAGGAGAAGGTACTCTTGCTTTGGAAGGTCAGATCTGTCTCCCCACTGAGTGCGAAGACACCAGGACTGACCAGAGCTGTGCAGCACCAACCCCCAGGGTCCCGGGTACCCTGTACCAAATGGCCACAGTGAGCATCCAGTCCGGATTCTCACTGCACCGAGACAAAGCTGCCTTCGAGGGACATCAGCATCACTGAGACCCACTTCGAGAGTGGCCGAGCTGCTCTGATTTTGCCCCTGCGAGCTGTTTGTCCCTGACCGCGAGGTACATCTTTGGGCACCATCTCATTCGAACCGGCTTGCCCCTGTGCTCCGAGACACCTTGTAATCTGAGTCCGTTTGGGAGCCCTGGGAGTTGCCTGCAAGTCCCCCTGTCTAGCCTTTTTTCAGGTGGTTCCTTTTCTCTCTTAACTCACCAGTTACCAGCCAGACGGTTCCCGAAGAACTGACCGTAGTACTTTGAAACTTGACCCACTACTATTCCGATCCTAGAAGGTGAACCCCTGAAACCAAATGTATCTACCTTTATGCATCTTTGACCTTTCCTCCCATAGTATTGCACTGTGCGTAATAGCGCATAGGGATTAATGTTTTACTTACCTGTGAATTTCTGTATCTGTGACTGTGCTTACGTTTGAACAAAGGTCTTGAGTTTGAAACATATAAAAGAAGAGTTATGTATCTAAATTGGACTCAGATTTATTCTTTGAGTGTGTGTCTCATTTATTGCCTCTGAGTACCTCAAATGCTTAGCAGTACCCTCTGATAAGCCTAACTGCTGGCCCACATTACCACAAAGGAGAGCACTGGTTTTATCTACATTAGCCTCTGTAAACTAATTGGGGACACACTGGAATCTGTGCACACTTTACTTCATTTTAGAACACCGTATAGAGAACTAGCTTCCTACAATCTTCCTTCCTGAGAGCCATGTTCTTCACAAATGTCAACACTTCAGGAATTTTTCCAGGCATACCGTAATGGAAAGAGAACATTTTCCTCCATGGCACAGAAGAGCAACTCAGGCTGCAGGCGCAGTCTGAAGGTGGAACATGAGGAGAGGGTCAGTCCTTTACCAGGGCTCTTCCATCTTCCTCAGAGGACCCCGGACATGGGATGTCCAAAAAGAATGGTACAGCCCAAAAACACAGTTGTCCCAGATCGTCAGGAGGATCGATGTTGAGATAAGGTACAGCACCAACTTGCTCTCCATCGAGGGCTAGGTCAATGTCGAAGAGGAGGCTAAGATCGACGTTGAGACAGGGTAGATCGACTTTGAGACACAGAAGAAGTTTGCTGTCAAGGATATGTCGACATTGAGAACACCGAGGCATGCAGAAAGAAGTATACTGATGTGCCGACATAGAGAAGTAGGAGAAGGTAGATATTGGGGAGATCTCCTGACTGAATACTTCAGAGTGAATTCTCCTCCTCCTATAGTGCTATAGTGCTGCCGGACTCTTCTACTCCTCCGCCTTGATCTACTCTGCCAACTCCACTGCTGCCTTCTTCAACACCACTTTCACCGGTGCCAGTTCCTCCACCTGTCGAATCCTCTCTTCCAAAGCCTAGAATTTTCCCATGACAATCTCGTTTGAAAACTGGCCATCATTCACGCCATCATTCGCCTACTCCAGACATCACAACAGGGTCTGGTGCGCTTAGTCTTGACCATCCTTCAGAGGCTCTTACCATCATCATGCATCTAGGTCTAGATCAAGATTATGTACAAAGTCTAGACCCCATTCCTACTACTCCACTTCCTCTCCCAGTGCAAGAAGATATTGGTGGACTATCCACAACCACGGGTATCTCCAGTGAATGATGTCACTACCTTCCAGAAGGTACTGGTGAGAGGGGCTGCAAAGTTAAATATCCTGATGTCTGTTCTAACACCAGCCACATTGGTCATATTTGAAACGCTTCAGCACCGTTCAGCGTCACAGCCTCACCTCCCTTTGGTTCCCGGTCTGTTGGAACAAGCAATGGAATTACTTCAGCTAAATCTGCTCCATCTAGACTACAGAAGAAATACAGCTTTTCAGAGCAGGTTCCGCTCTTTCTCTACTCGGACCAACCCTCGGATTCTGTGGTCATCTTAGCATCTAAGAAACATAATTCTACAACTCCTTTGTCTACTGTACCACCAGACAAGGAGACTAAGAAGCTGGATTCAGTGAGCCGCAAGGCATGCGGTTCAGCTGCTACTACCATGAAGGCAGTGAGTGCATCGGCTCGTATGGGCAGGTACGACAGGGCCTTATGTGATCCCTTACAGATATTTGCAGATGACCTACCTATAGGCAAAAGGTACTAAGGTCGCCAGAAGCCCCAACAGTAGAGACCTTACTAGCAACAACAGTGGCGGCAGCCTAGAGGGAGATCAACTCAACAGACTCCAAGCCATGAATCTTTTATTCCCCCCTGTCTGTTACCCACCCCGGTAGGGGGAAGCATTTCACATTTTCTGACTGTTGCGATCCATCACAAAAGATGTGTGTCTAATAAGTATTGTTCGTAATGGGTAACGTCTCAGGTGCACCAGTCCCCCGAAAATATACCACTAAAACCATCCAATCCCCATGTACCAATGCTGCACTTAGAAGTCTGCCTTCTTCTGCAGAGGCAGTGCAATGGAGACTCTTCCTTCCAAACAAGAGAATAGCATTTATTCCCAATACTTTCTGGTAAAAAAAAGAATGGTCCCAGAAACTAGTTCAGACCCATTCTCTATTTTGAAACTGGCCAACAAGTGGATTTGACGAAAAAAGATTTCAATGCTGGCACTGCATCAGATCTATCCCCAGTTATACCAGGGAGTTTGGCCCTGCTTGACAGACCTCCACGTTGCGTACTTTCATATATCAATAGCCAAGAAGTATCACAAATTCCTGAGGTTCGTCGAGGGTCCACATCAGAACCCAGTACAAAGTGTTTCTGTTTGGCCTCAGATCTGCCGCAGAACGTTCTCAATTCCATGGCAGTGGTAGCTGCCCATCTCGGGAGGCATTGAGTTTTCATCTACCCATATCTAGATGGTTATCTCATCAAGGATTCTACTTCTCAGGAAGCCAGCCTAAATTACCATTGGACATGCGAACTCCTCCAACAATTAGTGCTGCATATCAATCACGGCAAGTCAACGTCTACTTCTGTTCAGACACAGCATTATTTGGTGGCCTCCTTAGACACCAGTCAAGCAAGAGTGTCCTTTGGAGGAGAGACCTTTATCATTCCTTCTGAAGTGTTGATCTCTCAGGAAATCTTTTTCACCCCACATTGAGAACAGTGTCAGTTCTCCTCGGACCGATGGCTTCATGTAACTCCGGATTGCAGTCTCCACATGCAACCTCTGCAAGAATTTCTCGAGGATCAGTGGGACCCACTCACAGGAACTTGAAAGGACAGGTGCACACCCTTCCCCTGTGCAACACAGTCTATGAAATGCTGGTGATCTCCAACGAATCTGCATCAAGGGATGCCATTTCATCAGGGTGTTCCTTCCCATACCATAGTAACAGATGTCTCATTACTAGGATGGGGAGCACACTTGGTTCACCTCCAAATCAAGGGAACATGGTCTCCGAAAGAGATGACCTACCACTTCAATCGCTTCGAGCTCCGTGCAGTTCACCTGGCCTTGAAAGCTTTTGTCCCCTCTTTCAATACTGAATCCCTGCTTATTTAGACAGACAACATGACAACCAGGTACTTCCTCAACAAGCAGGGTGGAACATGGTCCAGACCTTTATCCTAAGAAGCCCAGGGAATTTGGAAGTGGCTGATAGCCAGAGACATGTGGATCACGCCAACTCATCCCCCAGATGTTCAAGCAGACTCTCTAAGCCGAGTCCTGCCCGAAAACCACAAATGGGTTCTTCACGACGATGTATGCAAAACCTCTTCAGACTGTGGGGCACTCTGCACATTGGCTTTCAAAGGAGGCTAAATGACCATAAACTCTTTCAGCCTAGTCATTCAAAATTGGCTTTCAAAGGAGGATAAACAACCATAAACTCTTTCAGCCTATTCATTGAAATGGAAGAGGTTTTGCATTTGGTGTGGATCCAACAACCTACCAAGCAGGTGTAATTTTTCCATACTTTACTTGGCAAAATCTGGCTTACGATTCTCTTCCATGAAAGTTCATTTGGCAGCTCTTAATGCCTACAGAAAATGTCCTTCAGATACCTCTTTTTTTCAAAATTCACTTTATCTTGGATTTTTGGGAAGGGTTGAAAAAGGTTTTCCCTCCGATTGAGTGTCCTTCTCATCCCTTGGTGCTCAATATAGTTCTCTCTTGCCTCACGCAGAACACTTTTGAACCCATTCACAAATTGTACTGCTTTCCCCGTAGCGATCACTTAAGCACGTAGGGTTAACGAAATCCAGGCGTTGTGTTCTCAAGAACCATACACCGTTTTACACTCTAACAAGTTAGTGATGAGGACTCCCCCAAAATTCCTTTCTAAAATAATTTTTGAATTTCACGTTAATCAGACCACCTACCATCTTTTTTTCACCATCCTTCCACACCTGCTGAATGGACTCTCCATTCCCTAGACGTTAGGCAAGTCTTATTTTTATTTGCACAAAACACAAGACATACGTAAATCAGGCCAACTGTTTTGAAACTATGGCCCAGTCCGTACAGGTATAGTCGCTTCCAAACAATCCATCTCTTGCTGGATAGTATCTTGCATCCTATTATGCTACCAAAAAGCTAATAAGAATTAGCCTGCTAGACCTAAAGCTCATTCTAATAGGGGCAATGCAGCTACTACCACCTTGATGAGAAATGTCCCTATAGCCGAAATTTGCAAAGCGGCCACATGGAGATCTGTTTACATGGTTACCAAACATTGTTTGGATTCGGATTCTAAAACCAATGCTCAAGTAAGCCAGGCTTCCCTGAGAAATGTGTTTGTTTAATCTGAATGTTTGATCGTCCTCTGTCTTTTCCACTGCTCATGGTGGAGATGGGCTTGCTACTTTATTCTGCGTTTATGACTATCAATGGAGATCCCCTGAGACTGAAGGAATGGTTTCTTGCCTGTAAACCCAGTTCTCTGTCAGGGGAATCTCAATTGAAGTAATTAGCAACCGTCACCTCCTCCCCGGGGGAGGCGATTGCTAGGCCTATTGATCACCACCACATCTCGTCAATTAGTACTGAAGGAGCTGCCACTTGCTGGGTATGATGAGGTACTGGTGGTCTCTGGGTCCATAAAGACGCAAACGTTGTTCTTACACTCACACAATGGCAGCTTATAGGGCTATATACCTTCTATCCTTCCTCTCTCTACTTTTACAGAAAGGGTTTGTGAAAGAGATTTAAACTGTCTACGAAAGTATTTGTCTTTAAATACACATATTGTTTTTACCCTTTACTAAGTATAATCTGAGGAATTGGGCCATAGAAACATTTTTTATATGCTGCATAATGTCCTGCCCTTACCTTGGGAGTTTCTACAGGCCTTCATGAGGAAAGGAGAAGATCTAAACTTAAAATATACTATGGAAAAGTGCCCCGGGATCCCCGCACTTGGGTGGGGCTATTCAGTGCTTATGACTTTAATGGAGATTCCCCTGAGAGAGAACTGGGATTACCATTTCTTCTTGAGTCTCAGATCCTATCCCTTATATGTTACCTGAACAATCGAGTATGGATCTGGTCTTGCGCTTTTTGTGATTAGGCTTTTCAGATGTGGGTCTTTGTCCTTCACAAGAGCATTGTCCCAGTGGCATTCAATTTCCAGCAAAAGGGACAATTGAGTAGAGATCTTGAGGAAGCTGTTTCATACTTTTCATCCTCATTAAAACTGGCAGATGATCCTATGTGTTCTGAAATCAATCTTAGGTGAGTTCATGGAAGTCAAAGTTCCATATCTTCTTCTTTATCAGGGTAATTGAGTCTTCCATTTTACCTACCATTGCTGAAGAAGAGAAATTGGTTCCTGAGTATCTCATTTGTGCATATCTGAAGCATTGTGAGTGCCACCAGGAAACATTAAGCGGGAGACCACTACCATAGTAAATGGCGTTGCTTTTGCTATGGGGCCCATGAAACACATTTACATCATCCCTGTCGTTTCTAAACACCTATTTAATGTAGGTTACCAGTTTTGCAAATGCTTTCTTTCAGCTGTGGAAGTCTTATCTACGTCAGGGGTCTCCAAACTTATAAATAGTGAGAACTACTACTGATCAATGAAAGCCCTCTTGAACATCTTTCCAATGTATGAATTAGGTAACTGTATATAAAGGGAGTCAACTTAAACACTGCCTTAGAGCAGCCAATCCTAATGCAGTGAGCTTGCAGCACCAGTGTCACAAGAGGTGTATTTAGAAAGGTTTAGCAATGTTGTAGGCGTTTGGTGATGGACGGAGCATCTGAACCAATCAAAAACTCACACCCAGTCAACAGATCTGGGTTTAATCCATCACCGTTCTTTGGCCATATGCAAATCAGTCTGACCCTGTGCCTCATGGGAACAGTCCAGCCCGAACTGCCTAGCCATGGCTTCCCTGGACCGGAAACAAGCTTCCTAGGACCGGTTTCTGGCATTTCAGCTGTCTTCAGCCAGGCTTGCTTGAATCCAGTGGCAAAGTGAGGAAGGGACTCACGTTTGATCGTACCCTGCCAACTTATGGCGAACAAAGCGGTACAAAAGGGGGGGTGAGCACGGAAGGAGTACAGGCTAGTCCCCTAAGGAGCTCCCAGTACATGGGATCATACTTCCAACAATGGTGTTGGGGTTTCATTCCAACATTTTTTATATGACCGGACTCTGTGTAGCTACTATATAGTTAGACATCTGGCAATGACTGATATTCACTATAGATCTAAAAATAACTGACCACCCTTACAAAGCCTGGAGAATTGATTCCAGGATTTGTAGGGGTGTCCTGTTCATGCATGGGGCACCCTCACTTTGCCCTCAGGACTAAATGGCCTACCATAGGGGTGACTTACAGGTTTTAAGTGTAGTGACCTCAGATATAAGGAAACTTATATCTGTTGTGAGAGGTGCAAGCACCACCTCACACATGCTGCAATGGCAGGCCTGTAGTCACAGTTTAGGTTTGATCCCCGGGGTAGCACAATACATGCTGAAGCCCATGGGAGACCTCTGGTATACCTAAGCCCTGGGTGCCTTAGTACCATATACTAGGGACTTACAAGGGTACACCAGTAGCCAACTGTGAAGGTACCAAAGCACTTACTTACCAGAACCATTTTGGGGGAGAAAGTACAGTTGCTGGGGTCTTGATAAGCAAGATCCCAGCAGACTAGGTCTGAAAGACTGGCACCAAGCAAAGAGTGGGGGTAACCATGGAAGCAGATCCTATTTTCCTACAATTGTTGTCTCCAAGGACCAGTCTTGTTCCATTACTCTTGAATGTCTCAATGCAATTCGTAGTTTCTCTCATGCAGTATATGGCATGACACTGTCTTTGTGAGAGCTAAATATACCTCAGCAGGGACACACCAACGTCCATGAGCATACCGATAAGGCAATGATGAAAAACAGTTTAATAAAGAAATTAATTTAGGCTTATTAGTGTCCTTCAAGAAAGAGAAAAGAAAGAAGAAATGAAGGAGAAAAGAGCTAACTATAATTAAAGGGAGAGGAGAAATAAAGGAGAAAGGAAGAGTGATAGCGAAAGAAAGAAACTGAGAAAGAAATTGAGATAGCAAGGCAAGTACAAAAGGAAGAAGAGGAAGAAAAGTGGGAATAAAAGGAAAGTGGAAGAAATAAAGAGGAAGAAAGACAACCATGTAGAAGAAAGAAAAGAAGAAGAAAAAAACGAGTGAGGAAGAAATGGAGAACAGAAAGAGAAAAATAAGGGAAAGGAGGACTGAAAGGGAAAAATAAATAAGAGTCAGAAGATTGATTGATTGATTTTTGGGTTTTTATATAGTGCTCGAATGTCCAGGGGCGTCTTGGCGAG
Organism: Lissotriton helveticus; assembly: GCF_964261635.1. NCBI lineage: Eukaryota > Metazoa > Chordata > Amphibia > Caudata > Salamandridae > Lissotriton > Lissotriton helveticus. Next base: position 104,625,419 of record NC_136063.1, read on the forward strand.
AAGAGAGATGGAAAGAAGAATATAAAGAAAAATTAATAATGAAGGAAAGAGAAAGAAAGCTCTTAGTGTACTCTGTTCGAAGACACTCGTTTGTTGACAGGATTTTTATCCGACTGCAACGTGGGTCTCACAGAATGGAGTTCCTAGTGTTTTAACGTGCAAACATGGAGCATTAGAAAGCAGGCAGCTGAATGGTCCCAAGTTTGTCTGTCAGGCAGCAATCTACCCTAACACAGCCTCCAGGTTACCAGTAGCTCCTGATAAACCTGTTGGAGATTCCTGATCTCTATAGCCCAGGAGACTGGATTTGTTGCCAACGAGTCATTTCGGTGTTTTGTCACATTTACAGCCTCCAATTAGACATCCTGCTCTTTAGTGGGTTCTTAATTTGTCACTGCTTCTGTGATGAGTACGATTTTGAAGCTACGCGGTCATCAGCGTTTTGATTTGGAACACAGTTTTTGTTAGTCACAATTACTTAAACTAAAAGGGTGATAGAGTGCCAAGTTCTTCTAAAGTCTGAAATATGTTTTTGTCTGTAAGGAGGTAGTGTCCCTCCTTTCATTCTGTCTATTTAATGTAATTTTATATTGAAGCAGATTATTTTTCAGTTCTTCAGTATTAAATCTTTCATAGATTCACATGCTTGAGTTATTGTTTGACGTCAGACTGAGAACCTTCATTAGTCAATGTTAACTTTGCATTTCAATAGTGCAACTGAAACTGAAAACAAATGGTCAGCCATTCATAAATATGTAGCAGCCTGTCCAACTCCTTTTATAGCCCAATGTCCAGCCACTGAGGTCAAAGGGTTCCAATCCTCCACTGAGGCAAAAACGGACAGATTGTCTGCTGCACGTCTTCAGGACAAGAGGGAATTTCCAGCGCTCTGCTCTTTTTTTCTTAAACTTTCTAAAATCATCTTGTTTTGGATTCAGGTATCGCCTCCTTTCTTCAAGTGACTGGGAGGTTGATGCCTACATTTGCCTCATATATTCTCCCCTCATCATGGCTGAATCGTCCACCTTTTTTCAAGTCCTGTGGGACAAGGAATTCTTTATTGACGAGCGCCACACTAAAAGCATATACTTCCTTCACAAGGCAATAAATGCATGCATCAAAAGACTGAGAACTGCGGCATATTTAGTGGCAAGACTCAGAATAACAGAGAAGGCCCCATCCTCTGAGCCCTGAATGCTGAATCTCCTTGCACATCTACAATCAGAAGTGTTGATTCTACATTAAGAAATGTTTAATAGCCATGGAAGCTGATTTCTCCGCAGAGCTGCAGACAATTACTGCTTAAAAGTCCTCTAAGTCTACCTGGAAGGATTAGACTTCCCTGCTCTCCTGGCTCAAAAGCTCAAAAACATCCTCTTTGAAGGTGGTTCCAACCCATGCAAAGCCTATGGGAAAAATAACCATCACTGTGCACCTCACTGCCCAAGTAAAAAAGCACAATTTCTGTGGTGAAATTGCCATAGAAAGACTGCTACAGCGATGAGATCTGCGTCTATGATCTCTATGTGCATGGACTCACCTTCCAGAACCAAGGTATTACCTCCTTGACTAGGCTGGCAAACGTCCACAGCGAAACCTCACCCAGCAAGAAGTTCATCACCGTAGACTAGAGACTCCAATAACAAAAGCTGCAACGCAGTCGATGAAACAGTCTACCACGGTACTGTCGAAGATAACATCAGCTGTGCCTATTTGTCTATCAGAACAACTTTTTCATTGCCACTGGTAACCACATCCTCAAGAGTATTTTCCACATCAGAGACCACTGCATTAACTGTGTCTTTTCAACAGAAGCCTATTGCATCTGCAGATCTGAAAGAGACACGTTAGTGATAGATTCCTTAACTTAAAATATCCCCAGGCGTCAGACGCTGAGATGACGTCATGGAGAGTACTTAGGCGCCACCCATGCGCGCTGACATCAGTTTTTTCTTTTTCTGCGCCGAAAGCGCAGATCCGGATTGAGCACATACCGCGGTTATTTTTTGACTACTTTTTTAGACTTTTTGTCTCCTTCTCTTGTCTCCTGGTGCATGTAGGGATGCCCGGCTTGAAGTCTTGTGGGTCGTGCCACTGTAATCTGTTAGTGGCGGACCCCCATGATGCCTGCCTCTACTGCCTGGAGACCGACTATGACTCCCGAGACTGTCGAACCATGGCCCGAAGGCCTTGCGGGAGCGGCGCCGAAAGCTGTTGGAGGCCCGGCACTCCTCTCACCGCCTCTCCAGGTCTAGGGTCCGTTTGCGGCACCGCTCGCGGGACCGGAACCGTAGCTCCTCAGGCTCGTAGTCTTCACTTTCAGATTCCGATAAACAATGCCATAAAAAGAATTCGAAGAAGTGTGTTCGCTCTCTGACCTTCCCCCGTCGCTCCTCGGAGGCGGACGAGGGGACGGGGCAATGCCCCTGCGGCTCCTCCAGAGCCTGGGAGTCCTGCGGCCTACCTGCCATACCTGGGTCCGTCGGCGACTCCCGAATAGATGCAAGAGTTTCTTGCTGCCATGGACCGGCTTTTTAGGCCTCGGGCTCCCGCCATTGCGCCTGCGGTCCCGTGTCCAGATTCTTTTGGCTCGGCGGTACCACCTCTTGCGCTGGCCTCAGAGCCACTGGATCCAGCGCCCTTGGCTCCGGCGCCACAAGGTGCAGCGCCGCTGGCTCCGGTGCCGGCGCTGCCCTTGACTCCGGGCCTAGCCCTGCCCCTGGCTCGGCCACAGGCGCCGCACTGGGTGCCGTTTTCCTGCCCCTGCCCTGGTTCCCGGACTATTTTGTTCCGGCCTGGGATCTGCATGAGGATGTGGCTCCAGCGCAGCCCCGGCTGGCGCCGTTCCCGGCGGCGCTGCTGGCCCCCTCTCTGGCTCCGGCCCTGCCGCCGCGGCCGGCTCCTTCTACTCTGGAGCCAGAAGAGGACTAGGACAGCTCCGAGGACCCCTTGCACGGCAATGCGACTCCGAGCAGGATTGGGTGGATGACCTTCAAGATGCGGGTGAACTTGATGTGTCTTCTGACCCGGGGTTGGCCTCCTCTCCACCTACTATGGAGGAGGGCGCTTCCAACATTATGGTGTTACGTCTGACTGCGGAAGCTCTCCACCTCGACTTCCCCACGGTGGCCCTTAAGACCAACCTCCTTACGGAGGTGCTCCAGACGGCGTCTACGTCGTCAGAACCGCTGCTCCCTTTCAATGAGGTACAAAAGGGGGTGGTGATGGACGGAGCATCAGAACCAATCAAACACTCACACCCAGTCATAAGATCTGGGTTTGATCCATCACCGTTCTTTATCCCACTCTGCCACCCCAGTTCAGACATGGCTGTATGCAAATCAGTCTGACCCTGTGCCTCATGGGAACAGTCCAGCCCGAACTGCCAAGCCATGCTTTCCCTGGACCGGACACAAGCTTCAGAGGACCGGTTTCTGGCATTCCAGCCGTCTTCAGCCCGGCTTGCTTGAATCCAGTGGCAAAGTGAGCAAGGGACTCACGTCACAGCATACCCTGCCACACTAATGGCGGCCAAAGCGGTACAAAAGGGGGTGGCATGTCTGAACTGGGGTGGCGGAGTGAGCTAAAGAACGGTGATGGATTAAACCCAGATCAGTTGACTGGGGGTGAGTGTTTGTATTGTCAATGCTCCGTCCATCATCCCCTTTGGTTTTTATTAGAGAAGCTCAATCAGCTCTTAAGATGGCATGTTAGTATGTTAGATCTACTAGTGCAAAAGAGCAATTGGTAGCTTTTAAAATGCATGTGCCATTGCTGACATGTATAAAACATCTACTTCTCACAAATATCCAGCAGCTGGCCCAGTCTGATGGTAATTCTGATCACAACCCTAACTTTTAGCCATCATTTACACCACCTCTTACTGTACCCCCTAATCGATTCGAACTCCAACTCGATCCCATAATCTAATACGTACCATATCCCGTTCCCTTTGCACCAACCCTTAAATATATCTTAAACGTTTGCTTACTGTAACCCAACACCTAATCCTAACCCTACCTCTATCCCTTGTCCTAACCCTCACGCTCACACATAACCTTAAACACAAACCCTAATCCTAAACTAGTACGTCTTTCCTTGCTCCTCCCCTTTCACCTCCCTTTACACTAACCAATTCTTAAAACCATCTCCTGCTACACCATTCTTTTCACCTACTACATCTCTTATCCAAGCAATTATCTAATTTGTCCATACTTTCCAGGTTTTGTTTTGAATTTTATTAAAGAATTTGATCTTTTCCTGTTTTACCCAAACATTTTTCATATTTTTAATGCATACTCTTAAGATTTCCCTGTGATCTTTTTATGTGAGCCATAGTCTGCGATTTGACGGTTGTCTCTTTCAGCATCTATGGCCTTTGATATCAAATTCTCAACATTTTGCTAGGGATGAGTTAAATATATGAAAAAAATATAGTTCTGACCGTTCTATTGGTGTTAGTATTTGATCTACACAACATTCATCCAACCGTCCCCTGGGTTAATGTTCTCCATACTTAAACCAATCATTTCGGTAATGGTTGCTTTAACACGAGCACACGAGTAATGTAGTGAAATCAACATACACAATCGTATTTCACTCCTGTTTCTTTAGTTAATATCTCAAATGGTCCGTGCATGTTGAAGACAAGTAAGACAAGAGCTAATAAACAGTCGTTATTTAAAATCACCACCTGGGGCATAAGAATGTAACCATTTATTACATTGGAGGAATTGTTTTCGTAGATGAAAAGATTGAGGAATATGGTATAAGCAACAAAATACTTGAAGGAATAAAACAATACAACGGGTAAGCAGGTTTTGGAAATATGAGACTGGGCGGTGTGTCTGAAAATTAAAATATATAATCATTTTTTATTTTTCAGTGGTAGTATGCAGAGTTTGTTACATCTTCAAGTTGAAGTGGATCAAATTAAAAATGAATGTGACAGATGTAGGTGATGAGAAAGCATGAATTAAACTTGAAGGCAGGAATTGAAGGGACCACTTAGGCCCAGCGGTGCTTGCCTGTTGTTCCTTTTTATGTTTTCTTTAAAGTATTTTTTCAGCATGGGTATGTCTGGAAAAAAATGCTAGAAACTACTTCCACAAAGCCAGTGTTAAGTAATTGTTGGTGAATTGTAGTTAGCATTTGATTAGAAGACGTAACTCGCTCAGGGTGAAATGTTATCACTGTTACTAGTCTGTTAACGTTTTGCAGTCGGAGAACCTTCAACATGCGCTGATGTGATGGTCTTTGTTGGCAGTGAGTAAATCCTTTTAACCATCCAACATCATTGTCTGTTTCCTGAAAGTAATAAACTTTATCTATTTCCTCAGATGAAGTCTGTGATGGAGAAGATCGGGATTTGCCCCTACAAGAAAAGGTTTGTTGCCTCAAGGGGAGAGCTGTCCCTTCCACAACACATTTGAAGAGAAAAGCACCCAGAGATTTTGAAGACTCTACTTCGCTGTTAATTAAAAGCCAATGCAGTAATTTAATTGTAATTTCCTCTGATTCTGAAGATGAGAAACCTGTTCTGCCTTCACCAAAGGTGAAACCTGGCTTGTCAACGAAGAGGCTAAAAGGTTGTCGCATTCTTGGCAAAAGTGGTTCATCTACCAGCAGTGTGCCTCATACTGGAAAAAAACATTGCAGCTCTTCGTGCAGTGGAATCATGATAGTGGACTCTCCTGAATCAAGCTACCCTCCCATTGTGATTGACAGCAGTGAAGAAGAACAGTCTGTGAAAATGGAATTCAAGGATGAACATGACGATTATGGGGATACATCAGGAGGTGGATTTGGGTGGCAGGGACATACAGATTTGCATAACAGGGAAGATGTACTCCTGTCACAGAGGTCATCCAATATTCTACCGGAAGAGAGACAGACCAGAGAAACTGAACATCAGGCATTCTTCAATAAGAAGGTGACAAGCTCAAGTGGGTGTGGACTGTCTTCAAGTGAAGAGCATATTAAAGAAAATGTTGATTTAAACCCTAGAGTGCAGGATTATTCTGCACCTCACTCCCCAATTATTCCAGTTTTGTCAAATATAAATTCTAACAAAGTCTCTTCACAACGTGAGCCCTCCTCCACTCAGCCATTGCGCGTGGAAGATCTTATGAACCGTAAACTTCCAGAAAATGTGCTTCTTCCACGTATGTTTGACGATGATTCTGAGTTCAGTCAGCCGGAAATGGATCTGGAGCGAGTATACTCTTCAGATGAGGAAAATTCTGCTGGTCACAGGGACCTGGTTTCTAAAGGTCAAATTAGTTTGGATCATGCTGAAGACTTGTCTCTACAAATGCCTCTTGGTGAGCTTCCAAAATGTGATCACATTAGCAATTCTGATACTATCAGCGATACTCCTCCTTCAGGCTCAGTGCACCAATTAGTCTTCAGAGAGTGGGCAGTACAGAGAGACTGGGCTTTTTCAGAAAAGGATCTTGAGTTTGAATTAAAAGAATGCCATGCTGTTCTTCATGAGATGGAGCAGGTTCTCATCGATGTTCAAGGTGTTGAAGATGGGAACAAGAAGCAGTGGCGGTAAGTTGATTTGTTTTATTTTTTTCACATGCATATAACCATTCTTTTTCTATCTTTGAAATACAAATTCTAGCAGCCTGTCAGATGTGTTTCCCATATCTAACACGCAGTTTGATTTAGCTACTTTAGCTCATTAGTTTACTTAAAATGTGTTAAATAAGCTTTGTTTATTGTGGCGTGGAGAGACACTACCTCTTTACACTTACATTTGGCCAAAACCGAGATGTTCCTTTTTGGAAAAATCAGTCTCTTCTTGAAATAACTCATTCTGGCTGACCGTTTGGGCCCTTTTGGACTCCTATTGATTCTTCTTTACACTTGGGGTTGACTTTGACTTTCTTTTCTTTTCCTTTTATTTGAATTTTGAGTAAAGGGCAAAGACAAAGTTCAGATGATGACTATTTCTTTACTTGACTATTGTAACTGTTTCTTAGTCTTTCTCTCTTACTACTGCCAAACGTTCAGCTGCTGCCCTCCTGATCCTCTTAATCAGAAAAAGCATCACATTACTACCCATCTCAACTCTCTACTTTACCTGTTGGTGCAGAAGGGCTACCCATTTAAATCACTTGACCATTGCCACTGCTTAGTTCATCATGTCACCCTCTCACTATCTAAAAAAGGTGTTTGATCCTGCATGTGTCTAACTAAACACTTCATTCCTCTGGAGTTCATTGACTCCAATGTCCAGATTTTGCATCAGTAGATTTGGCAGGTGGGCCTTTTTGGTAATCCCTCTCAGTGCTCGGAACGGTTTGCTTGGTTTGTGGATACTGAGGAAGACGCCCACATTTTGAAAATGCCAGGATACCTAGTTTCCAGATAACCATGCATGATAAGTTTTAAATGAAATGAAATACTATTGCTTAATACCGTGTACTATACCAACATTGTATCTCCAATAATACATCCTAGAATCTTCATTGATGTTCATAATAATTGAATTTACCTGTTTACTTTACTTTTGGCAATTTTTTAGTCTTGTGGTCTGTTTTTTTTTTTATCCCGATCTTTTTTTGACCATCAGTCAACTGAAGGTATCTCTGAAGCAGGTACCCAGAGACAGGGATCTTTCTGCCTCCTTTCGAATGGAGCGCAATAAGGCTCTAGCAAACTGTAAACTTATTTTATGCAAGAGTTTGTGGAATAATTTAGCTCAAGGTAGTGAGAACAGATATAGCTCTCTGTTTTGGAGGGTGATAAACAAGCCTTGTTTTACTGATGTAACTGGCCCAGTTATAGACTATCTGTTGGAAAGTGCCAATTTTTTTGCATTGGTATGCCCCCACTTTTTGCTGAACTGCTGATGTGCTTTGACTGAGTGTGCTCTAGGCTCCTGCCAACCAGGAGCCCAGGGCTTGTGTTCCTTCCCTAAAACTGTGTTGAAACTAAAAACCCAATTGGCATCTCTGGCTACCTGTCAACCCCTGGTAAATGGTACCCTAGGTACCCAGGGCATGGTTACCAGAGAAAACCCCTAAGGGCTGCAGCACTTATTGTGCCACCCTTAGGGGCCCTGTAACCTGACGCCCACACACTCCCTTTGCAGGATGAGTGTCTAAGTGCAGAACTAAACAAAGAGTTGACATGGCACACATCCCTGTGTGCCATGCCCACAAAACCCACTGCCCTGGCATACCTTAGTCACCCCTCTAGCTGGGTGCCCTATGCCAGTGGTGAGGGCACAGGTGTATGAGCCCTGTGCCCCTACAGTACCCAGAGCAATTCCTGGGCACTGTAAGTGCAGTGCTGCCATTTAAGAGTATATGGAGCTGGGAGGTCGTCATTACGAACTCCACAGCACCATGATGGCGTCACTGAAGGCTGAGAAGTTTGATATCAAACTTCTCAGCACATTAAACCCGCACTGATGCCAGTGTGAGTTTTAATATAAAATGCACTAAAGAGTGCATCTTAGAGATGCCCCCTGAAACCTAACCTACAATCCACGTTCTGACTGTGTGGCTGCCGAGGCTGCCACCACCAGACATGTTTCTGAACCCCTGGGTCGAGGGCCTGCTGCTCTCGGGGGGCCTGGAATAATGCACATCCTGGGACGAGGTGCCAGGCCTCCTCCCCCAGGATGGGCAGGGGAAGCTTCGAAGGCATACCACTCTTGTGAGCTTCTCCAGACCATTTGCTGTACCCAGCAACTGGCCCTCATCGGTTCTGACTCCCACTCTGGCGGGAAGAACGGCGGGAAACCCGAAGTGAGGAAAGGGGGTGTGCCAGCCTATGTCAACCCCACCCCTCAGGTGGTAGAGGCGAGGTGAAGCACGGCTCTGGGCTCCAGGCCTCTTGAAGATGGGGAGCCCTGCCCAATCACAGCTGGGTCCCTGCTCCCCTCCCACAGGAGAGGAGCAGGCTAGGGGGTGTACTCACCCCAGGGCAGGGACCCATTGTTCCCTGCCCTTGCCCTACCTGTAACGCTTCTAAATTTAGTATTTAGGGGCACCCTGAACCTTCCTTCCTTAGATGCCGATAAGAAAACAAGAAAGAAGATTAAGAAGAAGAAGACCCGTAGTGCAGTTGCTAACAACAGGACAACACCAACTGACTTGGCCCCAGCCCTACCGGCCTGTCGACCCCGGTACCTGCCCCTGCTAATTCCCGGCGACTCCTGCTGACAGCAACCTTGGACAACCCAGAGGACCTGCCTGCCTTGACCCTCTCGAGGACTGGGACTCCCATGAGCAGAGGCTCTGCTCCAACAACCATACCCCTGATGCCAGCCAGGAACCGCGAATCCAGCCCACTCTGCACCCGCCGATCCCTACCCGTGCCCGAGTGATCCAAGACCACGAGGACGTCCCGCCGGCGACTGGGACTCGAAGTCCAGTGCCCAAAGACCCACCTCGACGACGCCTGCAGCCTCAGAACAAGGGACCCCTCCAACCGCGACCAGCCAAGGGTAAGATTTCCTGACACCCAAAGACACCCCTGCACCCGGTGCCCCACGACTCCCTGTGCCCTCCTTTGGGGTACTTACCTCTTCTCCAAGAATCCAACTTATCTCTTGAAGTGGTGGTCGCACCTGAAGAATCTCCGTCCCCGAGCCTGCAGCCTTTGTTCACTTTGTAACTTTCCCATTGGATAACATAGAGCTCCAGACGGCTTAAAAGCACCCTGCACCCAGCTGCCCGAGTGCCGCTGGAAGTGCAACTACTACCCTACTGTACTTCCCCACTTGCCCTGAGTAAGTGACCAGGAGCTCAGCTCCCACAGCCGTGTGGCCTACCTGCTTGCAGCCACCAACCAAAGGCCCCATACCCTCCATTGGATTGCATTGGGTCTACTCTCTCTCTGCACCCTGCTGCCTCTGTGACTCTGAGGGTGTAACAAATGTACCTTTCCGACCCTTAGAGGCCCCGGAGTCTTTGCCCAGAACCTTAAGCTCACCAGTCGAGTACTCACCTGAAAGCCGATAACTCACTTTCCTTCCATAGGCTAACATTGACTGGTTTACACTGAAAATTCTTCTAAGTGTGGAGTTTTGAAACTTTAAAATATTCCTCTAAAATCAGCCAAATAACAATTTCCGAAATACTCACCTGGGATCAGGAGAGAAGCCTGTGCTGTACTTGCTAGCTCAGTACTGAACAGCAAAAGTAATCAAAACTGTACTTACTAGTTACCTGCATTTTGTTCCATAGGAAACCATTGACTGTTTTTCTCCGAAATATCATCTGTCGATTTTTCCAAATTACAAATATTCTTTAAAAATCGTACTAACTACTGAAACGTAAATACTTACCTTTCTTAGGTAGAGGTCCCAGTGCTGACCGTAGGCGTCCAGTACTGGATTACAAAAGTAACGAGAACCTACTTTACCTGTGACTTGAATTTCCTTCCATAGGATAACATTGCTAGTTTTTCACTGAATAGTTTCTAAGTGTCATCCTTGAAAATACATTTATATTCTTTAAAAATTACAACTGTAACCAAAACGCTTTTACTTAACTGTTTACAGCTTAGGTCCCAGGACTGAATCCAGGATCTAGTCCTGTGGTTAGAAACGTAATTCTGAAAATAATCAACTGCAATTATGTAGAAAAACCCATTGAGCTCAATGTTCAGTTGTGTTTAGAATTGTGTTACCTATTGCAACTCCTTTAACTATTGTACTTACCAAATATATTGCCTATCTGCAAAGTAATTACCTAAAGTCACTCATATTAAGAAAATTATATTTTGATACCTGTTGGTTCTAAAGTAAAACAACTATATCTTTTCATATAAAAACAATTGGCCTAGAGTTCAGTTCTTGTGTGTGAAACCTTTTGCTGACTGAGTGTGTACAACAAATGCTTTACACTGTCCTCTGATACTGCCTTACTGCTCGACCAAGCTATCACTTTAGAGAGTAAGATCAGATCTGACTTTAACCTCTGTTATAACTCTGGGGATTGGGGACTCTATGCACACTGTACCTTACTTTGGTCCAGTATATATAGAGCCACCTTCTTACATTATCCCATCTCCGAGCAACAGTGGAGGGAACATTTTGAGGGGGTATATAATTTTAAGGGTATGGACCGAGAGTGATGAATGTGCCTAAATGTGCTGCAATGTTGTATAATGTACTACTAGTTCATAATGGACTTATGTATTGTGCTGTTGGTGAGAAAAATAAAAATTATTTTGCAAAACAAAAAGGGGACAAGGACAATCCCCAGTTCTATCGCCCAATATCAGTGATTGTATCTGTGGTGAAGGTCTTGGTGAGGGTACTTTTAAGCAGGCGATGTCGTGGGCGGATGAGAACGATATCCTTTCCGAAGTGTAATATGGCCTCAGGCCGGGCAGATCGACATTGGATCAATGTCTGAACCTATATCTAAATATAACTAAGTATTGCTGTTAGAGACCTCTAACCTCAGATTCCATAACGTTTAAGTGATCCAGAATTTTTTTCTTTGAACAATACTTGTGCGCGCTGGTAGGTGGCGTCCGTCTGCTCCATGTTGCGTCGTCGGTGCTGGAAGTGACATACACATCACCTATATAGGCGCCACCTCAGCACACTGACATCAGTTCTTTCTGTCATGTACTGATCTGTGAAGAGAGCTACCCTCTGTCACTTTTTGACAGGATTTTTCAACTTTTGTCGACCCCTTTTTTGGTGTGTAGGATGTCATGTCCTCTAGGAAGTCTTCAGGGCTCAAACCATGCGGCGTCTCACCGTACCATGTTAGTGAAGGACCCTAATTTGGTTTGCCTGTGGTGTGTGGAGCGGAACACAAATCCAGGTTATGCTCCGACTCCCAGGCCATGGCTCTGAAGGCTTTGAGGGAGCGGTCCCTAAAGCTGCTTGTGGTCTGGCAGGCGACACCCCGTCCGACTCCACAGAGGTCTCCGTCCCGATCGAGAAGACGGTCCCAGAACCGCTCCAGGATTCCCAAGTCCTCTACATCCCACTCACGATCCTCAGGACAGTCAGGTAAGAGGCGCAGGGAGTCGAAGTATGCTTCGACTTCCTGTGCTTCTTGTTCCTCTTACTCTCAGCGTGCTTAGACTTCTCGTCGGCTTGCGCAATTGAAGATCATTGGCATTCAAGGTTTTGCTTACCCAACAAACATGTAAATTTGTTGTTTCCCGCTTGGGGGATTTTAAAACCAATATAATCTCTAGATTCTCTCTACTTTATTTTAAAAGGCTTTTATCAGCTTTTATGTTTTTTAGAATTTTTACTGGTATTGGGTGTTTAGTATCTCATCCTTTTGATATGTATGCATTCTGTATTTCTGCTCTTCTCATGGTTATATTTATTACCAAATAAAGATTTATGATGAACCTACATATTTGTGCTTCCCTTTTGTCTTAGTCATTTTTTCTGCCATGCCATTCCTGTGGGAAGGTCTTAGAAAGGCCCAAATGCTTTCCTTATACTGTCTTCCAGAAAGCAGCAGCTGGCTTTACTTTTTGGTCCATAATCTTTCAGAACCTTCTTGTACGAAGCAGACATCCGACTGTTTTTTATATTTTAGTCAACCTCTTTAGAGACCAGTACATGTTTTCTCAATATTTACCTAATTCCTGAAAAGAAAAATATTTTTTTAGAAAAGGTTCGGAAACCACTTGATTTTCACCCACCAGTGAAGTCAAATAAACCCAGTGGTGTAATCAACTACAGATATGCAAAGGCTGCCAACACAGCACCATAACAATACTAAATCAGTGAACAAAAAAAAGGGAAGGTAAGTTTGAAGCCTGGCATCTCTAGATGACCTCTCAACCAGGTATTATCCAGTATTATGGGTGTCTTTCATAGATTCACATGCCTGAATCATTCCCCGTCATCGAGATGGGAGCCCCGGTAATAGAAAAGTAATGTCCTATAGACATACATAGAGAAAAGTAGGCCTAAAGGTCTTGCCTTAGTAGCCTATCTGTGTCCTTTTGTAAAAAAGGACCAAATTCCTGAAGGTAGCCAATCAGCTACCACCTCCCTCTAGAACCTTCCTGCCAGGAGCCTCAGTCTCTCAGATTTTCTACCGCACGTTGTGCTAGGGAGTCCCCACCTGAGCTCTCCTCAGGTTTCTTGAATTTCTCACTTTTTCAACTGACAACTTGGAATTTTTACTTCTACTATGGCTGAACAACAGAAGAAAGGACTATTTAGAGCCTGCTCCTCTTGTGGCAAGAAGAGACTGCACATTGATGACAAGCATGAGACTTGTCTCTACTGTCTTTATCCGGATCATTCTGTCAAGGAATGTAGGATTTTTAGAACTTTTTCTACTAAAACTCTCAAAGATAGAGAAGGAAGACTGCTCCTCTGGCTAAACAGACTCAAGACCAGAGATGATGATGTTCTGTCCTCGGAGGGCAGTGAAATGGCTTCAGTTTCTTCCAAACTGTCCTTTAAACGGCCAAGGGAGGCTTCCCCTAGCCATTCAGACGTCCCTCACAAAAAGACCAAGTCTTCTGAGGTAAGATCAGACACGTCTGTGAAGGAGCCGACAACTTTCGAAAAGCCATCGCAGTCTTCGTCGACGACCGCGTCGACGTTTTCCTCAAGAAAAACCACATATGTCTCCACGTCGACAACGACAGTTTGGACGACGATGGCGTCGTCCGCCTTTGCTTCGACAACCACCCAATCGTCGACGATGGGTAAGCCACTGTCATCGATTGTACTCATTAAAAAGCAGCAGTCATTTGTTAAAGCTTCGTCGACGTCACCGTCGACGACGACGACATCGACGACGATGATAAAACAAAAGACGACGACGCCTTCACCGTCGCCGAAGATTCCGTCGACGTCCGGCATGTCGTCGACGAGGGCACCGTCGACGCCAAAGTCGACACCGACGACGAAAGCAGCGCCGACGTCTAAAAGTGCATCGTCGACGAGAACATCTTCGACGACGAAAGTACCGTCGACGACCGCGTCGACGACGGCGAAGATTCCGCCGACGACCACGCCGTCGACGATCACATCGCCGACGACAGCGACGACGACGAAAGACTCGTCGACGACCGACAAACGATCGTCGTCATTACCGTTGACGACACCGTCGACGACGACATCGTCGACGCCATGGAAAAAAGCTGAGTTGATCCCATCAAAAATGATCACAAACTACCTATTACACCGGAATTGACATCGCCCAGTAGGGTTCAGAAACTGCCTCCAGCCTGCTTATTGCAAACTGATGAATCTGATGACGACCAATTTGAACAGGCTACCAGTCCGTCATATCTCAATGTCAAATGCCAGAGTACTGACGATGACGGTGATGATGTCATCTTTACGGAAGAAACTACGCAGATCCAAGAACAGACACGAGTTACTCCGATGATATGCCTGCCGGCTGAAATAGTCTCTGACTTACAATTCTTAATCACAGACTACAAAAAACGATTCCCAGAATCACCAGCGGCCTCTGCCAAGGAGAAGCCTCACGAGTCATCCAGACCGCACCAATCCCCAAGATCAAGACCACCACCTTTGGTTATACTGCAGGAAAGTGACATGGTGCATAACATTCAATCTTCTGAGGAAGAAGAAGATGTTCCTGAAGAAGGAGAGGTTAGAGACGACCTTTCACATAACAGAGACGGCGAGGATTACGTCACTCATTCACCAGCCATGCCGGAACCTAACACTTCAGACTCTCCACCAGTGGATATCGGCGGATTCCACAATTTAATTGAGAGAGCAGCCATTAGATTCCACATGACCATGGAATCAAAGGAAACAGATTGTTTTCTCTATGATTTTAAAGATCCTATAAAGAAATCAGCGAGGTCAATTCCCATAATAGATTACATCTGGGAACAAGGTCAGCAACTCATGCAAAAGCCTGCTTCTGTATCAATAGTGGTGCCTAGACTAGACAAAAAGTATAAGGCACCAACATCTGCGCCTATTTGCCTTAATACACATCCCAAGCCGGATTCAGTAGTCACCCAAGCCGCTCAAAAGAATTCCAGAAATCCATCCTCTCCACTGTCAGCGCCACAAGACAAAGAGGGTAGAAAATTAGATGGCATCGGCAAACGCTTCTCCACAACGTCAGCCATGACGGTAAAGGTGGCCAATGCCATTGCTCTGCTAGGCAGATACAATAGACAATTATGGGAAGATATCGTTCCGTATCTGGCGGATGTACCCGAAGATTTACAGAATGAAGTCCAGTCACTCCTTAAAGAAGGACAGATGTCCGCATCGGAGATCATTGATTCAGCTGTGGATGTCGCCATGACAGGCTTTAGACAGCTAGCAGGAGCAGCTGTTTTGCGCAGACAAGGATGGCTAAAAGCGACGTCCTTCCGTCAAGAGGTCCAAACCAAAGTTTTGGACATGCCCTATGACGGACAACATCTATTTGGAGCAAAGATAGATGAAGCCTTGCAGACGATCAAGAAAGACACTGACACTGCAAGAGCTCTAGGGACTTTACAATTCAAAACTCAGTCCTTTCGAGGGAACAGAGGACGAGGTCAGCCCACATACAGAGGATCATATCAAGGAAGATCCTCTTACTCCTACAACCAAAATCGCTCACAATATCAGCAGCGACAGCAACAACAAGGTCGTCAGACCTCCTATGGGAGATCGAACTTCAGGGGCAAATCCCAGAGGAAAACGACCGGAGGAAGACAATGACCTATTCCAGCAGACACTCCCCACACCGTCGTGTCCTCTCAAGATTGGAGGAAAACTGACACATTTCCTCCACAACTGGAGATCGATAACGACGGATCGGTGGGTTCTCCAATTAATCCAGCACGGTCACACATTGGAATTCAACTCAATCCCACCGTTAACTCCTCCTCGCAAACTTCCACACAAGCACCTTCATTTGCTTCTACAAGAAATCTCTTCAATGCTGAAGAAGGGGGCGATAGAACGAGTTCCATCCGCCCAGAAAGGGAAGGGATTTTATTCCCGCTTCTTTTTAATTCAGCAGAAAAAGAAGAAATGGAGGCCCATTCTTGATCTCAGGGCACTCAATGCCTTCTTAAAGAGCCAATCATTTCGAATGGTGACGATCGAGGAAATCTTAGGATCCTTAGAGGAAGGAGACTATATGACGTCTTTAAACCTGCAAGACGCATATTACCATATCCCGATTCACAATCGCCACAAAAAATATCTTCGCTTCGAAGTGGCAGGTCAACACTACCAATTCTGTGTCCTACCATTTGGCCTCAAATCAGCGCCACGCATTTTTACGAAATGCCTGGCTCCAGTGGCAGCTTTTCTCAGACAGCAGAATCACCAGGTCTTCCCATACCTAGGCTGGTGAAAGCACCATCTCTCACAGACGCGCAGCTGTCTTCAACCGCCTGTCTCGATATTTTCCAGCACCTAGGTTTAACTCTCAACTACCAGAAATCAACCTTACAACCCACCAGAATTATAACATTCCTGGGGGCAACTCTAAACACCATTTCTTCCAAAGCCTTCCCTTCTCAAGAAAGAAAACACAAACTGATGGCTCTGGCTACCGCAGTGTCTTCAAAAAAGTACATCAAAGTCCGAACTTTCAAATCCCTTCTAGGGATGATGTCTTCTTGCATACTTCTCATCCCTCACTGTCGGCTCAGAATGCGCCCCCTTCAGGAGGCTCTGAACAAACAGTGGACTCAATGTACAGGCTCTTTCGAGGATCACATAGTTATCACTCGACAAATAACCGAGGCTTTGCTGTGGTGGACGACGAACAAGAACTTATCCAAAGGTCTAACGTTCTTGCTACCAGCAACTCCACACGTCATAACAACAGACGCTTCTCTGGAGGGCTGGGGTGCAGTTCTTCAGGATCTGCAAATCAGTGGCAAATGGACAGAAAGAGAAAAATCCCTACACATCAACCTCCTAGAACTGAGAGCAGTTCTTCATTCTCTTCAGGCATTCCTCCCTCGCATCAAAAACTCAGCAGTGCTTGTGCGCACGGACAACACAACCACAATGCACTACTTGAACAAGCAGGGAGGGACGCGTTCTCTGACGCTGTCTCGAGAATCGCAAACAATCTGGAACTGGCTACTGCTCAACAACATCACATTGACAGCAGAGTATGTCCCAGGAAAAGACAACATAATAGCAGACGCTCTCAGCAGACAGAGGTCACTGTCCCACGAATGGGAACTGGACCAACAAGTTCTCAACGACATCTTCTCGACATGGGGGAAACCGCACATAGACCTCTTTGCCACCAGGGAGAACGCCAAATGCCACAGCTTCGCAAGCTGGCATCCCCAACCGAGGTCACTAGGAAATGCATTTTCCATCGCATGGCGCAACGTGTTTGCGTACGCCTTTCTGCCATTTCCCATGATAACCAGAGTCATTCGGAAAATGAAAATGGAACACTGCACCTTGATCCTCATTGCCCCATACTGGCCGAGACAACATTGGTTCACGGACCTCCGTCGCCTTTCTGTTCAACCATCAATCCAACTACGTCAACATCCAACTCTTCTCTCAATGTCCAGAGGCCAAATACTCCACCCGAATCTGAAATCTCTCAGATTATCGGCATGGCTCCTGAGCACAGAGAATTCTGTCACCTAAATATCCCGCAGGAGTGCAAGGATGTCCTAGCTAAAGCGAGAGCTGTCAGCACAAAGAAAACGTATTCCTTGAAATGGAAACGCTTTTGTCTTTGGTGTTCAGACAACAATATCCATCCTTTCAGAATCACGCCAGAGCAAATACTACCTTATTTGCTACATCTGGCACAAACAGGGCTTGCACATGCCTCCATTAGAGTTCATCTAGCAGCAATCTCACGCTTCACAAGGACTTCAAGAGGTCCCTCACTATGGTCCAACAGGCTGATAAAGCAATTCCTTAAAGGACTCTATAGATCTTTTCCAAGGCCAAGACTTATACCACCAACATGGCACCTTAATATAGTACTCAACCAATTGATGAAACATCCATTTGAGCCCATACATAGGGCTGATCTCAAATACATCTCTTGGAAAACTGCACTTCTTTTGGCCTTAACATCAGCAAGAAGGGTCAGTGAGTTACAAGCGCTTTCTATACAAGATCCTTTCATGCAATTCAGAGAGGACAGAGTCATTTTAAGAACTAATCCTAGATTCATTCCTAAAGTCCCCATGGACTTTCATCTTAATGAACCACTTGTACTTCGCTCATTCTTCCCGAACCCAAGTACTGTGGCTGAAAGATCTCTCCATTCTTTAGACCTCAAGAGATGTCTAAAATTTTATTTGGACAGAACAAAAAATTTCAGAAAAACAAATCAACTTTTCATAGCCTTCAGCAGACCTAGAAAAGGCATGCCACTCTCTAAACAAAGCATTTCCCGATGGATATCAGCGGCAATTGCCTTTTGCCATGACAAAGCCGGACGTCCATTACTTTCCACAGTCCGAGCGCATTCCACAAGGGCTGTGTCCACATCGGCAGCACTATTCGCTGGAGTACCGATTCTGGACATTTGCAGAGCAGCGACCTGGAAATCGCCGCATACATTTACCAGGCACTACTGCCTGGATACGGAACTGATGCAGGATGCAGCTGTGGGCCAGGCTGTACTTCGCCATCTATTCCAGTGAGATGAGCCCTCCTTCTTCCCACCGTCCTGCAATGGTATGTACATTTATTTACTTTATTCATTGTATTACTGATGGTATATAGTCGCATGATATCTTTATATCAGACTAATCCTTATGTTCCATCGCAAATGTGCATAATGTATTGCTTGCTATTCTGATTCAGGCATGTGAATCTATGAAAGACATCCATAATACTGGATAAGAAATGCGTTACTTACCTGTAACAGCAGTTATCCAGTATTGGTGTCTTTCATAGATTCACATGCAACCCTCCCACCTCCCCCGGAAGGACTCATCTCTCACTTCAGGACATTTATTACGTCTACCTAGCTTGGTGCGTACGAAAATCTGAGAGACTGAGGCTCCTGGCAGGAAGGTTCTAGAGGGAGGTGGTAGCTGATTGGCTACCTTCAGGAATTTGGTCCTTTTTTACAAAAGGACACAGATAGGCTACTAAGGCAAGACCTTTAGGCCTACTTTTCTCTATGTATGTCTATAGGACATTACTTTTCTATTACCGGGGCTCCCATCTCGACGACGGGGAATGATTCAGGCATGTGAATCTATGAAAGACACCAATACTGGATAACTGCTGTTACAGGTAAGTAACGCATTTCTTATGTGTGATATGAGTGTGTAATAGAAACTCCAAATAGTTTGGTGTCATAGAACCAGTGCCTATACCCATTTCAACCTTTGCAGTAGGCAAACTTCAAAGAAAAGTCTTTGTAGTGCACAAGACCCTGTCCTTCTCTGGCTCCAAACCCACTACAGGAGACGGAGACATATTTGTGTGAGGACAAGCACGCCCTATTCAGGTATCCGTGTGAACTCCACTCACCATTCTAGCTCAGGAAGGCCCATCAGCCTGGTGATGGTCCATCAGGATATGCAAGGCACATCTCCGCTCCCTTTGTGTGACTGTCTAGAGTGAATGCACGTGAGCCTAACTGTCACCTTGACTCAAACGTGTATTCAGAGACGGGCAGAGGCCACTAATGGTTAAAGTAATAAAATGCTCACTTTCTAAAAGTGGGAGGTGTGTATGAAAATTGTGAGTCCAGAGACCCCAATCTCCAATTTAGACATAGAGCACTTGCAATTTAACCAGTAAAAACTAAATTCAGCACAGGATCAAAAAGGGGAGGTCCGACGCCAAAAGATAGGGGAAGCCACGCCAAAAGATGCTAGGTCTAGCAGTCCTCAATAATATTAAAGAATTCTTTTCACAAGCCATACCTGTGGGGGACTACGGTAGCCGGTTCTTTTAGCCTACCATACTTACCCTTTTAACTCTGTCTTCATGAAACCATTACAAATGTTCATGAAAAAGGTGTAGGGCTATGGAGTCAGGTAGCTTCTCCCTCTTTCTATTGCTTGCTTACTCAGAGATCATGTTGATGCTATGCGCTAAACATTTTTAGCACCTGGGGAAATTGCTAACATTTTGGGCACCAATGGGAAGAAAGTCTTTCAGAAATTTACTAAGGCATTTGGAGCTATTGGCTCCACTGCTGGTTTTTTTTTTGCACGATTTTGGGAGTTGTGGAATTTATTGGACTATTTCATCAATGTTCCACTAAGGGAAAGAATGAGAAAGAATTTAAAGACTTCTTGATGGAAGGCAGTGAAATCTCCAACTAGCCGCAAGTGCTGCCAAGGACTCGCTAGCTCTGGCTGCCCAAGACATTCTCCACATCTTGTGCTCCTCTAGAGCAACAATTCTGTTTTTTTCTGAGATTCTGCAGGAAATTATGGACTGGCCCTTTCTAGGATTGCCACTTTTTTAAATCTTTCACTGATGATCAAATATAGTGAATGCTAGGAATTCACAAAGATACAAGGAGTATGATAGAGGTCAGAAGTATTCTTTTTTTTTTTTTGATAATCAACTTTATTGATTGTATATAAGCAAGCAAAATTCATTGGTTGCAGATCATCAATCAGCATATGTAATAGGTCTAAAGCAATAAAAGGTAGAGGTAGGGTCAATCCAGTCCAACAGCACATCTTGCATAACGGTGTCAGCTTAGCATGGTACATAGGAGCAACAGAAAATCATGGCGGTATCATATTGAACCATTTCCCCCACACTTTGTGAAATAACTCCAGATACCCTCAGGCTTCAAAGAGGGCCTCCTCCTGGGTTCCGCACCAATCCACCCCTTTCTTCCTCCCCCCCCACAGTTGGCGCCTTGGTCCGCGACCAATGCAGCGCTATGTCTCTCTTGGCCACCTCCACCGCTGTCCCCAAGAGCCATTTGTCCATCCTAGTGCCATCGAAACCATCAAAGACCCCCCAGCAGCATCCGCAGGGGATCGTGTGGGTCCACCCATCCCATGGTCTGTGTGAGCTCCCGCTCCACCCGCCCCCCAGAACGCCACTATTGCCGGGCAGAGCCACACCATATGATAAAAATCGGCAGAGGCCATGCCGCATCTCGGACAGTCCGAGGAGGGACGTAGTCGGGCATGGAATAACCGCTCTGGGGTGAGGTATGCCGCATGGAGGTAGTATATCTACACCAGGCGCAGTCTGGAGGACGTGGTCAGGGTTCTGGCCGCCATAAGGGCATCTCTCCAATCCGCCTCCCCAAGGGGACCCACCCAACCCTCCCAGCGAGCACAGAGCAGATCCAGGGAAGTGGGGCCATTATTCACTAGGGTACGGTATATGCGGGACACTCCTCCCTTGCCCAGATTCCCCGTCATCACCTGGGCCTCAAGCGGGCTAAATTCTGGAAGGGAAACAGGTGAAGAGAGGTGCGTGTAGAGGGCGTGGCGTAGTTGTAGGTAGCGAAAGTGCTGGGCGTGGGAAAGGGCATGGCGTTGTTGTAGGTCTGCAAATTTGCGGATATGGTCTCCCACCCAGACATCCCCGAGCACGAAATGGCAATCAGATCCCAGCGTCGGAACCCCGTCAGGGACGAGACCTCCCGGAGCCAGGTTCCATGCCAGAGCGGTGTCTGCCGGGTGAGCTTACGGTCCCACCCCACATGTCGCAGGGCGGTACGCCAGGCCAGGAGTATCCTTCTGGTGATCGAGGCCGTTGTCCGCCGCACCGGACTGCTGTACAGAAGTGATTGAACCTGGGGGAAGTCTATCGCGTCAAACTCCACCCGGTAGGCTGGGTCGGACCAGCCGCCCGCATACCAGTCATGGATAACTATGAGTTTAGTGGCAAGGGAGTAGAGGTGGAGGTGGGTCACCCCCATGCCTCCGTCAAAAGGGGGGATAAGGCTGTGTGCTAGGGATATACCTGGTCGCCTACCTCCCCAACGGAACCGGGACAGGGCCCCGTCGAGTTCGCAGAACCAAGGGCGCGGGAGGGGGAGGGTGATGTTTTGCAATATATAAAGGAAATGGGGGAGAACCATCATTTTGAAGAGTGCGCTCCTGCCCAGAGGGTTGAGGGGGAGGGCCTGCCATCTCTTAAGATCCGCCCTCATACGGACGACCAAGGGCGTGATGTTCAGGGCCCATTCAAGCTCCGGCAAGAGAGCCACCCATACCCCAAGGTACTTGACCGAATGGTGCCTTAGGGCAATAGTCTATTGCCAGTTGTAACAATCTCTGGAGGGGTGCAGCGGGACCAACGTGGACTTGGCCGCATTGAGACGAAGTCCGGAGACCTCCTCAAAGGCTGAGGGGACCTGCAAACACCTGGGGCCGGAACTCGCTGGATCCTCCAGGTAAAGAAGCACGCCGTCTGGGTAAAGAGCTATTTTGTCTATGTGGCTCTCATTCCAGGTCCATGCCGGATGAGCGTCGCCAGGGGCTCCATCACTAACGCAAACAGGATTGGCGAGAGGGGGCACCCCTGGTGCGTGCCCCTGCAGATCGGGAAGGCCTCGGAGAGCTCTCCATTAATAAGCACCCGGGCCCGGGGGTTGGCGTAGAGGACCCAGATAAGACGACGGAACAGGGGGGCGAAGCCCATCACCCCCAGCACGTCCTGCAGGTAATCCCAGTTCACCGTGTCGAAGGCCTTCTCGAAGTCAAGGAAAAGGAGGGCCAGGTACGGGGTCAGTCGGGCACGGTGGGCCAGGGCTAGGTGAAGGCGACAAATGCAGTGACGGGTACCCCTAGCCGGCATGAACCCGCATTGGTCGGGGTGAACCAACTCCTGCAGGAGAGACCGGAGCCTCTGGGCCAATACCGTGGCGAAGAGCTTAATCTCTGTGTTGATCAGCGAGATCGGGTGGTAGTCCGCACAGCTCAGGGAAGGCGGCTGGGTCTTCGGAATGACCACTATCGCGGCCAGGTGCGACTCGGGGGGGGGGGGGGGCTAAGGGTGGGGGGAAGGAGCCAGTGTACGCTACATGTCGGAAAAGGTCCAACAGTCGGTGACCCAAGATGTCACGGCAGGCAAAGTAGTATTCCTGTGGGTACCCATCCGGCCAGGCGTCTTACCGGGGTGCAGGAGGGGAATGGCTTCCCGAACCTCCTCCAAAGTGAATGGGCAATCCAGGGCTTCCGCAGTTTCCGGAGGGAGAGATGACAACCGGGTGTCGGCCCCATCCAGCAGGGCGGCCAGGGGCGCGTCTGAGGGTCGCGCAGCATAGAGACGCGTGTAGAAGTGTGCAAAAGTTCTTGCTATGGCCGCAGGAGTCACTTGGAGGGTGCCATCGTGCGTCCGGATCTCCGGAATAATGCGGCTGAGTTTGGCATAAGAGACCAAGTTGTGGAGGAGCTTGCCATTCTTATCCCCCATCCATACACCCGGGCCACCGATGATCGCCACAGCATTTTAGCCGAGTCCGACTCTTCACGGACTACTGCCAGTTGCCGGGAGGTGTCCAAACGGCCAGCAAAGGAATGCGCGGCTTCCAGCCGCGCAGCCCGGGACTCCAGCTGCGCAAGCTGGGCCATCTGGTCCGAGCGTTTCGCGTGGACCAATCCCCTGGCCACTCCAAGGATCACGGCTTTGCCTGCCTTCCACAACGTCCCCGGCGAGAGAACCGAACCCTCGTTGGTGGAGAAATAGTGATTGATTCTTGATCAAGGGACTGCACCAGGACGGAGTCCTGCAGGAACCAGGCATTTAGATGCCAGACCGCCCGGGGACCCCTCGAGAAGGACCCGAGCCGGAGGGAAACAGGGGAGTAGTCGGACAGTCCCCTAGGTAGAATAGTGGCGCCCCAAACCAGTTGACAGTCAGTGGCCGGTAGTAGGAGGAGGTCGATACGGGAGTGGGTGTGGTGGGAGGCCGACGTATGGGTGTATTGACTCGTGCGGGGGTTCCAGACCCGCCACACATCGCAAAGTCCCAGAGCCGAGGCCCAGCCCGACAGAGCACTAGCGGAGGGGATCCGGGCCACGGATGGAGTCCCAGTTGTGTCTCGTAGAGGTTGCATGACGGCATTAAAATCTCCGCCAACCAACACGAGACCCTGCGGGAGGGAGGAGATGACTTGCGTAAGATGTCGAAGTGTCGGGGACAGGAGGGTGGGGGGGATGTAGAGGCTCAGGAGGTTCAGGGGGCATCCCTCCACAACACCCGATATCACTACGTACCGGCCCTGCGGATCTGTTTTGACCGGAGTCAAGGTGAAGGGAAGGCCCTTTCTAAGTAAGACCGCCACTCCCCGGGACCCTCGCGTAAAGCTGGAATGCCATATCGTCGCAAAGCCGTATCGGGCTAGGAAGTTACACTGTGTGCCTATGAGGTGCGTCTCCTGGAGGAGGAGGACGTCCACCGTGTGGTGATGGGCAGCGCGGAGGATGGCTGTGCGTTTGATGCAGTCCAGGAGGCCATTGACGTTCCAGGAGAAGATGTGGAGGGGTCTAGTGAGCGTGTATGCCATCAGGGGGGATAAGACGTGGGGGGCGGTGGAACGCTGGGGAGCATACCCATGCAGGGAAGGGCAAGCATCCTCACGCAGAGTCGGAGGGGAAGGACCAGGGTAGGTGGGTGGATTGGTAGTGTTGGAGACCCAAGGAAAAGGGGGGGCGGCTACCCGCAGCCGCCACCGGTGGTGGCTCGTAGGCGGCCGAAAACAACAAAGTAATGGACACCAAGAGCTGCATATCTGATGTGGACCCACCCGCGATATATCGCCTAGAAGGAGAGCTGCAACCAGGCACCCGTAGGTAGCACCAACAACGGCCCATGAGGCGGCCAAGCAGAACAGAACCAAGGAGCAGCCCGTAGGCAGCTAAGAGTAACAAACCGGTGGGAGCCAACGGACTCCCCCCCCCCCCCCCACACCCCCCCCCCACACCCACCAATTCCCCCCACCCTACACTTCGAAACAGGAAGCATCTGTCGCCACAATACCCAACCAAAAAATTACCCCACTAGGGGCGATGCACTGAACCAAAACGGTTAGTCGGGAGCAAGAGTAACAGTCAAGAACGTGGCTAAGGAGGACCCCCCTCCATATTATAGGATAACTACCAACAGCTATGAACAGAAGAAGCTATACGCGTGAAGTTGACTCAGTGTGACCTTCTCCAGCCTGCAGTGGATATAGAAGATGGGAAGAAGTTAGAAGTAAAGAAGGAGCATGAACAGGGGAGCACAACCTAGCAGAACGGGCACCCCCTGGAAGGCAGGCCGTTGAGAGGCTCTCCCTGTAGCCGGGCGGGGCCCCACACGATAAGTCAGAGTGAGTCCAGCGTGTCGGGACCCAGCCGAGGAAGACCATGCATATAGATGGTCACTTTGATCATTCCCCCTCTCCCTCAATAGATCCGCGGATTGCGGGGCTGCCTGACGGTTCCGAGTCCGATCTCGCCTTACGTAGGCCTGCGTCTGGTCCAGGGGCACTCTCCAGGTCGATCAAGGAGGAGGCCAAGGTGGGGGAGGAGGTGTCCTGGTCCGTGGATGGAGATAGGGCCTGTGGGGACCGCACCCCCGGTGAGTGGGAGGCCCCTCCCTGGCGGCGGCACCGCCTACGAGACCTGGTCTGGCGCCGCTGTGTCCTGGGCGCCCCGCGGCTCTGCTGTGGCGGCGGCCTCCGGGCAGGGGAGTGGGCCGTCCCAGGCAAGAGGGGGAGCTCCTCCGTGAGCCAGGTACTTGCCGCCTGAGGAGTATCGAAGAAAAAGGTCTTGTCTTGGAAGAAGATCTTCAGCCGAGCTGGGAAAAGGAGACCGTAGCAGAGCCCAAGAGCTTTTGCTTGACCTCATCATAGGACCGGCGTTGAGACTGGACTTCCCTGGAATAGTCCGGGAAGATCATTATCCTGGAATTTTGGAAGTGCAACGGGCCCAAGTCCCTGGCGGCCCCCAGGATGGCGTCCCTGTCTCGGAAATTGAAAATACGAAGGATAATGGGACGGGCCGGGGCTCCGGGAGGTGGCTTAGGAGCGAGTGACCGGTGGGCCCGTTCCACGCGAACCAGGGGGAAAGCTTCTCTGCAGGCATCCATGAACGGATCCAGGTTTCAAGGAAGGTGGCGGTGGGGCCCTTCTCCACTCCCTCCGGAAACCCCAGGAGGCACAAGTTGTTCCTTCGCGCCCTGTTTTCAGCATCTTCCGCCCTGCAGTGGAGTTCCGATGTCAGTGTTTGAAGGCGGGCCACCTGTGTTTTGAGGGTGCCCAGGTCGTCCTCCCGTGGAGATACGGGATTCCGTTGCAGTTATCCGCGCCGTGGCGTTTCGGAGATCCTGTCGAACGAGAGCCACGTCCACCTTCACCACTCCAATCTTACTTTTAACCGAGGCTTGGGATGCTCTTATCGCCTGGAGGATGGTGGAGAGATCTCCCTCGGCGTCTCCTTGCGCAGGAGGAGGGCTGGCGCCTGAGTTGCGGTCCGAACTAGTGAAGCGATCCATCTTCATCTGGTTTGGGGGAACCGGTTTCTGGGTGTTAGGAGTCTTACCCATGGCTCCAACGGGTCAGGCAGCGGTACCAGGGGGGGGCGACCGTCCCTCGGGGTCTCAGCCAAAAGTCCCGGCCTCTCGGCATCGTGGAAGGGAGGCCCCAGCCCCAGGGACCCAGGCTCCAGCAGGGGCCACTCCACACCGGGCCCCCGCCACACAGGCCTCCTCGCTGGTGCAGGCGGCAAGGTCCCGGAATTGAAGGGGGCGAGAAGGAGGAGAGGGGGCCGCCACCCCCCGCTCAGCCAAGGTGCAGCCCCCCCCCCCGACAGCAGAAAAGGCGAGGGCCCCAAGCAGCCGATCAGGGTGGGGCAAAAGTGCAGAAGCACACTTGGCCGCACCGCCGGCGCCGGGGCGGACCGAACTGGGGCCACACCACCACACCCCGGGCGCACCGGCGCAGCCGAGACACTCCCACGCCGTCGGAGCCTCAAGCACAGGGCAAAAGCCGCACCAAGAAGGGGGGGCTCGATGCCTCCAGAGGGCCCCCCAGCACACCGGGCAGGCCGGATCTCGTGGGCCCGAGCCGCAGGAGCAAGCACGCCGCTGGCCACGGGGCATCCGCCAACTGGGGGCGCGCCACACGGCTCCGGCACTCCACAGGCAGGGTGCAGGAGGAGGAGGCCGGGCAGCACCAGTGCACTCTGCAGGGAGGGTCGCAGGTCGTATGGGGAAATGCGGCGGACTAGCCCCGATGCAGCCCTGGTTCCTTTTCTCCCGGGAGCCTCCCAGCCCAGTTCAGCGACCCACGGGCAGGGCTCAGGCGGGACAACACCCGTCGGGCCACAGGCACCCCCTCACCTTCTCCACCGCACAGGCACGCCCCGGGGCATCCCAGGCCGCAGGGGGGGGGCACTGCCGATCCAGCAGCGTCGCAGCCGCAGTCCAGGCGGTCTCCTCGGGGGTCCCTCACCTCCAGCCCAGGCGCGGGAGCGTGGTGGAGGGGGCCAGCCGCAGCACCCTCAATGCTCAGGTACCGCGTCTCGCCCCACGCCGGGCTGGCTCGGCGGGCAGGCACCTCCGGTCGTCCTCACAGCGCACTGATCTTGGCCCACAGCAGCAGCGCCGTGGTGGAAAGAACGGCGATCCGCCCAGACAGCGGCGGGTCGCTAGGTCCGGCAGGCCAGGGAGCAGGATCACCCTTCAGGGAAGCCGCCATGTTGTGCGCCGCGCGGCCGGGGAAGACAGGGCCAGATGGGGCTGTGCTGGCCTCGAGGAGCTCGTCCCGTGGCACCAGTGAGCGCTGGGCGGGCAGGGAAGGCAGCCCTCACAGTGGATAGTGCCGATGGCAGCTGCAGGCGACAGATAGAGGGCGGATGATGGATGGGGGGTCCGGAGCACTCTTAGAGTGCGACTGCCATCTTGACGCCTCAAGCCACTTCCCAGAAGTACTCTTATGTCCCTTCTCTGATAAGGCAGCAGCAACTGCAGCATCAGCAGATTCCACAGAAGCGGTTTATTTAAGCAGATAATGCTCTCAGGAGTAAAGGGTTTCTGCAGCCTTTGCCAACTGTACATAATGCTCCCCCTGTAATAGTGGCACCTCTTTCCTAATACCACTGCACACTACACCAATTAGAGTGAGGGGAATTGGAGAACTATTTCCAATCAACCCTCTCCCTTTGTGTTAGGGCCCAGCAAAAGACCTCTTTTATGGAGGCTGTGGAGTGGTCACGCCAAAAACAAGCCCGTCTGTGCCTAGACCGTACCCAGCGGCAGGAATCCTGACCCTCCTTGATATGATATAATATGATATGATAAAGGGGATTTGTAGAGTGCACGTTCATCAGTGGTTTCTTGGTGCTAAGTGGAGGGGCTGAGGGGCACAGCAGTGTGATGGAATTAGTTGAAGGCTTGGGAGAAGAGCCAGGTCTTAAGAGACTTTCTAAACTGGGTATATGAGGGGAGAAGGTGGAGTTCTGGGGGAAGGGAATTCCAGAAGAGTGGAGCCTGGGAGGAGAATCTCAGGCCACTATGCCTCTTACGTCTGAAGGAGCAGGGGGACAAGAGATTGGAGCAGGAAGAGCGTAGGACACGGGAAGGGACGTAGCGGTGTATTTGGGAGGAAATGAATGAGAGTCCCTGTGAAGAGAGGGCTGCTTCTCTTCACCTGCAATACAGGACTACCTGCCTGTGCAGAAATCCGCTCCACTCCCAGACCAGGTCAACCCCTTCTCTGCCCATGACTGCCCCATGAAACCGCCTCCGCTACAAGATGACCACGGGACCTCACCAACAAACAAGGAGGAGGCATTGCCATCATCCACAAAAAATCTGCTGCAACACCACCAAAGACGACACCACACCGATCATGCAACACCTTAATTTCCAACTTCACACCAACGACTTTACAATAATAAAAGGCAGCCTCATACCGATCCCCAGCACCAAGTACCGGCCTTTGCGGCACCATCACAGCCTTTATTACCCCACTTACCATTGAATCCAAGCACTATGTTTTCCTCCGAGAACTCAACTTCCACCTGGACGACCTCACAGACACAAACCCTGCCAACCTCCTGGAACAAATGGTCAACACCCAGTTGGTTACAGCTCCCACTCACAGAGCAGGACACACATTGGATCTTATCTTCACGTTCAGCAACAAAGTCAAATACAGCCACACTACGGAACTTACCTGGACCGACCGCTCCATTGTCACAATCACAGGATCACCCTGCACGCCCCAAATCCTCTCAGTCCTTCTTCCGCAGTTGGAGCAAAGTGACAAAGAACCAATGGATGGATGGACACCTTCAACACCTCCCAGTCTGATGCAGCAACTAGCCTGAAGCATGCAGTCAAAATTTCAACAGCTGGACCCCCAAACCCATGGACTGAGTTGCTCCATCAAACCAGCCAAAACCTACAGATCCACCAAACAAGCTGCGAACAACTGTAGAGATGGCGCCATCTTCAAGTCAGCCCTCAAATAATACCACCAACGATTCAAAGCTATGAAAAAAGCTGCCCTTGCAGACCCCATCGAGGCCAGCGCCAACCACAATAAGGAACTTTGCACCATCGTCAGAGAGTTCTCCTGCCCAACAGCCACAGAGAACACTATCCCCCCCTCACAGGAACTCCGCGACAATCTAGTGAATCACTTCCACAACACGATTTCCATCATCTACAGGATCTTTGAGCCACTACCCACCAACCTCGTCACTCCTATGGACGCCTCCCCCGGCCAACAGCTCACCGCATAGGTACAGCTCACCACACCGAACACCACAGACATCATGAACTCCATCTACTCTAGAGCACCCACCGACACCTACTTCAACCTAGAAAGCAGAGAGATCAGACACCAACTGACCCACCATCGTCAACGCATCCATCGCCACAGCCACCTTTCCCGTCGCATGGAAACAGGCATAGGTAAAGAATTTCTTAAGCCTCCAAGTAATCTCCAGAAATACCACCCCATTTTGTGCTCCCGTTTCCCGCCAAAGTCCTGTAGAAGCCAATCCACTGACAGCGACTGAACACCTTGAGAGAAACAACCTGCTGTAAACTTTTAATCACTTTTCCGGGCCAACCACAGCCCAAGAACGCCATGGACGACATTCGCACCGATTTGACAGCAGAGTATCGGTGGCCTTGATCCTCCTCAACCACTCCGCAGCATTTGACGCTGTACCCAATGACACACTCCTCAAGAGACTGCACCAAATTGGAATCAAGGGAGACATTCAGATGGATTGCATCATTCCTCATGGGGTGGGGGCGTACAGAGAATCCACCTATCCCCCTTCACCTCGGAATCCATGAGCACCATATGTGGCGTCTATTAAGGCTAATCCCTCAACCCACCCACTTCAATACCTTCATGACTCCTCTAGCCGACATCCTCATAACCCACAATATCAACATCATATCCTATGCCGACTACACCCAACTCATCATCCCCCTCTCAGCAGACCGCTCCACCAGCAAGATGAACTTCCACAACTGCATGAAGATTGTGGCAGCCTGTCTGAAGGACAACTGTCTGAAGCTCAGCACGGATGAGATCAAAGTACTGATCCTTGGCAAACATGCCTTCCTCTGGAATGGCACCTGGTGGCCAGCTGAACTCGGACCCACACCAAAAGACCACACCTGCATCCTTGGCATCATCCTGGACAGCAAACTCCCCATGAGACGACTGATCAACACAATCTCCTCTGCTTGCTTCCTCACACTCCACATGCTCTGAAGAATTTTCAAATGGCCCCCTATAAGCACAAGAAAAACAGCCACACAAGCCCTAATCATCAGCCGTCTGCACTACGGCAAATCACTATACGCAGGACCCACTCCACACTCATGAGAAGGCTCCATAATTCAGAGAATCTATGACATAATATCGACAGACAGAATATCAACATACAAAAATATCGACACAAAAATATCGAAATCAAAAATATCGGAGTCATATCTTCATAAAGGTAAGTACAAAAATATCGAAAAATTAATATCGTAGTACAAAAATATCGAAATTAAAAATATCGTTTTTTTAAATGTATTAATAATAATGTAAAAATAATTTTAAAATACATATAATTTTACAAATATTAAATAAAAACATTAAAACATAATTAAAAAATTAAAACTAATACATATACATTTAAAATAAAATAAAAACTCTACATATAAATTAACACAAAAACTATTAAAACGCATGTATTTACAACGCATGTTTTTACAACGCAGGTACCTTTACAACGCATACCATTACAAGGTAAGTATTGGTAAGAATATATTTCTTATTTTAATTTAAAAAAATTGAAAATAATATAATTTAATTTAATATAATTTAATGTGATTTAATTTAAATTTAATTTTATTTGATTTTTACCCTGTACCGCTGTACCCCAAAAACCCAAAACTGACCCTGAACCCTAAAAATACCCCTTTACCCAAAAACCCAAAACTGACCCTGAACCCTAAAAATACCCTTTTACCCAAAAACCCAAAACTGACCCTGAACCCTAAAAATACCCCTTTACCCAAAAACCCAAAACTCACCCTGAACCCTAAAAATACCCCCTAACCCAAAACTGACCCTGAACCCTAAAAATGTCCCTTTACCCAAAAACTGAAAACTGACCCTGAACCCTAAAAAAACCCATTTACCCAAAAACCCAAAACTGACCCTGAACCCTAAAAATACCCCTTTTCCCAAAAACTGAAAACTGAGCCTGAACCGTAAAAATACCAAAAACCCAAAACTGACCCTGAACCCTAAAAATACCCCTTTACCCAAAAACTGAAAACTGAGCCTGAACCCTAAAAATACCCCTTACCCAAAAACTGAAAACTGAGCCAGAACCCTAAAAATACCCCTTTACCCAAAAACTGAAAACTGACCCTGAACCCTAAAAATACCCCTTTACCCAAAAACTGAAAATTGACCCTGAACACTAAAAATACCCCTTTACCCAAAAACTGAAAACTGACCCTGAACCCTAAAAATACCCCTTTACCCAAAAACTGAAAACTGACCCTGAACCCTAAAAATACCCCTTTACCCAAAAACTGAAAACTGAGCCTGAACCCTAAAAATACCCCTTTACCCAAAAACTGAAAACTGACCCTGAACCCCAAAAATACCCCTTTACCCAAGAACTGAAAACTGACCCTGAACCCTAAAAATACTCCTTTACCCAAAATTAATTAACATTATTTAATTACCAATTAATTATTAATTAACAATAACAATAAAGTAAATATATTAGCACATTAGCTATAATTAATTTAATTTACTAATTAATATTAATTTTACCCAAATAATTAATTAACAATAACAAAAAATTATATATATTAAAAAATTACTGTAATTAATGTAATTAACTAATTAATATTAATTAATTACCAATTAATTATTAATTAAAAATATGTACAAAATTATATTAATTAACTAATTAATATTAATTAATTACCAATTAATTAATAATTAAAAATATGTACACAATTATATTAATTAACTAATTAATATTAATTAATTACCAATTAATTAATAATTAAAAATATGTACAAAATTATATTAATTAATTAACTAATTAATATTAATTAATTACCAATTAATTATTAATAAAAAATATTTACAAACATATATTAATTAATTAATTATTATTAAATTACTTCCCACCCTATTCCCCTATAAGCCCACAACCCGCTCTGATACTAAAACGCAAAATGTAAACAAATTTACACATTTTCAAACATACATTACAAAACATGTTTAACAAACATATAAACAACATAATAAAATACATAACACTAAACAAAATTTCGATATTAGTAAAATTCGATATTAGTAAGATACATACCTTAAAAAACGATATTCTGTCTGTCGATATTTTGGACATCGATATTCTTTACTATCGAAATTAAAACATCGATATTATTGTATATCGATATTTTAATTTCGATATTTTGTCTCACTACCAATTCAGCAGCCAGATTGACCCTTACTTGCCCAAACGGACCCACATCACCTTGCACCTGAGGAACCTCGTCCAGAAGAGAAACCAATTCAAACCACAGACACACACCTTCAAAGCCCTCCACTATCAAGGACTAGCAACCTTCAACAAGTTAACAAACAGATCGAATGCAGCGGTGGACCTGTTTCTTTAATTGCACCACGCAAATACTTTAAAGTGTCCTCTGCAGCAATCCATTAAGTGCCTTATCTAGTGCAGAGCTACTAGGGAGCCTCGTAACATTCCAGTCTGAGCTTGGCTTAACAGTGCTATCATCCCGGATAGCCAAGCCATCACGCATTCCACCTCACATGTATCCCCCAAACTTGGCAAGACATCACACCCCAGTCATGAATGGCGGCCAGTAAGAGTGATAGGGTATCTTCTAACAGTGCCGACGTTTATTAGCCAACCATCAATAATACCTTTCAGCTCAATGATTTACTAGTTTTGCTATTAATGGTCATGCACAAGCACTTTGTCGGTAATCTAATCAATGGCATTTTTTTTTATCAGGACCTGTTTCACGTTACGCCTGAATACACTCCCTACTCAGCAAAATCTCCTGTTACAAAAAGCACTTTGATGGCGACTTCCAACAGGTCTCCTCTGTCAGTTTAGCCGAAAATGCGTGCATTTTGTTATTTTATTCTAATATTCACATTTTTAATAATTTGCAAAATGTGCATAGACTTTCGACAAGAACCACGATCTGTAAAGCTTGCCAACATGCACGTGTTCCTTTTTTTTTTTATATGTAATTGTAATGGTTTTAATTAACCGAAAAATAAAGATATTATTATGATACATATTAGATCTCAGGTGGACCTGAGGGCAAATGCCTTCTTTTTAATGTATCCCCTTCATCTAACCAGACTCCGAGATACTTGTATTCTGATACTTTTAATGCTCACTCCTTCCATGGGGCGGCTTTGTCAACCTTCTCCCAGAGATGGGAATATTTGGTCTTTTCTCGATTGACCTCAGCTTTTTTAGCTTTTTTATTCAAAAAGGTATCTCATTAGCCTCTGTGGACCCATCCTTGTATGACTTAACAGCACCAAGTCATCCGCGTAAATTAGGTTAAACGGGTATTTATTTCCTAAATTCGCAGAATGTGAATTAACTGTGTTGAGCTCCCCTGTAAGGTTGGAGATGATACAGCTCTATCGCTCGTAAAAAGCACGGAGGAACACCCAAGTTCATAACTTTCCCCAGAGGTGTTTTCTTGAAATTCTATCAAATACCGCTTTGTAATCAACAAAACACGCATCTGGGCTGAATTTGACATTAACATGGAGATGACCAACAGATTTGATACAGAGCCTTGATCCCGAGGGAACCCAGCTTGATTCAGGGGATAATTCTTTGTTCATTTGTCCAGGTTTCAAGATCAGTTAGCAACAGATTTGCGAAATATTTAGCTTCAGCAGATCAGTACAATCCGATGATAATTATTTGTTTTCGTCGAATTCCTCGCCCTTATAGTTTGGCTAAATTATTGATCCCCTCCAAGTCTCAGGAATTTCTTGTGTGTGTATATAATATGGCTATAACGTACATTGAGCCTGTTAGCTAAAAATGTAGGGTCTTTTTTAAATAGTGCCATTTGGACCTGACCCACAATCAGCACATGATTTTGTGATCATTTTCTGAATATCTTTATGCAAAAAGCTTAATGGGTCATTATCCAGCTCACTGCATTCCAACCAGGCATCCATACTGCCTTTAGCCATAGTTCGATTTTGAAGAAAAATACATCTGCATTGGCTTTGTTTTGAAATGTTTTGTTTGTCAGGGTGCTAATATGTGGGTGTTCATATTTTGTAAGATGTGGGTTACTTGATTTATCCTCAAGTGCTGAGAAATGATTTGTTAAATACCTTGCCTAGGTCCCTTTGCTGAAATTTGTGTTGATGGATATTCTCTGTCAGTCCGCTTTCATGTTAATCATTCGCCAAAAGTTTACTGTGTCCTTATTCTTACTGGCTCAAGTAATCTTTGCACAGGATTCATCCTATTTTAATTTCTTGAACTCCAAAAGTTTTTTTTTCAATTTACTCCTTACTTGTTTTATTTCCATTTTTAACGTTGGGCATTGTGGAGTTATTCTTAGTTGTCGTAGCAACCTGTTCAGGAGCTTCTTCCAATGTCTCACTTCCGGGGCACCCATTGTTTTGCTGGTACCATTAAAGGCTGGGTTTTGTTGCAGATTTTCCTTGGATATATATTTAAGATACATTTTATAAATTTCAATCAGCTACGAGTAGGGTTCCCCAGATCCAGAAGATTTCGCAGAAACAGTGTTGGTGTCGACAATTTCCATTCTCTTCCAACTCGCAGCATGTCCATCATGCAACATCTTTGGATATTTGTTGAAACACTGTTAATTTGGGGTACCTGATTGCTTTCTGGGCGTTGGTCAATACAAAGCTCTTGGCTGTGACTAAAGAGTTCTATATTTTCCAGAGTATAATCCAAATGTGAGACACAACTTTCTTTTATCCTGGTCCATGCTGGTGGACTAAGGAAAAACCAAAGGTGGTGATGGACGGAGCGTTGACAATACAAACACTCACCCCCAGTCAACTGATCTGGGTTTAATCCATCACCGTTCTTTAGCTCACTCCGCCACCCCAGTTCAGACATGGCCATATGCAAATCAGTAGCGGCACTGATATCGGCCCTTCTTTGGGGCAATCGCCCGGCACGCATAGCACAGGCGAAACTATATAACAGCTGGTATGACGGGGGGATTGCACTCCCAAATCTCCAACTGTACTACTGGGCCGCACAACTTAAAGTCATAAACCACTGGATCCATATTCCCCATGAAGATCCAGCATACAGAGCAGATAGGGCGCAACTGGAGTCTAGTCGCGAAATTAGTGGGTCCTACTAAACACACAGCACTGATTTGGTACGCGGCACAAGCTCGACTGGGATGGAGAGGTGTGATAACAAAGCTGACCCCGCTCTGGGACACCAGGGCGCTGGGACAACTGCGACGATGTAAGGGCTTTTACACAGTGGGACAACATAGGTATCTCCACAGTGGGAGATTTATGGGACAAAGGAACAGTGGTGCCGTTCGCTCGGCTTCAGCAGCAATACAACCCAGGCCCGAATGAAAGATTTAGATACACGCTAATACGACACGCTTTAATGTCTGCACTCACACCAGATAAGGAACTCCCTGAAGCCTCCCCCATAGAAGACCGACTACTTACAGACTATATGGAAAAGAGTGCCACATCACTCACATACCGGAAAATACTCAATAATCTGCCAGACCACACCGGTAAATTGAAAGAGAAATGGGTTGTGGAGGTGGGTGACATGGATGACCCGGAGTGGAGAGAGGTGTTGGCAGCACCTAGGGAAGTGGGCATTTCGGCTAGGTTGAGATTAGTAAAACTCAAAATCCTACATCGAATATATTACACCAGGGTCACCTTACATAAAATGCAGAGAGCACCACATCCTTTTTGTTTGAGAGGTTGCGGGGAAGAGGGTACCTTTTTCCATACTATATGGGAATGCCCAGTAATAAGCGATTTTTTGAGGCAGGTGCTTCGCACGATATCACAGACAACAGAAACATCACTTCTACCAGAACCGAGAAGATGTCTGCTAAACATATGGGAGCCTAATGACCTCACACGTTATAGGCAGACCTGGACCACGCTGGGTCTACTAGTCGCCAAGAGAGACATTGCACAGAGGTGGGGGGCGGCGGAGGTGCCGACACTAGTTGCATGGTGTAGTAATATGGACCTAACGATGATCACTGACGTACAGTATATGCATCTAGAGGATGTCCGCGGAAATGGAATAAGATATGGGCGGCGTGGAATGCTTTCAGAGGGGACATTTGTGAATCTTTGCCAGACTCAGATGGGGATCTCTCAGAGGATGAGACAGAGGGGGAATGACGAGAGCGATGGGAGGAATAGACTGGGGACATGTTTGAGCGTTAAGTTATGCAATGTTTTAATGACTATGTGAATTATAAGAAACGTGATCTAAGTGAATAAGGAATGTAAATGAGTACTGTCTGTAATACATTTTATCGATAATGTAATAAAAACAGTTTAAAAAAAAAGTGTAAACTCATTCAAAATGCAGTTTGTGGAACAGGCCAAAGCTTTGTCCAATATTCATTGTGTACGAAGACAAGCAGTTTCCCAGATTGTAGAGAGTGGTCGCGTAGTCATGGATGATGAAAGACCTATCTGCTACCTTACAAACGTTAATATGGTGACTTGCCCTCATTTTCCCTTTTAATGCCCTCATCTGTTTAAACTCAAACCAATTCAAAATCTACAAGTCATTACAGAGGAAAGGTATTATATGTGTTTATTGTGTTTTCTAGAGACTCAATTTTAAGCCTCAAGGCCCAGACAAAGGAGCCCTCCAAGACATACATTGCTGTGGTGGGTGATACAGGATCTGGAAAGAGCAGCTTGTTAAATGCCCTTCTTGACGAAGAAGCTGTCCTGCCAACCTCTGGAATGCAGGCGTGCACTGCTGTGGTTGTAGAGATTGCTCGAAGCTCTAAGGAAAATAAATACAAAGCGGAGGTGGAATTCCTTTCTGAGGAGGTATTTGTTTTTGTTTTAAAGTAACTTCCTGATTAGGGTTTACTTTTTCAGTACTTGGCTATGATCAGAAGCAGGAATGTTTTAGAAAGTTTGTTTAATTTTACAAAACATTACTTGGAATTCTGGGAGTTTGGAAGTAAATTA
Organism: Lissotriton helveticus; assembly: GCF_964261635.1. Taxonomy (NCBI): domain Eukaryota; kingdom Metazoa; phylum Chordata; class Amphibia; order Caudata; family Salamandridae; genus Lissotriton; species Lissotriton helveticus. Next base: position 104,663,062 of record NC_136063.1, read on the forward strand.
ATTATTGCAACAGCATATTATGGTCACACTTTTGATTGCATACAATTTGCTTTTCTCTTGAGCGAACATTCTCCTGTGAACCGAAGCCCTTCTCTTTTTCGGAACTCGTATTCAGAGAATCTATATATATATAGAGTGGCTTAAGCTTCAACTCTTAGTTGATATTCTCTACGTGTATTTGGTTGTACAGCAGTCATGTTAGATCACCTATTATGTATTTCCATTGGTAGTGCCTGTCAACCACCCCCAAAATGAGAAAAACAATGGCAAACACAATAGTTGGGTTGACTTGACTTTTCCGGTCTAAATTAGACATTTAGGCATTGTTGATACTTGTTTGAAAATGTTCTCTGTGGTGCAAGACTATGTTGTACTTATTTACGGTTTAGAAAGATGTGCTGTCCTCCGGGTGATGGTTCTCAGGAGATTTTCAAATTTTAGGATTGAATTTTATTTATTCGGACATGAATTGCTTTTTTTCGCCAGTTGAATTGTGTAGATTAAAATTCTTGGTCCATAGACCCAATGAAGTCTTGTTGGAGGTCAAACGCATAGAGATTGTGGACCAACAGTTTAGTTTCAGATTTTAGACTTTTATTTATATTGCTCCACCAGAGCCCCACCTGCCATGCCTTTAGTGTAAACAAAGCAAAACCAAAGGGGATGATGGACAGAGTGTTGAACATTGCAAGCACTCACCCTCAGCCAACTGATCTGGGTTTAATCCATCATCATTCTTTAGCTCACTCCGCCACCCCAGTTCAGACATGGCCATATGCAAATCAGTCTGACCCTGTGCCTCATGGGATCAGTCCAGCCCCAACTGCCAACCATGTCTACCCTGGACCGGAAACAAGCATCCTGGGACCGGTTTCTGTCTCACAGCCCTCATCAGGTGGTTTACAAAAAAATGGTTCTGTTGGGTAAAACAAAACGATTTCACCATGCTAATATTGCAATCCGAGATTAATGTACTCCGATAAACACAGCTCTAGGAACTAGGTACTTAACAAATAAGTCATGAAATCAAGGGATTGTACTATGTATTTATAACAGAATTACTTCATTCAGTGTACACATACATAGCATGAGTAGACTGTCAATATTAGAGTGCAATTAAGTGACATTTGTGTGAAAGGTGCTCAATTGGTGAAAAATATATACAGTGCCAACAATTTCCTATGTACAAATATATACACACATGTTTTTATGGTGGCCAGGTTTGCAACATCTATATGTATGTATATATATATATATATATATCTATCATAAAACTGTTTACTTTTAAATGTCTATGTACGCGTAGGTCAGAATGGAAACTTGAATTTCTCACTATATGTCTTAGATTATTTAACTGTCTGCAAACATGACCCCATGTCCGTCTTTCATTACATCGAGGATGTTCAGCATTCGTCTCCAGAAACCACACCTAAATTGTCACTGGTGCATAACATAGACTAACTAGCATAAAATACGATATACATTGATAATTCGATCGCCCAAATCAAGCTATGGATTGGATTTTGAGACAACCTAGACATAACTCCTCACCTGTTAGTGCTATATCTGCTGTTACCCACTTTTTCAGGATTTTCCAAAATGGCCTTCTTCTAATAATAACTTATAAATCAGGGAATTCAGTATTTTTACATAGTTCATTCAGAAACAATACCCTCCTTGTTCTCATTTGCTTGAAGCAAATCCCTTAGCAGGCAGAGAGATGGCAGAGGGAGAAGATGTAACAGAAAGAACAACAAAGAATACTAATGAACCCACTATATAATTAGAGTAACTTATTGATGATACCAGAGAAAACCTTCAAGGCTCAAATTTATTAAAAGTGCAGGAAAGTAATGACACTTATCTGGACAAAGGTGCAAGCGTTTAGCAGCCAAAAGCCGTAAATGAAGCTATATTTTTTGCAATGAGAGAGAGCGAAGGCATGGAAAATGTGGATGCCTATGAAAAAGGAAGTCAGTCTAACCTGGTCGTAAACACTGCCAGGGAAGAGATTAATTGAGAAGACAGAGAACCAAGGAGTGCAAGACACACAAATCCACAGGATGAAAGACCACTAAGAGAGACGAGGCTTGCACAAGGGGCAGATGTAAAAGGGGTAATCATCCCTGTTATAGGAGCTACTCAAATACGGACACTATTGGCCTTCAGAGCTTGGTGCACACCCCATATCAAACAAGCATTGGTATAGCCAATAGGTCCCGCTTTTGGGACCTTAGAAGTATTTAGTTATGCAGCACAATATCCTTGGTGCAACAACATCAACTGTTGCAAGGCTAAACACTTAGAAGGTCCCAAAGGCGAGACCTATTGGCCATGCAAATGCTTGTTGATAATTTGTTGGACGCTTGGGCTAAACTTTTTTCTAAAGTCCTCTGTGGACTGGTCTATAGCGCATAGGCACGATCTGGTACCTGGAGACCCGCTCTGCCTTTCTTGTCAACCTACTCCACGTAGCTTTGTGGTTCATGCTGCTACAACCTTCCCCGACATCAGCGCCGTGCCTGACGTCTGCCCAGACAGAGTCTCGAAGCTTAGATGCTCTTGGTCGCTATCTCTTTTCTGCCACCAGCTCCGCTTTGTGGACCCTCAATCCAGCTTATGTTTTGGGCTGTTTTTCTCATTTGTTGTGGGATTTGGTCTTGCACCTTCTCCCCTTAGCCCCTTATCACTCTCAGGACACTAATGCTCAGGTGGCTGAGGATGGCCGTCAGGTGGCTAAATTGCTGATTCTTTTTTTCATGGCTACCACAGATTCTGTTTGGCGAGCCATAACCCTTTTGGTAGCTTAACGCTGGCGTATCTTGCTATGCACCTCTGGCTTCTCGCTGACTCCGCTTTGCGCCGTTTTTGGGATAGTCTGAGTTGGCAATAAATCTTAATCCCAGATTGCTATATAGCCCTCTCTTCCCTAGCACTCAATCTGGCCAGGGATGGTCTCCTTCATTTCTTTTCTGTGTGAGCCGTCCTAGTGCGATGCCTGTTGTTTTTTTGTTTTTTTTCACTTGTCACCTGAGTGGCATCAGGTGCGGTGTGCCTGCCTCTGCAGGTATTTGTTTTCCCTTGCATTCTACCTTGTCGATGACAGGATGTGGTCCCTGGTTGTTTTGGGATGCTTCTTATTTTCTAGCCCTGTTTCGTTTGGACGCCAGCTGGCTGCACTTTGTTCTCTTGCTTTCTACCCAAGTTCTGATTAAGGTGTTTTCATGGTATTGTGCAGATTTACTTTTGCCTTGCTCTCTGTTGACTTGTTCCCTGTCATTAGTCTGTATGCCCTGAACATATTTCTCCATATGTTTCTGACATTTTAGTACCCCTTGTAAGCTGGATGAGGGTGCTCGGGGTCCTTATTACTCTCAATCTGGTGCCCTTATTACTCTCAATCTGGTGCCCTTTTATCCTAGTTTACGTAAGGGAAGGGGAATGGTTCTTGGCGTAGGGTACATTGTCTGGTCCTGTCCTAGATTGCGTCCCTTCTTTAACTCTTTAGGCATTAGCACCTCTTGTGCTAGTTTTCACTGTATGTGGTCAAGACGGGCTCCTGCCCTCTTTCCCCCTTTTTCCTTTTAGGCTCCATGCGGACATGCTCTGTCTGTATCTTGGTGTGGGTGGCCTACTCGGCCGACCCTTTCGCTTCTATGCCTCTGCATGGTTTGTTTTAATATGCCTCTGCCATGTGAAAGGCTGCTGTTGCTTCTCACCTTTGGATTGGGGACGTTTCTGTGACACCTCAGTTACCAACCCCACCGTATTGTTAATAGCCTGACTTGCTTTTAGACGCGCCTTCTGCCCCTTTTTCGGGGGTTTATGACTATTTTTAATTTTTAATTTCTTCTCGGACATGGGTTCCTTGACAACCCTCTCTGGGTTGATTTGTGCGTAGGTTGGTGTTCTTTACTTTCTTGTGATGCGGATACAGATTGCTTCCCTTGTACTAATGAGCATACCAATTATGAACTTGGGTGACGTCAGGATCCTCACTCACGGTGTTGCATGGCTTGTTGTCCGGGCATGTGTTCCTTTGCCCTGGCCTCCACGCTTGTTAGGCTGTAGGTACTGCCTCTCCATCTGTTACTTCGGTTCTTTGCACTCATTCTTTGATTGAGCCTTTACTTGTGGCATTTGCCTTCACATACTGTGTTCGCAGTTTTTTGTCTGCTGCTTCAGTCTCTTCTCAGTCTGATATTCTTTCTTTTAAGAATGGGTCTGGCTGTCTGATAAGGCTTTCCCTGTGTTGGCCTCGTTCAGCTTGACCCTTTTTGCAGTCCTCCATGGTGGTCTTTCTTCTCTATTGTGGAGAGGTTGTTTCTCCCCTGCTGTCATCTTTGTCCCATGCCTGATGTTGTGCCCATTTATATGTTCCCCTTTTAACACCTTAGGAGCTTCGTAAATAAACCTCCCCAGTGCTGCGCTGTCCATTATCCAGTGCTGAATTGGACGTCCAGCGGTCGCACGCAGCACTGGGGAGGTAGTGCCCGTGACGACCGTTGGCCGACGGCAGCACTTAAAGGGTTAAGCACAGTGTAAGTTTTAGTATATGTTGTGTGTGTGTGTATTTGTGTGTTTATATATATATATATGTGTGTGTGTGTGTATTGTGCGTATATAAATATATGTATATAGATAATGTATGTGTGTGTGTGTGTGTGTGTATATATATATATATGTATATATATGCATTGCATACTTCAAGAAAGCCTCCTTCCCTCTTGAGGTGTTTCCTGTGACCACACATGGTCTGTGGCCTGGGTTGTGCTCTTAATCACAATCCGTTTCTTTAACTATTGGTTGGTGCTCTCTGCATGGCTCACATTTGTGGCTCAGAGCACTGACTCATTAATTTTAGCTATTGTCCTTGGAGTTCTGCCCTGTTCACATAGCCTGGTTCTCATTACAGGAGGTGTTGTAGTAATAGGTTTATGTGGAGTGTTCTTTCCAACTCTTATTATTCTTCTGCCAGGATGTCATTTCCCATGTTTATGCTGAGTTGCAGATTCGGTTCCATAAAAGGTTCTCTACAATGCTTCTGGTGGGATGTCTTTTTTCTCACCTTCCTTCCTGGCAGAGGGTATCTCTGTCCTTTCTTATGCAGACCCTACAGCCTGCTCAAGAATCTTTTTTGGGATCAGTTTCCAGGTCCTCCTCAGGGATAGTATTGCTTGGCTATCTCATTCGAAGGTTAGGAATCTGAGGCTAGACGTCTCTATCAGATAAATAAGGTACTTACTTTCGGAATCACCTCATCTAGTATAGACAAGATGTAGCCTCAGATACCTTACCAACTAACCCATCCCCCAGGCTCTGCAAAGTGATTCTCCCTTACATCCAGATCCCTTCTATGCACTCTGTGCCTTTTATTAGTAAACAAAAAAATTGTTTGCTCTTTTTGGGCACAGTTTTTCCATAGCAGTTGCTATATGTGGCTCCACTTTCTAGCACAGAAAATAGTTTCAGAGGAAACTGGCGTCGGGCGAGGCCTTATGTGGACGATGTTGCGGAGTTATTCAACACCCTTTACTGACTCGCAAATGTACTGCTGTAGAATTGTTTCTCGAGCCAGTCTGCCACCTGGGGATAATTCAAAGGTATGGAATCTGCGGCTAGATCTTGTCTCTCCCAGATCAGGCGTTACAGAAGGTAAGTAACTTATTCGACTGATATGTTGCTTCTGGGTTGGCAGCCATCCAGGAGAGGTGGATATCAGATGCCGAGTCTTTGCTCCCTTTCAACCTTATGGAGGCGAGGGCCATCTGCTTGGAGCTGAAAGGCTTCCTTCCATCCATCAAAGGGACACTGGTATAGGTGCTCTGACAACGCTTCTGCCATGTGGTACTGTTACATACAGGGTGGGGTTGAGTCTCTGACCCTTTGCCAGGACGGCTCAACTCCAGACATGGCTGGACCACCAAGTAATATTCCTGGTGATGAGTCATTCGGTAGGATCATTGACTGCCAGGGTGCATGAGCTCAGCTATTGGCATCTAGCAGATTACAAATGGCAGCTATATCCAGAGGTGGCGCAAGGTCTCCTTTGCAAATGGGGAGATTCTTGGCTTGATCTGTACACCACTGCAGAGAACGTACAGAGCCAATCATTCTGTGCATTAGAGTTTTTAAGGAGTTTCTTTCTCAGCGACTCGTTCCATCTCGGGCGGAACTTGGGAGTCCATTCTACCTTCCTGACAATTATTATTATTATTATTATGTTTCTTATATAGCGCCTGAATCGACCCCCGAAGGGGTATCTCCGCGCTTGCCTTGGGAACCCGTCCTGGCTTTTCCCTGTGAGATAGCCCCTACAGGGCATCCCCAAGGTGAAAGCCAGGCATCCCGCCGCAGGGGGGCCGTTGTGGAGATTAAGCAAGCTTAATGCCCAGAGTTGCAGAGTGTGAACCCATGATTAGGTCAGGCACCGAAGCGAGAATTATCGAGTCCATGGACATTTGAGCTCAAGACCCTGCCGCGTCGGGAATTGAACCCTGGTCCCGGGTCTGACCTCTGCTTCAGGGTCTGCCTGCTCTAACCAGTGAGCCACACTTCTCCACAATATCACTATTGCCCCAAGTTCTCAAAGAGATCAAGACAGACCTGGCCAAAGTCATCCTAGTGGCTCTTGACTGGACACAGAGAGTATGGTATCCAGCACTCCGGGGCTTGAGCATCTGCCTTCTGATCGGGCTGCCCCTCCTGGAGGATCTGCTGTATGGTATGTTATGTTATGTTATTCCGAATTTGTTAAGCGTGCGGGCACCCAGAGGTTTCATGGCGCTAATGGTGAGGAGAGATGACAAAACAGTACCTAACCGAACGCTTGCTTGAATAACCAGGTCTTCAGTACACCCCTGAATTCCATAAGTGACATGGGGAAGGAGTTCCAGACCTTTGGAGCCAAATGAGCGAAACGACATCCGCCAAGACGTTTCCTTTTAAAGGAGGGCAGGGAGAGGAGGGACAGATGGGCAGATCGGAGATTGCTGGTCGGCTCATATTTAGTTATAAGGTTATTAATGAACTTAGGGCTTTTCCCGTGGAGAGCCTTAAAGGCCAAGCAGCCTACCTTAAATGTTACCCGTTGTGCTATGTGTAGCCAGTGAAGAGTGGCCAGCAATAGTTTCGCCGAGCTCCTTCCGTTGCTTTTGAAGATTAGTCTAGCCGCCTGATTTTGCACGATTTGCAAACGCGTGGACAGAAACTGGGGGAGGCCTAAATAGATAGAATTAGAAAAATCTAATCGGGAGAGGACCAAGGCGATAACCACCTGAATGAGGGCAGGGTGCGTGAGTAGATAGGCGATCTTCTTGATCTTACGTAGCTGAAGAAATCTAGACGAGATCACCGCTCCCACCTAGCTTTTCAAAGAGAGATCAGAGTTGATGGTGATCCCGAGGCTTTTCACAGAGAGAGATGGAGACGGAGGGGAGCCCATTGATGACGGCCAGAAGTGAGGGCCCCAGCTGATTGAGCTTTTACCCGGGAGTACCAGCTCGGTCTTCCCGGGATTGAGTTTTAAATGGTTCAGCTCCATCCACCCTTGAATGTGCAGCATGGTAGCCTGAAATTCCTCAGCGGAGTCTGTTAAGTCTAGTGGGAAAATGAGCTGAAGGTCGTCCGCATAGTTATAGACCGTAACCCTCCTGTTTTTTAAGGAGTGTAATAGGGGTTTGAGATACAAATTAAACAGGAGGGGGGACAATGATGAACCTTGCGGGACGCCGCAGGTAGTAGACAATTTGGGCGCTGTGAAGTTCTCGAGCTTAACTGCTTGGGATCGGTCGCTCAGGAAGGATTTCACCCAGCCGAGGGCCGGGCCTTGCAATCCTGCTTGTTCGACACGGTGTAATAAGATGGTATGGTCCACCGTGTCGTACGCTGCCGATAGGTCCAGGAGCACCAGGGTCTGGTGTATGCCCCTATCGGCAGCAGAACGGTTGCTTTCTCCACCCCTACCTTCGCAATCTCCACCATCAAGCTTAAAGATTGAGATGCGACAGCTGAACACCTTCGACCTTCCTCTGAAGAAGATTGATGTTATGGTGGCAGCTAAATGTCCGCCAACAAAAACTGTATTTGCCTTTCTTTGGGACACATTTGTGGTTTGGTGTTGGGCGTGCCAGATTGACCCCCTACAGGCTAAGCTGTACAATGTTTTATTATTTGTTCTGTCCTGCCAGGCAAGGCCTTTCCCCGGGCACTGTATTAGGTTATCTTTCAGCTTTTTTTGCTTGATCAGCCCTCTCTATTTAATTCACCTGTTGTGATGTGTTTTTTCGAAGCCAACATTTGTTTCCACCATCTCATTTTGGGATGCCCCGATTGGACCTCAACCATGTCCCTACTTATCTGATTTGATATTTGAGACTCTCTATAGATGGATTTTAAAGCTTCTCACCATCAAAACTGTGTTACCGCAGCATGGCATGTGAGCCAGGTTCGGGCTTTGCGTGTTAACCCACCATACACAATCTTTTTCCCCCAAAAGTTGGTGCTGCTTTTTTCTAGGACATCCTTTGTCCCAAAATCCGTTCCATATCTGCTAAATCATCACTCTTTGCTCCACCTCACCTCTCTAAGGAGAAGTTGAGGCTCCATCGCTTGAGCCCCAAAAGAGCACCCAGCTTCTTCATTGATCTCATCAGATACCACTGGGTGGATGGTCAGTTCTTCATGGAGTGAAAAAGGCAAGGCTGTGCCGAAGTGTACCATTGGACGCTAGATTGTGCTCTGCGTTAAGATCAGCTGCACATTGGCAAAGAATCAGTCTCCACAAGGGCTGCAAGCCCATTTCACCAGTGCCAAAGATGCTTCCACTGTGTTATCTCATGGAGTCCCTGTCCTATACATATGCCAGGCAGCTATGTGGTCGTCCCTCCATAAGTTCACAAATCACTAATGTCTGGATAGTCCGGTCCGCCAAGAAGGCCTCTTTGGCCGCTCAGTTCTGCAGTACTTCCTGGTTTGAGTCCATCCACAGGCGTCTCTATAGGTACTGCTATGGTATCTATTCAAAAGTTGAGGAATCTGCGGCTGGATGTCCATCAGAAGAACAAGTTAGTTACCTTTGTTAATGGTTCTTCTGGTGGAGACTTTATCTAGCCACGGATTCCTCACTGACCCTCCCATCCTCTCTGTTCTGTGTTTGAAACCTAACCTTTAATAAAGTCCCAAGTCTAGGAATCTGCACACTGTCTACCAATTTACTTTTGGGGCACATGTGTGTGGGCAAGGACAGTCTTAAGTCACCGCTCTAGAGTGACTCTTATTTAGGCCCCATGCGTCATTTCTGGCGCACAACGGCTTTAGGGTGGAGTCGCTTAACGCCACCTTCCGGCCCACAGAGATACTATGGAAGATTTTCCAGATCCAGTCTGTCGCCTGTGGATTAGGTGTGAAATCTGCAGCTAGATAAATTATCTACCCGAAAAAGCACTACTGAAGATAAACAACGTGTTCTTTTAAAACCTTGATATCAGGAATGATTTCAGCCATAGTGGTGCAATGACCCATATAATTATATCAAATAGTACTTTTAGTAAGTTTGTGTGATCAACGGCATTGAAAGCTGCTTAGTGGTCCTGAAGCACTAAGTGGCACATTATGATACCTGTGGGAGCACCACCCACAGGCCGTTGGTGGCAGTCCCACGACAAACAGCCCTTCGGGCCTACCACCACTTCAGACAGGCTACTGATCCTGACCGGCAGAGGTCAGAATCGTGATCCTGAGTGAAGGCGGTGCCTGCTCAGGCACCACTGTCAGGATCACGATGTCTATTTCCTACAGCCTTTTGAAAAGACTGTCAGAAAGACTCATTGTGTGAAGTCTTGATATAATTCTAGTTCCATGCCCTCATGTCTTAGGGTGCCCAGTTCACAGGCCTTACGTAGCGCCGCGTCTCTGCCTCTATAATTTAGTAGCTTAGCAATGATGGGTCGCGGTCTAGTGCCTAGTGGAGGCCTAGGGGCACGGGACCTGTGTGCTCTTTCTATTATGAAGACCTCCGAGAAGGTATCCCTTCCCATCAGCGTTATTAAAAGTTGGTCCACACATTTCTCCATGGGGCCTGTGTCTGTGGTTTCCAAAATTCCCATTATTCGAATATTGCATCTCCGGGATCTTGCTTCCAAATCCTCTGCTTTAGCGGTCAATGCTGTCAATTGTTTGTCTATCTTGGACTGTTTGGTGGTGATCTGGTTGTTGGTGTCCTCAGCTTCTGATATCCACCGTTCGGCCATGTCAAGTCTCTCTGTATGTCGATCCAGGTCTCCGACATTCTATCCACTCTGTGCGTTAAGGAGTCAATTTGGCTGTCTGTAAGTGCTGTTTGTATTGTGAGGAACATCGATTGGATATTGTCAGGTGGGGCACCACTAGCTGATGTCGCCGCGGGAAGGGGTGCCTGCTGGTCCTCTGCAGGATGATCCAGCGCTTTTTTTTGAATGATCGAAGTTTATCTTTGGCTGATTTTTGTCAGGTTTGCCCCTGTTTGCAATAGACTTGATGCCGCACTGCAAACACTGAATATGTTGACGGTCGTCACAGGCAGGTGGGTGTCTCTGTATCTTGACATGTCTTCTGTCATGACCCCCACACCGCCAAAGCCAACCTCCACAGAGGAATGAAGGCCGTAGCCGACTGGATGAAGGACAGCAGACTGAAGCTGAACTCAGACAAGACGGAGGTCCTCATTCTCAGACCCACCCCACCAGCCTGGGACGACTCTTGGTGGCCCACATCGCTAGGCACAGCCCCGGAACCCACAGACCACGCACGCAACCTGGGGGTCATCCTCGACTCCACCCTCTCCATGACCAGGCAAGTAAACGCCGTCTCCGCGTCCTGCTTCAACACCCTCAGAATGCTCCGCAGGATCTTCAAATGGATCCCCCCTGACACGAGAAAAAACGTCACCCAGGCCCTCGTCACTCGACTACGGGAACGCCCTCTACTCGAACAACAACGAAGCTCCTGAGACGACTACAACGAATCCAGAATGCCTCGGCACGACTGATCCTCGACGTCCCCCCCTCCGCAGCCACATCACGCCCCACCTGAGAGGCCTGCACTGGCTCCCCGTCAACCAGAAGCTGACCTTCAAACTCCTCATCCACGCACACAAAGCACTTCACAACACCGGACCCACATACCTCAACAACCAACTCAGCTTCCACACCCCCACCCGAAGCCTCCGCTCAGCCAACCTCGCCCTCGCCACAGTTCCTCGTATCCGGAAAGCCACCGCCGGCGGCAGAACCTGCTGGCCTTCAGAAGAATTCTCAAGACCTGGCTTTTCGATCAGCAGCGCCCCCCCCCCCCCCACTCCCAGCGCCTTGAGACCCTCAAGGGTATGTAGCGCGCTTTAGAAATGGATTGATTGAATGATTGATGTAGTGCAGTCCACCTACAAGTCTCATGCAGCTTCTACATCCAGATCTCCAGCAAGTGTCTCCCAATGGCCTGAGCGTCCAAGGCAGACCCCACCTCACCTGGCCAGCAGCGGCTTATCACAATCTCTTAGTGGCTATAAGGTGTCTTTTTCCTGTGCCCCCACCAGTCCCGGTCTTGAAGCTATCTCCGGGTGTAGCAGACGGAAATGTGGGTCCCAGCAGACCGCAACGTACAATTGTGCAGCTGTACGGGAAACATCCTACTTTCTCACCAGCTCTTCCATGCACACTCTAGACCGGTGCTTGGACGTCTCCGTCGCGCTGCAGGCCTCGCCAGTCCCTCAGGCAATAACTTCCGTGCCGGACCTCAGATCGCTCCAAAACTTCTCATTTGTAGCACTGCTGCAGTTGTGGTCCTAATGCGGCTTGTTAGGCATCCAAAATCGCCGTGGTTGTGCAGGGTAGGTATTATTTATGGGCCCTTCCGGAGGAGCTTGCTCAGGGTGCAGCCATCTCTTGGCTTGGCAATCTCCGCCCGCCTTCAGAGCACAACTTTGTCTTTTGCTGTGTCCTCGCTGCTGATTCCAGTTCACTTAATCTCCTTTGCCTCCCAGAACATCACCTCCCGCTCTTTGCAGCTTATATATATTCAGCTGTTCTTCGGTCCCTCTCGTAATCCTTCCTGAAAGAACTAAGTCAGAGTGCACATTTGTGATACAGCTTGCTCTGTGTGCTAAATCACCTCGAGGCCCTTCCAATTGACAAAAAATATTGTATCACTTTCAACTGTGACTCCTGAAAACATCTGCAGCTCTCTCCCTCCCCTTGTTTAAATTCGACACTAAACACTGCCAGCCCCTCTCCCTGCCTTTGAAATCTCATTCCCTGTCTTCTTCTGTCGGTTGTCAAATGGTGCTTTGCATGGGACTCTAGCTACAAACAAAAGGTTTGTTGGTGACAATCTTTCACTTTGCTAATGGTTGCCTAAATGTAAGCTACACTAACTCTACAGTGTTTTACAGATACATGTAATAAATGGGGTACGGTTTGGCTATACACTTACTTGAAAGTTTATTTATAACAAGCATTCACAAGGCAATATGTTTAGCAATGACATTATTTTGAGCTGTTGGCATTGTAAGTGTCAACGTTTTGTTTCCCCCTTTGTGAAGCATTAATCAAATGGTGTAATGCAAAATGGCAATAGCTCAACTTTGTTGTAATTGCGAAATCTATTACATTTTTACTAGTGTGAGCTTTGTATTATTAATGGTACTGACTTTTATTAATGTGAATTTTTATCACATTAATCCAATGCATTAAACATGTTAATACCGACTCATTTTGGAATAATGACGCAGAGTGGATATTACATATACCCATGTAGCCATTGCTTACGAGAGGCAAGGCTGGCAGTAAAAGAGGCACAGTTACTGCCAGGCTTGCTTCTAGTAAGCAATGACTATGCACCGCTTGCAGGTTTTTCAAAACACAAACATAAAAGGCATTGTCATTTAAAATGCCGAAAAACATCAAGTAAATGCGAGACCTATTGCTTTGCAAACCACACACAGCCTATTGAGAAGGAGTGAAGGTTGGGTGAGGGTGAACAAGGAAATAAATAGGTGGGGGTGATATTTAATAGAACAGTCTAGACTAGCATCTGCTTGCATTCGTAAAGTGTAGTGAGAGGGCCAGCTTGAGACCCAAGGGACTTTCAAAATAATATAAAATATACATAACCCCGAACACTGTAGGTACCACAGTATTAGACATTGTAGCCACGAACTCACATCCGCTCTTCCTCAAAGTGATCTCAGGAGCGTCCAGTTGTGACACAGCAGGACGCCTAGGTATGGGCAAGTTAACAGTTGTGGATAACTATATTTAACTGTAGATGTGAATGGGACCTATCTGACTTAGCTACAATCGGGGTATAAACTGAAACACTCTTTGGCTGTCATGTCATTAATTTATGTCAAAGCAGTTTTTAATGGAAATGTGTCAAAATACATGTAAAGAGTTAAAATTAAACACGTACTAAATCAACCAACTTTATAAAGTCTTAAAAAATGCTATTTACTCTATGATGTGGTACAGCGGAGATCTCCATACAGTTAACAAATATAAACACAGATCAATGCATTGCAAACAAAAGTGCATGCAGCAGAACATATCAGATAACGTGGCACGTGCTGGGCGAAAGCAGAAGAGTGTTCACGTGCCCTTGAGAGTCTGTGACAGTCTTGCAGCTGAGCTACACAGCATTTTCCATGGTTTTGGAGGGGGCAGCAGGCCTTTTTGTCCACATCCGATAACTCGCCCCACAAAAGAGTGCTTATGACTAGCAGTCTGGGAGTGGGGTGTTATTCACCCGCTCCCCCCCACCCACATAATAACTTGGCAGTGGAAGCTCTGGGCGGGGGTTTCCTTTCTTCATTGGTGACAGGGGGCCTCATGTGCTCAGAACAATCTGATCACCTCAGCCAGCACCCTAACAAACGAAGTGGGGCATGAGTGGCAGTGTGAACCAGCATAACCTTCAAAGGCCATGGGATATAAAATAATACAGCCCAGCAGAAGCATCATCGTTCTTTTTTTTTTTACTGAAGCATTTTCGGATTTGGAGGCCAGCTTTCAGAATGGAAACAGCCGGGGTACAAATTTAATCAAGAAAACCATGCACACAGTAGCAGTAGCAATTAAATCGAAGTGTGATCATCTATAGAGTTTGGCGGGGTCAGAGGACTTCATGCAATAAAAGATCTACATGTAAACGTGGGCCACAGACTGACACAACACGAAGGAAGAAGCAGCGACATGTAAAACAAGCATTGTTTTATTAAAAGCAGGAGGATGTCTGTAGTAGAAGCTATTCGGGGCAGAACAACTGGGGCAGATGCGACAGTGCACAGAAGCTCCATGGGAGGTGGCAGGTGGACACTGAAGAAACACACAGGGTTGGAGGTACGTGGAAGCAACATGGGGAGGGTGGAAGATGACAGAAGCAACATGAGGGAACGGAGAATAAACACAAAGCGTGGGGGGTAGCAACAACAGGCATAGGTGAGAAGTGCACGGCGGAGAGAAAAATAACAGGGCGGGTAAAAGCACATGCGCTACAGAGAGCAACACTATGCTGGGGGAGAGAAGCATATAGACAAATTGTAACCGCTGCAAGCAGTGAATGGAAAGCAGAAGCCAGCTGCACTCACCTCTCATGGGCTGTACATGTTCAGCCCTCCTCTGACTGCCTTCTCCCTCCACGGAGACATCTGCTTGCTGGCGTGGCCTAGCGGTAGATACCAATGACCCAGACTACGCCTTCATCTTCCGTTGCTGTTTACTTCACTCACTTGCACGTAGCAGCATTTTGGTGCAGCCAAATTGGTGTGCTTTGGTGAAATGTTAGAGAGCTACAGACTTATGAGCGGGGAACCAGTTCGAGTCAACCAGTTTGTGTCTCAGTGTCTGCTCTGTACCGTGCCTCGAAAAAATGCGCCATCAAATTAAACCATGGAAACAAAATTGCAAATACCGATCATACTGGGTATTTTTTCCTGGTATGAATGGCATTTGTAATTTTGTTCTGATGGCATATTTCCAATCCAAAGTCTGTGTCTCAGCACCAACAAATCCACAGCTCTTTGTGCTTGATTGAGGGCTCCTATCACGAGGAGGGAGGGGGAAGGCCAGAAATAGAGGCAGCGACGTAATTGTGAATAATAAAAAACAAGCTGTCGGAAACATGATCCCGCAGTGCACGCCTTGTATAGATAAGGAACTGCTTCACGACAGCCAAAAAGCAGAAGATCTAGTTTGGATGGGCTGGGCGAAAAGGAGAAAGGGCGGAAACCAAAAAAGCCTCAGTTTCAATCGGAGGCCACCATTTTACATAAACAATGACGCCAGACAATGAAAATGAGGGGCGAGATTTCAAGCCCCCTTCTTAAATCTCCTCATCCACAATATGTCTTGTAGAGCGAGCAGCGCATGCGCGCTGCAACGCTAGGCGAGACCTAAAATGTCAGGCCAATTTGATTTTGTTGTCGCAAAGGGAGTTTGTAAACAAATATCGTTTAAAACATTTTACATGAAAAACTCTCAACGTTCATTTAAGGGAGTTTTACATTTATTGCTTATCATAAATACCTAAGCAAGCAACAATTCAGGAGCTGTTACTTTCTTGTTACTAAAAATGCAATGAATTATATTTTTGTCGGTCATTCTCCACCCTGCCTTCCAACCCGAGCAGGGGCTCAGCTGGGAGGAGCATCATTTGCACTGGTGCTTTTATCAATGACTTATGCACGTGTGTAAGCATCTGTGCGAACCAATCTATATCAGCTCAGTGTACCTTAAGGCGTCCTACATAAGGATTAGAAACACATCTTACAACGAGGCAAGAGGATATATATATGTTGAATAAATGCTAAAATATCCAATATTTTACCCCAAATTCCTAGTATGTCAAACGGAAGGAATATAATGTGTATTTGACTTTGTTTCCTTAAATGCATGCGTCTACTTCATGTTTTAAAAATGTTTTAATTTCTGTGAGTTGAAGCAGCCTTTGGTGTTTGCGCATGCAACTTCCTGAAAGATCTAAGTCACTTTGCACATTTTGTGATAAAGCGTGCACTGTGTGTTAAATAACCACGAGACGCTTCAAATTGACCCCAAAAATATTGTATCACTTTCAGCTGTGACCCAAAAACACCTTTATACATAACCGAGCATAATTGGCAAATCCACTAGGTCTAACCTTGACAAGCTGTGGCATTTTTTACAAGCATATGCCACAATAATAAAAAGAAAATAAAAAAGAGAGAGAAAAAAACGTACTCCAAAGGGTGGCCGTCCTAGGCAATAAAATTTGTATTTATTTAAAAAAGTATATATAATTTCAGTAGCACAGCACATGTGCTTCCTAGCAGGCAGGTATATACATTCTTAACTTTCGTGCACATTGGAGGAAAACGACACTTACTTGCACAGGCATACACATGGAGCCATGGGTCTGCCCGCTTCAGCCGCTGGCTTTCTTGCTCTGTCAGTGATGGCATTTGCTCTTCCTCGTCGCAGGTGCACAAGGCAGGTGGAGCAGTACTCTTGTTTGCCACTGCTCTTTTTACCCTATATGTTTTAGCATCCTTGTGTGTTTAAAGTGTTTTCAGAGTACAAGGTTGCTAACTATATTTTGATGAAATGTGCATTTAAAATAAAGAGTTTTTCTGTCCCAAGCAACATACCTACCGAAAAGTACCGAAATTGTTCTCTTAAATGTATTTGTGATGCTTTTTTATGTTTCAAACCATTATTTCCTTGGACAATACTGCCACCATTAGATGGCAACATGCTTTCTTCTCCTTTGAATTTTTTTTTTTAGGGCAAATGCTCCCAATTAGAATCAATGCAATCATCACACCAGTTGCCCAAGGCCAGACCTATTGGCTCTGATCAATACTGGTTTGTATTTGTGTTTTTTATACCACACAGTCCATAGCTCATGTACAGCGCCTCCGCTTGTACTTGAATTTCGCAAGAAGCTGAAGATCTGCCTTTTTTTCAAATTAACCTCTGCCCTAGGGTAGGCACATACCTGCTCATCACCAGGACGTGCCGTGGGCTGATAGCGATATAAAAATACGGCTAACCTAACATGACATAACATATTCTGGAGCATGAACAGGAGTGTGTTGTCTAGGAAAAGCATGGGTGAAGGGTTAAAGATGCCATGATTGTAGAAACTTCTGACTCTTAGACGTTGGGGTGATCAGCGACGAGATATCGGAAGTGCATGTTATTTTTTGTGTGGAATACTTACACAGCGCATTCAACGATATGTTGTGTAGGTGTTAAACTCTCACTTTGAACCCCACTTTATTTACTGCCTACCATGATCTGTAAGGATAGGAGTGGGTGGGAGGTGTAGAAGCTGAGTCTGCTTTTGAGGTAAGCTGGTCCGGTGTTGTGGAGTGCATTGTGTGCGTGGGCGAGTAGCTTGAAGGGGATCCTCTTGTTGACGGGGAGTCAGTGTAGGTCTCTCAGGTGGGGGGTGATGTGGCTGCGGCGAGGGACGTTGAGGATGCGTTGCAGTCGTCGCAGGTGTTTGGCCAGGATTCCTGCGTAGAGTGCGTTGCCGTAGTCCAACCGGCTGCTGACGAGGGCCTGTGTCACCGTTCTTCTTGTTTCGGTGGGGATCCAATTGTAGATCCTGCGGAGCATGCATCATCACAGCACCATATCTGCACAGCATCAACTCCACATCAGTGCGCCAGCACAGTCCCACCCCAGCAGTAATTCACCACCAGCGCAGCACAACTTCAGCATCAGCTAAGTACCACATCTGCGTCACCATATCACTTCAGCACGACATCAACTCAGCACCACCACCTCAGCACTGCCTCAGCAGTGCTCAGCACCACCTCAGCATCAGCACAGCAGCACCTCCTCATCCGTGCATCACCTCCTCATCAGTGCATCACCTCCTCATCAGTGCAGCACCACCTCAGCAACAGCACAGCACTAGTGTAGCACCAGCGCAGCACCACCTCAACATCATCACAGCACCAACTCTGCATCAGTGCACCACCAGCGCATTCCCACCTCAGCAGCAGCACAGCTCCACCTCAACAGCAACTGAGCACAACACAGCAACACTTCAGCACCAGCGCAGCATCACCTGAGCACCAGCTCAGCACCACCTGAGCACCAGTGCAGCAGTTCCCACCAGCATCACTCTACACTACCTTAGCCTCACTAGGCACCAACTCAGCATCAGTCGGTACCACTGGGCACTAGAGCAGCACCCACTCCGCACCGGTGGAGCACCCCCTCAGCACCAGCACAGCTCCACCTGAACATCCACTCAGCACCATCTCAGCATCAGCACAGCACCACCTTCGTATCCGTGCACCACCAGCACAATTCTACCTCAGCAACAGCGCTGCACCACTTCAGCATCAACGAAGCACCACCTCAGCACTGCCTCACCAGCGCTCAGTACCACCACAGCTCCATCCCAGCATCAGCACAGCACTACCTCCTCATCAGTGCAGCACCACCTCCGCACCAGTGCAGAACCACTTCAGCACCAGCGCAGTTCTAGTGGAGCACCAGTGCAGTTCTAGTGTAACACCAGCGCAGCACCATCTCAGTATCAGCACAGCACCACCTCCGCATCAGTGCACCACCAGCGCAGCCCTACCTCAGCAACAGCACAGCTCCACTTCATCAGCAACTCAGCACAATGCAGCACCAATTCAGCATAAGTGCAGCATCACCTCAGCACCACCTGCATCCCACCTGCATCACTCTGCACCACCTCAGCCTCACTTGGCACAAACTCAGCATCACGTGGTACCACCTGAGCACTAGAGCAGCACCCACTCAGCACAAGTGGAGCACCCCGTCAGCACTAGCAGAGCACCACCTCAACATCTACGCAGCACCACCCGCAATTAATGCACCATCACCACCGCAGCCCTACCTCAGCACCAGCATAGCACCACCTCAGTAGCAGTTAAGCACCAATGCAGCACCACTTCCAGCATCAGCTCAGCACGACCTCAGCATCACTTAGCACCTCCTGCGCACCAACTCAACACCTCCTCAGCTTGACTCAGTGCCACAGGATAACTCCGCACCACCTCAGCATCCCCTCAATATCACTCAGCATCACCTCTGCACCAGCACACCACCACTTCAGTATCACTCAGCACCATCTCAGTCTGACTTCAGAAACTGGCTTCTGTTTATTCTCGCCTAGATTTTGTCTACTGGTAGTGTTGTAATTCAAGTACTGTTTCACAACCTCCACCTTGGCTTGGTTTATGCCCTCTCCCCCGTTAAAAAAAAACCAAAAAACTATAACAAACCAACATTAGAACAGGCATGAATAAGTTGCCAGCATTGCAGGGACAGGAAAACTAGAAGATAATTATTATGTTAATTCTTTTTTTAACAGGGTCGTTCAATTGTCCTGAATGGCTTCTTGGTTATAAATAAGGTAACAAAAACGCTCCTGAACCCTTTTTATTATAACTTTTCAACATGCTGCACAGCAGCTGCACTGCTCTACAACATAGCTTAAAGACATAGGTAAAGCCAATAGCTTTGGCTAAACACTTCTAAAATCCCAAAGGGGAGACCTATTGGCTATGCCAATGCTTGTTAAAGTTGTATGTATTAGACAAGTTTTTGTTGCCATTTAAAATCCTCTTTAATGTTAGTCGGATTTTGAAAATGCCACTTTTAAAAAGTTGCTGTGCAAACAAATAATGAACTGATTGCTCACCAATTAAACATTCTGACCCAGTCAAGAGATCTGGGTTAAATCCATTTTTCTTTTGCTCACCATGCCACTCCGTTTTGACCTATCGATATACAAATCAGTCTTGTCCGTGCTCCTCATGGAAACTGTCCATCCCGAACTGCTAAGCCAGGTCCTCGGTGGACCGGAAGCAAGCATCTTGGGACTGGTTTCGGGGTATTACCCAATATCCGCCAGGCTAGCTTGAATCCAGTGGCACAGCGAACAAGGGACCCATGTCTACTAAAAAACAAATAAAAGACTGTGATTCTTTTTTGGGGGGGGGGGGGTCATTGGCATGGCCATTCTGGGCAGCCCTCACCCCTATGTTTTCCTAAAAATGTAATCCCTGGCTTCTAGAGGGCTGTCTGGGTGGAGAAGGGGGGCAGATTCAAGGCTTTTGCCCCCATCTGCCTCCTAGGGTGGGCTAAAAGACTGTGTCTATTTGTGGGTGGGGGCATTACAATGCTCCTTCTGGGAACCCCCCACCCCTAAATTCACATTAACAAGTAGCCTTGGTTCCTAGAGGGCCAGGAGGGGAGGAGACTGGGGCTTTTGCCCCCATTATACCACGTATTGGGGGGAGGGGCAGAAAAACGGTGGCTATTTTACTTTAGGGTTGGGGGAATTGGTATGGCCGTTCTGAGCAGCTTCCACCCTAAAATGTACATACAAAATGTAATCCCTAATTCCTAGTCTGCTTTCTGCCCCGCCCTCACCGCCACTAAAGCTATGCCTATTTGTGGGTTGGGTGGGGACATTACAATGTCCATTCGGGGTAGCCCCAACCCTACATTTACAGTTTCAGAAATCCCTGGTGCCTAGTAGGCTTTCTGCCCTCTCTTAGGTGACAAATCAGGGGCTATTTCACCTATCTGTGGCTATTTTTTCTGGAGGTGGGTGGGGGCATTGGCATGCCCCTTGTTGGCAGCCCCCACCCTAATATTTACATATAAAATGAAATCCCTGGTTAATCGTTGGCATCGGGGCTATTTCCCCCATCTGCCCCCCCAGGGAGGGAGCAGAAACTGTCTCTTTTGTTATCTGGTGGCGGATTTAGCATGCCCATGTGGGATTTTCCCTACCCCTACATATTCAAATAAAAATAATCCCTGGTGCCTAGTGTGCTATTGCCCCCACCTGCCCCCCTCTCCCCAGGGGGGCAGAAAGACTGAAAGTGCCCAAAATAGTTAGCGGGAGCAAAGGCCCTTGCCCAAGGGGCTGCTTTTCCCCTCCTTGGTGTCAAGTGGTAGATCGCTGCTTGAGAATCACCCTTCTGCGGTGATCCCCATGCCTGTATTTGGGAAAACCTTCTTTTTCTCGGCCTCCGCTTGACGTGCCACCCCGAAACTTTTCATACACAAGCTGAAGTGAGTATCAAATTTGTTTGGAAAATTACGTGAAGATTCGTCAACCGGCGCCAAAGATATAGCAGCTGAAAAATTAATAAAAACCAAGTCATACCTGTAACAAAGGTTCTCATCACTACCAACACTGACTAGAAAGCAGGCGTTTATAACGTAATTTCAACCTAAACGATTAGAGAGCGGTATTCACAAAACATATACTTAACGAGGCTGTTTTGTAGTGGTGGCCACCCTTAAAAGGTATGCCAACAGAATGTAAATGACTGCGTATTGTTCACTTTACAGCAGCAGATACCATCATCATCATCATAATCATAGAAACTTTATTCGACAGTTAAGTCATAAAAGCACAACAATAAAAACAGTAAAAACAATCATCATAATTCATTACAGTTTAAAACTCCCATATTTAGGCATTTTGAATAAATAAGTGATTAAATTCCATAAGTAACTATCGAATACAATTTTTAACTTTTTCTTTACGATAAGATTGCTTCATTAAAACATTCATATCGCATCGCGTTTCGGTGTTTCATTATCAATTTTAAATTATATTTCTGAATCTGATAATTTATCATTAGATAGGGAAACTTCACGTACCTTTTATGGTACAGAATATGTATGACCACTATCAAAAATGTACATCATAGTATTGTAGAATGATAACAAAAGCCCACTCCTAGCTGTTCAGAGGTAACATTTTTGATCTAATAGACCAAGCCCAGTTCAAAAACTTCGCCATAGCTATAGTTAGTGGAGGGAAAGGATCAGAGCATAATATTCTCATAGCCTCCACATGTCTTCTGATACCCAACAGATTACAAATTGGTTTTATCCACTTGCGGCGTGGTTGTGCATATGACGGGCAAAAAAACATTATATGAATTACTGATTCCTGCTGATCCAAGCACCTGTGGCATTTATCAGTAATAAGTTCAAGTTTCAATCTTTATTTCGATCAATTAGACCATCAAAGATATACAAATAAACACAATCATTTGAAACATTGATTAAAAATGGGGCCAGACAATATAAGAATAGTCCATCAGCAATAATTTGAGGATAGTGAGATAAAAGTGTGATAGAATTGTTATGGGCCCAGCTCCGCTTTCAAAATGCGGGTGCGAATGAACCACATGGCTGTGAGGTATTTCGCCAGTGCAAAAACAGTTAAAGGTGAAACATCAGTTTTTAAAATTCTGTACACAGGGGAGAACTGTCTGCAACCAAAGTTTCTGCTGAGGGGGACAAGCCAGTATTTTCTGATGACTTGGTAAGCCTTGCAAAATAGAACCACATGTAAGTCACTTTCCACGGCAAGTGCACATGCCGGGCATTGGTTTGTAGTTGGTGGCGTTGTCCAAGAGCTGGTGAAGGACCTAAGAGGGAGTGTGCCATATCTCCACTGGAGAAATAGCTTCCTGGTCAGCACGGGGGTCAGCCCATCTAGAACCTTCTCCAGGCAGTAGGAGTCTTTGCTTCGGATAAATAGGGACGTCAAGGAACCCTCGCGCTTGCTATCTAGAGCAATAGCAAGTTTTAGGTCATAATACGCCTTTGACAAAACTTTGCGCGGTATCCTGGCAGACGCATTGGCTGGGTCAGTCCATAGTTCTAAGAGCCCCAGACTCTCACACGATGATTTTATGTATTTCAGCTAAGGAATCTGCATAGCTTTTGGTTGGGTTAAAAACTCCTTGAGCTCGGACCTATACTGGATAAGATCCTCGCTACTCCATATCTTTCTCCAGAATGTAAGAGGTTTCAGACCCAGTTCCTCTGTGATTGGTCTAAGTCCTAGGTCTAACCTCACGGGGAGCAGCGGCGTGCCTGATGGAAGTGCAACCAATTGCCTGATAAATTTGTTTTCGGTTGTCATCAGGTTTGGGGCTGGTGTGTGTCCCCAGAGTTCAGCCCCGTAGGTTACAGCACCCCGTGCCTGGGCTTTGTAGATCTGGATGACTGGGCCCAACGGGCGATGTGTTGATTTAGTCATCATCCTTGAAATGCCTCCCGCAATCTGCACCAATTTCAGGTTAGCCCTAGTCCGATGTGCCCCCCATGTCATGTTCTCATTTAAAGTTACACCTAGATATTCAAACGTGGAAACCCTTTCTAATCGTAATCGGCCAAGCAATGGATTTGGACGAGACCTCGGAGTGGGGTTTAGGATCATAAATTTAGTTTTTGACGCGTTGATCTCCAAGCCCCTCTCCGTACAGAATACCAAAAAAGAGTTGAGGTTTCGCTGGATCCCCATTGGGGTTTTGGACAGCAGCAGGGTGTCATCCGCAAACATAATTGCGGGCCCCCTGCTGCCAGCCAATTTGGGGGCGTCGGTGTGTTCGGTCCCGTTCAGGTGGGCGATTACCCCGTTAACAAAGAGGCAAAAAAGGGTCGGTGCAAGCACACAGACCTGTCTCACCCCTCTGTCAACGGGGAATCTGTCTGTCAATTCGCCATTTTTCCCCACACCTGACGCGTGCAAAGTTGTTCTGGTGGAGTCTCTGCAGAATTTCAAGAATGTCAGATGGAACCCCCATCTCAGCAAGCACACTCCACAGTTTCATTCTGGACACCAAGTCGAAGGCGGCTCGCAAGTCCACGAAAACCATGTACAAGCTGCCCCCCTCGAGTAACGCCGTCCTCCAGTAGATGAGACTTAAACGGAAAATCTGATCCACTGTGGACACCCCCTTTCTAAATCCCGCCTGGTAAGGACTAAGAGTGTCAGTTTCCACCAGCCAGGCCTGAAGGCGATCCAGCACAATCCTACCAAAAACCTTCTGGGACATGTCTATTAAACTAATTGGCCTGTAGTTGGCTGGGTGCAGAGGCGAGCCCTTCTTGAATATGGGAACCACCTCTGCACCCAGCCAAGTACTAGGAATCTCCATGCCCAACAGGACAGCATTGAATATTGTGACAAGGTAGGGAGCCCAAACGTCAGGCTCCTGTTTGAACAGGTCACCCGGAATGCCATCCAATCCGGGGGCCTTACCAGATGCCAATCCCACAATGGCTGCTCGCACCTCCTTTAGAGTAAACAGGTCGCCCCTGCAGTGAATGGACGTACTTGAGAATGGATTAGAAATATCCCCGGTGTCCGAAGTGTAGAGCGACTGAAAGTGCGCCTGCCACACCCCCGCTGCAATATTTGGTTCGATTGCTGAGGGTAAGTTCTCAGAACCCCCATTTACAATTCGCCAAAACTTGAGATAATCCCTGGTAGCTAGGGAACTAGAGAGTTCCTCCCATTGGCCCTCCTCCCATTCGATCTTGGCCTGGGCGACCACTTTCTTATACGCCCGTCTGCTAGCCTGAATCTCCCCTCTGCCTTTGGCCTCCTTGATACATAAGAGGAGTTCTCCCTTTGCCTTACGACATGCAGGATTGTACCATGAGGACTTGCAATGTGATCCCCCCCTTTTACGTTGGAGTTTGGAAAAGAGATCATCCGCCATGGTCCTAGTAAGATCCTCATGAGCCTGATATATTAATTTGCGGGTGTCCTCATTACAGATTTCATCAGTTAAGACGCCCACGTTTTCCAAAATAGGAAATATTCCCTTGTAGAGCTTTGGAAGCTTCTCTCGGCTAGCAACGAGTTTTTCCCACCTGATTCTCCTTCTGTTGTTTTAAAGGAGAAGCTCTGGTTTGGTCGCCGCCATGCTTTGGTCACCGACTCTCATGCCAGGATGGACAAAATCTAGTTCGAGAGTATTATGGTCGCTGTCCACTCTTTCCGCCACCCTAAAGCCAATGATGTGCGACCATTCGGAAAGTTGTACAAAGACATAATCCAAGCGGGACTCCCTTCCCACTCTGTTGTATGTGTGTCTGCTCGGTATGTCAGATTTAATGCGGCCATTACAAGCTCTAACTCCATGGTTAAGGGTCAGGGCAGTAATCTGTAAGGCTAGAGGTGACCAGGCTCTCGGAGGAGGTGCCACTACAGGCGGAACCGCCCACCTACCATCCTCTTCCATAGAGAAGCCATCCAGGAGGCCCTGCAGGGGTTCAAAATGTGAATTCAAGTCCCCTCCAACCAAAAATGGGGTGCCCCTCGGAATTTCACTGAGGCAAGCCGATAATTCCTCAATGGTGGGTGATTCACGTGTGATGTTAACCGGCCTTGAATACACGTTTATCACAGCAAGTCTGGCTGAGTTAGGCCATACCAACAAGACCACTAGAATGTC
The DNA here is from genome assembly GCF_964261635.1 of Lissotriton helveticus. Classification (NCBI taxonomy): domain Eukaryota; kingdom Metazoa; phylum Chordata; class Amphibia; order Caudata; family Salamandridae; genus Lissotriton; species Lissotriton helveticus. The sequence continues at coordinate 104,688,347 of NC_136063.1, forward strand.
CTCAGATGCCAATGGGAGACGGACTGCCTGACAGCCCAAGTGGGTCCCCACCCACGTTGTAAGTCCACCAGAGGGACGGCCCCTTCCCGCCCACTTCGCGGGAATGGAAAATGCCAAGTAACCCCGTCGGGAATGTTCTTCCCGCGCCCAGGTCTCCTGGAACATACATATGTCCCCAGTATCCACAAAAGCGGTCCCTTCCTGTAGATCTAGCTTATTGCCTAGGCCAGCTACATTCCATGAGATTAGCTTCAAGAGTGGTGGTTTTGAAGTCGGGACCAGTATTGGGGACGTAGCGTTGTTAGTTGAGTTGGCCACAGATGTAACCATGGGAGTGCGATCACCACTAGGGGACCGCATGTCCCTAGGTACCCTTGTCTCTGGGTTTATAGAGGGGGAGTCTGCATTGGTTCGAATTTTCTCAGCAGTATCGCCCAAGCCTGTCACTGGGGCAGATGTGTAATCAATGAGAAACGAATCTCCCTCCACACCCTCCCTGAGATACAAGCTATCCCCGGAGGCATTCTGCCTGGACTGTCAATCTATCATGTCCAAGTAGCTGTACCTGTTAGATAGGAGGGGATATGTGTGGTATTGTGATCTTGGGTTGCGGTATTCAGCTCTCTCTCTTCTCCTCCAACCGCCTCCCCCTCTGTGGCAAATTTCCCAGCCCTCTTCTTCGGTGTTAGGAGGATAGTACACCTGTGGGTGGCGATTTGGGTAGTAAAGGTCTCCTCTTCCAACTGCCTCAGGGGGACTCCCCCATCCCTCTTCCTCGAGAATATGCGGCAGCCGGGGGTAGAAAAAGGATAGGGGTAGGGACTGAATGTTGGTTCCCTGGTCCTCATATTGCCAGCCACAGATATGAGAAACAGTCATGGGGTCTCTAAAGCTGACCAGGATACAGTCTCCTTTGATAGTTTTTCTAGTAGTGCCCACCCATGGGACCCTTCTTACCATGAGGACATCACTAGTTATGCCCTGGGGTAAAGGTCTGTATTTGGATAGCCAGTCCAGCGCCTTGTTCTTAAGAGAGGCGGTGGATTCTATCAGCGTTGTTTTTAACTCGGGCACTCCTGCTAAGATTACAGTGTACTGGCTGGCCTCTGGCGGCAAGTGCACTACTCTTGGCTTTTTTTTGTTCACTAGAGCCTCATCTATCGGTGTAGGTGCTTTTTGGGGTAGGCTAGGGGCAGGAATGTTAACCTTAGACTGATTTGAAGTGGTTTTTGGCGGAGGGACCATTGGGTGATTGGGAGTTGCCATATTAATACTAGGTTGCATGATCTTATTTGAGGGGGCGGTTGATTTGCCCTGGTGCGCTAGAGGACCTGTGCTTTTCCCCGTTCTGCTGTTAACTGGGGCACCATTCTTAGTATTAATCTTAGTCACTGTCCCTGACCCGGCACCCTTGGCCTCTGTTTTACTGTCCGTTTTGGGCTTATCGGCTAATACGGCCGTGAATTTCTCGATGTTCACTAGCCTGGCTTCCATTTTGATAAGTCGTGCTTCCAAAGGGCACAGTAAGGTTCTCAAGAGTGATCCTATGTCGGCCAAGGTAATATCTTCGCCTGAAATGTCGTGGGGATTGGTAGTGTTATGATCTAAGGACACAGCGGTCTGAATCTCTGATGGGATTGCCTCGACTCCCTCAGTGGGCATAGTCCCCATTATTCTTGGTCCAAAACTATTTGTCTTCGGGTTGGGTTTTCCCTTTGGTGTTTTAGTCTTCCTCACACCACTTTTCTGAGCCCTATTTTTCGCCTTGGGTACGGCTCCTTCCCTTAGCCCCTGCTGTGTGGCTCTATCGTTTGTACTTGTCGTGGCTAAATCTGAGTCATGTTCGGGGTTATGAATTTGGGCTGGCTGGGGTTGGACCAGTGGGAGATTTAACAAACTCAGGTCATCGAAATCACTTGCTTCCCTTAGGCTAGTGTGGAAGCTAGAGATGGACAGATCTGAAATCGTGTTTTGCTCGCTAATCCTAAATCCCTCATTGGTAATGTCGATTGGGTCAGTAAGGTTTGGTCTATTGGTTGGGGTCTTGGCTTGTGCAAGGGGACCCATGGAAGACCTTCTCACCCAATCAATTTCTTGGGAAATACGCCTTACCAATATTGTAATTTCGTCGATCAATAATGACCCTGCTTTGACAAAATAGTTGTCCAATGTACCTTTGTTTGCTCCAGTTGCCGCCTGCGTACTTTTGCTCCGTGTTTCCATCGTAGACATCCTTGGGCGCGCTAAGGAGCAGTGAAAACCAGGAGGAAAAGTCAAGGGGGAGGTGGCCCGGTCCCGGTCTCTCCGGTCCTCGAACGGCCTCAAACGGCCCGCCCTTTGCCCGGGCTTAGCCCGGCGCACGCCCGCGCGCGCTTGATCTAACGTGCTGTTGTAGTGACGGGAGGGGGCGGGAAGAGACACCAGGTGCGCTGCGTTGGAAATGCGCGTTGGTTCCTGGGTCTCGCAGTCCCGGCCCCTGTAGGCATGCTGGTGTGGGTCCCTGGGTCGGGTTTCGCATTCCAAACGCTGGCTCCTTGGGAAATAAAATGCTGGCTCCGTGGAAAGTGCAAATGATCAGCAGAGTCTCTGACCCACACAAACGGCTGCGAGCGGCTCCCGCGAGCCGTAAATAGATGATAGCAGGGGGGGCGGGAAGAGACGCCAGGTGCGCTGCGTTGGAAATGCGCGTTGGTTCCTGGGTCTCGCAGTCCCGGCCCCTGTAGGCGTGCTGGTGTGGGTCCCTGGGTCGGGATTCGCCTTCCAAACGCTGGCTCCTTGGGAAATAAAATGCTGGCTCCGTGGAAAGTGCAAATGATCAGCAGAGTCTCTGACCCACACAAACGGCTGCGAGCGGCACCAGTAATAGCTCCAGCCCATTTGCCAGTGAACAACCTTGTTGGTAAGGTGCCTACCCTGACCTGGAAGTACAGTTTTCGGTCATGGGGCTTTTCAATAAGATCCCAATACTTCTCTAGCTCTGGCCAGGACTTATGTTCCAAAAACCGACGAGTAAGATGGGTGGAGAGCCCTTTAGAACAAGTTGCTAAAAGGACCATTTCCCAATATCTTTCTTTCAAGATCTTTTTTGAAGGAACGTCAACATTGAGGGGATCATCCCTTAACTCAATCATACCCAATCTCGGTAACAATGATTTTATCTCTTTCAGCCATTTTATTTTATGGAACGTATCAACTTTGATAATGTCCATTAGGCCCTGAGCATAGTGAGATAGTTCCTCTGTACACCATATGCTACGCCAAAATAATAAAGGTCGAAGTTTGGCCAGATCTACCACTGATTTCCTACCTAGATCCAAAAAGAGAGGTCTAAGTGGGGTACTTTTTGGGACACCAGTAACTTTACGGAGAAACACGTTCTCCGACAGGGACAAGTCCTTCAAATTTTCAAACCCCCACAGTTCGGCACCATATAGAGCCGAACTTAGTACCTTTGTACCATAAATTTCTAGTACGGGACTAATCGGTTTTGTTAGCGAGGATTTGAATTTTGAAAAAAGAATCCCTGCTTGTTGTTGGAGTTTTAGAGCAGCCAGATAGAGTTGGCTTTTCCAGCGCATATCCTTCTGTAAAGTAACACCTAAATAGGTAAAAGCCTTAACCTGCTCCAGGGGAAGTTTGTTCATATACACGCTGCCTCTAAAAGATCCATGTTCGTTGAAGGACATAAATTTAGTCTTGGCAAGGTTTATTTCTGGTCCACGTAAGAGGCAAAATTCTTCAAACCTTTGTAGGGCCCTCTGGAGACCGCTTGGTGTTTTGGAGATGATCAAGGTATCATCCACGAACATGAGGATTGGGATATAATTACCTGCCAACTTCCGTGGGGGCCCGGGAAAGATGGTCCGCCACCCCGTTGATGAAGAGGGAAAAGAGGGTAGGCGCCAGAACGCACCCCTGTCGCACTCCCCGATCAACGGGAAAGGCTTCCGTCACCTCTCCCTGCGACCCCCACCGGACCCGGGCGAAGTTATCCTCATGTAAGCGGACGATCAGTGAGAGCAGCTCCGGGGCCAAACTTCCCATAATTTTCTACGTGGTACTAGGTCAAAAGCTGCCCTCAAATCAACGAACACAGCATACAGTGCCTCTTTTCCCAAAACCACTGTCCTCCAATAAAGTGTAATAAAACGGAATACTTGGTCAGTCGTACTTGTCGAAGAACGAAATCCGGCCTGTAATGGGGTCAAGATGTTAGATTCCTCCATCCATGTCTGAACCTTACTCAAAACAATCTACCCATAACCTTCTGCATCGAGTCGATTAGGCTAATAGGCCTATAATTACCTGCAACCGACTTGTCTCCCTTTTTATACACCGGAATAATTTCTGCCCCCTTCCAAGAGGGGGTACAGCAGTTCCGTGTGCGATTGCGTTAGCCAAATGAGTAATATAAGAACGCCATGTTTGCTTATCATTTAAAAATACATCAGCTGGAATGCAGTCCAAACCTGGAGCTCTTTCCTCTGTTACTGCATCGAACGCCTTATCAATCTCTTCAAGTCTGAAGACCACTCCTTCATAAAATGTGTGGATATATTTAATTGTTCCCTTCCCTACCACATCTTGCGTACGGTGGCTTAAAGTAGTCTATCCATAAATGTTGTGACGATCCGGGCATGCTCCCCTATCCCATTTAAAAGTATCCCAGAACAATTTTGGATCCTTTGCCCTGCATGCTTGTTTTAATTCCTGCCATTTACACTCATCCCATAGCTTTTTTGCTTCCCTCTGTACTTTCCTATAACAGCCCGTGCCGCTCTTACGTTATTTGAATCCTTTTCTCTCAGTGCGAAGGCCAGCTTAGCCCGAGCTTGCCGACATGACTCGTTATACCAGCCTTCGGGTTTCTTATTATTTTTTCTCTTAACTGGGCCTGACAAACAGAAATGGGATTTTAATCGAGCAAAAAGTTTGGTATGAGTGTCAACCATAAGAGAATCAAAATTCTTGTTACTAGTGCACGACCCCAACTCTGCTAATACATTAGTAACATCTTTATTTATAATAGCCAGGGTCTCTGGATGTTCAACATCTTTACTCCAAGATAGGGTCAGGTGCTATTGCACCCGGTTTTGTTGGTACCACCTTTTTCCATACTCAAATTAAATAATGAAGTAAGGGGATTGTGGTCACTTTCTACACGTCCCAATATAGCCATATCCTTGAGACAGTGCCACAGTTCTAAATGCACTAGCAAATCTATGCGACTAGACCTATGGCCATTATCATATGTTCTGGCACCCTGCCTGACGGATGGCGTCCTGCCATTAGCAGCCCTCAGTCGCTTCCCCATACATAACCCCTTCAATTGAATGGCCAACCCTGTCCACTTTTTTATAGGTGACATCTCGAGATAGGGGGATACCCCACCTACTATCTTCCTCCCCTGTGAGGCACTGATCTTCTTGCCCTATTGGCTCAAATGTTATGTTGAAATCCCCTGCTATAAGTGGCACTGTATTATTAGGCAAGTCATCTATTAGGGCATCTAAGGCTGAGATTACTTCTGACTTATGCCCCCCTGGATGTCCTCTTGCATAGATGTTGTAAATGTTAATGTGTTGGCCTGATGGTAAATTGAGTCTCATTGCTAAAATATTGTTATTGGATACAAATATTTTCTGAACTTTACAACTCAAGGCCTGCCTGACCCATACTACTAATCCGCCAATCGGGTGACCTTTATCCTTAACAGCTGGGACATAAAAATTAAGATAGACCAACCGAAATGCAGGATCCACCAACGAAGTCTCCTGAAAGAGACAAATATCGTAATTTTCGATAAAATCAGACCAGTCGGGCAAAACTAGTTTGGATCCCAACCCCGCTATATTCCAGGATAACATCGATGTTAAACAATTATTATGGGGCAAGTCATCTACCTTATCAGACCAACTAAATGAATGAGACTGACTGTTTTCTTCACTTTGCTCGAGGGGTAAAATTTGTTTTATTTCTCCCAGAGATTGAATCGGTTGTGACTCACAACCCTGTGGATCCAAATCTGATCTCTCTACATTGGGTTGGATTCTGTTACCCTGGAAATCTAATGCCCCATTCTGAATACTAGCCTTTCTCACAAATCGGTTAATACTCATTTCTACATTGGCTTCCTTTGACACTACTCCATTTGTCCTAAGACTATGCTTAGGGAGTCGTCAATCGCAATCTTCCAAGCCTGACAAAACATCATATCTATTTGTCATACTGATTCCCCCTATGTTATTCCAATTCTGCCTCCCTCTGTCTAGTGTCATATTTCTGGGGGCAATACGTGTTGGGGGATAAAAATAGGTCAGGGATAGAGTTTGTATTAGGGTAACTGAGCGACCCGAAACCCATTCACAGATATGCTCAGCAGCCCTTCTGTCCCTAAAATTAATGATTATACAGACTCCCTCGATAGACTTTTTCCATGGCCCAATCCAGTCCACGCGCCTTGCGAACAAAATTTCAGTAGATACCATGGGGGGGAGGGGGGGAGAGGCCTGTTGTAATTAAGCCAATGGATACATTTGTTCTTTAGCTCCATATACTCCTCCCTTCTACCCTGGCTTAAAGATGGAACCCCCCCCAAGAACCACCACATACGGTGTGGCTTCTGGGGGAAGATCTATACGCGGTAGCCCCTTTGTTGAAGGAACGTAAGGGATAGTATTGTTCGTTTGGCGGGGTTCGGTTATAGCCCTGATCCCATCTCCGCCCTTCCACTCAACACAATGTGATTAGTCTCTGCAATGTCTCTAGGATGAGATGGAGAAACATTAGGGGCAATTACATCAGGGGCACTGATAACAGCTGCATTACTCATAGGCAATGGGGTAGAAGGAAAATCAGATTCAACAGTTTGCTTAGATAGTCTCTTTTGCTTTTCTGTTGTCCCTTTGTCCCGATTCCCACCCTGTGCCTGAGCCGAAACAAACGATTGTTCAAGACATACAAGTCTGCTTTCAATCAAGTTAAGTCTGTCGTAAATGGGGAAACATGTCTTTTTAAAAATGTGTTCCAGCTTTGTCCAGAAATCCAATCCCAACTCAGCGGGAAGCACATCACCACAGCTCGATGACAATGTAGGCTCTTCCGTGATAGGCTGGCATGTGGCAGGACTATGCGGCGTTAATGGCATTGTACTGCCCCTTGCTTAATCAGATTTCTGAAGTTTAGCTTTCCTTCCTTTCAGGGGCGCCACCCCCACCCCCCCCGCTTCCTTTTAGAAACTAAGCCTGCCACCGGGACAGATGACGTCAAATTAGAACTACCAGCGGATCTTGTTTTGACTCTTACTGTCAGAGATCCAGTATGCGCATTATGAGAGTCAGGGGCATTTCCACTACTTAACATAGCGGCTTCACATACTGGGTTACAAGGCAAACCTCCAACAAATTGTAATGATTGGTTCCCCTCTCGCTCATCATTACCATCTGGTCTTGTGGGATCAATATTTAATAGGGAGTTTGGTGAAGATGCCCGGGCCAAACTTCCCATGGATGACCGTTTGTTGAAGGGAGGGTCAAGAGATAATCTTCTTTCTGTCAGCGCTAGCTCGTGGGCCAGGACGGAGGATGCTCTCGTGGGAAACTGATCCAGAGTGCCCACTATTGACCCACCATTAGTTGATTTCCCGACTCTCCCAGCCTTAGAAGTAGTCATTTCCAAAGGGGATTAAAAGCACCTACTCCTTTCAGTGCTTGAATAATAATTGGTGATTAAACAATCTATAGCTGATGGCAGGGAATATATCATACACTGACCTTGAAGTAAAAATGTTAGGGGGGGAGCCCCGTCCCGTCCTCAATCGTTCTCGAACGGGCTCAAACACGGGCTTCGCCCCGCGCGCGAAGCGGGGGCCGCGAGCTGTGAATTAGCGAGATTGCGCTTCAGCCCAGGTGAGTGCAGTTAAGGGAATCCTGGTGCCTGTAGTTCCCCAAGCCTCCTTGCAGCAGAAAAACACCCAGCGACAAAGTCCGGCAGCAGATACATAAACATTAGCTTATCAATTAAATATAACCAAGAAAACTCATGAAGTCTTAAATACAGTCTAATGAAAAACTGTATCACTACACTATTCATCTCTTCACTGCTAAAGATAGTTACTCAACTGCCATATTAGGTAGATATATAACTTTTAGCTTACCAATTCACTGGTTTTATTTCCATGTTAGCATTAGACTGTACTGGACCTAATCACTGAACCTTTTTCCAAATCAGTCACCCCCCCTCATTGCATTTCACTTAAATGATAAGTCGTTTGGGTGTAAATTATTTTGGGAATTCATAATTTTATTGCTAATTCTGGATAGATGTTGTAGAATTCTTCTGCAAACTTCCTCTGATGTTTTACCATTATAAAAGAATGGAAGGACTTTCAGTGAAATATAGACTGTTATTGTTCAACAGTTAAAGCCACCCCCTTCACTGTTACTTAAACAATTTCTTCCTCTCTTAAACTCGGTGAAAGAGGAGTGAAAGTAAATCTGGAGCTGTTTTTACAAAAGTGGAATAACAGGTCTTTGTGCAAGTGAGAGTGTACTTTATCTAAGGTGTTAAATTTCTAGGTCCCGAAGATCAGTGATCAAAAGCCCTTAGGTTTTTATGCTGTTGACAACTTCCCCCTCCTCTCTGGGGAAGGAGGTCCATGCGTGCCTGAGACCACTTAACCCCAGTTGAACAAGGATGCTTTTGAATCTGGCATGAGAAAGTGGGATGCTTTAATGCAGGGGGTTGTCTTTGAAAGGGTCAAAGAGGCTTTCTGGGAAGCCTAATGTCCCACACACCATACTCTCTACCTGGAGTAGTTTTAACTTGGAGTTTCGGGCAAGAAATTTGACCCACTAACGACATCCCTAAGGGAGGGACTCCATCACAGGATTAGGTAGCAGTTCATGGGGGTTTTCCCCATGACTGAGGAGGATCGAGGCCTGTGGAGGCCTTCGTGCCCGGGGCATGATTCTGAGCACTACTGGTGTGAGGACCGTAGCCTGGAGGGCCAGGAGGCAGCTCAAGCGTCAGACATGTTGGACCCTGAAGATGTAAACCTTACAGTATCTTCAGAGTAGACTCCAGTTGAGAAGATTGCCCAAATTTGGGGCTAGTAGATAGGCAAACTTCTGGATAAAGAGAACCAAGTGAATTTTAGGGTACAGTGCCCCCATCTGTCCCTCGAGTGCAGAGGTTCACTCACACCTGAGATTTATTTTAAGATGAGACCTTCTTACATAAATGTGTAAAGGACCTAACAAAGAGTATTTCTAGAGCCTGGAAATCATGGACAAGCTCCCGGGCATTCAGGCCGGCCTACTGAGGACTTAATTTAGAGTTTGGGGGATGGGATACCTGTCACACACGTGAGGAATATCCTGTCCGCCATATTACAAGTGCTTTATATTCCATTGTGCAGCAGGCAGTATATCAGTCATGTTTGTGACAGAGTATCCCTTCCGCCAAACTCAAATCTGGCACTGCAATCTTTGATTAGAAGGCTTTTTTCACCCAGTAGCTATTTAGGATGGATGCAGTGCTATATAATCCTGTTATAGAGTGGTAGCTGTGTTGTGTTGAAAGAGTAGTGGCAATCCTTCCTCTTCTAGGTGTTCCCCAAAGTGAGGAGTGCGGCAACAGTGAAGGCACGTCCCATTGCCTAGGGTGGATTATTTGGCATACCTTTGCTAAAGTGATTGGGGTAGTTTGGTATTACCTACACGAGGCTCAATACTCTTTGCCGGTGTCGGATGAATTAGTGTGCTCCTCTTTGGAAGGTTTTTGTCGTAAAACTTCTGGTGAGGGCATGGTTGCAAGAGGGCTGCTCAGAAACCGAATCAGAAATAGTTTAAATAGTTTGGAATATTCTTCTCTAGAGGCATGGGAAGTTGATGTGGCACCTGAGGGGACTTCAGCAGTGCTGCTTTCATCCCAGGATGATAGTCTGGTAAGGATTTCCCACTTTTCCTATAGAAAAATTAAGGAAAAATGTACGTTACAGTGGCGCAGAGTGATTAGGAATGTTGTGGTACTTTAAGCTTTGTCAGGTTTTGAAATTGAATTCTATAGTTCACCAAAGTAGACAATATGAGAGATACTTCTAATTTTCTCAGACCACAAAGCCAGCCTCATAGACCCATTAGTGAAGGCACTAAGGTCCAATTGAGTACCTACACCAGGTGGGATTTCTACATAATATTTTCCTTGTTTAGAAAAAAAGATAAAGGCCACCCACCGTTAATTAATCTAACAGACTTCCAAAGTTGGGTACTCTAAAGGACACTTGAATTATGGTTCCTATTTTCTGTTCTCACCGCTGATTCTTGCAGTTTATCTAGTGATCAAGTGGTAGTTTATTTGCATTGAGAACTAGTCTAATGAGGTTGCCCAACAAATTATGAGCTTGTTGTTGATTCACCAGAGGCCATGTTATAGATACCACACAGGAAAGTGGGCACCATTTGTAAAGAATTATGTCATACTCTTGAGGGGTTCTTTCTCACTCTTATCACCTAGCCTGTGTTGTGTGTGTTCTACTGTCCTTAATCCCAGCTATTACCCCTGGACCCCTGCACTGTAGGGCCTTTCTGAAGCTGTAGGCATTTTACCAAAAGAAGGGCCTTACTTGGAGAAGATGCATCTTAATGCTGTGGCCAGAATGGAGTTGGAAGGTTGACTGGATCATATGGAGGTCTGGAGTCTGCTAAAGGCTCCCTTCCAAACCAATCTGTGCATTCAATTTTAGCAGAGCAAAAATATGGCAGGATTATTGGGGACAGGGCATGGAGTGATGGAACTGCCCTTGTGCGTGGGCTCCATTTTTGTGCCATGCCTCTGCTTTGTTCTTTTCGATTATAGAGATTGTTCTGAGAAAGAGAGACTAGAAGGAGCATTGCTGGATAAATTAGCGTATGATCTAAGCTGTAAATCTAATCTTTTGGTATGCTGATTTATCTGATGTTTATATTTGTATTTATAGTTAATTATTCTTTTGACCTTTTTCTTGTTTAATATACAGGAGTGGAATAAAGAACTTGTTGCTCTTATTAAAGACATGAAAGACAAATCTGGTAACTGGAAGAAGCGCAATCCAGATCGTAAGTCTGAGGCAGGGACTGCCTTCTGCCGGGTAAAGGCTGTGTATGGGCGGATAGCCGAACTGCCAGAGCTGAAGCAAATGCGTGAAGTCACTTGTCGTCTGGGCACAGTAGAGTACATCTCAGGGGATACAGTGAGTAGATTACATTTCTTGCATTTAATTTTAATTCCCTAACTCTGATTGGATTTCAAACTTTTTGAGCACCAACACACGGAATGTGAAATGAAGTTTGTGAATTCAGTAAAATTAGCCAACACCTACCTTTAGTTTTGCATATAATTTATCAGCAAATCACAATGTTCACATACCCACTACTAATTTTGTCTTCTTATCAAGACTTCCTCCTTTTTGTGTAATATCTGCAGAAACTTGGGAATGTTTTTGAGGCCATGCAGGCCATCCTAGTCCTTGTGGGTCTCTTTTTGTGGAAATCACCCTCGAAACAATGCACAGTACCTGTTGGGCCCAGACTGTTCTGTAGCCTAGTTCTGTCCTTTCCGTCTAGTGGATCCTTGTGTCTCTTCAACCAGTCAAACATGCCCTCTGATGTTTTCCACTATTGATGCCTGTTTAACATCCATGCCCAGTAACGTGACTAGCTCTACTCTAGTTGGTTCTAAATGTGCATTGTTTGCATTAGAATTGGTAATGACCAGTACTTTGTCCTGGTCAGATTTCAACCTTTTGTTTGTATAATGTTTCGCCTTTGTCATATGTTTGGCCTTAGTTGTCTCCATTTATTAATTGAAATGTCTTGTTTTCATAGAAGTATGTGTATCAACGAATTCATGTTAACAAACGTAGCTTTTAATGAGGCACATAGAGATATAAACATCATAGGTGAGAGAATGCACACCTCACTTAAATAGTTTTTCTGTTTTCAAGTGCTCAAAGGCAAATAAATAGGTGTGCAAACCGGTATCCGCTCCGCCCATGCTCATAGAATAAGAATCCAAGGAAGCTGGAGCCACGTCATGTGAACCACACCCGAGAGGCACAAATGTAGAACAAAATTGGAATATGTTTAAACAGTATTCAATCAACTTCAAATGTTTGTTTACGTGATCCAGTCTTTATTGAAATGTTTTGTTCGAGGCATGTGGGCTGCTGAATTCATATCTATAGCATAGATCGCCGCCTAGTGTTGGGTCCGGATGATTGCACATTGTTGTCCTGGAAGAGTCTTCGGAGTATCACGAGATAGGTGGCTCCTCCCCTGGACTACAGTGCGCATGGGCATCGACTCCATCCCCAGATTGTTTTTTTCCGCCATTGGGTTCGGATGCATATTCGTTATCTCCAGTTCGGAATCGATATAGACTTTTCTTAAGGCCTGAAGGCCTTTTTCCTATACCGTCGGTATTGTTTTGCGTTCGGTGCCCAGCTCTGTTCCGGCTCAGTTCCCGAATCGGACGTTCAGAGGAGTCGCGTGGCTCTTCGGTGCTCGAGGCCCAGTCGACGCAGCAAGACTTTCGATGACACATCATGGAACGGAGTCCGTTCAAGAAATGTCCCGTGTGCGGATCGAAGTATCCACACATCGACGTCCACCCGGTGTGCAACAAGTGCCTGTCGTCGGACCACGATGAAGCCAACTGTATGGCTTGTTCCAGGTTTCGATCAAAGAAGACGATCCGACTTCGGCGCGTGGCGTGCCAGGAGGCCCGACAGTCAGCCCCGGCACCGGTGGACATCTTCGACAGAGAAGAAGCAGACGAACAAGAAGTTCATATGCAGATTTCCCCTCCAGCGGAGGAGATCGACTACGACGCGGACGTCGAAGTGCTCGATGCAGAAGAAGTCGTCGACGAGGTAAGAGACGACAATGAGGCCTATGGGGCCACGGAAGACAGCTCATGTGAAGAGCTAAGCCCCGATAGAACAATCACTAAGGCTCAGGTCGAGGGATCGCCATGCGGCCTTACCCAAGACCTTCCACCCAGATCCACGGCCTCGCCTACGGGCCCGGCTACGGACACTTCTGCGGAGCCGTCGTTGGTCAAAACGAAACCGAAACTGAAACCTTGGGTGTCGACGAAAACGAAAGTAATAGAGACGCCATCGAAACAGAAGACGCCTGTCCCTCCGGCCGCCTCCTCGTCCTCCGATACGTCGGGGCAGCCAAAGCCGAAGAACGCTGTCGACCCGGGGAAGTCGACCAAGGGCGCCGAGCCAAAGTCGGTCAAGGGCGCCGAGTCAAAGTCGGTCAAGGGCGTCGAGCCAAAATCGACCAAGGGCGTCGAACCGAAGACTGGGGCCCCACACCCAGTAGTCAAGGCCCCCGACACGAAAACGTCGGCGCCGAAGGCCGTCGGCACGGAAGGAGGGCACAGCGCGCCGAAAAGGGCTGATCCTGTACCTCGGCCGGATAAGAACAAGGCATCGACGCTCGAGCCTTCACTCGCTGGTGGACCGAAGACGTCTGTCGGGTCGACGAAACCGTCTGCTTCCTTCACGAAGCAGGTGTCGGACTCTCTACAACGCATCAGGAACAAGGCTTCTGCGGCCGCTCCGAAGGATGCTTCCACCATGAAGCCAGCTGCCACAACGCCAAAGTCTTCGACGCCACTCCTGTTTACGTTGCCGCCGAAGATAGCACCGAAGGCCTTCGCACCACGGTCGGTCGCCGAAGCGCCCGTGCAAGTGTCTACGGCGTCGAAGCCTTTTCAGCCGCTTGGGAGCTTAAAGCATCGACAACCCTTGGTGGAGGAGCAGTCGGAACACTTTATCGACGCCGACACCGGGAAACTTACCCTCTACAAGAGGAAGATCACGGCAACCCAGCCTTTGGAGTCCTACACGATTCCTTTGAAGCGCAAGAAGCCTGCTACAGAATCCCCAGTTCTAGTGGAGCCGATTGCTTATTCAGATGTGGAGGGTGGAGAAGGTGATGACGAGGAGTATAACTTTCCTGCCAACACATCCTGAGGATCACCAAGACTCATGGGCAGATGCAGGTGACCCAGGGGATCGGCAAACTGCCCAGGACCCTCAGGTGTACAATGTCAAAACCTCTCCTACTGAGGATTCTGCGGCATTTAATGCTCTAATTGAGAGGGTGGCTAAAAACCACGACGTCCCGCTGCATGCTGACCCTATCGAAGTGGACTTCCTCTTTGATACCTTTTCCACAGCAGAAAAGACTGTCAAGACTCTCCCCATGCTGAAAGGGGTTATAAAACATGCTGCAGACATTTTTAAGGAACCCACACGGGCCAGGGTGATCAACCCTAGGATTGAAAAGAAATATAAGCCGGCACCTGGCGACCCTACCTACATCAAGGGCCAGTTGCCATTGGACTCTCTGGTCGTTTCTAATGCCCGGAAGAGGGCGAACTCGCAGACCACTGGTGATGCTCTTCCCCCTGACAAGGAATCTAAAGTGCTGGAGGCATCATGGAAGAGGGTGGCGGCTTAAGCGGCCAATGTCTGGCGTATCTCAAACACTCGGGCACTCCTGGCCAGATATGACAGGGCGCACTATGACACACTAGAGACCCTGTTACAACATCTTCCAGATCAGTATAAAGAGGCAGCTGAGATGCTTATTCAGGAAGGGAAGCTCATCTCCAACGCTTCTATTAAATTTGCACTGGACGTGGCAGACACCGGGGCCAGGGCCATTAACACCAGTGTGATGTTGAGACGTCAGGCCTTGCTCAGAATCTCCGGTTTCAAGCTGGAGATACAAACCACCATCCTCAATCAGCCAGTAAACCCAGATAGGTTATTTGGTCCTGAGGTGGATACCACCTTGGAAAAGATAAAGAAGGATACCGAGACTGCAAAGTCCATGGGGGCTCTCCAGTCCCAGCAGTTTCGGGGCAGTACTTTTCGTCGCTCAAGCAATAGAGGTGTTTCCAGAGGCCAGATGTCCCAGCAAACGCAATACAATAAAGGTGGGGCGCAGTCCTCTTACACCAAGCAGAGTAGAGGCGGCTATCGGGGCAACAGCACCAAGGGCAGAGGTCGTGGAAACAACAACTCCCGCTCCTCCACCCCAACAAACAGTGACGCCCTGTCACTGCCCCCCGACCATACTACACCTGTCGGGGGGAGACTCCAGCAGTTCCTGCCGGTCTGGAAATCCATCACCACAGACAGGTGGGTCAGGAAACTTATCCAGTTCGCTTATTGTCGGGAGTTAACATCCACTCCACCCAACATGCCACCAAAACACCGTCCTATGTCCACAGAGCATTTGCACTTATTGCAGCAGGAGGTACTCGTCATGCTGCAAAAAGGGGCAATCGAGCTCGTGCCGGTGGAGGAAGAAGGCACGGGAGTGTACTCCCTGTACTTCTTAATCCCAAAGAAGGACGGGTCCCTCAGACCCATACTGGACCTCAGACCCCTGAATCAGTACATTCTATCAGAACACTTTCATATGCTCACACTGCAGCAGGTTCTCCCGTTGCTCAATCAGGGAGACTTTCTCGCAACCTTGGATCTCAAGGATGCATATTTCCACATTCCACTGCATCCATCACACAGAAAATACCTCAGGTTCACCATTCAGGGTCGGCATTATCAGTTCAAGGTCCTACCTTTCGGGGTGAACACGGCACCCAGGGTGTCTGGCGACAGTAGCTGCGCACCTCAGGAGGCAGAACGTTCACGTTTACCCTTATCTGAACGACTGGCTTGTCCAAGCAAAGTCGGCCCAGCAGTGCGCCGCCAACATGTCCCACACCATTCACCTTCTTCACGATCTAGGGTTCTCACTGAATTAACCCAAGTCGCACCTTCAGCCAGCCCATGTGCGGCAATATCTGGGTGCCACGATCGATACTCTGGCAGCCACAGCTCAGCCAAATTCTGTGAGGATCGACAGCATTCAGTCACTGATCCAAAAGTTCAGACCGCAACACTCGCTTCCTGCAAGAGTGTTCATGCAGTTGATAGGCATGGTGGCCTCCTGCATCTTCATAGTCCCGCACGCGAGGCTACATATGCGTCCGCTCCAAGAATGCTTGGCTCATCAGTGGACTCAGGCTCAAGGACAGTTGAACGACCTAGTTTTGGTGACCGGTCGGGCATACAGCTCTCTGCATTGGTAGAATCCACACAACCTTTGCAAGGGCCGACCGTTCCAGGAGCCTGTGCCACAGATTATCCTGACGACGGACGCATCTCTCCAGGGATGGGGAGCTCATGTACTCCACTATACGGTGCAGGGACTATGGACAACACAGCAAAAGAAGATGCACATCAACTACCTAGAACTGATGGCAATCTTCATGGCATTGAAGGCATTCAAAGTACATCTGTGCAACAAAGTCGTGTTGATCCGGACGGACAACATGACCGGCCATGTACTACATTCAAAAGCAGGGAGGTACACACTCTCCGCAGTTGTCTCATCTGGCTCAGAGCATGTGGAAGTGGGCCATTCAGAGGAACATCTTCCTCATGGCGGAACACCTCCCGGGCAAGGACAATCAGATGGCGGATCTGCTCAGCAGGTACAGCCACCAAATGCACGAGTGGGAGATACATCCATCAGTACTCCACCCGTACTTCCAGCAGTGGGGTCATCCAGAGATAGACCTGTTTGCCACAAGGGAAAAGGCAAAATGCCAAAGCTTTGCCGCCAGATTCCCTCACCCACAGTCGCAGGGCAATGCGATATGGATGAACTGGTCAGGCAGATTTGCATACGCTTTTCCTCCAGCACCTCTCATACCGCTGGTGGCACGAAAGCTAAAGCAACACTCGATGACACTCATCCTGGTTGCTCCAACGTGGGCACGCCAACCATGGTACACCACGTTTCTAGAACTCTCCGTGGTACCGCATCAAAGGCTGCACCTCACACCTAGGCTTTTGACGCAGAGCCGTGGCGACATTCAGCATCCAGATCCGCAACAGCTCAACCTGGCGATCTGGCTCCTGAAGTCTTAGAATTTGGCTACCTTAACTTGCCTCCTGAATGCATGGATATCATACGGGAGGCAAGAAATCCCACCACCAGAGCTTCCTATGCGGCGAAATGGAAGCGGTTTGTCATTTACTGTACTGAACACAACATCAACCCGCTAGATGCATCCACTCCCAACATCATCTGTTATTTGTTACATCTTTACAAATGCAATCTAGCATATGCTTCCATTCGGATACACTTATCCGCCATAGCGGCTTATCTCCAAAACAGGCAGCATCTCTCCGTTTTCAGAGTGCCTGCCATTAAAGCCTTCCTAGAAGGACTGAAACGGGTCATCCCTCCCAGGACCCCGCCAGCTCCTGTATGGAACCTCAATGTGGTCCTCACCAGGTTGATGGGCTCACCTTTTGAGCCTCTACATTCGTGTGAGATTCAGTTCTTAACATGGAAAGTGGCTTTTCTCATTGCCATTACGTCTCTGCGACGTGTTAGTGAGCTACAGGCGCTCACTGTACAGGAGCCATTCATTCAAATTGACTCCAACAGGGTGGTGCTGCGCACTAACCCTAAATTTCTTCCTAAAGTGGTTTCGCAGTTCCATGTCAATCAGACCATTGAGCTGCCCGCGTTCTTTCAAAACCCAGAGACAGTAGCCGAAAGAATGCTCCACACTCTTGATGTCAAACGAGCTTTGATGTACTACATCGATAGGACCAAGATTTTAGGAAGACACAACAACTCTTTGTTGCCTTTTCAGCCCAGCACAAAGGCAACCCCATTTCCAAAGCAGGTATAGCCAGGTGGATCGTTAAGTGTATTCAGATTTGCTATCACAAGGCTAAGCGCACTTTAACGGTCCCCCCCAGAGCCCACTCCACCCGCAAGTTGGGGGCCTCCATGGCTTTCCTTGGTAATATCCCTTTGGAAGATATTTGTAGAGCAGCCACATGGTCTACACCACACACATTTACTAAACACTACTGTGTAGATGTGCACTCCAAGCAGCTGTAGGGCAGGCTGTTCTTAAGACACTTTTTCAAACGTCTGCAGCTGGCACAGGCGGCCGCCGTTAATGGAGGGACTGCTATTTATTCTATGCTATAGATATGAATTCAGCAGCCCACATGCCTCGAACTGAATATGCTACTTACCAGTATGCATCTGTTCTTGGCATGTAGGGCTGCTGACATTCATATCGCCCGCCCTCCTCCCCGGCGCCTGTAGCGGCTGCAGAATTTACACTTACTCTTAGCATGGTCATTGCTCACACTGTTACACTCCATCTTCGCCAATGGCTAAAAACAATCTGGGGATGGAGTCGATGCCCATGCGCACTGTAGTCCAGGGGAGGAGCCACCTATCTCGTGATACTTCGAAGACTCTTCCAGGACAACAATGTGCAATCATCCGGACTCAACACTAGGCGGCGATCTATGCTATAGATATGAATGTCAGCAGCCCTACATGCCAAGAACAGATGCATACTGGTAAGTAGCATATTCATTTCCAAGTATCAAGTTCATGTAGACAGTTCAATAAAGTGCCCTTCTAGGCATTCTTATGGCGGTTCACATTTTTTCATAAATCAATGTAATGAAAATCTACCCAATGCAATTCGGGCCATTGCCTTTTGTCACGGTATTTGTAGAGCAAAAAAACTTACATCAGATTAACCATTCCTCTGCTGTTAATTCAGTTGTATTCATTCAAATTACCACGTGCCAAAATGAAATACCATAAATTATAACAAACCTTCATGAACACACGGTGAGCCTAAATTGAAAGTAAATTATGTCCCCTGCTCATAATCCGTGCCTGCGCTAACAACATGCTTCCCAAAAAGAATGAACCCACATCCGTACTCAAAATAAACCAAATTTGATTACTGAGGTTGGAAACGCCATACTGCTTCAAACAATCGTTGACAATTCAAATCACAAAAATAAACGTCCTCCGCTTTAAACCTATACTAATTGGTCTAAACATACCATGTGAACACTCCCCCCATGAAATTGAAAAAAAAAAAAAACTTGCTGCGTGTCATCTAAAACTAATCTAAAAAATAGAAGCATATGTAATCAATAAAATTATACCTATGGGATGTAATAAAACAAACATCAATTGTGTACAGCCCATACGTATGGTAAATTCTGTTTAATTTAACCATTGATGTTTAAACAACATATGCGAGTTGTTCAAACTGATTGATCATGTCCATTCCTTGAGCCATGAACCAAGTGAACCTCTCGTGATTCTGACATTTCAAACCCATTTTTTACTTATCTTTTCATCCCAAACGTGCTCTTAACCAGGGTGCGAACTATCGGGAGGATGAAATAATAATATAAACATCAATAGGTGACAGAATGCACATCCTCATTTCAATAGTTTTTCTTGTCTCAAGTACTCAATGGCAAATAATTAGATGTGCAAAGCTGGTATCGCGCTCCGTCGATGTGCGTAAAAAAAGAAACAAAGAGAGCTGGAACCACGTCATGTGAACCATACCCGGATGCGCTACCGTAGAACAAAAGTGTAATATGTTTAAATAGTATTCAATCAACTTCAAACTGTTTGTTCATGTTTAATCACATGTCAAAATTAAAAGCCATTTTGCGCTAGTGTATCCCGGGTCTGGCATATGGAGATATGTCCTGTATTAACATAATTGAAATGAATTCAGAATACATGTGCTTTCTTATGACGATAATGGGAATTAGGGTTAATCCTTATGTTTAGTGTGCTATACATTTTTTTCATTAAAATAAACACAGTGCACATGCAAAGTTTGTATAGTAGTTATGAACAAGACTATTTTACAAATTTTAAAGTAAATAAACCTTAAAAATGGTTGAAGAAAAGTTGTTACATATCCATACAGTCATCTTTTCCGAACATCTATTCTTGTGTATGCCATTTCAATTCCAACCAGGTGTTAAAGTTTCTATAAAGACAAATGCCATACATGAGCGGGGACAAAACAACAAATGAAACGAGGGAGAGATAAAAAAAAATGTGGTTTCCGCTGGACCAATGTGATCAAAATAGCATTTTGGTGTGCCCCTGTGATATTTCTCCCCACACTTTAGTACACATTACCTTGTTTTGCAAATTGTCTAAAACTTTTAGGCAAAGATTTTTATCACCTATTTTAAAAAAGCTGGGGTCTCACAATGTAGACCAGATTTTTATTTTCTCTGCAGGTTTGCAGATATGACTGTCTTACGGTGGGATCTTTTCTCAAATATGCTATATGTTATCTCAATTCTGTGAATTTTTAACGTTGCATGTATTAATGAATCTGTTTTTATTCATCTATTGTATGTTGATTGTGTATTGTATGTAATGTTTTTTTCTGTTCTTTTATGGTTAGTCTCAAATAACCAAATAAAGAAAGATTGATTAAAAAGTAAAGGTGTTACCCACCCTATCAGTCATAAAACATATTAGGACTATTAGCCCTACGACGAACGACAGGAGGAATACCATCACCTTCAGGAACCCTCTGTTAAATGTACCTGTTTCTTTAGTATCAGACTTACGACCCAGGATAGATGACTATTATGGGCGCTTTCCTGACACGAATACTGGTCAATAGCCTCCACCTCCTCAAGAGGTTCCTATTGCTACCCTTGGTGACCAAAGTACTCCGAAGTCCATAAGGGAAAAAGTATTGCCTCCATCTCTCTTCATCACTGAGGACATCCAGGGTATAGATCACCAGCAGATGGAGAAAAGCGAAATCCATACTGATCTGGACACTCATGGTAAATGGGACGATTATATAGCCCCCATGTCGCCATCTCCTATCCCATCATCTGGAGATTCACCACCCTCAGATATTGGTGGTTTTCATGATCTTTTAGAACGTGCCTCCCAGCGCTATGATCTACCTATGCCAGCAAAACACTATGATTTCAAATTGGGCACTCAGCGTACCATTAGAGCAATTCCCATAGTGGATTTTTTGTGGCAGGAGGGCCTTCAGCGCGTGAGAACACCAGCAACTATACCAGCTTTTGTACCAAAGCTAGACAAAAAGCATCAGGCCCCTGACAACTCGCCTGCATGTTGGATTCAGTCATAATGTAGGCAGCACAGCAACGAGCCAAAAATCCATCATCTCCATGCACGGCCCCACCGTATAAAGAAGGACACAGTCTTGACAACATTGGTAATGGGTTTTCTGTCTTGCTGCCACCGCCATTATAGTTTCCAATGCTATGGCCATACTAGGGAGATATGACCGACCGATATTGTTTGACATCTCCTCTCTGTTGGAGTATCTCCCGGAGGATAAGAAGGAGGCTAAATCTATTCTATTTGGAGGTGAAAAAGCCTCTTCTGTGCTCATCAGGGTTGCAATGGATGTGTCATCCACCGCATTTCGCCAGATGGCAGGAGAAGCAGTGTTGCGTCGACAGGGATGTTTGAGGGCTACCACCTTCCATCCAGAAGTGCAAGCCAAAGCACTAGACATGCAGTTTGATGGGAATGTATTTTTGGGAAAACACATAGATGAGGCGCTCCAGTCCATTATGGCCAGATCGCTAGGCAATCTCCAGCAACACCGTTTTCAGCCCTTCTGATTAAGAGTTCAGTTCCAATACCTATCTGGGCCACAAGTTCACCTGTGGTACCAATCTTTTCACATTGACACCTACCAACCATAATTTTGCAACCAGGCCTACCGATCCAACCTTCTGATTTAAGACCTTCAGGGCGTAAATGCTAACAATCAGCTGGGAGATCTCAAGACTCCAACAGAAGACAATGAGTCGCCATAGAAATCCATCTAGTCAGGTGGGTTTTTGATATCTTTCAGCATGGTGACACCCTAGAATTTGTTCAACACTCTCCAAATGTTCCACCATGTAAAGCTCCTCTTTGTCATCTTTCTGATCTCAGAAAAGAGATACAATCACTTATTTCACGAATGCCGAGAGGAAGTACCCCGCAACCAGCTCAATCAGGGGTTTTACTCCCACTTCTTCCTCATCAAGAAGACGGGGAAATGGAGGCAGGTCATGGACCTCAGGTTACTGAACAAGTTTATATAATCACAGTTCAGGATGCTCTTCAAGAGATCCTTCTTCTCATGGAAAAAGGGGATTTTATCTTCTTGATGTTTATTTCCACATTCCCATACACCCCAGGCATCAAAACCTTCTCAGGTCGAAGTGGCAAGATGCCATTACCAATTCAAAGTGCTACCCTTCAGTTTAAAATCTGCTCCCAGAGTCTTCACCAAGAGCATGGCCCAGGTAGCAACCTTTCTACGACTTTCCGGTCACCAAGTGTTCCTCCTATTTGGACGATTGGTTAATAAAACTCCAACCTTTCAGATGGCCAACACTCCAAACAAGCCTGTTGGAGTCTCTTCTGTTCTCTTGGGCTTCATCTCAATCTGGAAAAATCTTCTGTCATCCCTTCCAAATCTCTAACTTTTCTAGGGGCATGCCTCGACACAGACCTCAGCAATGCCTTTCCCTCTCATGAAAGGATTTTACGCCTTCAGGACATGGCACAGCTTCTGTCATCAAAAACGTCAGTTTCTGTAAGAGCTTACAAGTCAATGCTGGGGATGATGTCCTCTTGCATCCTGTTGATCCCCAATTCTTGTCTTCGCATGTCGATGCAGGGAAGTGACTCCTTCACTCCAAGGGAGATTACTTTGGATGTCCTTGATGCCCACAGATCTCCTGGAGAACCTGGATGAAGTGCAGACACAGAATATGCAGAAAACGTGAAGAACAGCGAGACCAGGAGCAGCAGGAGTCTTACTTGATGTAGTCTTGGTTCCAGTCAGCCAAACAAAGTCCAAGTGTCCAGACGGTGGTTTCAGAGGCGAGTCTTGTTCCACGACGAATCTGAGAACCCACCAACAGGGGAGGCCATAAGTACTCTAGGGAAAGGGTTGGAACGACTTGGGGGTCCCTCCCAGAGGAGGGGCTTGACAGAGGGGAGGATACTCCCCTGTCCTATATCCAGTTTCACACCAGAGCTGAAACCAAGGCTTCTTGAACTGATTCAAAAAGGAGTACCCAAGTAGGGCATCAAATGTGCCCTTCAAACCAGTCTGATGGGGCTGGAAAGCGCCCCCACCCCAGCCCAATACATTTGAGTCCTGTCTGGGAGGTGACAGGAAACCTATTGTTTTCCCTTTTCCCTTTTACCTGCTCGAGCTCAGCTCAGCATCTGGAGGGCAGACTTATGTCTGTAACTGGCAGCAGCACTAGCTTGCTGGCAGACCTTGAAAGGCTGTCCCTGGGTGTATGGGGGCGTCCCTTAAGGAGCCCCCAGTACATGGGATCATACTTTTAGCACCAGAATTGGTGTTGGGGTATGATTCCAACATGTTTGACACCAAACATGACCAGGTTTGGTGCAGTCACTATATAGTTCGACATCTCATAAAGACTGCTGTCCACCCTACATCTTAAAATGGCTGACTGCACTTGCATAAGTAACTTGTTTTTTATCCTCCAATAAAGCTTGAGTATTTGGTGAGAACCTCTTTCTCCGAACCTGTACTCGTTCCTGCCCGCAGTGGACATGTCAGAATTCCGGATCATGCTTCACCAGTCTTCGTCTTAGTCCTTACGCCTTCTTGCCATCCTGCTTCTTTGCCCCGCTTGCTTCCTTTTTGTTTTGTTTGATTCACTGAGTATTTTTAGCACCGCAGTAAGAAAACAAAGCAGGATACCAGAACAGGAGTCTACGGCAACTATAGTGCTCATAGCATCATTGAGTGCTTGCTGGCGAGCAGCGGAGAGAGTGGCTAGGCTGGCAAGGATATGAGGTTCAATACGTGCTATGGTGTTACACACTGCTCAAGTAATGAGCTAACAAAAACAGTGTGTATCCTCCCGAGCCCTAAGCCTGAAGTGCCCGAATGTAAAAGCGACAGAGGGTCAGGAAGCCGACTAAAAATCTGGGTTTATAGCTCAGGGTTGATTGACTTCCACTGGCTCCAGCACTGGCAACACTGGCATCAGCAACAGTTTTTAATAACTTGTAATGTGTGTTACATCACTTTTATCAAACTCTCATCTGAGCTTAAAAAGAAATGTGGCTGTGTTTGGAGGCAGTGGTTACCTAAGGGAGAAGGTAAGTCAGAATGTGTGTGTGAGCATTTGCTGGACAGTTCTTTATGTTTCTGTGTGTTTTTGCTCCGTAATCTTCCATCTCTGACCGTTTCTTTCCCAGCTGTTGATGCCTATGACTTAGTGATGTACAGCATCTCACAGTGTGGCAGCCATTCACTTAAGCATCTGCATCTGGTTGTAGCAACTTCTCAGGGTCATCAAGAATCCGGGGGGGTTCTAGAGCCCCGGCCCTGTGAGGCTGGGAGTGGAGAGAGTCTGTGGGACTGCTAAAGAGAGTCCAGTAGAGCTGGAGTGAGTTCGAAGTCAGATTACCTTACCCCTCGTACTGTATGATGGGGAAGCGTAAATCCAGATCTGACTCACCTAAATCATTATTCAATTCCTCTCTGGATGGCTTCATTAAATGTGTAGTAGGCGTTAACAAAGCACTAGAACTGGTTGAGCGACGCCTGTCTGTCACTCCTGAGACACCTATCTGTCACTCCTGACTCAGCAGCCCAGTTGAGGAACTTGGTGGAGGATCTCCCCTTGATGGAACCCTTAGCCAGTCCAACAAAGGAACAACAATGGGACCACTTTATCTCACAGTAACAGCTGTAAACTCTGCACCTACAGCAGAATCACAGCACCTGATGAGGGAGCTTTCATCATCTGGAACACCTCATCTAGAAGAGTCAACCCTATCAGGGGCAGCAGTGACCAAACCACTGCACAACTCTCCTTCCCCGTCCACAGGGCAGGTCCCCAGCAACTTGACAGGTGGTATCATTCTAACGCACGCCCGCCTGTGAAGCGCAAAAGATGCGCTTTATCTCCAGGTGCAAAATACACTGCTTCTACCTCTCCTATGAATTCATCTTTGAACTTTGAAAGGACTCGAGACCTGGCTGTCCAAGGGAACCCTGCCAGCAGCAGGGCTGCCAGCCCTGGATGCCCTCATGGGTGATTAGCCGTGCTTTTAAGTCTTTTTTTGATTTGTTGATTCTACATGTATTGCGGTAATTACTAAACCGGAAGTTTTCATTTATTCCTTCTAAAGTGACTCAATAAACACTCTTTTTGCTTGGCGATGTAATAGCTCTAAATGTACTCTGCCGCACAAGTGTGTGGTGTTACAAATGTTCTTGAGGTTGTTCAGCTAAATCTTTCTCATAATACATATGGGAATGCTCTGAATAGTATTTTATTGACATATAATTTCTCTTTTGGAAGATAATAGTAATGCCATGGTCTGGTCATCATTCTTTTATTGGTAACGGAGCAAACACCACTATCGATCATGTTACATTATCAACAAATGGTATTCCAAATCTGGTTAATCTCTTATTCAAACCTAATTCTGTTAGTGACCATAACCTGCTGGTCCTCACTATACGATTTTTAACCAGTGAGCACATCGGTCATAATATCATAAGTAACATTGGAGTAGCAAGAACAAATGGGTCATGCCTCAGATGGGCCAACATCTAACCTTGTTAGTTTACCAAAATAATAATACATGTTAAAATGCAATACCTTGAGTCCTGTTTATCCGCCGCAGCTAATTTTAGGAACATTCAAATTGCATTCGAGAAGATTACTAACTGTATTAATGTTCATCTTACACTGAATGCCAGTCATTGCAAGATAGGCCAGCGGGGCTAATTTGACCATTCTTGTTTGTAAGCATCAAAAAATCTCTTACTTGCCCGAAACACACCCCCAAGAGATCATTTCGTAGTCACAGTATGCAGTAAGAAATATAGAGAGGCATTATCTGCTACGAAAACATAGCTACAAGAGGAGGACTGGTCAAAGCTCGAAAAAACTTTGACCACAAACAAATGCGTATTATTTTGGCAGTCTATGAATTCCCTCTTTCTGAAAGTTAATACAACTCCTGATTTCGATTCACATGTACCGATGCAAGCATAGATCGATCATTTTTAGTCAATCATATATTTTACTCCACCCAGATAATGATCCAAATCAAATATGTGCAACTCACAGTGTGAGTCATTCACAAGCGATCTCTCTGGATGAAGTTGTAAGGGCTATTGAGAAAAGTGCCTGCAGGAAAGCAGCAGGACCAGGTGGAGTCCCGGTTGATGGGTACAAATATATGCCGGATTTATGGGCTCCTATTTTGACGCAAGTATTGAATGCCACAGTTAGTGGAAATATCCCAATGACCTGTGTGGGATCATTAGTAATTTTGATTTTTAAAAAGGGCTTAAAAGTGATCCCAAATGCTACCACATTATTTTCCTCCTAGCCTCTTCCGCTAAGATCTTGGGTAAGGTTGAGGATAATAGTTATCACACAGTCTCAGAATGGGTTCAAGAGGGGTTTGGGAATGGTAGAATAGTGTGTCAATTTATATGGCCTCTAATAAGCAAGGGCTAAGATTGGTAATTTCCACTTCTGTATGTTGACCCGTCCAGTGCTTTTGTGAATCATTAACTCCTGTGGCAAACTTTGTCCTCGCTAGGCGCACCATCAGAAATAGTGTCATTGTTATTGTAGTTATACAGGAATTTGTATAGAGAACTCATTTTCCTGTCTAAAATAGATACCCAGGTTCACGTAGATTATTCGGGCAATTCTCCTAATTATCCTTGCAGATTTTATTTGTAAGGCATCACCAAGTTTGTCACTTTGGAACTATCTAGAACAAAAATAGAATAAAATCTCGATCTACTGCCTTGATTATCCATTTAAAAATATATGCTCTTGCACAGTCTGGAAATTGGTGCCTAAGCTAGTAGCAAAACGGGAAAGTCTGTTTACCTACTGTTATACCAGATGACTATGTTGTTGATGGAAAGGTTGCAAAATTTGCAGTGAGGTATCTTAAGTGTACACTAAATCCCTAAAATGGAATGCCTGCCCTGACACATCTTTTTCCATTTGACAGGTTGTCTGCTGCTTTAGAGTGACAAGGTATACATTAAAACTTTAAAACCAAAATCTAGGACGGCCAGTTTTGACACTGCAAAACAAAATGCAAACTGTGATTCAGCGAGCAATGCCTTGACAGAGGGTAATCAGAGTTGGTCAAGTTGGCGAAAGTCTTTTACCCTATCTATGAATATGAATATTTTCAAGAAGCAGAAGTTTGCACAGAAAAAAGCTGGCAAAGACCTATTCATTGTGATGAAAAGTTCAAGGAACCTTTTGATGAATCTTGGCTTCGTATTCACACTCATGTTGTTGTTTTCAAACTTTAGGTAGGGCTATTTGATGCAAACCACCTGAATTTCTCTAACCTGTTTTGTTGACTTAATGGCTAAAAGAAAGACCATCTTTTGTGACAGAATTTAAAGTGATGGCTTATAGATGGGCTCAAAGGCATTCTTAGCAGAGCCTCTCAACATGTTGAGTTCCCAGTCTAATTGGATTTTTCGTTGCTGGAGGAAAGGTGGGAAAGAGGACTTTCGTGAATTCTAGAACTACTCTAGTCAAGAATAGTGGAGGAGAATTCAGCAATCTAAAGGTATCTGGAGAGAGAATAGGCAGCCCTGCCTTATCAATCCCAACAGTGCCAGGTGCCCAGTATAGATGGTGGTAAATCAGACTAGATGGGTGTTTCTTAAGTCTTTCTTGCCCATTTGAAAGCCATTTTAGATGCTCCTGGTAGGCTTGTAGGGGGAGTGCATGTTTCATTATGTGTCTCCTTTCTCTGGGGACTGCTTTGGGTACTTTTGAGGTAAGGAACCTATTGGATGACTTGTCTGCAAGGCTATCCATCATTATAGCCCTCATGACCTGGCCAGTAAATTGAGACTCTCGGGTTATCTTCGTGGCTTATGAAGCCAGTCTATTATTTGATTGAAGGAGCCCAGATTTTGACTGCAGATGACCAGCACACAACCTGTGGATGATCTTTCAATATCTGTAGTGCAGAAGAAAGTTGCATCCAGTAATGGTGTCATTGACATAGAAAATGTTGTTTAATGGGTCTTCTCATTCTCACATAGTAATCATAATAATGTGGCCAAGAGTGCCACCCCCAATTTACCCTTAGGACAGAGTTAGCCAAATTATCTGCATATCGAACGTTTCGCAAACGTCCTATATATTATAGAGGTAGGCCATGTTTGGGTAACTATGAAAAGAATGGTGACCCACAGTGAGGTAAGACATTGACAGTGATCTGACATCTCCCGCTTTTAGAGATCAATGTTGCCTGTTGTGGCACGGCACCAAGTAGCAGGTTATATGGCAACGGGCAAATGAATGCCTTGACTGAAATGTTAATGTATGTAAAGGAGTCACTTGTTTACTTGTTTTACACTTGGTTTGCTTTATTGATGACACAAGGAATTTTCTAAAAACAATCGACAAATAACTGTTATTGGTTGAAATCTTCGATTATTGTGACAGTTTTATTAATATTCTCTTTTTTTTTTTGTTTTTTTTTTTAAACCTTTATTTAGCAATAAAGAAAATACAATTACAGGCCTACAACCCCCTGGGCCGGCCAGTGACATATCAGAAAAGCAGTATAGCATTACACAGCTCATCAGCCGACAACCAAGGGTCCGGCAGCAATGGTACACTATATTGGTCAAATCTATAACGATAAGATACGGAAAGGTTTCATTTTTAAAACAAGCAAACAAAAATATCTAAGAAAAAGAGGAAAACAAGGCTGTGTCCTAAATTGTTGTGTCTGTTCTATACGATACGGGGAGAGGCAATCAGAGGCAATATGGAAAAGCAGGAGAACCTCCAGGAGATAAAGGGGGGGTGGGGAGAGGGGGATCCAGAGCCAGAAACATATCAATAATGTGATACAGGAGGGAGCCGAAACGTACAGTCAAGGGGAACAAGGAGTGTCAGGGGGATCAATAAAGGGGGGAATCACATATCTCCCCACGGTATGAATTCCATTGGTCCCATATCCTACCCCATTTTTTGGGCTTGCCACGGGAGACATAAACAATCTTCTCTCTGAACATGCACCAGTCCATATTTTCTTCCCATTTGGAGACTGATGGTGCCCTCGGAGATCCCCACAACTGTGCAATGTCCCTTTTCGCAACCATGTTTCCCAGCGTAACCCACCGAGTCTGAGCAACAGTGCAATCATTCGGTTCCCATACATTCAATAAACAGCGCGGGGCTTCAGGTAGCAACTCAACATTCGTCACCCCACTCATCACCGCATGCACTCTAGTCCAGTAAGACACAACTTCCGGACATTCCCATACGATGTGGAGGAAGGTAGCAAGCATACCACAGCCACGCCGACACAGTCCATCCTCAGAAAAACCCATACGCATCAGTCGCGGACCCGTGACATAGATGCGGTGCAGAATCTTCAGCTGAACGAGTCGCAAACGCGCCGGAATCGCGACCTCTTTGGGAGAGGATATCGCAGCCTGCCAATCCTCATCATCCAGTTCCAGCCCATCGGTAGTCCAGGTTCCACGAAGCTGAACAAGCAAGTCCGATCGAGCATTGATAAGTTTTTTTATAAATAAGGGGGATAGTGCTATCTGGAATATGGCCGTCCAGCACCCTGTCTTCCAGGGGGGAGCTCTCCGGAATGTCAGAACCGGCCGGAAAAGCCGACCCAATGGCATGACGAACCTGGAGGTATCGAAAATATTCCGAGTCATTCAAACTGTATTCCTGTTGCAATTCAGCAAAGGTCTTGACTCTATTCTTAACCCAGAGGTCACCTACCTTGCTGATTCCGATGAAGTCCCACCTATCGAAACCCTTTGACGTCCACAATTCACCAAGCCTCTCTGCGGCAAACAGAGGGGTCGCCCTGGTCAGCTTATCTACCCTTCCAGTAGCCGCGGTCGCGCTGCGCCACACCCGCACAGCCACTTCAGTGGGACCCGTCAAATTCTTCCTAGCGCCCGAGAGTAGAGAGCCCTGTAGTAATCTCCCCCGGGTAACAACCACCGGTCCATCTCGAATGCAGGATTCAGAACTGAACCGTACATAGCGTGGTTCACAGCGCTCAATTGAGATGCCCAGTAGTATCTTCTTATATCAGGTAACGCTATGCCCCCATCGTACCAGGGCAGCGTAAGCTTAGCCAACGCAATACGGGGTCGGCCAGCCCAAACCTTTCTCTGGAGGCACTCGATTTCACGAAAGTAGCTAGCCGGCACTAGATCAAGTGTGTTCTGTACGGCATACAAAAAACGGGGGAGAGACATCATTTTGAACAGGGCCGCCCGTCCCAGGGGGGACAAGGGTAGACCACACCATGCAGCGACGTCCGACCGAAGCCGGGCGAGTGGAGGCAACAAGTTACGCTCATAGCGTATCACCGGGTCAAGCGAAATATAGATCCCCAAATACTTAAAGCCAGCACTAGAAACCGGGATCGGGCACACTCGGGGCAGAGAAAGAGGATCACCGGTCAGCGGGAAGATACACGACTTGGACCAATTGATAACCAACCCGGAGTTACGTCCAAAGGAACTCAAAACATCAAAGAGTACTCCTAGCGACTTACGGGGGGACGTCAGGTACAATAAAATATCATCGGCATACAATGATATACGATCTTCGAAGTCGGGGGACCACCGAATACCCTTTAGTGAAGGCTCCCAACGGAGCCAGGCGGCAAGGGGCTCGAGCGCAAGTGCGAACAATAGCGGTGACAAAGGACATCCCTGCCTCGTGCCTCGCCCAATAACAAAGGGCTCCGAGGCTCTACCATTAACCACAACCTGCGCCAGCGGCTGCTCATACAGGAGTTTAACCCATGCGATGAATTTCGGACCAAAACCGAATTTGGCAAGAGTAGCCCACAAATACGGCCACTCAACCGTATCAAAGGCCATCGAGGCATCGAGAGAAACCAAGATGGCCGGCTCGCTGAGAGACCCCGCCCTCGCTATGACGCCGTGAAGACGACGAAGATTGAGCGCATTATTGCGTTGGGGGATAAAACCAGACTGATCAGGGTGAACCAACTCACTAATCACCGTGACCAGTCGGTTTGCCAAAAGTTTTGCCAGTATCTTGGGTCCAGCATTCAAAAGGGAGATCGGGCGATACGATGAACAGCGCTCGCGGGGTTTGCCATCTTTATGGATAACCACAATAGAGGCCAGCCTCTGGTCCCTGGGAAGAAATCCAAGGTCTCGCGATGCCGCAAACATACGAAGCAGATACGGCGCCATATTATCCGGGCATAGCTTGTATAACTCAACCGGTATACCATTGGGACCAGAGGCCTTCCCTGAGCGAAGGGAGCGTATAGCGAGCGCAACCTCATCAATGGAAAAATCAGCCTCCATGAACACCCCGTCCGACTCCGAGAGACTAGGCAACTCAAGATCACGAAGCAGCAAGTGCGAGTCCTCCTCCGGCATGCTCGAAACCGGCGCGTATACAACCCGAAAGTGCCGGGCAAACACCTCAACTATCTCAACCGGGTCCACGACTCGCGTCCCATCAACTTTCTCAACTACAGGCACAACACGATTCATTCTGTCTCGCCTATCCAGCCAAGCAATCAACTTCCCGCTTTATCACCCACATCATACCGACGCCCCTGCTGCACACGATTCATTGCCTCAGCCGAGTCAGTCACCAAGGCCCTGTAATCAGATTGCTTAAGAGCCAAGACATGCAAGTTCTCGGGCGTAACCCCAGCTTCCAACCGTTCCTCCAATACGGCAATCTCAGACTCCAAGTTCACCACCTCCTCATGTTTGCGCCTCCTCTCGCCAGCAACCAAAGACAGGGTCTGACCACGGATCACAGTTTTATAAGCCTCCCATAGGGAGACCGGGGAGGACACCGATCCCTCATTTTCAGTAAAGTAAAAGTTCGTACACTTGACCACCTCAGATCGGGGTTCTGAAAATGCCATGGATTGATCGGGGCAAGCCGGCCCCCAGATGTATATCGATGTGAAGCCATAGCGGGGAGTGATCCGAAATTCCTCTAGCCAAATGCTTGATTTCACGCACCGAGACCAACTGCACCACCGGCACGAGGATATAATCAAGTCTCGAGAGACTTCCATGTTCTCCCGAGTGGAAAGTATACTGAAGCCGGCCAGGGTGCAGCTGTCTCCAACAGTCCGCCAACCCAAAGGCGTCCAAGAATTTCCCTAGCCATATCTGCGATGTAGGGAGGAGCCTGGGGGGGCTACGATCACTCTCCCCATTCACCACTGAATTAAAGTCTCCACCCACCACTAGCAAGCCATCGGGCAAACCCAGAATTACCTCACCCAAGTCGGTGAAGGTAGTAGACTGCAGGCCAGGCGGAACATAAATAGACAGTATGGAAATCAACTTCCCTTCCCATCTCCCCATAATAGCTGCGTAACGGCCTCTATCGTCCAACACCGTGTCATCTATCTCCAGGGGGAGGGAGTTCCTAACCAGGATACCAACCCCCTTCGATCCAGAGGTGAAGCCGGAATGAGCCACCAGACGGTAACCTCACCTGTTCAGTGCATGACATGTATTGCCCACCAAGTGGGTCTCCTGGAGCAAGACCACATCCGGGGAACATCTCTTCAAGTATTGTAGCACAATCCCACGTTTTATCCTGTCCCCAAGACCTTTAACATTCCAGCTCAACACCCTAAGTCCCCTACCCCTCATCCCAGAAGAGAACGGACCGCTCTCCCCACCTCGAAACAGGCACATAATAGCAAATGTAAAACAAAGCACAGCCTAGAAATAAACAAAGAGAAAAGAGCCCCCCCACCACCCCCAGTGAACCCATCAAACTCAAACCCCCCTCCCTGCACCCCTGCGGTAGCCCTAAAAGCCACCCCAACTTGCAGTGTGCCTGTCGCCCCATTAAACTAACCTACACAAAGAGAGAAAAGTCCCCAGAGGAGGTAGATCCCCTAAACCCCCCCTCCCCCGGGTAGTCACACCATAACAGAACATAGTCTCTGAGCCACTGCCATAGAATCAGGCTCGCCGACGTAGACTCACTGCTCCTGGTCCTCCAAACCTCCTTCAGCACCTCTCGAGTTCTCCCGGCCCTCATGGCGCGTCGATAAAGTGTCCAACCAGTCACTAACCACCTCGGGGCGGTCAAAGAAGAACGCACGCTCTTCATGCTCAATTCTCAGGCGGGCCGGGAAAAGCATAGCATACTTCAGTCCCAGTTCTCTGAGGCGCCTCTTCACGGCCGTGAAGCCCATTCGTTGTTTCTGGACTGCCTGTGTGAAGTCCTGGTAAAAACTGATCGATACGTTCTCAAATTTGGTGGGTCCATTCGTTCTTGAAGCTTGCAGGATAGCGTCTGTCACGAAAATTGAAAAGCCTGGCAATTATGGGCCGCGGAGCGGCTCCCAACTTCGGCTTACCACCCGGGACACGATGAGCTCGCTCCACAGCAAAGAATTTACTTAGGCCTTTTGGTGCCAAATGTTTCAGCACAAGGTCCTCCACCAGGATATCAACAGGCAAATCAGCAGAGTTCTCCGGGACACCCACGATGCGGATGTTATTGCATCTGGCCCGGCCCTCGAAATCTTCCAGCCGATTGGCGAACAGATCACAAGTAGTCCGAAGATTGCGGACTGTGGTCTGGAGATCCGAGACATCCGTGCTCAAACTAGCAGTCTTGATATCAAGGGATTTGACACGCTCGTTTGTTTTCCCCAGGTCCGCTCTGATGAGGGTGACATCGATCGCCACCGTATCTATTTTGGCCGCCAGGGTTTCATATTGCTGGCCCATGGTGGATTGGACACTCGCAATAGCGCCCATAATGTCCTTTAGAGTTGGCTCCTCGCTTTCAGGAGTACCATCACCAGTTTCCTCCAGGGCCCCACTCGACCAGCCCGGGGAGCCTCTAGGCCGAGTAAATCGATCGATGGTCTGAGATTGGGTGGTCCCCCCTCGGGACGGGCCTCTAGCGGTGCGCCTCTCGATGACCGCCCTGCCCGCCATGACGGGCAATGAGCTCCAACAGGATCTATAGGATTCAGCCAAAACGATCTCCGTCTCAGCAAGCTCGGAACGGCAAGAGGATAGGGACACAGCGCTGGCTGAAGGTTGGCAGCGAGAACAGAGCTGGAGCGCCGATCGGCGACTGGGCGTTCACAACAGCGACCAAAACCGAAAGTACACCAGGGGCAGAGGGCGTGGCTCATCAGCCGTTGTTGTTCAATTGCCACCTGGGTACCTCGGAGAATCAAGCCCCCGGCTGGCATACGATGTAGGCCTCGAATTCCAGAGTGCAGTAAGTCCAACATCCGGCGGCCAAATCGATTTTTGAAAAAGACGTGGACATCAGCAGGGCATCAATAAAAAGTACCCGTCGTCATAATCAGAATCATTCGCAGGATAATCGCGGGAGGCGGAAAGGGTCTCGGGAGCCCTTAGCTCATGCGTCCATCTTGGAATCGCGCGAAGCTCCTCCCTTATTAATATTCTTGATTGTATTAATGCCACTGACTCTTTCGTATGAATTTAATATGAATTTAATTTTCTGCTACAAAGTTCATATGCTATTTGAACCAATAATAGACAAACTGAATAAAAGCTAAATAATAAATGACTTGAAACCTCGTGTGCCCCAGTCAGCATGACACATTGTATTTTCCTAGAGCACTTGCTTTTTTTAGGTAAGCAATTTGTATGAGCATCTTAGGCTGTTCCCTTTTTCTTTTTTTTCCAGAGTTTTATATAGCACAAACTTGACCCGAAGGTATCAGGTAGCCGAGCCCATTACATGAGCACCAGTTGCGTTACACAAGGACACATTCATTTATGTTAGTTACAAGGAGATTTGCCCAGAATCACAGGATGATGAGCGTCGTTGCCAAGACTCGAACCTGGTTCCCCAGATTTGAGGTTGACCGCCCTAGCTGTTAGGCCACATCCTCTCCCTTTGTCTATGTTATTAGTTTGAGAATTGTTGCAATTATGTGACCTGAGGATTTCTGCAACTATGAGAACAAGTTACTCATCATAGCAACCTCTGTACTTCTCCCGGTATTCTTTAGTCTTGGGTCTACTTAACAGTGCTGCATGGACAGGTTCTCCTATGTTGGGTGGGACATGTGGTTGGGGTCACTCTGCTTATAAGAACTGAATGTCTTTTCCCAAGGATGGAAGAAACCTTAGTATATGCAAAGGTGGTTGTAGATCTAGGAGTTAGATGTTACTTGATTGGGTATCTTGTTCTTTCTAAGAAACCTGTTTGTATCAATCGTAACATTATTGCGCCTTCTCCACAGGCAGAGAAGTTCCGTGGAAACATACGGAAATACATTGAATCATGTACTGACGAGATGCGCTACTGGAAAGGTGGACAACTGTGGCCAATAGTTAAATGTGTCAGGATCTATGTTCCCAATGCTGAAGTCCTAAAGACCGGAGCGGTGCTGGTTGACCTGCCAGGGGTCCGCGATTCCAATGCGGCAAGGGACTGCATAGCAAGAGAGGTGTGTTCTTTTTCTTCTATTGTTTGCTGCATTGCAAATTATTTAAATATTTGTTTCCTTTTTTGTGCTTCCCTCAGTCAGTGTCAAATTACCAGTAGAAAACCCGCAGCCTGCTTTCTGTTTCTCTACTCTCCCATTGTCTTGGCTTTTACCTTCTATGATACACTGTTTTGGCTTGTTTAAATGAATCACATTTCGTTTGTCGCATTTGCTGAACTACATCACATGTTCTGCATGTTCTTGCCATCTCTGTTGGACATTGACATTGCAGGTTTAAGTATTAGTTGCAGTTTCCAGGTAATGCTAGATTCCTCCCTCAAAACCCACAATGTGCCAGGATAGACTCCACTTCAGATTGTTTTGTTACTATCACCTGGTTTGTAAGTACTTCCCAAGATCCAGGATCCAGGATCGTTGAACAACCATCAACAACCATTAAGCTTCAGGGCTCGAAATATTAACTAAATTATATAGAACACGCCCTTCCAAGTTTTCCCTAAATGGAACTCCACATCCCTTCGGTTGCACCATGTCTGAGTTTGCAATCTCTGCTTACCTCAAGACCACAAGGATTTCAATTTTAAAAACAAATGATCATCCTTTACTGGAGTCAGTAGGTGCATTATAGTATGCAGTGCTGAGCCATTTAGGACCCTCAGCATTTAGGGAGACTGAAGGAGCTTAATGTGAGAAAGAAGGCCCATCTGGCATTCTGATGAGTCATGAAGAGCAGAGCTCAGAAACCCTCTCCTCCAAGGTCAAAGAAGAACAGACTTCAGGTGCCTCAGAAGGTCTTTTACCTAGAACAGACGCAACACACATCGACCAGCATCCAAGTATTGACCCATGGGAGTTCACCTTAAAAAGAGTCTTGTTCAGACTAAGCACTGCTCTTAAGGGAGCTCGATATTGAGACCTTAACTTCAGCAAAGAGACTCTGCAGCTGGATTCAGCCACTTCCCCATGCATGCTCTGCACAAAGAGCCTGCCTCTGCTCTCGAGAATCATCGATCCAAGGCCTCTATGCCTTGACTCCAGGCGATGCCTTCTTGAACCTAAGGTACTGACAGAACACCTTTGTCGCTGAACTTGGCCTAGAGGCCGGATAACTCTCTTGATACAACCTTGGCGCTGAGGAACACATCCTCCACTGTTGAGCTCTTGGAAGCCAGGAAAACTATGCAGTAATACATCTTCTCATAAAATTCTAGCCTGACCTCTAGAACAGAACACATATCCTATATACCCCTCAAGAAGAGTAGACTTTGTTGGAAGAGGCTACTCTGAAGTGCTCCAACACTACGTTGTTTAAAAAGCATATGCAGCACAACACAAGTCTCACTCCAGTTTCAGCAAGCCACATTCCTCCACCGTTGCAGTCACCACACAGATCACCTTCACCACAGGACTCGATCCAAAACGATGCACGCTCTGACTCTTACCTCAAAAGCCTTTGTGACACAGAGGACCCCTACTTTGAACCCGTCCCGCCAGATGTTGGGGGAAGATTCCTGGCAGGACTGCAATGTCTATCCTCTGTACGGTGAAGGCTTCACCTCCGGATGATGTGACCCTTTATCATCCAGTGAGTTGCTGAAAATCACAAGGTCAAGCTCCATGTTATTGAGGAGTTTTAAAGACATTTCCTGAGACCGAAAGGTCTATGCAATTTCTGCCAATGCTTAGGAACATGATTAAATACATGGCAGAGAATTTTAAAGAGCTGGTTAAGGTTAGAGTGGTCAAACCGAGGGTAGAGAAGAAATTAAGCCCAGCTCCTGATGACGCATGCTACGTGAGGTGGTTCATATCCCATCGGATTCCACCCCACACTTAAGAGGGAATTCACCCAAGCCACGCTACAAGAAAATGTATGGCATGGGGGCACCAATGCAGTGGCAAATCCGCAGTTCTGTAGGCCTCCTCGAAGAGATAGGATTGGTATTATTGGGAAGAAATGGAGCAGCAAATCAAGCTCTCCTTGACTAACCTCAAATGCGGTAACTAACTGGTCTAAGAAGGGAAGATCATCTCTGATGCAAACATTTGCTGCGATTTAGCTGACACTGCTTTCAGGTAGGTGAATATCAACATTATCCTCTTAAGAAAATGCACGACTGATGGTCTGGATCTTTATCAAAATCCAAGCAACATCTGATGAATTGCCCCTTTGATGATGACAATCTTTTTGGCCCTCAGGTGGATATGATGCTTGTAAAGATTATAAACGACACCAGTACTGCAAACCCCATGGGAGCACTCCAGAATCATCCTGCTAGACCAGGTTTTAGTGCCAAAAGATGTGAGTGAATGTGTAAACTTAAACAACCATGCAGCATTCAGGATTTCAACAGCATCACACCTGTCAGAAGGGACATGTCTAGAAGTCCTATGCCCGAGCAGGCTATGGAAAAGGTCACAGTGGTCTGGAAAGGATACTTCTACAACCATGCAGTAACTTACCTAGCAGTAACTTAACAAGCCTCCACTCTTAAAACAATACCTTTATCAGAGAGAATGCCCAGTGGGAAAAAATAACCACAGACAAGTGATTCAATGTCCAGCAATTAGGTACCCCAAGCAGATACTGCTTGGGGTACCTAATTGTTACCAAGCTGCCAACTCACTTATGCCTCGGCTGGCATGAATTGTTCTCGATTAGTCCAGTCTCCCACGCATAAGACAGGTCAAACTTTGGATCTGATCTTTTCTTTTTTTGTTTTAAATCTGTTTATTGACCTTTTGGGAACAAACAAATGCACGAGAAGCAAACACCTTTTTCCCTGCAAATGCAATCAACAAAGGAAGGGGTTGTGTTGCTGAAATCCCCATCTTGCTAACTTTCAGGGACAAGCAGACTTTTGTTAGAAAAAACAAGATATTTTACACAGTTGTGGCATTTTTCTGGGACATAGCCTATTTTTGCTATTTTTTGTGCTTTCAACCTCCTTCCAGTTAATGATAAAAATGGGTATGCAAGCAATGAGGGATCCTTAAAAGCTATGCATTTCTGAAAAGTAGACTTGATTTTGAATTCAGCAAGGGGTCATTTGTGTAGATCATTCAAGGTTTTCTTAAAGAAACTAACATTTGAAAATAGAAACAAATTGAAAATGAGGTAAAATAAACAGCCATTTGTGCCAACATTTTCACCTGTAACTTCTACGAAGCATGATAGATGTTAGAAAACAATATACCGATCCATCTGCTGGATCCTTGCGGTTGTGGGGACATATGGGACGTGTAGGGCTGAATTAGCTGTGTTGGTTCACCAAGAACCCGAGGAACCCAGAGCCAATAACTGAGCAGCGTCTTGCAATGCTTTTTTATTGTGTATATTGTATATAGCAATTCATTTTTTTTGTGAATCTGTTTTTATTCCCATTTTGTTATTAGTACAGCATAACGCATGGTAGATAATTGATAATAGCAAGCATTAAATTCATCATGCAAGGTTCAGTAACGTCACATGACATATGCACAGCTTACATGCGGAATGATGTACATTTGTGATTGAACTTACATTGAACTGACGTTTGCATGGCACGTGGCTGAGGTTATGTAGGGAACAAGTGCAAGGAAGGAGGGTGTCAGGATAACCGTTCGATTGCTTCTCTGCCCTTTGGATTGGCTTTTTCCTTGCCATGCATATCAACAAATGTTTGTTGTTGCACTTAAGTGCCGGAACTGTCCCATGATGCGAGCAGGGGCTTGGCGCCCGGGTATATAGCAATTCATTTGGGAAAATATGAACAGAAAAATCGGTATAAAAGTCACCTATGTATTTCTGACTTGGGAATAAATAATAGAGTTTAGAAACAGATTTACCATCTGCTTCGAACCTACTTTTCCCTCCTGAGGCGGAAGCCGGGAGGTCTCCCTACTTTTCTTTTATTTAGAACACTTGACTCGTGTTTTTTTAAAATTTACAATTTTACTGTGTGCCTCTGCAGTTGTGCTCGCGCTTGTGTCTAAAGCGTGCAGGAGCACAGCGCTGCTTATTTTTCGATCTCCCAGCGCTTGTAAGCGCTTTGCTTCCCCCCCCTCCCTTGCCTGGGACTCTGAGACCGCCCTCGGCTGAGTATTGACGCCGAGGGCTGGGATCTCATCTTGGCAGCCATCTTGGGGGTAGGACTTCCACACGCGCGCTCTAGCAGCGCTATAAAAGGGAACCGGATCACTTTGCAGGTGATTACCATCTGCTTCGAACCTACTTTTCCCTCCTGAGGCGGAAGCCGGGAGGTCTCCCTACTTTTCTTTTATTTAGAACACTTGACTCGTGTTTTTTTAAAATTTACAATTTTACTGTGTGCCTCTGCAGTTGTGCTCGCGCTTGTGTCTAAAGCGTGCAGGAGCACAGCGCTGCTTATTTTTCGATCTCCCAGCGCTTGTAAGCGCTTTGCTTCCCCCCCCTCCCTTGCCTGGGACTCTGAGACCGCCCTCGGCTGAGTATTGACGCCGAGGGCTGGGATCTCATCTTGGCAGCCATCTTGGGGGTAGGACTTCCACACGCGCGCTCTAGCAGCGCTATAAAAGGGAACCGGATCACTTTGCAGGTGATTACCATCTGCTTCGAACCTACTTTTCCCTCCTGAGGCGGAAGCCGGGAGGTCTCCCTACTTTTCTTTTATTTAGAACACTTGACTCGTGTTTTTTTAAAATTTACAATTTTACTGTGTGCCTCTGCAGTTGTGCTCGCGCTTGTGTCTAAAGCGTGCAGGAGCACAGCGCTGCTTATTTTTCGATCTCCCAGCGCTTGTAAGCGCTTTGCTTCCCCCCCCTCCCTTGCCTGGGACTCTGAGACCGCCCTCGGCTGAGTATTGACGCCGAGGGCTGGGATCTCATCTTGGCAGCCATCTTGGGGGTAGGACTTCCACACGCGCGCTCTAGCAGCGCTATAAAAAGCTCACCTCTTTCTCCGCGCAGCGGACGCGTTCAGCGGCCGCGCCGGATCTGCGCCGGAGTCGTGCCAGAGTCCTGCCCGTCTGCGCCCGTCAGCGTCCCGGAGGCGTTCGGCGTGGCAGGTACCTCTGGCCACTATGTGCTGCTATTCCGCTCAGGAGCTCTTGTTATTGCGCAATCGCAATACTTCATGCCTATCAGTCTTCCCTAGCCGGTATAAGGGTAAGCATAAGTGCCCTGCCTGTCTTTGGCACCCTGTTTGCACCCTCCCTTCCCATTTGTCTGTTAAGGAGAGTAGCTCTAAACATATCTGTCTACTCCTTAATACGAGGTCATTGCATCGCCACACTCAAGAGATCTTTGATCTTCTGTCAACTATCAGTCCCACCTGTCTGATGCTTACTGAGACATGGCTCAATGATTCCTCTAATCCGGACATAGTGGCTGCCATTCCCACTGACTACACCATCTATCGTCAGGATAGAGACAAGGGAAGGGGAGGAGGAGTCGCCCTGATTGTGAAGAATTCTCTTCCGTGCACGGTCACTCACACACATACCATCGAAGGGACCGATTCATTAGCCTTCACCATCTCTTTATCACCGCAACAAGCATTGAAGGGTATGATCGTTTACAGACCCCCGGGCGCTGTCGGCTCTTTTTTCGAGGACCTCCAACAGGCCATGTCGGTCCTTGTTTTGAGATCGGAGCAGTGCTTATTGGTAGGCGATTTTAATTTTCACATGGACGACCACAATGACCAAAATGCCATCAAATTGTTGGATATTACATCTACCCTGGGCCTTTCCCCTTATCTTTTTGGTCCTACCCACGATAAAGGCCACACACTTGATCAGGTTTTTTCCACCATACCTATCATGAACGTTACACTCTCGCCTATCGTTTGGTCTGACCATTTCCTGGCCCACTTTGAAATACATTCTATCTCGGCCCCCCCTGCCAGAACTACGAGACAGCAGGGCAGCAACTACAGAACACTGCACAGGGTGACCTCGGACATGCTCACACATGCCTTAATTGATCACCCTGTGGTCTGTACTGGGGATCTAGAGGAAGATCTGGAGAGCTTACAATCATGGCTCCTCGCCAGACTCGATGAGTTCGCTCCCCTCCAGCCACCCAGGACCGCTGCTCGACAGGTCTCTGCTCCCTGGTTCACGGAGGACCTAGCCATTGCCCGCAGGCATTGCAAAGTGGCAGAGCGTGCATGGAGAGCCCAGTATGAGCCTGAGGCTAAACAACGTTATAAAACAACGATGAAGGCATACCATGAACTTGTTTTTCAGAGCAAGAAACGATATCTCGCCAAAAGGATTGACGACGCTGCCAACTCCTGTAAGGAGATTTTCTCAATCGTGCGGGAATTTACTGGCCCTCGGTCTGTTTCCACTCAGAGTGCCCCGACAGAGATCTGGGCCAACACTATTGCCAACTTTTTTACCACCAAAATCAGGCAAATCCAGGCCTCCTTTCCGCAGAGAGACCTGGATAATGTGTCTGTGAGGCCGATTGAGGCAGTGCCTCTGTCTCCACCGGGCCCAGTCCTGCTCGATTTTCCTCCTCTCTCGGCTGACACATCTTTAACCCTGATGAGGAACCTTAAGTCGGGCTCACCATTAGACCCATGCCCGGCAAAATTTCTGGCGAGAGTGGCAGATGCTATAAATCCTATAGCCAATCCCATCCTTAATCTTTCTTTGAGCGAGGGCTTTTTGCCTCCGACCTGGAAGCAAGCCATGGTCATTCCTCTGATCAAGAAACCTAATCTTGACCCGGAGGCTCCTTCCAACTACAGACCAATCTCGCTCCTCCCAGCACTGACCAAGATCTTGGAAAAGCACGTACATGGCGTGCTCTCCAATTTCCTGGAGTCTAATGATCTGCTCCATGAGTCCCAATCGGGATTCCGTTCCAACTTAAGCACCGAGACGGCGCTCTTGGAAGTCTCGGAGATCATTAGAGAGGTGCTGGATATGGGAGGCAGGGTGCTGTTAGTCATGCTAGACCTGTCGGCGGCGTTTGACACCGTCCCCCATGAGGATCTCCTCATTAGGCTCCATGACATCGGGCTTGGGGGGACGGTGCTCAACTGGTTTTCTTCCTTTTTGGCCAGCCGCCGCCAGACGGTCTGGGTTCCACCCGGATCCGCCGAGATGCCGCCATTGGGAGTCGGAGTGCCTCAGGGCTCTATCCTGAGCCCCACTCTTTTCAACATCTTGATGACCCCTCTGGCGACATTGGCGGAGTCCTATGGGGCCCGGATCGTCTCTTATGCTGACGACACTCAGCTCCTCTTCACCTGTCGTAAGGGTGAAGAGTTTGATGGCGAAGGGATCCGCGAGTGCCTTGGGGCTGTTTTTAGCTGGTTTTCACAAAACAGCCTCAAGTGCAACTCGGATAAGTCCGAGATACTATTCTTCGGATGCCCCTCTGAACCAGATTGGCGAGGCTGGTGGCCTGTAGACAAGTTCCCTCCCACACAGTCATCTAAGTGGGCTAAGAACCTGGGAGTCAAAATCGACAATGAGCTGTCGCTCAAATCCCAGGTGTCCACCCTTACGGGAACCTGTTTCGGGATCCTCAGAATGTTGCGCAAGTTTTTCCCCTTACTTTCGGAGCAACATCGGAGGATTACCGTTCAGGCCCTCATAGGGTCCAGATTGGACTATGCTAACGCTCTTTATCTGGGCCTGCCTGAATACCTCCTCCAACGCCTGCAGATCACCCAGAACGCTGCTGCGCGTGCCATCTTTGGCCTTCATCGTCGGACTAGTGCCTCTCATCTTCTTGCATCCCTTCACTGGCTCCCGGTGCGGAAGAGGATACTGTTTAAGACCATGACTCTTGCCCACAAGGCCTTATATGGCACTGGTGCCAAGTATCTTCAGAGGAGGCTGGACTTTTATCGACCGGCACGCTCCCTTAGGTCAGAAACTTTGGCCTTGGCTCGGGTTCCACGTATCAAAAAGGCTCGGCTAGGCGGCCGGTCTCTTAGCTTTCTCGCTCCTAAGCTTTGGAACTCATTGCCGTTGTCTCTGCGGAGCACCTCTAATTTGCTTATTTTCAGGAAAAACTTGAAAACTTGGCTATTTGCCGGATAATTCTCCCCTCTGTGGCCCCTTTTTTTTGTTACTGTTATGTTTTCTGCCCCCCTTTTGGTTTGGAGCTCAAAGCGCCGGGACACTCCTTTGGAGTAGCCGTTGCGCTATATAAGCCCTAATTTAACATAACATAACAGTAGCTTCTATTGCACATCTCCGAAATTGTCGGTACCCATACCAGCATGTGAATTATAGGTCATTTTTCAAAGGGACTTCTTTTTCTGCACATTGTCTTAAATTTGGAAGGCAGAAATGCATTGAAAGTCAATAGGTAATAACAGTTGCTCTATAATTTTGTTTTCCCCTAAGTCTCCCGATTAAAATGGTCCCTCACTTGTGTGGGTAGGTGTAGTGCCTGCGACATGAAACGGCCCAAAATGCAACACAGACATTTTGAACCCATACTCTGCCGGCACCAAGGGAAACATAGCAAACCTATATATTTGTTTTAACTAGACACCAAGGGGAATCCAGGATGGGGTAACTTGTCTGACTCTCACCAGGATCTGTTACCCAGAATCCCTTGCAAACCATAAACTTTGTAAAAAAAACACATAAAAAAAACACATTTCCCTCACATTTCTGTGGTTGAAGGTTCTGTAATCCGTGTGAATCCACAGAGTTCCACCCACCCCGCATGCCTCAAAGTCTTCTGAGAAAAATGGTACTTAACTTGTGTGCGTAGGCCTAGTGCCCGCGACAGGAAACGGCCCAAAACGCAACGTGGATTCACCACATTTTCACAGTGAAAACAGACCCTTTTTTTGCAAAATGCGTAGCTGTAGATTTTTAACCCTTTCTCTGCCGGCACCTAGGGAAACCTAGCAAACCTATACATTTTTTGAAGACTAGACACCCAGCGGAATCCAGGATGGTGTGACTTGTCTGACACTCACCAGGTTTTGTTACCCAGAAGCCCTCACAAACCTCAAAATTTGTAAAAAACAAACACGTTTTCCTCACATTTCTGTGGTGGAAAGTACTGGAATATGCGTGGATCCACAAAATTCCACCCACCCCGCATTCCCCAAAGTCTTCCGTAAAAAATGGTACCTCACTTGTGTGGGTGGGTCAAGTACTCGCAACAGGCAAGGGTCCAAAATATATTGAGGAGACATCAAAATAATCTATCACAAAACAACCTGGTTTTTCAAGGGGGGTCCTATGAGTTTTTTGGCCCCAGGCTCGGCGGCCATCTTGGGAAACCTACCAAACTCACACATTTATGAAAACTAGAAACCCCGGGTAGTCCGGCGAGGTATGGCTTGCGTGGACCCCCAATGTTTTCCTACCCAGAATCCCCTGCAAACCTCAAATT
The DNA here is from genome assembly GCF_964261635.1 of Lissotriton helveticus. Lineage (NCBI taxonomy): Eukaryota > Metazoa > Chordata > Amphibia > Caudata > Salamandridae > Lissotriton > Lissotriton helveticus. The sequence goes on from NC_136063.1 coordinate 104,733,163, forward strand.
TAGCTGAAACTAATCACATATTTCTCAACTTTCTGTGTGGGAAAGGTCAGGAATCAAACAATGACACTTATAGAGCGCGCTACATACTCGTAGGGTCTCAAGGCGCTTGGGGGAGGGGGGGTGCCGCTACTGCTCGAACAGCCAGGTCTTCAGCTTCTTCCTGAAGGAGAGGTGGTCTTGGGTCAGGCGCAGGTCGGTCGGGAGGGAGTTCCAGGTCTTGGCGGCCAGGTAGGAGAAGGACCTTCCTCCTGTAGTTGCTCTTCGGATGCGGGGGACGGCGGCGAGGGCGTGGTTGGCTGACCGGAGGTGGCGTTTGGGAGCGTAGAAGTTGATCCGGCTGTTGAGGTAGCTCGGGCCTTGGTCGTGTAGGGCTTTGTGTGCGTGGGTGAGGAGGCGGAAGGTGATTCTTTTGTTGACGGGGAGCCAGTGGAGGTCTCTCAGATGTCCGGAGATGTGGCTGTGTCGTGGGATGTCGAGGACGAGTCTGGCTGAGGCGTTCTGGATCCGCTGGAGTCTCTTCTGGAGCTTGGCGGTGGTACCGGCGTAGAGGGCGTTGCCGTAGTCCAGTCGGCTAGTGACGAGGGCCTGGGTGACGGTCTTCCTGGTCTCGGTGGGGATCCACCAGAAGATCTTCCGTAGCATGCGTAGGATGTTGAAGCACGCCGAGGAGACGTTGTTGACTTGCATGGTAATGGAATCTGCATGGATCCACAGATTTCCTATCACCCAGTTTTCCCCCAGGTCTCCCGATAAAAATGGTACCTCACTCCTGTGGGTGAGTCAAGTACCCGTGACAGGCAAGGGCCCAAAACTTATTGAGGAGACAAAATTACCTATCACAAAACAACCTGGTTTTGCAAGGGGGTATCCTGGGTTTTTGGCCCCAGGCTCGGCTGCCATCTTGGGAAACTACTAAACCCACACATTTCTGAAAACTAGACACCCAAGGGAGTCCAGCGAGGTATGGCTTGCGTGTATCCCCCAACGTTTCCCTACCTATAATCCTCTGCAAACCTCAAATTTAGCTGAAAAAATCAACTTTTTTTTATACTATGTTTATTGAAGGTTAATGTTAACACCAATTTACGTACATTGCAGTCATATACGTAACAGTAGCATAATGCGGTACACAGCTGTGGGCATACAATTGATACATTGCAATCAAAACTGTACACCAATATTGTTCACAATAATGAGTCTTATCCAGCAATATTCAAACAAAGGCGATTGCATCATAGGCTCCCAGTCAGTCAGCCTACCATATATAAACATTTCCCAGTGTATTCTCGCATCTATTTACAAGTAATAGTAATATCTGGAATAATGTGAACCATCGTAATACCACAGCAGCTAAATCACGGCAACCCCACATAATATACAGCAGGCAGGAATTGGCAGGGTGAGGCGGCAGTGACCGAGGTTAGAACATCAGCAAACTCCACTGTGCAAAAACCTGGGTGGGTCTCTCTCTCTCGCAATATCGTCTACCCAACCCCATTTCCTTTACATGGTTCCTTCCCCACAAATCGCACCCTTCTCTGCCTCCCTCTGTAGTACATGAATCAAGTCACTCTTACAGCTCAGCATATATCGCCAGTTGATCCTGACAGTATGTAAGGTCATTGATCCAATCCTTGAACTTAGGTGCCCTCCCTCTGCCCCATCGACACGCCACCCGCCTTTTGGCCATGAACAGCGCCAGCACAACAAATTTGCGATTCGCAGCTTTAAGGGGCTCCACATAACCCAAGAGTGCCATAATAGGGGAAGGGTCCACCCTGGTGTTCATCATCTTAGACAGGGCGGAGAACACTTGCTGCCAGTATAAATGCACTCCCTCGCATGCCCGCGCTAAATGTAGAAAGTCGGCGCCTGGAGCATGACATCGATCGCAGGTGTCTGAGTCGCGCAGCCCATATCTATGCATGCGTGCAGGCGTGTAATACAACCTATGCAGGTATTATAATGAATTATTCTACGTCTGCTGCTGGATGCAATACATTCAGTCTGTTGTGAACAGAAATCCCATTGCCTATCCGTCAGCTCAATTCCCAAATCACGATCCCACTTTGTTTTAGCTATCAGGACCGGTAAGTCCCTCAGCGTGTGTGCTGTCTTATATATGGTTGACACTAATTTCTTGGCTGTCTCTCTCTGAAGAATCCGCTGTAGAGGCACAATGACTGGCGGCTCGTTAGGAAAATCGGGTGTGAGAGATCTAAGGCCCTGTCTAAGCCGAATATATAAAAAGGTGTCGAGAGGGGAGCAAGGAATGCCTAGAAACATGTGCTCCAGTGTGCGGAATTTGCCGTCTTGATATAGGTCTCCCCATGTTTTAATATGAGTACGCTTTGCCAGCAGATAAAATGCGGCCTCTTGCAACAAGGGCATGCCTGGTTGGTATGCGAGTGGTAAAAGTGGCGAGTATAGCAAAGGTTGATCAAACAGTCTGCCCAGCTGGAACCAAGCATTAGTCGTGGCCATAACTGTTGTCGGCGTCCTGTCTCTACCATGGGGTGGAATGTAAAGCGCACCCTCAATTGAAACTGGTAACGCCAACAAATGCTCCGCCGCTACCTGAGGCATGTATCGGGCTGGTACACCCAAAAGTAAGCGTAATGGGCCTGTGCACTATAATAGTACAGTTCAAAATCGGGAATTCCAAATCCCCCCTGCGCATAGGGCCTAGTCAGGGTTGCCCACGTTACTCTTGGGTTTTTCCCACCCCACACCAGGCGAGTGAGCTGCGACCGCAACTGTTGGAAGAAATACCTGCCAGGGTAGAAGGGAATATTCAGGAATAGATAAAGCAACTGTGGAAGGATCACTATCTTTATCAAGGATGCTCTGCCGGCTAGTGATAATGGCAGAGTGATCCAACGCGTTATCTTGTCTGCTATCCGGACCATGGTCGTCCCATAGTTGAGCCTCATTAGCTCGTCCTTGTCTTTTAAAATGTGTATTCCTAAATACTTGAAATCATCCTCACACCAAGCCATAGGGTAATCCATAGTGAACTTTGTCGTAGCAGCAGTAAGTGGAAAGAAGCACGATTTGCTCCAGTGTATGGTGACGCCGGACAGTTCACCAAAGATTATGAACTCTCTAAGGACAGGGTTCATATTTTGTTGGGGGTCCTGAATATACAGCGAGATGTCATCCGCATAAAGGGATATCAAGATTTGCCTCTGATTACACCGCAGCGCTTTGTCGTTGTGATGTTGCCGCAGTCTTGCAGCTAAAGGTTCCACTGCGACTGCAAATAGCAGAGGCGATAGTGGGCATCCCTGCCTCGTGCCTCTTGTGATTGGGATTTCCTGAGAAACCCTCCCATTAATAACTACCCTCGCCGTGGGCGAAGTATACAACAGCCGAATCCAGGATAGGAAAATGGGCGGAAACCCCATGCGCTTCATCACCTAGAATACATAATCCCATTCCAACGAATCGAACATTTTTGTGGCGTCCAGGAATATTGCCGCCATCGGCAGCTCCTCAGAAACGTTATTCATTACTGTAAAGAATGTTCGCAAGTTATGGGATATTGCCCTACCAGGGACAAATCCTGACTGATCCGGTAAAATCAGACCTTCCATGATTAGGTTAAGCCATGTAGCGATAAGTTTCGCCAGGATTTTGATATCACAATTGAGCAATGACAGGGGCCGATAAGAATCACAGCTAGTAGGCGATTTCCCTGGTTTAAGCAGCGATGTGATAAGAGCCACTCTCATGGAAGGGGGTAGATGCCCAACTTCCAGTGCATCCTCATAAACATCCCGTAATATTAGGGCCATAAAGACTATATAGGTTTTATAAAATTCGATTGGGATGCCGTCTAGGCCAGTGGCTTTGTCCGACTGCATGTGCATAATAGCCTCTCGCACCTCATCCAGCTCAAACGGGGCGCTCAGGAATTTCTGCTGCACATCACTCAGCCATCCCAGGGACACATCCTCCAGATACTCAGTTAAATGCAGTGGGCCCGCCCGCGTGGTGGTGTATAACTTAGCATAATGTGCAGTGAAGGCATTTAATATGTGGGCAGTGTCCCTATAGACCAACCCGTCCACTCCCTCTAGTTCCAACACAACATTCGTGTGCCGTGCCATAGCAATCGTCGTGGCTAGTGATTTACCAGGACTTTTACCTTCGCCGTAACGGCGGGCCAGCCAATAACGCCCTCGAAATTTGGACTCTCTACCGGCCTCCTCCGTGTATTCCGTGAGCTTGTCTCGCAGTTGTGATTGAGTCGCCCCGTTGGGGCATACTGATAGTGTCTCCTCCAGTTGTTTAAGGTCCCTCTCAAGTGTAGTCACCCTGTTCAATATGCGTTTTAGCACACCAGACCCCATGCAGATCCCTCTCAAAGTGACCTTAAAAGCCTCCCATATAGTTTCGACATGGTCTACAGTACCTTTATTTCGTTCAAAAAAATCTAAAGCCTCACCCGTAAGCTCCTCTTGGAATACAGTATCTAGGAGCATAGTGGGTTGCAGGCGCCAACGCACTCTCTGTGGGCCCAAGTCCTCCGCGCTCCAGGTAAGCCGCACAGGCGCGTGATCCGAGTATGTCCTAGCCAAGTGTTCCGTGCCAGATATTGCCGGGCACAGCCCGTGGGAAAGAAATATGTAATCTAAGCGTGCCCAAGATGCCGCCTGCGCAGTAAAATGTGTGCCCTCACGCGCATCTGGATGAAGGTGTCTCCAGTCCAGGTATCTACCAGGTTATATTCTGTAAGAATGTTGTGCAACTCCTTGCGTGCTTCAGTGTAGTGGGTGGGGCTCGGGTGCGACCTGTCAACCGCAGGGTCATGTACTACGTTAAAGTCCCCGCCCATATGATATGGTCCGTTGCGATGTCCACGACCTTGGCCCAGAGGTCATAGAAAAAGCGCGGGTCATCCACGTTTGGACCATAACATATTAGCGTGAACGACACATGTCCCAGTCAATCCCAGATTATACAGTACCTCCCTTGTGCATCGTGTTTCTCTCCTGCTAGTGTGAATGGAATACCTTTTTTTACTAGTATTGCTGTGCCCCTCCCATAGGTCGAATATGAAGAAAATAGTCTGCTAGCAAAGGTATTATTCGGTTGTGGTTTGAAATGTGTCTCTTGAAGAAACGCAACGTGTATTGCATGCCTATCCAGATATGATAGTATTTGCAGCCTCTTGCGCGGGTCACCTATCCCCCCCACATTCCATGTGATAAGATTTAGGTTACTTAATACCATAAATCACAAAAAGGTCAGGGGAAAAACCATGTGGCGACGTCGTCAGCAGAAGGTAAGCATCGTTTGCCCGTAACATATAACCAGTACCGTCCGATCTGCAATATGCAACATGTCGCCAGTTCGACTGCAAAACCATACCAACACTGTGACACGCATCAGCACAACATGCGTCCTCCAAGTGTACCTCCTTACAATAGTGCAGCCCATCTTCCTTCCCATCTGCCCCCTCCCCCAACGCCGATGGAAACAGTCCTACTCGGTGATGTACAAACAACAATCATCAGTACAACAATACAGCCCTTCATTACACCGCCCCCCGTCCTCCCACCACCCACTGAAGCAGCCCCAACTTGCCAGAATACTCTACCAACCCCCCACCCTGCCCTTTCAACAACAACAAATCTACCATCCAGTGGACAGCATCTAACATAGGGGGACACCCGCTGGGGGGCATCTCTACGTGGTCACACAGCCACTCCCACCCATGTCCCCCCCCCCCCCAAGCCCTACGACCTGTACGACCTCTGGGCTGAATACGAGGAGGGGAGGTTGGGCCTGGAATACATTACCACCGTAACACTCTGTGCCATGTCGGCTGAACATCCATTAAGTGTCCCCAGCCTCGGTGCGACGGCAATGATATCAGCAGTCAACATCGAAGTCCTGTAAAGCCAGATTTGGACTGCCGCGGAGTTATCTCAAGCTTCCTCATCTGCTTCTTGTATATTATCTTGGCGTGCAGGACCTCGATCGTTCGTACCTCATTGTGCTCGCTTCAATGTCCGTAAATAGTCCTCCGCCTGCTGCGGGTTTGTGAAGAAGTGCTGTTTTCCCTGGTGCGTCACTCGGAGCCTAGCAGTATACAGCAAGGCATAATCGATTTGCGCTGCGCGAAGTTTTTTTTCCACGTCGATGAATTTGCGACGTTCCTCCTGAACTATTGGGGTGTAATCCGGATAGATGGAAAAGGACATTCCTTCGTAGGTCAGAGCTTGTTTGGTCCGGGCTGCGCGGAGGGCCACATCCCGATCTTGATAATTTAACAATCGCGCTATGATGGGCCTCGGTGGATTCCCGGGCGTTGGTTTCGGCCCAAGGGATCGGTGGGCTCGCTCAACTACAAATAGTGTGGAGAAGACGTCAGTTCCAATGGTGGCTAAGAGCAACTTTTCTATATAGTCCTCCATATGTCGGGTGTTTGTGGATTCCGGAACCCCTGTTACGCGTCGTCTACGGGCTTCCAAATCCTCATTCTTCGCAGCGATGACCCGTAGTAGCTTATCCATCCTTGTAAGTTGCGCCGCACTACTGGCAGTGGTGTCGTCATTTTCAGAGATGCGCTTCTCAGTCTCCTTTATTCTTTCCTCATGCTGATCCATTTTGTGCACAATCGCGTCCATTCTGGACGACATCCTATCCACTTTATCAACCACAGTGGCGAACCCTTGACGCATTTCTTTCAAAATCTGCTGGACATCTATCTCTTTTGTGGCTTGCCTCCCCACTTCCAGATCTGACCTACTTGATTCTCTGCTCCCCGAGGCCGTGCTCGACCCTTTCTTCGTCGCGTCAAAGGTGAGCGTGGGTTGACGGGAGTCCGGTTTCCCCATATTTACGCAGGCCAGGGCACCGCAAGCTAATGTCCGCTCTGCACCTTTTTTCCGCCGTAGAGATCCACAGGCAGTTTGCAGCAGACATTTACCCTATCCGGGGTTATGCCAAGAGGGAGCGAAGGCTCAGTGTATGTTCGGCAAAGAAAGAGAAAGCATTTCAAAAGAGAACCATCTCTTGATGGACACTCCTTTGCATTAAAATCTACTATGCAATGGCTAAGAAACACCCCCTGAGGGCTTAAGAGAACACTCTACCAGAACCACGGGTGCTTCCACTACGTTTGCTAGAGGAGTCCCAGTCGTGGACATCTGTCAAGCAGCTACTTGAGAATCAATGCACACTTTTGCTAAGCACTAAAGCCTCAACAGTCCAGTCCGGTGAAATTGGTAATTTGCCCATTCAGTTCTCCAGTACTACTTTTTCAAAGATAGTCCGCAGGGAGAGGTTGCTTTGGTATCTATTCTAAGGTAAGGATTCTGCGGCTGGAACTCTCTATCAGATGAATAAGTTACTTACCTTTGGTAACACTTTATCTGGCAAGGTATCTATCTAGTTGCAGATTCCTTACCCCTCCATCTTCTCTGTTCTGTGTCTGTCTTCTCTCAATTAAGACACCCTTTTGTACGGAAAAAACTGTCCAGAACTGAGATCAGCGCGCTGGGGTAGTGCCTATATAGGCACCATGTTCGTCATTTGCAACCCGGAAGACGCTAATGATGCCATGCGGAATCGAGCAATGCCAACTACCAGCGCACTAGGGGGATTGCTTAAAAATGTCTGGATCCAGTCTGACGCCTGGGAATATTCTAATATAAAAAGAACAATTGATGGACGGAATGCTGAACAATGTCAACCCTCCCCCCCTCAAACCGGCAGAGATCTGGGCCTAAATCCTTCTTGTTTTTTTGCTCACCACGCCATTCTAGTTGGACCCAGCCATATTCAAATCATGATTGACCCTGCTCCCCATGGGAGCAGTCCAGGCCGAACTGCCAAGCCAGGTCCTCCCTGGACTGGAAACAAGCATCCTAGAACCTGGTTTCGGGGTATTTTCCCTCATCAGCCACAATAGCTTTAACCTAATGGCATGGAGTGCAGGGGACCCACGTCTGGGCATACCCGTCCCACTCAGGGTGACAAATACAAAAAGAACAATTGATGGACAGAATGCAGAACAATGTTAACCACTCACCCCCAGTCAGATACCTGGGTCTAAATCCATCGATTTTTTTTTTTTGCTTACCACGCCATTCCAGTCCAGGATGAACTCAAGCTGGACTGTTCTGATTGGAGGAGGGTCAAGACTGATTTGCACATAGCTGGGTCCAAACTGAGGTGAAATGATGTGCAAAATAACAATGGATTGGGATGCGGCCCGAGTAATTACCAGTGTTTGGAATTATTTCTAGCATTCCATTTGTCATTTTTTTGTATACTTTAGTTTGTTGCCCTAAGTAGGACAGGTATTCCCAGACGTGGACTGAGACACTGGAACCAAGCTGTTCCCAGCTGATGAGCCCATAACTAGGGGTCCGGGGTTGCTTGTGTTCTGGTTCAGGGTGGACCTGGCTTGGCAGTTCGGGCTGGACTGTTCGATTGGAGCAGGGTAAAGCCTGATTTGCTTATAGCTGGGTCCAAACTGAGGTGACATGGTGTGCAAAATAACAATGGATTGGGATGCAGCCCCAAAATAATTATCAGTTGCTTAGATTAATTAAAGCGTTCTATCCATCATTTTCTGTATCCTTTAGTTTGGGAATATTCTGTGATAAGGAATCTGCAGCTAGATAGTCTCTACCAGATAAAGTGTTACCAAAGATAAGCAACTTGTTCATTAGTTGAAGAATTTGCCTACACGGTATAAATTTGTGATAATCACAAAATAGCTAAATAATGTTCTCGCTGACAATGCCATATATTAACACCTTGACTGCTACAGCAATTCCCGCTGGGTGCTGAACTCTCCAGATTTCCATTGTTCATGACGAGCTCAGCTCGTCATAAGCACACGACCAGTGTACTGCATGACGAGCTGAGCTCGTCATGAGCAGCGAAGGGGTTAAGCTGCATAATTTGGCTATTCTTGTTGCATTATTTTCTCAACTGTGTCAGATTATTTGTTCCTCATTGCCACGTAATTCCACTGGCCAGGGCTATAATTTGTATCCTGTTATGAATAGTCCTTCAATCAATATTAGATGAGGGACCAAACTGTGGGCTGGATGTCCCAAAACATTTTGCTAATAAAAACACCAAATGATAAAAAGTTATGGTGAGCTATAGATAGATAGGTTCCTATAAAGGATAAAAGGAGTTTAACAAGCAGTGTGGTCTCCTCTTTTTTTTTTTTTTTTGGAACAAGACCGGTTATGTGGTGACATCTATGAAGGCAAAGTCATAGCCCTTTCCCTTCAAGTTTCAGCACCCGTGCAGCAGTATGCCTAGTAATTTCTCCCTTTTCGGTGTTTCAGACGGGACCCCCAGCTAATGCAATACCAAGACTCGTCTCCATGATAGAAGCCACCAAAGCCCCCCTCTTGGACAAGGGAGTCAGCTAGAGGTTTCTTGCATCTAAAATAGGGATGCTACTCCCTATATATATTTTTCTTACTTATTTTTTATTAGCAAAATAGAAACAATACGTAAGTTTAAGGTTTAAGATAAAGGCACTTGTAGATATGGCATTCACATGGAATAGTTTCACATTTACATCTATCGTCATTACATTGTTTAGAGATATCGGTTTTCTCAACATTATATAATTTTCCAATATAACTCTTTGCCTAGACGTAACTCAAATGTTTTACGTTCCCATCTCCTTTATATATCGGTACAAGCTATTTGGTCATCACCATTATGGCATTGCTTACTCCAAAATGGTAGCACATTCTGTGCCCTACGACGGCCTGCCCTGTCTGCTCGAACTTCGTAACCGGATGCTTGAATACTATGGATAGCTACCTCTGGCGACTCTGAGTGTGGCGTATGGTTTATCTTTCCGGTTTCGAATTTTACATGCGTGCAGCCAGTTTTCCATTGCCTGGATTGCAGATTTGAATGGGCCCTGGATTTGTGTCTCTGCAACACGGTGTCTCCTAACCCGGATTATGATCTACTAATGAGTCCCTTAATTGCTCATGAATTAGACTGTTCTGGAGTCGGGATTATGGCCTGCGCAGCGGCTCATGGGGTCCTAGGCAATTGGAACATATGGATTGCAGCCCATGAATTTCTGGCCCGCAGTTATCTCGAAGAACACTCGAGTTGTCCTCTGATGGTGCTAGAGGCTCCGGCTGTTGAGGAACATGTGTGTTCTTTTCCTTTACTGAATTGGATGGCTGAAATGTTCACTGACGATAACGACGACTTCCTATAGGAGGCGGTTACCAAAGTACTGTGCCTACACGCTGTTGGACTGAAGTTAAGAATTTTTTCTACTTTATAGACACGCAATGGACTGATGAATTTTTGTTCTCCCTTAATCTTTTTTAATATAGTGTTTTTACTCTATTCATTCCTGTTGGGTTTTAAATATTTTTTGTTTCTAATTCGGATTGTACTCCCAAATATCCACTTTGGCGAAATTTTGAACTTGGTTCTGTCTCATTCGAACTTGAACTCTGCGTTCTTAAAAATTGCCCCTGCTATTGTCCGTTCTTCTATCAAGGGAGGGTGTAGTGGGGGCTGGGCCTTGTTGCGCACATTGTTAAGGTAGCGTAGGCTTATTGGAAGTTTAAACGCCATTTTACCTTTTTTCCGCTTTTGCTCACAACACTGCATATAACTGTTGTTGTAAGTTAGACTGCGTGAAATGCTTCACATGAGAATGGCTTGTTTTCAGCATCCCTAGACTTACATCGTGACTCTAGTCTGCACATTGAGTTCTAAAGCCTCCAAGGTTATCATAACAAAGTAGCTGTTGTTCGAACTGATCCGCTCACGTTTTTAGATATAACACAAATGCAGCTACAGCCAACGTGATTCTGGCGCCTTTAATATCACACTGTAAGCATGATTTCAGACACTTGAAAGAAGCCGGTTTTTCCAGACAGAGAGCTTGTGCAGATCCAGATGTGATACACTACTGCTGATCGTAGAGGTATGGGGTCCCCCAAACAAGCCTAAGAGACCTTCTATATTTTATAAAACATAGTTCCTAGCTAGGGAGGGTGATTTACTAGGCGATATAGGACCTCATTTCACCATCATTGCAATATGATTTCTCCTTTTGTGTTTTATGGAATTGTAACAATGCTGATCATATTATTTCTAATCATATGTCTGCTTATGTTAGGAAAGATACTGCATCTTCGAGCACGTCATTAAAATAAATATTTTAACTTTGCCCGCGTCTCTATTTACTCCTGTTGTGGACTGGTATGAAAGTATAACGAAAGAGTGTTCTTATTTCCCACCTTTCCGGAGTATAACCTAAGTCGCATGTTCTGGGTTGTCTATGCAATAGGACGAAGAGCTAATGTTACACTGATGCTAGCTGGTTAGGGTTTCTAGGCACTAAGGTGAGTTTTTGGGACACCACAATTCACTGAGGTCCTGGGTCTCTGTGCACAGTTCTGTGTAGGAGCAGAATCCCTGCAACAGTCTATTGTGGGTGTATTCTGGAAGTTACTTCCCTGTGTTGCCTAAAGCTGAATTCATAGAGGGTTTTTTTCTGGTCTCTGACTCTCCTACGTTTTTACATACTAAATATGTTTGGTAAGCTCCCTGTAGGAAGCTGGCTCTGCATATACTATACCAAAGTGAGGTATAGTGTGCACAGAATCCAGTGGAACCCCAAAGGAAGACTCTATTTGTGGTAGAGTGGTCGAGCAGTGAGGCTGTATAAGAGGACAGTGTTAAGCATTTGTTGTACACACTCAGTCAGCAAATGGTTCACACACTCAAAGACTAAACATCAGACCAATTGGTTTTGTATAAAAATATTCTTTTCGTTATTTTATTTTCTAGAACCAAGGAAGCCTGGCACAGATAAGCAATAAATACTTTACAGTAGTAATGCAGTTTGTAAATAGTTCGAATAGGAATTGTATGTGCACTTTGATTTGATTACAGTAGAGTTACTGATAGTGCAATGCTTTTCAGAAAACAGTACATATACTTTGTATAGGACTTTTAGTAGAATGTCAAGTAGATTACTTTACAGATTACTTTTCTTACACAGCTCAGTATACCTGGATACTGCACTGGGTTGGATTGTTATCCAATGGGGGATAGGGGACCTCCGGTTGGTGGCTGCTTATGTGCAGGCCACTGCGTTGGGGGAGCAAGACTCCTAGACATAAGCTGAGGGCAAATGGGGGTTCAAGACTGCACAAAAGGTGCACCCTCAGTGGCACTGGGCGGCCGGGTGAAGATTGCTGTTTTGGCGTTGTGCACCCTGTAGCTTTCAATGGGGAGTCTCCGGTTTGCAAACACACTGCATGCTCGGGGACAAAGGTCTTCTGGGTATGACCACCTCTGAGAGAAAAAAGGTAGGATGTTGGGAGTTGGTTAGGCACCGTCGGTTGGGCCTCCCAAGGCCGTGGGGCGTCGGGTGCAGGGGTGCCTTTTAGGGGTTGGATCTTCTTACTAGCTCCTGGTCACAATTGGGGGGAACTTCCGGTTTGAAGCAGCAATCGTCAGCTGGACGCTTGAGGCCGGTCAGTGATAACCGGATCTCGGGTCAGGATAGCCAGGGAGACCTCCTCTTGGTGATGGGCCATTCTAACTCGGGCTGTGGGTGTTGGGTGCAGAGTGGTGCGGACTCACGGATCCTTGCGAAGCTGGAGTCTGGTGGTGAACAAATCCGGTGTTCACGGGAGACAAAGTCTTTGGGATGGAAAGCAGGCAGGTCCTCCGTGTTTCTCGAGGTTGCTGCCTGGAGGGCCCAACAGGATTTTGCTGGAGCAGGTTTGAGGTCGGGACAGGCATGTAGAGCTGGGCCAAATCAGTGGGCGTCCTCCTCTTTTTAGCTTTGGCACGGCTGTTCGGAATTCTTCTTTTCTTTTTTTTGGTTTCTTGTCTGAGTTCTTGGTTCCATGCTGCCCCATAAATACTGTATTTAGGGGGTGTTTTAGGGGTCTTGAGGTTAGTAGCCAATGGCCTACTGAGCTTAGCGTGACTGCACCCTTTGTGTGGTCACCCCACGTGGGGGAGTAAGCACAATCCCTAATCCTGGGAGGGGGGGGGGGGGGGGTTGGCAGACTTGGGCACACCATCTGGGCTGGCTGATTTTTCCCTCCAGTCTTCCCGCCAAACAGGAGGGGAGACAGGAGGGGGGACTGCTCCTGTTAGCAAGAGAGGCTTGGGTCACATTACAAATGCTTCAAAGCCTTTGAAGCTCCCCTGCCACAGATGGCTCTTCATGGCCTGGGGGAGGTGTGACCACCTCCTCCCAAGAAAGGCTTTGTTTCTGAGCTCCGGGAGCAAAGGTACCCACCCCAGGGGTCCAGAATCATGTCTCGTGGTGGCAGTCTGGTGTTTTTCAGGGCCATTATAGATAATGGGGTAACCCCGTTAAATGTCATAGGACCTGGGTGTCGATTGGTAAGGAAAACAGTTGGTCCCTGACACACTAAAATATACTTCAATCAGTAAGTATATCGTAAGGAGCTTATTATGACTTATACATGTATACCAACATATCCAATAGACCATTCCAAAGTCACTGAAGAGCGATTAATTCAAAAAGATCAATTTATTTCTTTTTACCCAAATCATGAGTAACATACATAGGACATGCTCAATTGCACGGTTATTTCCAAGGAGAAAAGGATAGGGGGTGGAAGATAAGTGCTCATGTGTGAAATAGTGAGAGAGGGTAAAAGTACATTACAGAATATTTACATAGTCCTAATTCAAATAATTGTAAACAAGGGATCCGACCATGTGGTTACAGGAAGGCCGGTATCCCTACACTGGTGGGCCTACCCCTAATTACAGTTGTATTTAATATTTAAGCTCTGTATCACGAGAACCGAGGTCTAATGGTAGTGGTGGTGGGGGTAGAAACCTGGTGTAGGCCCCAGGGGGAGATATGTTGACGTTTCGACCCTAGTGCCTAAGGGTGATTGAGTTCCTCGGCAGTGGGTCTTCCTCAGGACGGGGTAGGGGAGGACACAGCCACAGCCGTGGTCCGAAGATGCGTAGTCAATCCAGTTGCAGTCAAGATGCAAAATGAAGGGGATAAATCACCTGGGATCTCGCTGTGTGAGCTCTTAAAGTCACGATGTTAGCCTGTTCAAGAAAGCGTGGCAAAGAACGCTGGTGTCCTCGCAAGACAGCCATCTCACGCACCGGGAGCGTGCTGAAAAAGGCCTACGTGGGTCAGGCACTTGGCTGTGGGTGAAACCGCATCCGTTGGTTTCCTCTCACGGTGTTCTCTAATGTGCTGAGAAGTTTGATACCAAACTTCCCAGTTTTCTGTAAAGCCATTATGGTGCTGTGGAGTTCATAATGACAAACTCCCAGCACCATATACTCTTAATGGCATTACTGCAGTTACAATGTCTAGGAATTGGTCTAGACACTGTAGGGGTACAGGGCTCATACACCTGTACCCTCACCACTGGTATAGTGCACCCAGCTAGAGGGGTGGCTGACCTATGCCTGGGCAGTAGGTTGTAGGCATGGCACACAGGGATGTGTGCCATGTCGACTCTTCACTTTGTTCTGCACCAAAAAACGCAGCTTGCACTGTTGGTTGTGTGTGTAAAAGTACAGGGCCCCTAAAGGTGGCACAATAAGTGCTGCTGCCCTTAGAGGCCTTTCTTGTCCAAAGTGCCCTTGGTACCCATGGTACCTTTTACAAGGGCCTGACAGGTGGCCAGAGAGGTGACAATTGGGGGTACAAGGTACCGTTTTGGGGAAAGAGCACAGGCCCTGGGAACCTGATTAGCAGGGACCCGGGCCCATTCGTCGTCTGGCAAAAAGTGTGCTTCCTACACTCCCCATATGTTTTTGGGTCAGTTTTGGTTGGGTAACAATTCTTTATATGTCTCTGATTGGGTGTTACAATATAACGTGTTATAATGCCTTTCTTTGAGGGTCATTGATGGGCCCCTGTAACCCATCTCATCGCAACCCTGCGTTTTGCCAGTAGCATGCCAATAGATATCAATTTTCCGACTGTCTTTCTGTATCCTAATAACTCCATCAGTGGGTCCATCTCTAATGTCATGTCAGTTATCTTCCCTATCTCTAATAAAAACTTCTTCCCAAAATGCAAATATCTCTGGGCAGTGCCATGCCACATGTACAAAGTTTGTGTTTTGCTCAGAGCATGTATAACATGGCGCTGTTACTTGTAGCCCATATTTGCACAGTTTCTCGGGTGTAGTAAGTCTAGATAATGTATTGACATTGTATGAGTCTGTTTTTTCCATTTTCCAAGACTTCCTTAATCATGGCTTAACAGTGTTTCCAGCATTCGTCTGTGATTACAATGTTGAGGTCTCTCTGCCATTTGAGCCTCGTCTTCGTTACGGCAGGCCTGCGGGCCTCCTGGGTATATGTTTAAAGTCTCGCCATTAATTTAGTGCGTGTTGTTTCCCTGATGAGGGATTAACGGGCTGGCATATCTGGGGGCTCTAGCATGTCATCTCCCAAGTGTTCGCGTAGCACATTTCTAACTGTAGCAATGGAAGCGGGTAATGACTGTTCGGTGTTCTGATTCTGTTCCCAACTTCTCCCAGCTTTTTACCACCCCGTCTTTAAATAGGTCTCCCATTTTGGTAATCCCTACAGACCCTAATGCCTGTATTAACTCTTGTTCCTTTCCTATTGTAAACCAGAAGCACTTTTTCACCAGTGTATGTGGCAAATACAGCACTGATCCAGCCTGTTTTACCAGGAGGCTCCACCAGGTTTAAGTTGTGGTATTCAAGGAGTCAAAGACTCCATGTCGTCATTTTGGGGTAGAGAACCGCTTTTGTGGGAGCGTGCAGAGGGCTGCCGCATCTTTTTCTATGTAGAGATATGGCAGAACTTGTGGCCTGTGCAACCAATAGTGTGCATAAGAGCTCTGTGCAAATTTATAGTATGAGTGCAATTATGGTGCGTTGAGGCCTCCCATGTCATATGGCATGGTAAGCGTTTCCCATTTCACTCTCAGTTGCTTACTGGCCCAAGCGAGTTTAATTAGATGAGATCTCAACGTAGTGAAAAATGTGCTTGTGTGAGCAGTATTGGGATATTTTGAAATAAGAAGAACATCCTTGGCAGGATCACCATTCTCATAATTGCAACATGCCCTGGTAAGGTTAATGGGAGTTTAATCCAGCGATCTATGTCTTTTTCCAATTTCACGACTGCAGTGCCGTAATTTGCCAATACCACTGTTGCGGGATCATTATGGATCTGAATACCTTGAACACTGATTGGCTACATTTCATGTCAGAGGGAATTCAAGTTGAGTAGGCTTTGCAACTGGGGTGAGAGGAAACACTATAGACTTCTAGTTGATACGTAGTCCCGGCAGTCCTTCGAATCTCACCACTTCTCAAAGAATGGGGGTGAGATTTTCCTCTGGGTCCCGGACGTATATTAGTGTATCGTCTGCATATGCGGAGATTATGAGCCTATAATTGGGAAACGGTATGCCGCTGTGGTATTATCGCATAGCGCATGCTAGTGGTTCCGCTACTAAGGCATATAATAAAGGGGAGAGGGGGCACCCTTGCCTGGTACCTCTAGATATATTAACTGCATTGTATCTGTTTTTCCCACCTTGACTCTTGCCATTGGCTCCGTATATTGTATTTCTTCTGGCTTTAGGTAGACTTCTCCCACTCGGTGCAGCACCGCTCTTAAAAAAGACCAATCGACCGAGTCCAATACTTTCACTGAATCAAGAAAAACGGCATCCGCCTTGCCTTCTGGGGTTATGTGCCGAATCACATCAAAAATGGTACAGAAGTTAGATGTTGTGCTTCGTCCATGAATAAATTCGAATTGTTCTGGATGTATTAATCCGGGTAATAATGGGACCAATCTATTCACTATGATCTTAGCGAACAACTTGGTGTTAACATTTAGCAGTGAGAGTGGTCTATATGAAGAGAGTAATGCAAAGCTTTCTCAGCAAGGAGAAAGCAACTCTGAGCACTACGTAAGTGACACACGGGTGTTATTCCTTAAATGGTATAGTTATTCTTAAGGTAAACCATGAAATCTTCCAAAGTTCAAATTCTTTATTTTTTCAAGATGTTAAGGGTGTTGAATCATCAATCAACGAATTGTATATTCAATAGCATATCTCCATGATTGAAAATGTTTTAAACGATGATCACACATCCCGATGCATTTCGGGCAACGCCCTTCTTCAGGGGCTTACTAAAGATGTGTCCAGATACACGCTCCACGGACAGTCGCCGAGAGCGTGGAGCGTGTATCTGGACACATCTTTAGTAATCCCCTGAAGAAGGGCGTTGCCCGAAATGCATCGGGATGTGTGATCATCGTTTAAAACATTTTCAATCATGGAGATATGCTATTGAATATACAATTCGTTGATTGATGATTCAACACCCTTAACATCTTGAAAAAATAAAGAATTTGAACTTTGGAAGATTTCATGGTTTACCTCAAGAATAACTATACCATTTAAGGAATAACACCCGTGTGTCACTTACGTAGTGCTCAGAGTTGCTTTCTCCTTGCTGAGAAAGCTTTGCATTAGTTCCTTCGGATTCTACACTGCCAGGCCAGACAGTGTTTTACTCTAGCAGCACACTACAACTTTTCATTATCTCTCAACCTGTGATTTATCAAGCTGTGCGGATTCCTCCCTATCATAGTTGTTACTATATGAAGAGAGTTCATTGGGGGGCTTACCTGGTTTTAGGTTAGTAATGATTATGGCTTTGTGCATAGAGGGAGACCTGATACAAGACTGTACCATTTTTTCAAACAGTGTGACTAAGTGTTAAATTAAAAGATTTTGGCACGCCTTGTAAAATGCCACCGTAAGTTTGTCTGCTCCTGGTGCCGTGCCATACTCCTGGTATTTCCTGGTGCCGAAAAAAGATGGAGGAATTTGCCCTCCGAACTAAGTTCTGAAAAGCACAAGTTCAAGATGATCACCATAGCCAAAGCTCTATCTGCCCTGGATCCTGGCGGTTGGATGGTGGAGTTGGACTTTCACATCCTCATCCTGCTGTCCCACAGGCGATACCTGTGGTTTGAAGTGGGCAGCAAGCATGTCCGGTTATCTGTGCTTCCTTTTGGCTTCACCAGTTCCCCGTGGGTGTTCACGATAGTGATGGTGGTTGTCGCTGCATATCTTCATAGTTTGGGAACACCAGTCTTCACAAACCTTGACAACTGGCTGCTGAAGACAAGTTTGCCTGAGTCAATCTAACCTCCTCCAGATGACTGCTATTTTCTCACATTTTGGGGGTCTCGATCAATGTGCCATAGTCACCCCTGATTTCTTCGCAGAGGCTCCCATTCGTCTGAGCCCTTCTGGACACGGTGCAGTCTTGAGCCTTTCCGCCTCCTCGACATTCGGGCTGTGATCCAGATGTTTCAGTTGGTCTGAGTCTCAGTGAAAGTGGAACTAAGACTTCTTGGCATCTTGCTTGTGGCCTCAGCACAAAGTGAAACTGTCTGATTACATTCAGATGCCTGAGGAGGCTATAAAAGGTGTTCAATTGTGTCTGCTAGACCACTGTTAGAGCATTGGTAGACCCCTCTCTCTGTTCCACCCAGAGCAGACAATCGTGATATATGCATCATTTCTACTTTGGGGAGGCCACCTGGGAGAGATCGAGATCAGAGGACTCTGTTCTCTGGTGGAAACCCTGTCTCCACATTAACTTGTTGGTGTTGCCAGCATTTTACTTGGGCCTGAAAGCCTTTCTCTCATCCATCAAGGGGGAGTCTAATGCAGGTCCCTGCGGACACCACCACCGCCTTATGGTACTACAACAAGCAGGGTGGCGTGGGATCATGTGTCCTGTGCCTGAAGGCCCTGCACCTCTGGAATTGTCATGGCATTTCTCTGGTTGTACACCACCTGGTGGGATCATTAACCCCTTGCGTGTGCACGTCTGTTGTATGATGCTGCCCCGCCTGCGCAATTGAACGCCCGCACCACGGCGGAATTGCCGCAGGGGTAAACGGGTTAAACACCAGGGTGGACAAACTCAGCCTCAATTGACTAGCGGATCACTAATGGCAATTATTCTCAGAGGTGGTGCAGAGCGTCTTCCAACAATGGGGAGAACCCTATTGGCACGTTATTTTTGTCAACATAAAGAATGCTTAGTGTCTACTTTTCTTCATTGGAGTCCCCAAGGCAGTTCTTTCTGGGAGACTCTTTCATCCTAGAGTGGAGTTCGGGACTCCTGTATACCTTTTTCTCTTTACCTCTCCTGTCCAAAGTTCTGAAGAAGAACATGAATGACCGGGCCCAAATTATCATGGTATTTCCAGATTGGGACAGGAGTATGTGGTACCCGGAACTTCTGGCCATGAGCATCTGTGTAATAGAGCTGGAGATTCCGAGGATGTTCTTTTGCCGCAGCAGGGCAGGGTCCTGCATCTGGCCCTACCCACACCACCATGCATGGAGAGTGAACTGCAACAGTTGGATGCTTTTCACCTCCCTCCCAAGGTAGTGGATGCCATCTTCGGAGACAGGCGTCCATCTACCAAAACCACCTGTGCTGGATGCTGGGGGAGGTCAGTCACTTGGTGTGCCTCTTGGCAAATACAGACCCTACAAGTACAATTGTCTGATGTGTTGTTTATGCTCTCTCTAGACCAGCAAGGACTTGCTTTGAGTATTTATAAAGATTGTCAGTCCTCTCACCTTTCTACGGTTACCTGATCAACCACCATCATTGTTTAAATCACCTGTTCTGATGAATTGTTTTAAAGCATTGACCAACATATTTTGACCCAAGCCATTTGTGATGCCACAGTGGGGCATTACTTTGGTCCTCACATTATGGATATGCATCCATTTAAACAGATGCATAGCTGTCCTCTGCATTTCTTTACTCTGAAAGTAATTTTCCTCATAGCGAGAACTTCAGCTTATTGCAAGAGAGAGTGAGTTATAAGCACTGTCAGTCCAGCAACTGCAAACCACCTATCTACTGGACAAACTGGTGCTTCGGACTAAGGTGGCTTTTTCAGGTCAGGCAATCAATCATCCGCCTGGCATTCTTTGCCGCACATCATCCCCCGAAAGAAGAAGAGAGACTCCCTTGTTTGAATTCCAAAAGTGCCTTGAGTTTTTATGTGAATAGCCCCAAGGACCATCAGGTGGGTGATCAGCTTTCTGTGGGGTTTGTGAGAGCCAAGAAGGGTAGGACAGTGCGGAAAAGATCTGGTTCAAAGTTAGTCCTCTGCTGCCAAACCCACTATGCGCTGGTCAATAAAGAGCCCCCATCAAGCTTTTGGGCTCTTTCCAGCTGATAACACAGCGATGGCACACGGTGTGCCTATTCCAAGATAGACACCTGCACACTGTTTACTCTAATCAGGTAATGGATCGTTGTCCGACTGCTCAGACAGAGTCAAGCAAGAAACAGTTATCAGCATACAGAGATGGCAGTTAAATGTTGCTACGGTGTCTCTTCCGAGGAGAAACAAAGTCGATGTAGAGCCTTGCAATGCCTCCTACCCGTTTGTGAGACAATTGCTGAGGAAAATATTCCCAATCCAGTTTAAGGAATATTTTAAAGGTGAGGAATCTGCAATTAGATGGAGCATCCATCAGAAAAAGCTTTATCAAAGATAAGTTACTTGTTCCTCTGGGAGCTGCAAACAGAAGAGAATTTATGTTCAATTCATGCACTTTTTGTACTCCTACTTCACAGCCTCTTTCTGCTTTTCTCTCATGTCGAGGGAGAACGTGAGAGCAGGGCTGCCGGCTTCCTTTCCCATAAAAATCAGCTGAGATTGTTAGGAGCTGTAGAAGACAGTAGATGGTGGCTAGCTGACACCCACAGGCATAATGACCTTTATGTTGAACTAATGTGTCATCAGGAATTCTTTCCTACTCAGTGGTTTTCCATGTTGTGCAACTGAAGAAATCCCAGCTGTGTGTGTATAATATAATATGTTCATATAACAATCTCCAATGGCCATGCCACTATCTCTGTTAACACATGGCATCATTGCTCAAAATATGAAGCTGCTACAGTTCCTCAAATCGTTACTAGAGGTCGCTCTCAAGTTGGCTACAAGTACGTGACATGTCAATCACAAAGCTGAGTGAGTGCGGCCTCAATCTATAAATTTGCGTATACACTCTTGTTGTTCTAATGCCTTGTGCTCATTTTTTTGAAGGATAAATAAAATACTACAGCGGGTTGTTATGGTCAACATTGCAATGTATAATAAATGTATTGAGTGTTATGGAGATTGTTAATAATACCCTACGATACTAAGAGACTAGCAGACTGTGTGAAGTTCAAGTGTCTAAAAAGCTGTATTCTCGGGGAGCTGTTTTTCAGGTATACATATACACTTTCGGGGGTAAAATGCAGTTACTCAAAGTTAAGGCATGCAGTGGCTCAAGTTGGCTAGTCTATTAACCAATATATTGAGCTATGGTTGCTTGTGATTACTTTGTTTGATCCCTTTCCCTCAAGTGCCTCACAACTCCTAATCTCTTCCCTTTTCTTAATATTTAGTATCTAAAAAAATGCCATGCTGTGTGGGTGGTAGCTCAAATTATCCGGGCCGTCTCTGACAAAACTGCTAAAGATTTGCTGAATGAGAACCTGCGACGGCAGCTGTATATGGATGGGCAGTATGAAGGCTTGGCGTTTATTTGCACCAAAACAGATATCTTCAACAAGGTTGAGTTAAAAAGGTGAGTATGCCTATGATCCATAATTCTTCTTTCTTCATTTTTTTTGTTTAAACTAGTTTATTTGCTATGTTCAAATCAATGTAAAGTGATAATTGCTTGCTGCATGTATGGATTTGTAGGGTGTGTAGCCTAACTTGTCCTTAGATGTTTTGCAGTGGATCACCATGATGATCTGGCTTTACTTGATTTGGACGAAAATATAAGGGCAAAACCTGTATGGGTGAAAACAAATGACAAGGAAAGGTATGAGTCCTCAAAATGTCTTCTTTATAGTGATATAAAGATATTGGTACTAGTTACGTCTGGCTCTGGTGAAAGTAGTGACAGCACTGGCCTTTTGTTAACATCTGGTGCCTGTTCACAGAGTCCAAGCATTTTACCCGTCAGTTGGTAGGCTGGGTCAATCAATCAGGTGTTTGTTTTGCGCGACTACTCACCCGTAAGGGGCTCAAGGCGCTGGGTACTGCCAATCCTTTTTCTAATTTGGGCATTGACATAGAAAGGTGTCAAAGAATATGCTGCTTTTGTTGGAAATTCACATCCATATATTATTTCATCAATTCATATGCTTGAAATATTCTCAACCTTCATTATGAACAACAGCTGTATTAATATGGATGAATGTAATGGAGCAATGTAGCTTGCACCTCTTCTATGTTTTAGGCATGAGCCAATGAAGGGACAATCCAATAACCATGTGCAATTGTTAGTCACTACTCCAATTAACATGTGACAGTACTAGTTTAAACATATAGTTGAAGGTGGATTTTTTTTGTCTAATATTTGGAATTTAGGAATTTGAGTTTCGGGTGGAAATCTAAACGATAAATGGGGATTGGGAGACCACATCAGTGTCCTTGTGTGAGGAATATATGGAAGAAAAGTAGGGATGTGTGTGAGGACGGCTTGATGACACTGTTCAAGCAGTTTTCAGTGATTATGAGGAAGAACATGGTAAATGAGCTGAGGTTTAAGGACCTCATGATTTAAAAAGGCATTTACATTTTCAATTACCATGAATAGCCATACTTGTGAGGAATATGTGGTCCTTATAATCTTATGTGAAAAGATGCCCACCTAAGGTCATGCCTACTTACCCAACTTCAGTGGTACCGGGACCAGCAGATTTTTATTTAATCCTCTGAATTACATGATTTTTTTTTGTTTAAATATCCTTTATTAGAGTTACAGGAGAAATAAAACATGAATGTTACAATACATATATTACTACATCTCAAAGATGTCTGTCATGGTTACGGGGCATATCACCCAATGCATTAGTTCACCGCTTCATACATCATGGCTATTTTTCATCACAAATGTTTCAAACCATGTTAGCGCAACAAAGGATATAACTTTATGAGATAAACATTGAGGGAAGGAGGGAAGGAAAGAGAAGGGAGGACATAAGGGGGAAAATGGGAAGGGTTGGCTATGGTCATCTAATGCAAGAGTGAGACGTGCGCATCTGGTTGTGGGTGTAGCGACATGGGGAGGGTGTGGGCGTCATTCAAAATGGACTAACGGGGTGAGCATGACTTGGGGGGGACAATGTATCAGTCGTGGTGAATGTTCGGTGTGAGGGGAGTGATGGGGGGAGCAGCATCAGGTCTGTCCGCATGGAATATCAGCAGGGGGCGTGCCGTTGGCATTGTCTGGGTGGGTGACATCAGTTGGGGTTCGTGTTAGATGGCGTTCCCTGTGAAAGGAGTTGAGCAGTACATCCCATAATGCCGCGATCGGGAACTGTCGTAGACCTGCTGTTTCCTCGTTATGTAGGGTGGTGCTTTCCGCTTTCGCCCAGGTGTCTAGGGACGTGTGCCAGTGTTCTGGTAATGGTGGGGTAGTTCGCGTCGTGTTTCGTGAGCAGTCTTTTTGCCGTAAGGAGGCCAAGGTCCCAGAAGCGAGAGGGGACTTTATTCAATGTAGTCCGTTGATATAGGCCTAGTATGCATGCCTCCCACGTGTGTGGTATCGCCATGTCCGTGCATTTGTCTAGTATCATCAGTACCGCCCCCCAGTATGTCTGAATCTGTGGGCACTGCCATAGCATGTGTAGCAGATCCGCCTCTTCCAGTGCACATCTCGGGCAGCTAGCTGCAGCACCCGGGAAGTAGCGGTTAATTTTACTGGGTGAGAGGTACGCTCTATGCAGTATGTAGAACTGTATCAGTTTGAAGCGTGCGTTTCGGGGGACGTGTCTGGGGCCTAGCAGGATCATTTTCCACTCCTTATCTGTCCAGTCCCTCCCCCTGTCAGTTGCCCATTGGTCACGCAGTGGTTGCAACGAGTGTTGCGTGTGTGACAATAGCGCCTGATGTAGCCAGTGCACCACATGTGTACCGTTTCCCATGACGTGTAGGCTCTGTATCAATTGATGCATCGGTAGTTCCTCAGTGATGCTACCCCACCGCTGCGTGTATGCTAAAAGTAAGGAGGCGTGTTGTAAAAACGGTCCTGGTGGGAGACCCGTGTCAGCGGCCAGTGTCATAAACGGTATCAGGACACCATCGGCGTATAGGTCTGCCATGGTGTCTACTCCAGTGCGTGTCCAGTGTTCTAGTGCTGTTTCCGTGACTATAGAGGTGGACTTGGGGGTGCCTAAGAGTGGGAGTGCCGGGGCATATGGTTTAGTCAGTCTCGTGAGTCGTAGACTTCTGACATAACATCGTACCGCTACATTAACATGTAGTTGAGCTGTTTTCCTTGGGTGCGTCAGGGGGTGGAATAGGGTATGTATTTGCGTGGAGGATAGCACATCCGTGATCGTGGCTGTGTCCTCCAGGCGGTTTCCTGCGAGCCAGGCAGCGACCCATTGTAGCTGGGCTGCCAGATAGTAAAGTTTGAGGTTCGGTACCGCGAGGCCGCCCTCGTCGACTGGCGCATATAGTTTTCGGAGGGCCACTCTGGGTCGTCCAGTGTTCCATATCAGGTCCCTGACCATGGAGGCCAGTTCTCTGAAGGTGTGTGCTTGCACGTACACTGGTATGTTGGCGAAGTAATATAAGAGCCTGGGGAGTACGATCATTTTTGTCAGCGTCACTCTGCTCGGGACATTAAGCGGTAGGGACTTCCAAAAGGCAATCTGGGACCTTATGGATGTGATGGCGCGTGTCAGGTTGCCGTCTAGTATGTCTTGTGGCGCCCTGTATATGTATACTCCTAGGTATTTAAACGTGGTGTGGTGCCATGGCAGTCGCTCGCCATTAATCATGATTCCAGGGTCGGGGACGTCTGGGTTGAACGAGTATGCCCCTGACTTGGCCCAGTTCACCTTGAGCCCCGACATGGTCTCGAAGGACTTAAAGATCTCCGAGAGGTCTAGCGGTATTTGAGCGAGGTCTCTGACGTACAAAAGGAGGTCGTCTGCATATAGCGAGACTGTGTGTATGCCATCCGCTAGTGGGATCCCCCAGTGTATGCCTTTATTGCGCAATAGTTCCGCAAGGGGCTCAATCGCAAGTGAAAAAAGTAATGGGGATAGCCGGCAGCCCTGTCTGGTGCCGCGTTGCACCCTAATGGCGTCAGATAGTAGCCCGCCTGTGCAGACTCGCACCACTGGGCGTCTGTATAGTAATCCCACTAGTTCAATATAGTCTTCCCCAAGGTCGAATCTGCGCAGCACAGCCAGTAAATAAGGCCACTCGAGCGAGTCGAACGCCTTCTCCAGGTCAAGGACTAGGCAGCCCGATCTGGGCCAGTCTTGTGTCACGTACGTTTGTACTCGGAATAGCCTACGTATGTTGTGGGAGGTGCATCTGGAGGGCACAAAGCCGTTCTGGTCATTGTGTATCAAGTCAGGCACCAGTCCTGCCAGTCGCCGGGCGAGAGTCGAAGCTAGTATCTTATAATCAGTGTTTAGCAGTGCTAGGGGTCTATATGAGCCGAGGAGTGTATCATCTCTACCTGGCTTTAAAAGGGACACTAGCGTCGCTTCATTCATTGACAGAGGTAGGGTCGAGTCTTCCAGCGCCGCTGCATATACCCGTAGGAGCTCTGGAATCAGGATGTCAGAGCATGCTTTATAATATTCCGCCGGCAGACCGTCAGGGCCCGGTGCTTTGCCATTCGAGAGGGCAAAGATGGCCTCATGAAGTTCCTCAGCTAGTAACGGTGACCCCAGGTCATCTCGTTGATCATCCGTCAGGGTAGGCAGCGTAATATCCTCTAGATACGCAGTTATGACGGGTGGTGCAGTCAGCAGACGGGATTTGTATAGCGCGCTGTAATGAGTCACAAAGGCCTCGTGTATCTGCACCTGTGTGTACACCAACGGGCCAGCCAACGATTGCACCGCTGTCACTGGCGTTACGCGGTTCTCGCGTTGTATCAGCCACACTAGCAACTTGCCGGGTTTGTCGCCGGCGTGATGGGAGCGGGCTGAGTGGGTCTTGTAGTTGATGTTTTTCAACCTGTCAATCAGTTTGTCGTGTTCCGCCCGCGCCCGTAATAAGTCAGTGTTCGGGTCTGTGGCTGTTGTCTGCTCCAGTCGTAGCAGGTCAGATTCTAGGCGTTGGAGATCTACCTCTAAGTGCCGCCGGGAGTGGGCTTGGGTGCCTAAACATTGTCCCCTGAGGACCACTTTGAACGCGTCCCATTCAATTTGTGGTGTCGATGCCGAGCCTGTGTTGTCTTCGAAATATTGTGCCGTCTGTGCGCTTTTGGAACCCCTAAATGTGCCGTCTTGTAAGAGGTCAGGTTGTAACCTCCATGTGGGTATTGGTGGCCGAGGTTGGTCCCACAGCAGGTCCAGGAGGTGTGGGTTGTGGTCGGAGTGTGTGCATCCCATGTAACAGGTGTCCGCGACATTAGGAAGGAGCTCACTGGAGACCATGTACCGATCAAGGCGTACATGCAGGGCGTGTGCTCCCGAGTAATAAGAGTAGACCCTGGAGTGTGGGTTGCGAGTGCGCCACGCATCTTGTAGGCCCCGTTGTGTAGACCATGCCTGTAGTGCTTTCATAGCGGTCTGAGCCTGTGAGTTGGGTAGTGTAGGATGAGAGCGGTCTAGTCCCAAATCCAGTGAACTATTGTAGTCCCCGCCAAGTACCCATGGGATTCCATGCCAGGGGGCCAATGTATGTGACAAGCGGGTGAGGAAGTCTGCCAACCCCGTGTTAGGCGCATATATTGATGCTATTACTAGTGGGTTGCCATCTAACCTGCCGTGGATTGCTACGTATCTGCCCTCGGGGTCTATGTGCACATCTTGTGTGGTCCATGGAGTGCCCGGCTTGACCCATACCAGTGTCCCTCGAGCGTATGATGAGAACCCTGTGGCATAGAGTTGTCCGCTTCTCTCACAAAAGGAGCTTAGAGGGGAAATCGAACACAGGTACCCTCCACTCATAACATTATAATCACACCAACCTGGTTCTTTACTCTATAGGCTGCGCTTTCTACAACATCCTTTGTTGACTCGTTGGTGTGGCTACACTTAACCTAACACCTACTTAAAAAAGTTACAACAAGGTGTGCCTATCATTAAAACATCCTCGCCACTTCTCTATGTGTCTGCATCTACATCCACAGTGTCAACCGCAGTCCCAGACTCAAGCAACCCCGTGCACAAAGTACATACATCCGGTCACATAAAATAACTAATCAGATAGGATCAAAGAAAAATGTGTGGGTGGTGGGTAGGAACCTCACGGGAGCAACCACCTGGGAACTGCTGACTGGTTCTCGTCAGTTTGTTCCTTTTCTCATCATCGGCTCCTTCCCACCAGAAAACAAAAAAACAGAAGATGAAAAACAAGATACATGAAATTAAATCCTAATCAACCTATAGGTGTGTGTCCCTATAGCACTCTTGTGCATCTACCCCCTATTGTATCAACACTGCTACTCAGTGAGATCAAGCTTAAAAATGAAGTTAGGGGGAGGAGCCTAGCCTGAGAGCGTGATGGCCGCCTTTTAGCTCGGCTCCGTCGGCCCTCCGGCCAATCTCGAATATCCTGCAATATATCCTGAACTGTGGCGATACCTTACTACAGATTTCGGAATTTAACGATCTGCTCTTACTCACCGTCTGGCCCGGAAGCTCCTGCGTGCTGTGGGTCCGCAGCTGTGCCCTTGAAACGATCCAGGCCTCCGGGCGCTCGAGACCGGGACCTCGCCTGTGGGACCCGACCGGCGGTGCTGAGATTGCCGGCCTCGGCCGCGAGAGTGAGCCACTGGTGGGAGCCGTTGAGTGTATGCCCCGGTGATCCTGAACCGGCCCCGATTTATGGACCGTGCGGCTGGAGGGGAACGAGATGTGTTGGGGGCTAACTGTGTGAAGGGGTCCCTTCGCCTTTGTTCCGTCCGGCAGCCCTAGATCCCGTGCCTGGCTCTGCTTTGGGGCCCGCCGCTGTTCAGAGAGGGCCCCCCCCGTCGAGCGCCTACCCGCTCTGTGCCGGTGGGGCCGTTGTTGGGAACCTCCGGAGATCTGTAAAGTCCTACATTCGGGAACTGTTGGGGGGCCCGCGGTGGAGTGCGGGGCGGCGAAACTCACAAGATGGCTGCCGATAACGTGGGGGGTGCTCCGCTCTGCACCGAAGAACTTTGCTGGCCGGATTGCGCGGGGGCCTGGACGTGTGCTCGAGAGCCCACGCTCGGAGATGTCCTGGACGCCTTGATGTCCTTATATGCTGTCTTGGCCCCCGGTGCTTCTACCGACCCTACACGGCCCACCGCCATTTTGGGTCGCCGCTCCTTCATGCCCCCCTATCGTTTTGATGCCTCCATTGCTTCGCCCCCTTCGGCTGAGCCAGAAGTTGCTGCTGCTGTTCTTCAGCCGCTTGATGGGCCGGTGGCTTTTGAACCTCCGTTTCTTCGCCGCCCGGACTTCGAGGACTTACACACGACGCAGAGATCTGCTCCATCCCGGACACCTGGGACCTGTGGTGGACCGCTGTTTGCTCCCGCTTCGATGGACTCGAACTTTTGCCCTGGAGGGGTACCTTTGCATTGTCGAACTGCGAAGCTGGGCTCCGGGTTGCCTTTGACTGCCCTATCGTTGCTGCTACTATTGACTGGCTTCATTGACTTTTTGTGTTTCATTGGTATGGTAGCTCTCCCTAATCCAAGTCACTGCCGTAACCCTGGTCGACATTGCGATTATTCTATGCTGGGTGGTCCGCTCCATGTTATCCTTTATTGGGTTGGTTTTGTGGTTAGGAAGGGCTGGGGGTAAGTTGCGCAATATTGATGGACTGCTGGTTTACTTGTCCCTTGCATTGATGCTTGTATTTTCGACATTGTGAAACAATCAGATTTCCCCCTCCCCCCCCCGCGGGTTACTGCTGTATGTGAAGGTGTAGTACTGATTTGATGGCTATCCCATTGATGGTTCTGGGAGGGTCGTGGCCGAGTGTATTTGTTTGTACCTTTTGGCTCCTCCCTCACTTTCTATTTTATTTCATAATCCCTTTCCTTTCTCTTTTTGTCTCCTCATTCTACTTTCTTGTTTACTATATTTCGGGTTTCGGATTAGGGCGACAGGCACGCTGTTTGGAGGGTAGGCCGTAGCCTTCTGCAGGGGTGCGGGGTGGGACGGGTGGGCGGGGTCTCTCAGATGTTTTTCTTTTTGGTTCTATGGCCCTTTTCTATCCCCTTTATAGAGGTGCCGCTTCTGTCCTCGCTTTTCTGGCGTGGTGGGTTGGGGCCTGTTGCTCTGCCACTTTTATTAGCTTCGGTATTACCGTTGCGATTGCCGTACCCTACTTCTCGCCAGCTCTCCACTCTCTTCTGTATTATTGGCCGAGGGACGCTTGGTCCGGGGTGGCGCCCATCTTGCACGATTGTGTTTCTCCGTTTATATTTCTTTTCTTTGTTTCCCCCCTTTCTCCTTATCCTATTTTTGTTTTTCTTGGTATCCTCCCCTCAGTTCCCCCCCCCAGTTTTTTATTTTTTCCCCTTTCCCTCCCCTCCCTTCTTCTCCCCCCCCTCCCTTTTTCCCCGGGCTAGTATGGCGAGTAGGCTTCGATAGTGCAGTTTATCCGCTCCTCTTGAATTTGCTAGCGTATTATTGGGTGGGGGGCGTGAGAAGTTGGTAGTACTTGTATGCTTCTTTAATATATTTTGCGCTTGTTTTGTGCTACGATCGACTCGTGTCTTCACATCCTCCTCCCCCCCCCCCTCTTCCCATTTTGCCGTGGATATTCTTCAGTCTATTGTTTTCCCGTATTTATGAGTCTGCCATGAGCCTTGTCCCCCTATTATAAAATGAACCTCATTGCTCCTGATATTGGGCCGTTGATGTCGATTGTCCTATCCTTAGTATTGTTTGAATATGTTTACCTGCCTGCCAGCTGGCCTTGTATCGCTTATTTTGACTTTTGTCCTTTTTGACCGATGGCCGGCCGGACTGGATGTGGGCCCATGCATGTATATCCTTTGATGCAAATAAAGGTTTCCAAAAAAAAAAAAAAAAAAAAAGAAGTTAGATAACCCTGGCTGATTGAACAACTTTATTCCATGCCGGGTGTCTACTCCTGTTAAAACCGAAACCTTGCCGTTGTGCTTCGTTTTGAATTATAAGAAGCCAACATGTTTCATTGCCTGTCAGAAATGGTCGGCAATTTCTTCAGGGCAGGGGGTAATTCAATCACCACACATGGGTGGACACTGCCAACCCATTATATCTGTAGACACAGTGACACAGACACACAGACAGAAAAAACATTGAGTGACATCCATTAGTATAAAGCCCATCTCATCAGAGATAAAATCTATATCCAACTGCTTCATGAATATATCAGGGGTATTACCTTCACTTCAGTGTCTACTGGCATACCTAGGGTTCTTCGTACCCTCTTCCACGTATGTGGTTCACTTTGTAATTGCCTATGATGGTCGCTTCACGTCGACCTGCAATTATGTAGACAGTTCATTATTACTCATTGCCTATTAGTGGCCGTCCCCAGTCACCCATAATAGTTTCTAGATGGTTATGTCGGGTCCGCTTTTAGCCCTGTTCCCATCGCGTCCCAGATCTGTAATTTCATGGTGGACTGACGGCATTTGGGGCATTAGGGTGCCGCGCTATGTCACACCCCTGTCCCTTCGTTTACCACTGCCGGCGGGACTGATTATGTTCGTAAACCGCTCTACGCGGGGTTTAGAAAGAATCTGGTTGGCGATCGCATGTGCTCAGCCCCTCTACCACATACCTTGGCGGAACTAGTCTCAATCGACTCCCCCTCCACTATTGCTGTCTCCTTACCGCCTCTCTCATCGGCGATGTTTTCTGAATAGGGGCTCCCGTTCCCGCTATCACTGTCTGTATCCTCGACGCCATCCACTACATAAGCGTCTGATGTCACGTGTCACGTGACCTTCCCCAACTATGGCGGCCATCTTGGAGTGGGTATTTCTATCGTCTATGGTGTTGCTATATGTTAAGCATAACGCTCTTTTGCTCGTTTTTCAATATTTCTTTGCGGAGATGCTTTCATATATATTATGCTCGCAATTGATTACTTGATGTACCCTTAGTTTTACCGTGGACGAGCCTGTTTATATATGCGTCCGGTGATTATTTGGTCATTACCAGGGATGGGTGTTAACAGGGATGAGTGTTAACAAATGGGCAAAATACCAACGTGGCTGTGCATTTTAATCACTGTCACTGTTACATATATGTGGCCCTACACACCAAGATGTTATAGATGGAAGAAAAATTCTTCAGGCACAGGTATCATGCAGCGAAGTGCTCGATCCAACCATTTACTGATTGTGTATATATTTCTCATTGCTATAGTATACCCGGGGGTGCACTTTGACTCAGATGACCCTCACCCGCTGTTCACTTATCTTATCGATAATTTGTGCCATTCAATAAGGTCATTAAGACCGGTCTTGTCCACCTTCTCCTGGTAAATCCAGCGGGCTTCTTTGGACGCCATCCTCATTTCTATTGTTCTGGGTTCCCCCTTGATTTTCTCCAGGATCACCCAGCGTAGCTCTTTAGGCTGGTGATGCGCTGTTTTGTAGTGTTGTACTAACTTTGTTGTTAGTCGTCCTGCCCTTATCGTGCTAAGGTGCTCCTGGATGCGGATTTTGGCCTTCCTGGATGTTAGCCCAATGTAGTGTAGTCCACATGGGCATGTCAACCGATATATGACGTTGCTCGTGTTGCAGTTTGTCAAACTGTTCAGATGCCAAGTTTTTCCGCTCGTCAATTGGACACTTTTAGTCTTACTCGTGAAGCTACAGACTGAGCAGCATGCACACGGATGGTGTCCGGTTAGTGTCTCTGGTGCTACACCTTCTTGTCTAGGTCGCGAATGTACCAATCTGTCCTTCAGATTTTGGGACCTTCTAAAGGCAAATCTAGGCGGGGGCATGCTAAAGCTGCTCGTGCTCAGCAAGTGCCAATGTTTTCTCAATATCCCTCGGATCTTAGAGGATAGCGGGTCGAAGGTGGTGACCACTGGAAGACAGTCTCCTCTCTCCTTGGGTGCTCTCTCAAGAAGTGCTTCTCTAGGGGTGTTTAGTGCCCGCTTCCAGGCAGATTTCACAACTCTCTTTGGATAGGCACGTTGCTCAAGTTTATCCCTCAATTCACCTGCTTCTTCCACATACTTCTGTGTTGTGGAGCAGTTCCGTCTGTATCGAAGAAACTGACCAACCGGTAAGTTGTCGCGAAGTGCACGAGGGTGGTAAGAGTTGTAATGAAGCAGTGAGTTCTTGTCAGTTGGTTTCTTGTGTACTTGAGTTGTGAGAAGAT
The DNA here is from genome assembly GCF_964261635.1 of Lissotriton helveticus. Taxonomy (NCBI): domain Eukaryota; kingdom Metazoa; phylum Chordata; class Amphibia; order Caudata; family Salamandridae; genus Lissotriton; species Lissotriton helveticus. Next base: position 104,765,559 of record NC_136063.1, read on the forward strand.
TGTCACGGTCTATTATATCAAGGTCAAGGTAGACCGCTGTCTGCCTGTTGTAGTGCCATGTGAATTTTAGGCAGGGGTCCAGATTGTTCAACCATGTAAGAAACTCCTGCAATTTGACCTCAGGTCCCGTCCACACACACAGGACATCATCGATAAATCGTTTCCACAGGCCGATATGAGCCTGAAACGGATTAGACTGATGGTATACATAATGAGTCTCAAATTGTCCTACATATATGCATGCTAGACTCGGGGCAAAAGTAGCCCCCATCGATGTTCCAGATGTTTGTAAATATAACTGATCTTTGTATTGGAAGAAATTCCTAGTCAGTGCTAGCTCAATGCATTGTAGGACAAAAGATGGCGGTGTATCATAGAACCATTCTCTAGCCTCCAGTGCCCGCGCTGCTGCCACCAGCGTGGCTTCCTGGGGTATGCTTGTATATAATGATTCTATGTCAATTGTTACTAAGTATTGTTGATCTGGGTCATATTCCATGTTTGTCAGTATATTCAACACATCTGTTGTATCCTGTATGTATGAGGCTTGAGTGATGACACATTCTCTGAGGAAAAAATCCGCGAATTGGGACAAGGGCTCCAGTACAGACTGGATACCGGACACTATAGGGTGACCCGGTGGTGGGGACTGAGCCTTGTGGATTTTCGGTACAATGTAAAATGCTGGAGTTCTCGGTTTGGAATTGATTAAAAATTCCATTTCCTTTGCCGTTATCCACTTTTTTTCTTTAGCCTCTGTTGCTAGTGCTGTAATTGTCTCGAGGAGTTCCGCTGTTGGATCCCGCATGAGTGGTTGGTAATTCTTTCGTGTTTCCAGTAGGCGATAGACCTCGGTTTCATAGTCCGTCGTGTTAAGTACCACCACAGCCCCGCCTTTATCGGCTGGCTTAATGGTTATCAAGCTGTTGTTCTCCAGTGATTTTACTGCCATCCATTCCGTTTTACTCATATTAGAGTGTTTCCGTTTGTTCTCGCACTGTTCCAATTGATCAATGTCGGACAACACCTTCTCTTCAAATACAGCTACCTCTGGGCCAATGGTGCTCATTACTGGGCAGAAGGTGGAAGGACATTGTAAATTCGTGGTGAACAGTGAGGGAGGGTCATGAGGTTTGTCAGCAAAGAATTTCTTCAATTTGATTTTTCTCAACACTTCCCATATTTCACTCCGGCATTTAAAGCTATCATGTGCCGGAGTGGGCACAAAACCCAGTCCTTTATTTAACACCTCGTGCTCTTCGGGTGTAAGAACGTAGTCCGATAAGTTGACCACGATATTGTTGTCATATGTAGTTAGAACTGGGGTTGTTTGTATCCTCTGCTCCGGGTGATTCGTGGGGAGAAGGTTTGCCATGTTTGATTCTGCCTCCCTCGTCCACGGCCTCTCTGTGCTTGACCTCCCCCCCGCCCTCGATCTGCCTGTTGTTGTCCTAAAAAAGACCTGAATAATGCTCCTAGGTCCTCGTCACTTCTCCCTTGGGTGTTAAACCTGACACGTCCTTGATTGGAAGTGGACGGTTGGACACTGGTGTCGTCTTCCTCACTACTGGTGTTGTCGAAGGTCCAGTTTTGTGGGGTTCTTCTGCCCTGATTGCGACCCCCTCTATTCCCACCTCTTTGGGCTCCCTGATTCACCTGGGTTTGGTAATAGGCGTCCTCAGTGTAAGGAAAAGCCCACTCGTGTGTGAACTTCTCTAGGTTCCTTTTCAGACCTTTTATTTTTTGATTTACCATATATGTTTTATACTCGCCTAGATCCGTTTTGATTTTTGCGAGTTGGTCTTTGGTGTTTTGTAGGGTGGTATCCGCTTTGATAACCTCCTCAAGATCCAAGATTTCTTGGAGAAGTTCTTCACTGAGGCGCTTGGCTGTGTTTATGATGAGGATAAGCCAGTCACGAGTGCACTTATTCGCGATGTAACTCCAGTCCACTCGAAACCGCTTATCCTCCAGGAAGATCTTGGGCTCTAATCTCACCAACAAGCTGGCGGGTGCTGCACCTGCCCTGAGGTACTCTGTCATCAATGCCCCATGTAGGGCTAATCTCACTTGGTGCTTTTTCAGGTTACTCAGTTTATCCCTATAGGTGTGTATCCCTATAGCACTCTTGTGCATCTACCCCCTATTGTATCAACACTGCTACTCAGTGAGATCAAGCTTAAAAATGAAGTTAGATAACCCTGGCTGGGGGCTCGATGGGGGCTACTTTTGCCCCGAGTCTAGCATGCATATATGTAGGACAATTTGAGACTCATTATGTATACCATCAGTCTAATCCGTTTCAGGCTCATATCGGCCTGTGGAAACGATTTATCGATGATGTCCTGTGTGTGTGGACGGGACCTGAGGTCAAATTGCAGGAGTTTCTTACATGGTTGAACAATCTGGACCCCTGCCTAAAATTCACATGGCACTACAACAGGCAGACAGCGGTCTACCTTGACCTTGATATAATAGTCCGTGACAATCTTCTCACAACTCAAGTACACAAGAAACCAACTGACAAGAACTCACTGCTTCATTACAACTCTTACCACCCTCGTGCACTTCGCGACAACTTACCGGTTGGTCAGTTTCTTCGATACAGACGGAACTGCTCCACAACACAGAAGTATGTGGAAGAAGCAGGTGAATTGAGGGATAAACTTGAGCAACGTGCCTATCCAAAGAGAGTTGTGAAATCTGCCTGGAAGCGGGCACTAAACACCCCTAGAGAAGCACTTCTTGAGAGAGCACCCAAGGAGAGAGGAGACTGTCTTCCAGTGGTCACCACCTTCGACCCGCTATCCTCTAAGATCCGAGGGATATTGAGAAAACATTGGCACTTGCTGAGCACGAGCAGCTTTAGCATGCCCCCGCCTAGATTTGCCTTTAGAAGGTCCCAAAATCTGAAGGACAGATTGGTACATTCGCGACCTAGACAAGAAGGTGTAGCACCAGAGACACTAACCGGACACCATCCGTGTGGATGCTTCTCAGTCTGTAGCTTCACGAGTAAGACTAAAAGTGTCCAATTGACGAGCGGAAAAACTTGGCATCTGAACAGCTTGACAAACTGCAACACGAGCAACGTCATATATCGGTTGACATGCCCATGTGGACTACACTGCATTGGGCTAACATCCAGGAAGGCCAAAATCCGCATCCAGGAGCACCTTAGCACGATAAGGGCAGGACGACTAACAACAAAGTTAGTACAACACTACAAAACGGCGCATCACCAGCCTAAAGAGCTACGCTGGGTGATCCTGGAGAAAATCAAGGGGGAACCCAGAACAATAGAAATGAGGATGGCGTCCAAAGAAGCCCGCTGGATTTACCAGGAGAAGGTGGACAAGACCGGTCTTAATGACCTTATTGAATGGCACAAATTATCGATAAGATAAGTGAACAGCGGGTGAGGGTCATCTGAGTCAAAGTGCACCTCCGGGTATACTATAGCAATGAGAAATATATACACAATCAGTAAATGGTTGGATCGAGCACTTCGCTGCATGATACCTGTGCCTGAAGAATTTTTCTTCCATCTATAACATCCTGGTGTGTAGGGCCACATATATATAACAGTGACAGTGATTAAAATGCACAGCCACGTTGGTATTTTGCCCATTTGTTAACACTCATCCCTGTTAACACCCATCCCTGGTAATGACCAAATAATCACCGGACGCATATATAAACAGGCTCGTCCACGGTAAAACTAAGGGTACATCAAGTAATCAATTGCGAGCATAATATATATGAAAGCATCTCCGCAAAGAAATATTGAAAAACGAGGCAAAAGAGCGTTATGCTTAACATATAGCAACACCATAGACGATGGAAATACCCACTCCAAGATGGCCGCCATAGTTGGGGAAGGTCACGTGACACGTGACATCAGACGCTTATGTAGTGGATGGCGTCGAGGATACAGACAGTGATAGCGGGAACGGGAGCCCCTATTCAGAAAACATCGCCGATGAGAGAGGCGGTAAGGAGACAGCAATAATGGAGGGGGAGTCGATTGAGACTCGTTCCGCCAAGGTATGTGGTAGAGGGGCTGAGCACATGCGATCGCCAACCAGATTCTTTCTAAACCCCGCGTAGAGCGGTTTACGAACATAATCAGTCCCGCCGGCAGTGGTAAACGAAGGGACAGGGGGGTGACATAGCGCGGCACCCTAATGCCCCAAATGCCGTCAGTCCACCATGAAATTACAGATCTGGGACGCGATGGGAACAGGGCTAAAAGCGGACCCGACATAACCATCTAGAAACTATTATGGGTGACCGGGGACGGCCACTCATAGGCAATGAGTAATAATGAACTGTCTACATAATTGCAGGTCGACGTGAAGCGACCATCATAGGCAATTACAAAGTGAACCACATACGTGGAAGAGGGTACGAAGAACCCTAGGTATGCCAGTAGACACTGAAGTGAAGGTAATACCCCTGATATATTCATGAAGCAGTTGGATATAGATTTTATCTCTGATGAGATGGGCTTTATACTAATGGATGTCACTCAATGTTTTTTCTGTCTTTGTGTGTCTGTCACTGTGTCTACAGATATAACGGGTTGGCAGTGTCCACCCATGTGTGGTGATTGAATTACCCCCTGCCCTGGAGAAATTGCCGACCATTTCTGACAGGCAATGAAACATGTTGGCTTCTTATAATTCAAAACGAAGCACAACGGCAAGGTTTTGGTTTTAACAGGAGTAGACACCCGGCATGGAATAAAGTTGTTCAATCAGCCAGGGTTATCTAACTTAATTTTTAAGCTTGATCTCACTGAGTAGCAGTGTTGATACAAAAGGGGGTAGATGCACAAGAGTGCTATAGGGATACACACCTATAGGTTGATTAGGATTTAATTTCATGTATCTTGTTTTCCATCTTCTGTTTTTTTGTTTTCTGGTGGGAAGGAGCCGATGATGAAAAAAGGAACAAACTGACGAGAACCAGTCAGCAGTTCCCAGGTGGTTGCTCCCGTGAGGTTCCTACCCACCACCCACACATTTTTCTTTGATCCTATCTGATTAGTTATTTTATGTGACCGGATGTATGTACTTTGTGCACGGGGTTGCTTGAGTCTGGGACTGCGGTTGACACTGTGGATGTAGATGCAGACACATAGAGAAGTGGCGAGGATGTTTTAATGATAGGCACACCTTGTTGTAACTTTTTTAAGTAGGTGTTAGGTTAAGTGTAGCCACACCAACGAATCAACAAAGGATGTTGTAGAAAGCGCAGCCTATAGAGTAAAGAACCAGGTTGGTGTGATTATAATAGAGTTGTTCGCGCCACCTGCGTCGTAGCGTGGTAATTTCCGTGTTATTAAGGTGCGTTTCTTGTAGGAGGGCAATTTGTATGTGATGGCGTTTGAGGTATGAATACATTTGGTATCGTCGGGATGGTGTATGTATACCCCTCACATTCCACGTGCACATCTTAATGGGTGACATTACAATAATGCAACAAAACCCCCCATCCATCTCTTCCTCCACCCCTCCATGCATTTTCACTCGCCGTCATGCAGATGGTCCCCGCCACCCAATAAGCGCCCAATGTGACGCACCACTGCACTGTGACCATAGGAGGGGAAAAAAACATGGCTAATGGAACAGTAAGCCAATGAACAATATGAACCTTCAAAATACCAAAAGGTCGGATGCGAAACGTGCTCCCGTCCATACTCTCTAGGAGAGCAACAAAGTCAAGTCTAAGGGGGTGGTTGTGCTATATGCACGAAATCAGTTGGTCTGTGTCAATACGAATGTTGAGCGAAGGCATATCGCCTTCCCGGGGGGGACGTATCAGTCTAGGCCGCTCTTGCAGACAGTGAACCCATCATGTACATGCATAAAACTTCATACATTACGTGTCCAATCGAACCGCCACCAGGCAAGGCAAAGCGTCTCTGTAGCTGCGCTCCGTCGAGCGTGGGTCACCACCGCCAGTCCCTAGACTCATGTTCATTGGTGGGCTATTTAGCGTGTGTACGCCACGTGTGTAGCATGGAGGGTTGGGGGTGTAATCCGCTGCCATGATCAGGGCTCGTTGTAGCTGTGTTGCTGTAGGTCCGTTGTGGTGGCCACTTGCAAGCGCTTTTGTGGAGTGCCGTGTTCGTCACGTGGTCAGCTGATGTAGTCTGCCGTTTGGGGTGTGACATCTGGTCGGTCCTCCGAGGTCGGAGAATCTGGTACTCCATAGATGGCTTCATCGTCACTTTGGAGGTCCTGTGCGCTGCCGCCCGCCATCTCGCTCTGTGCAGGGGAGCCGCTGAGCTCCATCACCAGGCGGAGGGCGTCTCGCTTCTCCTGCCGTCTGGCATCTGCTGGAGGGGAAGGTCTTGTCACTGCACGTGATTCTGGCTGAGAACTCCGGCGGGGTCGTCGTCGTCGCCTGTGATTGCCGGATTGTCGCCGGGGCGTAGGACCCGCTGTCGTTTTGGGTTCTGTATCCACTCCACTGTCCAGCCAGGTTTCCACCTCCGTGGGGTCCGTAAAGAAATGAGTCCGTTCTCCCGCCACGACCCTTAACTTCGCGGGAAAGAGCAGTGAGTACTGGAGGCCCAACTGTCGCAGTCGCTTTTTCACCGCCATAAAGTCATGTCTTTGCCGCTGGACCTGCACAGTGTAGTCTGGAAAGAACATCACCGATGCATTCTCGATCCGGACCTTGCGAGTTTCTCGCAGGATGGAGTCTCTGTCCCGATAGTTCATTATGCGGAGCAGCATGGGTCTTGGGTTGGAGACCGTCGCCAGAGGTTTGGTGGGGACCCTGTGAGCTCGTTCTATCACGAAGTGTGGGGAGAGTGATCCTTCCGGCAGGATGCCCTGCAACCACCGCTCCATGTGTTCTTCCGGGGACCTCCCTTCCCATTTCTCCGGAACCCCGACCAAGCGTACGTTGTTTCTGCGGGTCCTACCTTCCGCGTCTTCAGCCCTGTCCTCCAAGAACTCCACCCTGTTCAATAAGTCCTGTATGTGCTTATGCGACTGGTCGGTTTGAGGCTGAAGTGTCTGTAGTGTGTCTTCTAGGGCGGTGGCGTGGTCCGCCAGTTTTTTATGATCCGACCTCAGGTGTGTGAGGTCGATGACCACGCTGTCAATTTTGGTGGCAAAGGAGGTGCGGGTTAGGTTCAGTGACTCCTCGAGCCTTTCCATCGCCGCCAGCATGGTGTCCAGTTTGGCCAGTGCTTTTCCCGGTTTTGTCCATCTTGGCCTTCTGGCTAGTGTTGCCGGTACCAGTTCTCGTTTTGGGCCCGTTAGACATCTGTGCCACCTCGTCGGTCCTGGTCCAGTAGCTAGTCTCACCCTCAGAGGACCAGCCCGTGCGTTCGGTCGTCCAGCCGCTGGGTAGGTGAGTACCGCACCGCGTTTGTGGCCCCCAGGCAGGCGTGCGCTCGGATAGCGGCCTGTGGCGCCCTGCACCTGGCGGGCTGGCGTGGTTGGGCCGGTGCGTGGCGCAGGCTCAGCGCGTGTCGTGCTGCGATGGGTTAAACACTGTGGTGGGCCATGCGGGTCGTCGTGGCACTCCCAAGGCGCGGGTGGTACGGTGGGTGCTTTGTTTCCCGGACTGAGGGTGTTTGCACGGCCCCACCGGCTCTGGTCGACAAGTGGGTGCGTTTTATGAAATGCGTCGCTGGTTAGGCCGGCGCTGTCGCATTGGCGTGCATCACCGGTCTTCCGTGGCCGTTTAGCCCCGTCGCCGTTAATTTCTGAGCAAAGGAGCAGTGTGCCTGGGCAGGGGCATGTTTCGGTGGCCGGCGGGTCGGTTCCGCTCTTACCGCCGCTTAGTCGAGTTGGTCAGGGCGACTCCTTCTGGCCTCGTGTGGCGGCACCGCTGGTGTGGCGTCTGAACAGGCAGCACTCAGGTAGCTGATCCTCCGATCGGGTCGGGTCTGGTGTTGTAGCTCGACTCAGCGCTCTCCCCAGCGCCACGAGGCCTTAGCGCGTGTAGGGCTTAGCTTCGGGCCTGCAGCTCCAACCGAAGCCTCGGACCTTCCTGCACGCCCCCCGAGATCGGGAGCGATGTCTGCGGCTGTGGCACCGCGAAACCTCCGGTGTGCCTCGGGTATGCCGATTTTCCCCAAAGTCGGCCGGGAGGTCGGCAATGACGTCCGGCGGCAGCGCCAGTGATTTTCCGCCGTCTGCAGGCGGTGATTTGCCGGATAAATGCCCCGGGAAGGCGAGCTTTGCGCAGAGCTGTACTCCAAGGCGGCCATTCCCGTTGCGTGCGTAGCCACGCCCCCATCCTCTGAATTACATGATGAGGGACATTTATGTTACATTCCTGCCACTGGGGGCTTTTTATGTCCGAGGATCTCTTAATGCTCCTGCAGTGGCTCCTTAAGCTTAATTTTAATAGTTTGTGCCACGGATATCAGAATTATTTCAGTAGCCTCCTCAGATACACTTAGCAAACCTTTGCACCTGTGGCTGCTGAAGAACATGGAAAGAACGACCAAACAGGATCTGCCCAGGGAGTGGGAGAACTGTATATGATACTCAGTCTGACATTACATTGAGCAACCTCTCCCTGGATGACATTCACTCTCTATTTGCTAGTGCTTCATAAAACATCAAATTCCCATGGTGCCAACGAAAAAGTCATGCTAGGGGGAAGATGGCGGCCGGACGTTAAGCCGGTCGGGAGCTCCTTGCCTCTCTCTCCTAATGAGGCGAGAAATGCTGCAGGATGAAGGCGCTGCGAACAAATTTGCCAAACTCTGTTAGCGTTTAAAACTTAATTGAAACTTATTTTCACTTTTTTGAAGAGTCCGAGTCAGATTCGGAAAACCCCATTGCTGTGCCCCGCGGCGATTACGGAGCGGAGTGGTGGGGGTTACGGAGTTGTCTCTCCAGGGGGGAAAAAAAATCGCGACCTGAGCACACCTGTAAGCCTGTACGCACGAAATGGTGGTTGAAGCTACAGGACTGGATCGGGTTGCAGTGGCCCCCGCAAGCTTCGCATACCTGGTCGAAAGAGCGAGGCAAGAGTCCCGAGAGTCCCGGAATTTCCGCAGCAGCAGTCCTACGCTCCGCTCGCGAACCAGCTGGTGGGAGGCAGCTTCTGAGGCCCAGCGTAGCTGCAGAAGGGCGGTGAGTCGAATTTCGATTTACCTTCGGGGGAAGGCTGGGGAAGCCACACGAGACAGCCCTGCTCCAAGTTCGAGTAAATTCAGAGGCGGAGTTGGAGTGTTTGAAGCACTCTAGGACTTTGGAGCGTTTGGGGCGCTAGGTCCACTTGTCGGGACACATCAAGCCATGTCCATTTCAGATCTCAGACTAAAACAGGACCTAGACTCCAATTCTTCGGGAGCCCCCCTAGATAGAGAACTTAACCCTGTACTTTCACGCATAGACTTGTTAGCAGCTCAGGAACCTCAGTTTTTCTTAGAACAAAGGAAGAGCTTTGTGGAGAGGTTTCCCTTAGCAAAAGTGGAGGGGTTAAGTCTGACTTCTGATAAGGCAGCATACCCACTATCAGCTAGTGTAGACAATGTGGGTCCTGCAGGGGAGGCGACTTTAAATCAAAAGAGGAGGGTTCAGAAAGGGCTACAGTTAAGGCAGAGTTCTCCCGGAGAAAGGGAGAAAGAATCCCAGGAACCCCGGAAAGAAGCTCAGCGAAGTGCTACCGGAGATTTAGCACAAAGCAAGAAAGTCTCCGATTTGGGCACACTTTTGGGTAGTCCCTACAGTAAAGAAAGGTCCGCTTATTGCCTTAGGAATAGGCAATTCCTTAAAGCAAGTTTCCCATCAGCTACAAAACAGCCAGTTGTCCCCAGGGTTACCAGAAGAATTACCCGTAAAACCTTAAAGCTCCAAGTGAATAAAGGTAGTAATAAAAAGGCTCAACTAGGGGACAACCTAGAGGCTAGGGAAGAGGGTAAAGCCCCCAAAATACAAGTCACTCCATCACTAAGGTCCTATTTTAAGATACAAAATCTGGGTTGTAGCAGGGAAAAAAGCAAGGAACAAGGAGAGTCCATACCATCTAGAAGTGAAATGGATGATAGCCTGGCTACCGACACAGCTGACGCTATAGCGGACGCAGTAAATGGAATAACAGTAGGTGTAGAGGGGGAGGCAACTGAAGTAGATGTCGGTTTTAGTCAGGCACCTGTTCTCTCTCAAAGTCGAAACCATAGCCTGAGCCTAGCCCGACTCGAAGCATAGCACCTAGACCAGACAAGACCCCGCTTCAAAGCTTGGCACAGAGTCCTGCCGGAAATGCTTCTAAAAATGTCCCTAAAGGTGCTCCTAATAGCCAGGGTACTGATCCGGAAACTTCTCAGGATAATCTTCGAAGCAGCACAGACACTCTGTTAGAAAAGATGATGGAAGAGATCAGATCAAGGTTTGAAATTTCGGAAGGCAATCAAAATAAGATACAGGAAAGATTCGAGATGCTGGACGTTAGGCTTACTGCACTGGGAGAGAGAGTTACAGCAGTAGAAGATGTGGTGGAAGGGCTAAATAAGAAAGTAGAAACAACCCAGAAGGAAATTAGATCATTGAAAGTCAAGGATAAAAACATTGAAGAGAAGCTGGAAGCATTAGAAAATCAATCTCGAAGGTGCAATCTCAGACTCCTCAATGTTCCTGAAGGGCGGGAAGGCGCGGAAATAAAAAAAATTGTGATTTCCCTGCTGGAGGAGCATTTCCCATGGAGTAAAACTCAGGGTCTTGGAGACGACATTCAACGGGTACATTGAGACCCTTTTGGTAAATCAAAAGAAAGAAAGAGCCCAAGGAAAATCTTAATAAACTTTAAGACCTATACATTTAAAGAAAAATTACTGAGTGAGGCACTGAAAGTGGGGGAATTATTAAAGAAGATTGGACCTTTAAAATCCGATCAGACATTGCTAAAGCAACCTAGGATAGGCAGTGGGAGCTAGGTCAGCTGATGGCGGAATTAAAATCGTTAGGCGCTACTGTTCAAAGGAAATTGCCAGCTTCCCTCAGAATAATGTGGAGGAACAAAATGTATAATATCAGAGACCCCAAAGAAGTGGAAACGTTTATTGGTCAAATGCGCGACCAGATAAAAATACAGTCACTGACCCAAATATAAAACACAAATTATTCGTATAACTGAAAAAAAATAAAAAATAAAGTCGTAGCGCACTTCAAGAAGAATTGAATAGAGGCAGGGAGCTCAAAGGGGGCCAGAAATAGAGCCCAAGGGAGGATTAGGGAGGCTTCCCCAAGGAGGGTGGGTGTATCTTCCCACTTTAGTTTTGTTTCTTTTCATCATCATCACTTTGGTTTCAATGTATATTTTCAGAAAAAAGGAAAGAAGGGAATAAAAAGCGGAGAAAATGCACGGGGGATGGGAGCAAGATAGGGAAAAAATAAAAAAAAATGTCCTCTTCAAGCCATCAGATATAAAAAGACGGAGAAATTTGGGGGTTGGCGAAACAGGAGAAAGAAATGACTCAGAAAATGAAACATGTAAAGATAACTACCTGGAATGTGAACGGGCTTCGTACCAAGAGTAGGCGGAGGAGGATTTTTAAATATCTAAAATCAATTGATAGTGAAATAATAATACTACAAGAAACTCATCTATTAAAGAAAGAATGGGAGGAAATAATGAAAAACTTGAGCTGGGTGGACACGTACATATGCACTAATCAAGAATGCGTCATAAAAGGGGTTGCTATCTTATGTAAGACATCTTTGAAAGTGAGGATAGAATCAGCAGAAGCAGATCCCAAAGGAAGGTGGGCAATAGCATTAGACTACTCAATCAAACCCTATCTGGGGTGGGCTATTATGGTCCGAACTTTGACGATCCGTCCCCCCTTCAATCTTTATACACCCATCTGATCTCAGCACCAGGCCCCCTCATTATAGGAGGGGACTTTAATATTATACCAGACCCGAAAGTTGATCGATACCCGAGGGGGAAACAAGTCAACCTGCCAAAAAAGAGAGAATGGTTGAGAATTTATAAAAAAGGATCTGAGTCTAATAGATATCTGGAAAAAGCAGGGGGATATCCAAGAGAAGTTTTCTTTCAAGAATAAGAAACTAGGGATATAGTCTAGAATAGATTTCTTTTTAATAGATCATGGCTTGCTGGAAAAGACTCTAAAAGTGGCTCATCTCCCCGCTCACCTTTCAGACCACTCAGCGGTACAAATGACAGTCTTATTAAAAGACTGTAATGGTTTCCAGGAAGGTTCTGCAGGAGCGTCAGGAATCCGAAGATAATTCCACAGTCCTCCCCTGCGGCCTTCCGACTCTATCAAACACTAGAGTATCGAGAGGCTCGCCAGGGGAAAACAGGGAGACAAAACAAGGAAAGGCGGGGGAAGGTACAAAGAAAGCTTGACTGTAATCTTCTACTTGATAGTAGTACACACAGTACGGGTTTTCAGGTGGATGTAGAGCTGAAATAAATAGGCACGTTATGAAACAACAGCGTCTTATAATCATGTGTCTCTATGCTTCCTGTCTCAATATTACATACCATCAAGGTTTTGTCTAAGCCTCTGAACGGATGTATATGAGGTATGGAATTCTTCTTGAACTATAAATGGATTGATAGAACAAGATTAATGACAGCTCTCCTTCAACTAAACACCTGTGATGAAAGCACCTAAACACAATATTCTTACTTGGATCGATGTACAAGATTTTCCATAGGAGGTAGTAATCAAAACACACTTGATTGTATTCCAAATGCCAACTCCAATACTGTGTATTAACATCTATAATGTGAAAACACACAAATTAGAAAACTATACTTCTTACACAATGTTAGATAATCAAATAGGCAGCGCACAGCGCTGTTACCGTATTTCTTCAAGTGATGGTATGCTCTCCTTCCGCAAACAACTTAAAACGCTTCTTTTTGCAAGGTCTATTGAGTCCTAATCTCTCTCACTGCCCAGCTCTATCTACTTGCGCAGCGCTTGGACGCCCATTGGGCAGCAATCGCGCTTTATAAATCTATTTTCAATTCAATTCAATTTCGACTGGACTCCTGTACCCTGATTAGCGTCCACGCAAGTATCCCCAAACACGAATGGATAGTGGCACCAGTAAAGGATGATGAAGGGGCCAGCCGTAAAACAGCCAAGTCAATTAGGGAAAATGATGGAAAATAATGGGCTTAATGGTGATTGAGGAGTACTAGATCAGCCCAATGATGTGTGCCAAACCATAAATAATAACAAAACCTAAATACCTAAAAAAGGAAGGGGAGACCCACACCACCCGGCCAGACGGCGGAGAACAAGCCCGGCCGTCGGACGGAGCAGCGGAATGCAGGTGGAGAGGGCAGGACAAGGAAACCCAGCCGGACGGCGGAGAACAAGCCCAGCCGTCGGACGGAGTAGCGGAATGCAGGTGGAGAGGGCAGGACAAAGAAACCCAGCCGGACGGCGGAGAACCAATCCCGGCGGTCTGGTGGGGCAAAGGACAGAAAGGGGTGCAAAGAATACAGCGCCCGGCAGGACGGCGGAGAACCAATCCCGGCCGTCTAGCGGGGCAGAGAACAGGAACGGGTGAAAGTAACACAGCGCCCGGCCGGACGGCGGAGAACCAATCCCGGCCGTCTAGCAGGGCAGAGGAAGAAGGCGCCCGCAGGGTATCGGAGAGGTAGCCTTGAACCAACGCGGGAACCACGAAGATCAGGGAACTCCGATCTCAGTAAACAGACGGATAGGAATTAACAGGAAACCCGGAACAAGAAAACAAGGCGGAACTGAGAGCACGGAGCTTGACGCAAGAACGTAAAGCGTCGCTCCAAGGGCTCAGGAAGCTTATGTAGGGAATTCTCTTAAAGGGACAGCTCATCGGGGATCTCGGGGCATGACAAAGACATAACGAAACGCTTGAGGTGGACGATGGATCGCACAATTCTTTTAGATTCCGAGATTGTTAATCAACTTATGCAGGAGACAAATTTTTTTTTTTTAAATTAACAACGAGGGAGCCCCAACCCATATAGTTTGGGACACATATAAAGCGGTGAGTAGGGGAACGATGCTTAGTTTAGCCTCTCATAAATCTAGAGGGCTTAAAAGGGAAATCCAAAGAATAGAAGATAGCATCTCATTAATAGACCAACAAATTCTTACAGATCCAAGAGGGCCAGATCTGGAGTCAGAGAGATTATAGCAAAAAAATAAGCTTTCAGAAATGTTGGAAGATAAAATAAGGGAGAGGTGGGAATGCAGTAAGTTGGCCCATTACGAATATGGGGAGGGTTACGGAAACTTATTGGCTTGGAAGACGAGAACAGATAGGTCTAGTAATAAAATCGCCTTTATAGACCCACGTAACCCATCCCATAATGGAGCAGAGGAAGATGTTATAAAACGAGAATTCTCAGCTTTTTTGGGGGATCTTTATTCTGAGGATTGTAACCCATCTATAGAAGAGATTAATACATTTTTAGATGCACAAAATACCCCAAAATTAACACAAGAGGAGAAAGGCAAGTTAAATGCAGAAATCACTACTGAAGAAGTAGAGGGTATCATAAGAAATTTAAAAAGAAGCAAGGCTGCTGGTCCGGATGCCCTTCCTAATGAGCTTTATATTAAACTAAAAGACATCCTTGTGATCCCCCTTACTACCCTTAGAATTTTTCTTGAAAACTGCAGTCTTCCAGATTCCTGGAATGATGCAACTATTTCTATCCTCTTAAAACCAGGTAAAAATCCCAAGAAATGTGAGTCCTTTCGCCCTATATCCATTTTAAATTGCGACTATAAAATCTTCACCCAAATAATGGCGAAAAGACTTGGTCGAATAGTCGGTTCCCTAATTAACTCTAACCAAAGAGGTTTCGTGGCAGGAAGAAATCTGCAGGATTTAACCCACGAGCTTATTGGAGCAATAGATATAGCCATTTGCGAGAAGCTGCCTCTATCTCTAATTACTATCGACGCTACTAAAGCTTTCGATAAAGTTAATTGGCCCTATCTGAGTGAGGTGCTAAAAAAATATGATTTAGGAACTAATATATTGAAGATGGTAGAAAATATTTATAACGCTCCTAAGGCCAGAATATTAATCAATGGGGAGTTAACAGATCATATTCTGATAAAGAGAGGTACACGCCAGGGATGTCCCCTGTCCCCGTTGTTATTCAACCTGTACATTGAACCAGCAGCTGAATGTCTTAGGAACCATCCCTCTAATGCCCCCTTTTCGTACCAAGACTGGCATAAAAAAGTGGCTCTATATGCGGACGACCTCATGATTTTTACCTGTCATCTCAAGGAGGCCCTTGAAGCAACGGAGGAGACGTTAATCAAATTTGGGAAAATCTCGGGCTACCAAATAAACAAGTCTAAAACAGAGACCATGACGTGGAATGAGGACTTCTTGAGCCCCTATAATAAGGAAAAAATTAGATACCTGGGTATCGACCTGATTAAAGATCTAGATAAAGTTCCCCAGATTAACATCCATAGAATACAGGTGGAAGTTAAAAGATTGTTGGAAGTATGGAGTGGCTTACCGTTGACGATCTTGGGTAAATTAAACCTCCTTAAAATGTCAGTCTTGACGAAATGTACGTTCATTTTTGGCGCCATTCCGCTAGAGTTTAACAGGGAGTCTATAAAGAAAATCCAGGGAGAGTTATCAAGTTTTATTTGGTCATCGAAAAAAACTAGAATTGCTTGGAGCAAAATAAGAAGAAGGAAAAAACAGGGAGGGCTAGCCACCCCAGATATTTTAGAATATGGCAGAGCATTCCAATTTCAAAATAATAGTCATGCTAGGCCCATGTGAAGACTACCCATTGTACATACAGAAAATGACAAACAACACCAGTCACTTTCTTTTTAAATTCGGTCACCCGAAATTTTTCAAAAAAGTCAAGTTGAAGACTCTAAGGGCAGCTGCTGAGTCATGGTATTGCATTAGGTTTACTGTGAATATCCCCCTCTACAGCGATAAATCCCCAATTTGGGACTCGCCTTGCACACCGGAATACCTTAAAGATTCTCTTGCGATCCCCTTAAAATCAGCGGGAATAGCAGTATGGGGGCAATTACTATATCAGAACAAAATCTTGGAGTGGGAAATACTAAATGAAATCACGAACTCCTCTCTAGCCAAGTTTAAATATTATCAACTTCTAAGCTGGGTAAAGTCAATCAAGGAAACTAAAACAGGCAATGCACCCCTGGAAGGAAAAATGCTGGGAAAAACTTTCAAGAAAGAGATATCATTCTGGTATTGGGCCCTCATAACCTCAGGGGAGGAGGAATTTCGGATACCGGAGAGAATCTGGGGGAAAGATCTGCCTACGCTGGATACAAACCTCCTTTGGCAAGTATCAATGAGCAAATGCTGGTCAATAGTAACATCTGCGGCATTAAGAAGAAATCATTTATATACCACCCATAGAGCTTATTGGACGCCGGAAAAACTATCAAAATTCAGCGCATCCACGGTGAAGTTCTGCCCGAAATGCGGATTACCGAAGGCCAATGACCTGCATATGTTCTGGCAGTGCCCCCATCTCGACGGTTTCTGGAGGGCGGTGGGTAAGACCTTAGAAGAGGTTTTGGGAAAACAGCTAACCGTGAGTATGGACTTAGTTTTTTTTGGGGGTGATGGGTTCTCCTTCAGTAGACAAGTTGACAAAACGGGAAGAAAATCTGGTGTTCCTCTTGATTCTATTAGCCAGAAGAGAGGTATGTGTAAAATGGATTGCACCAATAGCTCCGCTCCATGGTGAGTGGCTTTCTTCTGTTCTTAAAATTTACATAAAAAGAAAAAGCCCTTTTTCAGAAAATATAGCTTCTGGGAGTTGTGGGAAAATCATCATCTGGGTTTATAATGAGTGAATGAGTGAATGTTTGTTAAGTTATCCTGTTCCTTCCCTCTACTTCTTTTGTGCTCAGGTCCTATGATTAAGTGCAAGCAACAATCACTAAGGTCGAAGGCCAAATAGAGTAGCCATGATGGCTAGCTCAACCCACTCCGAAAAGTAACCTTCCAGAATAGTAATTGGAAGTAAAGGGTCCCCTGTTGTTCCCCGTTGGTTTCCATACGTATATTACCTTAAGGCTGGGTTGGTACAGTACACACTCGGAAGGGAAAAAGGGAGACCCTGATAACTCCTTACTATAAATGTTGCACAATGAGGACTAATAAAAAAAAAAAGAAAAAAAAAAAGAAAAAGTCATGCTCTGTAGATCAGTTGGTATTCTTGGTCACCTTTGGTAAGAGGAGTTGTTGTGCTAGAAGAACCCGGTTACAGGTTCTACCTGTATTCTCCTTCTCAGCACGAAATACTGGGCTCCATACACATCACTTGCATACTTCTTGAAGGAGGTGAATTCTGACGCAGTGACCTCTGTGGGGCAGAAAGTGTCCTAAAATCATCATCACAGTGTGCAGTACCACCAGATTGCGAGTGAAAATATATGAATATTATAAATATTATGAAGAAAAAGATTTAACAGTTCCAGGCACTACATCAATTGATACTGAAACCTTGAACTAAGCCTGAGGAAGAAACGTTGAGTCCTCAGTGCACTGTGGGTGGAAACCACTGTTAAAATATACTGTGTGGGAAAGTGCTCAAGGCACAGAGAGACCCTCCCTCTCTTTAATATTCTGTGTAATATAGAAAATGACAGGGTCTGAGTCCTCATTCTTGACCTAAAGAAGCTAAACAAGTTCTTTAAGTAACAGGGATTTTTAATGATTATCCTGAAAAAGGAATTACCAACCATTGACTAGAAAGACACACTAGCATTCACATATCTTTAGGATACGTATTTTGATATACTCATACAGGCTTGTATAAAAGTGCCTGTGGATCATGAACAACATTATCATTTCAAAGCACTACCACTACCATTCAAAATCAAATTCGTGTTTGGTTGCCCTAACTTTATCTGCACAATTCAACTGGGGTGATGCTTTTTTCATTTTCCTTTTGCCTCACCAGTGACTATATACATGGGAATATGGAGTCATAAAGGGGGTAAAGGAAATGGGATAAGAGGAAAAAAGATCACTGTCTTATCATTGTAGTTGGTCAACTAGGTCACTGTGTAGTGTAGTTCCTATATTCCCAATAGGCCCTGCGCATTGGAATAATATATCCTATAGATATGACGTAGGACTTAGGTCAGTAAGTCTCTATTGAATATACTAAACTTAATAGTGAGTGCCAGCCAGCTCAGAGGTCACTAGAAACTTTCTCGAATACACAAGAAGGGATTAGTTTCTGACAACCGCATAAACATGACAACTTTGTTTCCCCAAGAATAAGAACATATCTTCACAGTCGTGGAAACAATAGATAACTATTTTACTCAGTCAATCGTGCATGCTTCGTTTCTACAGAGTTGCAGAGAAATAGTGGGACGGGCGTTTTCAATACAAGGATTTATTGAACAGTCTTCTTTCTCATGCAAGAGAGGTGAACTGATACAATCGTTAGAATGCAAAGTATAATGCGTACAGCGTGAACAGTGATATAATATAATACTGTAATAGCATTGTATGGTTTCTAAGCCATATAAATATACACACATAAATTACACAGGCTAAAATACTCAACTGGTGCTTCTAAAATATGCCTACCCCAATGTACCTAACCTAGGTCTGGTACGAGGGAGGAAGTAAGTATTGTCGTCAGCATAGGTTTAGTTTTGTCAAGAATTTGCCAAAGGTTTCTCTAGGTTCTAATCAACTCCATACCTTAGAATGAAGGAGGTTTGGTATCTCTGTCTCGGACTCAATTTCCCAACACCCCGCAAGGGGAGTCAGAAACACTGGAGCTGGAATCTCGGCAGAGGAGGACAGCTTCCTGATCAGTGCGTCAGCTGGAGAGTCGGCTTCCTTCGGCACTTGCTGTAGCGAGCTGCGTCGGACAAATAGGTCGTCGAACTGCACCGAACCACACTGTGCTTTGCCATAACAAGTGAAGGTATATTTATACCTTAAAGGTGTTTAGGAATGCCATGTTTGACGTAAAGTCGGGCATATGAACGTCATGAATGAACCCCTAAGGAATAGAGGTTCATTGTAAAATAAGTGAGTTCTTGGAGAAATCAATATTCAAGCAAGGGGATGTCCCTAACGGCTTAAGAGTCTGGTTTCCAAGAAATCGTGGTGACGTGGGTAAACGGATGGAAGTAGCCATGCCTGTATTTGGATTGCATGGGCTGTGTCTAAATAAGGGCTTGATTTCTATGCCTATATAAGGGCAACACAATTTGTACCCTTTATAAGGGCATGAATCATGAAAATCCATTTGGAATCTAAAACGCCATACAACAACCACTCCACTTTCTTATGTACGGCTTCTAATAAATACTAAGTTCTAAACATGTATAAACTTATCTAAACACTATCCATACAACAAGTGTTTTAAAACCCACCCAAAATATATAAAAATGCATTGGTACTCGTTGTACACAAACGAGCTTTGGTGCTGGAATCATCCAAGCAATGTTTCAGTCAAAGCATTTAGTTGTCATTTGAAAATGCTACCTGAATGAATCACGAAAATACATTTATGAAATGGTTCGTAAATACAGAAAAGAAAAGGTGCCGAAACCATTTCATGTCAGAATACATATAACTGTTGGTATGAGGACAAGGTCAAACATTGTCTCTGGAAGTTATTCAAAGAATTCTACTTCTCTATGAATAGTTCTACTTTAAGCAGATTACTTTGTGCCAAAAACAAAAAAATACAAATTTGGAAAAATTAATAATCATAGAAAAAAAGAGTCCCAAAGTTAGAACTTTGTATTGAAAAAAATGAAGGTCTAATTCAGAGTCTTTGTGTGCCAAATCAAAAGTCACCGTTTGTGGTAGGAGAAAACATCAAATCTTCTAAGTCTGTAAAAAACTCGTCTACTATTGTAGGTGGAAGTTGGATTACCTCGTTAAGGAGATCAATCTCACATAGATGTGAAGCATCACCGTCCGCATTGGTCGCATTGGCCGAATCAGAAGGTATCTGTGCGCCTGTCCTTTCTTGTACCTCAACAGTAGCATTTTGCATCTGTGAGATCTCAATGAATGCCGTCATCAGAATTGGTAGCCACTGGGGACAACACAGTGCATGGGCTGTTGCTGGTTCAAGCAAAGTATCAACATCCGTTGGCATGACTGATGGGAGTGTGAGATATGAGTCTAACACGTATTCTTCTCCGCATAGCAGGCAGCGTAGAACAGGTAAGCTGCAATCTTGCCAAATTGGTCTGAGTGACAGAAACCATGTGGTATTTAATTCTCTTAGGCAAGGTAGTCCCAAAATGTGGACGATGCGCTCACGACACTTCATCGCCAGTAGAGTTGTCTCCATGGAGCTCTGGGTGTCGCTGGTGAATTGACTAGCCATATTTCAGCAGTAGGAGCAAAAATAGTATAATAATCCCTGCAGCGAGTCCCAGAATGAGAGGCAATCCGCCGAACACAGAGTGCACGAAGTTTGGAAAAATTCCTAGGACTGCTTAAAGGTGCTAATAGTCTAGAAAATATGGTCTTAAATACATGTACAATACCACTCGTATCAGACATGTTTACAATACGACCTAGCATTACTGAGTAATGTATAGGGCAATTTGTAGTTAAGAGCGCATGTATCTCAGCAGAAGTCCTTGCAACTTGCAGATTATAGGTTTCTTTGGCCGAGATCAATGGCACCGTTTTTTGCAAAAGAATGGCTTTCATTCTGCTTAAAGTATCAACTCGTATAGAAGAGATGTTCATTGAAGGCTATAAAGGCGACTCCTGGTCGGTCTTGGTTTTTGGAAACAATACTTGAATACAGCAAGTGACCCTGGCTGACACAGTTACTAGATATGGAATTCCTGGCAACATGCCACAGCAGCTGTGATCATTCAACATGAGGTAACTCCCATTCGAGAGTTGTCTAAAAATTGGATCAATCACCACGGTTGGTGAACCTTGCGGCTGGTGAACCTTGCAGGTGGCAGGATAATTTGTTAGAGGAACCATCACATGCCCCATGTAAGTTTATACCCTGACAAAGGAGGGATCCGCTTAGTGCATTTTCGCAGTTTTTCCCGCTAAGAAACACTTCACGACAGCCACTCCAACATCTGTAAGTGTACGTAATTCCCAGGATGTCTTGATGTATTCTTTACCCAACCTTTCATATGTACCTGCTGGTATATGTGTTAGGCAATACTGAAAATGGAAAATTGTAACAGGCAGAGTGATTGTTCCATGTATTATCCATTCAGTAGCTGGCTTTTCAGCGACAGTAAATGGCAATCTTTCCAGTTTTTCAATGCTCAGCACCGTATAGTCTCCTCCCCTTTGTGCCAATTTGATCTGTTTATCAGTGAGATTGAATTCTGAAAACAGTGACATAGTATTGATTAAACCCCAAGGCACATAGCCTGAACAAAGGTTTTGCGACTGACCATGTTGCAACATGACCAAGTTTCAGCTTTGCAACCATACTCCTCCCGGAACCCAAAGACTTTGGGTTCCATGATGTCTATGGCAGAAGACACTATTCTGTCCAAAGAATATATCATGGACGACAGAGTTGTTAACCCATTGTTAACCCCAGAGAGAGTTTGCTCTAAATTAATACGATGAAGTTCTCGTATTCTTTCTGCAGTCTTTGCTTGCGTAATCTTCCATGCTTCATTATAAGCAGCATAGATACCGGTATATATCAAACGTTTATGACGCGGTGTTCTTGGTCCTAGCAAGAATTCCCTAAGATCAGCTCCATCTTTAAGTAAAGATAAGTGTTGTTTTACATCCTTAAGTGTAGATCTATGTAGCCAATTAAGGCAGAGCTTCCCTACACTGTATATTGTTACTATTCCTGGATGCTGCCTCTGAACATATCTTGGATCTGGCCTATTGAATTTGAATCCCCGTGTTTTATTCAGGAACCTATCTTGACACTTGTTTGTGTCTGTGGGCCAGATTAACCATTTATTCCAATCTGGATCGGATGTGTTGTGATGCAAAATAATATGTACGTCGACATCCCCCTCTTAAGTGTTATCACTGACAGGTGTAGGTGTAGACGGGTTGTTCATGTCTTTTATCTTGGCTAACCCAAGGCAAGACGTCTGTTGGACAGTGTCATTCAAAAACATAATTACTCAGGGATGATGCAGGCTCTAAATAAAGCTTCTATCCCCGGAACGTTCCAATCTTTTGTGCCCCAGACAGTTTTAGTCTCGATGTTGTCGTTCCAAAAGTCTAAACCTAGTCTAGACAGCTGAACATAAAAGGTTGCAGAATAAATTTGTTTGGTATTTGTCAATATACTTTGCATTCTGTCTAACGATTGTAGCAGTTCACCTCTCTTGCATGAGAAAGAAGACTGTTCAATAAATCCTTTTATTGAAAACGCCCGTCTCACTAAGTCCCTAACAGCTAAAGAGTCTGGTTTTCCAAGAAATCGTTGTGACGTGGATAAACGGATGGAAGTAGCCATGCCTCTATTTGGACTGCATGGGCTATGTCTAAATAAGGGCTTGATTTCTATGCCTATATAAGGGCAACACGATTTGTACCTATATAAGGGCATGAATCGGGAAAATCCATCCTGAATCAAAAACGCGATACAACTGAGGTCAGCAGGATGCAGCAGATCCCTATAAGACTAAGCTATATCTTAAGCAACTTCTCATTAGCAATACTACTCTTAATTGCTGCTATAAATGGCTATACCTATTCAATATCCCTGCGTAATCTTCTGTGTGTTTGGTGTGAAACTGGGAATTCCTGAAGACTAAGAATATGTAAAATAAGTGTCTAAAACATAAATACTCGTTACTAGGTTTTAAAAAAAGACCTCAAATTTTGTAACTTTATAGTGTCTTCGTAGAAAATGTTATTGTAGGAAGCTGGCTCGTTATATAGAATACCAAAAAGAGGTATGCTGTGTAGAAAGCTCAGGTATTCCTTTGAGTGTTCAAGGGTTTGCTCTAGCAATCCCAAGGTGCATACAACTCGATAAGGGGATCCACTCTAATTTATAAAAATAACACTTAACTTTTTATAACTTTAGGCACCAAGATAAGTACTTTTTAAAATAGCAGGTTTGAAGAAGACAGGTGTTTGATACTTTACATTGTATTTGAAGCTGTTTGCGGAAATGTTAACTTGGGAAGAAAACATATGCGGCATACAATCACTTAACTTAAAACATGAACAATTTGACTTGCATTCACCATTAAGATTCTAGAAGTCACCGTTGCAATTTTATGCAGTTTATTTGCATTAGGTTAGATTTATCAATAGTGGCAACACAGTTGCTCCCTCAATTTGAGTATATTAGAAACATTTGCAAAAAAGAGAGCGGTGCTCAGGATGAAAGGATGAAGGGTGGGATAGTGATGATGACAGTGACTTCTAAAATCTTAATGGTGAATGCAAGTCAAATTGTTAATGTTTTAAGCTATTTGTGCTGCTTGACCGCTCTTTGTATTGTACTGCATATTTAACCCAGGTCCTGTAGCTGATAGGATTTCCCCATTGATATATAGAATACCATCACTGAACGGCTTATGGGACCCTTCCCCAGGACTTAAGGTGAGTATGGGTCAAGGTCCAAGCCTGCACCAACAGGACACATAGGGAGACACTGGGGCGTCCGGTTGCAGAGGTGTGTTTTTCTGCATTGTGTGATTTTGATACTTTAAATCGTAATTGAAGCACTTTGCTGTAATATTAACCTGTGGAGGAAAAACATGTATTGCATTCAAGCACTTAACAGCGACTTGTGGGACCATTCTTCTGGAGTTGAGTATGGGGCAAGGTCCAAGGCAGCACCAATAGTTCAGTTTAGGCAGCACTGGGGTGGCTGGAAGCAGAGGTGCCTAACGGCGTCGGGTGCCCATTCAAGTCTGTGGACATTGGCCTGTCGGAAAAGAGCCTGCAGGCTGGGGGACCAGTCGGACTAAACCAACAAGAGGGCTCAATTCTTGCCATGGTCTGTGACTTGGGGGCATATTTGGTTATCTTCTCCCCGGGGCGAGTGGTGCAGAGGTGTCTTCAGGCATCGAGTTTTTGTCACTGGGAGCATTCGAGGTAGAGGGTGCCCGCAAACAGAGGCTGTAGGTGGTGTTGGGAAGTCTACAGTGGGAAAGTCCATGATGAGCTTTGTTTCTGGAGGGGGAGGGAACCATGCTGGCACCTTTGGTCCACTTAAGCTCAGCTAGGAAGCTCGAGTGCAGTGGTGCTTCGTGGCGTCTGTTTTTTGTGGTTCTGGAGTCTGTCTTTTTCGGGGTGCCTGCAGCATGCAAGGAAGCAGCTCCGGGACTGGTTTTGGTGCTTTGGAGGCACAGCAGCTGCAAGACAATTCTCATTTTGGTGCACTTTGACAGGAACAGCAGACATGTTGGCGGGGCTCGCTCCGGATAAGTTGCTTCTTCCACAGTCTGCGCTTTTGCGGCTCTTCCTTGTCCTCCTTCTTTGAAGATTGGCAGGAATCGGATCCTCTGGTGCCATGGTCTCCCCTAAATACAGAATTTAGGGATGTTAGGGGAGTGTAGGGTAGTAGACAATGGGCTACCTACACTTGGGATCACTATGCCTGCTATATTACCACATCCTGTGGGATGTGGGCACAGCCCTGACCCAGAATTGCTAAGTTTACTATCACCAAGATGGGTAACTTTCAAAAGTTGCCTCCATTTAGGTGTGGCACTAGCCTGAGGGTTGACATGCCTATCTGTCTGGCTAATTTTCCCACCTGTCCAGGTTCCAAATGGCTCTGGACGAAGGAGGTCAGCTTCTCCTGTGACAGAAACCAGATTTGCAAGATAGTGAAAAGGGAAGCTGGGTGTCATCCACATAACAGAAAATTGACAACCCAGCCTCTTCCTCAAAGGTGGCTAACGGCCTGACATAAAGATTAAATAACATAGGACTGAGTATCGAGCCCTGTGGTACTCCATAAGGAGATGCATAGGTCTTGGAACTCCCCAATGGGGAAAAAAACCTGAAAAGTCCTGTCGGTAAGAACGTTTTTAATCCAATCCAGAGCTGAGCCAACAATTCCCAGTAACTGGAGTGCTTTTAAAAGGATAAGATGAGACACCATGTCAAAGGCCGCACTTAGATCAAATGGATAAGTGGCACAGTGGCCCCTTTATCCAGATGCTGGCGTATTGTTTCTGTAACCTCTAAGAGAGTAGGCTCTGTGGAGTATCCGCCTCTAAAGCTTGATTGGGACCAGTGTAAGATGTTATTTGATTCCACAAACCGTGTAAGCTGTTGGTACACGTGTTTTTCCAGGATCTTAGAAAAAACAGGTAGTAAGGAAATCGGACGGAAGTTGGAGGGCTCAGCTGGATCCGCATTTGGTTTCTTCAAAAAAGGAAGAACCATTGCGTGTTTCCATTCTGCTGGTAAGATGGCTTCCCTCAACGAGGCATTAAGTAGTTCCACGACAATCTTTAATGCAGAAGAATTTAGTTTTTGAAAAATATGAACTGGAAGAGGGTCATTAGGGGGGCCAGATTTAAGACTGTTTAAAATAGCATTAAAAGACGGAGGGTCTAAGGGTTGCCAGTATGTTATTTCCATAGTAGCAGCCAAGTCAGGGGGCCCGACTGGGTTGTTACCGTCAAGAATGGGGGATAGATTCATTATATGCTGTTCCTTATTAATAGTTGCCGTCTCAAGTTCTGCATAGATCTTTTCTACTTTTTCGATAAAGAACTTCACCACAACTTCGCAGTGTGCTTCATCAAGTATCAGAGGTGTAGGTTGACAAGTTGCTCCAGAGACATTCCCTACTAATTTGAATAGGACTTTTGCATTATTATGCGCTGATGTAATGGTTTTGTTCACATATTCAGCACGTGCTGCTTTATATAGGGAATTATACTCTCTCTTGGCAGTTTTATAGCAATGTTATAGCAATGTTTGGATTCTAAGGCATAATCCTTCCTCCAACATCTTTCTAGAGCCTTACATTTGTTTTTTTCAATTTAAACTTTTTCGGTGAACCATGGGGCAGGAGGACGGTGATTATTTAGTTTCTTAAATGAAATAGGGAGTCCGGTTTTCACAGATGCCGTAATTCAAGTGTGGATGGCTGCTGCGTCCGAGATCTGGATGGAAGAAGCATCAGGAATATTGCTCATAAGATGTTGATTTAGAGAGTCAATATCTATGTTCTTCCAATTTCTACTCCTGGCTTTAGGTTAGGAGATGGCCAGGCTGTTCGGCCGTGAATCAAACTCCAACTTAAAATTTACCAAAAAATGGTCAGACCAAAGTAAGGGCAGGGCTTTTTGGCTTGAAATGTTAGGAAATATGGGGTCTAGCAAGTGACCCCCCTGTGAGTAGGACCTGAATTGCAGAGTGGTATGTTCTTGGCTTCTAGATCAGCAATCAAGCTAGAGCCAATCTTGCATGTGGGATCGTCAAAGTGAATATTAAGTGAATATTAAGGATGTTTACAATGGTAAAGTTGGCTGCATTGAGTAAGAAAGGGGCAATAATGTCTGGAAAGCTTGCAGCCCATGGACCTGCTGCACCAGGGGGGCGATAGACCAGGAAGCCTGTCAGCGTGAACTGAGGAGTAAGGAAGAGTCTAAAAAAACTAGCTTCACAGCCTCCACAAGGTGGTGTCTCCCATTTACATGCAAGAGGCATGTATTTTAAAGCCTCCAACGTCAGCTGTCTGCTGATGTCAGTGCACCGCCTCCCCCCTGTCTCCGCTCGAGAAGATGGAAGACCGCTGCTTCCTCCGCAACAATCGGGCGAACCCGTGGTGGACCGGAGAGCAAGCGGCAGAAGAGGACAGGTGAGGAAGTGTGCAATTAAAGTTCAAAATAATCTGCCCAAAGAATAAGAAGTAAAAAAAAAAAAGCCACAGCTAGGTCTTCTACGCATGCGTTGTTGGAAAAAGCCATTGTTATGACTGGCCTTATAGGTACTGAAAGTAGCATTATATAACGCGCTGATGAAATCGCAAAGGTGGAGTGTTGCGATCCTAAAAAACGGGGGATACTGGTATTGATATCCCCGTTGGTTGGTAAATGCATAGATGGTGACTTTTGCTATGAGGTTTAAGGAGGGGAAAAAGGCATTTTATCATAGAGTGAATATCACAGGGAAATTACTGAGAAATCAAAGTGAGATTGAAGGCACAGTAAATGAAGAGTCATGTATAGATGGTGACTTTTGCTATGCGCTTTTTTTGAGGGGAAATAGGCATTTTATCGTAGAGTGAATATCACAGGGAAATTACTGAGATATTAAAGGGAGATTAAAGGCACAGTAAAAGGGAGTCTGACTTAATTCAGTTGGCCCCATGGAATATTATCATTAAGGCCAGTGTCTTGTTGTTCTTTTTGAAACAAGCCTTGCTCTGACTGCAGTTGTTCTATGACAGTCCAGTTGAGGTCGTTCACACAGTGTTGAGCCTCAAGGTAGTGGGTTGCCATCTTAGTGGTGCTTTTCTTGCACCTCACATTACTCTTGTGCTCGTTCATACGTGTTTTGACCGCTCTTGTGGTCATTCCTACATATTCTAGCCCGCATTGGCAGGTGATCATGTAGACCACGTTTTAATCCTGACCTTGGAACCTACTAATAAAGCTTAACCTGGTATCCAGAAGCCAGTTTTAACTATTCCCTGCTGCAAATTGTTTGTCTATCACTGTACTCAGTCTTGATTTGTTTGTTTTTTGTCTGTGGACACTGTTGTCACTTTCATCATTGTGTTGCACTTTGTCTGTGTATTTCCATGTTCCCACTCCCTATGCTCCGCCCGGAGTGTGGCTATGCCCGGGCGTTGTAGCAGACCCGATGATGAAGGTAAACATCCTTTACAACAAAACTTTTTCCACGCAGTACCTTTACTACGCAGGAATTACAACGCAAGTCGTTACAACGACTTGCGCTGGAGGGCGCTGTAGGATAGAGAATAGTTTTTACTATCCAAAACCTTCCCTACTATCCACGGGGACTGGAGTTGGAATAGTAAATTAAACTATTCACTATCCAGCGCCCCCCAACGCAAGTCGTTGTAACGACTTGCGTTGTAAAACCTGCGTTGTAAAGGCATGCGTGGAAAAAGCATGCGTTGTAACGACATACATCCGATGATGAAGCATGTCACACACAGTGTGTGTGAGTGAGGGCAGTTTTTCATCACTCATGAGTGTGCCAATGCTTGTACACTTTTGTTGAGTTTGTGCACTTTTTTGTCTTCTCCACCCCTCTTGTGTGCATACTATAGTGACGTAGGGAGTTCGCGGTGGTTAAATTACATATAGACCCTCTCCCCTTTTGTGTGTGAGAAGACCCTGTACCCTAGCATACACAGATGGCCGCTGTACAGCTCAATTGGCGCAGTGCACTTGTCTCCGAACTCTCGCTCCATCTGTGTGTTTAGGAACTCTGTGCTCATCTATATGACAAAACGTGTACTCATAAACAGCTGCATTCTCGGGTGATGTCTAGGTGCTGGTGCCTGACCAGAGAAAATACCAAGGGGCATTGTTGTTTGACCTGGTCTGTCATGTGCATTCTAAATCGCAGGAAAAGAACAGAAAACAAAATCATTTGCAGGTCCTGTGTGAAAATACAATGTGGCACAAAGGCTAGCGTGTTTATATAGTAACTTGTGCAAAGAAAAATGTGGCCTACAACATGCACAATTTGGCTGACAGTGAAAACTGCAATGGGCCATGCAGGAAACACGATACAAGGTTCTGCACTGGCATCTGCACACCCTCCACCTATATACGTGGAGATTGATCAGCAACAGTTGACAGCTTTTGACCTTCCTCCCAAAGTCTGTGAAGTTATTCCGGGAGCCACGCATCCCTTCACCTAGTGGGTATACGCTTGCCAATGGGAGAAATTTGTGTCCTGGAGTGCTTTCCTGCTTTCCACAATGTTGACCTCCTGTCTGCAACTCTGTCACAAGTTCTCTTTTTTTGCATTGTCTTTGGCCCAGCAGGGCTCTGGTTTGGACGCAGTTAAATGTTACCTTTCTGCTATCTTGACATTCTTGTTTGACCAGCCTTCTCTCTTCAAGGAACCTGTTGTGGCTAGGTTACTCACAGCTCTACAACATATGCTTTCACCTACGTCCTTCATCATGCTTCGGTGGGACCTCAATCTGGTCCTCACCTTTCTCATGTGTGAACGATTTGAGCCTCTGCATAATTGCCCTCTTAGGCTATTGACCAGCAACACTGTCCTTTTAGTTGCCATAATATCTGCCAGGAGGGTCAGTGAACTGCAAGAACTCTCTGCGCACCCTCTTGATGCCACCTTTTACCCAGACTAGCTTGTTCTCTGGACATACGCCTCCATCCTTCCGAAAGTTGGTTCTCCATTTCATATAGGCAGAACATCACCGTGCCTACTTTCTTTACTCTACCTCATCCCTCCAAAGAAGAAGAGAGACTTCCGTGCCTGGGCCCAAAAAGAGCAGTCATTCTACATTCTACAAGCGAGCTCTAGCTGGATGATCAACTGTTTGTGGACTTTTGTGAGCAACAAAGGGAAAGCTGTACAGTTTAGTACCATCTTGCGATGGATTGTCCTGTGCATTAAGATCTGCTATGCATTTTCCAAGCAGCCCCCTGAAACAACCAGAGTCCAGGCTGCGACCTCTGCGTTAGTGCATGTGTTCCTCTCCTGGACATCTCGAAGGGATGTGGACATCACTGCACATGTTTACAAAACACTACTAGGTGGACAGTCCGGTCTGTCGGGATGGGCAATGTGCCCTTTCGTTCCTTCAGGACTTTTTGGTTTAATTGTGTTCTCTTACTAAATAAAATACATTTCATACTGACTAATCTGATAAGGGAAAGACATGTTTTTTTAAGTGTAGTATGCTAATACTGTGAAACAATATCAGTTTAGTACCTATGTAGATTTCCCACCATCCTATTGTTAAATATATTTTGGCATATCTTTGCAGAGACCTGAACCTAGAAGAGCAACTTTTACCTTTAGAGAGTAAGGTAGAGGCACTGGAGGAGAAGATTAAAACAATGCAAAGGGACATCAAGGACTTGGATGACCGGCTGCATACATGGAAGGTTTGTTGTCTAAATCTTTTCTTTTTTCTCACAACACTTTTAGGCAAAGTATTATGTTTTTAGTAAGCTAACACATGGTGCAACAATCAGCTCCCATCTTCCCTGCCTCTTTTCTTTTAGACCAGACTTTGTGTGCGTTCCCTGTCGCTGAGGGGTCCTCCACTACATTAGCTCTTGCAAGGATTGCATTTCAGACACTTCAACTCTATTAAACTTTCCATAAATTAAAACTGGTACCAGGTTACATTGAGTTTTCGATCTACTGAGGAAAGTATTTCTTTGTTGGCATTATGTTACGCATTGCGATGAACTTTACATTGTGTCCTGTCTGTGCCTTATAGTGAGGTTATTGTCAATTTCATTGCTGTTCGGTGTGAACCTCCAGTCTCGGACAGTAATCTGTAAATGGTAGGCTTCTGCACCGACCATGATGAGGCCTGGTCCTGAGCGGAGGGTTGTGGACTTGCCTCCAATCTCCAGGATCCCCATCTGGCCCGATCCGACTCCTAAGGCAGTGCCGCCGGGAACCAGGAGGGCTTAAGACCAACTTGTCTACATCCATCCCCACACCCAAACAGGCCAGAGATGATAGGCAATTATTCCTGGCTAGGACGTTACAGGAGCCGGCCTCCCCTTCTTCTGATTTCTTTACATTGGACGAAGGTGACACCTCCTCTTCTCTCCATCTCCCCGATTGTAACCCCTTCAGATGGTGAATTACCTGCTTTGAATCCTCTGAAGCACTCCTTTCACGGTCTCATTGTTAACCTCTTTCACCAAGAGTGAATGCATTTGTGGTCACTTTTTGAACCCTCCCACAATATGGTTTCCCGTAATGGCCTCCATCCATTTTAATACTTATAAACAAGCCTTGCTGACCCATGGGTGGGCATTTTGTTCCCAGTACTCTGACGAGAGCAGTAGTCCCCCTCCCTGATGACATTTTCACAATTTTTCCTCAAGTTTGAGTGGTAAGCTGTTTGCCTACTGCTCTGTTTAGTTTGATTTCTCTCTCCCTACTTGCAAATTTCCCGCCTGTCCCCTCTTCCCTCCAGCAACTCCCCATTCACAGCGGTTAACGAAAAAAGCCATAGTGGTTCTTATCCACACTTTTCCTGGCTCCTTCGGTCTTAGACGAGATTTCACTTCCACATGTTTGATTCTCAACAAGCTGGGTATAACTTAGTATCATGAAATATTAGGTAAGTTGGCACTCTTTTCCAATGCCACAAAAAACACTCATTCCTTTTTACAGGAGACCCATATGGCCACAACAGCGTGCCCCTTGTCTTCAGAAAAATTGGATGGGACAGATTTACTCCACAGACTACTTTGCGTATGCCCCTGGTGCCATGATCTGGATCCTGGAAGGTATCATTTTCTTCCATGGTCATCAACCCAGAGGGTAGATTTCTGCATATAAAGATTCTCTTGATGGACCACCCGTACTTCTGAGTAGTGTTTGCACTCAAACACCGACCACCAAAAATTTCTAGCATGCTTCACAGGTCACATAGTGCTTGGGCCCAGTTTCCATGGATCGTTGGAGAGAACTGCACTATATTTGTCGACACTCACCTAGAAAGGTCCCATCACCCTCTTCCACAGGCCCCTAAATGCCCTAACTCTTGTTCCTCGATGGACTTGTTGTGTAACTGGGCTTTAACAGGTGTTTGGGGACATCATAACCCATTGTATTCCAATTACTGTCCCCCCACATTACCTCTTGCGTGCATGCATTTCGACTGAATACTTTTCTCAACTAGCCTAGGCACCGCGTTTTCGCACTCTTAACTACTTGGGTAGGACCGTATCGAACTACAGTCTGCTGATCACCATACTTGGCTGGATGGGGGTGGGTAATCTCTCCTGTCCCCACCTGGCACCTCCAAATTGCGCTTTTAGAAGACATTCCCTTCAACTGCTCCTACATACATGATTTTTTTTTTTTTAACTAACTGTGGCCCTGCCTCTTCTCGCACTATTGAGTGGGATGCCTGCAAGGTAATCTTAAGGAGTCATAGCATTGGTGAAGCCTCTGCCACCTGTAGGCAAATTAAAACAGACCTCACCAGAGCTGAAGCAAATGACTTGAGTACCACTATATATCAAACCCTCCCTGTGCAGGAATCCTCGGGAATTCGAGTTCCATAGGGCCTCCCTTTGGGAAAAACTATGCTGATTTCATTATATTCAGTACACCCACCATGCTTATCTTGAAGGTACCAAGTTGGGTAAGCTCCTAGTGTGGATCACCACTCGAGAAATCTCTCAGGTCCTTTCACTAAACTTCGAGACCCAACTGTTACCTTGGAACACCATCAACATGGCATATTACAAGACAGCCTAATACTAGGAAGACCTGTATGTAGAGATAGTTTAAGACCCATTACCTCAGATATTGGCCGTACTTGCTGATATCCCCCGAGTCTTTCCATTTTTATCATGAAGAACTAGAGGCCAACCTCTCCTCCCAATCCCTTTGAGGCTTTCCGTGCTCTCCCAGCAGCGAAAATTGCGGGAACAGACAGCCTTCCTATGAACTTCTACCAGACATATGCTGGACATCTCACTTCTAAATTAGAAGAACTCTTAACAGCATAAATTCAGGAGGGCAATCTTCCGCAATGCCAGAGCAAAATTCTCACTTTCCCAAATCCTCCCTCTCTTGCCCCACTCATCCACCCTGACACAAATTGTTTTATTCTTTGCAGTAACACCTCCTTAAGCCTTCAACGTCTGTATAAACTACTATAGACTGCCGCTAACCTTCTTCACAAAGGCCATGGCCCTCACCCTATATCGCGAAAAGGTGTCCAACACTATCTGCTAGGAATATCTATCACAGGGTTCTCAGGCATTTTGAGCTTGGCCTGCATTATTCATATCATCTACTTCATTACCACCGTCTGGCTCAGAGTGGGCAAGTCCATCTCCACACCCTTTACCATCAGTCATGAAATTCACCTGGGATGTTTCCTATTCCTCTACTTTTTAAGCTGGCTATGAACCCTTTGGCGATTAGACTCCCAGCCATGGGCAAGTCCTGGAGAACCCCCTCTCTGACTGGAGTAAATCGGTTTCCTTGTATGCGGACGACCTTCTCCTGTGCCTACAGGGTTAGTTTGTCCCTGCTCTCGAAATAATGCAATAACTGACAGACTTTACTGCCGCATCTGGCTTCCAGTTTACCTGGGTAAATACCTGTGTCTTAACGCTATCCCCCAACACCCCTAATAATAACCTTGAACTGGGAGTAGACCCCCCTCACCCCTGCTGGGAGGGCACAACTTTTGGCTACCTTGTCATAAGAGTCTATCACTCTGATACAGGCTTAGATTGCAACTTGACCAAGACAATTGCTTTCCTCCCAAATAATATTCTGGAAATCCTTCCACATTGCCCCATTTGGACTCGATGCCCTGCGAAAATGGTGATCCTCCCCCACTTTCTTAACAACTTTTATTTTTTCTGTAATTCAGATGAGCTCTTGGGAGAGATTTTGTGAATGCCGGCAGAAGGAGTTTGACCCTATTGAAGCTTTGCCTTCCCACTGATGCTGGTGGATTAGGTGTCTCACAATTTGATTTCTACTACATAGCAGCTCTGCTCCAGTAGTTAAGCAGAAGTTTATTGGGCCTTTCTCTCGAAGAGACGGCCACATTGACACTCCCACTAAAAGTAGACCAAATAAATACTGCTCACTGCCCCCAAACCCTCTGCCCCTACTGCACCCATCAGTCCCACTCTCATTCCTAAGTTTGCCGAGTGGTGTTACGCTGTTACACCCGAGTATTGAACCTCACAAAGGTTACTTCATGCCATCCCAATTCCTTTGCTGGGTGTGCCCATCACATTCGGTCCCATTAGTATTTCAATTCTTACCCACTGGCATAAACCCAATATTGTAACTGGGAGTCTTCAACGAGGACCAACATTTTTTCCTCCACAGAAATTATCAGTACCTATGGCCTCCATACCTAATATTTTGTACTGTCCAGTGCATCCTAAATCAGCTGTGGTCCTGTGCAGATTCTCCACTGCTACCACACCCATCTGAAAGAGACACGATAGTGATAGATTCCTTACCTTAGAATCTCCCCAGGCGTCAGACTGGATCCGGAAACTATTGCGTAGCAATACCCCTGCGCGTTAGTAGGCGTCGTCCGCGGCTCCGCGTTCGGCGACTTTAGCGCCGGAATGACGTCGCCGGAGTACTTAGACGCCGCCCTCGCGCGCTGACGTCAGTTCTTCTTTTTTCCACGCCAGCTAGCGCAGATCCGGAGAAGCTCTACCCCTTAGTCACTTTTTGACTAACCTTTTTTGATCTTTTGATCTGTTTTTCTCGAGTCGCTCCGACTCCTACGGTGCCGGTAGGGATGCCTGGGTTCAAACCCTGCTGCAAGTGCAACCGACCGATGTCAGTTACCGGCCCCCATCGCTGGTGTCTTCAGTGCCTAGGCCTCGACCACCGAACCTGCTCCGACTGACGGGCCCTGACGTCTAAGGCTAGGCTCGAGCTCCGGCAAGTCGGCCCCGCGCCGTTCAAGGTACCGGTCCCACAGGAGGTCGAGGGACTGGTCGCGGGGTCGGAGCCCTCATAGTTCCGAGAGTCGGCATCGGTCTTCGGGATCAAGGTTCTCAGGTAAGCATGAGAGGTCGGAACGGCATCATCGTTCTTCCGACCCACTGCGACGCAGCCGGGGGGGTTCGGGTGACACCACCCACGCGGCTCCGACGGAGTCGCGGGCGCCGCTACCTGCCCCATACCTTCCGGTCCCTGGGCACGATGCGACGCCAGAGGAGATCGAGCGGTACCTCATGGCCATGAGGTCTCTCTCTCCTCCGCCGGGCTCTGTGGCGCCTTCGGGCCCAGCGGTCCCGGCTGGAGGGCCTAGCGGGTCCGGTGCTTCGGCTCCGACGCCGTCGGGTGCTTCGGCCGCCGGCGACTTCGGTCCCGGCGCCGCAGGCCCTCACTGGATCCGGATCCGGGTCGTCGCCGGTCGACCTCACGACCTCACCGACGCCGGCCCCTAGGGTGTCTCCCCCGGCGACGCCGTCCCCGATCCTGCCCTTGATTCGGTTCCGGCGCCGGAGCGGCGCCGCTCTCGACGTCGTATGGAGACTTTTACTTCCACGAACCGGCCCCATCTGTTGAACCTGAATTTCAGGTGATGGGTCACGAGGGAGATTGGGAGGGGTCTGTGGACCCTCTGGCACAGGAGTGCCAGTCTCAACAGGACTGGACATATGAGCTTGGTGATGCCAGTGGACTGGACACTTCGCCAGACACTGGTTTTGTCTCCCCTTCAACCGTGGCTACGGAGGAGGGGGCTGCCTAAAGTGTAGTGTTGACGCGGGCAGCCAGGGCATTGGGCCTAGAGCTCCCCGTCGCGGCCGTGAGGACTAACCTCCTCACTGAGGTCCTTAAACCGCAGGCAAGCTCGGCTGAGCCTCTGCTGCCGTTTAATGAGGACTTGTGTGACGTTCTTTTGGGCACTTGGTCCAAGCCCGCTACAGGTCAGCCTGTAGATAGGAACGTGGCCAGACGCTACCGCCCGGCTCCGGGCGACCCTTGCTTCTTGTCCACCCACCCCACACCCAAGAGCCTGGTCATCCAGGCCTCTACTTCCCAGACTGCATTCCCAACGGCTCTGCCCGATTGGGAATCTAAGAGGTACGAGCAGTTCGGTAAGAAGCTATTCTCTTCCCTGAGTTTGGGACTGCGGTCAGTCAATACCGCATACCTCTTGGGCCGCTACACCCACACTCTGTGGGACACGGTCGCGGACGTGCTGCCACAATTTCCGCAGGAGGCCCGGACTAAACTCGCCCAAGCCCTTGCCGAGAGTCGAGATGCAGCGCACTATTCCATCCGGTGTGGGTTGGATACCACGGACTCACTGGGCAGAGCGATGGCAACGACGGTGGCGGTTCGACGCCACGCCTGGTTGAGGACCGCCAACTTTTCGGCTGATGTCCAGGCCACCCTTCTGACATGCCGTTTGATGGCCGTCGCCTCTTTGGCGACAAGGCAGACCATGCGCTTGGGCGTTTTAAGTACTCCAGGGCTACCGCCAAGTCCTTGGGCCTCTCGGCCCCACGACCGCAAACGGGTGCCTTTCTCTCCCACATGTGCTGCCAGCCACGCACCGCAGGCTAATACACAGCGCGGTGGCGGCTGTGGAAACCGCCGTGGCGGCGGTCGGGGACAACGGCGAGGCCAGTACACACCTTCCCCTGCAGCATCCGCCTCAAAACCCTCCTAGTCCGTGCTTTCAGGCCCATGTGACGCCAGTGGGGGGCAGGGTTCGCCATCACCACTTCCACTTGCGCACTGTCACGTCGGGCATGTGGGTGCTGCAAATCGTCCGAAGGGGCTACTCCCTCCCCTTGGAGGCTACCCCTCCAGCCATGCCACCGCAATACCACTGCGTGTCGTGGGATCACATGCAACTTCTACAAGAGGAAGTTACGGCCCTCTTGGCCAAGGGGGCCATCAAGCGAGTTCCTGGGCCGGAAGTAGGGTGTGGTTGTTACTCCCACTACTTTCTGGTACCCAAGAAGGGCAAAGGGGGCCTACGCCCTATCTTGGACCTAGGGAACGTCAACGGCTTCCTCCGGAAGGAGAAGTTCAAAATGCTGACTTCGGCTCAGGTCTTAGCTGCCCTAGACCCAGGAGACTGGATGGTAGCGTTGGACTTGCAGGACGCCTATTTCCACATCCCCGTCCTGCCGGCCCACCGGCGTTACCTGCGGTTCTCGGTAGGCCACGAGCACTTTCAGTTTACCGTGCTCCCCTTCTGCCTTACCAGCGCCCCATGGGTGTTCACGAAAGTGATGGCGGGGGTCGCAGCTCTTCTGCGCAGGTTAGGGGTGTCAATCTTCCCCTACCTCGACAACTGGTTGTTGAAGGCAGGCTCGCCCCAGACAGTCGTCAGCCACTTCCAGACTACGGCCGACCTCCTGCACCTGATGGGGTTCTCCATCAATGTGCCGAAGTCACACCTGTGTCCCTCTCAGAAGCTCCTCTTCATCGGAGCAGTTCTAAACTCAGCGCAGTTTTGGGTTTATCCTACCGAACAGCGGGTTCGGGATATTCAGGCTCTGATTCCGATCTTTCAGCCTTTATCCCGAGTCTCGGTCAGGTTGACGCTGCGGCTTCTGGGGCTGATGGCCTCCTGCATCCTTCTGGTGCATCACGCCCGGTGGCGGATGCGGGCTCTGCAGTGGGACCTGAAGTTTCAGTGGGCCCAGCATCAGGGCAACTTGTTTGACCATATCTTGATCTCGGAGGGCACTGCAAGACAGTTGCAGTGGTGGCTCACGGACCGCGATTGGGTCAGCGGCAGATCCCTCTCCCTACCCCAACCGGAGCACGTAGTTGTGACGGACGCGTCCCTCCAGGGATGGGGGGGGGGGCCACATGGGAGAGGTGGAGATCAGAGGCCTCTGGTCTCCGGTGGAGACCCAGCTCCACATCAACCTTCTGGAGCTGCGGGCCATCCGACTTGCACTGAAGGCATTCCTCCCCTCTGTCCGGGAGAGTGTAGTGCAGGTGTTCACGGACAACACCACCGCCATGTGGTACTGCAACAAACAGGATCGGGGTGGGGTCGTGGACCCTCTGCCAGGAGGCTCTGCGACGCTGGCAGTGGCTAGAACATCAGGGCATGACCCTGGTGGTTCAACACCTGGCAGGTTCTCTGAACGCCAGGGCGGACGAACTCAGCCGTCGGTGCATGGTGGATCACGAATGGCGTCTGAACTCGTACGTGGCGCAAGACCTCTTTCAGCAGTGGGGAGAGCCTTGGTTAGATCTATTCGCCACAGATGAGAACGCGCAATGTCATCAGTTCTGCTCGTTGGAATTTCCAAGGCGGCACTCGCTCGGAGACGCTTTTCTTCACGAGTGGAGGTGCGGTCTATTGTACGCCTTTCCGCCTATACCA
Source organism: Lissotriton helveticus (assembly GCF_964261635.1). Taxonomy (NCBI): domain Eukaryota; kingdom Metazoa; phylum Chordata; class Amphibia; order Caudata; family Salamandridae; genus Lissotriton; species Lissotriton helveticus. The sequence continues at coordinate 104,803,557 of NC_136063.1, forward strand.
CTTCTGCCCAGAGTGCTGAAGAAGATCAGGCGCGACCGGGCCCAGGTTATCCTTGTGGCTCCGGAGTGGGCACGAAGATATTGGTATCCAGAGCTACTCAGCATGTCTGTCGATCCCCCGATTCGTCTGCCTCTTCAGGAGGATCTTCTGTCGCAGCAGCAGGGGATGGTTCTCCACCCAAACCTGTCCAGTCTCCACCTCCAAGCTTGGAGATTGAGCAGCAACAGTTGAGGCCATTTGACTTGCCTCCTGAAGTCTGTAATGTCATTCTTGCAGCCAGGCGTCCCTCCACAAAGTCGGTATACACCTGCAGGTGGAACAGATTTGTGGCATGGTGCACAGCAAAGGTTGTGGATCCACTCTCTGCCCCCCTTTCTAAGGTTCTCCTCTTCCTTCTTTCTCTGGCCCAGCAGGGCTCTGCTCTGGGCACTATCAAGGGCTATCTTTCTGCCCTTTCCGCCTTCTTAAGGCTACCTGATCAGCCATCTTTGTTCAAGTCCCCTATTGTAAATAGGTTTTTGAAGGGCATCATACACATGTTCCCTCCTGTTCCTTTGTGATGCCTCAGTGGGACTTGAACCTTGTACTTACTTTTCTGATGTGCGCTCCCTTTGAGCCACTTCATAACTGTCCTCTTCGCCTTCTTACTCTGAAGACTGCTTTCCTGGTTGCCATCACCTCTGCCAGGAGAGTGAGTGAGCTCCAGGCTCTTTCGTCCAAACCTCCTTTCCTTTCTGTCCATCCGGACAAGGTTGTGTTGCGGACAAGGCCCTCTTTCCTGCCCAAGGTAGTCGCAGCCTTTCACATCGGGCAGTCCATCACCTTGCCCACCTTCTTTCCGCCTCCGCATCCCTCGAAAGCGGACGAGAGGCTCCACCGTCGGGACCCAAAACGTGCGCTCTCTTACTATCTGGATCGCACACGCCAGTTCCAGGTGGATGACCAACTATTTGTTAGTTACGTGGGTGCTAAGAAAGGACGGGCGGTGCACAAGCGGACCATCTCTCGGTGGATCGTATTGTGCACTCAGGCCTGTTACTCTTTGGCTAAAAAGGAACCTCCTGTTGGGCTGAGGGCCCACTCCACTCTGGCCACGGCGACTACTACTGCCCTTGCAGGACATTTGTCAGGCAGCCACGTGGGCCTCGCTGCACACGTTCGTGAGACACTACTGCCTGGACAGTCAAGTCCGGAGGGATGGCTTCTTTGGCCGTTCCGTCCTCCAGGACTTTCTGGTGTGATTATTGGTTCGCAGACCCACCACCGGGGTTTGTATTGCTGGGGTATCTATTCTAAGGTACGGAATCTATCACTAACGTGTCTCTTTCAGATGCACAAATTACTACTTGTGTAACGATATATCTGTAAGAGACATTAGTTAGTGATAGATTCCTTACCGACCCACCCATCCTCCCCTTTCTGCGAACCGATATCTAGGGTTAAGGTCATCCCCTTTCAGGGCCCAAGTTTCATGGCACCAGTGTTGGTTCTATCATGGCTCTGCGTATCTGGCGCGGAAAAGCTGTGTAGCAGAACTGACGTCCGCGCGCGAGGGCGGCGTCTAAGTACTCCGGCGACGTCATTACGGCGCTAACGACGCCGACGACGGACGCGGAGCTGCGGACGACACCTACCGATGCGCAGGGGTATTGCTACGCAAAAGTTTCCGGATCCAGTCTGACGCCTGGGGAAGTTCTATGGTAAGGAATCTATCACTAACTAATGTCTCTTACAGATATATCGTTACACAAGTAGTAACTTGTGCATTAGTGCAAGTTCCCCAAGCAATGGGCCTAAGAGTCTGAACACATTTTGTGGTGTTACATGGCTCTCATCCCACACTCTCCTCTGCTCTTACTCTGTTGAAGGACAGTTGGGAGGAGGAGGATGGCAGACCCTTTCATGACAAAGAATTGTCACTAACATGTGAGATCCCCTTTTTCATTTCTCACAACACCAAATTCAAAGTCATTCAGTGCTTTATATTGCACAGGGCATATTTTTCCCCTGCAGTCAGCAACAAATTCTTCCCCAGTCAAAATCCTCTTGTCCCAGCTGCTCTTCCCACATGGTTGACTTCATCTGTTATTGTTCCTAATATCAACAACTGACCTACCAGTTTCAAGAAAGAGCAGTCATACTTATTGTTGGAAACTGGGTTTTTGTCGCAGCAGCCCCCCACTTTTTGCCTGGTGTCTGATGCAACTTTGACTGAAAGTATGCTGAGTTCCTGCTAGTCAGGTCCCCAGCACCAATGCTCCTGCTCTGTACCTTTTGTTCCACAGTTGGCACCACTTTAGACTCAACGTAAGTCCTTAGTAAATGGTTCCCTTGGTAACTAGGGCATTGGGACTAAACAGGCTGCAGCATGGATTGTGCCACTCTGAGAGACCACTCACCAAGCTCATGCAAGCGAACACTGTAGCCTACATGTCTTGATGCAGAGAGAAGTGAAGAGTGGACATGACACATGTTCCTATGTCCCATGCCTCCAAAACACTGCATGTGGTGTAGGTAAGTCACCCCTACAGTAAGCCTTAGAGCCCTAAGGCAGGGTGCACTATACCTCGTGGGGAAATCTGTGGGAGGGGATGTGTCCCTTTGATATCCAAGTCCATTCTTAGATGCCACATGTGCACAGGGAAGCCATAACGAATACATAGGCAGGACACCCTTCATTAAGAGTTCCCCAGCTAAATGATGGCTTCACTGTACCCACAGATGTTTGGTACCAAACATCTTGTCTCAATAAACCCATACTAATGCCAGTTATGGGCTTATTATTAAATGCTCCCAGAGGGCACATTAAAGGTGCCCCCAGAAAACCTACTGACTACTAGTGTTGACTGACTGACCACTTGCTGACCCTGTGTGGTGAGATCCTTTGCTCTGAGGTCCGGAACAAAGCCTGTTCTGGGCAGAGGTGTTTACATCCCCATGCAGGATCTGCATTCCATGGAGGGATTCTTCAAAGACTCCTCCACCCTTTGTTATGCAAACCCCGCCTCTCCAGATAGTGAAGATGCCCGCCCCCCTGTCCAGGCCCCACTTTTGGTGGCACGACGGTCAGGGAATTTAGTAAGATAAGGAGGTATGTCCAACACCAAGCCAGCACAACCCCTAAGGTGGATAGCTGATGGGGACACCACCATTTCAGACTTCAGGTTCTCCTCGGTGTGCAATCCACTCTACCCTCAACAGTATTGTTTTGTACGCATATCCCACGCCTCTGCGTATCGTACCGGTCGAAGAAAATGTCTATTTTGATGGGAAAACTCCTGGAAGGCCGTTGGACCTAACCACGTCGGTCCACCTGGCAGTCGATGGAATGGAGTCTATTCAAATTTTGTCCTCAGTCACATAAAGCATTCTGCACCGACTCACATGAACTGTGGAATTTCTGCTTATCTCCGGAGCACAATAAACAGGACTGCAACGCATGCAGATCGTTTCGATCGATGAAAACGCTCTGCGATCTTTGGACTCAACATTGTTATATGCGAAGCCAGAACATTGAATACATGCCAGACATCCTCTGCGAAGGATCCGAGCAAGAAGAATTTGATGCACAAGGGGCTGAAGAGGAGCAGGACGAACCTGTATCTATTCTGGAATCGGACTCCGAGATGGAAGATGACATAGCCATGGGCAGCGTCCCATCAGTACCGAATACCCCTTGCCCCAAAATCCAACTCAACCCAAACAAAAGGCTTCGGTTCCACCTCTGCCTTCGGGCCACGGTCGACACAGAGAAAATGTTTCTAACGCCCCACCTCCGGGCTCGACACCGAGACACCTCACTAGCCTTCCATCTCGAGATCGAGTTGGCCAAAGTCAGGCACTGAGCCGAAACCTTTGGGCTCTATGCCAAAGGCTACTTCGGAACTGAAATCCTCAATGTCAAAATCGAAAAAGGCTTCGGAACCCAACCCTTCTGTGCCGAAAAGTCATTCCACCTTGGCACTGAAGTCCTCGGTGCTGAAACAGAAAAATGTTCCTCCGAAGCGGCAGGACCTGATTTTCGACGCCCCACCTCCCAAATTGGACCCAAAACAAAAGGAACTTTACATTACATTAATCCTGATACAGGGCATTTTCTTACTAAACTGCCTCAGAAGCGCAAACCTGAGTCGGTGGACATACATTATACAATTCCTTTAAAGAGGAAGAATGGCGTTACTAACCCCTCTCCTCCATCACATTCCCCTACACATTCACCACCTTCTCCAGCGTTAGAACTTTTACTTATCACACCAACTAACTCTCCACCACCCCAGCCTGATGATGATGGAGATACTCGTTTACCTGTAGATCTCTAGCGTGTGAATCTAGGCAGTATTCTTGATGAATGTATAAACTGATTTGCAGGTAGCTGCTTTGCTGATTTCTGGAGTTGGGATTTTGTATTGTGAAGCTGCAGTAGCTGCTTTCCCCCTAATGGAGTGTGCTTTAGGCTCAGCTGAGAGAGTTTTGTTAGCCTTTTGGTAGCACAATGAAAAGCAAGACACTATCTATCGTGAAGTGCATTGCTTGGAGGTCAGTAAGCCTGTACGGACCGGACCGTAGTTGATAAACAATTGGTCCGATATGTGGCTGACTCTTGTTTTGTCCAGACATATTTTTAGAACTCTCCTCACATCCAGGGAGTGAAGAGTTCTTTCTGCTGGAGGAGTGGGATTCTGAAAGAATGGAGGCAGTGATATTGTCTGGTTCACATGGAAGTCCGAAACGATCTTATGTAGGAACTTTGGGTGAGTTCTCATAACCAATATTCGACAAGCATTTGCAATGCAATAGGTCTCGCATTTACATGAGTTTGAGCTATTGGCATTTGTGAGAAGTTGGCCTGATGTGCAGTGTTCACTATTCTAGTGATCACTATATATCAGTCCAAACAACCCTTATTGATGATTGGTTGTAAGTCAACCTTATAGACCAGCTATCCTAGTAGCATGGATACGAGCAGTCTAAGGCTAAGACTCTAGAGGGCGTGTTAAGCCAGCTGTTTTACCATCACATTACCCCTTGAACACCCAGTGAAAGGACACCACACAAGTGTTATGAAAATAAACAGTGTATTTATTAGAATCACAACAACCCTGTACTCTTTATGAGGACAGGGTGCTAGGCACACAACAAAACTCTTACGAAAATACTTAAGTTAGCACGTTATACACAAATGCCCGAGGGGCACGAAAAACCATATATTCTAAAAGTGGAATGCGAAATTACTAGCAGGTAAGTACAGTACTAATAGGCTTTGGAATCGCTAGGACTTAACTAGGGAATCGTTAGATTACTTCTAGGAGACCTAGGGGACTCGGGTGCAGAGTGTGCACTCTCACGCGGGATGCGGGACAAAGTCTATGGAGGCTAGTAAAGGCAAAGTTAGTGTTCACGGGCGAACCCGACCTGGTAGGAAGAAAACGACAGTGGATCCTGACCCTAGGATAGTGAGGCTATGCTGGGACACCGAAGTGCCGAAGTTACCTAGCCCAGGGGCTGCAGCTGCATAGGTCTGAAAAGACGTCGGGGATCTCGTTGCCGGACCAGGAGCCTGGAAGAAGGAAGTTGCTGGCAGGCGACCAGTGAAGAAAAGTTCGATGGATCCAAGCCTGGATCAAAGAAGAAGAAACCTGAAAGCAGAGGGGACCAAGTTCTTGAATCACTAGCCAGTGATTAAGTGGGCACCAGGATGGCACCGGGCGAAGTCACCTCGACTAGGTGAGTGGGCGACGCTGGCTCTGCAGATCTCACGGACCAGGAGGCGTTGTCGGCGACCAGGATGGAGAGGCGAGCTGTCCCACGATGGATGAAGCTGTCGGCGTCGAAGTTACCCAGGATTGGGCAACAAGCCTTGGCTAATTCAAGCCCACGCGGTGGACTCAAAATGGCGTCTTGAGTGGACCAGGAGGGTCCGGGGTGCTCCTCTTTTGGAAGGGAGCAAGGGCCAGCCTGGAGCAACCAGACCAGCAGCAGAAATGTCGTCGGGCGTCGTTCAGAAGGCCACAAGCCAGCGGGCTAGTAGCCAAACAACGCGGTGAGCAGCAAAAAGCAGAAGGGCCCCACGCAGATCGTGGAGATGCTGGGAGGCTGCACTTCGGTGCTGGAGCTGCTCAGGGTCGGGGCTTCTCGGACCCCAAAGCACTCACCAGGAAATTACTCGGCGGGCTTGCTGGAAAGAAGTCGTGCAGTCTTGAAGATGGCCGGTCCCTCGAGGTCTCGTCACACCCACGAATCTCAGCGTGACTGATGATGCAGGTAGAGGTCAGAGGTGCCAGGGAAGCCGGTTCTCGTCGAGCTGGGCAGTCTTGATCCGGAGGAGAGACTTGCAGCAGACCGCAGTGTTCTTAAGATGGTGCCTGCGGATGCAGGGTGACTACTCCTTAGTCACAAGGGAGAAATCTTAGGAAGAAGTCTTGAGTTCCTTTCGTGGAAAGTAGTTTCAGGATTCAAAGATGATCTGATTTGGAAGGGGGCCAGTTCCTACCTTTATCCTGTAAAAAGGGGCTGGCACGCGACTAAGTCCTGCCCTAGGGGTGGGACTAGGAGGGGGGTGGTTACACCCACTTCCTTGGCGGGCTTTTCCCCAGCACAGGGTCTGGAGTGTCCCTGGAACTGGTTCCAGCCAGCCTATGCACAGTGAGCACCGGGGTGCCACGTGCAGTCACCTTCCTCTAAAGCCCTGCCTACCTACAATACACAAAACCCTGTCTGGGACGGTGCTGGCACCGCCCCTGGCAGGAAACCCTTTGTCCTTATCTCCTGCTCTGGGAGGACTCCCAGCAGCAGGAGGGCAGACTTGTGTCTCGGTGGCAGCATCCATTTTGTGGAGCTGAGGCTCTGTTTGACTTTAACCGGGGTTAGGGGTTACATACATGTCGTGTCCCTCTAGAAGGGTGGAATGCTAACCCCGTCGCCAGAATTGGCGAGGGGTTAGTATTCCAATTCGTATGACACCTTACTCGACATGTTTTGATAAAGCGATACCAGAGTTGGCATATAACCGCGAGGATTATAATGCACTTAAGAGTATATGGTATGCGATATCATGGAAACGGCTAAGGGATGGATCCCGAAAGCCGCAGACAGGCTCAGCTCATGCCAGAGCACCATCTCACACGATTCCAAGCACTCTGCCTTCAGGATTGTTAAGGCCTGCCATAGGAGTGACTGATAGGAGATTTGTGTGTCCATTTTTAGGGTTAGATATAGGTATACTATATCTAAAGCAAAGGGTGATTACACCACCTTGCCCCAGCTGTCGTGCAGCCAGTTGTGTCAGTTTTGGATGGCCAGCCAGGGGTGGCATAATACATGCTGCAGCCCCTGGTAGGCCCTGGGTACACCTATGCCCTGGGTACCTAAGGTACACTGTACAGGGACTGATAAGGTGACTCAGTATCCAATTTAGATATGTACCTAAGGTACATGGAATCCATTTTACAGAGAGAGCAGTAGGCCTGGGGCCCTGAATAGCAGGGTCCCAGGTCAACTAAGTCAGAAAACCAGCAAAACACCAGGCAAAAAGTTGGGGGCAACCATAGTCAGGGATCTACCTTCCTACATAACCCCCCCCCCCCCAAACGAAAGGAGATAAGGCTAGCCTTGCCAGGTAAGCCTATATTGCCTGAGTGGCCATATAAGGAAGTAACAGCACTGGCATGGTTACCCCCTATCTCATGGTCCACTAAGCAATCCCTCACCCTAAGGGTGTCTGAGGGTCTCCACCATAGGGAATCTCTACCTGTGGTGTGTTTTGGCAAAGTAAAAGGCTGGTGCTGAAATGGAGTACTGAAGTGAGGCTCCACTAATTTTGGGCTCAGCTTCCTCCAATCATTTTCCACCATGGAGGCCTTTCTTTCCAAGACTGAGTTGTTTTGGGCTCTCAGGGTCAACCTCTGGCTACCTACAGCTGGAGGTTGGGTCCCTCTGTTTGGCTTACTGGAGGGACAGGTCAGGTCTGGGGCCCTCAGGTCCCAAGTTTGGCTGTGCCCAGCAGTGTCCATCTGGGGGAGGTCCCTAACTAATTTTAAGGGGGATCCCTCAGGAGTGTGTTTTATTTTCACTTGGCTAGAACTACTAGCTTCAGTGCCCTTAATCTGCTGATTGGGAGATTCTTTTGGACAGGGGGCCCCTTGGGGTCCAACACTGGCCTCCCTGACCTCTACAGCCCTGGGCTGACTGAGGCAGGGTAGAGAGGGGCAGGTTACCTGCTCCAGACTGGGTCCCACCTTGGAAGGGTCCACTGACATAAGGGGTTCTGCCAGGCTAGGCCTGACTACCTCTGTGGCAGTTTCTTCACAAGGGGTCAGATCAGTTCCCTGAGGAGGCTGATCCTTTCCTAAAGTCTGGTGGGAGGGAGATTTCTCTTCCTCCTCAATGCTCTCTGTCTGAGTGGAGTGATCCATAGTTTCAGGCTTCACAACACTATCATCTGTCTGAGTTTGAGCTGTGGCCATCACAACTCTCCCAACCTTTTCAGGAGGGGGCTCAGTTTGGGTGTGGGCTGTTACCATGACAGCCTTGACAACCTGTTCTGGGAAGGAAGTTGTCTGAGATTGGGTTGTGACTGGCACAACCCTCCTGACCTGTTCAGGGAGGACATCTTGGACTGGGGCTGTGGCTATTACTGCCCCACTAACCTTACCATGGGTATTTACCATTTTAGAATGGGTTTCTTGCTCAACTTCAGCCCAGGCTGAGAGCTCTAAATCATTCCCCAGTAGGCAATCTACAGGCAAGTTTGGTGATACTGCCACTCTCTTGTGGCCAGTGACACCTCCCCAGCTGAGACTGACCACTGCCATGGGATGATCTCTCTGTACTCCATCAATATTGGTCACCTGGTATGTGGCACCAGGTAAAAGTTGCCTTGAGGGGACTAGGCTCTCAGTCACCATAGTGATGCTAGCCCCTGTATCTCTATAGGCCTCAACTTTTATACCATTGATGAGGGGCTCCTGTCTGTACTTGCCCAAAGTGTTGGGACAAGTTGTGAAGTTGGCAAACCCCATGCCAGTCTCACAGACAAGAGTATCTAAGTTTGGGGACCTGGTTAGGCCAGAGTCCCCAGGAACTCCCAAAGTAAATGCACCCAAATTCTTGGGGGCACTCCCACCACCTGGGGGATTACTACTAGTAGTAACAGGAGGTTTGGGAATGCTACTTGGGGGTATGTTTTCCTTATTGTTATTCTTTGGGCAACTGCTGTCAGTTTTTAAATGACCCACCTGTTTACAGGGATAACAATAAGGTTTCTTCTGGTTGTTGGAAGGATTCTGGGACCCACCCCCCTCAGAGGATTTTTGGGGCCCTGATGTGGTTTGATCTGTAGATTTATTCCCACCCTTCTCTTGAGGCTTGGTTGATTCCTTTTTCTGGTCACCACCTTGGTTCTTGGGCCTAATCCTGGTTCTGACCCATTTGTCTGCCCTCTTACCCAATTCTTGTGGAGAGGTCAGATCAGAGTCTACCAGGTGCTGGTGTAATAACTGGTTCTGACAATTATTTAAGACTTGCTCTCTCATAATAAGATTATACAATCCTGTGAAGTCAGTAACCTTGCTACCCAGTAGCCAGCCTTCCAAAGCCTTAGTGGCACAATCAACAAAGTCTGACCAGTCCTGAGACTGAGTTTTCTGGGTGTCTCTGAACAGCAACCTGTACTGCTCAGTGGTTAAGCCAAACCCATCAACCAGTGCATTTTTCAGGACCTGGTAATTGTTAGCATCCTCCACTCTTGTAGTGAGGAGCTTATCTCTACCTTTGCCATCAAAGGAGAGCCACAGTATAGCTGCCCACTGACTCTGGGGAATGCACTGCACAGTGCAGGCCCTCTCCAGAGCAGCCATCCATTTCTGGATATCATCCCCTTGCTTAAAGGGGGGCACTATCTTAGTCAGGTGTTTAGTATCTAAACCCTTCTCTCTATCTCTTGGGAGATTGCTGCCACCAGTGGGAGCTAGCCCACTCATCTGCTGCTCTCTAGCAAAGGCAAGCTTCTCTTTGGCCAGGGCAAGTTCTTCCCTTTCAATCCTCAGTTCAGCTTGTCTCATTCTAGCTTCATGCTCTTTTCTCTGAGGGGAAGTAAATCTCCTCTGTGGAGGATTCCTTCTCCCCTGAGAAGAGGCATTAGAGTGCAGAGATCTGTTGGAGTCCCTAGAAAGAGATCTATCTCTCCTAACTCCAAGGTTAGGCCCACTTCGGGTTAGTACTGGGGGTCCCCCAGATCCTAGCCCAAGTAAGTCTAAGTTGGTCCTAGTTAGCCTTCTGACTACCTCAAGACCTTTGTCTACCTCATCCCCAGAGAGTTCCTCCTGATCCTCCTCCTCCTCAACTGCAGTAGCAATGTTGGGGAGATCTGGATCCCCAGAGGTTCCCTCTAAGGCTGGCATGTTCTCATGTAACTGAGAAAGCTTTCTGGCATCATATGTCTCTAAGAGACCTATCAGAAAGGGAATGGTGGGGTTAGACCCCTGCTTCAGTTTTCTGGAGACACAGATTTGTCTCATCTCCTGGAAACTGAGAGCTGCATATCTTGAAGTGACCTGTGGAGGGTCAACACTGACCAGGGGAGTCTCAGTAGAATCTCCCTGGGTAGACATGCTTTTCTAGTGAGGTGTAAGTGGTGCACTTACCTACACTATATGTTTGCCTACTGATCCCTTGCTAGAGTTGTAGTTTAGGGTGTGCTAGGCCCTAGGAGCTACAACAGCTGGTTCAGTAGAACTCAGAGTATTCTAAGCTAAGTTATATGTACCTTTAGTACTTATGTGATCTTTCACAAGATATTCTTAGGGCATGTGTGGTAAAACAACAGCAAGCTCAAATCCCAACCGCTGCTCACCAATGTGAGAAGTTGGCCTGATGTGCAGTGTTCACTATTCTAGTGATCACTATATATCAGTCCAAACAACCCTTATTGATGATTGGTTGTAAGTCAACCTTATAGACCAGCTATCCTAGTAGCATGGATACGAGCTGTCTAAGGCTAAGACTCTAGAGGGCGTGTTAAGCCAGCTGTTTTACCATCACATTACCCCTTGAACACCCAGTGAAAGGACACCACACAAGTGTTATGAAAATAAACAGTGTATTTATTAGAATCACAACAACCCTGTACTCTTTATGAGGACAGGGTGCTAGGCACACAACAAAACTCTTACGAAAATACTTAAGTTAGCACGTTATACACAAATGCCCGAGGGGCACGAAAAACCATATATTCTAAAAGTGGAATGCGAAATTACTAGCAGGTAAGTACAGTACTAATAGGCTTTGGAATCGCTAGGACTTAACTAGGGAATCGTTAGATTACTTCTAGGAGACCTAGGGGACTCGGGTGCAGAGTGTGCACTCTCACGCGGGATGCGGGACAAAGTCTATGGAGGCTAGTAAAGGCAAAGTTAGTGTTCACGGGCGAACCCGACCTGGTAGGAAGAAAACAACAGTGGATCCTGACCCTAGGATAGTGAGGCTATGCTGGGACACCGAAGTGCCGAAGTTACCTAGCCCAGGGGCTGCAGCTGCATAGGTCTGAAAAGACGTCGAGGATCTCGTTGCCGGACCAGGAGCCTGGAAGAAGGAAGTTGCTGGCAGGCGACCAGTGAAGAAAAGTTCGATGGATCCAAGCCTGGATCAAAGAAGAAGAAACCTGAAAGCAGAGGGGACCAAGTTCTTGAATCACTAGCCAGTGATTAAGTGGGCACCAGGATGGCACCGGGCGAAGTCACCTCGACTAGGTGAGTGGGCGACGCTGGCTCTGCAGATCTCACGGACCAGGAGGCGTTGTCGGCGACCAGGATGGAGAGGCGAGCTGTCCCACGATGGATGAAGCTGTCGGCGTCGAAGTTACCCAGGATTGGGCAACAAGCCTTGGCTAATTCAAGCCCACGCGGTGGACTCAAAATGGCGTCTTGAGTGGACCAGGAGGGTCCGGGGTGCTCCTCTTTTGGAAGGGAGCAAGGGCCAGCCTGGAGCAACCAGACCAGCAGCAAAAATGTCGTCGGGCGTCGTTCAGAAGGCCACAAGCCAGCGGGCTAGTAGCCAAACAACGCGGTGAGCAGCAAAAAGCAGAAGGGCCCCACGCAGATCGTGGAGATGCTGGGAGGCTGCACTTCGGTGCTGGAGCTGCTCAGGGTCGGGGCTTCTCGGACCCCAAAGCACTCACCAGGAAATTACTCGGCGGGCTTGCTGGAAAGAAGTCGTGCAGTCTTGAAGATGGCCGGTCCCTCGAGGTCTCGTCACACCCACGAATCTCAGCGTGACTGATGATGCAGGTAGAGGTCAGAGGTGCCAGGGAAGCCGGTTTTCGTCGAGCTGGGCAGTCTTGATCCGGAGGAGAGACTTGCAGCAGACCGCAGTGTTCTTAAGATGGTGCCTGCGGATGCAGGGTGACTACTCCTTAGTCACAAGGGAGAAATCTTAGGAAGAAGTCTTGAGTTCCTTTCGTGGAAAGTAGTTTCAGGATTCAAAGATGATCTGATTTGGAAGGGGGCCAGTTCCTACCTTTATCCTGTAAAAAGGGGCTGGCACGCGACTAAGTCCTGCCCTAGGGGTGGGACTAGGAGGGGGGTGGTTACACCCACTTCCTTGGCGGGCTTTTCCCCAGCACAGGGTCTGGAGTGTCCCTGGAACTGGTTGCAGCCAGCCTATGCACAGTGAGCACCGGGGTGCCACGTGCAGTCACCTTCCTCTAAAGCCCTGCCTACCTACAATACACAAAACCCTGTCTGGGACGGTGCTGGCACCGCCCCTGGCAGGAAACCCTTTGTCCTTATCTCCTGCTCTGGGAGGACTCCCAGCAGCAGGAGGGCAGACTTGTGTCTCGGTGGCAGCATCCATTTTGTGGAGCTGAGGCTCTGTTTGACTTTAACCGGGGTTAGGGGTTACATACATGTCGTGTCCCTCTAGAAGGGTGGAATGCTAACCCTGTCGCCAGAATTGGCGAGGGGTTAGTATTCCAATTCGTATGACACCTTACTCGACATGTTTTGATAAAGCGATACCAGAGTTGGCATATAACCGCGAGGATTATAATGCACTTAAGAGTATATGGTATGCGATATCATGGAAACGGCTAAGGGATGGATCCCGAAAGCCGCAGACAGGCTCAGCTCATGCCAGAGCACCATCTCACACGATTCCAAGCACTCTGCCTTCAGGATTGTTAAGGCCTGCCATAGGAGTGACTGATAGGAGATTTGTGTGTCCATTTTTAGGGTTAGATATAGGTATACTATATCTAAAGCAAAGGGTGATTACACCACCTTGCCCCAGCTGTCGTGCAGCCAGTTGTGTCAGTTTTGGATGGCCAGCCAGGGGTGGCATAATACATGCTGCAGCCCCTGGTAGGCCCTGGGTACACCTATGCCCTGGGTACCTAAGGTACACTGTACAGGGACTGATAAGGTGACTCAGTATCCAATTTAGATATGTACCTAAGGTACATGGAATCCATTGTACAGAGAGAGCAGTAGGCCTGGGGCCCTGAATAGCAGGGTCCCAGGTCAACTAAGTCAGAAAACCAGCAAAACACCAGGCAAAAAGTTGGGGGCAACCATAGTCGGGGATCTACCTTCCTACAGCATTGTAAATGACAATGCCTTTTATTTATGTTTTGGTTTTTAGAACCGAAGTATAAGGCATTGTCATTTACAATGCCAATAGGTTAAACTCTTGATAATGCGAGACATATTGTGCTGAAGTACAGTATGCGGGGTGGGGAGAAATAAATCGATGCTGCTTTAGATGCACTCTAGGTGTTGGAAACGGATGATACTACAAACTATTTTTCGGGCAGAGTCGACGTCTGGTGAAGCAGCGTCACTGCAGAGCTTTTGATGACCTCTTGGCGCTCCTATGGAAAACTGGTAAGTGCTACAAACTCCTGACCAGTGGCACAACTGTCTCTAAAACTATCATGCAGTGAACGACTATGCTGGTTCTTACAACCAATCGCAAACCCACACTTTGACTCCGCGTATACTCACCCAATGAACAAAAAACAATTCTGTCCCTAGTTGTAGTTACACAGCCTCTCTACAGTGACCTCGTTTTGCCACCACCAATACATTGTTTCCTTCTACTTCTGGCTTCTGCTGCCGAGTAGTGGGGGCGGGTCAGGGGGTGTCATGTGAGTCCGGGGACGCAGCAGTGCTGGAAGGCACAGAGCGCGTCCGATACAAAGAAAGTGAAAGTACAGTATGCCACGCTGTTAAAAAGTACGAAATCAGTGTCTGTAAGTTCTTTTTGGTGATCTGCGCATAAGAAAACAAAAATGCGGCCACCACTTTACATATTTAGCATGGTGTGCACGCTATTATTAAAGTGAAAGCAGGCCTGACCCGCTGTCAACAATTAAAAACAATGAACAAAAGAAAAGCACGCCCGCCATTATGAAACTATGGACGCAAAGCCTAGCGCGTGCGTCTGTGTGTGTGCGGTGGGGTGGGGTGGGGGGTTCAGGGTTACAGGCATCAGAGCCGGGAATGCACAGATATATAGTGGAAGGCTACAGAGCAGACTGGTGAAGCCGATAAGACGTGTGGCGCTGGGGAAGCGGGAGCGGTGAGCGGGCACAGTGCTGTTTTTAAACAAGCCCGTCAGAGGTCCGTGAACTCTGCTGCTTCTGTCTTTTTTCTGCTGCACAATAAATATTGACGCACGAGGAGCGAGGCTACGACTGAAAAAAGAATGTTGTCGCCGTGTGCTGCTCTTGTAGGCATGAAGGCACCGTGAAAACGTGCAGAGCAAAAACAGCGAGTTAAGTAGGAAACCGTGAGCTAACTAACCTCTACAATACTGGCGTGGTCTTTGGCTCGCACACTCCCTCGCGAAAGTGAAAGCGTGGGAGAGCGCGAGAAAAGACGTGCGCACTCACCGCCCATGTCTGCTAAAGCGCGCGTTCACACCCATTGTCTGCAATGGGTTTTTAAGCTCGTGCACATCTACTGTCCCACTTCGCAGCCTACACAGCGACAATAAGACTCGCTTCGCGAGCAGCGCTATGCGCTGCGTCGCGAGGCGAGACCTAAAAATGAAATACAGTGTATAGTTAATGAGAGCAGACCGCTTGGATCTCTCAAATTATCCTAAAAGTATTTATTTTGTCCCTTTTTTGTCTTCATGATGAAAAATCTAGCCATTGTAGCCTAGGTGTATAGGATGCAAAATCTGCCTCTTAGGTTTGTTTGCGGGCCTTCCTGAAGAAAGGCGAAACTCTACACTTACGAAGATATAGTGAACAACTGCTCCGGGATTCCAGCATCTGAGCCCGACTATTCAGTGCTTATGACTATAACCGAAATTCCCCTACGAGAGAATAGGAGTTACAGGTAAGAATACCTTCCGTACCTGTAACAGTCAATTTACAGCTTGTAGTGCAGTAGATTCAGATGCATCCTCCAACCTCCTCCATTTCTTCTTTTGGGAGAATACATTACCTCTAAATGCCAATTTGAAAGCTGGATTGCAGCACTGTAGCTCAAAAAGATGAAAATGTGTGAAGAGAAAAAGAAAATGCAGCCTGATAGCATTCCAATGTGAAGGAATAAAGAGAGCTATCCCTTTAAGAGTACATGATAATCTCAACCCACAGTGCACCCTACTAGCAGTTTACTTCAGTGTCAGTTCGTTTTTTCCATCACGTGAGCAGGACTTTCAGAGCACATGTGAGGTTCTTAACCTCAGTTTTCCACAAATATCAACATGTTTTATAGATTTAAAATCTTCACTCTACATTTTTAGTCCTGTTGAGTGGCATCAAAGATCCAGATTCTTGAGAAGAATTTTGCTCAAAATGCCTTCTCTTTTTCAAAAGTGCCTTTGTGTTGCAGAAGCAAGCACGCAACCAAAAGGCCAAGTGGTGAAAACATGTGACTTCTGCAGTTAGATGTCAAGATGCACACTTACAGACAGTAGGTACCAGGACAAGCGTCCTTATGGACAAAATATAAAAAGAGGAAGAACCAAAGAAAAAGAGAAGATGGGATAAGTATTTGTCTTATGCCCCCTCTAACAAACTGCCTGGCGATAAAGAGTCCCACGGAGGTAGATCTAAAGAAAGGTCATCATTAAAAATATGTCAACGTCACTCTTGACGCCATTCGGGTGCAGTGTCTAAGATATCACGGTGAATGTCGAGGGCATTGGCCCCAATCTGTTCATCATTTGACAATGAGGAAAGAACCGTGGGCACCAAAAGTGCATTCTATTTAATCAAAGACCACTAAACATTCTACCTCAAGAATTTTGTCTGCGAGCCAACTACATTGGCCAGCATACCACCATTGATGTTGAGGAACCTACAGTTCTAGCCAAGTTTGTCGGAATCACCTTCTCTGTCTATAACTTTGAGGCTATGTTCATTTTCACTCACCACATTTATCTTCACCTCAGATGAATGGATATTAGCCTAGGTTTTCTACTACATTAACTGATAAACCTGTAACGAAAGCAGAGACTTTATCGAGTTACGCCAGACCCTTGTCCTCTGCCAATCAGGCCATTAACACCCATCCTAACCATTTGAGGATCCACTGCAAGAGCCTCTATAATGGCTAAACCAAGAACGGTTTCAAGGCAAACATCAATATGTTCGAGGCATGTGGGCTGCTGAATTTATATCTAGAAAAGGGGGTGGTGATGAACAGAGTGCCTGAATTAAGCAAACCACTCTTACCCAGTCCAAAGATCAGGGCTTGATCCATCACCGTTTTTTAGCTCACTGCACCATCCCAGCTCAGAACTTGGCTATATGCAAATTAGTCTGTTCCTGTCCCAGTGCATGATGGGAACAGGGCAAACCAAACTACCAAGCCAATTCTTATACTGGGAAGGAAACAAGCTTCCGGGGACCGGTTTCTGCCATTTCAGGCGTCTTCGGCCCGGCTTGCTTGAATCCTGATGGTGCAATGAGCAAGGGACTCACATCTGAGTATACCCTTCCACGCTTATGGTGGACAAAATGATTCAGAAAAGGGGGTGGTGATGAACAGAGTGCCTGAATTAAGCAGACCACTCTTACCCAGTCCAAAGATCAGGGCTTGATCCATCACCGTTTTTTAGCTCACTGCACCATCCCAGCTCAGAACTTGGCTATATGCAAATTAGTCTGTTCCTGTCCCAGTGCATGATGGGAACAGGGCAAACCAAATTACCAAGCCAATTCTTATACTGGGAAGGAAACAAGCTTCCGGGGACCGGTTTCTGCCATGCACTGGGCCAGGGACAGACTAATTTGCATATAGCCAGGTTCTGAGCTGGGATGGGGCAGTGAGCTAAATAACGGTGATGGATCAAGCCCTGATCTTTGGACTGGGTAAGAGTGGTCTGCTTAATTCAGACACTCTGTTCATCACCACCCCCTTTTCTGAATCGTTTTTGGCCACTATAGGTGTGGCAGGGTATACTCAGACATGAGTCCCTTGCTCACTGCTCCATCAGGATTCAAGCAAGCCGGGCCGATGAGGCTGAAATGCCAGAAACCGGTCCCCGGTAGCTTGTATCCTTTCTGGTGAAGAATTGGCTTGGTAGTTTGGTCTGCCCTGTTCCTATGATGCACTGGGCCAGGGACAGACTAATTTGCATATAGCCAGGTTCTGAGCTGGGATGGGGCAGTGAGCTAAATAACGGTGATGGATCAAGCCCTGATCTTTGGACTGGGTAAGAGTGGTCTGCTTAATTCAGACACTCTGTTCATCACCACCCCCTTTTCTGAATCGTTTTTGGCCACTATAGGTGTGGCAGGGTATACTCAGACATGAGTCCCTTGCTCACTGCTCCATCAGGATTCAAGCAAGCCGGGCCGATGAGGCTGAAATGCCAGAAACCGGTCCCCGGTAGCTTGTATCCTTTCTGGTGAAGAATTGGCTTGGTAGTTTGGTCTGCCCTGTTCCTATGATGCACTGGGCCAGGGACAGACTAATTTGCATATAGCCAGGTTCTGAGCTGGGATGGGGCAGTGAGCTAAATAACGGTGATGGATCAAGCCCTGATCTTTGGACTGGGTAAGAGTGGTCTGCTTAATTCAGACACTCTGTTCATCACCACCCCCTTTTCTGAATCGTTTTTGGCCACTATAGGTGTGGCAGGGTATACTCAGACATGAGTCCCTTGCTCACTGCTCCATCAGGATTCAAGCAAGCCGGGCCGATGAGGCTGAAATGCCAGAAACCGGTCCCCGGTAGCTTGTATCCTTTCTGGTGAAGAATTGGCTTGGTAGTTTGGTCTGCCCTGTTCCCATGATGCACTGGGCCAGGGACAGACTAATTTGCATATAGCCAGGTTCTGAGCTGGGATGGGGCAGTGAGCTAAATAACGGTGATGGATCAAGCCCTGATCTTTGGACTGGGTAAGAGTGGTCTGCTTAATTCAGACACTCTGTTCATCACCACCCCCTTTTCTGAATCGTTTTTGGCCACTATAGGTGTGGCAGGGTATACTCAGACATGAGTCCCTTGCTCACTGCTCCATCAGGATTCAAGCAAGCCGGGCCGATGAGGCTGAAATGCCAGAAACCGGTCCCCGGTAGCTTGTATCCTTTCTGGTGAAGAATTGGCTTGGTAGTTTGGTCTGCCCTGTTCCCATGATGCACTGGGCCAGGGACAGACTAATTTGCATATAGCCAGGTTCTGAGCTGGGATAGGGCAGTGAGCTAAATAACGGTGATGGATCAAGCCCTGATCTTTGGACTGGGTAAGAGTGGTCTGCTTAATTCAGACACTCTGTTCATCACCACCCCCTTTTCTGAATCGTTTTTGGCCACTATAGGTGTGACAGGGTATACTCAGACATGAGTCCTTTGCTCACTGCTCCATCAGGATTCAAGTAAGCCGGGCCGATGAGGCTGAAATGCCAGAAACCGGTCCCCGGTAGCTTGTATCCTTTCTGGTGAAGAATTGGCTTGGTAGTTTGGTCTGCCCTGTTCCCATGATGCACTGGGCCAGGGACAGACTAATTTGCATATAGCCAGGTTCTGAGCTGGGATGGGGCAGTGAGCTAAATAACGGTGATGGATCAAGCCCTGATCTTTGGACTGGGTAAGAGTGGTCTGCTTAATTCAGACACTCTGTTCATCACCACCCCCTTTTCTGAATCGAATTTATATCTATGCATAGATCGCCGCCTAGTGTTGGGTCCGGATGATTGCACATTGTTGTCCTGGAAGAGTCTTCGAAGTATCACGAGATAGGTGGCTCCTCCCCTGGACTACAGTGCGCATGGGCATCCCCTCCATGCTCAGATTGTTTTTTTCCGCCATTGGGTTCGGATGTACTGTCTGCGACCACAGAGGACTCCACTTCATACACTCCAAAGTTCCCTGCGGCTTCTCATTGTAGATATTCTCCAGCGGACACCATCGCTATCAAGCGGTCTTGGTAAGAGGGTTGCTAAATAAAATATTCCTTTATTATACAGTTTCACGTTACTTTGTTACTGGTTTTCATTGTGTATGACCTAGCATAGTGGAGTCTATGTAAGCGAGAAATTGACGTGTGTTTGTGTCTTTAATGGGATGTTTTTAATACCTATGGGGTGTAAATTATTACAAAGGCTGCATTATTGTGATGTTAGTCTGATTCTATGTTTGAATCTGGCTCTTTGCATTCGTCTGAAACAAACAAGCACTTAGCTACCCCAATATGGGCAGAAACAGGTACTCCTGCTTTGATCTATTTTGTGCTATTTTATATGGACACATGTTAATGTCGACCATGAAGGCATGATAATGAGATGAAGTATGAATTAATTCTGTGGCTATCTGTTTATTTATGGTAATACCTGTTGTGTACCACACTTAAAATGTCATAAAACGCTAAATAAAGGATTGCAAAGCTGTTAGGTCTGGCTTCCTTATAGTGCCTGCACTCACAGGCACCACTCCAGGCTTATGTGTGTGCAGAGAATGTGGGCCATTTTGAAATGTGTGTGCATGTCGGACAACATGTTGAATGTGTGTATATCTGTGCAAGCATATATGCTTTGAGTGTTGTTGGTCTTCCAAGTAATCTGTCTTTATCAATGATTTAGTACTCATCTTCATATTTGACCATGAATCTCTCAAACCAGTGAACATAAGGAAAACTGCAGCCAACTTATGGCACCGTCCATCCTGATAAGTGCTGTCCATTAACAAGATAAAGCGATCAGGTTTTATCAAAGAAGACTGAGTATTTTTCATTCCCAACTCTAAATGAAGAGGGATCCACAGGGTATGTTTTAGGAGGTAGCACAGGAGAGGTTATTTGCTGCAGGGGTGATGCACCAACATTTCATTAGTTTACACTTCTGTAATTCACAGGACAAGACCCCAATCAATCCAAGTGCATGATAAGTATTCAAAGTATGTCACAACGTCAAGACTGGAATTATCCTATTTAAATAACCCTGTTGGGAATAGGAATACTCCACAGACATAAACCTATGTTTGCCTTCATCGGGCTCTCCATGTTTAAGTTGCTAGCATCTCCGAAAGTCAAGAAGTTATCTCTGTAGAGCATTCTTAGATCTAGACAGTGTTCTGTACATACAGAAGGCCTCCAATCAGAATATGTGCACTGTTGCTGTCCATTTTGTATCTATTCAGTCTCTGAGGGAGCTTAAACTGCTGCTGTGTGAGAAGTTTGTACTGCTACTGCAAATTCTCTAATGGTATTTGTGCCATAGCGAAGCTTGAGAAAGTCAATAGGTAATCTTCTATATATCTTCTTGCTTGAAACAGTCAGAGAGTAATGAAGAAAAACCAGTCCATTTCCAGCAAGGAGTTGCTGTAGACCTGCGAGATCTCATCATGAAGATGGAGCGAGAGGTGAGCATGTAGTATAATAACTTGTATGTTACTGTAACTGGAACTGAGAAATGATCTGATATGTCACAAATGGGTGATAGCATTTTGCCAACTTTACTTGATGAATCTCGTATTTTTATCATGATGTGCATCTTTGTTTTGATGCTCTAAGGCTAAACTAAACTGTTGTATTTTGCAGAGGAGATTGCTGAAAGAGCGTGTTAGAAATGCAAATGGAAAAACAGATCTAAATAAAAATAGCCACTTTCCTTTTGACTTGCTATAGACTTTGAGACATTATCAGTTTTCTCTTGAGAGTTAAAGATGCTATTGCAGAGGGGCAGGTAGTGGTGTTAGCACCCTATTAGTCAGTTCATTTTCTTCCTATATACATAGCTGAACAGAGAGCAAAATATAAAAGGTGTATAACTGATCGCGCTGTCATAGATCTTCCTTATGTAACCCAGTACATAATTGTTTTCTCCTAATCTTAATCGAACAAAAGGAGCTTTGACACAGGCGTGTCCACCATGAAGTTCTCCCACCCCTGGTTTCTATGATTGATTTACATTTTGTTAGAAAATATCTGATCTGATAATGTTGGGCATCTGGAACAGCATCCACATATCCATCAGGACCTCACCAGCACTGCTCAAATTTATGAAAGCGTTGAACATGCACAGTGCATTAAACCCCCCCAAACCAGCTACCTTTCCGATCACTTGTTGAGTTGTGCTTATCTTTGAATGTGTTCAGCGCTCTGTTCTATTTTGGCTAGGTTTGCGCTATAGAAATGCTGCATACATAAATACAGTGTCCCTTGCATAGGGTACAGTCATGTTCTCTTGCCCTGAGTGCTTGACTGCGTGTACCCTGTGCCCTGATTTTTCATTTTAGCCCTGGTGCCACTGTAATGTATTTATTTAAAAGAATACTAATTTGGAAGGAAGCCCAAATGTAGACCTACTGCTGAGTCTCTAGGATGTAAAACTCCAAGCATTACTAAATGTATACAAAAGAGCAGATAGTTTTGAGGCTGCAAGGATGATGAGTGAATAATTCCAAAGCAAAGTTTTTTTTACTATTAGTTTCTATCTTCATTCAATCTTTTTAGTTCCAACATGCATTCAATCTTATTGAATGTTTCAAAGTCAAAGGGTCTAATCCAACACATTTCACAACAGGTAGTTATTGTGTCTTCATCAGGGCTTTACAAAATGACAACGTTTTTTGCAACAACAGAGGCATTATAGAATTCAAGGTTTTAGAAATAATTTCTCATGCAGAGTGACAGGAATGAATAATATACCGCCATTTTATTAAACATCAAATAATTACTCACAAGATGTGGATTGTGAAGGTCCTTAATATGTCTTATATGGATGCCAGAGGTAAGGAAGAATAGGATGAATACATCGGATCCAAGTAGGATCAAAAATTGCCCATTTAACCGAATTTGTTTTTGGATGACATAGCCCGGTTTCATGTCATGTGGAGAGATGAGCAAAGAAGTTTGGTCTTCCAATAGCTTTGATGGAGAAGCAATGGTTTCTTTATGACTTTAAGGAACAGTCACACAAAGCCATATTCTGAAAATCTAATCTTATTCCAACAACTGCAAGATACGTTTCACCATTGTCAAGTAATTCCCCAAAACAACAGCGCAACCCAAATCATCACTCCTACACAAGAAGTCTGCAACAACTTCTCCAACTGCTTCCACGAAAAAATGTCCAAGATCTATATTTTCTTCAAAACACAGCCACCCCCCATTGACCTTCCCAGCCTGCTAACCCCCTTAACCAAATACTTCCAACTGACAGCGTGGAACCCTCTATCCATCGAGGACACTGCAGCAATAATGAAGACTGTCCACTCGGGTGCTCCCACATACTCATGCCTCCACCATAGCTACAACCTGGGAAGAGCTATAATCAGCACTGCGCTCACTTCCATCAACACCTCCCTCATCACAACCGCCTTCCCAGATAGCTGGAAACACACCGAAGTCACCTCCCTCCTCAAAAAAAAAACCTCAGCTGATCCAGAAGTACTCAGCAACAATCATCTCGCTATTCCCCCTTCCCAGCCAAAATAATTGAGAAGACCATCAACAGTCTGCTCTCTGACCACCTAGAATGCCACAAACTCCTGTGCAAATCGCACTTAGGATTCTGAAACCACCACAGGTCTGAAACTGCCCACATCGCTGCCACAACGACATACACACCATCCTCGATCGTGGACAGACTGCCACACTCATCTCCAGACTACAAACAGCAGGAATACAAGGACCAGCACTTAGAGATAGGTTCCTTCCTCTCCAGAAGAACACCACAAGCCAGGCTCTCACTGTTCACATCAGAACCCAAGGACCTAATCTGCGTAGTCCCACAGGGGTCATCACTCAGGCCCACACTTTGCAACATGTACATAACTCCTCTGGCAAACATCATCAGATGCTATAGAATCAACATCATCTGCTATGCTAACGACACCCAACTCCAGCTCTGCCAAGTATCAGGCGTTAGATTAACACATTTCAGTGTGGTGTTCCGCATCACTGCACTGAAATATGAAGTCATGCATATTAGCACCTGTGCTCACTAAGCCACTGGAGTCAAGCTTTCCTGGCTGAAGACGGCTGATAGCCAGAAACCGGTTTTAGGATGCTTGATTCCGGTCCAGGAAAGACCTGGCTTAGCAGTTCGGGCTGGACTGTTCCCAAGAGGCACAGGGTCAAGACTGATTTGCATATGGCCATGTTTGAACTGGGGTGGCTTGGTGAGCAAAATAACGATGGATTAAACTCAGATCTGTGACTAGGGGTGAATGTTTTGCCATTGTGTAACATTCCGTCCATGATCTTGTGTGTTTTGCTGACTGTCAAGTGCTGCAGCCCCAGCGCTGGCTTTGACTATAACACTAGTTGAGTCAGTGGCACAGGCAAGCAGCACGTGGTGCACGCTGCTCAGGCAACAATGTAACACTGGAGGATTGATTAAGATTCAATCACTGCGCAGCGGGGAGGCATAAGATACATTTCATTGACGTGAAGTCGGTGCCTGGCAATTGGTACTACTGAGACTGTTGAGTGAGGTCAGAAATTGGTGTGAGTTCAGTTAGACTCACAATTATTGGGCGAGTGGGTCCTTACGAATTCTGTTGCCCTACAATGAGATGAGCAAGGGACAATTGAATTCAGAATGGTCTGTGGCCAGGCTGCTGTTGATGAGCTTGTGCATTCCGCATGGCCCACTTCATGACCAACACCGGCGCCACCCAGCCGGGCCCACCGCGGCCGGCAGGCTCATGGAACGACACGGTTGCTGGACTCGCACTGCTGTGCCCTGGTGGTTCGTTCAAGGCCTCAGTGGGAGCAGCGGGACCCCTTACTGCAGCTGAATCAGCCCGAGTGAGCCTGTTGCAGGCGGCCGGCACAGAGAGACGCAAGCCAGGTGGTTGGCCTGCGCGAGGAAATGCAGCTGCTGTCGCTGGCTGCCGGTGGGCTGCTGCTGCCATTAAATTCAATCAAGTAAGTGTGTGCCTAGCTCTGAAGTCAAGGTCATACATTTAAATCATTAATAAAGTTTCAAATGTGGTTCAGCTTGCCTTTACGGTCATCCGCCAAGTTCAATGCACACACAACACCTTCACCCGCACACAGCCATACACAGACTTCACTACAGACAGTAGACGACCCAAACGACCCCTGTCTCTGGTTGAGAATTGATGATGTAAGTAATATTTCTTTGCTGGCCTAGACACAGTGCCACTTCTCGTGGATGGAGAGGAGTGGCACAGCAGCCAGAGCGGTTGACTCCGGAGGGCGGGGCTCAAGATTCGATCCATGGCAGCAGCTCAGCTAATCATGTGATTATCTGAGTCTCCCCAGCCGTCCCCAGTGCCTTGAAACCCTTAAGGGGGTGATGTGTTTGCACTTTACAAATACTAATCCCACTATAATCTTCTACATAATTTTCCACATGCATCATGCACATTAAAAACAATTGTGCATTTAATTCATGGACATCCGCGTGCACTACAGTGCGCAGTCTCACTCTTAACGGTCTACGTAGACGAGTCAATTTCTGATATTTGTTTCCCAAGGTCTTCATTGCTTGATTTTGCTCTTGAGAAAGGGTCACACATTGTCTTTGAAATGTCACTCATAATTGCACTGAAATTATGAAAATGTCACACATAGCAATCTGAAACCTTGGCAGCTATGCAGCTCTCTCTCAGGCAACTCTGTCAACACTAAGCTAAACTTTACAAATTGCACGACTAGCAAGGTCAATTGCATGAAAGAAAATTGCCTCCAACTCAACACCGACAAATCTGATGTGCTGATCTTTAGAAATAAGAGCTCACCTTGGGACTTCACCTGGTAGCCCGCTGATTTTGGAGCTGCACCCACCTCAACTGACCACCCTAAGAACCTAGGTCTTACCCTGGACACCAACTTCACCTTCAAGTCCCAGGTCAATGTCGTCACCTCCTCATGCTTCCACATCCTCTGCATGTTATGTAAACCGTCAAGTGGCTCCCAGTGGATGCCAGTCATTCATTCATTCAAACGAGCTTTATTCGATTTCATGTAATAAAATCATAAAAGCATAGATGCATATAAAAACAAACTCATCTAAAAACGTCTATATACATCAATCAGCTAGATTGCAATGATAATTTCAGACATTACTTTCCATCATATAAATCATAGTTAAAAAAGTTAACAGGCAAGCAGTCCCCGAAATACAAAAATTATTTACTTTCCTCGTTTATATCACATTCTTTAAAAACCTTGCCATAGAGCCAATACAATAGAAGCTATCCAGCATCTGCAAACAGATGAAGGCAGGCTGACATTGTCTCCATCCTCCCCTTTTTAATAAAGGTTTTAACCACCTTTGCCTCTCTGTAAGGTAAAATTTACAAAATAAAACCACGTGAATCGTACTTTGTTGCGATACGTTGTCACACGGACAGTCGCATCATTTCCTTGACCAATCATATATATTTGGATATGAAACCAAATGATGAAGAATTCCGAATCTGAATCAGGTCAGGAGATATCTTTCGTATCTGCTCGGTACATATTGCAAGTATGGTTGGATGCTACATGTGGTTATAATCTGCTGATGGTTAATCACAGTTGATTTATTCAAGGCAAGGGCAAGCCTGTTATCCTCTAAATGTGCCATGATGATCCCTTTAAACTCTTTACTTTTGATGACCTGTAGGGAATCGGGCACAAAAAATATTCAGGTTGGCCGATGTCATACATAAAATCTTCCACGTATTTTAGCCATGGAATTTTACGGGTATTGCCTAGCTTTATAGCATCCCTCATTATTTCCCTATTTAGTGTAGCATTCTCCGTGGTCCAGATTCTGTGCCATAGGAGAACTGGCTGGGCCCTAATCAAATTAGAAATGTATGAGACTCCCAGCTCAGAATGGCAGTTAAATACAGATGCGCTATTTGGGAAGCTCAGTAAAGACCTCAAAAAAGCATTTTTAGTACGCTGGATTGGGGTACAGTCTTGAAAGCCCCAAATTCCTGCCCAATAAAGGGCTATACTTGCGCATTTTGCACGGTAAATCCTCAACATGATTTGCAAGGGCCTTTTCCCCAGCTTTTTAGAAAAATTTAAAGCGGCCGCTATAGACCTCATGTATAAAGGTTCCTTGCCTTAACCGCTGGTGCACAGGAACCTGTCCTCTCAAAAAGAACGGCCAAATAATTAAATGAGTTAGTGGTTTCGACTTCACTTCCCCCTGCCTGGAATTTTCTTTGGGTGTTCTTAATTGAACCACAGGACATGATAAAACTTTTCTTGGCGTTTAATCTCAGGCCGAGCCTCTCCATAAAAGAGGAATAAAAGGAAAGTGCCCTCTGCAATTCAATTTGACTGCGGGCCATAAGAACAGCATCATTGGCGCAAAGAAGGGAGGCAATAGGACGAGAATTTACATAAGGCGGGTCCCTAGTATGTGGCACCAACTCCTGGTTCGAGGCATGTGGGCTGCTGAATTTATATCTGTGCATAGATCGCCGCCTAGTATTGGGTCCGGATGATTGCACATTGTTGTCCTGGAAGAGTCTTTGAAGTATCACGAGATAGGTGGCTCCTCCCTCAGACTACAGTGCGCATGGGCATCCTCTCCATCCCCAGATTGTTTTTCTCCGCCATTGGGTTCGGATGTACTTTCCTACTCTCCAAGTTCAGAATCAAGAAAAACTTTTCAAAAGGCCAAAAGGCCTTCGGATCCGTCGGTATTGTTCAGCGCTCGGTGCTGATACACTTTTTACAACTTTGTTGCACTCCGGTCGTCGAATCGGGCCGTGAGGCCTTCTTGACACCACGTGGACCGACCGTCGATGGAACAAAGTCCATTCAAGTACTGCCCGCAGTGCAACTCGAAGTTCCCACACACAGACAAGCATCCAGTGTGCAATAAATGCCTGTCTCCAGATCACAATGAAGATAGTTGCCTAGCCTTTGCCCAGTTCCGATCGAAAAAGACTATTCGGAATCGACGGGCGTCGAGGCAAGAAATGCAACGGTCGGCGCCTGAGCCCGATAACATCTTCGACGATGAGGAAGACCTAGCGAGCGCCGAAGACTCGGATCAAGACGAAAGACAATACTCGGAGCCCGACTCCGAATATTTCCTCGAAGAGGGAGAACTAATCGTCGATCTCGAGGAATATGATCAGGACATCGTAGCAGTTGAAGACGGCTCCGATGACGACGAGGGGCGAACCGTGAGTACACCGCCCCATATAGACACTACACCTCTATCAGAGACTCAGGTCGAGGCATCGCCAGCAGTCCTTAGCCGAGATCAACATCCTCGTTCTACAGCCCCGCCATACCGCCCGGCTAAGAACATACCAAAAGAGCCCTCTGAGACACAACATACGACATCGGTTCCATCTAAACTGAAACTAGTCGACAATACAGTCTTCTGACCGAATTACGTCGAACCGAAGGTAACTAAGCCGAAAGGCGTCGACCCGAAGGCCACAGTACCAATACAACCTTCGAAACCAAAGACCGTCGAGTCGACATCGAAGACCAAAGCAGTCTAGTCGAAGTCGAAGGCCGTTGAGTCAACCTCGAAGCCAAAACACGTTGATTCGACACAAAAACAAAAGCACGTCGAATCGACCCCCCAAGAAGCACGTCGAATCGAGCAAAGCAGCCTCAGGTATCGACAAGGGGAAAAAAACGGTCGCCGAGAGCACAAGGCCTACGCCCAAAACTACCGTCGAACCGAAAGTGAAACCAAAGGTGGACGAAAGAAAATCGGTCGAGCCGAAGCCCATCGAACCGAAAAAGGGCATCGAGTCAAAACCGCAGGCTCCAAAAAAACCTAAAGACACTGTCGAACCGACAAAACCGCTCGGTCGAAAACAGGTTGTGAAGCCAGCCAAAGACGTTCAACCGACAAAACCTGTCGAAAAACAGCCTAAACCGATCCAACCACCAAAACCGGTCTAAGCCACAAAAAGCATCGACCCGAAGAGACAAAAACCAAAGGTTACAGCACCAAAACCAAGGACTGTGGAAGAGAAGCTTATTCATCCAGATCCCTCCACAGAAGACCAGTCAAAACTCTATATTGACCCAAAGACTGGTAAAGTGACTCTTTATACCAAAAAGAAAAGACCTCTGCCAACTGAAGACCTTTCCAGAATCGCCCTAAAGAAAAAGAGACTGTGCTACCGCTCCTATATTCTTTGAACCTATCAGTCCAGTTATGCCTACTACTCCCTATGCCCCAACCTCACCTGGACGCTCTGACTACAACCCAGATGAAGATCAGGACGCAGATGTAGGGTTTGGTTTTCCACAAAACCCACTTGCAGAGCCAAACAGGAGGAGAACAAGACACTGAAGGGATTCTGCCCATTACAGACCCTGCAGTATACCCCACTAAGCCATCACCCACAGAGGATACAGTAGCATTTAATTCACTACTGGATAGAGCAGCAACCTACCACAATGTAGATATGCACTCTGATGCTATTCAGGAAGACTTCCTCTTTAATGCACTAACAACATCTGAGAGACACGTTAAAACACTCCCAATGTTAAAAGGGGTATTAAAACATGCAAGTGACATTTTTAAGGACACTGATAGAGCACGGGTCATAAACCCTAGAATTGAGAAAAAATATAGGGCTGCACCTATAGATCCTACATACATCAAAGGGCAGCTACCCCTAGATTCCTTAGTGGTATCCAACACACCTAAGCGTGCAAACTCCCAAACTACTGGAGAAGCCGCTCCTCCAGACAACGAGTCTAAAATCTTTGAGGCATCAGGCAAGAGAGTGGCGGCTCAGGCAGCAAACTCATGGAGAATAGCCAATACACAGGCCTTGCTGGCCAGATATGATAGGGCGCACTACGACAGTTTAGAAGAAATTCTCCAACACTTACCTGATCCCTACAAACAGCAGGCAGATGAACTTATACAAGAGGGAAAGCTCATCACCAATGCCTCAATTAAATGTGCCCTAGACGCGGCTGACACAGCTGCCAGATCCATCAATACAAGCGTGCTGCTAAGGCGCCATGCATGGCTTCGCATATCAGGCTTTAAAAATGAAGTCCAATCGACAATTCTTATTCAGCCAATCAACCCAGACGTTTTATTTGGTCCAGCAGTTGATTCAATTCTGGACAAAATGAAAAAGGATGCAGAAACTGCAAAGTCTATGGGAGCTCTTCAGTCCTAACAACACCGGGGCTCCTTTCGTCGCTCCAATTATAGAGGAGGAGCGCGAGGGACATCACAGCAATCCTCCAACTAGAAAAGTAACACACAATCCACATATAACAAAAACCCCAGCATGGGTGGATATCGAGGAAACAATACCAAGGGAAGAGGTCGTGGAGGCACTGCTAATAGATCCTCCACTAACACCAAGCAGTGACTTCTTGGCACTACCCCCAGACCACATAACACCAGTCGGGGGAAGAATACAACAATTTCTGCCAGTCTGGTTAAATATCACCACAGACAAGTGGGTCAGGCAAATTATCCAACATGGCTATTGCCTCAAACTCATATCCACACCACCCAACATACCACCCGTGCACCGTCCAATGTCACAGGAACATATAACGCTACTACAGCAAGAGGTCATCACTATGCTGCAAAAGGGGGCCATAGAATCAGTCCCACTACACCATCAAGGAACAGGAGTATACTCCCTATACTTCCTTATTCCAAAAAAGGACGGGTCTCTCGGGCCAATATTGGACCTCGGGCCCCTCAACCTGTACATTTTGTCTGAGCATTTCCACATGCTCACTCTCCAGCAAGTCTTACCATTGCATCGCCAGGGAGACTTCCTAGCAACTCTAGACCTCAAAGACGCATACTTTCATATACCAATACACCCTGCTCACAGAAAGTATTTGAGGTTCACCATTCAAGGACAACACTACCAGTTCAAGGTCCTACCATTTGGGGTGACAACAGCTCCAAGAGTGTTCACCAAATGTCTAGCTACAGTGGCAGCACATCTCAGAAGGCAACACATCCATGTGTACCCTTATCTGGACGACTGGCTAATACACGCGCCAACAGCCCAGCAATGTGCCGACCACATGTCAAAGACCATACATCTCCTGCACAGTTTAGGATTCTCACTAAACTTCCCAAAATCACATCTACAACCCTCCCACGTCCAACAGTACCTGGGAGCAACAATAGATACACTGGCAGCAAAAGCATATCCCAACACAACACGGGTCGAGGGAATGCAAACGTTGATACAAAGGTTCAGACCCCAACACTCACTACCAGCTCGAGTGTTTTTGCAGCTAATAGGCATGATGGCCTCGTGCATATTCATAGTCCCTCATGCCAGACTACATATGCGTCCTCTACAAGAATGCCTAGCAAGGCAGTGGAACCAGGCTCACGGGCAATTAAAGGACCTAGTGTTGGTGACCAGTTGGGCATACAACTCTCTGCATTGGTGGAATCCACAAAACCTTTCAAGGGACGACTGTTCCAAGAGCCTGTCCCACAAATAGTCTTGACCGCAGATGCATCCCTAGTAGGATGGGGAGCCCATGTCCTACACTACACAGTACAGGGACTCTGGACTGTACAGCAAAAGAAAATGCATATCAACCTTCTGGAGTTGATGGCCATCTTTCTAGCCCTAAAAGCTTTCACAACACACTTATGCAACAAAGCTGTATTGATCCGGACGGACAACAAGACAGCTATGTATTACATTCAAAAACAGGATGGAACACACTCCCCACAGTTGTCGCACCTAGCTCAAGCAATGTGGAAATGGGCCATTCAGAGGAACATTTTTCTCAAGGCAGAACACCTCCCAGGCAAGGACAATCAAGTTGCCGACCTACTAAGCAGGCACAGCCAACAGATGCACGAATGGGAAATTCACCCCAAAGTGCTCCAACCATTCTTCCGGAAGTGGGAACACCCGGAGATAGACCTGTTTGCCACAAGCGAAAACGCAAAATGCCAGTACTTTGCCGCCAGGTTCCCACATCCGCAGTCGCAGGGCAATGCGATATGGATGAACTGGTCAGGCAAATTTGTGTACGCTTTTCCCCCAGCTCCATTAATACCGCTAGTGGCAAGCAAAGTGCGCCAACATTCTCGAACGCTAATCCTAGTTGCTCACACGTGGGCGAGCAACCGTGGTACACAACATTCCTAGAACTGTCAGTGGTGCCTCATCAAAGACTGCAACTCACACCCAGTCTTCTAACTCAGAACCATGGCGAAATTCAACACCCAGACCCGCAACAGCTGAACCTGGCGATCTGGCTCCTAAAATCCTAGAGTTTGGATACCTCAACTTGCCTCCAGACTGCATGAATATTATCAAAGAGGCAAGGAAACCCAGTACCAGACCATGTTATGCAGCAAAGTGGAAACGTTTCGTCATTTGCTGTATTAACAATGACATTAACCCACTTGATGCTTCCACTCAAAACATCATTTGCTACCTATTGCACCTACAACGTTGCAATTTAGCCTATTCATCCATCAGGATACATCTAGCTGCGTTAGCAGCATATCTGCAAAACAGGCAACACCTTTCACTATTTAGGGTGCCAGCAATTAAAGCATTTATGGAAGGACCTAAGGGGTAATTCCTCTAAGACACCCACCTTCACCAGTCTGGAATCTAAACGTTGTTTTAACCAGACTAATGGGACCACCTTTTGAACCACTACACTCCTGCGAACTACAATTTCTTACTTGGAAGGTGGCTTTCCTCATTGCCATTACTTCGCTTCGAAGAGTTAGCGAGCTGCAAGCCCTAACTATTCAAGAGCCATTCATTCAAGTACATGCAAATAGAGTAGTTCTTAGAACAAACCCTAAATTCATGCCAAAGGTGGTATCCCATTTCCATATAAATCAAACTATAGAACTGCCAGTGTTCTTTCAGAACCCACAGACAGTAGCCGAGAGGGCCTTGCATACCCTAGATGTCAAAAGAGCTCTGCTATATTACATAGACAGAACTAAGACATTTCGGAAAACAAAACAATTGTTTGTTGCCTTCTCACCACAACACAAGGGTAACCCTATTTCAAAATCAGGTATAGCCAGATGGATAGTTAAGTGCATCCAAATATGTTATTTAAAGGCAAAACACACCTTAACAGTCCCCCCTAGGGCGCATTCCACACGCAAGCTAGGGGCATCCATGGCTTTCCTGGGAAACATTCCTTTACACGGAATTTGTAGAGCAGCCACATGGTCAACCACACATACATTTACTTTCGGAGTCTTCCGACAATTCGGGATCCGAGTGGGCTAATAGCGAGGAAGATCTGCCTCAGCTGTCCTGCTTCCCTGTTCCCTCGTTAGAGGAATTTGGTATTCTGGCCAATGGCGTTTCCTCAGGGTCACCGCTTGATCCAATGCCTCATAAGATCTGGAAGGCCTTTCAAGATGAGCTATTTCCTCCATTGCACTCTATCTGTTGTCAATCATTGATTACAGCGACAGTCCCAGACAGGAGTGGTGTCAACACACATCCCTGCCTTACGCCTTGTTCAATTTTAAAAGGGGCAGTGCACTCTCCCATACTACCAAAGCGGACTTTTGCCATTGCTCCGGTGTACAAATACTTAAAAAATTGAATTAAAACAGGGTAAACCGTTAGTTCCACTAGCACCCCCATAACCTTTCATGAACTACACAGCCAAAAACTGCTGAGAGGTCTACAAAGGCCAAATAAAACTGCTCGGATTTTGCCTTGGTATATTTACCAATTAAAATACTTAAATTTAAAATCTGCTCGTTTGTGCCTAGACCTGCCCTAACCATATTGGACGTCGCCTAGGATGTCATTTTCTTCGGTCCATGCCTGCAGACGGTCTAAAATTATCCTGCCTGCCACCTTCATCAGAGAGTCCAGCAAAGATATCGGGCGGTAGCAGGCCGGGTCATTTCGGTCTCCCTTTTTGAAAATAGGGACTATAATTGATTCGAACCGAACCATGTTTTTAAAAAAAAAAAAATGTATAAACTTTATTTTTGTAATTTTGGTGGTCACACAGTTTACAACAGAAAATGCAGTAACGTCACACAGGTGTGGCACAGGCATATATCACAAGTAATGTACAAAAGGCAAAAGAGAGTACATTTCGACCAATACACATTAGGGTTGGCATAGCCCTCAAGGGGAGCTTGACAGTCAAGTGAAGTTCGTAGCACATTGAATCCCCCCTCCTGCACATCGCAGATCTCAATAGTCTCTAACAATTCAAATGTTCACAGTGGGTTACCAGAGCAGTCTCTTCAGTCAGGCCTAAAGTCGCAGCATGATGTGCGAAGGTGAACCAAACACCAATCGTGTCCCTCCCACCTCCCAACAACAGTATACAGTAGTACCTCGCACAAGCTCAGCATTTTTGTATAGATCCTGATGGTCGGGTGTGATGTTAGGTGGGTGACCCCTCCACAGAGTCTGTAGCTTTCCTAGCAAGGTAACCCCGCAATGGAGCCCAAATGTCACATGGTCTAGAAGCAATCGGCAATAATTCTGAATAAGTATTCAATTGATCTTGACAATATATTAAATCATTCATCCAGTCCTTAAATTTAGGGGCTCTACCTCTGCCCCAGCGACACGCCACCCTCCTTTTGGCCACCAGAAGGGCCAGCGCAATAAATCTGCGATATGTCGCTTGTATGGGCTCTACATAACCCAGTAGCGCCAGAACCGGGGAGGGATGTATTGTAGTGTGTGTCATTTCAGAAAGTGCGTTTATCACCTGAATCCATTATTGGTTTACTGTGTCACACGCCCAGGCGAGATGTAAGAAGTCCGCCCCAGAGGCATGACATCTATCGCAGTCATCCGTTGCTCGTAGCTGAAGTCTGCACATTCGAGCTGGAGTGTAGTATAGACGGTGTATGAATTTATAGTGTATGATTCTGTGTCTACTACTAGCCGAGATGCGTTCTGTGTGTTGTAGGGAGAACATCCACTGCCTGTCCGTGAGAGGGCTATCAAGCTCTTGATCCCACTTGAGTCTAGCGGGCAGAGCCGTGTAGTCCATTTGCGTGTGTACCGCTCTGTAAATTGTCGATACCAATCTATATGGAGCCTCTAGTTGGAGTAGGGTCTGCAAGGGGGCCAACACCACCGGTTCCCGGGGAAAGTCAGGTGTAAGTGCTTTCACACCTTGCCGGAGCCGGATATACAAAAACACTTCAAGTGGAGTGGGCTGCATCTCTTCATATAATTGCTCCATGGTGCGGAACATACCTTCATGGTATAGATCACCCCAGGTCACGATTCGTAATTTGTGTAACAGTGTGCGGAATCCCGGTTCCTGCAATAGGGGCATTTCCGGGTGGTAGCTTAATGGTAACGACGGAGCATATAATACCGTCTGGCCCATTTTAGCCAGTAGTCTGGCCCATGCAGTGGCCGTGCTAAGCACTGTTGTAGGCGTTTTGTCCCTGCCGGAGACCACCGCGTAAAGTGCACCATCTATAGGGATAGGGTGGGCTAACCAGTGTTCCGCGGCTAGTTGGGGCATGTACCTGGGTTGGTGCACCCAAAAATAGGCATAGTGGGCTTGTGCCGCCTGATAGTACAGTTCAAAATTGGGTACTCCGAAGCCTCCGTGTGAGTAGGGGCGTGTTAGGGTGTCCCATTTGAGCCGAGGCGCCTTCCCTCCCCATACTAGCTTGATGAGTTCAGAGCGAAGCTGGCTAAAAAAAGATCTACCCGGGTAAAATGGGACATTCAAAAATAGGTACAATAATTTCGGAAGGATTACCATTTTTATCAGGGAGGCCCTGCCTGCCATCGATAAAGGCTAGGTGATCCAACGCGCCACGTTATCCATTATGCGATCCACGGCAGTGCCATAATTGGCGCGCATAAGTTCATCTCTGTCCTTCTCTATGTGGATCCCAAGATATTTAAAATCACCTTCGCTCCAGGTAAGAGGAAAATCTAGGTCAAACCGCTTAGTGGAAGGTGTAAGCGGAAAGATGCAGGACTTACTCCAATTAATCTGGGCCCCTAACAGTCTACCAAAGCGCACAAATTCTCTGAGGATGGGGTTGAGATTTACGCACGGGTTTCATATGTATAAAGTGATATCATCAGCATACAGGGAGATTAGGATTTGTCGTTGAAAACATCGGAGCGCACTGTCATTATGATGTTGTCTCAGTTTAGTGGCCAGGGGTTCCGTGGCAATCGCAAAAAGGAGGGGTGAAAGGGGGCATCCCTGCCTTGTCCCCCTCGTGATGGGGAAAGTGGCAGACAGTTTACCATTAATAAGGGCTGTGGCCATAGGGCGTTCATACAGGAGTTGAATCCAGGCAATGAAAATCGCCGGGAATCCCATTCTCTCTAATACTCGGAACACATAGTCCCATTCCAGGGAGTCAAACGCCTTGGTGGCGTCAAGAAAGACGGCCGCCATGGGCAGGTCTTCATGCACCGAGTTGAGAACAGAAAAGAAGGTACGCAGATTGTGGGAGGTAGCCCTGCCTGGGACAAATCCAGACTGATCCGGGAGTATTAAATTGGGAAGTAGAAGGCTGATGCGGTTAGCAATGAGTTTGGCTAGCACCGTAACATCGCTGTTCAGTAAGGACAGTAAGGAGTCACACTTATGCGGTGGCTTGCCTGGCTTAAGGAGGCAGACAAGAGCAGTTCTCATTGAGGGCGGTAGGTGGCCCACCTCCAGGGCATCTTCATATACCTCTCGGAGTACAGGGGCCATAAAGTCGATGTAAGTTTTGTAAAATTCTATCGGAATTCCGTCCAATCCCGTGGCTTTCCCTGACTGCATTCCCATAATTGCGGCCCGCACCTCATCTAGCTCAAAAGGCGCACTCAGGAAGGCTCTTTGGGCCTCGCCAAGCCAGCCCAGCGATATGTCTGCTAGATAATCCTGCAATTGCAGTTCCCCTACTCTAGATGAGGTATTTAGTGCGCCATAGTGGGAAACAAAAGAGTTGAGGATTTGTGTCGTGTCCCGAACCACCACCCCATCCGGACCTTCTATTTCAAGTATGATGTTGGGCTCACGCATCAATTTAATCGTGGAGGCTAGAGCCTTTCCAGGCCGGTCGCCTTCACCGTAGCGGCGAGCAGTCCAGTGTTTGCTCCTGAATTTAGATTATCTTGCCGCTTCAGTCGTGTATTCAGAGATTTTTTGTCGAATCGTAAGTAACGTGGAGTCGGATGGAGTAGTGGCCAATGCTGTCTCCAAACCTTTAAGCTCTCTTTCGATAGTACGTATGCGGGAGGTAATTACTTTCAACAACCCTGACCCTTTAGCGATGCAGATCCCCCTTAATGTTACTTTAAATGCATCCCAAATAGTCTCAACATCTTTAACAGAGTCCTTGTTCCTCCTAAAAAATTCTAGGCACTCATCCCGGAGTTCCTCCTGAAACGCGTCGTCTAGTAGTAGTGAGGGGCGCATCCGCCAAGCAGTGGAAGGAGGGCCCAGTTCGGCTGCGCGCAGCGTAATTTTCACAGGGGAGTGATCCGAGTAGGTTCTAGGGAGGTGGTGTGCACAAAGAAGGGACGTGTAGAGGTGGGATGTCAAGAACATATAATCCGGTCTGGCCCATGAGCGCGCCTGCGCGGTGAAGTGGGTGCCTTCCCTGAGTTCTCCATGGAGCTGTCTCCAGGCGTCCACTAAGCTATAATCAGTAATTACCGCGCGCAGTTCCGTACGTGCCTTGGTGTAGTGGTGTGGGGAAGGGTGTGACCTATCTAATGTGGGGTCTAGCGTCGTATTAAAGTCCCCGTCCCCATAATGGCTGCCCATAATTCCGTGAAAAATCTCGGGTCATCTATGTTAGGTCCGTAGCAGCACACCAGGGTGACTGCCGTGTGTCCCAGTCTTCCCCATAGTATACAGTAGCGTCCCTGATCGTCTACTTTGGAGCCAGCCAAGACAAATGGTGTGTTTCGCTTAACCAGAATTGCCGTCCCCCTAGCGTACGTAGAGTAGGAGGAAAATGCAGTTGATTCGAACCATGTTTTAATGAATCCTCTCTCACAACAGGCTTGTAATACTCTTGTAAAAATGGGACCCCAGACCTCCAAGTTTGCTTTGTAGAGGTCTATAGGTATCCTGTCAGGGCCGGCCGCCTTCCCACCTTTAATAGCTTTTACTGCAGCATTGACATCCTGCAACGAGATGTCAAGTTTCATAGGGACGAAAGATTGTTCCGTATTCAGGGACACTAGCCTCTCTGGTGTATCCTCATTGGGTTTCTGTTTTGCATATACACTGGAGAAAAAGTTAATCCAGGTCTGTTCATTTATTGCTAACTCAATGGTTGGTACATCCATTGTGCTTGCAAGAAAGGGAGCATTTACCGCCACCCAAAACTTAGCACTGTCCTTGGACTCTGCAGCATCGATTAGGTACCTCCAAGCTGCATCTTTCAGCTCTTTGATCCTGTGATTCCTAGCTTCTTTGTACGTTTTCCTATATGCTCGAATCACGGTCATGTCTTTCCTCACACTGTAAGGCAGTTTTTTAATTTTTAAGGGTGAGTGTGCAGTTCTTATCAAACCAACCTTTCTTATTGGTGGGCGGGCCTTTAGATTTTTTAAACAAAATATTTCTAACAATCCCTGTAATACTATTAAAAGCAATTAAAACCTCCTTGTGCGTAGGGCTGTCGCTTAAGCATATTAAAATAGGATCTAACGCCTTAGCCACTATTTCAGTACTTAGCTTCGCCGGGTCTCTAGCCCCCCAACGGACAGCATACCCGTTCTTCCTACCCAGAGTAATGTCTTGTAACCATGCTAACTTATCGCCATTTCTCTTCAACGTCCCACTGGGGACTGTTATGTTCACACTCTGGGCCAGGTGGTCACTCATCTCAATAGGATGAGTGTCGTGTCTTTTCACAAGGCCTGCAAATCGATTTGGGATTATAATAAAATCTATAGTCGTATTGGCCCCTCTTCCTATGAAAGTATGTCCAAAATCCACAGCGGGTGTGCACATAAGATTTGAGAAACCCATGTCATTCCTAAACATAGCTTCGTTTAGGAGCTCACTCTTGATGGAATGTTGGAAGTGAAATGATGGATCATCACCGTCCAGGGTTAGTCCACAGTCCTCAGTTCCCACCGCATGGCACAGATTAGTATTACAATCCCCTCCCCAGATAGGTATAATTTCTAAATTTGTCTTTGGTCCTGAATGGGAAATATCTTTACTCAACTTCTCTATTAGGATTTCCAGATTGGTCGTTTCGATATTGTTATAAAAGTTAATCAATTGCAGGGCGTAATTATTATCCAACTGCAATAGGACGGTCTGAAAAAATATTTCAGAACTGACCATCTTACTCCTGTGTGTAACTAATAAATTAGATATATACACACATAGCCCTCCTTTAGACCTACCACTTAATGATTGAATGGCAGGGGTATCGAAAGTCTTGTACCCATTTATGTGGATATTATCAATCGCCCAGGACTCTTGGAGACACAGGACGTCGAAATTCTTAACAAAAGTCAGCCATACTTGATCATTAGCCTTATCCTTTAGGCCTGCCACGTTCCAAAAAAGAATTCTGCATAGACCAGTTTGAATTTTAATCGGGGTTGTAATACCACCTCCATGGATGTGAAATTTACTAGGGGTGACTATACTACCTTCCATCCGTGTCTCTGGAGATGAAGTCTGTAAAATAGTGTCTGTCCCGATGTCCACATTATAGGTGTTAACATGTGGAAATTGACTCCCATTGATTGAAAGTCAATCATTCTCGTCTAGAAAGGAGAGGGGGGCAAACCTATTTGACACAGACACTCTGTAGCTTGACCATTCTTGATTCAATCCCAATTCCCCCTGTGGCCCTGGGTTGTTAACAAAATGTGGTTTATAAAAGAATCCCAACGGCCACACTTGAATGCCAGAGTTAGATATATTGGTGTTATTCAGACGTAAAATGACTTCTCTGACTAGTTGTGGTGAGCCCAAGCATAGAACAATGCAGGCCCCTTCAAATGATGTAGCACTATGTTTGAGGCATGTGGGCTGCGGAATTAATATCTTGTGCATAGATCGCCGCCTAGTGTTGGGTCCGGATGATTGCACTTTGTTGTCCTGGAAGAGTCTTCGAAGTATCACGAGATAGGTGACTCCTCCCCTGGACTACAGTGCGCATGGGCATCTTCTCCATCCTCAGATTGTTTTTTTCCGCCATTGGGTTCGGATGTTATTCCTTTACTCCAACTTCGGAAACGGAAACTAACTACTTTAAAGGCCAAAAGGCCTTCAACTTCGACGGTATTGTTCTCGTTCGGTACTTCTTGACTCGACCAACCTTTCCATCTTGATCTGGTCGTTGACGCGGGCCGTTTGGCCTTTTCGACGCCACGTGGGTTGGCTGCCGAGGGAAAGGAACCCGTTCAAAAGGTGCCCACAATGCCACTCCAAATTCCCGCATACTGACAAGCATACAGTATGCAACAAGTGCTTATCACCAGAGCACAACGAACAGAATTGCCCAGCATGTGCCCAATTCCGTTCGAAGAAGACCACCCGGATTCGACGGGCCGCTAGGCAAGAGATGTAGCGGTCGGTACCGGAACCGGAGAACATCTTCGATGATGAACACGACCTCCCAGAAGCGGCTGACTTGGACCTAGAGATCGTCACCGTCGAGGACCAGTCGGACTCCGACGACGAGATCCCACCGGGGCAAATCGTGAGTACACAGCCCCCAACGCCGCTTATCCCGAAACCGAAGGCTCTGGTCGAAGCATCGCCTAAAGGCCTTACCGAGATCGAAAAACCCCTTCAGAATCCTCGCCCTCCGGCTCAGCTCAGAAGACCAAATCAAAGCCTTCCGAGAGCCCAGGACCAAGTAACATTCCCCCCAAGAAGGTCGTCGAACCCAAAAGGGTTGTCGAACCGGAGGTCGTCGAGCCAAAAACGGCAGTCGACCCAAAAGTCGTCAAACCGAAGAAGGCCGTCGAGCCAAAGGTTGACGAACAAAAGTAGGTCGACCACCCAAAGGGCGTCGAGCCGAAGAAGGGGGTCGAACCAAAAAAGGTCGTCCAACCCAAAAAGGTTATTGAGTCAAAAGCTATCGAGCCAAAGAAACGCCTCAAACCTAAACAGGTCATCGATCCGCAGACAGCACCCGAAAAGAGTGCAAATAAACCAAAGCCAGTCGAACCGAAAAAAGGCATCGACTCGACACTGACCCTAAAAAAGGCCTGGAGAAGCTCTCAGAGGCGGTATGCCTTTAAAGCTTCCCCCTGTCCATTCTGGGGGAGGAGACATAGCACCTCGCCCAGAATGTGCTTTGTTGCAGACCCAGGAGAGCGGGGGGCTCTTCACCCAGGGGTCCAGCACCATGTCTGCTGGGTGGCAGCCTCTGCAGCCACTCAGCCCAGACGTGGATTGTAGGTTTGGGTTTTTGGAGGGCATCTCTAAGATGCCCTCTGGTGCATTTTACATTGAATCCCACACTGGCATCAGTGTGGGTTTAATGTGCTGAGAAGTTTGGTACCAAACTTGGCAGTCTTCAGAGTAGCCATGGTACTGTGGAGTTCGTGAATGACAACCTCCCAGCACCATATACTCTTAAATGGCAACACTGCACCTACAGTGCCCAGGAATGGCCCTGGGTACTGTAGGGGCACAGGGCTCATGCACCTGGGCCCTCACCTCTGGCATAGGGAACCCAGCAAGAGGGGTGACTGAAGTATGCCAGGGCAGTGGGTTCTGTTGGCATGGCACACAGGGATGTGTGCCATGTTGACTCTTGCTTTTGTTTTGTACCTAGGCACTCAGCCTGCAAAGGTAGTGTTTGGGAGCTAGGGTACAGGGCCCCTGAGGGTGGCACAATAAGTGCTGCAGCCCTCAGGGGTCTTCTCTGGTCACCATGCCTTGGGTACCTAGGGTACCATTTACTAGGGGCTGACAGGGCCCAGAGATGCCAATTGGGTACTTTGTTTCAGCATAGCTTTTCTTTGTAGGGAAGGAACACAGGCCCTCGGTACCTGATTGGCAGGGACCCAGGGCACACTTAGTCAAAGTACATCAGCAGTTCAGAAAAAAGTGGGGGCATACCAAGGCAAGAAAGATGGCACTTTCTCACAGAGGGCCTTAAAAGAATATTCCTCCCAGGCTACCACCCTCTCTGATGCAGAATTTAAACATTGTTCTTACCAGGCTCATGGGTCCCCCAAATGAACCTCTCCATAAATGTGAACTTCAGTTCCCCACATGGAAAGTAGCTTCCCTTGTCGCAATTTCCTCTCTGAGAAGGGTAAGTGAGATCCAGGCTTTAACCATACAAGAACCATTCTTACAAATAGATCCTAATAAAGTGGTTCTCAGAACAAATCCAAAATTCCTTCCCAAAGTCATCTCTGCTTTTCATTTGAACCAATCAGTTGTTACCTGTTTTTTTTTAAAACCCAGACTCTGTGGCAGAGAGAGAGCTTCACACACTAGACGTCAAAAGAGCCCTGCTTTACTACATTGACAAGACTGAGCCCTTTCGAAAAACAAAACAACTGCTTGTAGCCTTCTCCTCACCTCATAAAGTTAACCTCATCTCCAAAGCTGGGATCACAAGGTGGATAGTAAAATGCATTCAAATATTTTACCAAAAGGCTAAACGCAGATTAAAAATTCCCCCTAGAGCACATTCAACACGCGAACTAGGGGCTTCCATGGCATTCTTAGGGAACATTCCCTTAGATGACATATGTAAAGCAGCAACATGGTCTACGCCATACACCTTCACCAAACACTCTTGTGTTGACGTGCAGGCTAAGCAACAAGCTTCTGTAGGCCAGGCTGTTCCTAAAAAAAGTTTTCAAACTACTTGAACAAATACAGGTGACCACCGCTAGGGGATACACTGCTGTATAGTCTATGCATAGTGTGTACAATCTGCCGCTCATATGCCTCGAACGGAAAATGCTACTTACCAGTATGCATCTGTTATTGGCATGTAGAGCTGCAGAGCAGAGTTGTACACCCCCACCCGCCTCCCCAGGACCTGTATCTGTTCCAGTTTTTATCTTAATTAGATACACTTACATGGACATCTATTTAATTTCCTATAAACTCCATCATTTTCCCTTTATGGCAAAAAAGCATCTGAAGATTGAGTCGATGCTCATGCACACTATCTTCCAAGGGAGGAGTCATTTATTTTGTGACTACAAAAGATTCTTCCAAGACAACAACAAAGTGCAAGCATCCGAGCCCAACACCAGATTGCGATCTATGCATAGTGTACAACTCTGCAGCTCTACATGCCAAGAACAGCTGCATACTGGTAAGTAGCATTTTCCATTTAATCCAAAAAATAGAAGTGGTGAAACGCTTCAAAAGAACTTTTTGCCACTGTTAAACTACCGCGAAAAGTGAATGAGGACTTTAACCAGACGTTTTGTAACTCATTGGCTACCTTCTTTTAAGAGAAGGTGAATTCTATCTTCCAATTCCTCAAACCGGACGATTTATTGAACCGGACCCCAATCCACGGTAAATTAACTTAAGACCACCTTAACAGCCTTTTCTGAACTCTCCCCGGAGCAAATCAAAACTCGTATTTTGCAAACCAAGTCAGGATCCCCTTTAGACCCATGCCCCCTAAAATTACACATCTAGCAACAGAAACTATTTCAGGCTACTTAACCGAAATGTTTAATCAAATGATCAAGCTAGGGCAATTTCTAAGTGTTTGGAAGATAGCATCTATCCTCCCTTCTGCTCAAAAACACAAATCTAGATCCCACAGACCCCAATAATTTCCGCCAATCTCAAGATTACCCCCTCCCTGCTAAAATAATTGAAAAAGCAATTAACTCTTAGCTGACCACTTTTATCGAGAACCACAGCCATCCAGACCTGTGCCAATGTGGTTTTAGGAAACACCATAGCACTGAATTGGCTTTGGTAAGTGTCTCGGAACAAATCAGACTCACGCTGGATGGTGGTGGCAGTGCCGTGCTTATCCTATTAGACCTATCGACAGCTTTCAACACTGTTAACCACGATATCCTACTGAACAGGCTTACAGACATTGGGATTAGGGACAAAGCTCTCTTGTCTTCTTAAATCGTTACTGTCAGACTGAAAAAAGTTTGTTGCAGTTGACAATTTAAACACACCCTCTTTTTCTGTCCATGTGGGGTTCCCCATGGCTCATCTCTCAGCCCGACCCTCTTTAATATTTATGTGGGCCCTTTGTCCAGATTTATTAGATCATTCGAATTCACTGCAGTCACGTACGCAGATGACATCCAATTAGCGGTCTCGGTATCAACAAACCCTACAGATACAGTAAGGCGCGTTTTCATAGCTGCATGCAGGAGACTGGGAAATGGATGGCCCAGAAACTGTCTAAAAGTTGAATTCGGGTAAAACTGAGGTACTGCTCTTTGAAAAAGATCGCTCCTTTTGGTCCCAAGATTGGTGGCCATCCGAACTACCTTGGAGTAGTATTGACAGCCAATTGACCTTTGCAGGAC
This sequence comes from Lissotriton helveticus, assembly GCF_964261635.1. NCBI lineage: Eukaryota > Metazoa > Chordata > Amphibia > Caudata > Salamandridae > Lissotriton > Lissotriton helveticus. The sequence continues at coordinate 104,847,394 of NC_136063.1, forward strand.
ATGTTAACGCAATTGCTTCTGCCTCCTTTTTGTACCATGAAGCTGCAAATTTTGCAGAACTCGGCCGCACGCACGCCGATTGTTAGGCATACCAAAATAGGAATCCGTATCAGCTGGTCTTCCGCTTCTTCATTGGTTATCCTTTGAGAAACGCATACATTTCATAGCTCTATGTATTGCTTTCAGGGCTCTTCTTGGGGAAGGACCTTATTTTTTTAGGCCAAAGTTTTGCTGGTACATTCCGCCCAGACATCTTCCTTCAGAATCAGCTTCTTACGTGATCATTCCAAGAGCAAATAGAACTCAATGGGGAGGGAGAAACTTCATAGGCAGCACCTCCTATCTTTGGAACTGTCTCCCATTACTTTTAAAGAAGGAAATGGCCCTCCTGGCTTTCAGGAAAAACTTGAAGACATGGCTTTATAAGAATCATCAATCTTTGGTGAGCTACCTCATGAAGTTCCCCGCCTAGACACCCTTGGGTAGTAGCACGCGTTTTTATAAATTAATATTCCATTTCATTTCACTACAATCTCTCACATGGAATTCTTAGCAGAATAATATAATGGTGGGGGTATCATTTCACCAGGAACCACCCACTCAGAAAATGATTACCCGTCCGGTATGGGAAGCTCACAAGGGTTACCTTATGAAACTGGGTGTGTGGTCAGACAGAGAACAAAAGCACCACATCAACGTGCTGGAGCTGAGATCAGTCCACCTAGCTCTGAAGTCTTTCTTTGTAGCACTCACGACCAACTGCATCCGTGTCCAAACCGACAACATGGCAACCATACATTACCTGAACAAGCAGGGAGGGACTAACCCTCGTACTCTCTCCCAAGAGGCCCAGACCATCTGGAAATTACTACTAGCCAGGAAAGGAATCTCACGATAACGGCAATCCATCTGCCAGGAAATCAAAACATGCAGGCAGATGATCTCAGTTGCCATTCCCAAGACAATTGTGAATTGGTTCTCAATGACAACATATTGCAATAAATCTTTCAGGAGTTGGAATATCCTCACATAGCAGAGATTAATAACAGAAAATGACAAGCCTACATGTCCATGTTCTCCCGGCCAGGGTCGCAGGGGAATGCCATTTTGAAATTCCTCTACGCATTTCCACCAACTCTTCTCGTTCCAACATTGATTCTGAAGTTATACCAGTCTCACACCAGGATCATTCTCATAGCCCCAGAGTGTCTTCCCAATTGGTGGTTCACAGACCTTTTACTGGAGAGGTCCCACAAAAGGCTTCCCTGCCAAAAGGATCTCCTCTTTAAGTTCGGTGGACCTATACTACATCCCAACCTCTCATCCCTGAACTTGCCTGCATGGCTCCTGCATTCCTCCAATATGGATATTTAGGGTTTCCCAAGTAGTATATGAACGGTCTCAAGGAGGCTGTAGATCCTCCACTAGACGTTGATATGCCTTTAAATGGAAGAGGTTTATTTTGTGTGTACACACAATGATCACAACCCAAATTCATGTCAAGAGGATGTACTTGTCCCATATCTCCTTCATTTGGCTAAACAGGGTTACAATTCTCTTCCATCTGAGTACACCATTACAGCTTAAGGAAATCTGTCACAAGCTTTCTTTTTCAGACTCCCAGTAGTAAAAGACTTTCTTGAAGGGCTTAAAAAGATGTTTCCCCCAGTCAGGAATCCCTTTCCTCCATGGGAACTCAACATTGTCCTTTCCAAATTAATGGGCCCTCCATTTGAGCCAATACATAAAGCCTCTTTGCAACATCTCACCCGGAAAGCACATTTTTGGTTGGCTATCACTTCCTCCCAAAGGGTATGTGAAATTCAAGCTCTACACGTTCAGAGCTACCATATACTGGTTTTCACTCCAGTACAGTGGTTATGAGGACTCATCCCAGTTTTCTACTAAAGGTAGTCTCAGACTTTCACAGCAGTCAGATTATCTCTCTACCTACTTTCCTTCCTAACCCTTCGAATCCAGCTAATAGGTCTTTACTGTAGGAGAGTAGGGTCTGCAATCCTGTGATCACCCAGATTTTTGCTTTTTGCTTCACTGGTTTACGACTTCCCTGGCTGTGGGCCTGCTAATCAGACCCACAGCCTAGCTGTTCTCTCAACTCCAAATTGTACCCAGGTACTGAATTGGCACTGGGCCCTCTCCAAGTCCCTGTACCCAGGGCTGAGGTGTACCCAGAAGTCTCCCAGGGACTGCAGCATGTATTGTGCCACCCCTGGGTTGACTAACTAAATCAGACACAACTGGCTGCTTGGCAGCTGGGGCAAGGTGGTGTAATCACCCTTTGCTTTAGATATAGTATTCCTATATCTAAACCTACAATGGACACCTATATTCCTATCAGTCACTCCTATGGCAGGCCTTAACAATCCTGAAGGCAGAGTGCATGGGATAGGGTGAAATGGTGCTCTGGCATGAGCTGAGCCCGTTTGCAGCTTGCGGAACCAAGTCCTAATAGCTGTTCCATGATAACGCTATACCATATACTCTTAAGTGCATTATGTACCTCGCGGTCATATGCTAACTTTGGTATAACATTATCAAAACATGTCGAGTAAGGTGTCATACGAATTGGAATACTAACCCCTCGCCAATTCTGGCGACGGGGTTAGCATTCCACCCTTCTAGAGGGACACGACATGTTGGTAACCTGTAACCCCGGTTAAAGTCAGACATAGCCTCAGCTCCACAAGATGGATGCTGCCACCGAGACACAAGTCTGCCCTCCTGCTGCTGGGGGTCCTCCCAGCACAGGAGGCAAGGACAAAGGGTTTCCTGCCAGGGGGGGGTGCCAGCACCGACCCAGACAGGATTTTGTGTATCCTAGGTAGGCAGGGCTTTAGAGGAAGGTGACTGCAAGTGGCACCCCGGTGCTCACTGTGCATAGGCCGGCTGGAACCAGTTCCAGGGGCACTCCAGCCCCTGATCTGGGGAAAGCCCGCCAAAGGAGAGGGGTGTAACCACCCCCCTCCTAGTCCCACCCATAGGGCAGGACTTAGTCGCGTGCCAGCCCCTTTTTGCAGGATAAAGGTAGGAACTGGCCCCCTTCCAAATTAGATCAATCTTTGAATCCTGAACCGACTTTCTACGAGAGGAACTCAAGACTCTTCCTAAGATTTCTCCCTTGTGACTAAGGAGTAGTCACCCTGCAGCAGCAGGCACCAACCAAGCATCGCGGTCTGCTGTAAGTCTCTCCTCCGGATCAAGACTGCCCAGCACGACGAGAACCGGCTTCCCTGGCACCTCTGACCTCAACCTGCATCATCAGCCCAGCTGTGATCCGTGGGTGTGACGAGACCTCGAGGGACCGGCCATCTTTGAAGACTGGACGACGCTTGTCCAGCACGACCACCGAGTGACCCTCGACTGAGTGCTTTGGGGTAAGAGAAGCCCCGACCCTGAGCAGCTCCAGCACCGAAGTTCAGCCCCCCTGCATCCACGAGATCTGCGTGGGGCCCTTCTGCTCTTTGCTGCTCACCGCGTTTTCCAGGTCACTTGCCCGTTGGCTAGTGGCCCTCTTACGACGCTTCACGGCGACAAACGCCACTGGTCTGGTTGCTCCAGACTAGCCCTTGCTCCCCTCCAAAAGAGTAGCACCCTGGACCCTCCTGGTCCACTCCAGACTCCATTTTAAGTCCACCGCGTGGGCTTGCATTTGCCAAGACTTGTTGCCCCAATCCTGGGTCCAGCGACGTCGACAGCAGAGACCTTCGTGGGACAGCTCGCACCTCCATCCTGGTCGCCGACAACGCCTCCTGGTCCGAGAGACTGCAGAGCCCAGCAGCGCCCACTCACCTGGTCGAGGTGACTTCGTCCGGTGCCATCCTGGTGCCCACCTAAATCACTGGCTAGTGATTCAGAACTTGATCCCCTCTGCTTACAGGTCTTCTTCTTCCCTGATCCAGGCTTGGATCACCACGAACTTCTTCACTGGCCGCCTGCCAGCAACTTCTTTCTTCAGGCTCCTGGTTCTTCAACGAGGGTTTCCGACGCAACTTGAACCCTATGCAGCCGCAGCCCCTGGGCTAGGTAAACTGAGTACTCCGGTGCTCCAGCATAGTCCAACACCCTAAGTGTTCGGATCCACTCTTGTTTTCGACCCACCTAGTCGGGTTCGCCCGAGAACAGTAACTTTGCAATTGCTAGTATCCATAGACTTGTTCCCGCATTACGCGTGAGAGTTCCCACTCTGCACACGGCGTCCCTAGGCCCACTGCTTCTAATCCAAAGGTTCAGCATTGTAGGCCTAGCGTTTCTACAGTCTAGAAAAGTATTACTTACCTGCTAGTAACTTCGCATTCCACTTCTTGTGTATATGGTTTTTCGTGCCCCTCGGGCATTTGTGTAAATTGTGCGACTTTTAGTATTTTCGTAAGAGTTTTGTTGTGTGCTTAGCTCCCTGTCTCATAAAGAGCCAGGGTAGTCTTGTTATAAATAAATATACTTTATTTTTTATAACAACTTGTGTGGTGTCCTTTCACTTGGTGTTCAAGGGGTAATGTGATGGTAAAACAGCTGGCTTAACACGCCCTCTAGAGTCTTAGCCTTAGACTGCTCGTATCCATGCTACTAGGATAGCTGGTCTATAAGGTTGACTTACAACCAATCATCAATAAGGGTTGTTTGGACTGATACATAGTGATCACTAGAATAGTGAGCACTGCATATCAGGCCAACTTCTCACATTGGTGAGCAGCGGTTGGGATTTGAGCTTGCTGTTGTTTTACCACACATATCCTAAGAATATAATTTGAAAGATCACATAAGTACTAAGGTACATATAACTTAGCTTAGAATACTCTGAGTTCTACTGAACCAGCTGTTGTAGCTCCTAGGGCCTAGCACACCCTAAACTACAACTCTAGCAAGGGATCAGTAGGTAAACATATAGTGTAGGTAAGTGCACCACTTACACCTCACTAGAAAAGCATGTCTACCCATGGAGAGTCTACTGAGACTCCCCTTGTGGCTAGTGACCCCCCCCACAGGTCAAATCAAGATATGCAGCTCTCAGTTTCCAGGAGATGAGACAAGTGTGTACCTCCAGGAAACTGAAGCAGGGGTCTAACCCCACCATTCCCTTTCTGATAGGTCTCTTAGAGACATATGATGCGAGAAAAATTTCTCAGTTAGATGGGAATATGCCAGCCCTAGAGGGTACCATTGGAGATCCAGACCTCCTTGACACTGAAGACAGAGCAGAGGAGGAGGATCAAGATGACCTCTCTGGGGATGAGGCAGACAAGAGGTCTGAGTTAGTCAGCAGACTTACTAGGGCCAACTTAGACCTACTTAGGGAAGGAGCTGGGGGACCCCCAGTGCTGACCCTAATAAGGCCTAACCTTGGAGTTAGAAGAGATAGATCTCATTCTAGGGACTCCAATAGATCTCTGCACTCTAATGCCTCTTCTCAGAGGAGAAGGAATTCTCCCCAGAGGAGATTGACTTCCCCTCAGAGAATAGAGCATGAGGCAAGGATGAGGCAGGCTAATCTGAGGATTGAAAGGGAAGAACTTGCCCTGGCCAAAGAGAAGCTTGCCTTTGCTAGAGAGCAGCAGATGAGTGGGGTAGTCCCCACTGGTGGCAGCAATCTCCCAAGAGATAAAGAGAAGGGTTTAGATACTAAACACCTGACAAAAATAGTGCCCCCCTTTAAACAAGGGGATGACATCCAGAAATGGATGGCTGCTTTGGAGAGGGCCTGCACTGTGCAGTGCATTCCCCAGAGTCAGTGGGCAGCTATACTGTGGCTCTCCTTTGATGGCAAAGGTTGAGATAAGCTCCTCACTACAAGTGTGGAGGATGCTAACAATTACCAGGTCCTGAAAAATACACTGGTTGATGGGTTTGGTTTAACCACTGAGCAGTACAGGTTGCTGTTCAGAGACACCCAGAAAACTCAGTCTCAGGACTGGTCTGACTTTGTGGATTGTGCCACTAAGGCTTTGGAGGGCTGGTTGCTGGGTAGCAAGGTTACTGATTACACAGGTTTGTATAATCTTATGATGAGAGAACAGATTTTAAATAACTGTCAGAACCAGTTGTTGCACCAGCACCTTGTTGATTCAGAACTGACCTCTCCCCAAGAATTGGGAAAGAAGGCAGACAAATGGGTCAGAACAAGGATCAAGCAGAACCAGAACCAGAACCAGGGTGGTCAGAAGAAAGCCGACCAGAAGGGTAATACCAAGAGTGAACAAAATGACCAGAAGTCTTCAACAGGTCCCCGACAAACCAAAGAGGGTGGGGGTCAGGCTTCACAGCAGAAAAAGAAGACTCAAGAAGGCCAGTCAAAAAGGTGGTGCCAGTACTGTAAAAGTAAGTCTCACTGGTTTAGTGAGTGCACCAAAAGAGGAGGGCAAACTCCTACCACTACAGGCCCCTAAGGCAACTGCACCCCCTAGTACAGTCAGTAGTGGTAGTGCACCTCCCAAGGGACTAGTTGGGTTAACCTTGGGAACTGAGGAGTCTGACAACTTAGTTGGCACACTCACTCAGGCTGTCCTTGTCTGTACAGGAGATATGGATATGTCCCCTGATGTAAGTCCCAATACTTTGGGCAAATACAGGCAGACACCTTTGATAAATGGCAAAATGGCTCAGGCCTATAGGGACACTTGTGCCAGTGTCACCATGGTGACACCTAACTTTGTGGACCCTGGACAGATCATGCCAGGTACAGATTTCCTGGTGACCAATGCCAGCAACGTCACTACCAGTCATAGTATGGCGATTGTTGCTTTCTCCTGGGGAGGGGTAAGTGGCCAAAAGAAAGTTGTGGTTAGTTCAGACCTCCCAGTGGATTGTTTGTTGGGCAATGATTTGGAGTCATCACTATGGTCAGAAGTGGAGCAGAGGACTCACATGGAAATGTTAGGCTTGCCAGCACATGTGCTTGCTGTGACTAGGTCACAGGCCAGAAGATGCCCCACTGAACAGGTGCTGGATCCTGGAACAATGGACCAGACACCTTCCAAGAAGAAGAGCAGTAGGGTTAAGGCATTGCCTTCCCCCTTGCCCCAGGTTGAGGATCAAGTCTCTGAGGAGGCTGATCTGAGAGAGCTGAGGGAAACTGAGCCTAAAGAGCTTGAACTTGATCAAGTTGAGTTTCTGGGCTCAGGGGGACCCTCCAGAGAAGACCTGGGGAAGGCACAGTTAGACTGCCCTTCCCTTGAACCCCTCAGACAGCAGGCTGCTGCTGAGGCTGCAGGGAATGCCACAGGTGCCCACAGGGTATACTGGGAAGATGGACTCCTGTACTCTGAGTCAAGAGACCCCAAGCCTGGTGTAACCAGGAGGCTGGTCATCCCCTTGTCTCAGAGGGGTTTCCTTCTCACCTTGGCCCATGAGATTCCCCTTGCAGGTCACTTAGGTCAGACAAAGACTTGGGACAGGCTTGTCTCACACTTTCACTGGCCTCACATGAGTGAGAATACCAAGGAGTTTTGTCGCTCCTGTGTCACTTGCCAAGCCAGTGGTAAGTCAGGTGGCACAACAAAGGCCCCCCTCATACCACTACCTGTGGTGGGGGTTCCCTTTGAAAGAGTGGGGATTGACATTGTTGGTCCAATGGAACCCCAGACAGCATCAGGGCACAAGTTTATACTGGTGGTGGTGGACCATGCCACCAGGTATCCTGAAGCTATTCCACTTAGGACCACTACAGCACCTGTAGTGGCAAGGGCCCTAGTTGGAGTGTTCTCCAGAGTGGGCTTCCCTAAGGAGGTTGTTTCTGACAGAGGTGCAAACTTCATGTCAGGATATCTGACTGCAATGTGGAAGGAATGTGGTGTCAACTACAAGTTCACCACACCCTATCATCCACAGTGCAATGGGCTTGTTGAAAGATTCAACAGGACCCTCAAAGGGATGATTCATGGACTACCTGAAAAGCTCAGGCGTAGATGGGATGTCCTGATACCCTGCCTCTTGTTTGCTTACAGAGAGGTCCCACAGAAGGGGGTTGGCTACAGCCCTTTTGAACTTCTGTATGGGCATCCTGTAAGAGGACCCCTGTGTTTGGTGAAGGAAGGACCTCTCAAAAAGCCTGCAACCAACATAGTGGACTATGTACTTGGTCTCCGCTCCAGGATGGCTGAATACATGGAGAAGGCAACTAAAAACCTTGAGGCCAGCCAAGAACTCCAAAAAGCTTGGCATGACCAGAAGGCTGTCCTGACTGTGTACCAGCCTGGACAGAAGGTGTGGGTGCTGGAGCCAGTGGCCCCAGCAGCACTCAAAGACAAATGGTCTGGGCCCCACACCATCATTGAGCAAAAGGGAGAGGTCACCTACCTGGTGGACCTTGGAACTCCCAGGAGCCCCCTCAGGGAGCTCCATGTGAACAGGCTCAAGGCATATGTCGACAGGAAGGACATGAGCTTGCTCATGGCCACAGATGAGGGACAGGAGGAAGAGAGTGACCCTCTCCCAGACCTGCTCACTCAGAATCCTGATGATGGGTCAGTAGATGGTGTTGTCTTTTGTGGCAGCCTCTCTGAACATCAGCAACAGGATTGTAGACAAGTTCTGCAATCCTTTAGACATATGTTCTCTCTGACCCCCAGTCAAACTGATTGGTGTACCCATGAAGTTGACACTGGAGACAGTCTGCCTGTTAAGAGTAAAATCTACAGACAGCCTGATCATGTCAGAGACTGCATCAAGACAGAAGTGCAGAAAATGTTGGAGCTGGGAGTCATTGAGCCCTCAGATAGCCCTTGGGCTAGCCCAGTAGTTCTAGTGCCAAAGCCTCACACCCAGGGTGGTAAGAAAGAGATGAGGTTTTGCGTAGACTACAGAGGACTCAATGCAGTCACTAAGACTGATGCCCACCCAATACCAAGAGCAGATGAACTTATAGATAGATTGGCTTCTGCCAACTACTTAAGTACATTTGACCTGACAGCTGGGTATTGGCAAATCAGGTTAGCTGAGGAGGCCAAACCCAAGACAGCATTTTCTACCCCTGGTGGGCATTATCAATTTGTGGTAATGCTCTTTGGTTTGAAAAATGCACCTGCCACCTTCCAAAGGCTGGTGAATCAAGTTCTCACTGGGTTGGATGACTTCTGTGCAGCATATCTTGATGATATAGCTGTCTTTAGTTCCACCTGGGAGGATCACCTGGTCCACCTGAGGAAAGTGTTAGAGGCACTGCAAAAGGCAGGTCTCACTATCAAGGCCACTAAGTGCCAGATAGGGCAGACACAGGTTGTATACCTGGGCCACCTTGTGGGTGGAGGCCAGGTTCAACCCTTGGAGAGCAAGATACAGGCCATCAAGGACTGGGCTCCTCCAACCACCCAGACTCAGGTTCAAGCTTTCTTGGGCCTGACTGGTTACTATAGGAAGTTTGTCAAGAAGTATGGGTCCATTGTGACTCCACTTAATGACCTGACAAGCAAAAAGATGCCAAAGAAAGTTCAGTGGACAGCAAGCTGTCAGAAAGCATTCAATGACCTAAAGCAGGCCATGTGCACAGCACCTATCCTAAAGAATCCAGACTACTCCAAGACCTTCATTGTCCAAACAGATGCTTCTGAGTTGGGTGTGGGAGCTGTTCTATCTCAGCTGAATTTTGATGGTAACGACCAGCCTATTGCTTTTATTAGCAGAAGGCTGACCCCCAGAGAGAAAAATTGGTCAGCTATTGAGAGGGAGGCCTTTGCTGTGGTGTGGGCCCTGAAAAAGTTAAGGTCATACTTGTTTGGCACTCACTTTAAGATTCAGACCGACCACAAGCCCCTCTTATGGCTAAATCAGATGAAGGGTGAAAACCCCAAACTACTTAGGTGGTCCATTTCCCTACAGGGGATGGATTTTACAGTGGAGCATAGACCTGGTACTGATCATGGCAATGCTGATGGGCTCTCCAGGTATTTCCACTTAGAGCAAGAAGACTCACCTGGTCAAGGTTAGCTTATTGTCCCAAAGTTTGGGGGGGGGTCATGTAGGAGAGTAGGGGCTGCAATCCTATGATCACCCAGATTTTTGCTTTTTGCTTCACTGGTTTACGACTTCCCTGGCTGTGGGCCTGCTAATCAGACCCACAGCCTAGCTGTTCTCTCAACTCCAAATTGTACCCAGGTACTGAATTGGCACTGGGCCCTCTCCAAGTCCCTGTACCCAGGGCTGAGGTGTACCCAGAAGTCTCCCAGGGGCTGCAGCATGTATTGTGCCACCCCTGGGTTGACTAACTAAATCAGACACAACTGGCTGCTTGACAGCTGGGGCAAGGTGGTGTAATCACCCTTTGCTTTAGATATAGTATTCCTATATCTAAACCTACAATGGACACACATATTCCTATCAGTCACTCCTATGGCAGGCCTTAACAATCCTGAAGGCAGAGTGCATGGGATAGGGTGAAATGGTGCTCTGGCATGAGCTGAGCCCGTTTGCAGCTTGCGGAACCAAGTCCTAATAGCTGTTCCATGATAACGCTATACCATATACTCTTAAGTGCATTATGTACCTCGCGGTCATATGCTAACTTTGGTATAACATTATCAAAACATGTCGAGTAAGGTGTCATACGAATTGGAATACTAACCCCTCGCCAATTCTGGCGACGGGGTTAGCATTCCACCCTTCTAGAGGGACACGACATGTTGGTAACCTGTAACCCCGGTTAAAGTCAGACATAGCCTCAGCTCCACAAGATGGATGCTGCCACCGAGACACAAGTCTGCCCTCCTGCTGCTGGGAGTCCTCCCAGCACAGGAGGCAAGGACAAAGGGTTTCCTGCCAGGGGCGGTGCCATCACCGACCCAGACAGGATTTTGTGTATCCTAGGTAGGCAGGGCTTTAGAGGAAGGTGACTGCAAGTGGCACCCCGGTGCTCACTGTGCATAGGCCGGCTGGAACCAGTTCCAGGGGCACTCCAGCCCCTGATCTGGGGAAAGCCCGCCAAAGGAGAGGGGTGTAACCACCCCCCTCCTAGTCCCACCCATAGGGCAGGACTTAGTCGCGTGCCAGCCCCTTTTTGCAGGATAAAGGTAGGAACTGGCCCCCTTCCAAATTAGATCAATCTTTGAATCCTGAACCGACTTTCTACGAGAGGAACTCAAGACTCTTCCTAAGATTTGTCCCTTGTGACTAAGGAGTAGTCACCCTGCAGCAGCAGGCACCAACCAAGCATCGCGGTCTGCTGTAAGTCTCTCCTCCGGATCAAGACTGCCCAGCACGACAAGAACCGGCTTCCCTGGCACCTCTGACTTCAACCTGCATCATCAGCCCAGCTGTGATCCGTGGGTGTGACGAGACCTCGAGGGACCGGCCATCTTTGAAGACTGCACGACGCTTGTCCAGCACGACCACCGAGTGACCCTCGACTGAGTGCTTTGGGGTAAGAGAAGCCCCGACCCTGAGCAGCTCCAGCACCGAAGTTCAGCCCCCCTGCATCCACGAGATCTGCGTGGGGCCCTTCTGCTCTTTGCTGCTCACCGCGTTGTCCAGGTCACTTGCCCGTTGGCTAGTGGCCCTCTTACGACGCTTCACGGCGACAAACCCCGCTGGTCTGGTTGCTCCAGACTAGCCCTTGCTCCCCTCCAAAAGAGGAGCACCCTGGACCCTCCTGGTCCACTCCAGACTCCATTTTAAGTCCACCGCGTGGGCTTGCATTTGCCAAAACTTGTTGCCCCAATCCTGGGTCCAGCGACGTCGACAGCAGAGACCTTCGTGGGACAGCTCGCACCTCCATTCTGGTCGCCGACAACGCCTCCTGGTCCGAGAGACTGCAGAGCCCTGCAGCGCCCACTCACCTGGTCGAGGTGACTTCGTCCGGTGCCATCCTGGTGCCCACCTAAATCACTGGCTAGTGATTCAGAACTTGGTCCCCTCTGCTTACAGGTCTTCTTCTTCCCTGACCCAGGCTTGGATCACCACGAACTTCTTCACTGGCCGCCTGCCAGCAACTTCTTTCTTCAGGCTCCTGGTTCTTCAACAAGGGTTTCCGACGCAACTTGAACCCTATGCAGCCGCAGCCCCTGGGCTAGGTAAACTGAGTACTCCGGTGCTCCAGCATAGTCCAACACCCTAAGTGTTCGGATCCACTCTTGTTTTCGACCCACCTAGTCGGGTTCGCCCGAGAACAGTAACTTTGCAATTGCTAGTATCCATAGACTTGTTCCCGCATTACGCGTGAGAGTTCCCACTCTGCACACGGCGTCCCTAGGCCTCCTGCTTCTAATCCAAAGGTTCAGCATTGTAGGCCTAGCGTTTCTACAGTCTAGAAAAGTATTACTTACCTGCTAGTAACCTCGCATTCCACTTCTTGTGTATATGGTTTTTCGAGCCCCTCGGGCATTTGTGTAAATTGTGCGACTTTTAGTATTTTCGTAAGAGTTTTGTTGTGTGCTTAGCTCCCTGTCTCATAAAGAGCCAGGGTAGTCTTGTTATAAATAAATATACTTTATTTTTGATAACAACTTGTGTGGTGTCCTTTCACTTGGTGTTCAAGGGGTAATGTGATGGTAAAACAGCTGGCTTAACACGCCCTCTAGAGTCTTAGCCTTAGACTGCTCGTATCCATGCTACTAGGATAGCTGGTCTATAAGGTTGACTTACAACCAATCATCAATAAGGGTTGTTTGGACTGATACATAGTGATCACTAGAATAGTGAGCACTGCATATCAGGCCAACTTCTCACATTATACACTGGATGTTAAGAGGAGTGATGTAATTCTACTTGGACAAGACCAAGAGTATTAGTAAATCGTATCACCAGTTTAATAATTATGGTCCAATACAAACAGGTTTAGCCTCCTCTATATAGTCAATTTCAACATGGATTGTTTCATGTATAATACTTTATTACCAGCTAGCTAAAAAATAATTACCTGCTAGACCTAGAGCACACTCTACTAGGACAAAAGCTGCTATTGGAGCTCTGTTGAGAAATGTGGCAACTTCTGAAATCTGTAAAGTCGCTTCCTGGAAATCTGTCCATACCTTTACTAGGCATTACTGTTTGTATTGAGATGCAAAGGCAGCTGCTCAAGTAGGACATACTTCATTGAGGGATCTTTTTGGTTACAAGTTGAAGTTGTTTACTGCTTCTAAATCTGCACGTTGTGGAATGGGCTAGCTATTCTATACAATGCCCATGACTATTGATGAGGGTTCATTGGAAGAGAAGGATACATTGCTTTCCTGTAATCCTAGTAAAGGGAATCCTCATCAAAGTCATAAGCAACCCACCCACCTCGCCAGACTGATGCCATTACAGTTCTCAACAAATTCTGTATGCAGGATTCCTTAATTTTCTTCAAACAGGACCTGACGTAACTGTCACCTCAGGTGCGTGATGGGATACAGGGGGTACTGTTAGGTTCTTAAAGGCACAGTGTCAGTGTAATGTGTATTCTTTAATGCAGCCTATTGGTTAACAGTGCCTCATATTCCCTTTCCTATTGCTTTTTAAATAAATGTTTGTGGAAGGTTTCCTGTGGTCCGTTTTACTTTGCTAACATGAATTGTATGTATTACCATGGTTTTAAAAGAAAAGTAAACGTAATCTGCCCATTTTTACCCTTTCTATAGGTGCTCTCTCTTTCTCTCTCTCTCTCTCTATTTGTTAGAGAGCGAGATAGATATATAGACATATTATAATGTATAATGTTTAAGAAGTGCTCTGGGGTCTGCTTGGTTGGGACTATTCAAGAACTAGTATTACAGGTAAACAGTTTATCCTTCTTTGCCCCTCTTCACCCCTTAAAATATAAGGAGAGGCACCTTTGGTTGGAACCTGGAAGCGAGTTAAGCTTTTATGTAGTTCGTACCAAGGACTTGCATGTGAATGATCAACTTTTTGTTTTCTGGAGCAAGAAAGGGTTGGCCATGAAGAAGACCTTATTTTGATGGATCGTCCTCTGCATTAAGATCTTCCACACAATGGCAGAAAAGCATCATGTGGAACGTCGGAGAGCCCATTCTACCAGGGCCAAGGCAACTAGGGGCCTGCCTGTCCTTAATTTCTGCCAAGCTGCAGCATGGGTGTCAGTGCATAAGTTCTTGAGAGTATACTACTGCATGGACAGCCAGGGCTGTCAGGGAGGATATTTTGGCCACTTGGTTCTGCAATACTCTAGTTTGAGCCCCCTGTACAGACCCTGTACCTTGGGGAGATAATGATTTGGTATCCTGTCTAAGGTGAGGAAGTATCCATCCCAAGAACAAGTTACTCACCTTCAGTAATACTCTTTCTGGACCGCGGATCCTCGCTGCACTCCTGCGTCTCCATTCTGTGTAGTGGCCACTTTTCAACATCTAAAAATGGCCCATGTTAGTATTCAGCACACAATAATTGTAGAAGCTCCGTGCCTGAGATTGGGAAAAGACTAGAAACTGACATCCACCTGCATGGTGGTGCTTATATGCAGCTGTGCTCCCTCACTTCAATTCCCTTCTTTAAGAGCCTTATTCTAAGTTATTGAATTGTGAATTAATGGTAATGGTTCTCATTTAGTGCCTTACAAATGCATGTCATAAATAATACACCTTGCATATATGTTATGTGCCTCTTGCATTAGGACCCTCCATGCTTGATTATCGTCCCTAAAATGTACTTTGCAGAGCCCTTTGTGACAGACTCTGAAACAATTTAAAAAAGTTCTCTATTGATACTATGTAATGCATTTTGTCGAACAACAGGAGACAGTATTTGAAGCGACGTTTAGATATTCCACCATTGCCTTTTGCACATTGCTCTCCTTCTTTTGCGTTAAAATGATTGTCATGATATACTGATATAGGGTTTTTTGGTTTAAATTGCTGCTCTGACTACTTAACACAGAGATGCTTGTTTGTTAAGGTTTTAGCTAACTGTACAATAAAAATACTATTGACAGTTGGTTAGCACTGCTGTGCATTACAGAGCTTTGGAGCAGCGGGCTGTCTCAAAATGACTGAGTTCATTTCTTTCACTTAAGGTGTGCGCACACAACATTTAATACCTATCATTACGAGGGCAAGCCATTGACCGTAATGAAGTATGTATATACTATTGAATGAGTGAACGGATCTTGTATAGCGTGCAGCGCTAGAGGTACATGTGTCAGAACCCTGAGGCATGACTACTTTTTAACCACATGCGCGCTAGCGGTTTTCCCGCTGCGCGCTGCGTTTTTAAAAAAGCCGCGTTACATGACGAGCTGGGCTCGTCATGAGAGTGCGAGGGGCACAGCTCGTCATGAGCGCGGAAGGGGTTAAAGAGCCAGGTTTTAAGATGTTTCTTGAAAGCTGTTATGCCAGTTGTAGCTCTCAAGGAGGCAAGTACTTTGTTCCATGCTTGAGTACCCAGATACCCAAAAGATCTGCCCCCCCCATACGGGCCAAGCATACTTTGGGATGCAGGCATGGGCAGAGGAGAAGGATTTTAAAGGCCTAGCTGGGGTATAGAGGTTAGCACGCTTATTGAGATAGCTGCCCCCTTTACCATAAAGGGCCTTGAAGAATATCGCCAGGGCTTTGAACTTAATCCTTTCCTTTATTGACAGCCAATGTAGGGCCTTAAGGTGAGGGACCACATACGACCTGGGCTTAGGTCTGAAGATCACCCTGGCCGCAGAATTTCTAGATTTGATAAGTTAGAAATCGGACCAAGGCAGATAAAACTGCACTTTTAGTTTTTTGATACACTCGCTTGAAAGTAGTTGAACACAACACAGGGAAAAGATAGTGTTTGCTTCTGTCAGGGTTTATCCACACGACGAGGAGGGACAGACATTCATACACCTCCGTCACTATTTTGAAGCTATATATAATTCAACTTTAGCAAGAAATTGTACAGATATGTTCAGGAAAAAGATTTGAACTGAGGTTTCTCTTTATAATGCTAATATAGTGAGATCGAATACAGCTGAGATATTCTAATTTTTAAAAAAAGTATAATGGTGCTTAAGGTGAAAAACCGATTGCAATTAAGTAATTTCTCCATCCTTGCCATGTAGGAAAATATGCAGTTAGGATAAAAGATGGTCAGATAAGGCTCCTTGAACTACCAGTTCACCCTTCGCCTTGCAACCATGGACTATTCAATGGCATTTTTTAAAATTGGTTTATAGAAAATATATGACTTAATTCTCATTGTCTTCATAACCTGAGACTAACCTTGCTTGGACTACATTACTTTGCCATTAGTAGATCATGCATCCTCTGTTTAAGTAGTGAGCACTGCTTAAAGGGAGTTGTGCTTGTCTGGTGTCCTAGACAAAAAAGTTGTCAGTCTAAAATAAGAGCTTTCCCCAAGTTCTTCACTACAGTGTGAACAGGATAATCTGCTTCCTTTCTTACCTGGCAGCTGATAATTTGTGTGTCCATTTAAAAAGTTGCCTAGGTGGGTGGTGTTTTTGCCAGTTAGTTGATATGTATGCCAAACCAGTCATGTATAGTTATTTGCCAGTTTAATATATTGACCTTTGCAGGGATGAGTTGGTGTTTCTACTATGCTTTGTATTACACTTCTCTATTAACTCAGTGATTCGTCTTGACAGAATTAGTCATTTTACTGGTCTGCTTTTCCCTATAGACTATAAAGTAATAGCTTACAGTCCTACTGGTTTGAATGGATTAGTCTTCTGCTTGACTATTAGTCTCTCTATCCGTTGTTATGCCCTGTACCCTTGGAGTGTTTTCAGTCGGGTTGAGCCCAATGTTTAGATGTCCCAATGATCTGTATTTTTGATGCACCACAAGTTACAAAGTAGACTTTGTTACATTTTAAGGGCTATCTCAGTGAATCTCCTTATCATTCTATTGTTGCCTCTTAAGCTTCCATAGGAAGTTTGTTCTGCATCCTATCCATTGTTTCAGCAGTATTTGGTCATGTAATCCCACATTCACTGTGTTTTGCCTGAGACTGAAATGGATGCCTAAGGTTGTTGGTTAAAGAGATGGTTTCTATGTTTTTTCATTACAGTCCTTGATTGCCTTCAGTCTACCTTTACAGGCAGTTGATTGACATGTATTTCCTATTGTAATGGAAACTGGCTATTCCCAGTTTGATGGCAGGTGTTTTCACCCAGAAGGCAAGGAGAAAGGGTGCTAAAAATATCTATAATTGAATAGGCACTTGTGATTGCCCATCTTCCAGACTTAGCTCAGTTGCTTTATCCATCGACTGTAAGGAAAAAGATTGGGACCTGGCGTAAAGAAAATGGCTGGTAAATAATTAATACTTTTCTGGTAAAGTAGCTTAGTCTCAGTGCGCCTGCTGAAACAAAGCCATTTAGAGCATGCAGTTTGACAAGAGTGTATCTTAATTATCTACAGAAAAGTGCAATGGAGCGAGAGAAAGTCCAGATATTTGGTGAAATTTCTCTGATCTGTGTTAAGTCCCGAAATGACTTCTCCAAGGGACGCATACAGTTGGATTTCAACAGTGGGCTCCAGGTAAGAGAATGGCTTTGCGCCTTTTGTTTCTCTTTTAAATAAAATCTTGAATTTGTTCAGTACTAGTCAGTAAGTGGATTGTGGAGATTATTGCTGTGTGACTATTCATACACTGCATGATGCAGTCATAATGGAATCACATTCACCTGTCTCTGCTGTGCTAGATTATTGTATTGATTCAATAGTTCTTAATTGAGGTCTGGGTTGGGCACTGTTCCAGAGTGCTAGGAGGGAAAGTAAGTTTAAGCATTGTCATGGTTTGTTTATTAACACTCCATCATTGTTATGTTATAGTTCTGCAATGATTATGATGAGCCATTGGATGAAGAATTAGCCCTTGCAGAACCAGTCAACATTTATATGTTCAGCAGAAAGGGGGGTGGGAGCACAATGCCTCACATTCCAGCTCAGTGCGCCCCTTTGCAACCAGGTAAATGCAGTACAAAATTAGTGCTTACTTGAACTTTAGCTGTAGTTCTTCAATAAAATAGGTGCAGACATTGCTGTATATCTCTAGACACGTGTTTCTGGGTTCAGCCCTTCTTCACTAGAGAGCAGCAGTAGTAGAAAGCAAAAGAAAAGTAATCTGGGGTTGCTGGAAATGCTGCCAAATTCCTCTCAGGCCACAGTACCACTCACAGGCACACAGGTGCAACTCCAAAGCTCACATGGGGAGCCTTTTGAACAGAAAGGGGGGTGGGAGTACACTGCCTCACATCTCAGCATAGTTCACCCCTTTGCATCCTGGTAAATGCAGTACAAAATTAGTGCTTACTTGAAATTTAGCTGTAGTTTTTCACCAAAGTTGGTGCAGACATTGCTGTATATCTCTAGACACGTGTTTCTGGGTTTAGTCCTTCTTCACTAGAGAGCAGCAGTAGTAGAAAGCAAAAGAAAAGTCATCTGGGGTTGCTGGAAATACTTCCGAATTCCTCTCAGGCCACAGTCCCCCCCCACAGACACACCGGTGCATCTCCAAAGCGTGTCAGCTAGCAGGCTCAAGGGAGCCTTTCTGCTCCCTTGAGCTAATGAGCTGACGAGCTCTGGTTGATGAATCTGCGCACAGCGAGTGGTCCAGAGACCTGAGAAGACTTTGGGCTGCATTTCCAGCACCTCCAAACAAATGTGTTGCTCTCTACTGAAGGAGGACAACTATCCTGAAACACATGTCTAGAGATGCACAGCACTGTCTGCACCAACAAGGTTGAAAAACTAAAGCCTGACACCGAAGTAAGTGTTCTAATGGACTGCATTTACTATGATGCATCGGGGCAAACTGAGTGCTGGGATGTGAGGAAGTGTACGCCCACCCTCTTCCTGTTTGACCTTTATATGTTGCCTCTCTCTGGTGGCTAATGCTTCCACAGACTCCTCACCTTATGACATATTTATGAATATGCTCCACGTGCCGGACTGACTCCAGCTGCAATGCTTCCCACCCAGAATTTGATTACCTCGGAGTTTGAAAGATGCAGACCGGCACTGTATTTTTTTCATAACTCATTAATGTGGGGCTGGATATCTTGGTGCTTCACCAACATAGTGTCCTCTACTTTCAACAGTGAATAACTCAGATGTCTTAAATATCGAGGGGGGGGACCAAGTTGCATATTCTACAAACAATGTCCTTATTAGACTTGCACAGCATCTGCTTGTGGTATTTTTGCTCGGAACATAACCCAGCATCCTACAGCTCATGTTCAAGGATGCACCCAAAGGCTTTCTGGTGTCGTTGCACCCAGACGTTGAGGTACTGAAATTCTGAACCTTGTTATAAAAGTCATCGTGTCATGACGATTTTGGTATCAGCAGAACGAATATGGCGAGTGCAAGATGTATGAGTATTTTCGTCCTATTCCAGTGACGCGATCACCATGAAATCAGGGAGTCCTTTCTAAACCCTCGGGTTCCATCTTGCATACGGCAGCCATTTTGTGGTTGCCCTCACATAGGCCGGTGACAGTGGCCGAACGAGTCTCCAAGCACACGTACACTTTAGCTGTCTTCTGAATGACCTGAGCGAGCGACCCTCTTGCCTGAAGCCAAACCTGTCAAACCAGTCCCTTTCCCGGTAGCTGATCAAGATTACGGATCGAGACACATCAAACCTTTTATTGCGCATAACTATGTCTTATCTTGCTCACACCTGTCTCTGCTCCTTTCTTTATGATCCGTTTACGATGGGGATGTGCCCGTTTCTATGGTGGGTTCGATCGACCTGTCTGATGAAGAATGTTGAGTTTGACCAATAATTGATTATGGGCTGAACAAACTGAAAAATGGGCTTGTCATCATGATCCTGCCTTTTCTTTCTGTGAAAACATGTGAGTGGTCAACTGTAAATTGGAATGTTTGCCTGAAGCATAATATTTGGTATAAAAAGGGGTGACTGTTTTTTGTAAGGTGAGCAGTCTCCTGAGAACATACACCGTGTTGTACTTCTAGGATCTCTGTTACAGGCTGCAGCTAATAAAATTGATCTTTGACGTCACCAAGAAGTACCCCGTGTCTCTGTACTCTAAGACAGGTGGACCCGGAGACTAGGGCGTTTTCCCTGGCGCCGCTGGGTCTTAAATAACCCGGTTCTTCAACATTCATCGTCGAGTAAGTCCCTCTACAGAGAATGACCACCCAGAAGATCTTATCACAAAAAGTATATAGGAAGGAAAATCTTTTAATGAGGTAATGCCCGTTGGCTGGGTCCAAACTGGAATGGCATGTTGAGCAAAAAAAACGATGGCTTTAGGCCCAGATCTCTGTACTGGGGTGAATGTGTGACATCGTTCTTCAGTCTGTACATCAATTGTTCCTTTTGAAAAAGATGAATCAGTCATTTCTGAATCCATCATCCAACCTTGCACAGGTCATGGCCTTCCTGCATGTCCAATACTCTCTGGGCCACTCACCAAATAGACCTGTTTGCTGCCCTCTAAAATGGATAATTACTTTGCCTTTACCTACCCACACTTCATGGGCAATGCACTATGGATGAACTGGTTAGGGTTCTTTGTCCACGCTGTTCCCCTTTTATCCAGTATTGGGATATCTTTCATAGATTCACATGCCTGAATCATTTCCCGTTGCCGAGATGGGAGTCCCACGGTAAAATACAAAAGTAGTGTTATAAATAACAAATAGACCAAACGAGACCAAAAGGCCAAATCTTAGTAGCCTATCTACGTCCTTAAAGGAAAAGGGCCAAAAGCCAGCTCAAACCAATCGCTATCAGCACCCTGAGTGCTACTCCGTTTTTTTCTCTTCAACTCTTCAAGCAACTATGTCTGACAAGAAGGACATCTTCCGCTCCGGCAGGACCTGTGGGAAGAAGAGGGTCCATGTTGATGACCTTCATGAAGATTGTCTTTATTGCCTCTACCCCAAACATGAGGCTAAAGACTGTAAAGTCTGCCGTACCTTTTCCAGCAACACTCTGAGGGACAGGGAGCTAAGATTCATTTTATGGCTCAAATCAAAAGAACATCCTTCTTCTAAGGCTAAGTAAGAGGACCGAGCTCCACATCTAGCAAGAGAGCTAGATCTCAAGAAGGCTCCTCAGGTGAGGGAAGAAAACATCAGAAAACTTCTCAGGAAAAATCTCTTCACAAAGAGAGGAGTTATAAACAATCCTCCGAGCAAGCATCATCTACGCCTTCTACTCCACCCACAGAGCATCCAAGATACTCTTCTTCAGTAAAAAACACAAAAAATCTGTGTCGACAACGACTTTTACCACATTGTCGATGGTATGTGTTACATCATCGACGGCGACTATTTCGATGACGGCTATTATCTCCTATTTCTTTGATGAGGATTACTGCCTCGACAAGACCATCGTCAAAACCTGGTCGACGACGCATCGTCGACTAAGAAGCCGATGACGAGGCTACCATCGACGAAGATTCCAACTACGCTGTTGACGACGACACCGTCGGCGGGAGAGACATCGACGATAATACTGCAGACGACATTGTCTATGAACATGTCTGTGATCCTACCACCGTCGACGAGAGACATTCCTACCATCCATATTTCCGCACCGTTGCCGCCCCAGTCGAGAGTTTATCAAATAAAGACAATTCAGAGGCCTTTTCAGGACTATAGTAAAATTTCTCCTCTACCACTATCCCATCTATTAGAGTGCTTCATGGAGGATGAAGATTATGATGATGAAAAGGAGAATGATCCATATAGAGTAGCTCATAGTCCATCTGAGCTCAACGTCTAAGTGCCAAGACACTGACGAGAACAATAATTACCAAGAGGAGCATTATTTCCATGAGCAATATATGGCTCCACGTCATACATACCAGTTGCATCACAGGCAGGAATCTCATCAGAGGGAAATGGCACTTATTCAAGACCTGCAGGCTAGGTTGGCGGATTATTGTCAGAGATTTCCTCCGCAACAGGTTCCAGCAGAAAGCACTCTTCCGCAGATAGAGGTTCCTGTTCCGGTACTAGAGCCTACTCTACCTAGTACGCCTGCTCCTGCACAAGGTCGACCTGACACTAGACACAAAGACACTTCCTCATCAGAAAAGGAAGTTGAGAAAGGCGAATTACCAAACCAGGCAAATGTTTGAGATCCCTGGGATGATTATATCATCGAACACCATCTCCGCCTCCGCATTTCCTCTCTGATTCTCCTCCTGTAGACATCGGAGGATTTCATAACTTGAGGCAGAGAGCAGCTGCTAGGTTCCAGCTCCCTATTACTGTCAAACAAACAGACTGTTTCTTACATGAGTTCAAGGAAGATACTACAAAGATCATACGCTCAATCCCAATCATTGATTATATCTGGCAGGAGGGTGTGAAAATCATGAAAACGCCAGCACCCATAACGGCTGTGCTACCTCGTATAGAGAAAAAATACAGCGCTCCAGAGAACAGTCCATCTTGCCTCATAGGTCACCCGAGGCCAGACTCGGTCATATCTCAGGCTGCACAGCGCCGTTCAAAGAGTCCTGCAACACCCATTACCACTCCTCCAGACAAAGAGGGACGCTGTATGGTCCTTTTGGGTAAGAAATTCTCTTCAATGGCTGCAGCATCAATTAGGGCTGCTAATTCATTGGCAATCATTGGCCGTTATGACCACCAAATGTACAATAATATAGCAGGATTGATAGACCTTATCCCGGAGGATCAAAGAGAGGAGGCCCAGAAGATTTTATTAGAGGGAGTTAGCGTGCTGCCTCAGAAACAATTGATTGTGCTTTGGACATCACCATTAACAAGTTTTTGGCAGTTAACTTCGGCAGCAGTTCTTCGGCGCCAAGTTTGGCTTTAAGCCTCTACTTTTAGAGTCAATCATTTTTATTGAGCGGGAACATAGCACGGTACACAGCCCAGCTGCCTACATCAACTTGCCGGCAGGGCGAAACCTCAGTGCAATGACACAGCGTTTGGGTCTACATCCCGGAGGGCGACCCTGCGTTTTCGTACCCGGGTATTTGCCCCACCTGTGCTGCAGTCAATCAAGGGAAAACAAAGGTCATCATCTTTGGGTCCTATCAGCGGAAAAGGCAAGCACAGTGGCAGCTGGGAAATACTCAAATAAACTCGGTGGCCTCTTACAACTACCTGGGGGTTTGGTTCTCGGAACGGACCAAGGCCAATATACATCTAAATCATCAGGCCTCTAAAGCCAATAAGGTAACACACTTGCTAAAACAACTAAGTCAGAACCTGATCAGTCAATCTGCCAGCCCAATTCTGATAGCCCTACGAGCAAAGCTTCTCCCTGCGATCTCCTATGGTCACATGGCCTTTCCTGGGAAGTTGGATGTCCTTCTCAACTCAGCCCAAGTGAAGGCATCCAAGTTGGTGTTACATATACCAAGGACAGCAAGAAGATCCAGGCTGAGACTGGAACTTGGCCTAGCAAGACCAGACTTGATTTGTCAGGGGGAGCTCATAAAACTGTATCTAAGGGTACTAAGGGCCCCGGCTAACTCCCTAAAACACCACTTGAGATCGATCTTCGAAGGGCCAGCCTCGATATGGCACACCAGGCTGGGACACGCAATCAAAGCTTTGAGGATCGAGGAAGAAAACATTCCGCGGCAGGACATACAACTGAACGCATGGAAGAGAGCCATCAACAAACAAGTTTATGAAATCTCTTTTGACCTCGACCACAAAACCCTTCGTCGAAGTCCCCATTTGGACCCTTTAAACAACTCGTACATGGTAGGAAAAGCTCAATCATACCTAAGTGAGGCTCTAACAACTCATGCCCGAAGCAAAATTCTATACATAAGGCTGACCACACTTGGGATAGCAGACTTCAACCCCGCATGGGCTCAAAGAGGGGAACCCACATCTTGTAGGTTATGCACCTACACAAGGGAATCTTGGCTGCACCTCCTCTGCTGCTGTCCTTTTTTTGACAACGATCGACGGCGACTGTTGAGCCCGATTTGCCTCACTCAGAGCATAAAATGTTGCTCCGAAGCATCAGCCTTGTGTTTCTCAACCACCAACACAATGACCCTAGCGAGATTGTCGAAATTTGTCCACCAAATTAGGCTAGCCCTAAAAGCCAATAACGAAAACATCTTAACACCTGGGAATTCAATGCCCGAAAGCAGCGAACGATAGCTGAAGTAACATTGCCACGTCGTAGAATTGACATTGCCCTCCCATGAAAGAAACGTCCGTCGTCAAGACTAACACCAAGGCACACATGGTTAGACAACAGCCATCTACATGGGACTTAGATAGGGGTGCCGCACCCCCTCACTTTACTCTGCTTTCTTTTTTAACTCGCTTTTTCTTTTTCAATTGGCACACCAGTGCATCTTTTATCAAGCAATGAAGCTTACAACCACAGTTTTTTGTATTCTCTTCTTTTACTGTAAAGATTTTAATTAATTGTACAGTTAATAAAAATTCATTCATGCATTCTGCAGTGTCCGCCTTTTGTCAAAGAACAAACATGCAAAAAGGAGAAACAAAACAAGCCACACCCCCACCTCCCCCTCTGTAAAATGACCCCCCTCGCACCCCGCTCCACATCAGCTTCTCTCATCTCAGGGCACTTCTACAATCACTAGATTAGTCAAAGAACAGTCAGCCCCCTGACTTGGATACTGGTGACTCCAGGGAAATGAGTTGCAGAATCTGCAGGTATTTCTGGCAGGTTACTTCTCGGAGGTCCTTCGACAAGAGCTTCAAAAATGGGCCCCACAGTTGAGCATCTTCCGACCCCTTCCCATCCAGTCCCATCGATAGCGGCTCCATCGCAAAAATGTGCCAAAGCTGTTGGAACCAATCCCGAGAGTCGGGCTCGGCCGGAGAGTTCCATTGCGCCAGGAGCAGTTGCCGCACAGCCAATAGCGCCAGCGCAATCTGTCTACCTTTCAGTGAGCGCAGGGGAAAGACTTTAGGGTAAGGAAGCCCTAGCAGAGTGTACTCAGGAGACCAGGGAAATGTAATCTGAAACGCAGCGTCTAACTCATCTAAGACCGTAGTCCAGTACCTCTTCAATTTTGGGCAATGCCACAACAAATGCGCCAGCGTCCCTGTAAGGCTGCCCCCATGCCGGCAGAGGCCCGACTTGGAGGGATCCCACACCCTAATGCGTGCTGGGGTATAATACCAATACGTCGCTACTTTGTAGGCTGACTCGGTACCCGCAGTGCTAGCAGCCGTGTGTTGTGCACGATAAAAGACGTGCTCCCACTCCTTTTTCGTCAGCGGGCGGCTCAGTTCCATTTCCCATCGAACTTGCGCCGCCGTACGCTGCCTCCTGGGCTGATGCACTATCATCATGTATAATTCCGAGATAAGTTTCCGGTCGTCTTTCTTGCCTACCAACCATTTTTCGAGCGCCGTCAAAGGGCGGGACATGGAGGCCACATTAGCTGGGTGGGTGACCTAGTGCGCCACCTGCGAATAATAGAAAGCATCAGTAACCGGCAATTGAAAGAACTCTTTTGCCAGCCGATCGAACGGGATCAAACCATCCAAGTCAAAAAGGGAACCAACCCTCTTGCAGCCTTCCTCTCGTCAGCGATGGAAGACCGCGGACGCAACCCGGTGGAAAGTCCAGATTATCCACGATAGGGATCAACGGGGAGGGGAACGAAGTCCACCCTTTGCATTGAACCAATTGATCCCATGCCTTATGGGTCAGAGACGTCACCGGAGAGGAGTAAAGGCCCCAGGCTCTATGTTTGCGTAGCAGCCAAAGCTCTCTACAACTATTACACCCTGCCACCATCTGGTCCATAAAGTTCCAATGCTTGCTGGACATGGGCCTGTTCCATTCGACGATATATTGCAAAACGGTCGCCTGAAAGTAGGCCGTCAACAGAGGAAAGCCCAGCCCTCCGGCTGCCTTTGGTGCGACTGCCACGGACAGGGCCTGCCGTGGCCGTTTGGTGTTCCATAAGAACGTATTGAGAAGCCCCTGCAGCTTTTGAAGAATGCCGTGCGGGGGACTTAACGGCAACATTTGAAAGAGGTACAGTATTCGTGGAAGTACCGTAATTTTTAGAGCCGCCAGTCTTCCATACCAGGCCAGGTTAAGACGGGACCAATCCGCTAGGGTTTGCTTAACCTGCTCAACCAGCAGCGCGTAGTTCAGGGATAGCGTTTTGGCAATAGAAGGGGCCAGCCGTATACCCAAATACGGGATGTCAGATGAAGCCCACTGGAACTCCAAGTCCTGCTTCAAGTCCCGGACATCCGCCTCTGGAATGGATAGGTTAAGGATTTGGGACTTGGAGTAATTAACTTTGAAGCCGGCTACTTTTTTATTTTTTTTTTATTTATTTTTTTTGGATTATAAACTTTTATTCGTCGTCCATGCATGCACACAGCTTTCCGCCTACAACCCTGGGGCCGGCAGCAATCGAGGATCATGTCAATACAATATGCTGGTCCGTTGTTCCTGAAAGGGAGAAAGGAAGAAATTGTGCAAAGCATTCCACCGGCGTCACCTTGTCCAGTTGCCTGAGTCTCAAGTAGAACAACAACATTATCATGCATGGACGCCAGTGCCCCAATTCATTACTCTCCAGTGCTACAGGAGGGTGTGCTCTGCTTTCTCCAGTGCTGTATTAGTAGTCTCTTATGGTGCGCGCGTTCGACTACGTGGTCTAAGTCTAACATCCCAAACCCAACATGCCCACTAACCCCCCTTCCCTCCCCCCTCAACTGCCTGTGCGCCTCTTCCCGTGCGTTACTGCCTTCTCAATGCTATGTGTCTTGTGCCCCAGCCAAAGCCTCCCGCTCCCTCCCCACCCATCCATTCTCTCACACACTCTGTGCCCCTAACCTGAGGCTCTCCCCTTGCTTGCAGTCTGTGTCCTTGGTCTCTAGTGTCGGCGTTACCTGGGTGTCCCTCCCGCGTGGTCCCTTCAGGAGATTTGAAATTATCTAGTCCTCGTTGTCCCCCCCCCTTCTTTCTGCTCCTCAGTCTCCTCCTGATCCTCAACCGTGTCGTTTCTGTTCGAGTTGTATGTCAGGTATTGGTCCCAGAAGTTCCGCGGCCTACTCACAGGTGGTAAGAGTTCACTATACAGCTGGGATTGTGTGCAGCTGTACAACATAGCCCCTTCCCAGCCTCTTTTAGTTGGAAGCGGCCCGCGCATCCAACACATTGCTATCGCTCTCCGTGCCATAATTAACCCTATGCCAGCCAGGCGACGCGTAGCTGGGGGTAAGACTTTGGTATATCCCAGCAGAGCCAGTGCCGGATCTACCGGGAGCTCCGTCTCCAGTATCCGCCCTAGCTCGAGAAAAACCTCTTCCCAGAAGTTGTTTATCCCCGGGCAGGACCAAGCCAGGTGTAGGAAGTCCGCCACTGACGCTCCGCAACGTTCACATTCCGGCGTCTGCCGGAGTCCATATCTGTGCAAGCGTTCCGGAGTGTAATATACTCTCTGCAAAAATTTAAACTGCACAAGCCTATGCCTAGCATTCAGCGACACCCGTTTCGTGTTCTGGCAGCAATATTTCCACATTTCGTCACTTATCTCCGTCTGTAAGTCTCGTTGCCACGCCTGTCGGGCCTTCGAGGGTTCTTGCGTTCGGTGACACTGCCCCATCCTGTACAGTCGTGCTATCATCTTGCTGCTCGACTGTGTTTTTATTACGTACGTCAGTTCTGGTAGTTCTGTGGGTTCCGCCATATCCGGGCCCAGCAGCTCCTGTAGTGCCGCACGGACTCTGTGCAGATGGAAGCGGTGCAGCAGCGTCGTAGTGGTCTGGGAGGGAGCAACCTGTTCCCAGGTGACTACCTTCCCGTCCTTAAACAGGTCCCCCAGCTTGTGTATGCCCAGCTGATTAAGGGCGCGCGTGACCCCCTTTTCTCGCAGCGGTGGGAGCCAAATGGCCCATTCTATCGGGACCAGGGGGGAATATAGCAGTGTGCAGTCACGACTTCTGGCCAAAGAGTGCCATGCGTGATTCGTACTCGTAATAGAGTCCAGAGTGCCAACACGTCGCGTAGCCGGTTCGAATACAGTAGCCGCTGGCTGGAGGGGTTTCGCAAAGAGCGTCTCTAGAATCACGTGAGGAATATCGCTATCCCCATGTACCCAAGTGTGTAAGTGCATCGCTTGCGCGACTCTATAGTACTGTTCTACGTCCGGGGCCCCCAGACCGCCTTGGTCATATGGGAGGGTCAGGACTTGCCACTTAACCCTCGGTTGTTTACCTCCCCATGCCAGTCTCGTGAGAGTCTGAATGAGCGTTTTAAAGAATGCCTTAGATAGGACCACCGGTAGGTTACAAAAGAGAAACAAGAACCTCGGAAGCACCAGCATTTTCATGAGCGCAATGCGACCCGCGAGGGACAGCGGCAGCCTACACCATCTGTCAACATCGTCAACCAGCTTCATGTAAGCCACTCCATAATTTTCCCTGATCAATACATCCGGGTCCGGGTGTAGTTTTATGCCTAAATACCTAACCGGATCTTCCGACCACTGCAGTGGGTAGTCCATGCCAAATTTATTTGTCACCGGTGTCAGCGGGAATGCCACCGACTTAGACCAGTTTACCTTTAGACCAGATAGGGCTCCGAACTGCACTACCTCCCTTAGTATTGGCGCGAGGTTAAGCTCCGGGTCCCTGACGTACAAGAGCGTGTCGTCAGCGTTCGTGGATATGCATATCTTATATGTAGGGAAATTAATACCTTCATGGCTATGGTATTCTCGGAGTGCACACGCTAGGGGTTCCGCTACTAGTGCGTATAGCAACGGGGAGAGTGGGCAGCCCTGTCGTGTACCCCTGCTGATTCCGAACGCCTCCGTGACCGTGTCACCAATTCGTAGCCTCGCCGTCGGTTTGTAATAGAGAGCGCCTATCATCTGTAGAAAGGGTTCACCCAGGCCCAGTTTCCTAAGTACCCTGGACATGAAAGGCCATTCCACGGAGTCGAAGGCTTTCTCCATATCTAGGAATATTGCCAACGCCTTATTCTCCGGTTTCACGTGCTGCATCGTCCCCAGGACCGTACGAATGTTGTATGTGAGGTTCCTAGATGGGATAAAACCCGCCTGTTTCGGGGCCACCAGGGTAGGGGCGAGGAGTGCAAGGCGCGTCGCCAGTACCTTTGCGTACAGTTTAGCATCAACATTGATCAAGGAGAGGGGTCTGTACGAACCGCATTCCGTGTCAGGCTTCCCAGGTTTGAGTATCGTTATGATGAGTGCCTCTCGCATAGTCGGGGGCATAGAGCCTTCCATGCATATGTCATCAAATAATGCTGAGAGGTAGGGGACCAGCAGTTCCTTAAAGGATTTATAGAAGCCGACAGTCAGCCCATCGGCGCCCGGAGCGCTACCCGTCCGCATACTATCTAAGGCCTCCTCTATCTCCTCTCTCTGGATGGGCATCATAAGAAATTCTCTTTGTGAATCGGCCAGTTGTGGCATTTTAATATAACTCAGGTAGTCGTCGATTGCGCCGTCCATTCCCGTCGAGTTCGATTCGTACAGAGCAGAGTAGTACCGCCTGAATTCCCCGACAATCTGTTCCTCGTCTGTGAGTGTCTCTCCAGTACTCGAGATCAACTCTCCAATCAGCACTGGCCTCCGCTCCTGTTTAATCATCTTAGCCAGGAGAGAACCAGGCCTTTCACCCTCGCCGTACACGCATGCCGTGGCATATTTGCCCATGTGTTGTACCTCTCTGTCTGCCTCTGAGTGATATTCTGTCAGCAAGTGTTTGATCTGGTCTAGTGCGTCTCCCTCTGGTTCCGCCTGGTGCCTCCCTTCAAGTTCCTTCAGCTGGCTCTCTAAATATTTAAGCCGCTGTCTAATGGACTTCAGGACACTGGAGTGTTTGGCCATGGCTATCCCGCGTATGTAGACCTTAAAGGCCTCCCACAGCGTCTGCAAACTTTCCACAGAGCCCGTATTCGTCTCAAAAAAGTTTTCGATTTCATTCGCGAGTTCCCCTCTGTACACCTCGTCTAGTAAAGAGTACGGGGGGAAGCGCCACGTAAAGGGTGGGATCCCGCGTACTGGCGACTCCAGGATCAGGAGGAGAGGAGAGTGGTCAGGCAGTGTGCGTGGCAATATATGACAGTCCCTTACAGTATTGTATAGCTGCCGTGATACAAACCAGTAGTCTATTCTCGTGTGCAGTGCATGATACGCTGAATAATGTGTGTACCCCCCTCTGGAGTGATGTCTACTACGCCATACATCCAAGAGATCCAAGTGCACCATTTCTGTTTGGAGCACCGTGGCAGCCGCCGACGGGCTCCTGCTCGGTCCCGCAGATCTGTCCAGATCCGGGTCAAGGACCAGGTTAAAGTCCCCGCCCCAAAGCATATACGAGTAATCCTACATCTTACATCTCCGGACTAAGTCCGCGTAGAAATCAGGTGAATCATAGTTAGGCCCGTATACATTCACAAGCAGCAAGTCATGTCCCCGGCCCCTGCATCTGCAGATGACGTACCTCCCCTCCGGGTCCGTCTCCAGTGACGTCAATGTGAGTTTGGAGTGTGGGTTTACCCATATTAGTGTTCCTCTCGAGTGTGTGGTAAAGCCCGCTGCAATACTACAGCCCACTAACCCCTTGTGCTGTAACATCCTGCTGGCTAGCGGTAAATGTGTCTCCTGTAGGAGAGCGAGATCTATGTTATGCCTGCGCAGGTAACTAAGGACCTTTCTCAGCTTCCTAAAGTCGTTTAGGCCCCTGACGTTCCATGTCAGTGCCCGCATATGGGCGCTAGCTGTGTCGGACTGAGGTGTAACGGTCTCAACTCCCGCCATAGTGTATAGTATGTGCGGTAAGACTACTCTGCAATAGTATCCATCGCTCTCGTGAAGCAGGGTTAGGCAGTTGACATAGCATGTTGGTGTCGGTCCCAAGGCTCGGGGGACTCACCCAATTCACTACTGGCAGCATCTCGGCAGTCAAACACCAAAATAACTGGTACTCAAATACAAACCCCAACATTCCCCCCACCACCCACAGCAGACCCACCCCAATTTGGCCTTGCAGAGTCCCATCCCTCCCTAGCAACAAGTAGAACAGTCCCACGTGCACAACGCTCAGAAGAAGTAGGGCCACGGAAAAGACAGGGGAACGTGTCCAGTTCTTTCAAGTTCTCTCCCGCCGCCGGCCGCCAAAGTGAATCAATATCCGCTCGGCTTTCATCCATCAGCCATCAGCCGTTTCCGCCAGTTCCAGTGCCGCTGTCGCAACTGCCGCCCTTTGCCCTTCATGAATCACCTCCTGGGGAGGGCGACCCGGCCTGCGCCGCCGTCTCTGTTGTCGCCATTGTCCAGCGGAGCCGGTCTCCGAGTTTTTCCCTGGTTGTGAGTCTCCCGCCGGTTCAGGTTCTTCTATGCCCAACAGCCGGCAAGCTTCAGTGAGAGAGCGTATCTGGTGTACTTTGTTGTCCCATTTAAACACAATCCGGAACGGGTGCCCCCAACTATACGTGACACCTAGGCGTCGCAGTTCTGCAGTCACCGGTCTGCATGATCTACGCTTCTCCAGGGTGATGGCCGCCAAGTCCTGAAAGAGTGTCGGCGAGTGATCGCCATAGGTGACGGCGCCCAGTTGTCGCGCCTTGTTGAGAATCTCTTCTTTAGTGCGAAAGTCCTGAACGCAGACCAGGATATCTGCCGGCAAGGTACTCGAGGCTTTAGGCGGACCAGTCCGATGTGCCCTGTCCAGAGTGATATTGGAGTCGGCCGGTCTACCCAGGATATGGTTGAAGAGGCCCTGCGTGAACTTGAAGAGATCTGCTGTTTCCGGGGTGGATTTTACCCCTCTAATCCGAATGTTATGCCTCCGAGATCGGTTTTCCAAATCCTCAACATGCGATTGCAAGTCAACCTGCTGGTCATGGATGCGGATAATTTCTTGCTGGAGCGCTTCCTTCTCGACATCCCGGCCATCGCTCTTCGTCTTTAGGTCCGCTACCCGCTCTCCAATGGCGTCCGTGTCTCGCCTCAGTTCCCGAATATCCCCCTTCAATTCATCCTTAAGGAGCTGGAGGTCTTCCCTTAGGCCGCCAAATAGAGATTCCAAGAAAGATCTCGTAACTGGCTCGTCTGTGCTTTGGGGGCTGTTGCCCGAGGCGCCGGCCGGTGACTTAGCGGGCGCCGCGTGGGTTCCAGCGCTGTGAGGGTCGGTTTTCTTCCCCATAGTGTTGGGAGTGAGCAAGTCCTTGATGGACCTTTCCTTGCGTACTCTGCCAGTCGCCATACTCCTCAGACCCGCCAGCAGCCCAGTCCAGGGTGCGTCGGGCCGGAAGTCGGTCGCAGTTCCGATAGATAAGTACCGGACAATTGGGGCTAAGAGTCTGGCCCCAGTTGACCACTGGCTGTCTCCTCTGCTCCAAATACTCTCGCCGCTAGAGCAGAAGCGCCGGTGTCTCCCCCTCATTTACTGTACCAAATCTCTTCCGTGTCAGGCAAGTGGGCAGTTCAGGGGGCGGCAAGGCGGTCGGAGTCTAAAGTCGCAGGACCAGTCGCAGGCCTCAAACGGCTGATCAGTGCTGGGGGATCTGTGCAGAAACTGTGTAGGGGCCACCGA
The DNA here is from genome assembly GCF_964261635.1 of Lissotriton helveticus. NCBI lineage: Eukaryota > Metazoa > Chordata > Amphibia > Caudata > Salamandridae > Lissotriton > Lissotriton helveticus. Next base: position 104,879,829 of record NC_136063.1, read on the forward strand.
GTGAGCAGTAGAGGTGTTTGGTGCAGGGCCCCCCCCCCCCGCTCCGTGTCCCTGACGTGTGGGCCCTTGTCTCCTCCTGCCACTTGTTGCTGCCCACTGCGCAGGTCGGTTCTCCGTTGCTGGTCTCCCGGTGCTCAATATGGGGTGATATCTAGTGTTGCACCCTCCCGCTGGGGAACAGTGCAGGCTCACCGAGGGCGCCGTCCCAGGCGCGGTGCCAGGCCTCCCAAAATGGCGGGTCGTCTTGCTGTTCAGTTCCCGCCGGGCGGAGGGGGAAAGCAGGCGCTCTGCATCTGGGGGGGGCTCACCTCCTCGTTCACTGTCCCCTTGCCGGGGTGCGTGCCGCCCAGGTCGGGGTCCGATTATCTACCCCCCGCCTCTCACCTCCGGCCATCTGAAGGGCCCCCCAAGCGCCGCCGTCCTCCTCTCCGGTGCACACCGGCAGCCCCGGCAGGCCGCAGGGCGAGGGCAGCACCGATGCTCAGGTGGGGCGTCAAGTCCGCAGAAGCCCCCGCTAGTGAATGCGGGAGGCCTCGCGCGTCGCCGCACGGGCCGGACCTGTCGCCACCACCGCTGTCCGCTCCGGCTTGCTCCAAGTCGGCCTCCAGGCTCCGCCCACCACGGCCTCGTTCTCGCCGCTCCGCACAGGTCAGGCCCCAACGGCCGCGACAGCCTCGGTCAGAACCAGGCGCCCCCCGTCGCCAGCACCCACCGCAGGCGGCTCCGCTGCAGCAACGCTGTTATTAGGCGTTTCAGGAGACCCCTCGGGCCGGGATCAATGCTGTAAGTATGCTAAATTCGGCGACCGGCGGCGGGAGCTCGGCGGATCACGTCCACTCACACCGCCATCTTGGCCACGCCCCCGAAGCCGGCTACTTTCTGGAACACCGACAGTTCCTTTGAAAGGCTGCGCAGAGAAGAGTAGGGATTGGTGAGCGCCAAGATAACATCGTCTGCATAGAGGCTGATCTTATGCAGGTCAGCCCCAAACTTAATCCCTGCAATGTCCAGATTTGATCGAACGTGCTGAGCGAAAGGCTCCATATAGAGCACAAAAAGCAGCAGGGAGAGGGGGCACCACTGTCGTGTCCCCCTCTTGATAGTAAACCGTGCTGACCGACAGCCATTCACTCGAACCACTGCCCGAGGACCCGCATAGATACACTGAATCCATCTCAGGAAGTTGTCCCCCACCCCGAAGGTCCTCAGCACCGCAAACAGGTATTCCCAATCTACACGTCAAAGGCCTTCTCCGCGTCTATGGAGAGCAGGAAGGCCTGTGTCCGCGAGCGGTGAACCACATCCATGAGATGTAGCAGTCGTTTTGTATTATCCCCCCCCTGCCTGGTACGGTTCAATAATCCCATCCATCAAGGGGCTAAGCCTCGCCGCAAGCACGCCCGCAAAGAGTTTAGCAGCGAGATTGGCCGGTACAATCCGCACTCTACAGGGTCCTTCCCTGGTTTGAGAATGACCGTAATGGCAGCCTCCGACATGGACGGAGTCACCGCCCCCGTGTCCAGAAAAGAATTAAAAAGACGGGTCAGGAGAGGAGCCAGCTCCCTACAGAAAGTCTTATAGAAAATAGCAGAGAAGCCATCGGGCCCCGGAGACTTCGCAACTTTTAGTTTTGCAATCGCCGAGATGACCTCTTCAATGCATATCTCCGAGTCTAAACTGTCTGCTGAATTCCTATGTAAGAGGTAGCGAGGTATTCCGCGATTCCCGTAGCAGGCACTCCCTCCGCTTGATACAGGGTCTGGTAGAACCGGCGAAAGGTCTCTATGATAGCAGAGTCCGTGGTATGTTCCACCCTCTGCGAATCCATCACAGCGTGGATCGTATGCAGCTGAGTGCGCGCCCGAAGCCTATGTGCAAGCATCCGCCCTGGCTTATCGCCACAAAGATAACATTTGTAACGAAGTCGCAATAGGGCGTGCATGGCTCTATCCATGTCGAGATGCTTCAGCATGCGTCTATTCGTCTCCATTTCTCTTCAAACCCGTGGCGCCCCAGTTCGCTTATGGATCGCTTCCAGGGCCTAAAGCCACTACTTTTAGACCCGAGGTTCAGATGAAGATCCTGGACACTGCCTACGATGGGGATTCACTATTCGGGAAACATATTGATGATGCTCTCTTAGCAATTAAAAACGACACAGACACAGCAAAATCTCGAGGTGCTCTACAATATAAACGCATACCTTTCAGAGGAGCCAGAGGACTAGGATTCACTACATATCGGGCGTCTGTCCATCAAATCATTAGTACTGTCAATACCAGCCTCAGTATCGCCAGAATTACAATCAGTCCTCATACCGTCAATCATTGACGGCTGGTTTCTCTCGCCAGGGCGGCCGTAAGCGAACACAGCAACAAAGCCGTGACTCTGCCAGAAAGCAATGAACTTCGCAGGGTGCCAGTCCACATTCCTGCCCTACCCGTGGGTGTGAACATTTCTGCTTATACACAGCGGTGGCACAAGATCACTTCAGACCGCTGGGTGCTGGACCTAGTCACCAAAGGTCACACACTGGAATTTGCCCAGAAACAACCTACTACTCCGCCATGGGGTTCCCCTCCCCTCGTCTTGATCATGCTCCTAAAGGAAGCAATAGAGGAAGTCCCATCAGCGCACAAAGGAACAGGTTTCTATTCTTGTTTCGTCCTAATCAAGAATAAGTCCGGAGAATGGAGACCGATTCTAGATCTCCGCAAACTCAACACATTTCTCAAGAAGCAAACATTCCAGATGGTAACACTTTACGATATCCTGGGATGGTTAAACGAAGGAGATTTCAGGCCTTCTCTGGAAATGGAAGACGCATACTTTCATATACCTATCCATCCGAAACATTGAAAGTATCTACGATTCACATTGGCTGGCACCTACTATCAATTCAAGGTGCTCCCGTTTGGCCTAAAATCAGCACCGCAGATTTTCACCAAGTGTTTAGCACTGGTATCAGCGAATTTACGATCCCAGGGGATCTAAGTTTTCCCATACCTTGACGATTGGCTGCTCAAAGCTCCGTCGGAACAGGAAGCCAATGTTGCCACAACAGCTTGTATCCATCTGTTCAATACTCTAGGATTCACTTTGAATAAGGGCAAATCAAACTTGCTGCCAACTCAAAACATCTTATTCCTAGAAGCATCTCTGAACACCATCCAGTGCAAAGCATTCTTGTCTCAAGATTGAGAGGTGTGCCTTCAAATATTAGTGACAACAATTTCAAAAAGAGGGTCAGTTTCTATTTGAACATTCAAATCGCTCCTAGGGATGTGCTTTTCAGCAATCAACTTGGTCCATTTAGCACGGCTCAAAATGAGACCTCTGCAAGAAGAGTTACAGAAACATTGGCAACAAGCATTGGGTTCTTTCAAAGACGTTATCCAAATACCTTCTCGTATGGTGGATGCACTCCATTGGTGGTCCCAGACAACAAATCTTGCCCAAGTTCTCACTTTTCTGCAGAACATCCCAGACTTTGTGTTGACAACCGATGCCTCCATGGAAGGATGTTTAGGTCATTTGCAGGATTTGCAAATCCAAGGAAAGTGGTCTCAGATACAGAAGCAGCAGCACATCAACATCTTGGAGCTTCGAGCCACAGTTCTGTTGAAGGACTGGGTTATTTAAGGCCCAGCGGTGCCAGGGGACAACACCTAGAACCTTCGTGGGATACCTGTTCTGGCGCACTAAAGACAGAGACACGGGACACTTCCTTGTGCGTCAAATATCAGGGTTTATTACTGCAGGGAGGCAAAAGTCACAAGAAGTACAACAGAGTGTAGGTTCTGAGAGTCTGCTCCCTTTGCATATGTGAGTCGCTCTCTTTTATACAGGATTTTGTCATTGCACAATATGTAAGCAAAAGGTTACAACTCATTTCCCACAGTAAAGTTCAAAGGATCGCTTTCATGTATTCAGAGCACCGGAACATAATTACATTACCTTCACCAGTTCCAACTGTAAAAGCACATCTTCCCACCATTAGGTACATTCCACTTGAGTTGTAAATAAACAAGAGAAAGAGACAAGAACAGCTGCGAGGAAGTCAGACAACAGGGAAGAGGGAGTGTGAGGATAATATTGGATGCGTAATCGTAGCCTAAAAGGACTTGATCCCAGCACGTGCGAGGCTGAAACAATAGACCGGCACGGCAGGATCACCTCCGAGCGGAGACAACTGCTTTAGCAGTGTCCTCCCCCTACTCATAAAAGACGCATGAAAAGGCATATGCTTCTTCCGTGAAGCTTGGGAACAAAAGGGGTCACGATGCGGACAGTTGCCTGTTCGCTGACTACGTGAGGGCAAGAAACAAAATGGGTGCCGTATCTAAAATGGAACCCGAGCGTCCATTTGAAGAAACCTGTAATTGTAAGGAACTCTTCTGAGTAGTATGGCGAAAACGCGTACACTTATACAACTCGTCATTTACGGTTCATTGATACCCCATTCGTCCATATTCGGCGGTGCCCAAAACGTCGTAACGATTTTTACGGAACCTCAGACGCTCCTTTTGCCCTCATGTAGGCAAGAACTAGTCGAAGTCGGAGTCGATCTCGATATTCATCAGATCATTCAGATGTTGTTGGAACATAACTCTATCCATCAATGTCTCCTTGGAAACAGGTGGCCTTCTTATACACGTTGTAGCACAAAGGCCACATAAGGCAGGACCACACTGTACACAAAGACAACACGTGAACACAAATGTCACGACAACCCCTATAATCATCAGAATCTTCCAACCCCAAGTCGACATTAGACCCCAAAACCATCCTAGAAGCGTCCAATCTCCTTCGTCCTCGTGTATGGACTCCGAGATTTTATGCAACTTTGAGATGGCTTGATCGACAGTTGGAGCGTTATCAGGTATAAAAATGCAGCAGCTCGAATGGATGACCTTACACACACCACCTCTATCTGCTAGTACAACGTCTAGAACCATACGGTTCTGTAACGTCATAAGCCTATCCGCTTGAAGCTCTGCTGTCAGGTTACCAAGGGCACTTGCAGTTATGTTAGCAGTTGACTCTACTACACTAGTTAACTTTCTCAGATTTCTGCTATTGACTATGGGGCCCCAAAACGGTAGAAAACCCTTGAAGAAGTCTCCTGCTTCTTGACCAGAAGTATCCTCTTTACTAATGACACCTCTCACAACTCTGGTTTTGTGATAGTCGGCAGCAACAGTGAAAGTCGGGGGCAAGAGATTTGCAATATAGCAGGTACCTGAGAAGTCATGTGGTAACCACGTATATGCTCGGTCATAACATACAAAATAGGTACCCTTGGCAGTCAGAAAGACAGGGGAAGAGAGCATCGGTAGAACGTAAGTATCCACACAAGCACTCTTCCCAAGCTGGGCTCTTGGATTTCGGCCACGACCTTGCAGACAAAAGTGGCCTAGGTGAGGTACAATCCAGATTGGAGATGAGCTTTTAAGCTGCCTATCACCCACTGATATACTATACTCAGCCTCACTAAGGTACTTATAGGTTTGCACCTCCTCTTCTGGGATAAGTGACGTATCGAAGATATCTCTATTTAGATCGGCAATAGCAATCATTAGAGACTTGTGATACGGGCCAGGACCAAAGTTTGCTGAGCGTGGCTCTCGATGGGGGTAGGAATCTAGTGCACTACGGAACATGGTTTGGAATGCCCGAACTGACCCTTGGGGGCTGTACAGAAGGGCCAAGTATGGGATACCCCTGTCCATTGTATGTGGCATTAGCCCACACACCCAACAGTTTGTAGTATTTACCACCAACTGATGCTGATGCAAAAGTTGCACAAAGGAATTGTTTCTAAATTCCGCACGTCTGACTTGTTCATGTTGAGGCAGTAGGTGAAAAGAATGTGGAGAAACAGTAGAGACAAAATTTAGATCATGAGAAGGAGAGGTGGGTAAGGCAGAAGGCAGCAATGATAGAAAACCAAAATATACTCCACCCACCAGCAGCATAGAAACAGTTAGGAACAACGTGAAAACCTGTTATAAAAAACACTTTGTTCGAAATGTGCTGTACAATTTAGATCTTTGCACCGTCTTTTCCTCTATCTTCGACAGCTTGGAGAACTCCATCCTCTAACAACCGTCCGCAACGTTCTTGACGCACTTCGTTCTGGGTAGCGATTATCAATTCCCAGGGGTTCCCGGAAATCGACAAAAGAAATTGACCTAATGTCAATTACTGCTAAACAGAAGGACGTGCCCGTGCGGCCCTACGGCCAACCCAGATGGCAGGTTTTAATCAGTTAAATAATCAATTTCATATACGTCTCCTGGCTGTTCTGGAAAAGAAATACATACATAATAAAATGTCCACAATGGTCAAGGCAGAATGTGAGGGGATATTTTGAAATCAGAATGATAACAATTTATTCATCTTTATTGCGTGTACGAAGAAAGTATTGGTTTCTTCCGGGTCGAGTCTGATCTTCAAACAGTGGATTGAATTGCGAAAGAGTGTTCGATTGCCCAGGCAATTGTTCAGTACTTGTATTCCCCAATGTTGAAGGAAGGGAAATTGTTTGAGAGGAATCAACAGGGGTGTCAGATAAAACTGAAGTGTTCCCTATGGTCTGAGCTTCGCTAAATGGGACAAAGCGCTGGGGAACATCAGTTTCAGACGAGGAAAAACCTTTACGTATCCATGTGTCTGCCGGCAGAGGAAGCGGAACCTTCTTGGTGTGGGTGGCATGCACCCAGTGTTTCCGTCCCTCCAGTCGAACCGCCGTCCTCGTTGCTAGTAGCACCTGGAAGGGTCCCACAAATCTCGGCTCAAGATGGCGTTTTCGTCCGAAATTTCTAGTGAGGACCCAGTCCCCTGGTTGGAGCCGATGACCAGGACCCTCTGTTTGTGACGGCAGAGCCTCAAAGACCTGTTGATGAATCAAACTCAATTTAGCAGTCAGATCATATAGATAATCAATTAACATTGGATATTCAAGTCTGTTCAATTCTCTAGGCCTCGGAACCCCCCAAATGTTCGCAGGACGGCCGAACACAATCTCATATGGGCTAAGCCCTACTCGAGAGTGTACAGTAGCCCTGGTCGATAAGAGAGCTAGAGGCAAAGCGTCAGGCCATGATAAACCAGTTGTTGCCTGAATTTTAGCAAGTTTTAGTTTCAGGGTGCCATTGTATCCTTCCACCAAACCCGCTGACTGAGGATGATTAGCACTATGACATTTCTGGGATATTCCTAAACCACGACACACACTCTTCATCACGCTTCCCACAAACTCACTTCCGTTGTCCGACCATACAATCCGAGGCATGCCGTACCTGGGGAAATACTCTTTGAGCAGAATTTTAGCTGTGGATAGGGCAGTATTATCCTTAAGAGGGTAAGCCTCAATCCATCTGGAGAACGCACAAACCACAACCAGCACATACTTTAAATTATTGCATCTCTCCATGTGGATGAAGTCTAATTGGATAACTTCGAAAGGACATGTAGGAGGGGCAAAATGACCAGGTGGAGTGTGGGTGCTCTTACCGGGATTATGCATCAAACATACCATGCAATTCTTAACCACTCTCTCTGCACACTTAGTAATCCCATCATTCTTCCATACAGGAGACAACAACTTGCATATGCCCTTCGAGTTAATATGTGCTGTGCCATGGGCCATTGTAACAACAGCAAGCACATATGCATCCGGTAACATCCATCTCTGTTTCTCTGACAAATCAACCCAACATCCATCCTCATCTAATTTTCCCGTGCTTTCTTTCCACTTAGTCTTTTCCATTTCAGTGGCCTCATTCTGTATTTCCTTCACACTCTCCACTGTGTCCTCACACATACTAGTTTCCGCAGGCCATCTCACTGAACTTGTAACATACATTCGGTTTGTCAGATCTTTCGCTGTCTCCTTAGCAGTCTCATCTGCAAACGCATTACCACGACCAAGATCATCTGTCACTTTTCGATGCGCACTACATTTAATTATGGCCACCTGTTTAGGCAATGTGAGTGCATCTAAAAGGTCATTCACAAGCTGTCGATGCTGAATCTTTGTGCCATGCGACGTTAAGAATCCTCTTCCTTTCCACAATCGCCCAAAACTATGTAAATGTATGAAACTTATATAGCGCAGGACTTACCCTGGGGCATCTCCGCGCTTGCTTAGGGAACCCGTCCTGGTATTCCCCTGTGAGAAACCCCGGCAGGGTATCCACAAGGTGAAAGCCAGGCATCCCGCCGCGAGGGGCCGATGTGGAGATTAAGCAAGCTATTGCCCAGAGTCGCAGAGTGTGACCCCGTGAGTCGAGTAAGCACCGGAGCGAGAATTGTCGAGGCCGTGGAATTTATGAGCCCGAGACCCGCCGAGGCGGGGAATCGAACCCTGGTCCACGGTCGATCTCAGATTCCGGGTCTGCCGCCTCTAACCACTGAGCCACACTTCTCCACACCAAAAGCATACTGGCTGTCTGTGAACACATTCACCCGCTTTCCTCTGGACAACACACACGCTCTCGTCAAGGCGACCAACTCAGCTACCTGAGCCGAGTTCTGATTTAATCTCGTAGATTCCACAACCGTTCTCAACGTCACTACAGCATACCCAGTCGTCACATCACCATTCGGTAACTTAAAACAGGAACCATCAACATACAAAGTACCATCGGGATCTACCAACGGAATATCTTTTAGGTCAATACGACCTTTCGTTTCCTCTTCGGTTCTCAGATAACTGTCATGTGGTGCTACATCACTCAAATCCGTATTGATCGGCAATAATGTTGCTGGGTTCAACACATTACACCGTTTTATCCGTATGTGACTAGCCAGTAACGTCAGCTCATACCCAGACAACCTTGCACTCGTCAAATGTTGAGTTTTCGTTCGGTTCAAGAGAGTGTCAACTGCATGCGGAACCATCACCGTAAGCATATTATCCATGACCAGACCTGCGGACTGTCGAATGGACGCCGCAGCTGCCGCTGTTGCTCTTAAACAACTCGGCAAAGCTCTAGCTACTGGGTCTAAGGTCGAAGAAAAATATGCGCATGGGCGCTGTTTGTCACCAAATTGTTGCGCCAGAACACTCAACGCACAACCATCCCTCTCGTGAACGTACAGTGTAAACGGCTTACTGTAATCAGGAGTACCTAACACAGGAGCCGAACACAACGCATCACGTAATTCAGAAAAACCTTTTTGACACTCTTCAGTCCATGGCAAAGGAGTCGGAACATCCTTGCACGTGAGAGCTAACAATGGTTTTGCCAATAGTGAAAAATGTGGGATCCATTGTCTGCAGTATGACGTGATACCTAGAAAGGCACGTACATCTCTCTGAGTTTTTGGCACAGTCATTCGGGTAATCGCTGCAATTCTCTCTGGGGTCAACCTTCTCCCTTCTTTTGACAATAAGTGACCTAAGTAGGTTACTTCTTGGCAACAATATTGCAGCTTGGAAGGTGACACCTTGTGATGTAAGTCACATAAATGCCGCAACAATGATACTGTAGCAGTTCTACAAATATCTTCGGTATCAGCGGCGACCAACAGGTCGTCAACGTACTGAATCAAGGCTGCGCCTGCCGGTAATATAAATGAATCAAGTTGACTTTTAAGGGCTTGACTGTAGATCGACGGACTCTCGCAATAGCCCTGTGGTGCGCGTTTCAGTCTAAAACTGCGACCACCTAATGAGAATCCGAATAGATCTCTGCTTTCCTCAGCAATCGGGATACTAAAGAAAGCATTCTTTAGGTCGATCACCGTGAACCAGGAGGCAGACACTGGAATCAGGGTCAACAAAGTCGTGATATCAGGGACCACGGGGTATTGTGGAATCACGATTTTATTTACTTCTCTCAAATCGATTATGAAACGGTACAGAGGAGGTTTAGATGGATCAGTTCGTTTTAAAATGGGTAACACAGGACTATTACACACATTTCCCCGAGTTTCTTCAACGACATCCTTTTCGATCAGATCGTGTACAATCGTTAATAGCGCCCGTTCTCCCTCAATGGAGATACGATACTGTGGTATACGTGGCAATCGCACATTTGGTTTCAGCTTGATCATATAAGGTGGGATGTCCAAGAGACCCACGTCATTGGGACCTGTGGCCCATAGAGACGCAGGAAGGGAGCTCAATTCCGGTGGGAATTTATCGATCGACAAGTACATAGGAGAGATTACTCTCCGACCTAATGTAAGCTCCACTCCTTCAGGAGAGCAATACAAAGTCGCGTATAACCGTTTCAGCAAATCCAGACCCAAAAGATTCTCACCACAACCAGTAGATAGAATCAATGGAGCCTCCAGTTCACGAGGGCCAATTGCAAGGGGCAAAGGGCTAGATACAGGATTGCTAACAGGGGCGCCAGAGAATCCAACGGAAACATTTGTTAAGCCGGACAAAGGTGCGCCAGGGAGTTTTGAATGCATGATGGAACTTTTCGTCGCACCAGTGTCCAGCAGAAAAGGCTCAACTACGCCAGATGTAGCAACTGCGACGTAAGGCCCACTCTGATCAACCGGAACTGATACTACTCCCTCTCTCTGTCGGTGGCTGTCCTAGTAACGGTAGTTTACAACAGTCTCATGTTCAACGTAATAGTCGTCCGCGTAATACTGCGCTGATTTATCGGACCTTACATTTCGCTGGTCAAAACAATTATTCGCGTCCGAGGACGTAGTAGGGCGCTCAGTCTGATTTTGAAAGGCACCGCGACCTCTACCTCGAGATGCTTGTTGAGGACCACCACGGCCCCCTCGTGCCGACACACCATTAAGGCGGTCACGCAAAGCGGGACAATCATATTTTATATGTCCCTCTCTTCTACAATATGCACACTGGTTATACCCAATCATAGATCTAAAGTCAGAGGAGTCAGGACGTGACTGTATTCTGGAGGAATGTGATTGTGGTCTATATTGCTGTTGCAAATCAGTGTGATTTGAACGCGGAGGATACGCTTGCTGCAACAAAACCTTCGTTTTGAGCTCCTTCGTTTTCTTATCTACACGATCACTTTCTTCTTTTTCCCTATTCTCATAATATTGAGCCGTTGCTAATATCTGTGCAGTGGTTGAAACAGCCCATGCACTTTCTGAATTTTTCAATTTGTTGCATAGTTCAGGCAACAAATTCAACACGAATTTGTCAACAAACAACCGTTGGCCTCCCTCAGTGCCCATATCCTGACCACTATGATCGACAAATGCCTCTTCGAATCTAGTAAAGAAATCAGAGACACTCTCGTCCTTCTTCTGCTTACAAGCTGCTAATTTATCCCAGTTTACCCTCATCGCCGGCATAAGCGTTTTCATGAACGTAATTATTCTCTGGGGCAGATCCGAAATTACCTGCTCAGGCTTAGCCCCACCAACTTGTCGGCCATCAGCCGCTATTATTGCAGCCCAATCACCGCCTAACTCATTCGCATGATTTTCCTGACGAATTTTCGCCCAAACCGGCTGTGGTACAACATTACCGAACAGCATGTCGATGTCGGCGAGGTTCATAATAGTAGCATCTACCAATTGAGACAACTCCTTATAGTAACCCGCCGGATTCTTGCGTGGATCAGGCAAGGACTGTTTGACCTGCAATACTTCTGATCGCTTCCACGGGAGGTGTATCCAAACTCTCTGGAAATATGGAGGAACCACAGGATTAGCATTAGGATCACCTGGCATGTATACTGGCGGAACTTCTCTCATAGGATACTGACCAGGAGCCGCTTTCCAAGTTTCTAAGTCGTCATCATTAAATGACACACGAGAAGGCACTGTGGATCTAAAGGATAACAATCGCTCTAAGGCACGTCGTACATCGCCACCTACAATCATACCGTTCGAAAATTGACTCTGAAGTTCAATCATATCGGGCGGTACGTTATCTAAATTGTCATTATACCATTGTTCCCTCAAAAAGTTACACATTTCTTCGAACACGAATCTCTGTGTAGGCTCATTAAACTGAGAAAACGTCTGGAAAACCATGCGTGGAGGGTAGTTGGCAGGATGTCTTATCCACCTATGTGCCAATGTCACTAACGTCTCTTTCTCCCTTCCACTAGGGATCTGACTCCTTCTTTGGGGATTTTCAGAAGTATCGGATGGAAATAACTGACCAAAAAGCGGTGAATAAAGGGTAGCAACAGTGTTAGGGATACGATTACGAACAGAAGGAGAAAGGAGAACAGGAGCCACAACGTTTGAAGTGAAGGCAGACACAGCAGAAGCAGGCAAGATAGTCGGGGTGGCAGGGACAAGAGGCTGAGAAGGTACAGGCAAAGGAGCAGTAGGAATAGAGACAGGTGGTGGGACAAACGTAGGACCAACAACTGGCTGACCCGCAGCCGCCGGAACAACAGGAGGGACAACAGGAGGAACAACAGGCAGAACTACAGGAGGAACTACAGGGGCCGTAGCACCCTGTGCATAAGGGGGCGGCGATTTCATCAAATATGCTAACAAGGGATCCTCCTTTGAATCCTCTTCTTTCTTATCCTGACTAGTTGGTAAAACCGGATAACATTTGTCTATCCTCATATGATGTAATCTAGTAGAAACTTCTATTTCTTTTTCTTCTTTATCTCGCTGACATTGTTGTACAACTTGCATTATCGGGACCATACCGTCTCTTCGATTCTTTTTAGACTGTTTGATTTCTTTCTGCTTGGCCTCTTTACGCCACAACCGAAAGGAATCAAACATAGCTGGCCTAGCTTTCTTTTTAAACAATTTAGCTTCAAGATTATCTAAAATCGCAAGTTCAAAACTTCCGTGCGGTGGCCAACTAAGGACACCATCTTTTTTCGTGTAACGGACCCAATATTTATTATATATAATAGGGCCCACACCATGTCGACTATAGAGCTCATATATCGGAGTTCCAACTGGAGGTATCGGACACGAGTCCTCCAACCGGGAATCCTTGTTGCAACATTTAAAGAAACCGAGAAAACCACTATGGCTAGGCATCATGTACACTAACCTAGTATCAAACTTCAAGGGTTACCGAAGCACTAATTCTTCGTGAAAAACAAAACCCTCGGTTTTTGGCAATTGCAATTGTCAAATAACAACTAAGAACCAACAACTAAGAACCACAAATGCACTGGAATTATGCAAACAACAAAGCTTCAACAAGCTGTAACAACAACTAAGGACTGGGAGCGACCCACAAATACTTAACTGAGGGCTTCAATGGCGTCACCAGGAAGGCCCGTCTATCGTCTCGCTGTACGAAAGGTCTACGCCAGGCGTCGAAAACAGGTCGACAGTCAGGGCATCGGTCCGTCGCAGCCGTCAGGAGGCGGGAATCTTCGCGGGAAAAATCTTCGGACCACTTATTTCGACAACAGGATCGATGAAGCGGGGTGCACCTTTTCCTCGGAGATTTCACACGAAGTTCCTCACAATCGTCAGGCTTTGGACCGGTACCGCCGATGTCACCCCACGTTGGGCGCCAACTGAAGGACTGGGCTATTTAAGGCCCAGCGGTGCCAGGGGACAACACCTAGAACCTTCGTGGGATACCTGTTCTGGCGCACTAAAGACAGAGACACGGGACACTTCCTTGTGCGTCAAAGATCAGGGTTTATTACTGCAGGGAGGCAAAAGTCACAAGAAGTACAACAGAGTGTAGGTTCTGAGAGTCTGCTCCCTTTGCATATGTGAGTCGCTCTCTTTTATACAGGATTTTGTCATTGCACAATATGTAAGCAAAAGGTTACAACTCATTTCCCACAGTAAAGTTCAAAGGATCGCTTTCATGTATTCAGAGCACCGGAACATAATTACATTAACATCACCAGTTCCAACTGTAAAAGCACATCTTCCCACCATTAGGTACATTCCACTTGAGTTGTAAATAAACAAGAGAAAGAGACAAGAACAGCTGCGAGGAAGTCAGACAACAGGGAAGAGGGAGTGTGAGGATAATATTGGATGCGTAATCGTAGCCTAAAAGGACTTGATCCCAGCACGTGCGAGGCTGAAACAATAGACCGGCACGGCAGGATCACCTCCGAGCGGAGACAACTGCTTTAGCAGTGTCCTCCCCCTACTCATAAAAGACGCATGAAAAGGCATATGCTTCTTCCGTGAAGCTTGGGAACAAAAGGGGTCACGATGCGGACAGTTGCCTGTTCGCTGACTACGTGAGGGCAAGAAACAAAATGGGTGCCGTATCTAAAATGGAACCCGAGCGTCCATTTGAAGAAACCTGTAATTGTAAGGAACTCTTCTGAGTAGTATGGCGAAAACGCGTACACTTACACAACTCGTCATTTACGGTTCATTGATACCCCATTCGTCCATATTCGGCGGTGCCCAAAACGTCGTAACGATTTTTACGGAACCTCACTGTCTCTGCAGGCTTTCCTTCCAAGGATAGCAGGTTCCTCAGTGCTGGTTGATACCGACAATACGACCAGCATGTACTACAAAACAAACAAGGAGGAACAAGGTCTGTGACGCTTTCCCAAGAAGCGCAGGAATTGTGTGAATGGACAATGTTTCATGAGGGCCGAGCATGTCAAGGGTCTGCACGCAGCCACGAGTAGGATTTAGAGCAAGATCAGGTAAACAACATTTTACCTACATGGGGCAAACCAGCTCTGGATCTGTTTGCATCGCTAGAGAACAAGAAATGACAATATTACGCCAGCAGATTCCCTCAGCCGCGGTCAAGGGGGAATGCCCTTTCAATGAGTTGGTCCAGGATCTATGCCTATGCTTTTCCCCCCATTCCATTAATTCCCATGGTGCTCAAAAAAGCTGAAACTGGAGGGCTGCCGCTTGATTCTGATTGCACCCCATTGGCCCAGACAGTATTGGTTCCAGGAGCTTATCCAGTTGTCACAAGACAGACCCATTCATCCAACAACGACCATGTTATCACAGAACAGGGGTCAGGTATCCATCTGGAACCGCAATCCCTGCACTCACACACATGGCTCCTGAATTCCTAGAGTTCAAGGATCTAAATATTTCACAGGTCTGTTGGGACATACTATTTAAACCCCCTGCGGAAAGCACTGCCATGACACATCATTTAAAATGGAAGAGATTTTGTTGTTGGTGTGAAACCAGTTAGGTTCATCTAATTCAAGCCCCATGCGGAGAAGATTTTACCATATTTACTCTCACTGGCTAAGTCTGGACTCAATTTTTTGTCAGTCCAGGTTCACCTGGCTGCTCTTTCAAGATACAGGAAATCGCCACAGCTTCCTTCTTTATGTTCCTCTTCTCTTGTAAAACAATTTATGAGAGGACTTTTTTGCTCTTTCCCTCCGGTGCTTTCACCTCCCCTGGAGTTTGAGCTCAATGTGGTTTTATATTAACTGATGAGCAGTCCATTTGAACCAGCCCATAAAGCAGAACTCAAATACCTCACATAGAAAGTAGCCCTCTTGCTGGCTCTTACTTCTGCAAGGAGGGTTAGTGAGATTCAGGCGTTCACTATCAAAGAATCATTCTTATGATTTACACAAGACTATGTAATCCAGGCCAGCCGAAAGAACCTTACATTCATTGAATGTAAAAAAGGTGTTTGAAGTTTTATCTTCAGAAAACAAAGGATATTAGAAAAATGGATCAACTGTTAGTGGCCTACGGTCAAAGGAAACAGGGAACAGCTGTAACATAAGCCACAATAGCCAGATGGGTCGCATCTGCCATTCAATTCTGTCACGAAAAAGCCAATAAACCTCTTAAAGTAAAGGCGAAAGCACACTCCACTAGAACTGTTGCTGCATCTACAGCTTTGTTTGCTGGAGTTACACTGAACAAGATATGCCATGCTGCGACATGGACGAATGTCCACATGTTCACAAGACACTACTTCCTCTAATCTGCACAAAAGGAGGGTGCATCTTTTGGACCATCTCTTTCATTAAGGTCAGACTCTTTGCATTTCTTTAATACTTGTTTATTTGTAACTTTCTTTACTGTTGATTTGTTTACAGTATTCATGCTCCTACGTTTTCACAAAGTTATACGTTTCTCATGCTGATTTTCACTGTATGATGATTACTGTTATATATCGTCATGGCAATGCTTCGAGGTTGTGGATGTAGATTGGGAGTTTTAAATTACATGTCTCCCACCATCCGCAAACGACAGTACAATTGGGGTACTGCTTGCTATTCTGATTCAGGCATGTGAATCTATGAAAGATACCCCAATACTGGATAAGAAAACACGTTACTTACCTGTAACTACAGTTATCCAGTATTGGTATCTTTCATAGATTCACTGATTGGTTGGAGCTGACTTTTGGACCTTTCTCTATAAGAACGTAGATAGGCTACTAAGATATGGCCTTTTGGCCTCTTTTGGCATATTTGTCATTTATGGCATTACGTTTGTATTTTACCCTGGGACTTCCATTTCGGCGAAGGGGGATGATTCAGGCATGTGAATCTATGAAAGATACCAATACTGAATAACTGTAGTTACAGATATGTATCTTGTTTTCTTCCCACTCATCCCAGATATGGTGAGGAAAATGTAACAAACATTCCAGATGCTCATCTGGGTGGCTCCTACTTGGGCAAGATAGTACTGGTTCACCATGCTCCTGGAAATGCCCATCAATCCCCACAAGAAGCTGTCACTCAGGCTGTGCCTTTCTTCACAGAGACAAAGCCAGATCAGACTAATGTACCCTAGACCGCTCTACCCAGCAATCGGGCACCTGAGGTGCTTGGGTAAATATACCCAAGGATTGCATGATCATTCTGTTGGAAGTATATAGTCTTGCTACATGCACCTGCTATGCGGCAAGGTGGAAAAGGTTTCTCCACTACTGCATTCAAAAAAACCTGGACCCCTAATGCAACATCCTGAAAATTGTCTACTGTCTTTTACATCTGTCTTTTACATCTGCAAATCTCATGCTTCGCCTACGCTTCAGTGTGCCTCCACTTAGCTACTGTAGCACCTTACATGCAAATAAGTGAACATTCATTTCTCTTCTGAATCCTAGTAGGCAAGGCTTCATTGAAGGTCTTAAGAGACAGTCATATCTCCTAGAAAACTTCCTGCCCCTGTGTGGAATCATAATGTAGTCCTCATGAGGCTCATGGCTACCCTTCGAACGTTTACACTGCTGCCTGTTACAGTTTCTCTCATTGGAGGCAGCCTATTTATTGGTCATAACTTCCCTCAGATGCATTAGTCAACTGCAAACACTCACCTCACAGGAACCCTTCATTTAGGTTTGTAGAGATAGGGTTGTTCTCAAGACCAATCTCAAGTTTCTCCTCAAGTTGGTATCTCTGTTTCACCTCATTCAGTCTGTAGAGCTCCCACTTTCTTCTTCTGCAACCAGATGCAGTAGAGAACATAGCTCCACACACACTACATGATAACAAGCATTGGCATAGCCAATAGGTCTCGCCTTTGGGACCTTATAAGTATTTATTTATGCAGCACAATATCCTTGGTGCAACAACATCAACTGTTGTATTACTAAACACTTATAAGGTATGAAAGGCGAGACCTATTGGCTATGCCAATGCTTAAGAATTTGCTAGCATACAAGAAAGAAAGTAAGAACCATGAAAGAATTATGAAATCCGGACCTGAAAAGACTTCATTCAATTATCTTGCAGGAATTTACACATTAACATATGGTCTTTCAGGAAATTATTATGATGTGCTAGGAATTGGGTACTCAAGAACACAGCAGCCACAACACGGACTATTGTGACCATCTTTGACTATACCACAGATTTTAAGGCTACTCAACACACTAATGAGAAGAAATAGTGACATACAGGTAGTTGACAGAGATGGGTTGTGTGAGAAGTTGGCCTGATATATAATGTTCACTATTCTAATGAGCACTTTGTATCAGTCCAAACAACCCTTATTGATGGTTGGTTGTAAGTCAACCTTATAGACCAGCTATCCTAGTAGCATGGATACGAGCAGTCTAAGGCTAAGACTCTAGAGGGCGTGTTAAGCCAGCTGTTTTACCATCACATTACCCCTTGAACACCAAGTGAAAGGACACCACACAAGTTGTTATGAAAATAAACAGATATTTATTTATTACAAGACTACCCTGAACTCTTTATGATTCAGGGAGCTAAGTCCATAACAAAACTCTTAAGAAAATACTTTAAGTCGCACAATTTACACAAATGCCCTAGGGGCACGAAAAACCATATATTACAAAAGTGGAATGCGAACTACTAGCAGGTAAGTAACTATTCTCATGGACTTTAGAAACGCTAGTCCTACAATGCTAAACACTTGGATTAATTGCAGGAGGCCTGTGGACGTCGTGTGCAGAGTGGGAAGTCTCACGCGTAAGGCGGGAAAAAGTCTATGGAGGCTAGTAGTCACAAAGTTACTGTTCTCGGGCGAACCCGACTAGGTGGGTCGAAAACGGGGGTGGATCCGAACACTTAGGGTGTTGGACTATGCTGAAGCACCGGAGTACTTGGTTTACCTAGCCCAGGGGCTGCGGCTGCATAGGGTTGAAGTTGCTTCTGAAACCCACGTTGAAGAACCAGGAGCCTGAAGAAAGAGTTGCTGGCAGGCGGCCAGTGAAAAGAGTTCGTGGAGATCCAAGCCTGGATCAGGAAAGAAGAAGACCTGAAAGCAGAGGGGACCAAGTTCTTAATCACTAGCCAGTGATTAGATGGGCACCAGGGTGGCACCGGACGGAGTCACCTCGACCAGGTGAGTGGGCGCTGCTGGGCTCTGCAGTCTCTCGGACCAGGAGGCGTTGTCGGCGACCAGGATGGAGGTGCGAGCTGTCCCACGAAGGTCTCTGCTGTCGACGTCGCTGGACCCAGGATTGGGGCAACAAGTCTTGGCAAATGCAAGGCCCACGCGGTGGACCTAAAATGGCGTCTTGAGTGGACCAGGAGGGTCCAGGGTGCTCCTCTGTTGGAGGGGAGCAAGGGCTAGTCTGGAGCAACCAGACCAGCAGTAGTTGTCGTCGTGGAGCGTCGTGAAGGGGTCACTAGCCAACGGGCAAGTGACCTGGACAACGCGGTGAGCAGCAAAGAGCAGAAGGGCCCCACGCAGATCTCGTGGATGCAGGGGGGCTGAACTTCGGTGCTGGAGCTGCTCAGGGTCGGGGCTTCTCTTACCCCAAAGCACTCAGTCGAGGGTCACTCGGGAGTCGTGCTGGACAAGCGTCATGCAGTTCTGAAGATGGCCGGTCCCTCGAGGTCTCGTCGCACCCACGGATCACAGCTGGGCTGATGATGTAGGTTGAGGTCAGAGGTGCCAGGGAAGCCGGTTCTCGTCGTGCTGGAGCAGTCTTGGTCCGAAGGAGAGACTGGCAACAAACCGCGATACTTGGTTGGTGCCTGCTGCTGCAGGGTGACTACTCCTTAGTCACAAGGGAGAAATCTTGAGAAGAGTCTTGAGTTCCTTCTTGCAGAAAGTAGTTTCAGGATTCAAAGATGATCTGATTTGGAAGGGGGCCAGTTCCTACCTTTATCCTGCAAAAAGGGGCTGGCACGCAACTAAGTCCTGCCCTATGGGTGGGACCAGGAGGGGGGTGGTTACACCCCTCTCCTTTGGCGGGCTTTCCCCAGGCCAGCGGCTGGAGTGCCCCTGTAACTGGTTTCAGCCGGCCTATGCACAGTGAGCACCGGGGTGCCACTTGCAGTCACCTTCCTCTAAAGCCCTGCCTACCTAGAATACACAAAACCCTGTCTGGGACGGTGCTGGCACCGCCCCTGGCAGGAAACCCTTTGTCCTTGCCTCCTGTGCTGGGAGGACTCCCAGCAGCAGGAGGGCAGACTTGTGTCTCGGTGGCAGCATCCATTTTGTGGAGCTAAGGCTATGTCTGGCTTTAACCGGGGTTACAGGTTACATACATGTCGTGTCCCTCTAGAAGGGTGGAATGCTAACCCCGTCGCCAGAATTGGCGAGGGGTTAGTATTCCAATTCGTATGACACCTTACTCGACATGTTTTGATAAAGCGATACCAGAGTTGGCATATAACCGCGAGGATTATAATGCACTTAAGAGTATATGGTATGCGATATCATGGAAACGGCTAAGGGATGGATCCCGAAAGCCGTAGACAGGCCCAGCTCATGCCAGAGCACCATCTCACACGATTCCAAGCACTCTGCCTTCAGGATTGTTAAGGCCTGCCATAGGAGTGACTGATAGGAGATCTGTGTGTCCATTTAGGTTTAGATATAGGGATACTATATCTAAAGCAAAGGGTGAGTACACCACCTTGCCCCCAGCTGTCAAGCAGCCAGTTGTGTCTGTTTGGTTAGTCAGTCCAGGGGTGGCATAATACATGCTGCAGCCCCTGGGAGACTTCTGGGTACACCTCAGCCCTGGGTACAGGGACTTGGAAAGGGCCCAGTGCCAATTCAGTACCTGGGTACAATTTGGAATAGAGAGAACAGCTAGGCTGTGGGTCTGATTAGCAGGCCCACAGCCAGGGAAAGTCGTAAACCAGTGAAGCAAAAAGCAAAAATCTGGGTGATCATAGGATTGCAGACCCTACTCTCCTACAGGTTGCATTAGAGGTATTCTCTCACATACGTAAATTTACATTACAGTCGGTGACAACTAAATCACTAAAATAGTATTTCTGTAAACAACAGTATAGTTCAACTCAAGCAAACTTAACAAATAGCACCTAATATTAAGTAAAGCGGATGCCCAAGCAGAAAGTGAAGTCACCAACATGAATTCCATAATAAATAAAAAAAAATCACAAAAGACTTGCCGTGCTTTCTACATCCTGCCCTGTTAACCAAAAGGATCCAAAGTAGGAATACATGCCGCTGATACGCGGCCTTGGATGATCAAGAGTTCGGGCCCCCTCTACTCAAGTTTTAAAATGTCAGGTCCCAATGTGAGCAGCAAGAAAGTGCCAAACAGCAGGGCCCAGCACAAGATTTAAATAGCCACTTACATTACGAAGGAAGAGGTCACTAGAGCTATCACAGATAGTAATAAGGGCAAGGCATCAGGTCCCGATGGCCTCCCTTCCGAGGTCTACCAGGCCCTCTCACCAACAATAGTTCCCTTCTTAACCCAGTTATTTAATCAGATATTCCGTGAGGGTTCATTTCCACCAGATTCATGGAATGATGCTTCAATCACTTTGATATTGAAGCCTGGTAAACCAGCTGATAGCTGTGGCTCGTATAGACCGATCTCAATTTTAAATGCAGATTATAAGCTTTTTACATCTGTCCTTGCCAGAAGACTTGGGGAGGTGGCACCCTGTATTCTACATCAGGACCAACGAGGCTTTGTGAAGGGCCGCCAGCTCTTTGAGTTGACTTACGATCTACTGGGAGCCATAGATATGGCTGCAGCGGACTCTCTGCCCCTAGCTGTGATCACGCTGGATGCCACTAAGGCCTTCGGCATTCTTGTCGGGGGTCTTGGGGAAGTTCAACATAGGGGAGAGTTTTCGCAGAGCAGTGAGTCTACTGTATAGGAACCCCACAGCCTCTTTACTGGTCAATGGGGAATTGTCAGCCCCTTTTAACATCACTCGGGGAACCAGGCAGGGCTGCCCCCTCTCCCCTCTCCTATTTGATTTATATATCGAACCCTTTGCCCAACGGCTGAGGGACGACGTCAATATCAAGCCTTTTATCTATGGGAGATGGGAGAGGAAAGTAGCCCTGTACGCGGATGACATTCTTGTCTTCTTACCACACCATCTTACTTTCATGTGTCGAGGCGGCGGGAATCGGAGGGACAGCCCTGCTATGGCTATCCTCCTTCCTGAGTGGTCGCACTCAGGCTGTTCGCCTGGGTGAGTACTCAGCTGACTCTCGGCCTATCCAGTGCGGGGTCCCCCAAGGATCCTCTTTGTCGCCTCTCCTATTCAACCTTTACATTGCCCCTCTTATTTTCGCTCTACAGCAGCTGGAGGTCTCTGTGTACAATTACGCAGACGATCTCCAGCTTATCCTTTCTCTCTCTTCCTCCCCCGAGTCAATATCTAATTTTCAGTCCATCATGACTTTTATCCAGGACTGGATGAACTTCAACCACCTGAGACTCAATCCCGATAAAACGGAATTGTTGTTGACAGGTGGTTGCTCCAGTCCCTGGTCCTCCTCTTTTTGGCCCCCTTCCTTGGGCTCCCCACCCACTCCCGTCCCTTCCGTCAAAACTCTTGGGTTCAAAATCAATAATCAACTTTCCCTACACTCTCAAGTCAGTGCCGTCGTATCCTCAGCCTTCCTCTCCCTTAGGACAATACGTAAAGTTTCACGATTTTTCTCCTCATCTGCGCTTCAACTAATACTTCTGGCCATGGTAACATCTCGCCTAGATTATGGCAATGCCCTCTATCACGGCATGCCGGCGTACCTTATGAGGCGCCTCCAACTGGTCCAAAACCAAGCCGCCCGGCTGGTCTTTAACCTATCAAAGTCACACCATGTTACTCCCCTCCTCGCTTCCCTTCACTGGCTTCCTGTCCGGCAGCGCGCCTTATTCAAGCTTGGCTGCACCATCTTTAAAGCCCGGACCGGCACTGCCCCATCTTTCATTAACACAGTTATCCATGATTACATTCCATCGAGAGAACTTCGTTCTTCCTCTCACCATCTTCTGGTGGTCCCCCGCTTCAAACGGAAGAAGTGGGGAGGCTCCAAATTCTCTACCACGGCCCCAGCTTTCTGGAATTCTCTCCCACTCCATTTGAGAACCTGTTCCCAGTACCCCCTGTTCCGTAAAGGCCTCAAAACCTTTCTCTTTACCCAAGCCTTCCCCTCTTAAATTGTCACATCCCCATATTTTCCCGCTCCCTGAGTAGCAGTAGACATATAGCGCCAAGAAACCGCTAGGTGTATGAGCGCTCTACAAATACCTTAAACTCAAACTCTTCTCTTCGGATCTGCGTACAGCACTTCCCGCGGTCATCGCACTGGCACAAAACTACGGTGAGATATCTGGATATCAAATTAATGCATCCAAAACCGAGATGATGCTGTGGAATGAGGCTGAGCCAGTGGCAGGGGCTCAGCTAAGTCGGTCCATGCGCTATCTTTGTCTTACTATCGTAAAAGACATAGATAAGATCGTACAGCTGAACTTTGACATTGTTGCAAGGGAGTGTAAAAGGCTTATGAGGTCTTGGTCATCGCTCCCCCTTTCCATCTTGGGTAGAGCTAACCTGGTTAAAATGTCTATTTTACCCAAAATCACCTTTTTGTTCAATACCGTCCCGTTATACTTTGAACCCTCCATTTTAACAAAACTTCAAGGCCATATTAGTTCTTTTATTTGGAATGACCATATACCACGGATAGCATGGAAAAAGATCAGACGTCGCAGGGAAAAGGGGGGCCTGGCAGCACCTGACTTACAACTTTATGCCTGGGCTTTTCAATTTTCCCACGCCAGGATGTTGCTTAAAATGCCGACCAACGTAGGGGTAGGCATTATGTTTGCCGCACTACTTAGAGGAGAGGGAGCAGGCCAGCAAGGTTTTTTACTTAAATTTGGGGATCCTAAGTTTTAAAAAAAAGTTAAATTGAAGATTCTGTTGGGATTTACAAGGACATGGGTTAAATTAAGAAGTGCCATTAAGGTGGGGTACTATGCAAGTAGGTCTCCACTGTGGGACTCCCCGGGTTGTCCGGCGTGGCTTCTTGATAGCTTGGCAACACCCTTGAGAGAGGCTGGTCTGGAGGTCTGGGGGGACCTTTACCTAGACGGGGTTTTGTTACCATGGGACTACCTATCAGCTAGAGTGGGGTTGAGGCTATCTAGATTTAAATATCTACAGATAGTGAGCTGGTCCCATACACAGAGTTCTGATAGGGGTAGATTTCAAATGGGAGGGGATAGTAGAATATTGACCCTGATGATGGATAAACCTCCTGTAACTAAGGAGATCTCATTCTGGTACAATTTATTACTAGAAGAGGTCGATGGGGATTTTACCCTACCTGAAACATTGTGGAATTCCTCATTCATGGGGAAAGATCTTGAGGATATCTGGTACTCCTCCTTTAAGATCCTTTGGGACACAGTCAAGCCAGCGTGGTTGCGTAGGAACCATCTTTTTACGCTGCATAGGGCGTACTATTCCCCACAGAGGTTATCAAAGTTTTCGACTGACTCCATCGTGGCCTGTCCTAAGTGTGAGTTGCTGGCAGCCTCTGACCTACACATGTTCTTCGAATGCCCATCTTTGTCATCTTATTGGGACTCTATCAGTATCATGTTGTCAACATCTTTAGGGTATCGAATCTCAATCAACGCAATGCTAGCAATTTTCGGAACATCACCGGAAATACATGGTCCAGCCAAAAAACTTTTGTTTTACTGTATCCTGTTGGCAAGGAGAGAAATTTGCAGGAAATGGAAAGAAGCACTGCCTCCCACCCTGTTGGATTGGCGTATATCAGTCCTGCAAACTTCTAAAACCGACCTAGCAAGATCTGGTAACCCCGAGAAACGGGGCTTCTGGCACCTCTTAAATTGGGTTTAGGTGTTTTCTCTTTCGACCGTGGGTTGTTTTTTTTTTGTTTTTTTTCCCCCCCACAGTCCGATGATTAACGCTGCTTGGTCTGCTCTCCTCCCTCGACTTACCCAACGTCATGGCTTCCCCGATCTATAATGGGTGTCGAATAGCAGCAACATCGCTCTTAAATACTTAACACCTAGCGGTGCACCTTGTTCAGGGTTTGAACATTACTGAGTGCCAATCCTAGTTGGTGTGTGGCACTACCAGTCTACCTGAGACAGTATAGTTCATTTCCCTCGCCTAGTGCTCCTACGTGGTCTTTCCAAGAGCAAAATGAGGACACAAAAAAAAAAGATTTAAATAGCCACGCTAATGCAAGTCCACGGCACTGCCCAGAAAGGTCAGAACTGTACTCTGCTTGTCCCGGTTACAGACTTCCTCTCTGCTTGACAAATGAATAAGAAACGTGGGATTACGCATGGACGAGATTAATGCAATCCATGGCCGGACAATAAAAGAGCACAATCCAAACATAACAGATGGAGTCTGACAAAGTTTTACAGTCTAAGGATTTCTGTTGTGGTTGTTGAAAGAGAAATGACGGTCATATGTGGAATTAAGTTCCGTAAGAGTAAACTAGGACCATGTTAAAAAAGAATGATTATTTTCATTAAGAAAAGTGTTTCCCTCAGTCTTAAATTTAATTAAAACGATCACTTGATCATCGGATAGGAAACAAAAGGCTTTGCCAAACGGGGGCCACAACATGGCCCGCGGAAGGAACCCTGTTTATAGATGAAATTTATAGTGACCAGGGGAGATCTTGTTCAATAACGTGAATAGGGTGTACCCATTAAGCACAGTAGACGTGTGCGGAACAAAGCCAGTTTGTATTGCTGATATTATTTGTTCCATCAACAGGCAAGGCTGGGTGCGAACACTTTGGCTAGAATGTTGTTATCATTTAGAAGGGACAAAGGCTGGTAGGATGTACATAAGTTAGGCGCCTTGTTGGGCATTAACAGCAGAGTGATAACGGCCTCTCTAAGTGTAGGAGGGGGGGTGCCTGAATCCAGGGCTTCAACATGGACCTCTAAGAGGTGTGCAGCAAGTATATGCTTAGAGGCCTAACAAAAACTGCCTGGGGTCTACGATCCATCTAGGGCCTCAACATGGCTCCATAGGAGACTGCGGCCGTCCTTCACTTATCCACACCATTGATGCTTCCGCCAGGTACTCTGCAGTCACCGCAGCGGTGTCAGTTGGTCTAGCATTAGATAACAACTCATAGTAAAGCAGCATCTACCCCAGTGTACTGTTGCTATCCAGTATCGGTTACCCCCTGCGTCCAGGAGCCCCGTGATATACCCACTCTGTATGATAGGGTATGATTGCTGACCGGGTCGCTGCCCTCTCCATTCCACTATGTCTGCACATATTTACCCAGGTACGCCACCTCTCTGTCTTCAAGTTCAACTCAGCCGCAGCAGCCGGCAGGCCAGTGTTCACTCGCTGACCCAAGAGGGCTGCTGGCACCGGCTTGTGCGGGGGTGGGGTGATAGCGGGCATGCAGCAATACTTTAGGCAAGCAGATAAACAGGGACTGACAGAAATAAACAGCCAGATCAGGAGAGCAAGGATCAATTACCTCAACTACCAGGACGACCTATACCGGGTATAAAAGAAACCGGCCTAAGGCGGGGTCGGTTTAAGACCCCTGCGCTACTAAATTTAGTTTAAGAACATTCTACGAAACCCACACTGTGCCAGTATATGCTTTCCCGTAAGGCTAACGAAGACTCACTGATTCCAGCTGCTTTCTTACATCGATCTGCTTGCGCGCACTACGGGCCGGGACACCAAAGCATTCAAACCTGGTTGGTTTGAAGCTACCCACGTGTGAAAGCAGGGCGCACCCCTTGCGCAAGTGGGTGGGGGTGTGTGGCCGAGAGCAGGTAGTGTTTCCCTTGCAGAAGCAAGCGCAATAATTGCCAACATATCGTGCCGCGCGCTCCCGCAAGGGAATCGCCAAAACGTGCACACGTTGCATTGAAAGAAATGCAAAGCGTGCAAGTTTTTGCCTGGAAAACTGAATCGATCTAAAGAGGTCTCTTTCCTAAGCAGCGCATGCACGCTGCGTAGGCGAGACCTAAAAAGGACCTTCATGTACTACATTGACAATACCAGTCCCTTTCACAAGTCTCACCAGCAAAATCTCACATGGGTCCACATTTCCAAGGCAGGAATAGCAGTATGGATAATAAAGTGCAGCCTAACTTATTACTTACTTTGTAGAAATCTTAACCTGCCAGCAGGCTTTAGTTGGCGAGACAGTTTTAAGGGCTTTGTTCCAGACATCTGCATCATCCACTCTCTAGCCACTGCTTGCGGGGTCACTGTGTTATAGTCGATGCATATCTACACTCAATTCAGACAGGGAGAGTTAGAGAGGACCAACCTAGATGCGTTCTCTCAAACACAAAAGTTCAACCAGGTTTTTTAAAAAAAAGAAAGTACCCGGAATCAACTTATAGTCCAAGGCTTTTGGAGTAGACGCCCCACCTACTAGATAGTTTTGTTAAAAAAAATATATATTGTGTGTGTGTGTGTGTGTGTGTGTGTGTGTGTATGTATATATATATATATATATGTATATATGTATATATATATATACTTATGTTATAAACGAGTTTTCCACCTCTAGAGGAGTAGAATAAATACGTGTGGGTGTGTGGGTATACATGTGGGTCTGTATACATATATAATGTGTGTATGTATGTGTTCGAGGCATGTGGGCTGCTAAATTCATATCTAGTGCATAGATCGCCGCCTAGTGTTGGGTCCGGATGATTGCACATTGTTGTCCTGGAAGAGTCTTCGAAGTATCACGAGATAGGTGGCTCCTCTCCTGGACTACAGTGCGCATGGGCATCGACTCCATCCCCAGATTGTTTTTTTCCGCCATTGGGTTCGGATGTGGTTCTCGACGTCTCCGTGTCGGAACCGATAAACTTTGTTCTTAAGGCCAAAAGACCTTCGTTACCAGCGTCGGTATTGTTTGCGCACGGTCTCGAGCGTCGTCCGACTCTCTGAGCCGGAAATCTGCGGAGTCTAGTTACTCTTCGCACTTCGAGGCCCTCTCGTCGCAGCAAGACCCGACGACCTTAACATGGAGCAGAGCCCGTTTAAGTTCTGCCCCGTCTGTGGATCCAAATATCCACACATCGATGTGCATCCGGTCTGTAATAAATGCCTGTCACCGGACCACAACGAAGACGACTGCATGGCCTGCTCAAAATTCAGGTCAAAGAAGACGCTCAAGCATCGGCGCGCGGCGCGCCTCGAGGCCCAGCGAGCGACACCGGCACCCGACAACATATTCGACGACCCTGCGGAGGAAGGCGGTAGCCATCATCTCCAAATTTCACCACCGTCGACGGAGGTCCAGTCCGATCCCGAGGAACAGGTCGAAGGACAGGACCAGGACATTGAATACGTCGAGGAGGTAGGGGACGACGAAGAAGTTTATGGGGCCGCGGAAGATAGCTCAGAGGAAGAGCTATGCCCCGAAGTCTATATTACACAGGCTCAGGTCACGGGATCGCCACTCGGCCTTACCCACGACCCTGCACCGCTATCCCCGGCCCCGCATTCTAGCCCGGCCACGGACACTCAAGCGGAGCCGCCATCCAACGTATCGAAACCGAAACCTTCGGTTTCTACAACACCCAAGATGGCCGACGTCCAGGCAAAATCGAAACCGAAACAAGCGGATTCCACAAAACCTAAAATGGCCGACGTCCAGCAGAAAACGAAACTGAAACTAACGGACTCGACAACATCTAAGATGGCCGACGTCCCACAAAAAATATCAAAGCCTGCCCCTTCATCGACTCCGTCCACCTCCGGTCCACAGAAGTCGAAGAAGGCTATCGAGCCAACAGCGCCGCAGAAGGTGCACAAGGACTCATCCTCCAAGAAGGGCGTCCGTCAAGAGTCGGCATCTGTTGCTCCGGCACGGACGTCGAAGTCTGTTCACACGCCTTCAGACGCTCCTACGGCGCCGTCAACTAAACGCCCCGTCGACAAATCGACTACAGGCCACGACCCGAAGGCCGCAGCCACTACGCATCGGCACAAAGATGTCGGAAATGCAGCATCGGCATCGGCGCAAAAGCCTACAACGGAGCCGCGCCACGTTGCAGCTGAAGAATCGTCGACGCAATTACCGTCGACACCGAGGGACTCCGACGCCACCGAACGTCGGCTACGACACCCTCCGCCTCCTTCACTAAACAAGTCACCGACTCCCTGAAAAGGATTCGAGAAAGACTTTGTCGGCGACGGCTCCCACGCCATCGGCTCCAAAAGAGGTTGACACTCCTCAGAAGTCTTCAACCAAGCTTTTTTACACTCTTCCACCAAAGGTGCCACCAAAGGCATTTGCACCTAAATCGGTGCCAAAGACTTCGGCTCCTTCGACGCTTCAAGCCTCAGAAGAACACTCTGAGCATTTCATCAATGCCCAAACAGGGAAACTGACCCTTTACAAACGGAAGATCACTTCCCAACCACTGGAATCCTATGTCATTCCACTGAAGAAAAAGAGGCCGGCACAGGACATTCCTGCCCTTATTGAGCCTCTCCTAACACCACCCAGAAGAAGTCCATCACCTTCCCCAAACCAATCGGGGGAGAGGGTGATGAGGAAGACGACCAATACAATTTCCCAGTGGACAATGACCCTGATGTTCAGCAGGACACATATGACGACACTGGGGACCAAGGTGGCCAGCAGGTGGTACAAGATCCACAGGGTTTTGGGCCACGTACATCTCCAACAGAGGATTCTGCAGCATTTAATGCTTTAATCGAACGGGCAGCGGCAAATCATAATGTGGACATGCATGCTGACCCGGTGGAGGAAGATTTCCTGTTTGACACTTTCTCTGTCTCAGAGAGAACAGTTAAAATTCTTCCTATGCTCAAAGGTGTCCTTAAACATGCACACAACAAACAATGAAAGTAGGGTCTGAGGGCGAGTTTACCGACCAACCAGGTGCATGCCCCGAAATACAGTATCAACACAACAAAGTACACCTGGGGGTCACAAAGAAAGGGTCAAAACAGAGTGGATCACAACGCCAATGTTACACAAAAGACACCATTGGGGACATCATCCGTGTTAGTGAAATGCAGGCCACGTTGAGGCTCAAGAGCATCTGGAGAAACAGTTTCCATCAGAAGCCACACTGTACCGCCCTCTTTCTCATCATTTGGATTCTCCTCACCCAGGAGACAAAACGGCCGGTCAGATGTTACCGTGACCGAAGTGTGTGAGGTAAGGGGTGTTGTATATGGTACAAAAAAATAAATTAAACGTGGCTACTGTAAAGGCAGTGTTGAAGTGGTAAAAGAGTGTTAAGTGAGGGAAAACGTAAAATTAGGTGATTAGGTGGACAAACAACATTTATTCGTGTCTCCCAATCCCTAAGGTTTAAAAAGCAAGTGTGAGTGCGGGTTTTGAATAATCACCGCGCTCAATAGTGGTCGACATGTTTCTGCATTATATTGAACATAGTTTCAGAATGCATTCTTCAGGACCGAAAGATAAAAACACTGCTACTTAAATTAAAGAAAATAAAAACGATATCACCTGACCTTCAGGTATATACTCAACCGTATACTGTTGCATCACACGGTATTCGATCCACACGGCAAGACAGACAAAATAGAAAAAGAGAACATGAATATGTCATATTCCTATGGGTTATATACTGTGATGAGTGCACATTCACATGTATAAAAACACACATTGCCAGCTGGCAGACTCACCCAAATATGATGGTTGAGAGGCTTCACCCCACCTGGCTACAGCGCAGGTATGAGGAGCACCGCTCTACAAAGAATTCACAAATAATATCTTTAGAGCAAAAAAATCAAAAGGTAAATGAGTTCACAATGTGGCATATTGCTCTGAGCGTCCTGCACAGTCCGCATTAATGAAAATGTGGACCATCCCACTAGTACTCAACTCCACTCGTCCGATACTGACAGACCCGGTCTAAGTTAAAGATGGCATAATTTTCAAAAGCTAAACATTGAGCATGTCAGCGTATAAATGCACTGCTCAAATGAAAACCCCTTTAATATCGACCTGATCGCTTCTAAACACCGCGCTAGTGGTGTAAATATTCAGCGCGATAGAAATCAGGCAGCAAAAGCGTGATGAGCATGCCAGAGTTTCAATACGCCGATCCTGATGGTGGCGTGATCGGTATCTAGCTGCGCGTTGTTAAACAAACAGCGCGCTCAGAACAGGCTGGCGCTCCCTTACCTGTCCGTCGATGTCTCCTGGCAGTCAACTGTACTGCTTGGGGGGGCACCGATGTGTCTCCCAAGAGAACTAATATGCACTTCCTCATTGCGCATAGCAAGGAGGCAATCACGTGATATGACCACGTGATCACAGGCATGCTGGGATATGTAGTCCCAAACAGGAAAAATGC
Organism: Lissotriton helveticus; assembly: GCF_964261635.1. Lineage (NCBI taxonomy): Eukaryota > Metazoa > Chordata > Amphibia > Caudata > Salamandridae > Lissotriton > Lissotriton helveticus. The sequence continues at coordinate 104,910,778 of NC_136063.1, forward strand.
AAAAATGCATAATTTGGACTACCAGACAGATCGAGCTATGCGCCAATTATAAGTCCGGGCAAAAAATAATAATAATAACCCCTCACAAAGATGGAATGGTTAAGAGGTAGAACTAAAAATTGGAGGTACAGCAAAAAATAGCTAAAACCCATATAGATCACTATTCCAGAGTTCATGTTTTTTAGTGAGGCCTCACAGGGACATCCAGGGAATGGGTTCATTGAGTCCCTCCTTGTCACTGTTGAGGCGGTACACCCACTTCTGTTCAATTTTGAAGAGGAACCTGCTGATGTCAGTACAGGATAGGGGTATTTGTGGTTGTTCTAGAACCGTCCAACAGAAATCTTCAGGACCATGTCCCTTCTCCAAGAAGTGTGCGGTGAGACGGGTGGCTTGTTTCTTACACCGCACTGTGCTTTTATGTTCTTGTAACCTTGTCCTGATTTTCCGGGTAGTCATACCGACGTATCGCAAAGGGCATGGACAGGTTATCAAGTATATCAAATTACTGCTATTGCAGTTAGTGAATCTTTTCTGTGTCCAAGGGCGATTGGTCCCGATATCGACCTCGGTAGATTTCCTGGTTTGGGGACAGACAGTGCACGCCCCACATGGATGGTGTCCAGAAACTGGAGGTAAGTCCCACAAAGTACCCACTTGCCTAGGTTCTTTGTTTCGAGGACGCGTGTGGACCAATTGATCTTTTAAGTTTTGTCCTCTTTTGAAGGCAAAGATGGGTAAAGCGATATCATCATTTCCAGTCTTCAAGATAGACCAATGCTTTTTTATGATTTTCTGCACCTGGTTCGAGCGGGTATTAAATGTATTTACAAAGGCGATGCGATTGGTCTTATCTTTTGGTGGCTGTATTTCCAGTAGGGACTCTCGGTTATTATTGGACGCCCTCTTCTTTGATTGCCTGATGATCTTTCTCGGGTAGTTCTTTTCACTCAGTTGGGTTTCCAAATTCTTCGAGTGGATATCAAAGGTTTCTTTGCTAGAGCAGTTCCTTTGTACCCTAAGAAATTGACCAAAGGGCAAATTGTCCCTCAAAGCACGAGGATGACAACTGTCATACCTTAGTAGTGCATTTCTAGCCATCGGCTTACGATAGAGTTCCGATTCAATGCCATTAATAGTTGCATGTAGCCTCAGATCTAAAAAGGCCAGAGATGTTCTACTGTGTTCAATAGTGAACTTCAAGTAGGCATTCTTTCCATTCAACCAGTCATGGAATAATAATAAATCTGCTTCAGTGCCCCGCCACACCACCAAAATATCGTCAATATATCTTTTCCATATATATAATGACGAAAGATATGGATTGGTGGCCGTCAAAACCTCCTGCTGTTCGAAGTTATGGACGTAGAGATTCGCCAGGCTCGGCGCGAAAACGCTGCCCATGCTGGTCCCCGACGTTTGCAGGTAGATGGTATCCTCAAAGCGAAAGTAATTTTCTTTCATGGCAATTTCAGCTAGATGCATGATGAAGCTCGTGGGCGTGATGGATTGATGATCACTCTGTTCCAATAACGCACCGACCACTTCTAGGGTCTCAGTTTGGGGAATAGACGTATATAGAGACTCTACGTCAAATGATACCAAGATATCAGTTTCGATGTTGTATTGTATTGTTGGTAATAGTCTGAGGACGTCCTTTGTATCCTGCAGGAAGGTGGGCATCGCTTTAACCATGGGGTTCAAAAAATGATCAACAAAAGTTGAAAGCGGTTCCAGGACCGACCCAATGCCAGAAATTATCGGCCTGCCAGGTGGCGGCCGCTGAGGTTTGTGCACTTTTGGAAGGCAGTAGAAGTAGGGAACTACAGGGTATTTAGTGATTAGGTATTGTCCCTCTTGGGGCGTTATCCACCCCTCACCTGTTGCTTCCTCTACCAAGTTGTTGATTTTGGTTTGCAATTTCTCTGTTGGATCCTCTCTTAATGGGAGATATGACTTCTGATCACTCAATTGCCGGATGCACTCATTCCGGTACGTCTCAGTATCTAAGATGACTGTCGCTCCACCTTTATCAGCAGGCTTAATAGTGATCTTGTCGTTAGATGTTAATAAACGTAGAGCAAGCTGTTCGTCTTTTGGGAGGTTCCGATTAATGTCACTCTCCACTGCCGATTCAAAGGTCATAACTTTCGGTGGTAGAGCAGCGGCAGGTGGATTAAAAGTGGAGGGTTTCCTTAATCCCGTGTTGTTATCTTCGGGGACAGTACTTATTTGTTTTGAATTAGAAAAGAAATAGTGCAATCTTATTTTGCGAAAGAACTTAGCAAGTTCGATTTGGGCTACGAAAGGATCCCCCTTCTGGGTAGCCACGAAACCCAAGCCTTTGTTCAAGAGTCGCTCTTCAGTAGTGGAGAGTGTATGTGAACTGAGGTTCATTACGAGGCTTGTTGATTGCTGGTCCCTGCAGTGTCCTGCGGAACTTTCTTTCCGCTGCGGAGAGTTTTCGATTGTTGAGGAGTTTCCGTGCTCCAATGCACTTGTGGTGTCGTGGTTCCTTGTCTCCTCCTGCCCCTGCCTCGTCTCGGGCCGAATCCTAAAAAAGGAAACGACCCTGGACCCTGTTGCATCGGAGGGGGGCCAAAAGCACCCATTTGAGGGGGACATTGAGGTCCAAACATCCAGGGATTAGCCGGCCACCAAGGTTGGAAGTTGTTAAAATTCTGAGGATGATTGCCATTTCTCCAGTTTCTCCTGTTGCCTCGGCCTCTAGGAGTTTGATCAGCAGATCCATGTTGTGAGGTGTCTGAATCACTAGATGCTCCGTCCGAACTAGATGTGCCATACGTAGAGCCACCCTTCTTTCCACCTCGGTTAAATGTTGGTGCTGTATATGTGTCACTAGTGTATGGATATACACGCTCCATAGAAAATTTGGCTAGGTCCTTCTTAAACTTTTCTAACTTGGTAAAAACAATTGACTCTTTAAAATCTTTATTGTTTTTGTCACTCTCATCCTGTCCCTTTTTGAACATTCCGCTTTTTAATGTAGCTTTAATTTGGCCCTCTAGAACCTGGATCTCAATTAATATCTTGTCCGCTGTTCTCTTTGCGGTTTTGATAATCAGGATTAGCCAATCCCTCGTACACCTCCAGGCTATCATCGACCAGTCCTTGAGGAACTCTTTATCATCAAGGAATAAGCGTGGTGCATTGGTGACAATAAGACCTGAAGGTGCACAGTTGTCTCGAAGGTATTGTGCCATAATAAGTCCATGTACGGATGTTCTTGAATGGGATTTTTTAAGAGCTAGAATTTTTACCCATCCATCATCATTATTTATTGTTTGAACCGAAACTGGAATAGAGTCTAGAAGACTTGGGTTTTCGTCTAGGATGCTCTGGACCTCTGCACTCTCAAAAGCTAGACCCCAGTTGGTTGCCATGTCAAAACGAATGAAGGTGTACAAATGGTGGAGGACAGATTAAGCCACTCAGTGAACTCAATTGAACCGGAGACCATGAGGTCAACCAGTGATTAAAAAGACCCACAGCCTTAGCTGTACAGTTCACGCACACAACAAACAATGAAAGTAGGGTCTGAGGGCGAGTTTACCGACCAACCAGGTGCATGCCCCGAAATACAGTATCAACACAACAAAGTACACCTGGGGGTCACAAAGAAAGGGTCAAAACAGAGTGGATCACAACGCCAATGTTACACAAAAGACACCATTGGGGACATCATCCGTGTTAGTGAAATGCAGGCCACGTTGAGGCTCAAGAGCATCTGGAGAAACAGTTTCCATCAGAAGCCACACTGTACCGCCCTCTTTCTCATCATTTGGATTCTCCTCACCCAGGAGACAAAACGGCCGGTCAGATGTTACCGTGACCGAAGTGTGTGAGGTAAGGGGTGTTGTATATGGTACAAAAAAATAAATTAAACGTGGCTACTGTAAAGGCAGTGTTGAAGTGGTAAAAGAGTGTTAAGTGAGGGAAAACGTAAAATTAGGTGATTAGGTGGACAAACAACATTTATTCGTGTCTCCCAATCCCTAAGGTTTAAAAAGCAAGTGTGAGTGCGGGTTTTGAATAATCACCGCGCTCAATAGTGGTCGACATGTTTCTGCATTATATTGAACATAGTTTCAGAATGCATTCTTCAGGACCGAAAGATAAAAACACTGCTACTTAAATTAAAGAAAATAAGAACGATATCACCTGACCTTCAGGTATATACTCAACCGTATACTGTTGCATCACACGGTATTCGATCCACACGGCAAGACAGACAAAATAGAAAAAGAGAACATGAATATGTCATATTCCTATGGGTTATATACTGTGATGAGTGCACATTCACATGTATAAAAACACACATTGCCAGCTGGCAGACTCACCCAAATATGATGGTTGAGAGGCTTCACCCCACCTGGCTACAGCGCAGGTATGAGGAGCACCGCTCTACAAAGAATTCACAAATAATATCTTTAGAGCAAAAAAATCAAAAGGTAAATGAGTTCACAATGTGGCATATTGCTCTGAGCGTCCTGCACAGTCCGCATTAATGAAAATGTGGACCATCCCACTAGTACTCAACTCCACTCGTCCGATACTGACAGACCCGGTCTAAGTTAAAGATGGCATAATTTTCAAAAGCTAAACATTGAGCATGTCCGCGTATAAATGCACTGCTCAAATGAAAACCCCTTTAATATCGACCTGATCGCTTCTAAACACCGCGCTAGTGGTGTAAATATTCAGCGCGATAGAAATCAGGCAGCAAAAGCGTGATGAGCATGCCAGAGTTTCAATACGCCGATCCTGATGGTGGCGTGATCGGTATCTAGCTGCGCGTTGTTAAACAAACAGCGCGCTCAGAACAGGCTGGCGCTCCCTTACCTGTCCGTCGATGTCTCCTGGCAGTCAACTGTACTGCTTGGGGGGGGCACCGATGTGTCTCCCAAGAGAACTAATATGCACTTCCTCATTGCGCATAGCAAGGAGGCAATCACGTGATATGACCACGTGATCACAGGCATGCTGGGATATGTAGTCCCAAACAGGAAAAATGCAAAAATGCATAATTTGGACTACCAGACAGATCGAGCTATGCGCCAATTATAAGTCCGGGCAAAAAATAATAATAATAACCCCTCACAAAGATGGAATGGTTAAGAGGTAGAACTAAAAATTGGAGGTACAGCAAAAAATAGCGAAAACCCATATAGATCACTATTCCAGAGTTCATGTTTTTTAGTGAGGCCTCACAGGGACATCCAGGGAATGGGTTCATTGAGTCCCTCCTTGTCACTGTTGAGGCGGTACACCCACTTCTGTTCAATTTTGAAGAGGAACCTGCTGATGTCAGTACAGGATAGGGGTATTTGTGGTTGTTCTAGAACCGTCCAACAGAAATCTTCAGGACCATGTCCCTTCTCCAAGAAGTGTGCGGTGAGACGGGTGGCTTGTTTCTTACACCGCACTGTGCTTTTATGTTCTTGTAACCTTGTCCTGATTTTCCGGGTAGTCATACCGACGTATCGCAAAGGGCATGGACAGGTTATCAAGTATATCAAATTACTGCTATTGCAGTTAGTGAATCTTTTCTGTGTCCAAGGGCGATTGGTCCCGATATCGACCTCGGTAGATTTCCTGGTTTGGGGACAGACAGTGCACGCCCCACATGGATGGTGTCCAGAAACTGGAGGTAAGTCCCACAAAGTACCCACTTGCCTAGGTTCTTTGTTTCGAGGACGCGTGTGGACCAATTGATCTTTTAAGTTTTGTCCTCTTTTGAAGGCAAAGATGGGTAAAGCGATATCATCATTTCCAGTCTTCAAGATAGACCAATGCTTTTTTATGATTTTCTGCACCTGGTTCGAGCGGGTATTAAATGTATTTACAAAGGCGATGCGATTGGTCTTATCTTTTGGTGGCTGTATTTCCAGTAGGGACTCTCGGTTATTATTGGACGCCCTCTTCTTTGATTGCCTGATGATCTTTCTCGGGTAGTTCTTTTCACTCAGTTGGGTTTCCAAATTCTTCGAGTGGATATCAAAGGTTTCTTTGCTAGAGCAGTTCCTTTGTACCCTAAGAAATTGACCAAAGGGCAAATTGTCCCTCAAAGCACGAGGATGACAACTGTCATACCTTAGTAGTGCATTTCTAGCCATCGGCTTACGATAGAGTTCCGATTCAATGCCATTAATAGTTGCATGTAGCCTCAGATCTAAAAAGGCCAGAGATGTTCTACTGTGTTCAATAGTGAACTTCAAGTAGGCATTCTTTCCATTCAACCAGTCATGGAATAATAATAAATCTGCTTCAGTGCCCCGCCACACCACCAAAATATCGTCAATATATCTTTTCCATATATATAATGACGAAAGATATGGATTGGTGGCCGTCAAAACCTCCTGCTGTTCGAAGTTATGGACGTAGAGATTCGCCAGGCTCGGCGCGAAAACGCTGCCCATGCTGGTCCGACGAGGCAGGGGCAGGAGGAGACAAGGAACCACGACACCACAAGTGCATTGGAGCACGGAAACTCCTCAACAATCGAAAACTCTCCGCAGCGGAAAGAAAGTTCCGCAGGACACTGCAGGGACCAGCAATCAACAAGCCTCGTAATGAACCTCAGTTCACATACACTCTCCACTACTGAAGAGCGACTCTTGAACAAAGGCTTGGGTTTCGTGGCTACCCAGAAGGGGGATCCTTTCGTAGCCCAAATCGAACTTGCTAAGTTCTTTCGCAAAATAAGATTGCACTATTTCTTTTCTAATTCAAAACAAATAAGTACTGTCCCCGAAGATAACAACACGGGATTAAGGAAACCCTCCACTTTTAATCCACCTGCCGCTGCTCTACCACCGAAAGTTATGACCTTTGAATCGGCAGTGGAGAGTGACATTAATCGCATCTACAAAACAGAGACTAGACCTTTCATGAACCTCCCAAAAGACGAACAGCTTGCTCTACGTTTATTAACATCTAACGACAAGATCACTATTAAGCCTGCTGATAAAGGTGGAGCGACAGTCATCTTAGATACTGAGACGTACCGAAATGAGTGCATCCGGCAATTGAGTGATCAGAAGTCATATCTCCCATTAAGAGAGGATCCAACAGAGAAATTGCAAACCAAAATCAACAACTTGGTAGAGGAAGCAACAGGTGAGGGGTGGATAACGCCCCAAGAGGGACAATACCTAATCACTAAATACCCTGTAGTTCCCTACTTCTACTGCCTTCCAAAAGTGCACAAACCTCAGCGGCCGCCACCTGGCAGGCCGATAATTTCTGGCATTGGGTCGGTCCTGGAACCGCTTTCAACTTTTGTTGATCATTTTTTGAACCCCATGGTTAAAGCGATGCCCACCTTCCTGCAGGATACAAAGGACGTCCTCAGACTATTACCAACAATACAATACAACATCGAAACTGATATCTTGGTATCATTTGACGTAGAGTCTCTATATACGTCTATTCCCCAAACTGAGACCCTAGAAGTGGTCGGTGCGTTATTGGAACAGAGTGATCATCAATCCATCACGCCCACGAGCTTCATCATGCATCTAGCTGAAATTGCCATGAAAGAAAATTACTTTCGCTTTGAGGATACCATCTACCTGCAAACGTCGGGGACCAGCATGGGCAGCGTTTTCGCGCCGAGCCTGGCGAATCTCTACGTCCATAACTTCGAACAGCAGGAGGTTTTGACGGCCACCAATCCATATCTTTCGTCATTATATATATGGAAAAGATATATTGACGATATTTTGGTGGTGTGGCGGGGCACTGAAGCAGATTTATTATTATTCCATGACTGGTTGAATGGAAAGAATGCCTACTTGAAGTTCACTATTGAACACAGTAGAACATCTCTGGCCTTTTTAGATCTGAGGCTACATGCAACTATTAATGGCATTGAATCGGAACTCTATCGTAAGCCGATGGCTAGAAATGCACTACTAAGGTATGACAGTTGTCATCCTCGTGCTTTGAGGGACAATTTGCCCTTTGGTCAATTTCTTAGGGTACAAAGGAACTGCTCTAGCAAAGAAACCTTTGATATCCACTCGAAGAATTTGGAAACCCAACTGAGTGAAAAGAACTACCCGAGAAAGATCATCAGGCAATCAAAGAAGAGGGCGTCCAATAATAACCGAGAGTCCCTACTGGAAATACAGCCACCAAAAGATAAGACCAATCGCATCGCCTTTGTAAATACATTTAATACCCGCTCGAACCAGGTGCAGAAAATCATAAAAAAGCATTGGTCTATCTTGAAGACTGGAAATGATGATATCGCTTTACCCATCTTTGCCTTCAAAAGAGGACAAAACTTAAAAGATCAATTGGTCCACACGCGTCCTCGAAACAAAGAACCTAGGCAAGTGGGTACTTTGTGGGACTTACCTCCAGTTTCTGGACACCATCCATGTGGGGCGTGCACTGTCTGTCCCCAAACCAGGAAATCTACCGAGGTCGATATCGGGACCAATCGCCCTTGGACACAGAAAAAATTCACTAACTGCAATAGCAGTAATTTGATATACTTGATAACCTGTCCATGCCCTTTGCGATACGTCGGTATGACTACCCGGAAAATCAGGACAAGGTTACAAGAACATAAAAGCACAGTGCGGTGTAAGAAACAAGCCACCCGTCTCACCGCACACTTCTTGGAGAAGGGACATGGTCCTGAAGATTTCTGTTGGACGGTTCTAGAACAACCACAAATACCCCTATCCTGTACTGACATCAGCAGGTTCCTCTTCAAAATTGAACAGAAGTGGGTGTACCGCCTCAACAGTGACAAGGAGGGACTCAATGAACCCATTCCCTGGATGTCCCTGTGAGGCCTCACTAAAAAACATGAACTCTGGAATAGTGATCTATATGGGTTTTCGCTATTTTTTTTTTTTGCTGTACCTCCAATTTTTAGTTCTACCTCTTAACCATTCCATCTTTGTGAGGGGTTATTATTATTATTTTTTGCCCGGACTTATAATTGGCGCATAGCTCGATCTGTCTGGTAGTCCAAATTATGCATTTTTGCATTTTTCCTGTTTGGGACTACATATCCCAGCATGCCTGTGATCACGTGGTCATATCACGTGATTGCCTCCTTGCTATGCGCAATGAGGAAGTGCATATTAGTTCTCTTGGGAGACACATCGGTGCCCCCCCAAGCAGTACAGTTGACTGCCAGGAGACATCGACGGACAGGTAAGGGAGCGCCAGCCTGTTCTGAGCGCGCTGTTTGTTTAACAACGCGCAGCTAGATACCGATCACGCCACCATCAGGATCGGCGTATTGAAACTCTGGCATGCTCATCACGCTTTTGCTGCCTGATTTCTATCGCGCTGAATATTTACACCACTAGCGTGGTGTTTAGAAGCGATCAGGTCGATATTAAAGGGGTTTTCATTTGAGCAGTGCATTTATACGCTGACATGCTCAATGTTTAGCTTTTGAAAATTATGCCATCTTTAACTTAGACCGGGTCTGTCAGTATCGGACGAGTGGAGTTGAGTACTAGTGGGATGGTCCACATTTTCATTAATGCGGACTGTGCAGGACGCTCAGAGCAATATGCCACATTGTGAACTCATTTACCTTTTGATTTTTTTGCTCTAAAGATATTATTTGTGAATTCTTTGTAGAGCGGTGCTCCTCATACCTGCGCTGTAGCCAGGTGGGGTGAAGCCTCTCAACCATCATATTTGGGTGAGTCTGCCAGCTGGCAATGTGTGTTTTTATACATGTGAATGTGCACTCATCACAGTATATAACCCATAGGAATATGACATATTCATGTTCTCTTTTTCTATTTTGTCTGTCTTGCCGTGTGGATCGAATACCGTGTGATGCAACAGTATACGGTTGAGTATATACCTGAAGGTCAGGTGATATCGTTCTTATTTTCTTTAATTTAAGTAGCAGTGTTTTTATCTTTCGGTCCTGAAGAATGCATTCTGAAACTATGTTCAATATAATGCAGAAACATGTCGACCACTATTGAGCGCGGTGATTATTCAAAACCCGCACTCACACTTGCTTTTTAAACCTTAGGGATTGGGAGACACGAATAAATGTTGTTTGTCCACCTAATCACCTAATTTTACGTTTTCCCTCACTTAACACTCTTTTACCACTTCAACACTGCCTTTACAGTAGCCACGTTTAATTTATTTTTTTGTACCATATACAACACCCCTTACCTCACACACTTCGGTCACGGTAACATCTGACCGGCCGTTTTGTCTCCTGGGTGAGGAGAATCCAAATGATGAGAAAGAGGGCGGTACAGTGTGGCTTCTGATGGAAACTGTTTCTCCAGATGCTCTTGAGCCTCAACGTGGCCTGCATTTCACTAACACGGATGATGTCCCCAATGGTGTCTTTTGTGTAACATTGGCGTTGTGATCCACTCTGTTTTGACCCTTTCTTTGTGACCCCCAGGTGTACTTTGTTGTGTTGGTCCTTAAACATGCCCCAGAGATCTTTAAGGAACCAACCAGGGCAAGAGTGGTGAACCCACGTATCGAGAAAAAATACAGGCCAGCACCTGGAGATCCTGCATATATTCGAGGACAGTTGCCTCTAGACTCGTTGGTGGTCGCCAATGCCCGCAAAAGGGCAAACTCCCAAACTACGGGTGAAGCTCCTCCCCCTGACAAGGAGTCGAAAGTGCTTGAGGCATCTGGCAAAAGGGTGGCTGCGCAGGCTGCCAATGTATGGCGTATAGCGAACACACAGGCACTATTAGCGCGTTACGATAGGGCGCATTACGACACCCTAGAACAGCTCCTTCAACATCTACCTGATGAGTATAAAGAAGCAGCAGAAATGCTCATACAAGAGGGAAAGCTTATATCAAACGCTGCAATAAAATGTGCACTGATGTGGCTGACACAGCGGCTAGGGGAATTAACACTAGCGTCATGCTGAGGCGACAAGCTTGGCTTCGTATATCTGGATTTAAGCCTGACATCCAAACTACTATCCTCAACCAGCCCGTCAATCCTGACAGACTGTTTGGCCCAGATGTAGACACCACACTTGAGAAGATTAAGAAAGACAACGAGACTGCTAAGTCCATGGGGGCACTTCAGTCACAACAGTTCAGGGGCAGCACTTTTCGTCGCTCAGGAGCACGTGGTGTTACCAGAGGACACTTGGGTCAACAATCACAATTTTCAAAGGGTACTGCACAATCCTCCTAGCCCAAGCAGGGTAGAGGAGGATACAGAGGTAACAGTGCCAAGGGCAGGGGCAGAGGAAACAACACCTAACGTTCCTCTGCCTCCAATAAACAGTGACTCTCTGTCACTGCCCCCCGACCATCCAACACCTGTCGGGGGGAGACTCCAGCAGTTCCTGCCAGTCTGGACATCCATCACTACAGACAGGTGGGTGCGAAAACGTATCCAATACGGTTACTGTTTGGAGTTAACGTCCACTCCTCCCAACATTCCCCCAAGGCACCGTCCTATGTCGGCAGAGCACTTGCACTTATTGCAGCAGGAAGTCTTGGTGATGCTGCAAAAAGGTGCAATCGAGCTCGTACCAGTGGAAGAGGAAGGCACGGGAGTCTATTCCCTGTACTTCCTCATCCCAAAAAAGGACGGATCCCTCAGACCTATTCTGGATCTACGCCCCCTCAACATGTACATACTGTCAGAACATTTTCACATGCTGACACTGCAACACATTCTTCCCCTGCTAAATCAAGGGGACTTCCTAGCAACCTTAGACCTCAAGGATGCTTATTTCCACATCCCACTCCACCCATCCCACAGACGGTACCTCCGGTTCACTATTCAAAACAGGCATTATCAGTTCAAAGTCCTACCCTTCGGGGTGACAACTGCCCCCAGAGTGTTTACAAAGTGTCTGGCGACAGTGGCGGCGCACCTCAGGAGGCAGAACGTACACGTCTACCCGTACCTGGACAACTGGCTTGTTCAAGCAAAGTCGGACCAACAGTGCGCCGCGGGCATGTCCCACACTATTCAACTCCTGCACAGTCTGGGTTTCTCGCTCAACTACCCAAAGTCGCACCTTTAACCAGCCCATGTGCGGCAGTATCTGGGCGCGACAATAAACACCCTGACTGCTATGGCTCAGCCAAACCCAGCCAGGATCAACAGCATTCAGTCACTGATCCAGAGGTTCAGACCGCAACACTCCCTGCCAGCGAGAGTGTTCATGCAGTTGATAGGCATGATGGCCTCCTGCATTTTCATAGTCCCGCACGCGAGGTTGCACATGCGTCCTCTCCAAGAATGCTTGGCGAATCAGTGGACACAGGCTCGGGGACAACTGACGGACCTAGTGTTGGTGACCGGTCGGGCATGCAACTCTCTGCATTGGTGGAATCCACACAACCTTTGCAAGGGACGACTGTTCCAAGAGCCTGTGCCACAGATTATCCTGACAACGGACGCATCTCTCCAAGGGTGGGGAGCTCATGTGCTCCACTACACGGTGCAGGGACTGTGGTCCACACAACAACGGAAGTTGCACATCAACTACCTGGAGTTGATGGCAATCTTCATGGCGATGAAGTCCTTCAAGGTACATTTGTGCAACAGTCGTGTTGATCCGGACGGACAACATGACGGCCATGTACTACATCCAAAAGCAGGGAGGTACTCACTCACCACAGCTGTCTCATCTGGCTCAGAGCATGTGGAAGTGGGCCATTCAGAGGAACATTTTCCTCATGGCAGAACACCTCCCCGGCAAGGACAATCAGATGGCGGATCTGCTCAGCAGGTACAGCCATCAAATGCACGAGTGGGAGATACATCCATCAGTGCTCCACCCGTACTTCCAGCAGTGGGGTCTTCCAGAGATAGACCTGTTTGCCACAAGGGAAAACGCAAAATGCCAAAGCTTTGCCGCCAGGTTCCCTCACCCAGAATCGCAGGGGAATGCGATATGGATGAACTGGTCAGGCAAATTTGCGTACGCTTTTCCCCCAGCGCCTCTCATTCCGCTGGTGGCCAGAAAGCTAAAGCAACACTCGATGACTCTCATCCTGGTTGCTCCAACATGGGCACGCCAACCATGGTACACCACGTTTCTAGACCTTTCCGTGGTACCGCATCAAAGGCTGCATCTCACACCCAGCCTCTTGACGCAGAACCATGGCGACATTCAGCATCCAGATCCGCAACAGCTCAATCTGGCGATCTGGCTCCTGAGGTCTTAGAATTTGGCTACCTCAACCTGCCTCCTTAATGCATGGACATCATCCGGTAGGCAAGGAAGCCCACGACCAGAGCTTGCTATGCTGCAAAATGGAAGCGATTTGTCATTTACTGTACAGACAACAATATCAACCCGCTAGATGCATCCATTCCTAACATCATCTGCTATTTGTTACATCTTTACAAATGCAATCTAGCGTACGCTTCCATTCGGATCCATCTATCCGCCATAGCGGCTTATCTCCAGAATAGGCAGCACCTCTCTGTTTTCAGGGTGCCTGCCATTAAAGCCTTCCTAGAGGGGCTGAAACGAGTCATTCCTCCTAGAACTCCACCAGCTCCTGTGTGGAACCTCAATGTGGTCCTCACTAGGCTGATGGGCCCACCTTTCGAGCCACTGCACTCATGCGAACTTCAGTTTCTAACGTGGAAAGTGGCTTTTCTCGTTGCTATCACGTCGCTCAGACGTGTTAGTGAGCTGCAAGCGCTCACTATCCAAGAGCCATTCATCCAAATACATTCTAACAGGGTGGTGCTCCGCACTAACCCCAAATTCCTTCCAAAGGTGGTGTCACAGTTTCATATCAACCAAACTATTGACCTGCCTGCATTTTTCCAAAACCCACAAACGGTAGCAGAAAGAATGCTTCATACATTAGACGTTCGGAGGGCGCTAATGTACTACATTGACAGAACACAACCATTTAGGAAGACACAACAACTTTTTGTTGCCTTCTCCGCACAACACAAAGGCAACCCCATTTCCAAAGCAGGAATAGCCAGATGGATTGTTAAATGCATTCAAATCTGTTATCAAAAGGCTAAACGCACTTTAACAATACCCCCAAGAGCGCACTCCACACGCAAATTGGGGGCCTCCATGGCTTTCCTGGGGAACATTCCTTTGGAAGACATTTGTAGAGCAGCCACATGGTCTACACCACACACATTTACCAAGCATTACTGCTTAGATGTGCATTCCAAACAGCAAGCAGCTGTGGGACAGGCTGTTCTCAAGACACTTTTTCAAGCTTCTGCAGCTGGCACGGGCAACCGCCCTTAATGGAGGGACTGCTGTGTATTCTATGCACTAGATATGAATTTAGCAGCCCACATGCCTCGAACTGAATATGCTACTTACCAGTATGCATCTGTTCTTGGCATGTAGGGCTGCTAACATTCATATCGCCCGCCCTCCTCCCCGGTGCCCGTAGCGGCTGCAGACACTCTCTTGCATTCATCATTAGCATGGACATCCTTTACACTATTTCACTCCATCTCTGCCACAATGGCTAAAAACAATCTGGGGATGGAGTCGATGCCCATGCGCACTGTAGTCCAGGGGAGGAGCCACCTATCTCGTGATACTTCGAAGACTCTTCCAGGACAACAATGTGCAATCATCCGGACCCAACACTAGGCGGCGATCTATGCACTAGATATGAATGTTAGCAGCCCTACATGCCAAGAACAGATGCATACTGGTAAGTAGCATATTCAATATATATATATATATATATATATATATATATATATATATATATTGTGTGTGTATATATGTGCGTGTATGTAAATATATATGTGTGTATATATGTGTGTGTATATGTATGTGTCCCTGAAATACAGAAGGATCCGTTTGCAGATGAGAGCCTTATGCCTCATTTAGGTGCATGGAATGCATGCCAGAAAATGCAGGGACACATACATACAGCCCTGCGGAAGGCCCCAGATACATATGGGCCGAAACAAGTTCTCAAGATCAGGGGCTACTAAACGCTCAATTAAAACCCTGGACTTAAAAATGTTTATAAATCCATAGTCCTTACTAAAACATTGTAGTTTTTGACAGGGTATACCATGAGGATTTTTTATACTTTCTCTTTGTTCACCTGGATCCCTGCTATAGCCATATAGACATTTTATATAAGAACTCCCAATCATGGTTGAGTCTGCTCTGGTGGAACTACCCTACCAGTGTGTGGATAGGCGCTGATGCTGAAGTATGTCTATTTACAACCGTACATGCTATGAACTGAATATTTTACTTATCCTGTAAGCATCTGTTTGTAGCATGTAGTGCTATAGATTTACATGTGCCTACTCTCCTTCCCGGAAGCTTGTGATGATTACAGATCTGTTCTTTTATTACTTGGTTGTCACTGCCCAGTACTTATGGTGCACCAAACTACAGCACTAGACACTCCATACGCAGTCTCACTTTCTGTGCGAAAAACGATTTAGTGTGGAATCATGACCCCATGACCATCGCCAGCTAGAAGAGTTTCAGCACATCTCACATCAAAGGACGTCTGTGCCCAACAGTTGATGGCAGGAGTATGCAGAGCATGTGGATCTACACGCCAGGAAAAGATGCTTACAGGGTAAGTAACATTTTCCTTTCTTCACTACTAGCAGTCTACTTTCATTAGGAGCCCATATGATGTGTTGTTTGTATTTTTGACATGCTATAATTTTATCGTCTCATAGTGCAAATGTAAATACCCTCCGCCACCATCCCCTAGGCCCCCCCCCCTCCCCAGTTTGTAATTTACACAACTTGAATGGCCTTGTCATATTAATCATTTGAGGGGAACCAAAGGAATAATTTGAGCACTGCAAATTGGTAAAATGTTATAAACGAGTTTCCCACCTCTAAAGGAGTAGAAAAATTGCTACTGGTTAGTTATGCATGTTTAGGTCCCCTTCATTCATTGAGATAGTTCATTTTCAAATGACTAAAGTCTACAATTCATGAGCCAGAACAGAAATGGCTAATCCCCCAAACTACCTGCAGAAATAAAAGCAGATATTGGTCAGTTAATGAAACACAGCAAGTTAATTTTTGTCCAGTTGAACCAGCTCAGTGATTGATGCAAAATCTAATTAAAATCAATTTTTAGTGTACTATTCGAATGATCCTGTTTTACATTTTGAAACTTTATCCTTTGACCTATTTTTTTTTGGGGGGGGGGGGGGAGAGATATCGCTTGTTGTGTTTTAAAGAGGCAATTCTTATAGGGATAGAACATTCATGTTTTTGTCTTGTATTTTGTGACGCTTTTGTTGATCATTTACTCAGCTCACTAATCCAGTTAGATCAACCCGGGAAGAGAGCGATCATTTTGGTTTCCACCGATTAGATGCCATCTTGGGCAGAGGTGGGGACCACAGGCCAAGATTACGCCTTAAAAGTAGACCTTCGGCACGGACGCGCAAGTCCATTTTAAGTACCTCTTCATGTTATTCTTTGGCACTTTACACTTTAGTAGCCTGTTTGAAGGATTGAATTGGGTGAATGTTTAGTTTTAACTTTAAAAACAATTTTTTTAATGTGCTATTCGAATGATACTATTGTTTTTAACTTTTTACCTTTGCCCTTTGACCCATAAGGTTTCTTTTTGTGCAAACTGCGATCGTATTTTAAGAGGACAATTCCTATTGGAATATAAAGTTCATGTTTTTGTTTTGTGGACACTGATTCAGGCTTTTATTGCTCATTTGGCTCATTTACTCTGCTCACTAACCCAGTTGGCTCAAATCGGAAAGTGAGTAACTCAGCAGCAATTATGGGTTCCACCAATTAGACATCATCTTGGGTGGCTAGCAGTCTAATGGTCATGGCAAAGATTGAGACCACAAGCCAAAATCATGTTTAAAAGCAGACCCCTGTTGTGCCTGCGCACTGGCACACCACAGAGAAGTCTCTGTGCATCATTTTCATTATTAGTGTCAGCCATACTACCAGTTTTGGAACAGCTTATACCTGCTGCCCTGAATTCTCCTCTGAAAGGCTCAGATAATTAGGCCAGTCCCTGAGTTGCAAAACCAAGTGGGATACTGCAAAGATTGTGGGTCCTCTTTTCTGCTTGACTTGTCAACAATCTCTATTCTTATACAAAAAATATCTCATCCCATGAAGGAATTTTGTAATCCCCAGTGGAAGAGTATAAGTGGTATGGTATAAATGGTATGGACCTTGGCTCAGGTTTCTTAGGTGGGCTTATGAATGTTCGGTCCCACCCTAAATATGCCATAGAGATTTATAATCAATTAGATTTTTTTAAACATATTTGCTCTACTGGCATCTAGAGTTGGGTCTGGATGTGTGAAAGTGTTATTTTCTTAGAGGAAGTCTTTTGAGTCAAAGGTAAATTAGGCATCCACTCCAGGGCCCCCATCGACCCCTGCCCACCACACATCTACCACAGAGCCGCCACCAGCATCGCACCCAAATTACAATGCACTATCAACACCACCTTGGAGACCGCACCTTCCCAGACAACTGGAAACGGGCAGAAGGCAGGCCCCTGCTCAAGAAGCGCTCAGCTGATCCCACGGACATCAAGAACTACCAGCCCATCTTGCTTCTCCCCTTTTCTGCGAAAGTACCAGAGAAAATAGTCAACTCAGAGGTGACAAGGTTCATAGAAGACCACGCTTTCATCGACCCGTCTAAATCCGGATTCCAAAGCAACCACAGCACCAAGACCAGCCTACTCGCTGCCACAGACGACATCCGCACCCTCCACGACCAAGGCCACACTGCTGCCCTGATTCTACTCGACCTATCCGCAGCATTCAACACTGTCTCCCACCGTACACTCGTAGCCAGACAACACGACACCGCATACAAGAAACCGCACTCGACTGGATCCGATCATTCCTCACCAGCAGTAGCCAAAGGGTCAGACTGCCACCCTTCCTCTCCGAACCCACGGAAATCAACTGTGGAGTCCCACAGGGGTCATCACTCAGCCCAGCCCTCCTCAACATCTACATGGGCCCCCCCCCCCTCGCCGCCGTCGTCCAACAACACAGCCTCAGCATTGTATCCTAAGCCGACAACACCCAGCTCATTCTCTCCCTCTCCGAGGACCCCGCCACCACCAGGCTCAACTTCCAAAAAAGGAATGCAGGACGTCGCAGCCTGGATGAACAACAGCTGCCTAAAGCTCAACAATGAGAAGACAGAAGTCCTCGTCCTCAGAACCACCCCTTCAGCATGGAACATCACCTGGTGGCCCACCACCCTCGGCAGCCAACCGACCCCCAAGGACCATGCCAGAAACCTCTGCATCAGGCTCATCCCTCTCCATGAACCGACAGAGCAACGCAGTCGCCTCCAGCTGCTTCAACACTCTATGCATCCTCCATAAGACTTTCAATTGGATCCCCCCCAGAGTCAAAGAAGACAGTCACCCATGCACTCATCAGCAGCAGGCTGGACTACGTAAACACCCTCTACAACGGCATAAACAAGTCTCTACTCCGCAAACTTCAGACCATACAGAACACCGCCGCTACACTCGTCCTCGGCATACCTCGACACGAGCATATCAGCCAACACATACGGAAGCTCCTCTGGCTCCCCGTTGAGAAGAGTCACTTTCAAGATTCAGCCTACACAACACTGGACTCCAATACCTCAACGACAGTCACCCCCCACGTACCCAAAAGAAACCTCAGATCAGCCAACCTCATCCTCGCCGAAACCCCACGCATCCACAGAGCCAAAGCAGGAGTAAGATCCTTCTCTTACATCGCAGCCAAGACCTGGAATGAGCTCCCAATAGACATCAGACACGCCCCCTCCATGAACACCTTCAGGAAGACTCTCAAAACCTGGTTCTTCATCTGAACAGCACTTCTGACCCCCCTCCTCTCCTCCCTCAGCACCTTCAGACCCTCACGGTGAGTAGCGTGCTTACTATTCCCTGACTGATTGATTGATAATAGTGCGCATGGGCACCAAGTCCATTGTTAGATTGTTTTCTTTCTGCCTAGACGTGTATTACAGCGCTCTGTTTCTAGACTGCTTTCGGGATCCTTTTGGCGCAGTCGCCTCCAGTCTACCCTCGTCGGTATTGTTTCAAACGCGTTTCCAACACTCGCTTATTGAAATTCGGAAGACTCTCATTCATCTGATTGGAAATTTCTGACTCCAAATTAACCAATCCTTTAAACTACCTGTTTTCTTCCCTCAACCAGATTGTTACAGAAAGAGCTTTTCATACACTAGATGTCAAAAAAGCATTAAAGTATTATATTAACAGAACAAAAGACATTCGTAAAACAAAATAACTTTGTTGCGTTTGCACCCCTTCATAAAAGGAAAGCCCATTTCAAAACCTGTGAAAAGGCATCCTTGTTATGCTGCCAGGGCGTCTCCAGCTAGTGGAGATGCCCCCGCCCAAGCCCCATTTTTGGTGACAAGCTCGGCAGGAAAATTAGTAAGTAAGAGAGGTGTGTCCCCTCTCAGGCATGGTCACCTAAAGTGCCCTGAGCTGAAGTAGCATTCTCCTTTCAGAATCCTCCATATTGTTTTGGAGTATTCTAGCCAATAGGGTTAGAGGTCATACAAAGGGTGTAGGCACCTGTGACGGGCTCAGGAGGAATAGGCAACCAGCGAGTTTGTTACCGTAGGATTTATTGATTTAAACAACAAGTCAGTACAAGTTTTCTTCCTGGGCAAAGTCCGGCGTGGTGAACGGCTTCTGTCCGGCCTCAGAGGACAGGACTTGGGGAGTTCGTCTCGACAAGTTCTCTCCCGGCTCCGTCGTCACAGCACTTTGTCCGGTTCCGTCTTGGCTCTCGAGATAAACAAGACAATAGAGCACTTGGTGAGTGTACTATTCTTTCATCTTTAGCGATACCAGGGAGAAGGGAGTGAGGAATTCGTAACCCGTGCTCTAACTCTCAAACAACAATCAAGTGATGGAAAGTGCTCGGGACGGGGAAAACACCGGGGTACGGGAATACCAAACTCATGCACGGGAACCGCCCTTATGTCCGAACCAACCCCTGATTCGGTTGCGTACCTGGGCAAGCCATACACCTCCCCCGGGTGTATGGCGGGGCGACTCGTGGGACCGTTGGCCTCCTGGCTTTCTCTCCTCGTCCTCCGTGGGTCGTCCCCTGGGCTCGGCTTCCTCCAATATCTCCTCGTCCGTAACGCTCCTTCGTTCCTCTCCACTCGCCGACTCTCTCCCTCCGGGTGTAGAAACTCACCTGTGTGTCGTGCTCGTCTGTATAAGACGTCTTCACGTTTTGTTGTAGCCCCGCCCCTTCATCCTCCGACTCAAAGTTAAAGGGCCAGTTCCTCTGATCGTTCTCTTGATCCTGTGATTCCACATTAACGTTCTGTAGGGAACAGAAAGAAGGGGAGGAAGTAGGTGACAGCTGCGAGACAGCCTCAGTGTTGCA
The DNA here is from genome assembly GCF_964261635.1 of Lissotriton helveticus. Classification (NCBI taxonomy): domain Eukaryota; kingdom Metazoa; phylum Chordata; class Amphibia; order Caudata; family Salamandridae; genus Lissotriton; species Lissotriton helveticus. The sequence goes on from NC_136063.1 coordinate 104,931,172, forward strand.
CACCTGGTTATACGGCGGACCCACGCCGTTACACACCTCCCCCTCAGGACACTCACGATCGGGGAGTGGATGACGAGACAAGAAGTCAGCCCCCACATTATCAGCCCCTTTCCGGTGATGTACAGTAAATGTATATGGTTGCAGGGACAAAAACCATCGCAAAACCCTGGCATTGTTCGACTTATTTCTTGCCATCCAGAGCAGGGGCGCATGGTCAGTGTAGAGGTCAAAGTGACGTCCTTCTAGATAGTAAGCCAGTTTTTCAATAGCCCATTTAATGGCCAGGCACTCCTTCTCGACCGTTGCGTACTTGAGTTCTCGAGGGAACAGCTTACGGCTGACATATAGAATCGGGTGGTCATGCCCATCCAGTCCAGTTTGAGATAGCACAGCCCCAATGCCATAGTCGGAAGCGTCCGTATGTAAGGAAAAAGAATGGGAGAAATCAGGGGAAGAAAGGACAGGGGCAGACGTTATGATGGCCTTCAATTGACGAAATGCCTCTAGCGTAAGTTCCGTGGGTTTAGCGGGAGTAGAGGATTTGCCAACGTTCTGTAAAGAGTCAGTGAGGGGGGCAGCCAAGTGAGCAAATTGCGGAATAAAACGTCTGTAATACCCGACCAACCCCAGAAATGACCTCATCTCTCTCCGGGTGGTGGGAAATTGGGTGTCAGCAATGGCACGAACCTTCTCTATTTGGGGCTCAATGAGTCCGTGTCCCAGAACGTACCCCAAATATTTTACTTTGTGAAAGGCGACCTTCGATTTCTTGGCATTGACAGTAAGACCAGCCGATTCCAGAGCAGAGAAAACAGTGTCCAGGTGAGCTAAATGTGTAGGCCAATCGGGACTATGGACGACAAGATTGCTGGCAGCCCAGTGGCAGTGGGCTTGCACGCGGATGCTGGAGCGCGATTGCTCTTAATTTTAAAAAGTAATTTTTGCTTTCCCGCTGATTACTAGCGGTGTCACTCGCTCTCAGACCGGTCCCGCCGACTATGAGCGGTGGACCTTAATTTTTAATTTCCCTGTCACCACCCGCCCTGCTGACTACTAGCAGCATTTTTAATTCCTACCTTCTCCTCTGACCGCTTGCCGGTGCTCCTCAGCGCTCGTGGGCGCCATTCTGGGTCGGGTTGAACGGCGATCCTCGCCACACCCCTTCGTCTCCTCCCTACTTAATCGGCCACTATGTGTCAGCGCAGCGGACGAGCGCAGCGGGCGCGCCGGAGTCGCACCAGAGTCAAGCCCGTCTGCGCCCGTCCGCGGCCGGCAGGGGCAAGGGGCAGGGAATGCTAGCCATAACACCTCATATACCGCTAGGCAATTGAGAGATTACAACCTACCTGGACTGGATCCCCCTTTAGTCACCATGGGGAAACTCACTGTACTTGGTATTTTGTGTAACCCCCCCCCTTTGCCCGGCCCCCCGGCTCCCTCGTCTGTCCTTGCACTAACCCACACCTCTATCCGGGTTCTATTTTTAAACACCCGCTCAATGGTCAGACATCCGGCAGATATCTTTACCTTGCTATTACAAGAAAGCCCAGATCTCCTTTTGCTCACTGAGTCCTGGCTCACGGAGAATTCTCTCCCTGACATCTTGGCAGCCCTTCCCCCAGATTATTTCATTCTTCATGCTGATCGCATTGCCGATCACCCCGGTGGGGGGGTGGCTGCCATTATCTCGAAACGTTTTCATCTCATCTCTTCATCTTCCCATACACTTCCCCAGGTTGATAATTTGTTTATTAATCTGGGGACGGAAGTGGGGACCTTCTCCTTTGCTCTTTTGTATCGTCCACCCCGTCCTATGCCAGACTTTGCGGAGAAACTCTGTGAACATCTGACTGCCCTCTTGCCTTCACTATCTAGTTTCGCCCTGTTTGGGGATTTTAATTATTGGTTTGACGATACCAACGCGGGGGCTCATGCCTCAGCACTATCCGATACCTTGACAAGCCTGAACTTGAGTCAGCAAGTCACCTCACCGACGCACGTAAAAGGCCACATATTAGATCAGGTTTGGACCCTGAATACAACCCTTTCAACCCCCTCCACACTTCCATGCGTATGGTCAGACCATTTTATAGTCGACACGACCATCACACTTAGTGGGCGAACCAAGGCCCCCCTAATGGCAGGTGGCTCTGCACGCAAATGGAAGAACTATGACTCCAAGGGATTCATAACCACCCTGGCCTCTACCTGTCCGAACATCCTCCCTTGTGAGGATGTTAATAGGATCGACACTAACATCCGCAGTTGGTTGAAAGAGGCTAGTGACCAATTTGCCCCAGTAGTTAAATTTCCCTGTACCAGACACCCTAATGCCAACCGCTGGTTCTCTGATAACCTCAAGCGAATAAAACTTGAGGTTCGTCAATTGGAACGTATCTGGAGGCGGGATTATTCCCTGTCATCCAGACAGAAATATATTACCGCTCGGAGAAAATACAAATCGGCTATCTTATTAGCCAAATCGGAGCATATCTGTGACAGGATCTCTTCAGCCACTAACAAATCTCGCGAGGTGTTCAGGATCATGAACGAACTGACCACGGACGACAGGACTCTCCCAGCTCAAACTCCGTCCAAAGAGGCTTGTGATGCTCTCAACCTCTTTTTTATTGAAAAAATCATTAAAATAAAAGATTCTATCACCCCTACCCCACAGGCGTCATTATCTTTGGATACTTTTCTGGATAATTCATCCTCTCTCACTTCACTTCCTAGTCTTGATCCTCCTTCCCTGGCGAAGTTAGCCAATCGTGTAAAATCGGGCTCGCCGGATGACCTTTGCCCTCCTGCGGTATTGCGGGAGGTATGTCTTAAGCTACCGGAGTGTGTACTTCCCTTTCTGAACGCTTCACTCACTTCCGGCACAGTCCCGGGTTCCTTCAAGGAGGCTATTCTCTTGCCCCTCCTGAAGAAGCCAGGGGCTGATGCGGCTGTGCCTTCCAACTATCGCCCAATCTCCTTGCTGCCTTATCTGTCAAAACTCCTTGAAGCTCATGTTACATGGTGTCTCTCTAATTTCATCGAGAGCTCGTGCTTCCTTGAGTTTAATCAGGCCGGCCTATTCCACGGAAGCCGTCATCCTGGCAGTTATGGATACCTTGAGAGAGAACGCTGATGCTAAGAGACCACAGGCCCTGGTTCTTCTGGACCTGTCTGCCGCGTTCGACACGGTGGACCATGACATCCTTCTCCACCGTGTCGAACAGGCTGGCATCCGGGGCACAGCCCTCAAGTGGGTGGAGTCATTCCTGACGGGAAGATCACAAGCCGTGCGTCTCGGTCCCTTCACTGCATCTAAATCCCCTATCACTTGTGGTGTTCCCCAGGGCTCTTCACTCTCCCCATTATTATTTAACCTTTATCTCCGCCCTCTAATTCTCTCTCTTCACAAATGGGACGTTATCGTCTTCAATTATGCTGACGATCTGCAGCTCGTCTTTCCACTCGATTCTCCTCAGGCGACTAACCACTTTCATGCCGTCATGACCCATATCCATCAATGGATGAATCTGAACCAATTAAAACTCAATCCTGGAAAGACTGAGATACTTCTTCCTGGCTCCAGTGCCGCTTTTTGGGGTCCACAGTTTTGGCCTCTCGATCTGGCCCCCCCCCCGACACCACTCAAGGCAGTTAGGAGCCTGGGGGTGACGATCGATGCCGAACTGTCACTCAAGGCCCAAGTAGGTGCCACGATTTCTTCGTGCATGTTCCAACTCCGAAAAATCCGGAAGATCAGGCACCTACTTCCACATGCGGCCCTGTGTCAGGTCGTCATGTCCCTTGTTATATCACGTCTTGATTTTTCTAATTCCCTCTATCATGCACTCCCGGGTTTTCTTTTACACCGCCTTCAGGTTGTACAAAACCAGGCAGCCCGTCTCATATTCAAGATCCCTAATCAGCGAGGCTTTTGCTCCGCAGCCTTCGTTGGTTGCCAGTGAAGGAGAGAGCAGCTTTCAAGTTGGGCTGCATGGTATTCAAATCCCTTCACTGCTCCTGTCCTGCCTTCCTGAAATCCCTGATCACCCCGTATCAACCTGCTCGCTCTCTCCGTTCAGCATCCCATCACTTGGTTGTCATCCCCAAATTTAAACTCAACAAATTTGGTGGCCGTCGTTTTGCTCTTCTTGCCCCTAAATTTTGGAACTCCCTTCCTCCGATCATCAAATCCAGCAACTCCCTTTTTCAGTTTAGGAAACTTCTCAAGATCTTTTTGTTTACCCTTCCTGAATAAACTCTTCTCCACTCACTTACATGTCCCTCCAGCAAGCGCCAAGAAACCTCCGGGTGTTAGTGCGCGTAACAAGTTTCATTTAACATAACATAACAAGATATGCGGACGTAAAGTCCGATAATCCAGCCAAAACAGTGTTCATCATGCGCTGGAACGTAGCGGGCGCTCCGTGCAGCCCGAAGGGCAGAACAGTAAATTCAAAATGACCCTCCTCTGTCGAAAAAGCAGTCTTTTTGCGATCCTCTGACCTGAGAGGGACCTGCCAATACCCCTTAGTTAAATCCAGGGTAGTGATATATCTCGATTCGCCCAACTTCTCGATAAGTTCGTCAACCCTAGGAATGGGGTATGCGTCAAAGAGGGAAATGTCATTAAGTGCCCTAAAGTCCATGCAGAAACGTCTACTGCCGTCGGGCTTAGGGACCATCACAATGGGGCTAGACCAGTCACTACTCGAAGGTTGTATAACCCCAAGTTGCAGCATTTTGTGAATTTCCTTGCTGATAGCTGAACGCCGTGCTTCAGGGACTCTATAAGGTCGAATTCTAACTTTCTTGCCGGGGGGAGTGTTTATACAGTGTTCCGCGAGAGACGTTCTACCCGGGACATTTGAAAAAATGTTTTCATGATCACCCAATGTTTTTTTAAGAGCTTGCAGTTGCGTTGAAGTCAAGTCCTCGTTAACAAAAAGCTTGTCTCCAGTGGAAAGGCAGAGAGCAGGGGCGTCTGCCAAATGTATGTCGGCCGGAGCAGGGCCCAACCACTTCTTTAGTAAATTAATGTGGTAAGACTGTTGTTTGTGTGGTGCAATCTGTAGCGTATAGCTAGTGATACCTATTTTCGCCACCACTTTTTAGGTGCCCATCCATTCCGCTCTAAATTTGTGGGTGGAGGAAGGCAGTAGGACTAATGCCCAATCATCAATCTGTAAGTGCCTCCACTTTTTTTCCGCGATCATAAGCCACCTTTTGGCGTTTTTGGCTGGCTTCAAGGTGTGTGAACGCCAGATCTCTTAGTTTAGCAAGTTTGGAACGGAGATTTTTGGCGTAGTCGAGAGTCGCAGCTGTTTCTTCTGGGAGTTCATTCTCCCATGCGTCCTTAGTCATCTCCAGAAGGGAGCGGGGCTGCCTCCCGTACAATAACTCAAAAGGTGATATGTTTGGAGTTAACGTCCACTCCTCCCAACATTCCCCCAAGGCACCGTCCTATGTCGGCAGAGCACTTGCACTTATTGCAGCAGGAAGTCTTGGTGATGCTGCAAAAAGGTGCAATCGAGCTCGTACCAGTGGAAGAGGAAGGCACGGGAGTCTATTCCCTGTACTTCCTCATCCCAAAAAAGGACGGATCCCTCAGACCTATTCTGGATCTACGCCCCCTCAACATGTACATACTGTCAGAACATTTTCACATGCTGACACTGCAACACATTCTTCCCCTGCTAAATCAAGGGGACTTCCTAGCAACCTTAGACCTCAAGGATGCTTATTTCCACATCCCACTCCACCCATCCCACAGACGGTACCTCCGGTTCACTATTCAAAACAGGCATTATCAGTTCAAAGTCCTACCCTTCGGGGTGACAACTGCCCCCAGAGTGTTTACAAAGTGTCTGGCGACAGTGGCGGCGCACCTCAGGAGGCAGAACGTACACGTCTACCCGTACCTGGACAACTGGCTTGTTCAAGCAAAGTCGGACCAACAGTGCGCCGCGGGCATGTCCCACACTATTCAACTCCTGCACAGTCTGGGTTTCTCGCTCAACTACCCAAAGTCGCACCTTTAACCAGCCCATGTGCGGCAGTATCTGGGCGCGACAATAAACACCCTGACTGCTATGGCTCAGCCAAACCCAGCCAGGATCAACAGCATTCAGTCACTGATCCAGAGGTTCAGACCGCAACACTCCCTGCCAGCGAGAGTGTTCATGCAGTTGATAGGCATGATGGCCTCCTGCATTTTCATAGTCCCGCACGCGAGGTTGCACATGCGTCCTCTCCAAGAATGCTTGGCGAATCAGTGGACACAGGCTCGGGGACAACTGACGGACCTAGTGTTGGTGACCGGTCGGGCATGCAACTCTCTGCATTGGTGGAATCCACACAACCTTTGCAAGGGACGACTGTTCCAAGAGCCTGTGCCACAGATTATCCTGACAACGGACGCATCTCTCCAAGGGTGGGGAGCTCATGTGCTCCACTACACGGTGCAGGGACTGTGGTCCACACAACAACGGAAGTTGCACATCAACTACCTGGAGTTGATGGCAATCTTCATGGCGATGAAGTCCTTCAAGGTACATTTGTGCAACAAAGTCGTGTTGATCCGGACGGACAACATGACGGCCATGTACTACATCCAAAAGCAGGGAGGTACTCACTCACCACAGCTGTCTCATCTGGCTCAGAGCATGTGGAAGTGGGCCATTCAGAGGAACATTTTCCTCATGGCAGAACACCTCCCCGGCAAGGACAATCAGATGGCGGATCTGCTCAGCAGGTACAGCCATCAAATGCACGAGTGGGAGATACATCCATCAGTGCTCCACCCGTACTTCCAGCAGTGGGGTCTTCCAGAGATAGACCTGTTTGCCACAAGGGAAAACGCAAAATGCCAAAGCTTTGCCGCCAGGTTCCCTCACCCAGAATCGCAGGGGAATGCGATATGGATGAACTGGTCAGGCAAATTTGCGTACGCTTTTCCCCCAGCGCCTCTCATTCCGCTGGTGGCCAGAAAGCTAAAGCAACACTCGATGACTCTCATCCTGGTTGCTCCAACATGGGCACGCCAACCATGGTACACCACGTTTCTAGACCTTTCCGTGGTACCGCATCAAAGGCTGCATCTCACACCCAGCCTCTTGACGCAGAACCATGGCGACATTCAGCATCCAGATCCGCAACAGCTCAATCTGGCGATCTGGCTCCTGAGGTCTTAGAATTTGGCTACCTCAACCTGCCTCCTTAATGCATGGACATCATCCGGTAGGCAAGGAAGCCCACGACCAGAGCTTGCTATGCTGCAAAATGGAAGCGATTTGTCATTTACTGTACAGACAACAATATCAACCCGCTAGATGCATCCATTCCTAACATCATCTGCTATTTGTTACATCTTTACAAATGCAATCTAGCGTACGCTTCCATTCGGATCCATCTATCCGCCATAGCGGCTTATCTCCAGAATAGGCAGCACCTCTCTGTTTTCAGGGTGCCTGCCATTAAAGCCTTCCTAGAGGGGCTGAAACGAGTCATTCCTCCTAGAACTCCACCAGCTCCTGTGTGGAACCTCAATGTGGTCCTCACTAGGCTGATGGGCCCACCTTTCGAGCCACTGCACTCATGCGAACTTCAGTTTCTAACGTGGAAAGTGGCTTTTCTCGTTGCTATCACGTCGCTCAGACGTGTTAGTGAGCTGCAAGCGCTCACTATCCAAGAGCCATTCATCCAAATACATTCTAACAGGGTGGTGCTCCGCACTAACCCCAAATTCCTTCCAAAGGTGGTGTCACAGTTTCATATCAACCAAACTATTGACCTGCCTGCATTTTTCCAAAACCCACAAACGGTAGCAGAAAGAATGCTTCATACATTAGACGTTCGGAGGGCGCTAATGTACTACATTGACAGAACACAACCATTTAGGAAGACACAACAACTTTTTGTTGCCTTCTCCGCACAACACAAAGGCAACCCCATTTCCAAAGCAGGAATAGCCAGATGGATTGTTAAATGCATTCAAATCTGTTATCAAAAGGCTAAACGCACTTTAACAATACCCCCAAGAGCGCACTCCACACGCAAATTGGGGGCCTCCATGGCTTTCCTGGGGAACATTCCTTTGGAAGACATTTGTAGAGCAGCCACATGGTCTACACCACACACATTTACCAAGCATTACTGCTTAGATGTGCATTCCAAACAGCAAGCAGCTGTGGGACAGGCTGTTCTCAAGACACTTTTTCAAGCTTCTGCAGCTGGCACGGGCAACCGCCCTTAATGGAGGGACTGCTGTGTATTCTATGCACTAGATATGAATTTAGCAGCCCACATGCCTCGAACTGAATATGCTACTTACCAGTATGCATCTGTTCTTGGCATGTAGGGCTGCTAACATTCATATCGCCCGCCCTCCTCCCCGGTGCCCGTAGCGGCTGCAGACACTCTCTTGCATTCATCATTAGCATGGACATCCTTTACACTATTTCACTCCATCTCTGCCACAATGGCTAAAAACAATCTGGGGATGGAGTCGATGCCCATGCGCACTGTAGTCCAGGGGAGGAGCCACCTATCTCGTGATACTTCGAAGACTCTTCCAGGACAACAATGTGCAATCATCCGGACCCAACACTAGGCGGCGATCTATGCACTAGATATGAATGTTAGCAGCCCTACATGCCAAGAACAGATGCATACTGGTAAGTAGCATATTCAATATATATATATATATATATATATATATATATATATATATATATATATATATATTGTGTGTGTATATATGTGCGTGTATGTAAATATATATGTGTGTATATATGTGTGTGTATATGTATGTGTCCCTGAAATACAGAAGGATCCGTTTGCAGATGAGAGCCTTATGCCTCATTTAGGTGCATGGAATGCATGCCAGAAAATGCAGGGACACATACATACAGCCCTGCGGAAGGCCCCAGATACATATGGGCCGAAACAAGTTCTCAAGATCAGGGGCTACTAAACGCTCAATTAAAACCCTGGACTTAAAAATGTTTATAAATCCATAGTCCTTACTAAAACATTGTAGTTTTTGACAGGGTATACCATGAGGATTTTTTATACTTTCTCTTTGTTCACCTGGATCCCTGCTATAGCCATATAGACATTTTATATAAGAACTCCCAATCATGGTTGAGTCTGCTCTGGTGGAACTACCCTACCAGTGTGTGGATAGGCGCTGATGCTGAAGTATGTCTATTTACAACCGTACATGCTATGAACTGAATATTTTACTTATCCTGTAAGCATCTGTTTGTAGCATGTAGTGCTATAGATTTACATGTGCCTACTCTCCTTCCCGGAAGCTTGTGATGATTACAGATCTGTTCTTTTATTACTTGGTTGTCACTGCCCAGTACTTATGGTGCACCAAACTACAGCACTAGACACTCCATACGCAGTCTCACTTTCTGTGCGAAAAACGATTTAGTGTGGAATCATGACCCCATGACCATCGCCAGCTAGAAGAGTTTCAGCACATCTCACATCAAAGGACGTCTGTGCCCAACAGTTGATGGCAGGAGTATGCAGAGCATGTGGATCTACACGCCAGGAAAAGATGCTTACAGGGTAAGTAACATTTTCCTTTCTTCACTACTAGCAGTCTACTTTCATTAGGAGCCCATATGATGTGTTGTTTGTATTTTTGACATGCTATAATTTTATCGTCTCATAGTGCAAATGTAAATACCCTCCGCCACCATCCCCTAGGCCCCCCCCCCTCCCCAGTTTGTAATTTACACAACTTGAATGGCCTTGTCATATTAATCATTTGAGGGGAACCAAAGGAATAATTTGAGCACTGCAAATTGGTAAAATGTTATAAACGAGTTTCCCACCTCTAAAGGAGTAGAAAAATTGCTACTGGTTAGTTATGCATGTTTAGGTCCCCTTCATTCATTGAGATAGTTCATTTTCAAATGACTAAAGTCTACAATTCATGAGCCAGAACAGAAATGGCTAATCCCCCAAACTACCTGCAGAAATAAAAGCAGATATTGGTCAGTTAATGAAACACAGCAAGTTAATTTTTGTCCAGTTGAACCAGCTCAGTGATTGATGCAAAATCTAATTAAAATCAATTTTTAGTGTACTATTCGAATGATCCTGTTTTACATTTTGAAACTTTATCCTTTGACCTATTTTTTTTGGGGGGGGGGGGGAGAGAGATATCGCTTGTTGTGTTTTAAAGAGGCAATTCTTATAGGGATAGAACATTCATGTTTTTGTCTTGTATTTTGTGACGCTTTTGTTGATCATTTACTCAGCTCACTAATCCAGTTAGATCAACCCGGGAAGAGAGCGATCATTTTGGTTTCCACCGATTAGATGCCATCTTGGGCAGAGGTGGGGACCACAGGCCAAGATTACGCCTTAAAAGTAGACCTTCGGCACGGACGCGCAAGTCCATTTTAAGTACCTCTTCATGTTATTCTTTGGCACTTTACACTTTAGTAGCCTGTTTGAAGGATTGAATTGGGTGAATGTTTAGTTTTAACTTTAAAAACAATTTTTTTAATGTGCTATTCGAATGATACTATTGTTTTTAACTTTTTACCTTTGCCCTTTGACCCATAAGGTTTCTTTTTGTGCAAACTGCGATCGTATTTTAAGAGGACAATTCCTATTGGAATATAAAGTTCATGTTTTTGTTTTGTGGACACTGATTCAGGCTTTTATTGCTCATTTGGCTCATTTACTCTGCTCACTAACCCAGTTGGCTCAAATCGGAAAGTGAGTAACTCAGCAGCAATTATGGGTTCCACCAATTAGACATCATCTTGGGTGGCTAGCAGTCTAATGGTCATGGCAAAGATTGAGACCACAAGCCAAAATCATGTTTAAAAGCAGACCCCTGTTGTGCCTGCGCACTGGCACACCACAGAGAAGTCTCTGTGCATCATTTTCATTATTAGTGTCAGCCATACTACCAGTTTTGGAACAGCTTATACCTGCTGCCCTGAATTCTCCTCTGAAAGGCTCAGATAATTAGGCCAGTCCCTGAGTTGCAAAACCAAGTGGGATACTGCAAAGATTGTGGGTCCTCTTTTCTGCTTGACTTGTCAACAATCTCTATTCTTATACAAAAAATATCTCATCCCATGAAGGAATTTTGTAATCCCCAGTGGAAGAGTATAAGTGGTATGGTATAAATGGTATGGACCTTGGCTCAGGTTTCTTAGGTGGGCTTATGAATGTTCGGTCCCACCCTAAATATGCCATAGAGATTTATAATCAATTAGATTTTTTTAAACATATTTGCTCTACTGGCATCTAGAGTTGGGTCTGGATGTGTGAAAGTGTTATTTTCTTAGAGGAAGTCTTTTGAGTCAAAGGTAAATTAGGCATCCACTCCAGGGCCCCCATCGACCCCTGCCCACCACACATCTACCACAGAGCCGCCACCAGCATCGCACCCAAATTACAATGCACTATCAACACCACCTTGGAGACCGCACCTTCCCAGACAACTGGAAACGGGCAGAAGGCAGGCCCCTGCTCAAGAAGCGCTCAGCTGATCCCACGGACATCAAGAACTACCAGCCCATCTTGCTTCTCCCCTTTTCTGCGAAAGTACCAGAGAAAATAGTCAACTCAGAGGTGACAAGGTTCATAGAAGACCACGCTTTCATCGACCCGTCTAAATCCGGATTCCAAAGCAACCACAGCACCAAGACCAGCCTACTCGCTGCCACAGACGACATCCGCACCCTCCACGACCAAGGCCACACTGCTGCCCTGATTCTACTCGACCTATCCGCAGCATTCAACACTGTCTCCCACCGTACACTCGTAGCCAGACAACACGACACCGCATACAAGAAACCGCACTCGACTGGATCCGATCATTCCTCACCAGCAGTAGCCAAAGGGTCAGACTGCCACCCTTCCTCTCCGAACCCACGGAAATCAACTGTGGAGTCCCACAGGGGTCATCACTCAGCCCAGCCCTCCTCAACATCTACATGGGCCCCCCCCCCCTCGCCGCCGTCGTCCAACAACACAGCCTCAGCATTGTATCCTAAGCCGACAACACCCAGCTCATTCTCTCCCTCTCCGAGGACCCCGCCACCACCAGGCTCAACTTCCAAAAAAGGAATGCAGGACGTCGCAGCCTGGATGAACAACAGCTGCCTAAAGCTCAACAATGAGAAGACAGAAGTCCTCGTCCTCAGAACCACCCCTTCAGCATGGAACATCACCTGGTGGCCCACCACCCTCGGCAGCCAACCGACCCCCAAGGACCATGCCAGAAACCTCTGCATCAGGCTCATCCCTCTCCATGAACCGACAGAGCAACGCAGTCGCCTCCAGCTGCTTCAACACTCTATGCATCCTCCATAAGACTTTCAATTGGATCCCCCCCAGAGTCAAAGAAGACAGTCACCCATGCACTCATCAGCAGCAGGCTGGACTACGTAAACACCCTCTACAACGGCATAAACAAGTCTCTACTCCGCAAACTTCAGACCATACAGAACACCGCCGCTACACTCGTCCTCGGCATACCTCGACACGAGCATATCAGCCAACACATACGGAAGCTCCTCTGGCTCCCCGTTGAGAAGAGTCACTTTCAAGATTCAGCCTACACAACACTGGACTCCAATACCTCAACGACAGTCACCCCCCACGTACCCAAAAGAAACCTCAGATCAGCCAACCTCATCCTCGCCGAAACCCCACGCATCCACAGAGCCAAAGCAGGAGTAAGATCCTTCTCTTACATCGCAGCCAAGACCTGGAATGAGCTCCCAATAGACATCAGACACGCCCCCTCCATGAACACCTTCAGGAAGACTCTCAAAACCTGGTTCTTCATCTGAACAGCACTTCTGACCCCCCTCCTCTCCTCCCTCAGCACCTTCAGACCCTCACGGTGAGTAGCGTGCTTACTATTCCCTGACTGATTGATTGATAATAGTGCGCATGGGCACCAAGTCCATTGTTAGATTGTTTTCTTTCTGCCTAGACGTGTATTACAGCGCTCTGTTTCTAGACTGCTTTCGGGATCCTTTTGGCGCAGTCGCCTCCAGTCTACCCTCGTCGGTATTGTTTCAAACGCGTTTCCAACACTCGCTTATTGAAATTCGGAAGACTCTCATTCATCTGATTGGAAATTTCTGACTCCAAATTAACCAATCCTTTAAACTACCTGTTTTCTTCCCTCAACCAGATTGTTACAGAAAGAGCTTTTCATACACTAGATGTCAAAAAAGCATTAAAGTATTATATTAACAGAACAAAAGACATTCGTAAAACAAAATAACTTTGTTGCGTTTGCACCCCTTCATAAAAGGAAAGCCCATTTCAAAACCTGTGAAAAGGCATCCTTGTTATGCTGCCAGGGCGTCTCCAGCTAGTGGAGATGCCCCCGCCCAAGCCCCATTTTTGGTGACAAGCTCGGCAGGAAAATTAGTAAGTAAGAGAGGTGTGTCCCCTCTCAGGCATGGTCACCTAAAGTGCCCTGAGCTGAAGTAGCATTCTCCTTTCAGAATCCTCCATATTGTTTTGGAGTATTCTAGCCAATAGGGTTAGAGGTCATACAAAGGGTGTAGGCACCTGTGACGGGCTCAGGAGGAATAGGCAACCAGCGAGTTTGTTACCGTAGGATTTATTGATTTAAACAACAAGTCAGTACAAGTTTTCTTCCTGGGCAAAGTCCGGCGTGGTGAACGGCTTCTGTCCGGCCTCAGAGGACAGGACTTGGGGAGTTCGTCTCGACAAGTTCTCTCCCGGCTCCGTCGTCACAGCACTTTGTCCGGTTCCGTCTTGGCTCTCGAGATAAACAAGACAATAGAGCACTTGGTGAGTGTACTATTCTTTCATCTTTAGCGATACCAGGGAGAAGGGAGTGAGGAATTCGTAACCCGTGCTCTAACTCTCAAACAACAATCAAGTGATGGAAAGTGCTCGGGACGGGGAAAACACCGGGGTACGGGAATACCAAACTCATGCACGGGAACCGCCCTTATGTCCGACCCAACCCCTGATTCGGTTGCGTACCTGGGCAAGCCATACACCTCCCCCGGGTGTATGGCGGGGCGACTCGTGGGACCGTTGGCCTCCTGGCTTTCTCTCCTCGTCCTCCGTGGGTCGTCCCCTGGGCTCGGCTTCCTCCAATATCTCCTCGTCCGTAACGCTCCTTCGTTCCTCTCCACTCGCCGACTCTCTCCCTCCGGGTGTAGAAACTCACCTGTGTGTCGTGCTCGTCTGTATAAGACGTCTTCACGTTTTGTTGTAGCCCCGCCCCTTCATCCTCCGACTCAAAGTTAAAGGGCCAGTTCCTCTGATCGTTCTCTTGATCCTGTGATTCCACATTAACGTTCTGTAGGGAACAGAAAGAAGGGGAGGAAGTAGGTGACAGCTGCGAGACAGCCTCAGTGTTGCACACCTGGTTATACGGCGGACCCACGCCGTTACACACCTCCCCCTCAGGACACTCACGATCGGGGAGTGGATGACGAGACAAGAAGTCAGCCCCCACATTATCAGCCCCTTTCCGGTGATGTACAGTAAATGTATATGGTTGCAGGGACAAAAACCATCGCAAAACCCTGGCATTGTTCGACTTATTTCTTGCCATCCAGAGCAGGGGCGCATGGTCAGTGTAGAGGTCAAAGTGACGTCCTTCTAGATAGTAAGCCAGTTTTTCAATAGCCCATTTAATGGCCAGGCACTCCTTCTCGACCGTTGCGTACTTGAGTTCTCGAGGGAACAGCTTACGGCTGACATATAGAATCGGGTGGTCATGCCCATCCAGTCCAGTTTGAGATAGCACAGCCCCAATGCCATAGTCGGAAGCGTCCGTATGTAAGGAAAAAGAATGGGAGAAATCAGGGGAAGAAAGGACAGGGGCAGACGTTATGATGGCCTTCAATTGACGAAATGCCTCTAGCGTAAGTTCCGTGGGTTTAGCGGGAGTAGAGGATTTGCCAACGTTCTGTAAAGAGTCAGTGAGGGGGGCAGCCAAGTGAGCAAATTGCGGAATAAAACGTCTGTAATACCCGACCAACCCCAGAAATGACCTCATCTCTCTCCGGGTGGTGGGAAATTGGGTGTCAGCAATGGCACGAACCTTCTCTATTTGGGGCTCAATGAGTCCGTGTCCCAGAACGTACCCCAAATATTTTACTTTGTGAAAGGCGACCTTCGATTTCTTGGCATTGACAGTAAGACCAGCCGATTCCAGAGCAGAGAAAACAGTGTCCAGGTGAGCTAAATGTGTAGGCCAATCGGGACTATGGACGACAAGATTGCTGGCAGCCCAGTGGCAGTGGGCTTGCACGCGGATGCTGGAGCGCGATTGCTCTTAATTTTAAAAAGTAATTTTTGCTTTCCCGCTGATTACTAGCGGTGTCACTCGCTCTCAGACCGGTCCCGCCGACTATGAGCGGTGGACCTTAATTTTTAATTTCCCTGTCACCACCCGCCCTGCTGACTACTAGCAGCATTTTTAATTCCTACCTTCTCCTCTGACCGCTTGCCGGTGCTCCTCAGCGCTCGTGGGCGCCATTCTGGGTCGGGTTGAACGGCGATCCTCGCCACACCCCTTCGTCTCCTCCCTACTTAATCGGCCACTATGTGTCAGCGCAGCGGACGAGCGCAGCGGGCGCGCCGGAGTCGCACCAGAGTCAAGCCCGTCTGCGCCCGTCCGCGGCCGGCAGGGGCAAGGGGCAGGGAATGCTAGCCATAACACCTCATATACCGCTAGGCAATTGAGAGATTACAACCTACCTGGACTGGATCCCCCTTTAGTCACCATGGGGAAACTCACTGTACTTGGTATTTTGTGTAACCCCCCCCCTTTGCCCGGCCCCCCGGCTCCCTCGTCTGTCCTTGCACTAACCCACACCTCTATCCGGGTTCTATTTTTAAACACCCGCTCAATGGTCAGACATCCGGCAGATATCTTTACCTTGCTATTACAAGAAAGCCCAGATCTCCTTTTGCTCACTGAGTCCTGGCTCACGGAGAATTCTCTCCCTGACATCTTGGCAGCCCTTCCCCCAGATTATTTCATTCTTCATGCTGATCGCATTGCCGATCACCCCGGTGGGGGGGTGGCTGCCATTATCTCGAAACGTTTTCATCTCATCTCTTCATCTTCCCATACACTTCCCCAGGTTGATAATTTGTTTATTAATCTGGGGACGGAAGTGGGGACCTTCTCCTTTGCTCTTTTGTATCGTCCACCCCGTCCTATGCCAGACTTTGCGGAGAAACTCTGTGAACATCTGACTGCCCTCTTGCCTTCACTATCTAGTTTCGCCCTGTTTGGGGATTTTAATTATTGGTTTGACGATACCAACGCGGGGGCTCATGCCTCAGCACTATCCGATACCTTGACAAGCCTGAACTTGAGTCAGCAAGTCACCTCACCGACGCACGTAAAAGGCCACATATTAGATCAGGTTTGGACCCTGAATACAACCCTTTCAACCCCCTCCACACTTCCATGCGTATGGTCAGACCATTTTATAGTCGACACGACCATCACACTTAGTGGGCGAACCAAGGCCCCCCTAATGGCAGGTGGCTCTGCACGCAAATGGAAGAACTATGACTCCAAGGGATTCATAACCACCCTGGCCTCTACCTGTCCGAACATCCTCCCTTGTGAGGATGTTAATAGGATCGACACTAACATCCGCAGTTGGTTGAAAGAGGCTAGTGACCAATTTGCCCCAGTAGTTAAATTTCCCTGTACCAGACACCCTAATGCCAACCGCTGGTTCTCTGATAACCTCAAGCGAATAAAACTTGAGGTTCGTCAATTGGAACGTATCTGGAGGCGGGATTATTCCCTGTCATCCAGACAGAAATATATTACCGCTCGGAGAAAATACAAATCGGCTATCTTATTAGCCAAATCGGAGCATATCTGTGACAGGATCTCTTCAGCCACTAACAAATCTCGCGAGGTGTTCAGGATCATGAACGAACTGACCACGGACGACAGGACTCTCCCAGCTCAAACTCCGTCCAAAGAGGCTTGTGATGCTCTCAACCTCTTTTTTATTGAAAAAATCATTAAAATAAAACATTCTATCACCCCTACCCCACAGGCGTCATTATCTTTGGATACTTTTCTGGATAATTCATCCTCTCTCACTTCACTTCCTAGTCTTGATCCTCCTTCCCTGGCGAAGTTAGCCAATCGTGTAAAATCGGGCTCGCCGGATGACCTTTGCCCTCCTGCGGTATTGCGGGAGGTATGTCTTAAGCTACCGGAGTGTGTACTTCCCTTTCTGAACGCTTCACTCACTTCCGGCACAGTCCCGGGTTCCTTCAAGGAGGCTATTCTCTTGCCCCTCCTGAAGAAGCCAGGGGCTGATGCGGCTGTGCCTTCCAACTATCGCCCAATCTCCTTGCTGCCTTATCTGTCAAAACTCCTTGAAGCTCATGTTACATGGTGTCTCTCTAATTTCATCGAGAGCTCGTGCTTCCTTGAGTTTAATCAGGCCGGCCTATTCCACGGAAGCCGTCATCCTGGCAGTTATGGATACCTTGAGAGAGAACGCTGATGCTAAGAGACCACAGGCCCTGGTTCTTCTGGACCTGTCTGCCGCGTTCGACACGGTGGACCATGACATCCTTCTCCACCGTGTCGAACAGGCTGGCATCCGGGGCACAGCCCTCAATTGGGTGGAGTCATTCCTGACGGGAAGATCACAAGCCGTGCGTCTCGGTCCCTTCACTGCATCTAAATCCCCTATCACTTGTGGTGTTCCCCAGGGCTCTTCACTCTCCCCATTATTATTTAACCTTTATCTCCGCCCTCTAATTCTCTCTCTTCACAAATGGGACGTTATCGTCTTCAATTATGCTGACGATCTGCAGCTCGTCTTTCCACTCGATTCTCCTCAGGCGACTAACCACTTTCATGCCGTCATGACCCATATCCATCAATGGATGAATCTGAACCAATTAAAACTCAATCCTGGAAAGACTGAGATACTTCTTCCTGGCTCCAGTGCCGCTTTTTGGGGTCCACAGTTTTGGCCTCTCGATCTGGCCCCCCCCCCCGACACCACTCAAGGCAGTTAGGAGCCTGGGGGTGACGATCGATGCCGAACTGTCACTCAAGGCCCAAGTAGGTGCCACGATTTCTTCGTGCATGTTCCAACTCCGAAAAATCCGGAAGATCAGGCACCTACTTCCACATGCGGCCCTGTGTCAGGTCGTCATGTCCCTTGTTATATCACGTCTTGATTTTTCTAATTCCCTCTATCATGCACTCCCGGGTTTTCTTTTACACCGCCTTCAGGTTGTACAAAACCAGGCAGCCCGTCTCATATTCAAGATCCCTAATCAGCGAGGCTTTTGCTCCGCAGCCTTCGTTGGTTGCCAGTGAAGGAGAGAGCAGCTTTCAAGTTGGGCTGCATGGTATTCAAATCCCTTCACTGCTCCTGTCCTGCCTTCCTGAAATCCCTGATCACCCCGTATCAACCTGCTCGCTCTCTCCGTTCAGCATCCCATCACTTGGTTGTCATCCCCAAATTTAAACTCAACAAATTTGGTGGCCGTCGTTTTGCTCTTCTTGCCCCTAAATTTTGGAACTCCCTTCCTCCGATCATCAAATCCAGCAACTCCCTTTTTCAGTTTAGGAAACTTCTCAAGATCTTTTTGTTTACCCTTCCTGAATAAACTCTTCTCCACTCACTTACATGTCCCTCCAGCAAGCGCCAAGAAACCTCCGGGTGTTAGTGCGCGTAACAAGTTTCATTTAACATAACATAACAAGATATGCGGACGTAAAGTCCGATAATCCAGCCAAAACAGTGTTCATCATGCGCTGGAACGTAGCGGGCGCTCCGTGCAGCCCGAAGGGCAGAACAGTAAATTCAAAATGACCCTCCTCTGTCGAAAAAGCAGTCTTTTTGCGATCCTCTGACCTGAGAGGGACCTGCCAATACCCCTTAGTTAAATCCAGGGTAGTGATATATCTCGATTCGCCCAACTTCTCGATAAGTTCGTCAACCCTAGGAATGGGGTATGCGTCAAAGAGGGAAATGTCATTAAGTGCCCTAAAGTCCATGCAGAAACGTCTACTGCCGTCGGGCTTAGGGACCATCACAATGGGGCTAGACCAGTCACTACTCGAAGGTTGTATAACCCCAAGTTGCAGCATTTTGTGAATTTCCTTGCTGATAGCTGAACGCCGTGCTTCAGGGACTCTATAAGGTCGAATTCTAACTTTCTTGCCGGGGGGAGTGTTTATACAGTGTTCCGCGAGAGACGTTCTACCCGGGACATTTGAAAAAATGTTTTCATGATCACCCAATGTTTTTTTAAGAGCTTGCAGTTGCGTTGAAGTCAAGTCCTCGTTAACAAAAAGCTTGTCTCCAGTGGAAAGGCAGAGAGCAGGGGCGTCTGCCAAATGTATGTCGGCCGGAGCAGGGCCCAACCACTTCTTTAGTAAATTAATGTGGTAAGACTGTTGTTTGTGTGGTGCAATCTGTAGCGTATAGCTAGTGATACCTATTTTCGCCACCACTTTTTAGGTGCCCATCCATTCCGCTCTAAATTTGTGGGTGGAGGAAGGCCGTAGGACTAATGCCCAATCATCAATCTGTAAGTGCCTCCACTTTTTTTCCGCGATCATAAGCCACCTTTTGGCGTTTTTGGCTGGCTTCAAGGTGTGTGAACGCCAGATCTCTTAGTTTAGCAAGTTTGGAACGGAGATTTTTGGCGTAGTCGAGAGTCGCAGCTGTTTCTTCTGGGAGTTCATTCTCCCATGCGTCCTTAGTCATCTCCAGAAGGGAGCGGGGCTGCCTCCCGTACAATAACTCAAAAGGTGATATGCCCATGCTACTTTGTTTTTGGGCTCTTATGGCATATAGTGCCAGTGGCAGCATCCTGTCCCAGTCCGCTCCAATGACCTCCATCATTTTTCGGAGGGTTGTTTTTAGAGTGCGGTTAAAACGTTCCACCAGACTGTCCGTCTGAGGGTGGTACACGGAGGTACGGATCTGGTGGATATTAAGTGTTTTACAAATGTCTTTCATGAGTTTCGAAACGAATGGAGTACCCTGGTCCATCAGGATCTCTTTAGGGAAGCCCACTCTACTGAACAATTCTATCATTTTCTCGCCCACCTGTTTTGAGTTAGCCGAAGTGAGGGGAAAGGCCTCCGGAAATCTCGTGGCATAGTCGACCACTACTAGCACATGTTGGAATCCCTTTCTTGTTTTTGGTAGTGGTCGGATCAGATCCATGCCGACCCTCTCAAACGGTTTCCCAATAACGGGCAAGGGCTGAAGTGGAACAGATGGAGGCTTAGTCATATTCTTTTTTTAACAGATTTCGCACTTTCTGCAGTATTCGGAAGTTTCTTTATATATGCCTGGCCCAAAAAAATGTTTGATAACGTTTTGGGTAGTTTTGTCGGCTCCTGCATGCCCTGCTATAATATGAGAGTGGGCAAAAAACAGTACTTGTTCTCGAAACGAGATAGGGACCAGACGTTGGGGTGAATCATCTTGTTTCCCCTTTCTGTAAAGAAGTTCGTTGTGTATGTGAATAACGCGGTCTCGTTGAGCACCTTCCATCGCTGTATGGCAGCCACAGCGGACTGGTTACGAGCCAACTCTTTGCAATTCAACAGCTCGAAGACGGAGGTGCTCCACTGTTCTACTGACCGTATCCCGCGGGCTTTACCCACGGACTTCTGGCCGAGCACTTTTTCCGAACCAGTGCTGGCATCGGAGTCAGCACGTAATCTTGGGGTTATGTTTGGTCCTAATCTACAACTAGACCTACATGTCAACAAAACTACGGGAACATGTATGATGCTGCTCCGTATGCTACGCAGAGTTTTGCCTCTTCTTCCTGCTCAGGCCAGGCCGGAAATAGTCCGTGGGACTATATTAAGCCGGCTTGATTATTGCAACGGACTTCTCCTGGGGGCCCCAAAAAGCTTGATTGGGAAGCTTCAGAGGGTGCAGAATATGGCCGCTAAATTGGCACTTTACCGACCCAGGTCTAGCTCCTCCACTCTTGCGCTACGAGATCTGCACTGGCTCCCGGTAGATCTACGGGTCCAGTTTAAAGCGGCATGTCTGGTGTTCAGAGCTGTACACCTTTTGGGACCTATCCCGCTGCAAAAAATGTTTGCATGGTATTCGGCCCCACGGCTCTTGCGGTCGTCATCAGCTCACCTGCTGGTGGTGCCTAGGTTTCAAAGAGTGAGGATGGGCGGCCGCTCTTTCAGGGTGGCTGCAGCTAAATTATGGAACTCCCTCCCGCTCATTCTTAGGAGTTACAAGGACTATCTCCCGTTCAGAAAGGCCTTAAAGACACACCTCTTTCCTAAGTAAGGGTTGTGCGACTGCTCTAGCCTAGTGCGTGGTTCTCTGATCAAAGCGCCAGGATGCCCTCTGGGTGACAGGCTTGCGCTCTATAAATATATTAAATAAATAAAATAAAAGTATGAGAAATCTGGGATAACGGTTGTTAATATTAATGGTCTGTTGAGCCTGTTCCCAGGCGTTGAAAAGCGTGGGGTCATTAGCCTGTGCGAATCTGAAACTCCTATCCAGGACCCACGGGTCTGGTGAAAGCAAGGCTGGAACAGGTCCTTTGTTTTGGTCCGTAGATCCGAAACCTTTTGAGCCACGTTCAGTGTGGTCCAATGTATCTAATTCCTCTAGCGAGGGGTAAGCTATTTGTTCACAAATTAACTGCGCCACACGATTCCCTTTTTTTACAGTAAATGTCTCGTTACCTAAATTAAACAGGACCACCCCTACATTCCCCCGATAGTCTTCGTCTACAACACCTGCTCCAACATCAATAAAATGTTTGGTGGCGAGACCAGAACGGGGAGCTATCCGCCCATAGCAACCTGGGGGTACTGCAATTTGAATATCTGTTTGTATTATAGCTTTCCCTTTCGCAGGAATTTCTTATTCATAGGCGCTATATAGATCATATCCTGCCGCTCTTGTAGAGCCTCTTGACGGTGTAGTGGCGTGTTCTGAGAGTTTGGCAAATCGTAGCACAAGGGTATTCTGGAGATTCCTATTTTTTCCCTCGAACTGCTTTGGAAAGGTGCCTTTGGTGCAAGGGTCTCTTTCTATTGTCTTTTTGAACATCTGAAGGAACCCTGGGTTATCTGTCCCGATAATAAGGTCTTCTGGTAGAGAAGAGAGTACTCCCACCCTTATTATATGAGGTTTTCAATAGGGACGTTGGCCATAGGATAAGGTTTTACATCTCCATGTACGCATCTAATCTTAACACTCCCCCTGGGTATATATTGGAAGGAAGTTACATGTTGTGATTGTATGACCGACTGGCGACAGCCGGAATCTAGTAAATCCTGTATATCAGTTCCATTCACTTTTACACTTACTCTAAAAGAGCTTCCCATCTCAGCGGAATAGAGGACGGCTTTCGGGAGGTATCCGACCTCCATTGGTTCCTCAGTGTTTCTTCTTTTGGGGCAAAGTCGAGCTATGTGGTCCCAGGTCCCACAATCAAAACATTGTGGTCCAGACGTTCCACCATGTTCGGTCCTCCATGTATGGGGTCGAGGAGGTTCTTTCCCTCGAAAGAAATTTTCTTCTGGTTATGGTTTTATTAAGTTTTTCCATTTCTCCAGGAGCATTTTTGGGTTGGGCGTGAGCAAAAGAAGATGCCCTTTCTACGGCCTGAGTGGTGGTAAGATTATGATGTTGCCGGAGCCATTTTTGAGAGGCATATGGGAGTGCTTCGAGGAACTGCTCTAAATGTGTCCGGTCTAATATTTCTTCTTTGCTGCTAGTTAGAGGAGTCAGCCATTTATCGGCTGCCATTTTTAATCTTACAAAGTCTTGTGATTTTCTCCTGTGTTACCCTTCTCCCTCCTAAATCTTAGTCTGTACGCTTCGGAATCCAACCCCAAATGGTCTAATATGATTCTTTTGATGTGGGCATAGGGTGTATCTCCTGTGGGGTTGGCAACTTGGCATGCAGCCTGGGCTTCTCCTCCTAACAGGAGGGCTAGAAAGAATGTCCACTTAGTTATGGGCCAACCGCATGCTCTAGCGGCTCTTTCGAAATTTAATAAGAATGAATCGGGATCCTCTCCGGGCTGATATTTCTGGAGAGAAATAGCGGGTGTGCCATGAGTTATTGGCCTTTCAGTTGTCGCTGACCTAACGGTTGGGTCTACCCATATCTGCTCCGTCTTTCCTTCCAAGGCTTTCTTCAAAATTTCTCTATCAGCTTGTGCTGATGTTAGGTGCTGTTCGATTACCCATTCGAGTCTCTCCTGGCCTTTCACTAACTGATCAACTGCTGTTTCCATCTTTCCTTCAGAGATGGTCAGCGTGCCCGCGTTCTCCACCACTAACACGGGCTCAGGAGGAATAGGCAACCATCTTTAGCGATACCAGGGAGAAGGGAGTGAGAAATTCGTAACCCGTGCTCTAACTCTCAAACAACAATCAAGTGATGGAAAGTGCTTGGGACGGGGAAAACACCGGGGTACGGGAATACCAAACTCATGCACGGGAACCGCCCTTATGTCCGACCCAACCCCTGATTTGGTTGCGTACCTGGGCAAGCCATACACCTCCCCCGGGTGTATGGCGGGGCGACTCGTGGGACCGTTGGCCTCCTGGCTCTCTCTCCTCGTCCTTCGTGGGTCGTCCCCTGGGCTCGGCTTCCTCCAAGATCTCCTCGTCCGTAACGCTCCTTCGTTCCTCTCCACTCCACTCGCCGACTCTCTCCCTCCGGGTGTACAAACACACCTGTGTGTCGTGCTCGTCCGTATAAGACGTCTTCACGTTTTGTTGTAGCCCCTTCATCATCCGACTCAAAGTTAAAGGGCCAGTTCTTCTGATCGTTCTCTTGATCCTGTGATTCCACATTAACGTTCTGTAGGGAACAGAAAGAAGGGGAGGAAGTAGGTGACAGCTGCGGGACAGTCTCAATGTTGCACACCTGGTTATACGGCGGACCCACGCCGTTACAGCACCCTAAAGGTAAGTTGCCCATTGGCTTCTAAATTCTTATCCCTGTAACGCCCCTGTAACGCCCCTAAATTGAGTATTTAGGGGCACCCCTGAACCTTAATCCTCAAGATTATCCAGTATTAGGGTATCTTTCGTAGATTCACATGCCTGAATCATTCCCCGTCGTCAGGATGGGAGTCCCTGGTACATAAATAAAGTAATGTCCAATTAGACATATAGAGTAATAGGCCAAAGGCCTCACATTAGTAACATATCCATGTCCTTTTGTAAAAAGGACCAAACTCTAGAGAAGAACCAATCCGCTATCACCACCCTCAGGAACCTTCCTGGAAGGAGCTCTAGTCCCTCAGATTTAATGGGGTCTCCTCTGAACTCTGCTAATTTTTTCTTCATTTCTGGATTTTCAGTGTTTCTTCTCACATATTTCCATGTTCTGAGTGAAGTTCTTCATGGCAGATACACCTAAAGAAGGCTTTTTTAGGCCCTATGGTTCCTGTGGTAAAAAGAGGCTTCATGTGGATGACTAGCACGAAGGTTGTCTCTACTACCTTTACCCGGATCACTCTTCAAAGGACTGCAAGGTATGTCCTACCTTTTCTTTAAAGACCCTCAAAAATGTGGAGGGGTCGCCTCTTGATTTGGCTACAGAGGCTTAAAGACAAAGACCACCTAGAGTCTTCTAGGAGAGTGAGGGCTCTTCTATATCCTCCAAGTCCTCTCAGAAAAGACCACGGTAGGCTTCTCCAGGCCCTTCGTCGCAGCCACCTCAGAAGAAGACACATAACAAGTCTTCAGAGGTACATCTCAAGGCTCTACCACCAAAGGTTTCTCCTCAGGAGATTGTTCACACCTTTAAGAAGCCTTCTTCCACTCCGTCGACGAAGGCCTCGTCGATGGTGGCGTCAACGACGAGAAAATCAACGTCTACGGCCTTGTGTGTAACCTCGCCGACAACGACGGTTTCCACTTCTGTCGCCTCTTCTTCACTATCTACGTCGACCACTCCATCGTTGACGGCCGGTAGGTCTGTCTCGCCGACGATAAAGATAAAGAAGTCACCGTCGACGCTACGATCGCCGACGACTGCCTCTGCGACGAAGACTGTCCCGTCGACATCCACTTCATCGTCGACAAATGCTCCCTCGACGGGAACTTCGACCATGGTGCCCGTTGGTGCTTTACCGTCGACGACTACACTGTCAACGAGCTCATCGGCGACTACACTGTCAACGAGCTCGTCGGCGACCATGGATTCTAATCTGCAAAGTATATACGTCCATCTCCAGGTAACGAAACGTACGTTGACACTGTTCCTGACTTCTCCCAGTTGGGTCCAGCCATTGCCTCCAGCTCACCTCTTGGACGAAGAGGATTCTGATGAGGGCAGTATGTTTCGAACAGCAACAAGCCCATCTGAACTTAACGTGAAGCATCAGGACAGTTTGGATTATGAGGATCAGGATCAGAAGGATCAGAATGTTTATCCAGAAGAATACCATTCGCCTCCGCCTCCCATGGTTTGCCTTCCAGCATCTTTGGTTTCCCACCTACAGTTCCTCATTACAGACTATAAGCAGAGATTCCCTACTTCTGCTAAGTCTCCGCTTCCAGCTGTATCTCCACCGCCGCGACCACAGCTTCCACCCTTGAATCTCCAGCCGAGGCCTGTCATTCCACCATCTCCGCCTTCCACAGACGAGGAGGAGGAGGATCCACATGAAGAAGGGGAACTTCATGATTCCCAGTCTACTCATGATAAGTGGAACGACTATGTCATATCCTGTCCTGATTCTCCCGTGCCTACGCAGGCTGACTCGCCTCCTGAAGACATTGGAGGTTTTCACAACATAGTGGAAAGAGCGGCGCAACGTTTCCAAATACCTATGCCTTCACACCAGCAAGATTGTTTCCTATACGATTTTAAGGAACCTTTTAAGAAATCGGTCAGGTCTATACCCATTATAGAATACATATGGGATCAAGGTGTGGAAATAATGCATAACCCTTCCTCGGTGCCCCCAGTATTGCCTTGTCTGGATAAGAAATACCGAGCTCCAGATACTGCTCCAGCTTGCCTGACAGGACATCCCAAACCAGACTCTGTCAACACGGAGGCTGCTCAACGGAAGTCAAAAATCCTTCTGCCCCACTAGCCGCCCTCCGGACAAGGAAGGTGGAAGGCTTGATAACATTGGGAAGCGTTTCTCATCAATGTCTGCTTTAATAGTGTGTGCATCCAATTCCTTGGCACTGTTAGGGCGTTATAACAGACAGTTGTGGGCAGACATCGCTCCTTACCTTGCGGCCTTTCCAGATGAGTCGAAAGAAGAAGCAAAAAAGATCTTGCTGGAAGGCGAACGCTCTGCATCCGAGATAATAGATTGAACAATGGATATCGCCTCTACTGGAATTCGCCAACTGGCTGGCACAGCTGTATCACGACGCCAGGGTTGGTTGAAGGCAACTTCATTCCGACCGGGAGTGCAAACAAAAATCTTGGACATGCCTTATGATGGCCAGCTCCTTTTCGGATCACACATTGACGAAGCTCTCCAAGGTATTAAAAAGGATACCGACACGGCCAGAGCTTTAGGTCCCTGTAATTCAAGAATCCGCCTTTTCGTGGCTCACTAGGAAGGGGGCAATCCTCTACAAGAGGTGATTACCAAAACCAACCTACCTACTCTTCTGGTCAACACTATCGACCACAATATCAGCAGCGTCAGCAGCAACAGTCATCATATACTAAATCCTCCTTTCTTGGCAAAGGTGGTCAGCAGAATGGCGCCGCTCTGCGCCAATTACCTTTCACTACCGCCAGTCTCCAGTTCATCTCCGCCCTCAACAGTTGGAGGAAGAATTTCCCATTTCCTAAAAAATTGGAAACAAATCTCAACGGACCGTTAGGTTCTGCAATTAGTTCAATTCAGTCATTCACTGGAGTTCATTCCAATTCCTCCCCGCTCCACAAAAATCTACATATTCTACTCCGGGAGATTTCAATTATGCTCCAGAAGGGAGCTATAGAAAGGGTTCCTCTTTGTCAACAGGGGAAAGGGTTTTACTCACGTTTCTTCCTAGTACGCAAAAAGGAGAAAAAATAGAGACCGATCTTAGACCTGAGAAACCTCAACAAATTCTTTAAAAAGCTGTTGTTTCGTATGGTTACCATCCAGGAAGTATTATAACTTCTCAATGCGAAAGACTACATGGTATCTCTCGATCTTCAGGATGCCTATTTTCACGTCCCTATCCACCGGAATCACAAGAAGTTTTTGAGGTTTGCAGTAGCGGGCAGACACTATCGTGTACTACCTTTCGGAATCAAATCGGCACCACACATTTTTACAAAATGTCTGTCTCCATTAGCCGCATATCTCGGGCAACAACACCATCATGTATTTCCATATCTGGACGACTGGCTTGTCAAAGCACCATCTCTAGAAGACGCGTCCAGGTCTTCCGACGCCTGTCTACAGCTTTTCGATCGCTTGCCGCTCACTCTCAATCAGGACAAGTCCGTTCTCCAGGCCTTCCCAGCGTATAACTTTCCTGGGTGCTACTCTCAACACGACCCAGAAGAAGGCGTTTCCGTCACAAGAGCGCAAAGACAGGCTTCTAGCATTGGCAATTCGCATAAGTTCCAAAAAGTCTTTAACAGAGTGCACCTTTTCAAATCCCTGCTCGGGATGATGTCTTCATGCATTCTGCTAGTTCCACACTGTCGTCTTCACATGCGCCCTCTTCAGGAGGCGCTCTCGGCTCAATGGGTCCAATGTACAGGTTCATTTGATGATATCATCCGAGTGACCCCTACAATGGTCAAGGCTCTAAGGTGGGGGCTTTGCCTTCAGAACTATTCTCAAGGCTTGTGTTTCTTGCTTCCAGCTTCGCCGCATATCATCACAACAGATGCATCACTGGAAGGTTGGGGAGCTTTCCTCCCAGAACTACAGATCAGTGGAAAATGGTCCCAGTCTGAAAGACAACTCCACATCAATCTCCTCGAACTGCGATCTGTCTATCTCGCTCTTCTGGCATTCCTACCAAGAATTAGGAACTCTCTAGTGCTCGTGCGTACGGACAATACCACGACGATGCACTACCTAAACATGCAAGGGGGAACTCGCTCTCTAAAACTCTCCCACGAGTCGGCAAAAATCTGGAACTGGTTGCTCCTTCACAACATTTCCCTTCGGGCAGAGTACGTCCCAAGAACGGACAATGTTCTGGACTATTCTCTGAGCAGACAACAGGAGATGTGTCAATCTATGAAAGATACCTATAATGGATAACTGCAGTTACAGGTAAGTAACGCATTTCTTACGTATGACCTAAGAAGAAGAGGACAAAGAAGAGCCGTGCAGCAGCAAAGACTGATGGCATCAACTGACTTGGCCCTAGCTCTACCGGCCTGTTTGCAGCCCTCAAAGACCCTTCTAAAGAAGAACGACTCGTCCTCAGTCCATCGACCTCTAGAACCCTGGGAGGACATCTGTCTTCTAAAAGACTCTCGATCTCCCGTGGACAGCAGACCTATCCAAAGGAAAACCTCCGAAGACCAAAAGCTCTATCTGTGGAACCACGAAACCGACCACCTCTGCACCCGACGCCCACGGGCCGAGTCCAAGTGGCACACTGATCCAGCAAAGGTTCCCCAGCGATCCTAAACAAGTGTCCACTGTGGGCTGACCCCTGGCGGACTCCACGTCGACGCCTGCAGCCTCTCAACGACGCCCCTCAAACTGCGACATGCACTTTTTTAATTTTAAATATTTTTATTTGTATTTCAGAATAATACATCAGAACTTTCATTAAGTATACATAATACATTTTGCACAGTATCCTTCCATCAGAAACAGTTGCAAGTATTTTACAGTCACAATTATACCTTATTCCTACAGTCGAGGTCAGATTTCTCACAGCATGCATTGCTCCCAAGGGCCTAATCCGAATCTGACCTAGTATCGTCATTATCTGAAGGAGGTTCGCAGATGTTTCCTCTATATGCATTCCATGCCCCCCAAATTCTATTCCATTTTTTGAGACAGCCCCTTATTGCGAAACACCGCCCTTTCTGAAATCGTAGCTGCAGCCATATCATTCTTCCAAGCCGCCTATGTAGGCCTCTGCGCTCCACCCCATCTCTGCGCTATGTTTCTTTTAGCCACCATCATACCCAGTGTCATCCAACCTTGTCCCGAACGTGTAAGATCATTGGGTTCCCATATATTTAAAAGGCAACGCCTGGGTTCCGGCAGCAGGGAAACTCCCTCTGACTGAGACATAGTTCTCATTACCTGTGTCCAGTAGTCAGCTATTCTGTGGCAGTCCCATATGGTGTGGTAAAAGGTCCCTTCCTCACCACAACCCCTCAAGCAGTATGGATGAGCTATCCATCCTATCTTATGTAAAGTGCTTCTAGTGTGGTGGGAACGATGTAATATTCGCAATTGCACTAAACGGAGACGTGAGGGGATGCCTACTTCCTTCGGGGACTCCAGCGCCTCTTGCCACTCCGAGTCATCAATTTCCCCACAGTCATGAGACCACTTCTCCCGTAAGGGTCCTTGTGGGTCGGGTAAATTATTCACCAACTTACGGTAAATTAGGGAAGTCGCTTTCGATGGCATGTAGTCTGTCAATATTCTTTTCTCTAGAGGGGACGCCTCTAGGACTTCCGAGTCCGGCGTCAGTGCTGTCATTAAAGCATGGCGTATCTGTATATATCTAAACTGTTCCAACGGGGCAAAATCATAATGCTATCTTAGGGTCTCAAAGGGGAGTACTTGCCCTCTTTGCCATATATCCCCAATCGTTGATATGCCTAAGGCATCCCAACGGTCGAAGCCCTTGGTGTGCCTAAGTCTCCCCAACCTCTGTGTGTCCCACAATGGAGTAAGCTGTGTTAGTACCCCCTGCCACCCCAACCTTGCCTGCGCTGTATACCATATTGTGAGTGTGCGCTGCAATGGCCCAAACTTTGTGAGAGATAGTTTTTTATCGTACAGGCGAGCCAACATACCAGACAGTCCCAACTGTTCTCTGCCTGCCTTTTAGAGCCGATTCAGATTGCGGTAGATGTAACCATTGATTAATGATTTTCAATTGTGCTGCCCAATAATAAAGACATATGTCTGGGAGTGCTATACCACCATCATACCAGCCTTTTACCAACTTGGCATGTGCTATACGCGCGGGCTTATGACCCGGTTCGGTTCAAAAACTTTATTTGATTCCTTGACCCCAGAACAGATACCTGCGCCGCAATCATTTTAAAGTAGGTGGTATACACGGGGTACGGCGTGTTTTCCAAAATTATAGAAAGCGGGGCAGAGCCATCATTTTAAAAAGCGCTGCCTTGCCCAGCAGAGTTAGCGGCAGTGATTCCCAGTGCCGTATGTCTCATTTGAGACGTTCGAGTGGGGGTTGCAAATTGTGTTTGTAGAAGTCTGCAGAGTTAGCTGTGATGTAAACCCCTAAGTATTTAAACGTGCTGTTTGCAGTCTGCAACGGGCAGCCGTCCGGTAGGCGCGGCGGTGGGCCATGAAGTATGTACATGGTGGATTTAGACCAATTAATAGAATAACTGGATGCCCGCCCATAAGCTGTGCAAACATCCAAAAGGGTGATTATAGAATGCCTAGGGGAGTTGAAATATAACAGGATATAGTCTGCATACATGGAGATCCTATCCTCCCAATCATTAGTCCACTTAAGTCCCTGAATCGTAGGTTCCCATTTTATCCATTCGGACAGAGGCTCCAAAACTAAGGCAAATAATAGTAGTGACAGCGGGCAGCCTTGACGCGTGCCCCTGGCTAAGGGGGAATCTGTCGATATATGGCCATTAGCTGTGACATGTGCCATGGGCTTTGTATACAGTAGGCGGATCCAGGCACAAAATCGCGGGCTGAACCCCAAATGGTGCAGCACCACAAATAGGAATGGCCAATGGACCATGTCGAACGCCATATGTGCGTCCAGCGAGAGTACTACTGCCGGCTCTTGGAGGTATTCCGCACGTGCCATTACTCCATGTAATCTTCTTAAATTGAGTGCTGTTTCTGTCGGGCATGAAGCATGACTGATCTTTATGTATGAGTTTAGATAAATGTGGCGAGAGACGCAGCGCTAACAATTTGGCGAGTATTTTGGCCTCGGCATTCCTGAGGGAGATAGACCGATATGATGTACATTGTTCCGCCGGTTTCCCAGGTTTTAATATAGCTACAATGGTAGCAGTACGTTGGTCCGGAGGAAGTTCTCCAGCCTCTAGGCTTTCAGCAAACATATTCAACAGATGTGGCGCAAGTGAGTCCGACATCCGTTTATATGATTCAACTGGTATGCCATTGGGCCCCAGTGCCTTGCCCTATTGTAATGCTTTAATAGCTAGTGTCACCTCATCCGTCGTGAGGTCACCCTCTAAGGATTGTGCTTCTTCTGGGGTTAGTTTGGGCATCTTAAGGTCTTTGATGTATGTTAATGCTTCCTCCTCCGAGATTGTAGAATCTGAGGAGTATGTTTTCATGTAATGCCGTGCTAACATATTTACTATTGTGTGTGGGTCTGCAAGCTACGCTTACCTTAATCCCCCAGAGACCTGTAAGTAGGACCACTTTTATTGGCCCTATCTCCATTGGGTAACATTGGCATCAGATACCAAATTTGACCTCTAGCCGGCCGCCCCAGTGCCTTCTGGTGGTGCAGTTTTGTCACTTATCTGAACGTTGCCTGGTACTGATACTGGTACTGATTCTTCATCCAGAAGCTCAATATTTTAAAATTGTTAACTTACCTACATATTGCTGGTTGTGTTTCCTTCTATAGGATAACATTGCATTGTTGAAAAATGCAGTGTCCACCTTTTACATTGAAAAGGATTGATATTGCAAAACCTATTTACATGCAACTAAATATATTTGGTTCCATAAAGTAAACATACTAAAAGTATTCTTTTACAAACCATTGGTCTCTGATTTAGTCACTGTCATCATTTCTTACGTGTGTGTGCGTGCGTGCGTGTGCGTGTGTGTGTGTACAACAAATGCTTAGCACTGCCCTCTGATAAGGATAAGCCTAACTGCTCGCCCACACTACCACAAAAGAGAGCATTAGTGTTATCTACTTTAATCTCTGTATACCAATAAGGGATCCGCTGGACTCTGTGCACACTATAACTCATTCAATATACAGAGCCAGCTTCCTACAGTCATCCTTGGTGTTAAGGTCAAATATTATTTTTAAAACATTTTAAGGCCGGAGTCATCATTTTTAATCAGTGCTCTAGGGTGTCATTCAGTCTATAAAAACCTTGTGGAATAACTCATTTAGATGCATGTGATGACTGTTATACTTTTACTAAATGTTCTGGATGTGGGATCTGGGGACATTTTTTCAGGGTTTTTCGGAGAAGGAATGATGATAATGTGAAGTGTTTGGTGGAAGATGAACAGGATAATGCCCATCATTCAGAAAATTACATTTGTAAAGAAGATAGGTGTGTTCTAAATGTTGGATAGGATGTTTTTCAAGTAAATGGAGCTGTTGAGAAGAAACCTATATGAGAAATGATTCTCGGAGGTGTCAAAATGAACATGCTGATTTAAGGATCACTGTATTGGATAGTCAACAGTGAGATGTGAAAGAGTCTTTTCGTTAATAGGCTAAGGAAAACCTAGAGGCAGTTGATGTTAATCCACAGTTTTATGGGCTAATGCACATGGATTTTGGGGTTCAGGAAACCAATGCTTGAAGGACAGAAGAGCAGAGTGTAAGTTGCAGAAAGAGAGCCATCAGTCTTAAGACGGAGGGACCAAGAGCGTTAGGGATGATACTTATTCCCAATAATTTGGAACCGGTGATGTTGGTGGATGGAGAAGAAAGAACAGCTAAAGAGATGTATTCTCCCTAAAGAATGGTCAACGGAACACCTGTAGCATGCATAGTTTGGTACACACTTTTTACACTGAAAAGCATTGAAATTGCAAAACGTATTTACATTCAATTAAGTATGGGCATCTTTCATTTATCTAACATATCAAATGAGGGGTCCAACTTTACATCACCTATGGCTTGTGTAGGGCTCCGGGTCGCACTGCTGTCCAGATGTTCGTTGGACAGCATTGTTATTTTAAGTATTATATTGCACGTACATTTGCATAAATACTTTTCAATAAAAATTATTATTCAAATCATTCGTTCTAAACATAGAAGTGTTTGGAGAAGTGAGCTAGAGGGATCTCATTCCACGGATGCCTACTTTGGCTCTGGTTTATTTAGATATTAACTTTTAAGTTTGCAGTCAATGCTTGAAGTAAAAGTAAGTGCGCCTGTGGTTCAAATACTTTGACTGCTGATTCAAAAGGTGTGCCATCAGTGGAGCGTCAGCATCCAGGAAATCTGTGCTTCTCTGATGTTTCTTATGACTCCCTCATGGGGCTCAATGTAAGAACCTTTTTCACAGTTGCAGAAATTTGCAAAATAGATACATTTGCTACCACAACATAGGCTTTTACTATGTATAAATCCCATGTTATGAGCCAGTAAACTCTTACCGATTCCAAAAAGGGGATTGCAAATGGCTATCAATTCCCAGTTTGGAAGGGGCATGTTGTAGATATCTCTTCAAAGTTTCAAATCAATGTGAGGGGTATCAAAGTTTTGTAACCATAATCCATTTGCAAAAATTTGAAAAAATTATAAACTCCCGAGTTGGGGTGCTGATCCATTTGCAAAGGCAAGAGTTCTCCTGGTGACCCCTTCCACTTTGTGAATGCCAACTCAGTCATTTTGAAGAACTTGTTTTCATAGTAGCCCTTTTCCTATAAGAAAAACAGGCTGCGTTAAAAAGTTTATTTTATTTGAAGGTTCATTAGGCATGGCGGTCTGTGATTCGCTACGGTTTCTCATTTTGTGAAGCAGCTTATGAGTACATAAGTTGGCTTGCAAAACCTGATTCCATTTGCAAAAAGGTGGAGTACAATTTGCAACTGCTTGTTATGGAAACTGTCTATGTACATCTTTGGTTACCACACTCTTTTTGGGGAAAAAACATAGTAGATATGTTAATAGGCCAATGTTTAATTTCTTAATTTCCTCAAGGAAATGAAAAAAAAATCTACAGACCACGAAGATGAGGATGAAGAAAGCAGTGAAGAGGAAGAAGGCTTCAGTAATTTAGATGCAGAAGAAATGGGTGGCACTCCACAGAGAAGACTTGAAGTGTTTACAGTCAGCTCCACTGAGTATCTAAAGCTTCGTGGGAAACTGAAATATGAAGAGCCTGCCAAGGTGTTTACAAAGGAGGAGGAAACAGGTGCAGAGTTTACATTGCTCAATATTCTGAACTGTTACTGCTTTTTAACTGTATCACTTATTTGTATTGGGGTTTTTGTACAGGATATAGTTCGGCAGCAGGATTGTTACCAGATTACATTACACCTATTGGCAACACAGGGCTTTTTAGGATAAATCCAGGTTGTTACTAAATTCCTGAACCTGTGTAAGTCAGAGTCTAGTGGAGTTTGAATAGGTAATTTGCCTGACCTTCGGCGACGTTCGACATCAGATTTAATGCACTAATGCTTGCCAAAGCTGTAAACTGACCTCCAAGGTTCAATTTTGTAAATCTTACTTACTGAGAATGTCCCCATGAGAGCAGTAAGGGTTCCCTCACCTCTAATTGACTGTTTTACCAAACAGCGACCCATCAACTTTTTGATTAGCAGTGGCACAAGAAAGAATTCTTCCATCTAAGGATGGATTTGAAGGTGCCAAACCAGTGCAGGGAGCACCATAGATGATAAATAACTATTTTGTATTCATCAGCTGTTAGGATAAAAGCAGAGCAGCCTTTTCTTAAGGTGCCCTGTTAGAAAGATTTTAGTTGCTTACCGTTGGTGTCATAAAGCCACAATATTGTTGCATTCAAACTGAGTGTCCAGTTACCGCTTTTAGTACTTGACTCTACAAGGGTAGCGAATTCAAGCTGTCAGGTCTTACTCCAGGATGTCAACTAAGACAACCCCTATAAATTGGATGTCAGTGCAGTACTTCACTGAACACAAGAAAATTTATTTGCTACAGATAAGTAAAATGCTCAACATATTAACCTATTTCCGGTAGCCATGCCTCCCTTCTGTTGTGCCAGAGATGCAACTGCAAATAAGTTTCTAGCACTTAAACATGCAAGTCCAGAAGAAGCACTAGGCCAGGGAGTTTGAGCAAGAAAAGCTTGCATATCAGTGAGAATACGGAAAGAGAGATGAGGGCATTATAGGAGAGGACTCTTGCCAGTACCACGTGGCAGAAGGATTTGAATACCGCCTGTAGCTTCTACCTCTTCCTCCTAATCCTCTCAAAGCGACCATAAAGACTGTGCCACTGATAGAGATGGGATGGTGCAGCTGCCATGTTTCAAGTTTGCTTGTGAGATGCAGAAGCTGAATGGGAGAGACAGGGCAGTGACTCCGTTTACTCTCTGTTTACTCTCCTGAGTTATTTTCCCTGAGAGGAAATGTAGTTAATCTTGAATTTTGGCAATGTCAGCATGAAGTATGAGTTCATGAAGGGTGAGTTTGTTAGACTATTTTTGCTAACTTCACGCTGTTCGTATGCCCTTGTTTGGCATTCAAAACTAAAAGAGGTATAAGTGTTTCATAATGTGCAGCTAAATGCTGCTCCAATTTGTCGTGGTTTTGAGAACATGGATTTTGTGACTCTCACCCTGGCATTATATTGTCTAGCAGAAAATGGGAATTTACTCCTTAATGTTGTAAAATATCCTCTGAAACCAATTAATACGCACAAGGATGATGATATGATCAGATAACAGGCAAGACAATTGTAACATTTTAGCGTATCTAACTGTATGGTAAAATGTATGCAAACTTGCCAGAGTTATGAAAGGGTACTAAAAAAAAGATTGAAATGTGTTACAGGTTGAATCTTAGTCTTCCGGTAATAGGTATTTTTTTAAAATTTATTTTCAAAGGGATCTCCGTTCGCGGTGTTTTTTGGGCAGTTTCGGCACACCCTAATTTAAAACCACAGTGATTGTAAGAATGTGAGTAAGAACATTGTAGTCTCATGAGTGATGAATAGGAGGAGGGAGACTTACAAAAACTTGGTACAATTTTATTGACTGATCCTCTAATGAAAGATAGATTGTGCATTGCATTTGAGACTGTTCATCACTGATTCTCATGTTGCTCATCCAAGAAGCTGTAGCAGCAACTAGTTGGCCACCAAGCCAGAGCTACAACGATTAAATGGCTTGCTCTGTTGCAAAGAAACAGTCCAGCGCCCTCAATAAATTTAGAGCTCTACGTCAGACTTTATCAGGCACATCTTCCTGTCATACAAGTAAACACAGTCGACCAAGACCAGAAGATTAAACGTGTACGTCAGACAAGTCAACCCACGTATCCCGTAACGAATCGAGGAAAATACCAGCCAGCACTGTTCTAATCTTTTTTACTCACAATTAATTCTAGGATAGTTAATATAAAGGTTTTACCCTAGCACTGCAAATGGACATTATATCACTGAGTGAAAGGGCCCATTTAAAGGACGATAATATTGGACCCATATATGCAGTTGTTATCCTTATGCACTAGCACTTTAGTTTTAACCTGGACTACTGCTTTTATGATTCTATATATTTTAGCGCACCCAGACATCCCAACCAGTACACGCACGTCGGCTACGAACTTAAAACCCTGTGTTCAAGGCAGATGGGCTACAGATCACACACTAGTGCATAGATCGCCATCTGGTGGTGGGCCCGTATGATTACACTTTGTTGTTGTCCTCGAAGAGTCTTTGTATGGTAGATGACTCCTCCTCTGGAGCATAGTGCGCATGGGCATCGACTCCATCTTCAGATTGTTTTTTTCCGCCATCGGGCTCGTATGTGTTTGTCGCTCGGTCCCGTTACCGATCTCCTTTCGATGCCCATTCCTTGATTTCTACCGTCGGTATCATTTTCGATTGCGCATCCTTCATACTTGCGTCAAAAATTCATGCACTACTAGATTCCGGCGATCGTCAGGGCCGTTGGTCCCAACTGCGCCATTGGGCCTTATGCTCATGGAAATAACACCCTTCAAGAAGTGCCCTCAGTGTGGACAAAAATTTCCCCACGCTAATCTACATGAGGTGTGGAATCTGTGCTTGTCCCCAGAGCACGAGAGACGAGATTGCCAGGCCTGTGCTTTGTTCAGGTCCAAGAAAACTATCAGGGACCATCGAGCTCGAAGAGTCATGGCAAAATCCTCTTCATCGACACCTGATCCCATCATACAAGAAACTCCAATCGATCTAGAGTCCGAAGAACAACAGCAGGAAGACATCGTCGTTTCCGAAGCAGAGGATTCAGCTTCGGGAGCCGAAGAACAAGACGACGATGACGTTCCAATTCCAGCTGGTCAACAGGTCGTGAGTACAAACGTCGACCCTGCTCACACCCCCATACTGGGCCAGGCTTCGGTTCCACCTCCACCTTCCAATCCAGGTACACACCGATCACAAACATCTGACGCCCCGCCTTTGGGCCCGGCAACAAAAACTACCAAGATGCCTCTATGTGACTCGGGCGCGAGTCAGTCTGTCGGTCCAGAGAAAGAAAAAGTCCTTAAACCAAGACTAAATCCGGTACCGAAGCAAAGCTCGGTACCCAAATCGGTTGAGCCGAAACCAATTTCTACACGAAAGCTATCGAACCGAAAACAACTCCGGTACCCAAACTAATCCAACCATAGACCACTTCGGCACCAAAACACACTTCGGCACCTAAAGTCGTCGACCCGAAGCATAGTTCGGAACCAATAACTCCGGATCCGAAAACATCCGATCCGAACAAAAGACATGAGCCGAAGAAAGCGTCTCACCACAAGTCTTTGGAACCGAAACCAAAATCTGCTCCAAAGACTGTATTAGACGCTGCTAAACCTTCTAAACAACTCGGCCCTAAGCAAGACAAGTCGGGGCAGAAAAAGGATGCTTCTACAGAAGTGCTTTTCCATCCATAACAAAACACTCTTCTTATTCCTCCAAAGACTGGACATGTAATTACTGTGCCTGCTAAAAGAAAACAGGATCCCCCCAAACACCTCCAGTCCCTCTCAAAAAGCATGCTCAAACTTCCCCTATCAGGGTACGTTCACCACTTCGCTCAGGTACCAGACTTTGACATTTCCCCTGTACATTCACCAGTTATCCCACACAGCCCTGCACCAGCAGATGATGATGAGGGTAATTACTCAGGGAGGATAGAAGATGAGCAACCGCTAGATGACCCAGATAATATTGCTGGACCATCAGATGATCTTCGGGAAGATGCACCAGATGCCCCAGATCTTCCACAAGATGACGCATACCCTTCTAGGGGTGCAGAGCAGGAATATCGACGGAGAAATATTGTGGGACATTAATATCGCCGCAGAAATATCGTTTGGAAGAAGTATCGACAACAAAAATATAGTTGACAAGAATATCAACTGACAGGTAAGTAATAACGTTTACAAAAATATAGTTGTAATAAATATTGTTTAAAAATATAGTAGACAGAAATATCGATATATTAATGGTATGCATTTTAGTGTTTTTAATGAGAATTTTGTCATTTTATTATGTTTTAGAATTTTACAAATTATTAATTTAAGTTTAATTTTGCCTTAGTAGTTCCGTAGCGGGTTGTGGGTTTATAGGGGAATAGGGTGGGAAGTAATTTAATTATATAAAATGAATTGATTAATTAATGTTTTAATTTATTAATTAATAATAGTTTAATAATTACTTGTTAATTAATTTCAGTCAATTAATAATTGTTAATTGTTTAATTTTAGGTGTGTGTTGTGGTGTTTATATGTGTAAATGGTGTGAAGGCTGGTAATTAAATTTTATTGAATAATAAAATATTTTTAAATTAATTACCATTAATTATTAATTGTAATTGTGTAATTAATTTTAGGGGTGTGTTATGGTGTTTATATGTGTAAATGGTGTGAAAGCTTGTAAGTAATTCATTTTTTATTGATCAATTAATACATTATTTTTCATTAATTAGTAAATATTAAATGTAATTGTGTAATTAATTTTAGGTGTGTGTTGTGGATATTATAGTGCTAAATAATGTGTAATTATTTTGTATTATCTATGTTTATAATAATGTATTTAAATGTATATAATAATTATGGTAATATTGGAAATTAAAGTTAATAAAAATGTTGATAGTTTTTTATTGTTTTTGGATCCAGTGCTTTCCCTACTGTTGCACTCACTGGAGTGGGAATAGTAATTTTTAACCCTACGCTATCCAGCGCTTTCCCTACTGTTGCACTCACTGGAGTGGGAATAGTAATTTTTACCCCTACGCTCTTCAGCGCTTTCCCTACTGTTGCACTCACTTGAGTGGGAATAGTAATTTTTACCACTCTGCTATCCAGTGCTTTACCTACTGTTGCACTCACTGGAGTGGGAATATTAATTTTTACCCCTACGCTATCAACGCTTTCCCTACTGTTGCACTCACTGGAGTGGGAATAGTAAATTTTACTCCTCCGCTATCCAGCACTTTCCCTATTGTTGCACTCACTGGAGTGGGAATAGTATTTTTTACCCCTACGCTATCCAACGCTTTCCCTACTGTTGCACTCATTGGAGTGGGAATAGGAATATTTACCCCTACGCCATCCAACGCTTTCCCTACTGTTGCACTCACTGGAGTGGGAATAGTAATTTTACCCCTACGCTGTCCAGTGCTGTCCCTACTGTTGCACTCATTGGAGTGGGAATAGTAATTTTTACCTCTTTGCTATCCAAATGTTTTAACTAATAATGTTTTTATTTTGTTATTAAATGTATGTATTTTTTTTAAATAGTTTAATGTATTAATTAAATATAGAATATTTTATTTTAAATTATTTATAAATGTTTTTTCATTTTTATAGAATTAATAAAGTTTATAAATTAAAGATAATAGTTAATAAAATGTATTTAAGTAAATATATGTACACATTTTTGGTGTTATATTAAATTAAGTTTATTTGTTATAATTAGTTAATCTATATATCTTTGTTAATAATAATAATATTTAATTAATTTAAGTTATGTTGTTTTTTAAAGTCGATATTTATTACATCTATACTTTTTACATCAATATTTTTTAGTCCATATTATTGTACTTACCTGTTTAAGTATAGGGAGTCGATATTTCTTATTTTAAATTATTTATAAATGTTTTTTTATTTTTATAGAATTAATAAAGTTTATAAATTAAGGATAATAGTTAATAACATGTATTTAAGTAAATATGTGTATATGTGCACATTTTTTGTGTTTATATTAAATTAAGTTTATTTGTTATAATTAGTTAATCTATATATTTTTGTTAATAATAGTATTTAATTAATTTAAGTTTTTTTTTTAAAGTCGATATTTATTACATGTATACTTTTTACATCAATATTTTTGAGTCCATATTATTGTACTTACCTGTTTAAGTATAGGGAGTCGATAATTTTTACATCGATATTTTTGTTAACTATATTTTTGTTATCGATATTTAAACATGGAACCCTTCTAGGCAATCTCCTCCAGATGACACTATAGGGTACAAACAACTCATTCATAGAGCAGCAACTTTTCATGGGGTCGATCTACACACTGATCCAGTGGAGGACGACTTTCTTATGGACATATTATCACCATCACATAGAACCACAACCATTTTACCAATGCTTAAAGGGTTTGTAAAACACGCACCTGAGGTATTTAAAGACCCTGTCAGGGCCTGGGTAATTAATCCTAGGTTAGAAAAAAAGTATAAAGCTGCTCCAACTGACGTAGCCTATATCAAGGGCTAGTTACCATTAGACTCATTACCATTAGTCTCAAACGCCAGGAAAATAGCTAATTCACAGACATCAGGGGATGCTCCACCCCCTGATAAAGTCCAAACTTTTAGATGCTTCAGGCAAATGCATGACATCTCAGTCAGCCAACGTCTGGAGTATTGCCAACACCCAAGCTTGGCAAGATATGATAGGGCTCACTACGATGAGCTTGAAACCCTTATGCAACATTTGCCAGACAAATATAAAACCAGGGCTTCTGACTTAATACAAGAAGTTAAGGTAATCACTAATACTTCCATCCGTTAAGCTCTGGATGCTGCTGATATAGCCTCAAGGGCAATAAATACTGGCATACTGTTACATAGACAAGCCTGGCTGCGCATTTTTGGTTTTAAACCAGAGGTACAAACCAGTATTCTTAATCAACCTTGTGACCAGTAACATACTTTTGGTCCTACAGTGAATACTTCACTAGAAAAAATGAAGAAGGATACTGACACTGCAAAGTCCTTGGGAGCTTTACAAACTCCCTGAGTGTCCTTTCTTCGCTCCTCAGGGGCGCCTCCAGAAATTTTCCAATGGATGCCGCCTCCTCTTCTTACAAAGCACCCACCCAATCCTCACCCAATAGAGGCTATTACAGAGGGGGATGCAGAGGCAACAACACTAAAGGTAAAGGCAGAGGTAACAACACACGTACTGCCTCAACTCCCAAACAGTGATTTTCCGACCCCTTCCCCCAGACCATTCCACTCCTGTCGGGGGGAGATTACAACAGTTCCTACCCGTCTGGAAATCCATCACAACAGACAGGTGGGTGAGACAAATAGTTCAGTCAGGTTATTGCATGGAGCTCACTTCCACTCCTCCAACAATACCACCCAGACAGCGTCCCATGTCACAAGAACATCTCACACTCCTAAAACAAGAAGTGGCCACTCTACTGCAGAAAAATGCAATATAACCAGTTCCAGTAGACCATCAAAACACAGGAGTTTACTCCCTATATTTCCTTATTCCCAAGAAGGACGGCTCACTCAGACCTATATTAGACCTGAGGGGGAACAACCTTAACAACGCAACTTTTACAACGCACTACCATTACAACGAAACTTTTACAACGCAACATCCATTACAACGCATGCGTTTACAACGCAGTCATTACAACGCACACCACTACAACGCATGCCATTACAACGCAGTCATTACAACGCATACCATTACAATGCATAGCATTACAACACATAGTACCCTTACACTATCCAACACTTACCCTACTGTTGCACCCCCTGGAGTTAGAATAGTAATTTTTACCCCTACACTATCCAACACTAACCCTACTGTTGCACCCCCTGGAGTTAGAATAGTAATTTTTACCCCTACACTATCCAACACTTACTTACATGCAATGTAATGTAATGCGTTGTAATGGTATGCGTTGTAAATGTAGTATGCGTTGTAGTGGAATGCATTGTAAAGGTAGTTTCAAAGAATTCGTTGTAATGGCATGCGTTGTAATGGTGTGCGTTGTAATGGATGTTGCGGTGTAAAAAATGCGTTGTAAAGGTAGGCGTTGTAAAAGTATACGTTGTAACGTCATACATCCGACCTGAGACCCCTAAATCTTTACATATAGTCCGACCACTTCCATATGGTCACATTACAGCAGGTCCTTCCTCTGTTAAAACAGGGCGACTTCCTTGCTACCCTAAATCTCAAGGACGCCTACTTCCACATTCCCATCCATCAAGCTCACAGAAAATACCTTCAATTTGTACTGGACGGGCAGCATTTCCAATTCAAGGTACTCCCTTTCGGAATAACTACAGCACCTTGAGTTTTCACAAAGTGTCTTGACGTAGTAGCAGCACACTTGAGAAGGGAGAACATCCATGTCTTCCCATATCTCGACGACTGGCTAATAAAAGCCAAGTCATACCACCAGTGCATGCAACGCACCCACCACACCATTCACCTCTTACACAGGCTTGGGTTCACTGTAAACCAAACAAAGTCACATCTCCAGCCATCCCTGTCTGAACAGTATCTGGGTGCCACAATAGATACCTCCAAAGCACTTGCATTCCCCAATCCAGCAAGAATACAAAGTATGCAAGCTCTTATACAAAAATTCTAACCGCAATACTCACTGACCGGTCGAGTGTTCATGCAACTAATTGGAATGAAGGCGTCTTGCATCTTCGTAGTACCGCATGCAAGATTCCAAATGCGCCCGCTGCAAGAGTGCTTAGCAAGCCAATGGAACGAGGCTCAAGGTCAATTAACAGATCTGGTGGTGTTGGACGGCTGGACCCATCGCTCACTGCAGTGGTGGAACACCAAAAACCTTTCCAAAGGATGGCCTTTCATAGAGCCAGTTCCACAGGTGGTGCTAACCACGGATGCATCCCTCACCGGCTGGGGAGCTCATTTGGCACAGTACAGGGCAGGTGGACACCGCAGAAAAAGCTGCTCCACATAACCCATCTGGAGTTTCTAGCCATTTTTCTAGCTTTAGAATCTTTCCAACATTACCTATCAGGCAAGGCTGTATTAGTCCGCACCAACAATATGACAGCCATGTACTACATCCAAAAACAGGGAGGAACACACTCCTTACAGCTCTCACGGCTGGTGCAGACCATATGGAGGTGGGCCATTCCTCAAAAAGTCTTCCTATTGGCAGAACATATACCAGGAGTTAACAATCAGGTTGCGGATCTGTTAAGTCGTCAAAGACAACAGATACAGGAGTGGGAACTTCATCCGCAATTTCTTCAACCTTTCTTTCAACAGTGGGGGGAGCCAGAAATCGATCTGTTCTCCACACACCTCAACTCCAAATGCCCAAGCTTCGCCGCCAGGTATCCACACCCATTGTCCAAAGGCAATGCAATATGGATGAGTTGGTGAGACAAATTTGCGCACGCTTTTCCGCCTCTCCCACTCATTCCGTTAGTGGTGCGCAAGCTGCAGCAACACTCCCTCACACTGATTCTCATTGCACCAACCTGGGCAAGGCAACCATGGTGCACCACACTACTAGAACTCTCAATGGTACCACATCAGAAACTAAAGCTCTCCACACCTGCTAACACAGAGCCATGGAGATAGCATGCATCCAGATCCCATGCAGCTCAACCTAGCGATCTGGCGCCTGAGGTCCTAGAATTTGGATATCTCAATCTCCCACCTGATTGCATGAATGTTATTAAAGAAGCTAGACACCCCACCACTAGGGCATGCTATGCAGCCAAGTGGAAAAGGTTTTTTATATATTGCACCAATAATATTAACCCACTAAATGTTTCCATCCAAAATATCATATGCTACTTTCTACATCTACAAAGATGCAATTTAGCATATTCATCAATCAGGTTACATCTTGCTGCTATAGCAGCTCACCTTCAAAACAGACAGCATCTGTTATTGTTCCTGCCATCAAAGCCTTCATGGAAGGCCTCAAAAGAATACTTTCTCCCAGGGTACCACCCTCCCCTGTATGGAATCTAAACATTGTTCTCACTAGGCTTATGGGTCCTCCATTTAAACCCTTGCATAACTGTGAATTGCAATTTCTTTCATGGAAAATTGCCTTTTTAATTGCTATTACTTCACTCAGAAGAGTACGTGAGATCCAGGCATTAACAATTTAAGAACCATTCTTGCAACTCCATCACAACAAGGTGGTTCTAAAGACAAATCCCAAATTCCTTCCAAAAGTCATTTCACCGTTCCATCTCAATCAGTCTATTGAGTTGCCAGTATTTTTCTCCCAACCTCAAACAGTTGCTGAAAGAGCTCTCCATACATTAGATGTCAAAAGAGCTCTCCTCTACTATATTGATAGGACAAAGCCATTTCGTAAAACAAAACAGATTTTTGTGTCCTTTTCTCCTCCACATGAAGGTAATCCCACTTCAAAAACTGGGATTGCAAGGTGGATTGTTAAATGCATTCAAATTTGCTACCAAAAAGCAAAACGCACTCTGTCATTCCTCCTAGGGCTCACTCCACCCGTAAACTAGGGGCATCTGTGGC
The DNA here is from genome assembly GCF_964261635.1 of Lissotriton helveticus. Lineage (NCBI taxonomy): Eukaryota > Metazoa > Chordata > Amphibia > Caudata > Salamandridae > Lissotriton > Lissotriton helveticus. The sequence goes on from NC_136063.1 coordinate 104,976,053, forward strand.
ATTTTAAGAGAACATTCCCTTTGATGATATCTGCAAGGCAGCTACATGGTCTACACCACATACATTCACAAAGCACTACTGTGTAGATGTGCAAGCAAAACAACAAGCTGCTGTGGGCCAGGCCGTACTCAAAACACTATTCCAAAACACTCCAACAGATACTGGTACTCGCCACTAATGGAGAAAACTCCTATGCAATCAATGCACTAGTGTGTGATCTGCAGCCCATATGCCTCGAACGGAAAATGCTACTCACCAGTAGGCATCTGTTCTTGGCATGTAGGGCTTCAGATTCACACACGCCCACCCGCTTCCCTGGCTGCCTCTATTTGTTCCAGTATTATCTTAATTAAATACACCATACATGGACATCTCTTTCTGTTCTCACACAACTTCATCATTTTCCCTAATGGCAAAAAACAATCTGAAGATGGAGTTGATGTCCATGCGCACTATGCTCCAGAGGAGGAGTCATCTACCATACAAAGACTCTTCCAGGACAACAACAAAGTGTAATCATCCGGGCCCACCACCAGATGGCGATCTATGCACAAGTGTGTGAATCTGCAGCCCTACATACCAAGAACAGATGCATACTGGTAAGTAGCATTTTCCTTTTACCCTCATTTTCCTTCATTCAAATCTATATTTTTATCTCTATACGTGAAAATGTAGCACAATTTTAATTAATTGAACAATAAAGATTTTTTATTGTCTTCTTCGAAGTAGCTGTAGCTGCTCAAAAGTTGGCAGAAAATAGACTTGAACAGAAGGGCAGGGCTAATATTTGTTTAAGTAATGGGCTAAAAAACCCTGCTTTGGCCGAAGTCACAGGGAAGATGGTCTCTTTCACAACAAGTCCTCATCTAGGTCACGGTCCTGCAAGCCCCGGCAACTCACTCACTTCCTGGAAGTCACGTGACGTGACTTCCAGGAAGTGAGTGAGGTGCACGTGACGTGACTTCCAGGAAGTGAGTGAGTTGCCGGGGCTTTTAGTAATTCACTGCCGCGCTAGATCACGGAGTGACGGTATGCACCCCTGCCGCCATTGAGAATAATTTAGCTACGTGAGCATAACTTCCGGCAGCGTCCCATGAGAGCAGATCAACGTATTTACTCCATGTTTATCCAAGGTCTGGAGGCATCTGGGCATCACTTGGGAGCCTGGGTGCCCAAACAAAAATTGTTTCAAGCAAAATGGGCATACTGATACATCAGAACCACATATGAAGGCAGTCATCCAGAAGACTTAAGAGTCTTGTTGGTCCTGCGGAGAACCCCACCAGTTTGAGGGTTCGAAACGCGTCGAATTGGTCCCAGGTCCGACAGACTGTGTATCTGTTGGTTGTTATAAAAGAAAAAGTTCAGCTTTATTCAGTGCGAAAAAAAGACAAAAGATTTCCGAATTTTCATGACAGTTTGTTTTATTCTTTTTGTTATTGTATTTGTATGTGTACATTGGGACCACTGTATATTTTGAGTGTCTGAATTTTGAGAGAGGTGTGTATGTGGTTCAGGTCAAATATGTCAGTTGTAAATGTTGTGTATATTTTGTACATATTTGTATAGATAAGTTGATGTTTATATCTTGTATGGATACTATGCACAAAAAATATAGTGTTTCCAAAATATATAAAGACGAACAATTTGAATAAATCATTAGATGGCGCAAATGACAAAGCCGACTTTTATGTTTTGTTCATAAGGGTTCAGTGGAAGATTTTGTAGGAGTCTGTCTCAGTTCTGGCAAACGTTTTGTTCCATATAGTATTTGACTCAGCCTGACTGAGTTCGAGTCAAGGCCCATTACTGTTTTTTTGGGACTGAGCACCTAAAGCCTGGCCAAACCTATTTGGAACCTCTCCTTCATTTTAGCGAGGTTTTGACAGATACTATTTTGGGAAACTGGGCCAAGCCCTGCTACTGGTCCTGGTCAACTACCAGATTGCCACAAGTCACCATCCTGCACCTGGGGACCATGACTTTCTTACCCAGCATCCTTTCCTCTGAGGGTCCGGTGATGCAGGCATCGATCAGTAAAGTCAACCCAAATGCATTCCCTTCTGCTGCTCTCGATAGGGAATCGTAAAGAATCAATCCATTTGAGCGTAGGGTTTTCTCATTCACCAGTCTGGTCATATATTCTGTGAGCGCTACATATCTCCTGGGTCGTTACTCCCATGCCTTAGGGAAATTGATGGTCCAGGTTTTACCACTTGTACCTGAGGGAGCTGTTCTCCCTCATGCCATGCAAGATGACTGTGACACTAAATGCACCGTTTGTTGCAGTTTTGACACCACTGACTCATTGGGTAGGGCTATTGAACCTGCGTCACCATCCAGAGACACACCAGGATGCAGTACACTGTTTATCTGGTTACGTCCAATCAAGCCTCATCAAAATGGCTTTTGATGGTTTCACAGCATTTTGGGGACAAGGTGGATTCTGCACTGAGGAACTTCACTTGGGTTGTCTGCAGCTCCATGTCAGCAGTCTTCCCAATTTTGCCCCCTTCATGGCATTGGCAGGGGGTTTCAGCATCACCAGCAGGTGCTACTGCCCAGCAGCCAAACCAGCCCTTATAGTGTCCATGGTTCCCATCGATCATATGGACAACAAGAGCAGCATGCTGAATAATCTTCTGGCTGCCGCATCCTCCACAATTCTTTGACTTGTGACACACAGACACACTGATGGCGGCAGGATCTGGCATATTCTTCTAGGGTGGTAGGTCATCATTTTGGACACATGGGTGTTACAGATCATTCAGTGTGGTTATCCCTGGATGCCCCTGACACCGTTTGAAGCACCACTAACGTAGGACTATTTGACAGGAAGTGTAGACTCTCTTGGCCAAAGGAGCCATATAGGCGGTACCGGTGTCTGCAGTAGGGCATGGTTGTGATTCCCATTAGTTTCTGGTTCCGAAAAAGAACAGAGGCCTCCATTCCACTTTTTGATCTTTGCTAGCTCAAAGCCTTCCTGTGGAAGGAAAAATTCAACATGCCCACCTTGTCCCACGTTCTGTCTTCCTGTGACCTTGGAGACCCGTATGATGCATATTTCCACATCCTCCAGTATTTGAGTATCTTTCACCGCGCTGGTGGCGAGAGGCATATTTTTGTATAGAGAGACTGGTTGAGTGAAAAACTGCTCTTTCCGTGATACAGAAGTGTTTTTTAAAATCTTTTAATCTTGATGTAATGTAATACTGTGTGGGCTTGCTTCTTTTTGCACACCCCCTTACACTTACCCTGATTCCCGTCGATCCCCGGTCCGTCACGGCTACTGGTGCCGGTTGAACGGAGGGACGCGACTCCTCCCCCTCTCTCGCCCAACTTCCTGGTCCCTCCTCCTATAAAAAGACATGGGGGCGAGGCAGCGCAGCGGACGTGCGCAGCGGGCGCGCCGATTGCGCGCCAAAGGCAAGCCCGTCTGCGCCCGTCTGCGGCCGGTCCGCGTCCAGCGCCAGCCACGCTGCCGGTGAGTGCAGGGAATATAAGAGGGTTGTCTGGTCTAGGTCGGATTTTTTGGCGATGAACACCGCTAAGCCGTGCCGGGCGACTAGGCTTGACCTGGCTAACTCTGATTTACCGCAGTCCTGTCTGTTCTGCGGCAAGGTACTTTGTGATGGCCCTATATCAAACAACTCACACTCAAAATTAAAAAATAAATCTACAGTTAACCCTCCGAGACTTTATTCAGGGCTGGCCTATTGAACTGCAGATCTCTCCCTAGGCACGCTGATGATATCTGGCAGTTACTGGCGGACTCTGAGTGGGACGCCTTATTTCTTACAGAAACATGGCTGAACGAAGACAGCCTGGCCTCCATTGCCCTGGCTGTCCCGATGGGTTTTAAAATGAGCTTCTCGAATAGAGGGGATGATAGAAGGGGTGGCATTTATGTATAAGGGCAAATACACACTGGCGTCCTCTACACCTACTACTATACCTGGCATAGAGGGGCTACATTTCTGTCTGCAAATTAACCCCCAACTGTCTTTAGCCGGGCTGATTATTTACAGACCCCCTGACTGTGCCTCAACCAATACTTGCGAACTTATGGACGTCATTGTCCAAAGCTCTTTAGCGCAATCACACTACATTGTAGTTGGTGATTTTAATGTCCATGCGGACAGGCCCAGCTGCCCGCAGGTCATTCAACTTATGACAACGCTGAAAGCAGCTAATTTAACTCAAATCATTACTGGACCTACGCACCGGTCAGGTCATATATTGGATCTGATTTTTTCCAACATACAGGATACGACAGTCAAGACCCCGCAACCATTGCCCTGGACGGATCATTTTTTAATTCCCTTCCTAATATCACTGCCATTTCACAATCAGACAAAGGGGAGACGGTCTTATGTGTGCAGGAAATGGAATAATATATCAGCAGACACCCTTTGTCCTGCCCTTGCAGTTGCTACCCCAGCTTTGACTACAGACGTGAATACTGACGCGGTTGCGCTGAATCTTTGGATAGGCAATACGGTGGAAGCCATCGCTCCAGCAAAACTCGCCACGTCTCGTAGAGAATCCCCTTCTGCCCCATGGTTCTCCACAGAGTTGATGGTTGAAAAAAGCAATTGCAAGAGGCTGGAGCGTGTATGGCGGGCAAAATTTTGTGAATTAGCAAAAATTTGCTATAAAAAAAGCCCTCCGCGGTCTTCACAAATCTATAAAAAAAGCCAAAAAACTATTCATCACGACTTCCATTCAGCAAGCGGAGCAATCTAGCAAAGAAGTCTTCAAGATTGTCCAATCCTTTTTCAAACCGAGGGTTATTGAGACTGAAGTCACTCCTTCGGAGAGACTCTGTGAAGACATCTCGGACTTCTTTGAGAATAAAATCATGAAAGTCTATGACACTTTCACTAATCCTGGCTCCACAGTAATGGCTGACACGGTTGAACATGGGTCCCTCTCCCCTTCCTTAGTTCAATTCCATTCTATTTCCTTCTCCGAGGCACTGGATGAAATAAACAAATGCAAATCAGGGGCCCCTGATGACCCCTGTCCGCCCAAACTCTGGAATATGATGTCTGACGCAATTGTTATGCCACTCCTACATATTTGGAATACGCCCATTGCATATGGGGTGTTCCCTGAGTGTTGGAAACATGCTACACTTCTTCCTCTGAGAAAGAAACCCAATGGTGCCCCTGAGGATCTGAGCAATCTCCGCCCGATCTCCCTACTAGCAGCCCCAGGCAAAATGCTTGAAAAGTTGATACAACGTCAATTGAACAGCTTCATTGAGGAAAACGGGATTCTGCATGAAACGCAATCTGGTTTTAGATCAGGTTTCAGCACCGAGACCGCCCTCATTGAGGTGGCTGAGTCGATTAGGTGGTCCTTAGATTCAGGAGCATCAGCTATGCTGGTGCTCCTGGATCTATCAGCCGCGTTTGATACGGTGGACCATGGCAGACTGCTGCAACGGCTGGAGGATATTGGTCAGGAGGACAAGGCACTGGGATGGCTCCACTCCTATCTTGATCGCTCCCAGAAAGTGGCCCTGGGTGCCTTCTCCTCTAGGCCAAAACGCCTCTGGTGTGGCGTTCCCCAGGGGTCTGCACTTAGTCCTTTACTTTTTAATGTTTATTTAGCTCCACTCTTCACCTTGATTGCCAAATGGGGGGTCAAGGCGATTTCGTATGCAGATGATACTCAATTAGTCTTCCCCTACTCAGAAGTATCGGAGTCAGCTTTTAGTAAAATGAGGGGCTGCCTTCGAGTTGTGGCCTGCTGGATGAACACCAATAAATTAAAACTGAACGCAGGTAAGACCGAGGTGGTCTTTTTCGGCAAAAATACACGCCTCCCCTCGGACCTGTGGTGGCCACCTGAAATGGGCCCTTCACCGACCCCCAGCACCAATGGAAAGAACTTGAGGGTAAGATGGGATGACAGTCTCTCCTTTTCTTCCCATATTCAGCAAGTCACATCAGGGTGTCTTCACAAACTTAGGAATCTCCGCAAGTTTCTTTCTCTTCTACCAGAAGATTGTCGCAAAATGGTAGTCCACGCGACTGTCCCATCCAGACTAGATTACGCGAACGGCCTCTATCTTGGCTTACCAAAATATTTGGTTCAACGTTTACAGATCGTGCAGAATGCGGCTGCGAGACTGATAAAAACACATTTCATTTAGACAGCGTGTCTCTCCGCATCTGCGCGACCTGCACTGGCTCCCAGTGGCTAGCAGACTCAAATTCAAAGCCTTGACCCTGGCGTTCAGAGCTCTTAGGGGCACTTGCCCTAACTATTTAAAACTCAGACTTCCTCGCTACCATCAGGAGAGGCTCTTACGCTTAAATTCCCTGTTCCCGCTACTTGCCCCACGAGTCAAAAAAGCTCGACTCGGAGGCAGGTCCTTTTCTGCTGGCACGGCGAAATTGTGGAACGCCCTACCGCCCTCCATCCAATCTGCCATGACTGAATCTGGATTTAAGAAGCAATTAAAGACCTGGCTCTTTATGCAGAAAATCTAAGCCTCCCCTCTGCTATTCGCTCTGCTTTACTGCTCTCATAGCGCCGGGACACCTCCTTGTGAGGTAGCTGTTCGCGCTCTACAAATATCAGTATTATTATTATTATTATTATTTCATAAATTCAGATGCTGGAAGCATCCCCTTTGACGAGGTGGGAGCCCCACATTATATTCTAAAGTAGTAGCAGGAATTAACATAGCTTATAATGAATGGCAAAATACATTGAATTTAATATTGTACTCACTTCATTTAAAAAGACCCAAACTACAACCAACCAGATGGCAGAACCCTTGAAACATTCCCAGCAGCGGCATCTTCCCACAGATTTTCACTGCACGTCGTGTGAGAGGGAGTCTCCCTGAGCTCTGCTCAGTTCTTCTGATTTTGTTATTCCAGATTACTTCAGCTGTGTTCCAGTATTCAACTTACCATTGCTCCACATCATTCCAACCACAGATCAGCAGACTGATAGAATATTTCAGCAAAACTGTAAAGATATTGAAAACCTTTGACTAGGGCAATGTGGAATGACTATACCGCGTGTGTTGTAGACTCTTCCACTAACTCTTAATAATGTTACCCATTTGTCATATATATTTTTTGGTGGCCAGGAATAAAACCTGGCTCTTGTCTGGATACTATTTATTGATCTGGGTACCTTGGGAGTATCTTGGTAAGTGGTCCATTCAATAGGCAATCTCTTAAGAGCAGCCTTAGCCTTCCATATCAAAATGCCTGGAATTACTATGTATGAAATGGGTGGATAATGAATGTATGGTTACAATAGTAAATGCATACTGTATTAATACTTATTGTATTTTCTCTTTTTTTTTTTACTTAGAAATTCCTGCATTAAAGGCATTTGCCATTCAAACTGCCCTGCGATGTGGCATGGTTGCTACAGAAAAAGTAATCCGAAGTGTGGCCTCCATCACAAGTCATATCATCAGCTATTTGACAAATCAGAAAGCACAGGTAACTATGAGATATTCATATTAGTATAAAAGTAAGTAAATATTTACTTTTCTACTTTTCTTTCAATACACTATGCACAGAAACCCTAACCCCTTTCATCAGATGCAGTCATCACTGAGGAAACGTGTGCTGAAAGAAATAGCTAAAAAAGTTCCTGTTACTCCAGTACTGCACACTGGATCTCTTAATCGTTTACATGCCTTAAAGCTTTCAAGTCATCGTGCACAGAGAATCCTTCATAGCAACATATTTTTTCAGGGGGTGGGGGGGAAGTTATATAGTGCGCACTAGACCAAAACTTATCAGAGCGCTTTACACGAGCACCAGTTGCTTTATAGACGGACACATTCATTATTTTTTTGTCTTGTTAGACATGGGAAGATTAAGTGATGTTCCCATCATCACAGGATGTTGTGTCCCTGCCGAGACTCTAACCTGGTTCCCCAGCTACGAGGTCGACCGCTCTAGCCGCTGGACCACATCCTCTCCCTAATATTAAGTCAGTTGTGGCAAAGAGTGTTCATTTATCATTTACAGATGATCCACACCATCATGGGAGCCATGGTAGGACCAGCCCTTCCTAGAGGCTTTTGTGGTTCTGATTTTCTACAGAATGTCTAGTGGAAGAGAAACGGCCATTGCGATGCTCTTTCTAGATACTTTTTCCAAAACTAGTTTTGCATTCAAGTTCTTGTAAATGAAAGAAAATGTTACTGCTGTATAGAAACATTATTCTCTGTTCACATTGGGATCTGCTCCAGGTGCTGGACTCTGGGGTCTTTTGTCCCGTTTCTGTATGTTGGTACTTGATATAAATTCCCCCTCATGTCTAAAACATGCAACAAAACAAAAATCTCTTTTGAAACTGTTGTCCAACCTGTGTAGCCTACAAAATGTTTTAAAAGGACCATCACGTTAAAAGCTTAATACTGATTGCACTTTGATCATATCCCACAGGTCTATGACATTTGTAAAAAGGCGTTTACCAAAACTTTAAAGAACAGAGAGGGCGGCTGATTTTCACCTTTGAAAGGGTGTCACTCTCTGAAGATATTTTTGTTTCCTTTGACAGCTATGTTTCGTACCTTATGCAACACAGCCAGGTGTTGCCATTGTTGGATTATCTCAAGTGTCCCAGCTGTCAAAATATTTAATATGAGGCATCCCATATAGGAATGCAAGTATATACCCCAAGTCTCTGTTTTCTCTCCTCTTCCCCAGTAACATCGACAATAGGTTGATGGACAGGGTTAACTATGTGATAACTTAATGTGGCTCAAAATGTCTTCCCAGAAAATTTGGTCTTTCCCAGCTCTTCTCTCGGATTCCCACTTAGACAGATCACTGGAAATGTTATGAGAAATCAAAAGTAACTAATATTGGTTTTTACGTTTAGGGACAATTTATTTTATATTTACATAAAGATCTTTCCTGCTGCTGAGTCCTTTTCAGTTGGAGGGGAACAAGACAAGTGGAATGGGCCTATGCCACAGTGCAACCAAAATCTATGGGAGTCTGTGTTGCTTTAGTATCAAAAAGGTACCCGTGAGTAAGTATCTTCTGCGGGAGACTTAGAAGGGCTGTAATAAGGAGACAGTGTTAAAAAGGTTGAAAAAGGAGTCTTTGGACGGAAGCCTACCACGTAGAGAAGAGGGGGAATGCGTTTCAAGCAATATCTACGTTTCCCACAGTAAAGATACCCAAAATACAGGAACCTAGTATTCGAGGAATATGAGTTGTAGATCATATACTTGTGCATAGATCGCCATCTGGTGTTGGGCTTGGATGTTTGCACTTTGTTTTTGTCTTGGAAGAAGTCTTTGTAGTCACAAGATAGGTGAATCCTCCTCAGGATGACAGTGTGCATGGGCATCAACTCCATCCCCAGATAGTTTTTTTCTGCCATCGGGTTTGGATGTGATTTGCTGCGCTCCGGTTCGGTGTCGTTCTAGAACCCCCTTCGGCGCGCAATCCTTCACCACTCAACGGTATTGTCTCAATCGCGTTTCCCTTTCGACGCGCATCTTCCACCAATACAAAATCATCGACCTAGATCTTCGACGCAGGCCATTGGGCCTATCCGCGCCAATCACACCAGCAGTCATTGAAAGAACTCCTTTTAAAAAATGCCCGTTGTGGTGCTAAGTTGCCACACACGGACTTGCACCAGGTTTGTAACCTCTGCCTCTCCCCCTCCCCTGAGCACGAGGACAAGAACTGCGAGGCCTGTGCATCTTTCAGGTCAAAGATACCATCCGTGACCGTCGGGCTCGACGTCACGAAATGTCCACGAAAGCAGCTCGGTTCCGGACATCTTCGGAGCAGATCCCAATGTCCAGCCACAACAACAAGCTGATGAAGGAGAGAGATCCGTCTCTGAGGCCTACAACTCCTGCATCGAAGACGAGGCAGTCACACCAGCTCAGCGGTCGGTGAGTACCGAGATCCCTCCCCTAACCAACTCCAAAAAAAGACTCCGGTAACACCTTCGCCCTCCGGCTCAGGTGGACACCGGCAACACTTTTCAGATGCCCTGCCCTCGGGCCCGGCTATGAAACCGAAAGAAAAGCCTCCTGGCTTGGTCTCGAGCCAACCTTGTCCCAGTGCCGACGAGTCACCCTAGGCACCGTAATCCAAAACTAAAAATGTGCCACACCCTTCTTCATCGGCACTGAAAACAGCCTCAACGCCGAAGCCCTCTGCATCGAAACAAATGAAGGACAAACATTTGGAGCCAAAACATTTCTTGGTGCCGGTGCCACAAACTCTTATACCAAAAGCTAAAGAGTCCAAGACCCCGCAGAAAAATTCAGAAACCAGGGCAAAAGAACATTCTGACCCTAAACCTTCGGCACCAAAAAAGGACATTGGTCCCAAACAACAGTCTGTGCCAGATTTTTCGGATCCGAAGCAAAAAACACTACACATTGACCCAGAAACCGGTCGAGTTGTCGCCAAACCTCCTAAAAAGAGGAAACTGGACACTCCAGAAGACTCTGGATACCTATTAAACAGAAGGAAATGGGCACTAATAATTCCCCACCTCTCTCTTTCCTTCTCCAGCTGATCCTAGTTTGTTAATTTCTCCAGCACACTCCCCAAGGCGTACATTTTCACCTCAACCACAGTATGATGAAAATGATTATACTGATGGGGATGGGAACGGAGATCCAGATAAGGATGATGACGCGCCATCCCACACAATATAGATCCTTGGGATGATTACAATACACATCCCGATCCACACAATGACCTGGACCTCTGCCACCAGATGATAATGTTGGATTTGTGCAACTAATTAATAGGGCTGCTCAATACCACAGGGTACAATTACACTCTGATCCCTTAGAGGAAGACTTTTTATTGGAAACATTTGCACCCTCACAAAAGTCTACACAGACCCTGCCAATGTTAAAAGGCATGCTAAAACATGCACCTGAAGTGTTTAAAGACCCTGTCAGAGCCAGGATCCTTGATTCCAAGGTGGAGGATCCTCGATTCCAGGGTGGACCAAAAATATAAGTCTCCTCCCAATGACCCAGTGTACATCAGAGGCCAGGTCCCTTTGGATTCTCTTGTGGTGCCTACTGCACGCAAGAGGGCTAATTGAGAGAGCACAGGCGACACCCCACTCCTGATAAGGAATCAAAACTCATACTCATCTGGAAAACGAATTGCGTCAAGGGCTACAAATCATTGAAGGATTGCCAACGCCCAAGCTTTGTTAGCCAGATATGACAGAGCTCACTATGATGAGCTTGAAAAGCTTATGCAACATCTTCCTGACCAATATAAAATCAATGACCTTATACAGGAGGGTAAACTAATTATCAACACATCTATAAAATGTGCCCTCGAAGCTGATACAGCATCTTGTGCTATTAAAATCAGTGTTTTACTTCGCAGGCACGCTTGCCTCTAGATCTCCGGATTCAAGCAAGAGGTGCAATCCACTATTCTTAATCAGCCTTTCGCCCAAAAGAATCTTTTTGGGCCCACAGTCGACACATCTTTAGAAAAGATGAAAAAATATACTGAGACTGCCAAGTCCATCGGGGCCTTGCAATTGGCTTCCCCTAGAGGCTCTTTTCGTTGCTCTTTTTACAGTGCTAGCTCCAAAACCACTGGCTCAGAACATCCCTCTTCATCATATAAAAGTCCCAATCAAACTACCTCCTGCAGAGGATATTTTTGAGGAGGATACAGGGGTAACAACAAAAAGGTAAGAGGCCGCGGTAACAACACCCTCTGCTCCCCCAACCACCAAGCAGTGACTTCCCTTCACTTGCCCCCGATCATTCCACTCCTGTCGGGGGCGGATCTCCATCACAACAGACAAGTGGGTAAGACAAATTATCCAGTGTGGTTATTGCCTAGAACTCTCCTCCACTCCCCCAAAGATGACTCCCAGACAACGTCCAATTTCCTCGGAACATCTGACTCTTCTAAAACAAGAGGTTCTCTCTCTATTTAAAAAAAATGCAATAGAACTAGTCCCCTCGCCTCATCAAGGCACAGAGGTTTCGTCCCTATATTTTCTAATTCCAAAAAAGGACGGCACTCTAAGGCCAATATTGGACCTCAGACCGCTTTACCTTTACATTCAGTGAGACCACTTCCACATGGTCACTCTAAACAGGTGCTATCACCGCTTCAACAAGACAACTTTCCCTCCACTCTGGATTTAAAGGATGCCTACTTTCATATTCCCATTCACCCCGCTCACAAGAAATTTCTCAGGTTCGTGGTAGACGGTCAACACAATCAGTTCAAAGTCCTCCCGTTCAGGGTGACCACAACACCCAGAGTCTTCACAAAGTGCCTCGCAGTAGTAGCAGCTCACTTACGAAGACAACATATTCATGTGTTTCCTTATCTGGACGACTGGCTCATAAAAGCCAAGTCACATAACAGCTGTGTGCAACACACACACACAAAACAATCCAGTTGCTTCACCAATTGGGATTCACGGTTACCCTTACCAAGTCCCACCTCCAACCATCCAGCACACAAAAATATCTAGGAGCTAAAATAAACACTTCAAAAGCTCTAGCATACACAAACCCAGTCAGGATATGCAACATCCAAGCTTTAATATCACAATTTCAGCCTCAACACTCATTACCAGCTCGAGTGTTCATGCAGTTAATCGGGATGATGGCCTCTTGCGTTCTCATCGTCCCTTATGCAAGACTCCAAATGCGTCCCTTACAGGAGTGTTTAGCACGTCAGTGGAACCAGGCTCAAGGTTAACAAACAGATCTGGTGTTGGTGGACAGCTGCACCCATCGCTCTCTGCAGTGGTGGAACACACAAAACCTTTTCAAAGGGCAGCTGGTCTTCGACCCGGTTCCACAGATAGTGCTAACAGCATTTGCATCGCTCACAGGCTGGGGAGCTCAGCTTCAAAACCATACCATTCAGGGCATAATGACCCCTCGGCAAAAACAACTTCACATAAATTACCTGGAATTACCGGCAATTTTTCTGGCATTAAAATCCTTTCACATCCATCTAGAAGGCAAAGCTGTCCTGGTCCGTACAGACAACATGAGAGCAATGTACAGCATACAGAAACGGGGGGGTTGGGCGCACACTACAGCTTACCCACCTAGCTCAAAGCATATAGAGATGGGCCATTCCGCAAAACATATATCTCCTTGCAGAACACCTCCCAGGGGTACAAAATCAGATTGCAGATCTGCTCAGTCGTAAAACACTACAGATCCATGAATAGGAACTTCATCTTCAAGTTCTTCTTCCATTCTTTCACATGTGGGGCCACACAGAAATAGTTCTGTTTGCCACACACCAGAACGCAAAATGCTGAAGCTTCGCGTCCAGGTACCAACACCCATTGTCGAAAGGCAATGCGCTATATATGAACTGGTCAGGTAAATTTGCTTACGCTTTTCTGCCTCTCCTGCTAATTCCGTTAGTGGTTCGGAAGCTCAAACAGTATTCCCTCACAATGATCCTAGTTACTCCAACATGGGCCCGACAACCATGTTCACAACCCTCTTGGAACTATCAGTAGTTCCTCACCAAAACTACGCCCCTCACCCAAGATTCTCACTCAGAACCTTGGAGAGATAAGACATCTAGATCCCAATCAACTCAACCTTGCGATCTGGCACCTGAAGTCTTAGAGTTTGGCTACCTCGATCTCCCGCCAGACTGCATGAACATCATTAAAGAGACTAGACGTCCTACCACCAGAGCATGTTACGCCGCAAAGTGGAAACGATTTGTAATTTACTGTACAAATAACAAAATCAATCCACTAGATGCTTCTACTCAAAACGTTATCTGTTCTCTTACACCTACAACAATGTAACCTAGCATATACATCCATAAGACCACATCTCGTTGCAATAGCAGCTTATCTCCAAAACAGACAACACTTGTCTTTGTTTAGAGTACCCACTATCAAAGCATTTATGGAAGGACTGAAAAGAATAATTCCACCCAGAGCTCCACCCTCTCCAGTATGGAAATTAGATATTGTCCTTACCAGACTCATGGGTCTCCCATTTGAACCGCTGCACAAATGCGAACTACAGGTCCTCACTTGGAACGTATTCTTCCTAGTTGCTATCACATCTCTTAGAAGAGGCATTAACCATACAAGAACCATTTTTGCAAATCCATCATATCAAAGTGGTTCTTAGGCCTAATACAATTTTTTTACCTGAAGTCGTTTCTGCCTTCCACCTTTACCAGTCTGTTAAACTCCCAGTTTTTTCCCTCTACCAGACTCAGTGGCAGAACAGGCTCTTCACACGCTAGACGTTAAAAGAGCAATACTCTACTACATTGAAAGGACAAAATCCTTTAGAAAGACTAAACACCTATTTGTGGCTTTCTCCCCACCTCATAAGGGTAATCCCATTTCAAAAGCAGGGATTGCAAGGTGGATTGTTAAATGCATCTAAATATGTTATCTGAAAGCCAAACGCACATCAACCATTCCCCCTAGAGCTCATTCCACACGTAAACTAGGGGCTTCTATGGCATTCTTAGGGAACATTCCCCTAGAAGACATCTGAAAAAGCAGCAACTTGGTCTACACTGCACACTTTCACAAAACACTATTGTGTAGATGTGCATGCAAAGCAACAAGCTAATGTGGGCCAGGCTGTATTAAGAACACATTTACAGACTACTGCAACAGATATAGGTAGCCACCACTAAGGAGATAGCTGCTGTATAGTCTATGCACAAGTATATGATCTACAGCTCATATGCCTCAAACGGAAAATGCTACTTACCAGTATGCATCTATTCTTGGCATGTAGAGCTTTAGAATCATATACGCCCACTCGCCTCCCTTAATACCTCTATCTGTTGCAGAAATATCTTATTTATATACATCACACATGGACATCTCTTTCTATTTCTTACTACCTCCATCATAACCCTTCATGGCGAACACAATCTGGAGATGGAGTCGATGCCCAAGCGGACTGTTGTCACCCTAAGGAGTCACCTATCTCGTGACTACAAAGACTTCTTCTAAGACAAAAACAAAGTGCAAACATCCGAGCCCAACATCAGTTGGCGATCTATGCACAAGTATGCGGATCGACAGCTCTACATGCCAAGAACAGATGCATACTGGTAAATAGCATTTTCCTTATCTCCGGATGCAGAGCTCTAGTGGTCCATGTTCCTTTGGATTTCCTAGACTACCTAAGAGATATGATGAAGGATTTTTGTTTTCCTTGTCACAGCCTCCTAAAATATTTGCCACCTCATAGTCAAACCTATTTTGTCATTTAGCCGGGAACTTCTTCCTAATCAAGGTCAGAATTACTGCATCCCTTCTATTCCTTAAAAAAAAAAGAATCCACACACTGATTGCCCATCTGTTCAATTTACATCTAAAGTTGTCAACACGGTCCAGACTGCTGTCCCCTGGCTTTCATCTATCTAAATTATATGATCAGATATGTTGTTTTGACCTTTAATATCTCTGCTCCACAAACTATTGAGTGTTTACACTTTGTTCTACTCCCTGTGATGCCCTGGTTGATTGAACTCAGTATCTGAATTTTTCTTTCCCCCCTTATAGCCACTCTGTCTCTCTTTCCTAACTCGGTCTCTCATTTCTTAGCCACATTAGATGGTGAATTTATAGTAGTTTGTTCCATTTTTCTGTTTCATTGTTTAGAGCACTGGTACTCTTGCATGGTAGGTGTTTTATAAAAATGAAGAAAAATAAAATAAAGCTCCGCTGACTGGTTTGAGGCTATTTTATGTAATTGGGACCCTTGAAACCTCTTCCATATTTCACAGTAACCTAGCAAATATTTTCCATATTTTATGGGCCCCTTTGAAATATTAGTTAATGTTACATCTGTGGGTGTCTGTATTGCACAAAATGCAGTGGTATAAAACCTGTATCTGACGGTTCCTGGTAGTAACACAGGTTTCATCATCGTAATGACAGCCCCAAATGACTCAGAAGAGCTTTTCTGTTGTCAAGGCTACTAAGATTATGTAGCAGGGTTATCTAAATTATCCGGTACATTCTATAATCTATTATTATCATCCATTTGAGCTTGAAATAAATAGTTTTGTGAAATCTGCATATGTTTCGATTGCTGTAAATCCATGACTATGTGATCAACAATACAGCTACAGTCTTGCATAAATACACAAGCTAAGGGAATGGTTTTAGCAACAATGTATTTGTGCACAACAAAACAAAACGTACATTTTCTAATTTCAGTCAGAACCCATAGTTGGCCATACTTTGAAGAAAGCACAATTATTAATATAAATATCTAACAATGAACACATAATATTAAACATATTAAACATACATAATGAGTAGCATGTGTAATATGGTCCTATATTGCCATCTTGGAGTTCTGGTGACATGCGCCAAACACATCGTCTTGGGCTTTGTGCTTTATGAACTCAATGAAACCTCTCAGTTGCAATGTTGGACTTTATTATAGTTTACATTTCATTCATTTCCTTTATTTTGGTTCGTAAAAAAACATAAAAGGCAACAATCATATGTGACTAAAACAAATAGACCCAAATACATATATTTACATATAAAAACACTATAAGTTAATACAAATGCTAAAAACATGTTGCAGTCCTCTAGGCAGAGATATATGAAATTTAAAATAACGGAGTCCTTTCTTAGGTGACAATTTTCTTGGACCTCAGATACCATAAAACTGTTAAAAATGTACCAATTGAAAAGACAACCGGACCATTCGTGTTCTTTCTGCATGCTCTCAGTGCTAAATGGTCATTAAAGCCCATCAATTTGCACAGGGGCCTAATCCAGGGTTGAAAGTTGCTTTGCTTATGCTGTGTAAACAAATAAAACTTGTTCAATGGACTCTGGAACCTCACATCCCATATGACACATATTGGATAAGCGTGACCCCTTCTTTCAAAGGCAAGTGATGGAATTCTATTGGTACTGTGCCCATTCCAAACTTGATAAAAAGTGCTTCTTTAGAGGGTTTAGTAACCATATCTAAATACACGTCGTACTCAAAACCACAATTAAATGAAAGAAAAACATCAGTCAGGCTATCCAAAAGGGTTGTAGAATTTATTTCTCCCAGCACATAGTCCCAGTAGGACACTTGGAACTTTTCAAGCTTGGGGGGTTGACCAATAACCCTCTAGTAAAAGCTTTTATCACCAAATCTTTAGGTATGCACACCAGGGGATCCTATCGGCACACAACCCCTCTAATAAGCCTTGTAGCCATTCCCTGTAGGGCTCTACTTCTTCTATGACCCACGCACTTACCCAATACTGAATCGGTCTCGATGCTGCAGTATCAGAAATGGATCTCAAATTTAGATTCATACAAATGGAGAGTGTGGGAGTGTGTGGTGGAATTTTTAGCAGCGATTTGAGGAAACTTTCCAGTGTCTACAAGTTGCAGTGGCCCGAGATGTCTGCTCCATAAAGAGCTGCCCCACACGCTTGGCTTCTATAGTTTTCCAAAGGAGAAAAAATGTGAAAAGGTGCACTGTTGGCAAACCTTATGATAGACCCTGCGGATTGTTTTAAATTTACACTTGCATTTTGTGCAATGAAAGCACCCAACACAAAGTTCTAACGTTATGCCAAATTAGGTTAATTCCATTCAGCCTTTTTATTTATGAATCGGAAAGCAACGGTTCCAATGTGAATTAACATGGAAAATCTAACTCTTCAAACCTCCTACTCCCCACCCTCATTTTCTTGGCTGCTGCTTGACTGATCAGCGCAAAACTTTCAATAAAGGAGCAGATGTAGATAAACCTTTTTTGGGGGGTTTGGGGGAAGGTTTGTGCAAAATCTTAAAACGGTGTCAGAGTTATTAGCAAACTCTAACCTAATTATAACATTGGCAACTGCCACAATGTACAATATATATATTTTGTAGCTTCAAGTTATTGGCTTTTCATCATTGAGTTGAATATTGAGAGAGACCCCTTAAACACACCAGGGGATTAGGGTACTTTCAAACAGTAAAAAAAGGGGGGGGGATCCCTTGATGGACAAACTTAATCAACTGCTCTGTGTGCTCTTCACACCAACTATAGCCCATGTATTAGAATGGTACCTAATAGTAACGCCATGGATTACAAGATGGGTAGATACTATAATTTCTTTTTATTTTTTGATTAAAAACAACATCCTAGGTATTACAACAATTAATTCTAAAAAAATACATTCCCATTAAAACATGTGCAATGTTGATTGTTGAAATAGCTTTAATTCGATATAATTGATATCTTAAAAAGCATTACCTATACATTAAAAACAGTTTAAAAAGTAGAAATAGAAAAAACATAATTCTGTACAGCACTTTACATATTTAGCTCAATAAAACAGTGTAGAATGCACTCAAACAAGGTAGGATAGTCTA
Source organism: Lissotriton helveticus (assembly GCF_964261635.1). Taxonomy (NCBI): domain Eukaryota; kingdom Metazoa; phylum Chordata; class Amphibia; order Caudata; family Salamandridae; genus Lissotriton; species Lissotriton helveticus. The sequence goes on from NC_136063.1 coordinate 104,994,428, forward strand.
TTGAGTCTAATACGCCATGCCCAGCCTAAAAACTTAGCCATTGCAATAGCGAACAGAGGACGAGGGTCCGTTTTAAGAATCCCTAAGGCCTCCCTATGCGACCTAGTCCCAAGGTCTCTACAGAGTGGCTTCAGCCATCTACTACGAGGGGCTGCATAGGCCAAGCATTCGAACAGCAGATGGGGAACTGTCTCTAATCTGTGTAAACAACAAGGGCAAAAAGGGGAGGTCTGTGCCGGGACCTTCCAGTTGGCAGTCACAGTTCCCACTGGGAGAACACCTACCCTGAATTTGTAGTAAAGGGCCCTATCCCAAGGAACTGTGATAGAGTCCAAATATGACTCCCGAAAATGCACTTCTTTTACCAAAAGAAATTCTGTCGATGACCTACACAAGTTAGCATCATTTTTTCTGCCCTCAGCCACCCAGGACCAGAATAACTTTTTTAATATTAACTTTGGCGGGGCAGATCTGTTGTCCCAATCATCCTCAAGGCCCAAATTACATGTGCAGTGGTATTACATTTGTATCCAGCTGTATTTCATCAATCTAATACATCCATTTGATAAAAAAAGGAAAAACCATAGGTTTTTTTTAAATGTAAACTAACAATAAAATTGCCGAAACTAAATACTCATAGGCACTATACCACAAGATAGAGACAGACAACACTATTTTTTGTCATAAAATCACACATCAGGGATAAAAATACTTCTTAGCTAATCCAAGACACCCTCAATCTTTCATGTCTACAGGATAGGCTGTGCCCCTTGATTGTGTGCAATAAGCCGCCGATGCGTTTCGATGGTTAAAAATGATAGGCCATCTTTATCAAGACAATTATATATGTCTCTCTTACAGTGGGCACTGGTTGGTTGCCACTTTACTTTGTTTCCTGCAGATAAACATAATTAAATAAATGTTTTTAGCAAAAACGGCAAACTTACATTGTCCAATACTATACATTTCCTTTTTAAAAAAAATATTTTTATAGACTTATTATGGGCCGCTCATTTCTACTATACATTTTCTTCGTAATGCAAAGTATTATCACCATATTTTTATCACAAATTACATTGAGTATACTATCCTCACTTATTAGCGTAACATTTTCTACGCATCCTATACCCTGTCATTATTTATACAACTTTGTCATAAACATTTTTATTTTTCTCATTCTAATAAATGGGCTGTTTCCCTTGTTTATTAAAGGTCCCCTCCTCCTGTAATCCCCAATCCGCTACTAGATATGTCTGCCCTATTCGTGAGTCCAGGGTGGCGAGAGCATGATTATAGTTGCAGGGAACAAGGAGAACCTATCCTAGTCATTGGGTACCATTATACAGTTTGTACTCTACATATACCGTGGGGGCACTCTCGAAGAAAGTTATTGATTTACTCACTTCGAACAGAGGCATATTTATAATGAAATGGCACCGTATTTTGAAAATGTTTCCCACTACACCGTTTCATAGACAATATTATTTTTGTCTGGAACGGTGCCAGTGAGGAATTAGCTTCCTTTCTGGAAATGGTTAAATGTGGGGGATAAAAATCTTAAGTTCACTGCAAACTATAGTGATAGTAGTGTGGACTTTTTAGATATTAAGATTAAGGACTCTGACTGAGGGTGTACTGGAGGTTGAGCTTTTTTCAAAGCCCACCAACAAGAACACCCTCTTACAATATCAAAGTAACCACCCCCGCTCACAAAAAGATAATATCCCTTTTGGGGAATTTTTAAGGTTACGGCGTAACTGCACAACCTTGCAAGACTTCTATTACCATGTGGAAATCATGGACAAGAAATTAAGAGAGAGGGGGGTACCCAAAAAAACTGATAAAGCTGTCACTAAAACGGGCAAGATTTTACGATAGGAACCACCTTTTAGACATTAATAAAAAGAACAAAATCCAAGATATGATTGTTTTTGTTAGCCAGTATTCGGGATTAAGTAACAAATTAAAAAATATAGTGAACCGCAGTTGGAAAATCCTTAATCATGGCCTATCCACACCATTAACTAAACCACTTTTTTCATTCAGGCGGAAAAAAACAATCAAGAATGCTTTAGTGAATACCTACAAAAAAAGTATTCAAACTACTTTAAGCAATCCAAGAGCCCTAGGTAATTACAAATGTGGCTCTTGTTTAATCTGTTCCAACTGCATAGAGACTAAGACCCTAAGTTTTAATGGTAAAACTTTGGTGACGAAAACACTGAATAACTGCAGGAGTAAGAGTGTGGTGTACCTGCTTGTCTTCCCCTGTGGTTTAGGCTATGTGGGGGAGACGGTCAGGGAACTCCGCATCATACTCGTGGAACACAGGTCAGCGGTGTGAGAAGTTGGCCTGGTATATGGTGTTCACTATTCTAGTGAGCACACTGCACCAGTCCAAACAACCCTTATGGTGATGGTTGTAAAGTCCATCTATCCTAGTGGTAGCATGGACAAAACAGTCTTAGGCTAAAACTTCAGAGAGCATGTGAAGCCAATTGTTTTACCAATTATAATCCCTGTAATACCAAATGAAAGGACACCACACAAGGTATATATCAAATATATATGTGTTCGAGGCATATGGGCTGCAGATGGTACATTATGAATAGATCTCCATCTGGTGTTGGGCTCGGATGATTGCACTTGTTTTTCTCTTGGAGAAGTCTTTTGTAGTCACAAGGCTGGTGACTCCTCCCTTGGGTGATAGTGCGCATGGGCATCGGCTCCATCCTTAGATTGTTTTTTTCCGCCATCGGGTTCGGATGAGGATCGAAGCGCTCCGGATCGACTTCGAGAAAAAAGTTATATTTCGGCGCGTATTCCCTTTTCAATTCGACGATATTGTTTATCGAGCGCGAGTTCATTCCCATTTCGACGCGCTTCGACGTCAACACCAAAGATTTCCAACTCTACGTCGACGGGTCCGGGAGGCCTATCTCGACATAGTCCAGCCCGGAGTCCATGGAAAGGACTCCATTCAAGAAATGTCCAGCGTGTGGTGCTAAATTCCCACACAAGGACCTACACGAGGTGTGCAACCTCTGTTTGTCACCTGACCACGAATCCAGGGATTGTGAAGCCTGTGCGGCTTTCTCCTCCAAGTCGACGATTAGAAACCGTCGAGCCCGAAGACACGAGATGTCGAGGATGGAGTCGGATGCAATCCCAGAACTGTTCGAGACCGAACACCCCGAGGAGGAAGAAGAAGATGAGGACGGGTCGGGGTCAGAAGCGGACGAGTCTGATGTCGAAGAAGTCGACGTTCATCAAACCGTGAGTGACGACGTCCCTTTGCCAAAAAAAACAACCCCGATTGGTGTCGACCCCGCCTTCGAGCCCGGTCAGACAGCCAAAAAAAGTTTCAGACGCCCCGCCTTCTGGATCGGCACCGAAACACTCGGTCTCCCACTATATCGGATCCGAGAAACGGTCGACATCGACACCGAAGCTCCATACCAAAGAGAGCTTGAAGTCAAAACATTCCATGTCGAAGTCGAAACATGCTTCGACGTCGAAGACTCCCTCGACACCGAAAAAATCGGACTTGAGCAAACTCTCGGTGCCGAAAACACATAACACCGAGACACAGAAGCAAAAGCACCTATCGGACCCAAAGACTTCGGTACCGACACAGGCGCAACAAACAGATCCAAAACAAAAGACTTTGTTCATTGATCCCCAAACTGGCAAGGTGGGAACAAAACTACCTAAAAAGAGGAAGACTCAACTGTTGGAGGAGAAAGCTCCTCCTCCTAAGAAGAGAACAATGGGGACAAATACAACTCCTCCCCTTTCTCCACAGACTATGGACACACCCTCTTCTCCTCTTCCTCATACTCTGCCAACTATCCCTCGACCTTTTACACCACGCCCATCTACACCTCAAACAGATGTAGAAAGTGACACAGGGGATGGGAACCCTCCTAGGGATAATAACAATACTATCCCAGAAGACACAGACCTATGGGAAGATTATGATGCAGTGTCAGATAATGATAATGACCCTGACCTGTATCCCTCAAAACCCTCTCCCCCTGATGATAATTCGGGTTTTGCACAATTGATTAATAGGGCAGCAAAATACCACAAGGTAGATTTACATGCAGAACCTCAGATAGAAGATTTCCTTTTAGAAACACTACCTGCTGCACAAAAATCTTCAGGGACCCTACCAATGCTTAAGGGTCTCCTCACTCACACATCAGACATATTTAAAGATCCTGTGAGGGCTAGGGTGTTAAACCCAAGAATTGACAAAAAGTATAAGGCAGCCCCAAAAGAGCCAGTATTTATTAAGAGACAAATACCTCTGGACTCGTTAGTAGTCTCAAACGCTCGTAAGAGGGCAAACTCACTAACAGCAGGAGAAGCTCCTCCTCCTGACAAGGAGTCCAAGTTAATAGATGCCTCTGGCAAGAGAGTAGCATCCCAAGCAGCAAACAGCTGGCGCATAGCAAATACTCAAGCACTACTTGCACGCTATGATAGAGCTCATTATGATGAGTTAGAGAAACTCATTACACATCTCGCTAAGGAACATCAAAAAAGGGTAGATCAGCTGATACAAGAAGGGAAGATAATAACCAACACTTCCATTAAGTGCGCCTTAGACGCAGCAGACTGCGGAAAGATCTATAAACACCAGTATCATGTTAAGAAGACATGCATGGCTCAGAGTCTAAGGGTTCAAACAAGAGGTACAAATTTCTTTATTGAACCAGCCTTTTGATCGGAAAACACTCTTCGGCTCAGGCACAGATGAGGCGTTGGAGGAAATGAAAAAGGACACAGAAATGGCTAAGTCAATGGGAGCATTGCAACAGCCATCTCAGAGAGGTTCCTTTCGTAGGTCCACCTATAGAGGCGGATCAAAGAATACAGGCACAAGCCAGCAATCAACCTCTTTTACACCAACATCACCCAAAGGTAATTCTAGAGGCAGTTACAGAGGTAACAACAACAAGGTAGAGGTCACGGAACCGCAACTCTCCTACCCCAAAACAGTGACTTCATACAGCTCCCCCAGACCATGCAACACCGGTCGGGGGACGCCTATCACAGTTCCTACCTGTCTGGGAAAACATCACATCAGACAGGTGGGTGAGACAAATTATCCAACATGGTTATTGCCTCGAACTCACTGCTACCCCACCAAACATCCCCCCCAGACTGCGTCCAATGAGATCAGATCATCTGACATTGTTAAAACCGGAAGTACTATCACTGCTACAAAAGCATGCAATAGAGGAGGTTCTACAACATCAACAAGGAACAGTAGTATACTCGCTATACTTTCTAATTCCCAAAAAAGACGGATCTCTAAGGCCTATACTAGACCTCAGACCTCTCAATGCATACATAAATTCGGAACATTTCCACATGATCACGCTCCAACAGGTACTTCCTTTACTGAAGAAAGGGGACTTTCTTTCTACACTGGATCTAAAAGACGCCTACAAGCTCACAGAAAATACCTCAGGTTTGTAATAGGACGACGACATTATCAGTTCAAGGTCCTTCCGTTTGGAGTCACACCGGCACCAAGGGTGGTCACAAAATGCCTAGCAGTGGTTGCGGCACACCTAAGAAGACAGCAAATACATGTCTTCCCTTACTTGTCGACTGGCTAATAAAGGCCAAGTCACAAAAGGAATGTCTTCAAAACACACAAAAGACAATTCAACTGCTGCACCAGCTAGGGTTTACGGTGAACTACACAAAATCCCACCTGCAACCAAACAAGATTCATCGAGGGGCTACTATAAATACAGAAAAAGCCATAGTATACCCCAATCCAGTCAGGATTCAGACAATGTTAATGTTAATGTTAATGTTATGTGAATTTATATAGCGCACGGCTGCCCCAGCCAAGGGGCGTCCCGGCGCTGCGAGCAGACAAGATGCAGAGTGAAGGTAACAGAAATAGATGACAGATTATTGGAAAAGATGGGTTTTGACGGCCTTTCTAAAGGCTAAATGCTCACCTTAATTCAAAGATTTCAACCGCAACACTCATTAACAGCTCGAGTGTTCATGCAGTTATTAGGGATGATGTCCTCTTGCATACTGTTAATCCCATATGCCAAACTACAAATGCGTCCGCTTCAAGAATGTCTAGCAACACAGTGAAATCAGGCTCAAGGTCAGATTACAGATCTGGTGTTGGTAGACGACCGCACGCATCACTCTCTGAAGTGGTGGAATACAACAAACATTTCCAAAGGGCGGACGTTCCTAGAACCAATTCCACAAGTGGTACTAACAGCAGATGCATCGCTCACCGGATGGGGAGCGCATATGGAGAGATACACAGCACAAGGGAGATGGAGTGTACAGCACAAACGACTGCACATAAATCATCTAGAACTACTAGCAGTGTTCCTAGCATTAAAAGCTTTTCAAATGCATATTCTCAACAAAGCAGTCCTGGTCAGAACAGACAACATGACAGCGATGTATTATATTCAAAAACAGGGGGGGGGACACTCTCTCCAACTATCCATCCTAGCACAGGAAATTTGGAGATGGGCCATTCCTCAAAACATCTATCTGTTAGCCGAACACCTTCCAGGAGTTCAAAATCGGATAGCAGACATCTTAAGCAGAGAGTCAGAACAAATACACGAATGGGAACTGCACAACCAAATACTGCAGCCATTCTTCCAAAGATGGGGACAACCGGAGATAGATCAAAATGCCAAAGCTTCGCATCCAGGTACCCACACCAACTGTCGCAGGGCAATGCATTATGGATAAATTGGTCCAACAAATTTGCATACGCTTTTCCCCCTCTCCCACTAATTCCATTAGTGGTTCGAAAACTGCAACAGTATCCAATGACCATGATACTGGTAGCACCCACGTGGGCACGGCAGCCGTGGTTCACCACGCTCCTACAACTCTCACAGGTGCCACACCAAAAATTAAGAATCTCACCCATGCACCTTACACAGAACCATGGAGAAATAATGCACCCAGATCCCAAACAACTGAACCTAGCGATCTAGCTCCTGAGGTCTTAGAATTTGGATACTTACATTTACCTCCAAACTGTATGGAAATTATTAAGCAAGCAAGACGTCCCACCACCAGAGCCTGCTATGCAGCAAAGTGGAAAAGGTTTGCTGTATACTGTAACAGTAACAACATCAACCCTCTGGACGCATCTACGCAAAATATTATTTGCTACTTACTACACTTACAGCAATGTAACCTTGCTTACACCTCCATTAGAGTACATCTTGCAGCTATAGCAGCATACCTGCAAAACAGGCAACATCTATCCCTGTTTAGGGTACCTGCAATTAAGGCTTTCATGGAAGGCCTCAAAAGAGTTATTCCACCAAGACTACCACCTTCTCCAGTCTGGAACCTCAACATAGTACTCACCAGACTAATGGGGCCACCTTTTGAACCTATGCATAGGTGTGAAATACAATTTCTTACATGGAAGGTGGCCTTCCTTATAGCCATTACCTCCCATAGGAGAATTAGTGAGTTACAGGCATTAACAATACAAGAACCATTTCTACAGTTACACCAGAATAAAGTGGTTCTTAGAACAAATTCAAAGTTCTTGCCTAAAGTAATTTCAGCATTCCACATCAATCAGCCAGTGGAACTACCAGTCATTTTTCCAAAGCCACAGACGGTAGCAGAGAGGGCCCTACACACACTAGATGTCAAAAGGGCAATATTATACTACATAGAACACAAACTTTCAGAAAAACAAAACAACTATTTGTAGCGTTTTCCCCAACACATAAGGGCAACCCTATCTCTAAAGCAGGTATTGCCAGGTGGATTGTAAAATGTATACAGATATGTTACATAAAGGCAAAAAGAACACTAACTGTTCCCCCTAGAGCTCATTCTACACGCAAAATAGGGGCATCTATGGCATTCTTAGGGAACATTCCCCTAGATGACATATGCAAAGCAGCAACTTGGTCTACACCGCATACCTTCTCAAAACACTACTGTGTTGACGTGCAGGCAAGACAACAGGCAAATGTGGGCCAGGCTGTATTAAAAGCTTTATTTCAAACTGTTGCAACAGACACTGGTGACCCCCGCTAGGGAGGTAACTGCTGTGTAATCTATTCATAATGTACCATCTGTAGCCCATATGCCTCGAACGGAATATGCTACTTACCAGTATGCATCGGTTCTTGGCATAGAGGGCTGCAGAGTGGTACATGCCCTCCCTGCCTCCCCGGAAACCTGTGTCTGTTCCACCATTATCTTATTTAGATACACTTACATGGGCATCTCTTTCTGTATTCTATCATACTACTCCATCTAACCCTACTATGGCAAAACAATCTAAGGATGGAGCCGATGCCCATGCGCACTATCACCCAAGGGAGGAGTCACCAGCCTAGTGACTACAAAAGACTTCTCTAAGAGAAAAACAAGTGCAATCATCCGAGGCCAACACCAGATGGCGATCTATTCATAATGTACCACTCTGCAGCCCTCTATGCCAAGAACAGATGCATACTGGTAAGTAGCATATTCCATTTATTACTAACACAACCCCTCTGCACTCTTTATGAGGTCAGAGTTCGAGATACAGCACAAGTTACTCAATAAGTATACTATAAGTTGCACAAATACAATTCTGCCCTAGGGACCTCACGAACCATATACTAAAGACGTGGTATAAGAGCCACTTCAGAAAAGGTGAGTAGGCCTAGGGCCTAGGAAATCGCTAGGGCTACACTGATCAACCAAAGGATTGGAAGTAGGAGACCCACAGGATGCGTGTGCAGTGTCTTGAGGAAAATGAAATTTTGCCTGACCAAGATGCCCCCTACGTGTACCCTATGTTACATGTATGTGCATGTCACCCATGCATATTTCTCTTAGTGGCTTGAATCACAAGGCCTCTGCAATCACGTCCTGCATTAAGGCGCCTGCCATCAAGTTTCCCAAACGTTAAGCTAACATGAAGGCCCATGTATTTGCATTGTGCACTTTTAAATAAATATCGTAATAAACCCTTTTTGTGGTTCAGTCTGAGCCACTTTCTGAATTAGGGTTTTCATGACTCCTGACACACTGCAAACTGCAGTTACGTATCTCTGACCTCGCATACTTCTAGCTCAGCCGAAAGAGACCCAGCAAGGGTTGCCAAGATAGTATTATGAATAACAGTTATCTGCCTGCTGTACAGAGTCACATTCCTGCCCAGTGAGGAAGGTAAACAAAACCCGTCCGCGGAAGACAGGGCCTAGCCTCTCTGTCTCCATTGAAGTAAATCACAGTGCTTGCATCCATGGAAAGCTCACAGCCCCCATGCAATGCACGAAGAAATATATGCTTTTTCTGATTCTTAGCGATGAGCAACCTTTGCTTCAGATAATACATCCCCTGACTTAAGATATCAGTTAGTACCAGACGTGCTGGTCGCCTTGACACTAAAGATCTCTCTACTAGACTGAAAGTCAGCTCTCCTCCCAGTTACACGTCAATTGCACGTCATGCTCAAATTGCGTGCACAAGTAGGGCAAAGTTCCAGCCTGCCATGTAACTCCTCCTCTATGTAGCCACCCACCTATCACCCACCTGTGACTCATCAAGTGTACACCCTCATGCACGCCCACATGCTCTTATCTCTTTCTTTCATGCTCTGCCTGGAGCGCTCCTCCCTATGTACAAGGAAAAATGTATATATGTGGTGTTCTCTGTAAATAATGTTAGAAGACCCTTCCTGAACCTCAGTGGTGATGGAACAGATTCTCCCTTAACTCGAGTTATTGGAATAAAGCCCTTTTAACTTGGACACCACGGACTCTCTGCCTCTCATTTGATACATGCTAATTGTTAATGCCTAGAAATTATGCCATGGTAATATTTTATTTACCACATTAATTTGGCGCCCGAACAGGAACATATCCTTTTCCCCACGCGCCGGAGTTGTAGGTCCAGCTTTGCCCCCTTCTACAGCCGTGACGGACTTTAAAGTGTACACGCCATCGGGATTTCCCGCTACTCCCTCAGGCCCAGGAGGAGGACGGACTGTGACCAGGCATCCATACGAGGCGGTGAGGATTGCGGATCGTCTCAACCAGAGCCCGACTTGTGAGAGAGCAAGGTCCGAGGTTTCCAGAGGTCCACCCGTTCCGAGGCGCATGCGTAGACGTAGACGTAGATGCGTAGAAGTCCGAGGCCTTCAAGTTTTGCTTCTCGGTGAGTACCACTATGGGGAATGCATAAAGTTTCAAGACGGGTTCATTTTATATGAACACGGTAAAGACGGGTTCACGTTATTCGTGAAAACGGTAAAGACGGGTTCGTTCACACGAGCACGGTCAAGACGGGTCCATGGTAAACGTGGGCACGGTAAAGACGTGTCTCATTTTTGAGACCGGTATGGTTGTACTGTATTCCAGTGCATGTAGTTTTTCAAGTATATGTTTAGTTCTCTGTATTGGTTTAGATCATGTTTGTTTTAATGTTATGATGTTTTAGTGTGAATGATTGTTGATTGTTTCAGTCTATTTTTGTGTATTGTATTTCCATTGTGTTGGTTTCAACATGCCACTGTTTTCAAAATTGCGTCATATAGGGACCAGAAAAGGTATACTAGAAGAGTCAGTTAACATCCCGCCTAGAGACACACCTGGTCATTATATGTATAATAAGCATGGATTAGACGCCATCTTGTTTTTAGATTTATGGGTAGACTATACAAAGGACCTGGAGGAAAAGTATAGATGGCCTATCTCAGGAACATGGGATTCAGAATGCATTATGAGAGTAGAGGAAGCGCTATGGAAAAGGAAGTCAAGACCCTCTCAGAAAGATGCCATCGAGTTATGGCGCAAAGAGTCACACAGGAGAACAGAGAAATAATTTAATAAAGTAGAGAGAACTAAACAAGCAGGGGAAGAGCCAAAGAAAAAGAACTGCGAGAGGAGGGGGAACGGGTCAAATTAGAACAGGTTGATAGAGAAAGAAATGCCGTCGTTACTGGTATTTACCCCGTCCTCTCAGAAGAACCAGCTAGAATGACCCCCTCAGAAAAACCCAGTAGGTCGCGAACGCCACCACCTGTACCCTTTAGAGTATGTAGAAAGAAGCCGACAGCATCAGAGGCTTTTATTTCCTCCTATCTAGAAGAGCCCCCATATATATAAGTTTACTGTGGAGTTCCTTGTAAATAGCTCCTTGTAAATATGGTTTATGAAGAGCATGTCATTATTATAACTTGTTGAGTTTCTTGTGAATATGGCTTGTGAATAGCGCCATGTAGTTATGGTTTGTGCAGAGCATGTTATCATTACGTTAGGCAGGAGAGAGCTGGATCTCTTTCAAGTGCTTGGAGAAAACGTTTTGAAGATGTGCGTACGTGTTATGTGATAACGTGGAGAGATGGGTTCATGACTTTCCCATGTACTGCAGTCATTGGGGAAAGATTGTGCTTCAGCTGCCAAAGAGTTAATATCTTGTATTGAGAAGGCAGTATTTGTTTTAACATGCTGTTTAACAAGGTGTTGAGGGATTTTGGCGTTTTTTGGTCGAGATTTGGCCGATTTATGGCCGTTTTTGGTGTTGGGGGGGGGGGGGGCGTGTTTTTGAGCGGAAATTCGTACCCGTTCCAGTGGATGGAGTTGGTTGCTTTTTGGTGAGGATTTAGGGAATCGCTTGGACTACTGTGATGCCAAATTTGAAAAGGATCTGAGCTGTGGAAGTGGTGGAAAAAGCATGTTTTGTGCGGAGGTGCGATTTGCCATGTTATCCAATGGGCGTTTTTCTGAAAATTGAGAAATTATTTTGGGGGTGTTCCAGGTGCGGTAGGGACCCGGGGGTTGGATCAGCGGTAGAGGAGGTGGATGGCCAGGTATGCTGAATTTTGGGGATTTTTGGCTTGGGCGGAAGGGTGTGTTTGGCTAATGTGAATTTTTGGAAAATGGAGCTGTTTTGATTTGTGCGTGCTTTTAGGCCGAGATTTCGTGGTGTGCTAAGTAGTTCTTAACTGAGTCTGCGGGAACGGCTGAAACTTGGGAGTGTCTAGTTTTGCGGCAAAGTAGTTTGAAGGAAATTGGTGGAGGGGAAGGTGTCTTTTTGGCGTAGTTTGGAAGTGCGTTTTGGCACGATTTCATGGCTGTGTAGCTCACATGCATGGTTATGTGAGCTGACACTAAAAGTCAGTGAGTATTTAGTTGATTGATGGTTTGATTTAACTTTTTCATTGGTTGCTGGGTCTGCCTATGTGCTTTGTCAGTTTGCTGACTGAATGGTAACGTCTTGCATGGAGAGTAAAGAAGTGTTCATTTAACATTCTATTTCAAATGCGTCCGTGCATTTGTGTGGGTTTGCCTTGGAACACTTGATTTAATGTGTTTGACTCAGAGGTCGGTAAGTTGTAAATAAACCAGCCGGATTGAGATAAGGGTTTGCACAGGGTGCTTTAATGTTTTCACGGTTGAGAAGGAAATATAAAACAGACCCATCATAGAATGTGCTTTTAATTAGTGTAATGCAACCGTGTGTTTTCTTTAAATAGAAATTTGTTCTACAAAATATTCATTATTATTTTTCCCAATGCAAGCTGCCCTTTAGAATAGCGTGTGACAGTTAATCCACTCAATTAGAAAACATGGCTTTTTGAAAAATGGTGAATCTGGCACTTTTAATAGGTAGAATAGAAGAGCTTGCACATTTAATTATGAAAATCTTGGTTCTGCAATGCAAAATTATGGTGTTTCACATGTTATTTTCAAAAAGTAAAATGTGATGTGTTTCCATGTCATGTTGTTCTGTTTCTTTTTTTTCTTTGCAGCTAGTAACAATATTTTATGATATAATTATTTTTAAAATGCTAGCATGTGTCTAGGTTACGAAATAAAATATGTCCTTATTAATTACTGATTTTAGGATGCTTTTTATCACGTTTTAAATTTGCTTCAGTTAAGTTAGAGAATGTTGGTTAGCTATCTGTTTTGAATTGCAGAGAATGTGTTTTTCGACCTTGAAGGTGGCCTGACTCCCAGGGAAAGATATTTTGTAAAGGGAGGGCTTTTCCCTCTTGGAGCACCGAGCAGTGCCTGTCTTGTTATCATTGGCCATACTCCAATTCTTTTCCGCGGACATTTGTTGATATAAACTGACAGCCCTGTGGGTGACATCACTATGAAGGGGAAGGCAGTGTAGAGAAAAAAAAACTTGATGAGCCGCAGAGAAATTGTTTATGTAAGGGGGGGTCAAGTTGCTCTTCCTTACAGCCAGCACAGAAAGCTTCATTGAATTCGGATAAGAGCATGCTTGCAAATGCATAGTTTTTCCCTCGTAGTGTAAACAGAATAATTGGCAGGGGTTTCGCTCTTGCAATGAGTCCTAGCATTAACAGTCAAGCATTAAAAAGACAGCTAGACAGTGTTCACATGCCTCCCAACACTGCTCTACTACAGTACGTAGATGACATCCTAATTACAGCACGTTCAGAACCAGAATGCGCAAATGCATCACTGACAGTGTTACATTTTCTGGCTGACAAAGGGCACAAGGTTTCCCTTTCCAAGTTGCAATTCTGTGAAAAGCAAGTGGTGTATCTTGGACACTTGCTTTCCAAGGAGGGTAGACAGTTAACACGAGAACGTATACAGATCATTGCTAACCTTTCACAGCCCAAGACACAGAAAGAAGTACGTGCATTTATTGGCCTCACTTCATACTGTAGGCAATGGATTCCCCAGTATGCCTATCTAGCCAAACCACTCATACAGTTAACTACACAGGAGGCAGCCACTTCGACTGTCCTCCCTTGGACACAAGAACATACCTTGGCATTTGAGGAATTAAAAAGAGCATTATGTCAAGCGCCAGTTCTAGTCCTAGTTACAGTAAGCCTTTTATGCTTTTCATAACTCAACGGGATGGAACAGCGTTATCTGTCCTCACACAAGATCAAGCAGGAAAACACAAGCCTTGCGCTTATTTTTCTAGTACACTAGATCCAGTGGCCCAGGCTCTGCCTGCGTGCCTGAAATCAGTTGCAGCAACAGCCCTAGCCATAAGACAAAGTGACTCGATAGTGTTGGGTCACCCTCTGACAGTACAGGTTCCACATGCAGTGGAGGTTCTCTTAAACAGGACACAGACACAACATTTGACTGTAGCAAGGCTGACAGGATATGAACTGACATTATTTCAACCACACATAGAGATCAGACGTTGTAATATTCTGAATCCTGCAACACTTTTGCCCTCAAGTGCAGTAAATGCACCGCCACATGACTGTGTGGAAATAATGAATATAGTGACGAAACCAAGACAAGACCTGACAGATATTGCACTTCCAGACCCAGACTTAACGCTCTATGTAGATGGATCATGCATGAGAACGAGTGCAGGAGAATTAGTAGCAGCATATGCTGTGACCACTGCTACTAAAGTCATAGAGACACAGAAAATAGACACACTATCAGCACAAGCAGCAGAGCTCATCGCTCTGACACAAGCCTGCATAAGAGCTAAGCACTTAAGTGTGAACATTTATACTGACTCACAATATGCTTTTGGCGTAGTTCATGATTTCAGGGTACTTTGGAGGGAGAGAGGTTTCTTGACCTCCCATGGGACCAAGATCCAGCACGGCCAGCTCATTCAAGCCCTGTTGGAAGCAATACATTTACCTACAGCCATTTCTATCCTGAAGTGCAAAGCTCACACCAAAGTTAGACACCATTTCCCAGGGTAATGACCTGGCAGACCGAACAGCTAAACTTACAGCCCAGACACCAACAGACACGACAAGGAGAGAGGTACCATTACTGACAACATGTATGACAGTCAGGGATCCCACTCAAGATGTACTCGACATACAGACACATGCCACTGCAGAAGAGATAAAGAAATGGACTGAACAAGGAGGGGTCCAGACTGAACACGGTTGGATGACTAAGGGAAAAGGTACATGGTTTCTTCCAGATTCTATGGTACAAGTAATCATAAACACAGCACATAGTCCAGCACACTTGGGAGAAAAGGCAATGATAGACAGCTTGCAGAATATCTGGTTTAACAAGCACATGCGTGCAGCAGCGAAGCAGAAAGTACGAACATGTATGATCTGTTGTCAGTTCAATCCAGGTAAAGGCATTCCGGTGGAACAAGGCGGATTTCATCCTCCTGACCACCCTTTTGAGGTCCTCCAGATGGATTATATCCAAATGAACAGATGTAGAGGTTACAAGTATGTCTTGGTAGTTGTGTGTGCACTATCTAGATGGACAGAAGCATATCCAGTTCCAGATTATACTGCTGTGACAACAGCCAGGCAATTAGTGCGCGAGTACTTCCCCAGGTATGGATTGCCTCGGGTCGTATATTCCGATAATGGTCAGCCATTCTCCTCTGAATTAATGAAACAAGTGTCTCTTCTGTTAGGATATACTTGGAAATTCCATTGTGTAAGACACCCTGAAGCAGCAGGCCTTGTAGAAAGACATAATCAGACAATCAAAACAAAACTTGCTAAGATATGTGCAGAAAAAGGCGTGGATTGGATGGTAGCCTTGCCGGTTGCCCTCTTTTACATGCGTATGGTAGCCCATTCCAGAACAGGCCTATCCCCGTATGAAGTAGTCTTCGGTAGACCGCCAAATATGTGGGGTACACCTATGCCTAAAAGAATAACTGATGTTGACAGTAACATGCTGACAGATTACCTGGCTTCCTTGATGTCTGCACTACTCTCTTGTCGTTCACAGGTTGCTGCCGCCTTCCCTGACAACACCCAGGTCAAGGAACATGCCATAGTCCCTGGGGACTTCGTTTTTGTGCGGAACTTTGATCGATCAAGCCCCCTTGAGCCACGTTGGAAGACGCCGAAGTTGGTGCTACTGACCACGAGGACCGCAATAAAAGTCGAGGGACGCAAAGGATGGCTTCACGCTCAGCACTGTAAAAGACACTTTGGACAATCTGGTACTTCAGTAAAAGACAATACAGACTTTGCGCCGCTTGCGCCGCCTGCGCCGCCTTTACTAGAAAAGACTCCACAGCAGGAGTATAAATCTAAGTTAAGATCTAGTAAGTCAGACGTAGTTTAATTGTCTAAGTCCACTCGGTGGTGAATCGGTTAGACTAGATTTCTGACATGTATAAGATCACATACGAGAATAGTAAGAAAAAAAACATGAAAGCAAAATACTGCAAGCTATTACGCAGTAGATGTATAGTTACTTTGATCATTCTTTTTATTCTGTGCATTGTTATAATCTGTGTCAGTTTATTACTACATGTTTTCTTTCCTATTTCCTCACATATACACTCTTCCAGTAACAGCACCATAGAGCATACATTTAGTGAACTGCCACCTCATGAATTGTCATATCGACTTGCATTGCGTAACAATACTTTTATTCGAATGTTACACCATTCTCATCAGACCAGCAATGCGACTGATTGCTGGGTATGTGGCCAACTGCCACCTTATCAAAGGGCGAAGGGAGTTCTGCCCTTCTATCCTCTACCGTTCTCACACAATGGTTCATGTGGAGCATGGTTTGCCTTAATGACCTCAATAGATAGAAAGTACATAGCTTATCCAGGTGGCTGGATATATGGAAACCTGAATAAAGTAATGAATGAAGCATGTTTTCCAGGCAAAGACGGATTTCCTCAAAGGAAGGGAACCGATCTAGAGAATGAAGAGTACGAGCAGGGAAATGCATCCGTTAATTTTATAATGTTAAATGTTCAGCCCAAGCAAAATACAGGTCCACCGTTTATTTCAGTTCTACCAGCAAAAGGTGATTTATGTGTTAATAAGAAAGGATCAGTACATATGGGACACAGCGAGTGTAAAGTTGTAGTAGAGTTTAATGATAAAGGACTTTCTTCTTTCAAAACATCACGCCATACCTATTTCATTTGCGGTCAGACAGCCTATGTACATCTGCCCTTAGACTGGGGTGGGACTTGTTATATAGCATTCTTATTGCCACCTGTATTCTTGGCCCCATCCCATTATCATAGAGATTCACGACTAGAACATGTTAGAGTAAGGAGCGAGACAGATGCCTCAGGGATTGATCAGACTGAAACAGCTTGGGAGCAATATACAGATTTCAACAAAGGATTCTTTTTCTTCATAGGTCCCGTCCAAAACAGTAAACTGATACGCAAGTTAACAAGGACTCTTGAGGCAGTAATGAATGTGACTGCATCTGCCCTGACGAACTTGACCCAGGAACAGTCTGCTATGAGACTTGTTGTTCTTCAACATCGCCTCGTTCTAGACGTCATCTTGGCGGATAGGGGCGGAGCTTGTAGCGTGATCATCACAAATAACGCGCCATCTGTGTATGCAGCGATAACAAGGCTCCACAAGATTGCTCATGGCATACATCAAGACCCAGGCACATGGACTTGGTCCAGTTGGCTCTGGGGTGTGATATCTGCTTGGGGATGGAAAGTGTTGTCCTTCCTAGGAATGATCCTACTTATGATATTTGGTTGCTGTCTCTGTCTGCAGTGTGGCCCGGCCATTTGCGGCCTGTGTGCAACTGCATGTGTTCCACATCCAAGTATACAAAGGGTTAAGGACGAACAAATGATGCTGTATGATCAACTATACGGTCTCATGAATATAGATGTATCCTGAAGGGTTACGTAGGGGACAAGGAGGGAATGAGGAAAATGAAATTTTGCCTGACCAAGATGCCCCCTACGTGTACCCTATGTTACATGTATGTGCATGTCACCCATGCATATTTCTCTTAGTGGCTTGAATCACAAGGCCTCTGCAATCACGTCCTGCATTAAGGCGCCTGCCATCAAGTTTCCCAAACGTTAAGCTAACATGAAGGCCCATGTATTTGCATTTTGCACTTTTAAATAAATATCGTAATAAACCCTTTTTGTGGTTCAGTCTGAGCCACTTTCTGAATTAGGGTTTTCATGACTCCTGACACACTGCAAACTGCAGTTACGTATCTCTGACCTCGCATACTTCTAGCTCAGCCGAAAGAGACCCAGCAAGGGTTGCCAAGATAATATTATGAATAACAGTTATCTGCCTGCTGTACAGAGTCACATTCCTGCCCAGTGAGGAAGGTAAACAAAACCCGTCCGCGGAAGATAGGGCCTAGCCTCTCTGTCTCCATTGAAGTAAATCACAGTGCTTGCATCCATAGAAAGCTCACAGCCCCCATGCAATGCACGAAGAAATATATGCTTTTTCTGATTCTTAGCGATGAGCAACCTTTGCTTCAGGTAATACATCCCCTGACTTAAGATATCAGTTAGTACCAGACGTGCTGGTCGCCTTGACACTAAAGATCTCTCTACTAGACTGAAAGTCAGCTCTCCTCCCAGTTACACGTCAATTGCACGTCATGCTCAAATTGCGTGCACAAGTAGGGCAAAGTTCCAGCCTGCCATGTAACTCCTCCTCTATGTAGCCACCCACCTATCACCCACCTGTGACTCATCAAGTGTACACCCTCATGCACGCCCACATGCTCTTATCTCTTTCTTTCATGCTCTGCCTGGAGCGCTCCTCCCTATGTACAAGGAAAAATTTATATATGTGTTGTTCTCTGTAAATAATGTTAGAAGACCCTTCCTGAACCTCAGTGGTGATGGAACAGATTCTCCCTTAACTCGAGTTATTGGAATAAAGCCCTTTTAACTTGGACACCACGGACTCTCTGCCTCTCATTTGATACATGCTAATTGTTAATGCCTAGAAATTATGCCAGGGTAATATTTTATTTACCACAGTCTAAACACACACGCATATTACCATAAACTTTGAATGGAAACGTAAAAGTTAGAAAGTAGTTGATTTCGGACACTTCCGGGTGGACTACAGGAAAACCCTGTTAAACTAGGACACTTGGATAGTTATTACCCACGGGAGCACTGGAGTACTCGAGTTACCTCACCCAAGGAAGCCGGGTGCATAGGTGTTCTTTCGCGTCGGGTTTCGTCGTCGAATCCTATGGAGAGCTGCAAAAAAATGCTGCAGGCGACCAGGAGGAAGATGTCGGTGGATCCAAGGGTGGATCGGAGAAGTGAAGAACCTGAAAGCAGAGGGGACAGAGTCTGGGTCACTAGCCAGTGACCAGGAAGGAACCAGGCGATGTCACGATGCAAACAGCGGCGCTCGTTTTATTAGACCTGAGCGCCGCGTTTGACACTGTTTCCCATCCCATCCTGTTGCATCGCCTGGAGGAGATTGGGCTGGGTGGCACTGCCCTCCAGTGGTTTCGCTCCTTCCTGGACGATCGTTTCTTTAGCGTTGCCCTGCCACCGTTCCAGTCCCAATTCCATCCTCTGAAACAGGGGGTCCCGCAAGGCTCCTCGCTGAGTCCCACGCTGTTTAATCTATACGTGAGACCGCTGGCTGAGGTCGTCAAGCAATGGGACATGACCATGGTCTCATATGCTGACGACACTCAGCTAGCGGTTACGATCAGCGGGGATGCGGACCGGGATGCCCCCAGGTTTCAGAGTGGACTTAGGGCGGTGGCAAGCTGGATGAAGAACAACTGTCTCCAGCTCAACGCGAAGAAAACAGAGATCATGATCGTCTGTAGGAGGGCGGATCTGTGGGGGGACAGGTGGTGGCCTGCTGAACTGGGGCCGGTCCCCTGTCCGGTCACTGAACTAAAGAACTTGGGAGTATGGATGGACCCTGCTCTCAGTTTTGTGGGCCACGCGAAGAAAATCGCGGCCTGCTGTTTTGGCATCTTGCGGTCGTTGCGTCCCATTCTGAAGTTCTTTGACCATGGTACCAGGCAGCTGATAGTCCAGGCTACTGTGTTATCCCTAAAACACATGGAAGGTACTATAGGTCTGAAGAAAAAAGAGGGAGAGAAAAGTAAATAGCAAATCTCTCTATGGGACCTAATAGTGTCCTCTTTTCATACCCAGATCACACAGTTGATCTGAAGAAAGACAAGAAAGAAGAGAAGATACAGAAAAAGGATACCCATCAGCCCACTCATAAGTGGAATCTCGTCATCTGGGTATGTGTTGGTAAATGGTGTCCTCTAGGATCTGCCTTGGAATGAAACCATACGACTGCCTAGTGATGGACCCAGAACATTACACCAACAGATGACAGTAAATGAGCGGGAGGGGCTAAGTGTGCAGTGCTCAAAGAAAAAGAAGAAAAAGGAAAATGATCCAAGTGATTCTAAAAATACCTACAGTGATGTCATAGAACACTTTATTGGGGCTGACCATCAAAGTGGTATGGTTAAAAACAGTGTGCTGATAGCATGTAGAAAATTGCTACCCACCAGTGTTGTTTAATCGGTCAACATGTTTCAGCCAACAACGGCTTTCGTCAGGACCTCTATGGTGCTACTGCAACACTTACTTAAGTGATGTGAAGTGGAATCTACACCCGCTTTCCAAAATGAAAATGGTGTATCTTCTCCTGCATAGACAAAGTACAAAAAGAAAAAAAACAGAGACACAGTCAAAAGATGTCAACAGAACAAGTTCAAAGGCTTCAAGTTCATGTTTCTGTGGTCTTTATGATATGGCTATGAACACTAGTAAGACACTCACCCTTATTGTGGGGAGAGAAAACCTCACCTCACCTGGCCACTGCTCAGGATAAAAGGAGGCCACGCACTGGAAACAAACAAAACACTTTTAAAATTTATAACCAGTGCTGGAAGTAACAAGATAAGAAAAAAAGAGAGAAACTGGATTCAAATCACATAAATGAGAGACACACATGGTAAGATAAACTGGCCAGAATGGTTTCTTATAACATCAGGAGAGTATGCCCCAAAAACACTACTGACTGCACTTGCTTACACAAACCTGTAAGCCTATAGAGTAAAAAAGGGGCACAGGTAGCCAGCTGCAGCTGCAAATTAAGGCGCCTACTCCTGTGATCTCAAAATAGTTCTTTTAGACCAGAAAAATCCTTCTGACTAACCCACAGCTACTGACCTCTCCGTCGTTGCCTCGAAGCGAAGACTGAGCCGAGGGGGAGGCGATGATTGATGGTCAGACGCGGTGTTAAATACACACTGCGGCGGACCTGCGAGGAAACTCTCTTCTCGCTTTGTATGATTGGTTGTCGGCCTCCTCAGGAATAGGCCAATAGAAAATGGGCTCGCAGTCAGCCAGAAGAAACATACACGGACAAACACGGCCGCTTTGACAGGCGGACCCGTGAGACGTACCTCGCTGACAGCACGAGGACTGTACATTAGTGTATCAATATATTTATATATATATATTCACCTGAGTCTCAAGCAGAACCCACACATGGCAGCTGTCCACAGCGCCACTAAAAACGCCACTAAAAGACGCTGGCGGACCTACAAGGAAACTATCAACTCGGACGCCGCTGCAGGCCCGCGCATTGGTTGCAGCGGAGCCAGTCAGCGGTGTCCAAAAGTCGTCAACCTCGCGTTATGGAGGCAGCCCGGCCTCGCATGGTGTCAAGCAGCAGGCATGTAGTAAAGACAGTGGGGCATCTGCCTGATCCAGATGGCTTGCGAACATCATGAAAAGCATCTAAAGTATCCAAAAGCACCGAGTAGATAGCAAGAACTCGGTGTGTATTGCTCGTAGAGGCATTGATTCTGGCTTGGCCAATCAGCAACGGTCCGTCTGTCTTCTTCCAGACGGAAGATATTCTTAGCACAGACCCGCGTGAACACTGTGCCCAGCCTGTCTAGATATTTTAAAAAAAAGGGTATTTATTGCAGATATTTAGAACAGAGGATGGAGAATGAAGGGCGAACCCAACCCAGTGGCGATGTAACAATCACTGGAGGCTCCCATGTTAACTGAGGCAAAACCCGGCAACCACTATGTTGCAAGGGAAGAGCACTAGTATCGGTGGACTTGATCTCTGTGAGTCTAAATTGTATACTAACAGTGAGTAATTCAATGGACTGTACGTTCAATTCATGATGGCAAATAATCTTGACTCCTCTGAAGTCAGGTGGGCAGACCCAACATATTAGTGAACACCATGAACACCCAGAAAAAGTGGAATTACCAGATGTCCTAGAGGCAAGGGGGAGCGTATCGAATAAGCAAAGTGTCTCCAATGCCTAATAGTGACCCTGTAGTAGGCATAACCCAAGAAAATGTTTAATAGGCCTTGCCTAAATGGTCCAAATGAATGCACCTAGTGACCAAAAGGTCGTAAAAGTATCCCCTCCGCCTATATTCAGGGAGGCCCCTATATAGCGAGGGATCATGTGTCCTCCTAATTGGATACCCTTTAAACACCAAAGTTGAACATAAAGGGGAACTCGAGAACATATAAAAAGCATGTGTGGAAATAGAGCCTCTTCTAGATCCCCTGGAAACAGACGTGTGTGGTAGTGCTTAACACAACGAAATACACAATTATGCATTTACAACTGCATCCAAGGAATGTCATCATTCAGTCCCTCTGTATCGCTATGAAGTTTGAAAACCCACTTTTGTTCTTTCCTCAGTAGGAAAAGTGAGACATCAGTAACATGACTGGGTATATAGGGTTGTTCCAGAACCAGCCATCTAAGTTCATCAGGACGGTGTTTCTCGTCGAGAAAATGAGTGGTGAGCCGTGTTGCCTGCTTTTTGCGTCTAATGGTGCTCATATGTTCCTGCACGCGCAATTTGATTTTTCTTGCGGTCATGCCGATATACCTAAGACCACAGGGGCAGGTAATCTGGTATATCACTTTCTCACTGTTACAGTTAGTGTGGCGTTTCAATTGCCATGGTCGAGAAGTCCCGATGTCCACTTCAAGAGTCTTAGTGGTTAGCGGACATACTGAGCAGTTTCCGCACGGATGATGTCCTCGTACCGGAGGCAGACCCCATAAAGTGGGTGAAGATTCACTCAACTCTTGTCCAGGTCGTGTATGTACAAGAGAGTCTCTCAGATTGTTCCCTCTTTTAAATGAAAAGAGTGGAAGGGGAATGCTTTCACCAGAACTGTTAAGGATGCGCCACCTCTTCCTGATCATCTTTTGGATTTTAGAAGATGATGTGTTGAACGTTGTCACACACACCAGCCTGTCCAGTGGTGGTTTCTTGACTGGAGGCTCTAGCAAAGCTTCACGATGATTATTCGCAGCGCGTTTCAGAGAAGTCCGGACAAGATTGTTCGGATAGCGTCGCACTCTTAGCTTCGTGGAGAGATCCTTCGCTTTTTGGCGGAAATCTGTAATATTAGAACAATTCCTCCGGACCCTCAAGAACTGCCCGAAGGGGAGGTTCTCACGGATGGAATGGGGGTGATGACTATCGAATCTCAACAGAGAGTTTCGAGCCATAGGTTTCCGATAGAGGGAGCTTGCCAAATGCCCATCTTCTGGAAAGATGACAAGATCGAAGAAGGGGAGCTCTGTTCTGCTATACTCCAGGGTGAACCTCAAGTAAGCATTCTGACCATTAAGCCACTCCTGAAAAAGCAAGAGGGATGGTACATCACCGCGCCAGACGACAAGAATGTCGTCGATGTACCGCTTCCACATCATCAATTGATGATGATGGGGATTGGTGGTACTCAGTACGTGGTGGGTCTCAAATTGGTGAACATACAAATTAGCCAAACTGGGCGCGAATTTGCTGCCCATTGATGTCCCCGAGGTTTGTAAGTACAGGGACTCCTCAAAAGCAAAGAAGTTCTCGGTCATGGCAATCCGAGCCAATTCCATGACAAAATGAGTGGGAGTTGGCAAGGTGGAAGGGAAATTCTCTAATAGTTCTTGTACAGTTTGTAGTGTGTCAATTTGAGGGATACAGGTGTACAATGATTCAACATCAAAACTTGCTAAAATGTCAGTATTGATGTCGAAGATCACCTCAGGTAGTATTCGCAGGACATCTTTAGTGTCCTGGAGATAGGTCGGCATTGTTTTGACAATGGGACTCAAGAAGATGTCGACAAAGGAGGACAAAGGTTCCAGCAAGGATCCAATGCCCGAAATGATCGGACGGCCCGGAGGGGGTCTCGCAGGCTTGTGAATCTTTGGAAGGATGTAGAAATAGGGAGTGATGGGACACTTAGTGACTAAAAAGGTTGCCTCTTTTGGAGTAATCCAGCCTTCTGTGCTGGCTTCCTCTACCAAATGTTTGATCTCGTTAGTTAATCTTGACGTGGGATTTTCAGCAAGGAGGGTGTAGAACTGTGCATTGCCTAGTTGTCTAAGACACTCAGCTCGGTAGTCAGTTGTGTTAAGAATGACTATGGCACCCCCCTTGTCTGCTGGTTTAATCACTATCCCAGTGTCTTTTGAGAGAGTGTCCAGGGCTGATCTGTCTCTTTTGGATGTGTTCTGATATTTACCATCTTTGGAAAAGTCAATCGATTTGAGATCTTGTAATATTGCAGCCTCAAAAGTGCCAACTTTAGACTGTACTTGTTGCAAAAGGGGCATGAAGGTGGATCTGACTTTCAGACCTGTACTGGTATCTTCGATGGGAGTATCTATTTCTTTGTTTTTGAAGAAATAGTGCAGCCTGATGGTTCTAAAAAAGCGTTCAATCTCCCCTCGTATCAAAAAGGGTTCCCCACTATTAGTCGGAACAAACCCGAGGCCTCTGTTTAAGACATCCTGTTCAGTTGGAGTAATCACTCGACTGCTTAGGTTCACTACCAAATCTTCATCCTGTTGTAAATTACTCATTGCCCTTGTTTGTTGTGAGTCATTGCAGATTCCTGGTTGTCTGCCCACTGTACTTGCCCTTGATTTTGGCCTCTCCGCCTGCCTCTGTTCCAACCTCGGCCCTGTCCCAAAAAAGCCTGGTTATCGAAATACTGAGGCTGCATAGGGTAATGAGACATAGGTGGGGGAAACTGGGGATAACCCCAAGGGGCTGGTGGCCACCATGACCCCGTTTGGTACATGTTTCCACGACCATTGTATCGGCGATTTGGTCGATTCCCGCGACCTCTGCCTCTGGGTTGGCTATTGTCTCCGCTATCTGAGCCAGAAGAATCAGTCTCTGATGATGTGGCATATGAAGAGCCTACAGTGTGTTTAGGTTTGTTGGTGTCAGTGGGAGTGTAGTTGTCACTGGTGTACGGGTACACCTTCTCATGTGAGAATTTAGCCAGGTCTTTCTTGAATTTTTCTATCTTGGCGAAAAAGATCGGCTCTTTATACTCCTTATTAGCTTTGTTGGAGTCTTCTAATTGTTTTTCAAATTTCTTGGTTGTAAGGGTGGTCTTGATTTGCCCTTCTAAAATTTGAATCTCTACCAAGATGGCATCTGCAATTCTTTTGGCTGTAGTAATGATCAAAATCAGCCAGTCTCTTGTACAGCGCCAGGCTATTAAGGACCAGTCTTTGACAAAGACCTTGTCAGTGAGGAAAAGCCTAGGCGCACTGGTGACTATGAGACCTGTGGGTGAACATTTGCCATGTAAATATTCTGCCATTATTTGACCGTGTATGATAGTTCGTGAATGACTTTTTTTCAGATTTAATATCGTCTCCCAGTCTCCCACAATAGCTGGAGCTGGGGTTGGGATCTGGTCTAGCATGCTTGGATTCTCAGACAGGATAGATGAGAGGAACTCATCATCGAAACCCAGACCGCCAAAATCCGCCATGGTGTCGCCAAATCAAAAATGTGAAGAATCCAGAGAATGCACCAAATGTCAGTGCATTAGTTCAAGATAGAGGACCCGCAGCCCAGGCTGCACAATGGAACAGAGAAACAGAAAATTAATGGAGGGTCCGAGGGGAGAAATTATTATAGACCTACTAGTACCTAGTCCCCCAACTAATCACTAAAACACATGGAAGGTACTATAGGTCTGAAGAAAAAAGAGGGAGAGAAAAGTAAATAGCAAATCTCTCTATGGGACCTAATAGTGTCCTCTTTTCATACCCAGATCACACAGTTGATCTGAAGAAAGACAAGAAAGAAGAGAAGATACAGAAAAAGGATACCCATCAGCCCACTCATAAGTGGAATCTCGTCATCTGGGTATGTGTTGGTAAATGGTGTCCTCTAGGATCTGCCTTGGAATGAAACCATACGACTGCCTAGTGATGGACCCAGAACATTACACCAACAGATGACAGTAAATGAGCGGGAGGGGCTAAGTGTGCAGTGCTCAAAGAAAAAGAAGAAAAAGGAAAATGATCAAAGTGATTCTAAAAATACCTACAGTGATGTCATAGAACACTTTATTGGGGCTGACCATCAAAGTGGTATGGTTAAAAACAGTGTGCTGATAGCATGTAAAAATTGCTACCCACCAGTGTTGTTTAATCGGTCAACATGTTTCAGCCAACAACGGGCCGTCCGATCATTTCGGGCATTGGATCCTTGCTGGAACCTTTGTCCTCCTTTGTCGACATCTTCTTGAGTCCCATTGTCAAAACAATGCCGACCTATCTCCAGGACACTAAAGATGTCCTGCGAATACTACCTGAGGTGATCTTCGACATCAATACTGACATTTTAGCAAGTTTTGATGTTGAATCATTGTACACCTGCATCCCTCAAATTGACACACTACAAACTGTACAAGAACTATTAGAGAATTTCCCTTCCACCTTGACAACTCCCACTCATTTTGTCATGGAATTGGCTCGGATTGCCATGACCGAGAACTTCTTTGCTTTTGAGGAGTCCCTGTACTTACAAACCTCGGGGACATCAATGGGCAGCAAATTCGCGCCCAGTTTGGCTAATTTGTATGTTCACCAATTTGAGACCCACCACGTACTGAGTACCACCAATCCCCATCATCATCAATTGATGATGTGGAAGCGGTACATCGACGACATTCTTGTCGTCTGGCGCGGTGATGTACCATCCCTCTTGCTTTTTCAGGAGTGGCTTAATGGTCAGAATGCTTACTTGAGGTTCACCCTGGAGTATAGCAGAACAGAGCTCCCCTTCTTGGATCTTGTCATCTTTCCAGAAGATGGGCATTTGGCAAGCTCCCTCTATCGGAAACCTATGGCTCGAAACTCTCTGTTGAGATTCGATAGTCATCACCCCCGTTCCCTCCGTGAGAACCTCCCGTTCGGGCAGTTCTTGAGGGTCCGGAGGAATTGTTCTAATATTACAGATTTCCGCCAAAAAGCGAAGGATCTCTCCACGAAGCTAAGAGTGCGACGCTATCCGAACAATCTTGTCCGGACTTCTCTGAAACGCGCTGCGAATAATCATCGTGAAGCTTTTCTAGAGCCTCCAGTCAAGAAACCACCACTGGACAGGCTGGTGTGTATGACAACGTTCAACACATCATCTTCTAAAATCCAAAAGATGATCAGGAAGAGGTGGCGCATCCTTAACAGTTCTGGTGAAAGCATTCCCCTTCCACTCTTTTCATTTAAAAGAGGGAACAATCTGAGAGACTCTCTTGTACATACACGACCTCGACAAGAGTTGAGTGAATCTTCACCCACTTTATGGGGTCTGCCTCCGGTACGAGGACATCATCCGTGCGGAAACTGCTCAGTATGTCCGCTAACCACTAAGACTCTTGAAGTGGACATCGGGACTTCTCGACCATGGCAATTGAAACGCCACACTAACTGTAACAGTGAGAAAGTGATATACCAGATTACCTGCCCCTGTGGTCTTAGGTATATCGGCATGACCGCAAGAAAAATCAAATTGCGCGTGCAGGAACATATGAGCACCATGAGACGCAAAAAGCAGGCAACACGGCTTACCACTCATTTTCTCGACGAGAAACACCGTCCTGATGAACTTAGATGGCTGGTTCTGGAACAACCCTATATACCCAGTCATGTTACTGATGTCTCACTTTTCCTACTGAGGAAAGAACAAAAGTGGGTTTTCAAACTTCATAGCGATACAGAGGGACTGAATGATGACATTCCTTGGATGCAGTTGTAAATGCATAATTGTGTATTTCGTTGTGTTAAGCACTACCACACACGTCTGTTTCCAGGGGATCTAGAAGAGGCTCTATTTCCACACATGCTTTTTATATGTTCTCGAGTTCCCCTTTATGTTCAACTTTGGTGTTTAAAGGGTATCCAATTAGGAGGACACATGATCCCTCGCTATATAGGGGCCTCCCTGAATATAGGCGGAGGGGATACTTTTACGACCTTTTGGTCACTAGGTGCATTCATTTGGACCATTTAGGCAAGGCCTATTAAACATTTTCTTGGGTTATGCCTACTACAGGGTCACTATTAGGCATTGGAGACACTTTGCTTATTCGATACGCTCCCCCTTGCCTCTAGGACATCTGGTAATTCCACTTTTTCTGGGTGTTCATGGTGTTCACTAATATGTTGGGTCTGCCCACCTGACTTCAGAGGAGTCAAGATTATTTGCCATCATGAATTGAACGTACAGTCCATTGAATTACTCACTGTTAGTATACAATTTAGACTCACAGAGATCAAGTCCACCGATACTAGTGCTCTTCCCTTGCAACATAGTGGTTGCCGGGTTTTGCCTCAGTTAACATGGGAGCCTCCAGTGATTGTTACATCGCCACTGGGTTGGGTTCGCCCTTCATTCTCCATCCTCTGTTCTAAATATCTGCAATAAATACCCTTTTTTTTAAAATATCTAGACAGGCTGGGCACAGTGTTCACGCGGGTCTGTGCTAAGAATATCTTCCGTCTGGAAGAAGACAGACGGACGTTGCTGATTGGCCAAGCCAGAATCAATACCTCTACGAGCAATACACACCGAGTTCTTGCTATCTACTCGGTGCTTTTGGATACTTTAGATGCTTTTCATGATGTTCGCAAGCCATCTGGATCAGGCAGATGCCCCACTGTCTTTACTACATGCCTGCTGCTTGACACCATGCGAGGCCGGGCTGCCTCCATAACGCGAGGTTGACGACTTTTGGACACCGCTGACTGGCTCCGCTGCAACCAATGCGCGGGCCTGCAGCGGCGTCCGAGTTGATAGTTTCCTTGTAGGTCCGCCAGCGTCTTTTAGTGGCGTTTTTAGTGGCGCTGTGGACAGCTGCCATGTGTGGGTTCTGCTTGAGACTCAGGTGAATATATATATATAAATATATTGATACACTAATGTACAGTCCTCGTGCTGTCAGCGAGGTACGTCTCACGGGTCCGCCTGTCAAAGCGGCCGTGTTTGTCCGTGTATGTTTCTTCTGGCTGACTGCGAGCCCATTTTCTATTGGCCTATTCCTGAGGAGGCCGACAACCAATCATACAAAGCGAGAAGAGAGTTTCCTCGCAGGTCCGCCGCAGTGTGTATTTAACACCGCGTCTGACCATCAATCATCGCCTCCCCCTCGGCTCAGTCTTCGCTTCGAGGCAACGACGGAGAGGTCAGTAGCTGTGGGTTAGTCAGAAGGATTTTTCTGGTCTAAAAGAACTATTTTGAGATCACAGGAGTAGGCGCCTTAATTTGCAGCTGCAGCTGGCTACCTGTGCCCCTTTTTTACTCTATAGGCTTACAGGTTTGTGTAAGCAAGTGCAGTCAGTAGTGTTTTTGGGGCATACTCTCCTGATGTTATAAGAAACCATTCTGGCCAGTTTATCTTACCATGTGTGTCTCTCATTTATGTGATTTGAATCCAGTTTCTCTCTTTTTTTCTTATCTTGTTACTTCCAGCACTGGTTATAAATTTTAAAAGTGTTTTGTTTGTTTCCAGTGCGTGGCCTCCTTTTATCCTGAGCAGTGGCCAGGTGAGGTGAGGTTTTCTCTCCCCACAATAAGGGTGAGTGTCTTACTAGTGTTCATAGCCATATCATAAAGACCACAGAAACATGAACTTGAAGCCTTTGAACTTGTTCTGTTGACATCTTTTGTCTGTGTCTCTGTTTTTTTTTTCTTTTTGTACTTTGTCTATGCAGGAGAAGATACACCATTTTCATTTTGGAAAGCGGGTGTAGATTCCACTTCACATCACTTAAGTAAGTGTTGCAGTAGCACCATAGAGGTCCTGACGAAAGCCGTTGTTGGCTGAAACATGTTGACCGATTAAACAACACTGGTGGGTAGCAATTTTTACATGCTATCAGCACACTGTTTTTAACCATACCACTTTGATGGTCAGCTCCAATAAAGTGTTCTATGACATCACTGTAGGTATTTTTAGAATCACTTGGATCATTTTCCTTTTTCTTCTTTTTCTTTGAGCACTGCACACTTAGCCCCTCCCGCTCATTTACTGTCATCTGTTGGTGTAATGTTCTGGGTCCATCACTAGGCAGTCGTATGGTTTCATTCCAAGGCAGATCCTAGAGGACACCATTTACCAACACATACCCAGATGACGAGATTCCACTTATGAGTGGGCTGATGGGTATCCTTTTTCTGTATCTTCTCTTCTTTCTTGTCTTTCTTCAGATCAACTGTGTGATCTGGGTATGAAAAGAGCACACTATTAGGTCCCATAGAGAGATTTGCTATTTACTTTTCTCTCCCTCTTTTTTCTTCAGACCTATAGTACCTTCCATGTGTTTTAGTGATTAGTTGGGGGACTAGGTACTAGTAGGTCTATAATAATTTCTCCCCTCGGACCCTCCATTAATTTTCTGTTTCTCTGCTACTGTGTTATCCCGCCTGGACTATGCAAGCTCTCTCCTGGTAGGGACCAATGTGGCTGAGATTACCCGCCTTCAACGCGTGCAGAACGCCGCGGCGAGAGCCATTGTTGGCTTACCTCGAACGAGCTCCGTCTCTGGCACACTGAGATCGTTGCACTGGCTGCCTATCAAGTCACGAATCCAGTTTAAAGTGCTGTGTCTGGCGTTCAAGATCTTGAGGGGAGGGGGTCCGCAAATCCTTGCGGATCTTCTGTCTTGGTATGTTCCTACCCGCTCTTTGAGATCTGCGGGCCAAGCTCTTGCCGTGACCCCTCGATACAGGCTGTGTCGGGTTGGTGGCCGATCCTTCCGGGTCAGGGCAGCCGAGCTTTGGAATTCCCTCCCAGTTCAATTGCGGTTATTAGACGACCTGTTAGTGTTTCGCAAAGCTTTGAAAACCTCTCTCTTTTAATAAACTTCCTTGTTTTTATCTGTTGTGTTCCCTGTAGGTGTTGCACATTTCCTGCCATGCGCCAGGACGCCCCTTAGCTGGGGCAGCTGTGCGCAATACAAATATGTGCAACAACAACAACAATCAGGGGAAGGTGTGAAGCTTGTCTCTGCAGCCACGTGGACCAGGAGGCGTCGACGACAACCAGAAGCTGGATACGGACTGTCCCACGAAGGATCTCGCTGTTGGCTGTATCGGCTTCCGGATTGGAGTCAACAAGCCTTGGCAAAGGCAACCCACGCAGGAAAGGAGATTTGGCTTCTGTTCAGACCACCAAGGTCTGGGGAGCTTCCGCTTTACAGGAAAGCAGGAGCAAGCCCAGAGCAACCAGGCAAGCGGTGTTGATTCAAAAGGATGTCTTAAGGAGGGCCACTAGCCAACGGGCTAGCAACCGCGAAGACGCGTCGAGGAGAAATGCAGGCCCCACGCGGCACTCGTGGAGTGTGGAGGGCTGAGCTTCTGTGCACTTACTGCTCGGGGTTGGAGCTTCTCAAACCCCAATGCACAACTTCGAGGACGCCTCAGAAGCTGCACAGTTAGCAAAAAGCAGGTACTGCAGGATGTCCGGTCCCACGTCTCTCGTGTCCGCCACGGGTCTCAGCTTTGCTGTGGATGTGGATCGGAGTCAGAGAAGTCTGGAAGTCCAGAGTCTGCGTCGCTGAGTCTTCGGGTTCCGGCAGGAGCGTCGGCAAAGCAAACAGGCAAGTTACTGGTGGTGCCTGTTTGCACAGGGTGGTCACTCCTTGACCACAAGGGAGATTCTTCAGTCTTCTAGTTGCTGTAGAATGTCGAAGGTCCAGAGTTTCGTTTTAGAGTTTCAGTTCAGGATAATCTAAAGTCTCTAGACTCTGCTTCTAGCTTTATAATCTTAAGGGGCTGGATTACCTGCTAGGTCCCTCCTATGGGTGGAACCTGGGAAGGGGGTGGTTACACCCCTTTCCCTTTGTCCAGTTTCGCGCCAGACCTGGGGCTGGAGTGCCCCAGCAACTGGTTTGAACCGGGCTATGCATGGAGCACCTTGTGTGCCCCAGGCAGTGTCTCATTTCTTTCAACCCACTCTGCCCCAATACACTAAAGTCTGTCTGGGGAGGTGCTAGCAGGGGCGGCTGGTGACATTTGAAAGTGGTAGGGCGTAAAATGGTTGGCATACTGCGCCGTGAGCCCAAACCACCATAAGAGGAAATTTTGAAAAAAGAGAAGAAAAATGGTGCACTTTCAAGCACATTTGAGAAAGCAGGAAGGTTAATAAAGCAATTGCCAGCAGTCAGCAGACGGTCACTAACTCACTACACGCACCAGCACGAGGTCTAGTGTGACTGTGTGCGCCGGTGATGTGGGCTGCGCTGCGCCAGGGACTTCACCACACACATAGCCATGGCCAATCGTTACTGCATGGCTTCACTGAAGTCACACAGTGATTGGCCATAAATCTGTAATGACAGGTACACAGGTTTTACTGCACAGTAATTACCACAGTATGTAGAATTGTAATATTTAAACACTGTAGAACTCCATCTCTCCCTTCATTCTCTGCTAAACCTGCCCTTCTTTCTGTCCTTGGCCTTTCCATCCTACCTTCTCTCTTCCTTCCTCCTTTCCTCTCCTCTCCTATCCCCTCCCCTCCCCCTCTTCTCCTCTCCTCCTATCCCGCTCACCCTCCCCAGCCCAGCCCGCCCCGCCCCTCCTCACCTCCACTTCCTTCATGTACTCTCCTCCCTTTCTCTACCCTTCCCACTACCCTCCTCTCCTCCCCTCAATTCTCCTCTCTCTACTCTTCTCTCTCTTCTCTCCTTTTCCTCCCTCCCTCCCCTCCTGTCCTCTCCCCTCCTCAGCTCTCCTCTCCTTCTCTTCCCTTACTTTCTTTCCGTTTCCAGAAGGGGCCCTGGCACTCGTCTCGCAGGCCTCATAGTCAGTTTTCCAGGCCTCCTCCTAATGTTTCGTTTCGCGCTGACACGAGTTTTATCATCATAAGAGGCGCGAGCCGGCAATTAGTCTGCACGAGACACCAGTGTGGAGGCAGCACAGCCCCCAATCAGCAAGGGGAAGGGAGATCCTTCAACATGAGAGGGCCCTGGGGAGCCAGGCCCTCAAGCCCAATGATGATGATTGATGCAGGCGCGGACGACACACCCACACCTCACCAGAAAATTAAAAGTCTATTTTCTATGGTACACATCCCATTGGTATCATCCTATGACCAGCAGCGCTGGCCCCTGTCCTTCCTCGCGCCCCGAGGAAACCAAGGCTCGCACTCTTTCTCTTCCTCATGCCGGGCGCGAGGGCGAGAGGCTTCTCTGCAGCTGGGTGGGCCCTGGTTTCGAAACATTATTTTGCGAATTCTACATCCGGTGAGTCCCAAAGTGTGAAGATCACAGAGCAGAGATTTCACCAGGGAGGCACTGGATGGGTGGCGCGAGCCCTACAGGCCAGCCGCGTACCACTACCCGAGTGATAAATAAAATGTTGCACACCAACCTATGAACATACCTGACACACACGACCAGAAGAAACAGCAGGCAGCGCAGCTGAAGTGGTCACAGTGATGACGTGACGAAGCCAGCCAGCAGTCAGACTCAGCAGACAGTCACTAAACTCACTACACGCACCAGCACAAGGTCTAGCGTGACTGTGTGCGCCAGTGACGTGACCTGCACTGCGCCTGGGACGACACCACACACACACACACAGTCAGCCATGGCCAATCGCTACTGCATGGCTTCACTGAAGTCACACAGTGATTGGCCATACTGTGTAGTGATGCTACCACCAAAGCGCGGCACCCAATAATGGTGGTGCGCGGAGGACCAGCCAATCCTGGCTAGGGGGGCACAGTTAGTATTCGCCCTGATTGCCCATTTAGACCCCCAGGGCTGCCG
Source organism: Lissotriton helveticus (assembly GCF_964261635.1). NCBI lineage: Eukaryota > Metazoa > Chordata > Amphibia > Caudata > Salamandridae > Lissotriton > Lissotriton helveticus. The sequence goes on from NC_136063.1 coordinate 105,028,273, forward strand.
CGGCCCTGACGGCATGAAGCAGCACCCTTGGGTCCCTTGTAAAGGTGGAAGCCTGTGCGCCGCGCATGCTCGGGCTGGTCATAGCCCTGTGCCACTCAAACAAGCTGCCGCAGCCCAGCCGGCGCCGCCCCACCCCCAGGCTTCAGCGGCATGACGCGTGAGGTGAGGAAGGAGTCGAGGACGGAAGGTCAAGGTAAGGAGCATTGGCAAATACAATTGTATTTGCCTGCTTAGCATGCGTGCGTCCATGTGGCTTAGTGGGGCTACGCCCCAATGGACGCACCGCGCCTGGGTGCTAGCAACTCTCAAGGCAGGAAACCTATTGTCCAGGCCTCCCCTGCCGGAGTTTCGTCCAGCAGCAGGAGGTCAGACTCGTGTCTGTGGCAGCAGCATCCAGTTTGTGATGCTGAGGCTCTGTTTAACTTTAAACGGATAAAGCTACAACTACATGTCTTCTCCCTCTAGAAGGGTGGAATGCTACCCCCGCCGGCAGAACTGGCGGGGGGTAGCATTCCAAAGCGTATGACACCTTACACGACATGTTTTGATAAAGCCAAACCAAAGTTAGCAATAACCACGAGGATTATAATGCACTTAAGAGTATATGGTGTGGCTATATCATAGAACAGCTATAAGGACATGGTTCCGAAAGCTGCAGACAGGTTCAGCTCATGCTAGAGCACCATCTCACATAAAACCAAGCACTCTGCCCTCAGGATTGTCAAGGCCTGCCATAGGAGTGACTTATAGGTATATATGTGTCTATATATAATGGTAGGTATAGGAATACTATACCTAAGCACGACCTTGCCCCAGCTGAGTGATCAGCCAGTGGTGTCAGTTTGGATGGCCAGCCAGTAGTGGCATAATACATGCTGCAGCCCCTGGTAGGGCCTTGGATGTACCTATGCCCTGGGTACCTATGGTGACCCAATATCCATTTAGATATGTACCAAAAGTACATGGAGTCCATTTTACAGAGAGAGCAGATAGCCTGGGAGCCTGAATAGCAGGATCCCAGGCCAACTAAGTCAAAAACCAGCTAAACACTAGGCAAAAAGTTGGGGTAACCATATTGTCCGATATCCACCTTCCTACAAGCGGTGAAAAACAAAAAAGAGAACGCGCCACTGACTGAACATTTCCAAAAATATAACCATGATTGTAATCAATTTACCTGGTATATTTTGGAAAAAGTGAGTGTAAGCAGATGAGGTGGGAACCTTGAAGCAATACGGAAAATGCGTGAACAATGGTTCATGTGCTATCTTAATACCATCGATAAAGGTCTCAACAACAGAGAAGAGTGGATGAAGTTAGTGGCTAAACAATAAGATACTAATAGAATACGAGGGACAAACAATGACAATATATATGATAAAATAAATGAAATAACCTCTCTGGGGCCTACTAATAATCGTTTGTGACGCAATGCAAATTTCGATCATCTAGACAGTATGTATTATGATGAAAACGACAAGTTATAACATTTTGTGATAGGACGCGTTCATGTAACACAAGATAGGGTAACCTTGAAGGTATAGGAAAAACATACCTGGCCAGTTATACCTACAGCCCTTACATCTTTGTGAATATATGATCACTATTGAGATGGATTTATGAATCATGCACAAATCGGAAATTAATATTCACGAAGATAGACTCAGGGAAGTATGGATAATGTGTAAGATTTGTGAATTAGTAGAACTTTAGGTTATATAATACATTTTAGAACTGTGAAACTGTACATCAGTGCTCATAAAACAAGAATAGTTTTATTTAAATAATCTAAATAAAGTTTTATTGAGGCATGAAAATGAGGCTTGCATCTCTTCCCATTGTTATGAAATCGAGGCTTAAAACCCGCTATTAGTAGTAGAAAAGCAGTGCTCGAAACCAGCTTCGAGCAATATGAAAACGAGGCTTGGAACCCGTTTTGAGTTATACGAAAAAGAGGCTTGAAACTCGCTAGTATTAACCTGAAAGCGAGGCTTGATAGTGATCCTTCCGGGTGAAACAAGGAAGTAGGCTTGATGCATTGCAATCGTCGCAAGAAGTAAAAAAAAGTAGGGGCATGCAGTAATCACACCTGTAGATAATTGATGAAGGGCCAATGGCGGAACAAGTTTCGATATTTAAACGTGAAGCCAAGACTCACAAAACTGTAGCGGTTTTTGAGAGGACAGCGCGGGTGTTTGTATGAGGAATAACACAGATTCACGGTAAGGAGAGAGGGAACTCTGACCACGAGAAATAAGAGTTAGACTAAGTATATTTGGGATATAAATGCCCTAACAAGAGGAATTTCTCTTGTGTTTATTCCCTATATAGAGCAAGTATTGTCAAGACCCTTAGGGCATAAGAAATATTAAAAGACAGTGAGCACCCGGCGCCGAAGTGTGTTTAGGCTTAGGTGAGGCATGGTTCCCCATAGCGAGTATCCACATCTACGATGTAGATAAATATAAGAGCATACTGATATGAGTCCCCCTTTCTCAACAGAGAGAGCCTCGAGGTGCCAGTGTATCTCTTGTAAGAAGGATCATTCCTGCCTTTCCAATTATAGAAAGATTCGGCGGGGAAGAAGATATCACACAAATGTGGCCTTAAAGTAGGTACATAATAGAGAATATTTGATAAAAGATAATAGGACCTTCTAAGTGCTCATTAAGAATTAGGACTATAACATCTGTTTCCTTTTAGATGATTTTAATAGATTACACATACTAAAAGTACCATACCTACAAAAGCGAACACTTCATTATCAAGATATACAAGGTGTCGTGATAATTAAAGGTAATGACTCTTGGTTGGTTTTTAGCGTAGCATTTAGCATAACCCAATTAAAGAAGGATAGAACAATAATGTAAATCTAATTACCTTCTAGGAAACGCACAGGTCATGATAATTAAATACAAGACATTTGGGGATATCATTGATGGAAGCATTTAATATGAGATAAGGTAAATCAATAACTTTCTTCGAGAGTGCCCCCACGGTACAAACTGTGAACTAGTACCCAATGACTAGGATAGGTTCTTCTTGTTCCCTGTAACTATAATCATGTTGTCGCCACCCTGGACTCACGAATAGGGCAGACATATCTAGTAGCGAATTGGGGATTACAGGAGATGGGGACCTTTAATAATAAACAAGGGAAACAGCCCATTTATTAGAATGAGAAAAATAAAAATGTTTATGACAAAGTTGTATAAATAATGACAGGGTATAGGATGCGTAGAAAATGTTACGCTAATAAGTGAGGATAGTATACTCAATGTAATTTATGATAAGAATATGGTGATAATACTTTGCATTACGAAGAAAATGTATAGTAGAAATGAGCAGCCCATAGAATTTGTAGGTATAATAAGTCTATAAAACTATTTATTTTTTTTTAAATAAAAAAAGGAAATGTATAGTATTGGACAATGTAAGTTTGCCATTTTGCTAAAAACATTTATTTAATTATGTTTATCTGCAGGAAATAAAGTAAAGTGGCAACCAACCAGTGTCCACTGTAAGAGAGACATATATAATTGTCTTGATAAAGATGGCCTATCATTTTTAACCATCGAAACGCGTCGACGCCTTATTGCACACAATCAAGGGACACAGCCTACCTATCCTGTAGACATGAAAGATTGAGGGTGTCTTGGATTAGCTAAGAAGTATTTTTATCCCTGATGTGTGATTTTATGACAAAAAATAGTGTCTGTTGTCTGTCTCTCTCTTCTGGTATAGTGCCTATGAGTATTTAGTTTGGGCAATTTTATTGTTGGTTTACATTAAAAAAAAAAATCGGTTTTTCCTTTTTTATCAAATGTTTGTATTAGATTGATGAAATACAGCTGGATACAAATGTAATGTCACTGCACATGTTTTTAATGGGAATGTATTTTTTTAGAATTAATTGTTGTAATACCTAGGATGTTGTTTTTAATCAAAAAATATAAAGAAATTATAGTATCTACCCATCTTGTAATCCATGGTGTTAGTATTAGGTACCAATTCTAATACATGGGCTATAGTTGGTGTGAAGAGCACACAGAGCAGTTGATGTAAGTTTGTCCATCAAGGGATCCCCCCTTTTTTTTTGTTTTACTGTTTTCATCATTGAGGCCTTGACTGGAGATTTTGGCCTCTGTATAAGGAAAGTCATTGAAGGTAAAAGAACTGTTGGTTGTTATGTGCTCTGTTGTATCATTTAGTCCATGCATGTACAACTTTGAATCACTCTCTTTTGCCTTTTCCACACTAGGATGAAACACTCCAAGCCCAGATCAAGGACGTTGTACGGCTCTGCCTGGCTGACGTGCGCAAAATGCTTCAAGCAGTGGTGAAGAAGAGTACTGGCGAATTCTCAGAGTGTTTTGATATTCTGCTTCGTAATGAGTTGATGCGCGGTGTGGAGAAGGCCAAGGGAATTTGTGAAGAAAAGGTTCAGAGATGGGGGTCACGTGTAAGTCCAATTTAAGCCTATGATGTGAGTTGACGGTCTTGATTAGGTTTAAAATTGAAACTGCACCAGTCAAAAATACAAATCCTTTCCAGTACAGTTCCAATCTTCTCCCCATCCATTTTTCAACCACTCTCCCCTTACACAATTTCCCCTCTCTGAGGAATTCCTTGGAGAGAAATGCAAAAAGAACAATTGATGGATAGAATGCAGAACAATGTCATACATTCACCCCAGTACAGAGATCTGAGCCTAAATTCGAAGTCTTATTTAAAGTCCTGCCCAGAGTTAATTATTGCCAATCTTTTCCAGATCATATGTCAGGATTATATCTTTCCCCATAAGCATATTTCTGATCAGTAACTCAAACCATAGATTTGTCACCGGATTTCTACCCAAGTACGAGACTGGATATGGAAACAGTTGCAATAGTTCCTGCGTGACGACAGGTGGCACCATCAGCCTCCACTGTAACTCCTTCCTGATCTTCGGACATGACACAGAGCCACATAAAGGAACCACCACTGTACCCTTACATCATTTTCTGGTCCACTCCGAAGACACTGACCTGGAGCACTGCTCCTACCGATTGTTTTTTAGGTTGAGCCTTCAGCGCATGCGCCGTCTGCATGACTTTTTGTAATTTCTTACACCATGTTTATGACCGCCTGCTGCTTGCCATAGGTTCCCTCCAGTGCCCCTCTTAATTGCTGCTTTCTGACTCGCTCTGGGTGCCGATAGCTCACTTCCATTCAAGACAGAGGAGCAACAGCCGATCACAGTCTCTTTGCATTTTCATTCCCTACCTGTTTATTTTGAGAACTCTTTACTTTATTCACTGCAGGCACTGCACAGTGTGGTGCAGCCTTATCCCAGTGCATCCTGATTCTTGTGCTTTCCGTGTATTATTAAGGGATAATTTATGCCAGGGCCACTTTTTTTATTTATATTTTTTACAAAGTACGAGCGGTTAGTTATGGGAAGTATCAGCGCGTTTCCTGATTAGGAGCATAATTGCTTCTCTTTAAAAGAGGAAAATGCCTGTCAAATTGGATTATTTTCATCATTAACCATTTTGACAAATAAATTAAAAAATGAATTGGAATTGTAATCTGCTGACACATTGAGGGGGAAACCACTTGTGCAAGGAAGTTTGTGCGAGAATCAAGGCTTCTGGAATCACTGAACGCGAGGATCATTTGCATACATTTGGACGACCCAGAGCCCCTAAAAAAATATACTCTGAACTTCTAACATTCCCAACCCCAATTGTTATGGGAGGAGACTTCAATCTCATACAAGACCCTAAAATAGATAGAATTCCTCCAACAAAACAATGGAATCTACCAAAGATGAGGGAATGGTTAGGGATCTACAAAAAAGACTTAATTCTGGAAGACATGTGGAAGCTAAAAGGTGTAAAAAACTACCCGTATACCTTTCATAACAAAAAATTAGGACACAAATCCAGAATAGACTTTTTTTTACTAAACAAAAGTCTGCGAGATAAGGTTAAAAGCATTGAACACCTACCTGCACACTTATCGGATCACTCTGCAGTTCAGCTAAATATAACACTTCCACAATTACAGCTGGCTAATAGGTGGACAGTTGACCGCACAATTTTTAGAGACGAACAATGTGTGGAGGAACTCAAAACAACCTCCCGACAATATTTTCAAGATAACGCAGCTGGCACAGCAAAAAGAGTAACGTGGGATACTTTCAATGCGGTAATAAGAGGCAAACTACTCAGCTTGGGTGCTCACAAACACAAGATAAAAAAACAGGATATAAAGAAGCTGGAAACAGAAATTAAACAAGTAGAATTACGCCTAGAATGCGATATATCTCAAGAACTGAGGGAAAACCTAGAAGAAAAGCATCGCAACTCAAAAGAGAACTTGACAAATTATCTGGAGAATATAATTAAAGGAAAATGGGAGAACAGCAAACTTGCAAACCATGAATATGGAGAAGGCTGTGGGAAGTTGCTAGCCTGGAAAATGAGATCGGATCAGACTAGAAATAATATATTAAGCATTTACACTCAAGACCAATTAGCCATCTGCTCAGATGATGTTTCAATAAGGCAAGAATTTTCCAAATTTTTTATCTCAATATATAAAGAAGACACAAATCCTTCAGAGGAAGAAATTAAGAATTATCTAGAAAATATTCAACTTCCAAATTTAACAGACGAAGAAGTGAATTTCGTGAACACCGAAATAACAGCGGAAGAAGTAAGGAGTGCCATAAGTAATTTAAAGAGAGGAAAAGCTGCGGGGCCAGATGCGTTACCAAATGAACTTTATATCGCATTAAAAGAAATACTAATTGAACATTTAACAGAAATAATGAATAAGACTTATCTGGGACACGAAATGATACCAGATTCATGGAACGATGCGACGATAAGCATATTAATAAAACCAGGTAAAAACCCTAAAAATTGCGCATCGTACAGGCCAATATCACTCCTCAACTGCGACTATAAGTTGTTTATGAATATAATAGCAAAAAGGTTATCAAAAGTTATGGCCAAATTAATCAACCCGGACCAAAAGGGTTTTATTAAGGGCAGACATATCCAGGAAATTACACACGAATTAGTGGCAACAATCGACGTAGCTGGTTGCGAAAAGTTACCTCTCACGATTATCACATACGATGCTGCCAAAGCCTTTGACCGTGTTAACTGGGCTTTTCTAAATAAAATCATAGAAAAAAGCAAATTAGGGACAAACTTTATCCACATGGTAAAGGAAATATACACTAACCCAAGAGCGAGGGTAGCAGTTAATGGTAATCTTACGGATAATATCGAGATTAAGAGAGGCACACGACAAGGTTGCCCTTTGTCTCCGCTACTTTTCAGTTTATATATTGAACCCTTGGCATGTTCTATAAGAAACCAACCAATTATAACACCTTTTAGACACCTTAATTGGACAAAGAAAGTCGCGCTCTACGCGGATGACCTAATGGTATGTTCGAGGCATGTGGGCTGCTAAATTCATATCTTAGCATTAGATCGCCGCCTAGTGTTGGGCTCGGATGATTGCACATTGTTGTCCTGGAAGAGTCTTCGAAGTATCCTGAGATAGGTGGCTCCTCCCCTGGACTACAGTGCGCATGGGCATCGGCTCCATCCCCAGATTGTTTTTTTCCGCCATTGGGTTCGGATGTGGTCTCGACGTCTTACTGTCGGAACCAAGTAAAACTATCTTTTACCGGCCAAAAGGCCTCGATTTTCTTGCGTCGGTATTGTCTGCGCTCGGTCTCGAGTCTTCCGTCTCTTGAAGCCGGAATAAGCGGAGTTTTCTTCGCTTTCTAAACTTTGAGGCCTTCTCATCGCGACACGACAGCAAGCCTTTACGGACATGGAGCGGAGCCCGTTTAAGTACTGCCCGCTCTGTGGGTCCAAGTACCCACACATCGATCTACACCCCGTGTGTAACAAGTGCCTTTCACCGGACCACGACGACGGCAAGTGCAAGGCCTGTGCACAGTTCCGCTCCAAGAAAACTCTCAAGCTTCGGCGCGCGGTGCGCTTGGAAGCTAGGCAAGCGGCCCCAGATCCGGAGAACATCTTCGGCGACCCGGAAGAAGAGGTCCAGGGTCACCTTCTACAAATCTCCCCATCACAGACGGAGGTCGAGGCGGATCCGGGAGACGACGACGGAGTCGCGGGTCAGGTCCTCGAATACGTCGAAGAGGTAGGAGACGACGATGAGATTTATGGGGCCGCGGCGGATAGCTCTGCGGACGAGCTCTGCCCCGAAGGTTACGAGGATACCGACCGGGACACGGGATCGCCTGTCGGCCTTACCCAGGACCCGTTGCCGCAAGCCACAGCCCCGCCTTCGGGCCCGGCTACGGACTCACTTGCTGGGCACGCTGTTTCGAAACCGAAACTGAAACCGTCGGGGTCGTCCACACCTAAAATGGCCGACCCGAAATCGAAACTGAAACCAAAGGACTCGAGTGTCCCTAAGATGGCTGCCGTGCCTGTGAAGAAGTCGGTGCCCGTCACCCCGTCGGCTCCGTCGACCTCCGGTCCGCAGAAGCCGAGGAAGTCTGTCGATTCCGATGCTCCGAAATCGAAACCGTCGCCCGAGGAAGGGGCCCCCAAGAAAGATGGTCGGCACGGATCAGCGGCTCCGGCGCCGTCCAAGCCCGCCAAGGTCGGCTCCAAAGAGGCTACGCACAAGAAGTCTGCGCCCCGGCCTCAAGATTCGGAGGTGCCGAAGACGGTTTCCGCGCCCAAAACGCACAAGGCCCGCGAGGACGTCGGATCCGAGGGACCGCTCAAAGCATCCTTGTCGGCGACGAAACCCACTGGCAGTGTACCGTCCCCCATTGCGGAGTCACTGCAGAGAATCAGGGAGAAAGCCTTTGCTCCATCGGCTCCGATGCCATCACCGCAGCCGCAAAAGGACGCTCCGGCTAAGCCTTCTGGGAAACTCCTCTTTCTCTTGCCACCTAAGGAGGCGCCGAAAGCGTTTTCGACGAAATCGGCTCCGAAACAGGGTTCCTCGCTGCCTGACCCTCTTCCACGTCGTGTACTCGAATCGGAAGACGATTCAGAGCATTTCATTGATGCTGCCACCGGCAAGCTGACACTCTATAAACGGAAGATCACTTCGGAGCCGGTGGACCCCTACGTCATCCCGTTGAAAAAGAAGAGGGTGCCCCTTGACGCCTCAGGCCTCACGGAACCGATTCAGCCTCCTCCAAGACGGAGCCCTACTCCCTCCCCAGAACACTCTGTGGGTGAGGAATATGATGAGGATGAACAGTACAATTTCCCTATCGATGAACCTGATGTACAACCAGATTCTTACGACGACACTGGTGACCAGAACACCCAAGGTGTGGGCCAAGACCCGCAGACCTTTAATGCACGTGCATCCCCGACTGAGGACTCAGCAGGATTTCATGCACTAATTGAACGGGCGGCGGCCAATCATGATGTGGACATGCATGCCGACCCGGTTGAGGAAGACTTCCTTTTTGACACCTTTGCCATATCTGAAAGGACAGTAAAGACACTTCCTATGCTGAAAGGCGTTCTCAAACATGCTGGGGACATTTTTAAGGAGCCTACGAGGGCGAGAGTGGTCAACCCTCGCATTGAAAAGAAGTACAGGCCTGCACCTGCGGACCCCGTCTACATCCGGGGACAATTGCCACTGGACTCTCTTGTGGTTGCCAATGCCAGAAAACGTGCCAACTCCCAGACAACGGGTGAAGCTCCTCCCCCGGATAAGGAGTCCAAAGTGCTTGAGGCAGGAGGCAAAAGAGTGGCTGCACAGGCGGCAAACTTTTGGCGCATCGCAAATACACAGGCGCTCCTGGCGCGTTATGATAGGGCGCACTACGACACCCTAGAACAGGTTATACAACACCTGCCCCCACAGTTCCAAGAAGGCACCAAAATGCTTATTGAGGAAGGAAAGCTAATATCAAACGCAGCCATCAAGTGTGCACTTGACGCTGCGGACACAGCTGCTAGGGCTATCAACACTAGCGTTATGCTGAGAAGACAAGCCTGGCTCCGCATCTCAGGGTTTAAGCAGGATATTCAGACAACAATTCTGAATCAGCCAGTCAATCCTGATAGTCTGTTTGGTCCGGATGTTGACACCACCCTAGAGAAAATAAAGAAGGACACGGAAACTGCTAAGTCTATGGGGGCCCTGCAGTCCCAACAGTTTCGTGGCAGCAATTTTCGTCGCTCAGGTGCACGTGGAGTCACCAGAGGACAGATGGGTCAACAATCCCAGTTCTCCAAAGGTGGGGCGCAATCCTCGTTCACTAAACAGAACAAGGGAGGTTATAGGAATAACAGCAACAGAGGTCGCGGCAGAGGAAACAACAGCTCCCGCACCTCTGCTCCAAGCAAACAGTGACTTTCTGTCACTGCCCCCCGACCACCTAACACCTGTCGGGGGGAGACTGCAGCAGTTCCTGCCCGTCTGGAGAAACATCACCACAGACAGGTGGGTGCGACAACTAATCCAGTATGGTTATTGCCTAGAGCTGAAATCCACTCCACCCAACATCCCACCGAGGCAAAGGCCTATGTCCGCAGAGCACTTGCACTTATTGCAGCAGGAAGTGGTGGCGATGCTGCAAAAAGGCGCAATCGAGCTCGTGCCGGTGGGGGAGGAAGGCACAGGGGTATATTCCCTGTACTTCCTTATTCCAAAGAAGGACGGTTCTCTCAGGCCCATTCTCGATCTACGTCCCCTCAACCTGTACATACTGTCAGAGCATTTCCATATGCTTACACTGCAGCAGATTCTTCCCTTGCTAAACCAGGGAGACTTCTTAGCGACCTTAGATCTCAAGGATGCTTATTTCCACATTCCACTACACCCGTCACACAGGAAATACCTAAGGTTCACTATTCAAGGCAGGCACTACCAGTTCAAAGTCCTACCCTTCGGAGTCACTACGGCCCGAGGGTGTTCACCAAGTGTCTAGCGACAGTGGCGGCGCACCTCAGGAGGCAGAATATCCATGTCTACCCCTACCTAGACGACTGGCTCGTACAAGCCAAGTCAGAGCAACAGTGCGCCGCAGACATGTCGACTACAATTCACCTTCTTCACGATCTGGGTTTCTCCCTAAATTACCCAAAATCGCATCTTCAGCCGGCACATGTCCGGCAGTTCCTGGGTGCTACGATCAACACCCTGACAGCCATGGCTCAGCCAAACCAAGTCAGAATCGACAGCATTCAGTCACTGATCCAACGATTCCGTCCAAGAAACTCCCTGCCAGCGAGAGTGTTCATGCAGTTGATTGGCATGATGGCCTCCTGCATCTTCATAGTCCCTCACGCACGGTTGCATATGCGCCCGCTCCAGGAGTGCTTAGCGAATCAGTGGACACAGGCTCGTGGGCAATTGACAGACCTAGTGTTGGTTACCAGTCGGGCATACGACTCTCTGCATTGGTGGACTCCACACAACCTTTGCAAGGGCCGACTGTTCCACGAGCCCGTGCCGCAGATTGTCCTGACGACGGACGCATCTCTCCAGGGATGGGGAGCACATGTGCTCACTTACACAGTGCAGGGACTATGGACGACGCAGCAACAGAAGATGCACATCAACTATCTGGAACTGATGGCAATCTTCATGGCGCTCAAGTCCTTCATTGTACAACTGAGCAACAAGGTCGTGCTAGTCCGGACGGACAACATGACCGCGATGTACTACATTCAGAAACAGGGGGGCACCCACTCGCCACAGCTGTCTCATCTGGCTCAGAGCATGTGGAAGTGGGCCATTCAGAGGAACATTTTCCTCATGGCAGAACACCTCCCGGGCAAGGACAATCAGATGGCGGATCTGCTCAGCAGATACAGCCATCAGATGCACGAGTGGGAGATACACCCTTCTGTTCTCCACCCGTTCTTCCAGCAGTGGGGTCATCCGGAGATAGACCTGTTCGCAACAAAGGAGAACGCAAAATGCCGACTCTTTGCCGCCAGGTTCCCTCACCCACAGTCGCAGGGGAATGCGATATGGATGAACTGGTCAGGCAAATTTGCATACGCTTTTCCGCCAGCCCCTCTAATACCGCTGGTCGCAAGAAAGCTAAGGCAGCACTCCATGACTCTCGTCCTGGTTGCTCCAACGTGGGCACGACAAGCTTGGTACACCACGTTCCTCGAACTCTCAGTGGTGCCGCACCAAAGACTGCGCCTCACGCCCAGTCTTTTGACGCAGAACCATGGAGACATTCAGCATCCAGATCCACGACAGCTCAACCTGGCGATCTGGCTCCTGAAGTCCTAGAGTTTGGATACCTTAACCTACCTCCAGAATGCATGAGTATCATCAAGGAGGCGAGGAAACCAACTACTAGAGCATGCTATGCTGCTAAGTGGAAGCGTTTTGTCATCTACTGTACGTCCAATGACATCAACCCACTAGATGCATCTATTCCCAACATCATCTGCTATCTGTTACATCTCTACAAGTGCAATCTGGCGTACACTTCCATTAGGATACATCTCTCAGCCATAGCGGCTTATCTTCAGAACAGGCAGCACCTCTCTGTCTTCAGAGTGCCCGCCATTAGAGCCTTCCTTGAAGGTCTGAAAAGAGTCATTCCCCCAAGAACACCACCAGCTCCGGTGTGGAACCTCAACGTCGTTCTCACCAGACTGATGGGGCCACCATTTGAGCCACTGCACTCGTGTGAGCTCCAATTCCTTACATGGAAAGTGGCCTTTCTGATAGCTATTACGTCTCTGAGGCGTGTCAGTGAGCTGCAAGCGCTCACCATACAAGAGCCGTTCATTCAAATTCACCCAAATAGGGTAGTGCTACGCACTAACCCTAAATTCCTTCCTAAGGTGGTGTCACAGTTTCATCTTAACCAAACTATTGACTTACCAGCATTCTTTCAAAACCCGCAAACGGTGGCGGAAAGAATGCTCCATACCTTAGATGTACGGAGGGCGTTGATGTACTACATAGACAGAACACAACCCTTTAGAAAGACAAAACAACTCTTTGTTGCCTTCGCACCACAACACAAAGGCAACCCAATTTCCAAAGCAGGGATAGCCAGGTGGATTGTTAAGTGCATCCAGATATGTTATCAAAAAGCCAAGCGCACTTTAACAATACCCCCCAGAGCGCACTCCACACGCAAACTGGGGGCATCCATGGCTTTCCTAGGGAACATTCCTTTAGAGGATATTTGCAGAGCAGCCACGTGGGTCACACCACATACCTTCACAAAACACTACTGTGTTGATGTGCATTCCAAGCAGCAAGCAGCTGTAGGACAGGCTGTTCTCAAGACACTTTTTCAGGTTTCTGCAGCTGGCACGGGCAACCGCCGCTGATGGAGGGACTGCTATGTATTCTATGCTAAGATATGAATTTAGCAGCCCACATGCCTCGAACTGAATATGCTACTTACCAGTATGCATCTGTTCTTGGCATGTAGGGCTGCTAACATTCATATCGCCCGCCCTCCTCCCCGGTGGCTGTCGCAGCTGCAGATATACTATTGTATTTATTCATTAGCATGGACATCCTTTACACTTTCACTCCATCTCCTGCCACAATGGTGAAAAACAATCTGGGGATGGAGCCGATGCCCATGCGCACTGTAGTCCAGGGGAGGAGCCACCTATCTCAGGATACTTCGAAGACTCTTCCAGGACAACAATGTGCAATCATCCGAGCCCAACACTAGGCGGCGATCTAATGCTAAGATATGAATGTTAGCAGCCCTACATGCCAAGAACAGATGCATACTGGTAAGTAGCATATTCATTACTGATAAATGTAACTCTTCTAAAGTAGCGATTGAGGATGCAATGAACAAATTTGGCAAAGTTTCAGGTTATTTGATAAATGTGGACAAAACAGAGGTAATGAGCTGGAACTCGAACTTAAATTCACCTCTCTTAAAGGATAAAATAAAATACTTAGGCATCATTATAACACAAGATCTTGGAAAATTATCGGAAACAAACTTAAACATAGTGTCGAAAGAAATGAAAAAACTCCTTAAAATTTGGTCAGGCCTACCGCTAAGTTTCTTAGGCAAATCTAATATAATAAAAATGTCAATCACTCCTAAATTCACGTATCTTTTTAACAACATTCCGTTAGAATTCAAAAAGGAAGCCTTAAAAAAACTATACTCTTCCTCTGTCAAAAATAAGAATGATAAAGGACCTGCTTTGATAGCCTTTAAGGAACTTGCTGCGGACTCAGCACTTAAACTGTTTACTCAATGCAAATCGGGCTCTCCCTTAGACCCAGCTCCCCCTAAAGTTATGAGTGACCTAGCTACCCTCCTGATTGAGCCTCTTGTCTCTATCTGGAACGCCTCATTACAGCTAGGCCAATTCCCTTCTGTCTGGAAAGAAGCCATGCTAGTCCCCATCTTGAAAAAGACAAATGCTGACCCCACACAATTCTGCAACTACCGCCCCATTTCCCTCCTCCCTAAACCAGCTAAGGTTTTAGAAAAGGCCGTTCAACTTCAGCTTGCGGAATATCTGGAGACTAAGGTCATACTTCATGATTCCCAGTCAGGATTCCGCACTGGCTTTAGTACTGAAACGGCACTCCTGGAAGTCTCAGAGACCATTCGAGAGTGTGTGGATAGGGGAGAGGAGGCCATGTTGGTCCTCCTCGACCTATCCGCCGCTTTCGATACGGTATCCCATAAGATACTTCTAGATCGATTGGAGCAGATTGGACTGGGCGGCTCTGCTCTATCATGGATCAGCTCCTTTCTTCAAGGTCGAACGCAGAGGGTCCTTCTTAGACCTTTCCAATCGGACTGTAAACCCCTTGTCTGTGGAGTGCCGCAGGGCTCCGCCCTGAGCCCATTGTTTTTCAATGTGTATCTGGCCCCCCTGGCTAAGGTGGTTGAGTCACTTGGGGTCAGAGTGATCTCTTATGCTGATGATACACAGCTTATGTTTTCTTTTAGAGATCACTCTGACTCCAGTCTCGCCAGTTTTCGCCACTGTTTGAGCGAAGTATGTTCCTGGATGGCATCTAACCATCTACGACTTAACACTGACAAGACGGAGGTCTTGTTTTTTAATCAAAAAATTACCATTCCCTCTACCTTGTGGTGGCCGACTGTGCTGAATCCTCCCCCCATTCCTGTTCACACTGCTCGCAATCTGGGTTTTCAGTTCGATGATGCTCTGTCGTGCAATCCCCAAATTAATAAGGTGACTGCGGCCTGTTTTGGGAAACTGCGGATGATGCGAAAGATCTTTCCTTTTTTGCCATTAGACGCTCGCAGAACGGTTACGCAGGCCTTAATAACATCACATCTGGATTACGCCAACAGCCTCTATGCCGGGGCCCCCCAATATCAAATTGAACGCCTACAGATTGTTCAGAATGCGGCAGCGAGGCTGATTGGCAACATCCCTGTACGACACTCAGTTGCAGCCTACCGCAAAGTACTCCACTGGCTTCCAATCGCAAGTCGTATTAAGTTCAAAATGCTAACTCTTGCTTTTCGGGCCCTCAATGGGATGGGACCGGACTACTTACGCAAGAGATTAACACTATCTCAGTCAGTGCGTTCTTTGCGATCCAACAATCTGCGCCTCATTGTTGTCCCTCGATTTCGCCGCTCCAGAATGGGTGGCAGAGCCTTTGCAGTTATGACGGCTAAACTATGGAATAGCCTCCCCTTAGATCTTAGATTTGTTTCCTCTGAAACACTCTTCCGTAGCCGTCTTAAAACCTGGCTATTTTCATTATTATAGGCTCTACTCTCTTTTAGCTCACAGTCCTAGCGCCGGGACACCCCCTTTGGGGGTAGCCGCGCGCTTTACAAATCTCAAAATAAATAAAAATAAAAAAAAATACAAGGTGAAATATCCAGCTTTATATGGTCAGCAAAGAGTACAAGAATCTCATGGTACAAACTCAGGAGAAAAAAGGAACAAGGAGGGATAGCAAGTCCGGATATATATGAATACTATAGAGCCTTCCAATTCAAAAATTTCAGAGCTCTGCTGAAGGTGCATCAAGCATACCCAATCTACTTACAACATTTAACAAATGGTGAAGATCATTTCCTTTTCAAATTTGGACACCCCAAATTTTTCAAAAAAGTTAAACTAAAGGTTCTGAATAATGCCGTTAAGATTTGGAACCAAATAAGAACTGCCACGAAGATTCCATATTACAGTAGTATGGCTCCAATATGGGACTCACCAGGCACCCCAGATTGTTTAAAGGACTCACTATCAAGCCCACTCAGACAATCCGGAATTGAAAAATGGGGACAACTTCTGTCTGAAAACTCTTTAATATCATGGGAACATTTGCAAGTAATTACAGATCGAAAAATATCAAAGTTCAAATACTATCAATTGAGCAGCTGGGCAAATACTATTCCGGAGGAAGCAACAGATCCGGAAAACCTAGAATCAGATATGATGAATGAAACGGAATTAAA
Organism: Lissotriton helveticus; assembly: GCF_964261635.1. Lineage (NCBI taxonomy): Eukaryota > Metazoa > Chordata > Amphibia > Caudata > Salamandridae > Lissotriton > Lissotriton helveticus. The sequence goes on from NC_136063.1 coordinate 105,044,714, forward strand.
AAAAGAAGTCTCAAAATGGTATTGGATGCTAATTGAATCCGGAGAAGAAAATCTTACTATCTCTGAAAAAATATGGAGGAAAGATCTATCTAACGAAGATTTGGATTTATGTCAAATCTGGAAAAAATCAGTAGAGAAATGTTGGCTATGTGTAAAGCCCGCAGCATTAAAAAGGAATCATCTTTTCTCTATACATAGAGCGTATTGGACACCCAAAAAATTATCAAAATTTAAAGGAGCGGCAGTAAAATCGTGCAGTAAATGTGGCGAGGAAAAAGTGGATGATATTCACATGTTTGGTAACTGCTCATCGCTTACGCAATACTGGCAAGAGATTGGTAAGACACTAACTGCAATACTGGCAACACCGATAACTGTGAGTATTATCTTAATTATTTTTGGGATACACCATACTACTCAAACGAATCAGATTAAGTTAAATAAACATCAAGAAAACTTACTGTTTGTTATGATCCTATTAGCACGTAGAGAGATATGTATTAACTGGATAAAACCAGCACCGCCAACTCATGAGAATTGGTTAAATGCTGTAATAAGAACTAGTAGATTGGATAGAAAAGGGAAACAACTTAAAAATATGAAATACTGGGAGATCCTGGAAAACTATATCACTTCTAGACGATAAACTAGAAGATCCCCTTGTCGGAGGTTCTTTGACTCTTTTCTTTTTTTTTTTCTTTTTTTTTTTCTTTTTTTTTTTGATTCCAATGATTAAGCGGAACAATAATTCCTGGCATGACTTGAAGTCTGTCAAACTCCCTAAGGGTTAGAGATCTCCAGAAACAAAGGAATTATTGAGCAAGATAAAGGTGTGCGTAAGGAACCTGACTGGAACGAGAATGAGACACACCCCTTGTACTCCTCGATAGACGATTAGGGGCAGTTTGGAGGTACAACCGCTCGGATACTGTCGGACTCCCAAACACCTTTCTTTCTGCATAACCCGCAATATGAGGATAAAAAAAGAAAGAAAAAAAAATTCATTTGGAGCGCGGGCCGGGCAGCGTATGGCTGCGGACTCACAGCTCCTGTTACAGATAACTGTGTTTTCTGATTTCTAACACTGAAAGTGCTCTGTTGAAATACAAGTTTTTCTTGTGCCTCAAGTTTCACATTGGTTGTTCATTGTCCGCCCTGAGGTGCTTTTCACAGGTGGTGGCATGTGGTTTGCGGACAGGTCTCCCCAGGGCTTTTAAGTGTCCGGGTCCATTTCTTAAAAGTAGGGGCTGAAATGGGTCCCTTTCAGGCTCTCCATTTTTGCCCTCACCCTTGCTGTGAACAAAAAAGAAAACTTGCCTGCAGTAGTACCACCCTTCACTGCTGTTTGTTACTTAAAAGATACTTGTTTGAGGCATATGAGCAGCAGATTGTACCCTTTGCATAGATCGCCATCTGGTGTTGGGCTCGGATGCTTCCACTTTGTTGTTGTCTTGTAGTCAAGCGGTAGGTGACTCCTCCCTTGGACGATAGTGCCCAGGGGCATCAACATCTATCCTCAGATTTTTTTTCTGCCATCGGGTGCAAATATAACTTTTGCGTTCCGGTTTGGCACCGTATTTCCAAACCTTTTTTCGACGCCAAAAACTATCTACAACTCGACAGTATTGTTTTCGATCGTGTGATCTTCGACGCACATCTCAACTACTTGTTTCCTGTCGTCGACGCGGGCCGCTGGGCCTTTCGATGCCGTTTGGGCCTACAGCTCAGGGAAAGGACTCAATTCAAAAAATGCCCCCAGTGTGAAGCGAAATTCCCACACAGTGACCATCACAAGGTCTGTAACCTGTGTCTCTCGCCAGAGCACAACGAGAACAATTGCCAGGCCTGCACCCTTTTTCGATCAAAGAAAATCATCCGTGATCGTCGGGCCCGACAGCACATCATGGCACAACAAGCAGCTCCGGCACCAGTGGACATCTTCGATGAAGGCCGCGATGTCAAGGAGGTAGATTCTGAGGACCTGGAAATTGTGTCCGAAGCAGTCGGCTCCGACTCAGATGACCACATCACTCCTGGTCAATGAGCAAGTACAACTGCCCCTACCCCATCTCCACCCGAAAAAAAGAAGGCCCTGGTCAAGACTTTGCCTGCTGGCCCCAGTCTCGACCGAAAACAACTTTCAGAAGTCCTGGGCTCTGCTCCAAAGATAAAGGACAAGCCTTCCGGTAGCTTGGGACAGAGCAAACCACATATTAGTGTTCCGCAGGCGCCTTTGGCACCAAAGACTGAAGAGCAACTTACTCTCAAAAAGAAGTCGGTACCGAGCACCTCCACGCCGAAACACTCGGATCTGAAACCAAAATCTTCGGAACCCAAAAACATTTCCGGCTCCATAGCCAAGCCAAAGGACCCCAAACCACCTCCTAAGGCTTTGGAGCACAAATACAAACCCCGCTCGGACACGAAAAAATCTGCACCGGAAGTGGTCACAAAACAGGAAGAACTTTTTCGACCGGATCCTGTCGATCCCATGCAGAAAAAAACTCCATATAGACCCCAAAACAGGACATGTGGCTACTATTCCACACAACAAAAGGAAATTGGACACACTAAACACTCCTGTAGTGCTTGTCAAGAAGGACTGTGCAATTCACCTATGAGACCCTCTTCTCCTGTTATTCCTCCTCAGCCTGTTCTTCCTCCTAAGTCTGTCTCTCCTCCACAGCCTACAAACGTCCCACCTTATTCACCACCACATGATGATGATAATTATTTAGGGGATGGGGAAGCTAACAATGACCCTTTCACAGACCCTAATAATGACACGGACAGACCACAAAACGATTCGGACGAATATCATGACCCAATGGACCCCCAGCCCTTCCTGATCTCTAGACATATCCAACAAAACCATCTCCCTAGATGACAATATTGGTTTTGGTCAGCTTCTAAATAGAGCTGATGGGGTTCACATGCATTCAGAGCCGGCAGAGGAAGACTTCCTTCTAGACACCTTCAAACAGTCACAAAAAACTGTCCAAACCCTGCCAAATCTAAATACGGTCATTAAACATGCCCCCGACATATTCAAAGATCCAGTGAGAGATAGAATTCTCAATCCCAGGATTGACAGGAAATATAAACCTGCTCCAGAGGATCCCACTTACATCTAAGGGCAGCTACCATTAGACTCACTGTTAGTAGCCAATGCTAGAAAGGGCGCCAACTCTCAAACCTCTAGTGACACACCACTTCCGGATAAGGAATCTAAGTTCTTAGATGCCTCTGGCAAGAGAGTTGCTGCCCAAGCAGATAATCACTGGCGCATAGCCAACACCCATGCATTACTTGCTAGGTATGATAGGGCTCACTATGACAGATTAGAAACCCTTTTACAACGTTTACCTGATCAATACAGAACCCAGGCAAATGATTTCATTCAAGAGAGCAAATTAATAACCAACGCATCAATCAAGTGTGCCCTTGATGCCCCAGACACAGCCTCTAGGTCCATTAACACTAGTGTGCTACTCAGACGACATACCTGGTTGCACATTTCAGGCTTTAAACAGGAGGTACTGTAAGAAAGTGGCTCTGTATATACTGAACCAAAGTAAGGTACAGTGTGCACAGAGTCCACAGTCTCCAGAGGTATGGCAGAGGCTAAAACTAGATATAGCCTTACTCTCCAAAGTGGTAGCTTGGTCGAGCAGTAAGGCAGTACCAGAGGACAGTGTTTTGTATCAAAATATATAGGTATTTCATTTTTAGAACCAACAAGGTATCAAAATATAAGTTAAATACTTTTCAAATAGGCAATAGTCTCTTTGAATACAATAGTTACAGTTTGTTGCAGTAAACAATTTCAAACACAATGCAACATTGAGCTCAATGGGAATTTTCAGTTAAATGCAATTAATGTACTTTGTAGATTACTTTTATAACCATAGGACTGGATCCTGGATTCTGTCCTGGGACATGAGCTGTAAACAGTTAAGCAAAAGCCTTTTGGTTATAGTTGTGATTTTTAAGGAATATTATTGTATTTTAAAAGTTGACACTTTTTTCAGTTGAAATTTAATGTTATCCTATGGAAGGAAATTCAAGTTGCAGGTAAAGTGGATTCATGTTACTTTTGTAATCCAGTACTGGACTCCTAGGTTCAGCACTGGGACATCTATCTAAAACAGGTAAGCAATTACGTGTTGGTAGTTGAAACGATTTCTAAAGAATATTTGTAGTTTGCAAAAATCGACACTTAGAAGAAATTTCACAGTAAAACAGTCAATGGTTTCCTAGGGAAGAAAATTCAGGTTACTGGTAAGTACGGTTAAAATTACTTTTCAGGGTTTGTGCTGGGCTAAAAGATGCAGCACTGAGGGTTTCTCCTGATAACAGGTGAGTAAGTCTGAATTTGTTGTTCGGATGATTTTAGGTCAATATTTTAAAGTTCCAAAACTCCACACTTAGAAGAAATTCTGAGTGAAACCAGTCAATGTTAGCCTATGGAAGAAAAGTGAGTTATCGGCTTTTAGGTAAGAACTCGACTCGCAGAGTTAAGGTTCTGGGGCAAGACTCAGGGGTCTCCCAGGGTCAGGTAGGTACAGTCGTTACACCCTCAGCGGCACTGGGGCAGCCCGGTGCAGAGTGAGTAGGCCCAGTGTTATCCTATGGGGGATAGGGGTCCTTTGGTTAGTGACTGCTAGCAGGCAGACCAAGCGGCTGTGGGAGCTGAGCTCTGGGTCACTTACACAGGGCAAGTGGGAAAGTAGGATAGGTCAGTTGCTGCACTTCCAGAGGCACTCTGGCAGCTAGGTGCAGGGTGATTTTGGGCCTTCGGACGCCCTATGTATTTCAATGGAAAAGCTGAAAAACGAACAAAGGCTGCAAGCTCGGGGACCGAGATTCTTCAGGGACGACCAGCACTTCGAGAGGTAAGTTGGGAAGCTGTAGGTTAGGTAGCCACCCAGGAGTCGGGCACAGAGGGCCGTAGGGCGCCGGGTGCTGTGGGGTCTTTTTATTGTCGGGAAATGTTACCCTCAGCTGGTCGCAGTTGGATGGGTTCCCTGGTTGTCAGGCTACAGGCGTCGGCAGGAGCGTCGAGGAGGGTCCTTGGGTGCTGGATTCGTGGTCACAGTCGCCAGGGGGAACGTCCTCGTGGTCTTTGTTCAATCAGGCATAGACCGGGCTCGGCGGGTGCAGAGTATGCTGGATTCGCGGTTCCTGACAGGCACCAGGGGTTGTTGCTGTTTGAGCAGAATCAATGCTCGTGGGAGTCCCAGTCTTTAGATGAGCAAGGATGTCAGGTCCTCCGGGGTTTTTGAGGTTGCTTACCACAGGAGACGCCAGGATTTAGCAGGAGCAGGACTCATGCACCTGTACCCACACCACTGGCATAGGGCACCCAGCTAGGGGGGGAATGAGGTATGCCATGGCAGTGTGTTGTGGGCATGGCACGGCACACAGGGATGTGTGCCATGTCGACTCTTTGTTTTGTTCTGCACCCAGACACTCAGCCTGCAAGGCAGTGTGTGTGTGTCAGGCTACAGGGCCCCTAATGGATGGTACAATAAGTGCTGCAGCCCTTAGGGGTCTTCTCTGGTCACTGTGCCCTGGGTACTTAGGGTACCATTTACCAGGGGCTGACCTGTGGCCAGAGATGCTAATTGGGTTAAGGTTTCAATACAGTTTTAAGGAAGGAACAGAGTCCCTGGGCACCTCATTGGCAGGAGCCCAGGGCACACTAAGTCCAAGCATATCAGCAATTCAGCAAAAAGTGGGGGCATACCATGCAAGAAAGAGGGCACTTTCTTACAAGCCGTTCAATCAGGAACAACTTTTTGGGCCGGTTGTAGACACCACTCTTGAAAAGATGAAAAAGGACACCAAGACTGCTAAATCCATGGGAGCATTACAGTTTCCATCCACAGGTGGGTCCTATTGTCGCTCCTCTATAGAGGAGCAGCTAAGAACATTGCAACAGGCACCGCCTCCTCTTCCTACAAAAACCCCAGGCAAACATCCCCCAACAGAAGATATATCTGAAAGAAACAGGTTAGTATTAGATTCCTTACCTTAGAATATCCCCAGGCGTCAGTCTGGATCCGGAAACTTTTGCGTAGCAGTACCCCTGCGCGTCGGTAGGCGTCGTCTGCAGGCGTCCCCTGCGGCTCCGCGGCGTCGTGCGCCGTGATGACGTCGCTGGAGTATATAGACGCCGCCTCCGCGCGCTGACGTCAGTTCTTTTTTCCGCGCCAGTTAGCGCAGATCCGAAGAGCAGTACTCCGGTCTTTTGACCTACGTTTTTGTTAACTATAACCCTTTCAGGTGCCGGTAGGATGCCCGGTTTTAAAAGTTGCGACGGGTGCGACCGCATGATGTCGGTCACCGACCACCATCGACTCTGCCTCCGGTGTCTGGGCGCGGACCACGACGTGGAGTCCTGCGTCGACTGCCGGGCCTTGACGGGCAAGGCTAGACGGGAGCGGTCCCGCAAGCTGCTCGAGCTCCGGGTGTCGGCCCCACGTCGAGAGCGGTCCCGGTCCGGACGGAGGTCGAGGGAGCGGTCGAGGGAGCGGTCGCGGAGCCGCCACGAGCGCTCCGGAAGTCGTCACCATTCCTCCGGTTCCTCAGGTAAGCGACACAAGAAGTCGGGGCGTCACCATCATACCCCCCGACTCCCCCCGACGCCCGCGCGATGCGGCCGGGGGTTCGGGCGGCCCCGCGTGGGTCGCCGACGCCGCCTGCTCCATACCCGCCGGTCCCTGGGCAAGGCGCGTCGCGTGAAGAGGTAGAAGAGTTCCTCATGGCCATGGGGGCGCTTTCTCCTCCGGCGGGGCCTACGGCGCCTGCGGGCCCGTCGGTCCCGTCTGGGGGCCCGAGCGGTTCGGGTGCACCTGCCCCGACGCCGCCGGCGGTTCCGGCCCCGACGCCGCTGGGCCCTTCAGGGTCGTCGCCGGCTGGTCAACCGGCCTCTCCGGCGCCGATTCCATCGGGGCAACCCGTGGTGCCGCCTCCGCGCGGTGCCGTGCCTCCGACGCCGGCCGGAACCGCACGGCGCCACCCCCATTCCCTCTCCGACTCCGGACGCGGAGTCGGACCGGCATCGTCCGACGCCGAGTCCGGCGCCGTTGGGGCCCATTGACTCCGAGGAGCCGGTCTATATCGTTGACTCAACCTATGGCGATGAGCACGATTATGGAGAGGGTTGGGAGGGGTCTGAGGACCCTCTGTCACGAGCATGCCAGTACGACGTGGACTGGGTAGGTGACTTGGGTGAGGCCAGTGGTCTGGACGAATCGCCTAACCCTGGGTTTGTCTCGCCCCCCACTGTGGCGTCGGAGGCTGGGGCTGCCTATTCGGTGGTACTGATGAGGGCTGCCAAGGCTTTGCGCCTTGAGCTCCCCGTCGCTAAGGTGAAGCCTAACATCCTCACCGAGGTATTCAAACCGCAGTCATGTCCACAGGAGCCTCTGCTGCCATTTAATGACGCCTTGACGGATGTCCTTTTGGGCACGTGGTCCAGGCCCGCTTCCGGTTCACCTGTTGATCGGAACGTTGCCAGGCGCCACCGTCCGTGTGCGGACGACCCTGCCTTCCTGTCTACCCATCCCTCCCCTGAGAGTCTGGTGATCCAGGCCTCCACTTCCCAGTCCGCATTCCCGACGGCCCCGCCCGATCGGGAATCTAAGCGGTATGATCAGTACGGCAAGAAGGTCTTCTCGTCCCGGAGTGCGGGACAGCGGTCTTGCAACACCGCGTGCCTCTTGGGCCGCTATACCCACTCCCTGTGGGATACGGTCGCAGAGTGCCTGCCGCAATGCCCGCAGGAGGTACGGGACAAGCTCGGCCAGGCCTTGGTGGAAGGCCGAGACGCGGCGAGGTACTCCATACGGTGTGGTCTTGACACGACCGACTCGCTGGGCAGAGCAATGTCCACGACGGTGGCGATTCGTCGCCATGCTTGGCTGAGATCCGCCAACTTCTCGCCGGACGTCCAGAATGCCCTGATGGACATGCCATTCGATGGCAGTCGCCTGTTCGGCGACAAAGCGGACAACGCGCTTGAAAGCTTCAAGGACTCCAGGGTCACGGCCAAGTCCTTGGGTCTCTCGACCCAGAGCCAGCAAACGGGTTCGTTTCGCTCCTTTCGTGGCCACGGAAGGGGCGGTCCCACACGTGCTGCCAGCCACGCACCGCAGAACGCTCCTCAGCGCGGTGGCGGCCGTGGATTCCGCCGTGGTGGCGGTCGGGGACAGCGGCGAGGTCAGTCCACACCTCCCCCCGCAGCAGCCTCCAAATCCTCCTAGTCCGAGCTTTCGGGCCCATGTGACGCCAGTGGGTGGCAGGGTTCACCATCACCACTCCCGCTGGCGCACTATCACATCGGACAGGTGGGTGCTGCAGCTCGTCCGAAGGGGCTACTCCCTCCCCTTCGAGACCACTCCTCCAGCCATGCCACCGCAGAACCACCGTGTGTCGGGGGACCACTTGACACTTCTGCAGGAGGAAGTTACAGCCCTCTTGGCCAAGGGGACCATCGAGCGCGTTCCTGGGCCAGAAGTAGGGTGTGGTTGCTACTCCCACTACTTTCTGGTGCCCAAGAAGGACAAAGGGGGCCTACGTCCTATCTTGGACCTACGGAACGCCAACGGCTTCCTCCGGAAGGAGAAGTTCAAGATGTTGACTTTGGCTCAGGTCTTGGCTGCTCTAGACCCGCAAGACTGGATGGTAGCGTTGGACTTGCAGGATGCGTATTTTCACATCCCCGTCCTGCCGGCCCACCGGCGTTACCTGCGGTTCACGGTAGGCCACGAGCACTTTCAGTTTATCGTACTCCCATTCGGCCTTACCAGCGCCCCACGGGTGTTCACGAAGGTGATGGCGGTGGTCGCAGCTCATCTGCGCCGGTTAGGGGTTTCAGTCTTCCCCTACCTCGACGACTGGTTGTTGAAGGCGGGCTCGCCCCACACAGTCGTCCACCACCTCCAGATGACGGCAGACCTCCTGCACGAGCTGGGGTTTTCCATCAATGTGCCGAAATCACACCTGTGTCCCTCTCAAAAGCTCCTCTTCATCGGAGCGGTTCTCGACTCGGCGCAGTTTCGGGTTTATCCTCCGGAACGGCGGGTCCGGGATATCCAGGCCTTGATTCCCATCTTTCAGCCGTTATCCCGGGTTTCGGTCAGGTTGACGCTGCGGCTTCTGGGGCTGATGGCCTCCTGCATCCTTCTGGTGCATCACGCCAGATGGCGGATGCTGACTCTGCAGTGGGACCTGCAGTTTCAGTGGGCCCAGCATCTGGGCAACCTTTCCGACCATGTCCTGATCTCGGAGGGCACTGCGAGACAGTTGCAGTGGTGGCTTACGGACCGCGATTGGGTCAGAGGCAGATCCCTCTCCCTTCCCCAACCGGAGCACGTGGTTGTGACGGACGCGTCCCTCCAGGGCTGGGGTGGCCACTTGGGAGAGGCGGAGATCAGAGGCATCTGGTCTCCGGCGGAGTCCCGGCTCCATATCAACATGTTGGAGCTGCGGGCGATTCGCCTAGCGCTGAAGGCATTCCTCCCCTTTGTCAACGGGAGTGTAGTGCAGGTGTTCACGGACAACACCACCGCCATGTGGTACTGCAACAAACAGGGCGGTGTGGGGTCGTGGACCCTTTGCCAGGAGGCCCTGCGTCTCTGGCAATGGCTGGAACGTCAGGGCGTGACTCTGACGGTTCAACACCTGGCAGGTTCTCTGAACGCCAGGGCGGACGAACTCAGCCGTCGGTGCTCGGTGGATCACGAATGGCGTCTGAACTCGGACGTGGCGAGAGGCCTCTTTCTGCAATGGGGAGAGCCTTGGTTAGATCTATTCGCCACAGAAGAGAACGCGCAATGTCATCAGTTCTGCGCGTTGGAGTTTCCAAGACGGCACTCGCTCGGCGACGCCTTTCGGCGCGAGTGGAGTTGCGGTCTGTTGTACGCCTTTCCGCCTATACCACTTCTGCCCAGAGTGCTGAAGAAGATCAGGCGCGACCGGGCCCAAGTTATCCTTGTGGCTCCGGACTGGGCTCGAAGGTACTGGTATCCCGAGCTACTCAGCATGTCAGTCGGTCCCTCGATCCGCCTGCCCCTTCAGGAGGACCTTCTGTCGCAGCAGCAGGGGACGGTCCTCCACCCGAACCTGTCCAGTCTCCACCTCCATGCTTGGAGATTGAGCGGCGACAGTTGAGGCCATTTGACTTGCCTCCTGAAGTCTGTGATGTGATTCTGGCAGCCAGGCGTCCCTCCACAAAGTCGGTATACGCCTGCCGGTGGAACAGATTTGTGGCATGGTGCACAGCAAAGGCTGTGGATCCCCTTTCTGCCCCTCTTTCCGAGGTTCTCCTCTTCCTTCTTTCCCTTGCCCAGCAGGGCTCTGCTCTGGGCACTATCAAGGGCTATCTTTCTGCCCTTTCCGCCTTCTTAAGGCTACCTGATCAGCCATCTTTATTCAAGTCCCCTATTGTACTGAGATTCTTGAAAGGCATCACGCACATGTATCCACCTGCTCCGTTCGTGATGCCTCAGTGGGACTTGAACCTGGTTCTGACATTCTTGATGTGTGCTCCCTTTGAGCCGCTTCATTCCTGTCCTCTCCGTCTTCTCACTTTAAAGACGGCCTTCCTGGTTGCCATCACCTCTGCCAGGAGAGTGAGTGAGCTCCAGGCTCTTTCTGTTAAACCTCCTTTCTTGTCCGTTCATCCTGACAAGGTGGTTCTTAGGACTAGACCTTCTTTCCTGCCCAAAGTGGTTTCTGCTTTTCACATTGGGCAGTCCATCACCTTACCCTCCTTCTTCCCGCCTCCGCATCCTTCAAAAGATGAAGAGCGGCTCCATCGTCTGGACCCAAAACGTGCGCTTTCATTTTATATGGATCGCACACGCCAGTTCCGGGTGGATGACCAACTGTTTGTTGGCTACGTGGGTGAGAAGAAGGGAAGGGCGGTACAGAAACAAACCATCTCTCGGTGGGTCGTCCTGTGCATCAAAGCATGCTACTCTTTGGCTCGGAAGGAGCCTCCTGTTGGGCTGAGGGCCCATTCCACTCGGGCCACGGCGGCTACTACTGCCCTGGGCCGGGGAGTCCCTTTGCAGGACATTTGCCAGGCGGCTACGTGGGCCTCGCTGCACACCTTTGCGAGGCATTACTGCCTGGACAGTCCAGTCCGGAGGGACGGCTTCTTTGGCCGTTCGGTCCTCCAGGATTTTCTGGTGTAGGATTGTATTGGTTCGCAGACCCACCACCGGGGTTGGTATTGCTGAGGTATCTATTCTAAGGTAAGGAATCTAATACTAACCTGTTTCTTTCAGATGAACAAGTTACTTACCTTCGGTAACAATATATCTGTAAGAAACAGTAGTTAGTATTAGATTCCTTACCGCCCCACCCATCCTCCCCGTTCTGCGAACTGATACCTAGGGTTAAGGACATCCCTTTCAGGGCCCTAGTTTCACATGGCACCAGTGTTAGTTCTCACATGGCTCTGCGTGTTCTGGCGCGGAAAAGCTGTGTGCAAAGAACTGACGTCAGCGCGCGGAGGTTGCGTCTATATACTCCAGCGACGTCATCACGGCGCACGACGCCGACGACGCGGAGCCGCAGGGGACGCCTGCAGACGACGCCTACCGACGCGCAGGGGTACTGCTACGCAAAAGTTTCCGGATCCAGACTGACCCCTGGGGATATTCTAAGGTAAGGAATCTAATACTAACTACTGTTTCTTACAGATATATCGTTACCGAAGGTAAGTAACTTGTTCTTTAGAGGCGCATATAGGGGACATAACAACAAAGGGAGGGGCCGAGGCAACAACAACACTCGCGCCTCCCCCACTAATAAACAGTGACTTCCCTCCACTGCCCCTAGACCATTCCACTGTGGTTGGGGGAGGACTCTCACAGTTCCTACCTGTCTCCATCACTACAGAAAAGTGGGTAAGACAACTTATCCAGTATGTTTACTGCCTGGAACTTACAGCAACCCCTCCCACCGTACCACCCAAACAGCATCCAATGTCCACAGAACACCTCACACTCTTAAAACAAGAGGTTCTCTCACTGCTTCAAAAGCACACAATAGAACCAGCTTCCTTACAGCATCAAGGAAAAGGGGTTTGTTCGCTGTATTTCCTAATACCCAAAAAGGACGGCACCCTAAGGCCGATACTCTACCTCAGACCCCTTAATCTCTGTATACAGTCAGATCATTTTCATATGATCACTCTCCAACAGGTCCCCCCACTCCTGCAACAAGGCGACTTCCTTGCCACACTAGATCTGAAGGACGCTTGCTTCCACATACCCATACACCCTGCTCACAGGAAGTATCTAAGGTTCATAATGGAGGACAACACTATCAGTTCCAAGTCCTTCCATTTGGGGTCACCACCGCACCCAGAGTATTCACAAAGTGCCTTGCGGTGGTAGCAGCAAACTTAAGAAGACAACAAATCCATGTCTTTCCATATCTCGACGACTGGCTAATAAAAGCCAAGTCACTCAACCAGTGTGTTCATCACTCTTATCAAACCATCCAGCTGCTACACAACTTAGGATTCACACAAAAATTTCCCAAGTCCAATCTTCAGCCCTCCCACATACATCAGTATCTAGGGGCCACAGTAGACGCCTCCAGAGCTCTGGCATATCCCAATCCAGCCAGGATAGCCAGTATACTAACACTGATCAGAAGATTTCAACCGCAGCATTCCCTCCCAGCTAGGGTATTCGTGCAGCTCATAGGAATAATGGCCTCTTGCCTTTTTATCGTACCTCATGCAAGACTTCAGATGCGCCCCTTACAGGAATGCCTAGCATGTCAGTGGAACCAGGCTCACGGACAACTTACAGATCTGGTGTTTGTGGACAGCCGCACACATTACTATCTGCAGTGGTGGAACACACAAAACCTGTCCAAAAGGCGGCTGTTCCTAGAGCCGGTTCGACAAATAGTGCTAACAGCAGGCGCATCACTCACCGGCTGGGGAGCCCATCCCTTAAACCACACAGTTCAAGGCAAATGGACCACTCAACAAAAAGTGCTCCACATCAATCACCTAGAAGTACTAGCAATATTTCTAGTACATCTACAGCATAAGACTGTCCAAGTCCGGACGGACAACATGACAGTCATGTATTACATTCAAAAACAAGGAGGCACACATTCTTTGCGGCTGTCCCAACTCGCACAAAACATTTGGAGATGGGCCATTCCACAAAACATATACCATCTAGCAGAACATCTTCCAGGAGTTCACAATAAGATTGTGGATCTGCTAAGTCGACAGACACAGCAGATACACGAATGGGAACTTCTTCCCCAAGTTCTTCAACCATTTTTCCAAATGTGGGATCAACCAGACATAGGCAAATTTCAATTTCCCAACCTTCACCGCCAGGTTTCCACACCCGTTGTCCGAGGGCAATGCGATCTGGATGAACTGGTCAGGCAGATTTGCGTGCGCTTTTCCACCACTCCCACTGATTCTCCTAGCAGGACGCAAGCTCAGACAACAGTCTCTCAAAATTATCTTGGTGGCTCCCACATGGGCACGCCAACTGTGGTTCACAACATTGCTGGAACTCTCAATAGTTCCTCATCAAAAACTACGACTCTCCCCAACATTGCTAACGCAGAACCATGGAGAGATAAGGCAACCCGATCCAGGTCAACTGAATCTAGCGAGCTGGCTCCTGAAGTCCTAGAGTTCAGTTATCCTAATCTTCCGCCAGACTGTATGAACATCATTAAAGAAGCCAGGCGCCCTACTACTAACATCATTTGGTAATTACTATACTTACAAAGATGTATTCTAGCATATTCTTCCATATGACTACATCTAGCGGCACTTGCTGCTTATTTACAAAACAGACAACACTTTTCATTATTTAGAGTACCTGCAATTAAAGCCTTTATGGAGGGCCTTAAAAGAAAAATTCCTTCCAGACTGCCACCCTCGCTGGTGTAGAATTTAAACATTGTTCTTACAAGGCTCATGGCTCCCCGATTTGAACCTCTACATAAATGTGAACTTCAGTTCCTCACATGGAAAGTTGCTTTCCTTTTCGCAATTACCTCTCTCAGAAGGGTAAGTGAGATCCACGCTTTAACCATACAAGAACCATTCTTACAAATGTATCGTAACAAAGTGGTTCTCAGAACAAATCTAAAATCCCTTCCCAAAGTCATCTCTGCTTTTCATCTTGACCAATCAGTTGAGTTACCGGTGTTTTTCCAAAAACCAGACTCTGTGGCAGAGAAAGCTCTTCACACAATTGATGTCAAAAGAGCCCTACTTTATTACACTCAACACGCAAACTAGGGGCTTCCATGGCATTCTTAGAAAACATGCCCTTAGATGTCATTTGTAAAGCAGCAACATGGTCTATACCATACACCTTCACCAAACACTATTGGGTTGACATGCAAGCTAAGCAACAAGCTTCTGTAGGCCAGGCTGTCCTTAAAACACTTTTTCAAACTACTGCAACAGATACAGGTGACCACCGCTAGGGGAGACACCGCTGTACAGTCTAAGCATAGTGTACAATCTGTAGCTCATATGCCTTGAACCGAAAATGCTACTTACCAGTATGCATCTGTTCTTGGCATGTAGAGCTGCAAAGTTGTACACGCCCACCCGCCTCCTCGGAACCTGTACCTGATTCAGTAGTATCTCAATTAGATACATTCACATTGACATCTCTTACTTTTTATTGACGTCATCATTTTCCATCATGGCGAAAAACAATCAGAGGATGGAGTTGATGCCTATGTGCACTATCGTCCAAGGGAGGAGTCCCCTATCTCGTAACTACCAAAGACTCTTCCAAGACAACAACAAAGTGCAAGCATCCTAGCCCTACACCAGATGGTGATCTATTCATAGTGTACAACTCTGCAGCTCTACATGCGAAGAAAAGATGCATACTGGTAAGTAGCATTTTCCTTATATAGCATAAACTCGGCCGAAGATATTGGAGTGCTTTACCTAAGCACCAGTTACATTACACACATACATATTTATTTTTTGAATCACAGGCTGTTGAGCCCGTGTCAGGCTCAAACCTGCTCGCTCAGCTTAAAAGTCTGCATCTTTAGCCTTACACCACAACCTTGTCCACAGCACCGAGTTGGTAATGTTCTCGGTGCTGGACAATCTTAGGTTGTTGGCTGACAGTAAAAAGCCTAGCGCACTGATACTTTTAGATCTGTCAGCGGCGTTTGATACTGTCAGCCATACCCTACTCTTGGGCAGGTTGGCTAGTTATGGGTTTCGGGATTCAGCCTATCAATGGCTGGAATCTTTCCTATCTGGGAGAACCCAGAGGGTCCAGTTGGGAGATATGGTATCAGGAGTGGGAAAGCTCACATGTGGGGTCCCCCAGGGCTCTGCTCTATCTCCCCTTCTGTTCAACTTGTACCTACAACCCTTAATAAAAGCCTTGGCTGAGATGGGCTGCCGCGTATACAACTATGCGGATGATACTCAGTTGTTGTTGAGCATGGACGACACTGAACAGGCCCAGTTACAGGCACAGGAGGTACTTAGATTTACAGTCAATTGGATGTCCAGGAATCTCCTGAAGATTAACCCCGAAAAAACCGAGGTGTTAATAATCTCATCTATCTGTTCCCCCTGGAGTGACCTGTACTGGCCTCAGGAATTGGGCCCCACCCCTAAGCCAGCTGATCTGGTAAAAAGCCTTGGTATTAAGATAGATTCTGCCCTTTCAATGGGGAGTCAAATCTCCTCTGTTGTAGGAACTTGTAATGGTCTTATAAGACAATTGCGTAAATTAGTTCCGCTCCTCTCTGTCCATGCTACGCACCGTAGTCTCTGCCACTATACTTTCGCGGCTGGACTATGGAAATGCGCTCTATCTGGGCCTACCAAAGGTACTAATCAATAGACTGCAGGTGGTTTTAAATGATGCGGCAAGGCTCATCTATAAACTTCCAAGAAAATCACATGCCTCCCCGCTGCTGCAGAGCCTTCATTGGTTGCCAGTGACGTAAAGATCGGCCTTTAAAAGTCTCTGCATAGCCCATAAGTCCATCTATGGGCAAGCCCCTGCGTATATTAAAGAAAGGCTGGAGATTTACCGTCCAGAAAGAAGCCTAAGGTCCTCCGAGGCTCAGCTGCTTGTATGTCCTCGGTTTAAACTGGCCACAAAAGGTGGGAAATCTTTTTCGGTCCTGCTGCCTAGGATCTGGAGTAAACTGCCTGAGGCCCTCCGCAAAGACGGAAACCGGCTCCACTTCCGGAAAGACCTAAAGACTATTTTATTTAGAGAAGCGGTGAGCCCAGTATAGTCTCTATCCGGTCCCTGTTGCTGTTAAGGCTGTTATGTATTGCGGTCAAAAGCGCCCTGAGACCTGTCGGTGAATTGGCGCTATATAAACTAACAATAACAATAACAACAATAACAAGAGCTGAAGCATTTTCAATATTATATACAAAGGAGTCATAGCTGTTGCCTATTTCTGCAAGGCAATTTACAACCATTGACCAAGCCAATAGTCCTGGTTTTTTGTAGGTGTAATGTTGCTTATTGCAGCATACATCTGGTTGTTTAGACAGAAGCAGCAAAATGCCAGTGGGGCGCCATACTGTGCTAAGTACAGATTTTTAACTTAAGTGTTTTAAGCCACGGCATTAATGACATTCGCCATGATCCCTATAAGAGACCCCCCCTAGTTTTTTTATCTCATCCTACGTAAAGTCCTGGGTCTCCCAAAGGAATGCGCGCAATTAGAGCCCCTTTCAGGGGGGGGTTGAGACTGGGGGTGAGTTGAGCTGCGCCCCTTTTCTGATCACACCAAAAATTACTGTGCTACAATCATGCATGAGTTGAGGGGCTAATGTGCGCAAAACCACCTCATATTGTCTGTTAAAAGAAAGTTTGGGCTATCAGTATATTAAATGACAATGCCTTTTATTTATGTGTTTTGAAAACCTTCAAGAGTTGCGTGAACATGCACTTTGTGCTTAAAGCCATTTGCCTGGCTGGCCCTGCAGAATATTTGTGTTTGAGACAGTTCACAGATCCTCCTTCTGGGACATATCTATTCTATTGAAAAGGTGAGGAATCTGTGCTTAGAAGTCTTTATCAGAAGATCAAGTTACTTTTTTTCTTTTCTTTTTTTCCACAGAGTTTTATATAGCGCAAACTTGACCCGAATTGGGTATCAGAGTGCTTTACATAGCACCATTTGCATTACATGAGGACACATACATTTTTGTTAGGCATTGGGGGGGATCACAGAATGTTCAACGTCGTTGCCAAGACTCGAACTAAGTTCCCCAGATTCGAGGTTGACCACCCTAGCCGTTAGGACAACTCCTCTCCCCAAGGAACACGTATTCTATCCAATCAAAGATTCCTCACTGACCCACCTGCATCCCCATACTGTGAATAGACTATGTCACCTAAAAAATCCCAAATTATAGATGTGCACATTGGACGCGACCAATCGGAATTTCGGGTTCTGCTTCGTAGAATGGGGCAGGACAGAATGCAACTCATGTCAGTGCACCTGGATGGCGGTTATATGGGGGCACAAACATCACTTTAGAGCTGAGTGATGCAACCACTCAGCGACACAACACGACCTATCTGGGTAGTGCTTAAGATTTTCCCAGATGTAGTCTGACGCCTGGGGAAATGCTCAAAAGGAGAGAAATCTGAAGTTTTATAGTATCTAGTTAGTAGTGCATTACCAACGGTAAATAACTGTGTTCCAGAAGGGGTGCCTGGGGCAACAGCTACATTAAAGCACAGTCGCCCTTAAACATTGCCCCCTCCCCCCCTCCCGACCACTCAACAACTGTGAGGAGACCCAGCAGATCATACTTTCCCTAGTGCAAGTATATATGTATATTCACACAATACCACCCAGTGTACGACCCTGTCATTGAAGGGTCAATCAAGACCACCTAACGTTGCTGCTAGAAGTACAGGTGCTACTTCACAAAGAGCTATCAAGCCTGTTCCTCCACAGCAATGTCAAGAAATTTGTTTGCTTTATTTTCAAATACCCACGAAAGACCGGATGCTGTTTGACCCATGACCGCTTAATAAGGACATCAAGTCCAATCACTTTAAGAACACAATCCTAAAACATTCTGCTGTTCTGCTTTGATGTCTACATGGTGACCTTTGACCTTAAGTATGGCTGCTCCCACGTCCTCGTTCACTAAGCTCACCGCCAGCTCCTCAGGTTTGTGAGAATTGGTGTTCTTTATTAATTCAGTTTACCAAATACTTAGTTGTTGTGACAGTGCTCCTTTGGTGCAGTGGCATTCCCATCTTTCCATATCTGAACAACTGGAGGGTTAAGGGTAGCAGCCATGCGGAATACCTTGCTCACATTCAACTAGCCATCTCCATACTGCACACATTGGGGTTCACAGCCATCAACAACAAAATCTCATCTTTGCTCTAACAAGCGCAAATGTTTTTGAGTCATACTGAATATATTGACTGGCAAAGCTTACACTAGCATTAGAAGATTTATGGCATTTCAAAGGCTTCTTCCCCCATACAATATGTTGCATTGTCTGACAGTGAGAATAATAATGAAACTGTTGTGAATGGTGATGTCTTGCACTGCACTAGACCCAAAAGCAACATTGCAAGTGTGCCTCTTGCAAGAGTGCCTTGCGAGATATTGGTCACAAGTTACTGGCCATGCAGCGCAAATTGCACAAATAGGACAACAAGAGCTTCTTAATGGACATGTGACTCAATTCCTCTGCTGCAAGTTTACATCAATAGTTACTCCTGCCTATTTCTAACCAACGCCTCCTCCCAGCGGAGTACATCCAGGGAATGAACAACCTTCTTGCTTCACTGCTAAGAAGAACCCACCAGCAGATACATAAATGAGAAAATAGACACTTAAATGTTCTATCAATACTTCAATCTTTGAAGGACCCTAGCAGAAGTTCAGTTTGCCTCCAGCCATTAGAGGTGTGGCAGCTGCAACACAAATGGCGTATCAAACTTTGTGGTTCGCCTTTCAAGGTACAATAGATTCTATTATCAGGAGAAGGAACAAGTGACCAAGCATCTTCTGAAAGCCTAATGGAAGCGTTGTAGGAGGCACGTGTAGGAGGGCAAGTCTGGTACCTCCTGACCGGTTAATAGAAGTGTGATCATGTGCAAGCATGTGTGGCATAGTATAGCCGGCTTCTACCCTGAGGTGCAGCAGCATCTCATACATTTTCCCTCCAAGCGGAAAAAAATGTATTTGGGCCTCCGATGGTTGGAAACCTATCAGAGGAAGGATTAGGTTGTTCCTTATCCAATGGGAGGAAATAACCTCTGTCAGGTGGGTCCTATCCATGGTGCAGTAGAGAAACTGCCCGGAGTTCCATGCCACTAAATATGCTCCCATGATGGCATGCAGTCAACCTAGAGTGCCAGTGGTTGCTCAGTGATCAAGTATAAGCTCTCTGCAGCGGAGCCGTCTAAATGGTATTCCACCACAAGCAAGACTGGGAATGTACTCACTTTATTTGCTTATACCCATAAAGGCCTGTACCCTGTGTCCTATCCTAGAACTCTGGTTTCTAAACCACTACATCTATCGGAACACAACTCTGCTGGATGTCATTCATCTGATCAGTGCAGAAGACAACATGGCGACACTTGACCCTAAAGGACATCTGCTTCCGCGTTCTCATTAGTCTGGCTTATCACTGCTTCCTAAGATTTCTGATAAGTGGCTAATCTATCAGTTCAAGGTGGTCACTACAGCAGCAAGAGATTTAAAAAACTGTCTAGCAATGCTTGCAGCTTGTCTTTGTCCCTGTGCTATCTATGTGTTTCCACATCTGGATTAATGGCCGATAAAGAGCGGCATCTAACAGCAATACTTGGCGCACAGGTATTCCTATTACTCCCTATTACTGCAAACAGACTTCTAGGAATAGGGACTCCCTTCCAGGGCGCTAGTTATGTGCACCAGTGGTCAGGGTCTTGCATGGCTCTGCGCTTCTGGCGTGGAAAGTTGTGTTTAAACTGATGTCAGCTCGCAGGGGCGGCATCTAAGAAGACACCACGAGGACATCCCGGCGACCACAACGACGAACACTGATTCGGGCGACTCCACCTACCGACATGCAGGGGTACGGCTCTGAATTATTTTTTCCGGATCTAGTCTGACGCTGGGGCTAGTTCCAAGGTAAGGAATCTGTGTCCCTCACAGATACATCATTACCAAAGATAGCTTGCTCTTTTGGCCCTGTATGTCCAAACAGGCTGAAGTTGTTCAATCTGACAAACCGTTGTCTAAAATAATAGATGTGGACTGAAAATACGCTAAGGTTCGAGGCATGTGGGCTGCTGAATTCATATCTATAGCATAGATCGCCGCCTAGTGTTGGGTCCGGATGATTGCACATTGTTGTCCTGGAAGAGTCTTCGAAGTATCACGAGATAGGTGGCTCCTCCCCTGGACTACAGTGCGCATGGGCATCGACTCCATCCCCAGATAGTTTTTTTCCGCCATTGGGTTCGGATGCATATTTGATCACTCAAGTTCGGATTCGATACAAACTTTCTTTTCGGCCCAAAGGCCTTTCCTATATCGTCGGTATTGTCTTGCGTTCGGTGACCCAGCTCTGTTCCGGCTCAGTTCCCGTGTCGGACATCCAGAGGAGTCGCGTGGCTCTTCGGTGCTCAAGGCCCGGTCAACGCAACAAGCCTTATTCGACGACACATCATGGAACGGAGCCCGTTCAAAAGGTGCCCCGTGTGCAACTCGAAGTATCCCCACATCGATGTCCACCCGGTGTGCAACAAGTGCCTGTCGCCGGATCACGATGAAGCCAACTGTATGGCTTGTTCTCGTTTTCGCTCCAAGAAGACGATTCGACTTGGACGCGTGGCGCGCCAGGAGGCCCAGCAGACGGCACCTGACCCGGTGAACATTTTCGATACCGAGGGAGAAGAGGCAGACGAGCAGGAAGATCGAGAGCCGATTTCAAATCCAGCGGCAGAGATCGACTCCAACTACGACGCAGACGTAGAAATGCTCGATACAGAAGACGTCGTCGACGAGGTAGGAGACGACAATGAGGCCTATGGGGCCACAGAAGATAGCTCAGGCGAAGAGCTATGCCCCATTCGGACAATAGCTAAGGCTCAGGTCGAGGGATCGCCACATGGCCTTACCCAAGATCTTGCACCTAGCTCCACGGTCTCGCCCCCGGGCCCGGCTACGGACACTTCTACAGAGCCGCCATTGGTCAAATCGAAACCGAAAGTGAAAGCTTCGGTCTCGACAAAACCGAAAGTGATAGAGGCGCCGTCGAAACAGAAAGCGCCTGTCGCCTTGGTCGGCTCCACGTCTTCAGACCTGTCGGTGCAGACGAAGCCAAAGAAGGTTGTCGAACCGGTGAAGTCGCTCAAGGGCGTCGAGCCGAAGACTGGGGCACCGAAAGCGCTTGTCAAGGCCGTCGGCGCCGAAGACCGTCGACACAGACAAAGGACTCGGAGCTCCAAAAGCTGTCGATCCTGCACGTCAGCCGGACAAGGCCAAAAGTACTGCTACCCTCGAGTCCGCACATGGTAGTGGCTCGAGAGCACCTGTTGGGTCGACGAAACCGTCCGCATCCTTCACGAAGCAGGTGTCGGACTCGTTGCAGCGCATTAAGGACAAGGCTTCCGCGGTCGATCCGAAGGATACTTCCGCCCCGAAGCCTGCCGCCAAAGCGCAAAAGTCGACGGCGCCGATTCAGTTCACGCTGCCGCCAAAAGTGGCGCCGAAGGCGTTCGCGCCCAGGAAGGTCGTCGAGGCGTCCATGAAGGTGTCCACGGGGCCGAAGCCTACCCCTGCAGTTGTAGGCACAAAGCATCGACAATCCCTACTGGAGGAGCAGTCGGAACAATTTATCGAAGCCGACACCGGTAAACTTTCCATCTACAAGCGAAAGATCACACCGGCACAGCCTATGGAGTCCTACACACTTCCTTTAAAGAAGAAAAAGGATTCCACAGATTCCCCAGTTCTTGTTGAACTGATTAATCCACGTGCTTAGGACACTGCTCCAATCTCGCCCACTTACTCGGATGTGGAGGCTGGGGAAGGTGACTATGATGAATACAACTACCCTGCCGACACTGATCCTGAAGATCAGCATGACACATGGGCAGATGCTGCGGACCCAGGGGATCCACAAACTGCCCCGGACACTCAAGCGTATACTGTCAAAACCTCCCCTACTGAGGATTCTGCGGCATTTAATGCGCTTATTGAGATGGTAGCCAAGAATCATGACGTCCAGCTCCATGCTGACCCTATTGAAGTGGACTTTCTGTTTGACACCTTTTCCACCTCTGAAAAGACCGTAAAGACTCTGCCAATGCTGAAGGGTGTCTTAAAACATGCTGCAGACATTTTTAAAGAACCCACACGTGCCAGGGTTATAAACCCCAGAATTGAAAAAAAGTACAAGCCGGCACCTGGCGACCCTACCTACATCAAGGGCCAGTTGCCGTTGGACTCTCTGGTTGTTTCTAATGCCCGGAAGAGGGCAAATTCAAAAACTACTGGTGATGCTCCTCCCCCTGACAAGGAATCTAAGGTGCTAGAAGCATCAGGGAAGAGGGTGGCGGCTCAAACGGCCAATATCTGGCGCATTTCTAACACGCAGGCACTCTTGGCCAGATATGACAGGGCACATTATGATACACTTGAAACCCTGTTACAACACTTGCCAGATGAATATAAGGAGGCAGCAGAGATGCTCATTCAAGAAGGGAAACTCATCTCAAATGCTTCTATTAAGTGTGCACTGGACGCAGCGGACACCGCGGCCAGGGCCATTAACACAAGTGTAATGTTGCGGTGTCAGGCCTGGCTCAGAATCTCCGGGTTCAAGCCAGAGATACAAACCACCATCCTAAATCAGCCTGTAAACCCTGATCACTTATTTGGACCTGAGGTAGACACCACCCTGGAAAAAATCAAAAAAGACACCGAGACTGCAAAGTCTATGGGGGCTCTCCAGTCCCAGCAGTTCAGGGGTAGTACTCTTCGTCGCTCAAGCAATAGAGGTGTTTCCAGAGGCCAGATGTCCCAGCAAACACAGTACACTAAAAGTGGTGCACAAACCTCATACAACAAACAGAGTAGAGGTGGCTATCGCGGAAACAGCGCCAAGGGCAGAGGTCGTGGAAACAACAACTCCCGATCCTCCGCCGCAAACAAACAGTGACGCCTTGTCACTGCCCCCCGACCATACAACACCAGTCGGGGGGAGACTCCAACAGTTCCTGCCAGTCTGGAAATCCATCACCACAGATAGGTGGGTCAGAAAGCTTATCCAGTACGGTTATTGTCTGGAGTTAACATCCACTCCACCCAACATTCCCCCAAAACACCGTCCTATGTCCACAGAGCATTTGCACTTATTGCAGCAAGAGGTGCTCGTCATGCTGCAAAAAGGGGCAATCGAGCTCGTACCAGTGGAACAAAGAGGCTCGGGAGTGTACTCCCTGTACTTCTTGATCCCAAAGAAAGACGGGTCCCTCTGACCCATACTGGACCTCAGGCCCCTAAACCAATACATTCTCTCAGAACACTTTCATATGCTCACGCTGCAGCAGGTTCTTCCGTTGCTCAATCAGGGGGACTACCTCGCAACATTAGATCTAAAAGATGCATATTTTCACATTCCACTACATCCGTTACACAGAAAATACCTCAGATTCACCATTCAGAATCAGCATTACCAATTCAAAGTCCTCCCTTTCGGAGTGACCACAGCGCCCAGGGTGTTCACGAAGTGCCTGGCAACAGTGGCTGCGCACCTCAGGAGACAAAACGTTCACGTCTACCCTTATCTAGACGACTGGCTTGTCCAAGCAAAGTCGGCCCAGCAGTGCGCTGCCAACATGTCCCACACCATTCACCTTCTTCACGATCTGGGATTCTCACTGAATTATCCAAAGTCACACCTTCAGCCAGCCCATGTGCGGCAGTATCTGGGCGCGACGATATATACTCTGGCGGCCACAGCGCAGCCAAATTCTGTGAGGATCAACAGCATTCAATTGCTAATACAGAAATTCAGACCGCAACACTCGCTTCCAGCACGAGTGTTCATGCAGTTGATAGGCATGATGGCCTCCTGCATCTTTATAGTCCCACACGCGAGACTACATATGCGTCCGCTTCAAGAGTGCTTGGCTTGTCAGTGGAATCAGGCTCACAGACAGTTAAAAGACCTAGTGTTGGTGACCGGTCATGCATACAAATCTCTGCATTGTTGGAATCCACACAACCTTTGCAAGGGCCGACCGTTCCAGGAGCCTGTTCCACAGATCATCCTAACGACGGACGCTTCTCTCCAGGGTTGGGGAGCTCATGTGCTTCACTACACAGTGCAGGGACTATGGACAACGCAGCAAAGGAAGATGCACATCAACCACCTAGAGCTGATGGCAATCTTCATGGCAATGAAGGCATTCAAGGTACATCTGTGCAACAAAGTCGTGTTGATCCGGACGGACAACATGACAGCCATGTACTACATTCAGAAGCAAGGAGGTACACACTCTCCACAGTTGTCTCATCTGGCTCAGAGCATGTGGAAGTGGGCCATTCAGAGGAACATCTTCCTCATGGCGGAACACCTCCCAGGCAAGGCCAATCAGATGGCGGATCTGCTCAGCAGGTACAGCCACCAAATGCACGAGTGGGAGATACATCCATCAGTACTCCACCCGTAATTCCAGCAGTGGGGTCATCCAGAGATAGACCTGTTCGCCACAAGGGAAAACGCTAAATGCCAAAGCTTTGCCGCCAGGTTCCCGCACCCACCGTCGCAGGGCAATGCGATATGGATGAACTGGTCAGGCAAATTTGCGTACGCTTTTCCCCCAGCACCTCTAATACCGCTGGTGGCACGAAAGTTAAAGCAACACTCGATGATGCTCATCCTGGTTGCTCCAACGTGGGCACGCCAACCATGGTACACCACGTTTCTAGAACTTTCCGTGGTACCGCATCAAAGGCTGCACCTCACACCCAGACTTTTGACGCAGAGCCATGGCGACATTCAGCACCCAGATCCGCAACAGCTCAACCTGGCGATCTGGCTCCTGAGGTCTTAGAGTTTGGCTACCTCAACTTGCCTCCTGACTGCATGGATATCATACAGGAGGCAAGAACGCCCACCACCAGAGCATGCTACGCAGCAAAATGGAAGCGGGTTGTCATTTATTGCGTAGACCACAACATTGACCCGCTTGACGCGTCCACGCACAACATCATTTGTTATCTGTTACATCTTTACAAATGCAATATGGCATATGCTTCCATTCGAATACATTTATCCGCCATAGCGGCTTACCTCCAAAACAGGCAGCAACTCTCCCTTTTCAGAGTGCCTGCCATTAAAGCTTTTCTAGAGGGGCTCAAACGAATCATTCCTCCCAGGACCCCACCTGCTCCTGAATGGAATCTTAATGTGGTCCTCACCCGACTGATGGTTCCACCTTTTGAGCCTCTACATTCTTGCGAGATTCAGTTCTTAACATGGAAAGTAGCTTTCCTGATAGCCATTACGTCACTGCGACGTGTTAGTGAGCTCCAGGCGCTCACTGTACAGGAGCCATTCATACAAATTCACTCCAACCGGGTGGTGCTGCGCACTAACCCTAAATTTCTTCCAAAGGTGGTTTCAGAGTTCCATGTCAATCAGACTATTGAACTGCCTGCGTTCTTCCAAAATCCTGAGTCAGTGGCAGAAAGAATGCTAAAGAATGCTCCACACTCTTGACGTCAAAAGGGCTTTGATGTACTACATTGATAGTACCAAAGATTTTAGGAAGACGAAACAACTCTTTGTTGCCTTTTCCGCACAACAAAAGGGCAACCCCATTTCCAAAGCAGGTATAGCCAGGTGGATCGTTAAGTGTATTCAAATTTGCTATCAAAAGGCTAAGCGCACTTTAACGATCCCCCCAAGAGCCCACTCCACACGCAAGTTGGGGGCCTCCATTGGCTTTCCTTGGAAATATCCCTTTAGAAGACATTTGTAGAGCAGCCACATGGTCTACCCCACACACATTTACAAAACACTACTGTGTAGATGTGGTGCACTCCAAGCAGCTGTAGGGCAGGCTGTTCTAAAAACACTTTTTCAAACGTCTGCAGCTGGCACAGGCGGCCGCCGCTAATGGAGGGACTGCTATATATTCTATGCTATAGATATGAATTCAGCAGCCCACATGCCTCGAACTGAATATGCTACTTACCAGTATGCATTTGTTCTTGGCATGTAGGGCTGCTGACATTCATATCGCCCACCCTCCTCCCCGGCGCCTGTAGCGGCTGCAGAATTTACACTTACTCTTAGCATGGTCATCGCTCACACTGTTACACTCCATCTTCGCCACAATGGCTAAAAACAATCTGGGGATGGAGTCGATGCCCATGCGCACTGTAGTCCAGGGGAGGAGCCACCTATCTCGTGATACTTCGAAGACTCTTCCAGGACAACAATGTGCATCATCCGGACCCAACACTAGGCGGCGATCTATGCTATAGATATGAATGTCAGCAGCCCTACATGCCAAGAACAGATGCATACTGGTAAGTAGCATATTCATTATAGAGCAGGAATCTGTCCATAACTGGGGGGGTGGGAGGGAGAGCGGTGAGGGGTGCTATGTGAGGGTTAAAATGCAAACTTTTCGCATTGAAACCACCTACGCTATATGGCATTGGCTCCTATTGGACACAATTCAATTTCAAACAAATACATTTGCAATTGAAGCAAAACTGTTACATAAAGCTAAAACCATTCATTGTGGCAGCTCTCTTCTAGTTTGTGTTTTATGCTTCTTCCAATAGTCTTTTGTTTACACTTTATCGTAGGAGGCCGGTGGATACCCCTATTCTACATACAAAGCAGTGTGCAGTCGTCAAGGTGTCTACACCTCTGCTGCCTATGGTTCAATAGATTTCAATGAGGAACTGTCAGAGCCCCTTGTCGGCTCCATAACACTGATGTGGAAGGAAGTTTTCAGGTTGGTCTGAATTATTTTTCTATTTTGTTTTCTACAGAATGTGTTCCTGCGAACTGCTGTGTCCGACTAACATTGTTAAATTTGCTTTGGTTTATAGAGCGAATGCATGCACCATAGAGTTGTCCTGTAGTTTCTTCTGATTTTACTTCCCCCCCAACCTGTTAGGGGTTTCAAGTTTCCACTCTCATTCAAGCCTGGGCCACCTAGTACATATTAACCAGCAGATCACGCCAGTTTCTCGTGCATACGCTGTTGGTTCGTACTCGGCGAATACATATTTGAATATTGAAATCTGACTGGAACACGATTTGACTTCCGAAAGAAACACAATTCCGCTTATTGGTCATATTTTCAAGGAATTAGTACAACTGTATCTTAACTATAGCCCTGAAGAAGTCTGTGGCAAGAACCACAACAGATGAAACACGTGTTGGCGGCTAGACTGTGTCTTGGAAGATGAAAACTTGAGAATAAAAAAGAAACAAAGAAAATGTGAAATTCTGTATATGACTGTACTTATTATTGATGTTTTAGCTTAGGATATATTGTGAATTTGTTGCAGAAACGGTATTGTTTCAATAATACACGTTTTTTTGGTGAATGGTGGATGGCCATCCTTATCCTTAGAGCTTGCTTGATTGTATACTTAGGGACTTCCTCATCACTACTTTGTCTTCTTAACCAGTAGATCATCCAAACTTCAGTACATTGAGACCCCCCCTCAAGTCTGTTCACAGAAACAAGGGATCTTCCTACCTGCAGAACAAATAGTTTTTTTTTTTTTTTTGCGAAACCTTGTCCCAGAAAGAGCTCCAGTGACTGGCGATTGTAACATATATGCCTACCGCAAGACTGCTCGTATGTTACCAGTGTTCAGGCCACCTAACAAGCTTTGCATGCAACAGGGTGGAGCTGGTGGCAAGGTTCCGAAGTCTAGAGGAAGGACAAGGAGACTAAATTCTACCTCAGAAAGTGGGCATGCAGTCCTTTGATTGGGAGCAATGTTTACTGCCCTGCTTCACCCACTTTTAATGTAGCTTCAGCTTAGTTTACAAAAGGGCAAGCTGCCCTGGAGAGAGAATCTTTGCACACTGAGGAAAGCAGAAAGCAGTCATCCCTATCTACAGCTTCAGTTTTCAAGCCCCATCTACGAGACTTATCAATTTTAATTTATTCCTTGGCTGCTGTTAAGATAACCAGTACAGACTAACTATATTATCTTGTCTTGGAATTTTCTTTTGGATTATTTTCAAGAACAATTTTGTCAATTGTGTTTAATGCATGTATTTTTTATGTATGTATTATTTATTGGTATAGCATGAACCTAACCTAGCCAAAAGTCAGCGGGGGCATACAGGATCAGAAGTAAGCGCACAGTCAACTAGTGATAGGACTGATTTCTGGGAGAAGTGTACTGTTTATTCAGATAAATAAGATACCTCCCCCATTTCTTCTGCCCATTGTAATAGATTAGGACCTGCTTTTCTTGATTAGTGGTTTTCACTGTGGGGCGCTGACTCTTGTTTTTCTTAGTGTATACTGTTTTTTCACACGATTAAGTTAGAAAAACTTATGCTACAGTGCACCTGATTTTTAGCTATGTACATCTTCCCAGTGGCTATTTGATGGAACTAACCAGCGTGCTTGCTGCTTGCTTTTTTGGGAACACTTACTTGGTGCGCAGCTCTCATTCAACAAAGTCCACTGAAAACATGACCTGGGCGATTGTGTTGTGAAGGAAGCTAGCAGATTCCAATCTAGCATTTGGCCTTGGAATCCTCTCTGGCCTTCGTAGGAAGATGAATTTTATAACAGCACTATGGTCACCAGACCAGCAAAGGTCTTCACTCCCCTTATAGAGGCAGCAGCACACTGTTTCTGGATGCTTTGGAACATGTTCCATCAATCAAGCTGCTTTCTTTAGCAAAGCCCCAAATGCCCCGACTGCATATCCACCTTTTCAACACAGGGCTATCAAGCAAATCATCAGCAAGTTCTTCTACCATTCTTTCACAAGTGGGGTCATCCTTCGCCGCCAGGTTTGCACACCACCCGCTATCCAAGGGCAATGCGATATGGATGAAATGGTCAGGCAGATTTGCGTACGCTTTTCCGCCAATCCCATTAATACCACTAGTACGCAAGCTGAGACAACAATCTCTTAAATTGATCCTGGTAGCTCCCACATGGGCACGCCAACCATGGTTCACCACATTGCTAGAACTCTCCCTAGTTCCTAACCAAAAGACTGTGTCTGACACCATTTATTTATTTATTTATTTATTGTGTATATGCCGCGCAAATCATCCCCAGAGGAATCTCTCGGCACCCGGGGTGCAGACAACAACATGCAGAATCATTCAACTAAAATAGCCAGGTTTTTAATTTTTTCTTAAAGATCGTGAACGTGGGACAAGCCTGCAGATCTTCTGGCAGTGCATTCCGGGATTTGGGGGCCAAATAGGAAAAGGCACGCCCACCCATCATAGCCTTTTTAATTCTCCAGGTTTGGAGGAACTTATGGCCAGTGGATCTTAACTGCCTGGTTGGAGTATACCATCTAGTTTTCTCGTTGGATATTCTGGTCCCAAACCGACCAGGGCTTTGAAAACCAGTCACAAAAGTTTAAAGACTGCTCTTTTCCTCATTGGAAGCCAATGCAACT
This sequence comes from Lissotriton helveticus, assembly GCF_964261635.1. NCBI lineage: Eukaryota > Metazoa > Chordata > Amphibia > Caudata > Salamandridae > Lissotriton > Lissotriton helveticus. The sequence continues at coordinate 105,074,417 of NC_136063.1, forward strand.
CGCTCAGTAATGGAGAAGAGGGAGTGCGTGCAGGCTTATTCAGAGCTAGGCGTGCCACCGCATTCTGCACGACTTGAAGCTTAGAGAATACGTTTTCCCTCATACCCACCAGCAGAGCATTTCCGTAGTCAAGTCTACTAACTAGAAGTGCCTGTATCAGAGCCTTTCTGGTGGAGAGAGGAATCCAGGGAAAGATCTTCTTTAGCATGCGCATCAATCTGAAGCATTTGCTGGATAGAGTTTTCTCATGTTCCTCCATGGATAATTTATAGTCCATTAGCACGCCCAGGTTTTTAGCCCATTTTTGGGGGGAGGGTGTGAGAAGTTGGCCTGATATGCAGTGCTCACTATTCTAGTGATCACTATGTATCAGTCCAAACAACCCTTATTGATGATTGGTTGTAAGTCAACCTTATAGACCAGCTATCCTAGTAGCATGGATACGAGCAGTCTAAGGCTAAGACTCTAGAGGGCGTGTTAAGCCAGCTGTTTTACCATCACATTGCCCCTTTAACACCAAGTGAAAGGACACCACACAAGTTGTTATGAAAATAAACAGATATTTATTTATAACAAGACTACCCTGAACTCTTTATGAGTCAGGGAGCTAAGCACACAACAAAACTCTTAAGAAAATACTTTAAGTCGCACAATTTACACAAATGCCCGAGGGGCACGAAAAACCATATATTACAAAAGTGGAATGCGAATTACTAGCAGGTAAGTAACTATTCTCATAGACTTTAGAAACGCTAGGCCTACAATACCAAACCCTTAGATTAGTAGCAGGAGGCCTGTGGACGTCGTGTGCAGAGTGGGAACTCTCACGCGTAAGGCGGGAAAAAGTCTATGGAGGCTAGCAAAGACAAAGTTACTGTTCTCGGGCGAACCCGACTAGGTGGGTCGAAAACAAGAGTGGATCCGAACACTTGGAGTGTTGGACTATGCTGAAGCACCGGAGTACTTGGTTTACCTAGCCCAGGGGCTGCGGCTGCATAGGGTTCAAGTTGCGTCGGAAACCCTCGTTGAAGATCCAGGAGCCTGAAGAAAGAAGTTGCTGGCAGGCGACCAGTGAAGAAGTTCGTGGTGATCCAAGCCTGGATCAGGGAAGGAGAAACCTGTAAGCAGAGGGGACCAAGTTCTGAATCACTAGCCAGTGATTTAGGTGGGCACCAGGATGGCACCGGACGAAGTCACCTCAGCCAGGTGAGTGGGCGCTGCTGGGCTCTGCAGTCTCTCGGACCAGGAGGCGTTGTCGGCGACCAGGATGGAGGTGCGAGCTGTCCCACGAAGGTAATTGCTGTCGACATCGCTGGACCCAGGATTGGGCAACAAGTCTTGGCAAATGCAAGGCCCACACGGTGGACCTAAAATGGCGTCTTGAGTGGACCAGGAGGGTCCAGGGTGCTTCTCTGAAGGAGGGAAGCAAGGGCCAGTCTGGAGCAACCAGACCAGCGATGTTTGTCGTCGTGGAGCGTCGTGAGGGGGCCACTAGCCAACGGGCAAGTGACCTGGACAACGCGGTGGGCAGCAAAGAGCAGAAGGGCCCCACGCAGATCTCGTGGATGCAGGGGGGCTGAACTTCGGTGCTGGAGCTGCTCAGGGTCGGGGCTTCTCTTACCCCAAAGCACTCAGTCGAGGGTCACTCGGTGGTCGTGCTGGACAAGCGTCGTGCAGTTCTGAAGATGGCCGGTCCCTCGAGGTCTCGTCGCACCCACGGATCACAGCTGGGCTGATGATGTAGGTTGAGGTCAGAGGTGCCAGGGAAGCCGGTTCTCGTCGTGCTGGAGTAGTCTTGATCCGGAGGAGAGACTGGCAACAAACCGCGATGCTTGGTTGGTGCCTGCTGCTGCAGGGTGACTACTCCTTAGTCACAAGAGAGAAATCTTGGGAAGAAGTCTTGAGTTCCTTTCGTGGAAAGTAGTTTCAGGATTCAAAGATGATCTCTTTTGGAAGGGGGCCTGCTCCTACCTTTATCCTGCAAAAGGGGGCTGGCACGCGACTAAGTCCTGCCCTATGGGTGGGACTAGGAAGGGGGGTGGTTACACCCCTCTCCCATGCCGGGCTTTCCCCAGCTCAGGGGCTGGTGTGCCCCTGGAACTGGTTCAAGCCGGCATATGCACAGTGAGCACCGGGGTGCCACTTGCAGTCACCTTCCTCTAAAGCCCTGCCTACCTCGGATACACAAAATCCTGTCTGGGACGGTGCTGGCACCGCCCCTGGCAGGAAACCCTTTGTCCTTGCCTCCTGGGCTGGGAGGACTCCCAGCAGCAGGAGGGCAGACTTGTGTCTCGGTGGCAGCATCCATCTTGTGGAGCTGAGGCTATGTCTGACTTTAACCGGGGTTACAGGTTACCAACATGTCGTGTCCCTCTAGAAGGGTGGAATGCTAACCCCGTCGCCAGAATTGGCGAGGGGTTAGTATTCCAATTCGTATGACACCTTACTCGACATGTTTTGATAATGTTATACCAAAGTTAGCATATGACCGCGAGGTACATAATGCACTTAAGAGTATATGGTATAGCGTTATCATGGAACAGCTATTAGGACTTGGTTCCGCAAGCTGCAAACGGGCTCAGCTCATGCCAGAGCACCATTTCACATTATTCCATGCACTCTGCCTTCAGGATTGTTAAGGCCTGCCATAGGAGTGACTGATAGGAATATATGTGTCCATTTTAGGTTTAGATATAGGAATACTATATCTAAAGCAAAGGGTGATTACACCACCTTGCCCCAGCTGTCAAGCAGCCAGTTGTGTCAGATTTGGATGGCCAGCCAGGGGTGGCATAATACATGCTGCAGCCCCTGGTAGGCCCTGGGTACACCTATGCCCTGGGTACCTAAGGTACACTGTATAGGGACTGATAGGGTGACTCAGTATCCAATTAGATATGTACCTAAGGTACATGGAATCCATTTTACAGAGAGAGCAGTAGGCCTGGGGCCCTGAATAGCAGGGTCCCAGGTCAACTAAGTCAGAAAACCAGCAAAACGCCAGGCAAAAAAGTTGGGGCAACCATAGTCAGGGATCTACCTTCCTACATAAACCCCCCCCCCCCCCAACGAAAGGAGATAAGGCTATCCTTGACATGTAAGCCTATATTGCCTAAGTGGCCATATAAGGAAGTACCAGCACTGGCATGGTTACCCCCTATGTCATGGTCCACTAAGCAATCCCTCACCCTAAGGGTATCTGAGGGTCTCCACCATAGGGAATCTCTACCTGTGGTGTGTTTTGGCAAAGTAACAGGCTGGTGCTGAAATGGAGTACTGAAGTGAGGCTCCACTAATTTTGGGCTCAGCTTCCTCCAATCATTTTCCACCATAGAGGCCTTTCTTTCCAAGACTGAGTTGTTTTGAGCTCTCCGTGTCAACCTCTGGCTACCTACAGCTGGAGGTTGGGTCCCTCTGTTTGGCTTACTGGAGGGACAGGTCAGGTTTGGGGCCCTAAGGTCCCAGGTTTGGCTGTGCCCAACAGTGTCCATCTGTGGGAGGTCCCTAACTAAATTTAAGGGGGATCCCTCAGGAGTATGTTTTATTTTCACTTGGCTAGGACTACTAGCTTCAGTGCCCTTAATCTGCTGATTGGGAAATTCTTTTGGACAGGGGGCCCGTTGGGGTCCACCACTGGCCTCCCTGACCTCTACAGCCCTGGGCTGACTGAGGCAGGGTAGAGAGGGGCAGGTTACCTGCTCCAGACTGGGTCCAACCTTGGAAGGGTCCACTGACATCAGAGGCTCAGCCAGGCTAGGCCTGACTACCTCTGGGGCAGTTCCTTCACAAGGGGTCAGATCAGTTCCCTGAGGAGGCTGATCCTTTCCTAAAGTCTGGGGGGAGGGAGATTTCTCTTCCTCCTCAATGCTCTCTGTCTGAGTGGAGTGATCCATAGTTTCAGGCTTCACAACACTATTATCTGTCTGAGTTTGAGCTGTGGCCATCACAACTCCACCAACCTTTTCAGGAGGGGACTCAGTTTGGGTATGGGCTGTGACCATCACAGCCCTGCTAACCTTTTCTGGGAAGGAAGCTGTCTGAGATTGGGCTGTGACTGGCACAGCCCTCCTGACCTGTTCAGGGAGGACATCTTGGACTGGGGCTGTGGCTATCACTGCCCCACTACCCTTACCATGGAGGTTCACCATTTTAAAATGGGTTTCTTGCTCTACCTCAGCCCAGGCTGAGAGCTCTAAATCATTCCCCAGTAGGCAATCTACAGGCAAGTTTGGTGACACTGCCACTCTCTTGTGGCCAGTGACACCTCCCCAGCTGAGATCTACCACTGCCATGGCATGATTTCTCTGTACTCCATCAATATTGGTCACCTGGTATGTGGCACCAGGTAAAAGTTGCCTTGAGAGGACTAGACTCTCAGTCACCATGGTGATGCTAGCCCCTGTATCTCTATAGGCCTCAACGTTTATACCATTGATGAGGGGCTCCTGTCTGTACTTGCTCAAAGTGTTGGGACAAGTAGTGAAGTTGGCAAACCCCATGCCATTTTCACAGACAAGAGTATCTAAGTCAGGGGACCTGGTTAGGCCAGAGTCCCCAGGAACTCCCAAAGTAAATGCACCCAAATTTTTGGGGGCACTCCCACCACCTGGGGGATTACTACTAGTAGTAACAGGAGGTTTGGGAATGTTACTTGGGGGTATGTTCTCCTTATTGTTGTTCTTTGGGCAACTGCTGTCAGTTTTCAAATGACCCACCTGTTTACAGGGATAACAATAAGGTTTCTTCTGGGTAGAGGAAGTGTCTTGGGACCCACCCCCATTCTTGGAGTTTTGGGGCCCTAGGGAAGTTTTCTCTGTAGATTTATCCCCACCCTTCTCTAGAGGCTTGGTTGATTCCTTTTTCTGGTCACCACCTTGGTTCTTAGGCCTAATCCTGGTTCTGACCCATTTGTCTGCCCTCTTACCCAATTCTTGTGGAGAGGTCAGATCAGAGTCTACCAGGTGCTGGTGTAATAACTGGTTCTGACAATTATTTAAGACTTGCTCTCTCATAATAAGATTATACAATCCTGTGAAGTCAGTAACCTTGCTACCCAGTAGCCAGCCTTCCAAAGCCTTAGTGGCACAATCAACAAAGTCAGCCCAATCCTGAGACTGAGTGTTCTGGGTATCCCTGAACAGCAACCTGTACTGCTCAGTGGTTAAGCCAAACCCATCAACCAGTGCATTTTTCAGGACTTGGTAATTGTTAGCATCCTCAACTCTAGTAGTGAGGAGCTTATCTCTACCTTTGCCATCAAAGGAGAGCCACAGTATAGCTGCCCACTGACTTTGGGGAATGCACTGCACAGTGCAGGCCCTCTCCAAAGCAGCCATCCATTTCTGGATGTCATCCCCTTGTTTAAAGGGGGGCACTATCTTTGTCAGGTGTTTAGTATCTAAACCCTTCTCTTTCTCTCTTGGGAGATTGCTGCCACCAGTGGGAACTGTCCCACTCATCTGCTGCTCTCTAGCAAAGGCAAGCTTTTCTTTGGCCAGGGCACGTTCTTCCCTTTCAATCCTCAGTTTAGCCTGCTTCATCCTTGCTTCATGCTCTCTTCTCTGAGGGGAAGTCAATCTCCTCTGGGGAGAAATCCTTCTCCTCTGAGAAGAGGCATTAGAGTGCAGAGATATACTGGAGTCCCTAGAAGGAGATCTACCTCTTCTAACTCCAAGGTTAGGCCTCATTAGGGTCAGTTGGCCCTAGTGAGTCTGCTGACTAACTCAGGACCCTTGTTTGCCTCAACGTCAGAGAGTTCCTCTTGATCCTCCTCCTCAACTGCATTTTCAGTGCCAAGGAGGTCTGGATCACCAAGGTGTCCCTCTAAGGCTGGCATATTCCCATCTACTTGAGATGCTTTCCTAGCATCATATGTCTCTAAGAGACCTATCTGAAAGGGAATGGTGGGGTTAGACCCCTGTTTCAGTTTCCTGGAGGTACACACTTGTCTCATCTCCTGGAAACTGAGAGCTGCATATCTTGATTTGACCTGTGGAGTGTCAATAACCACAAGGGGAGTCTCAGTAGACTCTCCATGGGTAGACATGCTTTTCTAGTGAGGTGTAAGTGGTGCACTTACCTACACTATATGTTTACCTACTGATCCCTTGCTAGAGTTGTAGTTTAGGGTGTTCTAGGCCCTAGGAGCTACAACAGCTGGTTCAGTAGAACTCAGAGTATTCTAAGCTAAGTTATATGTACCTTAGTACTTATGTGATCTTTTCAAATGATATTCTTAGGATATGTGTGGTAAAACAACAGCAAGCTCAAATCCCAACCGCTGCTCACCAAAGTGAGAAGTTGGCCTGATATGCAGTGCTCACTATTCTAGTGATCACTATGTATCAGTCCAAACAACCCTTATTGATGATTGGTTGTAAGTCAACCTTATAGACCAGCTATCCTAGTAGCATGGATACGAGCAGTCTAAGGTTAAGACTCTAGAGGGCGTGTTAAGCCAGCTGTTTTACCATCACATTGCCCCTCGAACACCAAGTGAAAGGACACCACACAAGTTGTTATGAAAATAAACATATATTTATTTATAACAAGACTACCCTGAACTCTTTGAGTCAGGGAGCTAAGCACACAACAAAACTCTTAAGAAAATACTTAAGTCGCACAATTTACACAAATGCCCGAGGGGCACGAAAAACCATATATTACAAAAGTGGAATGCGAATTACTAGCAGGTAAGTAACTATTCTCATAGACTTTAGAAACGCTGGGCCTACAATACCAAACCCTTAGATTAGTAGCAGGAGGCCTGTGGACGTCGTGTGCAGAGTGGGAACTCTCACGCGTAAGGCGGGAAAAAGTCTATGGAGGCTAGCAAAGACAAAGTTACTGTTCTCGGGCGAACCCGACTAGGTGGGTCGAAAACAAGAGTGGATCCGAACACTTGGAGTGTTGGACTATGCTGAAGCACCGGAGTACTCAGTTTACCTAGCCCAGGGGCTGCGGCTGCATAGGGTTCAAGTTGCGTCGGAAACCCTCGTTGAAGATCCAGGAGCCTGAAGAAAGAAGTTGCTGGCAGGCGACCAGTGAAGAAGTTCGTGGTGATCCAAGCCTGGATCAGGGAAGGAGAAACCTGTAAGCAGAGGGGACCAAGTTCTGAATCACTAGCCAGTGATTTAGGTGGGCACCAGGATGGCACCGGACGAAGTCACCTCAGCCAGGTGAGTGGGCGCTGCTGGGCTCTGCAGTCTCTCGACCAGGAGGCGTTGTCGGCGACCAGGATGGAGGTGCGAGCTGTCCCACGAAGGTACTTGCTGTCGACGTCGCTGGACCCAGGATTGGGCAACAAGTCTTGGCAAATGCAAGGCCCACGCGGTGGACCTAAAATGGCGTCTTGAGTGGACCAGGAGGGTCCAGGGTGCTTCCCTGAAGGAGGGAAGCAAGGGCCAGTCTGAAGCAACCAGACCAGCGGTGTTTGTCGTCGTGAGGGGGCCACTAGCCAACGGGCAAGTGACCTGGACAACGCGGTGGGCAGCAAAGAGCAGAAGGGCCCCACGCAGATCTCGTGGATGCAGGGGGGCTGAACTTCGGTGCTGGAGCTGCTCAGGGTCGGGGCTTCTCTTACCCCAAAGCACTCAGTCGAGGGTCACTCGGTGGTCGTGCTGGACAAGCGTCGTGCAGTTCTGAAGATGGCCGGTCCCTCGAGGTCTCGTCGCACCCACGGATCACAGCTGGGCTGATGATGTAGGTTGAGGTCAGAGGTGCCAGGGAAGCCGGTTCTCGTCGTGCTGGAGCAGTCTTGATCCGGAGGAGAGACTGGCAACAAACCGCGATGCTTGGTTGGTGCCTGCTGCTGCAGGGTGACTACTCCTTAGTCACAAGGGAGAAATCTTGGGAAGAAGTCTTGAGTTCCTTTCGTGGAAAGTAGTTTCAGGATTCAAAGATGATCTCTTTTGGAAGGGGGCCTGCTCTTACCTTTATCCTGCAAAAGGGGGCTGGCACGCGACTAAGTCCTGCCCTATGGGTGGGACTAGGAAGGGAGGTGGTTACACCCCTCTCCCATGCCGGGCTTTCCCCAGCTCAGGGGCTGGTGTGCCCCTGGAACTGGTTCAAGCCGGCATATGCACAGTGAGCACCGGGGTGCCACTTGCAGTCACCTTCCTCTAAAGCCCTGCCTACCTCGGATACACAAAATCCTGTCTGGGACGGTGCTGGCACCGCCCCTGGCAGGAAACACTTTGTCCTTGCCTCCTGGGCTGGGAGGACTCCCAGCAGCAGGAGGGCAGACTTGTGTCTCGGTGGCAGCATCCATCTTGTGGAGCTGAGGCTATGTCTGACTTTAACCGGGGTTACAGGTTACCAACATGTCGTGTCCCTCTAGAAGGGTGGAATGCTAACCCCGTCGCCAGAATTGGCGAGGGGTTAGTATTCCAATTCGTATGACACCTTACTCGACATGTTTTGATAATGTTATACCAAAGTTAGCATATGACCGCGAGGTACATAATGCACTTAAGAGTATATGGTATAGCGTTATCATGGAACAGCTATTAGGACTTGGTTCCGCAAGCTGCAAACGGGCTCAGCTCATGCCAGAGCACCATTTCACATTATTCCATGCACTCTGCCTTCAGGATTGTTAAGGCCTGCCATAGGAGTGACTGATAGGAATATATGTGTCCATTTTAGGTTTAGATATAGGAATACTATATCTAAAGCAAAGGGTGATTACACCACCTTGCCCCAGCTGTCAAGCAGCCAGTTGTGTCAGATTTGGATGGCCAGCCAGGGGTGGCATAATACATGCTGCAGCCCCTGGAAGGCCCTGGGTACACCTATGCCCTGGGTACCTAAGGTACACTGTACAGGGACTGATAAGGTGACTCAGTATCCAATTAGATATGTACCTAAGGTACATGGAATCCATTTTACAGAGAGAGCAGTAGGCCTGGGGCCCTGAATAGCAGGGTCCCAGGTCAACTAAGTCAGAAAACCAGCAAAACACCAGGCAAAAAAGTTGGGGCAACCATAGTCAGGGATCTACCTTCCTACAGAGGGAACTTCTCAGAGTTCCACCGTCCACCATTCCTCAGTCCATAAATACTCAGCTTTCCCGAACAGTAGGATCTCAGTTTTATTTGAGTTCAATTGCAGGAAGTTTTTTTTCATCCATGTGGCAATTTTTGTCATACATAGCTTGAATCTGTTTCTAGTCACTCCTGGGTCTTTCTCTATGGGGACAATAATCTGCGTATCGTCGGCATAAGAGATGGTATGAAACCCGCACGAGTTAATAACAGAGGCCAGGGACGACATGTAGATATTGAACAGCGTGCAGGGCTCGACAAATACGAAAAATGGTACTAGTCCTGCAGGTCTAGTACCATGCAAAATCCCCTCGACCTGACCCCAACCCACTTGACCTCCGTCTCTGAAAACGGAGCAAAAGTGACAAGATAACAAGATTTAAAGGCATGTTTATTGCTCATTTCCTTTGTGAGCAATAAAAATGCCTTTAAATCGTGTTATCTTGTCACTTTTGCTCTGTTTTTAAAGACAGAAGACAAAAGTTAGTTTGATTTCCTACTCGCCAGAAAGGGCGAGTAGGACCTAAAAATAGCTCGTCCTAATCCATTCTCCCTCGCAAATGCGAGCGGGCGAGTGGATTTGTCGAGCCCTGGCGTGGGACTTAATACAGAACCCTGGGGCACTCCCTTGTTAACAGTTATGGTCCTGGATACAAAGGTGTCCAGTTGTACACATTGGGATCTTTCGGAGAGGAAGCTCTGTATCCAATCCAAGGCCCTCCCCATGACACCAATCTCTCGCAGTTTATCTAATGGGATTCTGTGAGAGATGGTGTCAAAAGCCGTTGATAAATCCAAAAGAACCAGCATAGTGGGGGTCCCTCCATTCAACAGCAACCTGATCGTATCTGTCACCTCTGTTAAGGTAGACTCCGTGCTGAATCCAGCCCGGAAGCCTGACTGTGAGGGGTCGCGGAGGTTATGCTGTTCCAGATAATCGGAAAGTTGTCGGTTCACCAGGGACTCCATAATTTTTGAGCACCCTGGAAGAAGAGAAATGGGTCTGTAATTTTGTAAGTCCTCACGAACTGCTGAGGATTCCTTCGGCAAAGATTTAATAAATGCCTTCTTCCATTTCAGAGGGAAGGAGGCAGTTGCTAAAGACAAATTACGGATTTCCTTGATTGGATTAGCCAGTTCCAACCCTAAATCAGATATGATGTGGGGAGGAGCCACATACGCCGGAGAACCTGACTTGATGTGTTTTAGCAATGAAAGGACTTGCCCCCTCGTTATGTTTTTTTTTTAATAGAGTTTTATATAGCGCGAACTAGAACCGAACCGAATCAGTTATCAGAGCGCTTTACATAGCACCAGTTACGTTACATGAGGACACACTTTCGTTTTTAGGCACGGGGAGATTAAGTGATTTGCCCAGAATCACAGGGTTTTTTTGGCGTCGTTACCGAGACTCGAACCCAGATCCCCAGGTCCGAGGTAGAGCGCCTTAGCCGTTAGGCCAACCCCTCTCCCATCTGGTTGCAAAGGTCTCCAGTTTCGGCTGATGAGGATTATCTGGGGCCGGGATTTCTGCCATATACTCCAGATCCTGCTTGAAAGAGTTATAGATGTTATCTATTTTACTTGTACAATGCAAGGCTAACCCATTGCAGAATTCTTGCGACGAGGGACAGGCAAGATTGCTGACTCTTGGAGTAGTAAATTCCTTAAGAACTCTAAAGAGTTCTTTATAGGATCCCTTAGCTTCATCTATTCGGGTGGCTAGGTGTGTTCGCCTTGCTATATTGCAGTTCCTAAGATATGCCCTGTGTGCTGTGTTATAGGCCAGTCTGTCTTCCTTTGATTTTGTTTTCCTCCATTTACGTTCTCTAACTCTGCATGCAGCTTTCTCTGACTTCAGACTGTCAGAGTACCAAGGTGCCGGAGTAGGTCTTTTATATATGATTTTTGTTTTGATAGGGGCGATAATATCAAAAGCCCTACTCATCTCGGTCTCAAGTTTAGTTATGGCTTCATTAATGTCTTTACACTCACTAAGAGACGGAGGGGAAAATAATAAGCCAAATGTTATTGGTGTTATTTTCCTCCATTGTCTGCGCGTGACTTCGCGTCCTCGAGGCTGACCTGGACTTCTATGGGCAGAGAAAGAGAAACTTATCGCCGTATGGTCAGACCAACTCACTGCCTGAGGAGGTTCAATTATGAAGTTTAACATATTAGTTAAGATATTGTCCAGTGTATGGCCCGCTATATGAGTTGGCTCACATACTTTGAGTGAAAGATCTAAAATGTCCATGGCTGCCAACAGATCTCCTGTATCGCTATTGGTAATGGTATCAAAATGGAAATTAAAATCCCCCGCAATAAAAAAGTTTTCCGCATATAAAACATACGGGGCAAGAATTTCCAGTAGTGCAGTACAGAAGATCTTTTTGTTTTTACCCGAAGGGTGATAAACTACCGCCCCTATTACCTTCTGATAGCAAGCTAATTCCATCGAGAAGATCAACATCTCCAAATTAGGTGTGGAGATAGTGTCCAAGATTTTTAAATTCAAAGTGGAGCGAGTGGCTATTGCCAGCCCTCCTGCCCTTTACCCTAATCTATCCAGCCTTACTGCAGTATATTCTGAAAGAAATGTGATTGCTAGAGAAGGTGTGGAATGTGTCTGGAGCCAAGTCTCTGTGAATAGACACATATCAGGTTTGCGGACATCTAAGAAATCCGAGATTTCTGTGGCATGCTTAGGTATGGACCTCGCACTAATATATAAGCAGTTGACTATAGTGTCCAGGCCATTCATAATCTGGGTGGCTCTTTCGAGCTTAGGCTCTAGAACTAATTTTGGTCTAGTGAACGGGCTACTGATGGAGCCTAAAATTGTTTGTGTTTGATCTGCTATCCATTTACAGTGAAGGCAGCAACTAGGCAGATCTTCATTGTCAAGACAGGCCCTGCATTCGCAGCTCCGACTGCGCATAATAGTCCTTACCTCCAGTAACCACTCCATAGAGTAGGTCCGGGGCGGCATAATTATATCTTAATTAAGAAGGCAGAATTTCCTGCCAGCGTCCAGGCCATCGGTGCGCCGCTGCGCGCCCGTGGAAGTAGTGTTTTTATGCTTTGAGGCGGACTAGCACTAGGGCGCTGACCGACCAAAATGGCGCCCGATTTCTGTGCCACTAGGAATGGGTTACCTCTCTCCACTCAAACGGCCATGTACGAGACCGCGGTGGACCGGAGAGACCCTTACTGCCCCATTACAGGCAAAGTGCCCGACATGCCAACCATGGTTCACCACACTGCTAGAACTCTCTCTAGTTCCACACCAAAGACTGTGTCTGACACCATCCATGCTAACGCAGAACCATGGAGACATCAGACATCCAGATCCAAGTCAACTGAATCTGGCGATCTGGCTCTTAGAGTTAGGTTACCTTAACCTGCCACCAGACTGTATGAATATCATTAAAGAAGCCAGAAGAACTACTACTAGAGCTTGCTATGCTGCAAAATGGAAGAGATTTGCCATTTACTGCACTAATAATCATTGTGGCTCAATGGTTAGAGCGGCAGACCCTGATGCAGAGGTCTAGCCCGGGACCACGGTTCAATTCCCCGCCTCGGCGGGTCTTGGGCTCAAAATTCCACGGACCTGATAATTCTAGCCTCGGTCCCTATTCCAATCATGGAGTCCCACTCTGCAACTCTGGGCAATAGCTTGCTTAATCTTCACAACGGCCCCCACAACGCTAAGGATGCCTGGCCTCCACCTTGGGGGTGCCCAGGAGTGGACACCTCACAGGGAAAGCCAGGATGGGTTCCACAGCGGTATTCGTACAAGCGCCTTGAGACCCTTGCGGGTGAGTAGTGCGCTATACAAGTATCAATTTACATCCTCTAGATGCTTATTTGGGAAATGGAGGGGACCCCTACTTGTGATGCAATTGCTACATGTAGGGAAGTGTAAACATAATTGGAAAAACAGAATGTAGCAAGTAAATCAATTCTTATAAGCCAATGTCTATAAGGTGGACTACATAGCAATACACACACAATATAGAAAAAGCACAAAATGTCTGATATAAAAATATATATTATCTATTTATTTTTTCATATTTTTGCTTTTTATATATAAGAATTTGATAACAATTTAAATACAAAATGATCAAAAAAAGTACAAGATTATACAGACACAAATACAAAAAACAGAAAACAATGTCAAATGACCAGTTGGTATTGGGACTATTGACGTTGGCAGTGCGGTGAGATGGTGTAGTAAAAAGAGCTCTTCTCTATTGCATTGATAGGACCAAATCCTTTTGTAAAACAAAGCAACTGTTTGTAGCTTTCTCTCCACCACATAAAGGCAACCCCATCTCTAAAGCTGGAATTGCAAGGTGGATTGTAAAATGTATACAAATATGCTATCACAAAGCAAAACGTACATTAACAGTTCCTCCTAGAGCGCACTCCACACGCAAACTAGGATTCTTTCTTAGGGAACATTCCCCTAGAAGACATCTGCAAGGCAGCAACATGGTTCACAGCACACACCTTCACTAAACATTACTGTGTCGATGTGCAAGCCAAGCAGCAAGCTGCAGTAGGCCAGGCTGTCCTTAAAACTCTATTTCAAACTACTGCAACAGATACAGGTGACCACCGCTAAGGGAGACACTGCCGTACAATCGATGCACAGTGTGAGATCTGCAGCTCATATGCCTCGAATGGAAAATGCTACTTACCAGTATGCATCTGTTCTTGGCATGTAGAGCTGCAGAGTCTCACACACCCACCCGCCTCCCCGGGGCCTGTATCTGTTCCAGTTCTATCTTAATTAGATACACACACACGGACATCCCTTTTTCTATTCCTACTAACTCCATCATTTCCCATCATGGCAAGAAACAATCTAAGGATGGAGTCGATGCCCATGCGCACTATCGTCCAAGAGAGGAGTCCCCTATCTCGTGACTACAAAGACTTCTTCCAAGACGACACCAGCATGCAATCATCCGAGCCCAACACCAGGTGGCGATCTAATGCACAGTGTGAGACTCTGCAGATCTACATGCCAAGAACAGATGCATACTGGTTAGTAGGTTTCCTTATTTTTATAGTCAGTTCAGTTCAAAATCTTCGGTTCAAACAGGTTGATCATAAAAGAGCACAGAAAAATACCTCAACAATTTCAAAACAGCTTTAAAAATTAAGTCAAATCATATGAAACCGAAGATAAAACATTCTTTAAAAACAATGTCTAAAAATTATCCCAGTCTCACCATGTTGTAAGCTAAAATAGAATAGTTTTTCTAATTCAACCACAACCCATCTGTATGGAGCAATGCAGTGACATGAAGGTACTCACCTGTGCACACAAGGGTCTTAAAGGAAATATGAACCTAGCCTCATGTTTACTAAAGAGGGCAGCTTCAAGTGGTATTCATTTGCCTTAACATAAAAACATCAAAGTAAAATAAAGGGCAAATGATCCAGAACGAGAGAGTGATACTTCTCCTAATACGACCTGCATACCTTATATATGACGCAATACAGAAACATAAAAGAGGGTCTGTCAGAGCACACAAAAACCTTAAAGCAGTTCCTAACAGTTCGAGGCATGTGGGCTGCTGAATTCATATCTATAGCATAGATCGCCGCCTAGTGTTGGGTCCGGATGATTGCACATTGTTGTCCTGGAAGAGTCTTCGAAGTATCACAAGATAGGTGGCTCCTCCCCTGGACTACAGTGCGCATGGGCATCGACTCCATCCCCAGATTGTTTTTTTCCGCCATTGGGTTCGGATGTATATTCGACATCTCCAGTTCGGAATCGGTATAGACTTTTCTTAAGGCCTGAAGGCCTTTTCCTATACCGTCGGTATTGTTTTGCGTTCGGTGCCCAGCTCTGTTCCGGCTCAGTTCCCGAGTCGGACGTCCAGAGGAGTCGCGTGGCTCTTCGGTGCTCGAGGCCCAGTCGACGCAGCAAGACCTTCGACGACACATCATGGAACGGAGTCCGTTCAAGAAATGTCCCGTGTGCGGATCTAAGTACCCACACATCGAAGTCCACCCAGTGTGCAACAAGTGCCTGTCGCCGAACCACGATGAAGCCAACTGTATGTCTTGTTCTAGGTTTCGATCGAAAAAGACGATTCGAGGCCCGGCAGTCGGCCACGGCGGACATCTTCAACAGAGAAGAAGCAGACGAACAGGAAGTTCATATGCGGATTTCCCCTCCGGCGGAGGAGATCGACTACGAATACGACGCGGACGTCGAGGTGGTCGAGGCAGAAGAAGTCGTCGACGAGGTAGGAGACGACAATGAGGCCTACGGGGCCACGGAAGATAGCTCATGTGAAGAGCTAAGCCCAGAACGAACAATTACTAAGGCTCAGGTCGAGGGATCGCCACACGGCCTTACCCAAGACCTTCCACCCAGATCCACGGCCTCGCCTACGGGCCCGGCTACGGACACTTCTGCGGAGCCGACGTTGGTCAAAACGAAACCGAAACCTTCGGTGTCGACTAAAACGAAAGTAATAGAGACGCCGTCGAAACAGAAGACGTCTGTCCCTCCGGCCACCTCCTCGTCTTCAGACACGTCGGGGCAGCCGAAGCCGAAGAAGGCTGTCGACCCGGGGAAGTCGACCAAGGGCGCCGAGCCAAAGTCGGTCAAGGGCGTCGAGCCAAAATCGGCCAAAGGCGTCGAACCGAAGACTGGGGCCCCGCACCCAGTAGTCAAGGCCACCGACACGAAAACTTCGACGCCGTCGGCACGGAAGGAGGGCACAGCGCGCCGAAAAGTGCTGATCCTGTACCTCGGCCGACTAAGAACAAGGCATCGACGCTCGAGTCTTCACTCGCTGGTGGACCGAAGACGTCTGTCGGGTCGACGAAACCGTCCGCTTCCTTTACGAAGCAGGTGTCGGATTCTCTACAACGCATCAGGAACAAGGCTTCCGCGACCGCACCGAAGGATGCTTCCTCAGCGAAGCCAGCTGCCACAACGCCAAAGTCTTCGACGCCACTCCTGTTTACGTTGCCGCCGAAGGTAGCACCAAAGGCCTTCGCACCACGGTCGGTCACCGAAGCGCCCGTCCAAGTGTCTATGGCGTCAAACCCTTCTCAGCCGCTTGGGAGCTTGAAACCTCGACAACCCTCGTGGAGGAGCAGTCGGAACACTTTATCGACGCCAACACCGGCAAACTTACCCTCTACAAGAGGAAGATCACCGCAACCCAGCCTTTGGAGTCCTACACGATTCCTGTGAAGCGCGAGAAGCCTGCTGCGGAATCCCCAGTTCTGGTGGAGCCTCTTGCTCCACGGACTCCACGAGTGGCTACACCCTCACCCACTTATTCAGATGTGGAGGGTGGAGAAGGTGATGACGAGGAGTATAACTTTCCTGCCAACACTGATCCTGAGGATCACCAAGACTCATGGGCAGATGCAGGTGACCCAGGGGATCAGCAAACTGCCCAGGACCCTCAGGTGTACAATGTCAAGACCTCTCCTACTGAGGATTCGGCTGCATTTAATGCTCTAATTGAGAGGGCGGCTAAAAACCACGACATCCAGCTGCATGCTGACCCTATCGAAGTGGACTTCCTCTTTGATACCTTTTCCACAGCAGAAAAGACTGTCAAGACTCTCCCCATGCTGAAAGGGGTTCTAAAACATGCTGCAGACATTTTTAAGGAACCCACACGGGCCAGGGTGATCAACCCTAGGATTGAAAAGAAATATAAGCCGGCACCTGGCGACCCCACCTACATCAAAGGCCAGTTGCCATTGGACTCCCTGGTCGTTTCTAATGCCCGGAAGAGGGCGAACTCGCAGAACACTGGCGATGCTCCTCCCCCTGACAAGGAATCTAAAGTGCTGGAGGCATCTG
Organism: Lissotriton helveticus; assembly: GCF_964261635.1. Taxonomy (NCBI): domain Eukaryota; kingdom Metazoa; phylum Chordata; class Amphibia; order Caudata; family Salamandridae; genus Lissotriton; species Lissotriton helveticus. Next base: position 105,091,322 of record NC_136063.1, read on the forward strand.
GGAAGAGGGTGGCGGCTCAAGCGGCCAATATCTGGCGTATCTCTAACACTCAGGCACTCCTGGCCAGATATGACAGGGCGCACTATGACACACTAGAGACCCTGTTACAACATCTTCCAGATCAGTATAAAGAGGCAGCTGAGATGCTTATTCAGGAAGGGAAGCTTATCTCCAACGCTTCGATTTAGTGTGCACTGGACGTGGCGGACACCGCGGCCAGAGCCATTAACACCAGTGTCATGTTGAGACGTCAGGCCTGGCTCAGAATCTCCGGTTTCAAGCCGGAGATACAAACCACCATCCTCAATCAGCTAGTAAACCCAGATAGGTTATTTGGTCCTGAGGTGGATACCACCTTAGAAAAGATAAAGGATACCGAAACTGCAAAATCCATGGGGGCTCCCCAGTCCCAGCAGTTTCGGGGCAGCACTTTTCGTCGCTCAAGCAATAGGGGTGTTTCCAGAGGCCAGATGTCCCAGCAAACGCAATACAATAAAGGTGGGGCGCAGTCCTCTTACACCAAGCAGAGTAGAGGCGGCTATCGGGGCAACAGCACCAAGGGCAGAGGTCGTGGAAACAACAACTCCCGCTCCTCCGCCACTAACAAACAGTGACGCCCTGTCACTGCCCCCCGACCATACTACATCTGTCGGGGGGAGACTCCAGCAGTTCCTGCCCGTCTGGAAATCCATCACCACAGACCGGTGGGTCAGGAAACTTATCCAGTTCGGTTATTGTCTGGAGTTAACATCCACTCCACCCAACATGCCACCAAAACAACGTCCTATGTCCACAGAGCATTTGCACTTATTGCAGCAGGAGGTACTCGTCATGCTGCAAAAAGGGGCAATCGAGCTCGTGCCGGTGGAGGAAGAAGGCATGGGAGTGTACTCCCTGTACTTCTTAATCCCAAAAAAGGACGGGTCCCTCAGACCCATACTGAACCTCAGACCCCTGAATCAGTACATTCTATCAGAACACTTTCGAATGCTCACACTGCAGCAGGTTCTCCCGTTGCTCAATCAGGGAGACTTCCTCGCAACCTTGGATCTCAAGGATGCCTATTTCCACATTCCACTGCATCCATCACACAGAAAATACCTCAGGTTCACTATTCAGGGTCGGCATTATCAGTTCAAGGTCCTACCTTTCGGGGTGACCATGGCGCCCAGGGTGTTCACGAAATGTCTGGCGACAGTAGCTGCGCACCTCAGGAGGCAGAACGTTCACGTTTACCCTTATCTGGACGACTGGCTTGTCCAAGCAAAGTCGGCCCAGCAGTGCGCCGCCAACATGTCCCACACCATTCACCTTCTTCACGATCTGGGATTCTCACTGAATTATCCCAAGTCGCACCTTCAGCCAGCCCATGTGCGGCAATATCTGGGTGCGACGATCGATACTCTGGCAGCCACAGCTCAGCCAAATTCTGTGAGGATCGACAGCATTCAGTCACTGATCCAGAAGTTCAGACCGCAACACTCGCTTCCAGCAAGAGTGTTCATGCAGTTGATAGGCATGATGGCCTCCTGCATCTTCATAGTCCCGCACGCAAGGCTACATATGCGTCCGCTCCAAGAATGCTTGGCTCATCAGTGGACGCAGGCTCAAGGACAGTTGAACGACCTAGTGTTGGTGACCGGTCGGGCATACAGCTCTCTGCATTGGTGGAATCCACACAACCTTTGCAAGGGCCGACCGTTCCAAGAGCCTGTGCCACAGATTATCCTGACGACTGACGCATCTCTCCAGGGATGGGGAGCTCATGTACTCCACTACACGGTGCAGGGACTATGGACAACGCAGCAAAAGAAGATGCACATCAACTACCTAGAACTGATGGCAATCTTCATGGCATTGAAGGCATTCAAAGTACATCTGTGCAACAAAGTCGTGTTGATCCGGACGGACAACATGACGGCCATGTACTACATTCAAAAGCAGGGAGGTACACACTCTCCACAGTTGTCTCATCTGGCTCAAAGCATGTGGAAGTGGGCCATTCAGAGGAACATCTTCCTCATGGCGGAACACCTCCCGGGCAAGGACAATCAGATGGCGGATCTGCTCAGCAGGTACAGCCACCAAATGCACGAGTGGGAGATACATCCATCAGTACTCCACCCGTACTTCCAGCAGTGGGGTCATCCAGAGATAGACCTGTTTGCCACAAGGGAAAACGCAAAATGCCAAAGCTTTGCCGCCAGGTTCCCTCACCCACAGTCGCAGGGCAATGCGATATGGATGAACTGGTCAGGCAGATTTGCGTACGCTTTTCCCCCAGCACCTCTCATACCGCTGGTGGCACGAAAGCAAAAGCAACACTCGATGACACTCATCCTGGTTGCTCCGTGGGCACGCCAACCATGGTACACCACGTTTCTAGAACTCTCCGTGGTACCGCATCAAAGGCTGCACCTCACACCGAAGCTTTTGACGCAGAGCCGTGGTGACATTCAGCATCCAGATCCGCAACAGCTCAACCTGGCGATCTGGCTCCTGAAGTCTTAGAGTTTGGCTACCTTGACTTGCCTCCTGAATGCATGGATATCATACGGGAGGCAAGAAAGCCCACCACCAGGGCCTGCTATGCAGCGAAATGGAAGCGGTTTGTCATTTACTGTACTGAACACAACATCAACCCGTTAGATGCATCCACTCCCAACATCATCTGTTATTTGTTACATCTTTACAAATGCAATCTAGCATATGCTTCCATTCGGATACACTTATCCGCCATAGCGGCTTATCTCCAAAACAGGCAGCATCTCTCCGTTTTCAGAGTGCCTGCCATTAAAGCCTTCCTAGAAGGACTGAAACAGGTCATCCCTCCCAGGACCCCGCCAGCTCCTGTATGGAACCTCAATGTGGTCCTCACCAGGTTGATGGGCCCACCTTTTGAGCCTCTACATTCCTGTGAGATTCAGTTGTTAACATGGAAAGTGGCGTTTCTCATTGCCATTAAGTCTCTGCGACGTGTTAGTGAGCTACAGGCGCTCACTGTACAAGAGCCATTCATACAAATTCACTCCAACAGGGTGGTGCTGCGCACTAACCCTAAATTTCTCCCTAAAGTGGTTTCGCAGTTCCATGTCAATCAGACCATTGAGCTGCCCGCGTTCTTTCAAAACCCAGAGACAGTAGCAGAAAGAATGCTCCACACTCTTGATGTCAAACGAGCTTTGATGTACTACATCGATAGGACAAAGGATTTTAGAAAGACACAACAACTCTTTGTTGCCTTTTCAGCCCAGCACAAAGGCAACCCCATTTCCAAAGCAGGTATAGCCAGGTGGATCGTTAAGTGTATTCAGATTTGCTATCACAAGGCTAAGCGCACTTTAACGGTCCCCCCCAGAGCCCACTCCACCCACAAGTTGGGGGCCTCCATGGCTTTCCTTGGTAATATCCCTTTGGAAGACATTTGTAGAGCAGCCACATGGTCTACCCCACACACATTTACTAAACACTACTGTGTAGATGTGCACTCCAAGCAGCTGTAGGGCGCAGGCTGTTCTAAAGACACTTTTTCAAACATCTGCAGCTGGCACAGGCGGCCGCCGATAATGGAGGGACTGCTATGTAGTCTATGCTATAGATATGAATTCAGCAGCCAAATGCCTCGAACTGAATATGCTACTACCAGTATGCATCTGTTCTTGGCATGTAGGGCTGCTGACATTCATATCGCCCGCCCTCCTCCCCGGTGCCTGTAGCGGCTGCAGAATTTACACTTACTCTTAGCATGGCCATCGCTCACACTGTTACACTCCATCTTCGCCACAATGGCTAAAAACAATCTGGGGATGGAGTCGATGCCCATGCGCACTGTAGTCCAGGGGAGGAGCCACCTATCTTGTGATACTTCGAAGACTCTTCCAGGACAACAATGTGCAATCATCCGGACCCAACACTAGGCGGCGATCTATGCTATAGATATGAATGTCGATACAGAAAAGGGGGTGGTGATGAACAGAGTGTCTGAATTAAGTAGACCACTCTTACCCAGTCCAAAGATCAGGGCTTGATCCATCACCGTTATTTATCTCACTGCCCCATCCCAGCTCAGAAACTGGCTATATGCAAATTAGTCTGTCCCTGGCCCAGTGCATCATGGGAACAGGGCAGACCAAACTACCAAGCCAATTCTTCACCAGAAAGGAGACAAGCTACCAGGGACCGGTTTCTGGCATTTCAGCCTCTTCGGCCCGGCTTGCTTGAATCCTGATGGAGCAGTGAGAAAGGGACTCATGTCTGAGTATACCCTGCCACACCTATAGTGGCCAAAAACGATACAGAAAAGGGGGTGGTGATGAACAGAGTGTCTGAATTAAGCAGACCACTCTTACCCAGTCCAAAGATCAGGGCTTGATCCATCACCGTTATTTATCTCACTGCCCCATCCCAGCTCAGAACCTGGCTATATGCAAATTAGTCTGTCCCTGGCCCAGTGCATCATGGGAACAGGGCAGACCAAACTACCAAGCCAATTCTTCACCAGAAAGGAGACAAGCTACCAGGGACCGGTTTCTGGCATTTCAGCCTCTTCGGCCCGGCTTGCTTGAATCCTGATGGAGCAGTGAGAAAGGGACTCATGTCTGAGTATACCCTGCCACACCTATAGTGGCCAAAAACGATACAGAAAAGGGGGTGGTGATGAACAGAGTGTCTGAATTAAGCAGACCACTCTTACCCAGTCCAAAGATCAGGGCTTGATCCATCACCGTTATTTATACAGCCAGGTTCTGAAACTGGGATGGTGCAATGAGCTAAAAAACGGTGTTGGATCTAGCCCTGATCTCTTGACTGGGTGAGAGTACTCTGCTTAATTCAGAGACTCTGTCCATCACCACCCCTTGTTGTAAATTATTTTGTCCACCCTAAGCGTGGAAGGGTATACTCAGATGTGAGTCCCTTGCTCATTGCACCATCAGGATTCAAGCAAGCCGGGCCGAAGACGCCTGAAATGGCAGAAACCGGTCCCCGGAAGCTTGTTTCCTTCCCAGTGTAAGAATTGGCTTTTGTAGTCTGGTCTGCCCTGTTCCCATGGTGCACTGGGCCAGGGACAGACTAATTTGCATACAGCCAGGTTCTGAAACTGGGATGGTGCAATGAGCTAAAAAACGGTGTTGGATCTAGCCCTGATCTCTTGACTGGGTGAGAGTACTCTGCTTAATTCAGAGACTCTGTCCATCACCACCCCTTGTTGTAAATTATAGATATGAATGTCAGCAGCCCTACATGCCAAGAACAGATGCATACTGGTAAGTAGCATATTCATTCTTTGCTTTTAAAAGAGGTTTCAAGCATTATCTCCGTAGTCCATCATAAAAATTACAAAAAAGAATAAAGTGATGTGTGCTCTGCTTGGAAGTCATATGGGCATGGAGTCATAACGCTGGGCCGTTGCCTCATAACAGGGAAGGCAACTAAGAAATGCATTATACCCTGCTGTAGCATAGACAAATCCAATTGATCTTGGGGAATTGAGGCCATAGTCCGATATGGTTGGAAACTGCTTCCAGGAGTGATAGTAATATATAAGGCTACCATGGGTTTCCTGGACTCGGTGAGATTCTTGTTTTCAGACCCAGCACCCAAGTAAAGGGCTTTGATCTATTCTTATGCAGTGCCAACACACTACATAGAGTTCTAATCGCAGGGGTATCGTGCAGCATTGTGTGGGTTTTTATTAATATAAGAAAGTCAGGGGATGTTAAAGACATGATCACAATAGTAGATTTTGTAAAGGCCTTTTCAGGCTTGGCTCAAATTGAGCGCCAGAGTAAATCCTAAGATATGTTAACTAGATCTATTTGTGGATAATGTAAGTCGAAAGGAGGAAGGAATACTCAGTAGTCGCTTAAGGAAGGCATTCTCCTCAACCTGAAGAGGATTGCAAGGCGTGGAGCCCCAATGCTCCCCTCCCTACATTGCAGTTGACAGCGCTTTAACTTTATATATATTAACTATTTCTTTAATGGGGTGGCCACCAAGTTTGCTAGAAAATCTGAAAACATTCTCACAGACTCTTCTCATTCTTAATCTAGCATTTTGTCCATGATTAGCCCATAAGCATTACTGGCAAATATAAACCCAAATAGTTAAATAAGTAAACCCTCTCGATCAGGGAACCCATAATATAAAAGGTCCTACCCTTCTGGGACTTTTTACCGCATATCATCGTAAATCGTAGCAATGTTAACTTTAATTTCCTCCCATCCATGAAATTAACAAAGGTATCAACAGACTCTGCAAGCCAACTGCAGTTCTTGACATCAGTACGGTGTTGTTGGCATAGAGTAACACAGGAACAAAATGTCGTGTCTGCCTGCAGAGCTCTAAGGGCATTATCAACCCGATTGATGTATAAAGATAATAGAAATGGGGCCAAAACACAACCCTGTCTGATTCCTCTCTTTATTTTAAATGTTTGAGTATTCTTCCTTGGAGCCAAAATGTACCTTTAGTGGACAAGACTCCCTTACAATTTGGAAAGAAAAATAACAATATTCCCAGGTGCTCCAAGTGAAAGTACGGTGTGCCACAGGATCTAGTGGTCCACCAGATCAAAGCACTGCTAAGATCATCAAAACATATATATAAGGATCTTGGCTTGACCTTACTGTATTTTGTGATAAGCTAGTCCAGGTTGACACACTGTTTCTTCCTAAAACCATATTGGGCTTCTGAAAGAATGGAATTGACTGAGGCCCACTGTTCCAATTTATGTAGGAAGACCCTGCCCATCGGTTTTGCAGAAGAATCCAAAGGAAAATGAGGCAATAGCACTTCGGTTCAGAGCTATCTCCCTTCGTGAAATTAGGCAGTATGATAGAATCAGCCCAACTTGGGTATTGGAGAGGTATCAGGCCCCCAGCTTCTGCATTAAGCACGCGGGTCTGTATAAGACCCTGGAGTTTGCCCATAGTCCTGAATGCATAGACCGGACACCTTTGTGGGCAGTGCTTTACCTCGGCGCTACGTTCTAGAGCAAAAAGGACATTATTCGGAGTCGCTTCTAAGGGCTTGCTACCAGTTTGTTCGATTGTCGTACCTCTATCCCCCATCAGGGAGCCAAAAGTACCCGAAAAATTTTCAACCTGTACATGTAAAGTAGATTCAGGAGCAGTATCACCTTTTGGGAAGGGAGCATTAACTGTAAGTGTGGCATCGTTGGCCTCAGCTGCATGGGCCAATTTTGTCCAGGCCTCTTTCCTGAGATCCTTTTTCCTATTGGCTAACGCTAAACTAATCCTTCATAAGTTTGTTAATAGCATTGTGATCCATATGTTGAAATCAATTAACCTTCTTAGGGGTCCCACTGATACTTGGTCCTTTTAAACCAACAAAGAAGAAATTGGCACAGAATCTGAAATATAAAAGAGCATCTTTATTTACCTCAAATGAGTGAGACTACGTCACACAGAACTGAATGAGGCAGTCTGAGGAGTGCAGAAAACAGAGGTCTTATATATACTTAGGGTTACATAGTAAGCATAAAACCAAGGGACAGTCCTGGCTCATGTAAGCATGCAAAATGACTAAGATGGGCATACAAGATCTGCAGTGCTGTGATATTTCATAGTAGGGGAAATAAGGCTATATCCATTTTTTAATCACAAATGGTGCATTTCTTTGTTTTTTTTAATTTTACACTGAGCTTTTAGCCATCTATCTTTACTCAATCTCGCCACTCCAGGTAACCGGAGATACGATGTATATAGAACTGTTCTGTATTGAATGTAGTTGTTCCTATATGTGTATATATGTATATATTAGTGTACATAATTAAGTCGCATCCCAAGATGGAGTTAAATTAAGTATTTTTGACTCCATAGGTGGAATTTATATGTACGCACTCGACTGCCCTAGTTCTGATGATGCCATCTAATAGACGGGCTGAAACGCGTCGATAGACATATTGGGACACCATATAAATTTGAAACAATATGTAAAATAAGTAAAGAACGCCTAATAAAATATATGGTTTGAATTAATAGGACCTTAAGGCATTTCTAACGAAGGTGATCCAATAAAGGAATGCACTGGGTTTAATAGTTTTGAGCTGCATCCTTATGTATAACAAGGACAAAGAGAGCAAAAAATGTTTTTTTTTCACTTGTTTGTGTTATATATGTATATGTGTAAATAAGTGTATATAATTGTGTCAAAATATTTATTTACATATTGATTTTGAAAGTACAAATGACTTGCTTTGATTGAAATATAATACAAACTAATCTGAACTCAAAATAGTGGGATGTAGATGGTGTGTTTTTTTGACAACATATATTGAAAATTATGTGAATTATTCAAGAGACTAATACAGATAGGAAGAGTTACATTTATTTTCTCTTTATCTTACTATTTAGCGTATCTATCGATCCCGAGGCATTATTATTTTTTCTGATTGTATAATATTACCCAGATGCCGACGGGTTATTTGGGTTGTCCCATGCTTTAAATACGCAGTTACCTATATAGGCACCACCCAGGTGCGTGGCATCAGTTCTTTTCGTTCTGCGCCAGTTAGCGCTGATCCGGAGAAGAGCTACCCCTTTGTCTCTTTTTAACAGGCTTTTTTCGACATTTTGTTAAGAGAATGTTTCTGGTTTGTCGATTGATGACCTCTAGACAGGTAGGTTTCAAGGTGTGTATCGTCTGTCACTGCACCATGTCAGTAACCGGCTTCCATCTGGTCTGTTTGTGTTATCTCAAGTGCGATCACGACTCCATGTTGTGCTTGGACTGCAGGCAATGGCTCTGAAGGTCTTCCGGGAGCGATCCATTAAGCTCTTTGTGGCCCAGCAGTCTGCATCCAGCGCGACTCCTCGGAGGTCTCGGTCCTGTTCGAAGAAAAGGTCACTGGACGGCTCCAGTAGCAGCAAGTCCTCTTCTTTGCCCTCGATGTCCTCGGCACACTCTGAGAAGAGGCATGAGAAGAAGTCCAAATGGACTTTAACGTCACCTCGTCTGTTGACAAGATGGGTAAGGAGCATCAACGATCTAAGCAGGGTTCCGCGACATCGTTTCTGGGTTCCACTGCACACCTCCCCCCATTTCCGGGAGCTCTATTGACTCCTGCTCAAGTGACAGAATTCTGCAAGGCCATTCACTGCTTATTTGAGCGAGCTGTTCCCTCTGTTGCATCTTTGTGCCCCGCAGAGTCAGAGGGGCCCCACCAGGCTCCATCCTACACCTCTGACCTCGGTTCCAGTGGGGTCTCATGGATCAGATTCCTGATCCGTTTCAGCGCCAGTCGGGCTAACGCGACCTTCCTCGACACCAGCCCCGAAGTCGATGCCTCCTGTGTCTCAGGCATCCACCGGCGGCACCAGCCCCATTCTGATACATGACGACTCAGATCGATGTTGGTAGACCTCAACACAAAGGGAGCCCACAGGTTCTACATCATTGCCTGTTCCTTTTGAGAGGTTTCCGGCATGGGAGAAGAATGGAAGGGGTCTCTGGACCCTTTGGAACACCAGTTGGACGCTCCCTGTGAGCAACTGGACTGGTATCAGGAGCTTGGAGAGGCCAGTGGACAGGACACACATCTCCAGATACTGGTATGCTTTTTTCACTTTTTGTTGCTACGGACGAGGGGGCAACTTACACCATGGTGAGGAGGAGGGCAGCCGGAGGTACTGAACCTTGAGTTGCCCTTGGTACACGTAAAGACTAATCTCATGACCGAAGGGCTTGAACCAGGGGCTTCCTTTTTGCCCTTTAATGAAGCACTGACAGATGTCCTTCTAGGCACGTGATCCAAGCCTAGCACAAGGGCTCCTGTGAACAGGACAGTAGCATACCGTCATTGCCTCGCACCAGGTGATCCAAGTTTCCTCAGCTAACACCCCGCCCCTGAGAGCTTGATGGTTCAGTCTTCAAAGTCCCATAACGAATTTCCTTCCGCTCCGCCAGATAGGGGATCCAAGAGGCAGGACTCACTTGGGAAGATTGTTTTCTTCCACCAGCCTTGCATTGCGGTCGGTGAATACTGTATGCCTTTTGGGCTGTTTCTTGCACACCTTATGGGAAATGGTTGCGCTAGTACTGCCACAAGTCCCGAAGGATGCACAAGCCGTGCTCTACCAGGCAGTGAAAGATGGGGGAGATGCAGCAAAGTTCACCATCCAGTGTTGCTTAGATACGAATGACTTGCTGGGTAGAGTGGTTTTGTCAATGGTGCACTTAAGGTGCCACACCTGGCTGAGAACATCTGGCTTCTCACTTGATGTCCAGGCTAACCTCATGGACATGTCCTTTGACGGGATTTGCCTTTTCGATGGAAAGGAACACTTGGCTATGGAGCATTTCAAGGAATCTCGTGTTGCGTCCAGATCCTTGGGCCTTAGATACACCTCATGGCCAGTCTACCTTTCGTGGCAATGGAAGGGGTTATCAACCGCATGAGCCATACCCCAGCCACCGTCCTGCACAGAATCCTCAAGTTGTGTGAGGACGTTGACGCTATTTATTCCGACCTCATCGGAATAATATCCAGAAGTTGTCTGCCACCCAGCAGCTGCACCCTTCAAGCATTCCTGGTTTGGTTCTGCAAGACCATACGACTCCAATTGGAGGAAGAATTCAACATCCTCTCCGCTGGAGGTCCATAACTTCGGACAAATAGCAAATAGGTCTTAGAGATCATTCAGGATGACTATTCTCTTCCCTTTCTTTCGTTTCCTCCTCCTTTACTGCCAACTCAAGAACGACTGGCAGAGGATCATCTATTATTACTCTGAGAGGAAGTTTCAGCCCTCCTGGCCCAGTGAGCTATAGAGAAGGTACCGATTTCTGAAGTAGGCAGTGGTTGTTACACCTTCTACTTTCTTATACCGAAAAAGAACAAAGGTCTGTGCCCTGTTCTGGACATCTGAAAGAAACAGGTTAGTATTAGATTCCTTACCTTAGAATATCCCCAGGCGTCAGTCTGGATCCGGAAACTTTTGCGTAGCAGTACCCCTGCGCGTCGGTAGGCGTCGTCTGCAGGCGTCCCCTGCGGCTCCGCGTCGTCGGCGTCGTGCGCCGTGATGACGTCGCTGGAGTATATAGACGCCGCCTCCGCGCGCTGACGTCAGTTCTTCTTTTTTCCGCGCCAGTTAGCGCAGATCCGAAGAGCAGTACTCCGGTCTTTTGACCAAGTTTTTTGTTAACTGATTGATCTTTACGGTGCCGGTAGGATGCCCGGTTTCAAGAGTTGTGACGAGTGCGACCGCATGATGTCGGTCACCGACCACCATCGACTCTGCCTCCGGTGTCTGGGCGCGGACCACGACGTGGAGTCCTGCGTCGACTGTCGGGCCTTGACTGGAAAAGCTAGGCGGGAGCGGTCCCGCAAGCTTCTCGAACTCCGGTTGTCGGCCCCGCGTCGAGAGCGGTCCCGGTCCGGTCGGAGGTCGAGGGAGCGGTCGAGGGAGCGGTCGCGGAGCCGCCATGGGCGCTCCGGGAGTCGCCACCATTCCTCCGGCTCGTCAGGTAAGCACAAGAAGTCGGGGCGTCGCCATCGCACCCCCGACTCCCCCCGACGCCCGCGTGCTGCGGCCGGGGGCTCGGGTGACCCCACCCCCGCGGTCCCGCATGGGTCGCCGACGCCGTCTACCCCACACCTGTCGGTCCCTGGGGAAGGCGCGTCGCGTGAGGAGATCGAGGCCTTCCTCATTGCTATGAGGGCGAGGTCTTCTCCGGCGGGGCCTTCGGCGCCTGCGGGGCCGTCGGTCCCGTCTGGGGGCCCGAGCGGTTCGGGTGCTCCTGCCCCGGCGCCGCCGGTGGCTCCGGCCCCGGCGCCGCTGGTTCCCTCTGGTTCGTCGCCGGCTGGTCTCCCGGCCTCTCCGGCGTCGGTTCCTGTGGGCCAGCCCGTGGTACCGCCCCCGCGTGGTGCAGCGACTCCGCCGTCGGCTCCGGCCGGCGTCGGGTCCCCGGCACCGACGCCGCGCGGCGCCACCCCCCTTTCCTCCCCGACTCCGGACTCGGAGCCGGACCGGCGTCGGCCGACGCCGGACCCGACGCCGATGGGGCCCGTTGACCCCGATGTCTATATCGTCGACCCAGAATATGGGTATGACGAGGAGGAGTATGGAGAGGGTTGGGAGGGGTCTGAGGACCCTCTATCCCGTGCCTGCCAGTACGATGTGGACTGGGTAGGTGATCTGGGTGATGCCAGTGGCCTGGACGAGTCGCCCAACCCTGGGTTTGTCTCTCCGTCCCCTGTGGCGTCCGAGGCGGGTGCTGCCTATTCGGTGGTCCTGATGAGGGCTGCCAAGGCCTTACACCTTGAGCTCCCCGTCGCGAAGGTCAAACCGAATATCCTGACGGAAGTTTTTAAACCGCAGTCATGCCCCCAGGAGCCTCTGCTGCCGTTTAATGAGGCCCTGACGGATGTCCTTCTGGGCACCTGGTCCAGGCCCGCCTCTGGTGCGCCGGTTGACCGGAACGTTGCCAGGCGTCACCGTCCCTGCGCGGACGACCCTGCCTTCCTGTCCACCCATCCCTCCCCGGAGAGTCTGGTGATCCAGGCCTCCACTTCGCAGTCCGCATTTCCGTCGGCTCCGCCCGACCGGGAATCAAAGAGGTACGACCAATTTGGAAAGAAAGTGTTTTCCTCTTTGAGTGCTGGGCTGCGGTCTTGTAACACCGCGTGCCTCTTGGGCCGCTACACCCACTCCCTGTGGGATACGGTCGAGGAGTGTTTGCCGCAATGCCCCCAGGAAGTGCGGGACAAGCTCACCCGGGCCTTTGTTGAAGGCCGGGATGCGGCGCGGTACTCGATCCGTTGTGGTCTGGACACCACGGACTCACTGGGACGGGCCATGTCCACTACGGTGGCGATTCGTCGCCATGCCTGGCTGAGATCTGCCAACTTCTCACCAGACGTCCAAAATACGCTTATGGACATGCCATTTGATGGCAGTCGCCTATTTGGTGACAAAGCGGACCACGCGCTGGAGCGCTTCAAGGACTCCAGGGTCACGGCCAAGTCCTTGGGTCTCTCGACCCAGACCCAGCGCCAGCAGACGGGTTCGTTTCGGCCCTTTCGTGGCCAAGGGAGAGGAGGTCCCACACGTGCTGCCAGCCACGCGGCGCAGAGCGCTCCCCAGCGCGGTGGCGCCCGTGGTTTCCGCCGTGGTGGCGGTAGAGGCCAGCGTCGTGGTCAGTCCACGCCTCCCTCCGCTGCGGCATCCAAGCCTTCCTAGTCCGAGCTTTCGGGCTCACGTGACGCCAGTGGGTGGCAGGGTTCGCCATCACCACTCCCGCTGGCGCGCGATAACATCGGACAGGTGGGTGCTGCAGCTTGTCCGAAGGGGCTATGCCCTCCCCTTCGAGTCCACTCCTCCAGCCATGCCACCGCAGAACCACCGTGTGTCGGGGGACCACTTGACACTTCTGCAGGAGGAAGTTACGGCCCTCTTGGCCAAGGGGGCCATCGAGCGCGTTCCTGGGCCAGAAGTAGGGTGTGGTTGCTACTCCCACTACTTTCTGGTACCCAAGAAGGACAAGGGAGGCCTGCGTCCTATCTTGGATCTACGGAACGTCAACGGCTTCCTCCGGAAGGAGAAGTTCAGGATGTTGACTTTGGCTCAGGTCTTGGCTGCTCTAGACCCACAAGACTGGATGGTAGCGTTGGACTTGCAGGATGCGTACTTTCACATCCCCGTCCTGCCGGCCCACCGGCGTTACCTGCGGTTCACGGTAGGCCACGAGCATTTTCAGTTTATCGTGCTCCCTTTCGGCCTTACCAGCGCCCCACGGGTGTTCACGAAAGTGATGGCGGTGGTCGCAGCTCATCTGCGCCGGTTAGGGGTTTCAGTCTTCCCCTACCTCGACGACTGGCTGTTGAAGGCGGGCTCGCCCCAGACAGTCGTCCACCACCTTCAGATGACGGCAGACCTCCTGCACGAGTTAGGGTTTTCCATCAATGTGCCGAAATCACACCTGTGTCCCTCTCAAAAGCTCCTTTTCATCGGAGCGGTTCTCGACTCGGCGCAGTTTCGGGTTTATCCCCCGGAACGGCGGGTCCGGGATATTCAGGCTCTGATTCCCATCTTTCAGCCGTTGTCCCGGGTTTCGGTCAGGTTGACGCTGCGGCTTCTGGGGCTGATGGCCTCCTGCATCCTTCTGGTGCATCACGCCAGATGGCGGATGCGGGCTCTGCAGTGGGACCTGAAGTTTCAGTGGGCCCAGCATCAGGGCAACCTATCCGACCATGTCCTGATCTCGGAGGGCACTGCGAGACAGTTGCAGTGGTGGCTTACAGACCGCGATTGGGTCAGGGGCAGATCCCTCTCCCTTCCCCAGCCGGAGCACGTGGTTGTGACGGACGCGTCCCTCCAAGGCTGGGGTGGCCACTTGGGAGAGGCGGAGATCAGAGGCCTCTGGTCTCCGGCGGAGTCCCGGCTCCATATCAACATGTTGGAGCTGCGGGCGATTCGCCTGGCACTGAAGGCATTCCTCCCCTTTGTCAACGGGAGTGTAGTGCAGGTGTTCACGGACAACACCACCGCCATGTGGTACTGCAACAAACAGGGCGGTGTGGGGTCGTGGACCCTTTGCCAAGAGGCTCTGCGCCTCTGGCAATGGCTGGAACGTCAGGGCGTGACTCTGACGGTTCAACACCTGGCAGGTTCTCTGAACGCCAGGGCGGACGAACTCAGCCGTCGGTGCTCGGTGGATCACGAATGGCGTCTGAACTCGGATGTGGCGAGAGGCCTCTTTCAGCAATGGGGAGAGCCTTGGTTAGATCTATTCGCCACAGAAGAGAACGCGCAATGTCATCAGTTCTGCGCGTTGGAGTTTCCAAGACGGCACTCGCTCGGCGACGCCTTTCGGCGCGAGTGGAGTTGCGGTCTGTTGTACGCCTTTCCGCCTATACCACTTCTGCCCAGAGTGCTGAAGAAGATCAGGCGCGACCGGGCCCAAGTTATCCTTGTGGCTCCGGACTGGGCTCGAAGGTACTGGTATCCCGAGCTACTCAGCATGACAGTCGGTCCCTCGATCCGCCTGCCCCTTCAGGAGGACCTTCTGTCGCAGCAGCAGGGGACGGTCCTCCACCCGAACCTGTCCAGTCTCCACCTCCATGCGTGGAGATTGAGCGGCGACAGTTGAGGCCATTTGACTTGCCTCCTGAAGTCTGTGATGTCATTCTGGCAGCCAGGCGTCCCTCCACAAAGTCGGTATACGCCTGCCGGTGGAACAGATTTGTGGCATGGTGCACAGCAAAGGCTGTGGATCCCCTTTCTGCCCCTCTATCTGAGGTTCTCCTCTTCCTCCTTTCCCTTGCCCAGCAGGGCTCTGCTCTGGGCACTATCAAGGGCTATCTTTCTGCCCTTTCCGCCTTCTTGAGGCTACCTGATCAGCCATCTTTGTTCAAGTCCCCTATTGTGTTAAGATTCTTAAAGGGCATCACGCACATGTATCCTCCAGCTCCGTTCGTGATGCCTCAGTGGGACTTGAACCTGGTTTTGACTTTCCTGATGTGCGCTCCCTTTGAGCCCCTTCATTCCTGTCCTCTCCGTCTTCTCACCTTAAAGACGGCCTTCCTGGTAGCCATCACCTCTGCCAGGAGAGTGAGTGAGCTCCAGGCTCTTTCTGTTCAACCTCCTTTCTTGTCTGTTCATCCTGATAAGGTGGTTCTTCGGACCAGACCTTCTTTCCTGCCCAAGGTAGTCTCTGCTTTTCACATTGGGCAGTCCATCACCTTGCCCTCCTTCTTCCCGCCTCCGCATCCTTCAAAGGATGAAGAGCGGCTCCATCGTCTGGACCCAAAACGTGCGCTTTCATTCTATATGGATCGCACACGCCAGTTCCGGGTGGATGACCAACTGTTTGTTGGCTACGTGGGTGAGAAGAAGGGAAGGGCGGTACAGAAACGGACCATCTCTCGGTGGGTCGTCCTGTGCATCAAAGCATGCTACTCTTTGGCTCGGAAGGAGCCTCCTGTTGGGCTGAGGGCCCATTCCACTCGGGCCACGGCGGCTACTACTGCCCTGGGCCGGGGAGTCCCTTTGCAGGACATTTGCCAGGCGGCCACGTGGGCCTCGCTGCACACCTTTGCGAGGCACTACTGCCTGGACAGTCAAGTCCGGAGGGATGGCTTCTTTGGCCGTTCGGTCCTCCAGGACTTTCTGGTGTAGGTTGTATTGGTTCGCAGACCCACCACCGGGGTTGGTATTGCTGGGGTATCTATTCTAAGGTAAGGAATCTAATACTAACCTGTTTCTTTCAGATGAACAAGTTACTTACCTTCGGTAACGATATATCTGTAAGAAACAGTAGTTAGTATTAGATTCCTTACCGCCCCGCCCATCCTCCCCGTTCTGCGAACTGATACCTAGGGTTAGGGACATCCCTTTCAGGGCCCTAGTTTCAAATGGCACCAGTGTTGGTTCTCACATGGCTCTGCGTGTTCTGGCGCGGAAAAGCTGTGTGCAAAGAACTGACGTCAGCGCGCGGAGGCGGCGTCTATATACTCCAGCGACGTCATCACGGCGCACGACGCCGACGACGCGGAGCCGCAGGGGACGCCTGCAGACGACGCCTACCGACGCGCAGGGGTACTGCTACGCAAAAGTTTCCGGATCCAGACTGACGCCTGGGGATATTCTAAGGTAAGGAATCTAATACTAACTACTGTTTCTTACAGATATATCGTTACCGAAGGTAAGTAACTTGTTCTTCTGGACCGTCAATCTCTTTCTCCAAAAAGAGAAGTTCAGATTGCTCACGTTGGCACTGGTCTTGTCTGCCCTAGACCAAGGAGGCTGTCTGGTAGCGTTGGACTTGCAGGATGCTTATTTTCACATTCCCATCCTGCTTGACCATAGACGTTATCTGCGGTTCAAGATAGGCCACGAGCACTTTCAGTTCTGTGCTCCCCTTTGGCCTTACAAGCTCCCGTTTGTTGTTCACCAAGGTGATGGCAGTGGTAACAGCTCATCTGCGCAGGTTAGGTGTATCCGTCTTCCCCTAGCTCAGTGACTGGCTGTTGAAGGCGCTATCGTCTGCCACCTCCAGTGGCCCTCCTGCATTTGTTGGGATTCTCTATAAATGTGCCAAAGTCACACCTGACTCTTTCTGAGACGCTCCCTTTCCCCTGGGCTGTTCTGGATGCAGTTCAGTTTCGTGATTATTCTCCCGAACAGCGAGCCCAGGATATTCAGGTTATGTTACTGTTGTTTCAGCATCTATCCTGGATTTCGGTGAGAATAACACTGATACTGTTGGGACTTATGGCCTCCTGCATCCTGGTGGTTAAGAAGGTTAACATGCCAACAGTACCTTCCTACTGCAAACAAGACTCAGAAGGACAAAAGCATATCACGTTTCCCTTCAGTGCCATTACATTTCAATCAGTCAAGTGGAATTTATACAGCCCATCAATGAATCATTTACCTTTTAGGATGTGCTCAGTAAAATCTTCCCTATGATTTCTTGCAGGAATGAATTGTGAGTGAAGCAAGGATGACTCCCATTCCAGGTCTTTGGGGGACTTGTAAGAGATGATGAATATACCTATACTATGAAAAAGTATTATCCCTAATGCTATGCTGTACCTGACTCATTCTGTTCGATGAATTCCCAAAAGCAATCAGCGAACCAATACGGAAATTTCCTCGCTTGCCTGTTTTATTATACTTTTTGGGAGTTCGCTTCCTGTAGTGTCCAGCTCTAATGAAAATACACACATAAAGCTGTTCAAATACAAATGTGTTATTTTTATTGCTTTGCAGTGATAAATTGTTCTGCTGCCTGAAGTCTTTTAGTAATGCCGTCTGGAGGAGATTGGACCTTTTCTTCCAAACATTGAAAGATCAACTCCAAAAACTTAATATAGACGCCGAAAGATTTGATTTTATCCGTAAGCAACAAATGGAGGAATGGAACGCTGAGGTAAGAGACATGCTTGAAGGATACTTGGCCTAGGAAAGGTTACAACAGTGGTGTTTGGACAGTCTAATCAGCTATGTATTTCTTGTGTCCCCCTGGTAACTGTAAATTGCAGATTAGGCAAAGAATGAGAAAAAGGAACCTAGTGTAGCTGTGGCCTTAAAGGGAAAGTAACAGTACTTGCAAAATACACACACACAGAGTTGTATCAGTGCCGTATACTTATGTCAAGCACATTCATTCACCGTGAAAAAGGGTTGCACACAGGACGCACACAGGTGAACAAATAGCAGATGTAGAAAAAGTGAATATTCCAAGTTTGAAGTGAATAATACAGGAGAATATACAAGACCCCCAAAATGGACCTTAATTGATACTAAGCAAACCTTCATTCTATGTGTTTTATTTCACGTTTTTTATTTCTCGTTTTATAGGGGTTTCAATTACTAGACAGCCCCGGGGAGATAATGACTGTTGTGTATGATTTTATGTTGGGGGCCCTTAGGAAAGAAATATAATGGTCAGCACAGTAGTCCAAAATGCCTGTTTTTTTACCTCTCATTGCTCATTTACTAGACCTACAAATAGTCCTCTTTCGGGAAGTCTGCTCATAATGTTTTGAACCAGCGACCAGGCATGAGGGTCTTTATCAGGATGTGGGAGAATGTATATGTGAACGAAAAACGAATTCCCAAGATTGGTATAGGAAAAATAAGTTGCATGATTAAAACGAGACAAAATAAGAGGAACTGATTACTGAATTTGTTATTATAATACTCAATGTATATAAGAACCAGAATTATATCAATATCCATGTATGTAGGTACACCAGCGAAATCAGCTCCCAAGTCCAAAGTGAAAATAGTTCAAAGAAAAATCCCCCAAGAGTGGGTACTAAATAGTGAAAATAAGCTTTGGTGAATGTACAAAGGACTCACCTATTCCTGTTGCAACAAACAAATCTTCAAGAATTAAAAGCCAATATCCCTATTAGTTGCAAGGAACAATACCAGTATCTAAGGAAATGTTCACCTAATTATTATATGTGTCACATACAAGAGTAATACTACCATAAGTATCAATTGCAGTACTACATATTATTCATGCTAACGGCGTGCGGCAAAAGTTATACAACCTGTTGTCACCAATAAAGTGTTCACTCGCTCACCAGTCATCAGTCAGATCAAGTTAGAATCACCATCAGTGAGTTAAACAGAGAGCTAATGTAAAATGTGAGGAAAAATCGATCAACCTAAACTCAAAATTTGGGATCTAAACACAGTTAGGGGATATCCTTCTTACAAGTACAGCTTAATGATAATTTTACTTCATTTAGTTAGGCATATTTTAAAGGCAATAAAAACGTTAATTATTGGCGAATATGAGTGAACAGATAACAATAACCATCAGGATGAGTAATATTGTAATATCAACCTAGTATGGCTAACCCCAAAGTGGATTTTACGTCCCCTCAATCTGGAAAACAAGATGGCTTGCCAAATGGAGAGTACACCGTATTCATCCACATTAAACACGAGTGCGTGTCCTGGCATTCTGTGGCAGCTCCATATTTGTTAGGTCAATATTGGTAAGTAAGATTTAAGAAAAGATTAAATATAATCGCAAGTCACCACACCTTCAGCCAGGGGCTGCCATTTTGAATGTGACCTATTACAAAAACCTGGAAAAAACCAAAAGACTGTGCGGCGTACCTAAGAAGTATAATTGCACAGTATCATGTGCCACAGCCAAGATCGCCTTGTTAATGTATCGAATAATATGGCAAAGAAAATTAAAAATATTCTGTGTCAAAACTGAGAAACTAATCACCCACTGATGCAGCCAGGTCAACCATCTAGAGTGTGTCATTGTACAGAAGCAAGAAAATCAAATATCGTCTAAGTATTATAAACACAAAGCAAGCAAAATGATAGATTCTACCATCTTGTCATGGTTCAATAGAAACAGTACTGACCAGAATACATACACCAAACAATTAGTTAACGGTGGTCACTACTAGAATCAATGTTATATACTGTACACAATATGTAAAATTACTCCTTATCTATATAGACAAGTGTAACCAAGAGGAGAATTGCCAAAAACCTTCCATATAGAGGTTATATTGAATCCCCATCCAACATATTCAAGTGAACCCATGCACATGTACATCACAAATATTATTCAGGTGGGTAATATAACCATACCCAAGTGCTAAAGCAAAAGGTCTACACAAAACTAAGTCTATGACAAACCATGGGCCTTTGAACTAAATATGCCACAAATGTTTCTTTGAACTATGCTGATTTCTCTGGTGTCATAGTAGGTGGACGTCTGTACACGGATATCAATATGATCTTCGTCTGTGTATACATTGATGATTACTATTATTAATTCAGTCATCAGTGTCTCTTTTATTGCACTTAGTTGCTACTTTAGTGGTGGTTCTCATTTAAAAAAACTATATGTATGTGTATATATATATTTTTTTATTTATTTTTTTTTTTCGTCGTGATCAAGGCGACTGGTTCGCTGAAACACTTTGGGCTGTTTCATGTACTGTGCTTTGGAACCGATATGAATTAAAAGTAACTGGAGAAGTACACCCGACTGCTGGAGTAATTAATTGAAACGTGTTGCCTGAACGGAGTGCATCGGCACAGTTGTTACTGTGCTCTGTCAACTACAGTATGTGTGTGTGTGTATATATATATATATATATATATATATATATATATATATATATATATATATATTACCTACTGGCGGTCGCCAGTAGGTATATATAGTTAGGATTTTTTCTCTATGGGTTTTTTGAAAATTCTATGTCTAATAACTTTGGCGTTTGTGGACGGAATTGGCTGAAACTTTCAGGGAAATGGAACATTTTGTTTCTGAGCAGCCCTTGAAAATTTGGGGGGGGTTCGTCAAGGGGGGGCTGAGAAAAAAGGGGGGTCCCAAAACGTGTTTTTAACATTGAGTTTTCCATAGGGCGGTTGGCCTCACTTTTAGCCCGAACGGGTGAATGGATTTGCACGAAACTTGGCAAAATTGTAGGGACTGGTAGCCCGATGTGCCTTTTGTAGGTCTCAATATATGTGCTACAGTGGATTTTGAGAAATTAACGTTTAAAAAAAGATATATATCTGTAACAGCGGACCGGGCAGCGCTCCAGGACGCGTACTTTTCGCGCAACGGAGCTTTGTGAAGCGAAGCTGATTGGTTCTCCGGCGTCTGTCAACATTCCAAACAGTCCGTAGCGGCCGCCATCTTGTCTCTCGGTAGGATCGAGAGACAAGAGGAGGCCAAAGCGAAGGGGCAAATGACCATAAGGGGGAATAGTAGATCCTCGCTGACCCCCTACGTTTGATGTGGAGGTTTTAAAAGGGCTCCGCGGGGCAAAAAAAAAAATAATAATAATAATCGAACGGCTGAATGGATTTGCACGAAACTTGGCAAAATATTAGGGACTGGTAGCCCGATGTGCCTTTGCTAGGTCTCAATATATGTGCTCCAGTGGATTTTGAGAAATTAACGTTCAAAAAAAGATATATATCTGTAACAGCGCTCCGCTTCGCGTACTTTTCGCGTTACGGAGCTTTGCGAAGCTGATTGGTTCTCCGGCGTCTGTCAACATTCCAAACAGTCCGTAGCGGCCGCCATCTTGTCTCTCGGTAGGATTGAGAGACAAGAGGAGGCCAAAGCGAAGGGGGAAATGACCATAAGGGGGCATAGTAGATCCTTCCTGACCTCTTAGGTTTGATGTACCATTTTGTCAAGTTTGGTGTAATTCCGTTCAGCCATTCAGGCTGTAGACGTATGTAAATGTCCTATGGAAAATTGCATGGGGAAAACACATTTGAAAGTGTTGAAATTTAGAACCAATTAAAATGTTACTTTGGTTTTGTATTTGTGTGTGATGAAAGTTAATTGGTTATGTATATATGTCAAATGAGAGGAAACCACAGCCATTTTGTGATACTACTGTCTGAGGTACATTTGTGAGGAATTTTTGGTGGTGAATTTCTGGTGTTTGATTTACACAGTACTAACACTTCTGCTACTTTTAAAAAGGTGAGTTGTTAATTTGTAAGGGGAACTATGTTGTACACTTGAAGATAATTTGAATTTTTTTTTCTGTTATTTATTTGCAGTCCTTCTGTTATACTAAATACTTGATAAAGTTAGTTTTATATTATGTATTACTAAAAACGATAAATGAAAGTGATTATTTTTTTCTGCAATTTACAGAAAGCAATTTCAAAATAAAATGGCTCACAATGAAGAGACCGTGGCAATTTCTTTTGAATTGTCCACTACATTGATTGAAATTGAGAGCACCAATAATGAAATATTGTCACAAGGAGGACATGACTTGTATGATTCCATTAGATTGATTGAAATGGACAGCACCAAGAATGAAATATTGTCACAAGGAGATGACTTGAATGATTCCACTACATTGATTGAAATTGAGAGCACCAATAATGAAATATTGTCACAAGGAGGAGATGACTTGTATGATTCCATTAGATTGATTGAAATGGACAGCACCAATAATGAAATATTGTCACAAGGAGGAGATGACTTGAATGATTCCACTACATTGATTGAAATTGAGAGCACCAATAATGAAATATTGTCACGAGGAGATGACTTGAATGATTCCACTACATTGATTGAAATTGACAGCACCAATAATGAAATATTGTCACAAGGAGGAGATGACTTGAATGATTTTTTTGATCAATCTCTTGATGGCGAATTTATCGAGTGTTTGGAGACCATAGAGTTA
The DNA here is from genome assembly GCF_964261635.1 of Lissotriton helveticus. Lineage (NCBI taxonomy): Eukaryota > Metazoa > Chordata > Amphibia > Caudata > Salamandridae > Lissotriton > Lissotriton helveticus. Next base: position 105,114,009 of record NC_136063.1, read on the forward strand.
CAAGAATCATCATTGGAGACTTTTAATGAGGACATTGCTGATGAGGACATGTTACTAGTTCTTTCAAATTTAGAAAATTCTGAAGTATACATTTATATTTAGAAATCAAAAATTGTTTGAGACATTATTCATTTTTATTTTTAATTTATGAGGTTGTAGCGAAGTGATTGTAGTATAAAATGAGACTTATAGTATAGAGTGCAACATTTTTATGTTACATGGTAAGTTTACTCATATTTACTTCCCTTCTGCCACTATATTATCTCCAATGTGTATTTGACATCTCTTCTTCATCTCCGGCCTCCTTTCTCTCACTGTGTGTCTCCGATGCTTCTTATCGCTGCTATTTTGTGTAATTACAGAAGAGAGTAAAATAAAATAGTTCGGAACGTGAAAAGGGGGCAAAGTAGAGTACTCCTCACCCCCTAGGCCTTTTTAGGCGGTCCCAAAAGGATCAGTTTCTGCTTTCCTGAGAGATTAAGGTATGAGTTCCATATACCACAATAACTTGCATTACAACATGCAAGATATCTATCTCCTATTACCAACTTTTGGAGATATTCGCGCTAAGCGCGAATATCTCCAAAAAGTAACACCTGCCCTGAGCAGTTCTTAGCCATGTTATCCAATGGGAGGTGGATAACATGGCTAAGAGCATTAGCTCGGTAATGTATGAATATCGCTGAGTTTTTAGCGATATTCATGCATTGCGGCCGTTTATTATCGCATTTGTGATAAACCTTGATAATAGCAAGGTTTATCTTCGATAATTTCTGATGATGCTTAGCGGTAAAAAATTCGTTGGTAAGCATCGTTAGCGATAAATATCGCTTAACTTTGGTAATATGCCCCAACGTCTGTTAACTTCGATTCGAAGGAAATGAGGAAGTGTTGAAAAACATTGTCTGCGCCATCTTGCCTTTTTTGAAATGCCACACTTTTGTCGTGCACGGCAGCCATTTTAGATGTCTTGACCAGACCCACTCTCTGCACGCTGTCGATTCGTAGCATGGCTCCTCACCCTCGCAAGCATCTTCCCCAGGCACTGGTCACCCCCGCTCTCTGTCTTATGCATGGGCAATAAACCTCCCCCCATCTGCGCTGCTCTTCCCTGAGAAGACACCTCCCTTTCGCCCTATTCACTACCGCACCCTCTGACACTCCTCTTCCTCTGTGTCCGATTGTCCAGGCTATCAGCTAGCCCTGCAGATGTAGTTTATGGCCCCAGCTGTAAAGAATCACCCCTCTTCAAAGGAGTTATAGTAGATCAAGGCCCACACCCGATGAGATCCGTCACACCACACGTGTTCCTACTATCTGAAAACTATCCTGTATTGTGATTGGGGAGGGGACCGAGCCTGAAGCGGAAGATTCCAGGAATCACTCTTTGTACATCAAAGTTTTTACAATTATGTGTCACATTAAAAATATATAGCACTCCAACAAAGTAGTAGGAATATAAAACTTTAATAACATATAAATATATACAACAAAACAAAAACAGTAAAAACATTTAAACAACGAAGAGACCGTGGCAATTTCTTTTGAATTATCCAATAGATTTATTGAAATTGACAGCACCAATAATGAAATATTCTTGTCAGTAGCGGTCTGTTGTGCGAATAGTTCCAAGGCAGCAGAACGCGCTGAAATCTAGATGGCACGAAAGTGATGTCTAGCAAGTTGCCGCCCAGCAAATAACGGCGTGGGGCGCCGCGGGGGTGAGTGAGTCCAGTAGGCACCACAGCTATTCTTACCGGCATTGCAGAATTACTGCTGGGGACAATGCCTGTGCTGTAGCAGGGTCACAGCAGAAACAAAAAGGATTCTGTTGAAGATGTTGTTGGTTTTCAATTTGAAAACAGTTCTGGTGTCAACTGCTATGTTATTGTAGTGGTTAATGTTTTGTTTTCTCTAGAAAATGTAAAAGAGGGGGAGGCAGTCCAAAGTTCCGTTAAAAGGGCAAAGGAAAGGATCGGTGGTTTGAACTATCAGTCAAAAAGGGGAGGGGGTGCAACAATTTTTCCTACCGGGTCACACTGTGCTTTCACCGGAAGTGAGGTCTGCAGGATTCTAGTAATTCAAAGTGAGGCTGGCGCCGACGTCCCGCGGATACAGTTTCGTCACTCCACGGGTGATCATGGCAGTCATTCCCCATCGGGGGTCGGAGACTCCCGCGGCTCCTCTAGAATCTTCAAGGTCGTGGAGGACTACGGTGGTGGAGTCAACCAGTGACCGGGCCATTTCTTTATGCTGGGCCCGCTCTTGCCAGGTCGACCGCCATTTTGAGAGTTCGGTAGCTACTGGCGATCGCGGGGTCAAATGAGCGGACGGGCTCCACCCTGCCGGGTGAGACGTTGCAGCATGGCCACAGTGGAAGAACCCTTTTCCGGGCGCCTGGAGCGCTGAGGGTGCAGCTGGGAAGCCTCCACCTGGGGAGGCGGGAGAGGCCTGTTCGCACCGTCTCTCCCTCCCAGTGCACCCCACGGCGTCTCGCTTGAGATTTGTTATGGCCGGACCAGGCGATGAGGACGAGGGGGGGGGGGGTCGGAGGCATGTGCAAGACATCCCCCCCCAGGGTTGTTGCAGCAATTATACAAGAAAGAAGAAGTGTCCCGTCCGTCTTCGGGCCGGGCTTCCGGTAGATGTCGGCCGGACGCCCCTGGCTCTGGCCCCATGAACGGGTTTCTTGGTTTATTGGCTGCAGCCGGATCCCGTCGGCCTCGGCCCCCCGACCGTTGGTGGCCGGACCGGAAGAGCATGTGGCGGGACTACCTGCAACTCTCAAGGGCCACCGCGGCCGGACTGGGAGAGAGAGGGGAGGGTCGAGGAGACATTCCCCCCCCCCTGCAACTGTTCAGCGTTGTAAAGGCAATCCCCTGGCCAGGTCCCGCTGGTCTCGGCCTCTCCTCCGGCTACACCCTACGTTAGGATCTCCTGGCCGAGGCGTGGCAGCAGGACCTGCCTTATATGGGCTGCTCCCGGCTGGGCGTAGCCGGAACCCTGCCTCACCTTGGAAGTTTCCAGAGTGGGGGCGGATGTTCTACTGACTTGCATTTTCCCTAGTCTATCGATTTTTTTGGCGTGGCAGGCGGTGGGACAGCGAGGGGTGATTTGGTTTCTCTTACTGTTTTTCTGGTCTCTCACCACTGGCATATTTCTAACGTTTTCTTGTTTCTAGGACATTAATAGGTTTTATCATTACGTTATGTTATCGTTTCTTTGTTCGTTGTTTAATAAAAGTTCATGTTCATCAGTGGCCTACTGATTTTCGATTTCCTATTCTTTTCTTTCCAGGTTGTTTCATGCTAAAGTTTCTGTTAACAGGATACAGTGATCACTTCGTTATTATTGCATATGTCCTTTTCACTAGGGGTGCTCTCTGGTCGGGCCAGATGACGTATGTCTAGTAAATGGTCCGGGTGAAACAGGTGCATCAATCAGTGGGGAGTAGATAGGCATGACAGATTACAACGGGGGAGAAAGGTCCGCATTACGTACCCTTTCACTACTTGCAAAGATTTTCCTACGTTTATTTGCAAACAGGGAATACCTGCAAAAAGAACTAATTCCCAAACAGTCAATGTTCGGACAATCAATCAATCAATGAGGAATGAAATAGGTACGACGTGTTAAAGGCTTGCGTTACCTACCCTTCACTATCTGCAAAGGGAGAGAGAATATTCCTATTCTTCCTCGTTTGCAGGCAGAGAAGATCCTTAAGAGAACCAACTTCGAACAATTCAATGCTCGATTCAAACAATCAACAAGGGGTACTGTGAACACAAATGAACGCCGCTTATGTACATACGCATTGCTATTTTCAACAGGTTGTTCCTAATGTTTCTATTTTAGCGAGGTCAAAAAGAGATCCCATTAGTGGCCTACTGATTTTGCTCGATTCCTTTTGTTTTTTTACACGGTTTTTCGCTATCTGCAAAGACTAAACAGAGTATTTTGACTCTGTGCTTGTTTGTAAATAGAGAATGAACCAAAGAGAACAATCAATCAAATGGAGAGAGAAGCAGGCACGACGGATTACAAAGGGGGCAAAGGGCTGCGTTAACTACCCTTCACTATCTGCAAAGAGAGAGTACTCCTAATAGAAATGAGGGGTGGGGGGCAGCATTCAAAGCAGATCAGTGTGCATAAACACGAAAATGTTTTTACTTACCACGTACTTGACATTCGACAGCTTATGATATTTGCTATTAAAAAACCATTGAAATTCACTGAAAAAACCATAGGTTATAGACCATATATAGTTAGGAATTAGCATTTACAAAACCTTGAAAATTCACTGAAAAAACCATAGGTTATAGACCATATATAGTTAGGAATTAGCATTTAAAAACCTTTTTTTACTCACACAAAACCATTGAAATTCCATATATAGTTAGTTGCACTAACTATATATCGCGCACCCGCAATCCACTGCTGATGATGTCACATATTACATCATTCATGACATGGTCAGTGACATCACTGATGACATCACTGATGACATCTCAAATGACATCACTGATGACATCTCACTTGACATCAATGATCACATCACTGATGATATCATTCATGTGATAATACAATGCATCTCCTCACACTGTAATATAACCTCCGTTACACCCAGTGTTAAATAGAGAGTATCATTTTTGAAACCATTGACACACCAATACTAGTTACTACATACGCACTCACTGATTCCTATGTCTACACACACATTCACTCATACAATCATTCATACATACAATCACTCATCTTTACAACACTATCATATGCACTCATACACCTATACAGACACTCACACTCTGCCACTCATCCATGGAGTTACTCACACACCTAGTCAGTCCTGAAAAGAATCAATCACACTTCCATTTTCTCATCTATACAGTTAAACACAGAACACCTTACATTTTTGAAACATATACTAACACATAGTTACTCTCTTATAGAATCACTGATACAAGTACACATTGATCTGCACAGAGTCACACACCTCCCAGCCAGCCATACACACACTCAGTCTCCCATACAAATACTTGTGCAACCAATCAATAACCCATATAGCTACTTATATAGCTACTGATCAACACATGCAGCAGCTTGCACAACAACAGACATACTGATGCACACTTTCAGACAGTTTAGTCACTAACCCGTGCATTCAGTAAGACGCATTTAATCACTCACTCATACAGTCAATCACGCACCTACTAAAACCTTCATTCAGACACTTATACATCCACTCATTCTTCAATATGTAAAACATATTTAAACTCTACAGAAACACATAATCACTGGATGTTGTCATCAGTGATGTCATCAGTGATGTCACTGACCATGTCATGAATGATGTAATATGTGACATCATCAGCAGTGGATTGCGGGTGCGCGATATATAGTTAGTACAACTAACTATATATGGAATTTCATTGGTTTTGTGTGAGTAAAATAAGGTTTTTTAAATGCTAATTCCTAACTATATATGGTGTATAACCTATGGTTTTTTCAGTGAATTTTCAAGGTTTTGTAAATGCTAATTCCTAACTATATATGGTCTATAACCTATGTTTTTTCAGTGAATTTCATTGGTTTTTTAAAAGCTAATATCTATAGCTGTAAAATGTATTCTTCTTTAAATCCAAAAATATATTTTATATGTTTATTAATAATTTTTTTTAAATATTTTTTTTGTTTCGCTCCCGGTCCGCGAACCGGGAAGCTTTCCGTTAGCTCAAATTGATGCCGCGACCCGGTCCGCGAACCGGAAAGAAATCAACATAGTGACGGTATCGCGTTGCCGCGTAATGCGTCTTATGACGTACTGCGTTAGCGCATAACTATATATGGAATTTCATTGGTTTTGTGTGAGTAAAATAAGGTTTTTTAAATGCTAATTCCTAACTATATATGGTGTATAACCTATGGTTTTTTCAGTGAATATATATATATATATATATATATACACGCACACGCACACACACACACACACATATATATTTCAAGTTAAAATCTTTATTCGGTCTAATAAAGGCCATAAAAGTACACGAGAATATTATTCAAATTGAACATAGCACATAAAATGTAAAAACTATTGAGCAATTGATTGCAATAATTTAAAAGAAAACAATAGCTTTCGCATGATTTTAAAACTCCATTTTTCAGTAAATAACAGGTTCAAAAGGGGAAGCAAAAAACCTAAAAAATTTTCTGCTATGTACTCCCCTTATCGCGATAGTTGAGAGATGCACCTCGACTTTACACCATCTATTATAAATGAGTGCAGCCCATACCTCTACCTATGAGTAAACTAGAACCAAAAGTTTGTCTCTAATGCATGCCAACTTGTATTCAGTCATTTTTAAAACCTACAACATGCATATAGCAAGGAGATGGGTTTGAGGAGTGTAAAACAGTTCAGTAACCGCAAGACAATTATTCTGTCATGGTTTTTCTAGACAGGATGGCTGCTTTCACAAAAGTGCAAACATGAAAATATTTTTGTGCAAACCTAGGAACTGTAAGTGAAGCAGGGCTACTTTACACTGCTGAAGTCCTAGTAGGCGTAGCAGGAGCTTCAGAGAATGCTTCTGTGGTACACTGTACAAATTACAGAAAATCATAAACTGCAGAAGTGATTGTGCAGATCGGTTGTCACAGGGGCACCAAGATACTATGTCCTTCTGAATCTGTGAAGCTTTTAAAACACAAAGACCAATATATTGAACACGCCTTAAAAACGAAGGAGTGCACACTCCTATTGTGTAAGATCTAGGGATAGGTACAAGAGGAGTTCACCTGTGACTAAAGATCTATAGTAATTCAAAACTGAGGGTCTTGCTAGCTCATTTTTAGGTCGAGCTCCGATCGACCTGTTATATCTCTTCTGTGGGGTTTGGCAAACCCACTGATTGCCACATCTGTGGAATTAAGAAATGCTGGCTTCTTATTGGTGCATTTCTGTAAAAGACCCTCCTTTGTGTGTTCTGCTCTTTTTCCGGCGATTTCACTAAGGGAGCAATTTGGTCGGCCATCCCACCGTACAGCGTGTGATGGCTTCTCTTCTTTCCTCGCATCTGGCTGTAGCAGGTCAGGCATTTTTTTTAAAATGAGCCTGCACTCCGACATGTTTCTATGGAGTGCTGCCGAGCACTTGAGCCGTTACACCCGCTCCCCCTTGTTTTAATTTAACGAGTGTGCACACCTCAGCTGGCGGCAATGCTTTTCTTTTGTTGTTTTCATTTTTCACAGCGCGCAATGCTGTGCTTCCTCTTTTGTAACAGTGCGCAGACCACAGTTAACATGTAAAATGACGGCCGCATTTCTGTTTAATGACGCACAGCTCCACAAACAAATTCACAAATATTGATTTCTTAATCTTTAATAGGGCGACATACCATGCTTTCACTTTCACGGTAGTGTGTGCGTTCTATGCCTTGCAGCACTGCTGCGTCACAGACTCACATGACAGCCCCCCTCTACAGACCCCTACTACTCAGCAGCAGAAACCAGGAGCAACAGTGCAGGAAGAAGAGCGGTCGGCAATGGCAGTGTAACAGGCACAAGATCATCTCTTAATGATTAAATGCCTTTCAACCCTAAAATAGTTGTCATAATGAGGGAAAGCAATCTTCTACAGTCACGCTATGGCTCGAGAGAGGCAGTAGCTGGAGGCAAGGCAGAAGTTTGTATTTCCGCTCACCCTCTCTTGGCGGCTGTGTGCGTCCTCCTTCTACCTTCCTGGTACCTCCGCGTGCCCTCTGAGGGAGGTGTCACAGACTCTTTCTCTCCCTGCCTGACTGCCCAGAGAGGTTTCACGTTTTCTACAATTACAGAGCAGTCAGAGTCTCAGTGGCTGGAAGCCCTCTTCAGCAGTCACAAAGAGTTGTCGAAGGGTCACTTGCCGGGCTTGTCGGTGATCAGACTGGTCCCCCCTCAGTCGGGTCACCGAGCCCAAATGGCCCAGGTTCTCCGCTCTCAGGAAGCGGTCACAGATACAAGACCAGCCGCTGCATCAGAAATCACAGGGAGCGAGCATGAAGTATGTGTTGACATGTAATAATGTTTAAATATGCATTTTCTGTGAACTACAGAATGTTATGCGGCCTAATAGACTGTGGTGCTTTACTATTCTTTGTGTTGGGCAACTGTATTAGGTCACCCTTAAGCCACACCCCTCCTTGTGAACTCATGTTGAACCGGAAGTGTACAACATGCATACTGCAGGAAAACAAGCATGGCGGCACTAAGCAGCAATAGCTAAGTAAATAGGGCAGCAGCTAGCGTTAGAAGTTAACAGAGCCAGGTTCAAACATTGCTAATTGGTGCCTAAGTTCGGTCAGAAACCGAATTGAATTGGCAACAAAATGCCCTTGTCAGCATCCCAGTTAAGTTATTGATCATTTATAACTCTGCCAATAACTTTGCTTGTACTGTCAAAAAGTGAAATCTTGCGGTTGCAATCATTCTTTTTTAATATTAGCACAAGTGTGGCCATTGTGAGAAAGTGCCCTCTTTCTTGCATGGTATGCACCCACTTTTTGCTGAATTGCTGATGTTCTTTGACTGAGTGTGCCCTGGGCTCCTGCTAATCGGCTACCCAGGGCCTATGTTCCTTCCCTAAAATTGCATTGAAGCCTAAACCCAATTGCCATCTCTGGCCACATGTCATCCCCTGGTAAATGGTACATCAGGTACCCTGGGCACTGTGACCAGACAAGGCCACTAAGGGCTGCAGGACTTGTTGTGCCACCCTTAGAGGTCCTGTACCCTGACACACACACACTGCCTTTGCAGACTGTGTGTCTTGGTGCAGAACAAAGTGAAGAGTCGACATGGCACACATCTGTGTGTGCCATGCCCACAAAACAACTGCCCTTGCATAGATAAGTCATCCATCTAGCAGGGTACACCATGCCAGTGGTGAGGGTACAGGTGCATGAGCCCTGTACCCTTACAGTGCCCAAGTCCATTCTTGGGCATTGTAAGTGCAGTGCTGCCATTAAGAGTATATTGTGCTGGGAGTTTGTCATCACGAACTCCACAACACCATAATAGCTCCACTGAATGCTGGGAAGTTTGGTATCGAACTTCTCAGCACATTAAACCCACACTGATGCCAGTGTGGGATGTAATGTCAAATGCACAACAGAGGGCATCTTAGAGATGCCCCCCTAAAACTCGACCAACTTCTAGTGACCTGACTGAGTGGCTGCTTAGGCTGCCACCAACTAACATGTTTCTGGACCCCTGGGTCGAGAGCATGCTGCTCTCGGGGCCAAAAACAATGCAATGTTTGTATTGATTGAGAATACTTTTTCAAGCACTTGTATAGCACTTGTACATTAATGCACACTTCACTTGTTTATATGTATATTTTCACTGTTTACTGATTGTCCTTTTTATGATACACACAAATGAGATTGTGTAATGTTTTTTCAAAAAATATAAAACAACTAAAATAAAATAGGTGACCCTCCAGAACTAATTCGCTGGGCGGGATAAAAAAATCCCAAAAATAAATCTGACTGGCTATCTTGTTTTGTTTAGCATATTTGAGTGGTCCAAGCCAGTTTGGATACAGGACCCAAACCTTTGCTTTTGTTACACTTGAATTACAGCACCGAGTGGCCGCCGAGTGGAGGGGGGGCCTCTGCTGCGAGGGGACTTCATTTACCATCAGCCTTTGCGGCCGAAGCCGCACCTGGGGAGCATTGCGCCAAGCGGCACATAAATTACCGCACTACCTCCCGCGTCGCGGGACTAGCCGGGCCAAGCACGGGCAAAGGGCGGGCCCTCTGTGGCCCTCAGAGGCCTGACGAGACTGAGCTGGGCCATATCTCTTCTATCAGTAACCCGGCTACACTGCCCTAAGAACATTAAGGTACTGTTACATTTAGTGCAAGCACCGTTAGACTTACTTTTCCATCCTGTGTTTAACTACTGTTGTATTGGCAGAGTTGATCCTGTCTCCTGCTGGTGATTTCTGTAGCATAAGCCCTTGGTATAGATAAGGAAACAATCATGTTGCCGAGGGCTCAGAAGGGAAGCAAATCCTTGGTGGGGGGCCAGTAAGGAGGACGCTCGACCAGTTAATCATCAGACCGACCTCCATGCTGGAGCACGAGATTGCTATCACGGAGCGACGCATTTCGTCTGAATTTCAGAGAAGACGCATTTCTTTAAGTCCCCTACCTATAGCGGCCTCACCTGCATCCTTACCTGTCACGGAGGGATCGCGTCATAGCGACATTAGCATACCCCATCTGCTTAAAGATGTTATCACGCCTCCTGACCCTAACAGGTCCTTGAGTAGCAGTGACTTGAGTGCTGATCATGTTATAGATTTAGTCTTGGGGGACTCTATTTCACCAGACCCCCCCCAATCCTGGGGTTGGCAATAAAGGGCGGGCCCAAAGCACAGCTAAAGGACGACCGAAAAAGGAAAAGAGGGGGAAATAAACAAATGGGGAGACAGGCTAAACAGACCAAGACAAACTTATGCTCTCCTATTAAAGATTCTAACGGAGTAGGAAAAGCGGTCATGAATGTAAATCTAGAACAGGGCCCACAGCCCCTCAGCTTAATACAAGAGTTGACAGGGAATATTGAAACTCTAATGAAATCTCTCATCCTGCCACTTGTGGAAAGGCTAAAGAGGGTGGCTTCCCAACTGGGGTCCTTAGAAAAAGCTGTAAGTGTTAATGCAGCCTTATTGAAGGATCTAACACCTAATACTAATATCAGACCTTCTGCCCCAGACCCTATGATATATACCACCAGTAAGACTATTACGCCGCCAGACCCTCTATACATAGCTCCAGTAAATATACAGACTACCACCAGGGCTATAGGATCACCAAGGACCAAGGGAGTTAAGAGTAATGTAACCAGAGCAAGGACCACACCATGCAACAATGAAAGGGGCGATTCAACCTCTAGAAAGAACACTGGACCAATTCAACACATCGACCTCCCCCCAGAGGCGGTCCCGTATGTTGCAGTACTGACCAGGGTACCAGAACTATCTCAAGAGAAATTAGAAAGCCATCGGGAACCTAAAAATAAGGTCATGTGCTGGTTGCGGATGAACAGACCCTTACCCCCTAATATTAACGGGAAATACTGAATGTGCGAAGGCTTAAATGGGTAGGCAAGAGGCCCAAAGATTCCAAAGGGGACATAGTAATAATTAACTTCAGAGACCGCAAAGTTGTAAAATTCTTTAATGACTGGTATCAGGATAGTGGGGGAGAGGGTATTCAGATCCACGACCTGAGTTATTTTTTTCCAAGGTCTCTCCAGCCCTATCAACTTTAGAAATCCAATTGTCTTTTAACAACTTGGGGGCCCCAGCCTTCAATGCACCTACTAGAAATAGATATGAGGCATTGAATGGCCTAGATGGCGTAGACTGACTTACCCCCGAGCTTTTAGTGGGGGCTGACAAGATGATAGTGCAAGTGGAAAGTACAGTGGACAAGGTACTCGTACCTAATATAGATCTGCCCATTATCATGGCCCCTACAATAGGTGGTGGCTCTAAGAACAGCATCTCAAAGCGTGCCCTAAGTAAATATGCAAATGTCTTAAGATCTTCTATTGGGCCAGCTGCTGAGTCCCTTAATACCGGTGTGAGATCCACTACTCAATGGGTACAACCAATAAGATCACCTGCTAACAAAAATTGGGAAAGGTCTCCACTAACAATCGCACTTGCTGATTGCGTGGAAACCTTTGAAGTCTCCCAGGGTGAACCCCCCAAGACTAGTTTGCCACTGACAATTCCATCTACTAATAGTATAATTAGCTGGAACGTCGCAGGTCTGTCTGCCAAAATTAATGATCCCACATGGCAGTCAATGATATCAAATTATTCCATCATCTGCGCTCAAGAAACCTGGGCTAATACAGAACTTCATATGGTTGGATATAAAACCTTTTCTACTCCAGCCATTCCTAGCCTTCGAGGTAGATACAAGGGGGGCCTCTGTACTTACATCTCAGTTAATACGGGTCCCCTAGGTGTTAAATGTATTTCTAATGTTTACTATCAAATCCTGATCACGTCATGAGGACCTTTGCAAAATATGGCTCCGGTAAATTTTTACAACAATATCCCCCCTCCCCAAATTGAGTCTACCCTTAATAATCTTTTGAAGGACCTAACCAAAATTGAGGACCAAATGACCAACGATATGGTCCTGTTATGGGTTGGGGATTTTAATTGTTCTCTCTGTTCCCAAGGTTCACAGGGTATTTGTGGCCTGGGAGAGGATTTTGAAGGGCCTGTGAGCCACTTCCCCCACACAAGGGCTGGGGAGTTATATAATACTATATCAGCCAAATTTATGTTATCATTTATCAATGAGGTGTGTGCTCCTACTAAATCTTGCAGACCAACATTTAATGGGAGGGGGGGAAATTCTACTATTGACTTTACACTCCTTTCAACCCGTTATGCAGGCGCGGTATTACATTGGGAGACCCTGGACACTGTACTCAGTGATCATTACCCTTTAGTTGTGGAATTGAAGACGAGGGACGGCGATTTAAGCCGCAAGAGTAATATTGTTTATAGCTTAACCCCAATACTCGCTTCCAAAAATGGGTTCCGCATTAAATGGGATAAGGTCGAACCTGCAAAGTTTTTACAAAAACTTGTTAAAAATAACCAGGAGGATTTTAAAATCGGTCTTTCAGCAGAAGCCGATGCCCACAGCATTGTTGGTTCATTTAGTAAAATCTCTGTGGGTATCAAACATTTATTGACCAAAGTTCCTCGTAATCCATCTAAGGGATTCTATGGCTGGTTTAGTGGGAACTGTACCAAGGCGCTTGTTGCCCTGAAAAAAGCCCTCCACTCTAGCCCAAAATCCAAAGAAGAGATCCAGTTAGCTAGATGTGTCTATCGGAGAGCCCTAAATAGTAGGAAAAGGGAGTTAAAAATGCAGACGTGGTCTGATCTTCGTGCAGCAGCCGACCGGAATGACAATACTGCCTTCTGGAAGGCTGTTAACGCTCCGTTTTTCCAAGACCACAAGGGTCCCCAAATAGACCAAGCTATTACAGCTCAAAGCTGGGTCAAACACTTTGAAGGCCTTTACAACGGAGCTGAATCCTCTAGACCAGCGTTTCCCAAACTGTGGTCCGCGGACCCCCAGGGGTCCGTGAAACATTCCCAGGGGGTCCGCAGGACTTGAGTGCCCAACTTCTTAGTAAAAAACAAAACGCCCATGCGCCCTCACAGCAGATAAGAGGTGTGAATGTTGGCGCCGGGCGGCAGGCAAGACTACAATACAATCTGGCCCAGACAATTGTGTTTCGAGATTGCAAAGCATCGGAGCACCTTGACCGCGCTGCAGGGCTCTCCTCCATCTGGAACTGCATGTTTAATTAGTGTGTACGCATTTACAGTAAAAGCGCACGCATGCTTTAATAACAATGTGTTTCCTTTCATCAGCGCCTCGTGTAACATAGCTGCCAAGGTTCCAGACTGCTGTGTGACATTTTCATAATTTAAAGTAATTATGAGTGAGTCATTTCAACAACCATGAGTGATACTTTCTCCCGAGTAGCATGAAGCAATGGGAAACACAGAGACTGTATTAAATATTTCATAAAGACTTAGCTCACACTGCTAAAATTCTTTAATAGCTGAGTGGCCTACCGCCCAGGGTCCGTCGTGCTGCCCGCTACTTGCAAGTTTATTTTGCCACATCAAAGGCGCTAACAGCCTGATTCATCATTCTCCCGTTTTGCGAGCCCCTAATAGCGATTCATAACGAATCGCTATTAAGGACTTGCAAAACGGGATTCATGTAGGAATTGCAATAAATATTGCGATTCCTACATGTTCCTTATTTGCGATTAGCTAATTGCTAATCGCAAATAAGGAATAACTCCCCATGCCTACAGGCCCATAGGAATGCATGGGGAGTTATTCCTTATTTGCGATTAGCAATTAGCTAATCGCAAATAAGGATGCGATTTCAAGGGTGCAGGGGTGTCCAAAGGACACCCTGTAGCACCCCTGAAATGTAATCTACATTGGTGTTGCGCACACACATGTCCAAAGGACATGTGTGTGTGTAACATGCAACTTAGAAAAATGCATTTAAATGCATTTTTCTAAGTATTTGCTATTTACCGAGAGGTCTGACCTCTCGGTAAATAGCGGCCCAAAATTGCAATTTCGCAATTTTAAAATGCTTCATGAATTGCATTTAAGGAATCTCAAATAGAGATTCCTTAAATTCAATTCTTCGCAAATGTGTGAATTCTTAAATAGCGAATTTTGCATTTGGGATGATGAATCCCAAATGCAAAAATTGCACTCGCAAAAGGCAAGATTCTGAGAATCTTGCCCTTTGCGAGTGCAATTTAGCTTGATGAATCAGGCGGTAAGTCACCCCGGCCAAACGAATTAATGCGCTAATCATAATGCACAAAAAAAGACTGCACAGTTCTCGGTAACACGGCCCCAGGCAGCACTAAATGACTGCAGTGCGCCTTTAAAGGCATAACAAGTTAACTACAACTAGGAGAATCAGCCATAGTCTTGGCGAGGCGAGCCAGTGCCAGGGCAACAGGTCGGCCCACAGTCATGGACTCTCACTCCCGCGGCAACCAACGACAGGCCTCATAATTCTGGCAGGTACACGCATTGAACTGGTGACTGCTCTGGGCTGAGGACAACCACTCCAGCGACCGCTGCGGTCCGTGGTTCTCTCTCAGCCTGGCCGCCGGTGTCGGATGGGGTCGGGTCAATCCTGTCACAGTGGGATCAATTTAATTAATAATTACCACCGCTGTGGGAGCGACTCTTCCAACATGTTGCCAGCAGGAGGTACTTTTACGAGTCTGCCGCTGGTAGTAAGATCGGGTCCAGTCGCGGATCATAACTGCCCTGGTGCCATGATTGCTCCTCACTGCAGTGCAAATTTCATAACATGCCGCCCATTTGCGCTGCAGCCGATTTTTGTTTCTCAAAAACACAGTGGCTGGGAATGAAAGTAGCCATTGGGCAGCCCCGGCACTGACTCTTTACGTCAGTCAGTGAATGTAATGAGCCTCGGGCCATACCTTCTGCAGTGCACACACTCAAGTGGACTCTGCCGGTGAGAGCTCAAATGCCTTCTGTGAGCCTGTGCCTTTACAACGTGTCCCTCTGTGCCTTTTGAGCACCAGGCTGCCGCTCAACCCCCTCTCCCCAAGCAGCACAACACAGAGCACTTTGAGTCTGGCGTAGAAGCACATGAGAAAGAGGCATGTTTTGTCTTTGTGTTTAGAGTCTGCAGAACCACAGCAAGACTTCAAAGTAAATGTGACACTTCCTTTCTTTACATTTCAGTTGAGCCAAGTAAGCGTGAAACTCTTGTTCCTTCCTTCCCCTCTTGGTTACTTTTCAACAAGAGTGGCAGCTGGGCATTGAGTCTGATTCCCGAGGTGGGTGCATGTGACGTCATCTGATTAGCACGGCCTCAGGTTAGAATAGAGCCAGTAGCTGTCATTTACAGGCTGCTTTTTATTAGTCGCCAGGCCATTAGATTAAGCCCACAGAGTCACTGTGCTGCTATTTTCTCCTGCTTTCACTCAGTATCGTCCATCGAGCCTCTCGACCGGCTCCATCAGGAAGCAAGCTGGTCATGTGGAAGGGGTGCTAATGTGTGTCTATGCATTTTAGTGCGGTGATTACTGTTTTAATTTTTTGAAATTTAAATTGGACAAATTGCTTGGGGGTCCCCGGCTTCCAGTAGTGATTCGGAGGGGGTCCTCAGGAGTCAAAAGTTTGGGAACCACTGCTCTAGACTGTCCACCGATAATCGTGGGGCACTCTCGCCAGATACAGATAGTACCTCCTTCCCATTGGGCATTCAATTTCACTTGGATGAAGTGAGTAAGGCAATCAGAGTAAGCCTGGCAGGGAAGGCCCCAGGGCCGGACTGGGTTCCTGTGGACGTTTTCAAAAGCGTTCCAGATCTTTGGGCTCCTCTTCTGACTCGCGTGCTTAATTCCGCAAATAACATTGGGTTTATCCCTACCTGGGCGGAAGCCATAGTAGTCCCGATTTATAAAAAAGGGCGATAGGAATGATCCTGCATGCATCGGCCAATTTTATTACTTGATGGCTTAATGAAGATCGCAGGCAGGATCATTCTTAACCGCATGCAGGAGTGGTTGGAGGAACACGAAATGGTGTCCGACCTGCAATATGGGTTCAGGACAGGTAAAGGGACCATCGAGCAGGGACTTAACCTGGCTATAATTACAGCCAAGTACACCCATGCGAAAAGGAGAAACCTGTTCGTTACTTATGTGGATCTAAGTTCCGCATTTGATTGTGTCGACCATGGAACGCTTTGGCAGACATTAGCGGACATCGGCCTGGACAACCAAATACTTACTTTCATCAAGGAAATGTACCATGGGGCGGGTGCCTGTGTGAGATTTGGTAGAAAGGGCGAGTGTTCCGATATGTTTAAAATCCATAGAGGAGTTAGACAGGGGTGCATTCTTGCTCCCCTGCTCTTTACGCTCTATATTAACACGGTTGGCACAATTTTGAGCGAGGTTTATTATGACTATCCCACAGCAAACGGAACTCCCATCCCCATACTGCTCTACGCGGATGACGCGGCGATCATGTCCTAGACGAGAGTAGGCCTACAAAAGGCTGTGTCCAAATTCTCGGACTATATGAAAAGTAAGGGCCTACACGTGAATGTTTCTAAAACCTATACCATGCCGTGTGGACCCAAGACTTGAAGATTACCTTGTCCAATAACCTTGGATGGCAGAGCGGTCGAACTCACTGATAGATTCTGTTACCTTGGAGTCCACTTTGAGAGGAAGGGTTCTTGGCAACCCGATGTTGCTGCTCGGGCTCTAGCTTTCACAAAAGCCACCGGAGCTCTGGTGAACTTTGCTAAGAGATTAGGCGGGAGGCCAGTCAAAGAACTACTCCAAATTTTTAAGGCTAAATGCATTTCTACAGGGACATATGGGGCTGGGCTCTGGGGGATTGAGCAGGTGGAAACCATCCAACGCGTCGAGAATCGTTTCTTACTCTATTTACTGGCAACCCCCAAGAGCACGGCAACATATGTGATACACATGGAAGTAGCCATGCCATATGTCACTGATATTATCAAGCTATCACCAGTATTGCTATGGCACAATGTATGGGTAAACCAAGAGACCCCTCTGAATAGAAAGATCTTAATTGACTGCCTAGCAATGGATGGAGCCACTAATATTAAATGGCTCACATATGTTAAAGCCTTGCTGGAAGAAACTGGTCTCTCCCAATTTTTTACTAACCCAGAAAGCATGGTAAACATCTCAAGATCTGCTCTCAAAAAACACCTACTGGCACATCTGGAAACCAAAAGATGGCGGGAAGAGAGGTATAAGAAGACGGTCATGGCTCACGATTTGGTTACTCCCAACAAGGGTGTTCAGTTGTACCTCCTGATAGAACAACGCCCCTTCTCTCGTATGCTTTTGACTCGTTTTAGGCTGGAAACCTTTTATAGGTTAATAACCTTCCCACAATGTAATGACTGGTGTAAAGAAAAGCGACTTTGCCCTTGTGACAACGTCTCCTACCAGTCTAATATTCACTGTACCTTCTTTTGTGCCTTTTATAGTGCTCCGAGGCAAAAAATCTTGAAACCTCTACTTATTTTCTCGGGTTTGAGGTCATGTAGAGGGGCTTACGACAAACTAAGATCATTAGACAATGAACGTACTATCTTTGTTGTATCCTCCCTATATAGAGCTGTTATCAGGTACAGAACCACGATGCAGGCCTAAAATGTTGCCCGAATATGTTTTATTTTGTGGGCTTTTACTGGCTCAATTTAAATCATTTTATATGGTCATGATAACAAAGCATGAAACGTCTTGTTTTTAATTTTGGATCTTAATGATGAAATGACAATGTGGTATTTTAATTAATTATGGAATTGTAAAAATTTTAACTATGAATTTTTAATTGTATGCTGTAGGAAGGTTGACCCCTGACTATGGTTGCCCCCAACTTTTTGCCTGGTGTTTTGCTGGTTTTCTGACTTAGTTGACCTGGGGCCCTGCTATTCAGGACCCCAGGCCTACTGCTCTCTCTGTAAAATGGATTCCATGTACCTTAGGTACATATCTAAATTGGATACTGAGTCACCTTATCAGTCCCTGTACTGTGTACCTTAGGTACCCAGGGCCTAGGTGTACCCAGGGCCTACCAGGGGCTGCAGCATGTATTATGCCACCCCTGGATGGCCATCCAAATCTGACACAACTGGCTGCACGACAGCTGGGGCAAGGTGGTGTACTCACCCTTTGCTTTAGATATAGTATACCTATATCTAACCCTAAAATGGACACACAGATCTCCTATCAGTCACTCCTATGGCAGGCCTTAACAATCCTGAAGGCAGAGTGCTTGGAATCGTGTGAGATGGTGCTCTGGCATGAGCTGAGCCTGTCTGCGGCTTTCGGGATCCATCCCTTAGCCGTTTCCATGATATCGCATACCATATACTCTTAAGTGCATTATAATCCTCGCGGTTATGTGCCAACTCTGGTATCGCTTTATCAAAACATGTCGAGTAAGGTGTCATACGAATTGGAATACTAACCCCTCGCCAATTCTGGCGACGGGGTTAGCATTCCACCCTTCTAGAGGGACACGACATGTATGTAACCCCTAACCCCGGTTAAAGTCAAAACAGAGCCTCAGCTCCACAAAATGGATGCTGCCACCGAGACACAAGTCTGCCCTCCTGCTGCTGGGAGTCCTCCCAGAGCAGGAGATAAGGACAAAGGGTTTCCTGCCAGGGGCGGTGCCAGCACCGTCCCAGACAGGGTTTTGTGTATTGTAGGTAGGCAGGGCTTTAGAGGAAGGTGACTGCACGTGGCACCCCGGTGCTCACTGTGCATAGGCTGGCTGGAACCAGTTCCAGGGTCACTCCAGCCCCTGTGCTGGGGAAAAGCCCGCCAAGGAAGTGGGTGTAACCACCCCCCTCCTAGTCCCACCCATAGGGCAGGACTTAGTCGCGTGCCAGCCCCTTTTTACAGGATAAAGGTAGAGACTGGCCCCCTTCCAAATCAGATCATCTTTGAATCCTGAAACTACTTTCTGCGAAAGGAACTCAAGACTTCTTCCTAAGATTTCTCCCTTGTGACTAAGGAGTAGTCACCCTGCATCCGCAGGCACCATCTAAGAACGCTGCGGTCTGCTGTAAGTCCTTCCTCCGGAATCCGACTGCCCAGCTCGACGAGAACCGGCTTCCCTGGCACCTCTGACCTCTACCCACCCTACAGCCCAGCTGAGAACCGTGGGTGCGACGAGACCTCAAGGGACCGGCCATCTGCAAGACTGCACGACTTCTTTCCAGCAAGCCCGCCGAGTAATCTACTGGTGAGTGCTTTGGGGTCCGAGAAGCCCCGACTCTGAGCAGCTCCAGCTCCGAAGTGCAGCCCCCCAGCATCTCCACGATCTGCGTGGGGCCCTTCTGCTTCCCGCTGCTCACCGCGTTGTTTGGCTACTAGCCCGTTGGCTTGTGGCCTTCCTGACGACGCCCGACGACATTTCTGCTGCTGGTCTGGTTGCTCCAGACTGGCCCTTGCTCCCTTCCAGAAGAGGAGCACCCTGGACCCTCCTGGTCCACTCAAGACGCCATTTTGAGTCCACCGCGTGGGCTTGAATTAGCCAAGGCTTGTTGCCCAATCCTGGGTAACTTCGACGCCAACGACTTCATCCTTCGTGGGACAGCTCGCACCTCCATCCTGGTCGCCGACAACGCCTCCTGGTCCGAGAGACTGCAGAGCCCAGCAGCGCCCACTCACCTGACTGCGGTGACTTCGCCCGGTGCCATCCTGGTGCCCACTTAATCACTGGCTAGTGATTCAAGAACTTGGTCCCCTCTGCTTTCAGGTTTCTTCTTCCTTGATCCAGGCTTGGATCCATCGAACTTTCCTTCACTGGTCGCCTGCCAGCAACTTCTTCCTTCCAGGCTCCTGGTCCGGCAACGAGATCCCCGACGTCTTTTCAGACCTATGCAGCTGCAGCCCCTGGGCTAGGTAACTTCGGCACTCCGGTGTCCCAGCATAGCCTCACTATCCAAGGGTCAGGATCCACTGTCGTTTTCTCCCTACCAGGTCGGGTTCGCCCGTGAACACTAACTTTGTGAATTCTAGCTTCCATAGACTTTGTCCCGCATCCGGCGTGAGAGTGCACACTCTGCACCCGAGTCCCCTGGGCCTCCTAGTAGTAATCTAACGATTCCCTAGTCCAGTCCTAGCGATTCCAAAGCCTATTAGAACTGTTACTTACCTGCTAGTAATTCGCATTCCACTTTGAAAGTATATGGTTTTTCGTGCCCCTCGGGCATTTGTGTAACGTGCTAACTTAAAAGTATTTTCGTAAGAGTTTTGTTGTGTGCTTAGCACCCTGTCCTCATAAAGAGTACAGGGTTGTTGTGATTCTAATAAATACATTGTTTATTTTCATAACACTTGTGTGGTGTCCTTTCACTGGGTGTTCAAGGGGTAATGTGATGGTAAAACAGCTGGCTTAACACGCCCTCTAGAGTCTTAGCCTTAGACTGCTCGTATCCATGCTACTAGGATAGCTGGTCTATAAGGTTGACTTACAACCAATCATCAATAAGGGTTGTTTGGACTGATATATAGTGATCACTAGAATAGTGAACACTGCACATCAGGCCAACTTCTCACATTGGTGAGCAGCGGTTGGGATTTGAGCTTGCTGTTGTTTTACCACACATGCCCTAAGAATATCTTGTGAAAGATCACATAAGTACTAAAGGTACATATAACTTAGCTTAGAATACTCTGAGTTCTACTGAACCAGCTGTTGTAGCTCATAGGGCCTAGCACACCCTAAACTACAACTCTAGCAAGGGATCAGTAGGCAAACATATAGTGTAGGTAAGTGCACCACTTACACCTCACTAGAAAAGCATGTCGACTCAGGGGGACTCTACTGAGACTCCCCTGGTCAGTGTTGACCCTCCACAGGTCACTTCAAGATATGCAGCTCTCAATTTTCAGGAGATGAGGCAACTCTGTGTCTCCAGGAAACTGAAGCAGGGGTCTAACCCCACCCTTCCCTTTCTGATAGGTCTCTTAGAGACATATGATGCCAGAAAGCTCTCTCAGTTACATGAGAGCATGCCAGCCTTAGAGGGAACCTCTGGGGATCCAGACCTCCCCAACACTGATTCAGCAGTTGAGGAGGAGGATGAGGAGGTACTCTCTGGGGATGAGGTAGACAAGGGTCTTGAGGTAGTCAGAAGGCTAACTAGGACCAACTTAGACTTACTTGGGCTAGGATCTGGGGGCCCCCCAGTACTAACCCGAAGTGGGCCTAACCTTGGAGTTAGGAGAGATAGATCTCTTTCTAGGGACTCCAATAGATCTCTGCACTCTAATGCCTCTTCTCAGGGGAGAAGGAATCCTCCACAGAGGAGATTTACTTCCCCTCAGAGAAAGGAGCATGAAGCTAGGATGAGACAAGCTGAACTGAGGATTGAAAGGGAAGAAATTGCCCTGGCCAAAGAGAAGCTTGCCCTGGCAAGAGAGCAGCAGATGAGTGGGCTAGCTCCCACTGGTGGCAGCAATCTCCCAAGAGATAGAGAGAAGGGTTTAGATACTAAACACCTGACTAAGATAGTGCCCCCCTTTAAGCAAGGGGATGACATCCAGAAATGGATGGCTGCTCTGGAGAGGGCCTGCACTGTGCAGTGCATTCCCCAGAGTCAGTGGGCAGCTATACTGTGGCTCTCCTTTGATGGTAAAGGTAGAGATAAGCTCCTCACTACAAGAGTGGAGGATGCTAACAATTACCAGGTCCTGAAAAATGCACTGGTTGATGGGTTTGGTTTAACCACTGAGCAGTACAGGTTGCTGTTCAGAGACACCCAGAAAACTCAGTCTCAGGACTGGTCAGACTTTGTTGATTGTGCCACTAAGGCTTTGGAAGGCTGGCTACTGGGTAGTAAGGTTACTGATTTCAAGGGATTGTATAATCTAATTATGAGAGAGCAAGTCTTAAATAATTGTCAGAACCAGTTATTACACCAGCACCTGGTAGACTCTGATCTGACCTCTCCACAAGAATTGGGTAAGAGGGCAGACAAATGGGTCAGAACCAGGATTAGGCCCAAGAACCAAGGTGGTGACCAGAAAAAGGAATCAACCAAGCCTCAAGAGAAGGGTGGGAGTAAATCTACAGATCAAACCACATCAGGGCCCCAAAAATCCTCTGAGGGGGGTGGGTCCCAGAATCCTTCCAACAACCAGAAGAAACCTTATTGTTATCCCTGTAAACAGGTGGGTCATTTAAAAACTGACAGCAGTTGCCCAAAGAATAACAATAAGGAAAACATACCCCCAAGTAACATTCCCAAACCTCCTGTTACTACTAGTAGTAATCCCCCAGGTGGTGGGAGTGCCCCCAAGAATTTGGGTGCATTTACTTTGGGAGTTCCTGGGGACTCTGGCCTAACCAGGTCCCCAAACTTAGATACTCTTGTCTGTGAGACTGGCATGGGGTTTGCCAACTTCACAACTTGTCCCAACACTTTGGGCAAGTACAGACAGGAGCCCCTCATCAATGGTATAAAAGTTGAGGCCTATAGAGATACAGGGGCTAGCATCACCATGGTGACTGAGAGTCTAGTCCCCTCAAGGCAACTTTTACCTGGTGCCACATACCAGGTGACCAATATTGATGGAGTACAGAGAGATCATCCCATGGCAGTGGTCAATCTCAGCTGGGGAGGTGTCACTGGCCACAAGAGAGTGGCAGTGTCACCAAACTTGCCTGTAGATTGCCTACTGGGGAATGATTTAGAGCTCTCAGCCTGGGCTGAAGTAGAGCAAGAAACCCATTCTAGAATGGTAAACATCCATGGTAAGGGTAGTGGGGCAGTGGTAGCCACAGCCCCAGTCCAAGATATCCTCCCTGAACAGGTCAGGAGGGTTGTGCCAGTCACAACCCAATCTCAGACAACTTCCTTCCCAGAACAGGTTGTCAAGGCTGTCATGGTAACAGCCCACACCCAAACTGAGCCCCCTCCTGAAAAGGTTGGGAGAGTTGTGATGGCCACAGCTCAAACTCAGACAGATGACAGTGTTGTGAAGCCTGAAACTATGGATCACTCCACTCAGACAGAGAGTATTGAGGAGGAAGAGAAATCTCCCTCCCACCAGACTTTAGGAAAGGATCAGCCTCCTCAGGGAACTGATCTGACCCCTTGTGAAGAAACTGCCACAGAGGTAGTCAGGCCTAACCTGGCAGAACCCCTGATGTCAGTGGACCCTTCCAAGATGGGACCCAGTCTGGAGCAGGTAACCTGCCCCTCTCTACCCTGCCTCAGTCAGCCCAGGGCTGTAGAGGTCAGGGAGGCCAGTGTTGGACCCCAAAGGGCCCCCTGTCCAAAAGAATTTCCCAATCAGCAGATTAAGGGCACTGAAGCTAGTAGTCCTAGCCAAGTGAAAATAAAACATACTCCTGAGGGATCCCCCTTAAAATTAGTTAGGGACCTCCCACAGATGGACACTGTTGGGCACAGCCAAACTTGGGACCTGAGGGCCCCAGACCTGACCTGTCCCTCCAGTAAGCCAAACAGAGGGACCCAACCTCCAGCTGTAGGTAGCCAGAGGTTGACCCTGAGAGCCCAAAACAACTCAGTCTTGGAAAGAAAGGCCTATATGGTGGAAAATGATTGGAGGAAGCTGAGCCCACAATTAGTGGAGCCTCACTTCAGTACTCCATTTCAGCACCAGCCTTTTTCTTTGACAAAGCACACCACAGGTAGAGATTCCCTATGGTGGAGACCCTCAGACACCCTTAGGGTGAGGGATTGCTTAGTGGACCATGACATAGGGGGTAACCATGCCAGTGCTGGTACTTCCTTAAATGGCCACTTAGGCAATATAGGCTTACCTGGACAAGGATAGCCTTATCTCCTTTCGTTTGGGGGGGGGTTATGTAGGAAGGTTGACCCCTGACTATGGTTGCCCCCAACTTTTTGCCTGGTGTTTTGCTGGTTTTCTGACTTAGTTGACCTGGGGCCCTGCTATTCAGGACCCCAGGCCTACTGCTCTCTCTGTAAAATGGATTCCATGTACCTTAGGTACATATCTAAATTGGATACTGAGTCACCTTATCAGTCCCTGTACTGTGTACCTTAGGTACCCAGGGCCTAGGTGTACCCAGGGCCTACCAGGGGCTGCAGCATGTATTATGCCACCCCTGGATGGCCATCCAAATCTGACACAACTGGCTGCACGACAGCTGGGGCAAGGTGGTGTACTCACCCTTTGCTTTAGATATAGTATACCTATATCTAACCCTAAAATGGACACACAGATCTCCTATCAGTCACTCCTATGGCAGGCCTTAACAATCCTGAAGGCAGAGTGCTTGGAATCGTGTGAGATGGTGCTCTGGCATGAGCTGAGCCTGTCTGCGGCTTTCGGGATCCATCCCTTAGCCGTTTCCATGATATCGCATACCATATACTCTTAAGTGCATTATAATCCTCGCGGTTATGTGCCAACTCTGGTATCGCTTTATCAAAACATGTCGAGTAAGGTGTCATACGAATTGGAATACTAACCCCTCGCCAATTCTGGCGACGGGGTTAGCATTCCACCCTTCTAGAGGGACACGACATGTATGTAACCCCTAACCCCGGTTAAAGTCAAAACAGAGCCTCAGCTCCACAAAATGGATGCTGCCACCGAGACACAAGTCTGCCCTCCTGCTGCTGGGAGTCCTCCCAGAGCAGGAGATAAGGACAAAGGGTTTCCTGCCAGGGGCGGTGCCAGCACCGTCCCAGACAGGGTTTTGTGTATTGTAGGTAGGCAGGGCTTTAGAGGAAGGTGACTGCACGTGGCACCCCGGTGCTCACTGTGCATAGGCTGGCTGGAACCAGTTCCAGGGTCACTCCAGCCCCTGTGCTGGGGAAAAGCCCGCCAAGGAAGTGGGTGTAACCACCCCCCTCCTAGTCCCACCCATAGGGCAGGACTTAGTCGCGTGCCAGCCCCTTTTTACAGGATAAAGGTAGAGACTGGCCCCCTTCCAAATCAGATCATCTTTGAATCCTGAAACTACTTTCTGCGAAAGGAACTCAAGACTTCTTCCTAAGATTTCTCCCTTGTGACTAAGGAGTAGTCACCCTGCATCCGCAGGCACCATCTAAGAACGCTGCGGTCTGCTGTAAGTCCTTCCTCCGGAATCCGACTGCCCAGCTCGACGAGAACCGGCTTCCCTGGCACCTCTGACCTCTACCCACCTCTACAGCCCAGCTGAGAACCGTGGGTGCGACGAGACCTCAAGGGACCGGCCATCTGCAAGACTGCACGACTTCTTTCCAGCAAGCCCGCCGAGTAATCTACTGGTGAGTGCTTTGGGGTCCGAGAAGCCCCGACTCTGAGCAGCTCCAGCTCCGAAGTGCAGCCCCCCAGCATCTCCACGATCTGCGTGGGGCCCTTCTGCTTCCCGCTGCTCACCGCGTTGTTTGGCTACTAGCCCGTTGGCTTGTGGCCTTCCTGACGACGCCCGACGACATTTCTGCTGCTGGTCTGGTTGCTCCAGACTGGCCCTTGCTCCCTTCCAGAAGAGGAGCACCCTGGACCCTCCTGGTCCACTCAAGACGCCATTTTGAGTCCACCGCGTGGGCTTGAATTAGCCAAGGCTTGTTGCCCAATCCTGGGTAACTTCGACGCCCACGACTTCATCCTTCGTGGGACAGCTCGCACCTCCATCCTGGTCGCCGACAACGCCTCCTGGTCCGAGAGACTGCAGAGCCCAGCAGCGCCCACTCACCTGACTGCGGTGACTTCGCCCGGTGCCATCCTGGTGCCCACTTAATCACTGGCTAGTGATTCAAGAACTTGGTCCCCTCTGCTTTCAGGTTTCTTCTTCCTTGATCCAGGCTTGGATCCATCGAACTTTCCTTCACTGGTCGCCTGCCAGCAACTTCTTCCTTCCAGGCTCCTGGTCCGGCAACGAGATCCCCGACGTCTTTTCAGACCTATGCAGCTGCAGCCCCTGGGCTAGGTAACTTCGGCACTCCGGTGTCCCAGCATAGCCTCACTATCCAAGGGTCAGGATCCACTGTCGTTTTCTCCCTACCAGGTCGGGTTCGCCCGTGAACACTAACTTTGTGAATTCTAGCTTCCATAGACTTTGTCCCGCATCCGGCGTGAGAGTGCACACTCTGCACCCGAGTCCCCTGGGCCTCCTAGTAGTAATCTAACGATTCCCTAGTCCAGTCCTAGCGATTCCAAAGCCTATTAGAACTGTTACTTACCTGCTAGTAATTCGCATTCCACTTTGAAAGTATATGGTTTTTCGTGCCCCTCGGGCATTTGTGTAACGTGCTAACTTAAAAGTATTTTCGTAAGAGTTTTGTTGTGTGCTTAGCACCCTGTCCTCATAAAGAGTACAGGGTTGTTGTGATTCTAATAAATACATTGTTTATTTTCATAACACTTGTGTGGTGTCCTTTCACTGGGTGTTCAAGGGGTAATGTGATGGTAAAACAGCTGGCTTAACACGCCCTCTAGAGTCTTAGCCTTAGACTGCTCGTATCCATGCTACTAGGATAGCTGGTCTATAAGGTTGACTTACAACCAATCATCAATAAGGGTTGTTTGGACTGATATATAGTGATCACTAGAATAGTGAACACTGCACATCAGGCCAACTTCTCACATATGCTTTTATGAATTTGTTTTTACAATTCGAATAAAGCTTTTTTTGAAATTGAAATTGAAATTGACTAAGTTACTGTAACACAGGTGCCAGTAATACCATGGAGGCACAAAGGGCGTTGAGATATCCCAATCTGTCGATAAAATCTCTGCTTCGGAGAACCATGAAATAAAATTAGAGCTGACAAACATATAATCAATTATTGAGGGATTGCCCCCCGCCCCTCTGAACTTTGGGACGGTGCTGTTGGTGCCACCTAAAGCCTCAAGCGAATCAGCTAGGTTGTACTCAACAAAATAATTCAGGAGCTCTGCCCCTCTTGCGTCCTGGGCAATGGCATTGTCGTCTGTACAGTCAGCATGGTTAATTTTGCGTTAGTCACCACACACAAACATATGAAATTGCGAATAACAATTTACAACTTTGGTTTGTAGGTCAGATTAAAAATTAAACAGATCAATATAGTGTGAACAAATGGTATTAGTAAAATCATTGTTGTAAAAATGTATCCGGTAAAAAAAGGTTATTTGTTTTAGGTACATGAATTTTTATCACTATAAATGATGATGATACGGATTTAACATAAGACCTCTACCTGGAGACTAAGGCTAACACATATGGCTAGCCCACCCATAGCCCGGCCCGAGTTGATGGAATAGCAGGGCAGGAATAACAGGCATAGCCTCCAAAGTGTGGTGCAGCCGTAAGCCAGGTTTCCTGCAAGGCAATTAGATCATGCTTTAATACAAATAACTGGCAGTACAAATTATCAATCTTCCTCTTTAGGCCTGCTACGTTCCAGCTTGGAATAGAAATGGAACTATACGGTGTAGTGGTGGTGTGAGGCATATTGACAGAGTATTGAGCAGCAGTAGGTACAATAGATATTACAGGAACTTTTCCTACCAACTGTCAATCTAAATCAGACAGTACTTTGCGTAAATCACTAGAAGTAAGCAGCAAGGGCAAAGAGTTAACTGTAACAGCACTGGCAGGAATCCTAACTCTGCCTAGCTGATTGGGAATGCCCGTAAACAATGCATTGTGCTGCTGATCTACAGAGAGTATTTCATTGGTTCGTTGCTTCTGGGGGAATAAGGGGGTCTACAAAAGTAGCCAAGTGGAACCAGGGTGATAGAATTATTTGCCAAGATACTGCTCCTGGGGTTGAATAACAGATAAGCCAGCCATGGGTATCTAAAATTAACCACAATGCAATTCTCTGAGAATTCTGGCTCATTAGGCCCTATCGAAGCACACCATCTCACATGCAAAATGCCTCTTATGTGGGAGAAAAAACTTTGACCCCAGAGCACTTCTAGGGCTGTGCGACTTTGGAGGTTGAGATATATGTGGAATCAGCATCTGGCCTAGATGCTGTGCATTTATTGTAAAACTTGTCTTGGGGGCCCAAAGCGTCAGAAAAAGGAGCGGATGATGCATGTGTTAACTGACTGCCAACCAGCAAGAGCACATCGTTGCCTTTAGCAATACCTCCAGATCTAATAGAGCCATTACTGGTAATGCCTCTTTGAGCGGGTAAATGGTCACTACAAAATAGAAAAGAAACCAATTTCGCTTCAATAGAGTCCAGGCGTAAATTTAGAGGGGAAAGAGCTGCTCATAATTTCTCTGAGAATGTCTCGAAGTGACGTGCCAAGATTTCATAAAAAAGAGTTCGTGGACCAGCTCTTGTCCTGGTGTGATGAAGAAATCCTTGCTATGTGCTTGCACGTTCTCCATTTCATGTGTGGTGGCAATAAAAGAGGGTGTAGCTACCTAACTGCCTACAGCTTTTGTCACGTTTAGATTTCCTTATTGGCTTCAGCTGAACATCCTTATTGTTCCAAACAATAGTAGTATTATGGCTGACAGCGGGAATAACTTCCTCGCAATTAGTACGGAGTCCCTGGGACGTGATATAAATCATGTCATTAAGAGGTGGGACTTGAGGGCGCGTCGCGGGCACTACCTAGCACCCACACCCGCACGCACCATACGGCTGCTTCTTCAAAAGATCCCCGCCAAAGAGCCACGGTTTCGGGACCCCGTCAGGCATTGCAGCACCGGCCTGACAAGGGGCAAACGCCCTTTGATGAAGCATGACACCTCTCGGGGTGTGTGACAGCATCACGAAGAAAGACCTGTCTTCCCCACTTATCTTTATAGATACTGCACACTCCTTTCTAGTCTATTAAAACAGAAAGTTTAGGCACCCTTATACCTCATTTAACAATCCAAATTCCTGGTTTGAAAAGCGGTTGTCTCTATTCCGAACCTTTGGGAGTAAAGATAAAAACAATAGATTTAAGTCTCCCAATAAGGTCTCTTGGGCGGTAAAAAAGGTGATTTGTGATATAAACTCCTTAGTAAGGAAACAATTTAAACTGCCATTGATATCGAGGCAAAGGGAAATCAATTGTCTGAAGTGTGTAACAACCAGATTGAGGCTCACCGAATGAAGGGAGGAGGAGGATTGGAAAAGGATGAATCTGAGGGAAGCTGTCTCTTCCTGTGTGTCGCGGAAATATTGGGCTTTAATAGCTCAGTAATGCGACTCTAGAGCTAAGGCTGAGGGCATCCCTATATCTAATGAAGAGTGGATCTAGTACCTTTCGCAATTATATGCCTGTAATTCTAGCTGTAGTAACCAGTTGGAGGGATGTATGACGTTTCAACGCATGCTTTTACCACGCATGCCTTTACAACGCAAGTCGTTACAACGACTTGCGTTGGGGGGTGCTGGATAGTGGAATAGTTTAATTTTATATTCCACCTCCAGTCCCCGTGGATAGTAGGGAAGGTGTTGGATAGAAAATTAAACTATTCTCTATCCAACAGCGCCCTCCAGCGAAAAACGTTGTAACGACTTTTGTTGTAATTCCTGCGTTGTAATGGTAGTGCGTGGTAAAAGTTTTGTTGTAAACGATGTTCCCCCAGTTGGAGCTTAGGGTTGAGGTTGGTTTATTGGATATATATATTTTCCGTCTTCCTGTCTGTGAGGAAATAGAGGGCTTTATCAAGGGTGCAAGGTCCTCCAGAGTGATGGGCCCTGATGAACTCCTGATAATCCTCATTAAACAAGAAGCTCCTGAATGGGCTCTTTTCTTAGGTTCAAATATTATCTGACCGGGGAGGTACCGTCTTTCTGGAAAAGAAGTGTTATCATATATATATATATATATATATATATATATATATATATATATATATATATATATATTACCTACTGGCGGTCGCCAGTAGGTATATATAGTTAGGATTTTTTCTCTATGGGATTTTTGAAAATTCTATGTCTAATAACTTTGGCGTTTGTGGACGGAATTGGCTGAAATTTTCTGGAAAATGGAACATTTTGTTTCTGAGCAGCCCCTGGAAATTTGGGGGGGGTTCGTCCAGGGGGGGTCGAGAAAAAAGGGGGGTCCCAAAACGTGTTTTTAACATTGAGTTTTCCATAGGGCGGTTGGCCTCACTTTTAGCCCGAACGGCTGAATGGATTTGCATGAAACTTGGCAAAATTGTAGGGACTGGTAGCCCGATGTGCCTTTTGTAGGTCTCAATATATGTGCTCCAGTGGATTTTGAGAAATTAACGTTTAAAAAAAGATATATATCTGTAAGCGCGCTCTGGGCAGCGCTCCGGTCCGCGGACCTTAAGCGTACCGGAACTTCGCGTAGCGAAGCTGATTGGCTCTCCGGTGTCTGTCAACATTCTAAACAGTCCGGAGCGGCCGCCATCTTGTCTCTCGGTAGGATTGAGAGACAAGAGGAGGCCAAAACAAAGGGGGAAATAACCATAAGGGGGCATACTAGATCCTCCCTGACCCCCTAGGTTTAATGTGGAGGTTTTAAAAGGGCCCCGCGGGGCAAAAAAAACAAAAAAATGTTTTTGTTTTTTTTGCGTGGGTAGCGCCCGGTCCGCGAACCGGGAAGCGTTCTGGGCAGCGTACTGCAATGAAAAATTAATGATAGACTTTTCAAATACTGTATGTTAATTGATTGTTGGTTTTGTTGATTATTTTTTATTTTTTTTTATTTTTCAAGCAATTATTTATTATTGTGATTGTGTTTCAAAATTTCTAACATTTCACTGTCTGAAATGTCGTCATTTTCATTGAACATAGCTTGTAATCTATGAGGGTGTAAAATGTCCTCATTTTGAAGGAGGTCATCCACTGCTTGCACACATTGCAGTAGTTCTTGGTCCCAAGTTTCATCCATAAATTCTATATAATTTGGATCAATTAATTCTTGGCTGCTCTCTTGCAGGACAATTTGAAATGAAACTTTCTGTTCGCCTTCCATGTTGCCTGAAATTTGGATAAAAAAAAATATATATTAGTAGAGATAGGGCACTGTTGGGATTAATTTTAGATAGGCATTTTTTAACAGAGAATTTATCTTTGGGCAGTGTATAGTATCAGAGTGGAAGTAGGAATATAAAAAAGTGTATGTGATTTAACGTAAGTAAATTCATAATTATAAAAGAGAAGCCTAACTCCATCCATAACTATAACAGAGAAGTCTATCTAAATCTATAACTACTACAGAGGGATAGTATATAACTATCAGAAAAAGTTTACCATATTAACTTATAGTGCACAATATAGTTCAGTTTTTAAAATAACAACTTACCTTTAGAAAGAAGTTGAAGTGATTAGTGAAAATCCAATTAAAATGTACACCAGGAAGTAGTAGTCAAAACGGCTGTTTCATTCTCTTCTTTTATATATATTCAGGTACATAACCAATCAAATGTCAGGTAAAAAAAGTAGAAGATGATAGTAACATTTTAATTGGTTGTCAATTCCAACACTTCAGATGTGTTTTGAGAAGTAATTTACCTCATGGTATTTAGAGAGGTCTACAGGCTAAATGGCTAAATGGAATTCCAATCAAATTTGTGAAAATGGTAGGGATTGGTATGTAGTATGAGCTAATCTATATTTGGTGAAATTGTCTCCAGTGGCTTTTCTGTAAACTACTTTCCCACCTTTTTTGATGGTGCGCTTCCCAGGGAGCGACCCGGTACGCGAACCGTTGAGCGCCCCGGTTCGCGAACCTTAAGCGTTACGGGAGTCCACCATTTTGTGTTTCGGTCGAATTAAGATACAAAATGGAGGGCAAATAATGTTCAGAATGGGTAGAAGGGGGCACGGTAGACTTATCTTGACCCCCTAGGTTTTGTGAGGGTGGCTGAGGAGGCTTATATGTGCGAAAAAAAAAAAAATTTTTTTTAAAAATTCGCGAGGTTAGCTCCCGGTTCGCGTACCGGGTAGCGCCCCAGGGAGCGTACTTTGTTGAAAATTAGTGAAAAATGTTACAGTAAAATAATTATTGTGAGTGATCAGATGTAGGGTAGCTCTGAGAAGAGCTTTTGGGTTTATGGTACATTTAGGTACTTATAAGTAGGTACCAATGCACAGTCTTAAATTCAGAGTGAAAATTCTGTTGCCCTCATCTGAGAAGTGAACTCCATCTCCTCTGTAGATATCTTGCATGTAGTAACGCAAGTTATTGTTGTACATGGAGCCCATTCCATGGTCTCTCATGTAAGCTGAAACAGATTTGTTTACATGCTTCCTCGACTTCTCAATTTGTGGACAAAATTGGTTTGACCACCTCCATTTCTGTCTTTGGCATATATTTGAATATACCAAGGCAGTCTGAGGAAAAAGTGCCATTAATTGCTCAAAGGTGTCCTTTAAAAGCATTTCCAGACCTACCCCAGTCAAAGTGCCCAAATCATTACCTCCACAGTGCACAATTAACAGGTCAGGTTTGGGCAAATGCATAAAGGTTTTCACCAATGGTATCAATTGGTGACATTTTAATCCTCTGTGGCCAAACCACTTAATTTCCACATCTTGTAAATTGAGGTTAGGTAATTTTCTGTTCTCAGCATACCTGTGAGCCCAGTGGATATAACTATGTCCAACAATCCAGACAGAAAACATGGTGAGAGAAGGTTCTCCTGCAGTCAGATGAAGTGTGGCAATGAAATGGCAGTTGAAAAAATGAGAGTTTAAAATGAAAAATACTGTGGAGTTTCTGTGTTCATGAAGCAGTAACAGTGATTGGTGGATTTTGATTGCTGAAAACAGAAAGTTAGGGTGCATGGATGAGTTATTTGAAAGATGTATTTTGAATGGTCAATAAAAAATCATTAAATGAAAGAATGCACTGGATATGCAGGTGCACTGAGAGTTCAGAGTTCAATTGCAACATTGTTGTGTGAACTTGCAAACACCAGAAGTCTTCCAAGAGGTGGTTGCCATGCAGAAAAGGCATGAAATGGCAGAGGGGGGAAGGGTTTTCATTTGAAAAAAAGTGAGGGAAGAGTTTTGATTGGGTGACATGAGAGATATGTGTGAAGAATTACAGCATTTCTGTGCTTTTGATAGCTGCAGACTCTGGAGTGCATACCTTTTGCTCTGCTGAAGACAAATTGGTGTGTTTCTGAGACTGTTTTCAAACTCAAAGTATTTGCTAAGGTGAGAAAATATTTCTTTAATTTAGATAGAGAATAGTGTGCTTTAAGGAGAAAATTATGAATTATGTGGCGCAAATTGCTTGTAAATATGCTCCCACCTGTGCATGGAAAATTTAGATTTTGAATGTTTGTGTTACATAGCCATGTTAAAAGTGATACAAACATGCTGCAAAGGCAATCAAAAAACGCTTTTATGTGTCTTAAGGACATTTTAAGTAATTTTCCCATGTGCAGTGTTTTGAAATTATGATTTGAAAATCGTTTTTGGGGAAAAGGAATTGTTTTTAAATTTATGACAAGGACATAATGGTGTATGCTTCTTTATAAGGCAATTGACTGTCCCTGATGTTATTTTTCCCATTTTAATGTAAGACCTTTCTCTGTGGCGCAAATTGCTTGTAAATATGCTCCCACCTGTGCATGGCAAATTTAGATTTTAAATGTTTGTGTTACATAGCCATGTTAAAAGTGACCCAACCATGCTGTAAAGGCTATCAAAAAACACTTTCATGTGTCTTAAGGACATTTTAAGTAATTTCCCTGTGGGCAGTGTTTTCAAATTATGAATTGAAAATCGTTTTTGAGGTAAAGGAATGTTGTTAAAATTTATGTGCGCCATATGCCCCCAAATTTCTTTTTCAGGGGTGCAGCAGGGTGTTCTTGAGACAACCCTGCACCTTTGGAAAAATTCCTAATTTGCGATGAGGTAATTGCTAATCGCAAATTGCACCTTCATTCATATGGGCATCCTGGCCCATGGAAATGAATGGGTAATTTGCAATTAGCAATTTGCTCATTGCAAATTTGGAATGGTAAAGAATCGCTATTTATTCCTTAAAATTCGCTATTTAGGAAATGCAAAATAGTTTGATGGTACATATGGCGGTTGATGTCTAACAAGATAAGAAGCTTAGGGATACATTTATGATGACTGGCGCAATGAAGTGGACATTACTTACTTCATTGGTAGAGCTTTACATGTATTATGTCCTCTGTATTCTTCATCAAGCGTAACTTTAATCTGCAATCCTGAGTAGGCCTCACCTTAAACAAACCTCTGGATAGGCCACACCTTATCGTCATCCTGAATTAATCATTTAAAATGCTAGGGACACATTTATGATAGGTGTATGCCTCTTTTGCGCCACTTACAAAACACTGTCCACGGGGAAATGACTTAAAATGTCCTTAAGACACATGAATGTGTTTTTTTAAAGCGTTTGCAATTTTTTTGGGTCACTTTTAACATGGCTATGTGACTCAAACAGTCAAAATCTAAATTCACCATGCACAGGTGGGAGCATATTTACAAGGAATGTGCTCCATGGGGAAAGGTCTTATAATGTAATATGGGAAAAATGACATCAGAGACAGTGAAATGCCTTATAGAGAAGCATACACCATTATGTCCTTGTCATAAATTTGCAAACCATTCCTTTTCCCCAAAAACGATTTTCAAATCATAATTTGAAAACACTGCACATGTGGAAATGACTTAAAATGTCCTTAAATCAAAATTTGCTATTCCTTATTTTGCGATTGCACTGAAGGATTTGCAAATTTTGCGATTCCTTAAAAGCAATGTATCAAACAAAAAATATGTAAAAAATGACATTAAGGATTTGGAAACTACCACCAACTTCTAGTTTGTGGTAATTTGCGAATTCTTTTCAAAAAGCATTTTTTTCCAAAAAACAAAAGGTGCCATATGACGCCAATACATGTCCTTAGGGCATGTATGTGCGCCATATGCCCCCAAATTTCTTTTTCAGGGGTGCAGCTGGGTGTTCTTGAGACACCCCTGCACCCTTGGAAAAATTCCTAATTTGCGATGAGCTAATTGCTAATCGCAAATTGTACCTTCATTCCTATGGGCCTCCTAGCCCATGGAAATGAATGGGTAATTTGCAATTAGCAATTTGCTCATTGCAAATTAGGAATGGTAAAGAATCGCTATTTATTCCTTAAAATTCGCTATTTAGGAAATGCAAAATAGTTTGATGGTACATATGGCGGTTGATGTCTAACAAGATAAGAAGCTTAGGGATACATGAAAGAGCTCTCCAACCCCAGCGCAGGAAACAACGACATCACCCCATCGCAAGACCTCTGCAACTCCCTCGCCTCATACTTCCACAACAAGATCGCGGACATACACAACAGCTTCAACAACCAACCAACGCACACCATGACCGAACAACCACCCCCCACTACCACCCTCCACGCCTGGACCCCGATCAGCACCGAAGACACCATCCGCACGATGAACTCCATCCACTCCGGATCTCCGACCGACCACTGCCCTCACCACGTCTTCAACAAGGCCGACGCTGTCATCGCACCCCACCTGCGAGACATCATCAACACATCCTTCGACACCACCATCTTCCCTGAGAGCTGGAAACACGCCGAACTCAGCGCTCTACTCAAGAAACCAACAGCGGACCCCACCGACCTCAAGAACTACCGCCCCATCTCGCTCCTCCCGTTTCCAGCCAAAGTCATCGAGAAGACCGTCAACAAGCAGATGGCCGCCTTCCTCGAGACGAACGGATCCCTCGACCCCTCACAGTCCGGCTTCCGAGCCAACCACAGCACCGAGACCGCCCTCATCGCCGCCACCGATGACATCCGAGCCCTGATGGACAATGGAGAAACAGCGGCCCTCATCCTCCTAGACCTCTCCGCGGCATTCGACACGGTCTGCCACCGCACCCTAGTACGGCGCCTCAGCAACATCGGAATCCAGGACAAGGCGCTGGAATGGATCATCTCCTTCCTCGACGGAAGAACACAGAGAGTCCGCCTACCACCGTACAAGTCAGAGGCCTCCGAAGTCATCTGCGGCGTCCCTCAAGGATCATCTCTGAGCCCCACCCTCTTCAACGTCTACATGAGCCCCCTCGCGGCCATCGTACGCAAACACAACCTCAGCATAATCTCCTACGCCGACGACACCCAGCTGATCCTCTCCCTGACCAACGACCCCGCCGCCGCCAGAGCCAACCTGCACGAAGGGATGAAGGAGGTAGCCGAGTGGATGACGACCAGCCGCCTAAAACTGAACTCGGACAAGACGGAGGTCCTCATCCTGGGACCCTCACCCTCCGCCTGGGACGACTCCTGGTGGCCTCCCGCCCTAAGCACCGCACCCAAACCAACAGACCATGCACGCAACCTGGGCTTCATCCTGGACTCCTCCCTCTCCATGACCAGGCAAGTCAACAACGTCTCCTCGGCGTGCTTCAACACCCTACGCATGCTACGGAAGATCTTCTGGTGGATCCCCACCGAGACCAGGAGGACCGTCACCCAGGCCCTCGTCACCAGCCGACTGGACTACGGCAACGCCCTCTACGCCGGTACCACCGCCAAGCTCCAGAAGAGACTCCAGCGGATCCAGAACGCCTCAGCCAGACTCATCCTCGACATCCCACGAACCAGTCACATCTCCGGACATCTCAGAGACCTTCACTGGCTCCCCGTCAGCAAAAGAATCACCTTCCGCCTCCTCACCCACGCACACAAAGCCCTACACGACCAAGGCCCGAGCTACCTCAACAGCCGAGTCAACTTCTACGCTCCCAAATGCCACCTCCGATCAGCCAACCACGCCCTCGCCGCCGTCCCCCGCATCCGAAGAGCGACTACAGGAGGAAGGTCCTTCTCCTACCTGGCTGCCAAGACCTGGAACTCCCTCCCGACCGACCTGCGCCTGACCCAAGACCACCTCTCCTTCAGGAGGAAGCTGAAGACCTGGCTGTTCGAGTAGCGGCACCCCCCCCCCCCCCCCCCCCCCCCCAGCGCCTTGAGACCCTACGGGTATGTAGCGCGCTTTACAAGTGTCATTGATTGATTTATGATGACTGGCGCAATGAAGTGGAGATTACTTACTTCAATGGTAGAGCTTTACATGTATTATGTCCTCTGTATTCTTCATCAAGCGTAACTTTAATCTGCAATCCTGAGTAGGCCTCACCTTAAACAAACCTCTGGATAGGCCACACCTTATCGTCATCCTGAATTAATCATTTAAAATGCTAGGGACACATTTATGATAGGTGTATGCCTCTTTTGCGCCACTTACAAAACACTGTCCACGGGGAAATGACTTAAAATGTCCTTAAGACACATGAATGTGTTTTTTTAAAGCGTTTGCAATTTTTTTGGGTCACTTTTAACATGGCTATGTGACTCAAACAGTCAAAATCTAAATTCACCATGCACAGGTGGGAGCATATTTACAAGGAATGTGCTCCATGGGGAAAGGTCTTATAATGTAATATGGGAAAAATGACATCAGAGACAGTGAAATGCCTTATAGAGAAGCATACACCATTATGTCCTTGTCATAAATTTGCAAACCATTCCTTTTCCCCAAAAACGATTTTCAAATCATAATTTGAAAACACTGCACATGTGGAAATGACTTAAAATGTCCTTAATTCAAAATTTGCTATTCCTTATTTTGCGATTGCACTGAAGGATTTGCAAATTTTGCAATTACTTAAATGCAATGTATCAAACAAAAAATATGTAAAAAAAATGACATTAAGGATTTGGAAACTACCACCAACTTCTAGTTTGTGGTAATTTGCGAATTCTTTTCAAAAAGCTTTTTTTCCAAAAAACAAAAGGTGCCATATGACGCCAATACATGCCCTTAGGGCATGTATGTGCGCCATATGCCCCCAAATTTCTTTTTCAGGGGTGCAGCAGGGTGTTCTTGAGAAACCCCTGCACCCTTGGAAAAATTCCTAATTTGCGATGAGCTAATTGCTAATCGCAAATTGTACCTTCATTCCTATGAGCCTCCTAGCCCATGGAAATGAATGGGTAATTTGCAATTAGCAATTTGCTCATTGCAAATTTGGAATGGTAACGAATTGCTATTTATTCCTTAAAATTCGCTATTTAGGAAATGCAAAATAGTTTGATGGTACATATGGCGGTTCATCTGTAACAAGATAAGAAGCTTAGGGATAGATTTATGATGACTGGCGCATCACCAGGGATGTGCCAGTCATCCTGCGCCGCTGTTCCGCCACCCATGGTGTGCTGCATTTACAATGCGGGGCATCATGGGGCAAAAATGGCACAGATGCGTGACGTATCTGTGCTGTAAAGGTAGTGATTGCTGGAGTTGTATCGCAAGTGCGATGCAGCTCAAGCAAGGCTCAGGGGTGCCCCATCTCCACAATGTTGCGTCAAGACCTATGCCTGCTTAAAGCAGGCGCAGGGTTTTGACGCAGCTTTCTCCTATCTGATTGTAAATACGGCACACCATGGGTGGCAGAGCAGCGGTGCACGTTAACTGGTGCATGCCTGGGGATGTGCCATTTAACATAAATCTGCCCCTTTACATTTAAGTATGTGCAGGGGACACAGAGTCGGTGAGGCTTATCCAAGGTTAAGAAGAGATGAGTCCTGTTCACTGAAAAATTAGACATAGGCTTCACCTGCTCAGCATCGCTGGACATGGCTAAATAATAGCTGCAAAATGTTACTCTTGTTAAACAATTTTACTATTATAATCTCTGAGATTTGTCTCTTACTCTGCAACATCTCATTGTTGTTATCTTTCTTTAAAGATAAAGACAACATCAACATGAGCGACAATCTGCAATCAGTTGATTTTGACCTCATCATTGAACTTGTAATTGAAACATCAGTGGATGTTGATCCCTTGGATGATTTAAATCCTGAGGATGAAGAAGAGCGTGATGAGGATGCAGATTTGTCCGAATTATATGACATAGGGTGGGAAGCTGACCTGCTTGAGCCTATGGAACTATAAACATTTATTTTTAAAATTTATAATAAATAAAAAGTAAAAGTGTAAACCGTTTAATTTAAAAATAAAGACACCTTCAAAAACAGGTTATGTGTAGTGTCTTCAATAAAATATTAAAATATGCTCATAAAATTAGATCAGATTCACATATAAAATAGCACAGGTAACATGAACATAAATTCCATTTCTTTTCTGCTATTTCTGTATTGTAAATTTGCCAAGGACTAAAAAATCTTCTATTTAAAATGTCAAGTAGTGTGTTAAGTTTTTGATCACTGTTATTGATTTACTGTTTGGTAATAGTGGTTAATAAAATTTTTTAATATATTTTACCACAGATTCAACTGCAGATCATTTCAACATTTCACCATGCCAACGAAAGAAAGAGAGAGAAAGGCTGCAAAACGTCAAAGACAGCAGGTGAATCAAAAGAAGCAGCAGTCCTCTAACAAAAAGATTTGTCAAGTCACGAAGAAAGCACCGGGTAAGAGTACAAAAACATTCATAAGAAATATGTGTAGTAAAAAAAATATTACTACAGAAAATGTTTCAGTCCATAAAAAGAGAACCAATTCAAATGGAAAGGAAAGGCCAATCAAAAATGTTACTGCTAGAGCAAGAGATAACTCTGTGCATGATAGTAGAAGGAAACAACAGTTTAGGGACATTCGTAAACGAATGTTCCGCAACAGGATAATTGGCAATTTGTTAAAAAATATTAAGAAAGGTCAACAGAAAGTGGTTTTTTATAAGAGAAAAAAAAAAGTTGAGAAAGTTATTGATCAGGCATTTGAAATTAAAGTTATTTATTTTGATAATCAATAGAATTAGGAAGCTAAACAGGGCAATTTATGATTTCAAAAGAAATAGTAGATGGAAGAGAATAGTTAATCGTAGTAATTTTTGTGAAGTTTTTTCTGGAGAATGGATTCATAGTTCAAGCTGTGAGGCATTTTTTAATGAGGAGAGTTATTTCCAGGATAATGATTTGGTGCATGCAGTTGACACCAGTGGTCGTGCTTATGAAGTGAAAGATGGTTGTCCAGTTGAAAAAGAAAAACTTGTGACAACAGAGGCAGAAGAGGTGTTAGGTAATGAGGTTTTAGGAAGACGTGCTAAGGGTCCTGTGTACACCTGGAAGTGTAGTAGTATTTGTAGTGTGCGACAGGATTCCATCAATTTGCTTTGTGATTTTGTACGGTCATTTAATAAGAAAAGTTTGAAGCAGAAAATAAGGTTGTTGCAAGAATTAGATCCTTGCAGAGTGAGAGAAGTGACAGGTTTGCATGGTCATTCACTGGCTTGTCTTTCCAGGAGAGTATGCCAGAGTGTTTTTCATCATTTCAGAATGCTAGCAGTGCATCATAATAAAGTGAGGAAATTAGTTAGAATGTTGTATTATGCTAAGAGTCCAGCAATTATGCTTAAACAATTATGCGCTGCTCTTTTGCATGGTTCTGAAATAGATGTGAAGAATATATGTGAAGAAATTGAGTTTTGTTACTTTGGAAGTAAAGAGGAGAATGTTGAAATTGACCAAGAAGAAGCGGGTAATGTGGAAGATAGTGTACAGGTTTCCAGTACAGATAATTTCCAGAGGGAAATTGTCACATTTCAGGTCAAATCAAGTGAGAGGCCAAATTTCACTTGTGTGTGTTGTCGACGCACTTATTATAAGAATCAGACTAAGTTCGTGGATTTATATGCAAAAAGTGAAAGGGAAAATAATAGTGAATGGAAGGATTTTGCAACATACTTGATGGTAGAAAATTGTTTTGATTTGGGATTGGATCAACGTGTGTGTACTTATTGTTGTTGCAAATTAAATCAAAACCAGATGCCTGCTAGAGCAGTTCATAATAATCTGGAATTGGTTGAGATTCCTTCTGAATTGAAGGATTTAAATACTTATGAATCTATTTTGATTCAAAGTATCCATCCCTTTCAGGCTATTGTAAGAATGGAGCCAAAGACAGGGAAATTGCCTCCATCAGATTTACAGAGAGGATTAAAGGGAAGAGTTGTTTATTTGCCTCTAGATTTGAAGAAAAACATTAACACAATTGGAGTAGAAAAAGTGGAAGAGGAACCTCTGGTTATCTTAGTTAATGGGGTTCCGACAAAGAATAAGAAAATATGGCAAGATTTAGTAGATGTTAGGAAAGTTAAAAAGGCAACATTGTATTTGAAAAAAAATAATAAATACTATAAGAATGTATATGTTGCAGAAGAGGAAGTAAGTGAGGAAGAGGATAGCGATTTGTGTGCTGGTCAAATTGAGAAAGTAGAACCCTCTACTAGTGAAGAAATATATGAACATTATAGTGTTCATCCTTTGCATTCCAAGGAAGTCATGGGGAATGCTATTGAGTTGTTTCAAATGAAACAAGCCAAAGGGAGTCCCATTAGTGTTTGGGAGGAAAGTTTGGAAGCTCGGTGTTTCCCACAGCTTTTTCCAACAGGTCAGGGAGGAAGATATGATGAGCGACCTCATCAAATTCCTGCTTCTGAATACCGGACTTTGCGATTGTATGCAGGAGATGCTAGGTTTCGACAATGCATTCCTTATTTGTTTCATCTCCTGTTTGAAAGCGATCTGTCTGGCTGTCATATGCAGTGAACCACATCTTGAAAAGTGGTATACACATGCAAAACATCTCGGCAAGTGACTTTATGGATAAAGTCAATGTCCAAGACAGTATTTTGGATTCTCACCTGATTAATCTCATGGCGTGTCAGCGTGGTACTAATGAGTACTGGTACCGTCGTCATGGTGGTTTAAAATGTATGCTGAGGAACTTAGGTACTCCCACATGGTTCCTCACTCTGAGCTGTGCCGAGTATGGCTGGGAAGACTTACTTGAATTTCTACGAGAGGCAAATGCTAACGTAGATAACATCGAATTCAAGACACCCGGAGAACCGTGCTCTTTGGATCCAGTCAATGTATGTAGGTACTTCAATCATAGATTTGAAGCTATGATGTCTTTCATCATGAATAAGAAGAATCCACCTCTTGGAGAGGTGTTGGATTTCTTCTGGAGAAAGGAGTACCAAGCAAGAGGTGCTCCTCATATACATATGTTGCTGTGGATCGAGGATGCACCTAAATTTGGAACGGATCCAGAAGACTCAGTGATGAGTTTCATCCAACAGTATTCTACGTGTGCTGTTCCAAACGCAAAGGAGAAGAAAAGCCTAAGAGAAAAAGTTCTGCGTTTCCAAAGCCATCGATGTGGAAAGTACTGCCGTCGTAAATTCCGAAACAAGGACAAGTTCTACACCAAATGTCGTTTCGGCTTTCCACGACCGGTGATTTCTAAAGGAAGAGTAAACAGTTTGATGTCTTCGCTGCGACATAATGTCATGAAGAAATCACCTAAAAACACATACAATTTGAAGAGGAACGAAGAGTCCAAGTACATCAACGACTACAACCCGGTGATTTTGTCCATGTGGAATGCTAACATGGATATACAGTTTGTGGCTGATAACTGTATGGCTGTGGCTCGGTATGTGACGTCTTACATCACCAAAAAAGAGAAGACAGAATTGAAGGATATGTGGGAGGACATTTCCCATGAAAAGAGCCTCAGCAAGAAGTTGTACAGTTTCAGTCTGAAGATGTTGTCGCATCGAGAAATTGGAGCTTACGAATGCTCTGACCGGTTGTCTTCAGCAAGTCTCTATGCCAAGTCCAGGAGTATCATTTGGGCGAGTCTTGGTCTTGCTGCAACGCGTAATCGAGTTCTGAAACCTGTGCGGGAAATTGAGTATTTGGCGGAAAAGGAGCCAAACAGTACCGACATTTTGAAGACCAACATGTTGGATACATATTATCCAAATAGAAGCAGTCACCTCGACAATGTTTGTCTGTATGAGGTTCTTCAAAATTACATATTCAAGAGGAACATCAAAGAAGATACTGAGAAAGGAGTGTATGCTGTAATAGGAAGTGAGGGATGTCTGGTCAAGCAAAGAAAATGCCACTTGGTAAACCATCGAAAATTGAGTGGCGAATCTCCTGAAAAAAAGGAGTTTTTCTATTTAGCACTTTTGCAACTTTTCAAGCCTTGGCGTGCAGAAGAGGAACTGCTTGGAGATTTCCTCTGTTACGAAGACTCTTTCAATGCCGCCAAGGAGACCATAGAATGTCCTGCTTTTCCCAAATATGTAGAAATGTTGAATGCGGAAATTGAGCAGGAAGCAACGATTGCAGCCGAGATTGCCAGAGACAGTTCTCAGGACAGTCAGAGTTCTGCTTCATTGAGTCAGGATCCACTAGGAGGACCTGTTATCGAAAATGAAGCTGCCACTGCCATGAATGAAGTGGAAAGAGCCATGGCACATGCTCAGGAGGATGCGGTTAACTTAGAAGAGTTGGAAAGACAACTCAACGTTGAGCAGAGGAAAATATATGACGAAGTTACCATGCAAATTGATCATGGATTAAGTCATGACAAGAAAGAGTGCTCATGTACGTCGTTGAAGCCTGTCCGACTGTACGTGAGTGGAGAAGCGGGAACTGGAAAAAGTTTCCTCATTAAAGCAATTTCATGCTATTTGCAGGAAAGGACAGAGTCATCGCTGTCTTGTGTTGTCACCGCTCCAACTGGACTGGCAGCACATAACATTAAAGGGATTACTTTACATCGTTTACTGATGCTGCCAGTGGAGCATGACAACAAATTACAATATCACAAGCTATCTGGAGATGCTTGTTTTGAAGTTTCAAGAATCTTGAGGAAAATGAAACTTCTTATCATTGACGAAGTAAGCATGGTTTCCAATGTCATGCTTGCCTTT
This sequence comes from Lissotriton helveticus, assembly GCF_964261635.1. NCBI lineage: Eukaryota > Metazoa > Chordata > Amphibia > Caudata > Salamandridae > Lissotriton > Lissotriton helveticus. The sequence goes on from NC_136063.1 coordinate 105,157,850, forward strand.
GTGCATTTGAGAATGCAAGAAGTTCTCAAAACAGAGTATGATGTGTTATTTGGTGGCAAACACATCATTGTTTTCGGAGATCTTTTGCAGCTGACACCAGTGAAAGGGCAACCTGTGTTCAAAATGCTCACGCATGAAGATACCAGGAAGTGCCTAGGCAGCATTGGCAACGTCAATATATGGTTAAACTTCAATTATGCTGAACTGCATGAAAATATGCGTCAGGCGAAGGATGAAGTTTACAAGACTATTCTACAAGATGTTAGAATTGGAAAAGTGACCGAGCATGGGAAAGAAGCTTTACATGCACGATTACTGTCAAATTTATATCCAGAACAAGATGTTGTGCCTGAGAATATTTTTCAGAAAATTACTGATAAGAAATCTGGAATATGTTTGATGCCAACTCTTGCAGAATGTGCCAAATTCAACAACAAAATGTTGCATTTAGAAAAGCAAGAGATTGTGAAACTGGAATCTATTGACAGAGTAGAGCATATGGGATCAACAATTATTTTGTCTGAGAATCTGAAAACAAAATTGGATTCATTAGAGAAGAGTATATCTAAAACTGCAGGTTTTGAAAAGACTCTGAATGTGTGCTTGAACTGCCGTATAATTTTAAGAAGGAATATACATGTTGAAAGAGGTCTGGTAAATGGATCAATGGGTAATGTTGTTGATTTTGTAAAATACAAAAATAGAGATGGAATTGAATTTTTAAAAATTAAATTTGATGGCATTGAGGAAGTACAGCTAATTGGTCGTTGCTCTGCTAGATTTTTGCTTGTAAAAGACTTATATGTTCGCCGTAAGCAGTTTCCTGTTTGCTTGGCATATGCGGTGACAATCCATAAATCGCAAGGTTTAAGTGTAGACAGTGCATTGGTGAATATTGGCAGTTCTGTGTTCAAGGAGGGTATGGCATATGTGGCATTGTCACGAGTTAGAACTTTATCGGGATTGTACTTGATTGAGTGTGATGTCACAAACATTTGTGCGGATCTAGATTGTGTTAAGGAATACAATAGGTTAAGAAGAGAGTATGCGCCACATTTGCCTCAGTATCCTTTGTTTGAGAAACGTGTGGTAGGCCGGAAACGAAGAAATGTGACCAATACTGGGGAGGTTGTAGCAAAAAGACGAAAAGTCGATGAACCTAAAATTACAAGCAGAAACAAAAAGGATTCTGTTGAAGATGTTGTTGGTTTTCAATTTGAAAACAGTTCTGGTGTCAACTGCTATGCTAATGTAGTGGTTAATGTTTTGTTTTCTCTAGAAAATGTAAAAGAAGAGATTGTGGTCAATTCTGATCAAAGATTTTGCAGTTTGTTAAATTCTGTGTTAGAGAAATGTAGCACTGATAGAACAAACATAGAAAGTGTGTCTGAAATTCGAAATCTGTTAGACAGATGTTCAGGCCAAACACAATTCTCTCAAAATATTCAGCAAGATTGTCAGGAGTTTTTAATGTATATGCTTGATGTATTGCATGCTGAAGGTGTAGATGTAGATCAGCTGTTTGGGCTTTCTTATCAATGGCAGCATGACTGCGAGAACTGTATGGTATCAAGTACTACTAGTGTAGACTCAGAAAGATTTATATATTTAACTTTGCCAGACAGTAAATCAGTCTCCTTTAATAAGCTAGTAAAAGCAGCTGATCACAACATGGAGTGTAGCCAATGTAAATCTGAAATGATGTCCACATTATTTATACGAACATATGGCCAGTATGTCATTTTAATGTTCCAACGATGTAGGCCTGATGGAACAAAATTGACAACTTTAATTAAAAATGTTGTAGCTTCGCAGTTGTCAATATCAGGAAGGACTTTTGTAACTGCAGCAATTATGTATCATGACGGCCCTTCAATAACATCAGGACATTACACAGCTTATTTAAAGTCTAGAAATGGCTGGTCATTCTGCAACGATTCTGTTTTAATTTTTTTAAAAAAATTGCCGTATGACCTTAAAAACTCTTACCTGGTGTTTTTAAAACCAAAATTTTAGGGAAATAATCTCGGGATGTGCTCTGTGGAATTTCAAGAAGTTCTAATGGCTCCTACACAATTTGGCCTTGAGGATAAGTGTAGTTCAGAGACATAACTTCTAACCATAAGACTGGACGTCATGGAGAAATAAGTGCACTTTGAATGAGTTCAGAAAAACTATTTCTTTTTATAAGCTAATTGAAGCAGCCAATCAAAACATAGAGTAGAGGGAATGTAAGTCTGCAATGCTGTCTACTGTTTTACATTGCTTTGTGATTGAAAGTGATGTAGAGAATTAAATAATTGTACTAGTCATAGAGTTAGTGTAAGTCTGCTTCATAGTAAGCAGTATCAGTGTCATAGGAAATGTAGAACATGACTGAGCAAGAAGAGGAAGATATTACTATTCCTGGATTGTGAAAATGATCTTCAACATTTTAATTCTGAAAGTTGCAGAAATGCCAAATGACGGGATTGGCTTACAAGAAATCCAAGAGTTATAAATGGCTCTGACAAGATTTGGCCTTGTGGAAACTTGTGGTAGAGAGCAAGAAGTCATTTATTGCATGTAACATGTTTTTAAAAACGATGGAGATTTTCTTTCAGAAAGTGGCGGGCTGAAAGTAATAACAGCACAACAGAGTGTAAGCTGTTCATAGGACATCCTTTGACGTCATGGAAAGTAAGTTAACTTTAAGGAGTTCTGAATTCTGATTTGTTATGTTGTATGGATTTTTTAAACACAATCATTTTGATTGTGTTTTTTTTCCCCCGTTGTTATATGATGAATACCTTCAAGTCACTGTTTTTAGTGAATTTTGATACATTCTGAGAACAGCAAAAATAAACCATTTAACATGTATAATTAATTCTGTACTGTTTGCATTTATGATGTATATGTAGAACTGTGTAGGAGGCATGGAGAAGGTGAGGCTTCTGTAAGTGTCAAAGTTGTTGCATGCAGTGCTGCGCTTCTGCGTATTCTTTCATATGCTAGACTACATCTGCACAATGAGATACCTAAGCAAAGGAAACACAAGTGATGTGATTGTGAAATGAGCAAAATAAATTGCACGTATTTCATTTACATCACCTGTGTTTCCTATCATTACGAAGCACATTGTGTAGATCAAGTTTAGGTCTGTCCAGGGAAACATAGGAGGTTTGGACTTTGTTCAAGAGTGCAGTGGACATGACTCACTTCATTGGTAGACCTTCACATATATTATGTCCTCTATTCTCTTCAACAACTCGAAATTTCATCTGCAACCCTGAGTAGGCCTCACCTCAAACAAACCTCTGGATAGGAGACATCTTATTGGCATCCTGAAGCAATTATTTAAAATTTTAGTGTCTTGCGACACTTTTCTGAGACAACAGCAATGCAAAAGATGCACCATGTTTTAAGATAGGCCTCACTTCATCTGCATCAAGATACTGTTAGTTTAAAATGTATATCTTTAGGACTGTGTAGGGGGCCTGGAGAAGCAGAAGCTTCTGTAAGTGTCAAAGTTGTTGAAAAACTGTTTGTCCTTCAATCTTTTCCCTTGTCTTTTGTAATTTTTAAATACATGTTTTAATATTTTTCAAATGTTTGTTCTCTCTTTCACAGATTGAAAGTATAAAAACAAAAAGTGAGTAATTTAACGGCAATTATAAGGTAAATGTTTTGTACTCTTTTCGTTACATTTCTATCACATTTAACTTCTATTAGTTCCACTGCTTCATTTCTTTAACCCTCAGTTTCCTGCCTTTGCTACTTCCCTCATTCCTTTCTCTATTACCTACTTACTCAACTCCTTCCACTCTTTTTCTCAGTCCCTCTCTTCTCATAGTTCCTCACTCTTGTTCACTCACTCCGTCTCTATTACTCTTAGTGTCTTTGACTGATCACTCTATCACTATTTGTTCATAATGCTTTCTCTGTGTAGTTGAAGCACACTAAGGGGCATGTTATGAACACAGCCAATAAAATTATTGCTCTTTTTATTGGCAGAAAACTGGTGCAAAAGTGGTTTAGCGGCAGTTTTCTGCCGCAAAAGCAGCTTTAGCGACACATTTCTGCCAATAAAAGCTGCAAAACTTTTATTGCCTATGTTGATGATATGGCTCTATGTTACTTACATTTCTTTGCTATTTCAATTAATCTTTTTCTGTTATTTTTTGTTTTCTGTTTTCTATTTTTTCTCTCTGTTATTCCTCATGTTTTAATCTTATTTTGAACATTCACTCACATTCTCCAAGATCCCTTATGCGGCCCGTTATCGTGTGGCTGCGGATGCTTTGCGCTGGCTGCCCCCGTAAGCAGGAGCTGCGGGGATGTCCTGCGCACGCCCTTAAGCCCGTCGCCAGGTATTAGCATTTGGAATCTTAACGCTAGGTCGCTTGTCAAGCACCATCTTGACATTAATGACCTGCTAGGCAGGGAGGTGCCTGACCTATTCTGCGTAACAGAGACCTGGCTGCAGGATGCTGACACGGCCATTGTCAATCTGGCCTTCCCGCCGGAATACTCGGTATTCACCTTGAATAGGACCTCAAGAGGCGGGGGTATTGCTCTTGCCGTCAAGTCCTGTTACCCTACTACATGGCATGGGCAAAAGATCCCGGGGTGCGAAAGCGCCCTGTTTAAGGTCGCTATTACATCCAACTTCACCCTGTCGGGACTTGTAATTTATAGGCCCCCGGGGAGTGAAGTGGCCTTTAGAGCAGCATTACCTGAGGCTATTAGCAATCTGGCTACGGGGTGCTCCAATTTTACCATCATTGGAGATTTAAATCTGCACTTTAACAACTCCAGCAGTCCCTCAGTATCCAGTTTCCTGGCGGACCTTGAGGCGTTACAGCTGAATCAGTTGGTGACGCAGCCCACACACTCAGGGGGTCACACCCTCGACCCGTTCTTTACCAATCTGACGGAAGTCTGTGTCACCAGCTACACACCTCTGGCATGGACTGATCACTATTTGATACAGTTCCACTGCCCTATCGTGGCTAGTCCTTCTAAGCCAGTGGTGTGTTCTGTTCCAAGAAGACGCTGGAACAAACTTAAGCTGGATGAGTTCTTTCATCTCTTATCAGCTGACCCGCTTGACGTCTCAGGTCCGCCGGATCAGATGTACGACAGGTTTAGCGACTGGGTCTCCAGGGCCTTGGACACCCTCATCCCCTTGGTGACCTGTAAAACTGGATCTGGCAAGGCCAGCCCCTGGTATGACGACTCTCTGCGGGCTCTGAAGGTTTCTTGCAGGCGCGCAGAGCGGGCATGGCGCAAAGCCTATTCCAGCTCTAAGAAAGTCTTATATCAGGCAACAGTGAAGGTGTACCATCGGGCGGTGTGTAGAACCCGTGCCGCTTTTTATGCGACACAATTCAGGAACAGTTCGAACCCGGCAAAGGCTATCTTTAAGGTATTGAAAGACCTCACTGCCAAAAAAGTTACAACATCACACCAGAGCTCTGTGGAGCACTGTGAAAAGTTGGCAGAGTTTTTCCTGGAAAAGGTGAATGCCATCTACCGAGCCTTTCCTGTGGTCGTTCCCTCGGCGATTACATCTTCTAAGCCACCACCATCTGAGGGACTATGTTCTCTACCTTTGTTAAACTCTGATAGCCTAGGCACTTTGGCCCGCAGAGTGAAGTCTGGGTCCCCTGAGGATCCACTTTGCCCTGAAGTGTTCAAGGACCTTGCGGCACATGACATCTCTCCGCTTTGTTCCTTGGTCAATGCGTCACTTACATCTGGCGTAGTTCCACTGAAGTGGAAGCGAGCCATGGTTCGTCCGATCCTGAAGAAACCTAGCCTGGATGGGAGCAAGCCGGAGAGCTATCGGCCTATTTCACTCTTGCCGTGGCCGGCTAAGGTGATGGAGGCACACGTAAATGCCGCCCTCTCGGAACATCTCCGTCGAGCTGATATACTCGACGCCACGCAGAATGGGTTCAGGGCAGGTCATAGCACGGAGACGGCTCTGCTCTACATGGTGGAGCACCTTCGCTCCGTGCTTGACGCGGGACAAACGGCAGCGCTGGTGCTATTAGATCTAAGCGCTGCCTTTGACACCGTCTCGCACCCTATCCTTCTGCAGCGTTTAGAGGAGGCTGGTGTTACCGGCACTGCTCTCGACTGGTTCCGGTCGTTCCTAACCAACCGGGCCTTTAGCGTGACCGTCCCACCTTATCAGTCAAAATTTCTTCCGTTGAACCTGGGCGTCCCCCAAGGCTCCTCGCTGAGTCCTACGCTGTTCAATCTGTACGTAAGGCCGCTAGCTGAGGTTGTCAAACAATGGGGTATGACCATGGTGTCATATGCCGATGACACCCAGCTAGCGGTCACGATCAGCGGGGATGCTGAAGTCGACGCCCCTAGGTTTCAACAAGGACTGAGGGCGGTCGCTAGCTGGATGACGCTCAATTGTCTCCAGCTAAACGCTAGTAAGACCGAGGTGATGGTATTTGGTAGGCAACCGGAACTGTGGGGAGAGAGATGGTGGCCGGAGGAGTTGGGTTCTGCCCCCATCCCAGTCGCCGAGCTTAAGAACCTCGGGGTCTGGTTGGACCCTTCCCTTACGTTTGCATGCCACACTAAACGCACGGCTGCTTGTTGCTTCGGCATCTTGCGTGGGCTCCGTCCGGTGCTAAAGTTCTTCGATGCCCCCACTCGGCAACTTATGATCCAAGCTACCGTCATCTCCAGGCTGGATTATGCTAGTTCTTTGCTGGCCGGGTTGAACGTGGCTGAGATCGGGCGCCTGCAACGGATCCAGAATGCAGCAGCGAGAGCGGTGGTAGGCCTTCCAAGATTCTGTCCTACCTCCAGCACCATACGAGCGCTGCATTGGCTCCCGGTGGCGCAGCGGATTCAGTTTAAGGTCCTCTGCGTCGCCTATAAGATCTTGAAGGGGTCCCCGGCAACGATTCTTACGACCCTCATGGCCAACTACATCCCAGCACGACCCTTAAGATCGGCAGACCTCGAATTGGCCGTGGTACCGCGCTTTAAGCGAGCCAGGGCCGGTGGACGCTCATTTCGAGTGCGGGCCGCTGCTTTGTGGAACTCCTTACCCCCGGCAATTCGCGCTATGAGCGATTTGCTTTCTTTTCGTCGCGCCGTGAAAACATTTTTATTCCCTTAGTCATTTTGCTTGTGCTGTTTTTATTTAGTTGTGTTGTGTAGCTGCCTTGTCGGGCGCCAGGACGCTCCTTAGCTGGATCATCTGTGCGCCTAATAAAAACCACATAACATAACATAACATAACATAACTCTTCTTTGTTAATGTTATACTCTCTTTTTTTTTCTTTCACTTCGTTATCTATTTTGTTTTTCACAATTATACCCTCTTCCGTCTTTTCTTCGGTAAATAGATCTATTAAACAGTATCTCTTCTTTACTCCCTATAGCTGTCTTTCTTTTAACATCACTCTCTGTTTACTTTCCTTATACTTACTCTTTTTTAAAAAAAAAAAAAATTTTGGTTAGCTCCCGGTCCGCGTACCGGGAAGCTAACCGGGAAGCGAACCAAAAGAAATAGAGCTTGCCAGAGTGCTAAACATTCTAGCAATTTTTTTTGAAAGGGAAGGTAGTTCTGAAAAAAACTTTTTTTTTTATATTTTTGTTGTTTTATATATTTTTTTTTTTTTTGAACATTTTTTGTTTTTTTTGTATTTTTTGAACGATTTTATATTTTTTTTGGTTTTTTTTTGGGGGGGGGGACAACAAAAAACAGGCATTGAAAAGGGCTCAACAGGAGCAAAAAAAAAATTACTGGGGGCGGTTAGGGCAATTATGGTGTTCATACGCCAGGTTGATAGCATTTATGCTCATATTGCCACATGCTAACAACGCACGACAGTGCATACAAGTGTGGATCATGTGGCCAAAATTTTCTTGTATGTTTGGCACAGTTTCCCGTGCCTCTGCTGGTGTCAATGAAATGGATATTCTTGATCTGGCCACAGGAGTTGATCTTGGATTTTCCTGCAAATCCCGTATTTCCGCCCGGCTATAATTGAGTGGATGCTTCCTTGTCATGTGCCTGTGCATAGTATGGTTGCCATAACTATATTTCTTATCCGTCCCTCTGGATAATTTTTCTTTACAGATGAGGCAGGTGACATACCTCGCATTCACTTTTTTTTGGCCACGAGGGATCGAATAAAACTGCCAGATGAAACTGGCTTTCTTATGGGAAACCCGGGGCACTTCTTCTAAGAACTGTGGTTCTTCTCCCTCCTCTTCATCCATTTCTTCCTCTTCCTCCTCAGTGTTGGTCATCACCTGGGGAGGTGGTCCTCTCTTCCCATGGGGAGGTGGAGGTGGTGGTGGGGGTCCACCAGCTGAAGCAACTACTGAAGCCATTTCTGATATAGTAATAAAGGTCTTCCTCTCACAATGATGAAAGTCAGAGTGAGGAAAGAAGGAGGGGTTTTCATCATTTGGGAAAAACAATACTTCTCAACCAATGAAAAGTGTTATTTTTAGGTCACCTGACCTAGCCTTACATCATTATGAAACCAAAAGTGAAATGAACCAATGAAAAGTTTTATTAACAAGTCACATGACCTCTCACGCTCATGTTACGCGCTGCGGAACGCGCCCCGGTTAGCTTCCGGGTCGCTGAGCTTCGCGCCTCGGTCCGCACCCCGGGACACTTCCGGGTGCGCTAACGCGGTACGTCACAAGACGCATTACGCGGCAACGCGATACATCGCGCTTTCGCGCCGCGGATCGCTTCCGGAGAGCTGCGTTTCGCGCCTCGGTCCGCGCCCCGGGGCACTTCCGGGTGCGCTAACGCAGTACGTCATAAGACGCATTACGCGGCAACGCGATACCGTCACTATGTTGATTTCTTACCGGTTCGCGGACCGGGTCGCGGCATCAATTTGAGCTAACGGAAAGCTTCCCGGTTCGCGGACCGGGAGCGAAACAAAAAAAATATTTAAAAAAAATTATTAATAAACATATAAAATATATTTTTGGATTTAAAGAAGAATACATTTTACAGCTATAGATATTAGCTTTTAAAAAACCAATGAAATTCACTGAAAAAAGCATAGGTTATAGACCATATATAGTTAGGAATTAGCATTTACAAAACCTTGAAAATTCACTGAAAAAACCATAGGTTATACACCATATATAGTTAGGAATTAGCATTTAAAAAACCTTATTTTACTCACACAAAACCAATGAAATCCCATATATAGTTAGTTGTACTAACTATATATCGCGCACCCGCAATCCACTGCTGATCATGTCACATATTACATCATTCATGACATGGTCAGTGACATCACTGATGACATCACTGATGACATCACTAATGACATCTCAAATGACATCACTGATGACATCACTGATGACAACATCCAGTGACTGTATTTTTCTGTAAAGTTAAAATATGTCTTACATATTTAAGAATGAATGGATGTATAAGTGTCTGGATGAAGGATTTAGTAGGTGCATGACTGACTGTATGAGTGAGTGGTTAAATGTGTCTCACTGAGTGCATGGGTTAGTGACTAAACTGTCTTAATTTGTGCATCATTATGTCTGTTGCTCTGTAAACTGCTGCATGTGTTGATCAGTAGCTATATGAGTAACTATATGGGTTATTGATTGGTTGCCCAAGCATTTGTATGGGAGACTGAGTGTGTGTGTGGGTGGCTGGGAGGTGTATGACTCTGTGCATAGATGTATGGGTTCAAAAGTGCATGTGGAAACAGCTGTATGGGCGGTTGACTGTGTGCATGACTGTATTGGTGAGTGAATAGATATCTCAGTGCTACATGTCAAAGTAAGTACATATGTAAAATACAGTACATGTGAGAGTTGACATATATAAATAACTGTGCATAAGAGCCAGTGAATGTGTGAGTGGCTGTATGGATCATTGTGCACTTGTATCCAGGATTGTATAAGTGAGTAAATATGTTTTAGTATATGTTTGAATAGGTAAGGTGTGTATAACTGTATAGTTGTGAAAATGGAGGTGTGATTGATTCTTTGCATGACTGACTAGGTGTGTAAGTAACTCCATGGATGAGTGACAGTCTGTGAGTGTCTGTTTACACTGAGTGTATCTAAGGTTATATTAGAGTCTGAAGAGGTTCATCGTATTATCACATGAATGATGTCATCAGTGATGTGATCAGTAATGTCAAATGAGATGTCATCAGTGATGTCATCAGTGATGTCATTTGAGATGTCATCAGTGATGTCATCAGTGATGTCACTGACCATGTCATGAATGATGTAATATGTGACATGATCAGCAGTGGATTGCGGGTGCGCGATATATAGTTAGTACAACTAACTATATATGGAATTTCATTGGTTTTGTGTGAGTAAAATAAGGTTTTTTAAATGCTAATTCCTAACTATATATGGTGTATAACCTATGGTTTTTTCAGTGAATATATATATATATATATATATATATATATATATATATATATATATTTTTATGTATATATTTATAAAATCTCTCCCACCAGTTACGGGCAGATTGCCTTATTGGATGCGTCTGCCAAAAGTATACGTCTTCACCTACAGAATGGGCATTTGGCAGTAATAATATTCCCGCTGAGCAGACTGGTTTTCACAATAATTTTGTTACCCTCTATAATCTTACTGCACTGCAAATGTTGATTGTAAAAAATATCCTGCAGGTAAGGGACTGCCTATATATAGTCTTACTTTATTGACTTTTCCGCAGCATTTGACAGGATTCACTGCAGGACACTGGAGGAAATTGTCTGTATTGGGGATTCCCACTCATCTTTTTTTTCTTTTTTTTTTTTTACTGCAAAATATTTTAAATAATTGTATTCAATCAATCAAAATCCTTTATTCGGTATTTGAAAAATACCATAAAAGTACAAATTGATACATTTAAAATACAATAATAAAATACAATGTATAACAAGTTACATTGGAGACATTTGCCTAGAGGTTGATTCAGCACAGCCCTCCTGAGTTCCTGAGTCTTGAAGCAACCTTAATAAAATTCAAAATACATGTCAGTGTCAAAGGATCACTAGCCCTTTGCAAGAATAAGAGGGCAACCTTTGCGTGTCTAAACTTAGCCTGTTTTAAAATTCTTGCTAGAAAGTTACGCCTGGGTAAAGCATAAAATGGACATAATAGTACAAAATGAAGGGTGTCCTGCGGAGGCCTATTGTCGCAGCCGCAGGCACCCTTCTGCTCAACCGTAACAGTAAAACCTGGTGGATCAGCCAGTAAGTGATGTAAAAGGTTGAGCCTGAAACGAGTTATTAAAAATCTTTCCTGTGCATTATACAAGAGAGCTAGATACGGTTCCATTCCTTCCCCTGTCTTTACCATACTATGGGCGCAGACTGTGGGCTTCCTACCTTCCATAGCAGCCCTGCGTGAGGCTACCGTGGCCAGGAAAACTCTTTTAATTCTCCGTTTATCTTGGGGGACAATAACTCTTGGGTTAGTAAACAGGTCCTTACACCCGATTCCCTCAAGAGTGGTCTTCACATATTTTAGCCACGGGATACTCATGCCTTTTTCCCTGTCTATACAATCCTTTATGATTTGTCTACTCAAATCTGCCTCCGTGTTTGACCAGATTTTTAACCAGGCCATAAGGGGTCTAGCCTTAATCAGGTCCTCAATATACACCCTGCCTAATTCCTCATGGGTTATATATGCGGGTGTGCTTTGTGGGGTCTTCAGTACCGTTCTCAGGTATTTATTCTCTTCTATCTGAATCTGATTAATATTTACAAAACCCCAAATTTCAGATCCATATACCACTTTGGAGCAACAGATAGAGCTGTACAGATTCATATATAATTGTATTCAATAATAAAATATATTTATTTACAGAGCTGACATTTTATTTAATTTTATTATGACAGCTTCCAACAACAGAATATTTAACAAAACTTCTAATGCATAGGACCGAGGAAACAACATCTCACATTCCTCAATCACACTTGCACACTATAAAATCCACCTTTGGCCTATTATTGATCCCAATCCATAGTCCTTTACATTTCTAAATACATTTGAAGAACAATGAGGGTTATATCCAATGAGTATTAGCCCAGAAAATAAATATAACAAATTCTTCATCAGCACTATATCTGTGTCTAACCCTAAAATGAACACAAAGGCTTGGTATCCTAAGTCTTCCTGTTTGTAAACATCTAGAAACATAAGCATATGCAACTGTCACAAAATAATTAATTCATATATCCTCCTCTAAATTCACAGTACTCCTAAGGAACAGGATATTGTGGGTACCAAATCTCTTCATCAGAGGTGGTTGTGACTTGCAATCCCACAGGTTGGGCGTCAAATTGGTATATAACCAAATCGCCAATTCCTTCTTTTGAGACTATGCAGATATTTCGCAATGTGATGCCTTTGACGACTCTTCTGTATAGATCTTAGAGGATGTGGAATGGTGCATTGAGGCTCCTCCAGCAAGTTCAGGAAGGGATCTCTGTAGCACTCTGACTTAATCAGAAGGGCAACCTTAACAAACATTGACCATGCAAAATCTCATTGTCAGTCCCTCCTGTCACTTGGCAACGTGGCTAACTTTTTCATCTGAGTGTTTTCGGGGCAATTTGGGCATTCTCTTCTGCTTACTTTATTTTTTAAAGTTTTATTGAAACATTCCACAGTGAAACAGTACACAGTTTACAGAGAGTGATACATTGTTCATGAGTAGCACATACCTGATACACAATGGATAACAAGAAAAAAACTCCTCAATAGTGCAATTTGGAACAGAAGGGAGAGACCACAGTTACAGCCTGTAATGCACGGAGAACAAGTAGCTAGATATTATAAGGTTAGAAGTGTGTTACAAAAGCTCCTATATGTGGAGCGCCCGAAGCCTATCTACTGCTTAAAGTGGCAGGGACCCATTCTGCCGACATCAGGCATTTAATCTTAATGTTCGATGTGAGCTGCAGATTCTACACATTGCATTAGATCGCCACCTGGTCTTGGGCTCGGATGATTGCATGTTCTTTTCGTCTTGGAAGAAGTCTTTGTAGTCACAAGATAGGTGACTCTTCCCTTGGACGATAGTGCGCATGGGCATCAGCTCCATCCTTAGATTGTTTTTTTCCGCCACTGGGTTCGGATGCAACTTTTCCACTCCGGTTCGAAAATCTACTTTTCAAAGACTTCGATGCGCAAAACTTTCTAAAAACAAACTTTAACTTCAATATACATAGACTCGACCTCATCACTTTGATTCCGGTCGTCGATGCGGGCCGTTAAGCCTACCCACGTGATGAGGCCTACAACTCATGGAAAGGACACCATTCAAAAAATGCCCCGTGTGTGGAGGAAAATTTCCACACAGCGACCATCACGAGGTGTGTAACCTGTGTTTATCACCTGAACACGACGAGTCGAGCTGCACAGCTTGTGCGTCCTTTTGATCCAATAAGACCATTCGAGATCGGAGGGCCCGTCGACGCGACATGCAGAGATCAGCTCCGGAACCGGTGGATATCTTCGAAGAAGGTCCGTGTGTCCCAGAGGAAGATTCCGATGATCTCCAGATCATATCTGAGGCAGACGTCTCCAACGACTCCATACCATCAGTCAATGCGTGAGTACGACTGCACCTACCCTAGCCCCAACCTCTAAACCAAAGGCTAAGGTCAAAACTCCGCCTTCGGGGCCCAGTCGAGACCGAGACATTGCTTCAAAAGCCCCGCCATCGAGTCTGGCTCTGAAGAAAATATTAAAGCCTTCCGGTAGCTCCATACCGAGCAAAACCGCACGTGCCGATACTACCAGCTCCCTCGGCACCGAAACCGAAAGAAGGCCGGTTCCGAAAAAGACTCAAACAGTCAACTCCTAAAGACAAGACGGAACCCAAACCAATGAAGCCTGCTTCCACCCCAAAATCTTCGGTGGCAAAACCCACAAGGCCTGCTTCCGATGCCTCCAAGCCCTCGAACCAGGCCTCGACTCCGAAAACAATACCTTCGGTGCCGAAAAGTACGGCACAGGACTATACAACAGCTCCTAAGGCTAAAGACCAGCAGAAACCAGGCCCGGAGCGCTGAAACTAATTTCTCAAGAGGAAGAGCTTTTTAGACCTGATCCTTTGCAAAAGAGGATATACGTAGATCCAGAAACATGACCTGTTTCCACCACACCACACAGGAAGAGGAAGTCAGATACAGCACCTACACCGCCAGTTCCTGTCAAGAAGAAGGACTCTGCCACATCTCCTATGCACCCTTCTCCTGTATCTCCTTCTCCTGCTCTCCCTTTAAACATTTCACCTCAAAATTCTCCTCCTCATTCTCCACAACATACACCTCCTCAGGATGCTGATGATAATCAGTATAGCATTGGGGGGGGGGGGGGACCCAGGTGACCCTTTTCCCTACCCAAAAGGTTCACCAGACTGGGAGTATCCAAACCCACAGGATGTACCGGATATTTGTAGTACTGAAAATTCTGGACTCGAGAATTAAACTTCATCATAGCATGACGATTTTTATATCAAAAGACCGAGAATGGCTAGTACACTATGTACAAACATTTTCGTCAATTTCGAGTGACGATTTCACCTCGAAATCGTCATTTTCGTTCTGAACCCTTGGCTTCCATTTTGTATGCGGCAGCCATTTTGTGAGTTGCCCTTTACATAGGCTTATGATACAGCTAAATTCGATCCCAAAGGACACGTACACCTTAATTGACTTTCCTGTGACCTGGGCAAGTTGGAACCATTGCCCCAGGCCGAACCTGTTTGGTCAGTTCCTCTCCCAGTGGCCGAATGAGATAGCATCAAGGCTCAACAGGCCATAAAACCTTTTCAGCACACACACACCCTGCCGAATCTTGCTCACACCTGTCCCTGCTCTTTTCTCTCACTTGCTTTATGATGGGGAGGTGCCCGTTTTTATTGGGGGTCCACCGATATCTGATGAAATGTTGGGCCTTGCCAGGTGATTTGTTGTGGGCTGGACGAAGTGAAATATGGACATGTCACCATGACTCTGCTTTTCCTTTGTAACCAAGAAATGTGAATAGTATACTGTAAATTCGAAGAATGTTTGCCTAAAGCACAATATTTCGTATAAAAAGAGAAGCCTGACTTTGTGAAGTTGAGCAGTCTCCTGAGAATATACATCCCGTGTGTTGTACTTCTAGCACGCTTGTTTCTTGGTTGCAGCCAATAAAATCGATCCTTCACTTCACCTAGAAGACTCTGAGTTTCTGTGGTCTGAATCAGGAAAGAACCCGAGGTCTTTGGGTGTACCCTGGCACCGCTGGGTTACCGGTTCTGAAAAACCCAGTACCTCAGTTGGCGCCCAACGTGGGCCGATTCCAGCGGTACCAGTCCAGCCAGAGGTTCGTGAGGAGCTTCGTGTGAAAATTCTGGAGGAAGGCCATCCACTTCATCGACCCCTGCATGTCGACGTGGTCCAAAAGTCTTTGCTGCGAGGTTCCCCGCTTCCCCACGGCTACAAAGGACTGCTGCCCTGGCTATCTCCCTGATTTGGACCCTTGAAGTTTGGTAGAGCGAAACGCTAAGACGAGTCTTCTGGTGACGTCATCGATATCTCAGTTAAGTATAAGTGGAGCGTCTCCCAGTCCTTAGTTGGTTTTGATTTGGAACTTGCAAGTGCCAAAGCCGAAGGACTCGTGTATTCACGAGAAATATCGTAATCGATAATCCTTTGAAGTTTGGAGCTAGACTAGAGAGCGAAGATGCCTGGTCTTAGACTTGGAAATTTGTTTTGTCTTGGTTGTAATAATAGGGACTCCCGATTGGAGGACTCGTGTCCGGTTCCTCCGGTTGGAACTCCAACTTACGAATTATATGTAAAACATGGAGTAGGGCCCATCACGTATAATGAAGTGTGGATCAAATACACCAGAAAAGATGGTGTTTTAAAATGGCCCCAATATGGTAGCTTTGACACGGAAATCCTAGATAACCTTGAAGTTAAACTTTTCAAGAAGAAAGCCCTGCCGGCGATGTTTGACTCTTTCCGCCTATGGCGTAAGGAAGCCAAACAGAAGGAAATTAAATTAGCTAAGAAAAATAAGAGAGAAGGGGGAATCTCGATAATGCAAGCTGCTATGCAGACAAAAGACAATGAAGAAGAACAGATGAGTGAGCAGTTGCACAGGCAACGTAAAATGGTAATAGATAAATGCTATCCAGTTTTGCCGTCTCTTCAGCAAGATGCAGCAAAAGAGCGTGAAAAAGATCCGTTAATGTCGCATTTAATAAGTTCGCCACCGCCCCATTGTGCAAAATGCCACGGCACCTCTGCAACCTTTAGTTGTGCAACCTGTGCCTCCTGTTCCTCCACAGCACCCACCAGCTGTTCTTCAGCTGGCTCCTGCCCCTTTGGTGCAGCCTCCTCAAGGCCCATCAATCACACCTGCTTCACCTGTGCTTTCTACTACTTTGCCTAGTGCACCTTCTGTTCCTCCTGATCCTCCCTCTGCTATTGTTTCTGCTCCTGCCTTATCCCACCCTGTTTTTCCACCCGTTCTTCCTTCAGTTTCTCCTTCCGTTCGACAGAGAATGGCCAACACTGTTACTAATCTTTTCTCACCTCTTTTCGGGTCGCCTACTACGACCCCTAACATGGAACGAAGACAGTTGCGAAGTCAACTGCCTGACTATCGAGAGAGAGATTTACTGAATCGTTTAGCGCATAAATGGGTTATGGACACTGTAAGGTATGATGTAGAGTCTGTCGTGGAAGTCTTCCGTCAATGGGAAGCACCGACGCAGAGATATGTTTTTGAACAAATGTGTGTTTTCCTCTGTGAGGATTTGGAAGACAATGATCTGGAATACAACCCGCCCAAGTTGTGTCATGTGCGGTTCGAGTTTGGAGAGGGCATGATCGTAGGTCCAGATGTCGAGAGAGCGGTTGAGACATTGTTGTCATTTCGGAGTAAGGGGGGCACTTCTCAGTCGTTATTTGAGCATGGCACATCCGGTAGGAAAAAGGCGCGACAGTACCCCATGAGAGAGGTTCCCCCACAATGGAGAGAGGGTGACGCAAATGCTCACCCTCCTATTCAGCCTCATTTCCAGCGGGTGTGGGTACATGTCCCATGGAGGCGAGCTGAAGTTTTAGCCCTTAAACAGACATTACCTGATCCCCGTAAAAATCCCGCAGGGTATTACAAAGAGTTGTCACAGACTGCAGGGTCATGTATCATGAATTTAGCCGATATCGATATGTTATTTGGGAATGTTGTTCCACAGCCTATATGGGGTAAGATTCGTCATGCAGATCATGATCAGGAGTTAGGTGACTCATGGGCTAATATTGCTGCTGCAGATGCCCGACAAGTTGGTGGTGCTAAGCCTGAGCCTTTAGTAGCCGAACTTCCTGGTAAAATAATTGATTACATGAAAACGATAATGCCTGCAATACGTGTAAATTGGGATAAGTTGTCTACATGTAAGCAGAAGAAAGATGAAACGGTCTCAGATTTCTTCACCAGGTTTGAAGAGACTTTTGTCGACCACAGTGGTCAAGATATGAGCACAGAAGGTGGTCAGCGTTTGTTCGTCGATAAATTCGTGCACAATCTGCTTCCCGAGTTGTGTAAAAAGTTAAAAGATTCAGAGAGTTCATGGGCAGTTTCCTCCTCAGCACAGATATTGGCTACTGCACAGTATTACGAAAATCGAGACAAAGACGAGAAAGATAGAGCAGAAAAGAAAACTAAAGAGTTGAAAACGAAGGTTTTGTTACAGCAAGCATATCCGCCACGTGGTGGTGGTGGCCAGAATAGTGGTGGTCAAAATAATAGTGGTCAGAGTAACTATCAGAATAATTATCAGCAGCCTCACCAGTATCAGAGGAACTCGCAAAGAATCGAGTATACTCAACCACGTGTCCCTGTAGGCCCCAATCAGTGTTCATATTGCAAGGAAGAGGGTCATTTCAAGTATAGTTGTCCTATTTTATTACAGGGTGCAAATGGTGCTTCTGGTGTCAGAGGTCGAGGTGTTCAGCAAGCGTCTAGAGGTAGAGGACGTGGAAATCTCCCCCAGAACACACAGTCTCTTCCACCTCAAAATTCGATGAATAGGTTTGATCAGCAGAAAAGCGCATCTGGTAGGACAGCTCAGTACTATACTGATGATTACTATACAGAAGATGAGCATTGGGAAGGTAATGATTGCTAGGACAGCCATCGACAAAGAGAGGGAGTTGTTTCAGTTCCAGTAGATCAGAGTGGACCTTACGTTGAGGTGATTACATCAGGTGTGTCAGAGCCTTTTCTGTTGGATACTGGTGCTATAAAGAGTTCTATTATGCACTCCAAACTCCCTGGCGCACCTTTGTCTGGCGAAATGAATGTATCTGTAGGTTTTTCTGGCGCCCCAGTTAGAAATCCAATTTCTGACCCTTTGTCCCTTTCTGTTGGACCCTGTGAATTCGAAGACCCCTTATTCTGACAACAGGTTGTGGTGAAAACTTGCTAGGATTAGATTTGCTAAAAAGATTGTATGCGACTTTGTACTGTTCTCCCTCTGGAGTACAACTTACACTGGGTAAGAAAGTGGTTTCTCCAATGTATTTGTCGAGAGACAAACTTCCAACAGAATTGTCATCTCTCCCTAATATTCTTTAGGCTACTGGTCCGAATGATGTAGGTCTTTTGGAAATACCACCATATGTTGTAACATTGAAAGCCAATGTTATAATGCCACGAATTCCCCAATACAAAATCTCTAGTGAAGGTGAAAAAGCTTTGCTAGCGATCGTTTACGATCTAATTGAAAAAGATGTGATTGAAGAGACAAGAGGCAACGTTTGCAATAGTCCTGTTCTGTCTGTTTTTAAGCGAACTGACCCTTCCCAGCCACCTGTTGACAGATTTGTGATTGATCTTAGAGAGGTCAATAAAATAGTTGTACCACAATTTCCAGTTGTCCCCGACATTACTACATTATTGACTATGATTCCAGCTTCTGCCACCTGGTTTTCGGTGATTGACTTGAAGAATGCTTTCTTCAGCATCCCGATTGCTGAGGAGAGCAGGGATATTTTTTCCTTCAGTTTAGGAGGACGCAGTTTCTGCTTTAAACGCGCTCCTCAGGGCTACTGTGAAAGTCCATCAATATATAGTCAAGCTCTAAAGACACAGCTTGATACGATTGTTTTACCTGAAGGTGCTACTCTTGTACAGTACGTTGATGATTTGCTTGTTGCTGCAGATACTGAGGAAATATGTAAGAAAGCCACGTTGTCTTTGTTGCGTCATCTGTGTGATTTGCATCACAAAGTGTCACTTTCCAAATTACAATATTGCCGACAAGAAGTGACCTACTTAGGTCATCTCTTATCGAAGGAGGGAAGGAAACTGACCCCAGAAAGAATTCAGGCAATAGCGAAATTGAGTGTGCCAAGAACACAGAGAGAAGTGCGTGCTTTCTTGGGCATTACATCGTACTGTAGACAGTGGATTCCAAATTTTTCGTTATTGGCCAAACCTTTGGTGGCATTAACGTGTAAAGATACACCCAATCCCGGTCCTTGGTCTGAAGAGTGTCAGAAAAGTTTTTCTGAATTGCGCACAGCATTATGTTAGGCTCCTGTGTTAGGTACCCCCAACTACAGTAAGCGCTTTACATTATATGTCCATGAGAAGGAAGGTTGTGCATTGTCAGTTTTGACTCAGTTGTTTGGGGACAAACAGCGTCCATGTGCATATTTTTTTGTCGACTTTGGATCCAGTAGCTAGAGCGTTGCCAAGTTGTTTAAGAGCCACAGCGGCAGCAGCTGTTTCTATTCGACAGTCTGCTGGTCTAGTAATGAACAATACACTAGTCGTGATGGTCCCACATGCAGTAGACACGTTGTTAAATAGAACCAAGACACAGCACTTAAGTAGTGCTAGATTGTCAGGTTACGAATTAACATTGTTAGCTAGCCATGTGCACATAAAAAGGTGCAACACTTTAAACCTAGCTACGTTGTTGCCAATTGTAGAGGAATTAGATGCTTCAGAACAGCATGATTGTTTTTTTAGAACAGAAGAAGAAACGAAAGGGAGAGTAGATCTCTACGATACTCCTCTTGCTGAATGTGAGGGTACATTGTGGGTGGATGGTTCATGCTTCAAGCTCCCGAATGGTGACACGACTGCAGCATATGCTGTCACGACTTTGCATACAATTGTTGAAGCTGCACGTATTCCACATAATTCAGCTCAAGCAGCAGAGTTGATTGCACTTACGAGAGCATGTGAGCTGTCAAAAGGAATGAAAGTGACTGTCTATACCGACAGTCAGTATGCATTTGGTGTGGCTCATAGTTTTGGACGACTGTGGAGAGAACGTGGGTTCCTGACTTCGCATGGAGCTAAGATTCAGCATGGTCAGTTGGTGAATGAGCTTCTTGAATCACTGACCATGCCTCTGCAAGTGGCGATTGTGAAATGTAGTGCTCACAAGAAGGTGACTGATGATGTTGGTCGTGGAAATGCATTTGCTGACGAAATCGCGAAAGAAACTGCAAGGAACGTGATGAGCCGAATGTATGTTGCAGGCCCTGCAAAATGGGTTGGTGATGTTGGAATGTGTGAAGACACGATAGAGAGTGTGAAATCCATTCAAGCTGAAGCCACAGAGAAAGAATTGAGCATGTGGAGAGAAAGTACGGGTAGAATGGATGCAAATGGCTGTTGGATTGAATTGTCAGAGCATCAGAGATGGTTGTTACCCGATGCATATGTGCTTGCAGTGGTTACAATGGCCCATGGAATGGCTCACATCAGTGTGAAAGGGATTTGTAAGTTGTTGGCTCCAGTATGGCAAAATGCAGGAATTCCCAAGTGTGCAGAGAATGTCGTCAAGAATTGCATGGTGTGTCTGAAACACAATCCTGGTAGGGGAACCCCAACTCCAGCTGGTCATTTTGCACCTCCTACGTATCCGTTCGAGGTTTTGCAGCTAGATTTCATTCACATGGAGAGGTGCAACAATTTAAAATACGTACTCGTTGTTGTTTGTGCCTTCTCAAGATGGATAGAAGCATACCCCCTAAAAGACAATACTGCCTTATCCACAGCCAAAGCCCTTGTAAAAGAGTACTTCCCCAGGTTTGGAATGCCTAGAATGGTCTGGAGTGATAATGGAAGGGAATTTGTGGGTCGTGTGATGAAGAGAGTGTGTGAAGGGCTAGGTATCCAACAAAAGTTCCACGCTGCAAATCACCCCCAATCAGCTGGATTAGTAGAATGTTACAATGGTACGCTTAAGTTAAAACTGGCCAAAATTCAAGCGAGCACGGGTCTTAAATGGCCTGACGCTCTACCCTTAGCACTCTTGTCCACCAGAATGACTGTGCATTCGCGAGTGAAACTTAGTCCCTATGAGATCGTTTTTGGCCGCCCAGCCAATATATGGGGAGTGCCTAGACCCACCAAGTTCAGCGAGATCGAACACCCTGTTTTGCTTGATTATCTGTACGAATTGACGGCTAAATTGCATGTTTTGCATCAACAGGTTCACGACACCCTGCCTCCGGTCTCCGAGACTCCAGGTCACGCAATCGACCCTGGTTCCTGGGTCCTTGTCAAGAACTTCCAGAGAACCAAAAACAACCAGCCCACGTGGACCGGACCGCACCTCGTCCTTCTTTCCACAAGATCAGCTGTTCGAGTGGAGGGGAAGGCAAACTGGATCCACGGGGTCCATTGTAAAAGGGTACCCCTACCTCTGCCGTATGACCAGTGGGTCCAGAAGGGTGTCGCCGACTCAGAAACTGAAACTGTACCACGCTTTCTGCCCTTCAGTGATGCACGAGTAAAAGGAACATTTACTGAACAAGAGAACGAGAACATTCTGCAACCAGCTGTATCACCGTCAATTCCATTGAACACTACAGAGCCTGAACTCCTGTTTCAGGATCAGACAGTACCCGGGGAAAAGCGCTATAATTTGAGGCCAAGACCTATGGACAAATAAACAAAACCTTTTTTTCACCTCCAAGTACTATTTTTGAAAGTGCAGCTCTCCCATCTGAGAAACTTGCTCATTTTTGTTTTTCGAACCGCCATCCGGGTTCCGCTGCTAGGGCCGCGATTGCCCAAAGTCTTTGGGGTGCAGCTGACGACGTTAGGTCGGCAGTTCTGGTTGGTATAAGGACTGGACTGACAGAAGCATTCCTTAGCAGAATCAACCTCCCATCGCGGGCAGCACTTTAGAGAGGATGGAGTTTCTCGAGATGGACTGACAGAAGCATTCCTTAGCAGAATCAACCTCCCATCGCGGGCAGCACTTTAGAGAGGATGGAGTTTCTTGAGATGGAGAGACCTGCCAAGGAAATTAACTTTAAACACAAGATTTGTAATATAATGACAAAGAAAAGCTTTTTGATATTGTGCATTTTTATCCTATTCAGTGTGATGATATTTTTAATAAGTTATGTGTTATTCTCTTTTCGAGTAACATTTGCACCCACTACATCGCCCATACCTCCTCCTTCTACTGTTTCCCCACACTCTTTTCAACCCCTTCCTGAACACGAATCAGCTAGGAGATTAGAGTTTATTAATAACTCCTTTGTTCAGCTCTTGCACCAACACCAACTTGTAATGAACACAACTAACTGTTGGGTGTGTGGTCTTATGCCGCACACAACGGATAAAGGTATCCCTTATCTGGTCCTGCCTTTCAGCCACAATGGTTCTGTGTGGGCATACAGAACAATGTTCATATACGCACATGAAGTCTACCCCCTACGTTCTGTAACAGACAATCCTAAAAATAGTGCTCTGGTTAAGGGTATAGTAGACATGATTAAGGAAGGTATTTCTTATGAGACTATCCCGAGAGATGAGACACTACTATACATAGGATGGAACATAACCGGATATGGAGCTACTCTGAGTGAGAAACAGCAAGCTAAGAGATCTTCCCCGATTTGGATTGTACCCCATCAGGGTCATCTGTGTCTGCAAGGTAATGGCACGAATCCCAGAGCTCAGTTAGGGAAGAGTATCTGCACTAAAACGTATGTTTTTGCAGCCCAGACTTCCCCTTCGTTTTTAGCAGCTAAGGGTACCTATTTCATCTGCTATGATAGAGCCTATAAATGTTTGCCCCCTGACTTTTCGGGCTCATGTTTTGTTTCATTTCTGTTGCCTCCCACCTACACAGCAGCGGCAGATTACCACAAGACAAGGGTAGTTAGAGGTGTCTTGAGTGAAGAAGACACTGCAGGTCAAGAATTTGGGGACTTTGCAAAGGGTTTTCTGCCGTTCTGGGGATCCATGGCTAACAGCAGGAACATAAGGCAATTGACAAGGGTGGTTGAGTCCACCGTAATAGAAACTGCTGGTGCCCTTAGTAACTTGACTGCTGAACTCCAGTCGGATCGACTTATGACCCTTCAGAACAGGGTCGCTTTAGATGTCGTACTTGCAAACCGAGGTGGGGTATGTAGATTGATCCAATCGAGTTGCTGTGTTTTCATCCCAGATAACGCTCCAACAGTGTACCAGGCCATCTCTAAACTGCATAAGATTTCCGAATCTATTCATGTGGATAAAGGAGATTGGTCATTAATGGGATGGTTCTGGGAACTGATATCCGGTTGGGGATGGAAAATTCTGATGGTCATTGGGATGGTCTTAGCCATTCTTTTCCTGTTCTGTCTGTGCGTGCAGTGTGCTCCTGCAATATGTGGCCTCTGTGTCACATCATGTGTAAGGAAGCCTGTATCAAGAGACGAACTAAGTACTAGAATGATGTTGCAGCAACATCTCAATGACTTTAGGAATATAGCTCACCCGGCTACCTCACTCAGAAGCTGACAATCTCTGGCGGCACTAGAAACACTAGAGGCACAAACAATCTTCTGCTGAAGCCGCGAAGATTCCGGAAGGAAAAAACCTACAAATGCTCCTTCTCAGGAATGGCACCTAGGATCTGGAACTCACTCCCTCCCGAAACAAGGCTCATTCCCTCCACTACACTCTTTAAGAAAGAAGTAAAAGCTATCCTCATGGCCAAATACACCTGAACGATTATTTCGGACGCTTTAAAGACTCTGGACCGATCTGTACTATTTGTTCGACCGCTTTGTTTATTTGCATGAACGGTATTATTGATATGTATTGTTGTTATATATGTATATGATTAGCTTTGCCCCCTCCTATTTGTACTGTTAGCGTTATTGACTTACCTGTGTGACTATATTCCCTCATCTACCCCTTCCTTGTAAAGCGCTCTGATATCTGCAAAGATCTTGTCCGCGCTATATAAAACTTTCTAAATAAATAAATAAAGATCTGGACTCAGATTAGCATGAGGATAGATTAATTGCCTATGTAAGGGCAAAAGGAGGGATTGTAGTACTGAAAATTCTGGACTCGAGAATTAAACTTCATCAGAGCATGACGATTTTTATATCAAAAGACCGAGAATGGCTAGTACACTATGTACAAACATTTTCGTCAATTTCGAGTGACGATTTCACCTCGAAATCGTCATTTTCGTTCTGAACCCTTGGCTTCCATTTTGTATGCGGCAGCCATTTTGTGAGTTGCCCTTTACATAGGCTTATGATACAGCTAAATTCGATCCCAAAGGACACGTACACCGTAATTGACTTTCCTGTGACCTAGGCAAGTTGGAACCATTGCCCCAGGCCGAACCTGTTTGGTCAGTTCCTCTCCCAGTGGCCGAATGAGATAGCATCAAGGCTCAACAGGCCATAAAACCTTTTCAGCACACACACACCCTGCCGAATCTTGCTCACACCTGTCCCTGCTCTTTTCTCTCACTTGCTTTATGATGGGGAGGTGCCCGTTTTTATTGGGGGTCCACCGATATCTGATGAAATGTTGGGCCTTGCCGGGTGATTTGTTGTGGGCTGGACGAAGTGAAATATGGACATGTCACCATGATTCTGCTTTTCCTTTGTAACAAAGAAATGTGAATAGTATACTGTAAATTCGAAGAATGTTTGCCTAAAGCACAATATCTGAAAGAAACAAGTTAGTATTAGATTCCTTACCTTAGAATAACCCCAGGCGTCAGTCTGGATCCGGAAACTTTTGCGTAGCAGTACCCCTGCGCGTCGGTAGGCGTCGTCTGCAGGCGTCCCCTGCGGCTCCGCATCCGTCGTCGGCGTCGTGCGCCGTGATGACGTCGCTGGAGTATATAGACGCCGCCTCCGCGCGCTGACGTCAGTTCTTCTTTTTTCCGCGCCAGTTCGCGCAGATCCGAGAAGTGCAGTACTCCGGTCTTTTGACCAAAGTTTTGTGACTCCTTGATTCTTCTTACGGTGCCGGTAGGATGCCCGGTTTTAAGAACTGTGACGGCTGTGACCGCACGATGTCGGTCACGGATCATCACCGACTCTGCCTCCGGTGCCTGGGCCCCGACCACGCCGTGGACGACTGTGTCGACTGCCGGGCCCTGACGAGTAAAGCTAGGCGGGAGCGGTCCCGCAAGCTACTCGAGCTGCGGGTGTCGGCCCGCGTCGAGAGCCGTCCCGGTCCGGCCGATGTTGAGGCGACAGGCATGGCTCCGCATCTCGGGATTCAAGCCAGAGATACAAACTACTATCCTCAACCAACCCGTTAATCCAGACAGGTTGTTTGGCCCAGAGGTGGACACCACCCTAGAGAAAATCAAAAAAGATACCGAGACTGCCAAGTCCATGGGAGCTCTCCAGTCACAACAATTTAGAGGGAACACTTTTCGTCGCTCAGGCTCTCGAGGTGTTAACAGAGGGCACATGTCGCAGCAGACGCCATTCAATAAAAGTGGTGCACAATCCTCCTACGGCAAGCAGGGCAGAGGTGGATACAGAGGAAACAGTGCCAAGGGTAGAGGCAGAGGCAACAACAGTTCCCGTACCTCTGCCGCCAACAAACAGTGACTCCCTGTCACCTCCCCCCCGACCACCCAACACCTGTCGGGGGGAGACTCCAACAGTTCCTGCCCGTCTGGAAGTCCATCACCACAGACAGGTGGGTCAGGAAACTTATCCAGTTCGGCTATTGTTTAGAACTGACATCCACCCCACCACCCATGCCCCCAAAACACCGTCCTATGTCAGCAGAGCACTTGCACTTATTGCAGCAGGAGGTTCTAGTGATGCTGCAAAAAGGCGCAATAGAGCTCGTGCCGGTGGAGGAGGAAGGCACAGGGGTTTATTCCCTGTACTTCTTAATCCCAAAAAAGGACGGCTCGCTCAGACCGATTCTAGACCTACGCCCCTTAAACCAGTACATTCTTTCAGAACACTTTCACATGTTGACACTGCAGCAGGTTCTTCCCTTGTTACAACAGGGAGACTTCCTCGCAACCTTGGACCTCAAAGATGCTTACTTTCACATACCACTCCACCCCTCCCACAGAGAGTACCTCAGGTTCACCATCCAAAACAGGCATTACAAGTTCAAGGTACTCCCCTTCGGAGTGACCACTGCTCCCAGAGTGTTCACAAAATGTCTGGCGACAGTGGCGGCACACCTTCGGAGACAGAGTATACATGTCTACCCTTATCTGGACGACTGGCTCGTGCAGGCAAAGTCAGCCCAGCAGTGCGCCGCCGACATGTCCCACACCATTCACCTCCTTCACAGTCTAGGATTTACACTGAACTACCCGAAGTCACACCTCCAGCCAGCCCATGTGCGGCAGTATTTAGGCGCGACTATCAATACTCTGGCTGCCACAGCTCAGCCAAATCCAGCGAGGATCGCCAACATCCAGTCGCTGATCCAAAAGTTCAGACCTCAACACTCACTTCCAGCGAGAGTGTTCATGCAGTTGATAGGCATGATGGCCTCCTGCATCTTCATAGTCCCGCACGCGAGACTCCATATGCGTCCGCTCCAAGAATGCTTAGCGCATCAGTGGACTCAGGCTCAAGGACAACTGAACGACCTAGTGTTGGTGACGGGTCGGGCATACAACTCTCTGCATTGGTGGAATCCACACAACCTTTGCAAGGACCGACCGTTCCAGGAGCCTGTGCCACAGATTACACTAACAACGGACGCGTCTCTCCTGGGATGGGGGGCTCATGTGCTCCACTATACGGTGCAGGGACTATGTACAACGCAACAAAGGAAGATGCACATCAACTACTTAGAGATGATGGCAATCTTCATGGCACTCAAGTCCTTCAAAGTACACCTGTGCAACAAAGTCGTGTTGATCCGGACGGACAACATGACAGCCATGTACTACATTCAAAAGCAGGGAGGTACGCACTCTCCACAGTTGTCTCATCTGGCTCAGAGCATGTGGAAGTGGGCCATTCAGAGGAACATCTTCCTCATGGCGGAACACCTCCCGGGCACGGACAATCAGATGGCGGATCTGCTCAGCAGGTACAGCCACCAGATGCACGAGTGGGAGTTACATCCATCAGTACTCCGCCCGTACTTCCAGCAGTGGGGTCATCCGGAGATAGACCTGTTTGCCACGGAGGAAAACGCAAAATGTCGAAGCTTTGCCGCCAGGTTCCCTCACCCACTATCGCAGGGCAATGCGATATGGATGAACTGGTCAGGCAGATTTGCGTACGCTTTTCCCCCAGCGCCTCTCATGCCGCTGGTGGCAAGGAAGCTAAAGCAACACTCGATGACGCTCATCCTAGTTGCTCCAACGTGGGCGCGACAACCGTGGTACACCACGTTCCTCGAACTCTCTGGGGTACCGCATCAAAGACTGCACCTCACACCCCGGCTCTTAACGCAGAACCGTGGAGACATTCAGCACCCGGAACCGCAGCAGCTAAATCTGGCGATCTGGCTCCTGAGGTCTTAGAGTTTGGCTACCTTGATTTGCCCCCTGAATGCATGGACATCATCCGGGAGGCAAGGAAGCCCACTACCAGAGCTTGCTATGCAGCAAAATGGAAGCGGTTTGTCATCTACTGTTCCGAGCACGCTATTAACCCGCTCGATGCCTCCATTCCTAATATCATCTGCTATCTGTTGCATCTTTACAAATGCAATCTAGCATACGCTTCCATTAGGATACACTTATCCGCCATAGCGGCTTACCTCCAAAACAGGCGGCATCTCTCTGTCTTCAGGGTGCCTGCCATTAAAGCATTCCTGGAAGGGCTGAAGCGGGTCGTCCCTCCCAGGACCCCGCCAGCTCCTGTGTGGAACCTCAATGTGGTGCTCACCAGATTGATGGGTCCCCCATTTGAACCTCTGCATTCATGTGAACTTCAGTTCCTCACATGGAAAGTGGCTTTTCTCATTGCCATCTCTCTACGACGTGTTAGTGAGCTACAGGCGCTCACCATCCAAGAGCCATTTATACAGATTCATTCAAACAGGGTGGTGCTGCGCACTAACCCCAAATTTCTCCCTAAAGTGGTGTCGCAGTTTCATGTCAATCAAACTATCGAACTGCCCGCATTCTTTCCCAACCCAGAAACGGTAGCAGAAAGGATGCTCCATACGCTTGATGTCAAGAGAGCGCTTATGTACTACATTGACAGAACACAACCTTTTAGAAAGACACAGCAACTCTTTGTTGCCTTCTCAGCTCAGCACAAAGGCAACCCCATTTCCATAGCAGGAATAGCTAGGTGGATCGTTAAGTGTATTCAGATTTGCTATCAGAAGGCTAAGCGCACTTTAACGGTCCCCCCCCCCCCCCCCAGGGCACACTCCACACGCAAATTGGGGGCCTCCATAGCATTCCTGGGTAACATTCCTTTGGAAGACATTTGTAGGGCACCCACATGGTCTACACCACATACGTTTACCAAACATTACTGTGTGGATGTGCATTCCAAACAGCAGGCAGCTGTAGGACAGGCTGTTCTTAAAACACTTTTTCAGACTTCTGCAGCTGGCACGGGCGGCCGCCGTTAATGGAGGGACTGCTATGTATTCTATGCTACAGATATGAATTTAGCAGCCCACATGCCTCGAACTGAATATGCTACTTACCAGTATGCATCTGTTCTTGGCATGTAGGGCTGCTAACATTCATATCGCCCGCCCTCCTCCCCGGCGCCCGTAGCGGCTGCAGACTTTTTCTTACACTTTATCTCTAGCATGGCCATCACTTTCACTGTTAAACTCCATCTTTGCCACAATGGCTAAAAACAATCTGGGGATGGAGTCGATGCCCATGCGCACTGTAGTCCAGGGGAGGAGCCACCTATCTCATGATACTTCGAAGACTCTTCCAGGACAACAATGTGCAATCATCCGGACCCAACACTAGGCGGCGATCTATGCTACAGATATGAATGTTAGCAGCCCTACATGCCAAGAACAGATGCATACTGGTAAGTAGCATATTCATTCCTCATGGCCATGAGGGCACTGTCTCCTCCGACGGGGCCTACGGCGCCTTCGGGCCCTGTGCTCCCGTCCGGGGGCCCTAGCGGTTCGGGTGCTCCTGCCTCGACGCCGCCGGGTGCTCCGCCGCCGACGGCTCCGACCCCGGCGCTGCAGGGACCCTCAGGGTCGACGCCGGCTGGTCTACCGGCCTCTCCGGCGCCGATTCCATCGGGGTTGCCCCTGACGCCGCCCCCGCGCTGGCGGCGCCGCCCCCATACCCTCTCCGACTCCGGACGCGGAGTTGGACCGGCGTCACCCGACGCCGTGTCCGACGCCGATGGGGCCTGTGGACCCCGGGGAGCCGGTCTACATTGTTGATTCCGAATACGGTGAAGATGTAGATTACGGAGAGGGTTGGGAGGGGTCTGAGGACCCTCTGTCTCGCGAGTGTCAGTACAATGTGGACTGGACAGGTGATTTGGGTGACGCCAGTGGTCTGGACGACTCTCCTAACCCTGGTTTTGTCTCGCCTCCTACCGTGGCTTCGGAGGAGGGGGCTGCTTATTCAGTGGTGTTGATGAGGGCGGCCAAGGCCTTACACCTTGAGCTCCCCGTCGCGGCCGTGAGGCCTAACATTCTCACTGAGGTCTTCGAACCGCAATCATGCCCACAGAAACCACTGCTGCCGTTCAACGAAGCCTTATCTGACGTTCTTTTGGGCACGTGGTCCAGGCCCGCTTCAGGTTCGCCTGTTGATAGGAACGTGGCCAGACACCACCGTCCGTGTCCGGATGACCCCAAGTTCCTGTCCACCCATCCCACCCCTGAGAGTCTGGTGATCCAGGCCTCGACTTCCCAGACCGCATTCCCGTTGGCCCCGCCCGACCGGGAATCCAAGAGGTACGACCAGTATGGAAAAAAGGTCTTCTCGTCCCTGAGTTTGGGACTGCGGTCTTGCAACACCGCATGCCTCTTGGGCCGCTACTCCCACTCTCTGTGGGATACGGTCGCGGACCTGCTGCCGGAATGCCCGCAGGAGGTACGGACAAAGCTCGGCAAGGCTATGATTGAAGGCCGAGACGCAGCAAAATACTCCATCAGGTGTGGTCTTGATACGACCGACTCGCTGGGCAGAGCGATGTCCACGACGGTGGCGATTCGTCGCCACGCCTGGCTGAGGTCCGCCAACTTTTCGGCAGATGTCCAGAATGCCTGGAGCGCTTCAAGGACTCCAGGGTCACGGCCAAGTCCTTGGGTCTCTCGACCCAGCGCCAGCAAACGGGTTCGTTTCGCCCCTTTCGTGGCCAAGGAAAGGGCGGTCCAACACGTGCTGCCAGTCACGCGCCACAACACATTTCTCAACGCGGTGGCGGCCGTGGAGTCCGCCGTGGAGGCGGTCGGGGACAACGGCGAGGTCAGACCACACCTCCCCCCGCAGCATCGGCCTCCAAATCCTCCTAGTCCATGCTTTCAGGCCCATGTGACGCCAGTGGGTGGCAGGGTTCGCCATCACCACTCCCGCTGGCGCACTATCACATCGGACAGGTGGGTGCTGCAGCTCGTCCGAAGGGGCTACTCCCTCCCCTTCGAGACCACTCCTCCAGCCATGCCACCGCAGAACCACCGTGTGTCGGGGAACCACTTGACACTTCTGCAGGAGGAAGTTACGGCCCTCTTGGCCAAGGGGGCCGTCGAGCGCGTTCCTGGGCCAAAAGTAGGGTGTGGTTGCTATTCCCACTACTTTCTGGTACCCAAGAAGGACAGAGGGGGCCTACGTCCTATCTTGGAACTACGGAACGTCAACGGCTTCCTCCGGAAGGAGAAGTTCAAGATGTTTACTTTGGCTCAGGTCTTGGCTGCTCTAAACCCGCAAGACTGGATGGTAGTGTTGGACTTGCAGGATGCGTATTTTCACATCCCCGTCCTGCCGGCCCACCGGCGTTACCTGCGGTTCACGGTAGGCCACGAGCACTTTCAGTTTATCGTGCTCCCATTCGGCCTTACCAGCGCCCCACGGGTGTTCACAAAGGTGATGGCGGTGGTCGCAGCCCATCTGCGCCGGTTGGGGGTTTCAGTCTTCCCCTACCTGGACGACTGGTTGTTGAAGGCGGGCTCGCCCCAGACAGTCGTCCACCACCTTCAGATGACGGCAGACCTCCTGCGCGAGCTGGGGTTTTCCATCAATGTGCCGAAATCACACCTGTGTCCCTCTCAAAAGCTCCTTTTCATCGGAGCGGTTCTCGACTCGGCGCAGTTTCGGGTTTATCCTCCGGAACGGCGAGTCCGGGATATACAGGCTTTGATTCCCATCTTTCAGCCGTTATCCCGGGTTTCGGTCAGGTTGACGCTGCGGCTGCTGGGGCTGATGGCTTCCTGCATCCTTCTGGTGCATCACGCCCGGTGGCGGATGCGGGCTCTGCAGTGGGACCTGAAGTTTCAGTGGGCCCAGCATCAGGGCAACTTGTCCGACCATGTCTTGATCTCGGAGGGCACTGCGAGACAATTGCAGTGGTGGCTTACGGACCGCGATTGGGTCAGAGGCAGATCTCTCTCCCTTCCCCAACCGGAGCACGTGGTTGTGACGGACGCGTCCCTCCAGGGCTGGGGAGGCCACTTGGGAGAGGCGGAAATCAGAGGCATCTGGTCTCCGGCGGAGTCCC
This sequence comes from Lissotriton helveticus, assembly GCF_964261635.1. Lineage (NCBI taxonomy): Eukaryota > Metazoa > Chordata > Amphibia > Caudata > Salamandridae > Lissotriton > Lissotriton helveticus. Next base: position 105,189,796 of record NC_136063.1, read on the forward strand.
GGCTCCATATCAGCCTGTTGGAGCTGCGGGCGATCCGTCTAGCACTGAAGGCATTCCTCCCCTTTGTCAACGGGAGTGTAGTGCAGGTGTTCACGGACAACACCACCGCCATGTGGTACTGCAACAAACAGGGCGGTGTGGGGTCATGGACCCTTTGCCAGGAGGCCCTGCATCTCTGGCAATGGCTGGAACGTCAGGGCGTGACTCTGACGGTTCAACACCTGCCAGGTTCTCTGAACGTCAGGGCGGACGAACTCAGCCGTTGGTGCTCGGTGGATCACGAATGGCGTCTGAACTCGGACGTGGCGAAAGGCCTCTTTCTGCAATGGGGAGAGCCTTGGTTAGATCTATTCGCCACAGAAGAGAACGCGCAATGTCATCAGTTCTGCGCGTTGGAGTTTCCAAGACGGCACTCGCACGGCGCCGCCTTTCGGCGCGAGTGGAGTTGCGGTCTATTGTACGCCTTTACGCCTATACCACTTCTGCCCAGAGTGCTGAAGAAGATTAGGCGCGACCGGACCCAAGTTATCCTTGTGGCTCCGGACTGGGCTCGAAGGTACTGGTATCCCGAGCTACTCAGCATGTCAGTCGGTCCCTCGATCCGCCTGCCCCTTCTGGAGGACCTTCTGTCGCAGCAGCAGGGGACGGTCCTCCACCCGAACCTGTCCAGTCTCCACCTCCATGCGTGGAGATTGAGCGGCGACAGTTGAGGCCATTTGACTTGCCTCCTGAAGTTTGTGATGTGATTCTGGCAGCCAGGCGTCCCTCCACAAAGTCGGTATACGCCTGCCGGTGGAACAGATTTGTGGCATGGTGCACAGCAAAGGCTGTGGACCCTCTTTCTGCCCCTCTCTCCGAGGTTCTCCTCTTTCTTCTCTCTCTTGCCCAGCAGGGCTCTGCTCTGGGCACTGTCAAGGGCTACCTTTCTGACCTTTCGGCCTTTCTAAGGCTGCCTGATCAACCTTCTTTGTTCAAGTCCCCTATTGTAACTAGATTCTTGAAGGGCATCACGCACATGTATCCACCTGTTCCGTTTGTGATGCCTCAGTGGGACTTGAACCTGGTTCTGACCTTCTTGATGTGCGCTCCCTTTGAGCCACTTCATTCCTGTCCTCTCCGTCTCCTGACTTTAAAGACGGCCTTCCTGGTTGCCATCACCTCTGCCAGGAGAGTGAGTGTGCTCCAGGCTTTTTCTGTCAAACCTCCTTTCATGTCCATTCATCCAGACAAGGTGGTTCTGAGAACTAGACCTTCTTTCCTGCCCAAAGTAGTCTCTGCTTTCACATCGGGCAGTCCATCACCTTACCCTCCTTCTTCCCGCCTCCGCATCCTTCAAAGGATGAAGAGCGGCTCCATCGTCTGGACCCAAAACGTGCGCTTTCATTTTATATGGATCGCACTCGCCAGTTCCGGGTGGATGACCAACTGTTTGTTGGCTACGTGGGTGCGAAGAAGGGAAGGGCGGTGCATAAACGGACCATCTCTCGGTGGGTCGTCCTGTGCATCAAAGCGTGCTACTCTTTGGCTCGGAAGGAGCCTCCTGTTGGGCTGAGGGCCCATTCCACTCGGGCCACGGCGGCTACTACTGCCCTGGGCCGGGGAGTCCCCTTGCAGGACATTTGTCAGGCGGCTACGTGGGCCTCGCTGCACACGTTTGCAAGGCACTACTGCCTGGACCGGCAAGTCCGGAGGGATGGGTTTTTTGGCCGTTCTGTCCTCCAGGACTTTCTGGTGTAAGTTGTATTGGTTCGCAGACCCACCACCGGGGTTGGTATTGCTGGGGTATCTATTCTAAGGTAAGGAATCTAATACTAACCTGTTTCTTTCAGATGAACAAGTTACTTACCTTCGGTAACGATATATCTGTAAGAAACAGTAGTTAGTATTAGATTCCTTATCGCCCCACCCATCCTCCCCGTTCTGCGAACTGATACATAGGGTTAAGGTCATCCCCTTCAGGGCCCTAGTTTCGCATGGCACCAGTGTTGGTTCTTACATGGCTCTGCGTGTTCTGGCGCGGAAAAGCTGTGTGCAAAGAACTGACGTCAGCGCGCGGAGGCAGCGGCGTCTATATACTCCAGCGACGTCATCACGACGCCGACGATGGACGCGGAGCTGCAGGGGACGCCTGCAGACGACGCCTACCGACGCCCAGGGGACTGCTACGCAAAAGTTTCCGGATCCAGACTGACACTTGGGGTTATTCTAAGGTAAGGAATCTAATACTAACTACTGTTTCATACAGATATATCGTTACCGAAGGTAAGTAACTTGTTCATTTCGTATAAAAAGAGAAGCCTGACTTTGTGAAGTTGAGCAGTCTCCTGAGAATATACATCCCGTGTGTTGTACTTCTAGGACGCTTGTTTCTTGGTTGCAGCCAATAAAATCGATCCTTGACTTCACCTAGAAGACTCTGAGTTTCTGTGGTCTGAATCAGGAAAGAACCCGAGGTCTTTGGGTGTACCCTGGCACCGCTGGGTTACCGGTTCAGGACCGGTTCTGAAAAACCCAGTACCTCATATTCCTGACCCACATATATATCCATCTAAACCTTCTCCTCCAGAAGACAATATTGGGTTTGGACACTTAATTAATAGGGCTGCCATCTATCACAATGTCTCCATGCATTCAGAAGAGGCAGAAGAAGATTTTTTACTATACACTTTTGAACAATCTCATAAATCTGTGCAAATACTGCCAATGATAAAAGGAGTCATTAAACATGCACCGGAAGTGTTTAAAGATCCTGTACGAGCTAGAATCATAATCATAGAGAAAAAATACTGAGCAGCTCCTGGGGATCCTGCTTACATTAAAGGACAGCTACCCTTAGACTCCCTAGTAGTTTCAAACGCTAGGAAAAGAGCAAATTCCCAAACATCAGGCAAAGCACCACCTCCTGATAAAGAACCAAAGATCATAGATGCTTCAGGGAAAAGAATAGCTGCCCAAGCTAGCAATATATGGCGCATTGCTAACACATAGGACCTCCTCGCAAGATACAACAGGGCTCACTATGATCAGCTAGAGAAGCTCTTACAACATCTACCTGACCCCAATATAAGGCACACGCAGATGACCTCATACAAGAGGGTAAGCTTATATCAAATGCCTCCATTAAATGTGCACTAGATGTAGCAGACACTGGATCCAGGGCAATAAACGCCAGTGTCCTCCTTAGACGTCACACGTGGCTACGCATTTCAGGATTTAAGCAAGAGGTACAGAGTAATATCTTAAATCAACCATTCAACCAACAACAATTGTTTGGCCCAGAAGTAGACACAGCTCTTGAAAAAATGAAAAAAGACACTGACACAGCCAAGTATATGGGAGCTCTGCAGTCCACCCAAGTGAGAGGCTCCTTTCGTCGCTCCTTCTACAGAGGAGGCTGCAAACAAGCTGGAGCAGACAATTCAGCTTCCTTTAAAACAAATACACAAGCATCCTCTAATATTGGATACTTTAGAGGAAGCTACAGAGGTAATAACAATAAGGGAAGAGGTCGAGGTAACAACAACAATCGATCCTCTTCCACCACTAAACAGTGACTTTCTTCAGCTCCCCCAACAGCATTCCAATCCTGTAGGGGGGAGATTAACACAGTTCCTACCTGTCTGGAATTCCATCACAACAGACCAGTGGGTAAGACAGATTATCCAGTATGGTTACTGCCTAGCGATTACAGCTACCCCTCCAAATATACCACCCAGACAGCGTCCAATGTCCACAGAACATCCAACGCTGCTCCAACAAGAGGTTCTGTCATTGCTGCAAAAAGATGCCCTAGAGCTAGTTCCATTGCAACATCAAGAAACAGGGGTCTACTCACTCTACTTCCTAATACCCAAAAAGGATGGGACACTAAGACCAATTCTAGATTTTAGGCCTCTCAATCTGTATATACACACAGATCATCTTCACATGGTCACTTTACAACAAGTGCTCCCATTATCGCAACAAGGCGATTTCCTCACTACACTAGACCTCAGGACGCCTACTTTCACATTCCCATACATCCTTCTCACAGGAAGTATCTCAGGTTTGTGCTAGAAGGACACTATTAATTCAAAGTCCTTCCATTTGGGGTCGCAACTGCACCAAGAGTGTTCACAAAGTGCCTAGCAGTAGTAGCAGCACATCTCAGAAGACAACATATCCATGTCTTCCCATACTTAGACGATTGGCTCATAAAGGCCAAGTCATTCAACCAGTGTGTTCAACACACATCTCACACAATTCAGACACTGCACAACTTGGGGTTTACAACATCTACAGCCCTCTCATGTACATAAATACCTAGGGGCTGCCATAAACACCAATACAGCTCTAGCTTATCCCAGTCCAGCCAGGATACAGAGCATTCAAGCCTTAGTCACATGGTTTCAACACCAACACTCTCTCCCAGCCAGAGTGTTCATGCAATTAATAGGCATGATGTCATCTTGCATTTTTATTGTACCATATGCAAGACTGAAAATGCGCCCATTGCAGGAATGTCTAGCACATCAGTGGAATCAGGCACAAGGACAACTAACAGACCTGGGGTTGGTGGACAGCCGCACATATCGCTCTCTGCAGTGGTGGAACACCAAAAACTTGTCCAGAGGGCGGCCGTTCCTCAAGCCTGTTCCATAGATAGTACTGACAACAGACGCATCCCTCACAGGATGGGGAGCACATATGCACCACCACACAACTCAGGGAAGATGAATCGCTCAATAAAAGGTGCTCCACATCAATCACCTAGAGTTGCTGGCGATTTTCCTAGCACTAAAGTCCTTCCAAGTGCACAAAGCTGTCTTAATCCGGACGGACAACATGACAGCCATGTACTACATAAAAAAACAAGGAGGCACACATTCCCTGCAACTGTCCCAGCTCGCACAAAACATTTGGAGATGGGCCATTCCACAAAAGATATATCTGCTTGCAGAACACCTTCCAGGAGTTCACAATCAGATAGCCGATCTGTTAAGTCGACAGACACAACAGATTCACGAATGGTAACTACATCTGCAAGTTCTTCAACCATTCTTTCACAAGTGGGGTCATCCAGACATAGACCTGTTTGCCACACACGAAAACGCAAAATGCCGAACCTTCGCCGCCAGGTTTCCACACCCGTTGTCCAAGGGTAATGCGATAGGGATGAACTGGTCAGGCAGATTTGCGTGCGCTTTTCCGCCAATCCCACTAATACCATTAGTGGTACGCAAGCTCAGACAACAGTCTCTCAAACTGATCCTGGCAGCTCCCACATGGGCACACGAACTGTGGTTCACCACACTGCCAGAACTTTCTTTAGTTCCATTCCAAAAACTGTCTCTGACACCATCCATGCTAACGCAGAACCATGGAGACATCAGGCATCCGGATCCAGGTCAACTGAATCTGGCGATCTGGCTCCTGAAATCTTAGAGTATGGTTACCTTAACCTGCCACCAGACTGTATGAATATCATTAAAGAAGCCAGGAGACCTACTACTAGAGCTTGCTATGCTGCTAAATGGAAAAGATTTGCCATTTACTGCAATGATAATCAAATTGATCCTTTAGATGCTTCCATCCAAAATATTATCTGTTGCCTTCTCCATTTACAAAAATGTAATCTGGCGTATTCATCTATACATTTACATCTTGCATCCATTGACGCATATCTACAAAACAGACAACATATGTCATTGTTTCGAATACCAGCAATAAAAGCTTTTATGCGATGCCCATGCGCAATGTGGTCCTAAGGAGGAGTCACCTATCTCGTGACTTCCAAAGAACTTTTCAGGACAACAACAAACTGCAAACATCCGGGCCCAACACTAGGTGGCGATCTATGCACAGTGTGCAACTCTGCAGCTCTACATGCCAAGAACAGATGCATACTGGTAAGTAGCATTTTACTTCCTCCTAGGTTACCACCCTCTCCAGTGTGGAACCTAAACATTGTTCTTACCAGGCTCATAGGGCCCCCCTTTGAACCTTTACACAAATGTGAACTACAATTTCTCACATGGAAAACAGCTTTCCTCGTTGCTATTACTTCTCTTAGAAGAGTAAATGAAATTCAAGCTTTCACTATACAAGAGCCATTCTTACAATTACATTGTAACAAGGTGGTTCTAAGAACTAATCCTAAATTGGTTGGCATATGAGCTGAATCTGCAGCTCATATGCATCTGTTCTTGGCATGTAGTGCTGCATATTTCTACACGAAGGGACCTCCTCCCCGGGACCTGTATCAGTTTTATCTTAATTAGATATACACGCATGGACATCCTTTCTTTCTTTCTACTAACTCCATCATTTCCCATCATGGCGAAAAACAATCCAAGGATGGAGCCAATGCCCATGCGCACTATCGTCCAAGGGAGGAGTCACTTATCTCGTGACTACAAAGACTTCTTCCAAGACGACAACAACATGCAATCATCCAAGCCCAACACCAGGTGGTGATCTAATGCAAAGTGTAGAAATCTGCAGCTCTACATGCCAAGAACAGATGCATACTGGTAAGTAGCATTTTCCTCTCCTTCTCTGTCTCCTCTGCATCATTGCCAGTACGAAATTGTTTATACAGTCCCCAAAAGCTCTTAGGTCGACACTGAGGGATAACAGTTCATTATACAACTCATTCTGCGTTATAAAAAACATGTCTTTCGACCATTCTGAGTGTAGGAACAGGTCCCAGAGCCCACCACATTGTCACCTTGTGTTACGCGAGTAGCAACCCCAGTGACATCCATTTACGGACATCTTTCTGTATTTCCTTGGTGTAACCCAGTAGTGCCAGTAGGGGCTCTGGGGCAAGCGAGAGACCAGTGATCTCGTTAAGCTTCTGAAATAGTTGGCACCAGAACTCGGCAATCTGAAGGCAGTGCCAGGCCAGATGAAGAAAGCCCGCAGGGTCCTCACCACAGCGATGCAGGGTCCTCACCACAGCGATCGCACCTGGCCGAGTCTCTCAAGCCATATCCCAACAATTTCTCTGGAGTGTAGTATATTCAATTTAAAAGGAATTTAAAGTGCATGAGTCTGGGTCTGCCGTTTAATGAGACTTTCAGCGTGACCTCACAGCAGTATCTACATTTATCATCATCTATTACTACCTCCAGATCGCTCTTACAATCTAGATTGGATTTGCGATACTACGTTCTTCTAAATCCTTGTGATATGCCATCTAGTTTAAAGATTAATTTCCTGAGAGACTTGGCTCGAAGCAAGTATGAGAAAGTGAGTAATTCAGGTGGCTCCTGAAGGTTATGTCCCTACAGCGATGGCAGAGCATGCCGTAACCTGAGGAAATACAATTGTGTGAGTGTTTTGAAGTCTTGCCCTTCTGCTGCTACCTCGTCCCATGTGAGGGCCCTGCCCTACGCAATAGATCACCCATAGTAAAAATATTAAGTGATTGTAAAGCCCGCCCTGTCTCCCTCTACTGATTCATTGGGAGCCACGGACACCACTCTACTGGCAATAACGGACAGTATAGCAGAGCAAATGCTTGCCTCTAATAAATCATGCCAAGCGTGACCTGTTGAGTCGATTGAGTCAAGGATGCTATGCCGTCAAATCGGATTACGGGCCAGTCTCTAAGGGAGAATGTCCGGATCGACCATAGTCCCCTCGATATACAAATGAGGGAGATCCAGAGGGCCATGTACCCAAGAAGGTGCATGTGAACATTGGGCAATTCTGTAATATATTTCTAAATCGGGGGCTCCCAAACCACCCATGCAGTAGGGGAGTGTAAGAGTATCCCATTTAACTCTGGGCTGCTTGCCGGCCCAGGCTAATCTCAACATTAACGAATGTAGAATCTTAAATGTGTTTAGGTAGGACCAAAGGAAGTGAAATAAAAATCTAGACTAGACTACCATCTTCATTAGCGAGATGCGTCCCGTCAGAGACCAGGGAAGTCAAATCTAGCGGTCAATATCTTCTTCTAATTTCGCAATACCCTGCCATAATTGTCGCTAATGACTAATTTTTTGTTGGTGTGGACTTTTATCCCAAGGTATCGCACCGGGTCCAAGGACCACCTTAGAGGGAAGTCCAGGGCAACTAGCTTTGTTGATAGGGTCAGCAGTAGTATAATAGGTTTGGCCCAATTCATTTTCAAACAAGAAACACCTCCAAATCTCTTCACTTCGTTTATTATTAGTGTCAAGTTGGATCGCGGCTCCCTGACATACAGTAGCATGTCATCTGCATAAGCAGATATTATGAGATTATGATTTGGGAAGCGAATTCCTCTGCCCGTGGTACTCACGGAGCGCTCAAGCCAGAGGTTCCGCTACAATTGCATATAATAATGGAGACAGGGGACAGCCCTGCCACGTGCCTCTCAATATCATAATTGGTTGAGTGACCATTTCCCCCACAAGGACCTTAGCAACTGAACTATGATAGGGGACCGATACAAACTTGAGGAAAATCTCTCCCACCCTGATTCGTCGCAATACCTGCAACAAAAAGGCCTATTCGACAGAGTTGAATACCTTTTTGGCGTCTATGAAGACCGCAACTGACTCAATGTCGGGCCTGACATGTTGGATGGCCACAAATACTGTTCTCAAGTTATATGTCAGGCTGCAACTCGAAATAAACCCTGCCTGCTCCGGGCACGTTACTATAAGGACCAGTGGGGCCAAGCTATTTGCTAGGACTTTAGCATATATTTTAGTATCAACATTAAGGAGTAATAAGGGCCTGTAGGACAGGCATTCGTCAGGAGACTTCCCTTGCTTCAGCAAAGTGACTATCAAGGCCTCTCTCATAGATTGAAGCATCGCCCCAGTTTCCCCATCTCTTCAAATAAAGTACACAAATAAGGGATTAAGATATCCTTAAAAGCTTTGTAGAAGCCCACTGTGAGCCCGTCTTGCCCTGGTGCGCTCCCATCTCTCATTTGAATTTAGGGCTGCCAGGATCTCAGATGGAGATCTCATAAGATATTCCCTATGGTGAGTCACGGAATTTGTATATAGTCCAGGTAATCCTGAATAGCAGTGCCCTCTGGCGTCACTTTAGAGCTGTATAGGTCCATGTAATACCTATAAAATCTGTTAGCTATCTCCTTTTAACAATTCGCAATTCTCTTAGAAGAGTAAATGAAATTCAAGCTTTCACTATACAAGAGCCATTCTTACAATTACATTGTAACAAGGTGGTTCTAAGAACTAATCCTAAATTGGTTGGCATATGAGCTGAATCTGCAGCTCGTATGCATCTGTTCTTGGCATGTAGTGCTGCATATTTCTACACGAAGGGACCTCCTCCCCGGGACCTGTATCAGTTTTATCTTAATTAGATATACACGCATGGACATCCTTTCTTTGTTTCTACTAACTCCATCATTTCCCATCATGGCGAAAAACAATCCAAGGATGGAGCCAATGCCCATGCGCACTATCGTCCAAGGGAGGAGTCACTTATCTCGTGACTACAAAGACTTCTTCCAAGACGACAACAACATGCAATCATCCAAGCCCAACACCAGGTGGTGATCTAATGCAAAGTGTAGAAATCTGCAGCTCTACATGCCAAGAACAGATGCATACTGGTAAGTAGCATTTTCCTCTCCTTCTCTGTCTCCTCTGCATCATTGCCAGTACGAAATTGTTTATACAGTCCCCAAAAGCTCTTAGGTCGACACTGAGGGATAACAGTTCATTATACAACTCATTCTGCGTTATAAAAAACAACATGTCTTTCGACCATTCTGAGTGTAGGAACAGGTCCCAGAGCCCACCACATTGTCACTTTGTGTTACGCGAGTAGCAACCCCAGTGACATCAATTTACGAACATCTTTCTGTATTTCCTTGGTGTAACCCAGTAGTGCCAGTAGGCTCTCTGGGGCAAGCGAGAGACCAGTGATCTCGTTAAGCTTCTGAAATAGTTGGCACCAGAACTCGGCAATCTGAAGGCAGTGCCAGGCCAGATGAAGAAAGCCCGCAGGGTCCTCACCACAGCGATCACACCTGGCCGAGTCTCTCAAGCCATATCCCAACAATTTCTCTGGAGTGTAGTATATTCAATTTAAAAGGAATTTAAAGTGCATGAATCTGGGTCTGCCGTTTAATGAGACTTTCAGCGTGACCTCACAGCAGTATCTACATTTATCATCATCTATTACTACCTCCAGATCGCTCTTACAATCTAGATTGGATTTGCGATACTACGTTCTTCTAAATCCTTGTGATATGCCATCTAGTTTAAAGATTAATTTCCTGAGAGACTTGGCTCGGAGCAAGTATGAGAAAGTGAGTAATTCAGGTGGCTCCTGAAGGTTATGTCCCTACAGCGATGGCAGAGCATGCCGTAACCTGAGGAAATACAATTGTGTGAGTGTTTTGAAGTCTTGCCCTTCTGCTGCTACCTCGTCCCATGTGAGGGCCCTGCCCTACGCAATAGATCACCCATAGTAAAAATATTAAGTGATTGTAAAGCCCGCCCTGTCTCCCTCTACTGATTCATTGGGAGCCACTGACACCACTCTACTGGCAATAACAGACAGTATAGCAGAGCAAATGCTTGCCTCTAATAAATCATGCCAAGCGTGACCTGTTGAGTCGATTGAGTCAAGGATGCTATGCCGTCAAATCGGATTACGGGCCAGTCTCTAAGGGAGAATGTCCGGATCGACCATAGTCCCCTCGATATACAAATGAGGGAGATCCAGAGGGCCATGTACCCAAGAAGGTGCATGTGAACATTGGGCAATTCTGTAATATATTTCTAAATCGGGGGCTCCCAAACCACCCATGCAGTAGGGGAGTGTAAGAGTATCCCATTTAACTCTGGGCTGCTTGCCGGCCCAGGCTAATCTCAACATTAACGAATGTAGAATCTTAAATGTGTTTAGGTAGGACCAAAGGAAGTGAAATAAAAATCTAGACTAGACTACCATCTTCATTAGCGAGATGCGTCCCGTCAGAGACCAGGGAAGTCAAATCTAGCGGTCAATATCTTCTTCTAATTTTGCAATACCCTGCCATAATTGTCGCTAATTACTAATTTTTTGTTGGTGTGGACTTTTATCCCAAGGTATCGCACCGGGTCCAAGGACCACCTTAGAGGGAAGTCCAGGGCAACTAGCTTTGTTGATAGGGTCAGCAGTAGTATAATAGGTTTGGCCCAATTCATTTTCAAACAAGAAACACCTCCAAATCTCTTCACTTCGTTTATTATTAGTGTCAAGTTGGATCGCGGCTCCCTGACATACAGTAGCATGTCATCTGCATAAGCAGATATTATGAGATTATGATTTGGGAAGCGAATTCCTCTGCCCGTGGTACTCACGGAGCGCTCAAGCCAGAGGTTCCGCTACAATTGCATATAATAATGGAGACAGGGGACAGCCCTGCCACGTGCCTCTCAATATCATAATTGGTTGAGTGACCATTTCCCCCACAAGGACCTTAGCAACTGAACTATGATAGGGGACCGATACAAACTTGAGGAAAATCTCTCCCACCCTGATTCGTCGCAATACCTGCAACAAAAAGGCCTATTCGACAGAGTTGAATGCCTTTTTGGCGTCTATGAAGACCGCAACTGACTCAATGTCGGGCCTGACATGTTGGATGGCCACAAATACTGTTCTCAAGTTATATGTCAGGCTGCAACTCGAAATAAACCCTGCCTGCTCCGGGCACGTTACTATAAGGACCAGTGGGGCCAAGCTATTTGCTAGGACTTTAGCATATATTTTAGTATCAACATTAAGGAGTAATAAGGGCCTGTAGGACAGGCATTCGTCAGGAGACTTCCCTTGCTTCAGCAAAGTGACTATCAAGGCCTCTCTCATAGATTGAAGCATCGCCCAGTTTCCCCATCTCTTCAAATAAAGTACACAAATAAGGGATTAAGATATCCTTAAAAGCTTTGTAGAAGCCCACTGTGAGCCCGTCTTGCCCTGGTGCGCTCCCATCTCTCATTTGAATTTAGGGCTGCCAGGATCTCAGATGGAGATCTCATAAGATATTCCCTATGGTGAGTCACGGAATTTGTATATAGTCCAGGTAATCCTGAATAGCAGTGCCCTCTGGCGTCACTTTAGAGCTGTATAGGTCCATGTAATACCTATAAAATCTGTTAGCTATCTCCTTTTAACAATTCGCCCCCTGAATCTCGTATTTCAGTTACTAAGTTGGCGAGCAATTGCAGCAAGCACTGAGCTCTGCCTCTCCCCCTTCCCATATGTTTTAGCAACCGCATATTCACCCATGTGTTTTAACTCGCAATCCGCTGCCTCATGATACGCCTCAATAGTTTTCTTGAGTTCCTCCTCGACTTGAGCGCGTCTGCTAGTCAGAGGATCTTGCTCAAGTCTGCCTAGTTTTTTCTCAAGTAGCGATAGTCTGTTTCTAATATCTCAAAGAACTCCTAAATGTTTAGAGATAGCCACCCCCTTATATATACACTTTGAAAGTTTCACACACCATGGAAAAGAGCTCGACCAAGTATATATTGAGGTCTAAAAAATCCTCTATTGCTGTATCAAGTTCAGCCATAAATTCTGTAATTCTGTATCCAATAAAGAATATGGAGGGAAGCACCATGCGAAAGGCGACGTTCCCCTAGGGGAATCGCTACATCAAGTACAATCAGTGAGTGGTCAGGAAAACAGCACAGCAGAAAACAGAGCAATCCTGAACTTGGAGAAGTGGTCGCGAGATCAGCCAGTAATCTATTCTTGTGTGTAAATCATGTGTGTGAACCCCCTAAACTGGGAAATCGAGATCTCCAAACATCCACCAGATCTAACTGCATAGCTATGTTGCTTATAGCTCTAGCAGACGCTGACGGGTGACATATTGGAGCACCTGAGCAGTCCAGGCGTGGGTCAAGAACACAGTTAAGGTCGCCTCTCCATAGCTGTGGCAAAGCGGTGTCCCTGTGCAATTGGAGAAGAGAGAGTCATAAAATTGTGGGTTGTCGAAGTTAGGACCATAAATGTTAACTAATATTAAATCCAACCCTTTACCAAAACTCCTAGTGAGTGCGTATCTACCATTAAGATCGGTCTCTCTGACTGCTAGTGAAAGCCCTGATCTGGGGTTAACCCAAGTAATTACACCCCTAGAATGAGATGTGAACCCCGCAGCATGGAAATTAGGAAAATATATTACTACTCAGGGAAAGATGTGTTTCCTGAAGCAATGCAACATTTATTTATTTTATTTATTTTGAAAGTTTTATATAGCGCGAACAAGATCTTTGCAGATATCAGAGCGCTTTACAAGGACACGGGGATAAAAATACAAAGTAATAAGGAGTATATACAAAGTAATATTTGAGGTAGTTAGGTACAAGGTGCTTAGTTACATAGGTAGGTCAAAGAACATGAAGTAGGTCACAGGTGAGGTAGTGTCGGTACACGGTGCATAGACAAACAGTTGCGTCAATAATATAAAGTACAAAAATAAGGAGCATATACTTGCTTAAGCGTGTTTAAAATATTTAGAGCTTAAAGGTGGGCATAGTTGAGGTGGGTGTGTGCAGGATGTATAGTCCCACAGGTGCACCAGTAGTAGAGAAGTAGGGATCGTTGAGGTGGTGTGGGTAAAGTGTGCAAAGTCAACCAGGTGCGTCAACAATATAACAATATACATAGTCACACAGGTGCGTCAAACATTATAACAAAATATAAAGAGTGAGCGTATACAGTCAAGTAACTCGATAATACAGGTAGTACAATAGACCAGGGGGGTCGGGCAGGTCTTACAGAGCAGATTATGCCTCGTTAAGTATGTCAGTATTTTGCAGAGTTTACGGAAGTCATTCAGGCCTCTCACATTCCAAGTTATAAAACAAATTCTGTTTAGTTGATCACATGCTATCCCTTGTTGTGGCATTTGATCTTCCTAACATGGACATCGTCTTTGTGTAGCTTACTCTGATGCAATATATATAGAATATGTGCTCTGAATCTATGTTTACTATGGATTCAAAATTAACAACATTCCAACCCCCACCCACGCTATGCCGACCCCAACTGGGCATAGTCAATGTCTTGAAAACCCACCCCGAACAAGCAATTACTTTCAAAACTACAATAACATAAACACAGTAAGAATGGCATTCCACCAGGTAGTGGTTCTCTTACTTTACATTGGTAAAAGCTTGACACCCATTACTTTTAAAAGATACTTATTCGACGAGCAATTAGATTTTTTTGTAACAACTTAAATGCATAGATTAATGATTGCAACTTGGGATGTAGGGAAGCTTGCTGTTTTTTTCAAGATATAAATAAATTACGGTTGATTGTACCAATTCGCTTCTAGCAGAGAAGGAAGCTTACAGTGAGTGTGTACTGTCAGATGTCACTGATGGATGTTTGTACAATCTCACAGGCTTGAAAATATTTTTAAACTCCACCCTAACAGTTGGGACATTCAGTCTGGTGTGTTCTGCATGATACAAATACTCCTTTTCAACCCTCCTTCCAAATTAAGTACCAGACAAGATGCAAAGGAAGAATTACTGAGGAATGATGACATTGGTCTTGGGCTTGTCTCTAGCATTGGAAACTTCAGACTATAGTCCCTAATGGTGAATTAGTGTGTAGTGATTGTTTATTCAATTCTAGCTCATAACTCTGTAATTTTCACATATAGGTTTTATTAGAGGAGTGATTCAAAATGTGAGCCTTTGTTCATGATGCATTTATTATGGGGTTTTTTCAGCTACGTAACTTCATACTGGACCAGAACGAATACATCAAGAACAGGCAGCGTGAAATATCTCGTATCCTGACCCCAGACATACAGCGCTCAATGAGTCAGGCATACACAGGTAGGATCATGTAACATTCATTCATATCCAAAAAGTGCCTGTGCTTCTTCGTGGAAAAGGCTATGATACATTTTAAAGCAGAGTGCTGAGATAATAGTAGTCAATTATTGTTATGTTATGTTATCCAGCACTCCTAGCGCGCACGGATACTCAAGAGTGTCCCGGCGCGCGTGCCAACTGCAGGAGACAAGAGAGACTGTGATTTTAGTTAGCTGCTTTTTAAACAGCCTGAGATCCTGAGTGTGTCGCAGTTCATATGGGAAGGCATTCCAATCCTTGGCCGCCTTGAGGAAAGAGAGCAGCCCCCGTTCGAGCAAGGCCGTAGCGGGGGATAACTGCAAGGCATTGTGCTGTTGATCTCATAAGTCTTTGGTGCTCATAGAAGTCAAAGCATCTCCTCAGATATGGCGGCCCAGATTTGTATAAGGCACCGTGAGCAAGAGTAAGGGCCTTGAACTAAATGTGTTGCGCCACAGGGAGCCAATGCAAATCCCAGAGGTGTTGCTGTGTACTTGATCTGCTCGGGATGCCCACCAGCTCTCTTGCTACTGCGTTTTGAATAGTTTGCAGCTTCTTTAGCTGGTATCAGGGAAGGCCAGTATATAACTCATTGGCGTAATCAATCTGCGACAAAATAAGGGCACGGGTCACCATGTCCTTAGCCGACCTAGGCAGCCATGGCAGATATTTTCTCAGTAATTTCAGTGTGCCAAAGCAATATCCGGACAGTGTTTTTATCTGTGGTGAGAATTTGAGGTCCTCACTAAACCAGAGCCCAAGATTCTTTACCAGACTGCCAGTTGAGTTCGGCCTGGGGTCGTCTGCAGGCCAAAGTTCTTCTCTAAAACAGGGAGGGAAAGACCCATAAAGAAGGACCTCAGACTTGTCCTCATTGCATTTGAGCTGAGTCCTTGCAAGCCAGCCAAAAACGGCTGAGAGACAGTTTCCGGTTAAGTCCGGGGACAAGTCTTTTTCCTTCCACGTAAAGAGGAGCTGAGAATCATCTGCGTAAGCTATGATCTTAGCTCCCAGCTCCTCCGTCAGATAGATTAAAGGCGTGATGTAAACGTTGAAGAGAAGGGACCTCAGGATGGAGCCTTGCGGAACTCCCGTAGTCACCTTTCTTGGGGACAAGGAAAAGGGTGTCAGCCATACCTGCTAATTATTTCAATTATTTTCATCTCCTACAATATATCTAGCTATAGCAGGGGTGCAGTTAATTTCCGATTTCTCTCTTCTACTCTCCCCAATGAAGCATCTAATAGATATTCATCTTGGTCCAACTCAAGGGATATTCAACAGGTAACCGAACTCGAGGAGGACAGAAACAGTGAACAAACCATGTTCTTCCTTGAAAATCACCTTCAGCATCTCTACACTTGAGATTGGATCCGGGTGGCCACCGGTGGTCATTTTGTCCAGCACTCTTCTGAAGAATTACCAATGTCCTTTCAAGTATCACCCACAGAATCTAAACAGTTATCCTTCTTTCAATCAGCAGTTCTCATTGTTTTCACATTTATTTATTTTGTTTTGTTCTCAACATTTCTTGTTTCTTGTACGGGCATTGTTTATAGCTGCTTCCACTGCCTGCACCTATAGGTCTTTCCTCGAGTGTCACTTAACACAGATGGTCCCACATAGTCTATAGTTCTATGTGACTCCTAGATCACATTATCTTTCTCAGGACTGGCTGCAAAGATGCTAAAATTCTATTTATAACTTCACCTGTACTGGTTATTGCACTTTCTGAAAATACTGAAAAGCAAAGGAAAAAAATGAGAAGTCTGCCAGGAAACATTTTACGCCGAAGTACTTTGGCCTCATCAGTAAAGTCTATGAAGAGGTTGTTTCTTTACATATTTTGTTTAATTAATTATCTTTATTCTATTTTGCAAACATAACAAGTGATAAGACAATCACAACAGCACTTTTATAATATAGAAGTCATCTTTGTAGATCAGAGTTGCAGTCTCTTTGCCACTCATCAGGATCATTCATACGCATTTAGTCTACTCTGTTACTTTGTTCTTTCCCAGAAGATGCTTTCTATCGCCTTCTGTGGGCTGTCACAATTTCAGAACTATGTCTAGTTTATATAGCTTAGTCTTAATCATTATCCCTTATTCTTTGACTACTAAGTGGTCATATCTTAGGGTTATTATATTTGTTCATTGATGTTGCCTTTTTTCAAGGGGGTATGATAGCTGTTGCACTATTTCAGACCATTCTCCTAGGTCTTCTATTAGTTGTTCATCATTCCGAGAATTTTGTGTGTTTTTTCCTCTGCCATTGCCTATTCCAGAAAAGCCCTCAGCCTTCGTTAATGTCTTACGGCCCTTGGTCTAGCCATACTTGAAGTTTTATTTTTCTGCTTTTGCGGAAAAATCTTTGACGTGCTATTTCAGAGAAGCTGTAGGCAATGACCCTGATAGTCAGAGATGATATTCAATTTCTCCACAACATCAGACCTGCATTTCTGAGTTCGTAGGCATTTCCATGTTGCATGGAGGTAATTGGCAATGGAAGTGCATCTGGGTATAGCTTGACTTGCTTTTTGACTTGCTTTTTTTAGAGTAAGTTAGTTACAGCCTGCTCTTGTGTCATTTCAGTATGTTCTCCATTATTTCTGAGCAACCCTGAACAACTCCTTTATTTCCTTTGCTGCATGTTTCAGCCATGTGCTCATGAGGACCTGACCCCAGAACACTTTTGAGCCTCTAAAAAAAAATTCGGATTCCATTATTGGATACTGGTTTCCCACTGTCTTGTAGATACCCTCTTGCCGTCTGGTAACCATAATTTCTACTCTTGTGTTCTTTAAAGACCTGGCGCACTGTACTGGTATACTTGGTGCTATCAAGAATTATCCTAGGGTGGTTTTAAATATCAGACTCCTCTCATTTCCTGATAGTGTATGGTTTTACCTTTGGGATATTACGCCCCATCATTAGGGAGTGCTGCACTGTTTGTGGTCAATTTTGAGTTATCTAATCCAGCTAATGAGGAAAATGTGACCGAAGCCCATTCGTTCAAACAGCAGCCATATGTATTCCACAGTATGTTACATGCACGTTCACTACCAAGAACATTCTCCTTCCGCAACTTTGAACAATACAGTTGTGTCCAAATGATCTGTTATTCCATCCCTGCTCCCTTTGTGTGGTTGTGTTTACACCTTCTACAGGTAGTCCTTACAATACTAAATAATCCCTCATTTTGGCAGCGTTCACACCCATCTCTCTTTTAGCTGCTAACTGTGTGGTTGGGTTTCTCCCTTTTTAGTAACCAGGCTAGAAGGTGACATGTTTCATCACGTTTCCTCTGGAGTCTCAGTAAATTGTGCTTTTATAATCAGTTGAGTGCAATCCTGGAGACCTTTGCTGTCTAACTACGAGAATCTGTGGCAGTTTTCCTCGGACAGTCCTTCCTTTTCTAGCTGTCACTATACTACTTTGTCTGCTCCCAACTGGATCCTGATGTCATATACATTCCCATCTGAGTTGCACTAAACGTTTTCCACTCTGCTTTGCTTTCCATTGATTCCATTCATACAGAAAAAAATACTCTGTGAATGTATTCGTGTATCATTGACATCTATTGAAACTGTGTCTCTGCGCTTAATGTGATACCCTTTTGGATTGCATAATAGCCACAGGAGACTGTTCCTTTCTTACCTAGTGGTTTGCGGGTAGAAATAGGATTGTTAAATGGCATGTTGCAGTGTATTATATAACTTATTACTCTGCAAAGGCTTGTTTGTCTTATGCTTTCCTGTGTTTCCTGTGGGTGGTCAGTCGTCTCTCCCACTTTAAAGCATAGTGCTTCCTAACCTACTGCGTGATTGACCAGTTGTCCCAATTCATCATGTTGAGGGTATGTGCTCACTTCCCCACTTGCTGCTTCTGAATAGTTGGAAGTACTGGAGTGAATGATGAATTTAGTCAGATTTTGCTGTCATCACGCTCATCATGTGACTGCTTGCCATGAAACATATTCCCTTATATCTGAGATGCAGTGACTTCACCACTGGCCCGTGGCACAGTCTCACTTTCCCAGTATTGTACCCTCTGGTTTCTCTGACCAGACAGGATGTTCCAGGGTGACCATGTATGTGCTGATAACCAAAGCCTTTCCTGAGAGGGGAGGGTAGTTTAGAGTGGACCCTTACAGAGCTGTGACTCTTGCCTAACACTTTTTAATATTTCTAAGTGCACAAGGGGCTCATCAGGGGACCTGTTTTTCTTACTTTGGGAGTACACCTTCAGCCTCTTTATGAATTTTCAAAATTCTTTCCTAGGAAAAGTACTCTTATTTTCTGGTTTGAGTAAAATAACCACATTGTACAGTGGAGATCCAGGCTAACATCAAACTGGAGACTTCCAAACAGCAGTCCAAGCCTTTATAGCTTTTCAGTGGTTCTCTGTTTGACCATATTGATATTGCTTTGCAGAAACCCCTCTCCATTTCTATAATTATCTGACTGACAGCAGTAGTGCTGCGCCCCCTTTTTGAACCATCCTTTTTCCATGTGATTCTACTTACTAATACAATACTCTCAACACCTTCTAAAAGATAAATTAAATTAATTGGTTCCCACTGATATGTGAATGTTTTGGCACTTCACATTACAGCTTCACTTTTGAAGCCATGGTTCTTTATGGTCAACTACACTTTCCTTCTTATGTCATTGAGTGTCTAAAAGATGCTAGTCATCCATTTCATTTACAAAATATTTGCTCTTCTCTTGAGTGGAAGAATTTTGGATCCGAGTCATGCATAATGTTCTGCTTTTGGCCGCCATAAGTGTGGCAGAGTATGCTCAGACGCGAGTCCCTTGCTCACTTTGCCACTGGATTCAAGCTATCCTGTCTAAAGACGGCTGGAATGCCAGAAACCGGTCCTCGGAAGCTTGTTTCCGGTCCAGGGAAGACATGGCTTGGCAGTTCGGGCTGGACTGTTCCCATGAGGCACAGGGTCAGACTGATTTGCATATAGCCATGTCTTAACTGGGGTGGCAGAGTGGGCTAAAGAACGGTGATGGATTAAACCCAGATCTTTTGACTGGGTGTGAGTGTTTGATTGATTCAGATGCTCCGTCCATCACCACCCCCTTTTGTAATGCATAATGTTCACAGCACTCTTTAATGTGCTACCTTGTCTTCATTGGATATATTCTCGTATATTAGTTCCATTGTTAATCACTATTGCATATAGGAAATCTCCTTCCAAATATCATTATTCAGAATTGCTGTGATCCCTTCTTTCCTGAAACAAGTTGCCCTCTGTAGCAAAGGCCTCTGCAGAACTGGCTGTGGCATAGCTGCATGCTTCCGAAAGGCAGAATGTGGCAGAAACACATTGGCGAGTCCTTTCATTTGCAGATGAATTTTACATGTAATGCTACAGACAGGGTAAGAACATGATGGACTGTCCTGGAGTAATTGCTTGCTGTCTATGACCAATATAACATTTTTTTTTAACTTTCTTTGCCCACATTGTAAGACAGTCTCCAGAGTTGGTTCATGTCATCAGACAGGTGTAGGAAGATGGGTTTCTCTTGCAGTAACCCGACCACTTTTTGCCAAACTACTGATGCACTTTGACTTGATAGGCCCAGGGTCCCTGCTAATCAGGTTCCCAGGGCCTGTGTTCTTTCCCAAAACTGTACCTTGACCCCCAATTGGCACTTCTATGACCACATGTCACTCACCTGTAAAAGGTACCATGGGTACCAAGGGCACTGTGGCCAGGGAAGGCCTCTAAGGGCTGCAGCACATATTGTGCCACACTTAGAATCCTGTACTTTTACACCCACACACTGCCGTTGCAGGCTGCATGTTTTGGTGCAGAACAAAGTGAAGAGTCAACATGGCACACATCCGTGTGTGCCATGCCTTCAACCCACTGCCCTGGCATAGGTCAGCCACCCCTCTAGTCTGGCTGGGTGCTATATACCAGTGATGAGGGTACAGGTGCATGAGCCCTGTACCCCTACAGTGTCTATACCAATTCTTAGACATTGTAAGAGTAGTAATGCAAATAATAGTTTATGGTGCTGGGAGTTTGTCATCACGAACTCCACAGCGCCCTAATGGCTTTACTGAAAACTGGAAAGTTTGGTTCTTTGGGGGAGGTTTGGGGAGGGGGCATTTGCATGCCTATTCTTGACAGCCCCCACCCCTTGCCTATAAAAAAAATCCCTGGCGTCTAGGGTGCATCTTGGAGATCCCCTGAAAAGCAACCAGCCTCTGGTGTTTTCTCTGATTGGTACACACCAGCCTGCCACCACAAGGCATGTTTCTGGACCCCTGGGGTGGGAGCCTTCACTCCCTGAGCCCAGAAACAAAGATTTTCCTGGGAGACGGTGGTCACACCTCCCCAGGCCAATCTGTGGCATGGGAGTTCAAAGGCCTTGCAGCCTTTGTAATGCGACCTCCAACCTCTCCTGCTATCAGGAGCAGGCCCCCTTTCTGTCTCCCCTCCTTTTAGGCGGGAAATCAGGCAGGAAAAATGAGCTACCCCAGAAGGTGTGCTCAACTCTGTCAACCCCACCCCTCAGGTGTGGGAGGCGAGGTGAAGCACACTCTTCAGTGCCCGCCATCTTGCAGATGGCAGGCACTCCCCAATGAGGATTAGGTATTGTGCTCACTCCCCCACGTGGGGTGAGCATACCAAGGGTGTTGTCACCCTAAGGTAGATAGCCCATTGGCCACTGATCTCAAGACCCCTAAAACACCCCTAAATACGGTATTTAGGGGGCAGCCCTGAACCAAGAAGAGAGATTCCCCAAAACCTAAGAAGATAAAGGACGAAAGAAGACGCCTAGCAGAGGAGACTGCAGAGAACAACTTACTCTGCCCCAGCCCTACTGGCCCATCTGCAGTTTCCAGAGATCCTGCGCCAAATGGCACCTTGTCCTGCAGCCAGCTACTTCCAGAACCCTGGGAGGACTGACTGCCTTCAACAAAGAATGGATATGCTGTGAACAGCAGCTCTGTTCAAAAGAAAACTCCCAAGACAGACTCTGAGCCTGCTGAGGACAAAGAAATCTAAAGCCTGGAACCACCACTGCACCCGTCGCCTACGGCCTGAGTTTCAGTGGCCCTCTGGTCCCCAGTGAAGTCCCCCAGGGTTTCAGAGTCCGAGTCCACTGTGGATTGACCCCTCTAGGACTCCCCCACAACCCAGCGGCCTGCTCGTAAGCAGCCACCAACCGGACGCTCCCTATCCCCATTGGATAACCTTGGGCCTCAGCACTCTTCACTCGGTCGCCCTAGTGCCGCTGAGGGTGTAACAAGAGTGCATCCTTGACCCTGGGGAAACCCTTGTTCTAACCCCAGAAGCTCAACCCCAAAGACCGATTACCTACCTGGTAACCGTTAACTTCATTTCTCTCCATAGGAACCTATTGACTGTTTTACTCAGAAAAATGTAAGTGTGGAGTTAATTTGTATGGAAACCTGAAAAATAACAGTTGTGCAAAACTGATTTTACTTACCTTTTCTCAAGGAAATGTCCCAGTGTGATATCTAGGCATATCACACTGAGTCGAAAAAGTAATCTAAAAAATAACTTAAAACTAATCTGTACAGTAATTTCAATACCTTGACTAACCTGTATTTCAAACAACTGCATTTGAACTTGCATTCACTTGTAAACACAGCAGAATATATTCTGCAAAGCATTTATTTAACTTACCTGTGCCAGGCTTGGCTTGGTTCTAGAAATATTTTTATACGAACAAAATTGGTCTGAGTTCAGTCTTTGAGTGTGTGATATCATTTGCTGATTGAGTGTGTACAACAAATGCTTAATACTAACTCCTGATAAAGCCTTACTTCTCACCCACACTACCACAAATAGAGAGTAAGGTGCTTTCTACTTTTACCTCTGCTACATTTGGGGTTTCACTGGACTCTGTGCACACTATACCTAATTTTTGTATAGTATATACAGAGTTAGCTTCATACAACAGGCACTGAACGTAGGCGGGCATCGCACTGTGTACCATTCTTCAATTAGACCAACTCCAATCTTGACCTAATTGAGACCGGACCTCCATTTTTTTAGCTTCTTACCCATTGTTTGTACTAGTGTGTGACCTGTTCTCTCCCTCAATAAAAAAGCAAATGGAATGACAGGGCAGCGTAACATCAAGTGGGGTCTTGAGCATCGGGTGCTTTGCATTATATAGGGATGGTGCAGTCTGGGACTCCAAGGTTGGTAAGAGATTCCTGTGAATGTTTAATAGCTCAGTGTAAAGCGTACACCTATTATAGCGGGATTTCATCTTTTGGTAGCTCATACTAGTTTGTTTCTGTACCAGTTGTACAATGTTTCTTTATGTCACACTCCTTGTGTATACATGGTAATAGTTAATTTTATTCCTTATTTCCTGTATAGCTTGCGATCAAGAGCGAGGACCTGGCAGCTTTAATCGAATGAAAGGTCACATGCTGGGCCATGTACGCCACCGCAAGTCTACTATGTTTGCCTGTGCTGCCGATAAGTTAATGGAGCAACTCTGCCTCCTCCGGGTAAGTTTTTGGCTAAGGTTGCGTAATAAGATGTATTTCTTATCCACTAGTAACCCTTCACTATCTCATTGTATGAGTGTAAAAAATTACCACTCTGTGATAGAGTAAGGCGATATAACTCAGAGTATCTGAAAGAAACAGGTTAGTATTAGATTCCTTACCTTAGAATATCCCCAGGCGTCAGTCTGGATCCGGAAACTTTTGCGTAGCAGTACCCCTGCGCGTCGGTAGGCGTCGTCTGCAGGCGTCCCCTGCGGCTCCGCGTCCGTCGTCGGCGCCGTGATGACGTCGCTGGAGTATATAGACGCCGCTTCCGCGCGCTTACGTCAGTTCTTCTTTTTTCCGCGCCAGTTAGCGCAGATCCGAAGAGCAGTACTCCGGTCTTTTGACCAAGTTTTTGTTAAATCCTAATTCTTCTACTGTGCCGGTAGGATGCCCGGTTTCAAGAGTTGCGACGGGTGCGACCGCCTGATGTCGGTCACCGACCACCATCGACTCTGCCTCCGGTGTCTGGGCGCGGACCACGACGTGGAGTCCTGCGTCGACTGTCGGGCCTTGACTGGTAAAGCTAGGCGGGAGCGGTCCCGCAAGCTTCTCGAGCTCCGAGTGTCGGTCCCGGTCCGGTCGGAGGTCGAGGGAGCGGTCGAGGGAACGATCGCGGAGCCGCCATGAGCGCTCCGGGAGTCGCCACCATTCCTCCGGTTCGTCAGGTAAGCGTAAGAAGTCGGGGCGTCGTCATCGCACCCCCGACTCCCCCCGACGCCCGCGTGATGCGGCCGGGGGTTCGGGTGGCCCCACCCCCGCGGACCCGCGTGGGTCGCCGACGCCGTCTGCCCCATACCCGTCGGTCCCTGGGGAAGGCGCGTCGCGTGAGGAGATTGATGCGTTCCTCATGGCTATGAGGGCGAGGTCTCCTCCGGCGGGGCCTACGGCGCCTGCGGGCCCGTCGGTCCCGTCTGGGGGCCCGAGCGGTTCGGGTGCTCCTGCCCCGACGCCGCCGGTGGCTCCGGCCCCGGCGCCGCTGGGCCCCTCAGGTTCGTCGCCGGCTGGTCTACCGGCCTCTCCGGCGTCGATTCCGTTGGGTCATCCCGTGGTGCCGCCTCCGCGCGACGTCGGGACTCCGCCGGCGCCGACGCCGCGCGGCGCCACCCCCATTCCCTCTCTGACTCCTGACGCGGAGTCGGACCGGCGTCGTCCGACGCCGGATCCGGCGCCGATGGGGCCCATTGACCCCGAGGAGCCAGTCTATGCCGTCGACCCAGTCTACGACGATGAGGACGAGTATGGGGAGGGTTGGGAGGGGTCTGAGGACCCTTTATCCCGTGCCTGCCAGTATGACGTGGACTGGGTAGGTGACTTGGGTGATGCCAGTGGCCTGGACGAGTCGCCCAACCCTGGGTTTGTCTCGCCTTCCCCTGTGGCGTCTGAGGCGGGGGCTGCCTATTCGGTGGTCCTGATGAGGGCTGCCAAGGCTTTGCGCCTTGAGCTCCCCGTCGCTAAGGTCAAACCTAACATTCTGACGGAAGTGTTTAAACCGCAGTCATGCCCTCAGGAGCCTCTGCTGCCGTTTAATGAGGCCCTGACGGATGTCCTTTTGGGCACCTGGTCCAGGCCCGCTTCCGGTGCGCCGGTTGACCGGAACGTTGCCAGGCGTCACCGTCCGTGCTCGGACGACCCTGCCTTCCTCTCCACCCATCCCTCCCCGGAGAGTCTGGTGATCCAGGCCTCCACTTCACAGTCCGCATTCCCGTCGGCCCCGCCCGATCGGGAATCGAAGCGGTATGACCAATTTGGCAAAAAGGTCTTTTCCTCTTTGAGCGCTGGACTGCGGTCTTGTAATACCGCGTGCCTCTTGGGCCGCTACACCCACTCCCTGTGGGATACGGTCGCGGAGTGTCTGCCGCAATGCCCACAGGAAGTGCGGGACAAGCTCAACCAGGCCTTGGTTGAAGGCCGGGACGCGGCGAGGTACTCGATCAGGTGTGGTCTTGACACGACCGACTCGCTGGGACGGGCTATGTCCACGACGGTGGCGATTCGTCGCCATGCTTGGCTGAGATCTGCCAACTTCTCGCCAGACGTCCAGAATGCCCTCATGGACATGCCATTTGATGGCAGTCGCCTGTTCGGTGACAAGGCGGACAACGCGCTTGAGCGCTTCAAGGACTCCAGGGTCACGGCCAAGTCCTTGGGTCTTTCGACCCAGCGCCAGCAGACGGGTTCGTTTCGCCCCTTTCGTGGCCAAGGAAGGGGCGGTCCCACGCGGGCTGCCAGCCACGCACCGCAGAACGCTCCCCAGCGCGGTGGCGGCCGTGGATTCCGCCGTGGTGGCGGTAGAGGGCAGCGGCGAGGTCAGTCCACACCTCCCCCTGCTGCAGCCTCCAAATCTTCCGAGCTTTCGAGCTCACGTGACGCCAGTGGGTGGCAGGGTTCGCCATCACCACTCCCGCTGGCGCGCGATTACATCGGACAGGTGGGTGCTGCAGCTCGTCCGAAGGGGCTACTCCCTCCCCTTCGAGTCCACTCCTCCAGCCATGCCACCGCAGAACCACCGTGTGTCGGGGGACCACTTGACACTTCTGCAGGAGGAAGTTACGGCCCTCTTGGCCAAGGGGGCCATCGAGCGCGTTCCTGGGCCAGAAGTAGGGTGTGGTTGCTACTCCCACTACTTTCTGGTGCCCAAGAAGGACAAAGGAGGCCTCCGTCCTATCTTGGACCTCAGGGACGTCAACGGCTTCCTCCGGAAGGAGAAGTTCAAGATGTTGACTTTGGCTCAGGTCTTGGCTGCTCTAGACCCACAAGACTGGATGGTAGCGTTGGACTTGCAGGATGCGTATTTTCACATCCCCGTCCTGCCGGCCCACCGGCGTTACCTGCGTTTCACGGTAGGCCACGAGCACTTTCAGTTTATCGTGCTCCCATTCGGCCTTACCAGCGCCCCACGGGTGTTCACGAAAGTGATGGCGGTGGTCGCAGCTCATCTGCGCCGGTTAGGGGTTTCAGTCTTCCCCTACCTCGACGACTGGTTGTTGAAGGCGGGCTCGCCCCAAACAGTCGTCCACCACCTTCAGATGACGGCAGACCTCCTGCACGAGCTGGGGTTTTCCGTCAATGTGCCGAAATCACACCTGTGTCCCTCTCAAAAGCTCCCTTTCATCGGAGCGGTTCTCGACTCGGCGCAGTTTCGGGTTTATCCTCCGGAACGGCGGGTCCGGGATATTCAGGCTCTGATTCCCATCTTTCAGCCATTATCCCGGGTTTCGGTCAGGTTGACGCTGCGGCTTCTGGGGCTGATGGCCTCCTGCATCCTACTGGTGCATCACGCCAGGTGGCGGATGCGGGCTCTGCAGTGGGACCTGAAGTTTCAGTGGGCCCAGCATCAGGGCAACCTATCCGACCATGTCCTGATCTCGGAGGGCACTGCGAGACAGTTGCAGTGGTGGCTTACGGACCGCGATTGGGTCAGAGGCAGATCCCTCTCCCTTCCCCAACCGGAGCACGTAGTTGTGACGGACGCGTCCCTCCAGGGCTGGGGTGGCCACTTGGGAGAGGCGGAGATCAGAGGCATCTGGTCTCCGGCGCAGTCCCGGCTCCATATCAACATGTTGGAGCTGCGGGCGATTCGCCTAGCACTGAAGGCATTCCTCCCCTTTGTAAACGGGAGTGTAGTGCAGGTGTTCACGGACAACACCACCGCCATGTGGTACTGCAACAAACAGGGCGGTGTGGGGTCGTGGACCCTTTGCCAGGAGGCTCTGCGCCTCTGGCAATGGCTGGAACGTCAGGGCGTGACTCTGACGGTTCAACACCTGGCAGGTTCTCTGAACGCCAGGGCGGACGAACTCAGCCGTCGGTGCTCGGTGGATCACGAATGGCGTCTGAACTCGGACGTGGCGAAAGGCCTCTTTCAGCAATGGGGAGAGCCTTGGTTAGATCTATTCGCCACAGAAGAGAACGCGCAATGTCATCAGTTCTGCGCGTTGGAGTTTCCAAGACGGCACTCGCTCGGCGACGCCTTTCGGCGCGAGTGGAGCTGCGGTCTGTTGTACGCCTTTCCGCCTATACCACTTCTGCCCAGAGTGCTGAAGAAGATCAGGCACGACCGGGCCCAAGTTATCCTTGTGGCTCCGGACTGGGCTCGAAGATACTGGTATCCCGAGCTACTCAGCATGTCAGTCGGTCCCTCGATCCGCCTGCCCCTTCAGGAGGACCTTCTGTCGCAGCAGCAGCAGGGGACGGTCCTCCACCCGAACCTGTCCAGCCTCCACCTCCATGCGTGGAGATTGAGCGGCGACAGTTGAGGCCATTCGACTTGCCTCCTGAAGTCTGTGATGTGATTCTGGCAGCCAGGCGTCCCTCCACAAAGTCGGTATACGCCTGCCGGTGGAACAGAATTGTGGCATGGTGCACAGCAAAGGCTGTGGATCCCCTTTCTGCCCCTCTTTCCGAGGTTCTCCTCTTCCTTCTTTCTCTTGCCCAGCAGGGCTCTGCTCTGGGCACTATCAAGGGCTACCTTTCTGCCCTTTCCGCCTTCTTAAGGCTACCTGATCAGCCATCTTTATTCAAGTCCCCTATTGTACTGAGGTTCTTGAAGGGCATCACGCACATGTATCCACCTGTTCCGTTCGTGATGCCTCAGTGGGACTTGAATCTGGTTCTGACATTCTTGATGTGTGCTCCCTTTGAGCCGCTTCACTCCTGTCCTCTCCGTCTTCTCACTCTTAAGACGGCCTTCCTGGTTGCCATCACCTCTGCCAGGAGAGTGAGTGAGCTCCAGGCCCTTTCTGTCAAACCTCCTTTCATGTCCGTCCATCCTGACAAGGTGGTTCTTAGGACTAGGCCTTCTTTCCTGCCCAAAGTAGTTTCTGCTTTTCACATCGGGCAGTCCATCACCTTATCCTCCTTCTTCCCGCCTCCGCATCCTTCCAAGGATGAAGAGCGGCTCCATCGTCTGGACCCAAAACGTGCGCTTTCATTTTATATGGATCGCACACGCCAGTTCCGGGTGGATGACCAACTGTTTGTTGGCTACGTGGGTGAGAAGAAGGGAAGGGCGGTACAGAAACGAACCATCTCTCGGTGGGTCGTCCTGTGCATCAAGGCATGCTACTCTTTGGCTCGGAAGGAGCCTCCCGTTGGGCTGAGGGCCCATTCCACTCGGGCCACGGCGGCTACTACTGCCCTGGGCCGGGGAGTCCCTTTGCAGGACATTTGCCAGGCGGCTACGTGGGCCTCGCTGCACACCTTTGCGAGGCACTATTGCCTGGACAGTCAAGTCCGGAGGGATGGCTTCTTTGGCCGTTCGGTCCTCCAGGACTTTCTGGTGTAGGTTTGTATTGGTTCGCAGACCCACCACCGGGGTTGGTATTGCTGGGGTATCTATTCTAAGGTAAGGAATCTAATACTAACCTGTTTCTTTCAGATGAACAAGTTACTTACCTTCGGTAACGATATATCTGTAAGAAACAGTAGTTAGTATTAGATTCCTTACCGCCCCACCCATCCTCCCCGTTCTGCGAACTGATACCTAGGGTTAAGGACATCCCTTTCAGGGCCCTAGTTTCAAATGGCACCAGTGTTAGTTCTCACATGGCTCTGCGTGTTCTGGCGCGGAAAAGCTGTGTGCAAAGAACTGATGTCAGCGCGCGGAGGCGGCGTCTATATACTCCAGCGACGTCATCACGGCGCACGACGCCGACGACGGACGCGGAGCCGCAGGGGAAGCCTGCAGACGACGCCTACCGACGCGCAGGGGTACTGCTACGCAAAAGTTTCCGGATCCAGACTGACGCCTGGGGATATTCTAAGGTAAGGAATCTAATACTAACTACTGTTTCTTACAGATATATCGTTGCCGAAGGTAAGTAACTTGTTCAACAGTGTTGGTGCACTTTGCCGCTGCACATGCGTGGCTGAGCTCTGCCTTTATCAGTGAGCGCTCTGGTACGTTCACAGGCAGCTGCACTGAGTCCCCTTCAGACAGTCCCAACAGACCTGGAGACCACTCCAGTTCTGCTCATGCTAGACTCATTTGAGATTCTGTGGGCCACCCATTAATCTTGTTCAGGCACTGAGTTTTGCAGGAAACCCCACTGAGCATCCATAGATCAGTCACTCAAGCAATGAGTTCTTGGTTCTGGATCTTGCACTCTGGTATAGCTAGAATCACAAGAATCTTTTGATGAATACTCTGCTGATTCCTCCCCTTAACAACATTCTCACAAACTAGACTGGTTCTGGGTTTTCATCAGCCGTTGCTTCTACGCACTGACTGGCTCTGAAACAGTCTCGTGCTGCCCCAGAAGCAGGAGTGCAGTGCCCCATATCAGCGTCACCCTTGCTTGTTGACTTCAGGTCCTTTCCTTGTGAAGCCTTTAGTGAAGAATCTGAGCTGTGCTCTCAACTTTGTTGCTTGCACTGAAGTGCCATAAGGCCAAGTGAGATTAATCTCCCTCTTGTCACTCCTGTGTGGGCAAGACGCCTTGCAGTCTCCCAAGGTCCTGATTCTGTAGGCATATTCTGACTACAAGCGAATCTGGAGGCTGGTTCCTGTGAAATGTAGGGCCTTTGTCGACGTTGTAACAGGTTGAGGTCTTCATTGAGGCAATGCTGCATATTTTCAAGTCAATGCAGACTCCCTCTGGAGCACCTTCGGAACATATAAAGCCACAGCATTCAACAGTTGCACTACATCCAGTAGGGTAATTCAAGAGGTCTCCTTCCAGCTTCTTGATGGTGCCGGCCCACACCTCCACTACTGCCCCAGAGGCCACATCAGTCCAAACTACACTGAGACCAACCTTGGCGTTACTTGATCAGAACCAGGTTCCAACACCGATCCCACACGTCCACCATGCTCAACCCATGTCACACTACAAAGTCACTAAAACACGTCCTACAACTTTGGATGAACCCTTGCCTCTCCCTCTGAGACTATACAGTACTATAGGAGGCTGTAGTCCCTTTTTAGGTGCAGTTCAGGGGCTTCAGAACTCGACACATGATGATATCAGCTTATTCCACCCTCACTACACAGATGCTAGATTGTACCCGGACCTATAAAATACTGGTGGTTAAACATTTTCTGTGAGACTGAATTAGACTGTTCAATACGTCCACCTGTTGACGAAAATATCTCCTTTGCAATTCTTGTCCTCATGGTAGCAAAAATACTAGGTTCACTGATACCTACTGTTAAGTCATAAACACATTTATTGACCAAAATTGTATAATCTGGGCATGCCACATAAGCGCCCTCCTTCCCCTTCAGTGTAGCCTTTCGCAGATTCCTCCTTGATGAAACTGGACCCACGAGCTAAAAGACACAAGGCAGCCCCTAAAGACCTGACCATTTTCACCCAGTGCCTGACCCCAAACGTTTGCTGGTCCAAACATCCATGAGCAATGTTAACCCAAATGCCTTTCATTTGGCACTTCCATCTAGGGAGTCTAAACACTTTAGTGCATTCAGCAGAAACTTATTTTCCTCTGGCAACTTGGTCCTTCGGTCTTTAAATGCTGTCTGCCTATTGGGCTTTACACACCTGCTTTTCTGGTCTCGTCGAGCGACGCAGCTCTTGCGCTGCTCGCTTGAAAGATCTATTGTCGGCGGGTTTTCTTTTGGAAGTGGGGTTGGTGACCACTCTGTCTCCCTTAGGCCCCGCCCACCGGGACTGGATATTTTGCAAGCGTACAGCACCAGTCAGTGCAGGCACAAGCAGTGGCTCTCTCTCTTGCCTCTCAGTGGGTCACCATCTCTCATGACGACAGTTTGTGTTCGAGGCATGTGGGCTGCTAAATTCATATCTTAGCATTAGATCGCCGCCTAGTGTTGGGTCCGGATGATCGCACATTGTTGTCCTGGAAGAGTCTTCGAAGTATCCTGAGATAGGTGGCTCCTCCCCTGGACTACAGTGCGCATGGGCATCGGCTCCATCCCCAGATTGTTTTTTTCCGCCATTGGGTTCGGATGCGGTCTCGACTTCTCTCTGTCGGAACCGAGTAAAACTAACTTTTTAAGGCCAAAAGGCCTTGTATTTATAGCGTCGGTATTGTTTGCGCACGGTCTCGAGTTCTTCCGACTCTTGGAGTCGGATTCAGCGGAGTTTTTTCACTCTTCGGACATCGAGGCCTTCTCATCGCGAAACGACCACGACTTTCCAGCATGGAGCGGAGTCTGTTTAAGTACTGTCCCTCTGTGGGTCCAAGTACCCACATATAGACCTTCACCCGGTCTGTAACAAATGCCTTTCACCGGACCATGACGACGGCAAGTGCAAGGCTTGCGCACAATTCAGGTCGAAAAAGACTCTCAAGCTTCGGCGCGTGGTGCGCCTGGAGGCCAGACAAGCGGCCCCGGATCCAGAAAACATCTTCGGCGACCAAGAAGAAGATGAACAGGGTCATCATCTCCAAATCTCCCCACGCGAAACGGAGGTCGAGGCGGATCCGGTAGACGACGACGGAGTCGTGGATCAAGGCCTTGAATACGTCGACGAGGTAGGGGACGTCGAAGAGATTTATGGGGCCGCGGCAGATAGCTCAGGGGACGAGCTATGCCCCGAAGGTTTCGAAGATCACGATCGGGTCACGGGATCGCCGGTTGGCCTTACCCAAGACCCCGTACCGCAAGCCACGGCCCCGCCTTCAGGCCCGGCCACGGACATACTTGCTGGGCAGGCCGGATCGAAACCGAAACCTACGGTATCGACTACACCTAAAATGGCCGACCCGAAAACGAAACCGAAACTTATGGACTCGAGCGTCCCTAAAATGGCGGCCGGCCCACAGAAAACTACTGCACCCGCCGCATCGGCTCCGTCGACCTCCGGTCCACAGAAGTCGAAGAAGTCGGTCGATTCCACAGGGTCAAAATCGGCGCCAGAGGAGGGATCCTCTAAGAAGGGTGGTCGGCACGGATCAGCCGCTGCGACACCGTCTAAGCACGCCAAGGCCAGCGGCACGGCTCCGGTTCCGACTGGGACTCCGTTCGTCGGTCGCGTAGTGGAGTCGGAGGCGACACAAGCACACGGATCGACGGCTGGCACATCTGCGCATCGATCCAAGGACTCTGGGTCGGCGGCAACCGCATCGGCGTCCAAGACTCAAAAGGGCCACCATGACGTCGGATCCGAGGGGAAGGTCAAGACATCCTCGTCAGCGCCAAAAGCCACTGTAACTGAAGTGTCCCCCATCGCCGCTTCGCTACAGAGAATCAGGGACAAGGCCGCTGCTACGTCGGCTCCGTTGCCGTCGCCTCAGACGCCGAAGGACACTCCGGCAAAGCCTAAGAGTAAGCTTCTCTTCCTTCTGCCGCCGAAAGAGGCTCCGAAGGCCTTTTCTATGAAATCGACGCCAAAGAAGTCGGATTCTTCTACGGCAGGGGTACCTTCAGGTCGGGAACTCGAATCAGAGGACGATTCTGAGCACTTCATCGACGCCAACACAGGCAAATTAACACTATACAAAAGGAGGATCACTTCGGAGCCTCTGGACTCCTATGTCATCCCACTAAAGAAGAAGAGGGTTCCTCAGGACGCTTCTAGCCTCATAGAACCTATCCAGCCTCCTCCAAGAAGAAGCCCTACTCCCTCACCAGAACACTCTGAGGGTGAGGGATATGATGAGGATGACCAATACACCTTCCCCATCAATGAACCAGATGCACATCCAGATGCATATGATGACATTGGTGACCAAGGCACACAAAGTGTGGGGCAAGACCCACAGGCTTTCAGTGCACGTGCATCCCCAACAGAGGATTCTGCAGGTTTTCATGCACTCATTGAGAGGGCAGCTGCTAATCATGATGTAGACATGCATGCTGACCCAGTGGAAGAGGACTTTCTCTTTGATACTTTTTCAGTCTCTGAAAGAGCTGTGAAAACGCTGCCTATGCTCAAGGGAGTCCTCAAGCATGCAGCTGACATCTTTAAAGAACCTACCAGAGCGAGAGTGGTCAATCCACGTATCGAGAAAAAGTACAGACCAGCACCTGCAGACCCTGCATACATTCGGGGACAGTTGCCACTAGACTCTCTTGTGGTCGCAAATGCCAGAAAACGGGCCAACTCCCAGACGACGGGTGAAGCTCCTCCCCCAGACAAGGAGTCCAAGGTGCTAGAGGCAGGGGGCAAAAGAGTGGCGGCACAAGCTGCCAACTTTTGGCGTATTGCAAATACACAGGCACTCTTAGCACGTTACGATAGGGCGCATTACGACACCCTAGAGCAGATTGTACAACACCTGCCTCCAAAGTTTCAAGAGGGCACCAAACTGCTTATAGAGGAAGGGAAACTAATCTCCAACGCAGCCATCAAGTGTGCACTTGACGCCGCAGACACAGCAGCTAGAGCGATCAACACTAGCGTCATGCTAAGACGACAAGCTTGGCTCCGCATATCAGGGTTTAAACCTGATATTCAGACAACCATACTTAATCAGCCAGTCAATCCTGATAGACTGTTTGGTCCAGATGTTGACACCACCCTCGAAAAGATAAAAAAGGACACAGAAACTGCTAAGTCCATGGGGGCCCTACAATCGCAACAGTTTCGTGGCAATAATTTTCGTCGCTCAGGTGCACGTGGAGTCACCAGAGGACAAATGGGTCAACAATCGCAATTCTCAAGAGGTGGAGCACAATCCTCGTTCACAAAACAGAACAAGGGAGGTTACAGAAATAACAGCAACAGAGGTCGCGGCAGAGGAAACAACAGCTCCCGCTCCTCTACCCCAAGCAAACAGTGACTCTCTGTCACTGCCCCCCGACCACTTAACACCTGTCGGGGGGAGACTGCAGCAGTTCCTGCCCGTCTGGAGAAACATCACCACAGACAGGTGGGTGCGACAACTAGTCCAGTATGGTTATTGCCTAGAGTTGAAATCCACTCCACCCAACATTCCGCCAAGGCAAAGGCCTATGTCCGCAGAGCACTTGCACTTATTGCAGCAGGAAGTAGTGGCGATGCTGCACAAAGGCGCAATCGAGCTCGTGCCGGTGGAAGAGGAAGGCACAGGGGTATATTCCCTGTACTTCCTTATTCCAAAGAAGGACGGATCTCTCAGACCCATTCTAGATCTACGTCCCCTCAACCTGTACATACTATCAGAACATTTCCATATGCTTACACTGCAACAGATTCTTCCCTTGTTAAACCAAGGGGACTTCTTAGCAACCTTAGATCTCAAGGATGCTTATTTCCACATTCCACTACACCCGTCCCACAGGAAATACCTCAGGTTCACTATTCAAGGCAGGCATTACCAGTTCAAGGTCCTACCCTTCGGAGTCACCACAGCCCCAAGGGTGTTTACCAAGTGTCTGGCGACAGTAGCAGCGCACCTCAGGAGGCAGAACATCCATGTCTACCCCTACCTGGACGACTGGCTCGTTCAAGCCAAGTCGGAACAACAGTGCGCCGCGGACATGTCGACTACCATTCACCTCCTTCACAATCTAGGTTTCTCGTTGAACTACCCAAAGTCGCATCTTCAGCCGGCACATGTCCGGCAGTTTCTAGGTGCGACGATCAATACCCTGACGGCCATGGCTCAACCAAACCAAGTCAGGATAGACAGCATGCAGTCTCTAATCCAGAAGTTCAGACCACAACACTCGCTTCCAGCGAGAGTGTTCATGCAGTTGATAGGCATGATGGCCTCCTGCATCTTCATAGTCCCTCACGCACGGTTACATATGCGCCCGCTCCAGGAGTGCTTAGCAAATCAGTGGACACAGGCTCAGGGACAATTGACAGACCTAGTGTTGGTTACCAGTCGGGCATACGACTCTCTGCATTGGTGGACTCCACACAACCTTTGCAAGGGCCGACTGTTCCAAGAGCCAGTGCCACAGATTATCCTGACAACGGACGCATCTCTCCAGGGATGGGGCGCTCATCTGCTCACTTACACAGTGCAGGGACTATGGACGACGCAACAACAGAGGATGCACATCAATTATCTGGAACTGATGGCAATCTTCATGGCGATCAAGTCCTTCATTGTACATCTGTGCAACAAGGTAGTGTTAGTCCGGACGGACATCATGACCGCGATGTACTACATTCAAAAGCAGGGGGGCACCCACTCGCCACAGCTGTCTCATCTGGCTCAGAGCATGTGGAAGTGGGCCATTCAGAGGAACATTTTCCTCATGGCAGAACACCTCCCGGGAAAGGACAATCAGATGGCGGATCTGCTCAGCAGATACAGCCATCAAATGCACGAGTGGGAGATACACCCATCTGTCCTCCACCCGTACTTCCAGCAGTGGGGTCATCCGGAGATAGACCTGTTTGCCACAAAAGAAAACGCAAAATGCCAACACTTTGCCGCCAGGTTCCCTCACCCACAGTCGCAGGGGAATGCGATATGGATGAACTGGTCAGGCAAATTTGCGTACGCTTTTCCGCCAGCCCCTCTGATACCGCTGGTGGCAAGAAAGCTAAGGCAGCACGCGATGACTCTCATCCTAGTTGCTCCAACGTGGGCGCGCCAAGCATGGTACACCACGTTCCTCGAACTCTCGGTGGTGCCGCATCAAAGACTGCGCCTCACGCCCAGACTTTTGACGCAGAACCATGGAGAAATTCAGCATCCAGATCCGCAACAGCTCAACCTGGCGATCTGGCTCCTGAAGTCCTAGAGTTTGGATACCTTAACCTACCTCCGGAATGCATGGACATCATCAAGGAGGCAAGGAAACCAACTACCAGAGCATGCTATGCTGCGAAATGGAAGCGTTTTGTCATTTACTGTACAGCCAATGACATCAACCCGCTAGATGCATCTATCCCTAACATCATTTGCATCTTTACAAGTGCAATCTAGCGTACACTTCCATTCGGATACATCTGTCCGCCATAGCGGCTTATCTTCAGAACAGGCAGCATCTCTCTGTCTTCAGAGTGCCTGCCATTAAAGCTTTCCTTGAAGGTCTGAAACGAGTCATTCCCCCAAGAACACCACCAGCTCCGGTGTGGAACCTCAATGTGGTCCTCACCAGACTGATGGGACCACCTTTTGAGCCACTGCACTCGTGTGAACTCCAGTTCCTAACATGGAAAGTAGCTTTCCTAATAGCTATTACGTCACTGAGGCGGGTTAGTGAGCTACAAGCGCTCACAATCCAAGAGCCTTTCATTCAGATTCATCCAAATAGGGTAGTGCTACGCACTAACCCCAAATTCCTTCCGAAGGTGGTGTCACAGTTTCATCTCAACCAAACTATTGACTTGCCGGCATTTTTTCAAAACCCACAAACGGTAGCGGAAAGAATGCTCCATACCTTAGATGTACGGAGGGCGTTGATGTACTACATAGACAGGACACAACCCTTTAGAAAGACAAAACAACTTTTTGTTGCCTTCGCACCACAACACAAAGGCAACCCTATTTCCAAAGCAGGAATAGCCAGGTGGATTGTTAAGTGCATCCAAATATGTTATCAAAAGGCCAAACGCACTCTAACGATACCCCCAAGAGCGCACTCCACACGCAAATTGGGGGCATCCATGGCTTTCCTAGGAAACATTCCTTTAGAGGACATTTGCAGAGCAGCCACGTGGGTTACACCACATACCTTTACAAAACACTACTGTGTTGATGTGCATTCCAAGCAGCAAGCTGCTGTAGGACAGGCTGTTCTCAAGACACTCTTTCAGGTTTCTGCAGCTGGCACGGGCAACCGCCGCTGATGGAGGGACTGCTATGTATTCTATGCTAAGATATGAATTTAGCAGCCCACATGCCTCGAACTGAATATGCTACTTACCAGTATGCATCTGTTCTTGGCATGTAGGGCTGCTAACATTCATATCGCCCACCCTCCTCCCCGGTGCCTGTTGCAGCTGCAGATATACTATTGTATTCACTCATTAGCATGGACATCCTTTACACTTTTCACTCCATCTTCTGCCACAATGGCGAAAAACAATCTGGGGATGGAGCCGATGCCCATGCGCACTGTAGTCCAGGGGAGGAGCCACCTATCTCAGGATACTTCGAAGACTCTTCCAGGACAACAATGTGCGATCATCCGGACCCAACACTAGGCGGCAATCTAATGCTAAGATATGAATGTTAGCAGCCCTACATGCCAAGAACAGATGCATACTGGTAAGTAGCATATTCATTAGCATGGATCACTAAGCTTACAATAAGCCTAAATTGTCGATTCTTGTACCAAGAGACAGTATTTGATCAGATTCATTTCAAGCAGGTGCAGGCTACCCCCATGCAGCAAACATGAATCTCTAATCTACATCCAGACCCAAGCCACTCCTACCATCCCAGTGCAGTGGTTGCCATCTAGTGGCGCAGCAACGCCACTACAATCAAAACTGCTCTTATAATATAAGGCAAACTTGTATAATTGAAACTGCACTGCAGACCTATCTTTCCCTTTCTTGCAGTATATTCTGAATTTAGTAGTTCCGTGACTTAGTGAAATGGATACATATGTGACCAACAAGTGTGTAACAGCGAACTCCTGTGGCTTATATGTGGGATCCTGTTTAGAACGCTGTTCATCTTTATAAATGTTGTTTCCTAATCTCTCTCAGGGTAGGGGCGCATTCACACGAGTATGAGTCAGTGTTTCTGAAAATGAACTTCAGATGTTTTATATGTGACACTGAGGCTTCCTAAAAATCCAGTAGAGGATGGTATAGAAATACAACAGTGCACATTCCGGCCAATTTTAGCGGAGAGAACATGGCGCAGCGGCCATAGCTGGCCACTTTGGAACGAGGGAACCAGGTTCGAGTCTCGGTGGTGGCTCAGCCTGCAAATCTGTGCAAATCACTTTATCTCTTCCCTGTGTAAAAAACAAAAATTAATGTATCCTTTGTGTAACGCAACTGGTGCTCAGGTAAAGTGCTCAAATACTTTCTGATCGAGTCCACGCTGTAAAAAAAAAAAAATCGACAAAGAACATGTTGAGATGTACGTGAAAACATTGTTTGGGAAGCAGATGTTACTGCATTGAATTTGTATTTATAATTCTGTTTCTTGTAAGTCCACATCAGAAATTAGGTTTGGTGGAAGGGTATTCCCTTTAGAATGCCAGTTTTCTGTGGAAGACTCCTTAGCCAGTCTATTTAGATCACCATATTCTAATAAAAGCACGTTTGTCTTCTTACGCCTCATTCCAAACAAAGCATAGAGTTCCAGTCATTGTACATGGTTTCTAAAACCCCTTTTCCAATGCAATAGTAAATGCGAGACCTATTGCATTGCAAATGCTTGTTGGACATGGACTGCAACATTTGTCCCCAACAAATCTAGAAATGCAATTGCCAAGATGATTAAGTATGGAAAATACACTGCTAGACATGTTTTGGGGCCTCCAGGACACAATGGGCTGTCGGCTGTGCCATGGACACCAGTGTCATGAACAGGCACCATGACTGAATGCAACCTCTTAGGTTTTCTGGTGATGTTCAAGGATCCCTACTTGACATGACCTTTGGTTGGTCAAAACTCTTTGGTGAAATAAAAATCTTGTTACCAGAACGTTTTCAAGACAGCCACATATTGGACTTCTCCTTAGCTAGCTTTGCCGATTTCACCAACAATACAGAAAATTCAGAGGCTACTCACGAGAAGCCTAGTGCCAGTTTTTCCTTGATAACCAGCTCAGCAACAAACCCAGCCTTTTAAATAGGACATGGTGGGCAAGATTGTGGACACCACCATGGGCAGTAATCTTGCTTCCAAACCACTTTGATTTCACCTTCCAAGACTATGCACCGCTGGTAGGGGGCTGGATATAATTTCTCCAACACAACTGGAAATCAGTAACCTCGCAAAATGTACAGAAAGTCTTTTGGCCAAGGGGGGCATTGTTAAAGGTATGTTACTGCCACTACTTTCTGGTGTGGAAGAATGATGGAAGACTCCAGCCAATTTTGGATCTTTGCCCTCTGAATGTTTTATACTGATGAGTAAATGGAAATGCTTCTGTATAATGCAGATAGCTTAGTATCCTTGAACTTGCAGGGTGTATATGTTAATGTGCACGTCCTGCTATTCCACAGATGTTACCTTTGGTTCATGAGCGGTCAGAAAATATACTATTTGTCATTCTACCCTTCATCTCACCTCCAACCATGGATGTTTACAAAGGTGGTGGCTGTGGTCAAGGCCCATTTTTGCAGGTTAAAGCAGTCCGTTGTAGACCACTTCTGAACAACAATCACCCTTCTATTGTTCCTGGGTTTTTCCCTCTGGTGCGTGCAGTAAAGATTCCCTTCCTATGGACTATTCTTGACACAGTGGCATTCAAGGCCTTCCCACTCCTGCAATAAATCTGGAACATTCAGGATCTGATCTGATATTTTGGGCTTAATCCTGGGTCTCTGTGACGGTGGTGCTGAGGTTTCTTGGACTGCTGTCCTATAGATCCCTGCCAACTTATGGCGAACAAAGCGGTACAAAAGGGGGTGGTGATGGTCGGAGCATCTGAACCAATCAAACACTTACACCCAGTCAAAAGATCTGGGTTTAATCCATCACCGTTCTTTAGCCCACTCTGCCACACCAGTTCAGACATGGCCATATGCAAATCAGTCTGACCCTGTGCCTCATGGGAACAGTCCTGCCCGAACTGCCAAGCCATGCCTTCCCTGGACCGGAAACAAGCTTCCTAGGACCGGTTTCTGGCATTCCAGCCATCTTCAGCCAGGCTTGCTTGAATCCAGTGGCAAAGTGAGCAAGGGACTCGCGTCTGAGCATACCCTGCCAACTTATGGCGAACAAAGCGGTACAAAAGGGGGTGGGGATGGTCGGAGCATCTGAACCAATCAAACACTTACACCCAGTCAAAAAATCTGGGTTTAATCCATCACCGTTCTTTAGCCCACTCTGCCACACCAGTTCAGACATGGCCATATGCAAATCAGTCTGACCCTGTGCCTCATGGGAACAGTCCTGCCCGAACTGCCAAGCCATGCCTTCCCTGGACCGGAAACAAGCTTCCTAGGACCTGTTTCTGGGGATGGACGGAGCATCTGAACCAATTAAACACTCACACCCAGTCAAAAGATCTGGGTTTAATCCATCACCGTTCTTTAGCTCACTCTGCCACCCCAGTTCAGACATGGCCATAAGCAAATCAGTCTGACCCTGTGCCTCATGGGAGCAGTCCAGCCCGAACTGCCAAGCCATGCCTTCCCTGGACTGGAAACAAGCTTCCTAGGACCGGTTTCTGGCATTCCAGCCGTCTTCAGCCCGGCTTGCTTGAAACCAGTGGCAAAGTGAGCAAGGGACTCACGTCTGAGCATACCCTGCCAACTTATGGCGAACAAAGCGGTACAAAAGGGGGTGGGGATGGACGGAGCATCTGAACCAATTAAACACTCACACCCAGTCAAAAGATCTGGGTTTAATCCATCACCGTTCTTTAGCCCACTCTGCCACCCCAGTTCAGACATGGCCATATGCAAATCAGTCTGACCCTGTGCCTCATGAAATGAAATGAAATGAAAATGAAATGAAAAGGAGTTTTATAAAGCGCGAACAGTTGCCCTGAGGCGTCCAGGCACTGGTAGGTAACGGAAACTTCTGCTGGGGTGGATCGCCGGTGGGGTGATTTTATTTAGATATCGTTTTGGTTGAAGAGGAAGGTTTTCAACTGTTTGCGAAAGGTGAGCAGATTGGGGTTGGATCTTAGATGGAGGGGGAGAGAGTTCCATAACTTGGATGCGTTATAGGAAAAGCAACGACCTCCTGATCTGGCTCTTCGTATCTGTGGGATAACAGTTAGAAAGGCTTTCGATGAGCGGAGTTCTTTTTTGGGATGGTAGGGGGTGATCAAAGAGTGATTGATCACCGGCCCCGATTTCCAGCAGGCTTGGTGGGTGATGCACATGGCCTTGAATTTGATCCTATCCCTAACAGGGAGCCAGTGCAAAGATTTCAGACCAGGCCCTTTAGAGTTTCTACGGGGAATTCCGAGGAGGGTGCGTGCAGCGCAATTCTGGATCCGCTGAAGTTTGTTTAGGCAGTATTCTGGGGACCCCAAATACAGAGCGTTGCTATAGTCTATACGAGACTGGATTAGGCCCTGGATAACTACCTGTTTTGCCTCGAAATGGAGGAGTGGTAGGATTGTTTTCAACTGCCTAATCCGACCGAAGCAGGTTGCTGACACTTTGGTGACTTGCGTGTTAAATGTCAGGGATTTGTATAGCCATACCCCCAAGACTCTTTATGTTGTCTTTGGGTGCAGGAGGATCGCCTAGGCTAGGGGGCCACAGAAGCTCTAAGGTGGAGAGGGCCGAGGAGCATCAGCTCGGTCTTTTCCCCGTTAAGCTTTAGGCATGAGCTTGTCATCCAGCTCTTTACCTGCTCCAGACAGGGAATCAGGTTGGTCTGTGATTGCTGGCTGTCCTTATGTGCAAGGGAGACCACTAGCTGAGTGTCGTCCGCATAGATAATGATCGTGATGCCATGCGGACGAACAATCTCTGCCAGTGGTCTCATGTATGCATTGAAAAGCGTGGGGCTAAGTGAGGAGCCTTGTGGCACCCCACACCCCAGAGGCTTGCTTGAGGAGGCTGAGGCTCCTTCAAAGACACTGAAGGTATGGTCTTTTAAAAAGGATTTAAGCCAAGCTAGGGCTTCTCCCGATATTCCCAGATTTAGTAGACGGTGGAGGAGGATTTGATGGTTCACCGTGTCAAATGCGGCGCTCAGATCAAGGAGGATCACCGCCACTGCTCCTCCCTGATCTAAGATCCGCCTTGCCTCCTCTGTAACCGCTACCAGGGCCGTCTCCGTACCATGCTTGGGCCGGAAGCCAGTCTGGGTGGTGTCCAGCAGATGGTTGCTCTCGAAAAACTTAGTTAGACAAGTATTAATATGCTTTTCGAGGAGTTTGCTTGCCCAAGGGAGTAGTGAGATGGGTCGATTGGTATTAAGGTTGCGAGGGTCGAGATTAGGTTTTTTTAGGAGTGCACGTACCCTGGTATGTTTCCATGTTAATGGGACTGTGCTAGTTGTTATCGAAGAGTTCAGCAGATCCAGTAATATGGGGAGAATTACCTGTCCAACCGAGATCAGTGTGTTTGGTGGCGCAGGATCACAGGGTGATTTTATTTGGTGCATTAATGAGTCTAGTGTTACTGAATCTAGTTGTGGGAGGTAGGCTAGTGTGGTATGGAGAGATACCTCTGTTTCTATTGCGGAGGAAGAGCTTTTGGAGGAAGGTTCTGCTCCAGTGTTCGGAAAGGATGTGTAGATGTTATTTATCTTGAGAAAAAAGAACTCAGCTAGATCGTCACAACGTGGGGGTTCCACAGGGTTAACGGTTGGGGGTAGGGGGGGGGAGCGTAGTGAGACTTTTTACCGTTCGGTACATTTCTTTGGGCTTGCACTTGGCTGCCATTATTTTACCCTTATAGTAGGCTGATGAGTCAGTTTTATTGCTGACTTATAGGCTCTAATGGCCTCTCTGTATGTAATTTTATCCGTGTCCATGTAGTTAAGACGCCACTTCCTTTCTAGCCTCTTACAGGTACGTTTTTTTCCTCGGAGCTCTTCCGA
The DNA here is from genome assembly GCF_964261635.1 of Lissotriton helveticus. Taxonomy (NCBI): domain Eukaryota; kingdom Metazoa; phylum Chordata; class Amphibia; order Caudata; family Salamandridae; genus Lissotriton; species Lissotriton helveticus. The sequence continues at coordinate 105,232,694 of NC_136063.1, forward strand.
GTACCAGGGTGCTGTTCTATGGTATCTTTTTGATCTGGTGGTGCCAAGGGGTAGTATGGAGTCTAGCGAGCTCGTGATCCAGCTGTTGTACTCGATGTTGCCTTTTGAGGGGTCGCCGATGAGTACAGGTTTGGTTGTGTTGAGATCGCTAGCCCATTTTTTCAGACAGAGTTTGGACCAGTTCCTCGATCTAAGGGGGAAGTGAGGGGATGGAGCGCACTTGCATGTGGTCCAGGTGAGTGTGATGAGGAAGTGATCAGTCCATGGGAGGCGAGTAAGGGTACCAACTGCTAGTTCGGGGCAGTTGCTGAACACGGGATCTAGTAAGTGGCCTTTTATATGGGTGTGGGAGGGAACGAGTTGTTCTAGTTCGATAGCCGCTAGACTAGCTATTAGTTCGTTGGCGACATTATCCGCTCGGGGGGGGGGGGGCGGTAGATGAGGCTGCCCGTGAAACTTTTGTTGGGGGAGAATTTAATGGCAAAGTGCAAACTTTCACAGTCTGCGATGGGCTCTGAAGTACACCGGCAGGTGTAAGCGTCTTTATAGATGATGGCTAGCCCCCCGCCTTTTCCCAGGGCGCGGTCCAGGCGGGCAATTTGGTAGCCTGGTGTGCGTGCTTCGACTAGGTCGGGTTCAGAATCCTGGGTGAGCCATGTTTCGGTCAAGAAGACTATGTCTGGCACGAGCTCATCCAGCAGCATTGAAATCTCCAGACTGTGTTTGGGGAGGGATCTGCAGTTTAGCAGCAGCATTTGGTATTCCTGCAGCTCATCCTTCTGCAGAGGGCTGGAGAGCTTTGTCTTGCAGTGAGGGCACTGATGGGGGATTTCCAAGGGATGGAATATTTGGCCGCACTTGGTTTTATCGGTGTGCCTTAACTGATAGACGGTGTCAATGCTGTATTGCCTATTTGTTCTCGTGAGTGAAGGAGAGGTTGTTAGGGGATTTGCCCCTAGCCCTGGCCAGCCGCGGACGGGCGCAGACGGGCTTGCCTTTAGCACGCCTTCGGCGCCCCAGCGCGCCCGCTGCTCGTCCGAAAAATGCACATATTTTGTAGGGGTGGGAGGGGCGTGGCCTCCCGGCAGTGGGCGTGGCCTGTGGGCTTGCGAGGCTAATGGCGGCAGTTTGTGTTCCAACCCGCGGCAGCGTTATCACGAACTGCTCAGGGATATCCAGCAGGTCTCAGGGGGGGAGTGCCCAGGGAGCAGTGCGCAACAGGTAAAAACAATTTATGCAGTAAATACAAATATTTTTACAACGATGGGAGCAGTCCAGCCCGAACTGCCAAGCCATGCCTTCCCTGGACAGGAAACAAGGTTCCTAGGACCGGTTTCTGGCATTCCAGCCGTCTTCAGCCAGGCTTGCTTGAATCCAGTGGCAAAGTGAGCAAGGGACTCACGTCTGAGCATACCCTGCCAACTTATGGCGAACAAAGCGGTACAAAAGGGGATGGTGATGGACGGAGCATCTGAACCAATCAAACACTCACACCCAGTTAAAAGATCTGGGTTTAATCCATCACCGTTCTTTAGCCCATTCTGCCACCCCTGTTCAGACATGGCCATATGCAAATCAGTCTGACCCTGTGCCTCATGGGAACAGTCCAGCCCGAACTGCCAAGCCCTGGACCGGAAACAAGCTTCCTAGGACCGGTCCGTCCATCACCACCCCCTTTTGTACCACTTTGTTCGCCATAAGTTGGCAGGGTATGCTCAGACGGCTGAAATGCCAGAAACCGGTCCTCGGAAGCTTGTTTCCCCCCCGCGCATCCACAAAGCAAGAGCAGGCAGAAGACCATTTTCTCTCACATCGCAGCCAAGACCGGGAACGGCCTACCGGCAGACATCAGATGCTCCCCCTCCCTGAACATTTTCAGGAAGATCCTCAAGACCTGGCTCTTCGTCTAAACAGATTTGCATACCCCCTTCCCCTCCACCCCAGCGCCTTGAGACGTCCACAGGTGAGTAGCGCACTTACAATACCCTGATTGATTGATGTAGTGGTCCATTAAAGCTATTATGACTTGCTGCAGCACCGCTCTTATCTTGGCGGGCAAAACAAAGTTATCAAACAATAAACTGGTGTTTTTGATCAGACAGCAATTCCAAAGAAGGTAGTATGAACCCGCATAACTTAATGGGAGAAGTGCTGCTAAAACAAAATCATAAAATGAAGGACTTTACAATGCCTCAAATACTCAGTATTGTGTTTCAGAGCAACTATATGGTAAACGTTAGACGGATGAAATTTGAAAGAAACAGTTAGTTATAGATTCCTTACCTTAGAATTACCCCCAGGCGTCAGATTGGATCCGGAAAGTTTTTCGTCAGCAGTACCCCTAGCGCGTCGGAAGGTGGCGTTTGTCGCCTCTGCGTCCGTCGTTGGCGTCGTGTTCGCCGGGATGACGTCGCGGAAGCGACAGACGCCGCCCTCGCACGCTGACGTCAGTTCTTGATTTTTCCGCGCCAGCAAGCGCAGATCCGGGGAGAGCAGTACCCCAGTCACTTTTTGACTGACTTTTTCGTGACTTTTGTCGACTTCGATTTTAAGTCGAACATCGACTCCTACACATCGGCATCCCTCGTGCCTTGAAACCGGGCACGAGGGATGCCCGGTTTCAAGGCCTGTGGTTCCTATACCCGACTGATGTCGGTAACGGATCAGCACAGCATGTGCCTATACTGTCTGGAGCACAACCATGACCCCAAGTAGTGCTCCAACTGCGAAACCATGGACCGAAGTCTTTGAGGGAGCGGTCCCGAAAGCTACTCGAGCCCTGGCAGTCGGCTCCGTGTTGTTAGAGGTCCCGGTTGCGTGGGAGATCAAGGGACCAATCGAGGAGCCATCACCACTCCTCGTCTAAGTTTTCGCACTTGGGGTCAGGTAAGTCGAAGTAAATGAAGAAGTCGAAGAAGCATCGTCACTCTTGGACTTCCCCTTGTCTGTTGTCCGACGCGTTGAAGGGTGCGGGCGGTTCCCCTCCCGCGTGCGGAGCCTTCAGGGTCGACTCCGGCCTTCCCTCTTTTCCCGGGACCGACCCCTGCCCAGCTTAGTCAGTTCTACGAAGCGATGCATGCCATCTTAGCGCCCGAGGACTCAGCTGGGGGCCCTAGGCCTTCGACACCGGTGGCTCCGGCCTTGGCACCGCAGGGCCCCCTTGGATCCAGGCCTGGATCCGGATCGGCGCAGGTCGACCTTATTACACCAGCACCACGCTTGCAGACTTCCAGCCAGTGTCGACCCCGGCTTCCACCCCGATGTGGATACGGAGCCGGACCGACGTCGACCAACGTGCGATCCGGCGCCGATGGGTACTTTTGTGCCTGTATTTCACCCTGGCCGTTTTTAGCCAGTTTGGCAGCCAGAGGGTGGTGAGGAAGACTGGGAAGGGTCTGGTGACCCTTTATTTGACTAGTTGCAGTACGACCAGGACTGGAGAGAAAAACTGGGGGAGGCCAGTGGTCTAGACACCTCAGCAGACATTGGCATGTTGTCTCCTCCTACCCTGGCTACGGAGGAGGGAGCGTCTTGCGCAGTGGTGTTGCATAGGGCAGCCGAGGCCCTAAACCTCGAGCTACCTACTGTGGCAGTCAGGACTAGCCTCCTGACAGAGGTGCTTCAGCCGTCGGCGATTTCTTCGGAGCCCCTACTGCCGTGTAATGAAGCCCTCTTGGACATCCTTTTGGGCACCTGGTCCAGGCCCAACACAGCGGCTCCTGTGGATAGGATGGATGCCCGATTTCACTGCCCGGCTCCGGGCGACCCCACTTTTCCTCTCCCAACACCCCTCCCCCGAGAGCTTGGTGGTCCAAGCTTCAACATCCAAAAGTGCATTCCCTAACACACCACCAGACAGGGATTCCGAGAAGCTGGAACAGCTTGGGAAGTAGTTGTTTTCTACCTCCAGCATAGGGCTGCGTTCAGTGAACACAGCATGTGTGTTGAGGCGTTATTCCCACTCTGTGTGTTATACAGTGGCACAAGTTCTGCCTCAGTGTCCGGAGGAGGCCTAGACCATACTCTCCCGTGCTGTTGCGTGGGGAGAGACGCAGCAAAGTTTGCCATCCACTGGACACTGCTTACCCACTGGGTAGAACCATTTTAGTGTCTGTGGCGCTTCTGGTTGAGAACGACTGGTTTTTCTGGGGATGTCCAGAACACTTTGAAGGACATGCCCCTTTGAAGGCTGTTGCCTGTTCGGCTACAAGGCAGGCAGTGTGCTAGAGCGCTTCAAGGACTCTCCGGCTACAGCCAAATCATTGGGCCTATCCACCGCGCACCCTGCACGGTCTGCCTTTTGTGACCACGGAAGGGGTGCCACAACACGTTCCTTTCAGAGCCACAGGCCAGAACAAGCTGTTCAACCTCAGTGCGGCTGGGGACGTTGGAACCACCGATGTGGTTCTGGGGGCCAGCGGGCGGGCCTGTTCACCACCGCCCCCTCTGCAGTAATCTCCAAACCCTCCTAGTCTGACCGTTCAGACCCATCAAACGCCAGTGGTCGGCAGGATCCGCCATCACCTCCTCCCCAGGTGCACCATCACGTTGAACAGGTGGGTTTTGCAGATAGTCCGAAGGGGCTACTCCCTCACCTTCAAGACTATCCCTCCAGCCATGCCACCCCAGTACCATCGCATGTCGGGGCATCACCTGGCCCTTCTCCAACAGAAAGTTACGGCTCTCTTGGCCAAGGGAGCCATCAAGCGCGTTCCTGCCCAGAAGTAGGTTGTGGTTGCTATTCCCACTACTTTCTGGTGCCCAAGTAGGACTAGGGCCTGCGTCCTATCTTGGATCTCAGGGACGTCAACCGCTTCCTCTGAAAGGAGAAGTTCAAAATGTTGACCCTGGCTCAGGACTTGTCTGCCCTCGACCTAGGAGACTGGATGCTGTTGTTGGACTTGCAGGATGCTTATTTTCACATGCCCGTCCTGCTGGCCCACCGGCATTACCTGCGATTCATGGTAGGCCATGAGCACGTTGTTTACCTTCATCCGCTTTGGCCTTTCCAGCGCCCCTCGGTGTTCACAAAAATATTGGCAGTGGTCTCCGCTCATCTGCGCAGATATGGGGTTCCAGTCTTCCCCTATCTCGACGACTGGTTGTTGAAGGCGGGCTCGCCCCAGGCAGTCTTCTCCCACTTCCAGACTACGGCCAACCACCTGCATTCTCTGGGGTTCTCCATCAATGTGCCGAAATCACTCCTGACCCCCTCTCAGAAGCTCCTCTTCATCGGAGAGGTTCTGGACACAATGCAGTTTCGGGTTTATCCTCCCAAACAGCGAGTCTGGGATATTCGGGCTATGATTCCAATCTTTCGGCCTCTATCCTGGGTTTCGGTCAGAATAACCCTGTGTCTGCTCGGCCTCATGGCCTCCTGCATCCTGTTGGTCGATCATGCCAGGTGACAGTGGGACCTGAAGTTCCAGTGGGCGCAGCATCAGGGGAATCTGTCCGATTGTGTCCAGTTCTCGGAGGGCACAGCACAGAACTTGCAGTGTTGGCTCAAGAACCAGGATTGACTCAACAGAACACACAGTGGTGACAGACGCATGCCTTCTGGGATGTGGTGGCCACATGGGAGAGGCGGAGATCAGAGGCCTCTGGTCTCCAGCGATTCTGAGCTCCACATCAACCTTCTGTAGCTTCGGGCATTCCATCTTGCACTGAAAGCATTACTTCCCTCTGTCCGGGGAAGAGTAGTGCTGGTGTTCACGGACAACACTACTGCCATGTGATACTGCAACAAACAAGGCCGGGTGGGGTCGTGGACCCTATGTCAAGAGGCCCTCCGTCTCTGGACATGTCTGGAACATGAGGGCATATCCTTGGTGGTTCAGCACCTGGCAGGTTCACTGAACGCCAGGGCGGACAAACTCAGCCACAGGTGCATGATGGATCACGAATGGCGTCTTCACTCGGAGGTGGGGCAGGGTCTCTTTCAACAGTAGGGAGAGCCTTGTTTAGATCTATTCGCCACCGAAGAGAACGTGCAATGTCAGAAATTCTGCACGTTGTAATTTCAAAGAGGCACTCGCTAGGCGACGCTTTTCGTCGCAAGTGGAGTTGCGGTCTTCTATGCGCCTTTCCGCCTATACCACTTTTGCCCAGAGTGCTGAAGAAGATCAAGTACGACCGGGCCCAAGTCATTCTTGTGGCTCCGGATTGGGCACGAAGAGTTGCTCAACATGGCCATCGAACCCCTGATCCGACTGCCTCTTCGGGAGGATCTTTTGTCGCAGCAGCAGGGGCCGGTCCTCCACCCGAACCTGTCCAGCCTCCACCTCCTTTCGTGGAGATTGAGCTGCGGCAGTTGACGTCATTTGACTTGCCTCTCGAACTCTGTGATGTAATCTTGGCAGCCAGGCGTCCCTCCACTAAGACAGTATACACCTGCAGATGGAATACATTTGTGGCATTGTGCACAGCAATGGCTGTGGATCCCCTTTCTGCCCCTCTTTCTGAGGTTCTCTTGTTCCTCCTGTCTTTGGCCCAGCCTGACTCTGCTCTGGGAACTCTTAAGGGCTACCTCTCGGCCATTTCAGCCTTCCTGATCAGCCTTTTCTTTTCAAGTCCCCTGTTGTAAAGAGATTTCTCAAAGGCATTACTCATCTTTTTTCCTCCTCTTCCCTTCGTAATGCCTCAGTGGGACATGAACTTGGTTCTTACTTATCTGATGGTTGCTCCCTTTGAGCCGCTACATAACTGTCCTCTCAAACTCCTCACTCTGAAAATTGCTTTTCTGGTGGCCATCACCTCTGCACGCAGGGTGAGTGAGCTACAAGCTCTCTTCCAAGCCTCCTTTTCTGTCTTCCAAGCCTCCTTTTCAGGCTGTTCATCCGGACAAGCTCGTCATCAGAACTCGGCCTTCCTTTATTCCAAAGGTGGTCACTTCTTTTCATATTGGCCAAACCATCGCTTTGCCCACCACCTTTCCTCATCCGCATCCTTCAAGAGAGGGTCTACCGTCTGAATCCAAAACATGCGCTCTCCTTTTATTTGGATCACACCAAACAGTTCCAGGCGGACGACCAGCTCTTTGTCGGTTACGTGGGCGCTAAGAAAAGTGGGACCGTTCAAAAATTGACCATCTCCAGGTGGGTCGTTCTGTGCATTAAGGCCTGCTATTCTTTGGCAAAGAAGGAGCCTCCAGTGGGGTTGCAGGCCCATTCCACCAGGGCAACAGAAGCTACTACTGCTTTGGGACGGGTAGTCCCCCTAAATGACATCTGTCAGGCAGCAACATGAGCATCACTGCACACTTTCACCAAGCACTACTGCCTGCACAGCCAAATCCGGAGAGACGGCTTCTTAGGCTGTTCTGTTCTCCAGGACTTTCTGGTGTGAAATTAGTTTGCAGACCCACCTCCGAGGTGGGTATTGCTGGGATATCTATTCTAAGGTAAGGAATCTATAACTAACTGTTTCTTTCAGATGAACAAGTTACTTACCTTTGGTAACAATATATCTGTAAGAAACATAGGTTAGTTATAGATTCCTTACCGCCCCACCCATCCTCCCTGTTAAGGACATCCTTTCAGGACCCTTGTTTTGTGCACCAGTGGTCAGTGTCTTGCATGGCTCTGCGCTTCTGGTGTTGAAAGTCGGGTACAATACTGACATCAGTGCGCGAGGGCTGCGTCTATGTAGCTTCCGCTACGTCATCTCGGCGACCACGTGCCAACGATGGACGCTGAGTCGACCTACGCCACCTTCCGATGCGCACGGGACCGCTGAAGAAAAACTATCCGATCCTGTCTGACGCCTGGGGTTAATTCTAAGGTAAGGAATCTATAACTAACCTATGTTTCTTACAGATATCAATACCGAAGTTAAGTAACTTGTTCATACACCAGTGATTTCACTCAATGACTCCAATATCTGTACAGCAGATGAGGAACAACTGAGCAGGTCACAAACTACCGACATTCAACAAATGTTAGGGTTAACACACTGTTCACTTCTTGTGGATAAAATCAGCACATCTGTCTTTAATAGCTGCAAACTTCTCAATGACTTGAACATTAAAGTCTGGGATGCGCTTGACAAGATCTCACTCTATAGAGAGAATTGCTAAAGCATTTTGTCTTTCCTTAATCACGGTGTTCCTCAACAATGTCTTGATTCTGTTAAAGTTGGAAAACATTGTTCCGACTCTGCTGTTGGTATAGGAGTGGTAATGACTATTTTTAGTAAAGCCACTGTCTCTGTAAGTGATTTTTCTCTCGTAGGGATTTCTGTGATAGTCAAGCACTTCATTAGATATATCTTCTTAAGTTGTCTTCTTCTGCCATTCTTCAGGAAGGCCTACATAGACACTTAAGAGATACAAAGACAATAATGCAGCCTAACCAACTAGGCTACACTGGCCATTACTTCATTTTGAAGTGAAAAAAGATAGCCAGTTTAACTTTTAAAATTACCAATTTTACTGAGTTTTACACATAGAAAACTCCCCTTCACAAGACTCCTTTTTTCATGATAAAGATGAAAAGAATTGGACAGAGAAGCCCCCATAGGCTGCCATTATGTGTCTGCAAATTGATACCGTGCCTTTAAGAGTCTCCAGAGACCCCTGGTATCCTATGATGCACAGCCAGAGGCAGTTACTTTCAGTTCTTTTTGAAGGTGTAAAGAAGCAGTGCCTGCTGAGTCTTGGGTACGTCTGTGTCTGCCACCGGGGAGGCAGGCCGGTTGCTTATGACTATCACGGAAATACCCATGCAAGAGTACTGCAGTTACAGGTAAGAAACTACTCCTTCTCTTGTAGGGGACCTCCATGTTTAGTCATAATCATGTGAATAGACTAGTTCAGAATGGGAAGAGCCAGGGGTGTTGTATAGTTAACTCGTAACCATTGTCAGTAACCTCTGAGCTTGTGTTGCTGTGAAATCACCACCAACTGTCAGTTGTTCCTACCAGATTCTCATGCATTCTGGAACTGCATTAAGAGTACATGTCAGGATAGCTGCCTTTCATTCTTTGTAGCTCCAAAAAGGCAGATTAATGTCTGAGGTTTGCAAGTTCACTTGTTTACAGGATATTGTGGGTGAATTATTGCAGTACACAATACACCAGGCTTGTTGAACTCAAAGATATTTCATTCTCCTCCAGCAGAACTAACAATGTGATGTTGCCACTTCTTGTACTAATTAGTGACTGCCTACGGTGCGTATTTGAGAGCACAATTATAAAGTAACCAATCTGGTAGTTGACCATTATCACATTACTAAATGTATTATCTCTGTTAACTCTTCTTGGGAGCACTGCCAGATTGCGAAACACTGTGAAGAAATCAAATAGCATTAGAAGTGCCCATATCTACTTTGAAGTTTACTCATCTCATTTTAACAGTTTGTAAGTGCTCTCAAAATAACAATGCCAAATTGTAGCTCTAATTAAGTTCATGCCAGTATCCACTTACTGAATGTTATCAGCCTTTGTTTCATCTTTGCACTGTCTGCCCCTGTCACAAGTCTCACTTCACGCTACTTGAATATAAAACTGAATTGTCCATCTCAGGTGGGGATGGGGATGCTTTATGGATGACTTGGCTTCTGATTTCCAGAGTACGGCATGGCTGCTCCATAAATATAGGAACAGTCCACCAGAAAGCACATTTAGTAGTTATGCCTGTGTGGTATTGGAAGAAAGACTCACACTTTGGTTTTGGGCATTGTGTTCTAAGTGAAACCCAGCTGTGGTTGCTGCCCTCTAGTAGTCTGGAGCCGACATTAGCTCCCATCTATCTGCTGGTTGAAACACGGGCCAGGAGGAATACAAAAAATCTCACAGGGTCTGAAAAAGAAAGGAATTAAAGGAAAATTACTATATCAAAACCTACTTCCATGCTCTTAAGAAATACGTTAGAGCATCAACTAAAGAAACAATCTATGGTGAATGTGTGTGTTTGTGTGTGTGATAGAGTACAAATTACAAAAAATGTCTTTCAAGCTTGTTTTGCCTCTTGATTTGTTTCAGGATTACATTCGGGCAAGTTTTGAGGATGTCATTGAAAAACTGTTTGACTCACTGGATAGGCAGCTGAACTCCGTGCTAAAACCAGTAAAAAAAAATGATGACATAATTCCAGGTAATGAGTCATATTTGCATAAAGCATACTTGCTTTAATCTTCAAATTGCATGCCTGTTATGAAACGTCTGTAGATCAGTCTTCTCCAACGAGTAGCTTGTGAGGTACCGGTACCTCTCCACCTACCTGTGAGTAGCTCTGCTGTGTTCAGCCCACCCTACTCAAGTACATGATTTTAGTTGAACTAATATACGTATCCCAGAATTGAAAAGCATGTATCTCAGACAAAAATTTGTGAATTTTCAGAACTCATAAGCTTAGCTAATGTTTGTAGACATATGGCTGGATTTTTTTAAATATATCGAAAGTTGATATTTGCGGGATAAATCATGAGGCGTCGGGGAGGCTTATAACAAAAACTGTAATCGTGGTGCCAGCTCTGGATGTTCTGTTTCAACAGTGTAGAGGAATGCCAAATTGTAAAGCCCTTTTCAACCTACTGCTGGCAACCCTGCTTGATGTACTGAGATACTCACATCTGGTAATCTTGCAGTCTCTTACGTAATCTTGTCTGAAGTGGTCCCTATTACCACACTAATGTTAGTGACTGAGAGCGATTCCCATTGAACATAAGTAGCTCTTATTACAAAAAAGGTTTGTAACCACTGCAGTAGATAAACCAGATGCACTATGTTAGTGTGGAACAAAAAGCCTTTTTAGGGCCTTACTGATGCACTGGTCCCTAAACCAACGAAGAAGAGATTGCCACGGAAGCTGTAATATTAAAGAGAATACATTTATTAACCTCACATGAGGGAGACTACGTCAATACAGTACCCTCAGGCCACTGTATGAGGTAGTCTAAGGAGTACTGAAACCATGGGCCTTTTATGGCCAGTGTATAGCTGAGTAAGCATGAAGTATACATTTGAATACCTATTACACTAATATGGACAACTGGAAACTACTTAGTTAACAGAGTGGGAGGAGTAACAAAAACCCTTACATCAGTTGGAATAGCCTGACAGTTTTATACTAAGACAGATGCATTCTAGCAGCTACAGGCCTTTCTGAGCATACATTGCTTTGGTTTAGTGCTGAAGAAGTTAACTGTAACTGATGACTCAAGCAGAATACAAGGGCAGGCAACAGTGAAGGGGGGAGAAGCACATGGCGAGCACAAGGCTAATTAAAATGGCTGCCACAAAGAAAATGGCTTCAGCTCATGCTATCAGCGATTTCAGCTAGTTTCCACATTAGAGCTGTAAGATTGAGGTCATATAAACAGATCTCTGAGACACCCTACCCCCTCTTAGATTATACCTGTGGTTCTTTGTTCCACTTTGCTTGGCAGGATATGCCTCCAAATCCTGTGGAGATCCTTTCAAAGTTATCAATACACCTGTCCCATTTGTAGGGAGATCTCCACACATGAGGGAAAACCTAGATTTGTGGATAGCATTTTGTTGTATGTTCGTAGTGCTACTATAATACTACAAAATGCAGTTGGTGAATAAGGCCCCGTGTGTTTAGCAAACCACGTTGGGTATAGCTGAGAAGAATCACCCGCTAGCCAATCGTCGATTTCCCTGACTACTTGGGAATACTTTTGGCTGGATCTGTGTGGATTGCAATCAAATACAGTCTATCGTTGACAGTCATAAACATTCATTGATAGTCATAAATATTGAGTAGGTCCTGCCCATGAGCGGGATCCAAAAGCACTTTTGCAAAAGATATCTCTCATATTTATCTGCAGGCTACATTGATAGAACTTTTATTAGTTCTGACTGAAATAATAAAGTTTTAATTGACCAAGAGCTCAACTTGAAAACATGGGTTGAATATTTTTTTTTTAACCTGTGCTGTTCCAGGAGAGCACAGGCTTTTTAAGATCATACTCTTTCCATTCGTAATTTTATGTTTTCATACACACTATGTGCCTTATTTTTTTTTTTTTTTAAACATCTCGGTAAGTAGCTCCTTGTCACACTGCAGGTGTCAATAAAACTCTTGTTCCTCATGAAGATGTGTTGAAATGAAACCCCTTATTGTGCAGTGCTATACATGCATAGTTTGCAAGAGAAGAGGTTTTTCATGATCGGTGTTTATTACTCATTTGAGAGAGTTGAACAAAGACTGAATAGAACTTGGGGAGCTAGAGCCTATGCTGACGGAGAACCAACCCTTCTCTTCCTTACTGTCACCAAAGCCCCTCCGCAAACAGACCCAGTTAAGAACAGGTGGAGTGAGGGAAGTTGGTTGAACACCCTAGACTATAGGCACCAGTATAGGTTAAACAGAATGTAACTTTGTGTTGGGTTACCACACTACAGACATTGTCCTTAAGCAAAAGAAAACTTACACGGGTAAAGCTGCAGGAGGCCGCATGGGAATTAAACAATACAGATGAATACCTAGTTCCATTTCCTAGAGCGATTGCATTCACATGTTCTTTCTGCTGGGATAGTCTGCAAGTTAAGCGTTGGTAAGCCTCACAGAAGATTCTAATAGAGTTCTCTTTTGTAACGTTCCCAAGACTGGGATTTCTTTTCTGTACATGACCATGTACAGCGTTCCGCTGCCTTTTGGCTAGGTTTATGTTTTAGATCCATAGTACACACGAAGCATGAACTAGGAAGAGGTTTTAACATGCGAGTCTGATGGATGCTCCTACCTGCAGATACCATACCTAATGAATATTCCCAGGCGCTAGACTAGATTCACAATTTGCTTCAGTAGCTCTCCTGTGTGTTGGAGTTGAAAAAGTTTTTCTGGTGCCTAAAATAAGATTCCGAATGGATACCGATTTAGTATGTGGAAGGGACACGTTGCAGGCATCCCTTCCAAATACTGATTTTGTAGCTTGTGTATTAATGTTTTGCGACTGGAATGTAGTCGCAAATCGTAACTTGTTTTTTACTGCCGCCTCAGATAAGGTGGTAACAAATTCACAAAAGAGAAGGGGGTCCCCTTCTCCATTTTAAATAAGTTGACCTTATTAAAAAGAAATCAAAGACATGGTTGCCTGCTGACCGTTGCAGTGTATTCATAATGAATATTAATAAGGTAGCTCAGATTATGAGTCAACCGGATTCTGTTTTTTATGAACCGACTAAATAATGCCTTGGTAAAAATGTTTGTTGCTGTCTGTATACATGCACAGCATACTCCCGCCATCTACTGTCAGGCTTCGCCCTTTGCAGGTGTTTTTTCTTCAAGATGCACTGTGACATCTCCTTTAGTTCACAATGCGCATGGACACCTACTCCAAGTTAACTTTGTTTTTTCCGCCCTCCGGTTCTGACGTGTACTACTGAGTTTCGATGCATTTTCCACACTCCTGCTCGAGCCTAGACTGTGTAATTTGATTCTGAATAATGGGTAAAGGCCTTCGTCCTTCGGGTTCCCCTCAACAACAACCTTTGGAAACCGACTTTGCATCCATTTCCCATCCTTAGGGCCTTCTGTCCACCTTGGGGCTGCTCGCCCCTTATCTTCAATGATTTTTTCCTCAAAGAATGTATTCACAGTGTTGGAACGGATGCCTTTTTTAATACTGTCCCCAATGCCTCATCCTGGGGGAGTCGCGTAGGTCTACCACACAAGCCTGCTACGCAGCAGAGTGTAAGGGATTTGTCCATTATTGCGTCCTTAAACATCTGGATCCCGTGAAACCTGTTGTCTAGGATATCATCGGTTATTTGCTTCCCCTGCAAAAGTAAGGACTTGCCTGCACTTCAGTACGGCTCCATTTAGCAGCATAGCCGCTCACATGCAACACAGGAACATTCCTCCCTTTTTTGCATATCAGTATTTACATCCTTCATAGAGGGCCTCAAGAGGGTCATCCCCTTAGAATGTGTATCTGCAAACTTATCATAGTTCTCAGTAGAATCATCAGACCACCTTTTTAGCATTTGCATTCTTGCCTTCTACAGTAGTGTAGTAAATGACTTCTCCACTGTTCTCCACTAGATAGACTGCACTATGACATCTGTGACGACATAGAATGCCTGGGTGCCTCTCTGGCTCACAGTGTCTCTCTCTACCTGACTGTGGCAGTTGGTCAACTCAGGCTGAGCTGCTAACAGCTGGCTCCTGGTGGGGGTTGTTATATCTGTACTTCCTATCTTGTCCTACTCATCTAACCTAGAAGGGATCTACAATATAGGATTATCTAACCTACACAGTTGGAACTGTGCATCTTCCTTTACTACAAGTAGCATTCCTGAAAGGTAGCTTTTCTTGTAGCCATAACATCTCTCAGACCTATTAGTGTGCTGAAAGCCATCACCCTTCAGTCAATTCATATCCAAAACATGCATCGCCAAATGGATAGTTAAAGGCATCCATACCTCTAATAAAGCTCTCTGTTACCTCCAGGTCACACTTTACACACTAGAAGACAGCAACCATTGCTTTTCTGGGTAAAATGCTATTAGCTGATATATATATACAAAGCAGCTACCTAGCCAACCGCATGTACATTCACTAAACATTATTGTGAGAACATTTTGGCCAGACAAGTTTCCTGAGGAGCTTAGGATGGCTAGAGAGTCCTCAGTACCCTATTGCAGATATCTGAATCATCTACATGCGAGCCGCCTCTTCTAACGTAAAATGTTACCCTGTAAGCATCTGATCGTAGCCTGCAGTGCTGTAGTTTCACATAAGCCCACCATCTTCCTAGGAATTGTGTGGGTCTGATTACAGATTTTGTTATTTACTAAATAGCTTCCTCTCCTAATGCAAATGTACAACATATTATCCAGTATTATGGGTGTCTTTCATAGATCCACATGCCTGAATCATTCCCCGTCGTCGAGACGGGAGTCTCCGGTACATAGAAAAGTAATGTCTTATATACATACATAGGGAATAGTAGGCCTAAAGGCCTCACCTTAGTAACATATCCATGTCCTTTTGTAAAAAGGACCAAACTCTAGAGAAGATCCAATCAGCTATTCCTCCCTTTAGAACCTTCCTGGCAGGAGCCTCAGTTCCTCAGATTTTCTACCGCACGTTGTGCTAAGGGAGTCTCCTCTGAGCTCTGCTCAGATTCTGTGTTTTTTCACCTCATTAAATGACTTTGTTGTCAAGGATATGGATTATCTTCAAATACATTCTTTAAAGGTCTGGTACAGGCCAAAGACTACAAGGTATGTCGCAGTTTCTCAAGTAAGTTTTTGAGAGGTTGTGAAGAGTGATTTTTAATATGGTGTCAAACACTAAGACCAGAAAGGAGGTTTTTTATTTTCTCCAGTGACCGTGATGAGGCGTTATCCTCAACGTCTAGGAGACCTCAAAAGAGAAGAGAATCTCCTCAGACTCATTCCTCAGGGGAACATCCTGAGAAGGCCCTCAAAAAGACCACTCATGGGTCTTCTGGGCGCAGTTCTTAAAAATCTCCTCACTCTGTGGATAAGGAGAATAAAGGACTTGCTTTTGGAGAAAAATCATGTAAAAAAGGCGACTTCTGAGCCGTCAAAATCACCTCCTCTGGTCATAGGACCCTTCAGGAAGGCGTCTTCTATTCCTCCTGAGGTAAAGACTAAGAAGCCAACATAGTCAACAGGATCGTCTACAAAGAAACCATCATCATTGCCTATTACAGCCTCTTCGTCTACGATGGCCTCGTCTACGATGGCCTCGTCTACGATGGCCTCGTCTACGATGGCCTCGTCTACGATGGCCTCGTCTACGATGGCCTCGTCCACGACGGCTTGTCTACGATGGCTCGTCTACGATGGCTCGTCTACGATGGCTCGTCTACGACGGCTCGTCGACGACGGCTCGTCTACGCCGGCTCGTCGACGATGGCCTCATCTACGATGGCCTTGTCTACAATGGCATCGTCTACAATGGCATCGTCTACGATGGCCTCGTCTACGATGGCTAATTTACAATGGCTCATTTACAATGGCTCATCTACAATGGCTCGTCTACGACGGCTCGTCGACGATGGCCTGTTTACAGCGTTGACGGCGGCCTCGTCTACGATGGGCTCATCTACAATGGCTCGTCTACGACGGCTTGTCTACGACTGCTCGTCGACGACGACGGCCTCGTCTATGACTGCTCGTCTATGACGGCCTGTTTACGGCGTCGACGATGGCCTAGTCTATGATGGCCTCGTCTACGATGGCTTGTCTACGATGGCTCGTCTACGACTGCGTCGACGACGACGGCCTCGTCTATGACTGCTCGTCTACGACGGCCTGTCTATGGCGTCGACGATGGCCTCGTTTACGATGGCCTCATCTACGAGGGCTCATCTTCGATGGCTCATCTACGACGGCATCGTCATCGACGGCCTCGTCTACGACGGCCTGTCTACGGCGTCGATGATGGCCTCGTCTACCATGGCCTCGTCTACCATGGCCTCGTCTACCATGGCCTCGTCTACCATGGCCTCATCTACGATTGCTCCTCTACGATGGCTCCTCATCGACGGCCTCATCTACGACAGATCGTCTATGATGTCGCTTACGACGGCCTCGTCTATGACTGCTCGTCTACGACGGCATAGTCTATGACGCCGATCTCGTCGACGGACCCGTCGACGAGGGAAATTCCGACAATTTTGGAATCTCTTATAATGTGGTAGAGAGGGCTGCTCAACGTTTTAAGATCTCAATGGTCTCTCAAGAACCGGTCTGCTTCTTGTATGACTTCACAGAACCTCTCAAGAAGGCAGTAAGGTCAATACCGATTATCGATTACCTATAGTCAGAAGGGGTAAAGGTCATGCAGAACCCCTCCTCTGTCTCACCAGTGATCCCTCAGTTGGATAAGAAGTATAGGGCGCCAGATACAGCACGCGCGTGTTTAACAGGGCATCCTAAGCCGGACTCCATGGTGACACAGGCAGCCTAGAAGACCTCCAGGAATCCTTCGCCCCCTTTGTCGCTTCCTCCTGGTAAGGAGGTAAGAAGAGTGGACAACATTGGGAACAGGTTTTTCTCAATATCTGCAATGACGGTAAAGGCCGCGAACACCCTAGCGCTCTTGGGGCGCTATAATAGGCAATTGTGGGCACACATAGCCCCATAGCTGTCGGAATTGCCGGATTCATCCAAAGAGGAAGTAAAGAGGATTCTGCTAGATGATGAAGCATCGACGTCAGAAACTATAGACTGCGCGATGGATATCGCTATGACAGGGTTCCGCCAATTGGCTGGAGCAGCAGTCTTGCGGCTCCAAGGATGGCTAAAGGCAACCTCTTTCCGTCCTGAGGTACAAACAAAGATTTTGGGCATGCCATATGTTAGCCAGTTACTATTTTGCACGGAAAATTGATGAAGCAGACACTGCGAGACCTTTGGGCACTCTTCAGTATAAGAACCAGTCCTGTTGTAGAAATAGAGGAAGAGGACAGTCTTCCTACAGAGGAAATTATTAATACAGGTCTTCCTGCCCTTCGGGCCAGAGTAGACCGCAATACCAACAGCGCCAACAACAGCAAAACAAGCAATCCTCTTTTGGGAGGTCGTCCTTTCAAGGTACAGGACAGCGGAAATAACAAAAATCTATGGCTGCTTCTATGAGTCAATAGAGAGAGTACCTCCATCCCAGAAGGGAAAAGGGTTTTATTCTTGCTTCTTTTGATCCAGAAAAAAGACAAGAAGTGGAGACCAATCTTGGACCTTAGGGCCCTCAACAAATTCCTAAGAAGTAGTCGTTTCGCATGGTAACGATCCAGGAGGTCTTGCAACTACTGTAACAGCAGGATTTTAGGGCGTCCCTAGACATACAGGACACTTACTTCCATATCCCAATTCACAGGAATCACAAAAAGGTACTTGCGATTTGCAGTAGCGGGCAGACACTTGCAGTTTTGTGTTCTGCCCTTCGGGCTCAAGTCTGCACCGCGCATATTCACGAAATGTCGTACCCCGGTGGCGGCATATCTCAGACAGTGCCATCACCAAGTCTTTCCGTATCTGGATGACTGGCTGGTCAGGACTCCATCCTTAGAAGACGCGTCCTTGTCTTCCAACGCCTGTTTAAGGCTTTTCGATTGCTATGGTCTCACCCTCAATCAGGAAAAATCGGTCCTACAACCTTCTCAGTGCATCACTTTCCTAGGTGCAACCCTGGACAAACGGTCAGCAAAAGCTTTCCCATCCAGAGAGAGGATGTACAAGCCCCTTGCACTAGCTGCTTTAGTAGCCTCGAAGAAAGTCTTGACCGTCCGTCACTTCAAATCCCTCCTGGGGATGTCAGCGTGTATCCTCCCGATTCCTCACTGTCGACTACGAATGAGGAATCTACAGGAGGCGCTCTTGAAGCAGTGGGTCCAATGCACAGGGTCATTCGACGACCACATAAAAGTGAATCCTCAGATGGTCGGAGCCCTGCAATGGTGGATGTAATCTCAAAACCTGTCTCAAGGCTTGTCATTCCTGCTTCCGGCTGCTCCTCATGTTGTCACAACAGGCGCCTCCTTGGAAGGCTGGGGAGCTTTTCTGCAAGAGCTACAGATAAGCGGGTAGTGGTCTCCTATGGAGAAGAAACTACATATCAATCTGCTCGAACTGCGGGCAGTCTTCCTGGCCCTTCAAGCTTTCCTGCCAAGAATAAAACATTCCCTGGTGCTCATCCGGACAGACAACACCACGACTAAGCACTACCTCAACAAAGAGGGACGGACGCGCTCGCTGACACACTATCGCGAGTTGCAAAAAATAATCTGGAATTGGCTCATACTCCACAATATAACCCTAAGAGCGGAATATGTCCCAGGCACAGACAATGTGCTCTCCGACTTGTTGAGCAGGCAGAAAACATCGTCACACGAGTGGGAGCTAGATCAACAAATTATCGAGCAGATCTTCTCCCGATGGGGCACGCCGCAAATCGATCTATTTGCGACGACAATGAACACCAAATGCCCACACTTCGCAAGTTGGCATCCCCAGTCAGGGTCTCTAGGGAATGCATTTTCCATCGCATGGCGCAACTTCGTTGCGTACGCCTTTCCGCCATTCCCGATGCTTCCCAGAGTCCTCAGGAAAATTTAGGTGGAGCCTTGTACTCTAATTTTAATAGCCCCAACTTGGCCGAGGCAACATTGGTTCACAGAGCTCCACCGTCTATCCCTGGAGCCGCCGGTCCACCTGCGGCAGTATCTATCTCTGCTTACAATGAACAACAATAAAGTTCAACATCTGGATCTGAAATCTCTCAGGTTAGTCGCCTGGCTCCTGAGTTCAGAGAGTTCCACAATCTGAATATTCCACAAGACTGTAGACATTCTTGCCAGAGCAAGGGCGGATAGCACGACCAAGACGTATTCCCTGAAATGGAAGCGCTTTTGTGTTTGGTGTGCAGATCACGGGATTCGGCCTTTCTCCACATCACCGGAGCAAATATTACCTTATCTATTACATTTGGCACAGTCGGGCCTAGCCCACTCCTCCATTAAAGTACACTTAGCAGCAATATCTCGTTATAAAGAACTTCAACGATTCCATCGCTCTGTTCAAGCGGGTTGATTAAGCACTTTCTAAAACGATTATACAGATCTTTCCCGCCAGTAAGGATGTTGCCACCTGCCTGGCATCTCAATGTAGTTCTTAACCAGCTCATGAAACATCCGTTCAAACCAGTACACAGAGCTGACCTAAAGTATGCCTCGTGGAAATCAGCACTCCTCCTGACGCGCACATCTGCAAGGGGGGGTCAGTGAGCTACAGGCGTTTTCAATCCAGGATCTTTTTCTACAGTTTAATAACGAAAGTGTAATCCTGAGAACCAATCCTAGGTTTATCTCAAAAGTCCCGTTGGACTTCCACCTAAATGAACCCGTGGTTCTGCGTTCCTTCTTTCCGAACCCAAGCACGGCAGCTGAGAGATCGCTGCTTTCTTTGGATCTCAAGCGATGCTTGAAGTTTACACTGACAAATCGAAAACATTCAGGAAATCTAACCAGCTATTCATAGCTTACAGCTGACCTAGAAAATGTCTACCGCTTGCCAAGCAGAGCATCTCCAGATGGATTTCTGCAGCCATTGCTTTCTTTCATGACCAAGCTGGACAGCCATTGCATTCCAAAGTGAGAGCGCACTCCACGAGAGCCATGTCCACTTCTTTAGCTCTCTTTGCAGGGGTGCCAGTCATTGACATTTGCAGGGCGGCAACATGGAAGTCGCCGCATACTTTCACTAGGCACTACTGCCTGGATATGGAGCTGATGAATGATGCAGCAGTGAGACAATCAGTGTTACGCCATCTTTTCAGTAAGGTGAGCCTTCCTCCGTCCCTCCATCCTACTCTGGTGTGCACATTTCTTTAGTAATACTTATTGTGGAGGTCTAATGATGGTTCATGCTCGCATGATGTGTCTTATCTAAGAACTTGTATATGCTGTTCCATCAGAAATGTGCACTCTGCATTGCTTGCTACTCTGATTCAGGCATGTGGATCTATGAAAGACACCCATAATACTGGATAAGAAATGCGTTACTTACCTGTAACTGCAGTTATCCAGTATTGGTGTCTTTCATAGATTCACATGCAACCCTCCCGCCTCCCCTGGAAGGACTCGCCTAACTCTCTGTGTCACGCCTACTTAGCTTAGTGCGTACGAAAATCTGAGGAACTGAGGCTCCTGCCAGGAAGGTTCTAGAGGGAGGTGATAGCTGATTGGATCTTCTCTAGAGTTTGGTCCTTTTTACAAAAGGACATGGATATGTTACTAAGGTGAGGCCTTTAGGCCTACTATTCTCTATGTATGTATATAAGACATTACTTTTCTATGTACCGGAGACTCCCGTCTCGACGACGGGGAATGATTCAGGCATGTGAATCTATGAAAGACACCAATACTGGATAACTGCAGTTACAGGTAAGTAACGCATTTCTTTTCTCTACTGGACACTCCATTCTACACCCATCAGCTGTGTGAAAAACAATCTAACAATGGTTTCTGTGTCCCTGCGCTTTGCCAACTTAGGGGGCATCACACTACATCTTGTGCATCACAAGACTTTCTTTGAAGAAAAACAACTTGTAAACGTCAGAGCCCAAGACTAAATGGTAGGAGAATGTAGCATATGTGAATGTACACCACTACAGACTATAAACAGATGCTTAGAGTGTAAGTAATATTTCTTTACTGGGAGCATGTCTAAAATGGGGTTGGGGGGTGCTGATGAGCTCGGCCACCACTTTTGACCCTGCCAGCCCATTTAAATACTTTCCAGTGGCATATTATAGATGCATATGACCCTCCACAACTGGGGCGGAAGACTATGCCATGACAGGCTCTGAGCTGTGAAATGCCCGGGGAGGACTGAGCCTCTGCGCAAGCAGGGTGTTGCAGCCTTTTCTAAATTGTTCCTGTGGGGGTGGGGGGGGGGGGCATTTGAGATGATGGTCCACTGAGAGACAAGCTCACCCCTGACTTGGAGGAGATGAGTGGAGCGGTGCTGCCTGGATGTGAAGAGAGGGCAGCTCTTGCGGAAGAGCGTGAGAGGCTCTGTGGGGCCTAGTACGCTGATCAAGCGTGCTTGGAGGCGGGAAAAGCAGTGAGGGGACTGTGGGAAGAGCCTGCTCTCAATCAGTTAGTGATGAGAGGAACTCATTGTGAGCCTAGTGCATGAAGGAGGATGACCATGTCCAATGTAGGGCTAACCCTCCTATCCTCTCCTCCTCTCTTCTCTGAGGGGCTGGCAGTGACAGACTACAGCCTGCCTTAGAGTGGCATATTGAGATGCAAACCTGAGAGCTCATATCTCTTTCCTGCATGCCCTCTAAAAATAAGTCCTGTGATAGACTTGTAGCTTAAATAGATTAATCCAAAGAGTGCCCAGACACCACAGACAAGTGGACGCTGATGTCTGCCCCAAGGCGCAGATCCCCCAAATGCTGCAATGTCCCTCACAAAATCTTCCCCACTGAGCCAGATTGTGAACTCCAATCCCTGTCTACGTCTGTGACCATGGAAGAGTTCCGTCGAGGCCCCAGGTGACTGACAGACGTTAAAGCCTGTCCACAATACGAAACATATGACCTGGCCTGCGGATGGTAAAGCCTTTGAGACTTTCACTTATTCAGACAGTCTGAGCTTGGACTGACAAACGGGGTTGTGGGCGTAGGCAAGGGGCTGTAGAGGCATGGAGGTTACTTTGTGTACTGTTCTTGTGCTCATCCCCCCTGTAAAGACTGCATGGAAAGTTTGCTGGCTCAATGGCAATATGTCAAACAGGCAGAAAATGATTCAAATACGGCAGTGGCAGTACCAGTTGAACTCCCTGCTTCACTGGTTTGGGGCAAGAGAGGTTGTCGATGTCCGAACCAGGAAATTAAATATGGTTATGAAATTATAAAGGTTTTCTATGATTGTTTAACAAATTATAACATTGAACCAACGGACCTGTCACATAAGGGGAGGCTTTGGGTCACGCTTGGGCTGATGATGGCTAAACGCAACATTGCCAGACTGTGGGGTGCTCCCAATCCGCCGAAACTGAGAGACTGGAAATGTGACATGGACTGGTCCATGCTGCAGGAGAAAACGGTGTATGTCTCACGAGGCTGTCCTCGCAAATGGGTGGAAATATGGTCCAGGTGGAACGAATATAGGGGGAACATCTGTGAGCCCCCGCTGACTACACGGTCTGGCTCACTGGACATGCCAGACGCGACCTGATTCCTAGCACATATACTAATTTAGTTACCATACATGTGCACCTGAACTGTTCTGAACCTTACAGTTGTGTAACGTGTCGACCAAGTTAAAGGGGGGGATGTTCTTAGTTTGTTTCTTTCTAGGGACCTACACACATCGACCATGTGATATGCATTAAACTGAAAATATGACCTTCCTTGTCCCTCATTATCCTTCGGGACCTCACAGTTGTACATTTTGCAACGCCACCGTACCCCCGGGTTGACGGTCTGGGCTGTGTTTAAAAATGTGTCTACATTGCTGATTCTACTGTTGGCCGGCCCAGTGGGGTTGTAGGCGAGGAATGTCTTATGTGATCTGCTAAATAAAGGTCTTTAAAAAAAAAAAAATTATAACATTGAAAGTAGAGAGCAGGCAGGGGTGTGATGGGAGGGAGACAGGCAGGAGAAAGATGAAGTCCAATCTTCAACGGAGTACACCAATCGTGATGCACCCACAAAAGCAGTCCATTACTCTACGATATACATGTGGATAAAGTCCTGACACTTGGTGCAGAGGGGCAATATGAAATATGTCGACCTTATTTACCTCCAGGGAACCCGCCGTTTGAGAGGCGATCAAAATAGAATTAATCTTAAGATGTATCCCAAGCATATCATTCCGTTGCTACCACCAAACAAAGTTGGATGGAGATATTCATAAAACACAATCTCCCACTAACCCTTAGTAAAGCTAAAGTTGATATCGAAAGTCGCTACTTACTCCGTATAGGCATAATGTGTGGCACTTTAGTAACACTTGCTACAGTCAATGCCACCAATGCTGTACAAGAAATTTATAAATACACTGAAGGGTAACAAACGGTGACATCATTCTCACAGGAGACCTCACCTTAGTATGGCGGGCTGGTGCCTTCTTTAAAGAAAGCATTGAAACAGATAGGCTTAAGAGACACATGGAGAAATGGCACAAACTTAACATAGAATATACATACTACTCCCACATACACTGCTTACACTCACCCCAGGACTATGTTATTGTCAGCAGTGTACTCATGGCCAAAGTACATACAGTGGAGATTAGCATACTAGCGGTATCTGATCATTTCCCAATGCCCATAGACATAAATATGGAAACCAAACCCTGCAGTTACTCATGGAGTGTACACCCCTCACTATTACGGCATCCGATTGCATTTAAGAAGGTTAATAGCCAGCAATGAGATGACCATTTCAGTCTGAGCTAAGACCAGGAAAATCCTGGGAGGCTTTTAAAGCAGTAATACTTTGCAAGATTGACAAACATTAAAGTCCTGCACAAAATAAAAATACAAAAATTGAAAGAGGGGAAACCATAAGCCCATTGCTGCTAAAGGCCAATTATGAGTCTACAACCTAATAAATCGTAATTAACATTAACCCACCTAAATACAAAATTGCTGGATAACAAGTGTTCACACAACTGACGAGAATACTACGAGATAAGAAGGAACAAGTAAATGTAAATGTGTGTATACTTGTAAAGCGCACCATCACCTGAAAGGTATCTTGGCGCTGTATACCGCTGTGGAACCCTTCCTGGCTTTCCCTGTGAGTTACCCCCTTACTGGGCACCTCCAAGGTGAGGCCAGGCATCCTAGCGCTTTCGGGGCTGTTGTGGAGATTAAGCAAGCTATTGCCGTGAGTTGCAGAGTGGGACCCATGATTAGAATAGGCACCTCGGCGAGAATTATCGAGTGCGTGGACATTGAGCCCAAGACCCTGCCGCGTCGGGAATTGAACCCAGGTCCCGGGCCAGACCTCTGCCTCAGGGTCTGCCGCTCTAATCGGTGAGCCACACTTCTCCAAGGATATGTCAAAGAATATTGAGAATTGTAAAAAAGTTAACACATTTATAGATGCCTCTGCCTCCCACCTACCATTGGAGCTACAATGCTATAGGGGAAACACTGAACTCCTCAACTTCACCCAAATTCAGAAATAATTACTTAAAACTCCTTTACAAATAGAAGTAAATGCTGCAATAAAAACCTTAAAAACAAATAAAGCTCCAGATTTTCACAGCGCCACTTCCTTGTTTCTGAGTGCCCCAGTCAGTAGAAAACTTAGGGTCTGGAATGAGATTCCAGAAAAGAGGGGATTAACATCCCTCCCTCCTCGACCCATATTCACTACAATGAAGATTTTACATCTGCAGTGAGAGAAACAAACTCTGACTGGGAGGGTGGAAAATTATATCAGACCTGTATCACAACAAAACTCCCTCAACCTTCGAGCGATGAAAAATAGAGTTCTATATAGATGAACTGAAACAGCTGAGATATGCACAGAAATTCATTGGCAGACAAATCTCACACAAGCAGTGGGGCCATCTGGGGATATGTATGTGAGGGGAGAGGTGTGGCGCCGCTGCCACGGCGACTGATGCTAGACGCTGGGGATCACGGTTCGATCTCCGGCGGCAGGGGTCTGCCCAGTACCATGTGACTCTGGGCAATAGCTCGCTTAATCTTCCCAACGTCCCCCAGCGCCGAGATTCATATGCTATACAAGTACTGGATTTTACATTTTTTTAGGATTTGCTTGTTCCCAGTCCAGGGAGGACCTGGCCTGGCAGTTTGGGCAGGACTGTTCCCACTGGGGACAGGGTCAAGGCTGATTCGCATATGACTGCGTTCAAACTGGAATGGCATGGCAAACAAAAATATGATGGATTTAGGCCCAGATCTCTGTACTGAGGTGCATGTATGACATTGTTCTACATTCCGTCCATCAATTATGGTTTTTGCATTTGTCACCCCGAGTAGGAATGGTATGCTCAGACGTGGGTCCCATGCTCTCCATGCCACTAGAAACAAGCTATCCTGACTGAAGAGGGGTGAAACCCCAAAACCGGTCCTAGGATGCTTGTTTCCAGTCAAGGGAGGGCCTGGCATGGCAGTTCGGACTTGACTGTTCCCATTGGAGAGAGGGTCAAGACTGATTTGCATATGGCTGGGTCCAAACTGGAACGGCATGGTGAGCAAAAGAAATGATGGATTTAGCCCCAGATCTCTGTACTGGGGTGAATGTATGACATTGTTCTACATTCTGTATATCAGTTATTGTTTTTGCATTTGTATGTAAACATTTGTCCTTGATTAGTTGGGGGAGGTACAGTTGTTCTGTTCTGTACCTGAGTCCCTTCTTTCCTTATGATTTTCGGTCTAACCAGGAGTGAAATAACGACACTTGAGTGATAGTCTGTTAAGATGTATATGTCTGGGGAGCTAAGATTTTAATTAATGCAGATACATTGTTTGCCAAAAATGATATACTAGCCAAAAATACTGGTTTCAAATTTATAGCGATAAATATTACATCTTACATTTTATTTTTAAATCAATTGGGCAATCCTCTGATTTTAGAACAGCAAAATAACCTTTTGTATTGTTAAGTATGTTAACAACTCCAACCCCTGTGCTATAAGCGTCATCATTTTTTATATAGTATAAAATATGTATTGTGTGTTTTTATGACCTCCAAGCACCAATGTTGACATAGTGACAATTTTATTTCCTCCTTTAGATTTGAAAAGAATTTGGGATAATATCAACAAAATATGTGAGCGGTCTTGTGTAGACTTCTTTCTGCCTGAATTCGATGCCTCTGCGGCAAATCTCTCCACAAAGAAAGAGGGTTTGGAGGACGAGGAGCCGCCCAGTTTCAAAGGAAGATGCAAGATTGTACAAATTGAGAAAGAAGTCCTCCCTTACCTCAATACTATCGAGGTGTGAGAGCTTTGCTTTGCCATTGTATTACTTGTGTGATTGCTTGAGTTTGAAAGCGAGAATAGGACATTTGTGTAAAGTTCATCATAACCTTTCTGTTCTGAGGGACCCTTGTTTCAACAGTCATCAAATAGATCTTCGTAGCTGGGGACACAAATCCAGATTTTAAGACATGCCCATTCCTCAGATGTGTAGGAGAAGGAACCATGAAAGCCATTTGTGCAAAAGTCAGGCCTAACCTCCCATTTGTATCATAATGTTATGATCTGCGTTCATTAGTGTATAAATGGATTATGTGTTGCATGCATTTCCTGCTTGTGCTTTCTACTCTTTACCAAATGATGTGTACTTTCTTTAGGAGTTTAATTTAGTATATGAAACAATTATGTTGTGTAGAAACCTATTGTGCATTGTAGAGAAGTATCTTGTGATCACTCTTACTAAATAGTCAGAATTTAGATGCAGGCTCACAGATTAATTTCACCATTTTGGAATGCAACAGTTTCTGCAGAAACCTCAGGCCACTCAGCAGTTTATCAGGTCTATGAAGGAGATGAATTGGGTAAAGGCAGACAATGTTCCTTTTCCCTGTCCTTTACTGCCATTTAATAAAACCACTTTGACCTCTTGCATGTTTTTACCCAGCCGAAAACTGTAGGGGGTCGACCCGCTGTGTTCTTTCAGAGGGGGGCAGGAGATCAGTTCCTACCAGTGGGTCTTGCAGGGACTGCAATATGCATACCCAACAATTTCTGGAGAAGCCCTTCACTCTTCACTTCTTGCAAACACCTGTATATTCTTTTATCACAGACGGAAAAGTCTTTACGGTCTGACCCCCCAGGAAAAAGGCTATTTACAACTGTCATTGGATCTTTGCTTTGTAACATATTTATAATGCAGGAGAAGTTCAAATCATTGACTTTGAGACAAGTTCTCTTGACCTTACAGAAGCAGGGTTGGTTAGTCTACCAAGATCTCGAAAGTTCATAGCGGGGGATCTTGAGTTCCAGTTTCCAGGGGCTGCTTTTACTCTAATTGACTGGTGTTCACAAAGGTCATGGTTTATCAAGGCCAGTTTGACTTCTGTGTTGTAGCAAGGCCTGTCTGTTAACATCACCCAGCACCCACAGTTTTGGTGCCTGGTGTACCACACATTCTGTTGGAGAATTAAACAGTTTGTATTTCAGTCTAAAATTCCCCTAACCAAGGAGGGTATTAATATTGGCACTTTCAAATGTTATGTTTGGTTTCTTTTATTTGTCCAACCTGAGCACTTTGTTTATGTCGCTGATTATTGGTATTTTCCCTGAATGATTATAAAATAAGTTCCCTATGAAGCCTTTTATTGTAAACCAGCACAGGAATTCTATCTAGTTCAAACTATATAATGGCCTGTACATTCAAATCTTTTTATCCTTGTGATGTAAAGTTCCTTTCTTCGAAGTTGTTTTTTTTTTTTTTTAGTAGCCATACTTAAGTGAGAAGAATTATTGGCTTTGTCTGTTCAATCTCTTTATACTATTTGTCAGAAAAGTAAGATATCCTTTCAGGAGAAGCTGGCCACCAAAAGTGGTTTCTGAGTTTTATGTTCCAGACTCTGTCTTCCAGCTTCCTTTCCTCCACTTCATTGCTGAAAGGAGGAAGAAAGGCTTCATAGATCAGGCAAAAAAGGGTCTTTGAATGTATATATCCTATGTACAACTGACTTTCATAACAATGGCTATCTGATTATCTATTGTTTTCAGTCAGTCCAAAATTAGGCTTTACAATGCAGACAATTTCATGATAAGCCTATTTGGCAGTGAAACATTGTCACAAATTGACTGAAAAATCTCCTTGTGAGGTCTTCATCATTCATTACCAAAGGGTTATAGCTGCTTCTTTCAAACTGTTGAGGGGTGTTCCAGTGCAATCTATTTGTCATGTTCGTGCTGCAATTTAGACCTATTTTTAAATTCATGAGTGGCCTGTTTCTCCACCAGGGCGACAGAGTAAATTACTCCATCTCTTAACGGTGGTACCGCCCCCAAATTTAGAAGTGCCTGCTGACCCATCTGACATTTTTAGCTTTGATAGGAAATGTTGTCACAGCTGTTCCTATCAATCCATTTTAAGTTTGACGGTCAACAATACGGAGTCGTACAGCAACCTTCAAAGTGGGATTTTCCCTCCCATGGCAAGAGGGGGATTGAGCACTTCTCTATGCTTCTTACCACAAGGTTTTTCCTACCAGGGATGGGCACTGAAAATCAACTGTATGTCTGCCCATTTAAATTAGGTGGGTGGACCTATAGCCAAGCCTCCGGCGGCCCTACTTCATCGGAGGGGTTTACCACCGCGGAGACTAAGTAGTCTCCGGCGTCATCCGACATATGATATGCCTGATTCTAAATCGGATAAGCAGACTCATGTTTGTGGGTCAACATTTAAATTGGCTCCTTAATCTTCTCTTTAGTCTTTCTCAAAACAATAGGGCTGTGGTTTGGGGTGCTGACTTTCAGTCAAATCTTCAAAAGCGCAGAAAGGCTTTCATTCTCTCTGGTGCACCCTTTGCCTTTCGGGCCTTGTATTGGTACTCATCCGATGGTTTTCAAGCCTGCTTTAAACCAGAGCTTGTCCTAAATCAGCACATTTTTAGGCTCATCCTGAAAGTTTTCTGAGTTACTTATCAACCTTATTTATTTATTTATTTATTTATTTTTTGCATTTGTATGGCGCGCAGCTACCCAACAAGGGTTTCCCGGCGCCGGTGACAGAAATTAAGCAAGTTTATGAAGGAAGGTAAGTGACAGTGGCATTCTTCCCTAGGCGCCTTTATATACTTATTGGCAAGATTATAAAGTGCATCAGTGCATCCTTAGATCGAGATCAGGGCTAAGATGCACTCTGATTCCACCCTACCCTATCAAGAAGCCATCAGAAGTAAGAACAAAGCTGTTTGCGTCTGGAGCCTATTGACTTGCACCATCTCGATAACTGGTGTCAGTGAGGAATGTGTTAAGAGACTACGGGTGTCTCACAAATTACTTACCTGTCTATAGAGACAGACATCATATGTGCCTCAGACACCAATGCAAGAAGTCTGCACAATCAGTGAAACTGCCTCAGGTGAATGTCATCCTCTTTACCATGGATACTAGACGCATTGCTGCGGCATACAGTGTGAAGTACTTTAACTTCGCATTTTAGCTACTTTCAGTTGAAATATAATCACACCCGTAATGGGTATATTTCCAACAAACTTTATCCAGTATTGGGGTATCTTTCATAGATTAATATGCTTTAATTATTCCCCATTGTCAAAATGTGAGTTCCACGGTACCATAATCAAGCAGTAATATAAAACTAAATTAGGCTAGAATGGCCCTAAGCCATTAGTTTAATGGCCAAACTATCTGCTTTTAAAAAAGGACCAAATTTGAACTATAGCCAATCAGCTGCTAGCGCACTCCCAAGAGAGGCTGAGTCCCTCAGATTTACAGCACGTCGTGTGTGAAGGGAGTCTTCCTGAGCTCTGCTCAGTTTTCTCATTTCAAAGCTTAATCTTCTATATATTGCTGATATCGGACAAGAAAATACTTTTTCGTCCTTAGAAGACCTGTGGGAAGAAGAGGGTCCATGTGGATGATCCCAATAAGAACTGTCTTTGCTGCCTCTATCCAAAGCACACACTGAAGGAGAACAACATTTGCTTCACTTTCTCTTCAAAAACCCTGAGAGACAGGGAAGGGCAGCTACTATTTTGGCTTCAGAAGACCAAGCCTCAGGTTACGTCTTCTGAGGAGGACAGTGACTCCTCTGCCAGGTCTCAGAAAAGGGCTAGATCTCTAGAAGGAGTGTCAAGGGGGTCCAGAAAATCCCTCAAGCCTTCTCACAAGTCTCTCAAATCCAAGAAAAAAGAGAAGCTAAGTCATTTCTCCTCAGAGACATCTCTACCTGGCCCATCCTCACCTTCTGCAAGGGACAGAGACTGCCCTCATACCTAATCTTTTGATTCTGTGAGGCACAAATCCTCTTCAATGTCTATATAGACGACCTCACAGTCAACGCCGCAATTGTCGATGACCATCATCTCGTAGTCAAGACAGTTGATGGCAAAAACGACCACAGCAGCCATTGGTGCGCCTATCTCTTCCACAAAGATCCAGCCGTCTACAAGGTCTCGTCAACGCCTCGGTAGACATTTGTCATCGTTGATGGTTTCAGCAACATTCTTGTTGACGACGGCCCGTCTACGATGATCCTGTTGATTGTTCCGCCAACAGTGGTACCTTTCGACTCCTGCATCGATGTCAGTAAAGGTTACCAAGATCTCTAGTACATCTATCCGACCTGAGATCACCTCACCTAGCAAGGTTTCACCTCTGACTCCGAGCCATTTACTGCATGTTGAGGACTCTGATGATGATAATGGAGGTCTTTTTGGCTCAGCTCACAGCCCTTCGGAGTTGATTGTGAAGTATCAGGAGGAATATGAGGAATACGAAAGGGGTGACTGTGCAAAGGTCAGATATGTCACCTGAAGCCAGCCTCTCCACATGCATGCATAGCTCCAGAGTTTTAGGAATTTAAAACTCACTCAAGAATGCAGGGATATCCTCTCCAAATCTAGAACGGAAGGCATCAACAAGATTTACAGGTCAAAGTGGAAGAGATTTTGTCACTGGTGTCAGCAGAACAACTTGCATCCGTTCCACGCCTCTCTTCAGCAGATCTCATATTACCTTCTCTTTCATGCCAAGTCAGGCCTAGTATACTCTTCAGTAAACATGTATATTCATTTAACCAAAATCATTTACTTTAGTAGCATTCACCTTGTGGCAATTTAAAGGTAAAAGCGTACTTTACAAACCTTATCTCCTTGCTCCAGAAAACTCATGAAGCAACTCTTCAGAACCATCCCTCCGATGCTGCCTCCTCCCCTAGAATGGCAGCCTTTCGAACCTATTCATCGGGCTGCATTAAATTTTCTGGTGTGGAAAGTTGCTCTTCTCCTTGCACGCACATCTACCAGAAGGGTCAAAGAAATACAGGCCTTTATGACTCAGGAACCCTTTCTTCGCTTCACAGATGAGTTAGTGCTACTTAGAACGAACCCAAGGTTCCTCCCACAATTTCACCTAAAAAATACTGTCATTCTTCCAACCTTTTTCCCTAACCTAGCCATACCAGCTGAACAGACTCTTCACACTTTGAACATTAAAAGATGCCTAAAATTCTATTTGCAAAGAACTAATAACATTTGCAAAACAGACCAGTTATTTGTAGCCTATGGTCAAGGCTCAGCTGAAACAAAACAAACCACCACAAGATGGTTCTCAGCGACAATGCAATTTTGCGAATACCAAGGCTGGCAAATCTGTGTTGAAGAAAGCTAAAACCCACTCATCGAGAGCCTTGTCCACTTCGACTGCTCTGTTCCCAGACATCCCACTGGAGAAGATTTGCCGTGCTGCCATGTGGAACAGCACTTATGCCTGGAATCAATCCAGTTTAGTGACGCAGCTGTGGGACAGGTGGTACCTCAACATGTATTCAATAAGGTGAGCTTCTTTAAGTAGAGGCCTCCTTTTCTCTTTATATTCAAAAGATTCCATGTCCCTAATGTTGACATTTGACTACTTGACCATTTTCTCAATTTCACGTATTTAAATTTTTTTACAACTATATTCTTATCCTCTCAGTGTGCATTATTACAGTCTTATATGTAGGTAGAAGTATTTCTTTCTTCACGCTCTCTTGGTACATTGCTTGCAAATGTATATTCATGTTACCCACCATCCACTAAGGGTACAGACATTTATTGTGATACTGCTTGCTATTCTGATTCTAGCATGTGAATCTATGAAAGATATCCAAATACTGGATAAGAAAATAAGTTACTTACCTGTAACTGTAGTTGTCAAGTATTGGTATATTTCATAGATTCACATGCAACCCACCCTTTTTCCCGGAAAAGCACCCTATATGCCTGGGATATTGCTCCCACTTGTGCTGGAAAATCTGAGCGACTCTGCCTCCCTTGAGAATGTTCTAGTGGGTGCTAGCAGATGATAGTTTATAGTTCAAGTTTGGTCCTTTTTTTTAACTAAGGACATGGATAGTCTATTAAACCTATGGCCTGGGACCACTCTAGCCTATAATAGTTATATATTACTGCTTGATTATGGTACAGTGGAACTCCCACTTCGAAGACAGGGAATGATTCAAGCATGTGAATCTATGAAAGATACCAATACTGGATAACTGCAGTTACAGGTAAGTAACTTATTTTTTATCCATGGGGAACAAAGAGCTATAGTGCCCATTGTGAAAGGATATAGCATGAAAATCGCTGCATGCATTTTCTTCAAGAAATAACATCTTGTAAAAAAGTAAGGAACACCTAACAGAAACACCAAGTGTAGCAACTGGTCACCAACAACAGCTTCCCCGATTTTTCATCATAGGTGTGACCCACTCTCCTGGCATCTGATTCCTATCCATCTTCTGGTCTAACCAAAAGTGTTGTACGCCTCCATATTCTTGTACATCTAATTGAGCTGAGCCTTTCCTTGGGAGGCAGTATTCTGGGTATGGGGTTCTGGCCGTACAATTTTAAAAAATCTTAAATGTGTAAAAGTTATGTCACGCAGTGCATTTTGTATTTGTTAATTTTATCTGTCTGTACTTTGTTAAAATCAGATTACATTTTGCTTTCCATGTAAAGTTGGTTGACTCGATTTACTGTTGCAACGTTTTAGATTTTGAACTCTAGTTAAGACACAGCTATTAGTTCTCACTGAATGATGGTAAATTCTACATCAAATACACAGGTCTTCCATATATGTGTGACCAGTTACTGCAGACTTTGTTACGTTACAGGTGTATCAACAACTGTGACATGCCCTTAAAAACCATAATGCATATATTACATTGGTTTCTAAAAACACTCTTGAGAATGCTACCTTCAGAAAGTTTTGTTCAGGAAAAAATTGGTTTGGAAAATCAGAGCAAGCTTCTCCGAGTACTTTGTGAGGTAATGGCAGTGTGTATTTTAGACAAAAATGTTTGTACGAAACTCATAAGCTTAGATAATATTTGTATGCGGCTGAATTTTTTTAATATATTGAAAGCCGATATTTGCGGGATAAATCTTGAGGCATTGGGGAGACTTAGAAGAAAGATTTTAACCATGGTCCCAGCAATGGGTTTAATATATTAATCCCTGCAAAGGGATTCCAAATTGATAAAGCCATTTTCACACTACTGCTGGCAACCTTGCTAGATGTACTGAGATTGTCACATCTGGCAATGGGTGTCTCTTATGGTATCTCGTCCTAAGTGGTCACTATTACCACACTAATAATAGTAGTGGCTCAGTACAATTTTCATTGAACATAAATAGCTCTTATTGCGAGAAAGGTTGTAGGCCCCTGAATTAGAGCCTTCGTCATGCATTTAACATTATTTGGTAGGTTTCTCTATTCTATTTTTCTATTTCGACACATGACACTATTATCTACCATTTAAACCTTCAGACAGTGAATTGTCACCAGGGAAATGCAGACCTGGAATGTCCCCATCGACTTATTTTGCTACCATCCACAGCAATGCCTCTTTTACCTAAACACCACCTATGACAGCTTTGACAACAAGGCCACTGTTTGCAAAAATACTGATGTGTAAGAAGCTGTCTATATCACATGTGGTTACTTTTATTCTGAAATGTGTATTCCTTTAATTATGTGACCTGACTATACAACACACCAGGGGAATATTGTTCATGCAGCTATGCCCTCACCTCTGGTATCGTGCACCCTGCCTTAGGGCCGGACGGCCTGCTAGAGGGGTGACTTGCCTATGCCACAGGCAGTGGTTTGTGCCATGTCGACTTCAGTTTTAGCTACACCAAAAAACAGTCTGCAATGGTAGTGTGCATGTGTTTGGTGAGGGGTCTCTAGGAGTGGCACGATACATGCTGCAGCCCTCTGGTCACAAGGTCCTTGATACCACTGGTACCTTTTACATAGGTCATATCTGTGCCATTTGTGGAAACAAATGTACAGTTTTGGGAAACAACCCAGGCACTGGGAACCTGATCTGCAGGGACCCAGTGCACACTCAGTCAAAGTGCTTTAGCATCAGGCAAAACGTGGGGGGTAACCATGCAAAAGGGCAGTTTCCTACACTTGCTCCCTCAACTTTTTTATGTTCGGTTGATCCTTCTTCTCAAATATTTTCTTACTTTGTGGTAGGTATTATATTCCCTCCGTAGACTACAGGGTACAAACCTTATATCGTCTGCCTCAAGAAATCTATTGTGACAGATCCCTGCCCCAACTCCCACCCTCACCCCCAAGCACGTCTTTTTGTGGTGCCTACTGTCCACACAATTCTAATTCATTTGCAGGCCAACGTCGCCAGAGGAAGAAATACTTTTCCTGCCGGACTTTGAAGTGAACAACGCTAGGCTACGCCGGAATCAACAAAAAACTCCTCTGCAAACTACAAACTGTCCAGAACGCCACAGCCAGACATATCCTTGACATTCCACATCATGACCACATCACCCAACACCTCCGTGACCTCCACTGGCTCCCCGTCGGAAGAAGAATATCCTTCAAACTGCTCACTCATGCCTACAAAGCCCTTCATAACTCCGGACCCCACTACCTCAATGAACAAATCTTCTTCCACGCCCCCAAGTGATACCTCTCCTTTGCCGACCTTGCCCTAGCCATAGTCCCCCGCATCCACAGGGTCAGAGCAGGTGGCAGATCTTTCTCTTACCTGGTAGCCAAGACCTGGAAGTAACTCCCCCTCTTCATACAACGAAGCCTAACACTGCAGCAATTCAAAAGGGACCTCAAGACCTGGCTCTTCGAATGATTTACGGACATACACCACTTTTTTCCCAGACAAACTGATGGTGCAGACTAGGGTCACATTTTTGCTGAAAGTTGTATTGCCCTTTCATGTCAGACAATCCATCACACTTGCAGCATTCTTGCACCACCTTGCACCACCTTGCCCCTTGAAAGAGGGGGGGAGAGGCTCATTGCATGGAAGCCAAAATAGCTTTGACTTTTTACATCAATCTTGTGAGAAGTTGGCCTGATGTATGATGCTCACTAGTTCTAGTGATCACCTTGTATCAGTCCAAACAACCCATATGGTGATTGGTTGTAAGTCAACCTTATAGACCAGCTATACTAATCATAGCATGGACAAAGCAGTCTTAGGCTAAACTCTTTTGGCATGTGAAGCCAGCTGTTTTACCACAATACAACCCCTTGAATACCAGATGAAAGGACACCACACAGGTTGTTATGAAAATAAACAGTATATTTATTAATAACAACACCACTGAACTCTTTATGAGGTCAGAGGGCTAAGCACATGACAATCTCTTAAGAAAAATAAGACAAGTTGCACGAAATTACAATGGTACCCCAGAGGCACGACAAACCATATACTAAGTAAATGGAATGTGAAAGTCGATAAAAGAAATGGAGCTGTCCAGAGGCTGGAGATTCGCTAGGACTACCCTATCTTCACCTTAGGTAAGTAATAGGAGGCCCATGGGACGCGTGTGCAGAGTGTGAACTCACACGCGAGATGCGTAACATCGTCTATGGACAGTACAGTTCAAGTTAAAGATGAGTACGGACAATCCTGACTAGGTAGGACTAAAACGACTGTGGAACTGGACACTAGGACAGTTAAACTACCCTTGAGCACCGAAATGCTCTCGTTACCTCGCCCACGGGCTGCGGGTGCATAGGTGTCAAAGTGTGTCGGGTTCTCGCGTTGAAGTCTATGGAGCCTGGAAGAAAAGATGCTGCAGGCGACCAGGAGGAAGATGTCCGGTGCGATCCAAGGGTGGATCGGTGAAGAAGAGGACCTGAAAGCAGAGAGGACAGTGTTCAAAGTCACTAGCCAGTGACCAGTGTGGAACCAGGAAGGAACCAGGTGCTGTCGTCGCGATCAGGTGAAGAGTGGATGCTTGACTCTGCAGCCACGTGGACCAGGAGGTGTCTTCGACGACCAGGAGGGAGGCACGAGCTGTCCCACGCAGGCTCTCGCTGTCGGCGGTGTCGGATCCGGGATTGGAGTCAACAGGCCTTGGCAAAGG
The DNA here is from genome assembly GCF_964261635.1 of Lissotriton helveticus. Classification (NCBI taxonomy): domain Eukaryota; kingdom Metazoa; phylum Chordata; class Amphibia; order Caudata; family Salamandridae; genus Lissotriton; species Lissotriton helveticus. The sequence continues at coordinate 105,269,250 of NC_136063.1, forward strand.
CAACCCACGCTGTGAGTGGAAAAGACGTCTGGTGCGGACTAGGAGGGGTGCCTCTCTTTTGGAAGGGAGCAAGGGCCAGTCTGGAGCAACCAGACCAGCAGTGAAGATTCAAAGGTTCGTCGTCTAGGAGGCCACTAGCCAGCCGGCAAGTGACCAGACAACACGTCGAGCAGCAAACAAGCAGAAGGCCCCACGCAGATCTCGTGGAAGCTGGAGGGCTGATCTTCGGTGCAGGGGCTGCTCGGGGCTGGGGCTTCTCAATCCCCAAAGCACTTGGTCGAGTTTGCCTCGGGAGTCGTGCTGGAAGCGAAGTGCAGGTTCGTTCAAGATGGCCGGTCCCACGTGTCTCGTCGCACCCACGGGCCTCAGCTTTGCTGCAGATGTGAGTTGAGGTCGGAGAGGTCTGGGAATCCGGGTCTCGTCGGGCTCTGAAGTCTGGATCCTCGAGGGAAGACGACAAAGTGAAGCTGCTGGATGCTTGATGGTGCCTGCAGTTGCAGGGTGGACACTCCTTGTCCACATGGGAGATTCTTCAGTGGAGCAGAACGTCGAAGTCCAGAGTTTCTTCTTGTAGAATTGTTCAGGATAATCTAATTTGGAATGGGACCAGCTCCTACCTTTATTCTCCTAAAGGGGGCTGCACTACTGACTAGGTCCCTCCCCTGGGTGGGACCAGGAAGGGGGGTGGCTACACCCCCTGTCCTTTGTCCGGTTTCCCGCCAGAGCTGGGGTAGGGATGCCCCAGCAACTGGTTTGAACCGGTGTATGCACAGGACACCTTGTGTGCCCCAGGCATGTCTCATTTCTTTCAGGCCTGTCCTACCCAATACACAAAATCCTGTCTGGGGTGGTGCTAGCACCTCCCAAGGCAGGAAACCCTTTGTCCAAGCCTCCCTCGCTAGAAGGACTCCCAGCAGCAGGAGGTCAGACTTGTGTCTGTGGTGGCAGCATCCATTTTGTGATGCTGAGGCTCGAGTTAACTTTAACCGGGGTTCACAGTTACATACATGTCGTGCCCCTCTAGAATGGTGGAATGCTACCCCCGTCGCCAGAATTGGCGAGGGGGTAGTATTCCAATTCGTATGACACCTTACTCGACATGTTTTGATAATGTTATACCAGAGTTAGCATTTAACCGCGAGGTTGATAATGCACTTAAGAGTATATGGTATAGCGTTATCATGGAACAGCTATTAGGACTTGGTTCCGCAAGCTGCAAACGGGCTCAGCTCATGCCAGAGCACCATCTCACATAATTCCAAGCACTCTGCCTTCAGGATTGATAAGACCTGCCATAGGAGTGACTGATAGGAATATATGTGTCCATTTTAGGGTTAGATATAGGTATACTATATCTACAGCAAAGGGTGATTACACCACCTTGCCCCAGCTGTCATGCAGCCAGTTGTGTCAGTTTTAGATGGCCAGCCAGGGGTGGCATAATACATGCTTCAGCCCATGGTAGGCCCTGGGTACACCTATTCCCTGGGTACAGGGACTGATAAGGTGGCCCAGTACCAATTGGTAAATGCACCTAAAGTACATGGTTGTCAATTTAGAGAGAGAACAGCTAGGCTGTGGGTCTGATTAGCAGGCCCACAGCCAGGGAAAGTCGTAAACCAGTGAAGCAAAAAGCAAAAATCTGGGGTGACCATAGGATTGCAGACCCCACTCTCCTACAAATCTTACCAAGGATCTTCGGTTAGAGTAGACTAAACTCTTGGTGGGGTTTGCTGGGACAAAGAAGGGTTACGAAAATAAAGACAAGATCAAGGTGGATAGTCCTCTGTATAAAAATCTGCTACACATTGGTCAAGAAGCAGCCTCTGGATGGTCTGAGTGCTCCTTCAACTAGAACAAAGGCTACTACCACTGTCTGCTTGTGGATTTCCTTTTCTGGGCAGCTGTCAGGCCACGATGTGGGTGTTAATTCATACGTTCACGAAGCACTGCTGACTTGATAGCCAGTTCCAGATGGAAGATAATTTTTCCCATTTGTTCCTGCCGAAACTTCATTTGAGTCATTGCATAGACCAGTCACCTTGGGAGTTACTGCTTAGGTATCCATTCACAAGGCAAGACATCTGCAGTAAACTATCCATCAGAAGAACAACTTACCATCTGTAATGCTCTTTCTGGTGGCTAGTCTCTCTAGCTGCAGAATCCTTCCCACACTCCCTCCTCCTCATTCTGTTGAATTGACTATATTCGTCAGCCATAAGAAGATAACAATTTAGACATCTGCACATTGTCACATCTGGTCATTAAGAAAACTCTGCGTCCGGCCTGGAAAAAGTAAAAAATTGACAGTGGTGTGCATGTATGGTGCATATATGTGGCTACCGCAACACATCTGGGACGGGACGGAACCAAAGTAAAATTACAAGATGCTACCTGTTAGCGCACAGGAGTAATTTTGAGGAAATTCTTAGGATCCAGTCTGGCGCCTGGTAGATATTCACAAGGTGAGAAGTCTCCAGTAAGATAAAGTTTCCACCAGAAAGATTTTTCCCCAAGGTTTAGTATTGTACTGTTGACGCTCCTGAAAGTGAAATGTGGAAAGAAGAGACCATATTCTCTAAAAATTCGATTAAGTGCTTTTGCTGGGAGGGGCTGCTGATACGTCTCCCTGTGCACTCCCATTTGGTAGAAGGTGGAGGTGAAGGGTGGGAGTGCGGTCTCTGTTGTTCAGAATGATGAGCAAGGTCAACCTTTTTTCCTTCTCCTGATCACTGTTCAGCGTGGTAGTCTGCCGATGATAGCCATGTGCAGAAAGCTCCCCCCTTGTCTCGCTGTTGTTTGTACTCCAGTCAGGATACTACCATACTGTGAGGAGCATCACTTTACACAAGGGCAGTGTCTGGAGAGCAGCCTGGAAAGGGCCCTTGAAAGAAGAATCACCCCTAACTGATTCTGAAAGTGCTGATAGCATGTAGACATTTCCTGTCTGTTTTGCATGTGTAAAATAAGGGCAAACTACCCACTTACAATTCTACATTCTTTTTGGCCTAGAAAAGGAGAGCACCTTGAGCACTCCTGGGAGGTGCTGTGCAACCAGTGCTGGTGTCTGCCCAACATCCAACTTCCCAGAGTTGAGGGGACATTACCTGAAGTCTTACTTTGCTGGCAGAAGCTATTCTTCTGACTTGAAGCTGACTTGTAGCCATCCTGCATGGTAAGGGAGGGAGAGGCCCTACCAACCTTGCAGTATGTGTGACTTTACAGGGAAAGGCATTAGCAGCGTGACCCCAATGCTGTTAGCATTTGTCTTGAGGAGGATGACAAGAGCTGTGCCCCAGTCTCTCTAGACCGGAATAAAGGATCTGCGTCTGACCTTGTTGCCGTGCCAAGACATGCAGCTACAGCAAAAGCGCACTGTTGTGGCCAAAGTGTGTTCCTGTTTTTTCTCTTTTTGCAGTGTTATATACCCATTGCAGAAACTATTGTATAACATGATTGTCCTCCTTCATACCTTCAGTGTAAAGCATCCTCACAGGTTTGGGCAATATCAATACCTAAATATATAACATTGATAGATCAGCAGGGGTTCATTGCAGAACTTGCACAAACCTTCAGCGTGTGGATGCAAGATATGACCAGTACATAAACCTTTTGATTATTAAGTGTGAAAAAATATTGTCCACAATGCTGAATGCTTGTAGCTAATTTTACATCATTTTTATTCCTGAAGGTCTCCGTGAATGGAATCGCCCTCACTCGATATGGTAAGTAGTACTGTAGTGGTGTTCTATGCAGTTCGCTGCATTTTCTGTTTGTAGTTTCTCGCATCTATGGGTGCATTACATTATTTAGATTTAAGTGAATGTAACAGAGTAAGTATTCTTGCTGTTTGTGCTGCTCCAGTTCGAATGCCCGCAAACAAGTGTATCTGGGTAAAATATGGGTGGTGGGGTGCAGCTGTGGAGAGTATCTTTAACTGAGAATCAAACTATCGAAAAGAGGACTGCAATGTGGCAAAATGAAAGGCTAAAGAAACACATGGTTAACAATCTAGTCATCAATCTTAAATATTCACCACATTGCACTGTAGGGAGGATGGCGGGTTATGGAAACACATCAATCAACCAACTCAAAGGAGTGGGTTCACAGATCAGAAAGGATTTGACAGGTTCCTCTTTTGTAAAGCAAAGATCTATCCTTCACATGGCATTTTCATAGGTGTGGGGTAGCTGACACCAGATGTTATTTCCACGTTAGGCAACTCTTGTGATTTCCAACAGGACTTCTTCCTCTGAAGTTTCTCCTGCTGCAGGAAACACAATGATCAAAAGCTTTGCTTACTTCTGTTTTTCCCTTTTTTGGCAGAGTTGTGTGAATTGTCTTGGTCTCCAGGCCAGAGGGAAGAGTCAGGAAGATACACTGTCCCAAAACCATCCAACAGTTAAGGTGCAAAAAAAACCAATGATCATATATACAACAAACATAATACCACTGCCATACTAAAATAGTGCACCACTGTGAGCAAAACTATATTATACAGAAAAATAAAGATATTCGTTTCATATGTCAAAGTACATTTGTTCATTTTATTCAAAAACAATACATAAGCAATCAATATTGACTTCACAATTAATTGGTACTTAAAAGAACATAGTTGAAAACAAATATTAAAATACATCACAAAGGGTAAAAACAATTTTTATGATACAGGTAACGTTGTTTGAGAAAAGTAGTTGTCGACGCAGCGTTTCGGTATATATTAGAATTCTTACACCTTCATCAGGACAATTTCTAAATGACAGAGAACAAATAATTACTTGACAAATCCAATTACATGTTGTAACAGTTAAAAAACAAACATATTGTCACTCGTGGTCAGTGGGCAGTATTTACAACAACAGAGAACATCTTTTTTATATAATTTACAGTATCATCTTCTACTAACATAAGTTCATTCTTATGTGCACTGTCTATAACTAGTGACTCAAACATTACTAATATCAGTTCCACTTAGTTAGAACTAAATGTAAGAACTCACTCTTATCGGGCACCTTTTATCTTGTAGCCCCTATGATAAAAAGTGTATTCTCTGTGTGCAAGGCATTTATCAAAGTCATCTATATGTGGAGTTTACTTGACTATTCCAAATGTTTTACATATATAATAAGCACATACCTCAGCTATAGGTTTTGAGCAAGGTGAATTTGTTCAGTACAACACAAGGTTTTTTTTAATAAAACGTGGACCCTTGGTTTTAGATGTGCCAGCTCAATCCTGCTGCTCGCATCAGAGAAAATTCTTTCCTTAAAGGAACAAAAAGGGCATGCCTATTATGATCACACTCCACATTTGGAGAGATCCCTTCAATGCACCACAACTCTCAAGTATTAAATTACCTTAAAATCCGAATATATTTTCACTTCACGTCTTACAAAGGGGCCACCGATTTCTGTAGTCAGTTTCAAGTTACTATCTAGAAAAAATTGGTGTTGTCTCGTTAGAAACTTACCCTAAGCTCCCTGAGGAATTATACTCTATGTTCATCCTTTTCACCAACAGATTGAATTTAACCAATCACAACTCTAAATTTGAATGTAAGGAAATCTCGCCGTCAAAATAAGCATATCAGCAAACAAAGCTGCAGCGGCAGAATTTTTAATCCACACACACGTTTATCCTTCAGTTCATTTTGGTAAGTGCTTTATAAGACCTTTGGCAAGAAAATTCCTCAGGGAGCTTAGAGTAAGTTTCTAACGAGACGACACCAAATTTTTCTAGATTGTAACTTGAAACTGACTACAGAAATCGGTGGCCCCTTTGTAAGACGTGAAGTGAAAATATATTCTGATTTTAAGGTAATTTAATACTTGAGAGTTGTGGTGCATTGAAGGGATCTCTCCAAATGTGGACTGTGATCATAACAGTCATGCCCTTTTTGTTCCTTTAAGGAAAGAATTTTCTCTGATGCGAGCAGCAGGATTGAGCTGGCACATCTAAAACCAAGGGTCCACGTTTTATAAAAAAAAAAAACCTTGTGTTGTACTGAACAAATTCACCTTGCTCAAAACCTATAGCTGAGGTATGTGCTTATTATATATGTAAAACATTTGGAATAGTCTAGTAAACTCCACATATAGATGATTTTGATAAATGCCTTTCACACAGAGAATACACTCTTTATCATAGGGGCTACAAGATAAAAGGTGCCCGATAAGAGTGAGTTCTTACATTTAGTTCTAACTAAGTGGAACTGATATTAGTAATGTTTGAGTCACTAGTTATAGACAGTGCACATAAGAATGATCTAATGTTAGTAGAAGATGATGATACTGTAAATTATATAAAAAAGATGTTCTCTGTTGTTGTAAATACTGCCCACTGACCACGAGTGACAATATGTTTGTTTTTTAACTGTTACAACATGTAATTGGATTTGTCAAGTAAATTATTTGTTCTCTGGCATTTAGAAATTGTCCTGATGAAGGTGTAAGAATTCTAATATATACCGAAACGCTGTGTCGACAACTACTTTTCTCAAACCACGTTACCTGTATCATAAAAATTGTTTTTACCCTTTGTGATGTATTTTAATATTTGTTTTTAACTATGTTCTTTTAAGTACCAATTAATTGTGAAGTCAATATTGATTGCTTATGTATTGTTTTTGAATAAAATGAACAAATGTACTTTGACATAAGAAACTAATATCTTTATTTTTCTGTATAATATAGTTTTGCTCACAGTGGTGTACTATTTCAGTATGGCAGTGGTATTATGTTTGTTGTATATATGATCATTGGGTTTTTTTTTTTTTTTGCTCCTTAACTGTTGGATGGTTTTGGAACAGTGTATCTTTCTGACTTACTCACCCCTAGTCCCGGATTGGATTAGTTAGGGGACCTCTCCAAACATTTTTTTCAGAGGGAAGAGTCACCAGTACAAGCGGCTTGTGCTTGGAAGGATCTGTCATGCAGTTGTCAGATACACTGGCAGGATCATTTAAAGTTTAGGAAAGTACAGAGAAACTTTGTGTATAACTTGCCTTTAGTTTTAGTCCAACTTGAAAGTGGCCCAGCCCCAAGTGGCTGCTGGGACTCTAACATGCAACTACGAAGGAAGCAGTATTCCTATTAACATTGTAATCATGTTTTTCAGGAAATCAATAGTACAATTTTCGAATTCTTTACATTTCCATGACATGACATAAATTTTGACAATAATGTAACATACAACGAAATCTTTTTAAATCAAGATTAAATAACCCAATGCATATCGGGGCGAAATGCCCCTTCCTCAGGGGTTCTGTGGAAAAAATCAGAATAAAAGAAAATGTATTAAACGATGCCGTTATTTCATTATTTGTTTATATTATTTAAACAGTGGGTAAATTGCATTAATAATCTCTTTAGACCAAATGATGGGTGATATTTAGTAGGAAATCGGGAGGTGTTTAGATTAAGAGTGCGATCTCCACACACATTCATTGATTTAGTTTTAGTCCGCCTGGTGTGTTGTATAGTTCACCCTGTTAGACTCCTAAATAGCAGCTTGAGGTCCTAATGCTTTCATTGCAATTCTGCTTCTTGAAGATGGCGCACAAGTGTCCCTCCTCTTCAGCAGTGTTCTTCACTGTGAAGTTTGCCTACCGCTCTACTACCTCATCCTTCACATTTCAGCTGAAGAGTCTCGCAGTATGTTCCGTCTCTGGATTAAGGATTACTGCCCAGGTAATGCAAATATAAGTCAGTGTACTTTCTATTGCTGAAACAGGTTATATGCATGTTTTCTAGCATGTAAACATTTGTCTCCATTATGTGAGTTTCATTATAAACTATAAAATGTATATTTACATGTGTAGGAATCGTGATTACAGTATAAATGTATTCATTTTTGGAAATTGATTGTGATGAAAATATACCAATAAAGCATCATTTACTTGTTCACCTACTAAGAAGCAACACAAACTCAGTCTTTCATTCTTCTGATGTTGAAACACTGTGTACCTTTATTCTAATGGATACGACTAACTACAGATTCCTAACCATTTGAATAACCCTGGCGCCAGATTTGATACAAAGATTTTTCTCTGCAATTCCTCTTGCGCTAGTAAGTGGCTCAGTGTGCCTCCATGATTGCTCCCTCCCTTCTCAGAAGTGACGTTGGTGCCACATATAACTGCCACTTCAGTGCATCGAAGTCCGTTCTATTCTTTCTACATGTTCCGATATGGATCGGTAGCTCACTTCCTCTGTCTCCTGAAAGAAGACTTTTTCTAGTCTGCAAGGAACATGTCACTCCCTAAAACAGCATTTAAACCCTGCAAGGACTGCCATAAACAGATATCCAGTGATGGAACTTCACAAGTTTGTCTCTGGTGCCCACATGATACAAAATCATGTGACAACTGCATTATCATGAATCTGAAGGCCATCCAGGATCACGAGGCTAAGCTCTATGTGGTTGAGCTTCGCAGGAAGGCTAGTCAAAGTTGAGGACTCAGACTCTTTCTTGTTACCAAGGCCATTCCTAGAGATGTCTGCACCCCTCTCCAAATCCTCAGATAAAACACAAGAATTCAAAACATGACTCCCCTTGTTCCCACCGCTCATCGGGAGAAATCGTGTGGTCAGTATCTCGATTTCCCCACGAAACCGATCCCCAAGCTAGTCCTGATGCAGCCCAAGTTCCCGAGGCCTTTGGCAATTCATCAACAGCTATAGGCCATCAAGGAGGCGATGTTGTAAATTTTTTGGTTCTCCTCCAGATCCATCTGGGGTGCCTTTGGGCCCTATGGATCCAAGGAGGCATCCATTTGTGTAAATGCTGGCGGATCACAGACGTAGATTGTGCCTCTCAACACTGCTCCAGGGTCCACCCTAGCTTTGGTGGCAGCGCTCACTGGCTTCTCAAATAGTAGCAGGACCCATGCCGGTCCCCCACACATTGATGCTGGTAGCAACACCAGAGGAAGAATCCATAGTCCTGTCGGATTTTAAAGCGAATCCACAGCAACCTCTGCCAAAGTTGCTCCAATTTCATCCTCAACCGCAGTCGAACTCTGAAGATACGCTTCCACTACCACAATGCTTTTAAGACCCAGAGCCACACAATAACAAATTGCAATCTTATGATGAGGAGAATCTGTTTTTGGACCTGCAAGAAGCCAGTGGCCTTGACACTTCTCCTGATTCTGGCCTCAATTCTCTACCTATCTTCTCTACGGAATGATCTGCTTTCTTTGCGTTGGTCATTAGAAATATTGCAGAAGTTCTCCAGCTCTTTTCAGGGAAGTATACGAAATGCTCTTGCGGAGGTGCTGCAGCCAGGTCAAACCTCTCCCCATTAAGTAAGCCCTCACAGACTTCCTTTGGGGCACATGGACAAAGCCAGGATAATGGCTCATCCACTTTCCCCCACTCCCTCCTGACAACAGACAAATTGCCAGCGGACACAACCCAGCTACGGGACCCATCTTTCCTCCTCCAGCACACAACACCAGAGAGCCTCGTGGTTCAAGCCTCCACTAGCAGGCTAAACACTAATGCATTTCTGACTACCCTTCCAAACAGAGGCAAAATGCATGATACCTTACCAGACAGTGACAAAATGCATGAGGTCAATCAGGAAGCAGATGTTCTCCTCTGCCAGCCTCGCTGTCTGATCTTTAACAAATCCCGGAGAATTATTCACACATGGGACTTTTTGCCTACAGTCCTGGACAATCCTCGGGTTAATCTCCAACAAATAATACAAGTGGTCAAGACATGGTGAAGTATGTAATTTTGTCGGGAAAGGACACTACTAACTGTCTGGGTAGGGAGTTGATACCAGTGTGGTTCTGGATATAATCTACAGGCTTCTCAAATGATGTTCAGGCATCACTGATAGACGTACCATTAGTTGCACCGATCTCCTCAGACAGAAATCAGATTCAGCCCTAGGGTGCTTTAAGGAGAGTAAGGGTACAGTGCCCTCACTTGGCCCTGCACCACCTGCACAGCACTGTTTGCCCAACAATAATGCCCATTTCGAGGCTTTGAAAGAGGCATTCAGCAGAGGCAACACCAAAACCTGCCTCTGCAAAAACAGACATCACAATCCTTTCCAGGTAGAAGTTGGGGATTCAGATGACAGTGTCCCAGCAGGAATGCATTACCAATTCTCGACCAACGTCACCCAGTTGGAGGCTGAAAAATTCATTAACTCCAAGGGTAGCAAAGCATTGCATTTGACAAATGATTGCTTCAGATGTTCATGATGGTTATGTCTTACCTTTTCTGTGCACCCCTCCTCACATGCCTCCTGTACCACAGCGACTTCGTGCTCACCTCAGTCAGTCGTGAATCACCTCCAGACAGCCAACCTCTTGAGATTACTAAGGTTTTCCATCAATATGTCGAATTCACACTTGACTCCTCCTTTATTTTACAGTTAATTAAAACCGTAACATACAAACTTCATAATAATACTGAATAACATTTCAAAGATTAAAAATTGAATACATATTTATAAAATCTGACAATACGAAAAATGTCAAAGGCAAAGGTCAGCACTCCGCCCGAGGGGCCCAGTCGAGACCGAACACTTACTTCGAAAGCCCCGCCTTCGAGCTCGTCTCCGAAGAAATTAACTACGCCTTCCAGTGCCTCGACACCGAGCAAGCCTCTTCCATCGGCACCTAAAAATAAAGATGCCTCGGCACCAAAGCCTAAACACCCTTCGGCTCCGAAAACAAAAATAGTATTGACACCGAAACCGAACACTAAAAATGTGTCTTTATGGAACTTTACAAAGCCCCAAAACGTGCCTGTCATTCCTGAGCCACAATCATACCCATCAAAACCTTCCCCTCCAGAGGATACCATTGGTTTTGGTAATCTGTTAAACAGAGCTGCTGTATACCATGGAGTCCCCATGCATTCAGATGACATTGAGGAAAATTTTCTCTTAGATACCTTTGAGCAGTCCCAGCGGTCTGCTCAAATTCTTCCTATGATTAAACGGGTAATCAAACATGCTCCAGAGGTATTTAAAGACCCTGTAAGCACTAGAATATTGAACCCCAGAATTGAGAAAAAATATAGACCCGCACTCTCAGATCCAGTCTGTATTAAAGGACACCTACCACTAGACTCATTAGTTGTGTCCAATGCCAGGAAGAGGGCTAACTCTCAAACTTCTGGCGAAGCACCCCCACCTGACAAGGAATCCAAAGTATTTGATGCGTCAGTTAAAAAAATGGCTGCGCAGGCTTCAAACATATGGCGCATAGCAAATACACAAGCCCTCCTCTCACTTTACGATAGGGCTCATTATGATCAATTAGAGAAACTACTTGAGCACCTACCAGATCAGTATAAAGATCAAGCTACTGACCTCATACAAGAAGGCAAGTTAATATCCAATGCCTTAATAAAATGCGCACTAGATGTCGCAGACACAGCATCTAGAGCTGTAAATACCAGTGTCATACTTAGAAGACATGCGTGGTTACGCATTTCAGGGTTTAAACAGGAAGTGCAAACCACCATCTTAAACCAGCCATTTAATCAGAACCAATTATTTGGCCCAGAAGTAGACACTACACTAGAAAAAATTAAAAAAGACACGGACACTGCCAAGTCTATGGGGGCTTTACAGTCCATACCAGCTAGAGGCTCCTTTTGTCGCTCCTTCTACAAAGGAGGCTCCAAACAAACTGGAGCGGACACTACCACATCTTTCAAGTCACAAACATCCTCTAACAAGGGATATTATAGAGGAGGATACAGAGGCAATAATACCAAAGGAAGAGGTCGTGGTAACAACAACAATCGAACCTCTTCCACCACTAAACAATGACTTCTCTTTGCTCCCCCCACAGCATTCCACTCCTGTAGGGGGCAGACTAACACAGTTCCTGCCTGTCTGGAACTCCATTACAACAGACAAGTGGGTAAGACAGATTATCCAACATGGCTACTGCCTAGAATTTACAGCAACCCCTCCACACATACCTCCCAGGCAGCGTCCAATATCTACAGACCATCTAACTCTGCTCCGACAAGAAGTTCTATCACTTCTACAAAAAGACGCTATTCAAATAGTTCCTTTACAAGAACAAGGAACAAGGGTTTATTCGCTGTACTTTCTAATTCCCAAGAAGGACGGGACACTAAGGCCCATTCTCGACCTCAGGCCCCTCAACCATTACATACAATCAAATCATTTTCATATGATCACTCTACAACAAGTGCTTCCACTGCTGCAACAAGGCGATTTCCTTACAACACTAGATCTAAAGGACGCCTACTTCCATATCCCCATACATCCTGCTCACAGAAAGTATCTAAGGTTTGTACCAGAAGGACAACACTATCAGTTCAAAGTCCTTCCATTCGGAGTGACAACAGCACCGCGAGTATTCACAAAGTGCCTAGCAGTGATAGCAGCACACCTCAGGAGACAACAAATACATGTCTTCCCTTATCTAGACGATTGGCTCATAAAAGCCAAGTCATTCAATCAGTGTGTCCAACACACACATCAGACAACTCAATTCAATTCAATTCAAAGATAGCTTTATTCGGTATTTTGACAAAAAACCATAAAAGCAGACAGAAATGCAAGATACAAACATTGAACACACTAAATAGCTTTCTCATTAAAAACTTATTACAAAATACACACATTATACAGGCAAAACATATAAATGATTCTTAAAATACGTATAAAAATTTGAAAATTCATTAAAAGATCATAAAATTCATACGGTGTCCAGGGATGCATGTTTCATTTTGGTTATTATGTATTATTTGATGTAAATTATGCACAAGATAATACATTTTATCCTCGAGATCCTAGTCATTACACATGGTCCCTCTACATTTTACAGCGAATGTCAAAAATGTAATCGCCGTAACAATGGTGAGTTCATCTTGCAACATATACAGTCTGATCAGTGCAGTTTTACAGTTTCTGAGACCCCATGTCTTTAGCAATGGTATCAAATATCTTTTTCTCCCCCACTGATAATACTTGCAGAAAAAAATGCAGTGTATATTTGACTGGGTAGATGAATCGTCGCACGGGCATTTTATCAATTTGACAGACCAATCATTAGGAACAGGGAACGATGTTAACCTATAAAAACACTCAGTCCTCATTCGTGTCAAAAGCATTCTATGGTAGCACGAATAGGTTGGCGCCAGATAAGGATGAAGGCCCAAACCGTGAAGAATACATCGGTGGGCTACAATAGTAGACTTATTCCCATCTAAATACCACCTCCTCTCCTCCAATAAGTCAAGGCATGACACTTTTAAAGCTTTTTTAGTTATTCGTGAGCATGATGTGGGATTTAGATAGAGATCTGGTTGACCAATGGAGTTCAGGAACTTTTTAACATAGGCTAACCATGGCTGCTTGCTGGGAGCGGATTGGTTTAAGCAGTCCTGGAGTACTTCCCTGTTGAAAATTGTATCCTCACATGTCCAGATCTTATACCACAGCATAACTGGAGCTATCTTTATCAGATCAGTGATGTGAACTCTATCAAGTTCGTTATGGCATATGGTTGTAGACGTGGATCGTGGGACTGATAGCAGGTACCTCAAGAATGCGTTTTCCACTGTTTGTATTTGGGTGCAATCTGCCAATCCCCAGATGCCAGCCCCATATACAGCAGTGGAGACACATTTAGCTGCATAGATCTTGAGTAATATATCTACAGGTTTCCCGCCCAGTCTTTTAGCAAATTGTTTAACAGCACCTATCGTGCGAGAAAAGGCCAGGTTCCGAGAGGTAATTGCTGATGTCCATGTGCCCCTATTATTAAAAATGATACCTAGGTAAGAAAATGTTTTGGTCGTGGCTATCTTTGTATTGTTAACAAAGGTTTTACAGTCTCGTTTGTTTTTTCTAGTAGTACAAGACATTGTAAATGTTTTTCCAACATTTATTTTTAGACCTCTGGTGCTCATAAAGGTTGAGAATCCCGTTAAGGCCCTCTGAAGACCCAGCTGTGTGCGAGCCATAATCACAGCATCGTCAGCATATAATAATAGTGGGACTGAGAGGCCATTTATTTTAGGGTAATCCACTTCTAGGTCATTTAAAAAGGCTGCTACCTCATTAATATATAAATTAAAAAGGAATGGCGCAAGGATGCAGCCCTGTCGAACACCCTTTTCTATGGGGAATTTTCTAGTTCGCTCTCCGTTTTTGCCATATCTAACCGTGGCGCCTGCATCTCTGTACAATTCCTGTATAAAATATAAAATATTTTTGTCTATCCCCATTTTAACCAAGGTTTTCCATAACACTCTGTGATCTAAACAATCAAAAGCCGAAGTTAGATCGACGAATGTTAGGAACAGGTTCCCTTTTTTTACTCCAATATATTTGCTCGTTATTAGGGCCAGGTTTAAACCCTGCTCTACAGTGCCTAGGCCGGTCTTAAAGCCGTATTGGAATTTCGAAAGAATCCCATTACTCTTGGTCCAGGTTTGTAATTTAGTTAGCAACACTCTGCCTGCAACTTTCATCAGAGTGTCTAGCAGGGAAATGGGACGATAGCATTTTGGGTCCTGCCTGTCCCCTTTTTTGAATATTGGGATTACTATTGCTTCATGCCATGTGTCGGGAAAACCTGTTTTGCTACAAGCATTTATTACGTTTGCAAGTAAGGGAGCCCAAAGATCTACATTCTCTTTAAATAAATCAATGGGTACTCCATCTGGACCAGGGGCCTTTAGATTAGCACTCTGGCAGATTGCTTGCTCAACCTCTAGTGGGGTAATAACTACATTTATTGGGAAACTAACTTGAATCGGTGCCTGTTCCACCTGCCCAGTATTCAGATCATCTTGTGGAGTCGTTGTTAGTGAGTCTTTCTTATATAGGGAGGTAAAGTAGTTAACCCAAACATCTTCCGTTATGGCTATCTCCATGGAGTCAGCCTTACTATCCGAGAAGAAGGGGGCATTAATTTCTTTCCAGAAAGAGATGTTGTCCCGTAAGGCACTTGCCTTTATCAAAGCTTCCCATGCTTGATTTTTCAATTCATCCTGTCTACTTCGGAGGGTCTGCTTGTAGGCTCGCCCGGCGTCCTTAACTACACCACTATCTTTTGGGACAGTCTTTAATGCCTGTAGAAGAACTTTATGGGCTTTAGTACAGGCGGAATTAAACCAACCGAATAATCTTCTTTCCTCCCCTGTCTTTTGTTTTTTAGTTAGCTTGTCATTTATAGTGGAAATTATCCTGTCATAAGCCACTATAATCAGCTGGGGATTAGTGCTAAATTCTAAGCAGGTAGAAAAATGTTTCAATTCTTTCTGGACTAAGTCCTTCAAAAAATTTGTGGAGTCAATCTTCGCCCATTTAATGGCATATCCGTTTTTCCTGGCCAAAGAGACCGAGTGACAATGAAGTATACTGGATGTGCTTGTTGTGTGGCTCCCGGGCATTCCTACAGAGATACTGGCGCTAATCGGGAAATGGTCACTTAATGCCAGATCTTCCGTATCAAACCCCCCCAAACAGCCCTGATTCATATTGGACACTAAGATGTAATCAATTACAGTGCCTGCCCCTCGACCAAAGAAGGTTGTTTGGAATGCTACAGGTGGCTCACAAAGTTCATTGGCAAAACCCAAATCCCAATCATGCATAAGTTGATTTAACATGTTGCCCAAAGTAGAGTGTTCAAAATGTGTGGTGGGATCCCCTCTTAAGTTAAATATGCCACAATTATTTGTGTCGCTGTAAGGACATAGATGACAATTAACATCTCCTGCTATGAGGATACAATCTGCATCCCGACCACCTCTCTTTAGCATTGCAATAAGCTCAGCTATTAAGGCTTTGAGATCAACTTTTGGCACATTATTATATATGTTAATCAGGAAAAGGGACCGCCCTTTCGCTTTAATCGCAAGTCCTTGTAATGAGCTGCCTACACCTACTTTAGGTCCTCTCGCCTCATATGTGGTCAGTTTTATATTACACAAATTAGAGGAAAAAATACACAGACCCCCAGAGCCTCTACCTCGATTTCCCTGTATAGAAGGAATATAGAAGGTGCTAAAGCCCTCTATATGAGTCTCCTCCTGGTCCCAACACTCCTGTAAACAAATTATGTCCTGCTTTTCCATAAAGGTTAAAAATAGCTGGTCCCTTGATTTTTTGCCTAGCCCTGCAATATTCCAGGATGTTATTTTTAATCTGGTTTTACCCTCGTTTTGTGAACTGGCTTCTGCCTGAGGGGTTGACGCCTCAGTGCCCTCTACACTATATACTACCTCTTTTTGGGTTTGTGTAGTATCCGGCAAGCTTAAGTATATACTCGAGCTGTTGAATTTTTCATGGGCTAAAGATCCTTCCCCTGTTAAACCCATAATTAATTGTTCTGATAATTGCTGGACTGGGAACAGTAATTCCCCGACTGGGGCGTCAGGTATATTCCCTGATGGCAAGATATTAATACTATGAATCTGGGGATCATCATTATGGGTCTCAACTGAATGGTCTACAACCGGGTAAGCGTGGCATAACATTGCTGGCTGGTGGGCCCCTTGTTCCCCTTTTGTTAGCGTTATTGGTCAATCTAACATGTCTAAACAGTCATACCTGTTCCTTGTGGGGGCGCCCCTCCAATATTCAGGGTTTGGCTCTTCTCTTCTAGGTAACCAGGGGCGAACATCCCATCCTCTGGTCCAGTAATTATTACTGTTCCTATTTCTATTTCTGTTGAAGTGCCCCACCTGTGTCCAAGGCCAGTCCTGGACTTCCTCCCAACTGGTAGAATCGCCATAGTTAAAAGTATTTAAAGGTGGATAAAAAAAGGAGAGACGCTGTACATCAATCCCCCCCCCCTTTTTCTATAGAGCTGGCCAAGAGGAAATATAGTTAACTGTAGAAGGGTCATCACAGTTGACTATGACACAGTCGCCCTGTAAGCTTTTTTTAGTATCGCCAATCCAAAACACTCTTCTCACTGAGTTAATTCTACTGTGGTTTGACGGTTGTAGGGGTCTATTTTGACTCAACCACTGCAATACCTTGTTACGCAGTGACCATGGGGGTTCGTCTATACTATCTGCCAACTCGGGGACCCCAGTAAGGATGACGGTATATGGGGGTCGCCTCAGGAGGCAGATGTATCGGACGCCTATACCTAGCGCCTTTCCTCTCATTGGCCTGAGGTTGAAAAGACTGGGCTTTGTGTGTTATATGTGAAGCCTCCTTCAGCTTGACTGGCTGAGTGTTTGGTTCCAAAGGAACCGAAGTTATTTGGGAGTTATCAATAATGCCATTTGATTTTCCATTCCCCTCTGTTAGGGTGGATTTTGGGGTGTTTTGTATGGCCCTCTTGATGGGTTGAGAGTTTACGGCTCTTTCGAGCGGAAGAGGCTTTGGTCGGGTGACTGGTAAAGAAGGTTGGGCCGGTTTACTTGGCTCTTTAGGTTTCCCCACCCCTGTGGCAAGTGTGCCTAATGATTTCTGTGTAAAAACTGGGGTGTTTAGTTTCGCTAATTGTTTTTCAATGATCATAAGGCTCTTTTCCATAGGTTGCAAGTGGCGTTTTAACAGCTCCCCCATGCTATTTATGAGGAAATCGTGTAGTGTTGCACATGCGGTGCATGGTTCCTGTATGCCACCCACGGCTCCCCGAGCCTCTAACATCTCTCGCGAATCAGTATTTTGAGAAGCAAAGATGTAATCAACATTTTTAGTAATAGGAGTCGGCTGATCTAACACAATTGTATCACTGTTTAGATTGAGAGAGATCTTAGTGTTGTGTGGATCAGGTATGATCTCGTGTGAGATCGTCTCTGTGTTTTGCCTCTTAGCTATAGCACCCTCCCGCCTACCCGTAGAATTTGGCTCTGATGTGTCCACATGATTGTGGGAAAGTTGTAAGTCTGGTGTTTTTTCCAAATCCTCACTGTAGTTAGACTCTAGTGACAATTGGGTGGCAGATAGATCCACAGTATTTGGGACTGTATGTATTAAGACATTAGTATTTTCTGCTTGGTTAAGCAGCGAAATGATCGGTCCCTGGTGGATAGGAGTTTGGGCAGAAGCTAGAGGCCCCATAGATGATCTTCTCGCAACCTCCAATTCGTGTGATACCCTACGTTCTAACATATGTATACTTTTCTCAATCACTTCGTTGGTCTTGGTAATGAATAGGTCTATAGGGCCAGTTATCTCGGTGACTTTAAGGGTCTTTTTCCTTCTAGTACCCCTATTCATTACTGCGCAGCGAGAAGCGAGTTCAATAGTAATTGAATAATCTAAGCTGGCCGCAATGTGCAACAGGCGCGTGGGTCAACACGGTGTCTAACAGGCGATGGAGAGTGAAAATAGGAAAATTGAAATACCATGGCCCAGTCCAGTCTATCACAGTCTTGAACAGGCTTAAACGGGTCCGCCCTTGGCCCGGGCTTCGCCCGGCGTCCCGCGAGACGGGGGTAACGCTGTATTTAAGCGCCTCGTGCGCGCAAATGTCGCGGAGAGTGCCGCTATGGGTGCTGGGTATTGTAGTTTTTGGGCACCACACCACGCTCCACTCGGCAACCAGACCCCAAGGTGGAACAGGAGTCGGCGGCGGGAGGCGGGTGGTCGCAGGTACAGGTTTTAGCAAACCCAGATGGGCTCAAGTTCAGCACAGGTCCGTGAATACAGCAGGTGAGAATGGCAAAAAGTTCCCCCCCTCGACCGGGGTGACGGTGTATTTAAGCGCCTCCTGGCGCGCAAATGTCGCGGAGAGTGCCGCTATGGGTGCTGGGTATTGTAGTTTTTGGGCACCACACCACGCTCCACTCGGCAACCAGACCCCAAGGTGGAACAGGAGTCGGCGGCGGGAGGCGGGTGGTCGCAGGCACAGGTTTTAGCAAACCCAGATGGGCTCAAGTTCAGCACAGGTCTGTGAATACAGCAGGTGAGAATGGCAAAAAGTTCCCCCCCTCGACCGGGGTGACGGTGTATTTAAGCGCCTCCTGGCGCGCAAATGTCGCGGAGAGTGCCGCTATGGGTGCTGGGTATTGTAGTTTTTGGGCACCACACCACGCTCCACTCGGCAACCAGACCCCAAGGTGGAACAGGAGTCGGCGGCGGGAGGCGGGTGGTCGCAGGCACAGGTTTTAGCAAACCCAGATGGGCTCAAGTTCAGCACAGGTCCGTGAATACAGCAGGTGAGAATGGCAAAAAGTCCCCCCCCCTCGACCGGGGTGACGGTGTATTTAAGCGCCTCCTGGCGCGCAAATGTCGCTGAGAGTGCCGCTATGGGTGCTGGGTATTGTAGTTTTTGGGCACCACACCACGCTCCACTCGGCAACCAGACCCCAAGGTGGAACAGGAGTCGGCGGTGGGTGGTCGCAGGCACAGGTTTTAGCAAACCCAGATGGGCTCAAGTTCAGCACAGGTCCGTGAATACAGCAGGTGAGAATGGCAAAAAGTTCCCAGACAACTCAAACATTGCACAACTTAGGGTTTACGATAAACTACACCAAGTCGCACCTGCAGCCTTCGCACGTCCACCAGTATCTAGGACCTACAATAGACATGTCTACAGCCCTAGCATATCCCAGTCCACCCAGGATACAGAGCATTCAAGCCTTAGTCACCGCCTTTCAACACCAACAGTCTCTGCAAGCCAGGGTGTTCATTAGGCTAATAGGCATGATGGCATCTTGCATCTTCATAGTACCACACACAGGATTGCAAATGCGCCCATTACAGGAGTGCTTAGCACAACAGTGGAACCAAGCTCACGGTCAACTAACAGACCTGGTGTTGGTGGGTAGCCGCACACATCGCTCTCTGCAGTGGTGGAACACCAAAAACTTGACAAAAGGGCGGCCGTTCCTCGAGCCTGTTCCACAAGTAGTGCTCACAACAGACGCATCCCCCACAGGATGGGGAGCCCATCTCTTATATCACACAACTAAGGGTCAATGGAACAATCAACAAAAACTGTTCCATATCAACCATCTAGAGCTACTAGCAATATTCTTAGCACTCAAGACTTTTCAACTTCAAGTAAAAAGCTGCCCTAATCCGGACGGACAATATGACAGCCATGTACTATATACAAAAACAGGGGGGACACACTCTCTGCAACTGTCCCAGCTCGCACAGAACATTTGGAGATGGGCCATTCCTCAAAACATACATCTGTTAGCGAAACACCTTCCAGGGGTTCACAATCAGATAGCAGATCTGTTAAGTCGGCAGTCACAACAGATTCACGAATGGGAACTGCATCCACAAGTTCTTAAGCCATTCTTCCAAAGCTGGGGTCATCCACACATAGATCTGTTTGCCACCCACGAAAATGCAAAATGCCCAGCCTTCTCCACCAGGTTTCCACACCCACTGTCCGAAGGCAATGCGATATGGATGAACTGGTCAGGCAGATTTGCGTACGCTTTTCTGCCTCTCCCACTGATTCCATTGGTGGTGTGCAAGCTCAGACAACAGTCTCTCAAACTGATTCTGGTGGCTCCCACATGGGCACTACAACCATGGTTCACCACACTGTTAGAACTATCTCTAGTTCCACACCAAAAGTTACGACTAACTCCAGCCCTGTTAACACAGAACCATAAAGAAATCAGACACCCAGACCCGAACCAACTGAAT
This sequence comes from Lissotriton helveticus, assembly GCF_964261635.1. Lineage (NCBI taxonomy): Eukaryota > Metazoa > Chordata > Amphibia > Caudata > Salamandridae > Lissotriton > Lissotriton helveticus. The sequence continues at coordinate 105,289,842 of NC_136063.1, forward strand.
TTGGCGATCTGGCTCCTGAAGTCTTAGTTTGGTTATCTAAACCTACCACCAGACTGTATGAACATTATTAAAGAGGCTAGGAAACCCACTACCAGAGCGTCTTACGCCGCTAAATGGAAAAGATTCGCAATATATTGCAAAAATAATCAAATTGATCCCCTGGATGCTTCTATCCAAAATATCATTTGTTACCTTTTACATCTACAAAGGTCTAATTTGGCATACTCTTCAATATGCCTGCACCTTGCAGCAATTGCAGCCTATTTACAAAACAGGCAACATCTGTCTCAGAGTTCCTTCAATTAAAGCATTTATGGAATGATTAAAAAGAATAATCCCACCCAGGTTACCACCTTCCCCTGTGTGGAACTTAAATATTGTCCTTACAAGACTCATGGGACCCCCTTTCGAGCCTCTACATAAATGTGAACTGCAGTTCCTAACATGGAAAACTGCTTTCCTCGTTGCCATTACCTCTCTCAGAAGAGTAAGTGAGATACAAGCTTTCACTATACAAGAACCATTTTTTTCAAATACATCCTAACAAAGTGGTTCTTAGATCTAATCCAAAATTTCTTCCAAAAATCATCACTCCTTTTCACCTAAACCAGTCCATAGAGTTACCAGTGTTTTTCCAAAACCCAGACTCTGTAGCGGAAAGAGCTTTACACACATCAGATGTTAAGAGAGCTCTCTTGAACTATATAGATAGAACTAAATCCTTTCGGAAGACAAAACAACTGTTTGTCGCTTTCTCTCCTCCGCACAAAGGCAACCCCATCTCTAAAGGCAGGATTGCGAGGTGGATTGTAAAGTGTATACAAATATGCTATATCAAAGCTAAACGTACATTAACAGTTCATCCTAGAGCGCACCCCACTCGCAAGCTAGGAGCCTCTATGGCTTTCTTAGGAAACATACCCCTAGAGGACATATGTAAAGCAGCAACATGGTCTACACCACACACCTTTACTAAACACGATTGTGTTGATGTGCAAGCCAAGCAGCAAGCTGCAGTAGGCCAAGCTGTCCTTAAAACTCTATTTCAAACCACTGCAACGGATACAAGCGACCCCCGCTAGGGGAGACACTGCTGCACAATCGATGCTAAGTGTGCAATCTGCAGCTCATATGCCTCGAACGGAAAATGCTACTTGCCAGTGTGCATCTGTTCTTGGCATGCAGAGCTTCAGAGTTGTACACGCCCTCCCACCTCCCCGGGACTTGTATCCGTTCCAGTTTTCATCTTACTTAGATGCACACGCATGGACATCCCTTTTTCTTTACTTCTACTGACTCCATCATTTCCCATCATGGCGAAAAACAATCTAAGGATGGAGCCTATGCCCATGCGCAGTATTGTCCAAGGGAGGAGTCACCTATCTCGGGACTAACAAAGACTTCTTCCAAGAAGACAACAACCTGCAATCATCCGAGCCCAACACCAGGTGGCGATCTAATGCTAAGTGTACAACTCTGCAGCTCTACATGCCAAGAACAGATGCATACTGGTAAGTAGCATTTTCCTTTTCTGTACTTTGCGTTTGACAGAAGATCTTTCCAGCAGTGGCAAAGAACTTCCCCGCACGTGCCAGCTCCATTGGGATTGTTGTAGTATATATGTGCGTTAAGGCTTCCTTGCATGTTCTTACTTTATTTAGATTGAACATCGTCCTTAAGTATTTGCGCCTCGGGCTTACCAACGCTAGACAATAACAGATTACATGATCTGCTGATTCTGTATGGTATTGGCACAGTCGACACCCTCTATTTCCTGTTGGTATGGTGGACCAATGTGCCCTATAGTCCTTTATTGGTAGAATTAGCAGCCTGGTATTCAAAACATTTTGAAGAGCATATCTACCCAGGCCGGCTTTCAGGTATGGTTGGCAACAGGTGGCTTCATGTGATTTTGCAAGTCCCTCTGCACCGCGGATATCTCTGATCGTATCTATGTCCTGGTGCCTTGAGCTAGTCTTTCCCTGTTTTTTTTAACATGTTTTTTAGGCTAACTGTTGGCAGATTTAATATTTGATCAGCTGTCAGGCATAGTGTTTTGTTAGCTGAAGCAAGGTACCTGGCCCATCGACTGTTTTGATCCGTGAAAACTATTTGGAGTGCTTTTCTTAACCGCATCAACGCGGTGCAGATTTCCGCGGTGCGCTGAAGATTTCAAAAACCCGCGGTTCATGACGAGCTCAGCTCGTCATGAGTGTACGAGAGGTGTACCTCAGGACGAGCTGAGCTCGTCATGAGCGTCGAAGGGGTTAAGGTACCCGGACTAACATTGTTCACACAGTGAGACAGCTTCACTATGTCTTTTTTACATTCTATGTCCATTGATGTTAAGTTGAACTCAAGTCTGATCAGTGTACGCCTTGTTGAGAATGGTAGCCTAAAGATTTTCCTGAAAGCCATGATATGTAGGTGCTCCAATTTATCGGACAATACGCCCGGGAAGGCCAGGTGGCCAAAGCTGATTGTTGTAAATAGCTTGGCTTGTATTACTCTTCGAATGCTCTCAGTTGAATGATTCACAAGGTTCTGATGAATTTTGAGAGACAATAACAAAATGTCACAATGATTGTTACTGAGAGTTAACTTCCATTAACGTTTGTTTGTGCTTGTCTTCTCTTAGTGCTGAGCATTATTCAGTGCAGTTAACATAATGTTAACAAACTTCCCAGCCCTTGCTAGAGCTTAGGCTGAATTATTTCTGAAGCACAAATCAGATGCTTCCCTGCAGTGTCTCAGTAGTTTTCCCCCATAGACTGGGACCAGTAGACGTTGACGTTCGTTGGCAAGATGGGGGCAACAACATAGCAGATGTAACCAGGACTCATGTGGATAATTGCAGAGCCTACAAGTTAACTGACCATTCCTCTGAGCCCACAGCGGGTTAAAATCATAAATTGGAAGGGCTAACAGCCTCATATAAATAATTTTATTACGAGTCTGTGATTGGAGAGAGTAATTAAAATATGGCTGAGGTTTCCCCTTAATATACGAAGCATCACGAGCTGCAAGGACTGGTTTTTTGGGACGCCGAGCAATATCTCGAATGACACTAAAGTGATTTGACTTTTTATCGGTTTTTTTTCCACGTTGACTGGGGAATGATTGAATTAGAAAGGCTTGTGATTTCAATCTTTAAATGGAAGTGACCAGGTGCAGCTGTCTGTGCCAGGGAGAGAGTTAATTCGTAAATACTGATTGCAATTGTTCTTTCATGGATTGAGCTGGTGCACGCAAAGTGTAGATTTAGAATTTAATTAGGTCTCCTAAACAGTGAAGATCTGCACTTGCCAGGCCCTGCTCAAGTCTCAGCTTTGCCCTCCTTGCATACTAGGGAGCCAAAAATATTTCCTTATAGGCCATTATTTGGTAGTGCACTAAAAATGAGTCAATTTTACCAGGGAAAGCTAGGTGACCATAGGACACTGCCGGAAGTAGTTTTTCTGTTAGGACCCTCAGGATTGGTTCGGCTGTAGGGCTGTGTAAATGCCGATTCAAGCGCCTCAGACTATGTATGACCCCTGCTTCCTTGGGCTGAAGATGCTTGAGATGGGCTATTTGATTTCCTCTTTCATTAAACCAAGCTCCTAAATAATTATAGCTAGTGCAGGTCGCTATATGTAGACAACCTACTCGCCAAGACATTTTCTTTTTTTGATGTTTCCCAAAATTCACAACTTTAGTTTTTGACTCATTCACCAGAAGATTGTTTTTTATGTTGTATGTATTGAGGGCAATAAGCGCTCTTTGTAGACCTGTTTTTGTATGTTCCATAATAATGATGTTGTCGGCATATTGCATAATCCGTAATTGCATACCACCCAATTTTGGAGCTACCAGAGTTGAGCCTGCCAGTTCTTTAGACAAGTCGGCGGTATAAAGATTAAATAGTAGAGGGGCTAGTACACAGCCTTGCTTCAGACCATTTTTTGTTATAATTTTTGCAGATGCAGTTGTGGCACTTGTTTTAACCCCTTCTGCGTCGATGACGAGCTCAGCTCGTCATGAGGTTTTACCTGTCGTGCGCTCATGACGAGCTGAGCTCGTCATGAACCGCGGGGTTTTAAAAACTTCAGCGCGCAGTGGGAAAACCCGCTGCGCGCATGTGGGTAATACTCACCCAAGTTTTCTGATGCAGTGACATTAGTGCAGAGAGGAGTGCGGATGGTATCCCCCAGGAATTTAATTTGTTCCATAACATCCCTCGGGTTGACTCTTATCGAATGCTGCACTGTAGTCCACAAAAGCAGAATAAAGGTAAATGGTTGGGCAAAGTGGGACAGGAAGGACAGTGCTATTATATTGTCTGTCGTGGAACAGCCTGATCTGAGGCCTGACTGAGTGTTGGCGAGAATGCTGTTTTCTGTAACACAATTTTCGAGTTCTGCCAACAAGACGTGAGCATAGGCCTTAGCTTCAATGTCCAATAAAGCTATTAGCCTATAATTGGCTGGATCTGAGCGGTTACCCTTTTTGTAGAGTGGATGTAATATTGAGCCCTGCCAGGTAGATGGAATTGTAGCTGTAAGAAAGGCTTGTTTAAAGAGCGGTGTAAGGAGCTTTGCCCAGAAAGATCGATTCCATTTAAAAACTGTAGCTGGTATTCCATTTGGACCCGGCGTGCCATCATTCCTCATACGACTGATGATCTTGATCACTTCGGCTTCGGAGAAGCCTGGACCCTGGATGTTTTCATGTTTTGGAGCTAGAGGCGAGTAGAGGGCTGACAGCTCCTCTGTCCCACTACTGTAGAGCTGATTGATGTGATTCACCCAAACTTTCTCGGGTACCCCATTCTCCTTGGATTGCTGACTTTGTTAATATATTTCCAAAATGAGGCTGAATTGTTTTGTTTAAGAAGAGAGAACATTTTAAGCCAGGCATCCTCAATTCGTTTAGCACGTTGCTCCCATACACGTTTCTTTTTGGCAGCTCGAAGTGATGCAATTGCAGAGCCTTGCAATGCTTTTCCCTCTCGGCTTGCATTTGGGGTATATTGGCGCTTCCATTTGATTTCCGGCTTTTCCTTATTTGGGTGCTGGATTGGGTCATTTGGCCCCTGTTTCTGTTGAGCATCCGATGTTCCCACCAGCGTCCGATGCAGGTCCATCAGGAGAGTGGGCCAGTAGTCTTAAGAGGGCTTGTGAACCAAAAGCTGTTTTTAATTGTTCATTTTTAATTATCCATGCAGACAATTTTGTACAGAGATTGGTGGTCCATTTTATCCTGCGCTGGACCTCATCGCATTCTTCGACCGTTGATAACGCCTAGATTTATGAATTTACAAGATACAGCAGTGGAGAGACTGAAAGATGCTCTAAGGGGCCTGTGGTCACTCTCTACTCGATTGTCAATATCAAAGTCATTCAGATGTAATGCTAGTGCACAGCTGATAAATAGATAATCGATTGTAGAGATATTCCTATCACACTTGACTCCTCCTGAATTCTTGTGGACTGTGAGAGGGAGCATATGGGGCTCTGCAGTCGGATCTGAAGTTTCAGTGGGTCTACAGTGGTGGCTGCTGGACAGCACTTGGACAGGTGACAGATTTCTTTCCCCGCACCACCCAAACCTGACTGTCCTGACAAATGCATTGTTACTGGAATGGGGAAGCCATCTGGAAAAGGTTATCTGAGGACTCTAGTCTCTGACAGAAAGCCATCTCCACATCAATCTGTTGGAATTGAGTGTGGTTTGGTAGGCACCAAAAGCCTTCCTTCCACCATCAAGGTAAAACGGTAGCAGGTCTTCACAGATGTCACCACCACCATGTCATATCTCAACAATCAGGGCAAAGTGGTGTTGCGAGTTCTTTGCCAGTAGGCTCTACGGCTCTGGAACTAGCCGAGTTATTAGGGCATCTCACTGGTCCTAGAGCACCTGGCAGGATATTTAAATACCAGGGTGGACAAACTCAGCCGATGTTGCCTAGTGGATCAAGAATGGCTACTACACTCAGAGTAGTGAAGAGTGTCTTCCAGCAATTGAGAGAACTCTGGGTCGATCTTATTACGTTTGTTGAGAGCATGCAGTGTTGAAACCTTTACGTGTTGGAGTTTGCAAATCAGTTCTCTCGAAGATGCCTTTTTGTAAGACTGGAGCTCTGGACTCCTGTATACCTTCCCACCTCTACCTCTCCTGCCCAAAGTTCTGAAGAAGATCAGCAGCAATGGAGCCCAAGGCATTTTAGTGGCTCTGGATTGAGCCAGGAGAGTGTGGTACCCGGAACTTCTGTCCACAATTATCTGTCCACCAAACTGGGAGGACCTTCTGTGTCACAGAAGCAGGACAGTTTCCGCACCTGAGCCTGCTCAACTTGTACCTCCATGCTTAGAGATTGGCCAGCAATAGTTTTAATCTTCCTCTTGAGGTAGTTGTCATCCCGGCAGCCAGGTGTCCTTCCATCAAAACTGACTATGCAGGACACTGGGAGAAGTTTGTGTGGTGCTCTTTGCATCATATCCAACCATCTTAGCCCTGAAAGGCCTTGCAGTGACCAGAGTTCAAAGGTACCAGTGTTTATAAAAAAAGATATTTTATTATTGTCTGATCAGCCATCTGTTTAAATCTCCTGTTGTGATGCATTTTATTTTCACATGCCTAATGTGCACCCCATTTGAGCAAGTGAAGTTTCCTGCTAACCTTGAAGTCTGTGTATCTTGTAGCAATTATGTCACCTCGTGGGTGAGTGAGTTACAAGCACTCTCTCTTCAGCAACATATACACAACCTTCTTCACAGACAAGCTAGGGCGAAGAACAAGGTCGGTGTTCCTCCTAAAAGTTTTGACGCCTTTCCACATCAGGCAGTCTATCGCTTTGCCTGTGCTGTTTGCCCCACCTCATCCTTTTGAGGAGGAAGAGCGACTCCACGGCTTAGATTCAAAGAGAGCCCTGAGCTTCTGCATCGCTTGCACCAAAGACTGTTGTGTAAATTATAGGCCTTTGTGGGATTTTCTGGGAGAAAGAAGGGGGAGGCAGAGCAGAAATGGACCATCTCAAGATAGATTGGCCCTTGCATTGAAAGGTCTCCTACGGATTGGCAAAAAAAAGGCCTTCAGGCTAATTTCAACATAGGCAAGGTGTCTATCTTGGACATTTGCTAGACTTCTACATGGGCATCAGTCCACATGTTAATGAAGCACTATTGCCTGGATAATGAGGTCTGGAAGAAGGGGCACTCCTGCAGGACTCTTCTTTTCGAGAGGTACTGTTTTGGTATCTATCTATAAGATGAGGAATCTGTAGTTAAAAGTACACATCAGAAGAACAAGTTACTTACCTTCAGAAAAGATCTTTCTGGTAAATACCCTATCTAGCTGCAGATTTATCACCGACCCACCATCCTCCCCATTCTGTGAACGGGACTGCTTCCAATTAGATCTGCAATCTGTCATATCTGGTTACTGAGGGCTCTGCGTCTGACAGCAATGACCGATATCACTAAGAAGCTGATGTTTTGACACACCAAGGTGGGAGGGACCCGTCAAGGAACTACTCAAGGTTACGTTATGGGATTCTAGTGTAGCATAAAACAGCGCTCTCTATACGAAATTTCCTGGTGCTATCAGCTAGGAGAGGAGGCAGCAACAAGTATCATCCTGGCATTTACAACTAAATGATGTTAAAAAAACATGTTTTAATTTGTTTTTTAAAAAGCAGAATAACACTACAAGAGCAAATGTGAAGTTAACTTGTTCCAATAGTGAGGACCCAGAAAACAAAAAGAAATCCCCTGTTGCGGGTGTACAGATTCTACGAGAAATAGCCAAAGCAGTATCAGAAGAACTTGGGGCCCTAGCTAGAAAATAGCATGTGGGGGGTTCTTCCCTCCTGCAAACTCCTTGCTACTATACGTGCAGCACTGCAACAAGGTCGATTCCAGTCGGGAGGAAGGACCCAGGATAGGTTACGGATCGGTTTTTAGCACTCATCATCGCACGGTAAGTCGTCCGGGCTTTTGAGTAAGTCCCACAAGCATAAAAAGAACAAGAAGTCGAAGAGGTCTTCGACTTAAACCTGTCCATCAAACTCACAACAAGAAAAGAGAGTGTCGGCACTCGAGGTCTGGCTCTTCGGTTCACCCGGCGCCTGGGCTGTCTCCACCCCTCCCCGAGTTTTCAGGAGCCAGAGCGACCCCACCCAACTCTAAGACCTTTATGAGGCTGTGCACCTCATATTTGGGCAGACTGTTCCCACTGGAGCGCCTTCCGGCCCCGTGGCTTTGGGAGGGTCCCCTACTGGCCTTTTGCCAGCACATTCACCCCCTGCGCCAGTCTGGCTCCTTGAATCTATGGAGGGATCCGAGCTACACTGGTTGAGCAACCTTGACTTTCCTCAGCGCCAGCTCCACTGCTGTCGTCTCAGGTGCGCAGTCCGTGTTTCAGACACAGAGCCGAATGGGCCTCTGTAAGAAGCTGGCTCCTTATATAGCGGACCAAAACGTAGGCTGTGTAAAGAGCCCAGGCAAACCCCAAAGGAACTTCAGTGGCACAAATGACACCCTAAATGCTCTTTTTTGTGGTAGTGTGGCGAGCAGTTAGGCATGTCAGAAGGTAGTGCTAGGAATTTATTGCACACACAAAGGCAGTAAGTGAGACACACACTCAATAAAGAAATCCAACAACAATTTATTAAAATAATTTTAAATACATTTATATACCAATATCATTGGAATCGAGTAAATAATTTTCAAGTTATGAATGTGAAAATTTTTCAAAAATATACACAGTACAATTTCTGGATCGGTAATGTTATCCTATGAAGGAAAAACGTGTTGCATTCGGGCACTTAGCGGCGGCTTACAGGATGTTCTTCAAAACTTAGTGTGTATGGCGCATAGCCCAAGGCTACACCAGCAGGTCAGCACGGGAGGAGCTGCCACGTCTGGGTGCAGAAGTGTGTCACGGCATCGGGGTTCTCATTCACTTCAATGGAAGAACTATCAGGTTACAAAAAGGCTGCAAGCAGGGACTGTGGGACCAGTCTGGGGGACCCCACAGGGGGGCTCGACCTTTGAGATCCTTGGGCACTCAGGACCACCCTTGGTCTACTACTCCTCGGGCTGTGGGGCTCAGGTGAAGTGATGTCTTTTGATGCCGGATTCAGTGTTGGAGTCTCTTGCGGTTGGAGCATGCCGGTCGAAAGAGGCTGCAGGTGGCTAGTGGAAGTCCAGTCGGGGAAGACCCAAAGATGGGCTTAGCTTTTGTTGGTCTAGGGACCCTGTTGGTACCGTTACCTCTCTTGAACCCGGGCTTTGGAGCGTGGGTTCATAGGTGCTTTGATGCATCAGGTAGTGGCGGTCACAGAATCACTCTTGGTCTTTGTTTCTGCTGCAGAGGGGCACAGAGGACAGCTGGGCCACTCTCAATGTGGTTCCCACTGTCCCTGAAGTTCCTTGATGTGTATGTCGTTCTTCGTCGCCGTTGCTATCCAGTGTGGGCACAACAAGCCTTGGCTGCTGCAAGGGGTCCAGAACCCCAGGGATTTATAATGTGCTGCTCCAGTTGGTTCTGACATCCCCATACTTTGAGGGAGGATGGATCTGACTTATAGGAGCACTGCTACGTCTTGTGCAGCTGCTGCATCAGTAGTCCCCGTAGGCGGCAGGTCAGTGTACTGGGTCTTACCTATTAATGCCTGTGGCTGCAGGGGAGTAGCTCCTCCTCAATACCAAGATAGTTCCTTAGCCAATTTGGGAAGCACCGGCAGCCCTCCAGGTTTCTTGAGGTCTGCACAGCAGCAGGACAAATCAGTTGCTCCAAAAGGGTGGGTGCATCTGGCAAGTCGGCAGGGTTTGCGCCAAATCAGTTGTGCTCCCCGGTTCTCGGATCAGAAGTCTTCTTCTTTGTCCACTTCTTCTTTTGGACCGTAGAAATCTGAATTCTAGGTATCAGGGTTTCCTAAATACTCAATTTATGGGTGTTATGGGGAGTGAAGGGTAGTATCCAATGTGATACTTAACTTTGGTGTCACTACATCCCCTAGATGACCACTTCCTGTGGTGAATGGGCAGCACCCTGTCCCAGAATTCTAATTCAGCCACACACAATATAGTGGAATTTCTAAAGTCGCGTTCACGTCAGGCTTGGGCACCCTTGAGGTGTGGCAAGCTTGGCAGTTCAACACACAGTTCAACACACCTCCTGCATAATGTTCCCTCCTGTCCTGGTACCAAATGGCTCCGGCCAGGGGGTTTGTCGTCCTCTCCTGTGAGGGAAGCCAGATTTGCATACCTAAGTCGGTGGGACCTTTAAAGCTCCCTACTTTAGAATACTAATTTGCAGGTTATCATGTGGGAGGGGGTGTAAACACCCTCTTCCTGAGCAGGCTTTTGTTCCTCCCCTCCTGAGAGTAAAGGCCCTCAACCCTAGGGGTCAGAAAGTAGTCTGTGGTGGCAAGCTGTCCGTCAGCACACTGGTAGCTGGTGGGTTTTCAGGGGCCACCCTAAGGTGCCCTCTGGGTGCATGTATTAATAAATCCATCACTGGAATCAGTGTGGGTTTATTAATCCTAGGTGTTTGATACCAAACACCATATTTTCTAGTGAAGCCATTATGTAGCTGGGTAACTCGTTTTGACCAGTGCCCAGTACATGCACATGCCTTAAGATGGGTTTCCTGCTCACTTGCAATATCTAGTAACATAACTAGACATCACAGGGGCACATCTGCTCATGCAGATGTGTCCTCACATAAAATGTAATTCACCCTGCCTTAGGGCTCAAGGCCTGCTGTAGGGGTGACTTACATATATTAGATGGAGTGACTTTGGCATGACACACAAGAGTGTGTCGTGTTAGTTTGCACCATGACCCTCCTTAGTACCCATGCCCTAGTACCTGGGGTACCATTTACTAGGGACTTACAGGTGTGCCAAAGTCCTTTGTTAATTGTAGCACAATTAGACAACACATTGTTTTAGGGAAGGAGCACTAGCACAGAGGTCTGCTTAGCAGGCCTGTGTACACTGTTAGAATCGAACATCAGCATGAAGTAGCTCAAAAGGGTCTAAAAAGTAGGGGGGTAACTCCAACAAAAGCCCAGTTCCCTACAGCGTCATTCGACATCGACTGGAGGCATTTGATCCACGTCAGAGCCTGTGCCCTAGTCTTTGGGCTAGGACTTTGGCATGATTGGGAGGGGCTGCTGGACCCTAATGACTACCAACCCCTAAATGTCACTGAGGACACCTTGTGTTGGGGATTTTATGTACGCAACCTATTGCTGATTGGAGAGATGCAGATAAGTTCACTATTTGCTGTGGGCTGAATACGACTAACTCACTAGGCAGAGTGGTTTTGTCTGTGGCTTTAGGCGCCACACTTGGTTGATAACCACTGGCTTTTCAGGGGAATATCTAGGCATGTCTTTGATGGCTCCCCTCTCTTCGGAGACGAGGTAAACTCTGAGCTCTCTTGGCCAAGAAAGCCATAGAGAGGGTGCTGCATCAGAAGTAGGTTGTGGTTGTTATTCCCGCTACTTTCTGGTGCCACAGAAGGACATAGGCCTTTGTCCTTTTCTAGACCTGTGCCCTCTCAATTTCTTTCTAAAAAAGTAGAAATTTGGGGGCGTGGCCAAGATGGCGATGTGAGAGGACGGAAAGCTCCGTCGCTCCCGACGGCGGCCCGAATAGCACCGGGCCGTAATTGCACCTAGTGACGGCGGCAGAGGAGGCGCTTTGTGCGGTGGGGCCTCTGTTGGCGATAGTGGTGGCCGCTGAGTCTCAGCCTGTGCCCGAGATCCATTGGAGCCCGATCGGCCGCCTGGGCGCCGAGGCCAAAGGAGGCGGTGTGGCGTGGCCTGGGTTTTCGGCCATATAAGGTGACAGCTGGGCGAGCGGTGGTAGCCGCAGCCATTCCCGGTGACCCGAGCCGGTTCTGGCCCTCCGGAGAGTGTGGCGGACCGAGAGGAGCTGTGCGCGATCTGCAGGCAATTCTGGGCGGTAGCAGAGCCGCCATCTTGAGGCCGCCGCTGCTGCTGGAGCTGACATCGGGTGCGGCAGGGACGGCCCGTGGCCCGCCGGGAGCGGCACGGCGCCCTGGTGGAGGGGTGAGCTGGTGAAAGGCTGCATCGCCACGACTGGGGTCCTGTGTGTAGTGACCCGGAGGTAGTGGAGAGTGGAAGGCTGGTGTTGCGGAGGTGCGGCGGCGCCGATCTGCTGAGTGGCATCAACTGAGGCGGAGAGTGGTGAAGGCATACCCCGCCGCAGGTGGAGAGCGTCAGGCCGTGACTGGCTGAAGGTGGATCCCCGCTGGAAGCTGGACCTGGGGCAGCGATTTGAGGGTGCAGGGGCACGGACTTGTCTGGTGTGGCCCGCGGGAGGTGGAAGCGGTCCTGGGACACTGCAGACTTAATTGGGTAACCCCTGGATCCCGCCTGGTCTGAGAAGAGGGACCCCGGGACCGGAAGCAAGTGTGTGGCGGGGGACTGCGGTGGGCCCTACTGGAGGAGCGGGCGTATTTGGGACCTGGAGAACGGAGCAACAGGGATGCCACGAGTAGGGATGGTGACCCAGTGTATGAGGTGGGGTACCGCTGAGTGAATGCGCTGCCGTGGCCCTAGCGAAGCTTTGTGAGCAGAGTGGCCCTGGGACGCCCACTGAGCCTGGCATAGCCCTCCGGGCAGTGCTGCAGTCAGGGACTCTACGAGGAGGAAAATATTGGCATCCTCGAGGTGGTGAGTGCACGGGGGCGGCCCGGCTTGGCACCTACGGGGCGGAAGGATACGGGCAGAACAGGGGCTCCGCAGCCCGGCGGGAAAAGAGGTTGGCGGACTTGCTGCCTGGTTGTATATCGAACAGAGGCCTCGTCTGAGGAGAGCGGCGGGGGTGGGCGATGTCCACATCCAGAGGACGCAGGGACAAATCGTTGAAAGATCTCTTTGCCAGGGTCCAGGAGAGCCAGAAGAGGGACGCCATGGCGACGGCTGCGAAACCAGAGTGTGCGTTGGGCTCGGAGCCCATCACTAAGGCTTTCTTCGAAACCCTGTTCACGTCCCTGAGAGATGATATCCACATGCTGAAAACCGAATTTGCTAGTGAGCTTCGGGAGGTTCGCAAGGATGTGGACGGCATCGGAGTGAGGGTTGCAGAGCTCGAGACCAAGAGCGATAACCCAGATACTGAACTTGCAGCTTTGCAACAAGAAGTCGTCCGGCTCCATGATCAGCGGGTGGATCTCCAGAAGCACCTGGAGTATCTTGAGAATCGCTTATGGCGGCATAACATAAGGATTCGGAATGTGCCACTCAATGAAGAAACAAGGGACCTGTTTCGCTATGCCAGAGAGCTCTTTAACCATATCTTAGGGCGTCCGCTGGAATCGGAATTGCGCCTGGACTGAGCTCATCGAGTCGGAGCTGTGCGTGCTGCTACAGCACCCCCTCCTGACATACTCGTCTGTATACAAGACTTTCGCACAAAGGAGGAGATTCTGCAGAAGGCCAGGCAGGCACATCCGGTGTCGTTTCAGGGGCAATCACCGGTCCTCTTCCAGGATCTCTCAGTGCTCACTCTACAAAAGCGCAGGCTTTTCCGGTCCGTAACGGCCCAATTATAGCAGCAGAAAATTCCTTATAGTTGGGGCCACCCATTCCGCTTGGCCTTTAAATTGGGGAACTAACTGTACCAACTACGCTCTTTCTCCGAGGCCTGCCTATTGTTGGGCATTGAGCAACCAGCAGAGGACCAAGAAGCTGCGAGTCAGGTGGCTGATGCGGACTCCAAGCCCAGATGGCGTATGCAAGGTCAACGACGGCATGTGAAGAAACCCTCGGCAGCAGCCATCGCAGAGAGCCGCGGTCGAGGCGGCTGCCTCGGACAGTGTCCCTCCACAGACTGGCTGATTTCTGTGCAGTTCTTACTGTTGATGGCCTCACTTTCTCTTTTTCATGGTAGGGGTCGTCGGTGGGAGAGGGAGCGGATGAGGTGATGGAGTGTTTCACGAATTACCCCATTATACCATTTTTCCAGTCATCCGAGGATGAAGGACAATTTGGACATGTTTTGCCTGTTTCTTTTTGGGGCTTTTGTTGGGGTAGGGTAGTCGGGGAAGGTTAGTTTGTTCCAAGTCCAAAAAAGCTGTATTGGGAGGGCGCAGAGCAATGTCCACACTTGACCTTGAGGTGCGTGACCTACCCCATGTGTCCCTTTTACTTTTGGCAGGGTCCTACTGGCTCTTTCTGGTATTTAATACGTAATGCCTGGCACCGAACTTAAGATCCTTACGTTGAGTGTCAGGGGGTTAAATAACCCAGTGAAGCGCAAGGCGGTCCTTTATTTGCTTGAGCACTCGCACTCCGATATCTGCCTTTTACAGGAGACGCATCTATTGCATAGAGATTGCCAACGCCTTACGTCTCGTAGTTTCCCGTTTCCATTTTTCTCCTCCGCTGCCACAAAGTCTGCAGGGGTTGCCATTTTGGTGGCCCAACGATTTCGGGGTAAGGGCCTGCAAAAGGGGGCTGAGATACGGGGGAGGCTATTGACATATAGGTGCTCCTTGGGCTCTTCCGTGTTCACCTTAGGTTTGGTGTACGCTCCTAATGAGGGTCAGGAGAAGTTTTTTCATCTTGCACTTAGTGAGGCTTCCAATACAATAGTTCGCCATGTTCTACTGGGTGGGGACCTTAAGTTAGTTTTTGACAACTCCCTGGATAGGTCCTGTCAACGTACTTCCCAGTCGGAAGCTCTCTCCCCGGAAGGGTTGGCTCGTTTGAGGTGGGTTTAGTAGACCTCTGGCGCTGCTGCCACCCTGGAAATAGGGAATACACCTATTACTCCAATGCACACAAAATATATGCTCGCTTAGATTATCTACTTGCTTCTACACCACTCCAGGCACTCACGACAGGGGTGGAAATAGGTACTGCATCTCTGTGGGATCATGCACCAGTGACAGTTGTTTTAACCTCCCACCGGTTTCGCGTGTGACGCGGAGCTGGAGGCTGCGGGAACCACTGCTACATCGTAAGGAGGTGGTCACACGTCTACAGGGGGTCATATCTGACTATCTTGAGCACAATAGCAACATCGACACCACACAGGCGACACAATGGGCCGCGTTAAAGGCAGCGTTGCGGGGGGGAGCTCATTGCGATCTCTGCGGCAGACAACGCCAAATGCGCGCGCAAAAGGGAGGAGCTTACACAAAAGACGAGGGAGCTGGAACAAATGCAACAACAGACCGGGGCTCCCCGGGTTTGGAAACAACTTAAGGTTATGCGGCACCAGTTGGCAGCGTTGGACCAGGACCGGGCGGAGTATGCTGCCTTGCGGTTGAAACATACTTTTTATACTGGGGGCGACCGATGTGGGCGCCTGCTAGGTAATAGGCTGTGCGAAGTGCGACTGAGTCAGACTGTACAGGAGATTCATCACAGGGGGGAGGGCGAGTCACAGAGGATGCTGCCATAGCCTCCGCCTTTAGCGATTTTTATGCCGCCCTTTATGTTGGGTCCTCCATTTGAGTCATGTGTGGGGGAGTCTTTTCTTGCTTCCATTTCCCTCCCCGCACTTACGAAAGAGCAGGTGGACATTTTAGATCGTGATATCAGGCCAGAAGAGGTCATCGCGGCAATTTTGCGTCTTAAGCTAGCTAAGGTGCCAGGGCTTGACGGCTTTCCAGCAAGTTTTTATAAGACATTTTGTGCACAAGTTGCCCCCCTTTTGACAGCCCTTTTTAACTCCTTCTCGGAGCCGGGAACGATCCCTGGAGACCTACTGGATGACACTATTTCCATCATCCCTAAACCAGGGAAAGATAGATCGCAATGCGGGGCGTACCGTCCTATTTCGCTTCTCAATGTTGACCATACGCTTTATACGGGCATACTAGCGGCTCGGCTTGCGCCTTTTATGAGTGGTCTGATCGACCCGAAGCAGGCCAGGTTCATCCCAGAACGCCAAACCGCTGACAATACCAAGAGGGCCCTGCACTTGATAGAGAAAGCCACACGTACGACCGGAGAATTCATGATGCTGGCGATCAATGCCGAAAAGGCCTTCGATCGGGTCCACTGGCCCTACCTGGAATGGGTTCTGGTGAAAGCGGGCATGGGGGAGAAATTTTGCACCTTTGTTATGAAGTGCTACAAGTTTCCAACGCGACGGTCCGGGTCAATGGCTGTACCTCTCCCCAGTTTGCTATTGAACAGGGTACGAGACAGGGGTGCCCGTTGTCGCCCCTGCTCTTTGCTCTCTACATGGAGCCGCTGGCGCAGAGGCTGCGACTGGACCCAAAGGTGCAGGGGATTAAATTTGGTGGGTACACACACATTATAAGTTTGTACGCTGATGATGTGCTGCTGTCCTTGTCCCAGCCCAGGGAGTCCTTGCAGGCATGTCTTGAATCCCTTGAGGCGTTTGGGCGGGCGGCGGGCTTTAAGGTCAACATGAGCAAGTCCATGGCCCTAGACCTATCCCTAGACGGGCCCTCGCGAAAATTATTGCAGGAGTCCTTTCCTTTCCACTGAAGCCATCCCATATTCGGGGATTCAGTTGGCTACTACACTCCCTGATACGGTTCGGATTAACTACGCGCGGCTGCAGCAGAATATCAAGCGGGGGCTAGGTAGATGGAGACACTTCCCCCTGTCGTGGCTGGGGAGAGTGGCGGCGGTAAAGATGACGATCCTTCCCCAGATTCTTTATTTATTCCGCACTATCCCGCTGCGGCCACCGATAGGCTGGATTCGCCAGACTCATTCGGAAATGGCTCAGTTCATCTGGAATGGTAAAAAACCTCGGATGAAGCTCAGACTTGCGACGCTTTCCCCTGAGAAAGGGGGTCTTGGCTTCCCGGACCTGCTTCTCTACTTTCAAGCGGCTCAGCTGCGCTTCCTCATAGAGTGGAGCAGATGGGAGTCGGAGAAGCATTGGCTTTTTCAAGATCAGGCGGTTGCGGGTTGCCCGCTTCAGGAGATTCCCTTTCTCCGCCGGCAACATAGACCCCCCCCCCCAACTTGTACGCTTTGTACATTACCAGGGTCACCATGGAAGTGTAAGATAGCAGTAGCGTCAAACATGGGTTCACCTCTTTTCGGTCGCCACTCACGCCTTTGTTGGATAACCCTGATTTTACACCAGGGCAAGACACTGTGGCCTTTGCAAAATGGCGTCCAGCAGGGTGTTGCACTTTGTATCATATTTATGCGGAGGGGGTGTGTTATCCTTTGCGGATTTCCGACAGGTGTATGGTCTGCCTGAGTCGGAACGTCTCAGATATCTTCAGGCTCGAAATTGGGCACCTAACGGCCAGGTGCGATCCTCGGCCGACAGACGTCTGTGGACATATGAGTACTGGTTAATCACACAGAAATCCGACAAAAAGCTTATCTCGGACCTATATAGAATGCTACAATCTAAATACACACACATATATAGTTCAGGAAAGGCACGATGGGAAAGGGAGCTAGAACGGACCGTCAGCCATAAAGAATGGGAGGATATTTTTTACAGGGCCCGGCATTCCGCATACCACATGGCCTGGGCCTTACAGACACACTCACTAAGCTCGCAACTTATTGGTGTTATACGCCGGAGAGGCTACATGAGATTGACCACTCCAGGGAGGTAACATGTTGGCGGGGATGTGGAGAGACGGGCACATTGGTCCACCTGTTCTGGGACTGTGATCGGCTTCAGGGGGACTGGAAACAAATCCTGGACAAGGTCGATGTCCAATTTGATACTGAGATCCCACGGTTCCCCTCTTATGTACTGCTGGGGTTACCGAATCCCATCACATATCCACTGCGCTCCCGTAGGGGTCGCCTAATAGCTATTGCCTTGGGGTCTGCGATCCAGAATATCCTGTTGCACTGGCGCACTGCACACACTCCCACGTTCCAGGGCTGGCTCCATCGTTTATGGCATGTGTTGGGCATGGAGAAGCTTTCCCTAACATTGGCGGGAGAGAGTGCTAAGTACTCTGAGCTGTGGCAACCCTTCTTGTCCTTGCTAGCCTCTGAGTTCCGAGAAGTTACTTGTCCTCGCTATCTGCGATTATTGCGTCTGTCAGATGTGGACCAGTCAGGAATGGGTTAAGGGCGCAGAGCCTCTGAGGAAGGGGGATTGTGGACTTGGAACTTGGGTGACGAGTGGGTCGAGGGACGAGTGGGGGGTGTTGGGTGTTTTTGATTTTCTTTGTCATTAGTAAAACTTGTTGGCATCTACAGTGCACCTTTTTTTGCAATTGGCTCTATAACGCACCTTGGCTCTGTTTGTTTTATTGTCTGAGCTTTCCATCCTATGAAGTAATGTGGGGTCGGGCCGTTGCTCTCTATGTATGCATTCTGGCATGGGTATATTATCCGCTCTGGTCTAGGAGCTTGTTCCCGCTTAAATCTTTTATTAGTGCATTTGCACTACTTATTGTTCTGCTCTCGCTATGCATTAGCAAGAAGGGTTCCTGCCACTGATGTTTCAGATTCTTTGTTAGGCTGTAGCTCAGTGGTGCATTGGGTGTCAAAGGCCCCTCTAATGCAATGGTTCATATGCCACCACTGCACTGCTGCAGGGTTACCATGGTCCTGTGCCACTGACCTTGCTGCCGTCTTTCCTGGACAGAATGTTATTTCTTGTTGCTTTCTGGAATGCCTTGTACCTTTGTTGTCGAAGACATTATTTATTGCAATTCAGATCATAGCCATGGTATTTAGCTAATGTATTGATTGTTCTTAGATGTCACCATCTTTCCCCTTTTTCTGTGTTTTGGCTGATTTACATCTTGAGTCTTTCTTGTGGACATTTCTCTTCAACATTGCGGTTCCATCTCTCTGAGGATTGGTTTCAGAGGGGGCTTGGGTCTCTCTTTGCATCCTTTTCCTGACTAGTCTTATTCAGGATTCTTTCGTGGAATACGTTTGCAGAACCTCCAAGGATGGTATTGCTTGAATATCTAATTCAAAGTTAAGGAATCTGCAGCTAGATGTCTCAATCAGATGAATACGTTGCTTTCCTTCAGGAACACCTTATCTGGTAAAGGCAGGATCTAGCCGCAGATTCCTTACCGACCCTCCAATCCTCCCGTTCTGCGAACTACTTGTCTTGTTACCTCAAAGATCCCTATCTTGGCATTCTGACACTGAGATGTCTTTTTTTTGTCACACTGTTTCCATAGGCAGTTTCTAGAAGTAGCTCTGTGTTTTTTGCGTGGAATATAGTCACAGAAGTGACGCCAGCGTGTCAGGGGAGGGCGTATATGAACTGCATTGATGTGGCATCCGGTGGACGATGTTGCGGCGGAGTCACTCGATGCCCTCTACTGATGCGCAGAGGTACTGCTGTAAAAACAATTCCGCATCCAGTCTGTCACCTGTGGAGACTTCAACTGTAAGGAATCTACGATTAAATCCTGTCTCTTCCAGATAAGGCCTTACTGAAGTAAGTAACTTATTCTTCAGTGCCCTAGTTTCACAACCCAGTGGTCAGTACTCTTTGTGGCTCCCTGCTACTGGTATAGATAGTCGAGGAAAAGAAACTAACGTCATGTTTTGACACTTAGGGGCCGATTAGGATGGCGGTTTTTCCGCATCCTCCGGGCCGGCGGAAGTGTCCGCCGGCCTGGAGGATGCGGAAAAACCGTGGCGGAGACTCCAAAGACCCACCGCCAAATTAGGATGGCTGGTGGGTCTGGAATTCCGTCCGCCGCTTTTCCGCCGCGGTCGGCTTCCGACCGCGGCGGAAAAGCTATAACATGGCAGGCGGTGTCTATGAGACACCGTCCGCCATATTATGATGTGTGTGTAAATATGCTTTTCCACGGCGGCATTGCCGCCATGGAAAAGCATACGGACCTTCACTTCGGGGGCCCGTTGCGGGCCCCCTGGGTGAAGGGGTGGTGGTGGGTGCACATGGGGGGTACCTATGGTACCCCCCTGCATTTGCGTGCACAATGCAGCAGGCACCGCGCGGTGCCTGCCGCTTTGTGCACGCAAATGCTGTGCATGCATTTTTTACATTGGGGCGGGTGCAGCTTGAAGCTGCACCCGCCGCAATGTTAGAGATAGAGGATGTGACCGCCACCCTGGCGGTCACATCCTAATCAGATCGGAGGGAACGCCGCAGCCCATGCGGACGTTCCCTCCTCCTCAGGGTTCGCGGACGGACTCAAGTCCGTCCGCGATCCTAATCGACCCCTTAGTGTTTGGATTCCGTATAATCCACAAATTGGTGCCAATTTCTGTGTAGATTAGATTAATTCGAACCTGGCAAATTGCCCATTGATCTTTACTGACTTGGCGATGGCAAAAAACATGTCGACCTTTTAAAAAATACTTCTTTGCTACCAGGGATCATTGTCTGCATTGGTGGCTATTCCGTTTTTAATTGAACAAGCAAACTCCCCATATAAACCCCTTCTTAGAGATTTGTTTAGTGTATTTTTCACTACTCACTACTATATTTCCATCAATCTACACCCAGGGCCCTAGACCTGCACTTCACTGACGGCATTGGGACAAAAAATCTCTGATAAAGAACCACCTTGAAGGTGCCCACCTAGCATTGCAGCACCGGCCGATGATGAAACATGACACCCATCAGGTGTGTGTGGCCCTAGTTCCAAAATGGAACCATCCCCCTACCTTAGGTACTATAGACTTCCCTCTTAGGAACTGCGTACCATTATTTGTTAAACATTCATTACCCCCACAAATGGGGGGTATTTGTCACAGACCCATCAGATAACACTGATCCTGATCTTTATCTATCCAAACCTTCCCCACCTGATAACACTACAATTTACCATTACCTTATCAGTAGAGGGGCTAAGTTTCATAAGGTACCACTACCCACTACGGCAATAGAAGATGATTTTTTTGTTTGAAATTCTTTATTCTACCCAGCGCTCCACACAATATCTTCCCATGCTTAAAGGAATGCTCAGACATACAACAGATATTTTTAATGATCAAGTTAGATCTAGGATTATTACTCCTAGAGTTGGTAAAAAATATAATCCTTCCCCAACTGAGCCATTTCACATCGAGAGTCAACTCACAACTTACTCTTTAGTAGCGGCTACTTCTCATAAAAAAAACAAGCAAACTCTCAAACAACTGGTGAAGCTCCCCCAACAGACAAAAAACACAAACACGTAGATGCAGCGTGAAAAAAGGTAATAGCACAATCATCCAACCATTGACAAATTGCTAACTCTATTAGTCTTTTATCACAATATGATAGGGCACACTGGTATTATATGGAAGAAGTTCTACAATACCGCCCAGAAGAACATAAAAGGGCATACCAAATTGCATCAGAAGGAAATCTCATCTTAAATACAAACATGCCCATGATGCTGCTGACACAGCTGCTAGAGGTTTAAATACATGCCTTATATTAAGAAGGCATGCTTGGTTAAGGGTATCTGGTTTTAAACCAGAAGTTCAACATAATTTATTAGCTCTTCCTAATTTATTAGCTTTTCCATTTGATGGAGAGCATCTATTTAGGTCACAGGTTGATAATCTCCTAGAATTTTTTTTAAAAAAGATAATAAAACAGAAAGAGCAATGGGATCCCTTCAAACACAATCACAAAGGGGTTCCTTTTGTAGTTCCACATATCGTTAAGGATCTGAAACAACCTCTACTGCATCAACTCCCTCCTATAATAAGATGCAAAATCAAGTATGCTCTCCTAGAGGATACTAAAGGGAATCCTGTAGAGGAAACCGTAATAGAGGCAGAGGTAAAGGAGATTTTAACAAACCCTCCACCACCATTAAACCTTGACTCGCCCAACATTCCCCTGGTTCACTCAACACCTGGTGGGGGTAGACTACAACAGTTCCTTTCCACATGGACAAATATCACAACCGATCAATGGGTGTTAGATATTATCCAAACACTAGGAATGATGGACGGAGCGCTGAAACGTTTCAGACACTCACCCCCAGTCACAGATCTGGGTTGAATCCATCATCATTCTTTAGCTCACTACGCCACCTCATTTCAGACCCAGCCATATGCAAATCAGTCTTGACCCTGTGCCTCATGGGAACAGTCCAGCCCGAACTGCCGAGCCAGGTCTTCCCTGAATCGGAAACGAGCATCCTGGGGCTTGGTTCAGGGTCACACCCTTCATCAGCCAGGCTAGCTTGAATCCAGTGGCAAAGTGAACAATGGACTCACGTCTGGGAATACCCTGCCAACTTAGGGCGAACAAAGCAAACACCAGAAGATGAAGGACGGAGCGCCGAAACTTTTCCGACACTCACCCCCAGTCACAGACCTGGGTTGAATCCATCATCGTTCTTTAGCTCACTTCGCCACCCCAGTTCAGACACAGCTCATGGGAACAGTTCAGTCCGAACTGCCAAGCCAGGTCTTCCCGGAAACAATCATCCTGGGTGGCGAAGTATGTCATCCCTCTCCTTGAAGCTAGGCACCAAGTCTGTGGGTTTGTGGTGGTGGTCCTAACACTAGATTCACAATTGCTGCCATCACTGAACTCCACCTGCAACATTTGTGAGTTCAGAACTCTAAGACTATGCTCATGGGTCAGTTTCCAATTCTTAAAAGCAATCTTTTCACTGGCAAAGGCCCTTTCAGCCTACTCTATCCTCTCCTGAGCTAGGACTCTTTATCTCCTCTACAGCCAGCTACAAACTCGGGTCTCTCTCACCTTGTCTGTCCATGAGTTCCTGAAGGGACAGGGCATAGGAGGTGACACTGCTCTTGGAACGAGACCCTGTAAATGACTCCCTATCTATGGTGTCCTCTCTGTGTACTGGCGTCCCTGCCCAGTCATTTTCTCCCTGATCCTCAGTCTCTTTAGGGCCACTACCTGATAGGCTCTGAACCTTCCAGGAGGTTTCATGGCTTAGGATTCTTAAGGGTACCCAAGGGACCCTACTCCTCCTCCGAGTCCTCCCCAGAATCACCACCCTCCTGGTCCTCTGACGCTTTTCCCCAGATGACCTCCGCAAAAGCTTACTGGGCATCCTGAAGATACTGCTTTGTGGATCTCTTGCACACAGTCAGCCTCCTCTGCAAAATTACCCAAAGCTGTTATGTTTTAGCCTTTATCCGTACATAATTTAAACAGCAAACATAAATATAAAGCACTTTTAAATGTGTCCTAGAGCTGTGTTAATTAAAGTACACAGTTACAGAAAAGTCATGTAACAAATGAATACCTACAGATTTGATAAAAGTCCTATTTAGTATCACGCCCCACTCTTTGCAGCCTCTAAAAACAACAAGAAATGGCCTATATTTTTCTTTTTGAGAGGTGGCAACCCTACCTTCAGCCAAGACTGTGGCAGGATATCAAGCAGAGGAAGAGTCCTTGATGGGATTTCATAACTTTTAAGTGTGCCAAAGAACATAATAAAGAAAGAGATTGTGACTAGTGCTGCTGGGCCAGAAGTGCATATGGTAGTCTATAATCCCTACTGACATCCAAAAAGGGCCCAGTTGAAGACTTAAAAAAAATATCTTTACTGAGGAGTCAATCAGGTCACTAGGGATACTTAAACAAGTTACTTACCTTTGGTAACGATATATCTGTAAGAAACATTAGTTAGTGATAGATTCCTTACTGCCCCAGCCATCCTCCCCTGATATCTAGTGTTGAGGACATCTCTTTCAGGGCCCTAGTTTCAATGCACCAGTGGTCAGTATCTTACATGGCTCTGCGTTCCTAGCGCGGAAAATCGTGAACAGAACTGATGTCCACGCGTGAGGGTGGCGTCTAAGTAGTTGCCGCAACGTCATCTCAACGACCACAACACCAATGGCGGAACCGCACGACGCCATATAGCACATATAGCTGGGACCGCACGGCTGTGAGCTGTGACCCCTCCAGGTCGCTCCACCTACCGCACGGCCCCCGTGTGTCCTAGGTCTCCACTGCTGCTCCTGTTCCCTGCCGCCGCTGCCTGCAGTGACTCCGCCCTCAGGCCTTCCCCCTTGCTGCCACCTCCGCTCTTCTTCCCGCCGTTTCTGCATTTCCCGACCCCCGCCGCTGCTCCCCTGCGGCACCGCCCCCTTCCTCGTCCCCGATCCCCATTCGCCGCCCCGCTCCCGCCTCCCAGCTGCTCCTCCCGCCCCCCCCCCCCCCCCCCCCCCCCACTCTCCATTTATGGCAGAGTCCGCACGGGCGCGCAGCGGGCGTGCCGATTGTGCGCCTGCGCCCGTCCGCGCCTGGACCGCACCCAGCGCCAGACCCACTGGCCCCCGCAGAGGCCAGCCAACCCACCGGACTTAGGACGCCGCCACCCTCAACGCACTCAACACCGGCCGGATCCCCGGCTGCCACCGAACCACCCCAAGACGCACCCACGAACCCTTCACCTGCCAATCCTGCAAGTTCTCCTGCATCCGGACCTGCACCGCACCCGCAAAGCCAAGCACCAGCAGCAACCACCTGAAGTGCATCCTGCTCAACACCCGCTCCGTCCACAGACACGCCATTGAACTCTGGAACCTGCTCGACACCTCATCTCCAGACGTTGCCTTCCTCACGGAAACCTGGATGAACGCCTCCTCAGCGCCCGCCATCGCCATTCCGGACGGATACAAGATCACCCGGAGGGACCGCGTCAACCAGACAGGTGGAGGCATCGCCATCGTCCACAAGAACACTATCCGCATCACGACCAACTTCGACGACACCCTCACAGCCGCCGAACATCTTCACTTCCAGATACACACCGACCCCAAGACCACACTCAGAGGCACCCTCATCTACAGACCCCAGGACCCCGCACACAATTCAGCAAAGACATCGCGGACTTCATCAGCCCTCACGCCCTCCCCTCCGCTGACTACATCCTCCTAGGGGACCTCAATTTCCACCTGGAGAACAACAACGACAACACCACCACCACACTGCTGGACAACCTCGCCAACCTCAGACTCAAGCAACTAGTGAACACCCCCACCCACTACGCCGGACACACGCTTGACCCAGTCTTCTCCTCCAGCAAGTACATCTCCTTCAGCCACTCCACCGGACTCCACTGGACAGACCACAGCTGCGTCCACTTCACCTTCAGAAGGACCACGACTCACCACCACCCGCAACAGGTTCCCCGCAGGAGCTGGAACAGGATCACCACCGACCAGCTCACCACATCACTGAGCCAGAACCCTCCCGCCAGCTCAACGGACCCCAACCAAGCAGCCAACAACCTCACTCAGTGGATCACCAACTGCGCTGACGACCTCGCACCTATGAAAAACCATCCCAGCAGGCCTGGCAGTAAGAAAGCCTACTGGTTCAACGACGACCTCAAGAACTCCAAGAAGAACTGCCGTACCCACGAGAAAACCTGGCGAAAAAACCCAACTACAGACAACATGACCGCCCTCAAGCACGCAACCCGCAAACACCACCAGCTGATACACACCACCAAGAAGGCAGCATTCAAGGAACGACTAGACAACGCCCATAACAGCAAGGAACTCATCTGAAAGAAACAGGTTAGTATTAGATTCCTTACCTTAGAATATCCCCAGGCGTCAGTCTGGATCCGGAAACTTTTGCGTAGCAGTACCCCTGCGCGTCGGTAGGCGTCGTCTGCAGGCGTCCCCTGCGGCTCCGCGTCGTCGGCGTCGTGCGCCGTGATGACGTCGCTGGAGTATATAGACGCCGCCTCCGCGCGCTGACGTCAGTTCTTCTTTTTTCCGCGCCAGTTAGCGCAGATCCGAAGAGCAGTACTCCGGTCTTTTGACCAAGTTTTTTGTTAACTGATTGATCTTTACGGTGCCGGTAGGATGCCCGGTTTCAAGAGTTGTGACGAGTGCGACCGCATGATGTCGGTCACCGACCACCATCGACTCTGCCTCCGGTGTCTGGGCGCGGACCACGACGTGGAGTCCTGCGTCGACTGTCGGGCCTTGACTGGAAAAGCTAGGCGGGAGCGGTCCCGCAAGCTTCTCGAACTCCGGTTGTCGGCCCCGCGTCGAGAGCGGTCCCGGTCCGGTCGGAGGTCGAGGGAGCGGTCGAGGGAGCGGTCGCGGAGCCGCCATGGGCGCTCCGGGAGTCGCCACCATTCCTCCGGCTCGTCAGGTAAGCACAAGAAGTCGGGGCGTCGCCATCGCACCCCCGACTCCCCCCGACGCCCGCGTGCTGCGGCCGGGGGCTCGGGTGACCCCACCCCCGCGGTCCCGCATGGGTCGCCGACGCCGTCTACCCCACACCTGTCGGTCCCTGGGGAAGGCGCGTCGCGTGAGGAGATCGAGGCCTTCCTCATTGCTATGAGGGCGAGGTCTTCTCCGGCGGGGCCTTCGGCGCCTGCGGGCCCGTCGGTTCCGTCTGGGGGCCCGAGCGGTTCGGGTGCTCCTGCCCCGGCGCCGCCGGTGGCTCCGGCCCCGGCGCCGCTGGTTCCCTCTGGTTCGTCGCCGGCTGGTCTCCCGGCCTCTCCGGCGTCGGTTCCTGTGGGCCAGCCCGTGGTACCGCCCCCGCGTGGTGCAGCGACTCCGCCGTCGGCTCCGGCCGGCGTCGGGTCCCCGGCACCGACGCCGCGCGGCGCCACCCCCCTTTCCTCCCCGACTCCGGACTCGGAGCCGGACCGGCGTCGGCCGACGCCGGACCCGACGCCGATGGGGCCCGTTGACCCCGATGTCTATATCGTCGACCCAGAATATGGGTATGACGAGGAGGAGTATGGAGAGGGTTGGGAGGGGTCTGAGGACCCTCTATCCCGTGCCTGCCAGTACGATGTGGACTGGGTAGGTGATCTGGGTGATGCCAGTGGCCTGGACGAGTCGCCCAACCCTGGGTTTGTCTCTCCGTCCCCTGTGGCGTCCGAGGCGGGTGCTGCCTATTCGGTGGTCCTGATGAGGGCTGCCAAGGCCTTACACCTTGAGCTCCCCGTCGCGAAGGTCAAACCGAATATCCTGACGGAAGTTTTTAAACCGCAGTCATGCCCCCAGGAGCCTCTGCTGCCGTTTAATGAGGCCCTGACGGATGTCCTTCTGGGCACCTGGTCCAGGCCCGCCTCTGGTGCGCCGGTTGACCGGAACGTTGCCAGGCGTCACCGTCCCTGCGCGGACGACCCTGCCTTCCTGTCCACCCATCCCTCCCCGGAGAGTCTGGTGATCCAGGCCTCCACTTCGCAGTCCGCATTTCCGTCGGCTCCGCCCGACCGGGAATCAAAGAGGTACGACCAATTTGGAAAGAAAGTGTTTTCCTCTTTGAGTGCTGGGCTGCGGTCTTGTAACACCGCGTGCCTCTTGGGCCGCTACACCCACTCCCTGTGGGATACGGTCGAGGAGTGTTTGCCGCAATGCCCCCAGGAAGTGCGGGACAAGCTCACCCGGGCCTTTGTTGAGGGCCGGGATGCGGCGCGGTACTCGATCCGTTGTGGTCTGGACACCACGGACTCACTGGGACGGGCCATGTCCACTACGGTGGCGATTCGTCGCCATGCCTGGCTGAGATCTGCCAACTTCTCACCAGACGTCCAAAATACGCTTATGGACATGCCATTTGATGGCAGTCGCCTATTTGGTGACAAAGCGGACCACGCGCTGGAGCGCTTCAAGGACTCCAGGGTCACGGCCAAGTCCTTGGGTCTCTCGACCCAGACCCAGCGCCAGCAGACGGGTTCGTTTCGGCCCTTTCGTGGCCAAGGGAGAGGAGGTCCCACACGTGCTGCCAGCCACGCGGCGCAGAGCGCTCCCCAGCGCGGTGGCGCCCGTGGTTTCCGCCGTGGTGGCGGTAGAGGCCAGCGTCGTGGTCAGTCCACGCCTCCCTCCGCTGCGGCTTCCAAGCCTTCCTAGTCCGAGCTTTCGGGCTCACGTGACGCCAGTGGGTGGCAGGGTTCGCCATCACCACTCCCGCTGGCGCGCGATAACATCGGACAGGTGGGTGCTGCAGCTTGTCCGAAGGGGCTATGCCCTCCCCTTCGAGTCCACTCCTCCAGCCATGCCACCGCAGAACCACCGTGTGTCGGGGGACCACTTGACACTTCTGCAGGAGGAAGTTACGGCCCTCTTGGCCAAGGGGGCCATCGAGCGCGTTCCTGGGCCAGAAGTAGGGTGTGGTTGCTACTCCCACTACTTTCTGGTACCCAAGAAGGACAAGGGAGGCCTGCGTCCTATCTTGGATCTACGGAACGTCAACGGCTTCCTCCGGAAGGAGAAGTTCAAGATGTTGACTTTGGCTCAGGTCTTGGCTGCTCTAGACCCGCAAGACTGGATGGTAGCGTTGGACTTGCAGGATGCGTACTTTCACATCCCCGTCCTGCCGGCCCACCGGCGTTACCTGCGGTTCACGGTAGGCCACGAGCATTTTCAGTTTATCGTGCTCCCTTTCGGCCTTACCAGCGCCCCACGGGTGTTCACGAAAGTGATGGCGGTGGTCGCAGCTCATCTGCGCCGGTTAGGGGTTTCAGTCTTCCCCTACCTCGACGACTGGCTGTTGAAGGCGGGCTCGCCCCAGACAGTCGTCCACCACCTTCAGATGACGGCAGACCTCCTGCACGAGTTGGGGTTTTCCATCAATGTGCCGAAATCACACCTGTGTCCCTCTCAAAAGCTCCTTTTCATCGGAGCGGTTCTCGACTCGGCGCAGTTTCGGGTTTATCCCCCGGAACGGCGGGTCCGGGATATTCAGGCTCTGATTCCCATCTTTCAGCCGTTATCCCGGGTTTCGGTCAGGTTGACGCTGCGGCTTCTGGGGCTGATGGCCTCCTGCATCCTTCTGGTGCATCACGCCAGATGGCGGATGCGGGCTCTGCAGTGGGACCTGAAGTTTCAGTGGGCCCAGCATCGGGGCAACCTATCCGACCATGTCCTGATCTCGGAGGGCACTGCGAGACAGTTGCAGTGGTGGCTTACAGACCGCGATTGGGTCAGGGGCAGATCCCTCTCCCTTCCCCAGCCGGAGCACGTGGTTGTGACGGACGCGTCCCTCCAAGGCTGGGGTGGCCACTTGGGAGAGGCGGAGATCAGAGGCCTCTGGTCTCCGGCGGAGTCCCGGCTCCATATCAACATGTTGGAGCTGCGGGCGATTCGCCTGGCACTGAAGGCATTCCTCCCCTTTGTCAACGGGAGTGTAGTGCAGGTGTTCACGGACAACACCACCGCCATGTGGTACTGCAACAAACAGGGCGGTGTGGGGTCGTGGACCCTTTGCCAAGAGGCTCTGCGCCTCTGGCAATGGCTGGAACGTCAGGGCGTGACTCTGACGGTTCAACACCTGGCAGGTTCTCTGAACGCCAGGGCGGACGAACTCAGCCGTCGGTGCTCGGTGGATCACGAATGGCGTCTGAACTCGGATGTGGCGAGAGGCCTCTTTCAGCAATGGGGAGAGCCTTGGTTAGATCTATTCGCCACAGAAGAGAACGCGCAATGTCATCAGTTCTGCGCGTTGGAGTTTCCAAGACGGCACTCGCTCGGCGACGCCTTTCGGCGCGAGTGGAGTTGCGGTCTGTTGTACGCCTTTCCGCCTATACCACTTCTGCCCAGAGTGCTGAAGAAGATCAGGCGCGACCGGGCCCAAGTTATCCTTGTGGCTCCGGACTGGGCTCGAAGGTACTGGTATCCCGAGCTACTCAGCATGACAGTCGGTCCCTCGATCCGCCTGCCCCTTCAGGAGGACCTTCTGTCGCAGCAGCAGGGGACGGTCCTCCACCCGAACCTGTCCAGTCTCCACCTCCATGCGTGGAGATTGAGCGGCGACAGTTGAGGCCATTTGACTTGCCTCCTGAAGTCTGTGATGTCATTCTGGCAGCCAGGCGTCCCTCCACAAAGTCGGTATACGCCTGCCGGTGGAACAGATTTGTGGCATGGTGCACAGCAAAGGCTGTGGATCCCCTTTCTGCCCCTCTGTCTGAGGTTCTCCTCTTCCTCCTTTCCCTTGCCCAGCAGGGCTCTGCTCTGGGCACTATCAAGGGCTATCTTTCTGCCCTTTCCGCCTTCTTGAGGCTACCTGATCAGCCATCTTTGTTCAAGTCCCCTATTGTGTTAAGATTCTTAAAGGGCATCACGCACATGTATCCTCCAACTCCGTTCGTGATGCCTCAGTGGGACTTGAACCTGGTTTTGACTTTCCTGATGTGCGCTCCCTTTGAGCCCCTTCATTCCTGTCCTCTCCGTCTTCTCACCTTAAAGACGGCCTTCCTGGTAGCCATCACCTCTGCCAGGAGAGTGAGTGAGCTCCAGGCTCTTTCTATTCAACCTCCTTTCTTGTCTGTTCATCCTGATAAGGTGGTTCTTCGGACTAGACCTTCTTTCCTGCCCAAGGTAGTCTCTGCTTTTCACATTGGGCAGTCCATCACCTTGCCCTCCTTCTTCCCGCCTCCGCATCCTTCAAAGGATGAAGAGCGGCTCCATCGTCTGGACCCAAAACGTGCGCTTTCATTCTATATGGATCGCACACGCCAGTTCCGGGTGGATGACCAACTGTTTGTTGGCTACGTGGGTGAGAAGAAGGGAAGGGCGGTACAGAAACGGACCATCTCTCGGTGGGTCGTCCTGTGCATCAAAGCATGCTACTCCTTGGCTCGGAAGGAGCCTCCTGTTGGGCTGCGGGCCCATTCCACTCGGGCCACGGCGGCTTCTACTGCCCTGGGCCGGGGAGTCCCTTTGCAGGACATTTGCCAGGCGGCCACGTGGGCCTCGCTGCACACCTTTGCGAGGCACTACTGCCTGGACAGTCAAGTCCGGAGGGATGGCTTCTTTGGCCGTTCGGTCCTCCAGGACTTTCTGGTGTAGGTTGTATTGGTTCGCAGACCCACCACCGGGGTTGGTATTGCTGGGGTATCTATTCTAAGGTAAGGAATCTAATACTAACCTGTTTCTTTCAGATGAACAAGTTACTTACCTTCGGTAACGATATATCTGTAAGAAACAGTAGTTAGTA
Organism: Lissotriton helveticus; assembly: GCF_964261635.1. Lineage (NCBI taxonomy): Eukaryota > Metazoa > Chordata > Amphibia > Caudata > Salamandridae > Lissotriton > Lissotriton helveticus. The sequence continues at coordinate 105,320,680 of NC_136063.1, forward strand.
TTAGATTCCTTACCGCCCCGCCCGTCCTCCCCGTTCTGCGAACTGATACCTAGGGTTAAGGACGTCCCTTTCAGGGCCCTAGTTTCAAATGGCACCAGTGTTGGTTCTCACATGGCTCTGCGTGTTCTGGCGCGGAAAAGCTGTGTGCAAAGAACTGACGTCAGCGCGCGGAGGCGGCGTCTATATACTCCAGCGACGTCATCACGGCGCACGACGCCGACGACGCGGAGCCGCAGGGGACGCCTGCAGACGACGCCTACCGACGCGCAGGGGTACTGCTACGCAAAAGTTTCCGGATCCAGACTGACGCCTGGGGATATTCTAAGGTAAGGAATCTAATACTAACTACTGTTTCTTACAGATATATCGTTACCGAAGGTAAGTAACTTGTTCTTCAGCATCGTGAAAGAGCTCTCCAACCCCAGCGCCGGAAACGACATCATTCCCTCACAAGACCTCTGCGACTCACTCGTCTCGTTCTTCCACAGCAAGATCGCCGACATACACAGCAGCTTCGGCACACAGACCACGCACCCAACCACCGTACCGAGGCCCCCTCCACCACCCTCCGCGCCTGGACCCCGGTCAGCACCGAAGACACCATACACACGATGAACACCATCCACTCCGGATCACCAACCGACCCATGCCCCCACCCCGTCTTCAACAAGGCCGACTCCGTCATCGCACCCCAACTCCCGGACATTATCAACTGCTCCTTCAACACCGCCACCTTCCCGGAGAGCTGGAAGCATGCCGAACTCAGCGCCCTCCTGAAGAAACCATCAGCAGACCCCACCGACCTCAAGAACTACCGCCCCATCTCCCTCCTCCCGTTTCCTGCCAAAGTCATCGAGAAGACCGTCAACAGACAGCTTGCCGCCTTCCTCGAGGCGAACGGATCCCTCGACCACTCGCAGTCCGGTTTCCGAGCCAACCACAGCACCGAGACCGCCCTCATCGCAGCCACTGACGACATCCGAGCCCTGCTCGACAACGGGGAAACAGCGGCCCTCATCCTCCTGGACCTCTCCACAGCATTCGATACTGTCTGCCACCGCACCCTAGTACAGTGCCTCAGCAACGTCGGAATCCAAGAGAAGGCACTAGAGTGGATCATCTCATTCCTCGCCGGGAGAACCCAGAGAGTCCGCCCCCCCCCCCCCCGTTCAGATCCGAGGCCACCGAAGTCATCTGCGGCGTACCACATTGATCATCACTCAGCCCCACCCTCTTCAACGTCTACATGAGCCCCCTCGCAGCCATCGCACGCCAACACAACCTCAACATCATCTCCTACGCCGACGACACCCAGCTGATCCTCTCCCTCACCAAAGACCCAGCCACCACCAGAACCAACCTACACGAAGGGATGAAAGACGTCGCCGAATGGATGAAGAACAGCCGTCTGAAACTGAACTCAGACAAGACGGAAGTCCTCATCCTCGGACCATCTCCCTCAGCCTGGGACGACTCCTGGTGGCCCCCTGCCCTGGGCCGCGCACCCAAACCAACGGACCACGCACGCAACCTGGGCTTCATCCTGGACTCCTCCCTTTCGATGACCAGACAAGTCAACGCAGTCTCATCATCATGTTTCAACATCCTACGCATGCTCCGAAAGATCTTCCGATGGATCCCCACGGAAACAAGGAAGACGGTCACCCAGGCACTCATCACCAGCCGACTGGACTACGGAAACACCCTCTACACTGGAACCACTGCCAAACTACAGAAAAGACTCCAACACATCCAGAACGCCTCCGCACGACTCATCCTGAACATCCCCCGACACAGCCACATCTCCAGACACCTGAGAGACCTGCACTGGCTCCCCGTCAGCAAGAGAATCACGTTCCGACTCCTCACCCACGCACACAAGGCCCTCCACGACCTGGGCCCCAGGTACCTCAACAACCGCCTGACCTTTTACACTCCCACCCGCCAGCTACGATCGACCAGCCACGCCCTCGCCACCGTTCCTCGCATTCGAAGAGCCACCATGGGAGGAAGATCCTTCTCCTACCTGGCAGCCAAGACTTGCCACCCCATCCACCTCCATCCACCTCCGCCTGACCCAAGACCACCTCTCCTTCAGGAAGCAACTCAAGACCTGGCTGTTCGAGCAGTAGCGGACCCCCCCTCCCCCAAGCGCCTTGAGACCCTCCGGGTGAGTAGCACGCTATACAAATACCTTGATTGATTGATTGATTGATTGACCTTCCGATGCGCAGGGGTACTGCTGACGAAGACTTTCCGTATCCAGTCTGATGCCTGGGGGTAATTCTAAGGTAAGGAATCTATCACTAACTAATGTTTCTTACAGATATATCGTTACCAAATGTAAGTAACTTGTTCTTTGAGCAGCAAGGCCGAGACGCTGTCCCACAGGGCCTTCTTCACAGGCTTCTTAAGGACAGGAGTAAGGATGTATGTACCCTGAGTCTGGAGGCAGAGAGACGAAGTCTATAGTGTACCCGTTCCGAACAATGTCCAGAACCTATCGATCCGAGACTGAAGCTTCCCAAATATGGACAGAATCCATGATGCTTCTCCCACCTTGCCCATGGTCAGTGGGCTAGTGTAGTCAGGAACACTGATTGGCTGGTTCTGCCTTGCTGGACCTGTCTAGCATCTTCCCAGGTTAGCGCGGCTGGTGCCTACAACTGTGTGCAGAATAAGACTTAGAATCCTTTGTGGGATAGTCCTTGGCATCCAGAGTCCAGGATATGAAATTCTTACTAGATGACGACCGATAGGACCTGGCATGCTTCTTATCTTTGAAAGATGTCCTCAATATGTCATCCAACCTATCCCCAAAGACCTTGTGACAGTCAGTAAGTCAGTCAGTCAATTTTCTTTATTCGATTATTGAAAATCATAAAAGAACGAGCAGTGTTACATATCAGTTTCATTGAAGCACAAAAATTTTTTTACCGAATTTCAAATGTACAGTCATTATTATAAAGACAATTAATCTACAATACAACATACATAAATATTTAAAAAGAGCTAAGAAGAAGGACTTATTAAAACACAACTCATTTAGATAAAGTGGGAAAAAGAGAAAGTTCATTTATCAGAGATAAAGTGCCTGTGCCTTGTGCGATGCTTGTTTAAACGTGCACCTGCAACTAGAAAACTAGCAACTGAGAAAGCTACTTTAACATCGGGGAGAAGTTGCAAAAACAACAGGGCTGGTTTAACCTGAATAAAGCCCTGGTTACGTAAAATAGGGAGCAGATAACTTTTCCTGATCTCATTGTAATGTCCGCAGAACATAATAAAGTGCATCGTATCCTGTGTTGAAAAGTGGTCACAGTCGCATGGTTCGGCGTCATCAGGTCTAGACCAAATTCTATAGTTGCCCAGTACGAAATGAATTAAATCAAAACGAAATCTCGTTAAGAGAAAACGATGATAAGGATTTGTAATAAAGAGAAGGTAAGGTTCCATTCCTGGAGCTGAGGAGAGCATACAGTGCTTCCTGACCGTAGGTTTTTTTAGCTCTACTTCTTCCCTCTCCATGACGTATAGGTTTGTCAAGGTGTTTTTGACTGATTTTAAATCATCATAAGTTATCCCGTCAGGAGAAGAGAAAAGCTCCGGGCGGCCTGCCAAAGTAAGCTGTGTTTTGACGTATCTTAACCAAGGAATGTAGAGGGCTCTATCCAGGGCTAAACAATCTTTTAAGATGGTATAATTTAGAGTGAGCTCCTGGTTGAGCCATGTTTTTATCCAACCAATCACTGGGGCTAGTTTTAAAGTATCAGAGATGTAGCCCAGACCTAACTCTGTGTGTAATGCGAAGGTCGAAGTTGATTGGGGAACAGAGAGCAAAGATCTCAAAAATTTATTTTCTACATTCTGTATTTTAGCTGAGCTAGTATATCCCCAAATTACAGAGCCATACTGGGCGACTGACAAGCATTTGGATTTATAAACTTTGATGATACTTTCCAAGGGACGGGCGCCCAGTTTCTTAGCAAACCCTAGCAGCCCTGCGGCCGCTCTAGCGACAGCGCTGCTTTTGGCCAAAAGCTGGGGGCCCCAAGTACCCCTATCGTCAAAAGTCACTCCTAAGTATGGAAAGGAGGGGACTCTCTTGACCTCCTTTCCTGCACAGAAAAATGTTAGCGACTTTCTTTTCCTGCCTGCGGGACCAGCAATCATCACGTGTGATTTATCTGTATTAATTTTCATGTCCAATGATGACATAAAAGCCCCAAAAGATGCAAGGAGTTTATTTAACGCAACTCCGGAGCGTGCCAAGAGGACAGCATCGTCCGCGTACAGGAGTACAGGAATCTTTGTCTCGCCTGCACGCGGAAAATCACTGTGGGATGTTATCATTACTGCCTCTAGTTCATTGATATATAAAGTAAAGAGGAGGGGGGCAAGTATGCACCCTTGCCTAACCCCCCTCTCTGACTTAAAGTGACGAGTGCATCTTCCTTCCCTAGTTACTCTGACTGAGGTCATAAGATCCTTGTGTAGCTCAGCCAGGTATTCAACCAAGGGGGGGTCAAGACCCATGGCCAGGAGGATCCTCCACAGCTTTGCCCTGTTGACCAGGTCAAACGCTGATGACAGGTCCATGAAGGCCATGTATAATGACCCCTCCCTGGCGATCACGTATTTGTTTAAGATTAATTCTAAGTTAAGGCACTGATCTAATGTTCCTCTTTTGGCTCTAAAGCCATATTGTGCATTAGATAAAATGCCCTTACTTTCTAAAATAAGGGTTAGTCTTGATAAGAGGACTCTGCCCAAAATGTTTACTCTCGAATCAGTAAGGGAAATTGGCCTATAACAGGCTGGATCTGTCCTCTGTCCCTTCCTAAAAATTGGCACAATGATCGAAATTGCCCAGCTGGAGGGAAAAATAAATTCCCTTGTAGCATTAAAAATATTGGTTAAGATCTTTGAGCTAAAATCAGGGGCGCTCTTAAAAAAGTCTGCCGGAACCCCATCTGGTCCCGGCGCCTTTTTGCAGAGTGTATCATTGATAGCTTTTTTCACCTCCTCCTGAGTAAAAGGGGAGATGGAATTTGACGATTGGGAAAGAGGAAATGCACATTCTGTGATCGTGTTAGTGTGACAGTAAATGTTACTAAAGTGTGTCACCCAATGTTCATCTGGGATAATACAGTCCGCTCTTTGATGGTCTAAACCTACAAAATACGGATGATTTATGACTGCCCAAAATGTAGCACTATCTTTCTGTGTCTCGGGCAGTAACAGATTATTCCAGGCTTCGTCTTTTATCTCGGATTTCCTCTTTCTGATAGCTAAGTTATATTGTTTTCTTAGGGATGCTACCAATACTCTGTCTCTAGGTTTGTTCTTTAAGGCTTTGAGTAAAGTTGAGTGAGCCTTAGAACAGTTTGTATCAAACCATTTGGGGCCCTTTGTCTTATTTGACTTTGCCTTCACAGTCAGATCTAAATTGACCTGGCGACAAATAACGCTGAAGGCCTCAATCATAGAAGCGCTAGAGTTTTCGTTATCTAAACAAATAGCAACTTCTCCTTCGACCTTGGCCAATGTGTCTTGTAGGAAGGTTATAGGGGTGAATTTGTCCCATTTAAGCCTTCGATTTTGATCTCTCAACACAAGGTCTGTTGCGCAGAAATTGTCAGACGTCCTATTTCCCAAGACTCCCTGAGCTAAAACCTCTAAAATCACAGGATTGTGATCACTAAAAACAGAAGTTAATACTTTGTAGACAAATATATCAGAAAGAATTCTAAAAGATACGAAAATATAATCAATAATTGTGCCTCGGTCCTTGCCCTCATATGTCGGCAACCTCAAGTCAATAGAGCAGGTACAAAATTCATGAAGATTAAAGGTAGCCAAAAACAGTTCCAGAGCCTCGCCACTAAGTGTGTGTTCAAAGTGCGGCGTAGGAGCGTATAAAAGAGGTTCCTCTGTTTCTCTTTGACAACCCGCCTGGCAAGGGTGTATGTTAAAATCTCCCATGAGGATCACCTCATACCCATGGGAACTATTCGCAATATAAGTGGATAAGAGATCCTCTAGGGATACCAAATGCTCGGTGGGAAATTGACTGGCTGGGGAATTATAGAAATTAATAAGTAAAATAGGATGGGAGTTTGAAGAGGTCAATTCAACCATTAAACAGTTTTTAGTATTAGACTTAATGTGCCTTGGTTTACCTTTAACCTCAAGTGAAATATATACAGCCAACCCACCCCTTGCTCTTCCTGCTTTACTGGGATCTGCAGGTACATAAAAATGGGAATAGCCATCTAGAGCCAAACAATCTGATGTTTCCCAAGTTTCCTGGAAAGCGAGAATATCATAGTTTCTAATTAAGTCCAGCCAAATCTTATCTTTAAGTTTAGCTCTAAGCCCGGCGATGTTCCAGCTCATGATCCTCGACACTTGCTGAAGAATGAGCTAACGGGCAAATGCAGGCTGTGAGCCCTCAGGGTTGTTATCTCCGGCTAGCAAAAGTCAGTCGTTTTGGTCCATAAATGAAAGTGGCGCAAAGCGGTTGAAAAGTTCAAGTGGCTGTATAACAGGGTTAAACGTTGGAGGTTGATGACGGTGAACTGAAGCGTTATTCCTTAAATCTTGGCTCCATCTGAAGTGAGGGACCCAGTTGGTATCCCACCCTGGGGCAGGGGTCCTTGGGAAAGATACGTTCTGCTGTTCCCCATGAAAAAATTTCAAAGTAAGGGGAACCACAGTGCCTCTTCTTCGTTGGGGAGGAAAAATATTTGCAAGGATATTGGGAAGAACGTCTGGGTTTGAAAAGCTCACCGCCACACAGTCTCCTTTTAATTTTTTGGGCCGGTTTCCCAGCCAAGGAACCCTGGTTGCAGATTTAATCACGCTTGCAAGATGATGTTTCCCCCCTGGTGCTAGTCGCATATTACTAGTTAACCAATGTAGGGCTTTGCTGCAGAGTGAGTTTGGACTTTCAACTGTGCCCCCTTCTAATGGGGGAACGTTTGCGAGGACCAGGACCACAGGTGTGGCCTCGACGATGAATTGCAAGGGGTCCGTAGAATGAGTTTGAGCTTGTACTTGTATTTGTGCAGGGGGAATGTTAGCCGAGGAAGTTGGATCTGATGTGGAGCATGCTGGTATGGAACCCTCATTTATAGCTGTTTGGATTAGTTGCGTTGGATTCGCCCCAAGCAGTTCTATTCCATCTCCAACACCCTTATTACTTCCAGCTTCAGCTCCTCTAGGATTGTTATCCGGATGAGTAATTATCGTTGTAATTTTTTCAATGCCGCTTGTGAGTGTGTTTTGGAGTGCACCCAACTTCTTGACCTCTGCTTGTAATTTATCGATCTTGGATATGAGAGGTTTAACAATGATATTGATTTTCATCTCAATAAAATCAGCGATTTTATCAAATAGGGCTTCCTCAGAGGAACAAATAGGATGATCCTCAACGTGAGTCACTTGTTTATGTTTTGGGGTGGTTGCCCTCTTCCGCTTGGTCCCTGAGCGTAAACCCCCCCGCTTGGGGGGATTCTTTGTACATTGACGTTTAGGTCTGCCAGCATGTCCTATAAGGGATTGGTCTAGGACGGAGACCTGTGACTGTGTATCTTGCTCAAGGTCGTGATCAATGTCAATGTCTGTATTAGCTTCAATGGGCAATCCTTCAGAAGCCGGAGTTACATTCTCCGGAGTACCAGGTGTAGCTTGGGATGTAATATCAGCAATAGAGTCTAGACTGTGAACGTCCTGCGTTATTATTCCATCAGACAGAATAGAAACAGATATAGGTGGCGATGGACAAAGCAAATCAGGCGATAGGCTCAACCCCAAGGACTCACTCCTTTGCATATTGATTTTCTGAACAGTCTGAACCATGTAATTATTGATCTTGTTTTGTTGAACTGCAACAGGTTTTTTAGACATTGCTCAGATTGTATAATATATTTAGATGACACACACAAGACTTACTTGAGGGTAAATCACTAAGGAGCAACCTGCAGCGTTTCTGGCCCTGCCCCTGCCTCCTCCTGCCGATGAGGGCCGTAGAGGGCCCGCCCTTTGCCCGGGCTTCGCCCCGGCCGTCCCGCGAGGCGGGTATCTGAGGCGCTTTTGTGCGCCTCCTGGCGCCCTCGCGTCGTTGGAAAGCGCGCCGCCGCGTAGGCTGCCAGGAGTTGAAGTCCCGGAGCGGCGGCGCGTGTGGTCCGATGGCAAATGACTCTCGGCGGTGGCGGCTTGCTTCCAGGTGCCTGTGTGCCTCAAAGAAAACTCCTGGCGGTGGCGGCGTGACGGCGTCAAGCAGGTGAGTTTGCTGTGTCTCCCCTGTCTTGTGACAGTCATCAAATGGGAGCCTCAGGAAGGAGGTTTTTTCTGAGATATCAACCCTTCCAATCCCGGAGCCATAATTTCTCCCAGGCCACCACCACGGAGCTGGAGGCCACAAATGCAGCTTTGAAGTTATCCGAAAAAACATCAGTCAGTAGCTCAAATTGTTGCTCCATCTGAGCCAAAACATCAGGCTCATCAATCCCCATCTGCATCGCTTCAGCCAGAGTCAAAATCCTTGACCTAGGACTGAGAAGCAAGAGCCCCATAGGATGCTAGCCTCAACACCAGATCTGTAGCCCTAAAACATTGCTTCAAGCCAGAGTCCCCTTTTGTATCCACAAGATCCGCAGAATAACAGTCAACCGGGTCCAAGGGCGACCCGCCAATCATGGAAGCCAAGATCAAATCAGTTTTAAGGGCAGAAGGGAGAACATCCACCTCCTTCAAAGCATAGGTTTTTTTTGCAGGAATCTAAGATTGATGCGGCTCCTACCGACCCCGAAAAATAGCATCTTTAATCTTGGGGTGAAGAGGAAGAGCTACCACAAGAGGCTTGGCCTATTGAGGAAATAGAAATTGACTGCAGCAGGTGGTGGCTCGAATCATAAGTTGTCCCAGATATGTAATAACATGGTGCCTAACTCCCCAAGAAGCACTGGTCTCCCAGCAAGGAGTCCCTCTCGATATCCGAGTCCACATCCATCTTCGCCGATGCCAGTGTCGGGGGATGGAGGTTTGGAAATCAAGGCCCTGGCCGCCGTAAGTGTCATCACCTGAAACCGCAGGGCCTTCAGCCTCGCAGAATCATCTGGAGAACGACCCTCCTGTTGCAAAGGCAGCTCTCCGTCTTCACCCTCAGAAGGAGGAAAGGGAGAACTGCTGCTTATCACACCTTTTGCCTCAATGGCGAAATGAAGAAAAAGAAAAAGTCAGTTCTTAAATAGTTCTTGGAGAACACCAGAGCCCAGTGGACAAGCTAGACAAAGGCCTCCCATAAAGCCATGCAAGAGAAAAAAAGAAACCAATCCCTTAAAAACATAGCCCTGCTATAGATGTATAAAAGGGCCCCTTCTCACTTGCAGGACTGCTTCACAGCAGAAGCGTCCCTGGGAGAGGCACCACGCTCTCCCTTAAGGCATACAATAGAGGCTTGGCACACAGATCGGTGCACTCCCTCAGTCCAGACAGCTGCTCCAATGCACAGGTGTCTGCTCTCACGAACGCAGACTCTCACATCACCTGTGAGGGTGAGGCAACTCAACCTGCTGCGCTGGACCTGAAGCCCCCGGGCCCGCGCATACTTAGTTTCTCCGTGGGGGGTGCAGGAACCACAGTGGAACCGCACGCTGTACAAAGGCAAGGGAAGACTACAAAGAGAAGGAGGGAATACAGAGGGGGACGAGGGGCTTTTATGGTTTAGGAAAAGGATGGGAGAGGCACAGAGGCCCCACCTAAGGTGAAGAGTTTGAGGCATGTGGGCTGCTGAATTCATATCTGTGCATAGATCGCCGCCTAGTGTTGGGTTCGGATGATTGCACTTTGTTGTCCTGGAAGAGTCTTCGATGTATCACGAGATAGGCGACTCCTCGCCTGGACTACAGTGCGCATGGGCATCCTTTCCATGCTCAGATTGTTTTTTGCCACCATTGGGTTTGGATGCAAACTCCTTCTCTTCAACTCGGAATCGAAACAAAACTTTTCTAAAGGCCAAAATGCCTTCCACTTTGGCGTTATTGTTCTCGTTCGGTACCTCTCTACTCGATCCAACCTTCCATCTCGAATCGGGTGTCGACGCGGGCCGTTGGGTCTTTAAGACGCCACGTGAGCCGACCGTCGATGGAAAGAAGCCCCTTCAAAAGGTGCCCACAATGCAACTCAAAGTTCCCCCATACTGATAAACACTCAGTATGCAACAAGTGCCTTTCCCCAGACCACAGGGAAGAAACCTGCCCGGCCTGCGCCCAGTTCCGGTCTGAAAAAAACATACGGATCCGACGGGCCGGTAGGCAAGAAATGCAGCGACAGGCACCGGAACCCAACAAAATCTTAGATGATGACCAGGACCTACCGGACGCTCAAGACTCGGACCTAGAGATCGTCACAGTCGAGGACTACTCCGACGACGACCTCCCGTCGGCCCAAATCGTGAGTACACTGCCCCCGACACCTATTGACCCCTCACCAAAGGCTCCGGTCGAGGCATCGCCAACAGGCCTTAGCCAAGATCATCAAAGACTTGCGTCAGCCCCGCCTTCAGGCTCGGCTCCGAAAATGAAACCGAAACCTTCAGACACCCCATGGCCTAGTAACGCTGCCCCGAAGAAGGTTCCAGAGCCAAAAAAGGTCACCGACCCGAAGGGCGTCGATCCAAAAAAGGCCGTACAGCCAAAGAGCGTCGAGCCCAAAAAGACTGTCGACCCCGCAAAGGCCGCTCAACTAAAAGCCGTCGACCCCAAAAAAACAGTCGATCCGAGCAAGGGAGCGCAGCTGAAGAGCGCCGAACCAAGGAAGGTCGCTGTCCCGACCAAGCCTGCGGTTCCGAAAACCATCGACCCGGCATCCGGTGCCGTACCGAAGCCATCGAAGCCGGACAAACCTGTCGACCAAAAAGTGACAGCTCCGAAAACACCGGTCGATCCAAAAAAGACCGTCAAACCGGTTAAAAATACTCACCCAAAGACGCCTACGTGTCTACCCGAACTTCCCGTCGACCCGAAATCAGGGCCGAGACGAAAAAATCAAGCAAAACACCAAAGGTTGTCGACAAACCTGCCTCTGTCGACCCGAAAAGGTCCAAGCCAAAACCCAGGACTGTAGAGGAAGAGCTATTCCACCCAGATCCATCCGAGGACCAGGCAAAAATATACATTAACCCAGACACTGGTAAAGTTACCATCCTGCATAGGAAAAAGAGATCTTTGGACTTTGCACCTGATTCACCTATCCCACTCAAGAAGAAAGACTTTGGCACTTCTCCCACTAGACCCTCACTTCCTTTCCAACGTATTATGCCCTCCACACCACTTGCACCTACCTCACCTTCTAACCACGATAACGATGAGGGGGACACAGGGTATGAACCACAGCCCCTATATGACTTCCCTCAAGATCCAGATCAAGAGGAACCTTGGGAGGAGCCAACAGATCCTTATGATACACATCCTATCCCTGATGTGCCCACTTATCCTACTAAACCATCACCCACTGATGACACAGTAGTATTTAACCAGCTGATAGACAGGGCAGCGCAATTCCACAACGTGGACATCACAGTGACCCTGTAGAAGAGGACTTCCTCTTTGACACGTTCTCTACTCCAGAGAAAAGTGTCAAAACACTTCCAATGTTGAAGAGAGTCCTAAAACATGCCCCTGACATATTCAAGGACACAGCCAGGACACGGGTAATCAATCCCAGAATAGAAAAAAAGTATAGACCGGCTCCTACAGACCCCACCTATATCAAGGGCCAGCTGCCACTAGACTCCCTAGTGGTTGCTAACGCACGAAAGAGAGCCAACTCTCAGACTACAGGGGAAGCACCTCCCCCTGATAAAGAGTCCAAAATCCTAGAGGCATCGGGCAAAAGGGTAGCGGCACAACTATCCAATTCTTGGAGAATTGCTAAGACACAGGCACTACTGGCTCGTTACGATAGGGCACATTACGATCAGCTCGAGAGCCTTATGCAACATTTGCCCGAGCCGTTCAAAGCGCAAGCAAATGATCAGGAGGGCAAGTTCATCTCCAATGCCTCCATTAAATGTGCGCTGGACGCTGCAGACACCGCAGCTAGATCCATTAATACTAGTATCCTCCTCCGCAGACATGCATGGCTGCGGGTTTCAGGTTTTAAGAATGAGGTGCAGTCCACCATTCTCAACCAACCCGTCAACCCAGATTTTTTATTTGGCCCTGCGGTTGACACCATCTTGGACAAAATGAAAAAGGACACAGAAACAGCAAAATCCATGGGTGCACTGCAATTTTTGCAACAAAGGGGCTCCTTTCGGCGCTCCTCATACAGAGCAAACACAAACACACGAGGAAATGCTTCACAAACATCTACCTCCTACAAGGGTAACACACAAGGTTCCTTCACAAAGAACACCAACAGAGGTGGTTACAGAGGTAACAACCCTAAGGGACGAGGGCGGGGAGGCAATAATACCACAGCCTCCTCCACCACAAAACAATGACTTCATTACGCTGCCTCCGGAACACTTAACACCAGTCGGAGCAGACTACAACAGTTCCTACCTGTCTGGCACGCAATCACCACAGACAGGTGGGTAAAAGAAATTATCCAGTCTGGTTATTGCCTATAACTGACTTCTACGCTACCAAACATACCACCCAGATATCGTCCTATGTCCATAGAACACATCACCCTCCTTCAGCAAGAGGTGGCAAGCATGCTGGAAATGGGGGGCATAGAGCCAGTCCCTTTCATCCAGCAAGGGACAGGAGTATACTCCCTATACTTCCTTATTCCCAAAAAGGACGGTTCCCTCAGACCAATATTGGACCTCAGACCCCTAAATCAATACATACTGTCGGAGCACTTCCATATGATCACACTACAGCAAGTGCTCCCGTTGCTACAACAAGGAGACTTCCTAGCAACACTGGACCTCAAGGACGCCTACTTCCACATACCCGTCCATCCAGCCCACAGAAAATACCTCCGATTCACAATAGAAGGGCAGCACTACCAATTCAAGGTTTTGCCCTTCAGGGTTACCACGGCTCCAAGAGTCTTTACAAAATGCTTAGCGACAGTAGCAGCGCATCTCAGGAGGCAACACGTCCATGTGTACCCTTATCTGGACGATTGGCTAATACAAGCACAATCTTACCAAGAGTGTGCAGCACTCACGTCTCACACTATCCAGTTGCTACACAGCCTAGGCTTTTCAATCAACTACACAAAATCGCATCTGCAACCTTCCCACATACAGCAATACCTGGGAGCCACTATAAACACCTCAGTGGCAAAGGAGTACCCAAACACAGCAAGGATAGCCAGCATGCAGATACTCATCCGCAAATTCCTGCCACAGCACTCCCTGCCAGCCCAAGTTTTCATGCAGCTCATAGGCATGATGGCCTCCTGCATATTCATTGTCCCCCACGCCAGACTTCAAATGCGTCCGTTACAAGAATGCCTAGCACAGCAATGGAACCAGGCTCGTGGACACATAAAAAACCTAGTGTTGGTGGACAGTCGCACACACAAATCTCTGCAGTGGTGGAACCCACAAAACCTTTCACAAGGGCGACTGTTCCAAGAGCCGGTTCCACAACTAGTACTAACAGCGGACGCATCACTGACAGGCTGGGGAGCCCATCTCCTTCAGTACACAGTACAAGGGCTCTGGACAAACAAACAAAGGAGGCTGCATATCAATCAACTAGAGTTGCTAGCGTTCTTCCTAGCCCTAAAAGCCTTTCAAAAATACGTGTACAACAAGACGGTGTTGATCCGGACGGACAACATGACCGCAATGTACTATATCCAAAAACAGGGAGGAACCCACTCTCCACAGCTGTCCCATCTGGCGCAGAGCATATGGAAGTGGGCAATTCCAAAGAACATCTTTCTCCTAGCAGAACACCTCCGAGGGAAGGACAATCAGATTGCCGACCTGCTCAGCAGGCACAGCCAACAAATACACGAATGGGAGATTCACCCCCAAGTTCTCCAACCATTCTTCGAGGAATGGGGTCAGAGGTAGACCTCTTTGCCACAAAAGAAAACTCCAAATGCCAGTAGTTTGCCGCCAGATTCCCACATCCGTTGTCACTGGGCAATGCGATATGGATGAACTGGTCAGGCAGATTTGCGTACGCTTTTCCCCAGCACCGTTGATCCCGCTGGTGGCACGCAAACTGTGACAACACTCACTCACCCTGATCGCTCCCACATGGGCGAGACAACCATGGTACACAACGTTCCTAGAACTTTCAGTAGTTCCTCATCAAAAACTATGCCTTGCTCCACATCTTCTAACTCACAACCATGGAGAAATAAGACACCCAGATCCCAATCAAATGAACCTAGTGATCTGGCTCCTGAGGTCTTAGAGTTCGGTTAACTTAACTTGCCCCCAGACTGCATGAACATCATTAGGGAGGCAAGGAAACCAACCACACGGGCGTGCTATGCAGCAAAATGGAAAAGATTTGTTATTTATTGCAACAGTAACCAAATCAACCCATTAGACGCTTCCATTCAGAACATTATATGCTACCTGCTGCACTTACAACAATGTAACTTAGTATACTCTTCCATTCGACTACACATCGCTGCTACAGCAGCATACCTTCAGAACAGGCAACACCTTTCGCTGTTCAGGATACCAGCAATTAAAGCATTTATGGAGGGCTTAAAAAGAGTGATCCCTCCAAGACACCCTCCTTCCCCAGTCTGGACTCTAAATATAGTGCTTACCAGACTCATGGGACCTCCTTTTGAACCTCTACACTCATGTGAATTGCAATTCCTAACGTAGAAGGTAGCATTCTTAGTTGCCATCACCTCACTCAGAAGAGTGAGCGAATTGCAAGCACTGACAATTCAAGAACCCTTCATGCAGGTACATGCTAACAGGATAGTTCTTCGAACAAACCCTAAATTCATGCCTAAAGTCGTATCCAACTTCCATATTAATCAAGCGATTGAACTGCCAGTATTCTTTCAGAATCCACAATCAGTAGCTGAAAGAGCCCTGCACACACTAGACGTTCGAAGAGCTCTGCTATACTATGTGGACAGAACTAAATCTTTTAGAAAAACAAAGCAACTGTTTGTTGCTTTTACACCACAGCACAAGGGAAATCCTATTTCAAAGTCAGGAATAGCCAGATGGTTAGTTAAATCCATTCAGATATGTTATCTAAAAGCTAAACGCACTTTAACAGTCCCCCCTAGAGCACACTCTACACGGAAAATGGGGGCATCCATGGCTTTCCTAGGAAATATTCCACTCGAAGACATCTGTAAGGCAGCCACATGGTCCACTATACACACTTTCACTAAACACTACTGTGTAGACGTGCAAGCAAAACAGCAAGCTGCTGTAGGCCAGGCTGTCCTCAAAACTTTTTTCCAAACTGCTGCAGCTGGCACAGGTGGCCACCGCTAGAGGAGATACTGCTATTCAGTCTATGCACAGATATGAATTCAGCAGCCCACATGCCTCGAACGGAATATGCTACTTACCAGTAGCATATCGCCCGCCCTCCTCCCCGGCGCCTGTCGCAGCTGCAGCATTATCTTTAGCATGGACATCTCTTACTTTCCTATCTCTATCTCTACCTCTGCCACAATGGCGAAAAACAATCTGAGCATGTTAAGGATGCCCATGCGCACTGTAGTCCAGGGGAGGAGTCACCTATCTCGTGATACTTCGAAGACTCTTCCAGGACAACAAAGTGCAATCATCCGTACCCAACACTAGGTGGCGATCTATGCACAGATATGAATGTCAGCAGCCCCACATACCAAGAACAGATGCATACTGGTAAGTAGCATATTCCTTTTGGATCATTTTAATGCTCAAATGCTGAAAAAAGATAGTCATACCATGTTAGTGTGCAAGTAGCACTCCTAAACCCAGGGCTTCTGGCCTCAGCACGAGAGCGACCCTTGACCCTGCCAGCAGGTAGGTCGCCCCGCCAGCTGCCACACGGTCCTCCTGTGGCGCTGCCCCGCTAGTGCTCGCGCTGGTGCCCTGCCCCCCGCTGTCCCATTCGCCACCCCGCTCCCGCCTCCCAGCTGCTCCTCCCTCCCACAGCCCCTCATATGGAGGCCGCGCAGCGGACGCGCGCAGCGGGCGTGCCAAAGGCAAGCCCGTCTGCGCCTGGACCACGCCCAACGCCAGAACCCCTGACCCCCGCCGCACCCAGAGAACCCGACTGAGATATGACTCCGCCACCCTCAACGCACTCACCAGACAACCACCCGCCTGCTACTGAACCACCCCGAAACGAACCCACGGACCCTTCGCCTGGAAAGCCTGCAAATTCACCTGCCTTCGAACCTGCCCCCCGCCCACCAAACACAGCAGCAACAGCAGCAACAACTTAAAGTGCATCCTCCTCAACACCCGCTCCGTCCACAAGCATGCCGTTGAACTCTGGGACCTCCTCGACACAACAGCACCGGACGTCACCTTCCTCACGGAAACCTGGATGAACGCTTCCCCGGCCCCAGACATCGCCATAGCCATCCCGGATGGCTACAAATTCACCCGGAAGGACCGCGTCAACCAAACCGGAGGAGGAATCGCCATTGTCTACAGGAACACCATCAACATCACGACCAACATCGAAGACACACTCTCCGCAGCCGAACACCTACACTTCCAGATTCACACTGACCCCAAGACCACCCTTAGAGGAGCGCTCATCTACAGACCCCCGGGCCCGCGTACACAATTCAGCGAAACCATCGCCGACTTCATCAGCCCGCACGCCCTAGCCTCACGAGAATACATCCTCCTATGGGACCTGAACTTCCACCTGGAGTAGGCCCGACGCCTGCTGCTGTGCCGCATTTTCTCCGAAGCCAACATCATCGCTGAGCCGATCATCGACATTGGTGGTCCAGAATCCATCGTCATCGTGACATCGTACGGAACCGTGGTGTTGGCGCCATTGTGACGTCACCTCCTCTCCGGTCAGGAACCGACGCTTCCCCTGCCTGCACAAGCATCCAGGACACCAACGCATCATCTCCCCCAAAGCAAGGAACCAACGATGCTGCACCTCCCCAATGCCTTGAGCTGTCTATGTTTTCGCTTTTCCCAAGTACTGTTCTCTGACTCCGAGCCTGACGCCGCGCACCTCGCGGTCGGCGCCATACTTTGGGATTTTTTTACCTTGACGTCGTGCTAACTCCAATTGGGGTTATCTGTTGCTAAAGACTGCTTTTAAGTGAATAACCTATTTTTGAACTATTCCTACCATCCTAAAGAATTATTATTGACTACAGATTTTTGTCGTTTATGGTCTTGTGATAAGTCTATATAAAGAATACTTATTTTTATAAAACCTGTGTGATGTCCATCTGTAGTGTTTTCACTGTATTACTGTATGTGTTCACAAATTCTTAACACTCCGCCTCTGAGATAAGCCTGTCTGCTCGTGCAAGTTACCAATGGGGTGAGCAGGGGTTATCCAGGAGTGTAATATCCTTTCCCTGACTTAGAAGCAAGGGTCCCTGTTTGGTCAAAGGTGTAGATCATTGCCAACTAGAGACCCCCAGTTCCAACATACTACATAGTAGCCTTTAGTGACATGTTAGTGTAATACAATTCAAAGAACAAATGCAGTAAATTGCTATTAAAAATGATTGTAAATGAAGAAAAGGGACGGCTACGCAAGAGTCTGAGTAGGTGTGTAGGGTGTACCTTGGGTGACCTGCTGCTGTACGGGCCATTTGTTTGTTAAAATACTAGTTCAACTGCTTCATTTCAGCTCAGTTATGTATTAATCTATATATATGAATAAAAGTGTTGTGGCATTGAGTGCCACAACAACTACAATTATGGTTTGAGAGAAACCTGCCTACCATAAACCTGGTGGCTAGGAATTTGGTGGAACATGTACAGCGCCACTTAATGAGGTTGCCTTCATATCTTTGCCTTCTTCCTTTACCCATACTCCCCACTCTATTTTGGAGATGAGGTGGTCATTTTAGCATAGTCAATGTAGTGCTGAATGTGCTGACTGGTTCCTGCTTTTGATCCCATAAAGAGAATTTGTTCCATTTCTAACACTGTTTTGTGTAACTCTCTCTAACCAGCCGTGAGCCCCAAGGTGGTTATAGTCCTAGAGATGCCCCAAGACCCCACACCATTTCGCACATTGATGAAGTTCATATCTGCAAAGCAACAGGGCACAGCCTGGTTCCAGGAGGTTGACCTGCTAAAGGGCAGAAACACGTTGAAAATGTTGGGTGTTTACTTCTCGAAAGAACAGGTGAGACTTTTTTAAGCTGTAAGTGTGAGTGGCTGTGCCATGTGCTCGAAGAAAGACCTGCTGAATAACTCCCATAACTGTTAATTAATGTTTTATTGTGAATATGATTGTCACTTCTTCTCATCTCCTTTGACAATAAGTTCCTTCCCCAGCATAGTATTCTGCCCTTCAGTTGTCTTACAGTTCCTCTTACTATTGTCTGCTTCATCCATCCAGCCTATCTGTCAGACTAGGTATCCGGCGGGAGCACCAACTTGTCAGGCTCCGTCTTCTCTACTTCTTCAGGTCTGTGCTGAATGACCTATAACCTCCCCTTTGCAACTCCCCCAGAGCCTGAAGTATATACACAGGCGACTAGGATAGTCCCGCCGGGGAGGGAAAGGAAGGGGACAGCGGGGAGGGAGATCTGAAACGAGATCGACAGACTGTTAGAAAGCACCCTGCGGCACCCAAAAACACAGGTCTAACCCCTTTCTATTCCTTCTGTATGTTGTATGGAATCACCCCTACCTGTAAAGGAAAATACGTTGGACCTGTATCCTTGAGAAGTGATTCGGGGCGTTGCTAGAGGGTTGACACCAACATCTAAGGGTTACACAACATTAGACATATAATTCACATTCCCCACTGGTTGGAAGAATCATACACACCACGCTCATGCATACCTAACAATGTTTGTTCGCTATCTTGTTGGCACAACACCCCCTCAGACTTGAACCCCTGTCTCTCTTCTCCTGTGTTAGGATGAAAATAAGGTATGCAAACAATTTGGCAGACTTCACATCAGTCTCGAAACTCACAAGGGATGTCACCCCTATGGAACCAGAAGATCACGGGATGCACGAACGACTAATGCCTCCTAGCTGTTCGATCAGTTATTTTGCCCAATACAATAATGCAAACAGTACGAGCCCCGACTTCTGTAATGTTTGAAGTTCAAAACCCAATAAGGATTCGGCTCAGGTGTCTCCCTACCAAGAGACGAACGTTCTGCGTCTCCTCCAACAGGGAGTATGCTGGCGTTAGTATTAAGTGCCCCACGAACAGTCACGGAGAGGTTCTCCGCTCCGTGAAACTTGCGGGAAGTGTCCGACCCAGAACGGGACACTGGAGGTTTCCTCAACAATTAGGAACAAAAGTTGTATCTTACCCGACCGGCTCGATACCAACCGCCTTCGTTTCCTTGCAGGAATTATCGGCGGAGTCGGCGTCTTTGGTACGCCCTTTTCTTCCACGTCCTGCGTGGTACACGTCAATCACGTAACGTGATCCCGGGCATGCCGGGAAATGTAGTGTTCTGATGCTTTGTTGCCGTTCTCGTGCCGTGAAGAGCCTACAACGGGCCGCGGATAGCGTAAACGTGACACAACTAGCCTTGGTAGCCACAACTTGCATGGAAGATGAAAAGATGCAATTGTTAGGACCAGCAATGCCCAAGGGACTCACCATGTGCAGGAGTCAGGGCAGGCCCGAGCAAGCAGGGGGCCCACTGAAGCAAAGGAAGACCCTCAAGAGGACCCACAGGCCAAAGGCAGAGGAGTCACAAGAGGACCTCGGCAGCTCACCAAAAATGGAGGCCCAAGATGAAAGGGATGCAGAGAGGATGCTGTTCTTCGAGGGATGAGATGCTGGAGACTGGAGCTTTTTGTAGCCCAAAGATCTCTGGAGTGAAGAGCCAACAAGCCTTGGCAATGGCAAGTCAACGCAGTGCACAGAGGTTTCGTCACAAAGGTTCTGACTAGGGATATGTTTCTCCAAATTGCAGGTAAGACAGGTCAGGCCTCGGGAGAACCACCGTCTGTGTTGCTGAGCCTCAGGAAGTTCGTGGGAAGACAGGTGCAGCAGACCGATCAGCTTTGATGCTGAATCTGCAGTTGCAGAGGAGTGGCTACTTTACTCTAAGGGAGATTATTTCAGATGTCCTTAATGTCCATAGGTCTTTTGGAGAACCTAAGCGAAGCACAGACACAGAGGAGGCAGAATATTTGCAGAGCAGAAGCAGCAGAAGTCTTCCTTGATGCAGTTTCTGTTCCAGGCAAAAAACGTGTCCAGACGGTCGAAAAGTGTCTTGGTTTCAGAGGCGAGTCTTGTTTCACGACGAATCTGAGGACCCACCCTTGAGGGAGCCTTAAATACCCAAGGAAAGGATGGGAACGAATCTGGGATCCCTCCCAGTGGAGGGACTGGACAGAGGGGAGGATACTCCCCTGTCCAGTTTCATACCAGAACGGGAACCAAAGTTTTTTTAACTGGCTTAAACCAGTGTAGCAAGGAAGGGCACCAAATGTGCCCCTCCATGCAGTCTCGCTGGAAAGTGCCCCCACCCCAGCCAAATACACTGAGTTTTGTCTGGGAGGTGGTCACACCTCCCTGTGACAGGAAACCTACCTATTGTTTTACCTTCCCCTGCACAAGCTGAGCTCGGCAGAAGGAATGCAGAACAGTGTGGTCGGCGGCAACCCTAGCTTGCTGGCAGACCTTGAAAGGCTCTAGATGGGAGTACAGGAGGCTCCTCTCAGGGACCTCCCAGTACATGGGATCAGACCTCCAACACCGGAATCATGTTGGGGTATGATTACAAGCGAGATTCAGCGGAGATCCCGGGCCTGTATGAAGAGGAGGAGGTCGCAGGACCGCTCTAGGAGCCCTAAATCTTCTTCCTCCCACTCGAGGTCTTCGGGACACTCGGAGAAGAGGCACAAGAAGGAGTAGTCATTCAAGCGGACTTCTAACTTCGCGTAGGCTGTCGTCCGTTGACGAGAAAAGTAAGGAGCATCAGCATTCTAGGCATAGTTCTGCAGAGCCGGTACCAGGCTCGACTTCTCACCTTCCCCCGTTTTTGGGGGCCGGATCGACCACCATTCAAAATAATTTTACGAGGCCATGCGCTGCGTATTTGAGCGGGCCGACCCTTCTGGGGAGCCTTCAGGCCCACACGGTTGGAGGGGGCCCCATCGGATTCAACGCCGTTGACTCCAGCCACGGCGCAAATGGGGTCTCATGGGTCCGGATTGATGGCAGTTGTGCCAGCTCGACCTTCCCCGAAGTCGGTGCATACGCCGCCTCCAGCACCATCCTTATATGTGACGACTCGGAGCCGTATCGGCGCCGCTTGACTCCGGTAGAGCCCAGAGGTTCTACATTGTTGTCTGTTCATTGTGGGGATGTTTCAGGCATGAGTGAGGAATAGGCGGACCCTTTGGAACAACAAATAGAACAAATTAACTTGTAGGAAGACCTTAGGGTAGCCAGGGGGCTGGACACATCTCCATATACTGGGCTCTGCTCTCTCCACCAACTGTGGCCACGACGGAGGGGGCTTCTTATGCCATGATGGTAAAGAGGGCAGCAGAGGTCCTTGGACTTGAGCAGCCCTTCGTGCAAGTCAGGACTAATCTCTTGACCGAAGTGCTTCAGCCTGGGGCTTCCACCTCGGAACGCCATTTGCCGTATAATAAAGCACTAACGCATATCCTTCTAGGCACGTGGTCCAAGCCTAGCACAGGGGCTGCTGTGAATAGGACAGTTGCACGCCACCAATGCCCTGCTCTGGGTGACCCACTGTTTCTCATCCAATACCCCACCCCTGAAACCTTGGTGGTTCAGGCTTCGACGTCCCATGTTGCGTTTCCGTCCACACCTCCGGATAGGGAATCCAAGAGGCTGGACACATTTGGGAAATAAATGTTTTCTTCTGCCAGCTTGGGATTGCTGTCAGTGAGTACCTCATGTTTATTGGGCCGTTTCTCCCATACCCTTTGGGAGACAGTTGCGCCAGCGTTCCCGGAGGAGGACCGGGCCATACTCTCCCAGGCGGTGAAGGATGAGAGGGATGCAGCAAAATTCACCATTAGGTGTGGCCTAGATGTAGGAGAGTGGGGTCTGCAATCCTATGGTCACCCCAGATTTTTGCTTTTTGCTTCACTGGTTTACGACTTTCCCTGGCTGTGGGCCTGCTAATCAGACCCACAGCCTAGCTGTTCTCTCTAAATTGACAACCATGTGCTTTAGGTGCATTTACCAATTGGTACTGGGCCACCTTATCAGTCCCTGTACAGTGTACCTTAGGTATCCAGGGCATAGGTGTACCCAGGGCCTACCAGGGGCTGAAGCATGTATTATGCCACCCCTGGCTGGCCATCTAAAACTGACACAACTGGCTGCACGACAGCTGGGGCAAGGTGGTGTAATCACCCTTTGCTGTAGATATAGTATACCTATATCTAAACCTAAAATGGACACATATCCTCCTATCATTCACTCCTATGGCAGGCCTTAACAATCCTGAAGGCAGAGTGCTTGAAATTATGTGAGATGGTGCTCTGGCAGGAGCTGAGCCCGTCTGCAGCTTGCGGAAACAAGTCCTAATAGCTGTTCCATGATAACGCTATACCATATACTCTTAAGTGCATTATCGACCTCCTGGTTGAATGCTAACTCTGGTATAACATTATCAAAACATGTAGAGTAAGGTGTCATACGAATTGGAATACTACCCTCTCGCCAATTCTGGCGACGGGGGCAGCATTCCACCCTTCTAGAGGGACACGACATGTATGTAACTGTGAACCCCGGTTAAAACTAACTCGAGCCTTGGCATCACAAAATGGATGCTGCCACCACAGACACAAGTCTGACCTCCTGCTGCTGGGAGTCCTTCCAGCGAGGGAAGTTGGACAAAGGGTTTCCTGCCTTGGGAGGTGCTAGCACCACCCTAGAAAGGATTTTGTGTATTGAGTTAGGGAGGCCTGAAAGGAATGAGACATGCCTGGGGCACACAAGGTGCCCTGTGCATACACCGGTTCAAACCAGTTGCTGGGGCATCCCTGCCCCAGCTCTGGCGCGAAAACCGGACAAAGGATAGGGGGTGTAACCACCCCCCTTCCTGGTCCCACCCAGGGGAGGGACCTAGTCAGCAGTACAGCCCCCTTTAGCAGGATAAAGGTAGGAGCTGGTCCCATTCCAAATTAGATTAATCCTGAACTACTCTACAAGAAGAAACTCTGGACTTCGACGTTCTGCTCCACAGAAGACTGAAGAAAATCTCCCTTGTGGGCAAGGAGTGTCCACCCATGCAACCGCAGGCACCATCAAGCGTCCAGCGGCTTCACTTTGTCGTCTTCCCTCGAGAATCCAGACTTCAGAGCCCGACGAGACCCGGATTCCCAGACCTCTCCGACCTCAACCTACATCTGCAGCACAGCGGAGACCCGTAGGTGCGACGAGACACGTGGGACCGGCCATCTTGAACGAACCTGCACTTCGCTTTCAGCACGACTCCCGAGGTAAGCTCGACCAAGTGCTTTGGGGACTGAGAAGCCACAGCCCCGAGCAGCCCCTGCACCGAAGATCAGCCCTCCAGCATCCACGAGATCTGCGTGGGGCCCTTCTGCTTGTTAGCTGCTCGGCGCGGTGTCTGGTCACTTGCTGGCTGGCTAGTGGCCTCCTAGACGACGAACCTTGAAATCTTTGCTGCTGGTCTGGTTGCTCCAGACTGGCCCTTGCTCCCTTCCAAAAGAGGGGCACCCCGGACTCTCCTAGTCCGCACCAGACGCTTTTTCTACTCACCGCGTGGGTTGCCTTTGCCAAGGCCTTTTGACGACGATTCCGGATCCAACACCGCCGACAGCGAGAGCCTGCGTGGGACAGCTCGTGCCTCCATCCTGGTCGTCGAAGACACCTCCTGGTCCACGTGGCTGCAGAGTCAAGCGTCCACTCTTCACCTGATCGCGACAACGACATCTGGTTCCTTCCTGGTTCCACTCCAGTCACTGGCTAGTGACTGTGAATATTGCCCCCTCTGCTTTCAGGTCCTCTTCTTCACCGATCCACCCTTGGATCGCACCGGACATCTTCCTCCTGGTCGCCTGCAGCATCTTTTCTTTCAGGCTCCATTGACTTCAACGCGAGAACCCGACACGACTTCGCACCTATGCACCCGCAGCCCGTGGGTGAGGTAACAAGAGCATTTCGGTGCTCAGGGGTAGCTTGACTCTCCTAGTGTCCAGTTCCACAGTCGTTTTAGTCCTAACTAGTCAGGATTGTCCGTACTTACCTTTTCTTTGAACTGTACTGTCCATAGACGTTGTTACGCATCCCGCGTGTGAGTTCACACTCTGCACCCGCATCCCATGGGCCTCCTATTACTTACCCAAGGTTAGGATAGCGTAGTCCCAGCGGTCCTGCAACCTCTGGACAGCTCCATTTCTTCCATTGACTGGCCAGACACATTCCATCTACTTAGTATATGGTTTGCCGTGCCCCTAGGGCACCATTGTAATTCTGTGCAACTTGTCGTATTTTTCGTAAGACATTGTCATGTGCTTAGCCCTCTGACCTCATAAAGAGTTCAGAGGTGTTTGTTATTAATAAATATACTGTTTATTTTCATAACAACCTGTGTGGTGTCCTTTCATCTGGTATTCAAGGGGTTATATTGTGGTAAAACAGCTGGCTTCACATGCCAAAAGAGTTTAGCCTAAGACTGCTTTGTCCATGCTACCATTAGGATTGCTGGTCTATAAGGTTGACTTACAACCAATCACCATAAGGGTTGTTTGGACTGATACAAGGTGGTCACTAGAACTAGTGAACATCATATATCAGGCCACCTTCTCACACTAGACACAACTGACTAGATGAGCAGAGCGGATTTGTCGACAGTGGCCTTGCGGCACAACACCTGGCTCAGAATATATGACTCCTCGAGTGATGTCTAGGCGAACCTCATGGACTTACCCTTTGACGGAACTCGTCTTTTTGAAGAGAAAGCGGCTCAGCCTTGAAGCCCTTCAAGGATTCTCGTGCTACGGCCAGATCCTTGGGCTTCTCAGTTACACCTCATGGCCAATCTAGCTGTTGCTCCTTTCATGGCTATGGAAAGGGTTCACATCCACGTCAGCCATATCCCATCCACCGTCCTGCGCAGACTCCCCAACTTGTGCAATGCCGTGGGCGCAGCTCATTCTGACCTCGGATTGGTAACCAGAAATAGTCTGCCACCGAGCCCTCAGCTGCTGCAGCCTCCAAGCACTCCTAGTGTGACTCTGCAAGGGGGGACATTAACTCACACCGCTGCCTGCCCGTTTTGACACGAACCTGACTGGGGGCATTACCTTATGGCTGCTTCTTTTCTTTTCTGAGGTGCCCGTCACCGCACATCGCTGCACCCGTTCTCCCCCTGCCGCCGCAGCTCATTTCCAACAGCGCGGCCGCTGGGGGGGGGTGCAAGGGACTACGTCACCCAGGTGAATTAGCGGTCGGAAGCCGCCAAACGCTGAACACGTGCCTGGAGGCGCATAAATTTGCACGTTATCCCCGGTGTAGCGGGGAACATTAACTCACACCGCTGCCTGCCCGTTTTGACACTAACCTGACTGGGGGCATTACCTTAAGGCTCCTTCTTTTCTTTTCTGAGGAGACCGTCATCGCACATCGCCGCACCCATTCTCCCCCTGCCGCCGCAGCTCATTTCCAACAAAGCGCGGCCGCTGTGGGGGGGAGAGCGCGGGTGCAAGGGACTACATCACCCAGGTGACTTAGCGGTCGGAAGCCGCCAAACGCTGAACACGCGTCTGGAGGCACATAAATTTGTGCGTTATCCCCCGCGTACCGGGAGCGTCCCGGGAGAAGGGCGGGACCGTCCAAGGCCGTCACAGGCCAGAGGAGGCCGGGCTGGGCCATCCCTCTAAGGCTTGGACTAGAAAATCAGGTGACCAAGACTTTTGTGCATTTTAAGCTTTCCTTATTTGTTTAATTAAGGACACATTTCTTTTTGTAATCATGTCAACACGACTATGTAAAGGGGTAAAACCAATATCAAACTCCACCGGGGGAAGCATTACCGGAACGTTGGATAATTTTATCACTAGGGCAGCAGCTGTCCTCGAACGGGAGATAGCAATCACTGAAAAACGGCTCTCTATAGAATCCCTTAGTTCTAAACGTTCCTCACTAGGCACAATTAAAAACTGCATTACCCCAGAAAAACGAGTTAGTCAGTGTCTTGTTGGCCCAGAGATTAGTATAGGGTCTGACAGACAAAGTATCATCAGCTTGGGGAATAGCTCACAGGACGGTAATACCACTCATGAGGAAAGCGGGCATCCTAATGCACACCCCACGAAGACCCTCGCATGTCCCACTGTAGATAAGGTCACCACAAGCACCAAACAACGAGGGAAAAGGAAGCGGAGCGGACAGAAAGGTAAACGCTCTAAGATTGCCAAAATCGTGAATAAAGTGGGTAACCGACCAGCCCCCTGCAATCCTACACAAGTCCCCGCCTCCGCCATATTCAAAAGTTTTTCCCTTTCATCTAACTCTGACCCTCATCAGCTACCGAAACGATTGCCAATGACCGTACAGGGTGAAGGAGGATTAATTGGGCAGGTGGAATAGATTGTAAAGTCCCTAATGCTCCCCCTAATTGAGAGATTAAAAATAATCTATGAAAACTTGGGCAAGTTGCAACAAGCCACACTAGACAACACACAACTGTTACACTCGCTAATAGATAGCAGGAGATGTGGGGGACAATCCACATATACAAGTAAGCGTACTGATTCCAACCAACCACCTATACCCAATGCCAGACAACCTGTCATGTCTATAGAGAGAGGGTCTCTGACTAATGGGGATCTTAGACATGTGGACACAAAGGACAGTGTTCAGGGTGTGGAGGGAAGTAGCAATCCCATGGGGACCCAAGTGATCCATCACGCAACCATCTCCACAGACTAAGGAAATTGCACAAAATAACAAGTTATCCCATGACAAGGGAATTTGCACCATATTAGATCTACCCCCACAAAGTACCCCACTAGTAATCGTTCTGGGAAATGTTCCTCCTCTCCCTGCGGGAGAGAGAGAGGATTTTTCCCAGATCAAAAACAAGGTTACATACTGGCTATCCCGTAATACTGTAGAAGGTCAAATGGTAGGGCATAATATAATCATGGCCCGGAGAGTAGCATGGCTGGGACGCTCTAGAGAATCCAGAGAAGGAGATTGTATAGTGATAAACTTCAATAGCCCGGCACCAGTGGAAAGGATATTAAGGGAAGCAGAGGGAGGCACTCCACAGGGAGGACAGGGCATAGAAATTCTACCTCTCGGGTTTTTATACAGGTCGGGCCGCTGGGCGGCTTTAATAATAGGAACAGGAGGTATGTTAATAAGATACCTCGCCATGGAGAACTAGAGGGGTGGGATATAATAACCCCGAGGCCCATTGGAGCTCATTCGAGGGGTGGATTAGGATACTTCCAGTGTACGGAGGTTTCAAACGGGATATAATGTCCTTTCGGGCCTCAATGAATGCGACTGACTGTATGGTAACCTTGCGATTTATTCCCCCCCTAATGGACTCAATCCGGTGTCCATACAACCCCTATTATTAGATAGTTCTGGGATAGTTCTTGACAATTTAGAGATGTTACCAGATACAATGGCTCTAGTAGTAGAACAAGGTTCCGGGAGGAAAACCCTCTTGGTTCAATAAAGCCTGATCCACCCAGAAAGCCCATTCCCGTGACAATAGAGGTTAATTCAGAATACAATGTCCTCTCTTGGAACATTGCGGGACTGTCAGGAAATGTTTCTGACCCCTTATGGGTGCAGTTTGTAAGCCAATATTCCATCATTTGTCTCGAAGAAACATGGGTTACAAACTGCAACATATCTTTGGAGGGGTATAGATCATTTTGTGTATCAGCAATAAGCTCAAACAGTGGCCACGCATAGGGAGGATTGGTTATTTTCACCTCCCTGGCCTTAAGAAGTACTATAAGGGTATTTTCCTCCGGTAATAGAAATATTCAGGCCATTACACTGGGGAAAGACGACAGCAGCCTGTGTGTGATACATTTTTATAACGCAAGTAACAAGGGAGAGGGATGCAGGATCACCGAACTGCACAATTTTATTAATCGAGGTCGTGGCCCAACTAGAAAGAACTTGCTACTTGCAGGTGACTTTAACGTGCACCCCTGCGGCGACCCCATGTTAAATACTTTGGCGACTATGGGTTGCCCTATGATAGTGGGGTTACATTTTGAGCACACAAAACAGGGAAATGCATTGAACCTCATGCTAGATGAGCACGACCTGATGTTTACTATGAGTATTGCTCCACCGTTAAGTACACAAACGGAACCCACGTTCAAAGGTAGAAATCATGGAACCTTTATAGATTTTATTCTAGTTTCTAGAATTATTTTAACCCTCGTTATGGGCTTCTGTGTAACACCAAGTGCACACAGCGATCATAAAACCAGTCTGTGTGTCACTAGGAGGGAATCTTTTGAAAAAAAAGGATAAAATCTTTGGAGGTAACATGTTGCAACCTATTAATGGAGGGCGGCGCATTAAGTGGAACCAGGTTATACCGTCCCTCTTTCTTGATAGACTTAAGAAAGAGTCCGCAGCCGAATTTCAAAGCTGCCTTAATGACAAACCCTTGGATGTAGGAGTCCTTAAAGATTTTGACTGTATTGCCTCTAAGGTTGGAGAGATGTTGCATGTCCCGGGGGGGAAAACTCCATCTGGAGAACCTAAATGGTTTTGCCATAACTGCTCTAAAGCAGCCAGAGACTTGAAAATGGCTCTTAAAATAACTCTCCGGAATAGACCCCTGATTAGCACATTGTGGTTAAAGTACAAAAAAAATCCTGGCTAAAAGGAAAATGGAGCTGAAAAATGCACTCTGGAGGCAGCTCCTAGACACCTCGACCCTAGCAAGCAGCTCAAGATTTTGGTCCACAATTAACCGCTCACCGTTATTAACATCAGGGGCGAAAGAAGTAGGGTCTAACATCACGGAGGAAGAGTGGGTTTCCCACTTTTCCATAATCTTTCAGGATACAGTTACCCACCTAGCCCAGTCAAAAGAGATGATGGGGCTGGACGTTATGGTGTTCTCAGAATCGGAATTGATGGAGGGAATTAATAACCTTTCAAATAAGAAGGCACCAGGTCCTGATTGTATTCCCCCGATTTATTTAAATCCAACCCTCTATTTTGGGCTCCTATTTTGGCAGCGGTGGGAAATGCCGCAGCGAAAAAGGGCTGCCCACCTTGCTGGGGAGTATCAACTATAGTACCCGTATTTAAGAAGGGTGACCGAAACTGTACCATAAACTACAGGCCCATCTCCCTGATTGATTCTATTGTTAAAGTCCTAGGGGGTGTTCTATTAAAGAGGCTGACTACATGGGCGGAGGAGAAAGAGATAATATCTGATATTCAGTATGGGTTCCGTACAGGGCATTCAACTATGGCCCAATGCCTAAATCTCTATCTGATCTTGGGTAAGTACACCCTTTCACGTCCTGGGACCATCTACATGGCCTTCATGGACCTTTCCTCGGCTTTTGACTGTGTCAACCGAGGAAAGTTGTGGCAGTCCATGGAGGCCATGGGGGTTGAGAAATACCTGGTGAACTTCCTAAAAGATCTACATAGAGATACTAAGGCAAATGTAAGGTATACCATAGATCTTAAGGTGACAAGAAATTTTAGAACTTGTAGGGGGGTCAAGCAGGGGTGCATACTGCCCCCCTTTCTTTTTAATCTTTATATAAATGACCTTGAAGAACTATTGGTTGAGACAGGGGCTGACTATCCCTATGTGGGACGACGAGGACTGCCCTCCTGCTATACGCGGATGACGCTGTTCTATTAGCCCGCACTCGGAAAGGATTGCAAACCTTACTCGATGCCTTTCACAGGTTTATGGCCAGGCGAGATCTGTCCATAAATAATTCAAAATCCTATGTAATGCAGGTGGGGCAAAAAGCAAAAAAACAGTATTCTTTTAAGGTTGATGGTATTAATGTGCCTACATGTACATCCTTCTCCTACCTGGGTGGTCTCCTAGACCAACAGCTAAACTGGGCCACACTGTTGAATAAGAAAAGAGGAGCAGTTACTAGGGCCAATGCTGCGCTTTTTGGTTTTGCCGCAAGAATGGGCAAAAGGCCTGTGGCGGCTATGCTGAAGGTCTACCGTGCAAAGAGTATCTCAATAGCTAGCTATGGAAGTGATCTATGGGGATACTGCAACTTAGAGTGTCTCCAGGGGGTCGAAAATAAATTCCTTAAGCAGCTTTTGTGTGTACCCCAGGGGACTTCGAATATGTCTGTGCATGAAGAGACTGGCACACCGTTTATCAGTGATACCCTGTCTTTGCGACCCCTCACTTTTTGGCTACAATGTTGGCTTAACAAACCCCTTGGCCTTACCCATAGCCTCTTAAAAGATACCTTAAGCCTAGATTGTATGACCAAAATCCCTTGGATGAAATATCTTAAAACTAGCTTTAGTAGGGAGGGGCGTGCTGATTTATTTTTAAAACCAGAGGGAATCACTAGTAAAGACATAGCGTACATCAAATAATCCTTCACCATGCGTAAAACATTGGAAAGGGAGGAAAAGGATCTGTTGAAGCCCAATGTGCATCTACACTTGTTGCTCAAAACCTCGCCTGAAGTGGAACCTTACTTACTTTGGCCACTACCAGCATATGAGCGTTTTTTACTAATCAGGTTTAGGTTTAATTTGTTCCATTTGTTATTAGCAGTCCCAAGGGGGTGTCATAAAGGGAAAGTGTTGGCATCCTGTGGCTGCGACAACCTGTCTCCACAGGATTTGCTGCACTTCATGTTTTTCTGTAAATACTATGAATTCCATGGGGCTTTTTATCTAAAACCTATTTTAAAAAGGCTGAATTTTGTACAAATTCGTCCTGCATTTTTTACAACTGCTAAAACCTGATTGTATACCTCATGTGGCCGTTTTTTTAAAAAGTGCAATGAAGTACAGGAAATGTTTGGACACTTACAATTGAATTAGTAACCCCCAGATTGATGCTATCCTTACTGTGCAATAGTTGGAGCCAAATGTTATGAAATAATATGCATTTTAATTGGTGTATTTTGTATTATGTATTTTATTGGAAAATCTGTATTGTATTTTGTCTATGAACTTGGTTTTGCATAAGTAAACCGAATAAAGTGTTTTGAAATGAAATGACTCTGCAAGGCCATTCCACTCCAGTTGGAGGGAGAAATCATCACCACTGGAGGTCCATAACTTTAAACAAATGGGTCTTACAGATCATTCAGGATGGCTATTCTCTGCCTTTTCTTTCTTTTCTTCCGCCTATAATGCCAATGCAGGAACGGCTGGCTGAGGATTATCTAGCTTTACTCCCAGAGGAAGTTACAGCTCTCCTGGCCAAGGGAACTATAGAGAGGCTTTCGATTTAGAAGTAGACAAAGGTTGCTATTCCCGCTACTTTCTGATTCCGAAAAAGAACAAAGGGTTGTGACCCATTATAGATCTTTGGGCTGTCAAACTCGACCTCAAAAAGGAGAAGTTCAAGATGCTTACGTTGGGTCAGGTCTTGTCTGCCCTAGACCAAGGAGATGGCTGGTAGCGTTGGACTTGCAGGATATGTATTCTCACATCCCCATCCTGCCAGGCCACAGATGTTACCTGCGATTCAAGGTAGGCCATGAGCACTTTTACCGTGTGACCTTTTAGCCTTACCAGCGCACCTCGGGTGTTCACCAAGGTGTTGTCGGTAGTCGCAGCTCATATGCACAGGTTAGGGGGTTCAGTCTTCCCCGAACTCAACGACTGGCTGTTGAAGGCATCTTCACCCAGGCTGTCGTCTCCCATCTTCAGACTACGGCAGACCTACTGCATTCACTGGGGTTCTCTATAAATGTGCTGAAGTCACACGTGACTCCTTTGCAGACGCTCCCTTTCTTTTGAGCTGTTCTGGACACGGTTCAGTATGGGGTTTTCCACCCGAACAGCTATTCCAGGATATTCAGGTTATGATACAGATATTTTGGCCTCTACCTGGATTTCGGTGAGACTGATTCTGAGGCTCCTGGGCCTCATGACATCCTGTAGGTAAACCATGCCAGATGACCTATGCAGGCTCTGCAGTGGGGCCTGAAGTTCCAGAAGGAGCAGCATCAGTGGAATCTCTCCAACATGGTCTAGATCTCGGAGGGAATTGCAAAAGACCTGCAGTGGTTGTTGACGAACTGCGATTGGGTCAGAGGCAGACCCCTTTCCCTTTCCTAGATGTCACACCTGGGATGGGGCGGCCATATGGGAGAGGTGGAGATCAGGGGACACTGGTCTACGGCGGAGTTGGGCACCACATCAATTTGTTGGAGCTTTGAGCAATTTGGTTGGCATAGAAAGCATTTCTTCCCTCTATCTCTCTACGGGTAAGTTAGTGCAGATGTTCACGGACAACACCACCGCCATGTGGTACTGCAATAAGCAGGGCGGGGTTGTGGACCCTTTGCCAAGTGGCCCTGCATCTCTGGACTGGCTGGAACAGCAGGGCATAATCCTGGTGAGTCAGCACTTGGCAGGTTCTCAGAATGCCAGGGCGGACTAACTCAGCAGTCGATGCCTCGGGGGTCACAAATGGTATCTCCAGTCGGAGGTGGGGCAAGGTCTCTCAGCAGTGGGGATAGCATTGGTTAGACCTTTTCGCCTCCGAAGAGCACGCGCAATGTCAGCAGTTTTGCGTGCTGGAATTTCCATGGTGGCTATCGCCTGGCGACGCTGTGTGCCATACCCTCAACCCACTGCCTGGGGCGGCGTAGGTAAGCCACCCCTCTAGCAAGGTGCACTAACCCACAGGTTAGGGTACAGTTGCATGAGCGCTGTACCCCTACAGTGTCTATGTCCATTCTTAGACATTGTCAGTGCAGTAAATACATAAAGAGTATATGGTCTGGGAGTTGGTCATAACGAAATCCACAACTCCATAATGGCTTTACTGAATCTTGGGAAATTTGGAAGCAAACTTCTCAGCACATTAAACCCACACTGATGCCAGTGTGGGATTTAATGTAAAAAGCACTCAGGGGGCATCTTAGAGATGCCCCCTGAAAAACAAACAGCCCTGATTTGGTTCCTGAATGGCTACAATTGCATTTCCTTGCAAAGTTTTGCATTTGAAGGTATATTCTACTTACCTGTGCCAAGTTCTGCTTGGATCTCGGAATAAAACATAAGTATACCTTTTTATGCTGACCTAATGATTCTGTCTCTGAGTGTGTGCTATCATTCCTTGTATGAGTGAATACAATAAATGCTTAATACACCCTCTAATAAGCCTAACTGCTGAACCACACGACCACAAATAAAGCTGTTAGTGATGATCTAATTTAGCCTCTGCTATACCTCTGAGGACACACTGGAATCTGTGCACCCTATTTCTTACTGTGGTATAATATATATACAGAGCCAGCTTCCTACAGAACATTTTTCCAATCACGAGGTAAGGTGACTCTTCTTTCGCTGATGGTGTGCATGGGTCATCGACTCCATTGTTAGATTGCTTTCTTTCGGCCATCGGGTTCGGACGTGGTTTGCTCTGCTCTTGTTCGAGACCGTTTGTCGGAATCTCTTCGGTTTGCAACTTACTGTACCCATGCTGGTATTGTTTTGAACATGTTTTCCCATCCTCCGCGGTTTGAAAATCTAAAAACGTAATCAGTTGGATCAACAAAACTCCATCTGCGGCTTTCGCGCCTTGCCCGTTTCTTTCCACTTCCACTCATATAATTTCACTGAGTAATCTGCCGATGGAACGGACTCCGTTCCAAGTCAGCCCTAGGTGCCACTCCAAATATCCACGCACCGACCTTCACAAGGTCAGTAAACTGTGCCTGTCTTTGGAGCACAAGGAAGAATACTGGGGCACCTGTTGCTCGTTTCACTCAAAAAAAGACCCTCCAGAACCGCCTGGCTCGACGGAAAGAAATTCAGCAACAAAGTGGTGAAGACACCCCGGATATCTTCGGAGAAGGTTTTGAACAAGAAATGGAGGCGTCTGCTGCAGAAGAAGAGGCCTTCTTCGTACTAGACTCTGACTCTGAGCTGGAAATGGAACTGGAGTCACATGAGGTTCCAGCTGGTCAAGGTGCTGTCAGTACTAAAGTCCCTTTGCCCACAAAACACGCTTCCACTAAACATAAGGCTTCTGGGCCACCACTGCCATCAGGCCATGGTCGGCATCGATACTCTGCATCCAATGCCCCGCCCTCCAGCTCGGCACGGAAAGCACATGTCAAGACTTTCGGCTCGAGCTCAGGTCAAGCTCAGGCAACTTCGGCACTTAAAACTGTAGTTCCAAAAGACAAAAAGGACAAATCCAGCTAGTCGCCAAAACAGATAGATGCTCCTCCGGAGCCAATTCTGCAAACCATGCAAGAAAAGCTGGATCCAAAAGAAAATGTATAATAATCCAGACACTGGACATACTACAAGAAAGCCAGTGATACCATCCTTCAAAAGGAAAATGGATGCAGGATATAAAATCCCTTTCAAAAAGAACAAGCATTGAAAATGCAATAGGTTTCGCCCCTTGATTAAGTTAAAGCAATTCTGTTTGTAATTAGGTGGTTTTTTAGCTTTGCTTTGATCAGTGTTTTTCAAACTTTCATGTACATAACATGCATATGTATGCATATATGTATATGTATGCACGTATTTATATAGATATGCAGATGTATATATATGTTTATATATATATATATATTTATATATGTATGTATATATATATATATATATATATATACGCATATATATATATATATATATATATATATATATATATATATATACGCATATATATATACATACATATATATGTGTGCATATGTGTGCGCGTAGTGAGAGGTAGAGGTAGAGTAGTAGAGAGGTAGAGAGTAGAGTGAGATGTAGTGAGTAAGTAGTAGAGTGTGTAGTAGAGTGTGAGTAGTAGAGTGTGTGTAGTAGAGAGTGAGTACTAGAGAGTAGTAGAGTGTGTTGGAGAGAGTGTGTAGTAGAGAGTAGTGAGGGTCTAGTAGAGAGTGAGTAGTACAGAGTGTGTAGTAGAGTGTAGTAGAGAGTAGTTAGTGTGTAGTAGAGTATGTAGCATAGAGTAAGTAGTAGAGAATAGTAGAGAGTAGTAGAGTAGTGAGTTTGTAGTAGAGAGTAGTATAGTAGTAAACAGTGTGTAGTAGAGTAGTAGAGAGTGGTAGAGAGTGTGGAAGAAAGTGAGTAGTAGAGAATAGTAGAGAGTGTGTAGTAGAGTAGTAGAGAGTGTGTAGTTGAGAGTGTCTGGTAGAGTGAGTAGTAGAGAGTGTAGTGGAGAGTAGTGAGTGTGTAGTATAGAGTGAGTAGTAGAGTAGTTAGTGTGTAGTAGAATCAGTAGCAGAGATAGAGTAGTAGAGAGTGTGTAGTAGACAGTAGTAGAGTGTGAAGTATAGTGTGTAGTAGAGAATAGTGAGTGTCTAGTAGCAGTGTGTGTAGTAGAGTGGGTAGTAGAGAGAGTGTAGTAGAGTGTGTAGTAGAGAATAGTGAGTGTGTAGTAGGCAGTGTAGCATAGAGTGAGTAGTAGAGAATAGTAGAGTAGTAGTGTGTGTAGTAAAGTGTTTAGTAGAGAGTGAGGAGTAGTGAGTGTGTAGTATAGAGTGAGTAGTAGAGAATCGTAGAGAGTAGTGAGTGTGTAGTAGTGTGTAGTAGAGAGTGTGTAGTATGTAGGGTGTAGTAGAGTAGTAGTGAGTGTCTAGTAGTGAGTGTCTATTAGAGTGAGTAGTAGAGAATAGTAGAGAGTAGTGAGTGTGTAGTAGAGAGAGTAGTAGTGAGTGTAGGGCAGTGTGGACATGGCCATGGTGGGGGCGGGGGGAAAAGGGGGTGGGAAGGAGGAGAGAGAGTGGTCTGGTCAAGGCATGCCCCTTCAGATGTATCCCCGTCACCGACTCACCCCAAAGCTTCTCTAATCTAACCCTATGTCTATATTCACTGTTCTCTCCCATCATCTGATAATACACACATCCGCCCGTCCTTTTCTTCATTCATTCACTCATCCATTCCAAACAAACCATCCATCTACCCAGCCAAAAACTGCCTATCCATCCTTTACTTCACCCATCCATTCATCCTCCCGGCCATCCATCAATGCATCTGTCCATTTATCTATTCATCCTTTACTTCACCCATCCATTCATCCTTCTGGTCACCCATGCATCTGTCCATCTACCCAGTGGCCCATTCACCCAACACGGGTTTTCATTTTCTTACTCCGCATTGATCTGGTATAAAAATGATACTTTAAAATGGCGTCTTCTTTGTGCAAAAGCGCTCTTGATGGCAGGGAAGCCCAAAGGACCACAGCCCCTTCTTCATCCATGTTCCTGAAAGCCATTTTAAGCCACATTCTCACAGAACCTCTCCTTCTTCAGCACACACTGGGCTCACAGAAGGAAACCCGAGGACACGGTCAGACACTGAGCAAGTGAGTGACCCACAGAGAGGGGCTCACTGCGGGGACCCACGTCATCGCTGGTCCACCTGTGTGAGACAACATGTGCGGCTCACAGAAGGGACCGCCGCAAACACAGACACTTAGCGCGTGTGAGGCACTGCCAGTGGCTCAGAAAAAGGAAGTCTACCAGACATGGGGCTGACGTGGTGCACCCATGTGAGAACATTACAGAAGGGAATCCGAAGACATCGTCAGGCACTGCCACCTCCGTGATGCACAGCGAGAGACTCGCAGGGAGAAGCCACACAAACACGCTCTGAGAGTCTGCCCCTGTGAGAGGTACAGCGAGGAGCCTCTCCATAGAAAATAAACAAACACGAGGTCAATCAGACACCCTGCCCCTGTGTGACTTACAGTGAGGGGTCCACAGAAAGAAATAAAGAGAACAAGAGGCCACCCAGCCCAGCCCCTATCTGAAAGAAACAGGTTAGTGTTAGATTCCTTACCTTAGAATATCCCCAGGCTTCAGGCTGAATCCGGAAAGTTTTCGTCAGCAGTACCCCTGCGCGTCGGTAGGCGTCTTCTGCGGCTCCGCGTCTGTCGTCAGCGTCGTGATCGCCGGAATGATGTTGTCTGAGTACTTAGACGCTGCCCTCGCGCGCTGACCTCAGTTCTTCTTTTTTCCGCGCCATCAAGCGCAGATCGAGGGAAGAGCAGTACTCTAGTCAATTTTTTGACTAACTTTTTTTGATCTCTTTTGTTCACTTTTTCGAGTCGACTTCGACTTGCGGTGCCGCTAGGGATGGCTGGTTTTAAACCTTGCGAGGTCTGTCACCGCCTGATGTCGGTGACCGACCCCCACTGTCAGTGCCTTTACTGCCTCGGGGCCGACCACGATGACAAGTCGTGCCCCGACTTCCGGGCCTTGACCTCGAAGGCTAGACGGGAGCGGCCCTGTAAGCTGCTCGAGATCCGGTAGTCAGCTCCGCGCCGCTCGAGGTCCCGGTCAAGGAGGAAGTCAAGGGACCCGTCGCGGAGCCGCAGTCATCGCCCCTCGTCGAGCCACCACCACTCGTCGGGCTCCAAGTCCTCTGGTAAGTCGAGGCATTCGAAAAAGAAGTCAAAGAAGCGTCATCGCTCTTCTGACTCCCCCCGACGCTCGCGCGACGTGGCCGGGGGTTCGGCCGACACACCCGCGCGGCTCCGCCGGAGCTACAGGTACCCGCCGCCAGCTCCATACCCGCCGGTTCCTGGGCTGCACGCGACGCCGGAGGAGATACGTGATTTTCTCGTGGCCATGGGGACTCACTTCCCTCTGTCGGACCCTGTCTGTGCGCCTTCGGGCCCCACGGGTCCGACTGGAAGCCCTTGTGGGCCGGCGCCATCGGGTGCTTTGGCCCCGGTGACGTTGTTTACTTCGGTCCCGATGCCGCAGGACCCCACGGGATCCAGGCCAGGAAACGGGTCGTCACCAGTCGACCTCACAACTTCTCCGCTAGCACCGACCCCAATGGTGTCGCTCCCGGCGCCGTCCTCGGACGACGTTGACCCCAGTTTCAGTCCGGGTCCGGCATCGGATCGACACCTTCTCCGGCGTCAATGGGTGAAGCCTTCACCTATGACCTGGCTCCATCATTTTTGCCTGGTTTCCAGGAGATGGATGACGATGAGGACTAGAAGGGGTCTGAGGACCCTCTGGCACAGCAGTGCCAGTTAAGTCAGGACTGAGCAGATGAGCTGGGGGCAGCCAGTGGTCTGGACACCTGGCCCGACACTGGATTCGTCTCTCCTCCCTCCGTGGCTTCGGAGGAGGGGGCTACTTATAGTGTGGTGTTGAACAGGGCAGCCAAGGCCTTGGCTCTTGAGCTCCCTGTCGCGGCCGTGAGGACTAACCTCCTCACTGAAGTGCTCAATCCGCTCCTCTGAGCCTCTACTGCCGTTTAACGAAGCCCTCACCGATGTTCTGATGGGCACCTGGTCCAAGCCCTCTACAGGCCTTCCTGTGGATCGGAACGTGGCCCACCGCCCCACCCCGAGAGCCTGGTGATCCAGGCCTCTACGTCCCAGACCGCATTCCCAACCGCTCCTCCGGATCGGGAAATCAAAAGGTATGATCAGTTTGGGAAGAAACTGTTCGACTCTCTCAGTTTGGGGCTGCGGTCTGTCAACACCGCCTGCCTTTTGGGCCGTTACACCCACTCTCTGTGGGATACGGTTGCGGACGTGCTGCCACAGTGTCCGGAGGAGGCCCAGACATGGCTCGCCCAAGCCCTGGCAGAAGGGCGGAATGCGGCATGGTACTCGATTCGATGTGGACTTGACACCATGGACTCGCTGGGCAGAGCAATTTCCATGATGGTGGCGATTCGTCGCCACGCCTGGCTGAGGTCTGCCAACTTTTATGGCACCAGTGTCGGTTTCTATCATGGCTCTGCATTCCTGGTGTGGAATGCTATGTACAGAACTGACGTCAGCGCGCAAGGGCGGCGTCTAAGTACTCCGACATCATTCCGGCGATCACGATGCCGATGACGGACGCGGAGCCGCAGACGACGCCTACCGACGCGCAGGAGTACTGCTGATGAAAACTTTCCGGATCCAGTCTGACGCCTGGAGATATTCTAAGGTAAGGAATCTAACACTAACTACTGTTTCTTACAGATATATCGTTACCGAAGGTATGTAACTTGTGTGTTGGGTACAGTGAGTGGGTCACAGAAAGAAACCACGCGAATTCAAAGTCAGACACCCAGCTCCTGTGTGAGCGACAGTGAGGGCCCCCACATAAATAAATCATACTGACACCCAGCTCCTGTGCGACTTTCAGTGAGAGGCCCACAGAAAGGAATAGATCGAGCAAAAGGACAGCTGCTCTGCCCCTGTGAGGTACAGACAGTGAGGGAGTTACATAAAGAAACAAGCGCTCGCCAGACAGAGACTTTTCTCTTTTTGAGACGGCCCACTTGGACGGGCTCGTCTGACTTCCTTTTGGCTTAAAAGGTTCTTATCTTTATGGGGCCATGTGTTTGGCCCCATAAAAATAAGAAACCTTTTACGCCAAAAGGAAGTCAGACGAGCCCGTCCAAGTGGGCCGTCTCAAAAAGAGAAAAGTGTACGTCACACTAACCTCTTTCCCAATGGCTGGCCACTGTTTAGCATAAACGGTGACGCAGGCCAATGGGAAAGAGGGGAGGAGCTTAAAGCCAGCTAGTGAAAGCTCCTAAAAATCATTAATCTAGCCAGCGAGACTGCGCATGCGCAGCCTACACAGGCGAAACCTAAAAATGGCATTGCTACTAGTCCTATTTCTACCTCTCCACCTAAGCCTTACCCCAAAACCTCTCAGAGGAGAATAGGAAAAGAGGGCAGAAACTAGTACAAGAAGGAAAACTAATTTCTAATTGCTCTGTTAGGTGTGCGTTAGACGCCGCTGATATGGCTGCCAGAGGAGTTAATACCAGTATTCTCCTTAGAAGACATGCCTAGCTAAGAATTGCTGGGTTTAAGTCAGAAGTTCAACAAACAATACTTAATGCCCCCTTTGACAAAGAAAATCTTTATGGTCCTCAAGTGGACGAATCACTTGAAAAAAATTAAAAGAGATATAGAGGTGGCAAAATCCATGGCATTACAATCACCCTCTAACAGAGGCTCTTTTCTACACTCATTTTATAGGGGAAGCTCAAAAAGTACTGCCACAGATGCCAACACATATTCCTGTAATCCTCAAAATCATTCCTCTAACTTTAGAGGATTTTACAATGGTGATTACAGAGGTAACAATTTTAAAGGCAGAGGTAGAGGTACACCAACACATACCTCTCTATCGCCCAAGAAGCAGTGACTTCTTAACAATTCCCTCCAATCATTATACACCGGTCGGGGTAAGACTACATAATTTAATTCCCATTTGTCAATCAATAACATCAGACAAATGGGTGTTGGACATTATCCTACATGGTTATTGCCTGGGGCTCACCAGCAACCCTGCCAATATTCCACCTTGCATTCATAAACGCTCTAGAGCACCAACAATTGCTCAAATAAGAAGCACAAGCTCTCCTAACAAAAGGAGCTATAGCCCCAGTTCCAATACAACACCAGGGGTTAATTACTTTACTTCCTTATCCTAAAAAAGAACGGTTCTCTACCACCAATATTAGATCTCAGAACTCTAGACCTGTACATACTATCGGAACGCTTCCGTATAGTCACATTCCAACGGGTACTTCCCTTATTACAGCAAGGCGACTTTGTCAACATTAGACTTAAAGGATGCACACTTTCACATCCCTATTCACTGAGCACATCGCAAATACCTCAGATTTGTGATTGCAGGAAAACACTATCAATTCAAAGTACTCTGATTTGTAGTAACTACTGCACCCAGAGCATTCACCAAATGTCTAGCAGTAGTAGCAGCTTGTCTAAGAAGATGACAAATTCATGTCTTTCCATATGTAGACGATTGGCTTAGGATGTAGCCTAGCTGCTACGGTGGTCGACCTTGAAGCTGAGGAAGCAGGTTCGAGTCTTGGTAGGGACGCTCAACATCCCGTGATTCTGGGCAAATCTCCCCCAAAAAATTAATATGTCCATCTGAAACTCAACTGTTGCTCATGTAAAGTGCTCTGATACATTTGGGTCTAGTTTGTGCTATATAAAACTCCCCCCGAAAAAAGACACCACACATCTCAAGTATTTACAACCCACTCAAATCACCTTAAATCTTCTTCATCAACTGGGATTCACAGTCAATGCACAAAAATCCCATCGTTATCCCTAACAGCTGTAACCCTATCTAGGAGCTATGCTAAACACGCAGACAGGTTTAGCTTATCCCAGTGCAGCCAGAATTCTCAATTTACAATTCCGAAGTAATCTGTATCTAACAGTGAGAATGTTCATGCAACTTCTAGGGATTATGGCATTGCCATAGTGCCTCATGTAAGATTAAACATGCGTCCTCTACAGGAATGCTTAGCACATCAATGGAATCAATCACTGGGTCAACTAACAGATCTAGTGTTGGTAGACAGTCGCCACACCCATCGCTCTCTGCAGTGGTGGAACACACTTATCAAAAGGGTTGCCTTTTATGGACCCTGTTCCACAGATAGTGCTTACAGCAGATGCATCCCCTACAGGGTGGGGTGCCCAGCTACAATATCTAAGGGTTCAGGGTCTATGGGACATCAAACACGAAAGTCTCCACATCAACTACCTAGAGCTCCTAGCTGTTCACCTAGCGTTAAAACCATTTCTAACTCATCTAATAGAGAAAGTTGCCCTAGTTCGGACAGAAAATATGACAGCTATGTACTATGTACAAAAACGGGGGATGGGGGCACACTATCTTCAGTCTTCACGTGTCTCTCAGACCATTTGGAATTGAGCAATCCATCACGAAATACAACTGTTAGCAGGACACCTTCCTGGGACAGACAACAAATTTGCCGACCTCCTCAGCAGGATACGGCACAAAGTACACAGGTGGGAACTCCACCCCCAAGTACTCTTCTTATACTTCCAACAATGGGTGTTTTCACAATATAGATCTCTCTGCAACAGCTCAGAACTCAAAATGCCTCCAGGTTTGCACACCTTATATCCAAAGGCAATGCTCTATGGATGAACTATTCAGGGAATTTTGCCTACGCTTTTCCACCTCTCCCTTTTCTTCCATTTGTGGTTCAGAAACTCAGGCAAACATGTCTCTCCCTTTTATTAATAACTCCAACATGGGCTTGTCAACCAGAGTGCACCACACTACTGGAACTTTCAGTGGTTCCACACCAGATGCTCCATCTCACCTCAAACCTTCTCACTCAGAACCATGGACAAATCACACATTCAAACCCCAAGGAGCTCAACCTAGCAATTTGGCTCCTGAAGTCATGGATTTTGGACACCTAAGTCTACCATCAGAATGCATGGCGATTCTTAAAGAAGCAAGAAAAACAACCACTAGAGCATGCTATGCAGCAAAGTGGGAAAGTTTCGTTATATATTGTAATAACCAAACAATTGAACAACTAAATGCTTCCATGCAACAAATCATTTCTTATCTATTGCTTCTACAGTGTGCAGGCCTTTTAGACTATACATTGCAGCTGTGGCTGCATATCTTCAAAACAGACAACACGTATCTCTGTTCAAAGTGCCAGTAAAGGGTGATGCCACCAAACGTTCCACCTGCATGGAACCGTAACATTGTTCTAACAAGACTTATGGGTCCACCTTTTGAACCATTAGATAATTGCCCACTGCAATTCCTTTCTTAGAAGGTTGTTTTCTTGATTGCTATCACTTCACTAAGACGTATCAGTGAGCTTCAGGCGCTAACTTTGGAAGAACCATTATTCCAACTCCATAAACACAGAGTGGTTCTTCGTACTAACCCTAAGTTCCTTCCAAAAGTAGTCTCTGCTTTTCATATTAACCAATCAGTTGAGTTACCTGTTTTCTCCCCTTAACCTGATTCGGTAGCAGAAAGAGCTCTACATACATTAGATGTCAAAAGAGCATTATTGTATTATATTGATAGAGCAAAAGATTTCTGCAAAACAAAACTGCTTTTTATTGCATTTTCTCACCCTCATAAAGGGAAGCCCATTTCTATACCTCCTAGGGCACATTCTACTCGTAATATAGGAGCATCAATGGCCTTTTTAGGTAACATTCCCATAGCTGAAATTTGTAAAGCAGCTATATAGTCTACACCACACATATTTACTAATCAGTATTGTTTTTTTTTAACAGATGTTATTAACCATTTATGCATAACAATATGCAATCAGCAGTGCAAATATACTTATCACCCAGTCACCATTGCTTTTCGTTCCATACCCCTTACCTTTATTACCAGTCAACACTGTAGTGAGCAGCTTCATAATGTGTAAGAGTGCCTTGGAGTGATCTGGTGGTGTCTGCCTCTGCTCATTGTTATTAACTTCCCCAGGGAAACAAACTGTATTTAACCGTATACAATTTCCTGCTGCATGCCAACAGCCACCACCCAACCACCCTGCCCCCACTCACCAGGCATGTTGAATGGTGTGAGCCCCATTCACCCCTCGGTAATCATTGCGTGTGGTTTAGTGCATGTGGTATTGTTCCTCTTCTCACTCCTTAATCATAGAGTCTGGGTAACCCCCGCCCAATGATCCTCTTTCCTGACTCATGAGCAACTCTAGCCGACTCTTGCCGGTCTCGGTCCCCTGCTAGGATTCCTGATGATCCTCGCCTAGGTCTACTGGCTGTTTAAGTACTGTCACCACAGCTTCCCACGCCCTGGCTGATCATAGTGATTTCTCGCTGCCATTTCTTTTGGCCACCCCTAATCGTATTGCCCCTTCATAGTCTGCCCATCTTATGAACTCTCTCTTCCATCTGTCTGCATTGGGGCTCCCCTGCGCCTTCCAGTGGCTGGTAATGTCCCTTTTTGCCAGTAGAAGACCCAGATCTTGGAATTTACTGGTGATTTTAATTTAATAGGTGTGGAAGAATCGGTGCAAGAGGCAGTACCCCGGCATTGCAACCACGTCTTTCCCTGTCATCGCTGAGAGTGTTACCATTCCAAAAGTCCCCTATTTTCGGGCAGTTCCAAAACATATGGATAAACTCCTCCCCCTCCCCTCCGCAACGGGGCAGGCCTCTGTTCTTGTGTTGAAATATCTATTGATGCAACTGTAATGGCCTGAAAATTCTGCCAATGATCAGGACACTCAAGCTTATCCTTCTTGGGACCCAGAAGATACAACACTCCCCAATACTTACCCAAGAAAAGAACAACAATAAAAGGAAGTGTATATCTATAGCCTTTGTCGAGAAGCTTCGCATACAATAATCACAAAGTACCACAATGTACTACAACGCAAACAACCCTCCTGGAGACAGGCGCTGTGTGGGAGGCTATTTACCGCTCCTCTCCGTTCACAGAATACTCACCCATGTAGACTACAAATATATCGCAAACAAACCTCCTGGTGACAGGCGCTGTGCGGGAGGCTATTTACCTCTCCTCTCCGTTCATAGAATACTCACCCAGGTAGGACTACAAATATTCAACGCATACTTCTCCTAACAAGGCTGAGGGTGGAAGAATTAGAATTTCGCTCCTTGCTTCGAGCCGGTCAACCTTCCTTATCAACAATTACCCATTGGAAGGGAATTCACCCATCGTTCCGTAAGCATTCGTTTAAAAGGCGCCCGACCTCCCTCCACAGGAATACTGACAAATGATCATATACTCTGGGGTTTCTT
The DNA here is from genome assembly GCF_964261635.1 of Lissotriton helveticus. Classification (NCBI taxonomy): domain Eukaryota; kingdom Metazoa; phylum Chordata; class Amphibia; order Caudata; family Salamandridae; genus Lissotriton; species Lissotriton helveticus. The sequence continues at coordinate 105,365,533 of NC_136063.1, forward strand.
TTAATACACAATGAAAGAACAAAAATAAGTCACGATAGGCCTTCTTCACATTAGCACCTAAGCCATTGCTAAACGCAATCAGTGAAACATATATAGAACTTATATGTATATAAATGTATAGAACCTGAAAACAGAAGAAGATAGTTAGGCAAGAACAGTAGGAATATAAGAATTAGTGGAACACCTCACCAACTGTCTACACATCCCGATTCCACTTCGCTAGAGGGGAGTCCGTTTCTCCAGCTGAAACAGGAGACAGGGTGACACCAATCATCCCACCGTCAAAGCTGCACGTCTGCACTGTGCTGAACTTCCTGTGACCGGGACTCAGACACCCCCTTTAGTACCAGTGGAGACGTAAGACGAAGCTCCTGTGAGCCTCGCCCCCTTTTCCCCTCAGATTCTGTACCACTCAGCACCAAGGCCACAGCTTCAGCTGGCCAAGCGTCTTTTATGACTTCGGAGCAGAGCAAGTACGTTCCTCCGACAAGAACCGGTTTCTACCAGCATACGAAGTGCAGAAAACATGTGAAAAGCATAACATGGCTTCTCACCTAGAAAGGCTCAGAAGATGGCGACAGCTTAGAAAATGGAGTCGCTTAAGCATAGGCCACTACTCCCGTAAATGAGCAAAATTAGTATGCAAGACGGCATAATAGTATGCCAAAGCCGATAGGCAAGCACTGCCTTGAAGCAAGATGAACAGGAAACAGAAAAGGCATAATCGAGCCCTACTTTGTAGCTTATTCATACTATGCAGGCCTACACATCACTATATTAGATCAAAATATACTGAGATGGTGATGGGCAACAATCATAATATGGCCATTCAACCATATAAATGGCACATTCATTACAGCAACCTAGCGTGAAGTATGCTCTATGACGTACATAAAACGTGAATAGCTGAAATCTGGCGTTTCTGGTGATATTAATGGCCAGCCCTACCAGTTCCCCCCCATATCTTCTCGGCTATAGGCTCGCCCAGGTCTTATTCCCATCTCTGTTGTGAATCAGTAAGGGCCGGAAGTGTTGCATAACCGAGGCACCTGTATAATCAAGTGACCGCTTTGTCTGTCCCTGCGAATACTACATACTGGCACCCTTCAGGGGCAATTCTGTTAGTTCCCCTCCCTCCATTGCTTACATAGCGCCGCTGTAAAGGCTGTGTGTAGTAGAAAGTCCCCCCCTTGGTATATCAAATCTTTCCCAAATTTCATTGAAGGGCAGCAGGATCCTTCCTCATACAACTTTCCAACCGTGGTCGCCCCCGCCTCTATCCAAGCCCCCAGGCCTCGCCAGTCCGCCCCATGAAGCAATGCCATACAAATTGACAATGGGATATCCGGGGCATATGGGTGCTTGGTTTTTTACCTCTGTGGGCCCCTTGCCCAGCATTTGTGAATTACCTTTAGATCAGTAGTGGCACCGCTCTCTCTAACAGGGAGGCGCAACACCACTTGGTAGAGCAGATCCAGGGTCAGCACTTCAGCCTCTTGTAGTGCGGTCCCATGCTCTCGGCCCGCTATCCACCTCATGAGCCACTGCAACTGTGCTGCTATGTAATAATACTCAAAAGTCTGGTACTGCCAACCCCCACGCTGCCAGCAATACCCCAAAGAAGTACAATAACCTCGGGAGGGTCACCATCTTCAGTAGCACCACCCTGCATGCCACTGATAGGGGGAGGGTCCCCCAAAAATCAAAGCATGCCTTCACCCCCCTGAGCTCTTTCCCCACGTTGCCTTCTAGTAGGTCCGCCTGGCCATGATACACATGATCGCCAGGGTAAGGGAGACAACTACGTTCCCATGCGACCGCGTAAACTGTCTGTGGCTGTTCCCGTCGCGCCTCTGTAGGGAACAGACAGTACTTCCTCCAGTTTACCTTAAGGCCTGACACATTCTCCAGGGCCCTTAGCAGGTCTCTAGCCCTGCCAAACTAAACAATATTGTGTGGATGTATTAGCATGTCAACAAGCTAATGTACGACAAGCAGTCCTAAGAACACTTTTTCAGACAACTGCAACGCCCACTGGTTGGCCACCGCCTGGGGAGAGTACTGCTACACAGTCTATGCAAAGCATGTGTATATACAGCACACATGCCTCGAATGGATTATGTTACCCTGTATGCATCTGTTCTTGGCATGTAGAGCTGTAGATTCACATGCACCCACCCTCTTCCCCGGACAACTATGGTCGTTGCAGCTTTTATTGACATCTTGCACGCACGGACATTTCTGTACTACACTTACTCAATTCACACCCTCTTGCGGGAAAACAATCTATCAATGGATTTGATGCGCACTATTACCGAAAGGAGGAGTCACCTTACCTTGTGAATGCTTGTTAATCTACAGCTCTACATGTTATGTTATGTTAAAATTATTTCTACCGCGCACGGTCACCAGTCGGTTTCATGGCGCTCATAGACAAAAGCGCCATGCCAATGACCTATGCTTACAGGGTAAGTAACAATCCTTCTGGTTGATACTCAAACCTCAGATTACTCACCGATTCACCCTCCTCATCATTCTGTGAAATGGACTCTCTTAGTACATACTAATAAGATTCCACCTTATAAATGTGTATGGTGGCACAATCTTATTACTAAGGCTCTGTGTCTGACAGCATAGACAGATATCAGAAAGAAACCTATGCCAGTGCATGGTGGTGTTGTCCATATAGGGTCCCGATGTCATATCAGGGATGGGATTTATCCGACGCCACAATTGCACAATGCCACCTACCACCGCACAAGGGAATTGCAGACGAAAATTCTCCAGACCCACTGTAGCGGATGAGGGTACAATGTGAGAAATCTGTAGATAGAGTATCCACCAGAAAGCGCATTACCGAATATAAAGTCCTGCTATTTCACCTTTGGTAACTGGAGTTTTGGGCTTGAATGAAGATCACCAACTTATTACAAAAGAGACCCCACCTTTTACCAGTCCACCTGTGCGCCCCAGATTCCCCATAAACACAACACACTTCTTATACCCATACATGATAAAAGTAAAAGAACCTAGGTATCCAGAAAGAATGTACCTTTACTAGAGAGAGGATAGTGAGGCAATCTATCATGATTTTCTGTTAGATTTGTTAATTGTGTAAATGTCTTTACATAATTGCTACTCTTTCTCCATCAAATGTTTACTGTGATTTTTCTAGTCACGTATATACGGACCAACATCAGAGAGACCTCCACACTATATAGTATTTTTTTATAACTAGAGATTAAGAGGGTCATTTAGAATTTGATGTAGTGGAAATTGCTGTAAACTGGTGGTGGAGAACCTGACCTTATGGGCCAGGCGGCGCAGGGCACGCCTAAGATCTCCGAGTTCACCTGCCTCGACCGACAGAGACACGAGACACTCTGTTAGGCATAGAAAAGTAGTTTTAGTAGCTGCAGCTAAGCACAGTTATCTAAGAAGTATCACACAGGTAGGTTCTCAAGAGACTGCCACTTCAATCCGTGGCGCACAGTCTATTATACAACACAAGTTTACAATGACAACTCCCAATATACACAAAACTGACAAATAGGAATAGTTCGAATACAAGCTATCGGATGTCTAAAACACACCCTCCTTTCAGACCCCGTGTGCTCTCCTCCCCTCAGGTTAATCAACACTAGTGCCCGTAATTCAATTTGCAGGTGGCAAAACATGTGTAGAATGCTTCAAAAGAAGGGCTATGTAACAAGAGAACACACAAAGAGAATAGTGAAGGCCAGTTAAATAAGATAAAAATGAGAAGAATGGTGGGACCCAAACAGTGGAGTAAGACATGGATTAATCAGTCTAGACACAGCTTTGCAAACTCGACCAGGCCCTGACATCAGTATCGCACACAAGGACAATGGTTGTTCTTCAACGAGAAAAACATGGAGCAGCTGCAAAAGGCAGAAAGACCATTTTACCGCGTTAGCCGTGCTGCCTGAGTGAGGCAACATAAATGGCGACTAAATTCAAAAATGGCGGCTGTAGCGAAGCGAGGCCGAAAACTACGTAACCTCAGACCCTCCTTTTGCCATACTCAGGCAATGCACAAAGGAACCCATGTTAGTCTGAGTCAATATCAATGGTCATGAGGTCATTGAGATGTTGCTGCACCATCATCTTAAGGTGTTCTGTCTGCTGTGCTACTGGTTTGGAGACACAGATCGTGGCACAAAGTCCACAAATGGCTCGGCCACACTGTAGACAAAGACGAGTGCTAAAATCATTCCAAGGAAAGTTAGCACTTTCCATCCCCAAGTGGACAGTAGTCCCCAAAACCATCCCATCACAGACCAATCTCCAGTATCTTGGTGAATAGACTCAGAGATGACATGTAGCTTAGAGATGGCTTGGTATACTATAGGGGCATTATCAGGAATATAAATGCAACAACTGGATCCAATCAGTTTACAGACTCCTCCTTTATCTGCAAGGATTATATCTAAAACCATTCTATTCTGTAAAGTCATAAGTCGATCCGCCTGAAGCTCGGCAGTCAAATTCTTCTATGCTCCAGAAGTCACATTGATGGTAGCATCAACCACACGGACCAACTGTCTAATATTTTTGCTATTGGCCATCGGACCCCAAAAGGGAAGAAACCCTTTCAGAAAATCCCCTCTTTCTTGCCCTGCTGTATCTTCTGAATCTACAACTCCTCTAACAATTCTCTTTTTATGATAATCAGCAGGAGCAGTATATGTAGGAGGGAGGAGAAAAGCTATATAACACGTCCCCGAAAAGTATGGGGGGGAGCCATGTATAAGCTTTGTCATGGCAGATAAAATATGTACCTTGCGATGCCACCAATGGTGCGGGGGTAGAAGGAGTATAGACATAAGTATGGGAGCAATTGCTCCTCTCTTGCTTAGTTTTGGTATTCTGGCCATTTATTTGCAAACACAAACGACCTCTTTGGGGTAGCACCAAAATCGGTGTAGAACTCTGTTGCTTAAGCTTGTCGGTGAGGCTGAGAGTATAGCGAGTTATATTCCACCCATCATATGCTCTCTTCTCGTCTTTGGGAATCTTGATAATGTCAGCAATCTTTGCCATCGTTACAATACCTTTTATCAAAGAACTGTGACTGAAATCTACTCCACCATTATAGGATCCACCAGAAGGATATCGAAGTAAGTTCTGGTATGCCTTGGAAAACATAGCCAGATAGGCCCAAGCAGAACCTTCGTATGAAAAGGGGAGGACTAGATATGGCATCCCTCTTTGTGTATTATGTGGTATGAGACCACAGACCCAACAATCAGTAACATTTACTATCAATTGATGCTGATGTAACAGTTGAATGAACGAATTAAGATATTCCATTCTTCTCATTTGCTCGTGGTCTGGGAGTGAGTAAAATTTATGCGGAGAAACAGTAGTAGAGGGAGTTAGAGGGGCAGAAGCGGGAACAGGTACTAACTGCAGGACGTGAATAAGCCATCCTATACATGCTCATAAACTACATAAACATACCTAAACACATAGGGCTACGCCACAATGACCGAATAATAGTTTCTTATAATGAGCTCTCTTCATTATTTTAATATCACTTCCTTTCCCTGTACTATCCATTAATCTAAAGGCGTTGCTCTTCCTTAATCACTTGGCTGTGATTGTTAGCCGTCCTATGACACTGCAAGTCCTGTTGACCTTGTCACTATTCAGGTCACAGCTCAAGACTCCTACCGTGACCCTGCAACTTGATGGATAAAGGGAAGAAAAAGAACGTTTCTTTAATAAACAGAATCAAAGGAAACCAAAATTAATTGTCTTTAGGCGATCTCTTTCTCAAATTGTATCGTCTCTTTCCAGGCGTTGTTTGGTCCTTGAATAAATGTTCGGGATCTGTAGTGTTGAGTCTTAGATGCACAGGTACAGCTTCCTGTAAGACGTCATCGTCCTCCTTCTCTGAGCTAGTCCAATCCAGGCGTGCACTGCTAAAAGGTACGAAACTGGGTACCTTCTCGCACTCACTATCACCGATACCTTCTCGGACCCCCTGGTCATAAGGTAAAGGCAATGGTACCCTTTTGCAATGCACGCCGTGGATCCAGTTTTTCTTTCCCAGGACTTTGACAGCTGTACGAGTTGTGAGTAACACTTGTCTCTGCGGCCCCCAGCGAGGTTCCAAGTTCTTTTTCCTCTGGAAGTTTTTCAGACACACCCAATCCCCAGGCTGGATGGTGTGTCCTGGATCTGAGGAGGCCTCCGGTAAAGCGTTTTGGACCTGTTAATGAATAACATGCAATTTAGTGGTGAGATCATGCAAATAGTCAACCAACAGCGGGTATGGAATATCTGAGTACTATTTGGGTCTGGGGACTCCCCAGACATTAGCTGGGCGTTCGAACACAATCTCGTATGGGCTAAGCCCCAAACGAGAATGAACAGTCGTTCTAGTTGAAAGAAGTGCCAAAGGCAAGGCATCAGGCCAAGAAAGGCCTGGCCTGGCCTGAATCTTTGCTAACTTAAGTTTGAGAGTGCCACTATAGCACTCTACCAGACCTGCTGACTGAGGATAGTTTGCCGCATGGAATTTCTGTCTAATGCCTAGACCCACACACACCTTTTCTCATAATCTGACCTACAAATTCACTTCGATTGTCACTCCAGACAATGCGCGGCAAACCAAACCTCACCTCGGGAAGAATTCTTTCAAAAGTATTTTTGCATTGGACAAGGCAGTGTTGTCCTTTAGGGGGTAGGCCTCTATCCATCCGGAAAAGGCACAAACCACCACCAGGACGTACTTTAGATTATTAAAGCGTTCCATATGGATATAGTCTATTTGCAGTACCTCGAATGGGTACGTAGGGGGTGCAAAGTGACCTGCTGGAGTTGGGGTTCCCTTTCCTGGATTGTGCATCAAACAAACAATGCAATGTTTCACCACATTTTCTGCACATTTAGGAATACCCTCATTCTGCCATACTGGAGCTAAAAGCTTACATATGCCCCTTGCATTAATGTGGGCTGGTCCATGGGCCATAGTAACTACAGGCAGTACATACGCATCTGGTAGCAACCACCGTTGATGTTCTGACAATTCCGTCCAACATCCCGTACTGTCTAACATTCCCGTACTCTCTCTCCACGTACTTAATTCTTTCTCGGTGGCCTCCTTCTGAATTGCTGTCACACTTTCCACTGTGTCTTCACACATACCAGCTTCTGCGACCCATCTAGCGGGGCCCGCAACATACATGCGACTTTCAACATTCCTCGCTGTCTCCTTCGCTATCTCATCTGCAAATGCATTTCCTTGACCCACGTCATCAGTAATCTTTTTATGCGCACTGCTATTTGAGTAGGCAAAGCAAGTGATTCAAGAAGGTCAGTTACCAACTGACCATGTTGTATCTTGGTGCCGTGGGAGGTAAAGAATCCTCTTTCCCTCCATAAACAACCAAAACTATGGGCAACGCCAAATGCATACTGCCTGTCAGTATAGATAGTCACTCTTTTCCCTTTCGCCAACACACATGCTCTTGTCAACGCAATCAATTCTGCAGCTTGTGCTGAATTATGCGAAATGGTGCAGTTTCTACCACTGTGTACAAAGTCGTTACTGCATAAGCAGCTGTGGTTTCGCCATTAGGAAGTTTGAAACAAGACCCATCTACCCATAGGATCCCATCCGGATCCACAAGTGGTGTATCTTTCAGATCTATTCGACCCTTTGTTTCTTCTTCAGTGCGAAGAAAACAATCATGCTTATCTTGTACATTGTTCGCATCCAAAATAGGCAACAATGTTGCTGGATTCAGAATACTACATCTTTTTATATGTATATGGCTAGCTAGAAGTGTCAACTCATACCCAGACAAGCGAGGACTTGTTAAGTGCTGAGTTTTTGTCCTGTTAAGAAAAGTATCTACTGCATGTGGCACCATAACATTAAGAGTATGATCTAGCACTAGTCCAGCGGATTGACGGATAGAAATTGCCGCTGCTGCTGTTGCTCTGAGGCAACTAGGTAATGCTTTAGCTACTGGATCTAATGTTGCAGAAAAATAGGCACACGGCTTTTGTTTGTCGTCGAATTGTTGCGTCAGTACTGATAATGCGCAACCTTCCCTTTCGTGTACATAGAGTGTGAAAGGTTTACTGTAATTTGGAGTACCCAACACAGGAGCAGAACACAAGGCAGTACGTAAATCTGAAAAACTCTTTTGACATTCATCAGTCCAAGGCAGAGGCTGGGGCGTATCTTTAAGTGTAAGTGCCAACAGAGGTTTAGCAAGTAGGGAAAAATTTGGAATCCACTGTCTACAGTAAGAGGTAATGCCTAAGAAAGCACGCACTTCTCTTTGTGTGGATGGTACAGCATCCGTGCAATTGCATGAATACGTTCTGGAGTCAATCGCCTTCCCTCCTTCGACAAGAGATGACCTAAATAGGTAACGTCTTGTCGGCAATATTGTAACTTGGAAGATGATACTTTATGATGTAAATCAGACAAGTGTCGTAAGAGCGACACAGTTGCATTTTTACAGACATTTTCCGAATCAGCAGCGATCAATAAATCATCCACATATTGGCTAAGAGTAGCACCCAAGGGTAAAGAAAAGGTGTCGAGCTGAGACTTTAAAGCTTGACTATATATGGAAGGACTTTCACAATACCCTTGAGGTGCACGCTTAAACCGGAAGCTGCGGCCTCCGAGAGAGAAGCCAAAGAGATCCCTACCTTCCCCAGCAATAGGAATGCTGAAGAAAGCATTCTTAAGATCAATCACCGAGAACCAGACCGCTGAAGCAGGAATCATAGTGAGCAAGGCTGTTATATCTGGCACAACAGGAAACTGAGGGACAACAATTTTGTTGACCTCTCGAAGATCAATCACAAAACGGTACACGGGTGGCTGAGAGGGATCAGTACGTTTGAGAATAGGTAAAACAGGACTATTGCAAACATTCCCTGTAGTCTCTTCAACCACACCCTTCTGAACCAAATCATGAACAATGGCCAACTAAGCTCTCTCACCATCACTAGATATTTTATATTGAGGAACTCGTGGCATCTTAACATTGTCTTTAACAGTAATCGCATATGGTGGAATTTGCAATAAGCCAACATCATTAGGACCCATAGCCCAAAGTGTAGCAGGAAGTGAACGCAACTCGGGTGGTAGCTGTTCTTTTGATACATACATCGAAGAAGTTAGTTTATCACCCAAAGTGAGGTGTACGCCAGAGGGTGAACAATACAGTGTAGCATGTAGACGTTTCAATAAATCTAACCCCAATAAATTCTCTCCGCATCCTGTTGTTAAAAGAAGTGGAGCTTCCATATCGTATGGATCAATGGAAATGGGCAAAGGACAAGAAATAGGATTTGAAACTGGGGCGCCAGAAAATCCCACAGAAACATTTGTTAAGCCAGACAAAGGTGCCCCAGGGAGTTTAGAATGAATTATGGAACTTCTCATAGCACCAGTATCCAAGAGAAATGGTTCTGTAACACCTAATGCCATAACATTAACATAAGGTCCTTCCTGATCTACTGGAACTGATACGACTCCCTTACTTTGCCTATGGCTGTCCCAGCTAGTATGAAAATCAACGTCCTCATTATCGAAACAATAGTCATCATTGTAGTATTGTGCAGATTGAGAGTTCTGCTGATCAAAGTAATTTGTAGAATCCTGAGGGGGAGAGGGACGTCGTTCCTGAGTCGACGCACCACGACCCCTACCTCTGGATATAGATCGAGAATCACCACGACCCCGTGGTGCTAATGGTCCACCATACCGCTGTAATAAAACTGGGCAAGCATTCTTAAAATGACCATCTTCCTTACAATAGGCACACTGATTAGGGCCCAATGGAACTCGTGGAACTGAGGGTACTGGCTTCTGTAACAACCTCTGAAACTGCGGGGGCTGTGGAAATTGGTGTTGAGCGGAACGAGAGGGGTAAGCCTGTTGCAGAAGAACCTTCGTTTTTAAGTCTTTAGTCTTTTTCTCCGTTTTCTCCTTATCTTCCTTATCCCTATTCTCATAATATTGAGCAGTGGCCAATATCTGAGCAGTAGAAGAGACAGCCCACGAACTCTCCGATTGTTTTAATTTATGCGTTAATTCTGGAAGTAAATTAAAAACAGATTTGTCTACGAATAATCGCTGTCCACCTTCAGTACTCATGTCTTGCCCACTATGATCGATGAAAGTCTCCTCGAAACAAGTAAAGAAGTCGGAGACACTTTCATCCGTCTTTTGCTTACACGCCGCTAACTTATCCCAATTGACGCGCACCACAGGCATCATAGTCTTCATCAAATCTATTATTCTTCCAGGTAATTCCGTAATCAAGACATCCGGTTTGGCACCACCTACTTGTCCTGCATCCGCAGCTGTAAGGGCAGCCCAATCACCACCTAAAGCTGCAGCATGATCCTGCCTACGAATCTTGGTCCATATTGCTTGTGGGACTAGATTTCCCATAAGTAAGTCAATATCTGCCAGATTCATAATACAAGCGTCAACAGTCTGAGACAACTCTTTATAATACCCAGCAGGATTCTTACGGGGGTCCGGTAAAGACTGTTTAAGTGCCAATACTTCTGACCTTTTCCAAGGGTCATGTACCCATATACGCTGAAAATGAGAAGGAACACCTGAATTAGCACCTGCTTGAGGAACCTCATCTCTCCATATCGGAGGAACTTCTCGCATAGGATACTGTGCCATTTTACGACGAACCGTGGGATCGGGCTCAAGAGAACTTTGAGAGAAAAAGGCGGATCGGAAAGTAACACGCTTCTGAACAGCCTGCTCTACAGCAGGACCCACAATAAGTCCCTTATCAAATTGATCCTGTATTTCGAATATAGCCTGAGGAGGTGAGTCTAGATCCACGTCTCCCCATTCTTTAATCAGGGTATTGCACATAACATTAAATACGTATCTCTGTGTGGGCACGTTCCATTGAAGGAAAGTATCTAAAATATCACGTACACTATATGGTACACTACTCGTAATCCAATTCCTAGCAAGAGAATCTAATTTAGTCCGTTCTTCCAAATCCGGAAACTGACTACGGGATTGTCTCCTAGACGACGCAGGAGAAAAATAAAGAGGCCCAAGAAAAGGCGACAACAGACAGTATCGACTAAACGTTTTCGAGCTGTAGGGGAATCTGACACCAAAACGGGAGACAACGTATCCTGTAAAATAGGCGAAAAATCTGTAGCAAAGCAAACAGCTGGGGAAGGCTGAGGTGCAGGAGATTGGGGTACGGATGTCGCTGGTAAAGGGGGCGGAGGTGGAATCACAGGAATAGGTAACTGTGCAGGAACTAAAGCAGCTGGATTAACAGCAGGCTGCAATGGCGGTGCATTAGCACCTAACACATAAGGTGGAGGTAATGTCAACAAATGGGACATAAAAGAATCATCATCACGCGTTTTACTCTTTGATACAGTAGGTAACACAGGATAGCATCTATCTATTGCCATACGATGTTGTCTTTCCGACACCTCAATCTCCTGATCAGCTTCGTCATTTTTAAATTGTTGGGCAGCCTGTAGAATCGACATACTCTGCTCTTTCTTATCTTTCTTCATTTGCTTAATTTCTTTCTGTTTGGCTTCCTTACGCCATAGGCGAAAGGAGTCAAACATTGCCGGCCGGGCTTTTCTCTTGAATAGAATCTTTTCCAAATTATCTAATATATCGGGCTCAAAAGAACCATTTTGTGGCCACTGTAAAACACCATCTTTCTTGGTGTATCGGATCCATGTTTCGTTAAAGACAATAGGACCCAGACCATGCTTCGAATACAACTCGTAAGTAGGAGTTCCAACTGGAGGAATCGGACAAGAATCCTCTAGCCGGGAATCCCTAGAACAACCAAAACAACAAAATTGCTTAAACTTACTAAATCCAGGCATTTCGTAACAAGCTGGACTTCCTTACAAACGTCAAGGGATTTTCAGACAATAGAGTCACAGCACAAGCGTACTTACCCCTTGGCTTCGGTTAGCGCGCTAATCGAATAACAAAATACAAAAACAAAAAGAGTGGGCGCTACCCACAAATACTTAACTAAATGCTTTTCTCACGCCAACATATGTCCGTCTAACGTCTCGCGATACCAATCATCACCAAAGGGCCAAGGCAGGGCGACAGTCAGGGCAGCAGTCGTCAGCAGCTGCCGGGAAGGAGTAGCCACGCTTCAAAAGATCTTCGGTCCACTTCGACATGCAGGGGTCGCTCACGTGGTTCGCGAAATCCTCCGGAATTTTCTTGCGTAGCTCCTCACGACTCTCGGGCAAAACTACTACCACTGAAGTCACCCACACGTTGGGCCGCCAATTGGAGAACCTGACCATATGGGCCAGGCGGCGCAGGGCACGCCTAAGATCTCCGAGTTCACCTGCCTCGACCGACAGAGACACGAGACACTCTGTTAGGCGTAGAAAAGTAGTTTTATTAGCTGCAGCTAAGCACAGTTATCTAAGAAGTACCACACAGGTAGGTTCTCAAGAGACTGCCACTTCAATCCGTGGCGCACAGTCTATTATACAACACAAGTTTACAATGACAACTCCCAATATACACAAAACTGACAAATAGGAATAGTTCGAAAACAAGCTATCGGATGTCTAAAACACCCTCCTTTCAGACCCGTGTGCTCTCCTCCCCTCAGGTTAATCAACACTAGTGCCCGTAATTCAATTTGCAGGTGGCAAAACATGTGTAGAATGCTTCAAAAGAAGGGCTATGTAACAAGAGAACACACGAAGAGAATAGTGAAGGCCAGTTAAATAAGATAAGAATGAGAAGAATGGTGGGTCCTAACAGTGGAGTAAGACATGGATTAATCAGTCTAGACACAGCTTTGCAAACTCGACCAGGTCCTGACATCAGTATCGCACACAAGGACAAAGGTTGTTCTTCAACGAGAAAAACATGGAGCAGCTGCAAAAGGCAGAAAGACCATTTTACCGCGTTAGCCGTGCTGCCTGAGTGAGGCAACATAAATGGCGACTAAACGCAAAAATGGCGGCTGTAGCGAAGCGAGGCCAAAAACTACGTAACCTCAGTGGTGCTTCCACCCGTTTTATAGGTGCAGGAAACCCTTGACCTGGTGGCCCGTCTACCACAGAGCAGCCTTGTGACAATGGATTTAGCCCTACCTTGTTTGCAAATTTGGTACTCTTCTAAATGGTCTACTTATTCCACGAATCTTGTGTTCCTAACTACCTGGAAAAACTGCAACTCCATTGTTATTCAACCAAGTAACAAAGGTTATGTTCTAAAAAATAAAACCTCGATTTTGTGAGATGTAAGCCTGTCAAAGGGTTTTGTCTTTTCCTGGCTTACAGTGAGGAAAGGTGTGAATTAGGTTCACATGCACAAGAATTCCAGGCAGTTACTGGATGTGTAATATAAAGCAGGGTATATATTTATAATTCCCAATTTAGCAGAAGGATTATGGGTAATAAAATCCAACCTTACCATTAGTGTGGACCAGTTGTTCATGTACTGCATATTGGCTTTCGCCACAGTTTCATTCAAAGGTTACAGGTTTGAGTGTTTTAATCCATATTAAACACTGAGATGTTGCTTTGTAATGTCACTACAGAAAGGATGTGTTACATATTAATGTGGAAGTGGAAGGAACATTTCTTTAACTCCTGAACCATTTGTCTACACTTAGTACAATTGTGCAGAAACTATGCTCTCAGTCAAACTGTTTACCAGAGTGATATTTGTGACAATGTGAAGGAGAAGTTGTCCATTTAATGGGAACATGTGTAGCTACATGTGTAGCTGAGGTCTAGTTAACGAACCTTCAACCACTTCCTGAGGTCACAAAAGCCAGCTATCCAGAAGGAAAAAATAGAACAAACATTGTATAAAGCAGGATTTCCCTACACTAATTAAGTCACACCCCTCCCAGACTAGGATCCTGTTATCAAACTCATACATATCTCTGTCTTGCCTTTGACTGAGTCGATGGTCCTTCCAAATTGAGATTTTAGAAGGTACGTAAAAGGGTACTAAAGATCATAAGGATCCCAAACAAGTGTAATTGGCTGTTTACCACTATTTAATTTCCATGTATATGATTTAGTGACAGCTTCCAAGGAAGAAATCATAATTGTCAGAGCTAAAGATTATTTTTTAAAAAACTCTAAAGAAAGAAAAGAATTAGACAGTAAGCCAATTAAAATATTTAAAATAGCTATACGACACATTTATTATCAAACGAGCTGCCACTTGAGAGATAACCCTTAAGGCAACATCAAAGTGGAATATTATTTTGAAAAAACTTAAAATCAAACAATCTCAAGCAAATAGAAGCGCCTAATAAACGGGTGATGATATGTTTTAGAAACAAGGATGTTTCAGTTGTTCAATTTAACAATTGTCAAAAGCGCTACACACATTGTGTGTCAGTCTTAAAACCATCCGCAGCATTGAAAGTGTTAAACTAGAAACCCTTTTCACAAAAGAAGACATCAATTCAGCTATCAGCTCTCTTCCTAAATGTAAAGCCCTGGGTCATATTGATTCTCTGCACATTTCCAAGCAGCTATAAATCTATCTTATTACAACTTTTTGATTACTTATTTGCTTATTATCTGTAGGGACAAATATGTGTGTCATAGTGGAAGCAGCCATAGTATCCATTCTTAAACCAGGGAAAGACTTGCAAATCATGCTAAATGTAGATTAATCTCTCCCCTAAACTTACATTTACTCTTCTAAATTGCAGTGGGAAGAGCCTTGGTTAGATCTGTTTGCCACTGCCAAGCATGCACACATTTCAGCAGCTCTCCACTGAGTTTCGACGGTGGCTCTCGCTCAGAGATATTTTTTGTCTCAAGTGGAGCTCCGGCCTCCTGTACATCTTTCCACCAATACCACTCCTGCCCAAGTACTGAAGAACATCCGGAACAACGGGCCCATGTCATCCTTGTGGCTCCGGACTCAACTCAGAGAGTCTAGTATCCCGAAATATAGAGCATATCCATTGGTCCTCTGATCACGCTGCTCCCTCTGGAGGCTTTCCTGTCACAGCATCAGGAGCATTTTCTCCACCCAAACCTGTCAGCGCTCCGGCTTCATGTGTGGAGATTGAGCGACAACAGCTTCCATCCTTCTGCCCCTAGTCTGCAATGTTATTTTGGCAGCTCTTGCATCCCTCCACCTAGACCATATACACCAGCTATTGGAGCAAGTTGGTGGCATTGTGTACAGACAAACAGGTTGACCCTTTATCTATACCTCTTTCCCAAGTTCTTTTTGTTTATTCTTACACTGGCCCTGCAGGGCTCTGTATTGGGCATGTCGAAGGGCAATTTGCCTGCTATCTCAGCTTTTCTGCAGCTGTCAGAGCAGTCCTCTCTTTTCAAGTCCCCTATTTTAAATTAGTTTCCCAAAGGTATTCAGGACGTATTTCCATCAGTTCCCTTCATTATGCCTCAGTGGGACCTGAACTTGGTTCTTACTTTTTTTAATGTGCGCTTTCTTCGAGCCGCTCCACAGCTGCCCTCTTAGGCTTCTCACTATAAAGACGGCCTTTGTAGTGGATTGTTGGTGACTTTGCCCAGATGTTTGGGCACTTTGCGACCACAGGCACATCAGAAAGGTAAAGTAGTATAGTATGAAAACTGATGCAGGCTAAAATGGCAAGCAGGGGCTCTGAATATTTGGGTATTTTGTTTATTAACGATACACAATAATCATGCAACCAGAAGAGCATTACTGAAGTATTAAACAAAGTAGAGCATCAATCAAGAAAATAGACCCCTTAAATCCTTGATACTATCCACCATCTTCTACTAAGAACATTGCCACTAGATTAGCATTTATACTCTGCAACAAAAAAAATGATTTTTTTATGTGTCAGAAAATCATTCGACAAATCCTGTGGTGTAATAGATTTGTCCATAGCTTCCAGGTTTTTTTTCTAGCTTAAGCATTATTCTAGTGTTCACTCCCATTAACTTATTTTAGTATCCCAGCACTTGTACTGGCATATATGAGTTCCTGCACCAACTCACAGCAAGACAATCTGAATTGATAGAAAATGATGTAATGGGCTCAATGGGATAAAGTGGCATTGGTGCCCTATCCTGTTCATGTGCTGAACTGCCAGGGCTGTGAACGAATTACATAGAGTTGGTGCTGTAGCCAGAGCATTGGTTTAGAGAAACTAACTTTAAAAGAAATCCGGGAGCCAAATATTTATGATCTATGTGCAGCTGTGAACCTATCCAACACGGCTAGGTGAGGAAAACTACACAGTCTGAACTAATGACTGTACATTCATTACACCTTGCTCCCTTTTTAGATAGATAGGTTGGATTTTTTCCCATCAGCCATCTATTTACGCTGCCAGCCAATAGTTGGCATCTTAAATGATTTATTATATATGTATACATCTGGACCCGCTCTTTGCTCTGCAGTAATGAAATGTCTAATATCTCTAGCCCAATGTGGATACACCTTGCCCAGATGCATATTCCTTGGTGTGCCTTATCTGAATTTTTTCGATGTTCTGCTTGCCCTGGATTGGGGTACAACAGTGTGCCCTTGGAAAAGATGCAGATGGTTGTCCATGTGGAAATGGTAGCCCTAGCTATATGGTATCTAACACAGCTATGATTTTCTGAAAAAATATAAACAGTTTCCAATACATCAGTTCTCCTCATCTACAATGGATATGTATTTGAAGCATTCTTTAATGTGTTACTTTCCAGTTACACTTCACTGATACAATTATGATGCTGTTTCACTAACAAAGAAAGCAGTCAGAAATATTCAAGTTCTTGGAGCTGTATAACAGCTAACATGGCTGTGACATTGTTTATCTTTTTAGAGTTCTACTGCTAATATGAGCATTGTGATTATTGCATGATCCCCGTTGACAAACCATTTACATTTCAGTTTTCTGCTTATAAGTCAAATATTATCCATGGAGTAGAACAATGTCATCCTGCTAAAAAGTGTATTTTACTTGTCTGTATGTAAAGTTAATTTTCTCTTAACTCTTCTGTATACAATATTTTTATTAGGTTTTGTCATTAAAAAAACCTACAATGTTATGTTTAGGACTCGACTGTAAAGAGGGAGTCAGAATCTGCATCATCCAGCTCTTGCTCATCATCACAGGTGCTGCAGGATCCAGCAGCTCCTGGTTACCTCATACATACTCTTGGCCGTAAGAGGGTTGGAGATTACAGCCAGCCAGTGCTGATCAAAAAACAGAAATCTGCAAGTCTGACGCCACAATGGAGGTCGTCTTCCCCTACGTTTTCATCCGCAGAAGGAAGCAGTCAGCACAGTTATTATTCAAACAGGTATTCACTTTTGTAGTTTGAATGTGGTCTGATTTTCATATGGTTTATGACTGACTAAATATTCCGCAGGCAGACTATTCCATAAACAGGAATCTCGTCACTACAAATTTCAGGAGTCAAAATATTTAATCAGGCAAATATCATTCAGATAAAATGAGTGATTCCTAGCCATGGCTAAAACATTTTGTTAAATTATTCTTCGGGTAGATCTGGTTCCCTATCATGGCTTCTTCATCAAGTTTTTATTAGCGTTGGCTTGTTTTTTAACCTTTGTATACACAATTATTTACAAAAGAGAAAGGTAATTTAGGGAAATTAATCAGCAAGGGTCATTGCTGCCCTGGTAGAGATGCTGCTCTTTACAGCGAGACTTTTGAAGTGCTTCTCATGGTGCCATCAGTCATGGAGAGGAGAGAACCCTGTTCTTCTCAGGTTATAAATTTCATTTTTACCATGAAGGTATCTGCTTGTTTACACAGAGCATGTTTTTTGTCAGAGTTGTGTTTCCTTTTTCATGCAGGATACAACTTTCCATTATTGGATCTATCTGATAGAGACTTCCAGCTGCAGACTCAGTACCTTTGAATTTCCCAGCTTTTGATTTAGTAGCACATCCACCTCATTGAAAATAAGCCAAACTTTTATTAATTGAGATGGACATTTTCTGAGGTCCAGTACCCAAGAGGCCACCATCACTTAGATTTTCTAGCCCACATTTGTGCAGGGAGCTTCCTCGGAGCTCTGGTCTTATTCTCTTAATATAGATTGGTATTTACCACCTGGGTCTGTGGTCCGCCAAACTTCTTGGCCCGTCATTTCTTCTGAAATTTTCTCATAGGAGCATTTGTTTTTTCTCCACAGTGTCAAATACTCCTAAGAAGTCTCTCTTCAGGAACTGTGGTTGTAGCAAAAAAGCACCTTCGTGCAGATGATCTTCAGTATAGGTGTATTTACTGACTATATTCTCAACACAGGTTTCAGTAAGTCCAAGCCTCGCATGAGGTTTTCCACCAAAATCTTGCAAGGCAGCGGAAATGGAGTGCTTTACAGTTTGAAGAAAGAAAAATATATTCCCTCAGATAAGGAATCCCGTCATCCTCAAAGAGGGCGCCAGAAGGCAGCCAGGCTCTGGGAAATGTTTACCTGTATTAATATCTGAATCTGCAGGCATTGTAGTCCTGAGAAGAGTCATAATAAGGTGAAGGAGCCAAAGAACTCTAAAGTGAGTTTTTCAACAAAACCTTTCACAAAGCCTTTATCAGGATCTTCATCGTCTCTGACTCCTTGGTCTGAAAAGAAATCTTCAGGAGTAAAACCTCTGCCCGAGAGGAAAATTGTGCCTTCTACTAAGTCTTTACCTACACGAACCACATCATCAACTACTGCAACTAGGAGTTCTTCATCAACAACGGCATCCTAAATTACACTTCCAATGATTAAATAAACAGCCGTAAAAGCTGTATTCATGGCCATCCTGTCAGCAACACTCCCGTCAGCAAAGCCTTCAACATTGACAAATCCACAGGGAAGACACACGTTTCAATTGTTGACCATGCCTCACCTAGCAAAGTGACTCCAACGGGGTCCTAGAGAAAGGCGATGGGGATTCTGATGACATTGGTTACATTGGACCAGAGTTCCAACTAATCGTCAGTTACAATGCAAGGATCTGGAGGACAATCACGAATATCCACAACCTGGAGGTCTTGAAGCCAACAACCCACTTATGAGTATGCATTCTGACGCCACGCTACCTTGCCGGCCGACGGATCATGAAAAACAGTCATGAAAATAAAACGGAGGACGGTTGATACTGACTGACTTCAAACCGCGCAAATCTGGCAATCAAATCTATAACAAATACTACACACTGCATTAGAAACATCAGAAAAATGTGTACATTTATAATAGATACAATCAGATTTTACCAGATTTTAGACAAAGAAACTACATTTAAGAACAAATTCAGGACAGACCGCAAGAAAATGTGTTTTTTGCCCTGAAGGAGTCCGAGAGGACGAAACGCGTTAGCTACAGACTTTTTTATCTTGCCGAAAAAGAAGTCCTGAATAAAGAATTTGATGAAACAATTTTATTGAACTGCGATTCCTTTGCTGAAATGTGATCTATACATAGTTATATACAACTAATGACTTCTTGTTAACCTTAACTTGAATTAGATTGCTGGACCAGTGTTGTTTTATGGTAAAGTGAGACACTTTATGTCTTAGAAGATTTAGGGGTTTTGGATCTCTGGTCCTCAGCACCTTGCCTGTTTAGATAACATTTTATTAAGGATAGGTGCAATTTCATCTTGCCTCAATCCCCGTTCTGTTTGCATTCGAGTTACCCTAGAAGATGGGCCAACTATGTTGTGTGGCATGCAGACTATGATGTGGACCTCTTGTTAGTTGTAGCATGTTCTGCCTTGAGAAGTTTTACTTGCTCAGCAGTGTTGTGCGATTGGCACTGTGGGGGCGGGGGGGGGGGGGGAGTATTTGGCTGCTATGTCTGCATTCCTTTGTCTGCTGGACCAGCTGTCCCTTTCTAAGTCCCCTGTTATGCGTTTTTCTCAAAGGGTTGACAAATATATATCCTCCAACTCCTTTTGAGGTTCTTTGGTGGAACTTGAATCTGGTTCTTACCTTTTAATGGGGACTGCATTTGAGCACCTTCAGAGGTGCACAGTAAGAATGTCAACCTTCACAACTGTGTTTTAGTTGCTATCACTTCTGCTAGATGGATTAGTGAGCTTCAAGCCCTTTGCTGCCATTCTCCCTTCACCTTTTTCTATCCTGATAGATGTTGCAAGCCGGGGCTGTTTTCCTTCCGAAGCTGGTGACCCCTTTCCATCTTGCTCAATCCATCGCCCTTTCAAGATTATATCCTCCCCTAGCCCCATCCTACTGAAGAGGAGGAACAGTTACATTTGTTGTGTCTTAGGTGGGTGGTCAATTACCACCAAGGACTTTCAACTGGATGGTCCAGTTCTTGGGTATTCTGGGGCCAAAAAGGTATTGCACTCTTAAAAACACTCTTTCACGATGGACCATCCTCTGCATTAAGACTTACTATCTTACTATGCCATAGCCAAGACGGATCATCCAGAAGGCATTAGGGCCCGTTTCACAGGGCTATGTCTTCAACTTCTAGCCTTGCGAATGGGGTTCCTATTGCAGAGATCTGAAGGTAGCAATGCAGGCGTCCGCGCACATCTTCACCAAGCACTTTTGATGCTCCGCCACCTCATAAACAGCGAGAAGATCAGAGTGGCGGGCAAGACAGCTGCTGTTATGGCAACCCGAAGTGGGAATAGCCAGCTCTGTTGGTCTCCTCTTCAGATATACAGGTCTCAGATGGGAGAAGGCATCAAACATCTCCCTGAAGAGTACAGAAAGAAGGGAAGGAAATAGTTTCTGAAGGCATGGTCAACACCAGCGCCAACATTCGCTGGGCAAGCTCAGCCTCAACAATTAATATTAGTGTCCACATGTGGCATGCCTGGCACCCCCTCTCCACGTTCAAACCTAATGTCCGGCAGCATCTCCTCACAATCTATTTGGCTTGTAGCATCTCTTTGGGTCCCAGGTCGGTGACATACTTGATAAAATAAAAAAACAGAGCATAGAGATTGCAAAATCTATGGATGCCTTGCAAGCCTCCTTTCGGTACCAACAGCCCTGGTAGAACTAAAGCAACCTTGCCAGACCGTCCACAGTCTAACCAAAGACAGCAGCAGGTGAAGTTAAACTGGGGATGAGTATGGAGAAACAACAGGGGTAAGGGCAGAGGTGCAGCTGGTAAAGGAGCTTCCACGTCAAAGCATTGATGATTACATGACACTTGTCAGGGGTTGCTTACAAGCTTTCCTCTTGCTGAAATAAATGCAATTATACCAGTGGGCATTTTCGATGGTTTGCAAAAGCTACTTCCTAGATATCTTCTCAACGCCTCTCAACATCCTTCCCCACAGACGCACCCTCAGCACAGTTCATCTTCACCTCCTCCAAGAAGAGGTCTAAGCACTCCTCCTGAAGAGCACAATAGAGAGACTCCCGAGGGGAGCCGCTCGAGAGTGGTTTTATTAGCCTGACTCTGTGCCCTGCTACAGGAGTAGCGCGTCAAGGTCCTTGCCCTTTCTGGACACCTTCGTGGATCATAAGACCTTTGTGGCTGCAGAGGAGGGGAGAGGCGCGGTGACCGGGACTTCGAGGACCAGCATTCCAGGAAACACCGACAGCTGGTTCCTCTTCCCGGCCGAGCCGCGCCCCCTCCCAGTGCCACGCCCCCTGCCTGTTGCTCTTTACCTCTCGCGGCCCCCGCTTCGCGGGAGCCGCTCGAGAGTGGTTTTATTAGCCTGACTCTGTGCCCTGCTACAGGAGTAGCGCGTCAAGGTCCTTGCCTTTTCTGGACACCTTCGTGGATCATAAGACCTTTGTGGCTGCAGAGGAGGGGAGAGGCGCGGTGACCGGGACTGCGAGGACCAGCAGTCCAGGAAACACCGACAGCTGGTTCCTCTTCCCGGCCGAGCCGCGCCCCCTCCCAGTGCCACGCCCTCTTGTTCATCATAAGCAGGCCTGCTATCGCGCACCGCGGGACGCGCGCGGGTCGTAGCCCGGGGCGAAACCCGGGCAAAGGGTGGGCCCTCTTAGGCCTGAGGAGACTGGACTGGGCCAGATCCCCTGGTTGAGCGTCCCGGGATTCACCTTGTTCATATACCCACCTAAGTTAGCCGACCATAGTAAGACTATACCATCAATTACAGAAAAGCAGTGTCCTTGGGTTTGTTTCGGTGCGCACCTGGTCTGATCGACACTCGTTTGTCTTATATTGCGGTGTTTATTACCATTTGTTAATATGCCTAAGAAAATTGTTCCGGGTGCACCAGATACACTTAATACTCTAGATAATTATCTAGTTCAAGTGGTAAATAAAATAAACAGCGAAAGAAGGCAATCGCTAGGATTGAGCCAATCCCCTGTCCTTCACCTAGGGAGTCCTTCCTCCAGTGTGCAAATGATTGATGTACCATTGCAAGATCCCAGCACGAACATCCCTGATACCAACTTCCCTGACACTGGAAGCCTTGACCAAAGTGCAGAACTGCTGGTCGACCTAGAGACAAATGTAGACTCTGACCCCGAGTCCCACGCGGAATTCAAAGCAGATGAATCATCATTCTCTGTGCCCGCGACTAGGGCGGTGAGAACCTGTAGAAGAATTCAGCCAAAAAGAGGGGGGTCACGGGCAGGGCGGAAAAGGGTCACTTCTCAACCAAAGTTGAAGGGAAAAAAATCGGAGCATGAGGAAGAGAATCTCAGACAAATTATAGATGATGACCTTTTTAACAGGATAGCGGATATGATAGATCTAAAAATAAAGACCATTATCAAGCCATTGATTGGGAAAATTGATAAGCTTACTGTAGAGGTGAAAAGGATGGGTGGTCTGCAATGTAAACTAGTAGAAGAAATTGAGAATGTAGCAACCATCGTCTCCAGACCAATAGATACTGTGAAGGAAAATAATGACATCAATGGGGGAGACATAGTTGCAGATGAAGGCCTATTAGAGACTATCCCACCTGGCCAGGCACCTTTAGATGTACCCAGCCAAGAAGTGGTGAGGGAGGCCCCTATACTTCTACCCACTGTACCAACATTGCCATCCTCAGAGGATGATTCACCACAATTCATAGTGGAAGCCTCACCAGTGGTATTGGTCCTAGCAAATGTTCCTATCTTATCCCCTGGCCAAACAGAATCTACCTCATCCCTGACTAGCAAGGCGTTACACTGGCTGTCAAGTAACATGCAGATGGCACATTATGGGAAAGAGCAGTTGGCAGGGGAAATCGAAATGGCGAGGAGGATGACATGGATAGGGAACAGGCAAAAAAAGTTTAAGGGGGACTGCGTAGTGTTAAATTTTGCAAACGCGGCAGTGCTCCCAAATGTCCTGTCAAACATATTTCCGCCCCAACGAAGAAGTGGATCCATAATCCCTCTTACCCTAAAATGTTTCTACAGTGAGCAGCAACATGCGAACCACCCAAATATCCCAAGACCAGGGTGGGGTACAAGTAGTAACAGATGGGGGGGGTCTTAGACCTATATATAATTAACATGGCATTGGCCTAGTAGATAGATTTGGTATAGGGCCACGCGATTATCAACAGAATGCGTTATTTTCCAAAAAACCCTAGACCAAATCGGAACACAACGAACGGGTGGGGGGTGGGTGTCCCGGTGATTGACCAGGGGAGTTGTGGAAATGGGTTTGGAGCCTGGTTGGGTGATGAGCAGTTTTCGATGCGCCCCAATACCCCACTACCCAGGTGGAATGCAGCAGCAAACGGATGGGGATTGGGGGCTAAACCACAGGAGTGGGGGTTTGGTACAGCGAATAGGTATGGGGTTTTGGCCAACCTAAATGATTGCGATTGACGTACGGGGGGTCCAAATACGTCACAAAATGGATCAAGATTCTCATGTATAATAACCAACCCCAAGGACAGGGGCAGATATTTTACAAATGGTACAAATAGGCATGAGACAATCAGTTTGGAAGATCGCAAAATGCAGGTTGCTACAGAAAGGGAAACTGTTCCTGACCAAACTTTGGCCGAGAACGTCGGCGGCTCCTTTAATGAGAATGTTAACGGAAACGATATTTCTCATGAACAGTCAAATGTAGCAGAGCTAGTGGGTAACTCATCGGTTAATGGAACCCTTCATCTGCGAGCAGAAAATGGGGCCCCCTTGACCGATTTTGCGGAGAAGAGAACTATAGAAACCTGCAAAATACTAAGCTGGAATGTAGCTGGCCTCAACTCCAAACGGGATGATAAGGAGTGGTTAAGCTTTGTTGTGGGTCATAAGATCATTGCCCTCCAGGAAACTTGGGATACAACTGCTAGTTTTTGGTGTGATGGATTTACTAGCTTTGCCAAGGCAGCTATCCCTAGCCGCATTGGCAGAGCCAAGGGAGGTTTGTTGATGTTGTTTTCCTTGGAACTGAAGGGCTCCCTAAAACAGATTAGCACTGACTCGCATAACATTCTCATCATAGAGAGAGTGATTAACCCCACTAGGAGGTCCTTATATATTAATTTTTATAACTCACAGAACAGGGATGATAGTGGCAGCAATATTGCCACCTTAGATGCTATATTAAGGACAGGCAGTCAGAACACTCAGTTTGATATAGAGTATATATTATTAGGTGATTTTAACATTCATCCCTGTATGTTAGTATGCGGCTTAACTAACCAGGATTGGGGCGAAGGCCCGAGGTACCGCATTTTGAACACACCACAGAAGGAGAGGAGCTAGAAGACCTATTGGTAAATTTCAACCTGTACGAACCAGAGGGCGGCCTAAGAATAGCTACCTTTACTGGCACTAATCCTGGAACTATAATTGATTACATTTTTATCACACAAGGCATTTTAAACCGGGTGATTTCCTACTGCACTGTGCCATCTCACTACAGTGACCACAACCCTGTTTTACTAGAAGTGGCATGGGGAGATCATATGGGGCCAAATCCGGGGAAAGCAAGGCCGTACCACACCTTGCGTGCCTCTGATCAGGGTAGGAGAGTCAAGTGGGCTAAGGTGGCCCCAGAAAATTTTTACGCAGAGGTCTTCCCGAAAATTATGGAACAGGTTGAGGTTTGGCAGAACCCCAGTGCCCCGGGGTATGAAATTATAGGGGCCTTTGAGTCAATCTGTGGGCAGGTATCGCAGGATCTCCTGGTTAAACCAAAGAAAGGGGCACCAAACAAGAAGCGTTGGTTTGACACCGCATGCTCAAATGCACACAGGTCTCTGATGGTAGCTCTGAAAAAAACACCTAGGGTAAGGGGTGAGATTGTTAGATTGAGGAAAATTTACAAGTCAGCTATAAAAACCAGACAAGAAAGTATTAAACGGGAATCTTGGGAAAATCTCCTTCCGTGGCTGTCCTGAAGGACAGTCACAAATTCTGGGAAATAATCAAACAGCCATTCTTCTCCGACCAAAATAACGAGGCCATGGTCTGTGTCATCCCAGATGACAAGTGGTTAACTCACTTTAAAAACGTGTACGGGGATAATGATGTGGCAACTAAAGGCATGTCGTTGGCCACCTTAGACGCCACTCCAATACAGTTCTACAGTTCAGAAGTGGAGAAAGCTATTGTGGCCACAACTAAGCACAAGGCCCCGGGCCCCGATGGGGTGCCAGCCGATTTTTTCATACACTCCCCAAAGCTGTGGGCAAAGGTACTGGCTAATGTATTTACTGCCGTCAACAGCAACCCTACACCATCCTCCTGGGACATTTCTACCATCGTCCCCATTTTTAAAAAGGGCCAACGGGAGGACCCCGGGTGTTACAGGCCTATATCCCTTTTGGACTCGTCGGTGAAGATCTTAGGCAGAGTCCTTTTGTCTAGGTTGAGGGATAATGTTGAGAGCTGTGGAGGGTTGTCAGAGATTCAGTATGGGTTCAGAGAAAGGAAAGGCACAATCGAACAATGCTCTAACTTACACCTGCTTATATCAAAATACACGGTGGCCAAGGAGGGGTCCCTGTTTCTAGCATTCATGGACCTCTCCTCGGCCTTCGATTTGGTTAACAGGGCTAAGTTATGGACGACTTTGTTGGAGATGGGAATTGATGAGGCACTAGTGAGATTCATGGCCTCCCTACACCAGGAGCTTTTTGCGGCCGTACGGGTCACAAACGAGGGTAGGTGTACGTCTCTTTTCAAATCCCTGAAGGGGGTAAGGCAGGGCTGTATATTGGCCCCACTGCTCTTCACCATTTATATTAACGGTTTGGGTGCACACTTGGAGGAGAAGGAAGTCGACATCCCGCGTGCAGGAGCAGTTAAGATCCCAGCGCTCCTGTACGCGGACGACGCTGTGCTAATTGCGCGCACGGGTGTCGGCCTTCAACGCCTCTTAAATGCCTTCGGCATATTCATGGAACAGCTTGACTTAAAAATAAATGCCAGTAAGTCGCATACCATGGTGGTGGGCCGAGAAAGCTGCAAAAGTAGAACAAAAACCTTCATGTGTAGAGGGGATACGGTATCTAGGGTCTCCACTTTTCCCTACCTAGGGGTCCTATTTGATCAAAGAGGAACTTGGGGTCCTCAGGTGAGGGCGAAGAAGCTGGCGGTCACTAGATCATCGTCTGCCCTCATGGGCTTTGCGGGTAGGTTAGGTGCGAGGCCCATGAAAGCATTGTTAAAAATTTATAGGAGTAAATCTGTTGCTCTCGCGTCATATGGCTCACCACTTTGGGGCTATGTAAATGTGGAACCAATTCAGAGAGCGGAGAACAGATTCATAAGGACACTCCTTTCTGTGCCGCAGTCCACATCAACCTACTCCATACATATGGAGGTGGGCTTAGATTTCCTTACTGACGGGTTGAACATGGCTCCCCTGATCTTTTGGTTAAAGACGTGGCTCAATGAAGACCTCCCACTAAACCATAAGATCATGTCTGACGCTCTGTCCCTAGACCATTTTAAAAAGATCCCTTGGCTGGCTTATCTGTTGAAGGCATTTTCAGAATTGGGACGACCTGAGCTCTTTACTTCCCCTCAAGATATCAAGGTCCAAGATCGATCTTATAAAAAAGAATTTTATGGGGAGGGCAAGAGCATTCCGTGAGGAAAGGGAATTAATGAAACCATCAGTGAGGGGTCATTACTTACTTGTTAATTCATTTTCCTTAGCACCTTACCTTGTTTTTGTTACAATCCCGTTCCATAGGTTCCTTTTAACTAAATTTAGGTTTAATTTGTTACATTTTTATTTAGGCACTTTTAAAACATGGGAAAAACCGGAATTAGCTTTGCCATGTAGCTGTGATCATTTTTCACCCCAAGATACTATGCATTTTGTTATGTTTTGTCGGTTTTACGTAGAGCCAAGGAAAAAATATTTGGTACCAGTTTTGAAGGAGGCTGGTATTACACAAGTGAGACCGGCTCTGCTTTTTTTACAATCATTGACCAACATACATACTACTTTTTGTATAGCTAATTTCTTGGTAGCAGCAGCTAGGATGAAAAAACATTCCCATTAGATCCATTGTTACTCCTTTTTTTAACTTTTGTATGCCTAGATTTATTGGAATGTAAATGGTTTTTATCGTCATAAAGTTAATATGTATGAAATCTTTTAATTCCTTGTATGAATTTTTTTTTTTTTTTTTTTTAATTTTTAAACTCTTTGTATGACTTGTAATTGAGTCGAATAAAGATATTCTGACTGACTGAGAGACTCCCTCCACACCAACAAGGGGCCAGAACTTATTCCCTGTACTTGATCTTTCCCTAAAAGGACAGCCCCTCAGACCTATCCTAGGCCTCAGGCCTCTCATTTAGCAGCTGATGCCCATTTCAGCCCTGTTGATTACTCAACGTCAGAATTGTCATGCGCCTTATGGGCATGATGGCTCCATGCATCTATGTTGTGCCTTACGCCAGATTCTATATGCACCCCTTACAAAAGTGCCTCACGTGGCAGTGGTCACGGACTGGTGGTCACATCTAGTGATGGTGCAGGGGAGCACTCGATACTTTATGGAGTGGTGAAACAGCAACAAACTGTTACACCTCGACAATAGGGCATGTTGCCACTTCAGTACTGAGGCCGCCACATCAATTACTGCAAGCCTTTTTCCAGCTCATTCAAGGAATGGTAGCCCTTAGCCAGATGGACTACACTATTACAATGTTCTACCTACAGAAGCAGGGCGGCACACACAAACCTGCCAACTCACCCGGTTTCATCTAATGTCACATGATTTCGGCTCCCTTCACATGGTCATCAGGTGAGAAGTCGAAATCCCCGGGTGGGAGGGAAAACGAGCTAAAAACCATAGTAAACAGTGGATTTCAGGCTCGTTCTCAGAGGCAGTAACCACTTTTTATTAAGGGGTATGAAAAACCTCAGTACATCGGCACCACCCTCAATGAACCTTTGTTTTTTGGGTGTGTGGAGGTGTTTGATGAGGGTCAGAGTGCTTCTTAGGTAACTCTTCACGAGGCCCCGGCCCGTCCACTCCTCATACTGTGAAATTAGTTTGTAAATTGGCAGGTATGCACACACTCCTCTCAGTTTAGCAGTTTTAGTTTGGCATTGAGCAATTTGCTGCAACGTACCACTAGCGGAAACTTACAAGGATGGACAACAACGTTGCAGACCTGCCCAACAGGACACATTAACAAGTCCACGAGTGGGAACAACACTCGCAAGTCCATCTAAGGTACTTCCTGTGTTGGGGTAACACACAGATAGACAGAGCTCTTCTCTATCTTCTAAAATGGCCAAACTTTGCCTCCAGGTACTCACAGTGGAAAATGTTTGTTCACTATTGCATCACCACCAAACAGCTGGACCCCTTAAAACCTAATATCCAGGACATCGTCTGCAGAGGTTAGGCCTTGCCTAAACAGTCATATGCATACACTTAGCTTCTGTTCTAGCTGACATGCAAAACAGGGGATATGTATGGATGGGTCTTAAGAGGGTTATACTCCCTCCACTACACCCTGCCCCTGTATGGAACCGTAACCAAGTCCTCACAGCCCTCATGGGACCCACTGTTTGTGCCCCTTCCAATTCCTGTCCTGGAAGGTTGCCTTCTTTGTGAGCGTTACTTTACTCAGATGTATTGGTGATCTACAGGTGCTCACTATACAAGAGCCCTTCATCCAGGTTCATAAAAATAGGGTTGATCTCAGAACCAATCCCACATTTCTCAATTTTGCATCTCAATCAAACTCCCAGTCTTCTTTTTGCTGCCTGATTCTGAAGCTTTGCCCATGCTAGATATCAAAAGAGTTCTTATGCATTACATTGTCAGGGCGAAGCCTTTTCTTTAGGTTTAACCAGTTCTTTGCTGACTTCATGGATCCTCACACAGGCCTACCCATTTCTAAAGCTGGCTTAGCCAGGTCAATAGTCAAGTGAATACAAACCTGCTACCACAAAGCCAAGAGCATCCTACCTATATCGCACAGGGCACACTCCACCTATAAAACAAGCATTTGCAATGCAATAGGTCTCGCATTAGGAAAGTTTGAGCTATTGGTATTGTAAATGACACATTTTTTATTTATGTGTTGGTTTTGAAAATAGCGAAATTAATAGCTATGTCATTTACAATGCCAATATTTTTTAACTTTCGCAAATGTGACACAGCATTTGTAATGCAATATGTGTTGTATTTACGTGACTTAGATGTATTGATATTACAAATAACAATTGCTTTTAAATTTTTTTAAATAATTAATACTTAAATAAAAGTTATTGTAATTTATAATGGCATTAGCTTAAACTTTTGTAAATAACTTTTGTGAAGATTATGTTCAGGGTATTTGATTGTGACGAAAATCCAAGAACAGAAGTGAAATATTAACATCTTTTTGTGACATTTGTAATAAAGCTTGAAACATTGAGAGAACATATTTGAACCAGTTGTTGTTGAATGGTTGCACAGATTTATGCTGTGGTGGTGCCGAGTGATGTTGTGGTTGCGACGAGTAATGCTGTGGTAGTGCATAGTGATGTTGTGGTGCCCCTGAGTGATGCTGTGAAGGTGCTGAGTGATGCTGTGGTGATGCGATAGAGTGTAATTATGTGGCGTGTAACTATGTGGCACTGAGTGGTATTTGGAGTGTATGTTGCATAGAGTGCAGTGTAATTATGTGGCGTGTAGTGGCACTGAGTGGTATTTGGAGTGTATGTTGCATTGAGTGCAGTGTAATTATGCGGCGTTTAATTATGTGGCACTGAGTGGTATTTGGAGTGTATGTTGCATTGAGTGCAGTGTAATTATGTGGCGTGTAATTATGTGGCACTGAGTGGTATTTGGAGTGTATGTCACATTGAGTGCAGTGTAATTGTGTGGCGTGTAATTATGTGGCACTGAGTGGTATTGTGTGGAGTGTGTGTTGCATTCAGTATAGTGTAATTATGTGCTGTGTAATTATGTGGCACTGAGTGGTATTTGGAGTGTATGTTGCATTGAGTGTGAGACGCAGGCAGAGGGGGAGCTTGGAGGGTGGAGTGAGGGTGGGGGAGGGACAGTGAGGGCTGACGCGAGTGCGCCAGCGCAGTGGGGAGTGCTGGAGGGCGAGTGTGTTGCACTGAGGGTTGTAGTGAGTTCTGGAGTGGGAGTGTGTTCCAGTGAGGGATTTAGTGAGTGCTGGAGGGTGTGTGTGCTGCAGTGAGAGTTGTAGTGAGTTCTGGAGTGGGTAAGCGAGTGCTGGAGTGAGAGTGCGATGGAGTGAGGATGGTAGTGAGTATTGGAGGGTAAGTGCGTCGCGGTATGGGTGTGACTGGGGCCTGACGTGACTACGATCGGTTTCACTGGCGCTGTGTTACACTGAGCAAAGTGCAGAAGAGCACAAGTGAATGCTGCTGATTTTGGGGTTTATTTATTTTTTTAATGTGATTTTCTATAGCGTGAACATTACCCGAAGGTATCAGAGCGCTTTATAAAAGAACCAGTTGCGATACATAAGGATTTGGGATTACATGAGTTACATAAAAGATAGAAACAGGAAAAAAATTGCAATGTTCAGGTCTGGCGCACAGAACATGTGTGTACAGTGTATGTTTTGCATTCCGCACACACGTGGCGTTGTTGGCTATACGTACATTCTGGCGTGCAGAGTATTGGGTACACGAGGGGTAGTCACTGCTATAAAGCAACGGAGCTTCGCAGGCGTGGAGGACAGGTGGATGACACGCCATGCACACACTGCCGCAAAGACTGTATACAAGTGACAGAAACTGTACTGCTGTGTTCGCCTATGTGTGACGGCGTCAGACCATTTCTGTGCACACAGTACTCAGCGCCAGAGGCTCGCTGGGCCGCGCCTTGAGCACACGCGATGCGGCGTGAGCTCGAATAGCCCAGGATGCCACCAGTATCCCTCGGGTACCATATACTTTGTGGCACAGTACTGGGCCTTGCACGGCGTACGTACTCACCACCACAGTTTACCATAGGCTCGCTGGGCAGGGCGTTGTGCACACTCTGGGTGAGGTGAGATAAAATACGATAAGATGTATGCTGTATCTCTCGTGGTCCACTATAGACTGAACCAGCGCTTACTTTGTAAAAATAATATGTGCCAAGACTCTCTGTACTGCACAAAATAGTAACAACACAACTACTAACCAATTACGAATTACTAGTAACTAATTCGGACTATTCCAGGCCCCCAAAGCTATAAGAATGGCTTGGGCGGCAGGTCATAGTCATTTCTAATGTATATTGAATTAATAATGAACTAAATTAGACTGACTGAGCCACAAGCGCCGGTGTTGACAATTAGTGGCTCCTGTTCAAATTGAGCACAGGACGGAACCCAGCAGTGCACACGTACTCACCGCGAGAGACTCGCCGCACTGCGTTGTGCACACGCGATGCCAGGTGAGCCAGGATGCGCACAAGATGTTGACGATACTCAACATTGCACTCACTGCCAGAGTTTGAGTCCCATGCGCCTAAGGTTTGGGGTGAGGGATGTCACGCGGGTCCTCAAGGGAGGGAGGTGCACTGGGTGTTTTGGTGCACACCATGGCACTGCACGATTCTGTGCGCACGGTTACCCGGTTCCAGACACTTCCCAGGTCGTGCTGACCTGTGTCACAAACGTGTGGCCTTCGGTGCTGGAAGAGGCAAACAGTGTCCTTCCAAGTGCAGGGTATATGTTGTGGCACAGGGCGCCTTGGTACCCACCAGCGCAGCGTGCCTAGGGTTTTGTAGAGCTTAGCGCTGCACTTGCGTAGCAGGAGTGCAGGTTACATATGTGCAGGCCAGGAATATCGACCAGCACAGGGTGGTACATTGAAGGTACACAAAGGAAACATCGGGTTCAACTTCAGTACAATACTCACAGTGCTAGGTGCTAATGAGGTTGTGCATACATGGTGCATGCAGTACAGACTGGGGTATAGCACAGTACTCCCCGCCAGAGGTTACCATGGGTTCGAAGAACTTGGCGCTGTGCACGTGAAGTGAGTGCTAGGCGTGCACATGGTGGTGCATGCCAGGTGCACACGTGGTGCTGGGTGTGCACTGGGCATTACATACAGTAAACACTGGGGGTCAGTACTCGCCGCCAGGGCTTGCACAGTACTCACGCAGAGCTGGGCGCTGTGCACGTGACATGAGTGCTATATGTTCACGAGTGGCGTATACAAGGTGCATAGAGTGCACATTAGGGTGCAGTACGCACCGCCAGAGCTTGCCCAGGGGCTTGCTGAGGTCGGCGTTGTGAACATGTGGTGGTAGGAGCTCACAGGTGACCTATACAAGGAACGTAAAGTAAACACTGGGGGTCGGTACAGCACAGTACGCACCGTCAGAGCGTGTAAAGGGCTTGCTGAGCTCTGCGCTGTGCACACGTGGTGCAGATGCTCAAGGGGTGCTTCATATACGCTATGTACAGTAAATACTGAAGGACAGTACTATGACAGAGTTTGCTCGGCGCTGTGCACACGTGGCGCTGGAGGCTCACACTGACCACGGTGGTGCACACAAAGTAAATACAGCAAACACGGGGTACAGTACCCACCGCCAGAGCTTACACACGGTGGTGCAGAGCTCGGCGCTGTGCACAAGTGGTGCTGCACACAAGGTACACACGTAGACATGGGGTACAGCACTCATTACCGGAACTCGTTCGGGCTCGCTGTACTCTGCGCTGTGCACAAGTGGTGCTGCATGCACGGTACATACATTTCAGTAGACATGGGGTACAGTACTCGCTGTGAAGACACGGGGCTGCATACAATGACTAATCGCCGTAATACATTTGTTCAGCTCTGCTGTGGGGAGGGGGGGGAGGAGAAATGCGAGACACGGCGTGGCGGCCATGAAGTGTGAAGCAGTGGGCGGGGGAGCGGAACCCTTTGAAGTGAAGCTCTCGGAGGCAGGCGGGAGCCAATGGCAGGCGCGTGCATGAGCACATGCACTCGACGAAATCCGCGATGGTTTAGCCCTTATTTTGCCCCCAATACTCTAGTCTATTTATTCCTTGTGGAATATAATAGACGCGACCTAAAAAAGAGAAACACAATACATGAAATAATAAGAGGTCAAATTGTATAATGAACCCTTAAAAAACTCTACTGTCACTGTTCTGCCACAGGCAAAAGGTATATTTTCCATGATGAAATGATGGCTCACAGCCTGAGTAGAGGTGAGCATTAAGGAGGGAGCAGGTAGCAGCATGTATGAGCAGAACTCAGTGGAGAAGTCACCTCCCTTTCATTTACCGCCAAAAAGGGATGCGTTCAATAGGTTGTGTTGTTGACCATGATACCGCAACA
Source organism: Lissotriton helveticus (assembly GCF_964261635.1). Lineage (NCBI taxonomy): Eukaryota > Metazoa > Chordata > Amphibia > Caudata > Salamandridae > Lissotriton > Lissotriton helveticus. The sequence goes on from NC_136063.1 coordinate 105,399,220, forward strand.
GCTGGGTTCTAATCCCGACATTCACACCAGACTAAAAGTGTGTTATCAATTTGGCCATCTGCCAAACTGGAAAGCCTTAGATATAGGCCAAGACCCTGTATTTAGTGCTAGATAAAGATGGGCATTTATACCCTCCCTAATAAAACAATTTTATCCAATGGATTTAAAATATTTTCCTATGTCTCCATTAGGGGTTGCACAAAAACACTATCATCAGGTGTACAGGGTGCTTTTAACTATAGAGGTTAACTCCTAATGAGCACTGCCAAAGCCAATATGTCTCGCCTAGACACTTGCCAATGTCTTTTAACCATATTATACTGCACGTGGCTAAAAGTAAAGTTAGAAAAAAGCATCATAACAAGTAAGTTGTGCTCTGACATGCCCAGTACTGCCATGTAGTAGCATTTTGTTTCTTATGGCGGTAGGGGATGGACAACCCGGATAAAGGGCTGGAGGGTGGGAGCAAGCAACACAGGCAACAAGAGTGTGGGACGCGGATGTAGACGGAAAGATGCAAGATGGACACGGGAGGGGGGTGGAGGGTAGGAAGCAACATGGACAAGGGTAAGGGGTAGGAGAGTAAGAGGTAACAGACAATGGTGGGGAGTTGGAGGGGAAGCAGTAACAGACAGCGGGTGGAGGTGTTAGGAAAGATGCAACTGGGTGGAGAGGGGAATATGCAACATGCATAGGAAGAATGATGAAAAAATTAGTACCTGAATCACAGTGAGCAGTGGATGAACAGCAGAAGGACATTAACCAAAGTAAATCAGTGCTTGGACTGGAAAGTGTCCCAAACATAAGAACAGGAAGTGACATTGGCAAGCGCTGGCCAATTAGGAAGCAGCAAATACGAGTGACAATGAAGCCAGTGAATAGTACGCAATGGAAAAATTCCAAGCCCCTTATGTCAAACAAAATATCTTGTAGTGACTGAGCATACGCTGTCGTCAGACGAGACCTGAAAATGGCCAAGCTTAAGCTCCTTCTTTCAGTGGGGGATTCAGGGGTGTTCACATGGAAGCAGAAATTGCTTTACTCACCTTGGTGGAATAATCTAGAACTCAAAAGAAATATTGAAGCATTGTGATTGCCGGTGTGGATGGAAAGTTCATTACTATAGCACAATGATTTCATGTATCAAACACTGGTGCACATCAAAGATAACTCCATAGATGAGAAAGTAGAGTACCAGGGAGCTGGACAAAGGAAATGTCTACATTTTACAGCGCTACAAAATTACAACAATAATTTTATTAGAGCTCTGGAATGCTGAGATGTGCATTAACTATTGTTATTTGCCTGCATTCTAAGTTTAGTCAGAGTGTGATGCAGGAGCATAGAGCAGACAGCGACAGTTACCCTGTTAGTCTGCAAGTGTCAGGCTAGATTGCAAAAGGACTGGCGCTAATAGCCTTTCTACTTCTATGCTGTTAGGCAATATAAGCTGTGAATTGCCTGTCTCCTCATTACAAATGCTCCCTTGGTTTGGGACTTTAATTGTTAAGCAGGCAATTAACAATGGCTACTTTAACAGTTGTTAATTGCCTTTCTATTCATTTTGCATCCTCATCGTAGGTTGGGGCGTTAATTATGAGGTAGGCAATTAATAGTGGTTAGGGCCTCCTTACAAGGGCGCTAACCATTGTTAACCTCTCAGAAGTGGACAGTAAGACAATAATACTTATAATTAGTGGTTTTAGTAGTATTATTATTAGTGTAATTCTTAATAAAAGCTACTGTATTCACACAGCGAAGTAAGTTATGATCAGAGGAAGAAAATTCAAACAAAATGTGCACATGTTGGAGTGAGCGCTAGTGGAAGAGGTAAGCTCCAGGCAGGTATGGATAGATGATGAGGTGGCAGAGGACTTGCGGGACTGGGTGGACATGCTACACCCCCTGAGTGGTGCAGTGCAATAGACATGTCAGAGGATGAGTCTTCTGAGAAGGATGACTAGTGTGCGAGAGGATGGCCACATGGGTGTGTTGAGTAAACATAGCATGTGGGTGTAGCAATAGTGTTGAACTGGTGGTTGGGATTCACTGGTACCGCATCAGAGTGGGGTTGTTTCACCGGGGGAGGTGGGGGGGGGGGGGTCTAGATGTGCTGGCGTGCGCTGGGAATAGTTCTTTACAGGTGTTGTAGATTACAAAGTAAGTCTGTTATCTACTGGGGATGGAATAGTTAGATGGGGAATTGTGATTGCAATACACTGCTGAAAGGATTACACAAGAATACATCATAGTATGTACCACCATATGGATGCGTATATGTAATGAATGGAAATGCAGTTGTGCCATGTACAAAGCATTATTATTAGCACACATATTTATTGTGAGTTGCTGCATACACTCACAGTGACATAAAAACTCATAAGATTGGAGATCAAATAAAGTACATTCAAATTAGACAACATATAAAAGACAAGGGGGTTTCCAACAAAGGGTGGGTTTCCATGCCCTCTCTGCTTTTATTAGCAGCTGGTTCCTATTAGGGAGGAACCAATAAAAGGCGAGTGATAGAGCCGGTGGTGTGTTCCTACAAGCCGCGTTTCTCACTCAGCCACCCATGTGTTTAAATTTACCAATCAACCCATAGAGCCCCTCCCGCCAACAAACTGCATTCCATAACTCGCACAGTTCTCATTATTTTGATAAACGTAGCGCTTCATAGATAACAAGTGGCTGTCTATCAAGCCTGCCCGACCACCACCCCTTTAAATCTCCAGCAGGGCCATGGTTGTATCCTTACGTGACGTACCTGTCCTCGCTCGCCGTGATGACCCCGTCCTCTTTGGGGATGAGGAGAGCCACGGTGACGGCATCCAGGTGGCCTTCGATCTTGTTGAGGAGGACCGGTCTGCAGCTCAGCGGCCCGGAGTGGATCTCCGCTGCCATGTTGCTGTCTAATCACGGAGGGGCAGCATCAGCTGACACTGGCAGAAGCTCGGGTTTCGCTTGGTGCGGGCAGGAAATGGTTACCACAGCATAGGCAAACTAGCAACCGGAAGTTCGGCAGCATGAAGACGGTCGTGGGGCGGGACTTCCGCCTTCTGCGTGAAGCCCGCATCCACGGAGTGCCAGAGAGCAGCATTGGTGACGCGGGGCTCCGCGGTGGCTGCAGAAGTCAGGAGTGGCGGCGATGAGTTGAGTGGGGCTTAGTTGTAAGGGGGCGGGGGTGTGTGTGTGCAGGAGGGGGTAGGGGGCTGCGTCGGGTGTATGCGTACGTGTCTGTGTGCGCGTGTGTGTGTGTGTGCAGGGGGGGCGGCAGCGAGTGTCTGTGTGCGCGCGCCTGTGTGTGTGTGTGCGCGTGCAGGGGGTGGGGCCTGGCTGTGTGTGCGCCGTGTTTGCATGCAAGCCAGGCGAAAGCAGGGGCTGTGTGTGCGTCTGCGCAAGCGCGCGCGCTCCCGCGGTGAAAACTGAGAATGGGAAAGCGCGCGGCACACTGCTGTCTACATTCCCAAATACGGGCAGCAAAAGGTCTCGAGCAGACTACTTCTGCTCGACCTAAAAAGGAGCAACTATGATTTTCCCAACCTCCTCCCTGGGGGCCATTCTTCATCGCAGTTTCCTTCTCCTATCAAGTAGTTAACACTGGACAATGTGCATAGTGCACAATACCACACTCACTTGATTCTCCATGCATACTTCACCCACTGTGCTAAAACAGTGGAGTTGGTGCCCATGTGAATTAGCTTCCAGGGCACGAGTTGCAGCATATCCCATGACTCATAGAACTGCTTACAAGAAAAATGACTGGCAAATGTCTGAGCCTAATACTACATAGCAGAAGTATGCATCACAAGTGAATTTAAAGCAGTACACTGTACGTAACATTTTCCTTTTGCAAAATTTCTTGCAGCCTTTCTGATGGCAAAGCAATTTTTTGAGTCTGAACCATGATAATGGCTTCTGCACCTGCAACACCCATGTTTCCCAAGGAAACTAGCAGCCCTCTATTTTTGGTAAAAAGCAAAACCAATGGGGATGATGGACCAAGTGTTGAACTTTGCAAGCACTCACCCCCAGTCAACTGATCTGGTTTTAATCCATCATCATTCTTTAGCTCAAATGCAAATCAGTCTGACCCTGTGCCTCATGGGATTAGTCCAGCCCGAACTGCCAAGCCATGTCTTCCCTGGACCGGAAACAAGCTTCCCAGGACCGGTTTCTGGCTATCAGCTGTCATCAGCCAGACTAGCTTGAATCCAGTGGCAAAGTGATCAAGGGACCCACGTCTGGACATACCCTGCCAAGTTAGCGCGAACAAAGCAAAATCAGAGGGGATGATGGACCATTCTTCTACTCACTCATCCATATGTATACTCACCCATCCACCCCTGACTCGCTCATTCATCATCTTTGTGTGCACTCATTCATTCATTCAAGCACTTCCATCCCTCACTCTTTGCCTGGTTCTCACATTCACCAACGTACCCATTCATCCATCTCACAATATATACTAGCCAGTCTTCAAAGTACATTCAATTTTTTTTTTAAAGAACTGTCTCTCCTGGCTTTGTCAGTTCACGTTGTTGTTTAGTTTTCTACCTTAATGTTGATAAGATCAATGCCAAGTGTACCTTTACAGATATGCTTATGTTTCTGTGGGTAGTTTAAATGCCCCCTGACTTTGCTCTGAATGTCAAGGGCTGTCGAGCTAATCACAGTCAATCAGCCTCTCAAGCATTGCAGTACAACTGGTAAAACAGGAGCAATATACATAACATCTGCTTTGATAACTTTGAGTGTCCTTTAAGCTTGGAAAATGCAGGGTGCATACATCAAATCGCTGCGCATGCTCTGTGCATCACACTTGTGCTTTACCCATCCAATTTAGAGGTGTGGGAGTGCCAGGTTTTCACCAGTGCCACTCTGCTATCGGAAACAAATAATGAACAGTTTGACCATCACAGGGCCATTGGTCATTGTATGTCAGAACATATGGTACAAAGAGAAGAGGTAAACATGGAGGCAATCCTGCCACAAAAAATCATACATCTTCAAGCCGAACACCCAACTCGTACTATGAGTGCCTTTAAATCCTTGCCAGTATTGGCTAGTTTAAGAAGTCTAAGAAACATACATTTGTATAATTTCCCTCTAAAACGTATCTAGAGTAAGTGGTGGTAGAGGACCCCCTGAACAACTCTGTCGAATTCTCAAAATTCTATCTGGTTTAGCCAATCCTCTTTGCAAATGTTGCATTCACCTTAAATTATCCAACAAACTTGATATCCTAAAGAAATTGATATTTGTCTATATGTACCACTTTAATAGTTTGGTACCCATAGTTAAATTATGTTCTTGCCTGTCAGTGTTCACATTTTCTTTTGATAGTGCTCTATTTACATCCAATATATCCAGTGATCCTTCCACACGCATCACCATTGGCCTATCGAAAATATAATCGTAACTTCAAAGTTCACAAGCATTCCCCAGATCTTTTAAGGCAGCTATGCTTTATTAGATCATCAGTGTTTTATGATATTATTTCATCAAATATTCATACTAGGAGAATGTTTGCCAATGTAGCTTATCCATTGCTAAATGTCACAGAAATTGTGATGGTTTTATATGTCTAACTTAAAGACTTCTTGTGATGCCTATCTTGTTGCTTGTTTAATGTTTTGTCCAGGCATAATTTACAGTCTTAAAGGAATATGCAAGCAAGATCTACAACCCTAAAAGCTGTCTTGTGTTTCTGTTCTCCACATCTTGTTTTGTTTAAGCAGCATGCTGAGTCCCACAAGACCAAGTCTCTGGGCTCCTGCAACACAATGTCCCGCCAAGAACGAGAATACCTCCAAAGAAGGCCCTTTGAAGTACCTCCAACCTGCTACCATTGGTGCATCTGCCTATGAGGTGTCCTGTCCCAATAATGTAAGTGGAAATACATATTCTGCATAACATTTCTAACAAAAATGGTTGCTACATAAATTTTATGGCTTGGTTGGTTGTTACTTAAGTGTGTGGGAGTAAAATGCCCAGGTATATCCTGGACTTATTACAGTCCTGTTCTCCCGTTTGATGACATGCATATTGCCACTTACATCTTGTGCATTGTCTCAGACACCTTCTAAACACCCAGTAGCTGTTCAGCATTGATTTGCGTGGTCTTCCTTACTTCACCACTGCTCTCTTAGCTTGATCTACTAAGCTCTTCCTTACTTTCTGCTTCAGTATATGTTGCTTCAGAATCATCTGCTGACTGACAGTATAACGCAAAAAAGCACCCAAGTCTCATTTGAATTCATTGTAGATTTCCTTACATCGTACATTTCAATTTTTTAGATGTTTTTGCTTATCTTTCCATCGTCTTTATTTACATTTTCATAACATTCAAAGGATCCTTGACATTGTGATTGGCCATCACAGCCATCTTAGTAATCATACCACTAATAACAATGGCTAGATGAAAGACCAAGCGTCATCGCAAAGCACTGCAATTATTGGACTGTGGTCCTAAAGAACAAGTTACTTACCTTCGGTAACGCTTTTTCTGGTAGATACAATATCTGCCGGTGGATTCCTCACCTTGTGAATATCCCCCTTGCGTCAGCAACGTTCGGAATTTTTCTTCGTAGCACGCTGGCGTGGACGACGTCATAGGAGCACGGCATCGCGCGCGACTCCATCTGACGTCACCGACTCCTTATTAGACCCACGTCGGCGTGATGACGTCAGTTCTGCCCTTTTTTCCGTGCCTTCGAGGCTCCCGGACGGACCAACGATAGTAAATATACATATACACAGTGTACATAGTACATACAAATCAAAACCGCACACAAAGTGCACAGCAAAAGTAGCAAAAACCAGAACATATAAACACATAAAACCAGGTATAGCAGAGTGGACAACGGGAGGCGGGTGGGCATGTGAGGAATCCACAGGCAGATATTGTATCTACCAGTAAAAGCGTTACCGAAGGTAAGTAACTTGTTCTTCTGATAGATACATCTGCCATGTGGATTCCTCACCTTGTGAATAGAGTCCCACAGCAGTCCCCACTCCCGGAGGAGGGTGTCCACTCTGCTACGCCAGGAAATCTTAGAGGACAGAACGCGCGAAATGGCCATCCCTCCTCACCTCAGTATCCAAGCAGTAGTGCTTCTCGAAAGTGTGACGGGAGGCCCATGTCGCGGCTCTGCAAATGTCCTCAATAGGAACACCTCTAGACAAAGCAGAAGTTGCAGACTTTGCTCTTGTCGAATGTGCTCTAATACCCTCAGAAGGGTCCGCACCCGCCAGGGAGTAGCAAATCTTGATGCACAGGATTATCCACCTGGAAAGTGTGCGCTTGTGCACCGCTCTGCCCTTCTTACAGCCAGCAAAACCAACGAAGAGTTGATCATCAACACAATAGTCTTTAGTCCTATCGAGATAGAAACTGACCGGCAAACAGAGAAATGCCGACAAAGCCGAAAGATACCCCTTGACCGTGGCAACAGCAAATCCTTGCTGCACCAGAGAAAGAGCAAACTGTAAAATGTTAGACAAATGAGCCTTCAAAGGGTCAACATCCCTCTCCCTACACCAAGAGACAAATTTACACCACCTATACGAATAAATGGACTTAGTGGAGTCACGCCTGGCAGAAAGAATGATATCCACCACATCGTGAGGGAGAGAAAAAGAATTCAAGTTGCCCCGTTCAATCTCCAGGCATGAAGGTGTAATGTCTGGAGGTGGGGGTGTAGAACCTGGCCCTCCATCTGAGAGAGGAGGTCTGCCCTGTGAGGGAGACGGAGCGGCGGGTGAGAGGAGAGGTGGAGAAGGTCTGTGTACCACACCCTTCTTGGCCAATCCGGAGCAACCAATATAACTTGGGCCCGATCCTGGCGAATCTTCCTCAGAACCCGAGGAATCAAGGGTATGGGGGGAAACGCGTAAAGGAGTTGACTTCTCCAACTCAACTGAAACGCGTCCCCCAAAGCTCCTTGCATCGGATACTGGAGACTGCAGAATGACGGGCAGTGAGCATTCTCATGAGTGGCAAACAGGTCCACCTGAGGAGTCCCCCACATCTGAAAGATGTCGCGAACCACCTCCGGGTGAAGCCTCCACTCGTGGTCGGCAGAGAACTGCCGACTGAGACTGTCTGCACGAACGTTCAGAACTCCGGCCAGATGATTTGCCATCTGATGGTCCTGAACCCAGGACCAGAGACGCGGAGCCTCTGCAAAGACACTGCGACCCTACCCCTCCCTGCTTGTTGATGTACCACATCGCGGTCGTGTTGTCCGTCAGGACCTGAACCGACTGACCGCGAAGGGAAGGGAGGAAGGCCTTGAGCGCCAGACGTATCGCCCGCAATTCCAAAAGGTTGATGTGAAGCAACCTTTCCTCTGGAGACCAAAGACCTTTTACCTCCAGGTCCCCCAGATGAGCACCCCACCCGAGAGTGGATGCATCCGTTATCACCGTGGCCACCGATGGAGGAAGTTGAAAAGGCTTTCCTTGCGACAGATTGCCTTCCACGCTCCACCAAGACACATCCGCTGCAGCTTCTCTGGAGATCCTCACTGACTCCCTGAGATCTCCGTTGTGTTGATACCACTGCCTGCGGAGGCACCACTGGAGTGCCCTCATGTGCCAGCGTGCATGATTGACCAACAGAATGCAAGAATCCATCAGACCGAGCAGACGAAGGACCTTCAGGACTGGAACAACCGCTCCATTGTAGAATAAAGGAATCATTTCCTGTATGTCGTGAATCCTTTGAGGTGGAGGTAATGCACGACATACAGTAGTGTCCAGTACCGCACCTATGAACAGGTTGCGCTGGAAGGGCACCAGGTGAGACTTGGGTACATTTATCGAAAAACCCAACCTGTGCAACAACTGAGTTGTCTCTTGCAGATGATGAAGCACATTCTCTGACGACTCCGCTTTGATCAGCCAGTCGTCTAGATAGGGCAACACAGGAATCCCCGATCGTCTGAGATGCGCAGCCACCACTGCCATCACCTTGGTGAAAACTCGAGGCGAAGTAGTAAGCCCAAAAGGAAGGACCGCAAACTGGTAGTGTTGTGATCCCACCGTAAAACGTAGATACTTTCTGTGCGACTTCAGAATGGGGATGTGAAAATACGCATCCTGCAAGTCAATCGACACCATCCAGTCTTCTTCCATCAGCGCTTGAAGAACCTGTGCAAGTGTGAGCATTTTGAACTTCTCCTGTTTGAGATAGAGGTTCAAAATCCTGAGGTCCAGGATTGGCCGAAGCCTGCCATCCTTCTTGGATATCAGGAAATACCGGGAGTAGCACCCCTGACCCCTCTCCTGCTCCGGAACCACCTCTATCGCACCCTTTCTGAACAGTGCCAGGACTTCTTCCTGCAGGAGAAGAAGGTGGCCCTCCGAACAATAACCTTGGCAAGGAGGGTAATTGGGAGGGAACGCCTGGAAAGGAAGTGCATACCCATTTTCTACGAGATTGAGAACCCAAAGATCTGATGTAACCGATTTCCAATCCCGTAGAAAATGAGTAAGCCGACCCCCTACCGGACCCGCATGATCCAGAATGGTGGATCTAGGGCTGCTTTGCTGTTGTAGGTGGGGGGTGGGAATTAGAGGAAGAAGTTGAGGAGGAGGAGGCTTTGCGTCCACGAGCACGTCCACTTTGTTTGCCTCTGTAAGATTTATACAAAGGGTTCTGCTGTTGTTGTTGCTGTTGCTGGCCTTGCTTATAGGAACAAAAAGTGGATCTACCAAATCCTCTAAACTTCCTAGTGGCAGAACCTCTAGCTTGAAGACCCAAAGATCTTGCTGTAGCCCGGCTATCTTTGAATCTCTCCAAAGCCACATCCGCCTTCTTCCCAAAGAGGCCTGTCCCATCAAAAGGTAAGTCCATTAAAGTGGATTGAACGTCTGCTGAAAATTCAGAAGATTTTAGCCATGCAGCCCTTCTGGTGGCAACAGTAGAACCCATAATTCTGGCAACAGAGTCTGCCGTGTCCATGCCACTCTGAATGACTAAGCGGGCTGCAGCTTGAGTGTCGGAGACCACTTCATTAAAGTTTTTCCTATCCTCAGGAAGCTTAGATGACAGTTGCTTCACAGAGTCCATCAAAGCATGTACATATCTAACTAATAGACAAGTAGCATTAGTAGATTTTAGAGCCATGCTACTTGATGAGAAAATCTTTTTAGCATATTGGTCAAATTTCTTTGAGTCTGTGTCTGCTGGTACCTGAGGAAATGAACCTGCCGATCTGTTGGAACAAGCGGCCTGTACCACCAAGCTCTCAGGAGAAGGATGTGAAGTGAGGAACTCGGGGTCACCAGGTGCCACTCTGTAACGTCACGCTACAGATCTGGAAACCGCAGGAGCAATCAAAGGTTTCTTCCAAACTTCCATTATTGATTCAGTTAAAGCCTCAGTGAATGGAAGTGTAGGCTCTATAATGGACGAGGGTGAATGTAAAACCTCTGTAAGAATATTAGGTTTGTATTCAACAGTAGGTAATGTCAGATTAAGTAGATCTGCAGCCTTCCTAATCACAATGTGGTAAGGTGTCACGTCCTTTGACGGTGCATCAGAAACTGATGGCAAACCCCATTCCGGAGAAAGTTCTAGGCCACTGGCACTATGAAGGTCGTCAAAACAGTCTCCTTTATCCAGAAGTTCACCTTCCTCCACTTCAGGATCTTTGAACTCCTTTTCTTCCAAGAGGCGCTGAGCTCTGCGTCTCGACCATTCCATACGAATCGAAGTCGATGGATTCGGTAACGACTCCGATGGAGTCGGATCCGGAGTCGAGCCGGGGCAGCAGGAGGATGAGATTCACGAATCGGCGTGGTACCTCGATCAGACTCACGAGGTCGATCCGGAGTCGGCGAAGCCGTATGCGGAGTCGACGATCTCGGCGGAGCCGTACCGAGCCAAGGTGTAAAAGGTGTCGGCATAAAGGGAGCCGGGGCGTAAGATTGAGGAATGCCCAAGTTGAAAGACAATGGACCCACGGGACCAACCGGTGCACCAGTGGGGTACATTGCTCTAGTATAGACTCCAAACATCGCATTAAGAAAATGCGAGGGGTCTTGTCCCGGACCAGGAAAGGGAGGATACGAACCAGTTGGTTGTTCCGAAGGAGGTTGCTCCGACATCGCTTCATCCTGATTTACAGGGACTTCTATCGGAGTCGGAGTCTGAGGGACTTCTTCTTCTACCTCATGATCCGAAGAATGGTGTGATTCCGGATCAGGTTCTTGTTCCGGCGTCGGGGAACCTCGAAGAGATTGCAAAGGAGAAGGAGATACAAATTCCTTATGATGTCTTCGAGACTTTTTCTTTGAATCCGAAGAGTCTTTACCAGAGTGATGTCTCGAGCTATGTTTTCTCCTCTTGTGTTTCTTTTTTGAAGAGCCAGAAGCATGACCTGAAGCCGATTTGGATCCGGATCTTGATCTTTCCCTGGACCTCGACCTCGCTCTGGACCTCGAAGCCGACCTCGACTTCGATCGCGACTTCTGTCTCGACTTCGAACGTCTGGACGTCGATCTCGAAGATCTATCAGCTTCCCTTCCTTTTATCTTCGCTAGAAGAAGTTTAGCCTCACGTTCACGTAAGGCCTTAGGGTTCATTTTGAAGCAGGATCGACAGTTCTTAACGTCATGGTCTGATCCAAGACACCATAAACAATCACCATGTGGATCGGTGATCGACATCATGCGAGCGCATGACCCACACTGTTTGAACCCTGTCTTCCTCGACGACATTCTCGACGAAGAAGGAACACTCAACAGATGAAATAGTAACACTAAACAGAAGAAGATACTAAGTATCGCAGAAGATCCCAGAAACCGTTAGCGTCGACGACACGGAAAAAAGGGAACTGACGTCATCACGCCGACGTGGGTCTAATAAGGAGTCGGTGACGTCAGACCGAGTCGCGCGCGATGCCGTACTCCTATGACGTCGTCCACGCCGGCGTGCTACCAAGAAAAATTCCGAACGTTGCTGACGCAAGGGGATATTCACAAGGTGAGGAATCCACACGGCAGATGTATCTATCAGAAAATATTGAATGCAGTGCGCAGACTTTGTTTCTCCTTTCAAAGGCTTTGTTGTTTATAAGGCTTCGAACGAATGTTGCGTAATATTGTGTAACACAGTGCATAAATTTCAATTAATCTGAGCCTCTTCTTCGCTTTAATGAGGCCCTTACAGACATACGTTTGAGGACCTGGGCAAACCCTGCTCAGACCCCACTGTCAGTTGAGTAGTTGCCAGGCACATCGCCCTGCTCTAGGTGATCCATATTTCCTCACTTAGCACCCTACTTCAGAGAGCCTAGTGATACCAGTCTGGGCCACCAAAATCTAACCAAAATTGTTCCCCAGTACTTCCCTTACAGGGAATCAAAACTAAAGGAGATCTTTGGGAAAAGGATCTTTTCTTCCGCAAACTTGGCTCTTCATTTTATTTGCACCAGCTGTCTCCTGGGCAGCTACTCTCACGCTTTATGGAACTCTGTCAGGTTCTGCCCATTGTTCCAGTGTAAGCCAGTGCTATAATTTCTCAGGTTAAGCAGAGCGGCCATAATGTGACAAATTCACCATCTCTTGCCGGTTGGATCAACTGATTCTTGGGAGAGCTATAGACACCAGTGTGCCGCATTGCTGGCACTTCTGGCTCCTTTTCACTGGATTTTCATGGGACACTCCGGCGAGCCTTATGGACACGCCATTTGATGGTTCCCATCTTTTTGAGAACAAAGCAGACTTGGCCCTGAAGAGCTTCAAAGTCAGCAGGATCAAGGCAGTCCCGGGGCCTTTCTGCTCCCTCATGTAAATTAATAGAAAAACTAAAACTGAGAAACCACATTGGCGGATAACTAGTCATGGAAAACTAACTTTAGGGAAATTCAAATAAATCGAAAGTTAAAGGATAGATAATTTTTTCCAAACTCGCACACTTGAAGATAAGGGGTAGTGAAAGTATTTTGAGTTCAGGGATGGGCAAAGTTTAGGGACAATGAGTGTTTTTTCGAATTCAGGGATGGGTGGATTTTAGAGGTGATATGGGGTTTTTAGGGATCAGGCATGGGTGAAGTTGAGTGTGAGTGGTTTTATGGGTTCAGGGATAGGAGGAGTTTATATGTAGAAAGGGTTGCAACTGTTTTTTGAAGGTTCAGGGATGAGTGGAGTAAAGCGGCAGTGAGGGTGTTTTAGATACAGAAATTAGGAGAGTTTAGGATTAAAAATGTATGGGATCAGGAATGGGTGGAGATTAGGTGTGGCAAGGGGTTTTTAGTGTTCAGAGATGGGTGGAGTTTAGGGTTAAAAAGGGCTTTTAGGGTATAGGGATCAGTGGAGTTTGGGGGTCAGGTATGGGTGAAGTTCATGCATGGAGAGGCATTTGTAGGGGGCAGAGATGGATGGTGCTTAAGGGGTAGGGAGGGTTCAGCTAAATAAAAGCATCCAAAGTAATTTACACTTCCCACATAAGATCAACACAAAAACAACACACTTCCTACTACACACCCTACATTGTGAAGACTGCTACCTGTATAGCAAGGTTTCTGCATGCCACATAGATGTATTAAGCGATACCAAAGGGGATGATGGATGGAGCGTTTGAGCAAATCAAACACTCACCCCCAGTCAACTGATCTGGGTTTAATCCATCATCATTATTTTGCTCACTCTGCCACCCCAGTTCAGACATAGCCATATGCAAATCAGTCTGACCCTGTGCCTCATGGGAACAGTCCAGCCCGAACTGCCAAGCCATGTCTTCCCTGGACCGGAAACAAGCATCCTAGGACCGGTTTCGGATTCATAAGCTCCGTGTTCATATACATGGCAGCCTTAGTAACTGGGTTATACCGGTAAATCAGCCATGAAAAGATCTATAGCATGGTATTCTAATTACAATGAACCAGAAAATCCACACTGCACTCATGGGAAGAAATAATGAAGTTCAAAGTGAAACCTGGCCTCGTAAACCTGACAAGTAGATCATCGCTCCAATCAGTACAAGAAAGGAAGGTCACTGTGGCGTGGAGGAATGGGCCTGGGTAGCTGGTGCACAAGAAGGAGTGCATAATGGTCCACCCTCCTGGCAAGTGCAGCTTTACTAAACGAGAGCAGATCAAAGGCAGAGAACGGTCATATATCTGCAGTGGCTTCATGAGAGGGTTTTACTTGGCTATTGCTGTTTGATCAAAAGGTCAAGGATGATGACTGGTTAATATTTGAAACAAATAATGAAATATGCTGTTCTCAAGCAGCATTGGTTACTGTAGAAATCTCTTCATATGCATCCTACGTTGTGCCAGTGCAAACAACGGAGGACAATAGCTGTTTTGCTATATGTGTTTCCAGAACCTTGTCTGTTACCATTCAGTCTTTTCTAGTACCTAGATGTAATGTATCCAGCATTAAATTGGAAGGTGCAGAGGCTCAGTGGAGATCTTCAACGCAAATAATATGCTGGGAAATATCACGAAAGAGTCTCCATTCTTGTTTGAGCATAAGGACAACGCTTTAAAACCAAGTGACAAGCACATAGACGAGAATAACCCAATAATTTTGCTTTGTGGTGATTTTAGTCCTAGCCTGGCACAATGAATGGTTAGAAGAGAAATAATTGAACAGGCAAACTCAAGACAGATATACAGCAGGTACAGTAAGAATGGGAGGTGCCTAACAGCCATGATGGTAGCAAGTGGGTTAAGAGTATTAAATGGGCGAACAAAGGCAGACACACCAGCTAAAATACCTTCCGTGTTGGCAAAAGAACCAGCAACGATTACGTTCTTCTAAGTATAGAGGTATGCACTTAGTGCTGGATATGGTAGTGGAGCCAGGAATGGAAGGTGATCATGATGAGCCTCTTCTTACTCGTTTGTTCCTTCCCTGGATCACGCTGGATGTTGAAGAGAGCTCAACTTCCTGCTCTGCTCATTCCTCCAGAAGATCAGTTGTAGCAGTGATTCTGTTGAGTTTCTTGGGAAGGCTTGGTTTGCTAGGACAGTTTCATTTTAGGGTCACCCGTGGCAGCCGTAACTGACTGCAGTTCTGTGAGACATCTGCTTTGGTTTTGGTAGTGGTGGTTCTATTGTTTATCTGCAGGTGTTCCTCCTCCCACCGTCTCCCTACCCAGAAGAGGGTGCAGCAGGTATGCTGCATTGCACACTTTTGTGGAAAAAGGATGAGAGCTTGATACCAGTGGTGACAGGAATCTTCTTTACTTCTTGGTGGTCAGCAACACAAGCAGTAGCTCTTATAGCAGAGAGGTCTCTGGACTCCGATGTCCACTAATTCACAGACTTGTCTTGGTCTTAGTCTTGTCTTGAGCACCTACAGACAATATAGGTAGGAAAACAGTCTAATCGGGCCGTTGCAGTCCATGCAATACAAGTCCGCTTCATAATAATAATAATAATATACCCGCATTTAAACTAACTGGCCCTTTTTGAATTTAGGAAAGTCTACGTAATAAAAAAAGGCATGGGGAACAAATGCAGCCTGGCTGCTTATGAGGCACATACTGTTTTCACAAAATGAGGGTGGAATACATGGCAAGTGCTGGGATGTGATTGTCCCCTGCATAGTGTACAATCATGTCCACTTACCTGTGTTCCTGACAAAAATATCTGGTATTGAGGTTTTTTTTGTTTAAAAGGATTTTTTATTCTGGTTTTTTTAGGTATTGGCCCCAGCCTCTTGCTAATCTAGCATGTGTGCATAGCCCTTGACTTGCTACTGGTCCTGTAAGTGGAGAGGTGCACCAAGCAAGCCTTCCGTAGTGGTAGAAAGACTACTCCCCCAAGGTTCACCCTTGTAGCGCAGTGGTGGTAGCATACCGGGTTTTGTACTGATTATAGTGTGACCAGGCTATGTTAACTTCATAATGTAAATTGAATCCTCCTAGCCATTTTCCCGAAGTCCCACTGCTTAGGCTGAACAGAAACCCTAATGCTGCGATCCCTTGTATATGGATGCGTACCCAAAATGGTGGTGAGTTATGATATAGATACATATATATATATATACATATATATATGAAATTCACTGAAAAAACCATAGGTTATAGACCATATATAGTTAGGAATTTGCATTTACAAAACCTTGAAAATTCACTGAAAAAACCATAGGTTAGAGACCATATATAGTTAGCTGGACATTTTATTGACATAAAACCATTGAAATTCCATATATAGTTAGTTGCACTAACTATATATCGCGCACCCGCAATCCACTGCTGATGATGTCACATATTACATCATTCATGACATGGTCAGTGACATCACTGATGACATCACTGATGACATCTCAAATGACATCACTGATGACATCTCAAATGACATCACTGATGACATCATCTAGTGTCTGTGTGTTTTTTGTAAAGTTTAAATATGTTTTACATATTGAAGAATGAGTGGATGTATGGAAGACTGAGTGTGTGTGTGGCTGGCTGGGAGGTGTGTGACTCTGTGCATCTCAATGTGTACTTGTATCAGTGATTGTATAAGAGAGTAAGTATGTGTTAGTATATGTGTTAAAAGTATGGTGTTCTGTGTTTAACTGTATAGATGAGGAAATCGAAGTGTGATTGATTCTTCACAGGACTGACTAGGTGTATGAGTGCATATGATAGTGTGTAATAATGAGTGACTGTATGTATGAGTGATTGTATGGGTGAATGAGTGAATGTGTGTGTAGACGTAGGAATCAGTAAGTGCGTATGTAGTAACTGGTATTGGTGTGTCATGATGTCATCAGTGATGTCATTTGAGATGTCATCAGTGATGTCATTTGAGATGTCATCAGTGATGTCATCAGTGATGTCACTGAAGTATGGTGTTCTGTGTTTAACTGTATAGATGAGGAAATGGAAGTGTGATTGATTCTTTACAGGACTGACTAGGTGTGTGAGTAACTCCATGGATGAGTGGCAGTGTGTGAGTGTCTGCATAGGTGTATGAGTGCATATGATAGTGTTGTAATAATGAGTGACTGTATGTATGAGTGATTGTATGGGTGAATGAGTGAATGTGTGTGTAGACGTAGGAATCAGTGAGTGCGTATGTAGTAACTGGTATTGGTGTGTCATGATGTCATCAGTGATGTCATTTGAGATGTCATCAGTGATGTCATCAGTGATGTCATTTGAGATGTCATCAGTGATGTCATCAGTGATGTCACTGACCATGTCATGAATGATGTAATATGTGACATCATCAGCAGTGGATTGCGGGTGCGCGATATATAGTTAGTGCAACTAACTATATATGGAATTTCATTGGTTTTATGTCAATAAAATGTCCAGCTAACTATATATGGTCTCTAACCTATGGTTTTTTCAGTGAATTTTCAAGGTTTTGTAAATGCAAATTCCTAACTATATATGGTCTATAACCTATGGTTTTTTCAGTGAATTTCATTGGTTTTTTAAAAGCTAATGTCTATAGCTGTAAAATATATTCTTTATTACGTGAAGTATCACGTAGCCACGTGAGACGCCTCATGACGCGTCGCATAACCGTGACGTATCGGCTCTGCAGCGCAAACAAAACCCGTAACGTAAGCGTGCCGGAGCACGCTTACAGATATATATATTTTTTTTAACCTTAATTAGACAAAATCCACACGTGCACATATCTTGAGGCCTTGCAAAGGCACATCAAACAAACAGTCCCTACAATTTTGCCAAGTTTGCTGGAAATCTATTCCCTTAATTTTTTTTTTACTGTTTCTCTTGGTTTTCCCCTTGTAACGCTTACCGGGACGCTACCCGGTACGCGAACCGGACGCTCCAAAAACACAAGATGGCGGACTCCCGTTACGCTGCCGGTTAGCTGCCCGGTTCGCGTACCGGGAAGCGCCTCTACCGCGAAAAATCGCGGGGGACTTTAATATCCCCCTCATCAATCCTAGGGGGTCAGGAGGGGTTTACCTTGCCCCCTTTCCTTCATTTCCCCCTTCTTTTTTCACCACATCTTGTCTCTCGAACCTACCGAGAGACAAGATGGCGGCCGCTCCGGACTGTTTACAATGTTGACAGCTACGCTGCATGTTAGCTGCCCGGTTAGCTGCCCGGTTCGCGTACCGGGACGCGCCTCTACGGCGTAAAATCGCAAAAAAAAAAAAAAAATTATTTTTTGCCCCGCGGGGCACTTTAATATCCCCCTCATCAATCCTAGGGGGTCAGGAGTGGTCTACCTTGCCCCCTTTCCTTCATTTCCCCCTTCGTTTTTCACCACATCTTGTCTCTCGATCGTACCGAGAGACAAGATGGCGGCCGCTCCAGACTGTTTAGAATGTTGACAGACACCGGAGAGCCAATCAGCTTCGCTTCGCGAAGTTCCGTTACGCGTCAGGTACGCGAACCCGGGGCGCTAACCGGAGCGCTGTCACAGATATATATATTTTTTTAAACGTTAATTTCTCAAAATCCACTGGAGCACATATATTGAGACATAGCAAAGGCACGTCGGGCAAACCATATCTACAATTTTGCCAAGTTTCATGTAAATCTATTCAGCCGTTCGAGCTAAAAGTGAGTCCAACCGCCCTATGGAAAAATGAATGGGAAAAATGCGTTTTGGGACCCCCCTTTTTTCTCGGCCCCCCCTTGACGAAACCCCCCCAAATTTTCAGGGGCTGCTCAGAAACAAAACTTGCCATTTTCCTGAAAATTACAGCCAATTCCGTCCACAAACGGCAAAGTTATTAGACATAGAATTTTCAGAAATCCCATAGAGAAAAAATCCTAACTATATATACCCACTGGCTATCGCCAGTAGGTAATATACATATATAAACATATATAAATGCATGCATACATATACATATATGCATACATATGCATGTTATTTACATGAAAGTTTTAAAAACACTAATAAAAGCAAAGCTAAAAAGCCACCTCATTACAAACAGAATGGCTTTAACTTAAACGAGGGCGAGATCTATTGCATTTTCAATGCTTGTTTACTTTGGTTCTATCAAGAAGGCATTCAGATGTGTCACACATTTGCCATAAATTCTGAATGTTAGCACTCTAGTTGCTCATTAGATCACTGTAGTAAAGCTAGTGCTCACCAGGGAAGTCTGCTGCTAATCATGGTTTGCAGCCATTTTCCCGCATTTTTTATCCCGCAGACTTTCAGTCCGCATACCATTATCCCGCATTTTTTCAAAACGCATGTGCATTTATCGCGCATGCCTTTACAAAGAATTACGTTTTAAAGGCATGTATGGTAAATGCATTTGCGTTGTGAAAACCACGATGACGAGAGAGGTAAGTGGGTTTGTGTTAATTTTTTCGTGGGTTAGTGATTGTGTAGTGTAGTGTAGTGTTGTGTAGTGTAGTGTTGTGTTAGTGTAGTGTAGAGTTGTGGTGGTTGTTTAGTGTAGGGTCATGCTGGGGGTAGTGTTTTAGGGTTTAGGGTTGTGTTGTAGTGTTTGCGTAGTGTAGGGTCATGCTGGGGGTAGTGTTTTAGGGTTTAGGGTAGTGTTGTAGTGTTTGCGTAGTGTAGGGTCATGCTGGGGGTAGTGTTTTAGGGTTTAGGGTTGTGTTGTAGTGTTTGCGTAGTGTAGGGTCATGCTGGGGCTAGTGTTTTAGGGTTTAGGGTAGTGTTGTAGTGTTTGCGTAGTGTAGGGTCATGCTGGGCGTAGTGTTTTAGGGTTTAGGATAGTGTTGTAGTGTTTGCGTAGTGTAGGGTCATGCTGGGGGTAGTGTTTTAGGGTTTTGGGTAGTGTTGTAGCGTTTGCGTAGTGTAGGGTCATGCTGGGGTGTAGTATTTTAGGGTTTAGGGTAGTGTTGTAGTGTTTGCGTAGTGTAGGGTCATGCTGGGGGTAGTGTTTTAGGGTTTTGGGTAGTGTTGTAGTGTTTGCGTAGTGTAGGGTCATGCTGGGGTGTAGTGTTTTAGGGTTTTGGGTAGTGTTGTAGTGTTTGCGTAGTGTAGGGTCATGCTGGGGTGTAGTGTTTTAGGGTTTTGGGTAGTGTTGTAGTGTTTGAGTAGTGTAGGGTCATGCTGGGGGTAGTGTTTTAGGGTTTTGGGTAGTGTTGTAGTGTTTGCGTAGTGTAGGGTCATGCTGGGGGTAGTGTTTTAGGGTTTTGGGTAGTGTTGTAGTGTTTGCGTAGTGTAGGGTCATGCTGGGGGGTAGTTTTTTAGGGTTTTGGGTAGTGTTGTAGTGTTTGCGTGGTGTAGGGTCATGCTGGGGGTAGTGTTTTAGGGTTTTGGGTAGTGTTGTAGTGTTTGCGTAGTGTAGGGTCATGCTGGGGGTAGTGTTTTAGGGTTTAGGGTAGTGTTGTAGTGTTTGCGTAGTGTAGGGTCATGCTGGGGGTAGTGTTTTAGGGTTTAGGGTAGTGTTGTAGTGTTTGCGTAGTGTAGGGTCATGCTGGGGGTAGTGTTTTAGGGTTTAGGGTAGTGTTGTAGTGTTTGCGTAGTGTAGGGTCATGCTGGGGGTAGTGTTTTAGGGTTTAGGGTAGTGTTGTAGTGTTTGCGTAGTGTAGGGTCATGCTGGGGGTAGTGTTTTAGGGTTTAGGGTAGTTTAGTTGTTTAGTGTATGCTAAAGGCATATTCGTTCTAAAAGTTTTCGTTATTTTAATTTGCGGCCTAATAGTACATGCGGGATTTTTTTTGCGGACTGATGGTATGCGGGATTTCGTCATATATTCGCTAATCATACTTTCTATGGCAAAATGAACCCCCTCATTTTGTTCCTTTTTAAATTAAATGTTTTAAGAGTTACCACTTTATTCCAATCAAGATGGCTTCAGGTGTGCCATACCTTTGCAATAAGTAGGACTGTTAGCACTCTAGTTGTTCTTTAGAACACTCTGGGACATTCTGTCATTGGGCTATAGTTGGGCTACATCTGGCTGATATTTGGGCTACATTTGTTTTTTTTTGTCTCTGGTGGCCATCTTTGGGCTACATTTGGGCTCCAACATATATATAGCCCAATGTAGCCCAATATATATTTTTCAAAGTTAATTTTCGTAAAAACCACTGGATGCTATATCTTGAGACATAGCAAAGGCACATCGGGCTACCAGTCCCTACAATTTTGCCAAGTTTGGTGTAAATCCATTCAGCCGTTCAGGCTAAAAGTGAGGCCAACCGCCCTATGGAAAATTGCATGGGAAAAACACGTTTTGGAACCCCCCTTTTTTCTCGGCCCCCCCTTGACGAGACCCCCCCAAATTTTCAGGGGCTGCTCAGAAACAAAATGTTCCATTTTCCTGAAATTTCAGCCAATTCTGTCCTCAAACGCCAAAGTTATTCGACATAGAATTTTCAAAAATCCCATAGGAAAAAAATCCTAACTATATATACCTACTGGCTATCGCCAGTAGGTAATATATATATATATATATATATATATATATATATATATATATATATATATATATATATATATATATATATAATGAGTGAACCAAAGTGGCACAGATCTGTGGGTTCTATTTTTAAAAGGTTTGACATGGTGGTGTGCACACTAAGGAGATGAGCGATACAAAAGGGGATGATGGACGGAGCGTTTGAACAAATCAAACACTCACCCCCAGTCAACTGATCTGGGTTTAATCCATCACCATTCTTTAGTTCACTCAGCCACCCCAGTTCAGACATGGCTATATGCAAATCAGTCTGACCCTGTGCCTTCTGGGAACAGTCCAGCCCGAACTGCCAAGCCATGTCTTCCCTGGACCGGAAACAAGCATCCTGGGACCGGTTTCGGATTCATAATCCTCATCTGCTAGGCTATCTTGATTCCAGTGGCCAAGTGAACAAGTGACTCACGTCTGAGTATACCCTGCCACACTTAGGGCGAACAAAGCGATACAAAAGGGGATGATGGACGGAGCGTTTGAACAAATCAAACACTCACCCCCAGTCAACTGATCTGGGTTTACTCAGACGTGAGTCCCTTGTTCACTTGGCCACTGGATTCAAGATAGCCTGGCTGATGAGGATTATGAATCCGAAACCGGTCCCAGGATGCTTGTTTCCGGTCCAGGGAAGACATGGCTTGGCAGTTCGGGCTGGACTGTTCCCATAAGGCACAGGGTCAGACTGATTTGCATATAGCCATGTCTGACTGGGGTGGCTGAGTGAACTAAAGAATGGTGATGGATTAAACCCAGATCAGTTGACTGGGGGTGAGTGTTTGATTTGTTCAAATGCTCCGTCCATCATCCCCTTTTGTATCACTAAGGAGATGAGGCTGCTTTCCCAGACAGTGGACGCGTATTGCTGACATGTTATAGACTGGAGGGAGGAACCCAGGCGTTACAGGTGGAGAACAGAGGCAGGCTTCACCTTAGAAATTCAATTGGGTCCTTTCAGATATAGAGGGATATTCATTAGTTTGCCTGAGACTAATGTTTGGTGGCTGGCAGGAGTTAAAAGAGGAACCACAGTTTTTGTAACAGGATATGAAGGGCCCTTCAGAATGGGAGCAGCCATTTGCCTCTCATCCTGATAACTGTCCGGTGTGGCGGTTGATAGTCTGCTGCAGACTGCTTTCATGTATTTTTTCCTCTATTGTCCATGAAGAGCATCACTCAAGCTAAAGGCAGAGTCTGGAAGACAGCCTGAGAACGAGGCCTGAAAAGTGAGCCGACCCAAATCAGTTGTGAAAAGGCTGAGAAAGAATTCACATCC
The DNA here is from genome assembly GCF_964261635.1 of Lissotriton helveticus. Lineage (NCBI taxonomy): Eukaryota > Metazoa > Chordata > Amphibia > Caudata > Salamandridae > Lissotriton > Lissotriton helveticus. The sequence goes on from NC_136063.1 coordinate 105,421,857, forward strand.
CCTAACTGTCATCCATTAATTCGATTGGGAGCTGCGGTCCCACTAGTTGTTCTGAGTCCAAGTTCCCTTCAACCAAGGAGGGGTGCTCTGCAGAGGACTCTAAGGACTGCCGAGCAAACCACGGTTGGTGTCTGCCTGAGAGCCACTTTCCTAGTGGTGAGGGAGACATCAGCTGTATGATTGGTCCTGAGAACTTTAAGGAGTCTGGCCTGAGCAAGAGGGACAGAGTGCGCCAACCATGCTCGAGGAGCTTACTACTTATGGGCGATGAGGTTCATTCGACCCTAGTGGTAAAGGTCTGTCCGAAAGAGACTCGAAACCAGCACAGCCAAATGTGTGTGAAGTTGAAGCCTAGTCCCCGGGATCCCCTGAGGAACGTCAGTACTTTCCAAGCGTGCCTGAGCGGTCTCCGATTGTTGTCCTTGGCATAGCAACGGTGGCACTTGCAAAAGTGAGCCTGATCGGCTTGCCCAACTGAAGCCAACATCGGCATTGCCCTGTGAAACCCACTGTGTGCTTGCACTGGACAGCGCAATCATGGCCCTGCTGTACTTGTACTTGTGTGGTCATGGCCGTCCAGAAGACGACTGCAAAACTGGTGCTTGGCCAGGGTACCACCAGTGACTGGCCAGACGGCACTGACCCCCAAAAAAGTGCTGAGCCACCCGTGCCACTCTGAAATAAAAGCCTGTTGCCTTGAGGCAATCTGTGCCAAAATAGTAGCTGAAGTCCCAAGTATCTAATCAGACATTTGCCATTCGTGTCTGAAAAGTACCTAGAAAATGCAACATCTCTACCTAGAGGAGAAGACTGGAAAGACGCTGTAATCCAGGGATGCCCCTGTCCAACTACAAGTTTGACTCACCATAAAGAGTGACTCTGGCCAACCAAGACCGCAAGACCCGTTTGCTGTGCAGACCACTGGAGCACAAAAGAGGGGCATCAATAGAAGCCACCACTCCTGCTGCTAACATTCCAGACTATCTTCCCCATAGAGAAATTGTATGTGTATAAGAAGGGCAGTTTACCGAAAATGTGGCTTCCTCGCCTTAATGCTGGGTCTTGCAGTGCAATTCCTGACATCCAGCTCCACACCATTGAAGAATATTAGCAAAAGCTTAGGTGGGTGAGTTTCCTTTGTTATAACCAAGCATTGACACTTGGGAATGGTTTTCCGTGGCTGTAACAGGAGATCACAAAAATGGGAGGACATGGAGATGTATGACCTGTATACACTCTCCCTTAGAGTATAACAAATTCAAAAGGGTATACTGCTTCGATGATGGCTTCAAGATAATATTAAAACCTCAGAGCACCAAATGTCACTAGGAGTGCCTGCTCATAGAAGCAAGAGCCCTCACCCACCCGAAGGTGGAATGCTTTATCATCGAGCCTGCTCCTCATTGGGATGGTGCTGTAATGCTCAACGGGCCCTTTGCTAGAGATCTTTTGGTTCGCCTATGAAGGACTGTGTATATGCAAGAGTCCCATTGCCAGTGTAGGAAGATTGAAATGAAGCGAGATAATATGGACTATAGACACTGCAGTTTGTTTAATAGGGCATAAAAAGTCTATGTCAAGATTTATAAAGTTTGAGAAACCAGGAGAAATGATGATTCAAGCTTCCACTATGAATAACCGGTCTCTGGTACTAGACAAATGTGAGATTAAATCAGTAAAGGTTTTTGGTCGACATGTTTCATGCCTCTGCTGTCCCATCGGATAAAGTGGCATTTCATCAGGACCTATCAAAGAATACCTAATCTTCGCTGTGTGTGGGGATCCCGATTGTGTTATGGGACATGATACCCACCTCTGTGAACACCAGAAACTTTGGTAACTGCAACAACTTACACTGCAGTGTGTAGTTTGACATTTTAGTATACTAGTGGTGGAGGCTGGTTTAGTATATGGTTAACACTTATTTCATTAAAGCTCCTTGCACTTGCCTTTGTCCAGTTTAACGCAAGAGCTGGAGCCAAGGTCTCCATGAACTGGTTCAAACTGGAGTATACGAGGAGGGCACCATATGTGCCTTTCAAATCAATCTGGTGACACTGGCAAGCGCCCCACCCAAGCCCAATACACAAAGTCCTGTCTGTGGAGGTGGTCACACCTCCCTGTGACAGGAAACCTATTGTTCTACCTTTCCCTGCTCGAGCTTGGCTCAACAGCAGGAGGGAAGAATCATGTATGTGATCAGCAGCAGCACTAGCTTGCTGTCAGACCCTGAAAGGCTGCATTTGGGAGTATAGGGGGTACCCTAAGGGAGCCCCCAGTAGATGGGATCATACTGCCAAAAATGGAATCGGTGTTGGGGTATGATTCCAACATGTTTGATACCAAACATGACCAGGATTGGTGCAGCCACCATATAGTTAGACATCTCATTAATGACTTATGTCCACTATATGTATTAAAAATGTCTGACCCCAGTTACAAAGCCTGGAGAATCGACTTCGGAGTTTGTGGAGGTGCCCTGCTCATGCAGGGACGCCCTCACACTTATAAACAAGAGCCCTGCCTTCAGGACTGAAAGGCCAGTCATAGGGGTGACTTGTGGGTTTTTAAGTGCAGTGACCTCATAGATATAAGAAAACATGTAGCTGTCAGGATGGGTGCAAGCACCCACTCACACAGGCAGCATTCGCAGGGGCCTGTAGTCACAGTTTGGGTGGTCTTTCATGGGTGGCACAATACATGCTGCAGCCAATTGGAGACCCCTGGTGTACCTATGTCCTGGGTACCTTAGTACCATATACTAGGGATTTTGAAGAGTACACCAGTAGCCAATTATGGAGGTACAGAGGTACTTACAATGGTCAATTTAGGGAGGAAGCCGAGTGACTGGGGTCCCGATTAGTAGGATCCTAGTAAAAAAAAAAACTACTGACACCAGCAAAAAGTGGATCCAGCTTTCCTACAACTAGTGACCTGTTTAAAAGAGAAAGGTAAACAACGCATACAACAATTAAACAAATGCAGCTCGGTTGAATGTCGGAATAACGAGTTTGTTTACAAAGGCTACCTTACCAACGTGGTCTCTACGACGACCTTGATTTTTCGTGGTAAAGGCATGCACAGTAAACAGCTACCCGTGGCTGTTTACCATCCCCCTGAGCCCTAAATATACCCCCCCAACCTCCTTAAAACTTCCCTGACCCCCCACCCCCTTACTACCCCGAACTCCCCCACCCCCTAAAAACTACCCCAGACCCCTAAAAACAAACCTGACCCCCTCCCACCCCCTAAAAACTACAACAAACCCCTCCCACATCCTAAAAACTACCCCTACCCTTAAAACTACACTAAACCCCCTTCCCTACATACCTCATACCCCACCCCCTAAAAACTACCCCAAACCCCGACCCACTAAAAACGACCCCAAATCCCCCACCCCATAAAACGACCCCGATCCTCCCACCCCTTGAAACTACCCCGTTCCCCCGACCCCCTAAAAATGACCCCAAACCCCTCTTACCTGTCCTCTCCTCTTTCTTTTCTTTTTCACGCCCGTCCTGAACACTAGACTGACTTTACCTTAACGACGCACATGAGTGGTTAAGGCAAAGTCGTTGTTCAGGCAAGTTGTTGTTCGGCATGTGGGCTTCCGGAACTCGTGTCTCATGTCTCATGTTCCGGATGTTCCTCATGCAGCACAAGTAGTACTGATTCTGCATACATTTAAAAAACATTCTCACATTGGTGATGAGTAAGTTTGTCACACACATGCACAAAATGTAATTTCACACATGCAATAAGGACTTCTTGCTCAGTGGCAAAGTGCGGGAGAAAACACGTAGACAACACAAACAATCTGGTAGCCGTGGCCTTTGTCTTACCCTCCTAAGTAAAGTAATGGGCCTTATGGACTATGTGGACAGCTCGGTCTCAGTATATCTAATAGTAAACACAAAGGTATGTAAGAAAGGAATACAAATGCTCCAGCTGAAAAGACGGTAATGGCCAGAGGAGATTGTTGTCTGATCGCGACGGGCACCATCTTAGGACATGAAAGAATGTACAGAGCGTGTGCAAATAAAATGGTCATGTTATGGGCGACTAAAAGGCAGAAGCCATACATAGTAGCCCCAATGTAGATGCTAGAGGACAAGAGAAGATCATATATAGTTGACAAAAAGATGGACGCCCTCTAATGGATGGGATGGATGTCTATAAGTAGGGTCAAGAGGCAATCAAGGTATTTTAGTGAAATATTCAAGGCACCAAGAGGTAGACATTTTGGAGAAGCACAGCCCTCCATCTTGGAATCCCATTTTCCTTTTTTCAACCTTGAATGCTGACATATGCAGCTTTATAATGAAGAAGCAGAACAAAAGGAAGAGGCAAGCAAGTATAGTGGGAAAAGGGGGAACCACAATTAGTGATGAGGAGCAGAGGAAAGGAGATGCCAAAATTCTGAATCCCAGGCCCTTAACATGGACCCTGGCTTTGCCTCAACACCTCAAGAAGATCTCTTCAGATTAAATTGTGAATTGGCTCAGTTCTTCCGAAAGATTAAATTACAAGCTTTCTTTCGAGATAAGTCCATACCTCAAACTAAGTCTAATTCAAGATTGAGAAAACCCTCAGTGTTAGTTACTTGATTTAACTATAATAGGGGAATTGCAGCGTTTTTTTCATCTAAGACAGTATGATTTTACTGATATTTTCACCTAACTACAACATCTGTTTGGTTTTTATTTAGTGAATTTGTAAATACATAATATATGTGTATTAAAGGGCACTGTTAGCTTTTTTGTTGGGGTGTGTGAGTAGATCTATATAATATTTCTCCAGTGATCAAACTGTGTTATGGGTGGATGTCTCTTACTGGGTTACACTATCTCTCACATGCGCACCCTAACAATGACTTTGCATCAGTTTGCTGCATGACAAGGTCGGGATGTTAGGATTTTGCAATAAAGGACTGTTGAACCCGCCATCAGTCCCCCTCTTTTTCACCAAGCATGATGGATTGACCTGATAGTACTGGTGAGTTGTCTCGCCTTACCTTCACCACCCAGTTTCACACTGCTCCTTTTTCAATGTTGGGTGGTCTGAGAAAATATTGAGTTAACTGCAGAAAATGAAGATGTGGTACAATTTAATCTGCACAAAGGTTTACAGGAGAGGTGTGACCTCACACTCTGTCTTTTACTTTTCTCAGCTGAAGAAAGAGCCTCCAAGTGGTTATGGGACTTTGTCAAGCGCAGCTGGTAAGTCTGTGAAAATCATTGCTCTAACATGCAGCTCAGTAATAAACACTGTCTCTGAATGGTTTCTCTTTCATCTAAAGAACATGTTTTATCTGTCTGTAAGCAAATTTGTTGATTAACTTTCTAGGTCATGACAGGTTGAGTATGGCTCCAAAAGCAAAAGTAATGCATGCTTTGCTAATCATTCAGAAATATCTGAACACTTACATGCAAAAAGACAACAAAAACCCTGCACCCAGATGACCTTTTATTTGAGTTAGCAATTTCAAGTATGTGTAATCGCAGCATGGCTCTGTAACGATATATCTGAAACATGTAGATTTACCCCCAGGCGTCAGACTGGATCCGGAAAGCTTTTCATCAGCAGTACCCCTGCGCGCGTCGGTAGGCGTTGTCATGCAGCTCCTCGTGCGTCATTGTCACCGTGATGACGTCGTCAGAGCTACTTAGACGCGCCCACGTGCGCTGATATCAGTTTTCTTTTTCCACGCTAGCAAGCGCAGATCCGGGAAGAGCAAGTACCCCCAGTCAATTTTTGACTGACTGTTTCGAGTCCTTTTACCTCATCTTTTCCAGTCGTTCGACTCCTGGTGTCGAAGGGATGCCCGGTTTCAAGAACTGTGGGGACTGTCATCGCATAATGTCGGTGACGGACCCCCACCGCATGTGTCTCTACTGTCGCGACCATGACCCCAAGTCGTGCCCTGACTGCCGGGCCATGGCGCCAAAACTTTGCGGGAGCGGTCCCGAAAGTTTTTTTTTTTTTTTTTAATTCTGTTTATTGTTTTCCAACATAAAACAAAAACAACAAACAAGTTGTACATACACGTGGATACGGACCTCCAATTTAGCATAGCATCATATGAATCACTGAGCAATGAATGAATATTGTAAAAAACATGAGCATTCGTGGCAGTACACAATCATTTTGCTGAAGAGCACAATGCAATGCGACATGATGTTCCAACACACATATCGATATGAATATAAGGTGTAGGCGGCACATGGGAACTGTGCAAGTCTTGAGGGCCCAACAGGTGCGACTAAGGGGTAGTGTCAATGAACAATATGTAACTGTGATGTATACATCGAGGTGAGATATAAAGGAAGGTGTAGAGTCAATGTGTTGGACCAGAGGGGAATCGGTGATGCATGTAGCGGTAGGTAGTGTCTCCTATCCCTGAATGCCAGCAGTATCAAGCTCAGGAGCGTCTTCTGGAGCGTCGGCCTCGCTTGTCTGGGCAAGCAGGAAGTTTACCAAGGGTCCCCAGATGTCTTTAGGCTGGGAAGAGATCAGTAATAGTTCAGTGTAAGTTACATGCTGGTCCTGACAGTAAGTCAAGTCCGCTAACCAGTCCTTGAATTTAAGCGCCCTGCCCCGGCCCCAGCGACATGCCACTCGCCGTTTTGCCAAGAGCAATGCGGTATCTACAAATTTCTTACAGGATCGAAATAATGGATCTGCAGGTATGTTTTCACTAGTCATTGTCGTAAGGGCGTCATGCACTTGCTGCCAGTAGTGGCGAACTGGAGGTCACTCCCAAGCAAGGTGCAGGAAGCCCGCATGCTCTGCACGGCATCGCTCGCACCTGTCGTTGTCTGCCAGCCGGGACCGAAGCTTTTTTACAGGGGTATAGTACAATCGCTGCAGGAATTTGTAATGTATTACTTTGAGTCTACTGCTGGCTGATATTCGGGCCGTAAGGGCACAGCAATATTGCCATTGTTCGTCAGTAAGTGTGGTAGCCAGGTCGACTTCCTAATGCAGTCTAGCCCCGGCTTGCGTTACCGAGATGTCAGCTCTGAGCTGGCGATATAGACCAGAGACTAGATGTGAGCCATCTTGTGAACATAGTAGGTAATGAAGTGGAGACAGGACTTCAGGTTCGCATGGGTACTCAGGCAGAATGTCCTTCATCCCCTGGCGCAGACGTAGGTAATAAAACACATCGAGCGGAGTACGAGCGTGAGTAGCAAAGAACGACTCCGCAGACCTGAATTGACCATCTGAGAACAGATCACCCCAAGTGGTGACATGTACGCATGCACATAGCATTCGGAAGCCTCGCTCCTGTAGTAATGCTAGTTTAGGGTGATAAGTCAGCGGTAGTTTAGGTGAGTATGGCAGGTTGCAAGATAACTTCTTAGTGATGCGACGCCATGCATCTAGGGTGCAAGAGACCGAGGTATTGGACGTCATTATCAATGATTCCGGACAATGAATTAGGCCCGTAAGCGGGAGGGGGTGTACAATCCAGTACTCCACAGCCAATTGAGGCATGTAGGGGGTAGGAACCAACCAGTGATACGCATAATGCGCCTGTGCGCATTGGTAGTACGCCTCAAGATCCGGGACGTCGAAGCCTCCTCTGTCGTAAGGTTGTATGAGCGTGGACCATTTCAACCTTGAGCTCTTGCCCCCCCCCCAGAACAGTCTGCACAGTTCCGACTTTAGGGTTTTAAAGAAGAAAGCTCCTGGGTAGTAGGGGATATTGAGGAAGAGGTATAGGAAGCGGGGCAGCACAACCATGTTCATAAGGGACGCTCTGCCAGCCATGGACAGCGGTAGGGCGATCCAGCGGTCCACTGAGGTCGTAAGTTTCGTGATTGCCACCCCATAGTTGGAGCGTAGTGTTTCCTCTCTGTCGCGGGAGATCTGTATGCCTAGGTATCGAACTTCCGACCGACACCATTCGAGGGGGTAATCAAGAGAAAAATCAGCGACCGCGTCAGTACGTGGGAAAAATTGCAACTTGGACCAATTTATGCATACTCCAGACATCCTACCAAATACTACAAATTCTCTAAGGAGGGGATTGTGATTTAGAGCAGGGTGCTTGACGTAAAGTGTCATATCGTCAGCATATAAGGACACATCGATCTGACGCTGAAAGCATCGTATCGCCCCATCACGGTGCAGTTGTCGGAGCCTACAGGCAAGGGGTTCGATCGCGAGGGGGGATAGTGGGCATCCCTGTTGGGTGACAAGGGGTTGTGAAAGAGATGGCAAGGGGTTGTGAAAGGCGACCATTTACGAGGACTCTTGCCGTTGGCCGTGTGTATAGCAATTCGATCAAGGAAATAAATAGCTTTGGGAAACCCATGCGTGCCAGGACAGTAAATAGATACGGCCATTCGACCGAGTCGAACGCCTTGGTGGCATCCAGGAAAACCGCCGCCACCGGCATATCAGGGTGGACCGTGCGAAGCAGGGAAAACAGGATACGCAAGTTATGAGAGGTGGAGCGACCCGTGACAAACCCAGACTGATCGGGCAAGACAATCCTAGTCATCTGGAGGGATAATCTGGTAGCTAAAACTTTAGCGAGTATTTTGACATCACAATTGAGTAGGGAAAGTGGGCGATAAGAGTCGCAAGAACTAGGAGCTTTACCAGGCTTTAGTAGTGATGTGATGACTACTTCTCGCATGGAACCAGGGAGGACACCGTCGGCCAGCGATTCCTCGAAGACCTCACGTAGGACAGGGGCCATAATGTCGATGTAAGCTTTATAAAACTCGGCGGGAATGCCATCCAATCCGGGCGCTTTACCGTTCTTTAGTGACATTATCGCCTCACGAATTTCATCTAATTCGAAGGGGGCAGCCAGGAAGGCTCTATCACCATCGCTGAGCCAACAGAGAGCAATATCGTCTAGGAAGTCAGCATAGGGCACATTAGCAGTGGTAGAAGTAGTATATAGTGCGTGATAATGTGTTGTAAATGCAGCAAGTATTTCATCCATGTTCCTGACTGTGTCCCCCTGACCGTCTGTAAGCTCTAGAATCGTGTTACGATCATGTAGCGTGCGCGTCCGCTCCGCAAGTGCCCTACCCGGCCTGTCCCCCTCACAGTATTTCCTAACCCGCCAGTGTTTCCCTCTGAACTTAGCCTCCCTAGTAGCTTCTTCCTCATATTTAGACAATTTATCTCTGAACTCCGCATGTACGTCAGGGTTATTGTCTTCCACCATCCGATGCTCTAATGCCTTCAGTTCCCTATCCAGGGTGCGGATAGTGTGTTGTATGTCACGCAGAACCCCAAAACTCTTGGAAATGCAATACCCCCTGCTCGTGACTTTGAAGGACTTTGAAGGCCTCCCAGATGTGTTCCACCGAGGCGACAGTGCCCTTATTCCTAGGGAAGAATTCAGCAACTTCTTCCCCAAGCTCCACTCGGAAGCGGTCCCGAAAGTTGCTTGAAGCCTGGCAGTCAGCTCCGCGCCGCTCGGTGTCCCGGTCCCGCGGGAGGTCAAGGGACCGGTCATCACCACTCCTCTGGATCTAAGTCTTCGCACTCTGGGTCAGGTAAGTCGAACCATTCCAAGAAGAAGTCGAAGAAGCATCATCGCCCTTCGACTTTCCCTCGCCCGTCGCGCCTGAGGGTGCGGGCGGTGCCACCCCCGCGGCTCCAGCAAGGCCTGCGACGTCGCCCCCAGTTTACCCCCCTTCCCGGGTGCAGGGGCGACGCCTGCCCAGGTGCAAGAGTTTCTTGCGGCCATGGCCCGTCTGGCCCCGACAGGGGGGTGGTCCTGCCTTACCATCTCCGGCAGCTCCGGCCCCGGTGTTGCCGCCGGACCCGGCAGCCCCCCAGAGATCCCTCCTCGGGACGTCGTCCCCAGCTTCAGCCCTGACCTGGACACGGCGCCGCTCGATGCCGATACCGACGCCGATGGGGCCTTTCATGCCTTATGTCCGTCCTCCTTATTTTGAGCCTTTCCACAGATTCCGGAGGAAGGGGAGGACTGGGAGGAGTCTGAGGACCCTCTAGCACAGGACTGTGCTTATGATCAGGACTGGGCAGAGCATTTGGGGGAGGCCAGTGGCCTTGACACCTCACCTGACTCTGGCATGCTGTCTCCTCCTTCCGTGGCTACGGAGGAGGGAGCCAGTTAAGCAGTGGTGTTGCATAGGGCAGCCAAGGCTCTCCACCTAGAACTCCCTACTGTGGCCATCAGGACTAACCTCCTGACAGAAGTGCTCCAACTGGCGGCTACCTCTTCGGAGCCCTTGCTGCCATTTAATGAAGCGCTGATGGATGTTCTTTTGAGCACCTGGTCCAGGCCCAACACGGCCTCCTGCGGATAGGAACGTGGCCCTACGCCATTGCCAGGCTCCGGGCGACCCCCTCTTCCTCACCCAAAATCCCACCCCCAAGAGCTTGGTGGTCCAAGCCTCAGCTTCCCAAAGCGCGTTCCCTACCACACCTCCGGATAGGGAATCCAAGAAGCTGGATCAGTTTGGCAAGAAACTGTTTTCATCTGCCAGCTTAGGGCTGCGGTCTGTGAACACCGCATGCCTCTTGGGCCATCATACCCACTCCCTGTGGGACACAGTTGCACTGGTGCTGCCCAACTGCCCGGAGGAGGCCCAGGCAGTTCTCTCTCAAGTGATTGCGGCCGGGAGAGTTGCAGCAAAGTTCACCATATGTTGTGGGCTGGATACCGCTGACTCACGAGGCAGGACGATTTCCACAACGGTGGCGCTTGGGGGATATCCAGAACACCTTGATGGACATGCCCTTTGATGGCATCCGCCTGTTTGGCAACAAGGCAGACAGTGTGTTGGAGCGCTTCAAGGACACCCGGGCTGCGGCCAAGTCTTTGGGCCTGTCGGCCACTCCGCCTGCTGCTTTTCGCTCCTTTCGTGGCCACGGAAGGGGCGCCCCACAGCGTTCGCAAAGTCACCGGCCACGGCAGCGACAACCTCAGTGTGGCCACGAACGTGGGAACCGTCGAGGTGGTTCAGGGGGCCAGCGGGCGGGCCAGTCCACTTCCACCCCCGCAGCATCCACTTCAAAGCCTTCCTAGTCTGACTTTTCAGGCCCATCAAACACCAGTGGGTGGACGAATACGCCATCATCTCCGCCACTGGCGCAGCATCACTTCGGACAAGTGGGTGCTGCAAATTGTCTAAAGGGGCTACTCCCTCCCCTCTGAGGCAACCCCTCTAGCCATGCAACTTCAGTACCACCGCATGTCGGGGGATCACTTGGCGCTTCTCCAGCAGGAAGTTGCGGACCTCTTGACCAAGGGGGCCATTGAGCGCGTTCCGACGCCAGAAGTAGGTCGTGGTTGTTATTCCCACTACTTTCTGGTCCCAAAGAAGGACAAAGGGGGCCTGCGTCCTATCTTAGACCTCAAGAACGTCAACCGCTTCCTCCAGAAGGAGAAGTTCAATATGCTCACGTTGGCTCAAGACTTTGTCTGCCCTAGACCCGCAAGTCTGGATGGTGGCGTTGGACTTGCAGCACACCTATTTCCATGTTCCCGTCCTGCCCACCCACAGACACTACCTGCGATTCACGGTAGGGGCTCCTCTTTGGCCTTACCAGCGCCCCTCGGAAGTGATGGCCGTGGTCGCAGCTCATCTGCGCAGATCAGGGTTTCAGTCTTTCCCTATCTCGACGACTGGTTGTTGAAGGCGGGCTCGCCCCAGTCAGTTGTCGTCAACCTGCATTTGCTGGGGTTCTCCATCACCACGACGAAGTTATTGTTATTGTTAACTTGGTCTTTTATAGCGCCAACTCACCAACAGGTCTCTAGGCGCTTAGAAACAAACCGTCAACAACGATTCATAAGGAATGGAATAGTCCGGGGCCAGTAATAGGATCTATTTAGCTGGGTCGAAAGCCTCCCTAAACAGAAAAGTTTTTAACAACTTCCTAAAACGCAGGAGATTCGCTTCTTTCCGAAGTGATTCTGGTAGATTGTTCCAGATCTGAGGAACCAGAACCGAGAAAGACCTGCCTCCTTTGGCTTTTAGCTTATAGCGAGGGCAGACCAGGAGCTGAGATTCAGCGGACCGCAAAACTCGCTTGGGGTATATAACCCCAGGTGTTCTTTGATATACGCAGGAGCTTGCCCATAGATGGCCTTGTGGGCTGTACACAAGCTCTTAAACTCTACCCTCTGTTCAATGGGGAGCCAATGTAACTTGAGAAGTAGAGCAGTAGCATGTGATCTTCTGGGTAACTTGAAGATCAGACGCGCCGCATCATTCAGGACCACCTGCAATTTATTGATCAAAGTTTTAGGTAGGCCTAGATAAAGGGCGTTCCCGTAATCTAGCCTCGAAACAATGGTGGCAGAAACTACCATACGGAGTGCGGAACACGACAGAAGAGGGGCCAGCTTTCGCAACTGTCGAATCAGGCCAGTACACATCCCTACTCTTGAGGAGATCTGACTGGCCATGGACAACTCATTGTCGATCTTGATTCCAAGGCTTTTCATCTTGTCACTTGGTATCGGTGAAGGCCCTCGTTCCTGGGGCCAGTAGAGGTCACTCCAAGGTGATGCTAGGGTAGAGACCACCAGTACCTCAGTTTTTTCCGGGTTTATTTTCAGCAGATTGGCCGTCATCCAGACAACCGTATGTCTGAGGATGTTCTGGGCACTGGTTTGTGCTAGGATCGTGTTATTAATACTCAGCAATAACTGGGTGTCGTCAGCGTAGTTAAACACACGACAACCCATGTCAGCTAGAGAATCAATCAACGGCTGGAGGTACAGGTTGAAAAGCAGTGGGGATAGTGTGAATCCCTGAGGGACTCCGCACTTCATAACACCCACTTTAGAAATGGCATCCCCCAGTTGAATCCTCTGGGTCCTACCGGTCAAAAAAGATTGGAGCCACGGATGAACCTGACCCCTTATCCCAAATGCAGCCAATCTATCCAATAGCAGGGGATGGCTGACAGTATCAAACGCCGCTGATAGGTCTAAAAGTATCAGGGCGCTTGGTTTCTTACTGTCAGCCATACCTCTCAGCTCATCCAGCACCGAGAGCATCACCAACTCGGTGCTGTGATGTGCCCGAAATCCCGCCTGACGCTCCTGGAGAAGATGGTGTGATTCCAGGAATGAGGAAAGGGACTTCAGCACATGTTGCTCTAGAATCTTGGACAGAAAGGGCAGTTGGGATATTGGCCTATAGTTTTTTAAAATGGCCGGGTCGGCTCCAGGCTTTTTTAACAGTGGCCTCACACGTGCCTCCTTGAGACTTGATGGTAGTTGGCCGGTCTCCATTGAGCTGTTCAGAATGGAGATAATGTGATTTTCCAGAATAGGGCGCGCCAGACGAAATACCCTAGGGGGACACGGGTCTGCTGGGGAGCCTGACTTAATGTTGTTCATAATCTGCTCCAGGCTTAGCGAATCTAATTCAGGAAGCTTAGCAATATATACTTCAGGGGAAGACTGAGCTTCCTGTGACGGGCAGGGGTCCTTCAAGGCCTTAACCTTGATCTCAGAAAGGATAGTTTCCACCTTCTCGAGAAAGAAGCTTTGGAAGCTATCAGCCGTTATTAATATTTCCGATGTATCTGGTTTTTTGCTCAGCTCAGTTAAGATTTTAAATGTTTCCTTCTGAATATTGTCCGCTTGGCTTATACGGGCTTCGTAAAAAACTGCTTTTGTTGTCATAATCAGTTTCTTGTATGTCTTAAGTGAAATTCTGTATTGTTCCCTATCTGTCCCATCTTTAGTTCTCCTCCAGGTCCTTTCTAGGCATCGGAGTTTCTTTTTGTGGTCCCTCAGAAGCGGGGTAAACCATGGAGCGCCTTTTGTTATTCCTTTTACTTTTTGTATTCTCTCCGGGGCTATCTGGTCTATTGCCTGAGTCAGATTCTGCATTAGATCTTTATAGTCCTGATCCAGATCCCCTTTTAAAACTAAGGTTTGGACGCGTCTAGGAAGGCTACAAGTCAGGGTTTGAGAATCTACTTTTGTCCACTGCCGGACTTTTCTTAGTTTAGTGGGTTTTTGGGACGCATAGCTTTCGATCGGGATCTCACAATTCACCAAGTAGTGGTCTGACCAAATACAACGTAAGATGTCCACTAGGTTTACCCTTGGGTCCGATGTCCAGATGAGATCTAGGATGTGGCCCTTGACATGCGTGGGGGCATCCACAAGTTGACTGATCCCCAGAGAGGATATCGTATTCTCTAGATATCGAGATGGCAGATCTTTATGAACTTTATCCCAGTGCATGTTAAAATCTCCTGTCACTACGATTTTTTGATATCTGGTACATAAATCAGACATGATCGGAGCAAACAAATCATTAAAAACTGACGTGGAGTTTGGGGGACGGTACACCGTGAGGATCATTAAGCATGAATTATTCAGCATGATCTTCACTCCAAGTATATCCGCAACTTCTATAGTTTCAGCAATGATTTTGACAGCTTTTAAGTTTTTCTTAAATAGAATTGCGACCCCCCCGCCCCGGGCATTTTCCGCGCGGTTGTGCCATACCGCGTCATAATTGCTAGGAAGGGCAGCTATAATATGTGGTAGGGAATTTTCACCTAGCCATGTCTCCGTGAGTGTTAAGATATCGATGGCATCATCCTGGAGAAGGGTGAGGCCCTCAAGATGGTGCTTTTGGAGGGACCTAGTGTTTAAACAGGTTAATTTCAAAGAGGGGGGAGCTGTTGCGGGGAAACCCCTGCGAGGGTGGAGAATATTCAAATCCTTTAATCTGGTCACAATAACAGGATCCAGACACTGCCTACCCGTATCCATGTCTCTCAAGTCTCTAGAGGAAAATACCCGTCGTTGACCAAGCGTCCTGGCCCCTGACCCCGGCCGAGCGCGGACGGGCGCAGACGGGCAGGACTCTGGCACGACTCCGGCGCAGGTCCGGTGCGTCCGCTGTACGCGTCCGCTGCGCGGAGCCATATTTGTCTTATTTAAGCGCTGCTAGAGCGCGTCACCCGCCTGATCCTCACCTAATATGGCCGCCAAATACCCGGGAACCAGCCCTCGGCGTCGACACTCGGCCGAGAGCGGTCCCGAGGCAGAGGGAGGGGGAGAGGGACACAGAGCGCAAGGAAGCGCTAAGGAAGTCTCAAAGTGCTTCTTAATTCAAGCTATTAAAATACACGATTAAAAAAGCAAGTTCGAGGCATGTGGGCTGCTAAATTCATATCTTTTGCATTAGATCGCCGCCTAGTGTTGGGTACGGATGATCGCACATTGTTGTCCTGGAAGAGTCTTCGAAGTATCCTGAGATAGGTGGCTCCTCCCCTGGACTACAGTGCGCATGGGCATCGGCTCCATCCCCAGATAGTTTTTTTCCGCCATTGGGTTCGGATGCGGTCTCGACGTCTCTCTGTCGGAACCGAGAAAAACTAGCTTCTTTACGGCCAAAAGGCCTTACTTTCATTGCGACGGTATTGTTTGCGCACGGTCTGGAGTTCTTCCGTCTCTTGGAGTCGGAATCTACGGAGTCGTATCACTCTTCGGACATCGAGGCCTTCTCATCGCAACACGACCGCAACTTTTCAGCATGGAGCGGAGCCCGTTTAAATACTGTCCCGTCTGTGGGTCGAAATACCCACATATCGATGTGCACCCGGTCTGTAACAAGTGCCTCTCGCCGGACCACAACGAGGACAACTGCATGGCCTGCTCCAGATTCAGGTCAAAGAAGACACTCAAACTTTGGCGCGCGGTGCGCCTTGAGGCCAGACAAGCGGCCCCGGATCCAGAAAACATATTCGGCGACCAAGAAGAGGAGGGCCAGAGCCATCATCTTCAAATTTCACCGCCCGCGACGGACGTCGAGGCGGATCCAGAAGACGACGACGGAGTCGTGGGTCAAGGCCTTGAATACGTCGACGAGGTAGGGGACGTCGAAGAAGTTTATGGGGCCGCGGAAGATAGCTCAGGGGATGAGCTATGCCCCGAAGGTTACGCGGATCAGGCTCGGGTCACGGGATCGCCAGTCGGCCTTACCCAAGACCCCGTAACGCAAGCCACGGCCCCGCCTTCAGGCCCGGCCACGGACATACTTGCTGCGCAGCCCGTATCGAAACCGAAACTGAAACCAACGGTATCGACTACACCTAAAATGGCCGACACGAAACCGAAACTTACGGATTCGAGCGTCCCTAAGATGGCGGCCGTTCAACCAAAAACACCAAAACCCGCTGCCTCATCGACTCCGTCGGCCCCCGGTCCACAAAAGTCGAAGAAAACTGTCGATTCGACAGTGTCGAAATCATCGGCAGAGGAGGTTTCCTCTAAAAAGGGAGTTCGGCACGGGTCGAGCAGTGCGACGCCGTCAAAGCCCGCCAAAACCAGCGACAAGACTCCGGTTCCGACTGGGACGTGGTTAGTCGGACCCGTGGTTGAGACGGAGCCGGCAAAATCACACGGATCGAAAGCTGGAAGCTCAACACATCGGTCCAAGGACTCTGTGTCTACAGCTGCAGCATCAACGTCTAGGACTCAGAAGGGCCACCAAGACGTCGGATCCGAAGGCAAGGTGAAGGCCTCCTTGTCGACGCCAAGTGCCGCTGTGAGTGACGCGTCCCCCATCGCCTCTTCACTACAGAGAATTCGGGAGAAGGCCTCTGCTACGTCGGCTCCGACGCCGCAGCCCCAGAAGCCGATGGACATGCCGGCAAAGCCTGCTGGTAAACTTCTCTTTCTTCTGCGGCCAAAGGAGGCACCGAAGGCCTTTACGCCAAAATCGGCGCCAAAGGAATCGTCAACGTCTGGAGCAGTTTCAAGTCGCTTACTCGACTCAGGGGACGATTCAGAGCGTTTCATCGACGCAGACACGGGCAAATTAACCCTCTATAAAAGAAAAATCACTTCACAACCAGTGGACTCCTATGTTATCCCACTGAAGAAGAAAAGGCTGGCTCAGGACGCTTCAGCCCTGATGGAACCTATACAGCCTCCTCCTAGAAGGAGCCCAACACCTTCACCAGAACACTCTGAGGGTGAGGGATATGTAGAAGATGACCAGTACTCTTTCCCCATCAATGAACCCGATGCACAGCAAGATTCATATGATGACATAGGTGACCAAGGCACCCAGAATGTGGGGCAGGACCCACAGCCTTTCAGTGCACGTGCATCCCCAACAGAAGATTCTGCAGGTTTTCATGCACTCATTGAACGGGCAGCTGCTAATCATGATGTGGACATGCATGCTGACCCAGTAGACGAAGACTTTCTATTTGACACTTTTTCAGTCTCTGAAAGGACAGTAAAGACACTGCCTATGCTCAAAGGGGTCCTTAAGCATGCTGCGGACATCAGGGCGAGAGTGGTCAATCCACGCATCGAGAAGAAGTACAGACCAGCACCTGCAGACCCTGCATACATTCGGGGACAGTTGCCGCTTGACTCCCTTGTGGTCGCAAATGCCCGCAAAAGGGCGAACTCCCAAACTACGGGTGAAGCTCCTCCCCCGGACAAGGAGTCAAAAGTGCTAGAAGCAGGGGGCAAAAGAGTAGCTGCGCAGGCTGCCAATTTCTGGCGTATTGCGAATACACAGGCACTATTGGCACGTTATGATAGGGCGCATTACGACACCCTAGAGCGCGTTTTAGAACACCTGCCTCCGCAGTTTCAAGAGGGTACCAAACTGCTTATAGAGGAGGGCAAACTAATCTCCAATGCAGCCATAAAGTGTGCACTTGATGCCGCAGACACAGCAGCTAGGGCTATTAACACTAGCGTCATGCTGAGGCGACAGGCGTGGCTCCGCATATCGGGGTTTAAACCGGACATTCAAACAACCATACTCAATCAGCCCGTCAATCCTGATAGACTGTTTGGTCCTGATGTTGACACCACCCTCGAAAAGATTAAGAAGGACAACGAAACTGCTAAGTCTATGGGGGCCCTACAATCCCAACAGTTCCGGGGCACCACTTTTCGTCGCTCAGGTGCACGTGGAGTCACCAGAGGACAGATGGGTCAACAGTCACAATTCTCTAGAGGTGGAGCACAGTCCTCGTACCCCAAGCAGAACAAAGGGGGTTATCGAGGAAACAGCATCAGAGGACGTGGCAGAGGAAACAACAATTCCCGCTCCTCTGCCCCAAACAAACAGTGACTCTCTGTCACTGCCCCCCGACCATTTAACACCTGTCGGGGGGAGACTCCAGCAGTTCCTGCCAGTCTGGACAAACATCACCACAGACAGGTGGGTAAGACAACTTGTCCAATACGGTTATTGTCTAGAGTTAAAGTCCACTCCACCCAACATTCCACCAAGGCAACGGCCTATGTCCGCAGAGCATTTGCACTTATTGCAGCAGGAAGTAGTAGTGATGCTGCAAAAAGGCGCAATCGAGCTCGTGCCAGTGGAGGAGGAAGGCACAGGAGTATATTCCCTGTATTTCCTTATTCCAAAGAAGGACGGATCTCTCAGACCCATTCTGGATCTGCGTCCCCTCAACCTGTATATACTGTCAGAACATTTCCATATGCTTTCACTGCAACAGATTCTTCCCTTGTTAAACCAAGGAGACTTCTTAGCAACCTTAGACCTCAAGGATGCTTACTTCCACATTCCACTACACCCGTCCCACAGAAAATACCTCAGGTTCACTATCCACGGCAAGCATTATCAGTTCAAAGTCCTACCCTTCGGAGTGACCACAGCCCCAAGAGTGTTTACCAAGTGTCTGGCGACAGTAGCAGCGCACCTCAGGAGGCAGAACATCCATGTCTACCCCTACCTAGACGACTGGCTCGTTCAAGCCAAGTCGGAACACCAGTGCGCCGCGGACATGTCGACTACCATTCACCTCCTTCACGATCTGGGTTTCTCGTTGAACTACCCAAAGTCGCATCTTCAGCCGGCACATGTCCGGCAGTTTCTAGGTGCGACAATCAATACCCTGACGGCCATGGCTCAGCCAAACCAAGTCAGGATAGACAGCATGCAGTCTCTAATCCAAAGGTTCAGACCTCAACACTCGCTTCCAGCGAGAGTGTTCATGCAGTTGATTGGCATGATGGCCTCCTGCATCTTCATAGTCCCTCACGCACGTTTACATATGCGTCCGCTCCAGGAGTGCTTAGCAAATCAGTGGACACAGGCTCAGGGACAATTGACAGACCTAGTGTTGGTTACCAGTCGGGCATACGACTCTCTGCATTGGTGGACTCCACACAACCTTTGCAAGGGCCGACTGTTCCAGGAGCCAGTGCCACAGATTATCCTGACAACGGACGCATCTCTCCAGGGATGGGGAGCTCATCTGCTCACTTACACAGTGCAGGGACTGTGGTCGACCCAGCAACAACGATTGCATATCAACTACCTGGAATTGATGGCAATCTTCATGGCGCTCAAGTCCTTCAAAGTACATCTGTGCAACAAGGTCGTGTTGATCCGGACGGACAACATGACAGCCATGTACTACATCCAGAAGCAGTAAGGTACTCACTCGCCACAGCTGTCTCATCTGGCTCGGAGCATGTGGAAGTGGGCCATTCAGAGGAACATCTTCCTCATGGCAGAACACCTCCCTTGCAAGGACAATCAGATGGCGGATCTGCTCAGCAGATACAGCCATCAGATGCACGAGTGGGAGTTACACCCATCTGTACTCCGCCCGTACTTCCAGCAGTGGGGTCATCCGGAGATAGACCTGTTTGCCACAAGCGAAAACGCAAAATGCCAACACTTTGCCGCCAGGTTCCCTCACCCACAGTCGCAGGGGAATGCGATATGGATGAACTGGTCAGGCAGATTTGCGTACGCTTTTCCGCCAGCCCCTCTGATACCGCTGGTGGCAAGAAAACTAAGGCAGCACTCGATGACTCTCATCCTGGTTGCTCCAACGTGGGCGCGCCAAGCATGGTACACCACGTTTCTCGAACTCTCGGTGGTGCCGCATCAAAGGCTGCGCCTCACGCCCAGACTTTTGACGCAGAACCATGGAGAAATTCAGCATCCAGATCCGCAACAGCTCAGCCTGGCGATCTGGCTCCTGAAGTCATAGAGTTTGGATACCTTCACCTACCTCCAGAATGCATGGACATCATCAAGGAGGCGAGAAAGCCAACTACCAGAGCATGCTATGCTGCAAAATGGAAGCGTTTTGTCATTTACTGTACGGCCAATAACATCAACCCGCTAGATGCATCTATCCCTAACATCATTTGCTATCTGTTACATCTTTACAAGTGCAATCTAGCGTACACTTCCATTCGGATACATCTATCCGCCATAGCAGCTTATCTTCAGAACAGGCAGCATCTCTCTGTCTTCAGAGTGCCTGCCATTAAAGCTTTTCTTGAAGGCCTGAAACGAGTCATTCCCCCAAGAACACCGCCAGCTCCGGTGTGGAACCTCAATGTGGTCCTCACCAGGCTGATGGGACCACCTTTTGAGCCATTACACTCGTGTGAACTCCAGTTCCTCACGTGGAAAGTAGCTTTCCTAATAGCTATTACGTCACTGAGGCGTGTTAGTGAGCTGCAAGCGCTCACAATCCAAGAGCCATTCATTCAGCTTCATCCAAATAGGGTGGTACTGCGTACTAACCCCAAATTCCTTCCGAAGGTGGTGTCACAGTTTCATCTTAACCAAACTATTGACTTGCCTGCATTCTTCCAAAACCCACAAACGGTGGCGGAAAGAATGCTTCATACTTTAGATGTCAGGAGGGCGTTGATGTACTATATTGACAGGACACAACATTTTAGGAAAACAAAACAGCTTTTTGTTGCCTTCTCGCCACATCACAAGGGCAACCCTATCTCCAAAACAGGAATAGCCAGGTGGATTGTTAAGTGCATCCAAATCTGTTATCAAAAGGCTAAACGTACCTTATCAATACCCCCAAGGGCGCACTCCACACGCAAATTGGGGGCATCTATGGCTTTCCTGGGGAACATTCCTTTAGAAGACATTTGCAGAGCAGCCACGTGGGTTACACCACATACCTTTACAAAACACTACTGTGTTGATGTGCATTCCAAGCAGCAAGCAGCTGTAGGACAGGCTGTTCTCAAAACACTTTTTCAAGTTTCTGCAGCTGGCACGGGCAACCGCCGCTAATGGAGGGACTGCTATATATTCTATGCAAAAGATATGAATTTAGCAGCCCACATGCCTCGAACTGAATATGCTACTTACCAGTATGCATCTGTTCTTGGCATGTAGGGCTGCTAACATTCATATCGCCCACCCTCCTCCCCGGTGCCTGTCGCAGCTGCAGACATACTCTTGCATTCAATCATTAGCATGGACATCCTTTACACTTTACACTCCATCTCTGCCACAATGGCTAAAAACAATCTGGGGATGGAGCCGATGCCCATGCGCACTGTAGTCCAGGGGAGGAGCCACCTATCTCAGGATACTTCGAAGACTCTTCCAGGACAACAATGTGCAATCATCCGGACCCAACACTAGGCGGCGATCTAATGCAAAAGATATGAATGTTAGCAGCCCTACATGCCAAGAATAGATGCATACTGGTAAGTAGCATATTCATTACATGCTATTAAATGCAAATATGGCAAAGAGAAGAGACCTCCCGGCTTCCGCCTCAGGAGGGAAAGTTGTTGCAGTTCGTTATCAATTCAAGTCGCACCTCATTCCTCGCAGAAGCTCCTGTTCGAGGCATGTGGGCTGCTGAATTCATATTTTAGCATAGATCGCCGCCTAGTGTTGAGTCCGGATGTTTGCACCTTGTTGTCTTGGAAGTGTGGTTCTGAAAAATATGGATCCGTAATAGTACCGGACTCGAGAACAAAAACTTCGTCGAAATAGGACGAATTTGGTATCAAAAGACCGGAAATGACGAGTACATCAAGCACATGTATTTTCAGTATATTCGAGTGATAATTTCACCTCGAAATCGTCATTTACCGTCTGAACCCTTAGTTGCATGTTGCCCTCTACATAGGCCTTAATCCAGTCGAATTTGATTCCACAAGGACACGTACTCCTTAATCGACTTCTTCCTGACCCCAGTACAAGTTAGAACCATTGCCCCGGGCCGAGCTCGTCAGGTCAGTTCCCTCCCAGCGGCCAAGCAAGATAGTATCTAGGCCCAACCGGCCATAAAGCCATTTCAGCACGCACACCTGCCATATCTCGCTCACATCTCTTTTCTTTCCTTTTCCTCACTTATTTTATGGTGGGGAGGTGACCATTTTTATTAGCGGTCCAGCGATATCTGATGAAATGTTGGGCCTTGCCGGAGGATTTGTTATGGGCAGCACGACGTGAAATATGTACATGTCATCATGACTCTGCTTTCTTTCGTAATCAGTAACCATAAATGAAATACCGCGCACCCAAGGAGTGTTTCGCCAAAGGGCAAATGTTATGTATAAGAAGAGAAGCCTAACTTTGTGAAAGTGTGCAGTCTCCTGAATATACTGGTATTGTACTTCTAGGACCCTGTCACCTTGGTTGCAGCCAATAAACTAATCTTTGACTTCACCTAGAAGACTCTGAAGTTTCTGTGGGTCTGACTCAGGAGAACCCGAGGTCTTTGGTGTGTTGATCCCCTGGCACCGCTGGGTTACCGGTTCGGTACCGGTTCCTAAAAACCCAGTACCTCATTTGGCGCCCAACATGGGGCGATTCCAGTGGTACCAATCAGCCTGAAGATCGTGAGGAGCTTCGTGTGAAAATTCCGGAGGAGGGCCCACCACCTCATCGACCCCTGCATGTCGACGTGGTCCGAAGGTCTTTACTACGAGGTTCCCCGCTTCCCGACGGCTACAAGGACTGCTGCCCTGGCTATCGCCCTGATGTTGGACCCTTGACATTTTCGGTAGAGCGAAACGCTGAGACGAGTCTTCTGGTGAAGCCATCGATAATTTTCAGTTAAGTATAAGTGGAGCGTCTCCTAGTCCTTAGTTGGACTTACTTTGTGATATCTTAGAGATACATAAAGGTTTTTATTGGTTCTTGCAAGTACCATAACCGAAGGACTCGTGTTTTCATGAGCAATATCGTAATCGATAACTCCTTTGAAGTTTTGGAACTAGACTAGAGAGAAAGGATGCCTAGTCTTAGACTCGGGAATTTGTTTTGTCTTGGTAATAATAATAGGGACTCCCGATTGGAGGAATCATGTCCGGTTCCTCCAGTTGGAACTCCGACTTACGAGCTATACGCTAAACATGGGGTAGGCCCCATCGTTTACAACGAGGTATTGATTAAATACACTAGGAAAGACGGTGTTTTAAAATGGCCCCAATATGGTAGCTTTGATTCTGAAATCTTAGACAACCTTGAAGTTAAACTCTTCAAAAAGAAAGCCCGGCCGGCGATGTTTGACTCTTTCCGCATATGGCGCAAAGAAGCCAAGCAAAAAGAAATTAAATTAGCTAAGAAAAATAAGAAAGAAGAAGGACTTTCAGTAATACAAGCTGCCGTGCAGTTTAAAGATAATGAGGAAGAGCAGATAAATGAACAATTGCACAGGCAACGTAAAATGGCAATAGATAAGTGATATCCAGTTTTGCCGTCTCTTCAGCAAGGGAAAGCAAAAGAGCGTGAAAAAGATCAATTAATGTCGCAATTGTTAACTTCGCCACCGCCCTATGCGCAGAATGCTACAGCACCCCCGCAACCTTTAGTTGCACAAGCTGCGCCTCTGGCTTTTCCACAGCACCCACCAGCTGTTCTTCAGCTGGCTCCTACTTCTTCGGTGCAGCCTCCTCTAGGCCCACCGACCACTTCTGTTGCTCCTGTGTTTTCTACGATCTTGCCTACTGTACTTTCTACAAATGCCCCTTCTATGATTTTGCCTAGTACCACATCTATTATTCCTCATACCTCTTCTGCCATCTCTGCATCCGCTTTACCTCACCCCGTTCTTTCATCTGTTTGTTCTTCCGTTTCACCTTCCCTTCGGCAGAAAATGGCTAGTACTGTTACTAATCTTCTTTTACCACTTTTCGGGTCGCCTGCTACGACCCCTAACATAGGAAGAAGACAGTTGCGAAGTCAACTGCCCGATTATCAAGAGAGAGATTCCCTGAATAATTTAGCTCGGAAATGGGTCATGCACACTGCAAAGTATGATTTACAGTCTGTCATGGAAGTTTTCCATCAATGGGAAACAGCGACACAGAGATATGTGTTCGAACAGATGTGTGTTTTTCTTTGCGAAGATTTAGAAGACAATGATCAGGATTGCCTCCCACAAGAGATGTGTCGTATAAGGTTTCACTTTAGTCTGGGTATGATTGTAGGTCCCGATGTGGAAGAAGCAGTTGAAATGCTATTATCACATCGAAGTAAGGGAAGTAGTTCTGGGTCACCATCAGAATCTTGTGCATCTAGTAGGAAAAAGGCACGACAATACCCTATGAGAGAAGTTCCCCCACAGTGGAGAGAGGGTGACGCGACAGCTGTCCCACCTATCCTGCCCCACTTTCACCGAGTATGGGTACATGTTCCATGGAAACGAGCTGAAGTTTTAGCACTCAAACAAACACTACCAGATCCGCGTAAAAATCCTGCAGGGTACTATAAAGAATTATCGCAAACTGCTGGGTCATGTATTATGAATTTAGCCGCCCAGAGGTAGAGGGCGTGGAAACACCCCTCAGGACGCACGTCCCCTTCCACCGCAAAACTCTATGAACAGGTTTGACCAGCAAAATAACGTATCTGACAGGACAGCTCAATACTACGTTGATGAGTATTACACAGAAAATGAGCAGTGGGAGAATAGCGATTGCTAGGACAGCCTTAGACAAGGAGAGGGAGTTGTTTCAGTTCCAGTAGATCAGAGTGGACCTTACGTTGAGGTGATTACATCGGGTGTGTCAGAACCTTTTCTGTTGGATACTGGTGCTACAAAGAGTTCTATTATGCACTCCAAACTCCCTGGCGCACCTTTGTCTGGCGAAATGAACGTTTCCGTAGGTTTTTCTGGCGCCCCGGTTAGAAATCCGATTTCTGACCCTTTATCTCTTTCTGTTGGTCCTTGTGAATTCGAAGCACCCCTTATTTTGACAACAGGTTGTGGTGAAAATTTGCTAGGATTAGATTTGCTAAAAAGATTGTATGCGACTTTGTACTGTTCTCCCTCAGGAGTACAACTGACTTTAGGTAAGAAAGTGGTTTCTCCCATGTATTTGTCGAGAAATACGCTTCCAACAGAATTGACACTTCTTCCGGATATTCTTTGGGCTACTGGTCCGAATGATGTAGGTCTTTTAGAAATTCCACCGTATGTTGTAACATTGAAGTCGAATGTCAAAATGCCACGAATTCCCCAATACAGGATATCCAATGAGGGCGAAAAAGCTTTGCTAGCGATTGTTTACGAGTTGATTGAGAAAGACGTAATTGAGGAAACACGAGGAAATGTTTGCAATAGTCCTGTTCTGCCTGTTTTAAAACGAACAGATCCTTCCCAGCCACCTGTGTATAGATTTGTGATTGATCTTAGGGAAGTAAATAAGATAGTGGTGCCACAATTCCCAGTTGTCCCCGACATTACAACATTATTGACTATGATTCCAGCATCCGCATCCTGGTTTTCGGTGATTGACCTGAAGAATGCTTTCTTCAGTATCCCGATTGCTGAGGAAAGCAGGGATATTTTTTCCTTTAGTTTAGGTGGTCGCAGTTTCCGCTTTAAACGCGCTCCTCAAGGCTACTGTGAGAGCCCCTCAATATACAGTCAAGCTCTGAAAAGTCAGCTTGACGCAATGGTTTTGCCCAAAGGTGCCACTCTCGTACAGTACGTGGACGATTTGCTCATCGCTGCGGATACTGAGAAAATATGTAAAATGGCCACATTGGCACTACTGCGTCATCTATGTGATCTACACCACAAGGTGTCACTTTCCAAGCTCCAATATTGCCGACAAGAAGTGACCTACTTAGGTCATCTCTTATCGAAGGAGGGAAGGAAACTGACCCCAGAAAGAATTCAGGCAATAGCAAAATTAAATGTGCCAAGAACGCAGAGAGAAGTACGCGCTTTCTTGGGCATTACATCGTACTGCAGACAGTGGATTCCAAATTTTTCGTTATTAGCCAAACCCTTATTGGCACTAACGTGTACAAATACACCCAATCCCATTCCTTGGTCCGATGAGTGTCAGAAAAGTTTTATCGAATTACGCACAGCATTATGTTCGGCCCCTGTGTTAGGTAACCCCAACTACAGTAAGCCTTTCACATTATATGTCCACGAGAAGGAGGGCTGTGCATTGTCTGTGCTGACTCAGTTATACGGAGATAGACAACGGCCATGCGCCTATTTTTCGTCAACTTTGGATCCGGTAGCACGAGCATTGCCAAGTTGTCTAAGGGCCACAGCAGCAGCAGCTGTCTCTATTCGACAGTCTGCAGGCCTAGTAATGAATAATACACTAATTGTGATGGTCCCGCATGCAGTAGATACATTGTTAAATAGGACCAAGACACAGCACTTAACTAGTGCTCGACTGTCCAGTTATGAATTGACGCTACTAGCAAGCCATGTGCACATCAAAAGATGCAGTACTCTGAACATAGCCACATTGTTACCAATTGCTGAGGAATCGGATGCTTCAGAAAAGCACGATTGTTTCCTCAGAACGGAGGAGGAGACCAAAGGGAGAGTTGATCTATCCGATACTCCTCTCGCCGAATGTGATGGTACGTTATGGGTGGATGGTTCATGCTTTAAACTCCCAAATGGTAACGTGACTACAGCGTATGCTGTCACAACTCTGCACACAATCGTTGAAACTGCGCGAATACCACATGGTTCGGCTCAAGCCGCCGAACTCGTGGCACTGACGAGAGCATGTGTGTTATCAAAAGGAATGAAAGTGACTGTCTATACCGACAGTCAGTATGCTTTTGGAGTGGCTCACAGTTTTGGACGATTGTGGAGAGAACGTGGGTTCCTGACTTCGCATGGAGCTAAGATTCAGCATGGTCAGTTGGTGAATGAGCTTCTTGAATCACTGACGTTGCCCCTGAAAGTAGCAGTTGTAAAATGTAGTGCACACAAGAAAGTGATTGATGATGTTGGTCGTGGAAATGCATTTGCTGATGAAACTGCTAAAGAAACGGCAAAGAATGTGATGAGCCGAATGTATGTTGCGAGCCCAGAAAGATGGACTGGTGATGTTGGAATATGTGAAGACACGATAGAAAGTGTGAAGTCCATCCAAGCTGAGGCCACGGAGAAAGAGTTAAGCATGTGGAAAGAAAGTACAGGGAGAATGGATGTAAATGGTTGTTGGATTGAATCGACAGAGCAACAAAGATGGATGTTACCCGATGCATATGTGCCTGCAGTGGTTACAATGGCTCATGGGATGGCCCATGTCAGCGCGAAAGGGATTTGCGAGTTGTTGACCCCAGTGTGGAGGAATTCAGGGATTCCCAAGTGTGCAGAGAATGTTGTCAAGAATTGCATGGTATGTCTGAAGCACAATCCTGGTAGGGGAACCCCAACTCCAGCTGGTCATTTCGCACCTCCTACGTATCCGTTCGAGGTTTTGCAGCTAGATTTCATACACATGGAGAGGTGCAACAACTTAAAATATGTGCTCGTGGTTGTTTGTGCCTTCTCAAGATGGGTAGAAGCCTATCCCCTAAGAGACAATACTGCCTTGTCCACAGCGAAAGCCCTTGTGAAAGAGTTCTTCCCCAGGTTCGGAATGCCTAGAATGGTCTGGTCGGACAACGGAAGTGAATTTGTGGGTTGTGTGATGAAACGAGTGTGTGAAGGGCTAGGCATTAGTCAGAAGTTCCACGCTGCAAATCACCCCCAATCAGCTGGATTAGTGGAATGTTACAATGGCACGCTTAAACTTAAATTGGCCAAAATCCAAGCGAGCACGGGTCTTAAATGGCCCGACGCTCTACCCTTAGCACTCCTATCCACCAGAATGACTGTGCATTCGCGAATGAAACTCAGCCCCTATGAAATAGTCTTTGGACGGCCAGCCAACATATGGGGAGTGCCTAGGCCCACGAAGTTTAGCGAGCTGCAACACCCCATTTTGCTCGACTATCTGTATGAATTGACGGCTAAATTGCGTGTTTTATATCAACAGGTCCACAACACCTTGCCTCCGGTTTCCGAGACACCGGGTCACTCCATTGACCCTGGCTCCTGGGTTCTGGTCAAGAATTTCCAGAGAACAAGAAACGACCAGCCCAGATGGACCGGACCACACCTCGTCCTCCTGTCTACAAGGTCAACTGTTAAAGTGGAGGGGAAGGCCAATTGGGTCCACGGGATCCATTGTAAGAAAATACCCTTCCCTCTGCCACATGACCAATGGGTCCGGACAGGAGGCACTGACTCAAAGCGCACAACTGATGAACGCGTAAAAGAAGCTAAACGCGATTGTGACAGTAAGGACATTTTTCAAGAAACTACGCCGCCATCAGAACAATTGAACTCTGTGGAACCTGAGCTACTATTTCCGGACCAGACAGCACCCGGGAAAAGACGCTATAATTTACGACCGAGAAAAACAGACTAAAGTAAAAGTGATTTATTTTTTGATCCGAGAGAAAAACCTGTGGACTAATAAAATAATAAGTTTTTCCTTCCAAAATGCTATTTTGAAAATGCAGATTCTCCCATCTAGGTAACTTGCTTATTTTTGTTTTTTTTGAACCGCCATCCGGGTTCCGCTGCTAGGGTCGCGGTTGACTAAAGACTTTTGGGTGCAGCTGACAACAATAGGTTGCCGGTTCCAGTTGGTCGAAGGGAGCCACCCTAGACTGACGGAAGCATCCTTTAGCAGAAACAACCTACCGCCGCGGGCAGCACCTTAGAGAGGATGGAGTTTCCTGATGTGGAGAGAACTGCCAAACAAATGAACTTTAAGCAGAGGCTTTTGAAAACAATGAGAAAGAAAATTTTTATAATGATGTGTATTTTTATGATATTTAGCGTAATGGTGTTTTTGATAAGCTATGTTCTATTCTCTTCTCATATGACATTTACGCCTACTACATCGCCCATACCTCCCCCTACTGTTTCCTCTCATTCTTTCCACTCTTTGCCTGACCACGAATCAAATAGGAGATTAGAGTTCATTAATAACTCCTTCGTTCAGCTATTACACCAACACCAACTTGTAATGAACACAACCAACTGTTGGGTGTGTGGCCTCATGCCCCACACCACGGATAGAGGTATCCCCTATTTGGTCCTGCCATTTAGTCACAATGGGTCAGTATGGGCATATAGGACAATGTTCATATATGCACGAGAAATCCAACCCCTACGTTCTGTAAAAGACAACCTCAAGACTAGCGCCCTAGTGAAGGGTATAGTTGACATGATCAAGGAAGTGACTTCTTACGAAGATACCCCAGACGATGAGATACTTGCATATGTAGGTTGGAATGTGACCGGATATGGCACTACACTAAGTGAGAAACAGCAAGCCAAGTGATCGTCCCCTATCTGGATCGTACCCCATCAGGGTCACCTGTGTCTGCAAGGTATTGGTAGGAATCCCAGAGCTCAGCTAGGGAAGAGTGTTTGCACAGAAACGTATGTTTTTGGATCTCAGACTTCCCCTGCCTTTTTAGCCGCAAAGGGTACTTATTTCATCTGCCACGATAGAGCCTATACATGGTTGCCCCCTGACTTCTCGGGCTCATGTTTTGTTTCATTCCTGTTACCTCCCACCTACACAGCAGCGGCGGATTACCATCGGACAAGGATAGTCCGAGGTGTTTTGAGTAAAGAAGACACTGCGGGTCAAGAATTTGGTGACTTTGCAATGGGTATTCTGCCGTTCTGGGGAGCCATGGTTAACAGCAGAAACATAAGGCAATTGACAAGAGTAGTTGAATCCACCGTGATTGAGACTGCCGGTGCCCTTAGTAACCTGACTGCTGAGCTCCAGTCGGATCGACTGATGACCCTTCAGAACCGGGTCGCTTTGGATGTAATACTTGCGGACCGGGGTGGAGTATGCAAATTGATCCAGTCCAGTTGTTCCATTTTTATTCCAGATAATGCTCCGACAGTGTACGGGGCCATCTCCAAACTACATAAGATTTCCGAATCTATTCATGTGGATAAAGGAGATTGGTCATTAATGGGATGGTTCTGGGGACTGATATCTGCCTGGGGATGGAAAATTCTGATGGTCATTGGGATGGTCTTAGCCATTCTTTTCCTGTTCTGTCTATGCATACAGTGTGCTCCTGCAATATGTGGCCTCTGTGCTACATCATGTGTAAGGAAGCCTGTGTCAAGACACGAACTCAGCACTAGAATGATGTTGCAGCAACACCTCAATGACTTTAGGAATATAGATCTGGACTCAGATTAACATGAGGATAGATTAATTGCCTATGTAAGGGCAAAAGGAGGGTCTGTGGTTCTGAAAAATATGGATCCGTAATAGTACCGGACTCGAGAACAAAAACTTCGTCGAAATAGGACGAATTTGGTATCAAAAGACCGGAAATGACGAGTACATCAAGCACATGTATTTTCAGTATATTCGAGTGATAATTTCACCTCGAAATCGTCATTTACCGTCTGAACCCTTAGTTGCATGTTGCCCTCTACATAGGCCTTAATCCAGTCGAATTTGATTCCACAAGGACACGTACTCCTTAATCGACTTCTTCCTGACCCCAGTACAAGTTAGAACCATTGCCCCGGGCCGAGCTCGTCAGGTCAGTTCCCTCCCAGTGGCCAAGCAAGATAGTATCTAGGCCCAACCGGCCATAAAGCCATTTCAGCACGCACACCTGCCATATCTCGCTCACATCTCTTTTCTTTCCTTTTCCTCACTTATTTTATGGTGGGGAGGTGACCATTTTTATTAGGGGTCCAGCGATATCTGATGAAATGTTGGGCCTTGCCGGATGATTTGTTATGGGCAGCACGACGTGAAATATGTACATGTCATCATGACTCTGCTTTCTTTCGTAATCAGTAACCATAAATGAAATACCGCGCACCCAAGGAGTGTTTCGCCAAAGGGCAAATGTTATGTATAAGAAGAGAAGCCTAACTTTGTGAAAGTGTGCAGTCTCCTGAATATACTGGTATTGTACTTCTAGGACCCTGTCACCTTGGTTGCAGCCAATAAACTAATCTTTGACTTCACCTAGAAGACTCTGAAGTTTCTGTGGGTCTGACTCAGGAGAACCCGAGGTCTTTGGTGTGTTGATCCCCTGGCACCGCTGGGTTACCGGTTCGGTACCGGTTCCTAAAAACCCAGTACCTCAGAAGAGTCTTCGAAGTATCACGAGATAGTTGACTCCTCCCCTGGACTACAGTGCGCATGGGCATCTTCATCCTCAGATTGTTTTTCTCCGCCATTGGGTTCGGATGCACTTCGACAACTCCAACTTAGGGATCGAAAGTTTCCTAATTTGTACGGCCAAAAACCTCATAATTTCAACGGTATTGTTTCCGCTCAGTATCCCTCGACTCGACAACTCTTTCCATCCATCTCTGGTAGTAGACGCGGGCCGTTGGGCCTTTTCGACGCCACATGGGCCTACCGCCGATGGAAAGAACCCCGTTTAAAAGATGCCCACAATGTCGATCCAAGTTTTCACATAGCGATAAGCATACAGTCTGCAACAAATGCCTGTCTCCGGAGCACAACGAGGAAGATTGTCCAGCTTGTGCTCAGTTCCAGTCAAAGAAAACTATCAGGAACCGAAGAGCTGCTCGACAAGAGATGCAGCGACAGGCACCTAAACCGGAAAACATTTTCGACGACGAACATGAACTTCCAGAGGCAGCGGACTCCGACCTAGAGCTAGTCACCGTAGAAGACCAGTTGGACTCCGATGAAGACTTCCCACCGGGGCAAACCGTGAGTACTAAAGCCCCTACCCTGCCTACACCTCCAGACAAGTCTCCGGTCAAAGCATCGCCAAAAGGCCTTAGCCGCGACCGAAACACAGCTACAGAAGGCCCCGCCTTCCGGCTCGGCTCCAGGCCTTCCGGTACCCCGGGACCGAGCAAGACCCTTCCCAAAAAGGCCATAGACTCAAAGACTGTTCCACAGCCTAAAACAGGCCACGACACTAGAAAAGTCGTCGATCAGAAAAACACCGGCCAACCAAAAAAGGTCGTCGATCCGAAAAAGACTGTCGACCAGAAAAAGGGCACCGATCCAAGGAAAACAATCGACCCAAACAAGGGCGTTGATCCAAAAAAGACATGCGACCAAAAAAAAGGAATCGACCCGAAAAAGGTCGTCGATCCGATCACTGCCTCCAACCCGAAAAAGGCAGTCGAATCGAAGAAAGTCGTCGACCCGAAAAAACACATCAAGCCGAAAAAGGCTGTTGACCCGAAAAAGACCGTAGAACATAAGAAGGTGGTTGAGTCCAACAAGGCAGTTGAGCCGAAAACAGCTGTCGAGCTGACAAGAGACGGCGAGCCGAAAAAAGCTCAAGATAAAAATAAAAACAAGCAAGCGACCGATCCAAAAACATCGGCGCCGAAGCCCCGGACAGTGGAAGAAGAACTTTTTCATCCTGATCCAGTGAGCCCAGACCAAAATAGACTGCATATAGACCCTAATACAGGACGTAACAGACTACAATAAGAACAAGAGAAGACTGGACACTGAGGCTCCTTCTCCTGTTCCACCTAAGAGAAAGGACTTTGTTACATCCCCTTCTAGACCTTTTACACCTCCTCCTTACACTTCTGACATGCCTTATGTTCCATATTCTCCTACACCTCCACATTATGATGAGGAAGAGGACATGGGTGAAGACCCTCATCAGGACTCTATAGACCCTGCTTATCAGGAAAACCAAGATCACACATGGGACGATCAAAATGACCCTAATGACCCATATGATACACAACCCATACTAGATCCCTCCACATATCCCACTAAGCCATCCCCTACTGACTACACGGTTGCTTTTAACCAGCTATTTAACAGAGCAGTTAAGTATCATGGTGTAAGCATGCACACTGACCCTATAGAGGAGGATTTCCTATTTAATACCTTCCCAACATCAGAGAAGAGTATACGCACACTCCCTATGCTAAAGGGAGTACTTAAGCAAGCACCAGACATCTTTAAAGACCCAGCCAG
The DNA here is from genome assembly GCF_964261635.1 of Lissotriton helveticus. NCBI lineage: Eukaryota > Metazoa > Chordata > Amphibia > Caudata > Salamandridae > Lissotriton > Lissotriton helveticus. The sequence continues at coordinate 105,454,891 of NC_136063.1, forward strand.
AGCGTGTGTCCTCAATCCAAGAATTGAAAAGAAATATAAACCAGCCCCTACAGACCCCTCTTATATCATGTCTCAGTTACCACTAGACTCTCTTGTTGTTTCTAATGCCAGAAAAAGGGTGAATTCTCAATCAACAGGTGATGCCCCCCTCTTGACAGAGTCAAAAATCTTAGAAGCCTCAGGAAAGAGAGTGGCCTCTCAGGCAGCAAATACCTGGAGAATCCCCAATACACAGGCTATTTTAGCACGCTATGACAGAGCACACTATGATGAACTGGAGGGATTATTACAACGGAAAAACAACCAGGAGGGGGGAGAGAGAGAAAAGTGGATTCAGTCTCCCTAAGCGTCATGCATAAACAAAGTAGAATCCACAGGGTGGTAGTTCAGTGGTCCCTCAGGGATGGGGAGCACACCGTGTTTTTTAAATGCCCCTCACACACCAACAGGCCCCTTGGTGTCATGCTTCATCATCGGGGCCTTCGCACCCCTCTACGGGATGCGGCGTGCTACGACAGAACGACTACGCAGGAGCACTTTGTAGTGAGCTATGTGAGGGGGTGTGGTTTACGTGATGTGAGTGAGGTGAGGTGAAAAAAGTGATTAAAAAATACCTGGCACTAAGGAAAAGAGAAAATTTTATTCTGTCCCTGGCTGGTATTAGTAAAAAGTGCAAGGACTGGTTGAAAAAATACGTGCTAGGGTATATCAACCAACTACAGTGTCAACATGTTTCGGAGTACAAGACTCCTTCTTCAGGACGAGGATGTGCACTATGATCCCCACCTTACTCACATGGAATGTGAAAGTGCTCAAAAAAAAAAAAAAAAAAAATATATAATAATTTTAAATACAAAAATAATGTGTAATGTACCTATCAATGTTTTAAAAGATGGTTTGCTCGTTGCGCCCAATTGGCGTTTCAAAAATCTGAAAAGGAAAAACACAGTAAATAAACTAGTCGGATGTCCCGGAACACAGTGGACTTGCTAGTCGGATGTCCAGGAAACAAGAGCAAAGGAAAGGAAAGGGAAAGAATATCCCATTCCGTAACAATGGTAAGCATGCAGAACTCCACTTTGGGTCTGGTACCTTGCAAGAGAGAGACATTTGGGGGGGACATACAGTACACGACACAACCATACATACACACATGTAATATCCCTGGTGTACATGGGAATAAAAAAAGTAGTGTTACTTTGTGGTACAGGCTTACTTAAGTTCAGAATGCGGATGGCCCCATGAGCCTTAGCGTGGTATTGGGGGTATCATTTCTCATTGCCCAGTCAGCAACCTATAAGATAGTAAATAGCGATATTTAGGGAGGTGAAAAGAGGAGATTAAAGCCAAGTTACTAACGAGTGAGAGTACACCCCTAGTTACAACACGCTCCTACTCACGATGACTGCAAGGGCTGGATGCCTGCCTTCCCCGCAACGCTGCTCCGCTGTAAGTGAACTCTCAAAGCGGAGATTCACATTTTATACCCTCAGCGGTAGTTAATTAGTTGGGGATGATTGAATGATTGAAAGCGGAAGAGGCCCATACATGGGTAGGGGCAGGGTCTTTGATAAGAGAATTCCCGGAGCTGCGCCGGGTTAGGACACGCTGGTTCTAAGGTTGAGCTAAAGCCCAACGCGCATGTGCAGGGCAGAGCCGGTATAGCAACTAGTGGTGTGCTGGCTCTAAGAAGAACTAAAGCCCAACGCGCATGCGCAGGGCAGAGCTGGTACCGTAATAGCGGCGTGCCGGTAACGCATGTGCAGACCATGTTATGGGGTCAGTTACGCGTCGCGCATGCGCGGAACACCAACAACGTAGATAAAGTGTATCAGTTAATGGCAAATTTCCACAAGGTATAAAAAATACACTATGTCCCTCAATAGTTCACCCATGAGGGGAGAGGGAGTGGCAGATCGAAAAAACCTTATATACTAAAGGCCCGATATCTAAAGTAGTAGGATGTTAAAGACTGTGGTAAATATTAAAATGGCCCTAGACACCTACCCCCTCGGTAGGGGAGGGATGGGTGATTTTTTGCATGCCTTATGGATTGAGAAAAATTATTGTCAGGGTGAAAAAGGGCAATCGCACGGGTTTTTTCTGTTACATTAAAACCCGGAGGATGATGGTTTTACATAGAGGGGTAGCAGTCATATGTCACTCATCATACTATTCATACAGTGTTGAACCTAACGTAATTGGCTCCATGGGATGGAGTCATTGAGGCCTGTGACATCGGTGCCCAGCCGGAACACCCAACGTTGTTCCTTTTCCAACAAACCAACGTCTGATGGGAGTTGCTCAATCACTGTCCAATGTACATCGTTGACACAGTGCTGATGTTCAAGGAAATGTGCTGACATCTTTGTTGTTACCTTCTTGCACCTAATGTTACTCTTATGCTCGTTTATCCTGACTTTGATTTGTCTGGTGGTCATGCCCACATATTCCTTGCCGCAGGGACAGGTGATCAGGTAGACCACGTTTCTACTGTTACAATTCGTGAACATTCGTTGCTCCCAGCTTGTCCCATTGGCGAAGTAGAGGGTCTGACTTTTCTTTGTTAGGTGACAGCAGTTGCAGTTGCCACATTGATGGTGGCCATGTATCCCTTTTAGTCTGGTTTGCTCTGCCTTCGGTGGTTTTTTTTTTTTTTTTTTTTGAGCACTTTCACATTCCATGTGAGTAAGGTGGGGATCATAGTGCACATCCTCGTCCTGAAGAAGGAGTCTTGTACTCCGAAACATGTTGACACTGTAGTTGGTTGATATACCCTAGCACGTATTTTTTCAACCAGTCCTTGCACTTTTTACTAATACCAGCCAGGGACAGAATAAAATTTTCTCTTTTCCTTAGTGCCAGGTATTTTTTAATCACTTTTTTCACCTCACCTCACTCACATCACGTAAACCACACCCCCTCACATAGCTCACTACAAAGTGCTCCTGCGTAGTCGTTCTGTCGTAGCACGCCGCATCCCGTAGAGGGGTGCGAAGGCCCCGATGATGAAGCATGACACCAAGGGGCCTGTTGGTGTGTGAGGGGCATTTAAAAAACACGGTGTGCTCCCCATCCCTGAGGGATTATTACAACACCTACCAGAACCTTATAAGGCAAAATCTAACGACCTAATTCAAGAAGGGAAATTCATCACTAAAAAATGCGCCCTTGATGCGGCCGATACAGCCGCTCGGTCTGTCAACACTAGTGTGTTGCTACACCGGCATGCCTGGCTCCGCATCTCTGAAGTACAGTGCACCATATTTAATCAACCCATTAACCAGGATTTCTTGTTCGGCCCAGCAGTTGATACCATCTTAGAAAAGATGAAGAAAGATACTGACACTGCAAAGTCCATGGGTGCATTCCAACAGTCTTAGGGGCTCCTTTCGCCGCTCCTCCTTTCGAGGCTCAGGCAGAGGCAACACATCACAAACCTCTTCATCATTTAAAACAAATACCCAAGGCACCTTTAATAAAGGCTCCAACAGAGGAAGCTATATCGGAAATAATAACAAAGGCGGAGGACGCGGTAATAATAACACCAGAGCCTCCGCCACCAACAAACAGTGACTTGTTCACACTCCCTCCAGACCACTTAACACCAGTCGGAGGCAGAATAACACAATTCCTACCAGTCTGGAATGCCATTACCACAGACAGGTGGGTGAGACAAATTATCCAGTGTGGTTACTGCCTGGAACTCACTTCTACTCCACCCAACATAGCACCCAAACACCGTCCAATGTCAAAAGAACACATCACGCTGTTACAACAAGAGGTGCTGTCCATGCTAGAAAAGGGAGCCATAGAGCCAGTCCCTTTTCAATACCAGGGCACAGGGATATACTCTCTATACTTCACTATTCCCAAAAAAAGACAGGTCTCAGACCAATATTGGACCTCAGACCTCTGAACCAATATATACTTTCAGAGCATTCCCATATGATCACTCTACAACAAGTCCTCCCGTTACTACAGCAAGGCGACTTCCTCGCTACATTAGACATACTTTCACATACCTGTACATCCAGCTCACAGGAAATGCCTCAGGTTCACAATAGAGGGTCACCACTACCAATTCAAAGTTCATCCCTTTGGGGTAACTACAGCACCAAGGGTTTTTACAAAATGCCTAGCAGTAGTAGCAGCACACCTCAGAAGGCAACACATCCATGTGTTCCCCTACCTGGACGATTGGCTCATAAAAGCCAACTCATACGTACAGTGTGCAAACCATACGTCTCAGACAATCCAGCTTCTGCACAGTCTAGGATGTTCCATAAATTACCCAAAATCACATCTGCAGCCCTCCCACATACAACAATATCTGGGAGCAACAATAGATACCTCAGTGGCGAAGGCATATCCAAATCCAGCCAGGATATCCAACATACAGTCTCTCATTCAAAGATTTCAGCCACAACACTCCCTGCCAGCTCGAGTGTTCATGCAGCTTATAGGCATGATGGCCTCCTGCATATTCATTGTCCCTCATGCCCGACTTCAAATGCGTCCTTTGCAGGAATGCCTAGCACAACAGTGGAACCAAGCTCAAGGACAACTAAAATACCTAGTGTTGGTAGACAGTCGCACTTACAACTCTCTGCAGTGGTGGAACCCACAAAACCTTTCCAAGGGGCTTCTGTTCCAAGAGCCAGTTCCACAACTAGTATTAACTGCGGACGCATCACTGACAGGTTGGGGAGCCCACCTCCTTCAATACACAGTCCAAGGTCTCTGGACAGTCAAACAAAAGACATTGCATATAAACCACTTAGTTACTAGCAGTATTTCTAGCAATGAAAGCCTTCCAGAAATACTTGTACAACAAGGCTGTGTTAATCTGGACGGACAACATGGCAGCCATGTACTAAATTGAAAAACAGGGAGGGACACACTCTCCACAGCTGTCTCACCTAGCACAGAGCATATGGAAGTGGGCAATTCCAAAAAACATCTTTCTCCTGGCAGAACTCCTCCTAGGAATAGACAATCAGATTGCAGGTCTACTGAGCCGGCACAGCCAACAAATACACGAATGGAAGATTCACCCTCAAGTTCTCCAACCATTCTTCCAAAAATGGGGACAACCAGAGATAGATCTGTTTGCCACAAAAGAAAACTCACAATGCCAGTCCTTTGCCGCCAGGTTCCCACACCCGTTGTCACAGGGCAATACGATATGGATGAACTGGTCAGGCAGATTTGCGTACGCTTTTCCGCCAACCCCACTGATTCCATTAGTGGCACGCAAACTAAAAAAACTGTCACTCACAATGATCCTGGTTGCTCCCACGTGGGCAAGACAGCCATGGTACACAACGCTCCTAGAACTATCAGTAGTCCCGCACCAAAGACTACACCTGCCACCACAATAGCTAACACAGAACCATGGTGAAATCAGGCACCCAGATCCCAATCAGATGAACCCAGCGATCTGGCTCCTGAGGTCTTAGAGTTTGGATACCTTAACTTGCCTCCAGACTGCATGAACATTATCAAGGAAGCAAGGCACCCCACTACTAGAGCATGCTACGCAGCTAAATGGAAAAGATATGTAATCTATTGCAATAACAACCAAATAAATCCATTTGATGCCTCCATCCAAAACATAATCTGTCACTTGCTACATCTTCAAAGATGTAATCTAGCATACTCATCCATAAGGCTACACCTTGCTGCTAAAGCAGCATATCTTCAAAACAGGCAACACGTGTCCCTGTTCAGAATAACACCTATCAAAGCTTTTATGGAAGGACTTAAAAGAATTATCCCTCCAAAGCATCCACCTTCACCAGTCTGGAACTTAAACATAGTACTAACCAGACTCATGGGGCCACCTTTCAAACGACTCCACTCATGTGAACTACAATTCTTAACATGGAAAGTGGCATTTTTAATTGCCATTACCTCTCTCAGACGAGTGAGTGAGCTACAGACACTAACCATTCAGGAACCCTTCATGCAAATACACCAAAATTAAGGGGGGCTTCGTACTAACCCTAAATTCATGCCAAAAGTTATATCCACTTTCCACATCAATCAGTCCATAGAATTGCCAGTTTTCCTTCAAAACCCGCAGTCGGTAGCTGAAAGAGCCCTACACACACTAGAGGTCAAAAGAGCTCTGCTATATTACGTGGACAGAACTAAATCATTCAGAAAAAACAAAGCAACTTTTTATTGCTTTTTCTCCACAACGTAAGGGTAATCCAATTTCAAAAACAGGAATAGCCAGATGGATAGTTGAATGCATTCAAATATGCTATCAAAAGGCAAACCGCACTTTAACAGTTCCCCCAAAAGCCCACTCAACGCGCAAAATGGGGGCATCCATGGCTTTCCTAGGAAATATTCCCTTAGAAGACATATGTAGGGCAGCTACATGCTCTACCATACACACCTTCACTAAACACTACTGTGTTGACGTAAAGCTAAGCAACAAGCTGCAGTAGGCCAGGCTGTCCTTAAAACTCTTTTTCAAACCATTGCAGCTGGTACAGGCGACCACCGCTAGAGGAGAAACTGCTATACAGTCTATGCTGAGATATCAATTCAGCAGCCCACATGCCTCAAAAAGAAAATGCTACTTACCGGTATGCATCTGTTCTTGGCATGTCGGGCTGCTGACATTCATATCGCCCACCCTCCTCCCCGGTGCCTGTCACAACTGCAGGGTTACCTTCTTAACATACACTTAGATGGTCATTTCTTACTTTTCTATACTCCATCTTTGCCACAATGGCGAAAAACAATCTGAGGATGGAGAAGATGCCCATGCGCACTGTAGTCCAAGGGGGGACTCGCCTATCTCGTGATATTTCCATGACTCTTCCAAGACAACAAGGTGCAAACATCCGGATCCAACACTAGGCGGAGATCTATGCTAAGATATGAATGTCAGCAGCCCTACATGCCAAGAACAGATGCATACTGGTAAGTAGCATTTTCCTTTCATCGGAGCAGTTCTGGACTCTGCTCGGTTTCGGGTTTATCCTCCTGAACAGCGAGTCCAGGACATTCAGGCTATGATTCCGATCTTTCGGCCTCTGTCCCGGGTTTGGGTCAGGATGACCCTTCGGCTGCTGGGTTTGATGGCCTCCTGCATCCTGCTTGTGGATCATGCCAGATGGCATATGCGGGCTCTGCAGTGGGACCTGAAGTTCCAGTGGGTACAACATCAGGGCAACCTGTCCGATCACGTCCAGATCTCGGATCGCACTGCACGTTAATTGCAGTGGTGGCTCACAAATCGCGATTTGGTTAATGGCAGATCCCTCTCCATTCCCCAACCGGAACATACAGTTGTGACGGACGCGTCCCTTCTGGGATGGGGCGGCCACATGGGGGAGCAGAGATCAGAGGCCTCTGGCACAGTCCCAGCTCCACATCAACCTGTTGGCACTTCGGGCGATCCAACTGGCACTGAAGGCATTCCTTGCCTCTGTCCGGGGAAGTGTAGTGCAGGTGTTCACGGACAACACCACCGCCATGTGGTACTGCAACAAACAGGGCGGGACTCTATGCCAAGAGGCTCTGCGTCTCTGGGCTTGGCTGGAACATCAGGGCATGTCCCAGGTGGGTCAACACTTAGTAGGTTCTCTGAACGACACGAACTCAGCAGTCCGTGCATGTTGGATCACGAATGGCGTCTGAAGTCGGACGTGGCGCAAGGTCTCTTTCAGCAGTGGGAGAGCCTTGGTTAGATCTATTCGCCACCGCCTATACCACTTCTGCCCAGAGTGCTAAAGAAGATCAGGTGCGACCGGGCCCAAGTCATCCTTGTGGCTCCGGACTGCGCTCGAAGAGTATGGTATCCCGAGCTACTCAGTATGAGCATCGATCCCTCGATCTGTCTGCCTCTTCAGGAGGATCTTCTGTTGCAGCAACAGGGGACGGTCCTCCTCCCGAACCTGTCCAGCCTCCACCTCCTTGTGTGGAGATTGAGCAGTGGCAGTTGAAGTCTTTCGACCTGCCTCCCGAAGTCTGTGATATTCCGGCAGCCAGGCGTCCCTCCACAAAAATGGTATACGCCTGTCGGTGGAAAAGGTTTTTGGCATGGTGCACAGCAAAGGCCGTGGATCCCCTTTCTGCCCCTCTTTCAGAGGTCCTGCTTTTTCTTCTTTCTTTGGCTCAGCAGGGCTCTCCTCTGGGCACTATCAAGGGCTAGCTCTCTGCCATTTCCGCCTTTCTAAGGCTTCCAAATCAGCCTTCCCTTTTCAAGTCCCCTGTTGTAAATAGATTCTTGAAAGGCATCACGCACATGTTTCCTCCTGTTCCTTTCATGATGCCTCAGTGGGACTTGAACCTAGTTCATACCTTTTTGATGTGCTTTCCCTTTGAGCCACTTCGTAATTGTCCTCTTCCTCTTCTGACTCTAAAAACTGCTTTCCTGGTTGCCATCACCTCTGCCAGAAGAGTGAGTGAGCTCCAGGCTCTTTCTTCTAAACCTCCTTTTCTCTCTGTCCATCCGGACAAAGTTGTTCTGAGGACCCATCCTTCCTTTCTGCCAAAGGTTGTCACCGCCTTTCACATCGGGCAGGCCATCACTTTGCTCACTTTCTTTCTGCCTCCTCATCCTTCTAAAGAGGAAGAGAGGCTCCACCGTCTGGACCCAAAACGTGTGCTCTCCTTCTGTCTGAGTCGCGCACAGCAGTTCCGGGTGGATTACCAGCTCTTTGTTGGCTACTTGGGCGCCATGAAAGGTTGGGCTGCGCACAAACGGACCATCTCTCTGTGGGTCGTTGTGTGCATAAAGGCTTGCTACTCTTTGGCTAAGAAGGAGCCTCCGGTGGGGTTGCGCGCACATTCTAACAGGGCGAACGCAGCCACTACTGCTCTGGGACGTGGTGTTCCCTTGCAGGACATTTGTCAGGCAGGTACGTGGGCCTCGCTGCACACGTTTACCAAATACTACTGCCTGGACAACCAAATTTGGAGAGACGGCTTCTTTGGCCGTTCTGTTCTCCAGGACTTTCTGGTGTGATCTTGGTTCGCAGACCCACCACAGGGGTTGGTATTGCTGGGGTATCTATTCTAAGGTAAGGAATCTATCACTACGTGTTTCTTTCAGATGCACAAGTCACTTACCTTCGGTAACGATATATCTGTAAGAAACATTAGTAGTGATAGATTCCTTACCGCCCCACTCATCCTCCCCATTCTGCGAACTGTTTTCTAGGGTTAAGGTCATCCCTTTCAGGGCCCTAGTTTTTTGGCACCAGTGATCAGTATCTTGCATGGCCCTGCGTTCCTGGCACGGAAAATCGTGTTCAGAACTGACGTCATCACAGCGCCAAACAACGCACGCGGAGCCGCGCGACTACGCCTATCGACGCGCAGGGGTATTGCTGACGAAAATCTTTCTGGATCCAGTCTGGCGCCTGGGGGTAATTCTAAGGTAAGGAGTCTATCACTACTAATGTTTCTTACATATATATCATTACAGAAGGTAAGTAACTTGTGCGTTAGTAATATTTGAAGACCTCTCTGCTACTCAAGGGCTATGTAATATGCACCTGGGAGCTGCCATTTTCAGCTTCTAAAGCAAACCCACCTGGATCTGTCGCAACATCGATATTTTATTGCCCTGGTCTAGGACTACGTCCTGCTACTGATTCAAAGTGATCATCGACACAGATGGGCCCTCGCCTGACAGCACCTTTGACACAGGGAGGGCACAATGTAGGGTGCAACCTGTTCTATCTTTAACTCCACATGCAGCAATTGGTCTGACCCTTTCACCAAATCCACTGACTGATTAATCTTCCTTAAGGATTATAAAGAAGACAATGACAGTGTCATACTCTATGGCGGCACAATGCTTATTCATGCTGAGGTGGCTTTGACTTCACTGATCCCATTTGACAAGGAATAGGGATATCCGTGACAGGAAAGATCATTCATTCGCATATTATGACTCAAGGACTTTCAAAACACAAGTGGCAAAGATAATGCATGCATTATGGGCAATGGTGAACGACTATATTTGCTTTCTCAAGCCAGCCGAATCTTCGACATCAGTAGCACTCTTTGGTTCAAATTCCGCCTTGATTTTACTGGTCTCTTGGCTTTTGTCTTGTTCCTGCTTCCTCCAGTGAGATTACACTTGAATACACAAATCATTTTGCAGGCAAATATTCAATTCAATCAAGGTATCTGAAATTGTGATATATATATATTTTTCTCTGATAGAGACTTCTAGCTGCAGGTTCCTTACCTTTTAATTTCCCCTGGCATCAGAATGGATCTGGAAGATTTTATGTGAGCAGTACCTCTGCGCATCAGTCGGTGTTCTCGATTGGCTCCACGTCTATTTTCCGTGCTGGAAGTGGCGTTGTGGTACCTATATAGGCGCCACTTAGGCACCCTGATGTCAGATCTATTCTTTTCGCGCCAGACAGCGATGACCAGGTGAAGAGCGACCCCTCTGTTGTTTTTTGACAGGCCTTTTTCAACATTTTGTTGACTGTTTTCGAGGTCTCACCTCCTGGTGTGTTGAGATGTCATTGCGCAAGTCGAGTTTTATGCCCTACGGTGACTGTCACCAATTGTTGTCAATGTCGGACCAGCACCTTGCCTGTCTGTGTTGCCTGGAGCGAAACCACGACTTCAAGTAGTGTCCCTATTGTTAGGCCATGGCCCCGGAAGCTTAGAGGGAGCAGTACCTGAAGCTGCTAGTGGCCCGGCATGTGAGCATGCGGAAATCAAGGTCCCAGTTGAAGGGAAGGTCCCAGGATTGATTGCGGAGCCCAAAGTTCTCTTTTTCATATTCAAATCCCTCAGGTATGAGGCACGTGTAAAAGAGCAAGAACTTGAAGCGCTCTTAGTCTTCTCCTCAGCTGATGAGAAGAGGGAGCCTTGGTATTCCAGACCTCGTTCCCCAGAACCTGCGACTGGGCAGACTCCCCGCCTCCCCGAATTTCCAAAGGCCAGAGCGACCCCCGCCCAACTGAAAGAGCTCTGAGGCCAAGCGCCTCATATTTGGGCGACCCGATGTCTCTGATGAGCATACGGACCCCGGGAGGTCAGGGGGCCGACTGGTTCTTCACTGAGACCTCTTCCCAGCTCCAGGCCCCGGCCCCCCCCCCCAAGGATCCGTTCCTGGATCCACACGGACCATGCCGTGCAGACCTTCCCCGGCACCTTTCCAGACTCCGACACAGAGCCAGATGGGCATCAACCAACTCCGACAGGAGTCTTGCCTCTGAGATTGGAGCCTGAGCCATATTTTCTTGGGCTAGGCCGCAGGGAAGACTGGACGGGGTAACTGGACCCTTTAGAATACCAACCCCATGGGGAAGAACAGAGTAGGACTGGTGTGAGGAACTGGTTGAGGCCAGCGGCCTGGATACTTCTCCAGATGCTGGTCTGCTTTCTCCCCCTACTGTGGCAATGAGGGAGGGAGCTTTCTACGAAATGTTGGTGCTGAGGGTAGCCGAAGTTTTTGAAGTTCTGCTCCTCTCAGTGGCCGTCAAGACTAACCTCTCGACAGAGGTGCTGCAACTGGGAGTCACCCTAACTGATTTCCTTTTGAGTGCCTGGTCCAAACTCAACACAAGGGCTCCTGTGAATAGGATGATTGCCTGCTGCCATCGCTCCGCACCTGGGAACCTAAACTTCCTCATGCAACGCCCTACCCTTGAAGGCTTGGTGGTTCAATCCTCAGCCTCCCAAGGGTCTTTCCCTACTGCTCCCCAGAAATCCAAGAGGCTGGATTCACTTGGGAAGAAGATGTTTTTTTGCCAGTCTGGCATTGCTGTCCCCGAACACTGCTTGCCTTTTGGGCTGTTATTTCCACACTTTGTGGGATACGGTTGTGCAAGTGCTGCCACAGGTCCCGAAGAAAGCCCGGCTGTACTCTCCCAAGCCGACACCGATGGGAGACACGTAGCAAATTTCACAATTCGATGCAGACTTGACACAACCGATTCTCTAGGCAGAGCGGTTTCCACGACAGTGGCTTTGGTGACTGGCTTTTCAGGGTATTTCCAAGCTTCCCTTATGGTCATGCACTTCAATGGCACCTGTCGGTTCAGAAACAATGCAGATTCGGAAGTCAACGGCTTTAAGGATTCATGTGCTACGGCCAGGTCCCTAGGCCTCTCTGCAGCCCCACGTCCACCAATCTGCACAACTGGCTGATGGAGCATCATCTGTCCCTTCCTTGCGAGGATGTCATGGCTCTTTTGGCCAAGGGAGTCATCCAGAGGGTTACGCTGTCAGAAGTCGGCTGTGGCTGTAATTCCTGCTATTTTCTAGTTCCCAAAAAAAATAAAGGCCTGCATCCTATCCTCAATCTCCGAACACTCAATCTCTTCCTCAAGAAAGAGAAATTCAAAATGCTCATGTTGGTTCAAGTCTTGTCTGCACTGGATCCAGGAGACTGGATGGCAGTGTTGGTGTTGCAGGATGCCTATATTCGTATTCCTGTCCTACCTCCCCAGCGGTGCGATCTGTGGTTTACAGTAGGCCACGAGCACTTTCAGTTCACCGTTCTCTCCTTTGGACTTATCAGTGCTCCTCGGGTATTCACCAAGGGATAGCAGTGGTTGCAGCTCATCCACGGAAATTAGGGGTTCTAGCCTTCCCCAATCTCGACGACGCTGCTGAAGGCGCGTTCACCCGAGGCTGTCGTCTCCTCACCTCCAGACGACGGCGAAGCTTCTACACTCACTGGGGTTCAACGTGACAAAGTCACACCTGACTGCTTCTCAGACACTCCCTTTCGTCATAGCTGTTCTGGACTTGATGTTGTTTCGGGCTTACCCTCCCAAGTGATGAGTCCAGAATATTCAGACTATCATACCGATATTTCAGCCTCTATCCTGGGTTTCATTGAGACTGACTCTGATGCTGCAGGACCTCATGGCCTCCAGCATCCTGTTTAAGGAGCATGCCAGATGGCATATGCGTGCCCGGCAGTGGGACCTGAAGTTCTAGTGGGCGCGGCATCAAGGGAATCTCTCCAACCTGGTCCAAATCTCATAGAGAACTGCGAACAGCCTGCAGTAGGGGCTCACGAACCGCGATTGGGTCAGTGGCAGACCCCTCTCCCTACCAGATCTCACGGTAGTTACAGATGCGTCATTCATGGGATGGGTAGGCCACCTGGGAGAGGTGGAGATCAAAGGACTTTGGTCCTCAGACTTCACAACAACCTGCTGCGCTCTGTGCTCTGACTGGCATTGAAATTCTTTCTGCCCTCCATAAAGGGAAGAGTGGTACAAGTCTTCACGGACAACACTACTGCCATGTGGTACTGCAACAAACAGGGCAGGGTGGGGTTGTGGGCCCTTTGTCAAGAGGCACTGTGTCTCCTGACTTGGCGGGAACAGCAGGGCATATCCTTTGTGGTTCAACACCTTGCTGGCTGTCTCAGTGGGACCTTGATTTGGTTTTGACTTTTTCGAGCCTCTACACAACTGTCTCCTGAGGTCTCTCAAGTGACAAAGGATGAACATTGTATAAGGATTAACTAAACATTTTTGGATTACATTGGAATAAAGATGGATGAAATTGGTACAACTTTGTGGCACTTGTGTTAAATACACAGGAAAACGCTGTGCGTCTGGCATTGGGGTGAGTTGTCGCCCCAATTTTTCAATGTGTTCACCTATGTAGGTACCACAGCGTCACTACTGATGCAGGCAACAAAGGACGCCGAGCCCTTCGGCGCCACCAACTGGCGCTCAGAGGTACCTCTCACAATAAATCTTCCGGATCCAGTCTGACTGCTGGGGAAATTCAAAAGGTAAGAAATCTGCAGCAAGCTATAGTCTTTACTAGTTAAGGCATTACCGAAGGCAAGTAATTTGTTCTTTTGCGTTGGTTGAGATCTCTAGACAGTCGTGTGGAGAAAACCTTCACGTAATTTCCTCTTTGACTTGAGAGCTCATCTTGTAGAGTCTATTGTCAGTGGTCTGTAGAGTGCAAATGAGTGTCACCTTTAAAAAAAAATCCCAGAGTTGGAGGCTGTCCTCTTGGATTTGAGATCTTTTCTCTTCTTCATGCAGAACCATCATGGTCAAATTTTGACAAATACCATGAGAATGAGATTGTATATTTACCAAAAAGTGAGGGTTTTGAATCCAAGACTGTTGCATGGACTCTGGTTATGAGTCCTGAATAAGGGTACTTCTTGTCAGCTTCCCAATGCCCATACATCTCATGAACTCTGCGCAAGAATGAGCAATCACTTTAATCCTATGCGCTGCTAAACAAGCTGTTCCGGCTCACTGGGGCATGACCAAACTACCAAGTCACACCAATTGACTCCATAAAATCTGGGACCCTTTGGGTGTGGAAAAACTTACAGCTGTCTTCGAGCTATGCATACCCCAATTTGATAAAACTTGGGGTCTATGCATACAATTTGTTACAGAGGAATTCAGAGAACTGACTTGCCCAGCATACCTACGTGTACTTTGCCTCTCACCAGCAGATGGCCGTGTGAGTGAATACTCACTCACATATCCACGCAATCAACAATAGACACAATTGAGAAGACTAGGCCTTTCCCTGACCTGAAGTGTTGACTACACCCGTCCCATTCCTAGTTCTTTCCCTTCTCCCTTAATTTTATCCCCCTCTATCTATTTTCTCCTTGCCTCTTCTTGGTCCTCACTGGCCAGTGGATGTAGGTGAGGTATTCTGTAATGTCTTTTTCTTGCTATATGAAAAAATTTGAAAATAAGATTTACACCAAAGACTTTCTTAAGTCTGTCATAGACTGTTCACAAAAAGAGAAAATCTCCTTAAACTACTACACCTAAGCTCACCACTCCATCTGCTAAGTCTGGAGTGCATCCAGAGAATTTCTCAGCAGCGCCTTAGACGATGAAGCCTAATCTTGCTTTGAAAATCTCAGCGATGACCTCGCCGTGAGAACACCAGTGTTGGTCACAATACCTACAGTGCGGCTACATCAAGGACGCCATCCATTTCCTCGTCTGTGTTGACTCCGTCTGCAAAGATGTCATCGATGAAAACTCTGTCAACAGCACCTGAACAATATCGACAACACCATTGACTGGGGTCCCTTCGATGAAGATAACTTTGTCGACGTTGAAGGTTGTAATAAAGCCCTCACAACTGCAAATTACATCTACGGACTCGACAACAATGCCGAGAACGACACTGTCCACGAGAGTAAAAAGTGCCAAAAAACATTCCTACTACTTGGACATACTTCCCCCAAGCAAAGTATCTCCTTTCCCTCCAAGTCACCTTCTTGACATTGAATAGTCAGATGATGGCATGTTTGGGGCAGCCCAAGCCCTTCTGAGCTCCACGTCAAATATCAGGATGAGGATGATAACCACTACTAAGATGAACAATATGATCCTCAGCAGGCGAAATACGCTGAAAGGCCCAACCTCGGAGAGCATTTCCACCATTATGGCCCATCTCCTCACAAGAAGGTATGGTGAAGGTTCCTTTGATCGTATTTTTAGACCTCCAAGTGATGTTGCAGGACTGCTATGAAAGGTTTTTAGAACCCACTTAAAAAAATCGCCAAAACAGCCTAGCCCTCTGTCTCCGATGACACTGAGGCCTTTTCCGCCACCCTTGACACCCAGGATGACACCTGCATTCAACATTGCACCACCTCCCAGGGATGATCCCTCATCATCAGGCAATGACAGAGGAGGGAGGAATAGCAGATAATCTATCCATACCAAATAAATGGAATGACTATTTAATCCCTACACCATACACGCCTGCTGCACAACGGTGGATTCCCCTCCTGCTGACATTAGGTGTTTCCATACCTGATGGAGAGAGCTGCAAAAAGGTTTCAACTAACAATCATAGTTAAACAGTCCGACTGTCACAAAGATCATAAAAAATCCTGCGACGGACACTGTCGTCTTTCTGCAAATTGACAAAGGGCAAGGCAAACGGAGAGTCAACTTCTTGTCTAGTAGGGCACCCCAAGTCATCTCTCAGGAGGCACAGCACCGGTCCAAAAAACCGTCCACACCTATCTTCGCTCCACTAGTTAGGGATGGCAGGCGCCTGGACAACATCAGTAAAGGATTCTCCTTTATGTCAGCAATCGCAGTGCATGCTTGGGCTGGTACGAAGGGCAAATGTGGTCTGGCATTTGTATTTCTTTTTGATAGATCTTATGCCTGAGGACTAAAGAGCAGACATAAAAAGAATCCTACCACAGGGGGATAGAACATCTTCAGATATCATTGATTGTGCTATGAATATAGCCTGCACTGTGTTTCGCCAGCTGTCAGGAGCTGCAGCTTTAAAATATCAGGAGGTTCCAAACGTTTTCAACAATATCAACCATACCAGCAACTGTATAGGCCAGCTACTAGCAGCAATCCTATCAAACACCACCTGCGGCGGCATATAACGAGCAAGCGTCTAGGCAAAAGCAGACCCCCCATCCCCCTCTTATGCCCCCCACCTTCCAAGGGAAGAAACGCTGACAGACCTCCATTTACGGTTATACTGTGGAATTCATCACGCGTGTAGAACGGTCGTGAGAGATGGAGCGGTGGAGAGGAGAGGAGCGGTCAAACCCTGATTAACGGAGGTCGCCGAAAGGATATCATACCGCATTGCCGCATTACCACATCACGGCGACATACAAAAACAAAGCCCAGAGATTCAGGGAAATAATGGGATAATGGTGTCCTACCCGTAGTTTGTTTGCATTGCTTCTGGGAGCCCTGTGATCTGGACACCGTATCACTCTGTATCGCGGTGCTGTTCGTGTCTGCTCAAGTCTGATTACCGGTGAGAGGAAGCAGGAGCCAGCGAGTCAGCGAACCCGGGAAGCTTAGGCTGTCTGCCTATTCAGGCTCGAAGAGCGCCAACGAATGTTTCTTCCCATCACTTACCGCGGGCCGATTGGACGCCTACTGCGGGAGCTTACGCGAGTGGCCAGAGCAGCGAGAGGGAGAACCTGTGCGGTGCAGAGGCCAGGTGACTCGCGCGCCGACATCGGGGAAGGGAGAAGTCTCCACAGGAGTGAGGGATGCGCAGTCACGCCATCCGTGGAGGCAGCTGAGAGAGGAGATCCCGGTAGTCAGCGGGAATAGCAGTATCTCCGCTGTCAACAGGACTAAAAACAAGAAGAGAGCCATGGCGCCAAAACAGAATACAGCGGCAAAAGCGGCGGCGGCGGCCGCAAAGAGGAAAGCAGCAGCTGCTGCTGAAGCCACAGCGGAGTCAGAGGATGGGGACAGTCGCCAGGCAAAGCAGACACCGCCGGTAAGGAAACCTTAGCATTTAACTAGAACTAAACCTGGAACTTCCCCAATAATTGATATGTTTGCTAAGATAGGCAAAGACAAGGACAAACTCCTCAAAAGCAGCGCAATAGCTGTTGATAAAGAGCAAGGGCAGGAAGGAACTGTTAAGGATGGGGGGGGTGTACCCCCTCTTCCCACTGAAATAAGTGAAAAGTCTCTAGTTTACTCAGCGGGATCTAATGGGATTATCGATGGAATAACTGCCAACGGCAAGGACAAAGACTCAACGAAGGAGTCTACCGAGGATCAGGGAGGTGCTGGCAAATTGGATGAGGCAGTAGAACAGAAAGAGAATGCTGTGGATACTATGGCAGACACGGGTAACTCAGGGGGGAATCCTGGACAAGATAAAATAAGCGATAAAGAGAAGGATAAGGATAAGGACAACCCCCCCAGTGAATGCTTCTTCTCTGTCTCAGAAGGCGGTGAATGGTCAGAGGATGACAGCTCAGTACAGGGAGGAAGTAATCTGGATACCGAAAGCGATCCGGAAATTGGATCTGATCCTCCTATATCCTCAGCTAGACCTCCTGCTGGGGTTAAGACCCAAGAGCTTAGTTGGGACCACTCCTCAGACTCTCATTCTCAACTACTGGGTAGTCCACTCGGAGAGTCAGCACAGATGTCACTCTTAGAGGTGATACACAAGGAGATCCTGGCTCACAGAGAAGAGACCCGCCAGGACAGTCGTAAGGCACAAGCGGCTGTTAGGAAAATGCAAGGGGCAATAAGAAAGCTGTCCAAAGTGTGTGGTAACCTTGGCGATCGAGTCACAGATCTAGAGGAAAGAGTGGTCTCGACGGAGGCGGAATCAACGGCAGCCATTACTAAGGTGGACACCCAAAATGCCCAGATAACAGATATACAATGGAAGCTGGAAGATTTGGAGAACCGGCAAAGGCGGAACAACCTTCGGGTCTTAGGGGTACAGGAGGGGGTGGAAGGGCTGGACATAAGAGCCTTCGTCATTAAACTTTTCGAGAAAGCCTTTGTGGACCTCCCTGGCTGGAACTGGGCTGAGGAAATTCAGCATGTGCATCGCACTCCGTTCAAACCAAAGCAGCATGCAAAGGAAACGGACAAGCCCAGAGCAATATTAATATATTTGGGCAATTTTCTATTAAGGCAAGCAATATCGGAAAAAGCTAGGCCAGACGCGAGGAAAATAGTTGGAGAAATTTCATTTTTCGTCAGGCCAGACTTTTGCCATATACTTTTGCGTATAACTGTCGAGAGACGGTGGAGATTGAGGCAGCTGATTCCCCCCTTTCAGGCCAAAAATATGCAGGCATATTTGATCAATCCAGCGCAATTAAAAATAATAAATGCTGGCAGAACACTGTACTTTATGTCAGAGGTGAAAGCCAAAGAATATTTGGACTCTCAAGGGGCTGCAGCATGATTTCTATAAAGTTAAGCTATCCGGATAGTCATAACATCCTAATAGACAGGTGACCAACAGGGCAATAGGGTTAATATATTATCTCCCTTGTTAACTTTACCAGGCATTGTAGTTATATGAATCGTGGGGCGGCTGTCCGGGATGGCTTTCCTCAGGCGCATATTCCTTTAAGTAACAGTTGTGTATGATTCAGGGCAGGTTTTCTAAATGTATTGTTTAAAATTTTCTCTCCATCGCTTCAATCGACTCTTCATCACGTGCACAGACCAGGTCTGAGCGCCTTAACTGAGTTGGTGTGTGGGTGGTGGGTGGTGGTGGGTGTGGCCGGGGTAGATCTGGGGAGGGGGACGGGTGGGAGAATGGTGGGAAGGGAGGGGGTGGGGGGGGAGAGAGGGGAAAAATTGAAAAATTAGATGTATCGGTATTTGATTCGTTTTTGTACCAGCAAGAGAGTATGAGTAATTCTTGCTAAGGCATCAAGATTCAGTCAGTCATATCTTCGGAAAAGACTTATATCAGATCATGGTACATATTAAGATTTGCTCCATCAATGTTTCGGGGTTAAATGATTGGTGGAAACGTCAGAGAGTCAGCCACTTTGCAAGACATAACAACTTGGACATCCTTTGCTTGCAGGAGACACACTTGCCCTGGGATAAAAGGAATCTTCTATACATCAGGGGTTATGAGACGTTGGTTTGCTCTTCACAAACCTCAACAGTTAGAGGTGTGGCTATTTTAGCCAAACAAAATCTAGGTGGGGCAAAGAGAGCAAAGGCAGATAGCTCAGGAAGATGGGCAATAGTAGAGCTGACCCTGGGGTATACTCTGTGTACAGTCTATGGCTCAAACTTTGACGACCCTGAAGTCTTTGACATTCTGGAAGAAGAATTGGTAGACTGGCCAACTCCCATTGTATTCTGTGGGGATATGAATATCTCGTTGGAATGGAATAAGGCTGCCAGGTATATAGGATCTAAGCCAAAAATATATAGAGCACTTACCTCTCTTTTGAGATCACACGGACTAGAGGATGTATGGAATGTGAAACATCCCACGGATTTGGGCTTTACCTATTTTTCTTTCCCGCATCAAAAATACTCCAAACTGGATTATTTCTTTCTCTCCTCAGATAAGATGGGTAAAGTGAATGTAACAAAAATGCCCAAATATATCTCTGACCACAATCCGCTGGTTCTGACAGTTGCGGTAGAAAACGTAGGAAGGCGACAAACGAGCTGGTCTTTCGAAAGAAAGCTTCTTGCGGATGATAGGTTTGTGAGTCACATAAGGCAATGGGTAAAAGAATTTTATGAGATGAATAGGTATAGTGCCTCTCGTAACACAGTTTGGGATACATTTAAGGCAGCTATTAGGGGGGAGACAATTAATTGTTCGGCTAGATTGAGGAAGGAGGATAGGGAGAGAGTCGAAACTCTGATTAGAAATTTGGGCATAGCAGAAACACAGCATATCAAAGATATAGGTCAGCGGATCAATGGGCAGGCAAGCTTAAATAGAATTAATACTATTAAAGCGGATCTCCAGGGGCTTGTTACACAAAAGGAATCCAGAGAATATCAGTCCTCAAGAGCGAGTCGGTATGAAACAGGGGAACAAGCAGGAAGAGTGTTAGCACTGCGGATCAGGCAGGAGAGATCCAAAAATATTATCCCATGTTTACAGGAAAATGGGATTGACTATACAGAACCCGGGGAGATCCTGGAAGTTTTTCAGACCTTCTACCAAAAATTATATGATGAAGAGGGTGATGGGATGGCACAGAATCAAAATTTAAAAGATTAAGGCCCAAAACTAGATGAAAAAAGCAGGGAGATATTGGAGTCTGACCTGACTTTAATGGAGGTAAAAACAGCGTTACAGGAACTAGCAGCTGGTAAAGCAGCAGGACCTGATTGCATCCCACTGGAGTTATATAAGTGTCTAGAGGAAGAAATCGCCCCAATATTGCTGGATTTATTTAATGGGATAGTGTGCTCAGGGTTAATCCCCGAAACTTGGAAAGAGACAAATATTGTAGTATTTCACAAAAAAGTAAACCTAAAAATAATCCAGGCTCCTATCGCCCGATCTCCCTTATCAATAATGATACGAAATTATACTCTAAGATATGGGCGATAAGGCTGGGAAGGATCATAGGTCGGTTGGTCTCCCCTTGGCAGCATGGGTTCGTGCCAGGCCGTGACACTACAGATCATATAAGACGAGCTATAGCTCTGTTCGATGCCTATGCTGCCAGGGGTGAGGATATGGCCATGATCCTTCTAGATGCTGAGAAAGCATTTGATCGGGTGACATGGGAGTGTCTATGGGGGATCTTGGTTGGTAGGGGGTTTGGTAAGAAGAGCTTGAAGGCTATTAAGGCTATGTATAGAGATCCGGTTGCAAGGGTCATGGTCATGGGGCAAAGCTCTGACAAAATAATAATTAAAAGAGGTACCCGACAAGGCTGTCCATGTTCCCCGATACTATTTTCACTGTATATAGATCCCCTGATCCAAAAAATATTGATGTCCGAACAGATCATCCCGGTTAAACTTAATAGCTATACAACTAAAATCTTGGCATACGCCGACGATCTGGCAATCATTACAATCGCTCCCCAACAAGCATTGGTTGAAATTAGTCAACTGGCCAAGGATTTTGGGGTACAGTCAGGATACCGCTTAAATGAGGAAAAAACACAGATCATTTGTACAAATAACATCGTTAAATGGGATCATAGATATGTGGACTCAGCAGTATATCTAGGGGTAAGAGTAAATGCGAATGTCAACAAGATCATTTTGGACAATTACTATCCACTGCTAGAGTCAATTGAGAGGGAGCTAAGGAGGATTGATGTGCTACATTTGTCATTGATCGGTAGGGTAAATGTTATAAAAATGACTGTTTCCTAAGTTGCTCTACCTCTTTCGCTCTATACCACTGCTGTTGGAGGAGGGGGCAATCAGGAAGATTGAAGGAACATTTATCCGATTCATTTGGCAGTATGGGAGAGTTAGGTCGTTGGCACGTCTGTCTCTACCACTCACGAGGGGGGGTCTCGCTATGCCCAATATCAGGCTATATCATTGGACGTGTTTGTTAATCCAAATGAATATATTGTTTAAACAGGATGATGGAACAGTTGAACCTCCACCTGATATTCGAACAATCCCCACTATTTACAAGCTCTTAGTTGGTAGGAAGGCAGTAGGATTGCTGATGCGAGAGGTCGAAAGGAGATTTTATAAGAGATCCAGATACAAGATCTTGATGGCTGTATGGGGAACTTGGAAGTCTGTGGGGAAATATCTAAAGATTCCAAAAATTCATTCAAATATAGATATATGGAAATCTAATACCTTTGTGCACCTAGGCCAAAATATTAATAGCCGATTTTGGAGGGAGAAGGGAATTAAGTGTCTAGGTGATGTTGTATTAGGAGACGAGATCATTGATTTTAACACATTGCAACAAAAATTTGGGCTCCCATCTAGCCATTGGTTAATTCATGCACAATTGGCCCAAACAATCAGATCATTTAGGCCCAGGCCATCTCTTGTGGTGCGCCATACATTAGTTGAATATCTGAAAAATGGAGGAAAGAAAATTAAAACCTGTTATGGTAACCTTCTGCAGGAGCTAGACGATGATATGGATAAGGTTGAAACCACTCTAGCTCATAAACTAGGGGACCCGGATGTAGACCTGGATCTCGCCATAGTATTGAATAAAAAGATTTTTCGCTCCTCAAATCTAAGGGCTCAACGTTATAAAACTCTTTTTAACTTGTATTTCACTCCATCAAAGCTGTTCGACTGGGGAGTGAGAGATAATGATAGATGCCCTAGGTGTAACATGGGACCGGCAGATTTACTCCACATGTTTTATAACTGTCCGAGCTTGACACCAATTATCAAAGATATACAGCTATTTTTAGAGGGGTTGCTAGAACAAAACATCGTTCTATCCCCAACAACGGTTTTAGTAGGCATCGACGGGAAAATGAAGACAGATGGTGGTGCGGAAGCTCTTGTCTTCATTTCTGTCGCTATATTTCGTCTCTTAATTTCAGCGGGTTGGAAAGATCCCTATCCTCCCACCTTCCAACAATGGCTCTCAAGATTTTTAGGAATGCACAATATTGAAGAATGTCTTTATGAGCTTAAGGGGAGGAAAAAATGTCAATTCGGCAAGAAAATCTGGGCTCCAGTTAGAAAATGGAGGGAATCTAGACATTGATAAGATGAAAATAATTTATAAGACTGTCTGGTTCACATGAAGATCGTGTTTTCTTTTAAATTCTGTTTTACTATTCCCCCCCTGTGTTTGAGTACCATGATCTTAATATCCTTCAGAATATTTATTCTTATCGTATAATGACTGATTAATGAATTGATATGTGTAATAATGTATGTAATGTAACTAATTTGAATACTTGAATCATCTCAAAAAAAAAAAAGGGGGGAATTCATCACGCGACTGCATACCTCTCCATCACAGGGAGTGCACCCACCGAGTTTTCACTTCGGAAGGAAGCCAGCACCATGTCAAGCAAAGGAGCAATAGAAAAAGTCCTTCATTCCAAAAAGGGAATGGGTTTCTACTCCTGTTTTTTCCTTATGAAAAAGAAATCAAGGGAATGACGGCCCATTCTGGATCTCCACAAATTGAAGAAATATGTATGGAAGCAATCGTTTTGCATGACAGACATCCTGCATCTCCTCAACCACAGGGATTACATGAAAGCCCTGGACCTGCAGGATGCAAATTTTGATATCTCAATATATCCCAAGCATCGCAAATTTCTCAGTTCAAAGTCTTCCCATTCCGACTCAAATCAGCTCCCCACATCTTCACAAAATGCCTTGCTGCCGTGGCAGCGTCCTTAAGAGAAGGGGGTTATCGGGTATTTCCATTCCTCCAAAACTGTCTGATAAAAAGCCCATCAAGAGCCACAGAAGCTTGTCTCACATTATTCATCTGCCTAGTACTCACCACTGTTAACCACCAGAAATCGTCGACTCTTCAATCCAACAGGATCATATTCCTGGGAGCAGCTTTGAATACCATCCAAAACAGAGCATTTTTATCCGAGGACAGCAGACTCAAACAAATGGCCCTCAGGCTGTTGAGAAAAAAGTTAGTTTCAGTGTGTCGGTTTGGCTCTCCCATGGGATGATGTCCAAGGCAATATCTCTGGTCCCTTTCTCCCGCCTGAAAATTAGACCTCTACAGGAGGAGCTGGACAAGCAATGGCTCTAAACATAAGGGTCATTTGACAATCTAATACAGATCACCACAGGCACGACAGAAGCTCTAACCTGGTGAACACAAGTCAAAAATCTCCGTAGAGGGCTATGGTGACAAGCCTCAAGATCTGCAAATAGGTGTAAGATGGTCTCCAGATCAAAACACCATGCACATCAATCAGCTGAAACTCAAAACAATCTAACTAAGCCTGCAAGATTTCCTGCCAAGGATCACAGGTCCGTCTATCTTAGTTCGCACAGACAATACCACCAGCATGCATAAGTGAACAAGCAAGGGGGGCAAGATCGCCACCCCTGTCCAGGGAAGCTCAGTAGATGTGGGACTGGATCATGACACATGGGTTACCATTTTGAGCAGAGCATGTACCAGGGACAAGCAACATCTTAGCAGGCACACTCAGCAGAACAAGGAACTCCCACAACGAATAGGAGCTCAATCATAAGGCGCTGAACAAGAAATTTCCCCCCTTGGGTAAGCAGCTCTAGATCTCTTTGCAACACCAGAAAACCAACAAATTCCGATTTTATGCAAGTTGGCATCCAGAGTCGTGGGAGAATGCCTTTTCGATCAGATGGTCAGGGATCTATGCATACACTTTTCCTCTTATTCCAAGGGTCCTCAGCAAGATGTAGACAGAACAGTGTCATATTATACTGATAGCTCCCAGAAGGCCCAGACAGCAGTGGTTCACAGAGCTACTCCAAGGCTAGGTCCTTCATCCAGACCCGACTTCTGTTCACTCATCCTCATGGCATTAGAATTCCATTAATTCACGGATGTAAATATAACTCAAGATTGCGGAGACATTCTTGCAAAGGCCAGAGCGGATACCAGTACAAAAACCTATAGATTGAAATGGAAGCATTTCTGTCCATGGAGCCAGAAGTTGAGTATGAATCCTCTTCAAGCATCACAGAACAAATGTTACCTTATCCCTAGAAAAATCAGGATTGGCCCATGCATCAATCAGGGTACATCTGCCTGCAATCGCAAGATATAATTACTCTTCGTTCTCTTTGTCTTTGTGGTCTAATAGGATCATTAAGCAATTCGTCAAATGACTATTTGGGGTTGTCTCTCCAATAAGGGCCCATACAACTGCATGGCAGCTGAAGGTAGTGCTAAACCAGGTAGTGAAACGTCCATATGAACCAATACACAAGGTGGACCTTACGTTCCTATCATGCAAAGTTGAATAACCGCTGGCTTTATCATCAGCCTGAAGAGTGAGCAAAATACAGGCATTTACAATTAAAGACCTCTTCCTATGTTTTACAGACGACTCTGTTATCGTATCCGAAATTTACCTGACCAACTGTTATAATATATGGAAATACTCATAGAGGTGCCCCAATCATAAAGGCAAACATCGCCCGGTGGCTCTCAGCTGCCATCCAGTTCTGTCATTCAAAGGCAGCTAAAGTTAAGGCACATTCCACTAGAGTGATCTCTACCTCGACTGCTTTATTTGCAGGAGTGCCGCTGTAGAAGATATTTCGAGCTGTGGCTTGGAAGAATGTGCATACTTTCATGCAGCACTAT
Source organism: Lissotriton helveticus (assembly GCF_964261635.1). Lineage (NCBI taxonomy): Eukaryota > Metazoa > Chordata > Amphibia > Caudata > Salamandridae > Lissotriton > Lissotriton helveticus. The sequence continues at coordinate 105,480,397 of NC_136063.1, forward strand.
TGTCTGGAATCAGCGCAGTGCAGTGATGCAGTTATTAGACAGGCCTTTTAGTTCAATAAAGTTAGCCTTTTCGATTAAACATGTTTGGTTAATGTATATAGATACAGATGATTATATATACATATATACATATGTATATATCCATATATATTTGTGTGTATAGATGTTTTTCTGTATGGGTGTTTATACCTGCCATCCGCTATTTGCGCCATTAGCACAAGGATTGTACAAATACTGAACTGCTTGCTATTCTTATTCAAGCATGTAAATCTATGAACGACTGAGTACTGGAGACGACAATTAGTTACCTGTAACTGTAGTTCTCTAGTATTTGGTATCTTTCATAGATTCACATGCGACTCACCCTCCTCCCCTTAGCGGCTCCCCTTATTGGTTCGGGAATTCTTTCCATCTAGTTTTTTAATATCCAAGGGCATCAGTCTCTGTGGGGCGTATTCCAGAGGGTGCTATCCCCTGATTGGCTGGAGTTTGGTTCCTTTTAAATCATATGGATAAGTTATTAAAGTGAGTGTTTCGTTTCCGTTATAGCCTATGGTAATGTTATGTACTTCTTAGTATGGTACTGTAGGATTCCAACTTCGATGACTGGGAACGATTCAAGCATGTAAATCTTTGAAATATACCAATACTGGAGAACTACAGTTAACGGTAAGTAACTTATTTTCTTATCGACTGGATGACCACGGTTCAACTCTTTGTTCCTAACCACCTCTTTTCTGATGGATGTTACTTGCCTTCTAAATCCTCCCCCGGCTCTAGTGCTGGTCTAGAAAACTTAGAATAGCTCCCAAGCACCGTATAAATTATCACAGAGTAATGTAAGATACCACCCTGCATAAAGTTGTCGGTTCCTTTCTGCGCCTTTTGATGCAGATAAGGAGCATCTCCTCAGTTTCAGCCAGCTCAATTCTTCAAAATTAGCAACATTGTATTTGCGCAGTTAGTGATGTCACCCCCTTTTGTGTTAGGCTTCATGACAGATTTGAATCTAGAATCCTCACAACAGCTGGTTGCATTACCTAAGTCTCAAGCAGGACTTCAGCTCCTGTAACTGTGACCTACGGCAAACACCTACAACGGCTGCAACGCATCCAGAACGCCTCCGCCTGCCTGATCCTCAATATCCCTCGACGCAGCCTCATCACCTCCCACCTGAGAGACCTGCACTTGCTCCCCGTCAACAAGAGGATCACCTTCAAGCTCCTCACCCACGCACACAAAGCACTCCACAACACCGGACCAGCCTACCTGAACAACAGACTCACCTTCTAAACCCCCGCCCGCCAGCTCCACTCCGCCAGCCTCGCCCTCGCATCCAACGAGCAACATCTGGCGGCAGATCCTTCTCCTTCCTCGCCGCAAAGACCTGGAACGCCCTCCCCACCCATCTGCCGCAGACCCAGGACCTGCTCGCCTTCAGGAAGCTCCTCAAGACCTGGCTCTTCGAACAGTAGCAGCACCCCCTCCCCTCAGCGCCTTGAGACCCTCACGGGTAAGTAGTGCGCTTTACAGTTCCCTGATTGATTGATTGAATGCACTTTAAGGTGATTAAGGAATGGTAGCCACACTGTTCAGTCAGCAAAAAGGGAGCACTCTAAAGGAATTCCTCCAACGTGAGGTACAAAAAGCATTGGGGGGGGGGAGGGGGGGTTCTCTCACAGGTTCGAAGTTTGGCCGTCAACTCCAGGCTCAGCGTAGTCTTTGGAGCTAAAACCTCTCTTGGAGAACTGCATTTAAAGTTTCTAGTGTCTCGGCTGGCCCTTAGTAAATAGTGGCCTTTACAGAGGCCTTGCTCCAAATGTTATAATCTGCTCCATCTCCGTCTAGCGCACCTTTTGGCCCCAAGAAGCCTTCGAGTTGCTCTGACAGAATACCTGTCGGTGGCTCCTGCCTCAAAAACAAGCAACCCCATTCAAAGTTCCACCAAGCCGCATCATGAACAACCTCTACTGTTGTGCCAAAGTACATGTCAGTTGCCACACTCTCCAGCGCTGATTGTGGAGAAGGCTATTCTTTCTTTCTCCCTCTAAAACACGGTCTGGTTTGGCTCTGCCAAGTGAGAAAACAAGAGCCTCTTTTGAGGATGATCTCTTGTGCAAGCCTCTTTCGTCAGGCGTAACAGTTCGCCAGGCTGCATGCACCCTTTGTCTCAGATTCTGATGCAGTTCAGGTGCCCCACACAGATGACAATGCTGACAAGATAGATGATCTTTCTACATTAAGGACTCTCTCTACATTGATTTACCGATGCTGGTGGTTTGAACTCCTCTATTGGACTTGGGTTGGACTGTTCTGTGCCCCTTCTGCTGAGGAAGTTGTCTCTTTCCAAGCAGTGACAGGCTTATTAACTTATTCAACAGCCACAGAGATAGATTTGTTGCAGCTTCAGGGTCTGTGGCGATGCCAGAGGTGAGCACCATCTACATCTCCTGCTATACTTCCTCAGAGCCGTGTTAGTTAACCCTATGATGAGCGGAGTCAATGCTTAGCCTCAAGTGACTATTATTACCCACGTTGCTTTATTGCTTTTAAAGATCATTTTTAAAACTTTAAATTGTACTGTATTTGAATGTAGATCAAAGCTGCTGATAATGGGGATTGAGGAACCTATGTTAAGGCTGGGGGGTCTGTATGAGATAACCTTTGTAACCAATGTTTTTCTGGGAATCTGCAATAATATACTTGTGTTAAGAACTCTGTTGAAAACGGGGACATTTGGGAGGTAGTCTCATTCAGACTCACAACGCAGCAATATTAGCTGCACATGCGCTATTTTTCCCTATGTTTGCCACTGCAGGGACGCCATCTTTAAAGTCGGTGCTCTAAGGGTTGACTGATGTCAGACCTCTCCCACGCACCATTGGGGTCCTTGCAATTTAAAACCCACTATGCCGTGAATGAGTATTGATGGTTCACCAAAGGCAATCCTGTCAGCTCTGGGATCGCGCCAGGACCCCGTGTTCCCCAACCAACTGCACCACTCCCAGAAAGCTTTATACATGAGAAAAACTGTTCACCATCAACCTGGTAGGTAGGAATAACTAATGCATTTCCCTAGACATTATTAGCCTTACAGATGCCCTAACCATGTTGTGCCACAAATGCAAGGCTGTGCTAAACTGAGAATCTTACCTTGTGCCTAACAGCTGCACAGATAAACGCCAGATCCCTAGTCAAAAATAAAATCTAATTTGCCGACTTCATTGACAACTACAATATTGATCTGGCATTTGTCACTGAAAACTGGGCAGATGCTACATCTGGACCAGATCTGATCACAGCCATCCCCTCAGGCTAGTCCCTACTTAGACTGGATCAGCAAAATAGGAGAGGAGGGGGTCTTGCGGTTGTACACCACAAGAACAGAACTGACTCCTCCCCACCAATCCTCACACCAGACTGCAAAGCCCTTCAATAGTTTAATCGAATACTTATCTTTCGCCCTTCTGGCCAAAGACCACTTTTGAGCAAACCATCGGCTCTTTATTGGAATCCAACTGTCTGATCTTGCAGTACTGGGAGATTTCAATTTCCGTCTGGAAATAATGAATGACAAAAACACAGGACTTTTAATAGACACTATGGCCAGCATGAGTCTAACGCAAATGGTCCAAGGACCCACGCACAAAGCTGGCCATACCTTGGATGGAACTTTTTCTAACAACCCAGCCCTCTGGTTTAATACCACACTTCCCCTGATTTGGTCAGATCACCATGCCGTTCTGTTTAATCCATTAAACACACAACGCACACGCAATAAACCTGTGTCTGACACAAACTAGAACTGTCGCAGCTCAACGAGGTCCTAACTAACACCATTCCGGATGTGCTAGATGACACCACTACTAATGACACAAATTGGTTATGATCCACAGCAGACCAACTGGCTCCCTAAAGTCCTTCAACTGCCACCATCAGCCCTACGGTTCTCAGGAAAACTCTGGCAACAAAAACAAACCTGCTGGAAGCAAGAACGCATTTGGCTGGAAAAATATGATTCAAGTGAAATGTAAACAAAGCACAGCTACAAATGGGGGTGCACCCGGCAATGAAGTGCAGAACACTTTTGTTCTATCAAACGTCTTTATTTTAACTAAATTCTTTCCATAAGTTAAACGCTGTAAGTAAGGCTTACTTGAACGCGGACGAACGGACTGAGGTTATGGATTTTTTCGTTTTCGGTCTTTACCTAGCCCTGGGAATTTCCCCTTTTATCCAGCGCAATACACTGGATCACTGATCTTGGATTCTAACAACACAGTTTTCTGAGCTTTTTGTGTTAGGAAGCCTTGACGATGTTCTCCTTGTGGGAACGAAACGCATTGTCTGAGCTGTTTATGATTTTAACTTATGGAAAGAATGGAGTTAAAATAAAGACTTTTTATACAACTAAAGTGTTATGAACTTTATTGCCGGGTACACCCCCATTTGTAGCTGCCCTTTCAGGATCTGGGACACAGGGGCACCACACAACGGCTGGTGCTGGGGTATCCGTGCACAGGACTACTTACTAAGGAACTTTGCGTGAGGAGTGCAGAGCCATAAGTCCGCCGTTGAAACCTTTCTTCTCAAATATAAACAAAGCATCTATGTTTATAAAACTATAATTCAGGGAGAAAACCCTTCCTACTTTTCGGAGAAAACTACACAGCCAAAAACTCTGCCAGAACTCTTTTTTTTGCAAAATTTTATATAGCGCCGGAGGTATCAGAGCGCTTTACATGAGGATCAGTGAGTTACATAGAAAAGTATAGACATCGGAAAAAGAAAAAAAAAACATGAGGTTACGCAATAATGTGAGATAATTAGTACATACACACGTCTTATGGGGAGTCAAGAGGTAGAGGGGGAATGGTAAATGGGGTAGGGAATGCAGGAAGTAAACACAACGGGGAGGTGAGGAAAACGATGTCCGGCTGGGTAGGTGCTGACCGAGGGGTGAACCAGAGACAAACTCCTCTATAGCTGCATATGACAGCTCCACCGGGCATCAGCCAAAGTTGCTCGGGCACTGCAGTAAGAACAGACAGTTTTTGGTTTCCGCCCAGGTGGCATCGTTAAAGTTCCATCAAGAGCACCAGTCATGGTGTTGCTGGTAAACGCCGTCCGTCTCATCCTCCAGCTCGCCTCCAGGTCAAGAGTTGAGAGCGGAGAGGTGGAAGGGACAGTTCAAAAGTCCGCAGATCTTCCCCATTCCCAGGAGCAGTGGTGAGTGTAGGGCATTTGAGCAGTTTTCACCGACTGTTTCCTAACCCTCTGCCCAAGCCAGTTATACTATGCGTCAGGTGGATATGCATAAAGCTCTGTCACTGGTGGTTGGCTTTGGGTATATCCATAAGCAGAGAAGAGTGTGCTATTGGCTTAACATGAATATTCATTAAAATGAATACAGCCGAGGAATACCTGTTCTTTCAAGTGTTGAATCTCACCAAGGAAGGAATGGGAAGAGTTAGATGGGCACACCAGCAGTAAAAATGATTGTTCATAGGGGCATTTTGGTGGTACACCTGTTTGAACTGTCAGGAGCTTGCACTGTCTGCACCTGTAGTAAGAGGAAAAGACCCATCGCACCTCTACTATAGGAGAGGTTTTTAGCTTCCAGGTGATGTAAACACAATCACATATACCCTTGTAAAATGCACATTCTCAACCTACCCTTCGCCCCCATTTTGCAGGTCTCTCTTCTACCATGTGTGTTTATTTAGGCGTTTTGTTGCTCATTACAAGCCGCTTTGTGGCCACTTCAGAGTTTTCCTCCAGGGCTCCCTTTCCTTCCCGATGGTGATGCAGGGCTCTCCTGTATTGCAGGGCTACCCTCCTGCCCTGTTCCCAGGCTTATCGTCGTCGTCCACCTCCTTTCTATGCTCCTATCAGCAGCTTGTCTCTACCGCTGGCGCGCGGCCCCGGAAGCCCCATGATGGGGTGCTAGACTCCACTGGCACAACCTCTCGCTAGTAAAGCCGTTCTATCAGCAGCTCACCTCTGATGCGGTTGTCTCCGTGACAGGGTTGGATTGGGATTGAAAATCGGCCCGGGCACGCAAAAAAAAAAATCGCCCCACATTTGCATAATCACTCCTCAAATCACTGCTTTGGCGTAATCTTATAAAAAAAACTTTAGGAGGAGGGTAAAAAAATGCAGGCGTGAGTTTACAGTGGTGAAACAAGTTAAGCCACTTCTACTCAGGCCCCCTGCCACCACTCAGTATGTGCACACATTAATGGGCCGGCCAGCGAGACAAAGGGAGTGACACCTCTTGTAAACGGAGGTAATGAGCGCCCACCTGCCTATAGAAAGGCCACTCAGACACCTACTGGGTCACTGGCTGTATTCGAACAATAGAGACAGTGCCCAAATGGCCCCTCAGACTGCTCAAAAAAAGAGGCCCACATCAGCACTCGGACACCGGCCCCTCGGGCATCGCCCGAATGCCCGCGTTACCAATCCGACGCTGCTCCGTGAGTGTCAGCTGTGAGTTCGCGCTAGGCCTCACAGACTGTCTGCCAGTGGAGGGACCCCCTGCCGCTCTCTTCACTTGCTGCAGCAAATCCGGTTTGTCCGTCCGCGCCGGGGGCCCGCACCAGCCTCTTCAGGATTGCAAATCAGGCCGTATCTCTGCACAAATTCGGACAGGGCACTCTTTGCTGGGCTCACCGCCTCCCGCTTTTTCCGATACTCCAGGCATCACGGAAGTCCTCGCCACACAATTTTCCGCTCTCGGGCCAGAATCAGTATCTACTCACATCAGAGCATCGGAAGCCTCACAGAGGGTAAAAATACTTAAATAGGAAGCTCTTTTCATGCGCTGAGCTAGTCGAAGCAGTGGAGCAACAGTCCAGCGTCGGATTAGTAACAGGGGCATTCGGGCAATGCCCGAGGGGCCGGGGTCCGAGTTCCAGCTGAGGGCTGCTTTTGAGCAGCCTGGGAGCCGATTTGGGCGGTGTCTCTGTTGTTCGACTATACCGCCAGCGGCCCAGTGGGTGTCTGACTGGCCTTTCTGGAGGGAGATGGGCACTCGTTACCTCCCGTACAGCAGCAACAGGTAGAGGTGTCGCCCCTTTTCTTTCGCTGGGCATCCCATTAATGTAGGCATACTGAGCGGGGCAGGGGGCCTGAGGAGAAGTGGCCTCACTTGTTTTCAGGTGTGTTTCACTAGTGTAAACTAATGCGTGCATTTTTTGCCCCCTCCCCCCTTTATGTAAAATTACGCTGAAAGCAGTGATTTGAGGGAAGGCATTATGTTGGCCGATTTTTTTATGCGTGCCCGGGCCGATTTTTAATCCCAATCCAACCCTGAGCAACACTCCCCATCGAACGGTGTGAATTCTCGACTGACAAATTGTCAGAATCCTTCCAAAAGAAAGTAGCAGGAGTCTATAATGCGTTTGTGGCAAATGAATGTTCGAGGCATATGGGCTGCAGATGGTACATTTATGAATAGATCGCCATCTGGTGTTGGGCTCGGATGATTGCACTTGTTTTTCTTCTGGAGAAGTCTTTGTCGTCATAGATGACTCCTCCTCTTGGTGTCAGTGCGCATGGGCATCGGCTCCATCCTTAGATTGTTTTTTTCCGCCATCGGGTTCGGATGAGGATCGAAGCGCTCCGGACCGACTTCGATAAAGAAGGTTATATTCGGCGCGTAACCCTTTCCAATTCGACGGTATTGTTATCGAACGCGACTTCACTTCCATACCGACGCGTTTCGAAGGACGACGACTACGAGAAACTCGAAGTAGTCCAGCCCGGGGTCCATGGAAAGGACTCCATTAAAAAAATGTCCAACTTGTGGTGCTAAGTTCCCACACAAGGACCTACACGAGGTGTGCAACCTCTGCTTGTCCCCTGAACACGAATCCAGGGACTGTGAGGCCTGTGCAGCGTTCTCTTCAAAATCGACAATTAGAAACCGTCGAGCCCGAAGACACGAGGTATCGAGAATGCAGTCACAAGCAATCCCGGAGCTGTTCGAGGACCAGCACCCAGAAGAGGAGGAAGAAGAAGAGGCCGACGAGGCGGGGTCGGAAGTGGACGAGTCCGACGTCGAGGAAATCGACGTCCAACAAACCGTGAGTGACGACGTCCCTTTACCAAAGAACAGACCCCGCACGGTGTCGACCCCGCCCTCGAGCCCGGTCAGACAACCGAAAAAAGTTTCCGACGCCCCGCCTTCGAGCCCGGCAACGAAACCGAAACACTCGGTCTCCCATCATGGTGGTTCCGATAAACGGACCACATCGACACCGAAGCTCCAAGTCAAGGAAAGCTCGAAGTCGAAGCAGTCCATGTCGACACCGAAACACGTTTCGACGTCGAAAACACCCTCGACACCGGGGACATCTTCGATACCGAGGACATCGGATCCGAATAAAATCTCGGTGCCGAAAATACAAATGGACAGTCAGAAGAAAAAACACCTTTCGGAACCGAAAACTGTGGTACCGACACAGGAATACAAGACCGATCCTAAACAAAAGACTCTGTTTATTGATCCAAAAACTGGCAAGGTAGTCACAGAACTACCTAAAAAGAGGAAGAATGAACATTCGGACGACAAAACTCATCCGAAGAAGAGAACAATGGGGACAAATACAACTCCTCCCCCTTCTCCAAAACCTAGACACACACCATCTTCTCCTCTTCCTCACAATAGACCAAATATTCCTCCCACACGACCATCTACACCTACAATAGATGTAGAGAGTGACACAGGGGAGGGGGAACATCCTGGGGATGATGAAGACACAATCCCAGAGGAGGCAGACCCATGGGAAGAGTACAATGTAGGGTCAGATAACGATAACGACCCTGAAATGTATCCTTCAAAACCTTCACCTCCTGATGATAATACTGGTTTTGCGCAACTCATTAATAGAGCAGCAACATATCACAAGGTAGAACTACATGCAGAACCTCAAATAGAGGATTTCTTATTAGAAACACTACCTACTGCACAAAGAACATCAGGAACACTACCAATGCTTAAGGGCCTTCTCAGTCATACATCAGAGATATTCAAAGACCCAGTGAGGGCTAGGGTACTGAACCCAAGAATCGATAAGAAATATAGGGCAGCTCCAAAAGACCCAATATACATTAAAGGGCAAATTCCTCTAGACTCACTAGTGGTCACAAACGCTCGTAAGAGAGCAAACTCTTTATCTACAGGAGAAGCTTCACCTCCTGACAAAGAGTCTAAGCTAATAGATGCCTCTGGCAAGAGAGTAGCATCTCAAGCGGCAAACAGCTGGCGCATAGCTAATACGCAAGCACTACTTGCAAGGTATGACAGAGCGCATTATGATGAATTAGAAGAACTCATCACACATCTCCCGAAAGAACATCAAAAGAGGGCAGATCAACTCATACAAGAAGGGAAGTTAATTACTAACACTTCCATAAACTGCGCCCTAGACGCGGCAGACACTGCAGCAAGATCTACAAACACAAGCATCATGTTAAGGAGACATGCATGGCTCAGGGTATCAGGGTTCAAACAAGAGGTACAAACATCGTTACTGAACCAACCTTTTGATGGGAAAACACTTTTCGGCACAGGGACAGATGAGGCCCTAGAAAAAGATGAAAAAGGATACGGAAACGGCTAAATCAATGGGAGCATTGCAACAGCCGACACAAAGAGGTTCCTTTCGTAGGTCCACCTATAGAGGAGGATCCAAAAATACAGGTACGAGCCAGCAACAAACCTCTTTTACACCTACATCACCCAGAGGTAATTCTAGAGGTAGTTACAGAGGTAACAACAACAAGGGTAGAGGTCGCGGAAACAACAACAACCGCAACTCTCCAACCCCAAAGCAGTGACTTCATACAGCTCCCCCCAGACCATATAACACCGGTCGGGGGACGCCTATCACAGTTCCTACCTGTCTGGGAAAACATCACATCAGACAGGTGGGTGAGACAAATTATCCAACATGGTTATTGCCTGGAACTCACATCTACCCCACCAAACATCCCCCCCAAACAGCGTCCAATGAAACAAGATCACCTGACACTGTTAAAGCAGGAAGTACTATCCCTGCTAGGAAAGCATGCCATAGAGAAGGTTCCACAGCACCAACAAGGAACAGGAGTATACTCCCTATACTTCCTAATTCCCAAAAAGGATGGGTCTCTAAGACCGATACTGGACCTAAGACCTCTCAACGCATACATAAATTCGGAACATTTCCACATGGTCACGCTCCAACAGGTACTTCCTTTACTGAAGAAAGGGGACTCTCTTTCTACACTGGATCTAAAAGACGCTTACTTTCATATCCCGATTCACAAAGCCCACAGGAAATACCTCAGGTTTGTGGTAGAAGGACAACATTATCAGTTCAAAGTCCTTCCGTTTGGTGTCACAACGGCACCAAGGGTGTTCACAAAATGCCTGGCAGTGGTGGCAGCTCACCTAAGAAGACAACAAATACATGTCTTCCCATACTTGGACGACTGGCTAATAAAGGCCAAGTCACAAGAGGAATGTCTTCAAAACACACAAAAGACAATTCAGCTACTACACCAGCTAGGGTTCACGGTGAACTACACAAAGTCACACCTACAACCAAGCAAGGTTCAACAATATCTGGGGGCTACTATAGACACAGAAAAAGCCAAAGTATACCCCAATCCAGTCAGGATCCAAACAATGCTTACAATCATTCAAAGATTCCAGCCACAACACTCACTACCAGCAAGAGTGTTCATGCAGCTATTAGGGATGATGTCATCCTGCATACTGCTAATTCCATATGCCAAACTACAAATGCGTCCGCTACAAGAATGCTTAGCGACACAGTGGAATCAGGCTCAAGGACAGATTACAGATCTGGTGTTGGTAGACGACCGCACACACCGCTCTCTGAAGTGGTGGAACACAACAAACATTGCCAAGGGGCGGTCGTTCCTAGAACCAATTCCACAGGTGACAATAACAGCGGACGCATCGCTCACAGGATGGGGAGCACATATGGAGAAATACACAGTACAAGGAAGGTGGAGTGTGCAGGAAAAAAGACTGCACATCAATTACCTAGAACTACTAGCGGTGTTTCTAGCATTGAAAGCCTTCCAAATACATGTTACCAACAAAGCAGTCCTGATCAGAACAGACAACATGACAGCAATGTATTATATTCAAAAACAGGGGGGGGACGCACTCTCTCCAACTATCCAGACTAGCACAGGAAATCTGGAGATGGGCCATTCCTCAAAACATCCATCTGTTAGCCGAACACCTACCAGGAGTCCAAAACCAGATAGCAGACATCTTAAGCAGACAGTCGTAACAAATACACGAATGGGAACTGCACCAACAAATACTGCAGCCATTCTTCCAAAGATGGGGACAGCCAGAGATAGACCTCTTTGCCACTCATCAGAACGCAAAATGCCAAAGCTTCGCGTCCAGGTACCCGCACCACCTGTCGCAGGGCAATGCGTTATGGATAAATTGGTCCAACAAATTTGCATACGCTTTTCCCCCTCTCCCACTAATCCCATTAGTGGTCAGAAAACTACAACAACACTCAATGATCATGATACTAGTAGCACCCACGTGGGCAAGACAACCGTGGTTCACCACGCTCCTGCAACTCTCACAAGTGCCACATCAAAAGCTACAAATTCTACCCATGCACCTTACACAGAACCATGGAGAAATAATGCACCCAGATCCCACACAATTGAACCTAGCGATCTGGCTCCTGAAATCCTAGAATTTGGGTACTTAGATCTACCCCCAAACTGCATGGAGATAATTAAACAAGCGAGACGTCCCACCACCAGAGCATGCTATGCAGCTAAGTGGAAGAGGTTTGCTATACACTGTACTAATAACAATATCAACCCTCTGGACGTATCAACAAAGGAGATTATTTGCTACTTATTACACTTGCAGCAATGTAATCTAGCGTACACATCTATCAGGGTACACCTAGCAGCTATAGTAGCGTACCTACAAAACAGGCAACACATATCATTGTTCAGAGTACCAGCGATAAAAGCCTTCATGGAAGGCCTTAGATTACCACCTTCCCCAGTCTGGAACCTCAACGTAGTACTCACCAGACTAATGGGGCCACCTTTCGAACCTATGCATAGGTGCGAAATACAATTCCTTACATGGAAGGTGGCTTTCCTTATAGCCATTACCTCACTCAGGAGAGTAAGTGAATTACAGGCATTGACAATACAAGAACCATTCCTACAGTTACACCAGAATAAAGTGGTTCTTAGAACAAACCCAAAGTTCTTGCCTAAAGTAATTTCAGCATTTCACATCAACCAGCCAGTGGAACTACCAGTCTTCTTTCCAAAGCCACAGACGGTAGCAGAAAGGGCTCTACATACACCAGATGTCAAAAGAGCCATTTTGTACTACATAGAAAGAACACAAAACTTCAGGAAAACTAAACAACTATTTGTAGCATTTTCCCCAACACATAAGGGCAATCCTATCTCTAAAGCAGGCATCACTAGATGGATTGTAAGATGTATACAAATATGTTACATTAAAGCAAAGAGAACATTAACTGTTCCTCCTAGAGCTCATTCTACACGAAAACTAGGAGCCTCTATGGCATTCTTAGGGAACATTCCCCTAGATGACATATGTAGAGCAGCAACTTGGTCTACACCACATACATTCACAAAGCACTACTGTGTTGATGTACAGGCTGCACAACAAGCCAGAGTGGGCCAAGCTGTATTAAAAACTCTATTTCAAACAGTTGCGACAGACACTGGTGACCACCGCTAAGGAGGTAACTGCTGTACAATCTATTCATAAATGTACCATCTGCAGCCCATATGCCTCGAACGGAATATGCTACTTACCAGTATGCATCTGTTCTTGGCATAGAGGGCTGCAGAGTGGTACATGCCCTCCCTGCCTCCCCGGAAACCTGTGTCTGTCCCAACATTATCTTATTTAGATACACTTACATGGGCATATCTTTATGTATTATACTACACTACTCCATCTAACCCTACTATGGCAAAACAATCTAAGGATGGAGCCGATGCCCATGCGCACTGACACCAAGAGGAGGAGTCATCTATGACGACAAAGACTTCTCCAGAAGAAAAACAAGTGCAATCATCCGAGCCCAACACCAGATGGCGATCTATTCATAAATGTACCACTCTGCAGCCCTCTATGCCAAGAACAGATGCATACTGGTAAGTAGCATATTCCATTCTAATCTTATCACCATTGAAATCTACTCGGACCCCAAAATAAGCAATACATTCACCAATCTCTCCCCTTTAACATCTGAACAATTCAGTAGACTACTTGACTTGGTAAAATCTAGTTCCTCATCCGATCCATGTCCCCCAACAACACTGCAGATGGCTTCAAAGACTGTAGTGCCCTACCTGATGAAGATCTTCAATAAGATGTTCGAGATGGGATATTTGTTCCCGAAAGCTTGGAAAACGGCTTCTATCCTGCCCCTTATAAAAAAAAATAATGCACATTCAATCCCCTCAAAACCAACAGTCAATTCCAATATCTTGCCTTCCTTTTCCAGCCAAAGTGGTGGAAAGAGCTATAAACAAGGAAATTACCTCCGTTTTAGAGAATAACTGTCTCCTAGACTATGCTCAGTTTGGTTTTAGAAGTGGACAAAGTACTGAGGGGAAACATCCATCACAACGCAACTTTTACGACGCACTACCAGTACAACGCAGGATTTACAACGCAAGTCATTACAACGACTTGCGCTGGAGGGCGCTGTAGGATAGGGAATAGTTTAATTTACTATCCAAAACCTTCCCTACTATCCACGGGGACTGGAGTTGGAATAGTAAATTAAACTATTCCACTATCCAGCGCCCCCCAACGCAAGTGGTTGTAACGACTTGCGTTGTAAAACCTGCGTTGTAAAGGCATGCGTAGTAAAAGCATGCGTTGTGATGGCATACATCCGTACTGAAACAGCACTAATTGTTACCATGGAGGAAATGTGGACATGTCACGATCAAGAAGGGCAGGCAGCCCTGATCCTTCTTGACTTGTCAACGACTTTCGATACTGTGAACTACAAGTCCCTACTTAACCACCTTAGCAGCATTGTAATAAAAGACACTGCACTGACCTTACTCAGATCATTCCTCTCTTTAACCCCGATGCTCTTCAAGATTTACATCACACACCTTGCCAACCTGATCAGGTCTTTTGGCTTCTCCTTGGTGTCATACGCTGATGACACGCAAATCACCATTTTCAGCAATATAAATAAACTAGCAGATAGATTTCACAACTGCGTGGGAAAAGTTGAAATGGATGATGGTAAACTGCCTTAAAGTTAAATTTGTGTATGACCGAGGTCATCATCTTTGGCAACAACCCGGATTTCTGGTCTCCCACCTGGTGGTCACAGAAACTAGGGACAATGCCATCCCCCGTATAAAAAACTAAAAAAAGGTGCAAACCCTATGTTTCATTTTTTACTGCAAACTGGTGTTCAGAGCAGAGGGGAATGCACTTACCTCATCTGCCTTCAACACTTTAAGAACAGTAAAAACAAAATCTTCCATTTATCCCCCATGAACTCCAGAAAACAGTAACTGTCACCCTGGTCCCATCTAAAATATACTACTGCAATGCGTTGTACCTCAACTTGCAACACAGACTGTAAAGAAAGCTGCAGACCCTACAGAATGCAGTCGCTCAGATGCTATTCCAAAATTCCAGTCAGCTCTCCAAGCACTAAGCATACTTCACTGGCTGCCCACCAAAAAATACATCATTATTAAAGTCCTCTACATCGCTCATAAGGCCCTAAATTGCTAGTGCCCTGAATATATCAGAAAAAACCTCAAAAGGCATACCCCTATTAGAGCATAGCGATTAGGCTCAGCAAAACATGGCAACGTCCCCCAGTTTAAACTGAAATATTGGAGAGTCAGGAGTTGTATTGATTGGTGGCGTGTCTAAGCTGCAGAATAGCCTCCCTCTCCATCTAAAATCAGAGACCACCCTGATTAGATTTAAAAAAAAGATTTCGAAACATGGCTTTTTACAACCTAACTCTAGATATATTCCTCCTCCTGTAACGGTAAGCACTTCTGACTCCTGCACCCGGAAGCCTCGGGCATTCACCCGCTTGACAAACATTACGATGAACAAGCATCTAGTTGGTGACACATCTTTCATTTTGCAGTGAGTTGGAAGGACTTTACTTCGGACTGCAGGTTTCTCAAGAGTGTGGATGATGTTTAAGCCCTCCCAAACTCCTCATATTCTCCCTGTCTGATTTGCCATGTTGGCCAATCATGCTCAAAGTGTCTGCCTCCTGGGCTAGACTATGGAAGGACTCCCTGTTAGGAGAAAACTTTCCAGGTGTTTAAAGGAGAAGTGACGAATACCTGTACATAGGTCGCCAAAGTGTGTGGCAAAAACCTCTTCATGAGCTGAGGTTGTCTGTTCACACCAAACCTTAATTGTCATGCTTGGAGGTCTGATCCATGAGGCTATTGATATTTTAATGGTTGTGCATTATTTAAAGATCCCACCTCTGGATAATTATCAGTAACTAAGGTTGGCTTACTTACCAATGCATTGTTGTACATTGTTATCACATTTTGTTCACACTTTAAATAACATTTAATAACATTGCGTTCACTGATTGCCTAGATTGGTTCATTTTGCATTATGGGGTGCTTACTGCTGTTGGAGTATTTATGGCATACTAATAAATCAACTTGACAAAAAAAATCACAAACCATATACTTTTTTAATTTCAAAGGTAATCTCCAGATTCGATCCACTGAGGGGATTCTAGGACAGCTGCGATTCACAAGTTTTCAAGGTCAAAATGTACCTGGTGTGGAAAAATACGACTCCTAGTGCCACTCTTCAAGTATCAACAGAGAATAACGTCAATGATCCAGTCTTTCCGTTCAGATCTCGAGTATTCCCTTCTGAGGAACTTTGGGGATACCTGTTACCTGGTTATCTTGGTGACTCCTAAAGTGAACTGCCAGTAGCATGGCCTGGGGTTTTACCTGGTTGACTTGCACTTTAAATCAGAAAACATTTCTCAGTCTGTTCTGGGGATGATGTTTTGTTCAAGATTGTTGCCTTCTCCCACCTATCAGTGATTCGACTTAAATGGTATGTTTTGATTGAATTGAATTGAATCAAAAACAGTGTTAAAGTATTATATTTTGGGGACAAGAATTTTCTACTTTGTCTGATAAACTGCAACTTGTTGATTCTCTCTGACCTCTAGTTTCAGGGTTTTTCTCTAAACAGTCCAGGAGTTTGAGATGTCTTTTCTCTAGCCTGTAGGAAAAGATGTTTGCCATAGATACTTTTTGTAATTTTTGCAAATACAAAGCGTTTTATTTTCAGTGTTGATCATCATTGTTTACTTTATGAGCCGGCAGAAGGTGATTGTAAAAAATGTCTTCCAAGGTGGAGATTAGTCGCAGGTCCACTTGTATCAAGAGCCTGCCATACATACATGCTTTATTTCTCTTTAAGATATTTTCTAGCACTTATATATATTTGCAGCATTTGGTTTGTTATGTGGCCATTTCAAATAAAAAAAGAGTGGTGGTGTTTGCCATGTTTTTGTTTATTTCATTGTACATTGAAATATTCATTTATTGAATTTCTAAATCTAATAAACTTACGTGAAATTGCTTAACAGATATCTTCCGTCAGCATAGCTGAGATATACTAGATAGCCAGCTATTCTGACAAAAGTACTATCAAAACAAACAAGAATTTGCAATGCAATAGATCTCCCATTTACGCAAGTTTGAGCTGTTGGTATTGTAAATGACAATGTTTTTAATTCATGTTTTGGTTTTTTAAACATAAAAAGGCATTGTTATTTATAATGCTAATAGCTTAAACTCTCGCAAATGTGAGGCGCATTGCAAATGCTTGTTTAAAAGGGGGTGGACTGGAGCGCGCACATCTTCAAGTAGCCCTGCTGGGCTGGAATAAATATTGAAACTGCCTCTTTTGCTCGATCGGATCATTTGTGTACTGTGCTGTCTGTGAAACTGTGAAAGGGAGAGAAGGGGGCTCGGTGGGGAAGGGGGGCTGTGGGCAAAGCAAAAAGGAAAGACAAGGGGCGAAGAGTCGCAACAAAGAAATTGTAAATTAAAATGAATGCTAATGACACAGAGGAGAGACAGAAGCACAGAGAAAGGATGTGATAGCTGGTGCCATGCTTAAATTTAAAGCGTGCAAAAACAACAATTGATGGACAGAATGCAGAACAATGTCATACATTCACCCCAGTACAGAGATCTGGGCCTAAATCCATCGTTTTTTTGCTCACCACACCACCCCAATTCAGACATGCGATATGCAAATCAGCCTTGACCCTGTGCCTCATGGGAACAGTCCAGCCCGAACTGCAAAGCCATGTCTTCCTTGGACCGGAATCAAGCATCCTAGGACCGGTTTCTGGCTATCAGCCGTCTTCAGCCAGGATAGCTTGACTCCAGTGGTGTGGAGAGCACGGGACTCACGTCTGAGTATACCCGTCCCACTCGGGGTGACAAATGCAAAAACAACAATTGATGGACAGAATGCAGAACAATGTCGTACATTCACCCCAGTACAGAGATCTGGGCCTAAATCCATCGTTTTTGTGCTCACCACACAACCCCAATTCAGACATGCCATGTCCATCAACTGTGTTTTTTGCAATTTTCACCCCGAGTAGGCTGGGTATGCTCAGACGTGAGTCCCAGCCTCTCCACACCACTGGAGTCAAGCTATCCAGTCTGATGAAGGCTGATAGCCAGAAACCGGTCCTTGGATGCTTGATTCCGGTCTGGGAAAGACATGGCTTGGTAGTTCGGACTGGACTGTTCCTATGAGGCACAGGGTCAGAGCTGATTTGCATATAGCCAGTGTCTAACCCAGGGTGGTGTGGAGTGCAAAAAAACGATGGATTTAGGCCCAGATCCTTGTACTGGGGTGAATGTATGACATTGTTCTACATTCTGTCCATCAACTGTGTTTTTTTCTAAATTTAAAGCGTTGCGCCTTTGTAGATAAAAATTAAGCGTATGGCGGCCAGTGAAGTAGACCCCATGCTAATTTTTAAAAAAACAATAAATGCGGGTGCCTGCTTAAATATTAAACGTGGTGCCCATGTTGATAAAAGCGGGCGTTGTGCTGCAACTTTAATTGCGGAGCTAGGTGGATGGGACGGGGATGAGGGTGTGTGAGCCCCATGTGCGCCATTGTTAAATAGGTGTTAATTGATTTGGCTGAGCCGCGTATTACAAAATAAGTGTGTGCCAGCCATTCTGGAAAGTAAAGCTGCCTCGCCTTTGAAAAAGAAGGCAAAGAGGGTATTAGAACCGCGGTGTTTTAATAGCACGGCCTTCATTCTTGAATTAAAACCATAAGCAAAGATAAAGCGCTACTGCGCTGCTTAAAAAATAAACGGTTGCAGATCGCTGGAAATCGTGTCAGGTAGGTGAAAAGCAGTTACCAATTAATAAGTATACAGAGCAACAACACACGCAACAGGATGTGTCTTCGTGGAAGGTTACAAATGAAGACAAGGGGGTACTAAGGAGGGACTCCACCTATTAACAAATCAGATGCCAGCATTTACCAAGGACAACACAAGCCAATTACAAATATGAGCGGAGCTTCAAGTCCTTACCTGAATACAGCATGCTTGCAGAGCAGCACATGCCCTGCCCAGGCTCGACCTAAAAATTGAGAATTTGTTGTAGGCCAAAAGAAGTGGGAGAAGAGCTAGGGATCCGTGTCAGAAGACATAGAAAGAAGGGAAGGGGTAGAGCTTTGGCACAGCTTCACTCTGTCACTTCCAGAATGGTGCAGAGTCGGAGTGGAGTAGCATTGCGCACCTAGTGGCACACAGGAGCATTGCTGAGACATTTTTGGGATCCAGTCTTGTGCCTGGGGAGTATCTAAGGCGAGGAATCTCTGTTTAGAAATATCTATCAAATGTCTTTGTTACTGAGTATTGGTAAGTGGATATTTCATGTGTCATACAACTTATGCATAGAGTCGTATCTGGGAAATAAAAACGGAGGAACCCGCCCATGTCTACGGTCTCTCCAAGAATACTTCTGCTGGGGTGATTCCTTAAGAAGACAAGAGAAGCCTGGTCTACCTTGTGCTGAACATAGAGAATCCCTGCATACCTGAGAAGCTACAGCAGACCCCATAAAGATCACCCACCTCGTTCTGCATTGTCAGATCACTATAAGCCTCGTTCATTCATTATTCAAGCAATAAAAACAATTATATCAATATATAAAACCAATCAACAATTTTAAAATAGTCACATGTACAGGGGCCTAAATCATTTACCCTACTCCCCCCCTGTACATCTGTTAAGACAATGGATGAGATTGAAACGGAACTTGGTTAGAAGAAATCGGTGAAAAGGTTTTGTGACATTTGTCAGATACGATTCTATCCATGGGACTGTCTTTAACGGGAAATGGGCTTTCAACGTAGGTTTCACAATCTCTCTGCAGACAGCAAGTTTAAAAATTGTACTTTAACCCATGCTAGGTCCTCTTTCACTATCTTTTCTGGGGTGGCAAAAAGTTCCGGTCATCCTATTTTACCTAGCATTGACTTGACATAGTGTATCCATTGGATTTTGCTTACATTGTCCAGCTCTATACAGTCCCTGATAATTTCTCTATTCAGTGCCAGTTCCGTATTAATCCATGTTTTTAGCCAGCATATCACTGGGCCCAGCCCAATTTGGTACTCAACAAAACAGCTACCCAACTCTTGGGGAATAGCATAGGTAGAGATAGATTGGGGAACCACCGGGAGATATCTCATGAATTTATTTTCAACTTGCTGAAGTTCTACTACAGCTCTGTATCCACAAATCGCAGACCCATACCTTGCTAAAGCAATACTTTTAGATTTATAAATTTTGAGCAAAGCTTCAAGGTGCTTCGCTCCTACTCTAGATACAAATCCTTGTATAGCAGCTATGGACCTAGACATTGCAAGTTTTTTCGCCCTTAACTGGGGAGTCCAGGAGCCTCTCTCATCGAAATAAAACTCCCAAATAGGACAAAGAGGAAAACCTTGACAACTCAACCTCTTTACAATGAAAAGATTTGGATTTTTTTGGCTTCTGCCCTATTGTCATCATGTGCGATTTGGTTTTATTCACAATAAGGTCCAGGGATTGCATAAAGGACCCAAAGAAATCCAAAAGTCTCTGCAGGCCAACTGCAGTGTGGGTAAAAAGAACTGCATCATCAGCGTATTGGATAGCAGGAATAACCCTGTCTCCTATACGTGGAATATCTAAAGTGGCAGTGCTAAGGGAGGTGTTTAAATTATTTATATAAAGTGTAAACAGCTAAGGGGCTAAAATACAGCTCTGTCGTAACCCTTTGTCAATTTTAAAGGGCTTAGTGCATTTGCGATCTTGGCTGACTCTAACGCTGGCATAAAGGTCCTTATGAAGATCTTCTAAAAAATAGACTAAGCAGCAGTCCATTTCCCGTACCTATCAATATTGTCCATAGCTTTGGTCTATTTACTAGATCAAAGGCCTAGGAGAAGTCCATGAAGGCCAGCTGCAACCTCATTACAAGGTCCGTTGTGCGAAATGGTAACTCTGTTCCGTGTGTTACTAGTACCAGAGAGTGGAGAGCAGTGGCTGAATTAAAATTTTATTAAAAGTGGCCCTATAGGGCCCCCTTACAAATTGAGTACTTGGAAGCAGTCATTCTGAGTCTGATTCCACTAGCAGTTCCTCATTTACACCTAGGGGGAAAAAACGCGTAATTCTAAAGTAGCATGAAGTAACTCTGGTTCCCAGCACTGCTGGAATTACCAGTGAACTCCTCGTGAGACCCTAAGTGGGGAATCCTCTTCTTCAATCAACAACCTGATCCATTAGGAGTATTGTAGTCTTGGTTTGCTTCCACTGGACTAACCACCCAAATAATTATTTGTGGTATAAAATCTCAGAACTGGTAACCTGGTATCCATTGGCATGTGCCAACAACAGACTCCAAAAGACGAGGCTTGGAAGCTGGACCTATTCACCATCTTTTAAGGCACTTTCAAACAAGCTGGTGCAAGATACTGACAAAAGCAAAAATCCAGGTAAAGAGATTGGCATTGACAAGAAAGAGTAGCTGTGATGTAGGTAAAGAAGGACATATGGGGTGCATAAGGGCAGGTCCATGGGTATATATGTCAGTTAGAATATATGGGGCTAAATGTATATTATTGGCATGCACTGTGCCTGATATCCCAGTATGGGGAGCGTACGGTAAGATTGTAACAGCTCAGTGAGCAGGACATATTTTGCAAAGAAATGTGCAACATTTAGGTATTGCGTTACATTCCAATAAAATAGCTCAGGGGGTTTAGTGTCTGTGTGGAAGTTTAAACTGAGTCTTCATCTGAAAAGCTAGTTCACCTTCTACCATGATGTCTGTGTAAAATGCAGGTTAGATGTTCTTTTCTGTTTCTCGTTATCTGTTGATGTTTGGGATCGCTTATGGTCTAAACTGTTTAGGACTTCGATTTCAGCCCGTATTACTCAGTCACTTTTTTTTCTTTACCATAGAGCTCTAATTACCCCCGTAAGCATAACAAAATTCTCCCCTTCCTCCTCACCCCTTTGTTGGTCCTGTTCCTCTCACCCAGGCACACTTAATCACCTCTTATTTGATTGCCCATCAGTTCTCACTTTTTGGAACGCAGTTTGGAAATATTGCATGCGTATTTTTCATTTCTCTGAACCATTTTCATCGTTGCATATTTTTTTAGGTTCCCTATCTGATGATTTGGACTTACATTCTTATAACGCTAAATTGTTTGATCTTCTCATTGCAACTGCTTTCAAAGTAATTTTGTCTTGTTGGAAGGACAACTCTAAATTGTCTGTGCATACATGGTGGAACTTTATATGTGATGAGCACAGAATTGCTATTGCTTCTTCTTCTTCTGTCACCTTAAAAATTAAATCTGACCTTACCTGGCTACCTTTCTCTACTTTCTTATCCTCTTATCCCCCTCCCTAACCTTTCCCTCCTTTTTCTCTCTCTTCTTCTTTTTCTCTCTTCTTTTCTTCTCTTTCTTTCTCTCTACTATTTTCTTCCCTTTCATATTTTCTCTGAACCTTTTTTCATCTCCACTTATCTTTTATGATTATCGCATATTGGTTCTGTTCTATGTCATGCTGTTATATTATACTGTACTATTTTTCTTAAACAAAATAAAAACCTTATTAAACTGAAAAAAAAAGATGTTCTTTTCTGGAAGACAGTATGGAAAGTTAACACAACGCTAACAGATATCTGTAATTTATAGGTAACACGTTTGCACGCCAGTAAAATAACTAGAGAATTCATGTGTCCAGTGCAGAGAAGTGGGTCAAACATGCAGATCACATGTGTATATCACAGTTAGCTGAAGTTGGTGGTGTGTTTTCGGACAGATCTGAATGACCTGCAAGCGACAATTTGTAATTCCAGTAGGACAGCTGCAGTACAGAGGATCAGCACAAGGATTGGGTGTCTGCTACCCTGATCCGCCTATAATATTCAAGTCACAAGTTCCAATTCAGTAAAACAGCATGATGGTTTACTAAGCTGATATCTGTGTGTACACCGAAGGTCAAATGTTTGAATACGTGCAGACCAGTTTAGCCTTTCATCATTTTCAAGGTTCATAAATCAGGGACCCGTTTGGTGTTTAAAATCAACACCATTTATAACAAACACATACACATTTCATTCTTGAACTCCTTAAAAAAATGTAATATTTAAGAAGCCGCGTAAGTGTTTGCAATTCACTCCCACCCTTATCAAAAACACGAATACTGTGGAATGCTGAAATGTATATTCAGGAAACTACTTTTCAGGGTCAAAAGCAAGACTTCACTATTTTAACAGCTCAAACGCACCCCTTTACCAACACTTCACTGAGCAGTCAGTCACTCAGAAGAGGCCTGAAATTCCAGGGTCCTCATTTATGAGCCCTTGCATCACTTTTACGCCGCCAGTGGGTCACTTTTTGTGACGCATCAGTGGCGTAAACAATGCGCCTTGTTGCGCCATATTTACAAAGTGACGCATCTAGGTAGATGCGTCACTTTGTAAACCCCTGCGCCACATTATACCTGCGCCAGGTATAATGTATGCAAAGGGGGCGTATTGACGCAAGATAGGGTCGTAGAAGTGACGCAGTGAAATCTATGAGATTTCACTGCGTCACTTCTAGGACACCGTTGCGTCAAAATCTTGCGCCTGCCTCACAGCAGGCGTAAGACTGACGCAAGCCCTTTCACATGGGGCTTGCCCCATGTGAAAGGAAGCACTGCTGGAGTTGCGTCACTTTTGTGACACACTGCAGCAATGCGTCACTTTTGCGCTTACAGATACGTCAGAAATACTGACGTATCTGTAACTCCTTGCGACATGATGCGTCATACATTAAATATGACGCATCAGGTATGTCGCAAGGAGTGCGCACTGAGAAGTGACGCATCGCTGCTTTCACGCAACGATGCGTCATTTCTCATAAATGAGGCCCCAGGTATTTATTAGTTCACAGAAAAAAACGTACCGTCACAAGTTAGCAACCTCCAATGAGCATTCAATGTATGTTTAAGTTAATGGGGCATACTTAAACCAGCGAAGACTCGGCAAGAAAGAGGTCTACCCATCCAGCAGATCCTGCTACGCTTAGAGGATAGGCCAAAGATGGAAGTGGTATGGCTGCCTTGTAACTTAATAAACATGCAGGCGACAAGGAAAAAGAGCAAAGGTTGGGGGCGCTAGTGGGCGCACAGCGGAATGGCTGCCTTCTGAGACCGCTCCGCCGACCAGGTCTATCATGCTGCACAAACGATGATATTCCAGACCCGAAATCACGATATGAGGGCAGATAAGGGCGTCGGAATGTAGTGACATTGGCAAGATCGCCACGCGCTGCTTTAATAACGCTAAAAAGTACAAGAAAACGTCAGTGAAAGGGCAGCACCGGGCGGACCGTGACTCGCACAAGATGGCGGTGCCCAGTACCCAGACGCGATCGTAGTGCCGGTGGAGGAGACTGCGGCTGAGATGCGCTGCTAACTACACCACATACAGCGGAACGAACATTGTATGCGATACGGCCCCCGTGTGCAGAAGTGAGACGTTCGCGCCACTGGAGGACGGGGCACACTCGCTTAGTATATGCGACATGCAACGCTGGCTTAAGATGGCGGCCCGGATCATCGGCGGCTATCATTAACATCTGTCAGCAACACTACATATACGGCGAACAGGAAAACACTGTGCCCATGTACCGAGACTGTAAGATGCAACTCCACTCCTACTGCAGTTATAGTGTGTGGTGACCCAGAGAATCCATATCACACCTAGCGCACTCGTGCCACCAGCGTAGTGTGTCCTAGCAGAGCAGGGTGCTCACGACTGCAACAGGCACATGGTGCATGTAGGCGTGTAGCCCCACGACATACTGTGACCGGGAGGCCATTGTCCTGAATACGCGCGGAGTGTTATTGTATTCTGAGATGCCACATGGTACGTGCATAATAACCAGCTGCATGTGGGGCTCTTAACTAACTGTTCCGCTGCTGTGGGATATAGCTATTCATCGGGCTAGGGAGTGCATTACATGGTGTAGAGATCCCAATTGCCTCGGTGTCCTGCTAAATCAAGAACGTCACCTCTGTCACCACCCTCCTGCGATCCCTGACTGGATCTGGCTGTGTTGTAGGATTAACTCCACGGAATAAGGTGAGGAGACGCGCCCTGGCTCTACTGTGATTTCCCTAACGCTACCTCCGGTTCTAACCGTATACTGGCAATAACCTACTAAGTTATAATGGGGAAACCAGAGAAACAACAAACCAAGTTGTCTTTTGAGTCCAGGGTCTCTTTCCTTGCTAGTTGAACTGCTGCTCGAAAACTCACCTGTCTACACACGCTGCCTGGGGGACCACGCTACGGGGTTCTGCCTGCCCGCCTCCCACCGCCTCGCTCCTGACGCCATCGGAGTATGGCCGCCGAGCGGAGAGTGGGCGGGGCAGAGGACTTCAATCCCCAACAGCCCTAGCGGCGCCCTGACAGAGCTTTGCGCGCCAGGAGGCGCATAAAACCAACGCCACCCCGGTCGAGTGGGGGTCTCTTTCCTTGCTAGTTGAACTGCTGCCTGAAAACTCACCTGTCTACACATGCTGCCTGGGAGACCACGCTACGGGGTTCTGCCTGCCCGCCTCCTGACGCCATCGGAGTCTGGCCGCCAAGCGGAGAGTGGGCGGGGCAGAGTACTTCAATCCCCAACAGCCCTAGCGGCGCCCTGACAGAGCTTTGCGCGCCAGGAGGCGCATAAAAACAACGCCACCCCGGTCGAGTGGGGGTCTCTTTCCTTGCTAGTTGAACTGCTGCCCGAAAACTCACCTGTCTACACACGCTGCCTGGGGGACCACGCTACGGGGTTCTGCCTGCCCGCCTCCCGCCGCCTCGCTCCTGACGCCATCGGAGTCTGGCCGCCGAGCGGAGAGTGGGCGGGGCAGAGGACTTCAATCCCCAACAGCCCTAGCGGCACCCTGACAGAGCTTTGCGCGCCAGGAGGCGCATAAAAACAACGCCACCCCGGTCGAGTGGGGGTCTCTTTCCTTGCTAGTTGAACTGCTGCCCGAAAACTCACCTGTCTACACACGCTGCCTGGGGGACCACGCTACGGGGTTCTGCCTGCCCGCCGCCTCGCTCCTGACGCCATCGGAGTCTGGCCGCCGAGCGGAGAGTGGGCGGGGCAGAGGACTTTAATGCCCAACAGCCCTAGCGGCGCCCTGATAGAGCTTTGCGCGCCAGGAGGTGCATAGAAACGCCACCCCGGTCGAGTGGGGGTCTCTTTCCTTGCTAGTTGAACTGCTGCCCGAAAACTCACCTGTCTACACATGCTGCCTGGGGGACCACGCTACGGGGTTCTGCCTGCCCGCCTCGCTCCTGACGCCATCGGAGTCTGGCTGCCGAGCGGAGAGTGGGCGGGGCAGAGGACTTCAATCCCCAACAGCCCTAGCGGCGCCCTGATAAAGCATTGCGCGCCAGGAGGCGCATAAAAACAACGCCACCCCCGTCTCGCGGGACGCCGGGCGAAGCCCGGGCAAAGGGCGGGCCCTCAGAGGACCAGGAGGTCGGGTCGGGTGCACTTCCTTAACATCTTCTGTTTTTCATCAAGTATGGCTTTGTGACTGTATCTGTTTACTACCTCAATACTGGTTCAATATTAGAACTCTACTATACTGTGCCGTCTCTACTGGGCCCCTACATTATTTGTTCGATCCAATAACATCTATCACAATATGACTACTAGAGGTAGCAGAAGCAAGACAGCTGCAAGAGGGGCTTCTGTGATCGGGCCAATAGACAGTTTTATAACAAGGACCAGCGATGCAATTGATCTTAGCATCTCACTTCTTGAACGAAGGGTATCACGTGATCTGGAAATTGCCAAACGTTCCTCTTTAGGGAGCATTAAATTAGCCAGAACTCCAGTCAGCTCTAGAAACTTACATACAAGTTGTACTCGCGAAATTAAAGCGGACCTTCACACCCTACCCAACAAGGTTAATCTATCGGCATCCAATCCCTTAACTGACTCTAACTTGGGCAGCGAGCTAGAAAGGACTCCAGATCTCAATATTGATGCCACGCCAGAGCTAGTGGAGGGCAACAATGAGACCAATTTAGGACTCAGGCAAGAGGGTGCTATTCGAAAGCAAACTAAACAACCCATTCAATCTGTTTCCTCTCCCGCTAGAAAGCGTAATGCAGCAAAAGGAAAACACAGGAAAGGCACAACTAAGCATTTAAATGCTAACGGAACAAATCAACCCCTAGAGATATTAAGCGTAGACACTCAGGGGACCTCCCATGCGCACAAGGACAAGTCTGATACAACTATAGCTAACGACCATTTGGTTGAAAGATTTGGTGACCTTTTAAGTATTTTTATGTCACCAATTGAATCTAGGCTTGCCCGTATAGAAAAACAACTAGAAGAATTAACAACCTATAATAAAAAAGCTCCCAGTGCTGTTTCAAAAATTATTGCAGGCTCGAAAATAAGTGCTAGCAAACCTACACCCCCTCAATCGAAAGCTATTTTAGTCCCAGATACTGTGGCAAAATCAAAACCTACCATCTCCATTAATAGGGAAACTGTCACAAATAAATCTGTACCAACTACTGGCTCTACTCCCAGCACTGACACGAACACCCATATCACTAACACGCAGACAGGGCAGATACACATAGCATCTCAAAGTGGAAGAAAAACACCCAACCAAACTAGCAATACGATGCCAGATTTTCAAAGGCCCCAGATCCTTCACGAACAGCCTTATAATTCAAGGCAGATTCCTCCACGCATTACTCTGCCACCTGAGTGTGGAGCTTATGTGTTAGTTCTGGTAAATGTCCCGAAACTCAAATATGATCAGGATGAAACCTCCTCTTCATTGAAAAATAAGATCTTACATTGGTTGACAGTTAACTGTAATTTCCCAATGGAATGTTCAGGAGAAATTACTCATACCCAGAGAGTAGGATGGATAGGTCCTTTGAGGAAAAAGTTTGAGGGGGATTGTATAACGGTCTATTTTAAGAACCCACAATGGGCTGAAAAGACATTGGCTAGGGCCCCACCACCATCTACATGGGAATTTAACACTACCCTTCTCCCACTGGGCTATTTTTATAGACACCTGATCATAAGCCGCCCAAACATGCTAACCAATCCGATTACTCCTCTTCATGATCAGTATTTGGCATCTGAAACTAACTTCCCTTTCTTTCACCAGAATTCTAATTTCACCCACTCGATTGGTCCGGTACAATGGCATCAAAGCCAAACTCATTTACCCTTGTCAACCCATCCTTACCTGTCCTCAATTCCACACCATGAGCACAGAGATATTCGATGGCGTCAAGTTGCTGCGGCATCAGCTAATTCTTATAATATTCCGACTCACAACAGATTTAATGTATTGTCTGGTTTGGACTTTAATGACTGACTGTATTATCCCCAGCTTAATGGAGTAAAGGTACATACATCAAAAACGGGGGAATCATTAATAAGTCCAACTTTTGGCATACCGGAAAAAGAGATTATACCTATTTCCGGTAAACACACGTCTACAGTCTCCTTGCAACATCGGATTGACGATTTGGTTATCTCATCACTAGTCCCTTTTAATCCTGGGACAACGGACAACCCAATAAAGACAGTAACTCCTCCTAGCCCCAACTTAACTAGCTCCCAAGTACATTTTACGTTCTGGAATATTGCTGGCCTGTTCGCTAAGCAGCCAAACCCTAATTTCCTGACTCAGGTTAATCTGAGTAACATTATTTGTCTTCAGGAAACCTGGGCTATTGATCCAATACATATAATGGGTTACAAGATTTTCTTTTCTGCAGCGAAAAAATCATCTTCTGGAAGAAATAGTGGTGGTCTAGTCACCTATATTGCAAATACTCTACATAGTGAGGATATCCTTCCTATAAAACTGGAAGAGAACTACCAGTTAATTGTCCTAAAGAGCACCAAACAAAAGATATATGCAATAGTAAATTTTTATAATAACTTGAACACAGCTGACCTGACCATCCTTCTTACAGAGATTTCCCTAGCCCTTCAAGACCTACGAACACAATACATTAAGAAGTCATGTACAATAGTGTGGGGTGGAGATTTCAACCTCCATCTATGTAGGAGCAACGACACTGATAAGTGTGGAATTAATGAGGATAATGGCAATAGTATAACACACTTCTCACATTCGATCGAAGGTGAGAAAATGAATGAGATTATGACAGAACTGGAATTAGGTTTCGCCAATGAGTTAAAGACCTCCCCAGTAGCCTTTCTGCCAACATTTAACGGCAGGGGTTTAATGAGCCTGATAGATTATGTATTAATTTCATCTTGTAAAGGCTCAAACATTGAACTATTTGAGGTCATTAAAAATACATTAAGCGATCACTTTCCAAACACCATCGCCTTATGCGACTCAAAATCTAAAAAAAAACATGTTACTATGAACATTTTAGACCACCAAGAGCTCGAATTAGGATCCTTGAATGGTTACACACTAAAATGGGGAAATATTGACAAAGTAGCTGCAACCAAAAAAATAGTTAGGCAAAGTCAGACAGACATAATAAATTGCCTTGACCACAGGACAAAGCCTAAAGAAGTTCTGAATAGCTTTAATATTATTTCACAAAATATAAAAAAAGAACTTACTAGGGCACATAAACAAAAAAGCCAGGCGAAAAAAGGCTGGCTTAGTCCGGCATGCACAAAAGCATACTTGAAACTAAAGGAAGCTTTAAGTAGGGAAAAGAGAGACAGAGGGGAAGTTATCAGATTAAGAAAAGAATATGCGCTAGTGCTGAAAACTAGAAAACAGGAGTTAAAAGCTGACTTATGGGAGCGTCTTAGCAGAAGTTCAGAATAAAAAGATAGTGCCTTTTCTAACAGATAGAGATGAATTACCATCCATCGATGTAGCGATTAGCGATCGCGAATGGGTGAGTTATTTCTCTAAAGTTTTTAGCGAAGGGAATACCCGGGATACGGATTATATAGACTCCATGACCCAAGTCACTTATCCAATATCCTTGCAGTTTTCACACGACGAGGTACAAAAAGCATTAAAAACTTCAAAAATAGGCAAAGCCCCAGGCCCAGATGGGGTGCCAGTGGACATTTTTAAATATGAAGCAGATCTCTGGTCCCCGCTACTGACTAACGTACTAAATGCTATTATAGAAGAGGGCTTAATAGAATCATGGAAAACGTCGATATTGGTCCCCATATTTAAAAAAGGGGACCGAAATAGCCCGTCTTGTTACAGACCTATATCGCTCCTGGACTCGCTCGGGAAGATGGCAGGTCGGATTCTCCTTGACCGACTCCAGGAGTGGACAACTAGTCAGAACATCATTTCGGATATACAATATGGGTTCCGCGAGGGGTTAGGTACAGTAGACCAAGCGCTAAACCTGTCTTTATTGGCTGGAAAATACGTGGAGGCCAAGGAGTCCACGCTGCATATGGTGTACGTTGATTTGTCTGCAGCGTTCGACTGTGTAGTACATTCGAGGCTGTGGAAAATCATGCTAAAAATGGGTGTTGACCCCCCGATTGTAGATTTCCTTCGGGAACTGTACACTGGAACAACAGGAAGAGTGAGATTTGGGACTAAAGGAGAACTCACTGATAGTTTCAGGGTGGAAAAGGGGGTCAGACAGGGATGCGTGCTGGCCCCTTTTCTATTCACCCTATACACAAATGGGCTAGAGGCCGCTATGCTAGAAGGTAGTAAAGATCTCCCCTCAATTGGTCGCCGGCAGATACCAGCTTTGTTATATGCCGACGACGCGGTTATCCTAGCAAGAACTCCTGTTGAGCTGCAGCAAGCACTAGATAGATACCGTGCCTTCATGTTAAGTCTAAACCTGACCCTGAATGTAAAAAAAACATACACCATGCATGCGGGGAAAAGTACTGCAAAGACCAGAAGATTGTTTGTAAAAGGAGAGGTACTGGATAGAACTACAACATATCCATATCTGGGGATTGTAATAGATGAAAAATTTAAGTGGAAGGCAGCGATTAATGCAAGGAAATTGGCCATTCTGAGAGCAACTACGGCGCTAAAATCATTTGCACAAAGACTAGGCCAAAGACCACCATTGGAACTACTAAAAATATGCAACGCCAAATGTGTTAGCACTGCCACGTACGGGGCGGGGATATGGGGTCTTACGAATGTGGATGAATTGCAAAAAATAGAAAACTCTTTTGTAAGATACTTACTTGGTGTACCGAAGAGCTCATCCACATATGCCTGCCACCTAGAGCTGGGCATAGACTATATATCAGACACCATAAAAACCCAACCAGTAATGCTGTGGCGCTGAATTTGGGTAACTGAACAATGTCACCTAACAAGATCAATTATACAAGATATCCTGACACTTGATCATTGTGGAAAGAATAAATGGTTAACATATGTCAAAGCTCTATTAACAGACTTAGGGTACGAAAAGTTTTTCGTTCAACCGTTAACACTAACTGAGATCTCTAAGGCGGAGTTAAAAAAAGCATGTCTGGTGCATTTGCGTCAGATACGCCTATAAAAAGAGATACAGAAACCATCTGTTCAACAGAGCTTATTAGCTCAGACTGTGTACTCCATTGAACCTTATTTGACGTACAGATTAACCCAATTTGAAAAAAATGTTGCTGACTCGTTTCAGATTAAATATGTTTCATTTAATGGTCTCTTTTCCCACTCAAAATGATTGGTTATCAAAATCAATCCCATGTCCCTGCGATTCTGTTTCATCACATTCGACCATACATACAATTCTATTCTGTAGGGGCCCGATGTAGGTAAAATAGATTTACCGATTTTTAATTACCGAATCATACCGATTCGGTAATTAAAAATCGGTAAATCTAAGGGGTGGAGATGTAGGAACATCCAGATGTTCCTTTTACCGAATCGGTAAATATCTGTATTTACCGAATCGGTAAATACCGACCGGTAATGCCCCATTCATTCCTATGGGCTTTGAAGCCCATAGGAATGAATGGGGCATTACCGGTCGGTAATTACCGAATCGGTAAATACAGATTTTGCCATGGGTGCAGGGGGTGTCACTTTGACACCCTCTAGCACCCCCAAAATAGATTTGGGGGCCATGTGGCAGGCATACCTGCTCTAAGGGCAGGTCTGCCTGTCATATGGCACAGGTGTGCATGCACACATGTGCATGCACACCTGAATCGGTATTTTACCATCAAATATATTTGATGGTAAAATACAGAATCGGTATGGGTTGTGGGACTCAGAAGAGTCCCACCTACATATCAAAAATACCGAATAGGTATGAATACCGATTCTGTATTTTACAGATTCGGTAAATTTACCGATCTGTAAATTTACCGAATCTGTAAAATTATGGGCCCTACATACCAATTCTCATTTACCGGTCGGTAGCGGCCGAAAATACCGATTTTCAGCCGTTACCGACCGACCTACATCTAGCCCTAAATTTTATATAGAACCACGAAAGCGCTGGTTACTGCCCATATTGAAAATCAGGGGGCTGCGCCAATGTCGTCCAGCATATCTGGCGCTTCAGTATCTCGATGATGAAAAAATAGTAAAAGCGATGGTGTGCTTTCTTAAATTCTGTATCCGTCATCGCTTAAATCTTTGAAAAAGATAAATTTTTCCGTTTGCCTAAATCAAGGATTGAAGAAGACACTGTAAAAACTGCACGATATGGTCCTAATCTTATGAATTGAGATTTTTTACTTAAATTGTCTTTTTATTGTATAATAACAATTATATTTTAAATTTTAACTAATTTTTAACTCGCGAAAAGTGTATAAAATGTATAACATGAACTTTTATGGTGTTTCTACAAAGTTGAACAACCGAATAAAGTTGTTTTGAATTGAGTCCAAAAGACATACCAAGGGCGCGACGATGAACTCAGGCACCGAGACAAAGGGTGAAGCAAGACTGCCCACCGGCATGGAACACATGTTGCAGGCCATACAACAGAGCTTGCAAGACATCAATGGGAAACTAGACACCATTACGCAACGTGTTGACAACATGGCAGCCAAGCTGGACAAACATGAAAAACGTCTGGTCGCGGCCGAAACCAGAATTGTCGCGGTAGAAGACGAATCACATTCCACAACCAAAACATTTTCAGACATCGAGAAAATACTGGACGTCATAAAAAATAAAGCGGAGGACTTGGAAGCACGATCCCGTCGCAACAACGTAAGCATTACAGGTGTTCCAGAATCTACCAACACTGGGAGGATGGAAACATACGTGGAGGACATGATCCGCAGCGTGTTTGGTATGGAGCCCTTCTCAACAGTTCTCCTAGTAGAACGAGCGCACAGGTCCTTAGCCCCGAGGCAGAAACCAGGAACGACTCCACGGCCAATTGTGGCCAGCATTCTTAATTATAGGGGTCGTGACACCATCCTGAGGCTGGCAAGAGAGAAGCGGGACATAATTTATCAGGGCAACAAGTCGGAATTTTACCCTGCCTTCACTGTGGCGGTTCAATTGGCGCGCAAGGAATACAACCCAGTGAAACAGAAGCTGCGTGAATTGGGGACAGAATACGCCATGCTCTACCCAGCAAGATTGAAGATGACGCTCCACAATCATCTAAACACCGAAAGCGGCACAAGAATTTTTTAAACAAATCCACTGCAGGCGCAGGGACAGGAATCGGGACGAACAATCACTGGTGTGGCAAGGAGCACGATGTTCCCCGAACTCCAGGTCTGGTAAGATACATGAGCGACATGTTACTGGGACAGGGCACTACTGACACTTTTAATCCACAATGTAGTCTCATGCTATTTGCACGCAATTAAGGTAGGTTGCTGTGCTTTGACACTTTAGGCGTGATACACTGCCCGCAAATGTGCACTGGAATGTACTATACTTGTTATCGAGATGCACGCATGGTCCGCGTAGTGGCGTGCATACTGGGAGATAACACCTGTATTGATTGTTAAACCCCAGCGCCTCACGCTAAACCCAAAGCTATAATCCTGGCTTGGACACGGAAAATAACAAATGTTGTGTATATTCACTGTAATGTGTCTCTTGTGTTTCTATAATGGTTTAATTTGGTATGCATGTGTTATACTGATCATATAGAAGCGCCCAATGGAAAGTAACATCGTTGGTGTTGCCTGGTCTCAACACTGCTATTTGTGAATACACCACTAAGATTTCATTTACCTCCAAACCTACTGTCATTATCGCCTGGAAGCTTTAACAGGGGATTATGGATACATTTGTACGACTAGGTTTTCTTCATTATATGTGTGCTATTAATACCTCTACAGCCAACAACTACACCCAAACCTTGTTCAGTCCGCACATCTAATAGACACCTGGTCACATCCACTATGCTGGATGCAGTTGTGTGCACTGGGCGGAACCCCCACGTGGGTGCTCCACAACAGATGTTTAGTTCTACAGTTCTTTGTAGGGATTTGTCTTCGGCATGATTGGGATGCTAAAGTGGATGGGGGGGACAAAGTTGGGATTTCTTCTTTTTTAGACTAATGCACTTGAGAGACATCGCAGAAATCCAATATTATATAACAATATGTAACACTGATGCTTCTCTACAGGAACACATACGTGACATGTATGCTATGTTTATTGTTCTGCACGATATAAGATAATAAGGTTAAATGCTATCCACTGAGAAACTGCAATCAAAACAACTGAATTGCTTAACTTGGAACGTTAGAGGTTTAAATAACCCGAAGAAAATTCGCCAGATCTTTGCATATTTTGACTGGCTGAGTGTTGACATCGCTCTCCTCCAGGAGACGCACATAGCCTCACATACAACTAACAATATAGGTCATAGATGGGCAGAATCAACGCATAGTTCAACTTACTCCTCTTATTCCAGGGGGGTCCTCATATTGGTGAGGAAGGGCTTGAACTTTAACGTAACTGAGGTCATTGAGGATGAAGAGGGACTGCTATGTGATGGTGATAGGGGTCATACAAGGGCAAATATTGGCTTTAATAAATACATACGGCCCGAATACAGATGACCCTGAATTCTATTGTAAAGAGTGGACCAGATTGCATGATTTGCAGGATATCCCCATACTTTGGGGGGTGACTTTAATGTTGCTCTACAAGACGGACTGGATAGATCTGGGGTATTGCTGGTACCTCACAAAGAGGCACTAGCTACACTTAAGGATATATTGGCTGATATGCACCTCACTGACAATTGGAGGGTTAGTCTTCCCACACATAAGGAGGCCACACACACAACTGCGTCACATAACAGTTGGTCACGTATAGACTACTGGTTAGGCACTGACGACATATCACTCTGGACGACGACTGTCAAGCACATGCCCCGGACATTATCCAATCACAATCCCGTACTGCTCTCAATGGTCATACCACATTATACACTGTCACTTATCAGTTTGAGGTTTAATGCAAAGGCATTGTTAGACACAATATACACTGATACTATCCACAAGGCCATAACGGAATACTTTGAACTGAATGCTCCTACAACTGATGACCATGGCCTACTGTGGGAGGCCTTTAAAGCAACGATTAGGGGGGTTTGTATCAGCACTAATGCTGGTATACTTAAGGATATAAGGCGGCAGCTTGACACAAGGGAAGACAGATTGAGGTACACTAGAGCGAGACTATGAACATACGCAAGATACCAGACTGCTAGGAGAAATCAGAACTGTATTGGCGGAATATCAAACATTTGCCGATGACGAACTAAAATATATCTCAAAACGTCAAATAGCACGATCTTATGGGGAAGGGGGTAGACCTGGTAGAAGTCTGGCAGCTAAAATATGTACGGGTCATGCCCCACAGATAGTCTGGGCGATCGAGATAATATGGGAGTTTTAAGATATGATGCGCAGGGTATACTACGAGAATTCATGTCAACATATGGGGACTTATACACATCTCAGGAAACTGCCAATGCAGAGGAAATCATGTAATATCTTGCTGATGTGTCAATAGCATGGCTGTCAGATGCGCAGAGAGCATACCCTTCATTACCCATCACCGTTGAAGAGGTTATCACTGTTATTAAATCATTACCAAATGGTAAAGCGCCAGGCCCCGACGGCTTCACAGGCGAATTTTATAAAGCACTAGCTTACCCGTCGCGCGTTGCTGCGATCTCCGAAGAAAGGAAATTCAAGGAAACTCGTTATAACATTCAATTTACATTGTGTCATTTTTATTGAAACTTATTCATTTTAATATGGAAAACATCTCAAAGTGTCGTTTTAATTCTATTTATTTATTTGAGTGCTTGTGGATACACGATTTTTTGTTTTTCCATCTTGTGCATACATCAGTATTCGAAAGATTATGAGGGCCCTGGGGGGCCGATATTTCAAAAAATATATATGTATGAAACCTTCGCGGGAGTGTACTCAACAACTTCCCAAAGTTTCCTGGCGATCGGATGAATGCTGTTTTAACTCTATTTCTTTATTCGAGTGCATTGTGGATACACGATTTGTTGTTTTTCCATCTGGTGCGTACATCAGTATTCGAAAGATTATGAGGGCCATGGGGGGGGCCGATATTTAAAAAAAATGTATGGTAGAAACCTTCACGAGAGTACTCAACAACTTCCCAAAGTTTCATGGCGATCGGATGAATGTTGTAGTAATGCATAAAGGACAAACAGACAGACAGACATACATTCTTTTTTTATATATATAGATTTGCAGACCAGCTGGCCCCACACCTTGTTGCAATGTATGGAGATGCTCACGACAAACAGCTACTCCCACCAACGTTGAGAGAAGCCATGCTAATTGCCCTTTTAAAACCAGACAAAGATCCCGTGCGATGCGATTCCTACAGGCCCCTGTCCCTTATAAATGTAGATACGAAAATTATTGCTAAACTGATTGCCACACGCCTGCAACCGTTGTTGACCAATCTAATCCTGCTGGATCAATCAAGGTTCATCCCATCACGCTCGACAGCCCATAATACCAGAACACTGTTTGCGCTGTCACATTATTTCATTCTTAATACCAAAGCCGCAGCTATACTGTTGGATGCAGCTAAGGCATTCAACTCCATTGAATGGTCGTACTTGCATACGGTCCTGCAAATAATGGGTTTACCCCCTCTATTTTTGCAATTCGTTAATATGCTCTACACTGCCCCAACAGCACCTGTTAAAATCAACAAATTTATCTCTGCACCAATACTAATCACAAGAGGGACGCACCAGGGTTATCCTTTCTCCTTTATTATTTGCACTAGCGCTTGAACCACTGGTGTGCAAAGTTAGACAGGGGCATCATTATTCAGCGCTTCAATTTCCACAGAGACCACTGCATATCTCGCTATATGCAGATGACATGATTCTATATATCCGTGATCCTGCACAACACTTGAATCCCCTATTGAGGGAATATATAAAGTTTGGCCAACATTCGGGACTTAATATAAACTGGTCCAAATCCGTGATCATACCATTGACTGACACCACATGTCAACACATCACAGACTATCCATTAGAATGGCAGTCGGAACCAGTAAAATATTTAGGAGTCTGGTTTCACCAGGACCCGGAAATTGTAATCTGCACAAATTATGGTAGGGCGGTCAGTACCCTGGAGGACAAAATTAAGAGGTGGAATTGCCTACCGCTGTCGCTGGCTGATCGTTTGGCTATAGTCAAAATGGTGATTTTACCAAAGCTCCTATACTTGTTTAATAACATTCCGATAAAGCCACCGATGGCAGTGTTTCGTAGGATTTCTACTATGGTGCTGAGCCTGATATGGGCGGGTAAGCAAGCACGGATCACAATGCGAGCTCTGACATTGCCCTATTCACAAGGGTTATTCAAAGTGCCGGATTTTATGCTTTATTATCTCTGCGCGCAGGCGCAATATGCACACTTTTGGTATCACACGATCCCTTACCTCACACATGTTGCCATTGAAGAAGGAGCTGCCCTTCCTATACCACTGACGGCTATCATAACACACGTCGACCTCCGCTACATAACCGAGATATTAACACCATAGATGCAACCAATAATGCCTGGTACACGATGGGACGCTAGGCGCATAAGCTACCATTATACGCTGCTGCGCTGCCATTGCACCATCACCCGGAACTGTCTGTAACCCAAGAACAGGTGGGAATGGGATTGCTCAAACAAGTTGGCATAGATACTATGGGTGATTTATATTTGGAGGGTCAATTTCGGTCTCTGGGTGATCTCTCCATCAGCAATCAGAAACTGCTTTTTAGGTTCACATATCATAGGCTGCAAGGGGCAATAAAACAGCTGTACCCATCCTATCCGGCAGAACTCCCACAGCGAAACACTTAGTATCTAGATTGTATGTTAAATTGCAAGAGGACATAGCGGGAAACACACTGAGCGCGCTAGGAAAATGGAATGCTAATCTAGACACTCCACTGACAACAGAGGAATGGGCCTATCGCAGGTTTACTGACGCCTAATGGGAACCTCCGTATCCGACACTATAAATACCTTCACCAGACCTACCATACACCTGCGCGGCTCCACAGATATGGTCTACGGGTGGATTCCAAATGCAACAGATGTCATGCCGAAGTGGCTGATTTCATGCATCTTGCCTGGCATTGCCCAAAGGTGGCGGATACTGAGTACAGATGATAGAAATGCTGAGTGCCATGGTGGATACCCCATCGAGTAGGGTGACCAACCGTCCGTAAATTTCACGGACTGCCCGTTATTTGGGCCCCTTGTCCGTTGTCCGTGAGCATTTCTTTCACGGACGCCATTTGTCCGTAATTTTGGGGATGGCAGCTGTGCCAGCTCGCACTTGTCTGAGGCTGCAGCAGCCCCTCCCCGACCTCGCTCAGTCTTTGACCAGGCCCATTGTCATTCAGATGTGGCCGATTATCACCTACAGAATGACGATGGGCCAAAGGTGTGGAGAAGCGGGGGGGCGGGGGGGGGCAGATAAGTGTTTCATGGCCCTTCCTTTGATCTGTAACTCGCAGATAAGCTACAATAATCACTGTGATGCTGCAGCTTGAGTGTGTGTGTGTGTGTGGGGGGGGGGGGGGGGGGGGATGCAGAGGGTGCTGTAGTGGACAAAAGCGCGACAGAAGGGAAATTATGATAATGGTAAATCAAACCAGCATTTGCAATCCAATAGGTCTTGCATTTACCCGATTTTGAGCTATTGGCATTGTAAATGACAATGCGTTTTATTTATGCTTCAAAAACCAAAACATAAATAAGAGGCATTGTCATTTACAATGCAGATAGCTCAAACTCGCATAAATGCGAGACCTGTTGCATTGCAAATGCTTGTATTTTTTTATCCAAGTGCTGTGCAATGTCTTGTAACATACCAGTGTATGCACAGAAAAAGTGTCACTAAGAGACATTTGTTACTGGAACCAATCGTGTTAGTGTCTCACGAGACTTTTCAGTTTCAATGCGGGGTGATTGATTAATTAGTAAAAAAAAAATGCAAAGTTCTGGCAAATTACTATTTGTTACAAAACCTTAATTTTGCTGCAAAAAGTTAGCAATTTCACCCACGTCTAGATCCAACCTGGATTGCGCATTAAGAACTTTGTGACTATCGCCCGTTTAGAAGTGGGGAAGGAACTGAAGGCTCGAGCCAGGCCTGGTTCTGGCTCAGCCCGAGGGTGTGTAGGGCCCTCGAGCCCA
Source organism: Lissotriton helveticus (assembly GCF_964261635.1). Taxonomy (NCBI): domain Eukaryota; kingdom Metazoa; phylum Chordata; class Amphibia; order Caudata; family Salamandridae; genus Lissotriton; species Lissotriton helveticus. The sequence goes on from NC_136063.1 coordinate 105,519,757, forward strand.
AAACAAGCTGAACTTTAATGTGGCGTCTGTCTTCCAGTCACCCTCTACCATCATGAGCTAAGGCTTCAAAACAAATGATAAACATATGGTTTTAACAAGGACTATTTAAAGAGAAGCCCAGGGCTGGTGCCCTATGTTTGGAATACAGGGAGCCACTCGGCAGATCTGTCTGTGGAGCACCTGTGACCTCTTCTGGAAGGCTGTATTCAATGAGCTCTGTCACTGGGGTGTCCAGCGTAGGTCCAGGAGTGTCAGGCAGTGCTCAATTTGTAAACAAATAAGTGCCAGGGCGCTCGTTGGAAAGTAACTGCACCTTGCACCACCCTTTGATCCTGCCAGTGCTGCCAATGACAGGACCAACATAATTTGTAACCATCACACCCCTAAAACTCACAGCTATTGAACATCCTGTGCTTTCTTAAATGTCAAGAAAAATGTTTTTTTTGTGTATCTCCTTGAACCACGTTTGGTCACGTCCTCTGTCTAAAGTCAGGTGGCACCCATGGCACACTAGAGGAAACACTATCAGCAGTGACGCTCTTCAACCTCGAATGCATATGGAAATCACACTCTAGCGCCTAGAGGCGGCCTGGGCGAGTGCGTGCTCACGGAATGTCACTACCACTAGTGAGCACAAAGCTGAAAAGATACCCAGGCCGCATTCGACTTCATAAGCCAGTGTTTGCTTTTTTAGAAAACAGCAATTTCCACTTTGGATACCCCAGATACACACACAGTGCAAATAAAGAAACTACAACTCCCACAAAACAAACAGTGTTGTTTGGTAGCGCCGAGTCCCCCATGAAAAATATTCAATTTGTCTTTAGGGAAGCGGTCACATTCTTCAGGACGGGTTTGACCTTAAAAAGGGGATGACCTCTGAAAAAATGCAATAATACAATTAATATCACAATTGATTTACTAGAAGATGTAAGAAGGAACCGTGACATGCTGGAAATCCTGGAAGAATTTTGCCGAAATTAGGTCCATTCTTTGCACACGCCATCCTCGGGCGAGCCGAAGCATAATGGAGCAGCAAGGGTTAAATTGGCCAAATTGCAAGCAACGACGACTCCCTGACTGTTCGTGGGTAGCAGAGTAGAGCAGTTGGGGCAGAGGGCCCCTTCAGTGTGACACAGTGCCACTGCACCTGCTACACCATTGAAAGCCGCCCCCTGCTGGCGTGCAGTGCTGGGAGCCGGGACTATTTACCTCGGTCATGAAGAGGGAGCTCGGATCCTCGCATGTCTAGCATGTTAACTAGACCCCTGTCCGTCATGGCCGCTGGGGATGGGGCACTAAGGAGCATGTGATAAGCGGCTGAAGACTGAGCTGTCGCAGAGACGGGCGTGCCGCAGCAGCCGCTCCGGCGCTACCCGCGAGATGCTCTCATGCCGGTGCAGCAGCGTGTGGGTGCCAGGGCTGCCCACGCAAAAAGTGGATGCCCAGCACTGTGCCACTGAGCACGATGATGGGCTTGGCAGGGAAGCAGACATGAGTGGGGGAGGGGGAAGAGAGCGAACTGGAGCTTTCACACGTCTCTGTTAGTTGGCCAGCACGCATATTCAAGGGGTCGTGTCTGGTCACAACTCCCTCGACAAGCATGCTTTATTCTCTATGTGGACAAAACAAAATGCGGCACAAACTCATTCAGACACCTGACCAAATCGAGCAGAGCCAGACACCAGCAGAGGCGCAATTATGCTCATTTAGACGCATTTTCACCTGCACAAGTATGCCCTTTGCATAGTTAAGCATGCAGCACTGCCTTCACACAGACGTAATCAGGAATTCATTAAACCTTTTCAGGAGCACTCTTCAGGGTCAGAAAAAAAGCCCCATGCATCAAAATACAAGCGTGCACGCTCCCCTCGGCAGCAGGGGGATGGGGGAGAGAGGAGGGGGCCTACGCAATTCCCTTGTGAGAGCGAGCAGCAAGGCGCGATAATTGCTACCATATGGCGCTGTTGCTCGCTCCCGCAAGGGAATCGCCACACGTGCATGCGTTGCCATTGAAGGCAATGGAACGTGTGCACGTTTTTGCCTCAAAAAGGGAATCAACGGCTAAAGGTCTGTTTGCCTATGCATCCCATGTGCGCTGCTAGGCGGGGGCAGCGCATGCGCACTGCTAGGCAAGACCTAAAAATAGCACAAGGCAACTAGAGGGAGAAAGCGAAGGAAGTATAGAATGCAAATAATGAAAGAAAGCTGGAAAGAAAGAGAAAGATTTAGATTTAACAATGGAAGGAAGGACAAGAGGATGATCAAATGGAAAAAATGGAACACAAATTAATGTTAATGTGGAATATTGAAATATAAAAAGAAAATGAAATATAAATTGTAAGAATAGAGAGAGACTGAGAGAAGAAATGAAAGGGTGCACAGAAAATAAATGGAGGATGTAAAGAAGAAAGTAGAGAACAAAGGTGGATAGAAAGAAGGACATAAGGAAAGAAAGAAAATGAAAACACAGAAAGAATAAAAGACAAACTTCAATATAGGTAAATGCAGTTTTTGACCAAGTTTCTTTCCTGCTGTAAAAAGCATAATTTTGCATTATTTTTGCAAACTTTTATCAGGGGAACTATTTTCACAGATTTCAAAAGGAAAGACCAGGATAGCTCACTTTGCTCCTATATTTAGTGCCATATAAAGCGGGGGGTATTTTATTTTTCTGGCTACTCCCTTACAATGGGCCCTTGTGTAGTTACAACATGTGGCGTGCAGTCCTCTGCATTGTTCTAGGGCACAGCATACTGCTTTTGTGGAGGAGTCGTGCTGGAGGACCTGGCTAAATTTTGACATTTCCAACGGGATGAAAGGCAAAGACTTCGGAGTGCTTTGTGCTACTGCAATTTTCTGGCCATAACAAAAATATCTATTTAACCCTGGTGATTAATGTATCTCTTGGAGAGATTTGGGGTTTCACTAATCCCGATTTTGGCTCATCATAAAGAAGCATAGAGGCATAATGCGCCTCTTTTAAAGCACAAAGTGTAACATGCAGAGTAAAATATTTATTTATATTATAATTGTAAAGACAACCCCCACCACTAAGTTATGTGTTATATCCTCAGTTTGTATTTCGGGGTCACTGGAATTATGCAATTGTGCGGCTTCAACAGTCTTCGCATGATTATGGATGTGTCGCATGTGCCACATAATCCATCATTAGCTGAATATAGCTGAAGATTCTAATTTAAAAACAATTGCTACCTCAAATGGTTAACAAATAACTAAAAAGGCAGTGATGTATTGCAAAGGCCCTTTATAAAGGTTGACTGGTCACCTTCCTTTGCATATTTCTATATTTGGGTGTTATATGGGTACTAATGAGGTGCAACCTATGACCAGAAAGTGATAAAATGTGCAAAAATGAGAAAATAATATGGTAATACTATGACAAAATTTGCAGCATTATGCTGCACAAATTCCCTTTTCTTGCCATATAATTCAGTCAACTCTGCAGCATATTTTGGCCCTCCCTGCTGCATAGTTCCTGTCGCTCTGCATATAGTAGCTACCAGAATACATGCCTTCTCACTCCTACACCTTGTAGCCCTCCTTGTCTTAAGTAACATTACCTATATATTGATTTAGATACATATGAGTCATTGTCTCTGAACAATAAGTGTGTGAGCTAAAGCGCTCAACACCCTACATTGGGATGAGCAGCACTATAAAATAAATGACATACACATGAGCGAGGGTCTATATAGCTATGAGGGGCACCATGGGAGGTTTATAGTGAGGGAATCTGTGCAGAGGGAGGTCTTTGGTGAAGGGGATTAATGAAGGCTGATGGCCGCTGTATCCCCTGCAGTGCAGGTGGGACAACACTTCAAAAGAACCCCAAACTGTAAACAAAATATCATATGAAATACCACAAAAAGACCTGCACAGTTGCTCAAAAGTGTGCACATACCTAAACAGTGAGTTGCACGACTGTCTCAACTTAATAGAAACTTATTTTGACTTGCACTTATGTTGGTTGTCTATTTACTTACTTATACACTATTGTACGACTTCCTCTGATGTGTCTGAAAACGCAACTTTTGTCCCAAATTTCTGTCCTGAATTTTGACCCTTTGTCCTGAATTTTTGTCCTGAATTTTGACCCTTTGTCCTGAATTTTTATACTCGCTGTCCTGAATTTGCACCTATGCCAGTTGGTCACCCTACCATCGAGTGCACCGCTCGTGCATGTCTGCTGGGTCTATTGCCTGTAGTTCGTGCCACCAAACGTACATTTTGCGTAATTGCACTACTTCTGGCTAAGCGAAGAATATCAATTGCATGGAATAGCAGACGAGCCCCAAATGTCAAACAATGGCTCCTAGATCTAAGGTATTGTAAAGACACTCTGCTAACCTACAAAGAAGAATTACCTGCAGGTTCACGACCAAGAGATTATTGGAAATATTTAATTGACTACTTGAGAACTGTGTCAGATTAATTAACTACATGTCTAAGCTATGTTATTGCATATGTATATATGAAGTATAATGTACTGTGAACAATACAGGACAATGGATGTTGTTGTGCAAAGGTCTGAATGTTCATTTACTGTTGTTATTGTAACTTACAAATGCCAATAAAAAAAAGCAAAGCCCGATGTGTATCCTAATGTAAAATAAAGTGTAATATTAGCAAGAAGTCTTAAGTCAAAGTTAACGTAATACGGGCAATAGATTTAAATGAGTGCAACCTTTCACAAGCTTATAAGTGATCCCAGGAGCCAGACGGGTTAGCCCACTGGCCCAGTGGGTCCCACTGCAATCACAGAATAAGCAACCAACCCGGGACCCCTGCTCATTGATAGACGAGCAGCCTTCTGACAAAGAGAGCCAAGCCATCGTATGTCCAGGGCATAATGTCCTATAATAGACTTAATTGTGATATTAGCACGGAGTCTTAAGTAGTGGCTAAAGCATTATTAGCACTCCTTGTGGACGAAGTCCACATAAAAGGCTTAATTACATCCAGCACAAATAGACTGACCTGCAAGGTTGACAGACATTCGTCATGGACAATATAAGTTCATACAGTATATGATGGCAATTACGGGGTTAAATACGGACAGGCGTATGTGGTTGCAATCAATTAACCAAACAGATGGCTTTTCCTCCGTACCCTCGGATTCTGGCACATCTAGGCAAACATTGTTCTGAAAGCCTCATCGAAACAAACAACAGCTCATATGGAGACCATTTATCACCATGCCAGGATAAAGCACAGAAAAGCACTGTTTGATAGAGCGCGATAAAGCAGGCATGCCAATCCTAATTAGCTGTCAAGCAATGGGCTACAGAAGCGATTTGTGCATGAGAAGGCGTTCACCAGCACAGTACAAGGAGCCAGCGAAAAAGTAAAAAATATAAAACACAATGCGTAGAGCAAGGACTCCATCAGGTCTACCCTTTAATTAGGTCTGTGAAAGAGCTGAGAAGTTCGAACTTTGTTTATAAAAGGCTTCCAAGGTTTTTAAGCGTGACAAGGCAAATTAAACAATTCAGAAACCAGGATATATTCCTCAGTTTTAGAACTACATGTTATTTAGTTAAGTGTCATTGATGCCTTCTGTATTAACAGTCTAAGTGCAACAATGACGAGTGACCAGCTGGTGACCAGCTGGACTCGCTCTGGGTCGGTCGCTCCCCCTCGCTCCCTGCCTTTAACATACAACCTCCTGCAGATTGAACTTTGCTGTGAGTTATATCGCCTGCAGCCCCAGCGCCTCGACGACCACATAGCGCCTATTGCCTGCAGATTGAACATTGCTCTGCCCGTTATCGCCTGCAGCCCCAGCGCCTCGACGACCACACAGCGCCCATTACCTAGCTGAGTGAGAGTGCCTCGACGGGGACAGCGCTTGGTATCGTTAGTTTGCACTAGCGCTTTGAAAACATTTGCGCTGCATTGCTTTGTGAAGTTTAGAATTGCCTTTGTGTGTTTGTGTCGTCAGTTTCACTTTTAACCTTCCATTTTGTTGTGCTCGTGGGCCCTTTGCTCCTCCCCGCTCCCGCCTCCCAGCTGCCCCTCCCACACTCCGCCCCCCTACACTCCACATTTATGACATATGAAGCAACGCGCATCGTCCACGTGCTGCGGCCACGCCGAAGGTGCGCCAAAGGTAAGCCCGTCTGCGCCCATCCGCGCCTGGACCGCGACCAGCGCCAGACCCCCTGCCCTGTGCCGCTCCCAACCCCCCAGAGTAACTTATGATGCTGCTACTCTCCTCGCCTTCAACGCCGGACGCACCCCACTATGCTGCGTTGCTACCCCAGGACGTACCCACGGCCCATTCTCCTGCCTCTCCTGTAAGTTCAACTGCGTCAGGACCCTCACCAAACACACTTCCTCCACACTCAGCTCCGAACCCAACGACTTGAAATGCATCCTACTGAACACCCGCTCGGTCCACAGACACGTAACCGAACTCTGGGACCTAATCGACACTGTGTCACCTGACATCGCCTTCCTCACTGAAACATGGATGAATGCATCTTCTGCCCCCGACATCGCCATAGCCATACCGGACACTTACAAGATCATTCGAAAAGACCGCACTATTAAAAAAACTGGAGGAGGCATCGCCATCGTCCATAGAAACACCATCAAAATTACAACCAGCTCTGACGACAATCTTGCAACCGCCGAACACCTCCACTTTCAGATCCACACCGACCCCAGGACCACCCTTAGAGGAACACTCATCTACAGGCCCCCAGGCACCCGATCTCAATTCAGCGACGACATCACTGACTTCGTCGTCGTCGTCGCTCCGAGAACTACATTCTTCTAGGAGACCTCAACTACCACCTTGACAACATTCTCGACAACAACACCACCACCCTCCTGGACAACCTGTCCAATCTCGGACTCTAACAACTTGTTGACACCCCCACTCACACAGCCGGACCCACGCTCGACCCTATCTTCACCTCCAGCAAGCACATCTCCTTCGATCACACTACAGCTCTCCACTGGACGGATCACAGCTGTGTTCACTTCAGCTACAAAACAACCCTGACCCACAACCGCCCACAACCCATTCCCCGAAGAAAATGGAACAGAATCACCACCGACCAACTCCTCGCATCCCTCAGCCAAAACATTGCCACCCTAACAACGGACCCAGACCAAGCGGCCACAAACCTCAGGCAATGGATTACTCACAGTGCGGACGAACTAGCACCCCTGAAAAAACACCAGTTGAAATCATTCAGCAAAAAGGCTCCCTGGTTCAATGATGACCTCAAAAAATCCAAGAAGACTTGCCGCACCCTGGAGAAGAATTGGAGAAAAGAACCTACCTCAGACAACATGACCTCCCTCAAGACAGCCACCCGCAAACACCACCAACTGATTCGATCCGCCAAGAAATCAGCATTTAAGGACCGTCTCGACAACAATTCTCATAACAGCAAGGAACTCTTCAATATCGTCAAAGAATTCACCAACCCTCCCGCAGCATCCAACGACATCACTAACTCCCAAGACCTCTGCAATGCACTATCCTCCTTCTTCTACAACAAAATTGCCGACATCCACAACAGCTTCAAGAACACTCCCAATGTCCAACTCACCCCACCCCCTTCTGTTCCCACCCCTCCAACTAACTACCTCAATTCCTGGAACCCAATCACCATTGAAGATACCATTCGCCTCATGAACTCAATCCACTCTGGCTCACCTTCTGACCCCTGCCCCCACTACATCTTCAACAAAGCTGACTCCATCATCGCTCCCCAACTCCGCGATGTCATCAACTGCTCCTTCAACTCAGCCACCTTTCCAGAAATATGGAAACACGCCGAACTCAGCGCCCTTCTAAAAAAACCAACAGCAGACCCCTCAGAACTGAAAAATTACCGACCCATCTCCCTCCTCCCTTTCCCGGCCAAAGTCATCGAGAAAGCCGTCAACAGCCAACTCGCAGCCTTCCTTGAATCCAACAACTCCCTGGATCCCTCACAGAACGGCTTTCGAGCCAAACACAGCACCGAGACCGCCCTCATTGCGGCGACCGACGACATCCGAGCACTCCTGGACAACGGTGAAACAGTGGCCCTCATTCTTCTCGACCTCTCCGCCGCCTTCGACACTGTCTGTCACAACACCCTCATACAACACCTCAACAACATCGGCATACAAGGAAAAGCCTTGGACTGGATCATCTCGTTCCTTGCCGGGAGAACACAGAGAGTCCGACTCCCCCCTTTCTACTCAGAGCCCACCGAAGTCATCTGCGGCGTACCTCAAGGCTCCTCACTCAGTCCCACCCTCTTCAACGTCTACATGAGTCCCCTCGCCTCCATCGCACGTCGACACAACCTCAACATCATCTCCTACGCCGACGACACCCAGCTGATACTTTCCCTTACCAAAGACCCCAACACCGCCAAGGACAACCTTCACGAAGGTATGAAAGAAGTAGCCGAATGGATGAAACAGAGCCGCTTAAAACTCAACTCAGACAAAACTGAGGTGCTCATCCTTGGATCCTCCCCCTTAGCTTGGGACGACTCTTGGTGGCCTTCCGCTTTGGGATCAGCGCCCACACCCACCGACCATGCACGTAACCTTGGCTTCATTCTAGACTCCTCTCTCTCAATGTCCAGACAAGTCAACGCCGTATCGTCCTCCTGCTTCAACGTCCTTCGCATTCTCAAAAAGATCTTCCGCTGGATCCCCCTCGAAACAAGAAAGACTGTCACCCATGCACTGGTCACGAGTCGACTGGACTATGGCAACACTCTCTACGCCGGAATTACAACAAAATTGCAGAAAAAGCTCCAGCGCATCCAAAACGCATCAGCGACACTCATATTAGACATCCCGCGCCAAGAGCACATCACCGGTCACTTAAAAAACCTCCACTGGCTTCCCGTCAACAAAAGAATTACTTTCCGCCTTCTTACCCACGCACACAAGGCCCTTTATAATCTAGGACAAGAATGCCTCAACTCCCGATTGTCCTTCTACTATCCCACCCGCCAACTAAGATCATCCATTCAAGCCCTCGCCGCAGTCCCGCGCATCCGAAAAACCACCATGGGTGGCAGATCCTTCTCCTTCCTGGCTGCCAAGACCTGGAACTCACTCCCCACCCACCTCCGCCTTACTCAAAATCACATCTCCTTCAGAAAAGAACTGAAAACTTGGCTATTCGATAAACAATGAACCCCTCCCTCTAGCGCCTTGACACCCTCTGGGTGAGTAGTGCGCTTTACAAATGCCTGAACTTGAACTTGAACAAATGTGAAGAGCTGGGCGGATACATCCGCGATGACTAGCCAGCATCCGTGTGAGTCAAGTCCACATCCTTTTCGGTTGCGTCACACAACTTAAATGAAAGGCAGGCTGCATGGCCAGACACTGACAGGCATAGTAAAGCGGGGTAAAGGATCGTTTTGTGAAAACACGAACAAGTATGATGGCACCAGATGCACATACATGACAGATAGGACCACTTCTCGTCATTGTAAACAGCCCAGTTTCACGATTTACGGTCCTCACAGTTCCTGCTGCCACAAAGAGCACAACTTGCATTGAGATGCATGGTCTCGTCGGGCACACAAATACTGTCGATGCCAGAGCTGTATTGCGTGAGTTGGTGCTGTCTAGGTAGACCTACTGGAAAGCAAAGCATCCTTCTAATTTCATGCATCCCGCGGAACACGCTTTTACCGCTAAGCTAAGCTGTTTCCCACAATTGTATCACAAATGGGAAATGTGAGGAAGGGTCAGCCGGGGCCATTTGCTTCAGGCTCAGCACTTTTCAGGCCCTGGTTCTGCTTCTGGAAATGTTATAATATGCCACAAACGCAGGGCTCACCTGCTTTGGTGATAGAAATGCAAGGAGGCAGTAAAAGGCAGCCATGGCACCATACCTGGGAGCTGCGTCTACATTGTTTCCAAGGCAAACAAGAACAAGCCCAATCCACCTTAGAACAAAGCCCAAAACCAAACTAACATCCTACTAAATAAATCGCAAATGGCGTTTGACATTGAAAATTGCTAAAAGCCTAAGAAATATAACCAGGAAAGCGAGGAATTCTGCAAGACGACCCCCAATGCAACTGTGCAATCAACGAGAATGTGGGAGGGAGGAAAACTATATTTTAATGTAATCAGCTATGGTGCCGAAACTACATACAGCCAAACAGGAACAGAGCAGGAAACCAAGGAAAAAAAGTAGTCCTCCATAGAACAGATAAAGAACTGTAGCGTGATGAGACAGTACTGTTGTAAACCATTTTAGGACACTATTGTAAATTTCCCGATTCATGCCCTTATATAGGTATAAATCACTGTGTCCTTATATAGGCATAAGAATCATAACCATATTTAGACATAGCTCATGCAGTCCAAATACGGCAGGGCTACTTCCACTAGTTCCTAAAATATACAACGATTTCTTGGAAAACTCGGCTTCAGCAGCTAGGGACTTTCCCTTGCTCGAGAACTTACTTGTCCAAGAACTCATGGAGTTTTCAAAGAACCGAGAGTCTTTAATGACGTTATTATGTCCACCTTTACGTCAAACTCTGCAACTTCAAGGTATAAATATGCCCACACTTGCCTTAGCAAACACACGGTGGTTTTGGAGCAGTTCGATTATCTACTTAGCGGACGCATCCTGCTACAGCAAGTGCCGAAGGAAGCCGACCCTCCAGCAGACGCACTGAGAGAGACGCTGTCTTCGCTCCTGCCGAGAAATCCAGCTCCAGTGTTTCCAGGCTACCCTTGCGGGTTGCTGGGAAATCAAGTCCTGAGCCTGACCTTCTTCATTCCAAACTAAGGTACGGAGCTGATTAGACCCTAAGAGAAATCTTGGACAGATTCTTGGCAAAAGAATACTACATTTATGCTACACCTCACTTACTTCTTCCCTCGTACTAAGCTTAGGTTAGGTACATCGGGGTAGGCGTATTTTAGAAGCACCAGTTGAGTACTTTTAGCCTCTGTTATTTATGTATGTATTTATGGTTTAGGAACCATACAATGCTCTTACAGTATTATTTTATCCTACTCTTTATACTGTATGCATTATATTTTACAAACAGTTTTACGATTGTAGAAGTTCATTTCTTATGCTTGAGAAAGAAGACTGTTCAATAAAACCTTTTTATTTAAAACGCCCGTCTCTCTATTTCTCTGCACCTCTGGTGAAACGAAGCATGCATGATTGACTGAGTGAAATATCTATCTATTGTTTCCACGACTCTGATGATCAGTTTTATCTTGGGGAAACAAAGTTGTCATGTTTATGCGGTTGTCAGAAACTAATCCCTTCTTGTGAATTTGAGAAAGTTTCTAGTGACCTCAGAGCTAACTGGCACTCACAATTAAGTCTAATGTATTCGATAGAGACCTAATAGACCTGAGTCCTACGTCCAAACTATAGGATATATTATTCCAATGTGCAGAGCCTATTGGGAATATAGGAACTACACTACAGTACTTAGTCCCTTCTGCATGGGAGGAACTGAAGTGAAAAAGGAGGGTCAGGAGGCAGGACTGACCACTGGGGAGCAAGCATTTTTGAAGGACACTGACCTAGACAAATAAAAAACAAAACCAAGGAATGGGTGGAGTTGGAACTCCACAAAGCAATTACAACAGGTCATGTTGAATCATGTTCAGAAATATATTTCAGTAGACTTGTTTAATGTCTACCATAAGCAAAATAAACATTTAATTACCGTAACAAACATGTGTATCAACATATGTTGTAAAAATACTGTGAACTGTAGATCTTGAATGCATAAGTTACTGCACTTGTTGACTTTTCTCAATCCTTATTCATTCCATTAGAGAAAGTATTATTCTGATACAGACTTGTAACTGTAGATGCCTCACCTTAAAGTATTTCCCTAGATGTCAGACCAGATCTGGGAAATCCTGAGTACCACCTGTGCGTACAGATAGATGGAATTGATAGGCTTCAAGTCCACGTTGGAAGTGACATCGCGGTACCCATATGTGCGCCACCCCAGCGGGCTATCAGTTCTTTTCTTTCTGTGCCAACAGCATGGATCCGAAAAACGATTTTGGTCATTTTCTGATCACATTTGCCATCTTAGTGCCACCAACTCTCCCCAGTACGCCTTTGAGACCTATCGGGCTAAGCTGTGCCCCTCCTGGGCCTCTGCCAGCAGGTGCAGCCCCAACGCCAGCCGGGCCCTCTGGATCTAGACCAACTCTCACAGGTGCCTCTTTCCAGACTGGCTCCTTCCATTCTGGTCCATATCCCGATGCCACTCGCCGATGAATCCAATATTTTTCCCAACTCCTGCCCCATCGACCTCAGACTTCGATGCCGGCACCACTAAGACCCTACCTGCCACTGGACTTGCCGCCCCTAGATCAACCCTACCTTCCAGGAGGGAGATGCGAGGAAGGGTTTGGTCCTCTAAGGGAGGGCCCAGAGCTAGCAGAAAACTGGTATGAGGAGCTGGGTGATGCTAGTGGTCTGGATCCCTCACCTGAGTCTGGCTTGCATTCTTCTCCATTGTGTCGGAGGGAGGCGCATCTGATGCAAAGGACGACAGAGGCCCTTGTCCCCTTGACCTCAAATGTTACAGCAATGAAGGCTTTGTTAAAGGAGAGCAGTGGTTAAGTAAAACCGGCTCCAGGGTGAAGCACATCCATCACAACGTTGGGCTTGATCTCAACAACAGGCCGTTTTGCCTGTTGTCGAGATAAAGCCCAACGTTGTGATTTCTAAGCACTGAGCCAGAAGACAACATATGTGGGGAGAGTAGCTCCAGCAGATAAAGCTGCTATACTAGTGAGGCCAACATGGCGGACGCGTTCGAGTGAAGCTCCGATGCATAGCCCCTAATTATCCTGCAAACTTACCCCGCGGAGACGCTTCGACAGCCCACTTTGTAAGAGGCTGGTGCAGAGACGCTGCAGGGAGCCGGCGAAGCGGATCCTTCTTTGGAGCTGCGGCGGTGGCTGAGGCCGTTGAGACTGCCGGCGGGCAGCAGCTCGGCGGCCCGCAGCGGAGTGGCGTGTAAAAGGCCGGGTGGCTGCTGGCGAGACTGAGCGCTACCGTAGGGTGTCAGGCGTTGCGCTGAGCCCTGCCACCTGGCGAACACTGCCCCGGTGTTCACACTTCTTGGTTATGGTGGTTGCCCCTTTTGCCTCTGGGTGAGCAGTACCCTTGTACCTGGTTCTTTGCTGTTCCCTCTTGGCTCTGGTGGTTTCCTGCGCTTCTGCCGCGCTCTCCATGATCCTCCGGCCTCTCCAGTGTGGGGCCTGCCTGTGCTGCTGTGTGGCTGTCCTGCCTTGGTGCTTTTGTGGGTTGCTTCCTGTGGTTGTATTTTTTTTTCCAGGTCCCAGCCTCGTCGCCACTGTGGAGGTGTGGTTCCTCCTATTAATGACAGGACACCTTGTAGTGTATAACGCTGTAATTATTTGTATTATTTAGCTTTATCACGGAGAGTGCCGAGCTTGCTGCACCCAGCTCGCGCTCCGGCACTCAATTCGCGTGACCCAAAATGGCCGCCGTTCACGCTAAGTTGTGACGTAGCGTGAATGCTAGAACGGCAACTCTACACGTGGTATCTAGCCCCACCCCCATGAGCGCAGTCACCGCTCCTGCCTTAGAAGAAATCACGTGCGACATCCTATGGTGGTTAGTACAGAAGGGAGCCTGCCTGTTGCTCCAGCACCGATGCATGAGGAGAAGCTCGTTGGGTTTAGTGGGTCACGCACATTGTGACGCCGATACGGCTTTGCATGCAATGCATGGGCAGTGTCAGGGGGTGAGCGGTGTTTTATTCAAGTCTAAAATGTGGTAGGTCCTAGACCATGAATTCAGTGGTGGCCTTGCATGCACTGCGCGGCTCGATAGTTGGCCTCCAGGTCTGGGGCTTTCAGTCCCCCCATATCGTGCGGAAAGGGGATTGTGTCCCAGTTCACCTGAAGCTACTTTCCAGCCCAGGCTCGTATGTTCAAGAAGATAGATCATAAATTGCTTGCGAAACCCCTCCCGCAGCAGCCGAATTGGTATATTTGCAAATAGAAATAAGAATCTCTGCAGAACCACCATTTTCATGATTGTTTCACAGCCGTGGGAGGCGCACCCAACATTCGACTGCTTCCGCACCGCTTACCGTAGTTTTCTAATATGAGCACAATCGGGTCAGTTTGTACCTGTATCCCGAGAGAGCGCACCGGCTCAGTGGTCCATTGAACGATACTTCATTTGCACCGGTGTGTCGTAGCCGCTGGGAGTGGGAATGTTAAGGACTTACCCCAGTTAATGCGCAGAACTGAATATCCACCGGACAACACTGCCTCACGGAGAATCGGTGATTAAATTGCGCTCAGGGTTTCAGATTGCTCAATTCAAGTATTACGGAGCACATTTCAGCTGCCAAAAATACTTCTAAAGTTTCTCGATATATCGTTCTCTTCTGACCCTGATGCAGTTTCTTCTTCTGTTACTCCGAACCAACGCTGTGAGCGGAATGAGAACTCTCGTGCCTTTTCCAAGACAAAAAAGAGAATGTTTACTCCTGTTTCCTCATCTCCCTTCACCAACTCTTCTTTGCATACCCTAGCTACTGTCTGGTCTTTCAGTCCTGAAACTAAGTATGACATTCTTTCCAAATTCCTTGTTATTTCTTCAGGTTCTCCTTGTCTCACTCAGGTTGCTTAAGCAGTTGCCCCCTTCTCTTGCTCTCTATGTGACTTTGCTCTGCCATACCTCATTAAACTCTGTCACAGTACCCAACGATTGGAAAACAACTAATGCCATCCCTCTCTTGAAAAAGCCTTTGCTCAATCCCACTGTTTTGTGTGGAATTATCACCCCATCTCTTCTCTACCTTCGCTAAGATCTCAGAAAGCTGCATTAATCTACAGCTCTAAATATGTTGTGGCTTATGCTGGGTTCCAACCGAATTTTAGCATTTAGACTGCATAAATTGCAGTAGGAAATGACATCAAACTAGTCTCAGATGCTGGCAGATCAGCTGCTCCTATCTACAGCTTTCAATAAGGTCTCCCAAGACAATCTTGCTGGACAGACTCAACACCTTTGCCATCAAGTTCTCTCCTCAGGGACATTCTCAAGCTGTGTCGTTGGCTCAATATAGTTCTGCATTTTCAATATTTGCGTGGCCCTGTTTGCTATGCTCATCTCTTCCTTTGGCCTTCGCTTTTATGCGTATGAAGATGACCCCCAGTTGATTCTTTGTCCTATTGGAATACATGATCTCCTGCATAACCAGTTCAAACAATGTCTTTGCTCTGTGGTGAGTTGGATGACCTCAAACTCTCTAAGACTCAGGATCGTGTATTAGACGAGCCTTCTGTGTTGTCCTCCAGCTGGTGGCCTGACTTCCTTGACACTCCCACTTTCTCTTCCAGACTACCGACCCTTAGGGTACCTTTGATGATAAACTTTACTTTGAGGCTTACATTAACAAGCTTACCTCTACTTGTTTTTGTAGGCTTACAGTTATTATGAAAATCATTCCTCTCCTCGCTGGACCCTCCAGGAAATCTTTTGTCCAATCCTTGATCATCTCCCTGCTTGGTTATTGTAATTCTCTGCTCATTGGTTGGTCTAGCTACCATGGTTTACCATGATTTTTTTGTACCCAGTGTTGTGACTACCAATCGTGGCGCTGAGATCCCCATCAGTATGGTGATGTCACTCTCAAGGTATTTCTGCAGGTTGGACTGGATTATTTTGTAAAACTTTTCTTTTTCCTCTTCTTTGCTGTCATTTTTAGGTGCAGAGCACTGGATAGGTCGCTGTGATGATTCTGGGCGTCTCATTCAATCAGAGCTTTGTTGGCTGCTGGTGTCAGCATCAGTGCTACTCCCGGAGTATGTGAGGCGTTCTCTTCCTTGTGCTCAGAATACAGCACCATTCCTCCTGGAGCCAGTCTTTTCTGTCCGGACTGTGTCCATTTGGTCTCGTCGATGCCAAGCACGACAAGGTTGTATTTTTTCATCCCTGCTGCCACTTTGCTGTCTTATAATTGTTCCTCACAGTCCATGTCCCGATTGTGATGGTCTTGGTCGAAAGCAGGGGGATCGGCTTTGTGGCTTCCAGGGATCTCTATCTTTTACCACAAGGGGTCATAGCTCTCCATGCAGGGGATTCCTCTCTCCCCAAGGCCGGGATGTCTTTTGGTCGACGTTTCTGTAGCTAGGATTGTTTTACATGGTGGGGTAGCTAGCCCCAAACATAACCCTCCTACTTTCGCAGCTGGGCTAGGAACCGGCCATCTTGGAGTTTCTTGCTGCTCTGCGTTGCATTAAAACTGTGTAAATCGGAGGAGCTACGCGAGCATCGAAGATGGCCGCCTAGGCCAGTAGCTCCGTAGTGCTCGCGCCTCGCGCCTCGCCCCCAACTATCCTGTTTGTATCCTGAGGCGTAGAGGGGTGCGCCGGCTGGCGGAAGTCAAGCGGTACGGGCCCGTGCCGCTCTGGTCCCGCTGCGAGGTCCGGGGACGCGACGGCACGTCCTTGAAATTTGGACCTCCGTGGGTGCAAAAGCCGGGGACTCGCTTGAGGTACTTGGCCGGCCCCGAGTTCAACAACACCCGGGGCGGCGGCTAGGAATTGCCGGTCGAGCCAGAATCTCAGTGCTACCGCACGCGACCCCGGCGACATCGTAGAAACACATCGCAGGTGGTGCAGAGGAACACTCCAAACCCCCCCCCCCTCCCCCCCCCCCGGCCCGTAATTGATTTTGGGGCTGAGTGTGGGGCTTGGCTGGCACCCGGCCCGAGACTAGGAGTGGAGACCATTTCGGGGGGTCAAGTGAGACTCAGGTGGATGGACTCAGTGTGCGCATGCGGCGGCAGCTGTCCTTTCTCGGCGAGGCAGCACAGCGAGGGAGCCCAACTGTATATGGGAGCGGCCTGCCATAGGTGATTGACCCAGCCCTGGCGTTGCGGTGACCTGCAGCGCCGAGTGGGTGTGGTGCCTGGAGGAAGATCCTGGAGGCAGGGGCTCGTGACTGGAGCTTTGCCCTGAAGCCCGGGGCCCCGGTTCAGATTGCCGAGGCCATTTTTCTGAAGTGTGAGCGGGGGGGCTCCCTAGGTGAACACTGTCCTTATAGTGGACAGACAGTCTGGCTCAGCTGTGGTGGCGAGGCCCCAGTGGAGGTGAATCTGCTCGTGTGGGCCTGAGAGGGGTGCAGAGGGCCTTGAAGAAATATAGGTCCCAATACATGCAGACCGGTTAGATTGGGGCCCAGACGTACCCTGTCGGACACAGTTGTGACTGTAGTGGTGGTCGGCGCAGATCAGTCCGTTCATGGAATCAAGATGTCGACTAAACCGGAGGGGGAGAAACCGCCGTCCAGGACAGCTAAAGGGTCTCGTTACATCCAATTCAATAAGCTGGACCGATACACACAGCCCAGGGGCTCGCCTACAGGGTCGGGGAGGATGCAGGAAGGAGCTGGAGAATCCGCAGGCCTTGCCTCAGAGCCCACATTGCAGGATGTGATGGCCGCCATAGATGGGATTAAGACTTCCCTCGGGCAGCAGATGGAGTCATTGGACCACAAGTTTGACACTATGGCCATTGAGGTAAAGCTAATTCGAGCGGATCTCACCAAAACAAGCGAGAAAGTGAAGTCGTTGGACATCAAAACGGCGAGCCTGACAGATGACGTGGCACAGCTGCAGCAGGAGGTTCGGAATTTAAAAGCCACCGGGGATCTGACAAGTCACAAGCTGGATGAGTATGAAGGAAGAGTCTGGAGGAACAATGTGCACATCATTGGCGTTCCCGAGAAAGCGGAAGGGGCTGCACCGGACCTCTTTGTGGAAGATATTATCCTTAACCATCTTAAACTGAAAGGATTGGGGAACTTCTTCACAATAGAGCGGGCACACAGGATCCCGGGCGGGAAGCCGGGGGCCCCACCTCACCTGATGATTGCGAGGGTGCTTAACTTTAGAGACAGAGATGCTATCCTGCAGGCCTCCAGATCAGGGGGCCCCCTGAAGTACGAGAACTCCACCCTCTCCTTCTTTTCTGACTTCACCCAAACGGTTCAGAAACAGCGGCAGAGTTTCCTTGGCGTTAAGAAGAGACTCAGAGACGGAGGCTTGAAGTATGCCATGTTGTTTCCGGCTAAGCTGCAAGTGGAAGTGGAGGGCAAAGTCTGGTGCTTTGACAATCCCGAAATTGCATCTGACTGGTTGGATAGGCTTCCCCCTCGGGGGGAGCCCAGGAGGCAAAGTGGCGAGGATGGAGTTTGTTCTCAGGACCAGTAGTGATGAGTACTGCTGTGGCTGGTGCTCGTGGGTTGACGGGGGCGGGGGGGTCTTATTGTGAGGCTTTCCTTGGGAGGGCTCCTCGAGATTATGGGTTATAATTGGCGAGTGTATGTTTTCTTGGGGCGGAGGCGGGGATGTGGGGCACTGACATCCTCCTCGAATCTACATTTAGATAGTTGGTTGGTTAGAGTATGGGGCGACAGGCACACTGCAAATTGGGGGTTGGTGATTGCCACACGCAGGGGTGCAGGGAGGAGGGATGGGAAAGTTGTTGTATAGTCGTTGTTTGTTTTTCCTTTTTTTGCGTCAGGTGATAATAATGTAGCGATATGCCTTCTACATGGGACGGATGGCACAGGATAGTCGAGGATCGGGGATGAAAGTGCTGAGCTGGAATGTGAATGGTTTGGGCGACAAGATCAAGAGAGGGATGGCTAGCCAGCTTATTAGAAGACACTCCCCAGATGTGGTATTGCTGCAGGAGACGCACCTGGTGGGTAATAGATGCATGGCCCTCCATATAGGGGGGTATAAGTTGGTGGCACATGCTGGGTTCACCACCGGTTCCAGGGGGGTTGGGATTTTAGTTAAGAATTCCTTTCCCCTGTCTATGCAGGCTACGTAGTTGGATCAGAGGGGCAGATATGCGGGAGTGTCGGTACTGGTGGGGGGTAAGACGGTCACCTTTCTATCTATATATGTACCACCGGGCCTTCAGGCTGATACCTTTCGAGATTTGAGCTCTGTCTTTCTCACGTTGCCCCTTGGCAGCTTAGTTTTGGGGAGCGACTTTAATGCCGTACTGGATGGAGAGGTTGATCGTAGCCCACCACGGGTGCTTAGGCAATCGCAGAGATGGCTTTCAGAATTCCTGGAGACGCTAGGGTTGGTCGATACCTGGCGAGCACGTAACCCAACGCTGACACATTTCACTCACATATCAGCAGCACACAGTAGCTTGTCCAGGTTGGACTACATATTGCTGCCGGCGGCGATGGCTACCATGATCCAAGATGTGAGGTACCTTGGCAGAGGTATTGCTGATCATTCTCCACTGTGGTTGCAGCTTGCACTCCGTCGACAGGCGGTTGGGAGGATAGCTCCTATTAGCGCCTGGCAGTTAAAGGACCCGGCCATTAACAAAGAGGTACTCCGGGCGTCGGACCGTTACTTCCTGGAAAGTGTGGGGACAGTTGACTCCGCACAATCCCTCTGGGAAGCATACAAAACGGTAGCGAGAGGTGAGGTCCTATCCCTGGTAGCGGGGAAAAAGAAGAAAAGTCAGGCTGAGGTAGCTCAGAAAGAGGCAGAGGTCATACTTTTGGAGGAGTGTGTTGCTAGGTCACGCACACCTGCGGAACTCCACTTACTGAGACTCCGACAATAGGAATGCAAAGGCCTTGCGAGAGATAGAGCGATTATTCAAAACAATGCCGTACAGAGCCTCATGGCGATAAAGCATGAGCATGGCGATAAAGCCGGTAAATTGATCGCGTGGCTCGAACATGGGGAATGGGCATCTAGGCTGGTACCTGAATTAGAAGGATCAGAGTCACACAGAATTACGGATCCACAGGCTGTGGCTGATGCATTTTCGGAGTACTACAAGAAGGTTTATACTGCTGGTAGTGGGTTTACCGAGGCTGAGAATAGCGAAATGATCGAAGACATTATTATGCTGGGATTGTCGGAGAAAGATAGGAGCTATTTAGACTCCCCTTTCTCCGATGATGAAGTTGCGCAGGCTTAAAGACAGATAAAATCCGGTAAGGCAACTGGCCCTACTGGGATACCGATTGAGCTGTACAAATTAAATGCCAACAGCCTCGCCCCACATGTCCGAGCCATGTTCTTGGAAAGTAAGGAGAAGGGTCAGCTTCCATATGACCAGCGAGTGGCTAACATAGTGGTCATATATAAAGTAGGTAAGCCCAAGACACAATGTTCCTCATACAGGCCTATTTCGCTCCTTAATGCAGAGCCTAAAATCCTAGCGAAACTGTTAAAATCTAGATCGTGGCGTAAACATTATCGGCGCCATCTTGTCTCTTTTCAGATCCATGCGTGCGCGTAAGCAGCAGCCATTTTGAATGCCATGATCCCCCTGCCTACTGCCGATAGCCAGCGCGTCTCACCCCCTCACACCCCGGCTTCGCAAGCACACACCCCCCCTTCGACAGCCCCCGGTCTCTCCTGCTTGGGCCCTAAACGCACCTCCAGCGCGACCCTGCCTCCGAGCCACATCCCGCGCTGAACCCCCCCCGCACCCTTTCATCTCATTCATAAAACAGGCCCTTTTGATAACCTCTTCCTCCTTGCCCGATTGTTCGGCCCGACCCCAGGCCATCACTTAGCCCAACAGATGCGGTTTATTGCCCCTACAGTAGGACCTCGCCTCACTTCAGAGGAGCGGGGATTAATCAATGCCCTCACACCCCTAGACCCGATCGATTATCCGCATTTCTGTTCCCAGCGGAATATCCAGCTGCGCGATAGCCATCATGCTGAGATTAGGGGTGGAGACTCCTACTGTAGATATGTGTGGGAACGGACCTGAACCGGGGATTCCAAAGACGCCTTTCTCCGTACTTCAAAGCATTACTAAGAATGTGTTGCATGTAATAAAGTAATAAACCAGTGTATAAGAGGCCAGGCAGAGAGAGCACCTCGAGAAGATACCCTGTTGTCTGATTTGACGTGTTCTGTTCCGTCGGAAATAAACTCCTGTTTCCTGCCTTCCAGTCTCCAGCGCCTGCCTCTTTATTTGGGTAATCGTGAGTTGGGTGAGAAGCGGCTAACGCCGGGCAAACGTAGAGAAAGGGGTAAACGACCTGATCTGCCTGAACCCTTTTTCATCAATTGGCGTCCCAAACGTGGGGCCCATCAGCGACACGTGGATCCAGTGGGAGAGGTCCCGACGACGGAGTGAACGACTGCAACGATCGGGAAGAACTCCTGCCCGATAGACCCTCGTCTGGCAGCCGATCATCCGAACTTCACTGGTTCCGAGCAGACCTCTCTCGAGTGATCTACGGTCCTGACTGGGAACCATCAGGAGTGCCACAGCAATTACGGAGAATAGAGGACGATCGGGCGCTGGAAGCGGAAGACGAGAAACTGTCCATACGGTCCGGGTAAGGTCGTGTAACACGACAAACTGGGAAATATTTGATTGTTTGATTGGAAAATACTAGTATTACTCTCCGAATCGTTGGTTCTCTTGGAGATTCTCTGTCTGCAAATGGAGAGGGATAAAAGTATTCTCTCTTCCTTTGCAGGTAGTGAAGGGTAGGTAACGCAGGCCTTTGCCCCCGTTGTAATCCGTCGTGCCTATCTTTCTCCCCCACTGATTGATTGTTTGCCCGAACATTGTTTGTTCGAGGATTGTATTCTCGAGAATTCACTGTCCACAAACGGGGAAGGATAAAAGTATTCTGTCCTCCTTTGCAGATAGTGAAGAATAGGTTGTAGGAAGGTAGATCCCTGACTATGGTTGCCCCCAACTTTTTGCCTGGTGTTTTGCTGGTTTTCTGACTTAGTTGACCTGGGGCCCTGCTATTCAGGACCCCAGGCCTACTGCTCTCTCTCTAAAATGGATTCCATGTACCCTAGGTACATATCTAATTGGAAACTGAGTCACCTTATCAGTCCCTGTACAGTGTACCTTAGGTACCCAGGGCATAGGTGTACCCAGGGCATACCAGGGGCTGCAGCATGTATTATGCCACCCCTGGCTGGCCATCCAAATCTGACACAACTGGCTGCACGACAGCTGGGGCAAGGTGGTGTAATCACCCTTTGCTTTAGATATAGTATACCTATATCTAACCCTAAAATGGACACACAGATCTCCTATCAGTCACTCCTATGGCAGGCCTTGACAATCCTGAAGGCAGAGTGCTTGGAATCGTGTGAGATAGTGCTCTGGCATGAGCTGAGCCTGTCTGCGGCTTTCGGGATCCATCCCTTAGCCGTTTCCATGATATCGCATACCATATACTCTTAAGTGCATTATAATCCTCGCGGTTATATGCCAACTCTGGTATCGCTTTATCAAAACATGTCGAGTAAGGTGTCATACGAATTGGAATACTAACCCCTCGCCAATTCTGGCGACGGGGTTAGCATTCCACCCTTCTAGAGTGACACGACATGTATGTAACCTGTAACCCCGGTTAAAGTTAGACAGAGCCTTAGCTCCACAAAATGGATGCTGCCACCGAGACACAAGTCTGCCCTCCTGCTGCTGGGAGTCCTCCCAGCCCAGGAGGCAAGGACAAAGGGTTTCCTGCCAGGGGCGGTGCCAGCACCGTCCCAGACAGGATTTTGTGTATCCTAGGTAGGCAGGGCTTTGGAGGAAGGTGACTGCAAGTGGCACCCCGGTGCTCACTGTGCATAGGCCGGCTTGAACCAGTTCCAGGGGCACTCCAGCCCCTGATCTGGGGAAAGCCCGCCAAAGGAGAGGGGTGTAACCACCCCCCTCCTAGTCCCACCCATAGGGCAGGACTTAGTCGCGTGCCAGCCCCTTTTTGCAGGATAAAGGTAGGACCTGGCCCCCTTCCAAATTAGAACAATCTTTGAATCCTGAACCGACCTTCTTCAAGAAGAACTCAAGACTCTTCCCAAGATTTCTCCCTTGTGGCTAAGGAGTAGTCACCCTGCAGCAGCAGGCACCAACCAAGCTTCGCGGTTTGTTGCCAGTCTCTCCTACGGATCAAGACTGCCTCATCACGACGAGAACCGGCTTCCCTGGCACCTCTGACCTCAACCCACATCATCAGCCCAGCTGTGAGCCGTGGGTGCGACGAGACCTTGAGGGACCGGCCATCTTCAGAACTGCACGACGCTTGTCCAGCACGACGCCTGAGTGACCCTCGACTGAGTGCCTTGGGGTAAGAGAAGCCCCGACCCTGAGCAGCTCCAGCACCGAAGTCCAGCCCCCCTGCATCCACGAGATCGGCGTGGGGCCCTTCTGCTTTTTGCTGCTACCCGCGTTGTCCAGGTCGCTTGCCCGTTGGCTAGTGACCTCTT
Organism: Lissotriton helveticus; assembly: GCF_964261635.1. Lineage (NCBI taxonomy): Eukaryota > Metazoa > Chordata > Amphibia > Caudata > Salamandridae > Lissotriton > Lissotriton helveticus. Next base: position 105,543,060 of record NC_136063.1, read on the forward strand.
CACGACGCTCCACGACAACTAACACTGCTAGTCTGGTTGCTCCAGACTGGCCCTTGCTTCCCTTCTTCAGAGAAGCACCCTGGACCCTCCTGGTCCACTCAAGACGCCATTTTAGGTCCACCGCGTGGGCCTTGCATTTGCCAAGACTTGTTGCCCAATCCTGGGTCCAGCGACGTCGACAGCAAGTACCTTCGTGGGACAGCTCGCACCTCCATCCTGGTCGCCGACAACGCCTCCTGGTCCGAGAGACTGCAGAGCCCAGCAGCGCCCACTCACCTGACTGCGGTGACTTCGCCCGGTGCCATCCTGGTGCCCACTTAATCACTGGCTAGTGATTCAGAACTTGGTCCCCTCTGCTTTCAGGTTTTCTTCTTCCCTGATCCAGGCTTGGATCTCTTCGAACTTTTCTTCACTGGCCGCCTGCCAGCAACTTCTTCTTCAGGCTCCTGGTCCGTCAACGTGGGTTTCCGACGCAACTTGAACCCTATGCAGCCGCAGCCCCTGGGCTAGGTAAATCCAGCACTCCGGTGCCCCAGCATAGTCCAACACTCCAAGTGTTCGGATCCACTCCCGTTTTTGTCCCAGCTAGTCGGGTTCGCCCGAGAACAGTAACTTTGTGAATTCTAGCTTCCATAGACTTTTTCCCGCCTTACGCGTGAGAGTTCCCACTCTGCACGTGGCGTCCCTAGGCCTCCTGCTCCTAACCTGAGTGTTCAGTATTGTAGGCCTAGCGTTTCTAAAGCCTCTGAGAATCGTTACTTACCTGCTAGTAATTCGCATTCCACTTTTGTAGTATATGGTTTTTCGTGCCCCTCGGGCATTTGTGTAAATTGTGCGACTTGAAGTATTTTTATAAGAGTTTTGTTGTGTGCTTAGCTCCCTGTCTCATAAAGAGCCAGGGTAGTCTTGTTATAAATAAATACACTGTTTATTTTCATAACAACTTGTGTGGTGTCCTTTCACTTGGTGTTCAAGGGGTAATGTGATGGTAAAACAGCTGGCTTAACACGCCCTCTAGAGTCTTAGCCTTAGACTGCTCGTATCCATGCTACTAGGATAGCTGGTCTATAAGGTTGACTTACAACCAATCATCAATAAGGGTTGTTTGGACTGATATATAGTGATCACTAGAATAGTGAACACTGCACATCAGGCCAACTTCTCACATAGGTAACGCAGGCTTTTGCCCCCATTGTAACCCGTCGTGCCTATTTCTTTCTCGCCACTGATTGTTTGATTGAACGGACATTAATTGTTCGATATTGGTTCTCTCTTTGGGTATTCCCTATTTGCGAATACTGCAGAATAGAAATATTCTGTCCAGTCTTCACAAAGTAGTGAAGGATAGGTAGTGCAGACTTTTGTCCCCGTTGTAACCCGTCATGCCTATCTTCTCCCCATTGGTCAGTAGTAGGTTCAGCCCGGACCGCTTATTAGAGGTGGATCATCCGGCTCCACTGGAGGGCACCACTAATAAGGATATGTTTTTAAAATATGGACTAGTCCCGTAGCTTATAGTAAGTTATGGAATAAATATACTAAAAAGGATCAGGAAAGTCAGTGGCCACTGATAGGATCCTTCGATGACACAAAAATAAACGTGCTGGAAACAGCCCTTTGTAACAATAAAACCACGCCCACTATGCTTGATAGTTTCGGCATGTGGCGCAAAGAAGCAGAGCAACGAAAGAAAAGAGAAGAAGCGAGAATAGGAAAAGAGTTACGAAAGGCAGCCCACCTGGCCGCTAAGAAACTAGAAGAAGAGATAAAAGAAAGGGAGGAAGCCAGACAAAAACAGGAATCTGAATCGACAGGCCAGTGTCCTGTTAGGACCCCCTCTACGCTCTACCCTGAGCTGACCTCCAAACAACGGGCGAACGATGAGCTGCTGCTAAGTCCTCCGATCATCTATATGCCCCCCCCATATGTCCCCTCCCAACCCCTAGTACAGCACTTGCCAGCTCCGAGTGCAAATAAGAATAACCTTGAAGCTAGTGCCCCAGCCCTCACGGCCTCCGCTCCGGCCGCATTAGTAACGACATCAGATGAACACAAGACTAGCAAGCAGCCACCGGGTAGACTGAATAGATTAAGCAAAGATGAGCGAGAGGGAATTGACAAGATAGCAAAGGCACTGGTAGAACGGAAGGAGAGCGAAGAATATACAATGGATATGCACAATTCGCATGCCGGTCGCCACAGACGGCATTTCATTTTACGGTTTAGTTACCACACCCTGAACGCATATGAGGATAGGTATCAGAATCGGGGTCCTACTAAACTGACAGCGTTATATAGAAAAGTCGATATTGGGGACGAGGACGAGCGTGACGCGGCAGACCTCTTCATGCAAACGCTTGAGGTTTTCCGCCACCTCACGGAACAAAAACCGGAAGTTAAGATTACAGTTCCCGAGACGACGGGGTCCCCATCAGAAGTAGGCAACACTATGATGCCTATCAGAGAAGCCGCCCCCTACAGGGTTCCCCCACGAGGTCAGGGAACGAACGACGATATCAACCATGCAGATGCAAAGGGGAGGGTTGTGTACAACTGGGTTTATCAACCATGGGACCGGCAAGATATTTTAACTTTTAGGCAAACCCTACCCGATTTAAGAAAGAACCCGACAGCATTTTATACCGAACTAGGTACAGCCTTAGGCTCAACCATAATGACTCTAGCGGACATTGACTTGTTTTTCGGGTTATGTCTGCCGGCTGATGTGTGGAAGCAAATCCGAAAAGCCGACCACACAGATCTGTTCGGACATACCTGGAATCAACTCAGTGAACTAGATAGGCAACGGGAGCCCGGAAAGAAACCTGTAAAAGACATACTGGAACTCCCGGACAAAATAGTTCAGAAGCTAAAGACATTGATCCCAGAGAAGAAGGTAGACTGGTCGGTAGTCACGGCTTGCCGTCAGAAACCCCAGGAAGACGTATCAGAATACTTCTCCCGATTTGAGACGGTGTTCTCCGACTACAGTGGCCAAGACATGACCACTGCAACCGGACAACACCTATTCGTGCAAAACTACGTAAAGGGTCTATCGCAAGAGGTCTCCCAAAAGTTACAGACGAGCGAGAGTAGTTGGGGGCCTCCAAACCTGCAGCTATCCTTCAGATGGCTCAGTATTACGAACACCAAAAGAACGAGAACGAGAGGGCGACTGAGAAAAAGAAAAAGGACTTGAAAGAGCGAGTGATGATTGCTCAATTGCAGGGAGTGACGACAGGAAGGGAACGGTATAGAGGATCTACCAACCAAATGCACCCCCTAGAGACCGCACACCCACACCCGGCGTTCCACGAACAGACCTCGATGAGAACCAGTGTGCGTTTTGCAAAGGATTTGGTCATTGGAAGTCTCAATGCCCGGTCCTCCTGGAAATGCTTAAAAATAAAGAGACAAGAGACATGGCAAATGGCCCCAAAACTAGAGGGCAGGGACGAGGGCACACCCACGACACCAACAATGACAGACCTGGCAGACCGAACACATTTGACCGCCCCGACAGAACCAGTGCCAACAGTCTGACTGCGACAACACTCACGACTTTGCATAGGACTGCCAAGGGCAAGGAAGGGATCCAGTCGAGCTCTATGTTGACCAGCAAGGTCCTTACGTCACCGCTAAGGTCCTAGGTACGAAGTCTCCATTTCTGGTAGACACTGGCGCGACACGTAGTGCGTTATCTAAACGACTGATTCCAAGGGCACCCTTGTCTGGCTCACACATAACATCAATAGGCTTTGATGGAAAGCCCTCCACTAACCCTTTATCCGCACCAGTTTCCTTCGACTTGGACAGTAACCCCACTGACACGACGTTTCTGCTTTCCTCCAACACCCCCGATGCCATTATGGGACTTGATTTACTAAAGCATTTCCGAGCTACTATCAGGTGTTCACAGGACGGGGTTCGAGTCATTCTGTACGATAACCCGACTCTGCTCAGACATCATCATGCACGACACATGTCCTCCATCTCAGACGCTGACGCATCCTTACTTGACTCTCTACCTCTGTATCTGTGGGCTAAAACTGACGCTGATGTAGGACGAATGATGATCGACCCCGTGCGCATAACTGTCCGCCAAGATGCGATACTCCCAAAACTCCCACAATATCGGATATCGCCCGAAGGTGAGAAGGCATTGGTAATGATTATTCAGTCCCTGGTAGAGGCAGGAGTGGTAGAGGAAGTAGTCAGCAATATTTGCAACAGCCCCATCCTACCCATTGTGAAGAAGCAGGGCGAGGGAGATGAGAAAGCGTACCGCTTCATCATCGACCTTCGAGAGGTCAACAAGGTAGTTGTACCCCAGTACCCTGTAGTCTCAGATATCGCCACCATTCTGACCCTGATTCCTTCCACAGCCACCTCCTTCACTGTAATTGACCTCAAAAACGCTTGCTTCTCCATCCCCATCCACCCGGACAGCCGCTACCTTTTCGGCTTCACGTTAAAATCCCGCTCATATAGATTTTGTAGAGCTCCCCAAGGCTACACACAAAGTCCCAGCATCTATAGCCAGGCCCTCAAGAGACAGCTGGACGCCGTTCAGCTACCGGAGGGAGTGGTGTTGATACAGTACGTCGATGACATCCTTTTGGCGGCCGACACCACTCCACTTGCAGTCACAGCCACCCTCCAACTCCTGCACTTCCTCGCGGAAAATGGCCACAAGGTCTCCAAAAAGAAGTTGCAATTCTGCCAACCCCAGGTCACCTACCTAGGCCACCTCTTGTCCAAAGACGGGAGAAAGCTTACACCCGATCAAATTCAGGCCATTCTGGAAACCCCCGTCCCAAAGACCCAGAAACAAGTCCGCTCCCTGGTAGGCCTCACCTCCTTCTGCCGGCAGTGGTTGCCAAATTTCAGCCTCATTGTAAAGCCGCTACTTTCCCTACTAGCCAAAGATGTCCCCTTCCCACTCCCTTGGACCCCCGAATGCCAATCGTCCTTCAAAGAACTTCGAGACGCCCTTTGTTCTGCACCGGTCCTAGGAATCCCCGATTACACAAAGCCCTTCTCTCTCTACACTCACGAAAGGGAGGGGTGCGCTTTGTCTGTCCTGACTCAAACCATTGGCCCCAAGCAACGACCATGTGCCTATTTCTCTGCCACCCTTGACCCCGTAGCGAGAGCCTTGCCTGCCTGCCTTCGAGCCGTAGCTGCCGCTGCTGTCTCTATCCGACAAAGTGAGGGGATCGTACTCTCGAATTCCCTCATGGTATTAGTGTCCCATGCTGTTGACACCCTCTTGAACCAGACTAAGACGCAACACCTGACCAGCGCACGACTGACCGGGTACGAACTAACCCTGCTTGCACCCCACATCACGCTGAAAAGATGCACCACACTGAACCCAGCCACCTTGTTGCCCCTGCCCGAAAACGACCCGAACGTCCCCCCTATACATGACTGCGTGACCCTCACAGACGAACAGACTAGGAGTAGAGTTGACCTCCGAGACACCGCCTTCACGGACCCTGACGGAGAGCTATGGGTAGACGGTTCTTGCATAAAACTCCCCGACGGCACCACCTCAGCTGCCTATGCAGTTACCACAGCCCAAACCGTAGTTGAAACTGCCCGCATCGCGCAGCGATCCGCACAGGCGGCAGAGCTGATTGCCCTCACACGAGCATGTATTATAGCGACAGGGACTACTGCAAACATTTACACGGACAGCCAGTACGCCTTCGGAGTGGTTCACCATTTTGGACTCTTATGGAGGGAGAGGGGATTCCTGACGTCCCACGGCACGCCCATCCTCCACGGAGATTTAGTCTCCGCCCTGATTGAAGCAGTTCTCTTTCCCAAACGATTAGCGGTAATCAAATGTCAGGCACACAAGAAGGTGACAGACTTAGTCGGACAGGGAAACGCGCTGGCCGACATCACTGCCCGAACCACAGCTGAGAATAGGACAACGACACGTATGTATGTGACCAGGTCCCAAGCAGAAAAATGGACTGACGCTAGGGAAACGATTAGGGACATCCAGATGGCCAGCTCACCACACGAATTGACTGAATGGGCACGGGTGGGATTGAAAGACTAGGAAGGCTGCTGGCGGACATAGGACACCAACAAATGGTTGCTACCCAATTCATACTTGATCCCCATACTGACTATGGCACACTCCCCCGCACACATAGGATCTGCCCCCATGATCGAACTCATCTCCAGGGTCTGGCACAACGACAAGATTCCCGACTCAGCCAGACGCCTGGTCCAGCAATGCCTTATCTGTTTGCAACACAACCCTGGGAAAGGAACTGTGGTACCCCGGGGAGGGTTTGGGGTCCCCGACCATCCTTTTGAGGTCCTCCAGATGGACTACATCCAACTAGAAAGATGCCAAAGCCTGAAGTATGTATTAGTCATTGTGTGTGCTTTCAGCAAATGGGTAGAAGCCTATCCAACCCGTGATAACACTGCCATGACCACTGCCAAGGTACTGCTGAAAGAGTTTTTCCCTCGCTACGGTCTTTGTCGAATTCTATGGAGCGACAACGGCCCCCACTTCATAGCTGAAGTTATCCAACTAATCTTGAAAGGGTTGGGTGTAAAACAGAGGTTTCATGCAGTTTTTCACCCCCAATCTGCTGGCTTAGTTGAGCGACACAACGCCACACTGAAACTAAAACTGTCAAAGATAGTGGCCACCACAGGACTTAAATGGCCAGATGCCCTCCCACTGGCATTGCTATCGATGCGCTCCACTCCCACTAAGCACCATTTGACCCCCTACGAGGTTGTATTTGGGCGACCGATGAACCTCTGGACTGCCCCTAAACCGACCTCCATTCACGACGTCCCGGACGTCCTACTGTCTGATTACTTGTGCAAATTGACTAAAACATTGTCTGTCATTCACCAGCAGGTGCAGCAGGCCATCCCCGATGCTTCCAGGGGTCCGGGTCACGATATCCAACCGGGAGATTATGTGCTGATCCGGAATTTCCAACGGACAAAGAGTCTGGAACCCCGGTGGACGGGCCCCTGGCAAGTGCTGATTACCACCCGAACGGCTCTTCGAGTGGAGGGGAAGCGACACTGGCTGCACGCACACCACTGCAAGAAGGTCTCCACGACCCTGACCACGACAGAAAACGTCAGCACCCAAGAAGAACTGCTGAACGAAGACCGGCCATCATTGAACTGTTATCCTGATACCGAGGCACTCGAACTTGCAAAATTCTCTGATCCCACTGTGCCATCCAGGGATGGGTATTTCCTGCGTCGAAAGGAGGGAGCTTCGGCTAAGTAGACCACAGACTAAGTTGAATCTCAGAACGGTAGCCTAAACACAACCAAGGGTTACCCGAAGAGAGGCTAAACGAAGTCAGCGGTTCTGCCCACTACCGAGCACCTTGAAGATGATGGAAGCGCCAGATAAGAAGACGACGGAATCAACAGGAAATACCCGTTATCGAAATCCAAAGACTGACAGTATACACAAATCGAAGACAATTGTTCTTTTCATTGTCCTCCTCTTTTGGCTCCTCCTCATGACTTCCTTCTGGATCATGGAAGAGAGCGCACCCGCTCCTCAGATATTGCTGACCACTGCACAGCCAACTACTATCAAAGAACATCACCTGATCTCCCTTTCGCCTCAGCTCCGAGAAAGGCGTAAGGAGTTCTGGAACAATTCCTTCGTACAACTGTTGCACCAACACAACCTTGCCGCCAACGCCACAAACTGCTGGATCTGCGGGTTGCTCCCGCATGCCACCGGACACTCCATCCCTTTCATCCCTTCTCAGTTCACGGTTCTTGCCTTGCCTGGTTGACCCTCTTGCAAGAGAGCTACAGGGACAACGCCGCTTCTTGTCAAACAGTGTCGCACTTCTACAACGGGTTCTGGCTGAACAAAACCGGAAGGACTTCTGCTCCCTTTTGTCCTTTGACCTCTGGCTCCTCCTTCCAGATGGACATCCCTGCCAAGGAGCGAGTCGAAATGCAGGTGTTCCATAATCCAGCCAGACCCACCTTCTCCTACTTACGGAAACGAACTGCTGCCACTCTGACGGTGGCTCTGTCTGTTATCAATGTCACGGGCCTCGTGTGCCTCGAAGGCTTGGGAACACAGCCGGTCGGTCACAGTTCCTGCCACATCACCAGAACATTGGACGCCATCGATCCCCCCTCCTTTGTTGCTTCTCTGAATATGTACTTTGTTTGCGGCACCAAAGCTTACACTTGGCTTCCAAAAAGTTGGGGAGGTACCTGCTACGTCGCCTTCGTTCTCCCTCCAACGTACGTGGCCCCAGCAAACCACCACAGACAGAAGCGCGCAAAAGACATTGAACAAGCCGACTCCACTGGAGCACAGTTCCTGGATGCAGTGAAGGGACTGGTTCCTCTGTGGGGCCCAATGGCAAACAGCCGCGCCATCCGCCACCTGACCCAGGCAGTAGAAACGACCATGAACATCACGGCTGGCATCCTCACTAACAATACAGCCGAACTTCAGGCAGTCCGCCTGGTGGCTCTTCAGAACCGCCTTGTTCTAGATGTGGTTCTAGCTGACCGAGGAGGAGCATGCCGCATCATTGGGTCCAGCTGTTGCACCTACGTGCCAGATAACTCGCCCTCAGTCTACAAAGCAATCGAACACCTCCACAGACTTTCCTCAGAGGTTCATCAGGAACAGGAAGGATGGTCGCTTGGAAGCTGGTTTTGGGGCACTTTGAAGGACTGGGGATGGAGGTTATTCACATTTATATTGATACCGGTCGTGATACTGTGTGGGTGTTGCCTAGGTATTCAATGTTTGCCACCTCTGTGTTCGCTCATTGCTAACTGCATGTGCCCTAAGACTTCGGACTTCAAAACTGAACACATGAAAGCATTGTATGACCTCGAAATTAGAAATATAATGGGGATTGACGTAAATTAACAAGCTGGCTAGATATGTTGCAAAGGGAGGACTGTTAAAATCTAGATCGTGGCGTAAACATTATCGGCGCCATCTTGTCTCTTTTCAGATCCATGCGTGCGCGTAAGCAGCAGCCATTTTGAATGCCATGATCCCCCTGCCTACTGCCGATAGCCAGCGCGTCTCACCCCCTCACACCCCGGCTTCGCAAGCACACACCCCCCCTTCGACAGCCCCCGGTCTCTCCTGCTTGGGCCCTAAACGCACCTCCAGCGCGACCCTGCCTCCGAGCCACATCCCGCGCTGAACCCCCCGCACCCTTTCATCTCATTCATAAAACAGGCCCTTTTGATAACCTCTTCCTCCTTGCCCGATTGTTCGGCCCGACCCCAGGCCATCACTTAGCCCAACAGATGCGGTTTATTGCCCCTACAGTAGGACCTCGCCTCACTTCAAAGGAGCGGGGATTAATCAATGCCCTCACACCCCTAGACCCGATCGATTATCCGCATTTCTGTTCCCAGCGGAATATCCAGCTGCGCGATAGCCATCATGCTGAGATTAGGGGTGGGGACTCCTACTGTAGATATGTGTGGGAACGGACCTGTACCGGGGATTCCAAAGACGCCTTTCTCCGTACTTCAAAGCATTACTAAGAATGTGTTGCATGTAATAAAGTAATAAACCAGTGTATAAGAGGCCAGGCCTCAGAGATGTAGAGAGAGCACCTCGAGAAGATACCCTGTTGTCTGATTTGACGTGTTCTGTTCCGTCAGAAATAAACTCCTGTTTCCTGCCTTCCAGTCTCCAGCGCCTGCCTCTTTATTTGGGTAATCGTGAGTTGGGTGAGAAGCGGCTAACGCCGGGCAAACGTAGAGAAAGGGGTAAACGACCTGATCTGCCTGAACCCTTTTTCATCAAAACTACCCGCCACTCGGCTAGTCAAGGTAATCACGACTTTGGTCCAGCCGGACCAATCCGGCTTCATGCGGCGTCGTAGCACGGCGCTGAATTTGCGGAGGTTGCACAGTGTCCTTGGGGGCTCTTCGAGGATACATGAACCGAAAGTCTTGGTGTCCCTGGACGCCACTTTGGCGTTTTGACAGGGTGGAATGGAAGTATCTGTTAGCTGTGTTGGAAGTGAGTTTATTGGTTGGGTGCGACTACTGTATGCAAACAACCTGGCCAGGGTAGTTGTCAATAACTGTAAGCCCAATGATTTTCCGTTGGAGAGGGGCACGAGGCAGGGATGCCCGCTGTCCCCATTGCTCTTTGCGCTTGCAATAGAGCCATTGGCGGCTTGGGTCAGGTGGGATAGATCGATACAGGGCTTAAGATGGCCGCCTGACTGGGAAGATAAGTAGGGGACGCCTACTCTGCTGTTTGCTCACCGGACTTACTTGCGTGAGGGACGCCGTCTGTTGATTTCTGTTCTGCCCTGGTGCTTTGTGTGGAGGGACAGTTGCAGCGCCTCGCCGCACCCGCTCCGCGGGTGCCGCTTCGTGGTGTTTGAAGGCGCTACTGAGGACCAGGTGCTTCGAGGGGGAAGTCCATCGGCTTCAGGCGAGGAGCGTTGCAGGGACTCGGATGACCAAGAGTCCCTGCGTGGCCCGTAGCAGCTGGTCAACGCCCCCTGATAGCCCCCCCCCCCCTGCCGGTAAACTTGTGAAAAGCGCTTCCCTTCTGGACACCTGTGGGATGCCTACTCTGCTGTTTTCTCACCGGACTTACTTGCGGGAGGGACGCCGTCTGTTGATTCCTGTTCTGCCCTGGTGCTTTGTGTGGAGGGACAGCTGATAGCCCCGCCCCCCCTGCCGTCACACGCCCTATATATCTAGCCCACAATTCCGCTGCGCGGGACACGAGCGGGACGCCGGGCTAAGCCCGGGCAAAGGGCGGGCCGTCTGTGGCCGTCCGGGGCTGTTCGTGGCTGGGCTGGGCTACCCCCCTGAAAACTGCCAATTGGTTGCAAGGTACCCAGGGTTATTGACTGTCCCCATGCGTCCCAGGACTAAGATTCTTATTGCAGGTTCTGTGTCCACACCTTGTCATCCCTGCCATGTCTATGGCAACTCGATCAGGCAAAAGCTTGAGAAGGGGGGTAGGGGAGAAGAGGGGGGTGTGGTCGGCACCATGGATCAGTTCATCACTCGTGTGGCCACTGTCATCGAAAAGGAGATCGCTATGACAGAGCGGCGCCTTTCCCGAGAACCCCTTGTTGATAAACGGTCATCACTGGGTCCGATAGCCTTGGTACCATCCCCAGTGCGACCTCTTGACCCATTGATCCCTGCCTCACCTCCCTTGGATCACCCCCGGGTGGCCGCTCTAAGAGCTAGCATAGATAGGTTGGAGAGTCTGACGGCTGAAGCCCATTTAGCTGAAATTAATGCTGCCCCAGACCCTCCGGTTAGTGAGTTAGTTGCCCCCACACCGCCCCTGGCTATAACTCCTACCCATGTGGATATACCCCTCCTACCGGCACTTGTTGTACAGGCACAAATACATTCAGTCCCAATTAAACGAAAAAGAATGGCTAGCCCACGGAAAGGTAGATTGGTCAAACCATATAAGAGATCCCGGGGGTTTGGCACTAGGACAGATGGTTCCCATAAGGTAGCTGGACGGGACACCAGCACCCTATTGGGAGTGAAAGGGGGGGACCCACCTGGAGGGCTAGTGGCCAATGTCTGTACAGACCAGATTATTGATCCTGTAGGGACTTCACCCCCAGACTCTCTCTCCATTGCAAACATAGAGAAAATGATGAAATCACTATTTCTCCCTGTGTTAGAGAGAATCCAAGGGCTGTCAGAGCGGGTGGATAAATTAGAGCAGACAACCCTAGACAACTTCTTCTCCCTAAAATCGTGTATTAAGTTGCAGTTAAGAATTAGGGAGGAAGGGTCTGGGGGGGGGGATCTGATAGCAGGGAGACCCCCATAGCCCCACAAGGTCCCATTACTATAGCCAACACTATAGCCGGTCCCGCTCCTGCGGTGCCTGTGGTGATTGTTCCTGCTTCTAACCCTGTGGCTCGTCCAGGGGTAGCCGAGAAGCCCGGGCCGTTGGCACCTAATGCCGTAGTCAATTTGAAGACCTCTAAGGCTAATACTATTCCAGCCAAAAAGACGGCGTGTCCCAGGGCTACTGGCACTCCTGGCCGTGCAAGCACTAACACTCTAGCCACTAGTAATGCCCCGGAGAGTACTACCCCTAAAATAGATAAACCAGTACAGGCCCATGCCTTGCAGTCAGGCAGGGGTCCTAAGGGGGGGATGGCCCCAAATGCTAATTTACCTCCCGACTGCCAGCCCTTTGTGGCAGTGCTGACTGGGGTGCCCGAACTTAGTCCAGGTAAACACGAGACTTTTGTGGAATTGCTGAATAAGACCTTATTCTGGCTTAAGGAAAATAGACCCTTGCCGGATTCCTGGGATGGGCGGGTAAATTATGTAAGGAGAGTTGGTTGGATTGGTACTAGGCCAAAAAATATAAGCGGGGATTGCATCATAGTAAATTTTGAGGACCCAAGGGTTGGCAGCTATGTTTGTTGTTTTCCCACTAGGGAGCACAGTCCATCAGGTAGTGGTGGAGTAATAGGTACACGCGACCTCAGCTTCTTTAATCCCCCAAACTTATCAGTTAGGCCAGTTGGAACACCTGTGTGGGAGGACCGGGGTGGCAGGCAGGCTCGTGGTAATCTCTCCCAATTTAGCCTATTTTGCAATAGTCCGTACCAGCCGCAGGGTCGGTTGTGGCATAGCTATTGACATGCTATCTGCCCTTTACGGGAGAAGCATGCTGAGGCATCCGGGGAGATTTCAAGTGTTAGCTCAACCGTTAGAGGGGAACTGGTGAAGTCACCTATCTGTACACTCTTTGTTCCCGCTATGTCTATGGGTCACCCGTTTGTGGTTGGTGCTGAAGATCTTGAGCATGCACGGTCCCCTTTGGAGGCGTCTGGGGGGGAAGCTATATCCTTGGTCTCGGAGGAGGCCCCTAGCATTGTGCATGACCCCCTTGTGAGTAAACTAGCGTTAGGGCGGGGAGGAGCTGGTGGTGTAGCCCTGAAGGTGGTCAGTTGGAATATAGCGGGTCTTGCTCGGAATACTGGCATACCTGAATGGAATTCATTTGTTGAATCATTCGGGATTTGCTTGTTTCAGCAAACTTGGTGCTTGGAACCTCGTCACAAGGTGGGTTACACTACCTACTTTGTTTCTGCAATACAATCGCCTGGTGGGAAGGGCCGCCCCTCTGGCGGCCTACTAATTTGGGCAAGTATTTCCCTGGGATTCTCTATCAGGTGTATAGCCACCAAGTCACCTGATTTACAGAGAATAACAGTGAGAAGGCCATGTGGGGGGAGGGTGCTCGAAGTCTTTAATATCTATGTCAGAGGAACAAGGGGTGGCACATCCACATTGTCCCTTACGGGCATTGATGAGGAACTTAGATGTAGTGGTGCTGACTCCCTTGTCATACTGGCTGGGGACTTCAATTGCACATTTGAACCCCTTGCTGTGGAGGACATATTGGGTACCCGGGAGGATGACGCAAGGAGAGGTATCCCCCCCTCACATTATCCCCAATTAGAAGCTGGACCCAAAGTGCCATTGATCTTAACGCCCTTTGCCTGGAACATGGTCTTAGGGCAACCAACGGTAGATCAAATTCAGACCCTACCGGGGCCCATACGTTTAATAGAGTAGGTCACTTCACAAATTGACTTTATTCTCTTGAACTATAGACTTTGGGCCCATTTGTTAGACATGGTGGTTTTGCCGTCCACTGACAGCGACCACAATACTCTATCTATGTCTCTGTCCCCTTTGTGGGCGGGTGTGACCCCAGCTCCAATCCCACATGTATGGAAAACAACACACGAAGTATGCCCTTCCAACTGTGGTAGGCGCCTGAAATGGAAGATCATTGCTGGCAATGAGGGGAAGATCTTGAAAGTAAAATCCATAATGTCTAATATCATGCCCCGTTTAGACTCCCCCGCACTCAGCGTGCATGAGGTTCCCGCTCTGTTTGCCCAAACCATCAACGCCTTAGGTGAACTGTTTTTAGTCCGTCCTGCAGGCACAAGGGGCAACGTGAGAGGTGGACCCAAGGGCAATGCTGGTTGGTTCTCCCCTGCCTGTCGTGATGCCAAAAGGGATCTAATCAAGGCGGTGAAAGCCAAGGATGGAGGCCTGATTAGCATTGCAAGGAGAAATTATAGAAGGGTAATATCTAAGGCCAAGGCTGAGCAGGAGAATCAGTTTTGGCATGACCTAAAGGTGGCAAGCTTAAGGAAGGACTCGAAGGGATTTTGGGACTTAATAAGAGCTAGGGACAAACCTGTGGACTCGCTTATAACATGTAATATAGCGGCGGGCGCGTGTTTCGACCACTTCTCCCAGCTCTATACAATGGTACCGGGTATTGAGGTAACTCCGACTGAACAGTACCCCATAGATTGTATTGAGCCTAATGAGGAACTCCTGTTTACATCTAAGGAAGTGGTGGGGGCGATTAAGTGTCTCGTCCCCAATAAGGCAGCGGGCCCGGACGGCATCCCAGGAGACTTGCTCCGCATTAATCCAGATGAGTGGGGGAGACTTATTGCTTCCTTACTGAATGCTGGCTTGGCTGGTGCAGCTCTCCCGGATTCATGGAAGGGCGCTGAGGTCGTCCCAATCTTTAAGAAAGGGAGTCGGGACGACCCAGCTAACTATCGCCCTATAAGCCTTTTGGACTCCACACAGAAGGTGGCAGGTAAAGTGGTTTTAGGAAGGGTCTTGCAGTGGGTAGAGGAGAAGCATATCCTTTCCGACTTCCAGGCTGGCTTCAGATCAGGTATGGGGACTATAGAGCAATCATTCCGGCTTATGATGCTTTACTGGAAAGTGGTTGTACTGGGCAAAGGCAGTCTGTACCTTGCATTCATAGATCTACGGACTGACTTTGACCTGGTCCCACGTAGCCAACTCTGGAGTGTGCTCGATGCACTGGGAATTCCCCCATATTTATTAAGCATGCTGATAAAGCTGCATGCTGACAACTTCGCGCAGATTAGGTGGGGTAACCAGGGACAAAAAACATCACAAATTCCTGTAAATAGAGGTGTCCGCCAGGGCTGTGTTTTAGCCCCCACTCTGTTTTCATTGTATGTCAACGGAGTGGTGGAGCATCTGCTACAACATCCTGCAGATGCACCATCCCTGGCTGGCAGGAGAATACCTACCCTCTTATTTGCAGACGACACCCTCCTGATCTCCAAAACCCCAGCAGGCCTGCAGAGCCTTCTAACTAGCTTTAAGTCCTTCTGTGACTCAAGGGGACTAGTTATTAACACAGGGAAGACCAAGTACCTGGTCCTAAACCCCCCGAAGAAGCCCGTCAAACCACCTACCCTAGATTCAGTTCCACTCGAAAGGGTCAAGGAGTTCGATTACCTCGGTATTCGTCTCTGCGACTCTGAGTTGGAAATGTCATCATCAAAAGATGCTGCTGACCCACAAGAGGGTGGTGGGGGCCCTCCTCAATGAACAGCGTGCCTCATCGCTCAACCCCATTGCACCGGTACTTGACATCTATAGGGCAAGAGGTGTCAGTGCAGCTCTCTATGGGGCTGAACTCTGGGGTGTACAGAATGTGGATCAGCTGTCCCGCTCAGAAAACAAATTTCATAAGGACCTAAAGGGGCTCCCCTACAGTACGCCAACCCTACCTCTTCTCCTAGATATGGGTACTCGGCCCATTAGTGACCAGGCGAGGCTCCGTCCTCTTCTTTTGTGGGCGCGTATCTGGAGAGTCCCTGAAATGTCCAGTTATGCAGAAGGTTTAAAAGAGGTTCTATCAACGCCTGGCTGGTCTAAGGTCCGCTGGTTAAGGGAAGTCAAGCGCCTTCTTGTAGACCTGGGCCTTGAAGACGCTTGGACTACTAGAACTGCCCCCCCCCAAGTCAGTCTTGAAGAAGTTATACTGGAGTTGGGTGATCGACGGCAGAAACAGTAATGCTAATTTGTGTAAGACCATTGTGGATTTCCTTTTGGTTAAGGAGGTGCACTTCTGCGAGCCGTATCTGGATATTATCTTAAAACCCTGGGACAGGGCTCTATACTTCAAATTTAGGGTAGGCCTACTTCGAGTTGGGAAACTGACTTCTAGGTGGAAGGTCCCGGCACAGACAATTCCCTTCTGCCCCTTTTGTGAGAATAGGATAGAGTCAGTGCCCCACCTGCTGTTTGAATGCTCGGCCTATGTAGTTCCCCGCCGCAGATCGTTGAAACCACTCTGTAGAGAGCTTGGGACCAGATACCATAAGGAGGCCCTACGAATTTTGAAAACGGACCCGCGGCCCCTGTTTGCATGTGGCTTGGTGAAATTCCTAGGCTGGGCATGGCGCATTAGATCAACTAGGCTTTTATATCTTGTTTAATATGTATTTTAGACTGTTTTTATGTAAATTATTCGCGCTACTTGTAGTATGAATTGTATGCATATTAACTATGTATTGGCCCCTTTTATTGTTTGCCGCTCGCAGTCGTGTGTGTTGCCTGAGGCGTGGAGGTGAGCCCTTTCAACTGCTGTCCATCTCCCCACTGGGACCCTTGATCTCTGAGCCCGTGTGCTCCACCGTTGTGCATTGTCTGTGCCTGGGGATATCGGAACTTTGCCTGAGCCTGTGTGCTCTACCGTCGTGCATTGACTGTGCCTGGGGATATCGGAACTCCGACTGAGCCCATGTGCTCCATTACACGTTTTCACCATCTGCTGTAGGGAGTCGAGGCAGCCAGCGGGAGCGGGACTGCGAGGCCCAGAGGTGCTTGCGCCAGGTAATCGCGCGCACCTGGTGCCTCTTCCCGTCTCCTCCTACTTAGCCCAGCTTCCGGATGCGTCGCGGGACGCGCGCGAAGACCGGGCAAAGAGCGGGCCGTTGTGTGGCCGTTAGGTGGCCGGAGAGGCTGGGCTGGGCCCCGTCTCTTTTATTTCTATGTGTTTTTTCCTAGACTTGAGTTTCCTACGTATATAACCGCATTTACACTTTCCCTACGTGTGGTATTGAGTTCCTGACTTTAATATTCTGTGCTAGTTTTTGTTCCACTATCATTGCTTGGCTAGGCCATTTTCAGAACTGATATTCCTGTCTAAGTACTATAGTTGTGTACTCTCTTGCCATCATGGACACGGCCTCACCTGGGACTGCGGGGGTAAACCTCAACAAGGGTACACTAGACAATTACTTTAAGAAATCTACTTCAGAAATAGAAAGGGAAGAAGCCCTAGCGGAGAGAAGGGTGGAGCGTCGTCGCTCCATCGAGGGTTATAAGGTCAGACCCTCTCTGACAACATCCGCGCATATTATATTATCTGGTTCAGGGGTGACCCCTATTACTGAGGATCCTTTTGCATCCCAGGGTATACCAGAACTTCTAAGGGACACTATTCCCTCATCACCTTCTCCTGGGGCCCTACCTAGCCCACCTACTGTTGCTCCCTCGCCACCCTGTAATTCTGATGTAGGCCAGGAAGCTACACCAGCTCCCCTCCATACTGGTAAAACCATCGCCAAAAATCAACCGAGGAAGATTGAGGCCCCGAAAATTCATGGTCCTCCGCCCAAAAAGAGAATGAGGAAGGGGGGTTCTATTCAAAAGGGCAAAATTAGTCACACTGATTTTGGCAAGGGGAAAGGTGGGGGTGTAGCCTCTGCTCCTAAACTAACAGCGGATACAAGACCTGTCATCACTATAGTGACTACACAAGAATCACCGCCACTTACACACGCCACTACCCCCTCAAGTGTCAACACTGTGGAGACTCTTCCGCTCGTCCCCACCCTGGAGCTTCTTGGGCAAATGCTCAGGACGCTTACTTCCCCTATTGTAGACAGGCTATTGGCCATTGAACAACGGCTAGGGAATTTGGAACAGGCTATTCTCAACAAGCCGGACAAGCAGAAGGCCCCCTCTATTCCTAATACAGCACTGGCTGCGGTCGGTTTACTTAATACCTCAAAACCTACTTCAGCCAAGGTGGCTCGTACAACATCTATTAATCTAGCTAAGGCGGCCCATACAACATCTATCACCACTACAACGGCCTCATTCCCTAAGCCCAATGTTCCTACTAAAACAGTGACCCAAAATCCCTTAGGGATTACAACCTCTACCATTCCTTCCCGACCTGCCATGCACATGGATGGTGCCATCCCGAAGGGTGGAAACAGTACGGCTATAAGACCAACGCAGTCGGCTGGAGAGAGGGAACCCCCAAGCAGAGTAGTAAAACATAGAATTCCCCAGGTTGAACTTCCTCCGGAAGCACTACCTTACGTAGTGGTGCTTACGGGTGTTCCCACCCTTGACCCTGACAAGCGAGAAGGTCCACAGCAGCTTAAAAATAAAACCGTGTATTGGCTGTCCAAAAATAGGCCACTTCCGGAGAATGTTATTGGGGACATTGTGCACGTGCGTCGACTCTCCTGGTTGGGGGGGCGGGAGAAAGATATAGAGGGCGACTTGATTGTGATCAACTTTAGGGACCCAGAAGTTGTTAGGCACATTTTGAGCTGGATGCCAGGGAACTTAGGCAAATCAATTATGCCGTGCGACCTTACCTATTTCTATCCTAGAGCCCTAGTAGCTCCCCTGTCATGTCCATGGCCTTCCACGGCCCTGACAGGTATTATTGGTCCAAAAAAAATAAACCATTACTTCCCCCTGCAGCCTGGCCCCATGGTTTCAAAGAATGCTTATGGGTGGGAATCCATCCCGCAAAGGGGCTATGGCACCAATCATAGGAGATCGGACTACTCTTTTCAAACAGGGGGGATGGACCATTTGCTTCCTTTTACACCCCTGGAAGTTAGTAATAGATTCGAAGTTTTTTCTGGTTTGGATTCCTATGATTGACGCCTGGGCTCCTCCCCTGGTCATCCTGCTCTAGAGAGGGGGTTAAGCGTACAGGATGCTAAATTTCATTCACCTGGTGCAAATTTCCCCCCCCAGCTGCCAGGTGATTCCTACGGCACGACTCAAATCCTTTCAGTCACATCCAACCATAGTCTACCTCCCCCTCTAGGGATTCCTATCTCACTTGTATGCAGTGGTAGTGATACTACAGGGGGGCAGGGATCTACTTTCCACACTCCTTCCAGAGCCCTGAGGGTACTGTCATGGAATGTCGCAGGCATTGCCAATAAAATACACACTGAAGAATGGGATTCCCTAATAACAAATAGTGATATCTGCCTCTTTCAAGAGACATGGGCGAGGGAACCCGTTCTTAAAACTGGCTACGCAATATTTGAAATTCAGGCTACATGGAATGGCAAAGGGAGGCCCTCGGGTGGTTTGGCGGTGTGGGTAGCGTGTTATATTGGCTGCACAGCGGAAACCATAGCCACGTTCTCTCAAGATATTCAGTGCGTTCTATTGAACTGGTCGGGTGCCCCCAAGTTGGCAATTATAAATGTTTACTCCCGCCCAGTTGGCCCAACGGCGGAGTCCACCACACTTGAAGACCTTGCGTCCTTCTTGGGTCAGTTGCCGACCGATTACAAGGTGGTAATGGGTGGAGATTTTAACTGCCACTTCGAGCCCTTAGAGGGCTTGAGGGAAGGGGCCCTTACGGCAGAAGATGACTTCTGGGGTATTCCAGTGTGCCAATCGCCCCATCCCAGATCCTGGTCTCCACTTGCGGTCCAAATTATGTCACTAACCCTTATCTTTGCGCTAAGAGCTTGCAACGGACGTACACCCTCAGACACTCCCTCAAAATGTACATTTAACAGAAAAAATCATGAGTCACGACTGGACTACATTTTTGTAGATACCAGTCTTTGGCCAAAGGTAGAGGATTTTAAAATAATCCCCCGCACAGATAGTGATCACAATGCTCTCTTACTCTCCCTGGCCTATTTTCCAGTATATCCCGGATCAGAATCACTTGAGGATAGAGATGAACGGGGAAACCTGGTACTAACCTCTAATAGGCGTAGGGTGAGATGGCAGAAATTCTCCAAGTCAACAGAAAATATTGGGAAACTCTATGATCTGGTGCTGCCTAAATTCGAGGCCCTGCATTAACTAATTAGTCAATCCAGTTCCCAAGATTTACATAAAACTTTAGCTTTTATACACGAAGACCTAGTGGGAGTTCTAGGAGAGGTTCTCTACCCAGAGGTGCCAAAGCCCAAGTACAAAACTAGAACCTCCACTTGGTACAGCTCTGATTGCAGAAAGGCCAAATCAGACCTTATTACTGCAGTCAGAGAGGGCGTTGCTCGTACCAGGGTGGCCGTTCTGCGGCGTCAGTATAAGGACACAATGGCCCGTGCGAGATCAGACTGGGACTGGGATAGATGGCAAGATCTTTCAGCAGCCCTAACAACTAAGGACTTAAGAAGATTCTGGTCACTCGTGACCACTGGCTCAGGGGAACCCAAACCTGCAGTTGAACCCAATATAGCAGCACATATATGGGAAGATCATTTTAGTAAACTTTATGCAGATACCCTAGAGAATACTGATGCTGTTGTTGCAACACTCCTTTCCCTTCCTGGAGACACCTTGGAGTTCACACTAGGGGAAGTGGTCAGCGCAATAGATGGTCTAGCGTTGGGAAAGGCCCCGGGCCTTGATAAATTACCAGGTGACCTTTTTAGGTCCCAACCAGAGATTTGGGCGCCTTATCTTCACATTCTTTTCAATTCACTTGCAGGTGGAATGGCGATCCCCTGTACTTGGTTGGGGGCAGAGATAGTCCCAATCTTCAAGAAGGGCTGTCCTCTGCTCCCGTCCAACTACAGGCCGATCAGCCTCATAGATGTCCCCCAAAAGATTTATTCTCGACTTTTATTGGACCAACTCTTGGACTGGATGGAGGAAAATGAAATTTTAAGTCCCCTCCAGGCTGGCTTCAGGAAAAATACGTCCACCATGGATCAAATCTTCCGCCTCGTCCTCCTTTTTTGGAAATCGGTGAGCATCGAGGGAGGGAGATTGTACATGGTGTTCGTAGACCTGAAGTCAGCATTCGATTTGGTACCACGGAAAAAACTCTGGGAGGTCCTGAAGGAGATGGGAGTGCCCATTAACCTACTCCAGGCTATAATAAGACTCCATCAGGGCAACTTTGCCCAGGTACGATGTGGGCGGGGTGGAGTATTGTCAAAAAGGTTTCCTGTTTCCCGGGGGGTTAGGCAGGGATGCGTCCTTGCCCCTACTCTTTTCTGTCTATACGTGAACAGTGTCATTTCACACTTAGTTAACGTTAGGGACAATGACGCCCCGGTCTTGGCAGGCAGGAGGGTGCCGGCAATCATGTTTGCTGATGACACCCTCCTGCTTTCCAAATCACCCATGGGAATTCAGCGAATCCTAGACGGATTTGGTCTTTTCTGCAGGCAGTATGGCCTTGAGATCAACACAGGGAAGACCAAGTTCATGGTTTTTAACCCCTCTCCCACAACTAGACCTAACCCATCCCTAAATTCCACGGTCCTAGAGAGGGTTAAAACATTCCAGTACCTGGGCGTAACCCTACAAGAGAACCTATCCTGGGGACCACAGATTTCAAGTTCGCGAATAAGGCTTTCTCAACTCTGTGGGGCTATTTTAAAGGCCACGAACACCTCTACCTATAACCCCATAGCTCCTGCAGTTGAGATGTACAAAACACAAGCGAAATCAGCTGCACTTTACGGTAGTGAACTATGGGGACATCAAGCTGCAGCTGAGTTGGTACGTGTTGAAAATAACTTTATGAGGCGTCTTCTGGCCCTCCCAATTGCAACTCCTCTGTTTCCCTTACGTCTTGATTTGGGTTTACCGTCCATTAGGGAGGACCTCGAATCCAAACCTTTAAGATTTTGGCACAGACTTTGGTCAACAAAGGAGCTCAGTCACTACAGGCAAGATCTTGTGCATGTTATGAATCTAAATCACAATGATAAGATTCCTTGGTTAGCCTTCGTTAAAAAAAAATTGTTCCGGCTTGGTTTTAATGAGCTGTGGGTTGCCCCAGAAACAGGCTGTAATAGGGTCCCTCGGAAAAGACTTGTGGAAGCTTACAAGGAACAAAACCTTGTCTCTCACATGACTGCACCCAGCATCGGCACTTTAACTCATTGTTTTACTGAATCCAAAAATTCTTATGTTTGAAACTTTTATGGATTTCATTTACCCGATCATGGCAAGGAAGCTATTTATACAGTGGCGGTTTGGCACCCTACCTATCAAATCCTTCACTAGCAAATGGACCAATGGAGGGGATAAAATATGCCCTGGCTGTAATTCCTGTGATGAGGAGGAAATCCATGTTCTGTTTTTTTGCCCTACCTACAAGTCACCCAGGAAATATTGGCTGGTCCCCCTATGTAGGAATATGGCAATAAGGAACTGTGCAACATCTTTCAGAATACTGAAAACTGATTCCTCCCCCCACATTGTTTTCGCAGTCGCAAAATATCTCTTGGCCATGTGGCGTATTAGGTCCAAGTTGATTAAGGCAAAACCATTATAGGATGAATGCCTTCACCACTGTGTCATTGCAACCTCTGGCTCCCGCTGATAATGTATCCCATCACACTGTTTATTCCATCCTTAATGACATGGAATGTAGTTGTTTGTTCCTCTTATGCATTTTATATACTTGTTTTTAAATGCAATGAAATGCTGATACTTGTATGTTTGAATTTTAAATGTGTGTATGTCTTTTTATGCATCTTTTATGGCCTAATTGGCCGAAATAAAGATTTTTGGATTGGATTGGATTGGTTTTTATGTACATGTATTGCTTTTTAAGATATGCATCATATCGAAATAAAGCCTAATTGACTGACTGACTGATAAGATCTCACTATATGCAGATGACGTTTTGCTTTACCTCACTAATCCCAGAGAATCCCTGAGTAATTTTCTAGATGTGCTAGCTATTTTTGGTAGGTACTCAGGATTGGCGATAAACTGGTCAAAGTCGGTGCTCTTTGTCCTTGTGGGCGACCCGTCGGAGATCCCGCAGTCGTGCCCAATTCAGATTGAGACAGTAGGATTTAAATATTTACATATATACATTACGCTTGATTCACAGTTACGGTACGCCAATAACTTGACTTCCCCATTGAATAGATGTTAGAAAGATGTGGAGCGCTGGAAAGTTCTTCCACTGTCCCTGCTTGGAAGAGCCGCTCTCTAAGATGATGGCTTTGCCCCGGTTCTTGTATGCTCTGCAGAATTCAATGGACCCGATGCCGGCCTCCTATTTCAGGGAGGTTGAGACTCTCTAGAGGCAGCTTCTGGGGGGACGCTAAACCCCGACTAGCATTTATTAAATTAACTCTCCCGTGGTATGATGGCGGAATCGGACTCCCAGATTTAAGGAAGTACTATTGGGCTTTGCAACTGGCTGCTGTGAACCATATTGTTTACGGACCCCCGGGCGATCCGGGCTATGCCATGGACCGGGGGCTGGCTCCGGGTGGAATGATAGATAGAGCTCTATATTCCAAACCGGAGAAATTTGCATTATTTGGCCCAACCGCGATACAGGTGTGGCACGCGGCTAATAGATATCTAGGCTGGGACGGCAGACTGACGTTGGCCACTCCCCTGTTGAATTCAGAGAAGTTGTGGAAAACTAAGTTGTTTGATAAGTGGAACCTTATTGGAATCACCCAGATAAAGGATGTTTGAGGAAAGGACACTGTGCATACATTTGAGTCTCTCAAACGACTGTATAGTCTACACCAGGGCTCTTCAAACTGTGGGGCGCGACCCCCAGGGGGGCCGTGGAGCGATGCAAAGCGGGTCGCGCCTTCACAGTGTCACTTCTGCCCTGGCCTACAGGGCTTCAGTCCCCCTCTTCCCCCATCCTGTGTCTCAGCCCGGGCTGCTGCAGTGCAGCTCGCGCTCCTGGAGTGTCTGGAGTCTTATCTCCGGCCCGAGTTTTTCACAGGTCTTTAAAGACCATTAGCATATTTACATGCCTTTGTTAACTTATTACCAAAGCTTCGTTTTTTTATGTTTCCACTACCCCATGGGCCCCCACTCTGCCTATTCCTTACATTTGTATTTTTACACTTACTGCTGTAGTGTGAGAATGCATTTAATGAAAAGAAATATAAAGTTGGGTTGCCAAAAGAAACATGCCTGCTATGTGTTGTTTAAAGATCCTGCAGAGACCTGCTCTTGACACTAAATTGAGTTATAAATAAAAAGTATGTATTAATTAGTTATGTGACTTTTCTGTCTTTATTCTCTTTAATTATTAGTCATGGATCATTGAGGCATCCCTAGAACACAATTAAAAGTGCTTTCTATTTATATTTGCTGTTCTAAGTATTCACAGATAAGTGCAAAAAATACAACTGTAGGTGACTGCTTATTTCTGGGCCATCAAAATAATGAGCTGGTAACCCTAATCATTATACTGGAAGTTTGTTGCAGGATCAGCACATTATTTATTTCCTCCACCCTCGAACCCTGATTAATGCCATTATAGCAATAGTTTTAATTATATCTGAAACCCTACGCTTCAAGTTTCTGGGAATGCACCCTGCTTTCAAACTACTCACTTCTCATTCTCGCCTTCACTTTCACGTTCACCCTGCACTCCTAGCGATCACAATGCACTCACACTGATCACAATGCACTCACACTGATCACCATGCACTCACAGCAATCACAATGCACTCACAGCAATCACAATGCACTCACACTGATCACCCGCTCACCCTGCACTCACACTGATCACCATCCACTCATACCGATCACCATGCACTCACACCAATCACCATGCACTCACACCAATCACCATGCACTCACACCAATCACCATGCACTCACACCAATCACCATGCACTCACACTAATCACCATGCACTCACACCAATCACCCGCTCACCCTGCACTCACAGCGATCACAATGCACTCACACGGATCACAGTGCACTTACACTGATCGCCATGCACTCACAACATTCACCCACTCACCCTGCACTCACAGTGATCACAATGCACTCACACTGATCATAATGCACTCACACCATTCAGCCGCTCACCCTGCACTCACAGTGATCACAATGCACTCACACTGATCACAGTGCACTCACACTGATCACCATGCACTCACAACATTCACCCACTCACCCTGCACCTACAGTGATCACAATGCACTCACACTGATCACAATGCACTCACATCATTCACCCGCTCACCCTGCACTCACAGTGATCATAATGTACTCACAGTGATCACAATGCACTCACACTGATCACCATGCACTCACAACATTCACCCGCTCACCCTGCTCTCACAGTGATCACTCTGCACTAAAAATTTGCTTGCATTGTTCACTCTGTACCTCAACCTGCAGTCACACGAGCACACTTCTCACCCTGCACTCATGTGACACTTCACTCACCTGTCCCCCCCCTTACTGCTCAATCTGTAGCTCACTCAAACAGGGCCATCACTAACCATGCACTAATTCGTCCCACTCTGCACTTACAGCCGAACCCAAATTCATATGGTCACCTCACTCACCCTGCAGTCACTCCTTTTACCCTACTCTCACACTGTTGCATTTCTCACCGTGCAGTCACATGGGCACTCTTGTCACCCACACAGTGCAGAAGGTTATAGTGCCTGGTACAAAGAAGATGTACCATGCACATCACAGAACTGAGTGTGAGTAAACTATGAGTAGCGCTATAAAAAAATGAAATGTTTGTCAGACAGGTGCTATAGAGAGATGAGGTGTATTGTTGGTGAGTGGTAGTGAGGGAATTCATAGAGAAGGTGGAAAGACTGTTGCACCGTGTGCGACCAGTGCTTGGACAAGCCCTGGCTGGGAGTGTTTACCCCCGAAGTACGGGTCTAGTGGATATCCCGTGCTTCTGCCTATTATTTACATTTGTAGTGCGCTACTGTTACCAAAAGGTGTCCTGGGGCTAATAACCATCTGCCTGCAATGTGAGAGAGGGATCCGGGGTTGGGAGAGGAGAGAAGAGAGGGATGGAAGGAAGGTGGTGAGAGGAAAGGGCCATGGGTAAACTGCTTAACTCTGCACAAGACCGCCACGGTTTGAATGCACCCTTGCTGCTCCCGGCCATGGCCAGGTGAGCTTCTAATGTGGCAGCGCGTATTCCTGCGGATTGGGAGGCCCTTCACAGAGGTTGACTAGACATCTTTCTGATGTTAAATGCTGTATTTTGGTTATAAACTGGTACTGATGGGGTGAAATCTTTCCTCAGTATTACTGTGTTTAAAAAAATACTACATAAAATAGCAATGCTACCCCAAAATACGCAGCATCACAGAATATTATTTACATTTTCTACTCACACAATTTAGTCAAGCCTGTCGCATAATTTGGTTCTCACCTTCCTCATAACCTAGAGGTTTAGAAATTTTTGTCAGGAGGGGGTCCTTACGCTTGAAAATGTTGACAGGGGGGTCTCGGCATCCAAATGTTTGAAGACCTCTGGTCTACACGATAATGAACATTATCGATATCGGCAAGTGAGGCATGCCCTCACCACCCACGTGCCTAGGGGCACGGAGCTCGCGGAGGCATCGCCTCTTGAAGACCGGGTGCTAGATGGGCACATTCCTGAGAAAACAATTTTTGTGATGTATAGGAAACTGGTTAACAACATGGAGAGCCCGCTGGAGCGAATTAGAGCCCAGTGGAGTGCGGATGGTCTGGAATTGGGTGGAGGCAGCTTCCTCCCCGAAGGTAGTGGAAATTCAGATGAGGCTCTGGCCTGTGCAACTGAAGATATTACATAGGTCCTATATAACTGGGCCTCGATTGGTGCGAATGGCACAAGGGGGAGGGGAGAGTGTAGCAGAGAGTGTGCATATTCTTTGGCACTGTGTGGTGATACGGATATTTTGGGCGAAGATCCATGATGAACTAAAGGAAGTTTTGGGTGAAGAGATACGACCAGATGCCCGAAGGTGTCTGTTGAATGTGTGGGAACCAACAGACTTAAATGTCCATCAGAAGCAATGGGTGACGCTGGCGTATGGTGGCTAAACGGAATATTGCTCAGCTCTGGGGAGCCAGTCAGCCGCCCGAGTTTCTAAGTGGGCGGAAGACCTAGACTGATGTATGTTCAGAGAGAAATCTGTGTATGTGGCCAGGGGTTGTCCGAAGAAGTGGGGGAAGGTATGGGGGGCGTGGAATAGTCACCGAGGAGAGATCTGTGAACCCCCGACGCCACGACTGGAATTGGAAGTGCAGGAATCCCTATGATCCTAGTATTAAACATTGCCACAAGTGATTCTGTATCTGTCCATAATGACCCATGTGATGAAGAATGTATGACATCACCTGATGTTTTGTATACGTTATTTTCCTTTTGTAATGTATTTCTTGTGTTTTTTTCCTTAATAAAAAGAGTTTTTAAAAAACTGTAATTCTGGACCCCAGTGCTTTCTCTTTCAAAGTAACACATTTCTCTCATTAATATTGTGTTAGCTGTGTTTCTAATCCACCTAAACATTGTTCTACTATCTCGGTGGACGTGTGCAAACTCTTCTAATTACAGTCAATGATAAGAACCATTAAGATTGAGAACTAAATTACAGGTAGGAAACCTTTGTGGACTAAAGACGCATAAAACCATATGAGGTTGAGCTCCTGGGAAAAACAATCAATTAAATGCAGCGTTAAGCCTCAGCTACAGCGCTTCCCGCCATCCTGCTGCTCCAACAATAATGTCAGTGATGGCTCTGCAACTGGGATTCTCATGCTAGGATCACAAAACACTTGCAATTTTTTTTTATAAGAAATTAGCTTTATTGATATGACTTTACTACATTTCTGACCGAGCCAACCCTCAAGTTGGGTAGCGGCGGTTTCTTGAGCGCTCTGATGGCCTGCTATGTGTGTGGTGGAGCAGGACAAGCGTCACTGCTACTGTACTGCTGTCTGAGTTTAGCAGTGGGCCCCAGGTGGCCACCAGAGACGTAACCAGGTAAGATGGAGTGCTCCAGGAAGAAGTACCGATGGGTCATCTGGTTCAGGGAAGCAATCAGGCCAGGGGCAAAGTCCAGGTCTAGGACTGATGGGAAGGGGTTCAAATTAATTTTCTTCATTGGGAGGTTGATGTAGCGTCCAAATCCAGAGAGGATGTTTTGCTGCTGGGGT
This sequence comes from Lissotriton helveticus, assembly GCF_964261635.1. Classification (NCBI taxonomy): domain Eukaryota; kingdom Metazoa; phylum Chordata; class Amphibia; order Caudata; family Salamandridae; genus Lissotriton; species Lissotriton helveticus. The sequence goes on from NC_136063.1 coordinate 105,571,117, forward strand.
ATTGGCGGGAGGTAGAAATCTGCAAAGGGGACAGTAAGAAAATCATAATGAGATACATGTAGTATGAGGAATGATGTTACCCAAGACAAAAGAAGACAGTAGATCTTTGTGTCCAACCCACAATGGTCATTGAGATAACGTCTCTATAGCACTTGCAACTTTGTGTTTATTCCTCTATCGCTTGAACTATCAATTTACATAGGCACGATCGCTTCCAACCCCGCTGTGCACCATCGCATCCAGGCTCTACTCCAGACCACTGCTTCCATAAGCTATCCTTGACTGACAGGGCTGTCACTTCCAACCCCTACTGTAAACCTCCCTAGACCATTGTTTTGAAACCTATTAAGGACTTCTTGAACCATAGCTTCCACCCCCTGCTCTGGACCTCTCAGTTCCAAGCCCATGCACGGGACCAAAGAGCATGCACTTTCAAACGCCTGCTGTGAAAACCCGCCGCATCCCACCTCTGCTGAGGGCCACCATTTTGAGTTACTGTTGTGGACCACTGCTGTGGACCCACTGGGCTATCACTTCCAAATCCTGCTGTGGATCCCATCTGTATTAGCTTAAAAGCTCCTGCTCTGGATTTCCTGGCCCTGCTCTGTCTCAACCGGGTGATCATCATGCCCCTTCTGTGCACCTACTCGGTCACTGCTTCTATTCCCTGATGGGGGCTTCCTGCATCATCACTTCCAAGCCCCTGCTCCAGACCTCCCTGGTCCTTAGATTGGTGTCTTCATTGCACTGGAACACTTACATTGCTAACACCGTGGAGATCATGTTCTCCAAACCCTGCTGCAGCTCAGGAGCTCTTGCTGTAATAATGAACTAGCCTGCAGATGGCCCATTGTGTTCCTCTGATTGGAACATCATTTGCATTACTGTGGTCCAGGACCCCTTGTGGCAGAATTATTTTAGGATAACATGGGTCATATTGTTTGTTTCTGTCCTTAGCACATGAACCATGAATGTACTATGAACTCTTGTTGCATCATGTTTGTTACTCTGCTTTGGTTCTGCTGTTCTAGGACTGGCTGAATTATTGAGTTGATTTCTCTGCTAGGGTGCAAAGCCCTGGCAATAATACTGTTCTAAGATTGCATCGGTCTTTGTGTTCATTCCTCGGATGCTGCACATGAACCCTTGCTGCAATAATGTACTCGGACAACTGTACTCATGTCACTACAACAAACAACACTATACAGAGTGGAGATTTGTATGAGCCTCCTTCAGCCATTGTAACTATGATGTGTTCCTCCCGCTCTGGTTCAGTAAATTGTATCTAGTGGATGTGTTTTTTGCCCATGTGTTGGTAAATGGCCATGGACATAACCCGCTTCTGTGCTCCCATTCTGTATTAACACATGGACCCACTCCTTGTCTGCTCTCTGCACCTTGCATGGCTTCTCTCCACTGCGGCTTGTCGTCTCTCATAACCCCTCAAAAAAACAATCAATCAATCAACAGCCCTTTTGTTTTGTATAATGGACAAAGATGAACTAAGGGAAAAAAAACATCTTTGGTCAATTGCTAATTCTTTTATCAAACTGTATCCCCAACCTTATCTGCTATTTCATTTAAAACCTTTAATTAAGAATAAGTTTATGTTGTTAAGGTTTGGAAGATACCCAACCAAAGATGGAATCCCAAAATGGGAAAAAAAGTGGCCATCTAATGTCTGTAGATTATGTGTTAAGAATGAAGAAACCTTACAGTACATAGTAACTCTGTGCCCAAAACTGCTTGCAGAACGAAAGATGATTTTAAAGCCGATTTTTAAGGAAATGGGAGTAAGAACCTGCAGAACTGCAATTATTGTATGTTTAAGAGGTATTACAGCTACTTTAATTCATCAGTTTGTTAAGTACATCCTTATAGCTGAAACAAAACTATGTAAGGAAGACATCTCAACTGATGAAATCCCTGTTATGAAAGTTAACTAAAATGTTGATGACATAATAATTTTAAATGTTTTTAGGGACCGCTGGGCTATTTTAAAGCACGTTTAAGCATAATTTCTACAATTGTACTACCACACTTTAACGTTCCCACCGTATAGTGGATTATACCTTCTTTATGGATAATATCTACTGCTAGCACTTGCCACTTTAATCCTCGGTGTTACTTGATTATTAGTAACAGTATTTGCTTTAGTACGTACAAGTCGAGGTTCAACCTGCCCCGCTCGCACATGGCACTTTAATAACTTAATGTCCCGAATGCTGTTAGCATAAAGTACATCAAATTTGGTTGGTGGACAGTGTATTATGCTTATTTCCAATCCAAAATAGTTTTATCCGAAATCTTTGCTGCTTATTTTAAAGCACTTGATCTTGATCCGGATTGCACATTGCACTTTATTCCTTTTGCTGCTAAATTGCTTATTAGAAAACGAACCTACTCCAATTGAGCCAATTATGTATATGTGTTTCTGTGGAGCTTATCTCTGATTTAATAATATCAACAAATGATAAACTACTACCCTACCCTAACCTCTCTTTATATAACTGATCTATTGGTGCTGCCACAGTTCTGTCCGGAAGCGTCTAGTTCACATTAGAGGAACAACCCTTTCACATCCTTACCTACAACAACCGCACATGACAGCCCACCAGCATTGTGTTCTCACACCAATATGCTCTTTGTTTGAGCTGTCCTCACTGCGCTCACCTCGCACACTGGACCTCTCCTGCAGCATACAGCCTCTGACTTCACGATGAGGGGATAGCCATACTTTTCTTGGTGCTGCAGCTGTTCCTGCACAGCAGTGTCTAGTTTCCATTTCAAAAACGTTTTTTAATGTGCCTAGCAGCTTGTAAATCTGGGGAAGTGTCACAATCCATGGGTGTTGTGTGGGAACACCCACTGCAACGCCTCCCAAGCGCAGAGTAAGGCAACACAGCCATTTGCACTGCCTTGCCTCACTCCATATCTATGAGGCCGTTCAAAGCCACGCCTAGTGGCTTTGCGTGGTCTCAGATATGATTTTGTAATTTGCCCGGCTGCCGGAGCCTCACAAAAAGTGATGCTGCGGTGGCGCAAGGGGCTCATAAACTTGAGCCCAAGTCTCTCAGCCCTGCCTGTTTCCTAAACTCATTTACGTGGCTCTTGCGACCCAGGGTTGTGTGAGTAACTCCACCAGCTGTGGGGGCGCCGCCTTTGGCTGCCTTCAGGCTGCAGGGCACAGCGTCACACTCCTGCGTTCCCCTGTGCAGGGGGCTGATGTCTGCACATCCGGGACAGCCCTGGTGACGTCACGAACCTCTCTACATCCTGGTCTCAGAGAAGTGAAGCCGGTTTTGCCGCGGTGTGTGCCCTGACAGCTGATAAGCTTTGATATATTTACTATCTCCCTCTGTCGTGTCAGCGACTCGGGTGTGCAGGGAGTTGTTTCTTTTTGCTGTGAAATTGTGAAGGAACGTTAGCAGCAACACTTGCACGGGGATCTCTCTGGCATATCTCAGAGGCACTGATTTAATTTTTATCAACCGTGCTTCCTGCCCGAGTGAAAAGCAACATTACGGCAGAAGTATTTGAATAAATATACGGGTGAGTGGATGTAACGTAGTGGCTAGAAGTGGGAGACAGTGGTTTAGTGCCACGACTTACACACAACACTTTCTCGAGCAATGGCAGCGGAGACACAAAATAAGTGACAAGCCCTCCACAGTGTACAGGGCAGCACAGCCATGGTGCCCATCAACACAGGACGCGTCAGAGGGTTAACCAGTGAGAGCAGAGGGCGAGAGAGACTTGTATCGGGTAAAGGGGCACATCTGCCAACCTCCAGGACTCCTGGAGTCGCACAAACCTGCTCCCGCTGTCTCCTGATCTCATCGGGCTCCCAGGGGCCTGGCTTCAGGGGGGGAGGTGGGTGCTTGGGGTGTTACACCCCCTAAACCCCTAAAAAAGTTATTCTGTAGTAAGTTGTTGGGTAAAAGTGCTTTTAGTAGGGCATGGAGAGGTGTCTGTGGGATTTCACCTGTTTGTTTTACACACAGACTCACTCTCTAGTCTCTGTTTTGAAGATCTGAAAAATGGTGCTTACTTAGAAAAATATTGTGTTTTAACTGCTCCCAACAATGCGCACTGCCCCCTTAAGCGCCCACCGGCATTGCTTCTCATATAATGTATTTTCACATTATATGCCAGTGTTATTGTTGGGAAATCTGAAGTTCACACCCCAAATCTTACTGACCAAGTTAAAGCCGCACCCTGCGGACTCCCTCGCCCCAGCTGGAGCTCTTGGGGAGTAAGAGGAGAGTTTAAAAGTCTGAACATCATAAGTGCAGAATCTACCTCTTTTCAGAGTTGGATGCAACAGTCATTATAAGAAATCCCTGTTCCTTAAAGAAGGGAGAGACCCGCCAAGATGGATTCTCGCTGTTGAGCCCTTGGGGCCAGGGATGGACATCTCACTCTCTCCGATTCTTCTCAATAATTCACAAATCTTCAGTTGCAAGTTGGAAGGGAAAGCGTCTCTTCGAGTCACTCAAGTTTTTCTTACCTGAGCTCTGTTGTGTCCTGTTGGACACAGCATAGTGTTTTACCAGCCTTTCCCACGAGGGCTGGCCCGTACACCCATCCAACACAGGCGTCACCGGTCAGCTGACCCTGTCAATAAAAGGGCCTGAGTGCACTTGCGTGCTCGTGGCCAGTTCAGTACAGCAACTAATGTGTGTCTGTGGCATTCTTCATTAAGTATGTGGGCCTACGGTCCACGACTTAACAAGCTACTCGCATGAGGATATTGTCTTCAGTCCCCTTCGTGCCCAGGCTGGACTCTGATGAAAAGGGGAGGGCCAAGAGCAAGTCCCCTCCTTCCCCTCAAGGGGCTATTGTTACGCCACTGGGGCCAACCTGCTCCCATTCCTCAACGCAGCTGATGTGGCAGTATAACGAGTCTACCTTTCTTCCCAAAATGTGTCCATGTTAGTTCCTGGCTGGCAGTGTGGATGACTGGCCTATGTACAGGGTCATTGGAATCATGTAAGTTTCTACAGAATTGTGGGCTTACTGCACTTGCCACATAATCCATCATCTTCTGCATAATTTGCAGATTTAAAGAAAACAAGTTTGTATCTCCAACAGATCAAAAGTTACTAGCAAGGCTCCCTACCGCATGTGGCAGGCCTTCTGTTGCACAGAGGCAGGTCACCTTTCAGTTGCTGATTGCTGTATGTAGTTGTTAAACTGAGATAAAACAGGTGAAACATTTGCCCTTACGGTGTGAATATGTGTAACAATGATAAAATGGTGAAGAAATACTGCTTCTACATATGTCACATTACGCAGCATAATTTGCTTTTTATTGCCGCATAATTTAGTGAAGGCTGCCACATAATTTGTTCCCCCGCTACTTAATTCCAGTGGCCTTGCCTATGTATTTATTGTATACAGTTTCTTACTTTCTCTATCTGCAATGCTCAGGGTAGATATACTTTTTAGTGCCTGTATATGGCATGTGCTTTTTAGGTCTCGTCTGAGCCAGCGCGCAAGCGCTGCTCTGCGAGGTTTTTAGTAAGTACTTTCAACTCGGAGCACACGTTCGTAAGTGTGCTTTTTTTTGTTGCTCACACTCTATTGGCATTTGCGTGCGTCTTTCTAAGATAGACCACCTAATTGGTCAAAGGGGGATGCATGTCCCACCTTCTCTCTCCCCTGGCCTAGGGAGCTCGGGAGCGAGCAGCAGCACAGCCGGGTTCCAGCTACATACCTCACATTCCTTGCAGTGCGTGCACACCACGCTTGTTCTTACTGTATCTCAGCCTGGCGGCCTCTGACTTACAGCACTAGCTAGGAGCATTCTCAGACAAACGCAAGGCCTCTGCTGCACATTATTATACCTCGGAAACCGAAGACTACCGTTTAAGCTCATCCTTGAAGTTATGTTATGTTATGTTATGTTATGTTATATTTATGCTTCTATAGCGCACATCCACTCCATTTGGAGCATCCCGGCGCTTTTTCGAAGGTACCCACCAGATGAGGGAGAAACATAACACTGAAGGGACATGCAACACACACATAAAAAAACAGCAGCGGTCTAAGGGAAAAGCCATGTTTTAAGGGCCTTTCGGAAGGACAGCAGGCTAGAAGCCTGTCTTAGAGAAATCGGGAGGTCATTCCAGGCACGAGGAGCTAGATAACGGAAGGACCGACCTCTTGCTCTGGCGCGCTTGATAATGGGAACCTTCACTTTGGATAGCGCAGCAGATCTAAGAGATCTAGAGGGCTGATACCAAGACAGACGTTTGGAGATATATTTAGGACCAATACCATGTAAGGCCTTGAAGGTCGTAGTCAGAGTTTTAAAAAGAATCCTTTTATCAATCGGGAGCCAATGTAAGGTAGAGAGAAGAGCAGTGGCTCTGGCTCTTCTTGAGAGGCCGAAGACCGCTCGGGCTGCAGAGTTCTGAGCAACTTGAAGACGCCTGACCAGGTATTTGGGAAGCCCCAGAAATAAAACATTGGCGTAATCCAGTCTGGAGCCAACCAGTGCCTGGACGATAATTTTCCTGTGCTCGATGGATACTAAAGGTAAAAATTTACGTAGCATCCGAAGGATGCCAAAACATTTCCCAGTGAGAGAGGAAATATGTGGTCCAAAAGATAGGTCGCTGTCAATGATCACTCCCAAATTTTTGGCCTTCCGGGATGAACTAACGGGGGGAAACATATCCTGCGGCCACCAGGGTTTCCAATCCGGCTCAGAGGTGCACCCAAAAAAGAGCAGCTCCGACTTGTCGGAGTTGCATTTCAGTCCATGGTGTCCAAACCACTCGAAAACCGCACTCAGACAACCTCTGACCTGATCGTCGTTAAACAGACCATTCCTGTTGCTCACAAACAGGAGCTGGGTGTCGTCGGCATAGGTGACAATCCGGGTGCCGAAAGACTCCGCGACCGCTGCCAGAGGAGCCATAAAGATGTTAAAAAGGAGGGGACTCAAGATGGATCCTTGGGGAACCCCCACTTCTAGCAGCGGCATCTCGGCGGAGTAAGGAGGAGCCCAGATTGTCTGCCGGCGGTCGGCTAAGAAGGATTTAAGCCACCTCCACACCGTTCCCTGCAGGCCAAAGTCCCAGAGTCTAGCGAGGAGAAGCGCATGGGGAACGGTGTCGAATGCCGCCGACAGGTCAAGCATGACCAATACCGCCTTTCTTCCAGCATCCAACTAATCCCGGATGGCGTCTGTGACTTCGAGGAGCGCAGTTTCCGTGCTGAAATTCGCACGGAAACCGGATTGGGTGTTATGCAACAGATCATTTTCCTCGATGAAATTAGATATTGATCTGTGAACAAACCTCTCAGTCACTTTCGCTAGAGCCGGGAGTAAGGAAATAGGTCTTTAGTTGGCATGGACTAGAGGGTCGAGTGCTGGTTTTTTCAGGAGTGGCAGGATCATGGCGCTCTTCCAGGCCTTTGGAACTACCCCGGATGAGAGTGACATATTTAAAATGGGGTTGACCAAGTCATTTAGCACAGGTGCCAAGTTCGCTAAACACTTGGCCGGGCACGGATCCTGTGGAGATCCAGATTTAAGGTTGGACAGGATGTCAAAAGAGCTTGCATGATCCAGTGGGGGAAAATCACACAACAGAGGACCATGATCAGGCATGGGACACCCCAGGCTCACAGGTTGCTGCTGGAAAGTGGAAGAGAGGGAATCTTGAATAGTAGTAATTTTCTGTACAAAGTATACAGCCAGATCCCTCAACCAGGATTCAGAGTGCGTATGAATAGGGGTGTAAGCAGAGGAAGAAGTAAAATCTTTTACCACCCTAAAAAGTTCTTTACTGGAATGCTCCGCCTCATTTATTCTAGAGTCCAAGTAGGCTTTTTTCCCAGCCCAGATTGATTTATGGTAGGCTCTAGTCAGTGTCTTAAAATTCTGCCTTTCAGAATGATCGTAAGATCGTCTCCAAGCTCTTTCAGCTTTTTTAAGATCTTGTCTAGCTTTTTTTAGCTGCGGAGTAAACCATGGGGCAGATGTCCTTTTATTGGCAGAGTTCTGTGTCTTGGTCGGGATCGAACTCTCAAGACACTCTAAGAGCCATTTATGGAAAAAAGCAGTATAGTCCTCTACATTGTCAGATGTAGGACAAGGAAAGTTGATTAGGGTGTTTGATAGCATCTCTCTAGTGAACAGATGGAAAGATTTAGACGGATGCTTTGACGACCCCACAAATTTGGACCGTGTTGAAACCATATTAGGGAGGGAAAAGGAAATAAGAAAGTGGTCCGACCACAAAACTGGCACGGGAAGATCTACCCCAATAGGGAGAGTAGAAAAGATCTGATCCAGCGTGTGGCCCTTCTCATGGGACGGTCCTACCACGTATGGGGCTAATCCGAGCACAGAAGTAATATCCAGTAGTTTTTGGGTATCCGGGTCTGAGCTGACATCCATATGAATGTTTAGATCACCTAACAGGAGGCAGTGATTAGATCTAAGGCAAGGAGTCGAAAGGGCTGCCTGTAATTCTTCTAAAAACGGCCCCACCGAGCCTGGAGGTTTGTAGACAAGAATCCCTGTACAAGCCTGGGAGGACGAGAGCTGAAGGGTGAAGCCGAGGGCTTCGCTGCCCTGGATATTATCAACCGGAAAAGTGCGACATGCTATGCTCTTCTTAACTATAATCGCCACTCCACCACCTCTACCAGACGATCTGTCTTTCCGAAATATATTATAGGCGGGGGGTATGGCATTTGCCAAATCGGGGGCAGACAAATCAGACAGCCAAGTCTCTGTCAGGAATAAACAGGAAATCTTAGAATCCTGTAGTAGATTCCAGATATCCATAACATGGCAAGGTAGGGATCTGGTATTAAGCAGTAGACATTGATAGTTCAAGGGTGTACTAACCTTAGATGATTGGTTGCGTTCAGGAAGGCGCCAGCCACAGTCGCTGCAGCCTTTCCTTAAAGCCCTTCCTCCGGGAAAGACATGATGGCAAAGACTATACGGAGGACGGAGGGAGCATAGCTCAGAACTAGAATAAATAAGCATAATGAGTCGCAGTGTGAAAATAGACCAAAAAGCGGTCAAGAAGCCAGCCGTCCTGCCCCGTCCGCCTACGTGCCGCTGACGGGCGCAGACGGGCAGGACTCTGGCGCGACTCAGGCGCAGAGAGGGCGCCACACCTGCGCGTCACCGCTGCGCGTTGAAAAAGGTGGAGCTTTAAATAGGCCGGCTGAATCTCGGAGGAAATAACTCTCCTGAGTACCTGCACCAAGATGGCGGCGGCGCGCTTCCCAACCTACCCAGGATGGACACCACCACCCCAGAACCGGACCCGCCAAAGTAGCGGTGCTCTAACAAGATTAGAGTGTGGGAATGAGGGCCAGGCGCAGCGCGGCAATTTTAAAAACAAGGTAAGCTGCTAAATGCAAAATAAAAGAAACGAAAATAGACAAAACGGGAGATTTAAAAAGTCGGCTGCTGGCGGCGCGATTACGCGACCCAGCAGCAATCAGTTGCAGTCTCAACAGTGGACACCTTACCAGCGTGAAGTGTCCTGTATACGTTTCAAAATTGCAAAGTCAAACTAAAAAATATGAAAAACGCAGCCGATGCCCTTCTCCTCAACATGAGGTTGCCACGGCACGACGAGCAAGGAGTCTGGTCTGTAGGTAGCTTTATGTCGGCGCGTTCCTTTATCCACCTGGATTAAAAAGCACACTGTTACCCACTCACACCTGCGCCACAGCATGTAGTATTGACTTGCAAATAACGGGGGCTTGCCATGACCCAGTATTCTGATACATGGCTGTGGGGGCACAAAAGCCTGTGTATGACAAAGACAAACCGTGTGCGTAGCCAAACGCTGGCATTTCGAAATGCATTTTTATGAATAAAGAACCTAATAAACATATCGTAGCCGCATAACTATGAGAATGCAAACAATTCCAATTAGCATATGTGACAAACCGTCCACTATGTTTACGCTGACGTATAGAATATCTTCCGTTATCCTCTCAAACACAATAGCGATAAAGTTTACATTTCGTATTTTTTCCAAAATATGACTACATGGAGAGAGGAAGGTTGCAGTTATCTGGTTTAAAACAAGAATTCAGCAGCGCTGGTTTCTGCTACTCCCCTGACACACTGTGTGCTTTGAAGGAAATAACTCTGTTTTCCAAAATCTGGGTTCCTTTCATTTATGTGGGATCCTTTAGAAGTTGGGATTTTTCCACATAAAAAAATACAATACTTTCAGATTCCCTCCATGCAGTGAGTGATCTGAACAAAACATAATAGCCTCTGAAACAAGCATTTGCAATGCAATAGGTCTCGCAATTAAGCGAGTTTGAGCTATTGACATTGCAAATAACAATACCTTTTATTTTTATTTTTAGAAAAACATACATAAAAGGCATTGTCATTTACAATGCCAATAGCTTAAACTCGCGTAAATGCGAGAGCTATTGCATTGCAAATACATGTTATTATTATTTGCCGTTCTTTGAGGAATTTATTCGCAATTACTTATTTTACGTCTGATGGAGGGTTGTTCTTTCTACCATGACTGTAGGGGCTTTTGATTTCTTCATACTTAGGCGGTCTTCCTTATTTTCCCTTTGTTTAATAGTACATCTCGATCTGAAGAACATAAATGGCCACTATTTCTCCTGCTTGAAAGAGGGTTGATGAAGGTGTTCTTACATTGCCTGCAAAAGAAGGGAAGGCTCAGACAGGGAGAATGCAGTAAACCTGCTACACCTTAGCAAAGAAAGATTGCCCGGAAGGTGCTCATGCCTCCTCCATTGGGGCCATTGCTGCTTCCAAGACTCTCGCTAGAGAGGTTTGTGTGACTGATCTCTAAAGGGCACGCACATGGTCATCCTTACATAATTTTGCCATTCATTATGGCCTCACACTCAAAGCACGTCCTACACTCAGAGGTACCTGGCCATGGCTGTGTTCCATAACTGTCTCTTTAATTCACATCACTCAATGCCACCTCCCAGGGAGCGATTGCTTTTTGACTCATTCATAAGGTGATATACCTTCCGACAATGTATTTCTGGTGGATATATAGTCTTCCTATTGATTCTTCACCACCTTCCCTCAATTTCTGAGTTAATCCTGTGCATAATAAGATCCTAAAGTATGCACACATGTTATGCACCTCTGATACTCTCTGTTCCTCTTTGAACCCCTTGATGGGGTTTGGAAAACATACCAGAAACTGACACCAGCCCGCCGGTTGGCACCTAATATTCTCTTACATCATCATATGCTACAGGTTGTCATGGTTTAGGTTGCGTGGCACCACCCGACAGCGCTAGAGAGCTATTGCTGGGCAAACATTTCCAGACCTGTCTGGAGCCTGAAGGTAATTCATAAGTTGAGGAGTCTACGTGAAGACTACGTATCCATCAGAAGTATTGTTACTGAAGGCAGTTGACTTCTTCTGGTGGGTACTTCATCTGCTGTTGTCAACATCTCCCATGTCCATGCTCGCCCGTCGCCCGGCTCTTGCATCTCTGTCACCTGGCTATTCAGTCTCCATCTTATGCTACTAGTCACAGCTTCAATCACTGAAGCTCAAAGAAGCTTGTCTGTGAGATCCGGAACAGGGTCACTCAGTTTAGATTTTGATATAGAGATTGGCTCAGCTTGAAAGGGTGCCCTTGGTCTCCGCCTCGTCCTGCTTGGACCAGCGAACACCACAGACCACTTGTCACTTGGAACTGCACACCTCCCTGTGGAGGCTCTGTGTCTCCTTCTTGGTTGAACGAGTAAGATGAAAGTGTGTGTCCTCATGTAAAAACGTAACTTGTGCTATGTAAAGCGCTCTGATACCTGATTCGGTTCGGGTCTAGTTCGCGCTATATGAAACTCTAAAAAAAAAAAAAAAAAGAGTAGTAGACCTAAATGAAACGCAGATACCAACTTGAGTAGGAAAGACACTTATATGGGTAGACAATATGAAAGGTGAACAAAGAGAGAGGGGATGTTCTCGACCCTATGGGGAGACATTATTGTCACTAATTGTATGGTCTTCAGAGTGAGAATCAAACTGGACAATGCGAATGGCTCAAATAGGGTTGCCATTAGAAAAGACAACATGTAATTCAAATTCCACTGAAGATCAATAAACAGAGATGCAGAAAAGAAGTAAATCTTTTTTTAAATACTCCACATGTGGCGTTTCAAGCAAAGATGGCTGCTTAAGGAGACACATAAAGGAATACAGCTCAGCCAAATAACATCTCACTAGAGCCAGTGCCTCACCCTGTGGGGCAAGAGACAGGTTCAGGGCCTTGCGACTTGTGCAGATGGCAACCTCTAAAAGAGAGGCGGTGCCATTTGTGCAGCAAGGGCAGTTCCTGGAAAAGAAAAGACAAGGTAGTACCTATATACTCAAACTACGGCCCGGGCCGCATGTGACCCTCTTGACCTTTACATGTGGCCCACTGGTGAACAGCAGCACTGGGCTGCTAGTTACCTAACAGAGCACGGACATTCGTAAGGCTGATAAATGGACAAGAATTTATATACATCTTAACTAAAGTAATTGTAAAGAAGGCACCCTGTTCAACTTATCTTTAGGAACTTCTTCATTTTTAAAGATGTCATGCAAAAATATGCGAAACTCTCTTCAAAATTCAATGTGTATTTCCTTAACATGCAGAAGCGTTTCACCTTAGTACATCGGGTGAAATCACTGTATTGAAAGGCATTTATTAAAAGTGATCATTTTCAAACATGAACTTAGAAACATTCATGTCCCCATCCTGACAAGAATGCCATTAGTGAACCAGGAGGCAAGTCATTTCTCAGGCGACTCCTCGGTGTGGCCTTGGTTATGAATATAATTGAAACAACACTATAGTTTATTAAATTAAACACAGAAGAAGGTTTTGTACAGTGCCCATCCTGCACTCATGTATTTCAAGGTGTGGTGCTCTCATTTGTTGTTATGAAGAAAAAGGAGGCAAAGTGAAATAAAACAATTGCCTAGTATCACACAATTTGGTCAAGTTGGGAAGCCGGGATTAATCCCAGGATTTCTGGTTTCTCATTGTGCAGTTCCGACACTGGATTAGTATCCGTTTCCCTCTCACATTTTACATCAAATGTAGATGATTTGTCTTTATTTCTTGGAGCATGAGGTTAGAGCGTGGGTGGCAGACAGACCCATTGTGAAGGCTTGGTTTGCTGTCCACACCATGTACATGCTTCGATTCCTCTGGCGCCCACCTTACACCACACAACCGTCCCCCTGATTGCATCAATCCATCAATCCAGTCCAGAACATAATTTTTGGCCCCTAGAGAAATGTTTGTGAGAACTACCCAGGGCCTTCAAGGATCAGGAGAATAAGTCAGCAAACAGCTCTGATCTCCCAGTTAGTGTAAAAGTAGACTCTCCACCCCGCTGGAAAACGGTTGTGTAAAAGGAAAAGCAGAGAGTGTTTACGTCAGCAGAATGACCGAGGAATGCAGGGGATTGTACCTAATGTTGGTGATGCTATACCCTGTGTCGGAAGGCGCAGAACATCTATTGCTGTGTTTGAAGTGGCTGCGAAGGTTGGCTCTGCTGTGAGCGTTGTGCCCAAGAGTAACCTTGAAACTAACTATATTTTTGGTAGAGTTACTTTTCTGGGGTGGCTTTGCCCAGCAAGGAAGCAGTGATGCTACTGTTTTGAAGAAATCCAGGGGGGAGTTGGCTGTCTCTCCCAATAGCCGCTCACCATCAAAGGGCATGTCCATGAGGATTACCTGGACTCTCCCGAGAAGCCAGTGGAATGCATCCGAACAAATCAGCGCCGTGTGATGTCTGTGGACCGAGCCAAGGTGTCCACGGAAACCAGCACGCACATCGGGATCTCTTTGGAGATGTCCAAATCATCGTTGAGCAAGTTGGAAAATTACTTTCTATGAGTTCTAGAAGGCTGGTGACCATTAAGTATGCCAGCTCCCACAGACAAAGTAGGCCGGAAGACTGGGTGCGTTTCCTGTACCAAGGGCAAGGATGCCAGCCCTGCAGAATTTTCAGCCCATAGAGTAAAGCTTATTCAACTCTGTCTGAAGTCACATTAGGAAAGGCACATGGGTTCAATTTCAAGGAAAATCACTTGGACCACTAGACTATCTGGTGAAAGGATTATTGACAAACATTTTAGGACAACTAGGCCAAGTCTATGTCATCTGGCTATTTGTCGGTTTATCTGCTGGATCCAAAAGGGTTTCTCCAAAGCAGCTAGAGCATGTTCGAAGAGAGCCTCATAAAAGAGATGCAAGGACTTGGCACCTGTCTAGCATGGTGCCAAGAATGTAGTCAAATTGTTGGATTTTAACCTTAAGGGAGGCCAGAGCTATCTGTAACTCCTCCTAAAGAAAGGTCAGAGGTCTAATGGACATCCCTATATGACAAAGTATCCAGGCCACCTGCTTTTTATATATCAAAATATATGCTCCCATTGTTTTTTTTTTTTTTAGAACCTTTATTGTCACTTCAAGTAAATACAAATATGGGCCTACAACCACCTCGGCCGGCCGCTAGTTAAGTCGTAAGTACAGCAAATCAATGTAGCAAAGTACAGCAGCTCGAAAACGAGGGTCTAAACAGTGTCCAGGAGAGAACTCGTATTCAAGCGTACTGTGCGAGATTCAGGATGTGAGAAGGTTCATTTTACAATAAAGAAAAACTCAGAATCAATGCCATACGGTCATACATGGTCCTACAATAGCAAGCATGAAACAGAAAATCCGCAAACAATACTAATACGTTTGAAATATTGGGGGTAAGGCACCCGAGTCAGGATAGATGTAGAAACAGAAACGTACGTAGCAAAGCTGCACCCCACCCTTCAAAACGAAACATACTGTAGGAGACACGTAAAACGACGACACCAAAAAGGAAGAAAGACAAAGGGCCACAGAAACAAAGAAAAGACAAAATAACAGACCCCATCCCCCTACCCCCCACCCAGCACCCCTGCAGAAGGCCATGGCCTACCCCCCCCCCCCCCCAGCAGCGTGTCTGTCGCCCTAAATAAGAGACCCGAAATATAGAAAAAGGGAAAAAGAAGAAAAAGAGGAAAAACGTGAGGAAGGGCCCTCGATCTGGCCACCCGCCCCCCCCCACCACCGCGCACAATAAACGTCCCAACAGCAAGATCAGAATAGACACGAAAAACATTAATCACCGATAGCACAGTCAAGAACATACCCGCCGAGTGTCCCCCAAAGCACAAGCAGCCAACAATAAGTTCCACTATGAACTAGACGGTCTCACCCCTGGCCCTTCCTATCAGTAGTACCAACATACGTCCACTTATCAAGCAGCGTACAGAGCAGAGTGGAGGGTCCAAACGATCCGGGCGGATCGGGAAGCGCTGTTATTCCATGGGACTTCACCTGAACCCAGCCGAGTATGTATGGCGGAAATCCGTCAATGTCAGTATCGACTCCGGAAGCACCCTCCAGTCCGGACACAGTCTCACCAGCCAGGGAAAGAGAGTCACACCATCCGGCAAGCGCTGAAACGCCACCAGGGCAGCCCAAACCATAGATCGACGTTGTTTCCCCTGCCGACGAACAGAGAAGTGTCCCGACGAGGCACTCACATGTACAACAGATCTGTCCAAAGGAATCTCATGAACCAGGTCTTGCAGCGTCTCCACGAACTTAGACGTAGCTGGAGTACTCATCACTGACGCAGAGGCGGGCCCAGCGGCGCTTCCATGAGAGCGAAATATGCCCGCGTGGAACAACAATGGCGGCCATCCGTCTTCCCAAATCCCGGGCGTCCCGGATCAGGGTCGTATGCAGGGTTGTTAACGCAGCCAATATATCTCTGAACGTGGGTTCTGTCTCGTAGCGCCAGACCCCAGGACTCTCCCGCACAGCAGCTTCTCTGCCTGGATGTGGTCTGCGTAGGAGGGCGCCGTCCGCCATCTTAGCTGATCCGGCCTCGTCCTTCTCCACTTCACCTCGGGACAGGGCCCCACACCAGGGCGCAACAGGAGTCACCACGAGGATCCCGAAAGTCAAGGCAGGCTCCCCAGCGAAGGGTCACCAAAGGGCTAAACAAAATCTCCGCCGCTCCCTGGGAGCCGCCCGCCGATTATGGGAGAAGTCATTGGTCATGCCCGGATACAACACTGGAAAGGCGGCCAAGTATCGTGCACTCCCCTCGACCCTGCTCCACCGCACATCCCGCAAGGCACTCCACAAGATGGACTGGGTCGGCACTGTTGCCATCGGCCCATCAGAGCTCCGGCGCCCTCCGGCCGGCTCCTCGCCCCCACCAGAGGCCGCTGTTGTCGCAGTCCCGGTCGGCCACTTTCCTCACTCGACACCCCGGTCTCGGCTCCGTGAAGGCCGCAAAACAGTCGGGGACATTTCCACAGGCCTGCCGCACGGAAAAGCCTCAGGAGCAAACGGTCAGTGGAAGGTGTCCTTCGCCTACTTAAATATGCCGTTATGGCTCAGGATAGTTGCCAGGATGTATGCGCGGGGTGAGAAGGCTCACGGAGCCGAGCGTCTACGCAGCCATCTCGGTCGCCAGCTTGGCTCCTCCCCCCTATGCTCCCATTGTTATTAGAGAATATCAGCCTCTGAATCATTGTCTCTTGTCTTTTAGACTCAAACATATCTTCCAGCCAAGTAAATTTCCAGGCCCTGGGCACGTGCTCTGCCATCATCTTCAACATTTTCTTTCACCATTGGGATTATTGTAGCAGACTGCTAATATGGCTCTGGAGCCGGCTCCATGAGTGATGTCTGTGTCGAGTTGAAGATGTTGCTGACCAAACAGGTGACTGAACCTTGACACGGTGGCTCGAGCGCAAGGGGGTGCGGAGTCTATAGACACTGCAGTCGGAGCCACCCGATTGTCCCAGAAGGTACCAGAGTTATCCTGAACAAATCTAACACAGCTACCTGTGCAGGGCCAGCCGATCAAGGAGAACTTCAGCTTCATCTTCTTTAGTGCCGGGATTTTCTCTGAGGAAGAGTCTAGTTTCCAAACTTCCTGACAGCAGGACTATTTTCACGTGCCCTATAGTGCTTTTTATTCTTTTTGTAAGAGCATCTTTTGGGAGATCATTCCTAGTCAAGATAGTTACCTGAAGGAGAGCCTTTGGGCGCCTCACTGTTGGCCTTGGCCAGCCAAAATGGTTTTCTCAATCGCTACAGAGGAGTCAGCTGATGTAGTTGCAGTCAAAATGCTGACAAACTCTGCCACTGGGACATGGAAAGCACTATGCACCACATCTATGAGAGACAAACCGATGCCAGTGCACTGGTTGGCATCTACTGTAATCTGATGTGGTCCTTTCTGGCGGACAGAGTTGCGGCTGAAGTCACATGACACCAGATGGAGACTTTGGAAGCCTATTGATCGGGAAAATCTTCCAGTCGAGTCTTGCACCTGGAGGGATGTTCATGATTGAGGTTGTGTGGCAGCTGAAACCAGTGCCGGCGCTAGGGAAAGGGGAGGAGAGAGCCATTTCTTTCAACATATGGCGCTCTCCTTCTCCCTCCCTGTCATGCAACGCAGTATTTTTGGCTGCTGTGCTGCGTTCCGTGACACCTTTGAGAATTTGAGCCACAGTGTATAGAGGCAGAAGATAGCGTGGCGAGGAATAGAGCAGAGAGAAGGGTGAGTGTAAACACCAGTGTCGGAAAAGGCCAGAGACCTGGTGGCAGGGCCACAGGGACCATAAGAAGGAAGGGATGGAGAGCAGAGAGATGTGTTTGTTTAATGATCAGTGAAGAGAGAATCCAAAGTGTCCTAAAGGAATGGAGGAGACACATCACTGTGCTATACTCACTTTCACTTTTTCTTGTTCTCAGCATACTATGGGTCTCTCCCAGCCTCAGGATGGCATCGCTCCTGTCAAGAAAAAGGAATGTTGGTCAGACTGTGTAATAAGTGCTGGTCAATAATACATGAGGTAATCACATAAAACCACGACCTTTAGATTCTACTGCACCTTTTTTAGGTCTGGTGTTAGCCAAGAACTTTTGATTTTCAAAAAACAATATATATGTACAATATATCTATTTAAAGGGGCTTTCAGCCAACTTTCTTCATCCATTGGTTTATTGGTGAGTCATTCCCATTTTGCTTCCACCCACTACAGCATGCAGCAAGGGGCAGGGGGTCAGCCAACTTCAGCCACAGGATAACCTAACGTTTAATGACTGCATTTTGCTCTTTCACAAGGAGCACATTCACACACAAGCTAGTTCCCTTTTGTTCCAGTGTGAGTTCTTTAGGTTTCTCATGCACAGCACATGTGATTTGCTTGTGAAATCTATTGTTTTTAATATAAATCATAAAAGGGACTTGCATCCTGTCCCCTTGCTATCCTTGCTTTTCACTGGTTCCTGTACTTGCCACTTACATTTCCTCTATTTCTATTAGCTGTAGCATGTTTTCCTGCATTTACCAATGCTTGTTCCTCATCTGCTTCTCTTATCAGTTTCCCGTAGATGAAATACTGTTAACATCCGCTCTGGTGGAGTTATTTTTTCATAAAGTTTTGCCTCTTTCTGCTTTTTCGACTTTAAATTAAATGAGCTGATTTATATAGCCCAATTTATCTCCCAGAAAGATTTACCCAGAATCATAGGATTTTGCACCTCCGAGACTAGAACCAGGATCCTCGGCTCTCGAGACAGCAGCTCTGGCTGTTGCACCACATCCTCCCCACTCCCATGATGCTTCTTTTGAATTTGATATCAGGCATCGGTTTTACAAACCGCAACATCCAACTACAAGCAATCGCAACAAAACAGTAAGTACTATGGAGGTTTCGGTTTGATTTCATAATCTCTTTTGTTTCCTGCCACACAGAATGCAAAATCCAGCTTCCAATAGCAAAGTTTGGCAGTAATTTGCTTGTAGTTGCTGTCGAGGTGTAAATGCGTGAATGGTTACTTTATGTTACAGTACTGTACTGTATTGTGGTAAAGCTGCATCACATACTAATTACATTATTGGAATCAGATATGTAATTGATGTGTTGGTTTTTGTGTCAGCAGTGCTTTACTTGGGTGACGTCATGTCAATAATATGATTCTATTGCAATTTGTCCGCTTCTCTACCTTTAATTCCACTAGCTGGCGCTGCAAGCTTTCATCTGTCACAGATATTATACTGGCTCGCAGGATCTGCTTTGTTATTTTATTAAGCTGGTAGCTTCTTAGGAGAAACTCACCCATCACATGCATTGTGCCGCTCATTATCGAATCAGATCATAATGGCAAAATAATGTTGTTAAAGTATAAAAAAAACATAAATCTACATTGTACTGTGGTTTTAAAGAGTCTTCACGTTGAAATGTGCAATACATGCATGCGCCTGGTGTTTTAGTACAGCGATCCATATTAAAGACTGCGGAGCTCTGTACAGGTTCGAAGGCAGTGAACCCAGTGACATAGTAAATCTAAGTGGGTGGCTTCTGAGAGGGAAGGTGGGCTATTCACTGTGCCATGTATAACTTGACGCCAGTTTGCTTGTACTTAATTCGTTACACACTGACGGGAACCGCAGATTGTGCGCCAGCATAGGACATTGTTCAGGAGTTTAAATCATACCGGATAAAGCTGCTGTGGCCGTTAGCTGTTGCGTGCACAGATTAAGTACAAGCAAGTTGGTCGTAGATATTTCTTAAACCGGACGGTGCACACGTCCAAGTACCTTGATCCCTCTGGGTGCTATTTCCTCACAAAGAAATTATATAAGGATATTGTTTGGTTACACAATCAACCCCACGTCCTGAAGATGATCTGACAGTCTTATCGCCAACACAGACCGAAACATCGACTGCAACGTCTATTTCTTCACACATTTGTTGATCCTAAGGACCCGTTTTCTGTTTTGTCAGATCGTTTTCCTTAGTTATTTAATGGAATAGATATATACATAGTTTCTTTGGAGGCCAATTTGTGACACCTCTAGAACTATGTTTCATTGATTCTAATTGTACTTCCCTTGTTCTTATTTGTGTGTACATTAAATATATGTTTTTTTGAAGAAAAGTCTTCCCCATGTTACCCAATTCATGGTTTCGAGACACATGTCCACCCGTAAAAAATTATTCCTCTTCCCTGTCAATGTTTGACTAATCATCAGTTCACCACTAATCAGGGTTGAACAGTAAATAATCTTCCTAGATATAACCTTTGAACTAAGTTTAGAAATAAAATCCCTTGCAGGCAACTTTCAACTTATTACCGAAAGTAGGCGTCCCGTTTTAAATGACTTTATTTTCCCACAAAACACGTTTTCAGGCATTGCCCAAAAGTTGTCAGAACTCCTCTAAACACATAATATTGCTGTTACATCAATGAATTCTATTATGACCCTCTTTCATTTCATTTTGCAAAATCTTGCTATTACTTACTTACCCACACTATACCTCTAGTAACAGCAAAATATATTGCCTTTTTGTACATAAACAAGTCATAACACTTTAACAGACTTTCTGTAACTTATACTGTACAACTACCAAGCAGGCTACAACTTACAACAACAAAAAACAGCTTAATAATCACATAGGCGAAACCTGATGCATTTACCATTGCTTCTTTAATTTATTATTGTGGTGTTGCCTTTGTGTTTATAGTCTGATTTGACATCAGGATGCTATACAAGACAAGAGCACAGGCCATATTCCACACTTTATCAGTTCCTGTCTCCTGGCAATGCTGTTGTAAACTCCTTTTGGAGAGTCCTTTGTTTATTGTGTGACTGATAGTATTTCACAGCATAGCAGATTGCATCCATTTGAAACTGTTCTGTATTAAGTTATCGAAAACTTCAATATTATACATGTGAATTCATAAGCAGGCAATTCTTCAGAACATGTTTATTCTGGACTCACTTTCACTAACGGTTCTTTAATAAACTTTGCCCAGGAATAAAATCAGCCTTTATTGTGTTTGATTTGCAGCACTCGAACACTTTTTTTTATTGCTTCCTTTCTTTTCTTCTTTCTTTCTTCTCTCTATTTCTTTCCTTTTATCTTGCTTTCTTTTATTCTTCGTTCATTGTCTTCTCTTTTTTCTTTCATTCCATCCATCTTTTTTAATTTCTTCTTGACATTTTTCTTTCATACCTCCTTTCTTTCTTTTTTCCTTGATTAATTGTTTCATTCTTTCTTTCTTTACTATTTTTCTTTCATTCCTTCTTCCCATTTTTGCTTTCCTCGTTTATTTCTCTCATTCCTTCTTTCTTGCTTTCCTTTTTTTCTTTCATTCCTTCTTTCCTTTCATTCTTTCAGTCCTTCCTTCTTGCCTTTCATTTTCCTTTCCTTTCTTGATTTCGATTTTCTTTCATGCCTTGTTTCTTGCTTTTTTTGCTTTGACTACTTCTATCCCTTTTCCTTGTTTTCCCTTTTCCTTTCTTTTCTTCTTTCCTTTTTTCTTTCATTCTCTCAGTCCTTGTTTCCTTCTTTCATTCCCTTTTTGCAATTTTTCTTCATTGTTTTCGATTTTCTTTCATTCCTTCATTCTTGCTTTCCTTTTTCTCTCATTCTTTCTTTACTCCTTTCTTTCTCTTTCCTTTGTTTTCTTTCTCTTTCTGTCTTCCATTCCTTCATTGCTTTCTTTCTCCCTTACCTTCTTTCTTGCTTTCATTTCTTCTTTCTTGGTTTCATTCCTTATTTTTTTGTTCCTTCTACCTGGCTTTCTTTCTCTCTTGTTTTCTGTCTATCCTTCTTTCTTTATTTCCTTCTTTCATTCCTTCTTTCTTGATTTCATTTCTTCTATCTTGGTTTCAATTCCTTCTTCTCTTATTTTCCTGTCATCTCTCTTGGTTTCTTTCTTCCTTCTTGCTCTCTTTCTCTTATTTTATTTGTCTTCCCTTCTCTTCTTCTCTCTTCCTTTCTCTCCAGCTTTCATTACATCTATCATTCTTTCTTGCTTTCATTCCTTATATCCACTTTTCTTGCTTTCTGTCCTGCTTTCCTAATTTCTCTATCTGTGTCTCTATCCTTTCTTTCCTCCCTTCTTTTGTTCTTGCTTTCCATCTTTTTTGCTTCACTTCTTTCCTGCCTTCTTTCTTTCCTTCTATCTTGGCTTCTTTCTTTCCTTCTATCTTGGCTTCTTTCTTTCTTTCTTTCCTTTTCTTCTTTCTTTCTTTCTACTTTCTGTCCTTCCGTCTTGCATTCTCAAAGGCAAGAGGCTGACATCCAATGGCATAACAATTGGCTTTTTAGGTCTGTATATGCCAAAGCTTTTAATTTTACTGAAGTTATGTGTATGACATAGTTACTTATAGGGGGTTTCATACATTTGTCTATGGTTGTATCATTTACTCTTTTCTCCAACCCCCTCGAGCATGCATCAAGGGGAAACACATCACTCCACTACAGCCATTGGCTAACTTCACTTAGAGTGATGCCATCTTTAGTCAATGTTTTTCTTTTTAGATTGACAGACACCCGGCAGCTTTCCAAACTAAGAATTGCCAAAAGCCTTGTCAATGTTTTTTTTTTATTGGTGTGCACTGACATAAAGCATCACAAACTGAAAGGATATTACTTTCTGAAACTTAGTGTCACCTAAGCTGGTGTTATGATTGGCATATTACTTCATTAGAGTCAAAGACTTCCTTGTTGCAGTCATTACCCATGGACCTTCCTTCACCCAGGAGACAGAAAATCCACTTGCCCCTATTTACCTGCCATAAATAAGTCATACTTACTGCCAGTTATGTCAACTGGCATATATGGCAGTGAGAAAGAACCCCCACTTCTATCTGTCTTGGACAGGTTTCTGTAGGATACCCCAGTTGTGGTTCAGGGCCTTTTTTTCCATTTTCACAGTTCACCACCAGGTGTTCTTCAGTCTGCCTCTCTTCTGTTTGCCTTCTGGGGTCCAGTGAAGGGCTGTTCTTGTGACAGAGTGTTGTTCTTTTCTGATCATGCGTCCTATCCAACTCAATCTTTTTAACATATTGATGCTGACCATGCTCTCTTACTTGCATCAGGTGAGCAGTTCCAGGTTGAAGATGGTTCGCAGCCAGAAAATGCACAAGATTCTTCTAAGGTTTCTGGTGTGGCAGGCTGACAGTTTGGTGATGTCACTCTTCATCATTCTCCAGCAATCTGATCCATACAAGTGTGTGGACAGAATGCAGCTTTTGTAAAGCCTCAGCTTGGTGTTGTTGCTGTACTGAGATGACTTGCACACATTGTTGAGCATCCTGAAGACATTCTTGACCTTGGTCAGTCTGCTCTTGATGGCATTGTCCACCCCTCCATCATATCTGATAGCACTTCCTAGGTGGATAAATGGGCCCCGTGCTCACTGTGCCTCTGGATTCAAGCTTGCCTGGCTGATAAGGGGATATACCCTAAACTGGTCCCAAGATGCTTGTTTCTTGTCCAGGGAGGACCTGACCTGGCAGTTCGGGATGGACTGTTCCCATTAGCAGCAGGGTTAAGACTAATTTGCATATTGCTGGGCCCAAACTGGGGTGGCGTGGTGAGCAAAAAAACAAAGGATACAACCCAGATCTGTGACTGGGGTGAATGTTTGCATTGTTTATCATTCCGTCCATCATCTGTTCTTTTTGCTTTACGTAGGTGAACTCTTCTGTCATGGCTAGGTCCTCCCCATCCACCTTGATTGGTGAGGGATTTTCAGTGGCGAGACTTCTGATTTCTTTGTGTTTTTCTACAGGTCCACCTGGTGTGTGTGAAAGTTCAAGTCTAGGTTATAGCAATGGCCCTGCAGTGTAGAAAATAAGGTTCATGCGATGCCTCTGGCTTGTTTTCTGTTGTGCGTCAATGACTAATTTGAAGAGCAACGCTGACATCACGCATCCCTCTCTCCCACCAGTCGTGACTCCGAAGCTATACTCACTATTTCCCACCTTCCAGGTAGTATTTTCATAAAGGCACTTGATAAGGAGAATTATCTGCTGCAGTATAGCATAGCCCCCCCCCCCATACAAGGCCTCAGTAGATACTGTCATAGGCTTTCTCAAAATCAGTGAAGTTGATGTATAGTTTTCTCTGCCACTCCATGCACTGCTCTATGATGTTGCACACAGTAAGGATCTGATCAACACACCCTCTGCCCTTGTGGAACCCAGCGTGTTATTTTCTTAACTATGTGTCCACGGCTTATGAAATGCACTGCATAATGATTTTAGTCTGGATTTTACTCAGGATAGACAGAAAGGTGATTCCAAGCCAGTTGGTTAAAGTTCCCTTCTTTGGAATCTTGATGATGATGCTTTTGTTCCATTCATCTGGTACTTTTTTCCCCCTCTCAAATCGAGGTAAGTAGTGGTTGGAGGATCTTGGCTGATGGTTCAGTTTCTGCCATGAACAATTCTGCATCCAGGTTGTCTTTTCCAGGAGCTTTTCCGTTCTTGAGAGATCAGATGGCCATGATGATATCTTCCTTCTGTGGTGGGGCGGTGTTACATCCAAGTCTGTCTCAGCTTCTTGGATGGCCGCTTTGCGTATTGGTACTGGTCAGTTCAAGACTTCTTTGAAGTGCTCAGCATTGCATGCTTCTGGCTCTTTCTCCGTTGTGAGTAGTCTGTCTTGCTAGTCTATCATCACTGCCAATGTCCGTAGCGAGTAGTCCGCCTTGCTCGTCTATGATAGGGGTGCTGTGTATTGCATGAGATTCTCACTGACCATCTTCGTGATCTTGAAGGCCTTCCCCAGTTCTCCTCTAGTGGCTGCCTTCTCTTCTTGGCTGGCAAGGTTATCCATGTACACCCACTTGTAATGTGTCTTCTCTTGTCTATTTTCTGACTGCCCTGTTTGCCTCTATGTACTGTTGCTTGAACCTTGTCACAGCCACTCAGCTTTGGCCACCATGAGTTTCTTTTTTTGCTGCCCTCCTGCCTTCAGTAGTTTGCCATATGTCTGGTTTGGTTTTATTCCTTCTTTCCTCTTCTGTGTGTTGGTCCCCTGATGGTTTCACTGCTCTTCACATATAATAATGAGACATGTTCCCATTTCTTGTTGGCTGCATCTGCAACTGGCTCAGACTTATGTGTCTGCCAGGAATTTTAACCTGTTTCTAATTTCTAAGCTGAATGTCTTCTTGGACTTGGGGTGGGGGGGGCTGTAATTTTGCCACATCGAAGAGCTGCTGTCCTAATGTTTTGTGTTCTGTTTTTCTGAGCTTTAGCTTCACTAGAGTGGTCACTAGATGGTGATCACTGCCAATGGTGATCACTGCCAAAACTCTCCTCACTCTGCATCTTGCATTAAGCGTTTCCAGGTGACGCTTATCATCAGGTGGTCAATCTGATTTCTGTCTCTGCCAGTGGGTAAGCATCAAGTTAGTTGCTGAATATCACGGTGGGGAAAGAGAGTCCCTTCTCTGACCAGATCATTTGTGGTGCAAAATTTCCCCAGAGTTGTTCATCATTCCACAACCTTCCTTTCCCTGGGCTCTGTCATGGTTCCTGTTGCTTCTTCCAACTTTATCATTCAAGTTTCCCATCACAATCTTCAGCACGACTTCGAGCTCAGCTTGCGTCTGTTGGTAGAATGTCCTTGTCTGTTTCCTCTGCGCCATTTGTTCGAGTATAGTACTGGATAATGGTGGTGTTGATGTGTCTGCCTTTTAACAAGGCTGACATGAGTCTGCTGTTCATGGGATACCACACTATTCGCCATTTCTCTATCCCTTTGCTCAGGATGCTCGCTACTCCTTTGTGATGTTGGTCATCGTCCCTTCCCAAGTACTGCACAGTTTCTCCATTGGTGGTTTTCACTCTACCAGATTCTTTCTACCTACTTTTGCTGACCCTCAGGATGTGTAGGTTGTAATGCCTCATCTCAGATGTCACTTGAGCTAGCTTTCCTGTGTCGCCCATTGTCCTTACTTTCCATGATCTAATTCTGCTCTTGCACTTGGCACCCAGAATTTCTATCATCCTGTCAGTACTTTCCTTGCGGCTTAGACTGCTGTCAATCATGTGTGTCTCAGGCAGAGACTCTGAAAGTCCCTTATGTGCAGAAGATTTAGTGGCTCTTGCTGCTGTTTCCGTAAGAAATGTTTTTTAATGGGGCATGGCCTTGTGCCCAACCCCCAACCTGGAGGACCAGTGGATCGCGCTTCATCTGGTCTATACCCTTTGCCCTGTCCAGCTTTGGTGACCCTGCTAGGAGGCTAAGCTCCCACCAGCATAGCTCTCCAGGTTACTGAGACTAACAATCCTCTTAACCACTCAATGACTGGACAATCTTTCTGAAGAGAGTAGGTCTACCACATTTGAAAACACTCACTCCAGAACCCTTGGTCTTGGTACACATCCACCAAATCACAGATCGCCTACTATGGACGAGCAACTTCAAATGTGTGCAGTAAACTAATTTCTATGCTGTCTCCCACAGCAAAGTATTGTATTGTATTGTATGGCACATTTATAGAGCGCAACTGTCACCCCACGGGTATCCTGGCGCTGTGATCCTCAATGGCCTGAGCACGATATTATAGTGGCAGCTGTAATTACAATGTCCTTGGTAAAAGAGGATTTTTTAATCCCTTTTTAAAAGAGGATAAGTCACCCATGCTTCTAAGAGACAATGGCAGCGCGTTCCACAGCCTTGATGCCGTATAGCTGAAAGAACGACCACCCATTCGCATCCTCAGGATCTTAGGAGCTACCACCAAGTAGGCTGGGGCAGAACAAAGGGATCTAGTAGGGGTGTACCAGGAGAACAGCTCCTGCAGGGAGATCGGCCCCTGACCGTGGAGGGCCCGAAAGACCAAGCAAAGGGCTTTAAAGTAGACACGTTGGGAGACTGGCAGCCAATGAAGATCCGTAAGTGCTGCAGAGGAAGAATCAAAGCGCCGACGAGAGAGTGCCAGCTTGGCGGCAGAATTCTGCACCCGCTACAGTTTGCCCAACAAGGTTATGGGTGCCCCCAGAAGTAGTGCGTTGCAGTAGTCAAGTCTGCTTAAGATGATACTACGCACTACTTCTGGTCTGGCATGGGCCGGGAGCAGGGGAAGAATCTTCCGCAAGGTGCGGAGCAACAACATACAGGTGGACACCGTTTTATTCACAAAGCCATCCAGTTGGAGATTGGGTTCGAGCATCACGCCTAGATTCCGAACAGAGTCTGCCGCCGCAAAGGCTACATTCACACCTGTAAATCTGGATTCTGTCCTTCATGCTGCACTTATATATTACATAGAGAGGCCAATGGATGAAACAGATGTGTGCACCCATTTTCTGCGCCCCTATGGCACTGTAGTATTACAGAAGGGGGTGCAGATGCTTGTATAGCCCATTCTGAAATACAGATACCGCCATCGCAAATATATAACTGGTGCTATATTTAAGGGGCGATTCCTCATTTGCAAATTTGCATGGAGGTGTGGCTCCATGCAAATGAAGGAAACAGGAGGCACTGTGCACCAAAGAGAGGTAGCGTACTGCCATTTCGCTGTCTCACGGGCACCTCTCTCTGAAAGGGGGTGCCAAGACATCATTCACTACACTCTCCTGCAGGGCATCTTTGTCCTCCCCTTTAAAGTGCAGGCTGGTTGTCGCCTTCACTGTGAAAGACAGAGCGGCTGCTTCAATCTTGTGCTCCACCTTTAATTAATGTACTGCCCTCAGGGGAGGACAAGTTTGCAGCTGCATTATATGTAATAGAGTGCACTGTCCCTGTCTGTGTCCGACGCACTTCCTTAAAGGTGTGCCACTGCATAAACAGGGACAGTGCACCGTAAGTGTAATACAGCCACAAGTGGTGAATTACACAATGTACTTGTTAAGTGCTTGGGGGCCTGTCCCTTGGATCTTCTTGTTCTCTTGGTGGCTCTTGATAGTTGACCACAAGACAATGATCAACATGTTGTCCTACTAAAGAGGGTTAGAGAGAGCAAGCCTTAGATTAGTCTATTTCACACATGGGGGTGGGCGATGCCAGGGTGTGTGGTATGGGTGCATCTATGTCAGATGCTGTCTGTGAAATGTGTGGCCCGCTCTGAAGGTCTATTTTATCCCCTCAATCTTTGAGACATCACCGAACATCCAATGATTAGGACAGGACTAGGAATAATGCCTCATTCTAATAGTAAACACACCCCAATTTGATCTAAAAATGTAATTGCTGAAATG
This sequence comes from Lissotriton helveticus, assembly GCF_964261635.1. Taxonomy (NCBI): domain Eukaryota; kingdom Metazoa; phylum Chordata; class Amphibia; order Caudata; family Salamandridae; genus Lissotriton; species Lissotriton helveticus. The sequence continues at coordinate 105,599,207 of NC_136063.1, forward strand.
TATGCACCACCTTAGGGCAGGTCTCAAAAGTGATGGACGAGGAACACTACTGATTAAAGAAAGCACACTTTGCTTTTTACATCCAGGGAGCTGTATCATAGCAGCTCCCTGGGGGTAAAAAGCAATGCCGGCTCCCGCAGGAGGCTGGAGCTAACCAGGACCACGGGGGCCTTCAGGCACCCCCATGGTCCCCAAGGAGATGGCCATGCTCCAGAGGATGGGGTCCCCGGCACCATAAATGGCATGGGAGGGGCGCCGCTCCCTTGAAAAACAAATTAAAAACACAGAAGAAATGGGCTAGCCCCGGGGATGGGGTCCCCGGGGCCAAAATCAGCCTGCGGAGGCCAGCAATTGACAAAACATTGATTTACTGTCCAAACTGTTTGCATTTTGAGTTATGAGCCGTGTCACTTACCTATATCTACACTCCCCCCCTCCACGAGAGCCTTTTACTGTTCGTCCACAGCTACCTCTGATGGTCGAGTGCAGAAGTGGTATTTGGCCCAGTTTGCACCCAATGGTTTTCCTTGCATCTTTTCTTAGGATTGTGAGCTGCCAATACCAAAGACACTTAACCAGTAAACCCGGCTCATGCATACTTTTGTTCTCTTGTGTTGGACGCTGTATGAAGATGCTAGGAACCCCTTTTGAGAAATTTGTAAAAGTGTTTCCAACTGCACAAGCAATTGGTACCCAGGGCAAATGAGACTGCAAGAGGGTCAATCATTCCTGCTACGAAGCTCTAAGGAACAGTGACCCAGCCTGGAAGTGCATGAATCAATCTGAATCACTTCAGTAATTCCACTCGGTCCATCCAGTTGTTTTGTAGCTCAAGCACCCTTTCTGACAGCGATAAACCCTACATATGTTGGCCTTGACCCTGCCCTATCAAGGACAGATCAGCTTTCACCGATGGACCACATGACCTCTGGATGGCATCACAAGCAACAACAGAAAAGTTTTGGCCTTGTTGGGCCTCATCAGTGTGGTGCAGAATGAGTTCCATGTCCAGGCAAACTCACAGCAAGGAAGGTCACTCACCAGTAGACGTTACTACAATCTCTGTGGGACTCGAATATGTCCTCTCTGAATGGCTAGCTGAAGTAAATATAAATAAATCCAGTACTTGTATAGCGCACGAATCACCCCCGAAGGGGTATCTCGGCGCTGTAAACTAACGTGACGTTTAAATTTAGTTCATCATTTACATATACGATTATGGATTCAAAGATCAAGAAACAACACTATCCCAAGATACAAGTTACTAACTCATGGAGGCTAGTATTTAAGAGTTAATTCTTGGTATCAAACAGCGTGTGGTAAGAGAGACATGCATGTTCCTGACAACTCAACTAGAAGAACTGAGATATAAGTATTTAAAGGTCACAGATGATCTCCAACAGTGCAAACACATACAAAAATGGAAAGAGATTACTTGCAAGAGAACAAACACTGTGACACATCATAGCAAGAGATCACAATGTTTGATGTGACCAATATCTCACCAGTATCACACCTGGACCATGAGAGGAAATGATCTCACCTGTCTATCGGGGGCAAGGCAACCACTGTGTCTTTCACATCTTCTGTCGTGAGTTCTTGCTCCGGTCTCAAGGCCTGCAATTCCTTCTGATTTTGCACTTCACAGAAATAGTTGATGGCCTCCATGGGTGACAGATCAAGGCAAGGGTCAGGTTGGCCTGCAGGCCTGACGTCCAGCTTGCTCGTCGTGTCCTGTAACATGGGTGACAGTAAGCACATGTAGCACTCATTCTCCCAATTGCAGGATTCTGTCCATAGATTTCCAACTAGAAGGGAAAGACTAATGTCAAAAATCACCTCACGCAATGGCGGCGGCAGTATGTGCAAACAGAGTGTCATTGTCATCTTCGGGATCCACAAGACCAGAACCGTAGGAAGGTGGTTCTCCTACCTCGCCGCCAAGACATGAAACTCCCTGCTCCTCCACCTCAGGCAATCTGCGTCGCTGACCTAATTCAGGAAGGACCTCAAGATCTGGCTCTTCGAATGATCCTCCACCCAGTCCGACCAGCAGCCCCCCACACCTTACCCCCAGCACCTTCAGACCCTCATGGGAGAGTAGCCACGCTTTATAAGCCCCCTGATTGAGTGATTGATTTCACTCCTTTATGTTATCTTAGATCCATGGCTTTGGTGTCTCCACCTGCACAGAATTCAGTCTAAAAGGAATGTATAAAGTCTATGGATTTCCATGTCCCTGATACTGCTTCATCACACAAACACTTTCCAGAATAGGGAGCTCCTAAAGGAGGGTGATTGACATATGCAGTTGTTTCTGTATGGGCACCATCGTTTGTGCCTTGCTGTGGGTTAGGAAGATGAGAGCTGGTCACAGCCTTCCACAGAGGTCTGTCTTATTCTGGCTGGGGAGACATTGACTTGCTGTTGACAACGGGTGGCACTGAGACCGAAGAGCAGGGTTGAGTTGTGTGTATTACTATGAGTATAAATTAGGCTTATGTTCCCACAGACTGTGGGTGCATGATTGTGTTTGGGAGTGGAGGCGAAGGGTGAAGTCTAGGGTTTTAGGTGGTCTATGCCAAGCGGGATTGGCCAAATCTGAATGCATCACTTTGCAATGACAGGCCGTGTGCGACCTACTGCAGTATTAGTGATATAGAAGTGATCATGTAAACCTAAAAAGTACCAATGTTACCAGTGCAGGTGCCTGTAGAGGGTGATTTTTATCTGGGCAACATAGGGCTAATTTAACCATTTCATGATGAAACTAAAGCATGTTTTTGTGGGGGTTGTATCTATTTTAGCGAGACTACAAAATACATTTTAAACTAGTTTTAGGTGGATTTCAAGCATGCTTTAGTCATTTGACGGGTGCAATTCCTTATGTTGTTACTACGGTCAGAGGTCTTCAGTGTCACTTTCTGTTGTGTCGAGCACACAAAAGGTAATGGGAAGAACACTTGCAATATGACTAACCGCTGGGAGCAGAGTCAAGACTGGTTTGCATATAGATGGGTCCAAACTGAGGTGGCATGGTGGGCAAAGGAACCATGGGTTGGAGTGCTACCCCGAGTGATTGCCAATGGTTAGACTTACTGCAAGCAACCCCCCATCACCTTTTGTGTGTTGCATGTACCGCCCTGACACGGGTATTACCAGATGTGGGTCTCATGCTCACTGTGTCGCTGGAACTAGCTGTACCTGGCTTATGAGCCCAAAACTAGGACGAAACCGGCCTAGAGTTGTATGTGTTCTGGTTCAGGGAGGACCTGGTCTGGCATTTTGGGCTGGACTGTTCCAGTTGGAGCAAGTCTGATTTGCATATGGCTGGGTCCAAACTGAGGTGGCATAATGAGCAAAAGAACCATGGGTTGGAGTGCTACCATGAGCGATTGAGTGTGTGATGATCCCTAGTGCATGGATGAATTCTGGAAAAACAATTGTGTATTTTTTTGTTTTACTTCAGTGTCAGATGGCGGATAACTCCAGGACACCAACTGGTGTTTCCTACTTCAGCCGCCATTTCACCACTGCAAGTACCCACCAGGAGAAGCTTGGAATGGGCATGTTACTCTGAAGAGATTGGCTGCTGCTTTCGTCTAGTGGTACGCCCTCTAGTTCGAGTTTCGTATCATGGTCCTGTAGGAGTCAAAAGTACCTTCTTAGTATCAGCATTTAAGCCCAAAACCACCTTTGGTCATTCTAGATGTCAATGGGCGTACAGAGATAAACTCTGCAGATGGAGAACTGAAAGTAGGAATCCATGCTGTTATGGATAAATTGGCTCCTCTATGCCAGAAAAAAACCCATTCACTTGAGGAAGACAACTTCCCTGAATCATTGAAAACAGGTGAAATCACTCCTTTACTGAAGCAGGTAGATACAAACAAACCTAACAATTCTCAAACTGTCATAAACCTTCCTTGGTTGGGTAGGTGAGTGTGAAATGCTTCTCAGAGCACCACAGCTCCTTCATCTAAATAAAACAATAAACTACTAGCACCGTACCAATCTGGTTTCTGAAAACGGTGAAGGATGAAAACTGCAACATTCAAAATGCTTTACAAGATACACTCCATATTGAGCAAATGTAGCCTCGTCCTTCTAGACATCTTTGTATCATGAAAGCATTTTACACATTCTGGAAGTACTCAAGGATTCCAGGGACAGGGTTCTAGGCTAGGTAACCTCATGGTTAACCAACCACAAACATCTAGTTAGAAAAGAGAACATTCATCTGACTATTTACTAGTAAATAGGGGCGTCTAGTGCCTACAATGTTTACCATAAATTTGAAAGCCATGAGAGTCCTGAAGAAGGGATCCATTCACCAATGCGCAGATCACATTCAAATTTTACTTACAAATCTTCATCACTGATTATCCTGTTCTTGAGAACCTGAATAAATCAATCAATCAGCAGTTGTCTAGCACAGTACTGTCATCCCTAGGGGAATCTGGGCACTGCGGATGCGACGTCTCTGTCGAAGAGCCAGGTCAGAAATGGGCAGAAAGAGGGAAAATAAAGGTCAGAAACGAGTAGGAAGAGGAAAAATAACAGACAGAAATGGGAAAGATAAAGGTCAGCAATGAGCAGAAAGAGGAAAAATAAAAGTAAGAAACGAGCAGAAAGAGGGAAAATAACGAGCAGGAAGAGGAAAAATAAAGGGCAGAAATGAGCAAAAATAGGAAGAATAAAGGTTAGAAACGAGCAGAAAGCCACAAATAACAGCCAAAACTAACAGAGAGAGGCAAACAGATTGCAGCAATGAGCAGAAAAGGCAGAAAAAGGAGCAGAGGAGGCACAAACCTAAAGCAGCGGACTGCAGACAAGCTAGACAGGAGAACTGTTGCAGGGGGAGCTGGTAAGTGGACCTGCTCCCTAAGAAATCTCAAAAACTGGATGCAATCAAATGTTCTTAGTCTTAATCTAGATAAGGCTGGATTTATACTCAGATCCAGCTAATCCAAAAGGTGTGACATGCAGGCATCGGGATTCAAATTCTGAGCAGATTTTGGATTGGACCGTCGAAAGCTACTCACACTGAAATTTTCTGCAGAAAAATCACATCTTGAAATTTGTGGTGAAATCCACTGTGGAACAGGAAGGGTGTGGTGATAACACGCTTAAAACACTCAGAAAACCTCCAGAACAAAATCTACACAAGAAATATTTTGAGAATAAAATTGTCGCCTACTGGGTACTGTTTAAACACATACTTGTGTTGCACCCTAATAACCCTGTTTAGGCCTTATCTTGACTTATAAAGCACATAGCTACCCTAAGGCTTATCAGCACTGTGCGAGTCAGCGCGTGCACCTGTAGAACTACATTTATGCCTGAGTATGTGTTTTGACACACTTTCTGAATCTGATCTCATGCTCAGATCTAGTATCTATGATTTTGTTTAGCAGTATCAAATCTAGCACCTATGAACTTGTTTAGCACAAAGGGGTTCATTACGATGTCGGGCGGAAAACCTCCTCCCGACAGTCAGATTCTCCTTGACAATGTGGGAGCCCTTCCGCCGTCTTGGTCGGTTCACAATCCGCCCCACCGATTTACGATGTTCACGGTCGGAAGGTAATCCGCATGGTCTTTCCGAATTGGTTCTGACTGGCTCTCGGGGTATCTGTTTCAGTCGGAACTGCTATAGACAGCTTGTCCGACCTCGGGTTTATGATGCCGATTTCCAACAGCTTTTCCGCGTCGGCTTGTCCGACACGAAAAGGCTGTCGGGAAAAGTGACTTTGGGGGCCTCTAGCAGGGCCCCCTTCATCCTGCGGCCTCCAGTTGGGATTCTAAAGTTGCCATTTAGTATCAGAGGACATGTTTACCTCCATGCATTAATAATCCTGTTAAGCTCTAATGCTCCCGCCTTTGCTAATGATCATGTTTAGTATAAATGCTGCCTCTAGCATTCATGGACCTGTTTATCATTAATGCTACTTCCGTGCACTAATAATCCTGTCCAGTAGTAATGCTCCCGCCCATGCTCATGACCATGTTTACCATTAATGCTACCTCTGTGCACTAATGATCATGTCTAATACTAATGCTCCCGCCCATCACAGCTTTATTCGACAGATTAAATCATAAAAGCATTTACAAAAATACAGATAAAATTAGTTAAGTAAAACATCTGCCATAGTAAATCGTATAAACAGGATGGAAGGACATGTAAAGGTAACCTTTAAAAAATAAGATGTATGCACTTGTCGTAAAAGTCAATAAAGTCACATTACAAAAGACATAATATAAAACATTTAGGATATTTACAATTCGCAAACTCATTTTGGGATACATTTAATACTTGATACAATCCACCTTCTGCAATAATAAATCGATTGGATCTAGTTAATCAATTTCTCACTGATTTATCCTGGCCTATTCATCAGTAATCAATCTAACGTCTACTACAGAAAATCTATTGGCTAGCGTAGGGAGTTGGACCTTAATGACCATGACCACCCTAGTAATTTTGCAGTAGCTATGGCAATTGTTACTGAAGTATCAGTCCGCAGGATTCTTTCAGCTTCGCTAGCCATTCTTGTACCCAAGAGCTTACATATTGGGAACAGCCAAACACGATGAGGGACAACATATCCAGCACAAACAAAGAGTCAGTGAGCCAAAGATTCATTGCTAGACTTACATACCGGGCATACATAAACAATACATTTGTTCCATGTAGCAGTGAATGCTCTTACTGGCAGTGTGCCTACCCTAAACTGCGGGATTGACTGCTTCTCAGAGGGGTCTCCCGGGTCAGGGTATTCCACAAGCCCATACGCCGCAAAGCCTGCCTCCAGATCTGGAACACCACCCACGTGACCGATGGCAGCGCACCTCGCTACGACGAAGAGTAGTGTGTGCAGGGAAAAACGCCCCATGAGTTGTCGCTCGAGGGCATACGCCGGATCCCCCCTATTACCATACCACCACTCATTAAGTATCAGCAAATGCGATGCCTGGTAGTATGATAAAAGGTCCGAGGACGCAAGGCCCCGCAATGGGTGAACCGAAAGCATGTGCGCAGTGCCATGCGCACTCTACCCCCCTTCCACAAAAATTGCCCCAGCACAGAATTAACCAGTCAGAACCATTCGGGCGGGATCGGATACGGGTGATTCTGCAACTGGTATAGGAGCTGGGGGAGTGCCACCATTTTGAATATTGCGGACCTGCCAAACAGAGTCAGAGGCATACGGGCCCAAGATTTAAGGTCCGACCGAACTCGTTCCTACACTGGAGCCACATTCCGTTCCCAGGACACCACCGGTATATCCAAAAGGAACACCCCCAGGTATTTCAAGCCCCCAACCGCCAATTTAATCGATGCCACCCATGCTCTGGCTCTCATCTGACCGACCAAAGGTCCACAAAGTGGATTTGCGGGGATTCATATACAAGCCCGACGTCTCCTCAAAAATCTGCAGGATACGCAGACATCATCCGCATATAACGCGATCCTGTCTGACGGACCCTGGGCCCATTCAAACCCCTTAATCTGCGCATCAATGCGTACCCACGCCGCCAGCAGCTCCATGGCTAGGGCGAAGAGGTACAGAGACATGGAGCAGCCCTGCCTCGTACCCTGTCTTATGGGGAAGGTGGAGGAGGACGCGCCCGCAACCCGAACCTTAATAAGATTTAATTTTTTTAATTTTACAGAGTTTTATATAGCGCAAACTTGACCCGACTCGGGTATCAGAGCACTTTACACAGCACCAGTTGCATTACATGAGGACACATTCATTTTTTTTAGGCACTGGGGATTAAGTGATTTGCCCAGAATCACAGGATGTTTAGTATCATTAACGAGACTCAAACCCAGTTCCCCTGATTTGAGGTCAACCACCCTAGCTGTTAGGCCAACTCCTCTCCCCAAATAAGTGATAAATCTAATAAGATAAATCTATGACAAGGCTTTGTTACGAGATCCAGATAAGATGGAACCCCCTCACCATGCATTGGGCCCTCAAGATACTTACGAACCATAGGTTTGAGGGACTGAGCAATAAAGCTGGCTTCGTTCGTGGATTTTAAATAACGGGCTTTTAAGGCTTTTTTCAAGATAGACATGCATTTTTCTGGGGTATCAAACAGACTCCCTAGGTTCAAGGCAAGAAGAGTATTTTTGACATATGTTAACCACATTATACTCTGCACCCGTTCCAAAGACAGGCAATCCACAATGATTTGTTGAGTGTGGTTAACTGTATCTCTGCTCCAAATTGAGTGCTAATGGAGAATTGGTGCTACAGTTATTTGCTCAGTAATGTGAGGGATGTTTAACTCGTAATGTAATTTAAAATTGGAGCAACTGATTGGAAGGCTCATTGTTTTTTTCCAAAATAAATTTTCAATTGTTTGTATTAACTTTACATTAGCATAGTCCCGCACCATAGGAAGCTACTGAGATTGATTTAGCCCCAAACACTTTTTTAACATTATCTAAATGTCTTGGGCCCAGCTTTTTAGTAAACGAATTGATGGCATAAATTCTCTTTTCTAACATCATTCCTCGGTTAACCACCATATTGGTTCAAGATAATCTGTGATCAAAGGTCACCCCTAGGTATGAAAACTGCTCATTTTGCATTACTTTGCGGTTGCAAACAAGAAAGGAAGGGATATCCTTCATCGTTCACCCTGCAACTAAGATAAAAGACTTGGCCTCATTCGTTTTTAAGTCCAGCATATAGTTTCATAAGTGTCTAACAGTTTCTGGAGGGCCCTACCCATGCGGGCAATTAAGACTGCATCATCTTCTATAATAAAATTTGGATGCTCTTCTTATTTATTATGGGGACGTTCAAGGTTGATTCTAAAAGTTGGTACTCTACTCCATTTGTATATAAGGAGAACAGGAAAGGGGTGAGAACACACCCTTGCCAGAGCCCCCTGGTTATTTGAAACCATATGGTGCACTCCCCCTGTTACCTATAGCGTACACAGGCTTCGGCCTTTGAGTACAGCTGCTTTAAAAAGGTAATTATAGCTTGCTCTACCCCCATTTCCTTCATGATCCTCCATAGATGGGAATGAGTAACGGAGTCAAAGGCTGAGCTTAAGTCCATCAAGGCCAAGTATTAATACCCTTCTTTGGCATAGGTGTATTTTGCTATCAGCAGACTATGGTTAAGACATTGGTCTTGTGTGCCCCCACCCTTTTTAAAGCGGTATTGGTCCGGGATCAAGATGTTGTTCGTCTCGGCCCAGGCCTCCAGTCAGTTTAATAAAACTCTGCCCATGTGTTTCGCTGTGCTATCAAGACTATAATTGGCCTATAATTTCTGGGGTCAGCTTTATCACCTTTTTTGTGTATACGTATTAAGATTGCTTTATGTCAGGATGCGGGTGGGCCCTCTTTGGCTATTGCATTTAACACATTCGTAATAATAGGCCCCGAAGTTCTGGAGACGCAATAAAAAAGGCTATAGGGGTGCCATCAAGTCCAGGGGCTTTATTACCTGAGCATTGTGATATGGCGTTAATTACATCTTGATAGTTAAAAATAAGATTGCTGTTACTCATTTATTACTCATCTACTCTCTCAAATATTTATTCAATTATTTATTTATCCGTTTATTTACCCATTATTCATTTAACTACTTAACTTAATTATTTAGCTATTTTATACCCTTCATGAACTTCCATCACTCATATGTATATATATATAATTCTTCATATTATATACACAACATATTTTACTATTTCTAAATTATATTTACCCAACCCATTATTTACTTTGTCTAACTTTTTCCCATGATTCTATCTAGCCAGAGTTAGATTTCCTAACACTATTCTCCTTTTCTCTTCTTTACACTTTGTCTTTTATTTCATATCTCCTATTTCCTCGCCTTTCGTTTATTATGTGCAAGTTTTTTCTTCTTCATATTAAGCTGCTTTAAAAAGGTAATTATAGCTTGCTCTACCCCCATTTCCTTCATGATCCTCCATAGATGGGAATGAGTAACGGAGTCAAAGGCTGAGCTTAAGTCCATCAAGGCCAAGTATTAATACCCTTCTTTGGCATAGGTGTATTTTGCTATCAGCAGACTAAGGTTAAGACATTGGTCTTGTGTGCCCCCACCCTTTTTAATTCAGAAAAGGGGGTGGTGATGAACAGAGTGTCTGAATTAAGCAGACCACTCTTACCCAGTCCAAAGATCAGGGCTTGATCCATCACCGTTATTTAGCTCACTACCCCATCCCAGCTCAGAACCTGGCTATATGCAAATTAGTCTGTCCCTGGCCCAGTGCATCATGGGAACAGGGCAGACCAAACTACCAAGCCAATTCTTCACCAGAAAGGAGACAAGCTTCCGGGGACCGGTTTCTGCCATTTCAGGCGTCGTCGGCCCGGCTTGCTTGAATCCTGATGGAGCAGTGAGCAAGGGACTCATGTCTGAGTATACCCTTCCACGCTTATGGTGGACAAAATGATTCAGAAAAGGGGGTGGTGATGAACAGAGTGTCTGAATTAAGCAGACCACTCTTACCCAGTCCAAAGATCAGGGCTTGATCCATCACCGTTATTTAGCTCACTACCCCATCCCAGCTCAGAACCTGGCTATATGCAGATTAGTCTGTCCCTGGCCCAGTGCATCATGGGAACAGGGCAGACCAAACTACCAAGCCAATTCTTCACCAGAAAGGAGACAAGCTTCCGGGGACCGGTTTCTGCCATTTCAGGCGTCGTCGGCCCGGCTTGCTTGAATCCTGATGGAGCAGTGAGCAAGGGACTCATGTCTGAGTATACCCTTCCACGCTTATGGTGGACAAAATGATTTAGAAAAGGGGGTGGTGATGAACAGAGTGTCTGAATTAAGCAGACCACTCTTACCCAGTCCAAAGATCAGGGCTTGATCCATCACCGTTATTTAGCTCACTACCCCATCCCAGCTCAGAACCTGGCTATATGCAAATTAGTCTGTCCCTGGCCCAGTGCATCATGGGAACAGGGCAGACCAAACTACCAAGCCAATTCTTCACCAGAAAGGAGACAAGCTTCCGGGGACCGGTTTCTGCCATTTCAGGCGTCGTCGGCCCGGCTTGCTTGAATCCTGATGGAGCAGTGAGCAAGGGACTCATGTCTGAGTATACCCTTCCACGCTTATGGTGGACAAAATGATTCAGAAAAGGGGGTGGTGATGAACAGAGTGTCTGAATTAAGCAGACCACTCTTACCCAGTCCAAAGATCAGGGCTTGATCCATCACCGTTATTTAGCTCACTACCCCATCCCAGCTCAGAACCTGGCTATATGCAAATTAGTCTGTCCCTGGCCCAGTGCATCATGGCAACAGGGCAGACCAAACTACCAAGCCAATTCTTCACCAGAAAGGAGACAAGCTTCCGGGGACCGGTTTCTGCCATTTCAGGCGTCGTCGGCCCGGCTTGCTTGAATCCTGATGGAGCAGTGAGCAAGGGACTCATGTCTGAGTATACCCTTCCACGCTTATGGTGGACAAAATGATTCAGAAAAGGGGGTGGTGATGAACAGAGTGTCTGAATTAAGCAGACCACTCTTACCCAGTCCAAAGATCACGGCTTGATCCATCACCGTTATTTAGCTCACTACCCCATCCCAGCTCAGAACCTGGCTATATGCAAATTAGTCTGTCCCTGGCCCAGTGCATCATGGGAACAGGGCAGACCAAACTACCAAGCCAATTCTTCACCAGAAAGGAGACAAGCTTCCGGGGACCGGTTTCTGCCATTTCAGGCGTCGTCGGCCCGGCTTGCTTGAATCCCGATGGAGCAGTGAGCAAGGGACTCATGTCTGAGTATACCCTTCCACGCTTATGGTGGACAAAATGATTCAGAAAAGGGGGTGGTGGTTTTTAAAGCGGAATTGGGCCAGGATCAAGATGTTGTTCGTCTCGGCCCAGGCCTCCAGTCAGTTTAATAAAACTCTGCCCGTGTGTTTCGCTGTGCTATCAAGCCTATAATTGGCCTATAATTTCTGGGGTCAGCTTTATCACCTTTTTTGTGTATACGTATTAAGATTGCTTTATGTCAGGATGCGGGTGGGCCCTCTTTGGCTATTGCATTTAACACATTCGTAATAATAGGCCCTGAAGTACTGGAGACGCAATAAAAAAGTCTATAGGGGTGCCATCAAGTCCAGAGCTTTATTACCTGAGCATTGTGCTATGGCGTTAATTACATCTTGATAGTTAAAAATAAGATTGCTGTTACTCATTTATTACTCATCTACTCTCTCAAATATTTATTCAATTATTTATTTATCCGTTTATTATTCATTTATCTACTTAACTTAATTATTTAGCTATTTTATACCCTTCATGAACTTCCATCACTCATATGTATATATATATAATTCTTCATATTATATACACAACATATTTTACTATTTCTAAATTATATTTACCCAACCCATTATTTACTTTGTCTAACTTTTCCCCATGATTCTATCTAGCCAGAGTTAGATTTCCTAACACTATTCTCCTTTTCTCTTCTTTACACTTTGTCTTTTATTTCATTTCTTCTATTTCCTCCCCTTTCATTTATTATATGCAAGTTTTTTCTTTTTCATATTATTCTATATGTGTTAAATACCTAGACTTTTATGGGTCTACTATAATGTATTATACTTTTATGAATGTATATACCTTTAATCTCTCAATAAAGAATTATGACACAAAAAAAGATTGCTGTTGGAAGATAGGACTAGGTCTTTGTGCAACTCCTGGTCACCCTCCCACTTTCCATTAAAAAGTTTACTGAAGAGGGAGGAGCTTTGCACGCAACCGAGATGGTCGCATGAGCACAGGGCTCCCGGACCTTTGCCACCTCCGGCACTAATCCTGACTATAATCCTGGATATGACTACGGACCATCGCAGATGAAACCTAGCTGATATGATACTGCTTTCAAAATTTGAATTGGTTCAAGAGAACCGATTTTATGGTGATTTGAACTTTCCTGGCCTGCTCCACGGTCCTGCCCCGGGCTCGAGTTGGTGAACTGCCTGGACGGTGATTGAACAACAGCGGCTTCCCTGGTCCCACTTTCGACCCTGGACTTGGCTTTCGGTTTCGCTTTTGGCCCAGACCCCTTTATGCAGCAGATCTGGCCCCGCCGCTCCCGGATCACTTCACTTCCCGGTCCCACTCTAGGACCGGGACTGTATATCATCGCTCGGTGTGTGACTTGGAACACGCCGTCCTTTGGTTGAGCCTCTGTGGGTGATTTTGACGTAGCCATTTTCACCAGATCTCGGGGTCCCCTCGGTGGCGCAGCGTCCAAGATGGCCGGCAAGCCCGAGGTTGGGGGCTCCATACAATCTAATGTCATGGACCGATACACTCATCACAAGGGGTCCCCCAGTGGAACTGGCAAGCCTCCAGCGGACAAAGGAGATGACCCTACGGCGGACGAAGACCCGACTCTGCAAGATATCATGGGCGCCATTGCGGGTATGCAGGCCTCCATCGGTGTGCAGTATGAAACCCTGGCGCAAAAATTGGATACAGTGGCGATCGATGTCACCTTGATCAGGGCGGATTTGGCTAAGACGAACGAAAAAGTCAAATCCCTGGACTTGAAGACTTCCAGCCTCACGACGGATGTCTCCGATCTACAAACGGAGGTCCGCGATCTACAGTCCTCTAATGACTCCTTCTCCCGTCGCTTGGAAGATTTTGAAAGTCGTTCTAGACGGAACAACGTTCGTATTGTGGGTGTCCCTGAGAATTCGGACAACTTAAATGTCGATCTTATTGTGGAGGACCTCATCGTTAACCATCTTGCACCCAAAGGCCTGAGTAAATTCTTTGCAGTGGAGCGGGCTCACAGAGTGCCGGGCGGTAAACCTAAGCTGGGTGCTACCCCGCGGCCCATCATCGCCAGGATATTTCATTTCCGTGATCGGGATGCTATCCTGCAGGCATCGCGTTTGGGTGGCCCCACAAAATTTGAGAACACGACGGTGAGTTTCTATCCCGACTTCACTCAGTTGGTACAGAAGCAAAGAATGGGGTTTCAAGGAGTGAAGAGACGATTGAGAGATAGGGACATGAAATACGCAATGTTATTTCCAGCCCGACTGCGTGTGGAACATGGGGATCGGACGTTTTTCTTCGACCGCCCTGAGGCTGCAAGTGACTGGCTCGACACGCTGCCCAGGCAGCAGGAACACCCTGAACATTCTGGTGGAGCTGAGGGTGGACTGATGGACCAGGAATAGTAATGTGACTTGGTTTGCTGGACTGCACATAGATCTTTCGGCATGGTTTGCGGATCCTTTAACTTTCTTTAACTGCGGTGGCCCTCCAGGGGTGGCGGGGGGAGTGAGTCTCTTCCTCCTCTGGGGTTTCTTTTCGTAGATTAGTTATTTGCTAGGGCGACAGGCACACTGCAAGTTGGGGGGGCCTTTGAGTCTAACGCAGGGGTGCAGGGTGGGGGGTCTTGTTTATTGGGTAGGTTTGGGGGTGGGGGGAGTTGTTCTTGTTTTGTTCCCTTCAAGGCACTATATTGATGGACATTTGGACTTGGCGGCTGCGACTACTGTGGGGTGGATGCTGCGACTACGTTTGGGATGGGGGTAGGGGGCTAAAATTGCTGTGTTGGAATGTTAACGGGTTGGGGACAGGATAAAACGGGGCGTGGTGTTACAACTCTTGAGACGTCTTTCCCCTGATGTTGTGCTGTTGCAGGAAACACATCTGATGGGCAACATCAGATGCGATCTGATGTTGTGGCATGGCGTAGGCTTCTGTTGTCCCCGCTCGGGCGTGCGGCTCTATTTAAGATGATGTCATTGCCCCGATTTTTATATGCCCTACAGAATACTTGCGATACCATTCCGGCCAGCTATTTTCGGGAGATTGAAAGCTTGCAGCGACAACTGATATGGGGTGGACGGTCTCGCATAGCACTTGCCAAGTTGACACTTCCTTGGTATGACGGTGGAATTGCTCTCCCGGATATTAAGCGCTACTACTGGGCCTCACAATTGGGGGTGATCAATCCCGGCACGTATGATCCCACGTCGAACCCCGCGTTCGAAATGGATAGATGGTTGCTGCCTGGTGGTGACTACAATAGGGCGCTTTATACGAAATCTGCAGGGAAGCTGCTCACTGGCCCTACCAAGATAGCGGTGCAAGTGTGGCATCGTGCGAATGATGCCATGGGATGGAAGAATAGACTTACACGCGCTACTCCGCTTTATGCTTCCGAGAGGCTGGGCTCCCTATGGAAGACGAAAGGCTTTGATAGATGGGACGTGATTGGTATATGCAGGGTGAATGATGTGTGGACTAAGGGTAGGGTTAAAACCTTCGACGAGTTGAGATTGGAGTATGACCTGAGTGACAGGGAGTTTTTTAGATATGCTCAGATCCGACACGCGCTGATGGCGGTTTTCCCTCCGGGTACTACTGTTCCGGAGGCGTCACCACTTGAGGATCGGGTGCTGGATGGGCACGTTCCCGACAGTACGATATCACTTATTTATAAAAAGTTGATAAACTATAGGACTGACCTTTTACAGCGACTCAGGGAAGCTTGGACTGGCGATGGTTTGGAGTTAGATGATGAAGACTGGCAGCTGGCCATATCCTCGCTGAAAGAGGTCGCAATTCCGGCCCGCCTTAGGTTTGTGCAGCTTAAGATTCTCCACAGGATCTATATTACTGGTCCGCGCTTGGTCAGTATGGGTTATGCTTCGGATGGGCTGTGCAGGCGTGGTTGTGGCCTTCCGGGAACCTTTCTTCACATACTCTGGGAGTGCCCGGCGGTTGTTCGTTTCTGGAATCGAGTGCATGCAGTAATGGAGGAGGTCACGGGTGTTGCGTTATTGCCTGAAGCTAGGCGATGCTTGTTGAATGTGTGGGAACCGAATGACTATGATTTGTCACAGACTCAGTGGGTGACCCTTGGCAATATGATCGCCAAGAGGGATATCGCCCAGTTGTGGGGCTCCCAGAGGCCACAAACAGTTCTGGCATGGAAGGAGAATATGGATTGGTGTATGTTCAGGGAGAAGACGGTGTATGTGGCCTGTGGCAGGCCCCGCAAGTGGGGTAAGATTTGGGGTCAATGGAATTCCTACCGGGGAGATATATGTACACCCCCCTTCACACACTTGGTGGCGGATCCTCCCTCCCCTTGACCTGCTATCATGTTGCTTTGATTGTCTCAGGACTTGCTGTATCCCTCAATCCTCCCATCCTGCAATGTCATTGATTGTATTATGATCTTATGCTTTCCTCCCCGCAGGACGCACCGCAATTCGATTGATTGTACTGCCTTGATTATTTCTTTTTGTTCATGTTGTTAAAAGTTTCAATAAAAAGAAATATAAAAAAAAAAAAATAAATAAATTACTGAAATGCGCGATCCAAGAGTCCTCATCCCCATGATTATCGAGGTTGGGATCTGTGGGTGGTTTTAAAAATGGGGCAATAACTACTGTCCAAAAGTCCCTCATATTGTTTGTGGCAGATGCTTAGGGCAATTTTTCCCAAGTTTCTTACTTCAAAAACTTTACACTATTCTTCCTAGCCATACATAAGGCGAGCCTGTTTTACCAGGGAGGGGTTTCTTGGCATAGACTTTAGTGCATGGTGCAGGTGGGAAAGAGCTTTAGTACATTGCCTGTCAAACCACTTCTCGACCTTACCTTTTAAGTACCCCCACTCTTTATGAGATTCTTTTTTACATCTCACAGGATGTATTCAAAGGCCACAATGGTGCTTGATGGGGTCCTAGCTCAATGACTAACAGGCTGGAAATTATCCAGAACGCAGCAGCTCAATTGCAACTGGCTACACTGCACTGGTTGTCGATACATAAAAGAGTCCAATTCAAGCCACTATGTATCAAGCACCATGCTCAGGCCCACAGATTTTTCCCCATCTTATCAAATCCTACAAGGGGGAGGTCCGGGACCTGGACGCCGCTCTTGCGAGCGGCGCCGGCCCCGACGCGCTGGCACAACTGCGGCAGAAACACTCGGATTTCTCGGACGAAGCCGGCCAAGAGCTGTCCATCTTGGGGAGGGAGGGCCAGACCCGCCGTTTTGGGGAGGGTGACCGCCTCGAGCGTACCCTTGATAATCTCCTGCGTCCACCACGCGCCGCTTCTTATATTACAGCCCTTAGTGATGGCGGGCCTGACCGCACCACGTCTTTGGCGGAAATCACTTCCTGCTTCCGTGCGTTCTACTCTCGACTTTACTCCGCCGGCCCGCTCCCCTCTCAGGAGGATTTCGACCAGTATTTCGATTCCATTGCTCTCGTCTGGCTGGCCAACCTCCACCGCAAATTTCTCAACGAACATTTTTCAAAGGAAGCGATTTTGGCAGCAATAGGCGGCCTGCCGAGTGACAAGGCGCTGGGTCTAGACGGTCTGCCGGCCTCTTTTTATAAAACGTTCGCCTCCACCCTTGTTCCACATCTAGCGGCCTTGTTCAACGAATCGTTTGACATAGGCGAGTTTCCACCATCCTTTCCGAAGCCTCGTTGACCCTGCTTCTTAAACCAGACAAGCCTGCTGACCGGTGTGACTCCTACCGCCCCCCTCCCTCATTAACATTGATAATAAAATTCTCGCCTTTTATTGTTGATGCCCACCATTGCCCTCCCGGACCAATCTGGCTTCATCCCCGGTAGGGCAACCTCCCATAACCTTCGCACTATTTTTTCCGTTTTGCACCAAATCAACCCTGAGCTTCCTGCTGTGGCCGCCTTGCTCGACGCCACGAAGGCGTTTGACACGCTGGAGTGGCCCTTTCTTGTTTATATCCTGTCGCGCATGGGCTTCAGTGCACATTGTTTGCGTAATATTAAGCTCCTCTATACCAGTCCCACTGCCCGGCTTCGCATAAATGGCCAAGTATTGGACCCCATTAACATTGCTCGGGGCACCAGGCAGGGGTGCCCATTGTCACCCATGCTATTTGCGATCGCCATGGAACCCCTGGCTGCCCGGCTGTGACAACACCATACACATAGAGGCATTGGCTTTTCGTCTCGCTCCCTCCTGGTGTCCATGTATGCCGACGACGTCACCATCTATTTTCGCCACCCTCAAGATAATCTCAGTCCCCTGGTACGGGAGGTTATTTGTTTCGGCGGGCTTTCGGGTATTCAGGTAAATTGGAGTAAGTCCGTACTCTTCCCATTGACCGACGCCACCCTCCCATTCATACCAGATTTTCCTTTTGAGTGGGCATCCGGCCCTACGCGTTATCTGGGCATTTGGCTCAGGAGGGACCCGGACGAGCTTTGGAGGTCCAATTTTGGCCATGCGGTGGACTGGTTTGAGCCTAAGATACCTCTATGGAACAGATTACCGTTGTCCTTGGCTGGCCGCATTGCCATAGCCAAAATGGTTGTCCTCCCTAAATTTCTTTATCTTTTCTCTAACATACCCATTCCTCTCACCGCTTATTTCTTTCGAAGGCTACGTTCTTTAGTCGTGTCCCTGGTCTGGGCGGGGCGGCAACCCAGGATTGCTTATGACATCCTGACCTTGCCCATGTCGGCTGGCGGGCTGGGCGCGCCGGACTTTCGGCTTTACGCACTTTGCGCTCAGGCAAGTTTTCTCCATTTTTGGCTGCATCCAACCCCCTACCAGCCTCATGTCGCGGTTGAACTGGATATTCCGTTCCCCTGGCCACTGTCTACGGCCTTGTTTGCCCCTACGGTCCGCCCCCGTACTGAGGTGAATACGGTGGAAACACTGCGCTGGGCGTGGAAGGCACTTTGCCGTCTCGCTGGTCTTCCCCTCTTATCTGCTAATGCTGTGCCCATTATTGACCACCCAGACTTCCCATCCCTTCAGTCTTCTAGTATGTCTCGACTCGCAGTGCTACGGGGCATTCGGACTGTCACTGCTCTGTACCCCGAGAATTCCTTCTACTCCCTCCCAGAATCCCCTACCCTGATGGATACGCTCCTTTATTATCAGCTGCGCGCCACCTGCCAAAAACCTTTCCGCACCCTCCACCCAATTTTCCAGCTTTGGATTTTATGTACACGTCCGCGTCCCCGCACAAGGTGGTCACCAGATTATACGCTTCTACCCTACTATCCTCCCCTCGCTCTTAGACACGAGCCCGCACGGCATGGAGTGCGGACATTGGCGTGGATATCACGGACGCCGACTGGCTTTATTGTTGTAACCAAACCACCAAACTTTCCCCGAACTATCGGCTTCGTTTGATCCATTTTAAATTCCTGCACAGGTTCTACCGCACTCCATTGCATCTTCACCGCTTGCGGCTCTCTCCTGAGGATGCGTGTGCCCGATGCTCCTCGCCTGCGGCGGACTTTGCCTATCTGGCCTGGCTCTGTCCGAGAGTGCAGGCGTTCTGGCTGGAGGTCTGCTCCACTATTTCTGAAATTACCGGTGCGGCTGTAGACCCGGACCCCCTCCTCTGCCTCCTCGGTTTTGTCAAGCCATGCCCTGATGCTTCCCGCCGTCTCATTGCAATGCTGCTGGTCTTGGCCAGGTGTAGGGTGGTGGCGTGCTGGGGCCGGGGGTGGGCCCCCACTGTGGCGACCTGGCTGGAGGACGCCTCCCGCTGTCAGACGCTACTCTCAGAATTCTGGGATCTGTTGCCCGCTAGATCTAGACCTCTTGATATCTGGGGCCCCCTGGGCACCTACCTCCTGTCCCGCTCCTCCTGTGGCGAGATTTCCTCCCCTGTGCTCCCCATCGACCCTGTGCCCGCGGAGGCCGCGGACGCAGCCATTGCGTAGCCTCCTTTCCTCTCTCCACTGCTGCTGGGCCACTTGGATCCTACACCCCCCACCTATGTATCCCCCTGCTCCTGCCGTAGCCTCTCCTGCGCTGCCCGCCAGCCCATGGCCCGCGGCGGCCGCCGATGCTGGTCTATGCGGAGCCTCTCTCTCTTTTTTTTTTTCCTTTCCACCGGTTGTCCCTGTGCATCTCTGCCGCATGGGCCCCTCTCCCCCTGAGCCCACACGCCTGTGTGGAAACGTTCCCGAGGAGTACGATCCTGCCAGGACATTGCACTATGGGCCTCTAGTTACTTTTAAATTGCTCATGGTAACTGTTATGCCTATGTCGAATTGTACCGTATTATATTGCACTGTATTACTGTATGGAACTGCCTTTATGTATGCTATTATTGTACTGCACCTACCTTCGTAAACCGTTATAAATAAAAAAAAATTAGAAAAAAGAAAAAAGAAAATCCTACAAGGCTAACAGAGTACTGAGGTTAGAACTTCTTTCTATTCCAAGAATAAAGAGGGCCAGAAGTGAGGCAATTCTTTTGATTTTCCGGCCCCTAAATTGTGGAACTCTCTGCTTATTAGTCTTAGGCCGGAAAACAAAAGAAAACTCATCTGTTTACTCAACTGAGATGGTCTTCAGCAGGGATGGCTAGTGCTGGTAAGCCTGATTCGTGTAGCCATGTGCTTAACAAATTATGTTAATTATAATAACAATAATAATTCCTGTGAAATGTCTGCTAGGCAATAATTTGGAGTCCTCAGCATGGGACGTTCGCTTAGATTCTAGGAGTTCGGTGGAGAACCAGCTGGCTCTCTTGGCATGTGATTTGGAGGTTTGCTTGAGGGGGGGAATAATGTTGATCTACATGTGTAGAGCCCGGGCGGCGGTGGTTGGTGTAGGAGAGTGGGGTCTGCAATCCTATGGTCACCCCAGATTTTAGCTTTTTGCTTCACTGGTTTACGACTTTCCCTGGCTGTGGGCCTGCTAATCAGACCCACAGCCTAGCTGTTCTCTCTCTAAATTGACAACCATGTACTTTAGGTGCATTTACCAATTGGTACTTGGCCACCTTATCAGTCCCTGTACAGTGTACCTTAGGTATCCAGGGCATATGTGTACCCAGGGCCTACCAGGGGCTGAAGCATGTATTATGCCACCCCTGGCTGGCCATCTAAAACTGACACAACTGGCTGCATGACAGCTGGGGCAAGGTGGTGTAATCACCCTTTGCTGTAGATATAGTATACCTATATCTAACCCTAAAATGGACACATATATTCCTATCAGTCACTCCTATGGCAGGCCTTATCAATCCTGAAGGCAGAGTGCTTGGAATTATGTGAGATGGTGCTCTAGCATGAGCTGAGCCTGTCTACAGCTTTCGAAACCAAGTCCTGTAGCTGTTTCCATGATAACGCTATACCATATACTCTTAAGTGCATTATCAACCTCGCGGTTAAATGCTAACTCTGGTATAACATTATCAAAACATGTCGAGTAAGGTGTCATACGAATTGGAATACTACCCCCTCGCCAATTCTGGCGATGGGGGTAGCATTCCACCCTTCTAGAGGGACACGACATGTATGTAACTGAGAACCCCGGGTAAAGTTAACTCGAGCCTTGGCATCACAAAATGGATGCTGCCACCACAGACACAAGTCTGACCTCCTGCTGCTGGGAGTCCTTCCAGCAAGGGAGGCTCAGACAAAGGGTTTCCTGCCTTGGGAGGTGCTAGCACCACCCCAGACAGGATTTTGTGTATTGGGTAGGACAGGCCTGAAAGGAATGAGACATGCCTGGGGCACACAAGGTGCCCTGTGCATACACCGGTTCAAACCAGTTGCTGGGGCATGGTAAGCAACAAACTGCAATGATGGACCCTTCCTAGAGTCAGCACCTGACTAACTTACGCCCAACGATAATTAATATCCCTTAAATTATTGAAGGGGATTGTGTGCACACCGAATGGCACCCATCATCACTGTGCCTATTCCCCTGGGGAATTTAAATGCAATGGAAAAACAACCGCAAAGGTGCACCACAACAAATAAAATAATAAGTGCAAAAAGTATTTGAGCACAATAAAGAAATATATCATGAAGAAATGTTGTTAGTCTTCTTTTAATCTTTATTTTTCAATTTGTGGTGAAACAGAAACAGCCGACGCGTTTCGTCCCAAGCCGGGACTTCTTCAGGGCTTTAAGTTTGATAATACGTCGCTTTTGAAGGCAGGATAATGTAAAGTGAACTGGAGTCCAAGGATAGTCTTCCCAGCAACTTTACTCCCGTTGTGTTTTATTTCTTAACAATGTCGAATGTAAGATATTTGGACTTAAAACATGCCAAACGGCGGAGATGGCAATGTTTATCAAATCTTCCTGAATGGTGAGCACGGTCTTGCCACCTTAATAGTATACCTTTTTTTGGGTCAACTACTGAGTGATCTATAGATCTAGTGGAGGACTGGAGGTCCTATTACTCCATGAGAGTCGGATGTGGGCACTGTATTACAGCAGGTCGTTCCTGATAAAACGACCGGCGTCCATCCACATCCCTCGTTGCAGCGAAACACCCCCTGCGACGTTGTGTTCAATTCACAAGGTGCCCTGTGCATACACCGGTTCAAACCAGTTGCTGGGGCATCCCTGCCCCGGCTCTGGCGCAAAAACCGGACAAAGGATAGGGGTGTAACCACCCCCATTCCTGGTCCCACCCACAGGAGGGACCTAGTCGTAGTACAGCCCCCTTTAGTAGGATAAAGGTAGGAGCTGGTCCCATTCCAAATTAGATTATCCTGAACAACTTTACAAGAAGAAACTCTGGACTTCGACGTTCTGCTCCACAGAAGACTGAAGAATCTCCCTTGTGGGCAAGGAGTGTCCACCCTGCAACTGCAGGCACCATCAAGCGTCCAGCGGCTTCACTTTGTCATCTTCCCTCGAGGATCCAGACTTCAGAGCCCGACGAGACCCGGATTCCCAGACCTCTCCGACCTCAACTCACATCTGCAGCAAAGCTGAGACCTGTGGGTACGACGAGACACGTGGGACCGGCCATCTTGAACGAACCTGCACTTCGATTCCAGCACGACTCCCGAGGTAAACTCGACCAAGTGCTTTGGGGATTGAGAAGCCCCAGCCCCGAGCAGCCCCTGCACCGAAAAGAACATCCTCCAGTTTCCACGAGATCTGCGTGGGGCCCTTCTGCTTGTTTGCTGCTCGACGCGTTGCCTGGTCACTTGCCGGCTGGCTAGTGGCCTCCTAGATGACGAACTTTGAAATCTTTACTGCTGGTCTGGTTGCTCCAGACTGGCCCTTGCTCCCTTCCAAAAGAGGGGCACCCCGGACTCTCCTAGTCCGCACCAGACGCCTTTTCCACTCACCGCGTGGGTTGCCTTTGCCAAGGCCTGTTGACTCCAATTCCGGATCCGACACCGCCGACAGCGAGAGCCTACGTAGGACAGCTCGTGCCTCCATCCTGGTTGTCGAAGACACCTCCTGGTCCACGTGGCTGCAGAGTCAAGCGTCCACTCTTCACCTGATCGCGACGACAGCATCTGGTTCCTTCCTGGTTCCACACCGGTCACTGGCTAGTGACTTTGAACACAGTCCCCTCTGCTTTCAGATCCTCTTCTTCACCTATCCACCCTTGGATCGCACCGGACATCTTCCTCCTGGTCGCCTGCAGCATCTTTTCTTCCAGGCTCCATAGACTTCAACGCGAGAACCCGACACACTTTGACACCTATGCACCCGCAGCCCGTGGGTGAGGTAACGAGAGCATTTCGGTGCTCAAGGGTAGTTTAACTGTCCTAGTGTTCAGTTCCACAGTCGTTTTAGTCCTACCTAGTCAGGATTGTCTGTACTCACCTTTAACTTGAACTGTACTGTCCATAGACGTTGTTACGCATCTCGCGTGTGAGTTCACACTCTGCACACGCGTTCCGTGGGCCTCCTATTACTTACCTAGAGTTAGTGTAGCGTGGTCCCATCGACCCTACAGCCTCTGGACAGCTCCATTCCTTCTATCGACTTTCACATTCCACTTACTTAGTATATGGTTTGTCGTGCCCCTAGGGCACCATTGTAATTTTGTGCAACTTGTCGTATTTTTCCTAAGAGATTGTCATGTGCTTAGCCCTCTGACCTCATAAAGAGTTCAGAGGTGTTGTTATTAATAAATATAGTGTTTATTTTCATAACAACCTGTGTGGTGTCCTTTCATCTGGTATTCAAGGGGTTATATTGTGGTAAAACAGCTGGCTTCACATGCCAAAAGAGTTTAGCCTAAGACTGCTTTGTCCATGCTACCATTAGGATAGCTGGTCTATAAGGTTGACTTACAACCAATCACCATAAGGGTTGTTTGGACTGATGCAAGGTGATCACTAGAGCTAGTGAGCATCATATATCAGGCCAACTTCTCACATTGGTGTGCAGCGGTTGGGATTTGAGCTTGCTGTTGTTTTTACCAAATATAATCTTGAAATATCATTTGAAAGATCACATAAGGCACTCTAGGTACATATAACAAGCTTAGAAATACTCTGAGTTCCACTGAGTCCGAGGTTGGCGAGGTTGTCAATCAGGGCGGTGGAGTTGGCGTCGTTGTTGTTCTCGAGGTGGAAGCTCAGGTCCCCGAGGAGGATGTAGTCCTTGGAGGCGAGGGCGTGGGTGCTGACGAGGTCGGCAATGGTGTCACTGTACTGTGGTCGTGGTCCGGGAGGTCTGTAGATGAGTGTTCCTCTGAGGGTGGTGTTGGGGTTGGTGTGGATCTGGAAGTGCATGTGCTCGGCAGTGGTGAGGGTTTCGTCGGCGTTGGTCGAGATTCTGATGGTGTCTTTGTGGATGAGGGCGATTCCCCCTCCCACTCCATTGGTGCAGTCTCTGCGGGAGATCTTGTAGCCCTGTGGGATGGCTATGGCGACGTCTGGTGCTGAGGTGGCATTCAGCCAGGTCTCCGTCAGGAAGGCAACTTCAAGGGCGGTGGAGTCTAGGAGGTCCCAGAGTTCTATGGCGTGTTTGCGAGCGGAGCGAGTGTTGAGGAGGATGCAGTGGAGGTGGTTGGGTTCTCTGGTAGGTGGTTTGGTTTGCTGGATGCTGGTGAATCTGCAGTTCCGGCAGGCGAAGGGCCCTTGGGTGCGCTTCGGGGTGGCCCGGTAGCAGGGGTGGTCTCGTCCGGTGTTGAGTGCATGGAGGGTGCTGGAGTCGTAGTGCAGTCTGGCGTTGCGGGGGGCGCGGGGACCAGGGGTTCTGGCGCTGGGCCCGGTCCGGTTGCAGACGGGCGCATACGGGCTTGCCTTTGGCGCGCCAGTGGCGCGCCCGCTGCGCAGTCTCCATAAGAGGCGAAGTGGGAGGGAGGAGCAGCTGGGAGGCGGGAGCGGGGGGGCCAATGGGCGAGGGCAGGGGATACAGAAGGAAAAAAGGGGGAGGGGCCGCGGGGGAGCAGCGGCGGGAAGCAGGCAGCGGGGGGGGGGGCACAGAGAGCAGGGGCGTAAAGAAGCGCCTAAAAATACAAATACAAAAAATACAAAATACAGTACACAGCAAAGGAGAAGGTTGGCAGTACAGAGGGTAAAAGACACAGTTACCAGTTACCAGGGGCGTACCCTCGGCAGCAGTGGGGCAGAGACTCGGGCAATCAGGAGGAGCCGTGCGGTGTGGGGAGTGACCTGGGGTCAGGTCCCCATATATCAATAATGAACCCTCTTAGCTTTAATGACCCTGTTTAGTACTAATGATACTTTTTGCACTAGCACTGGTGATCTAGCATTAATGCTCACATATATCACAAATGATTCCTTCCCAGCATTAATGATCCTGTTTAGTACTAATGAGAATTTCTGCACTAGCGCTGGTGATCTAGAATTAATGCAGCCGTATAGCACTAATGATCCCTTTTAACATTAATGATTCTGTGTAGTACTAATGAGCAAGCCTCTGTCCACTTATAAGTGAACCCCTGGACTCTTTACACAATATATCTCATTTTGATATATCCTATAAAGATCCAGCTTCCTACATCACTAATGATCCCTTTTAGCATTAATGATCCTGTTTAGTATTAATGATACTTTTTGCACTAATGCTGATGATCTAGCATTAATGTGGCCTTATAGCACTAATGATGCCTTTTAACATTAATGATCCCATTTAGTACTAATATTGCTCTTTGCACTAACGCTGGTGATCTAGTATTAATGCTGCTTATGGCACGAATGATCCCTTCTAGCATTAATGATCCTGTTTAGTACTATTGATACATTATGCACTAACGCTGATGATCTAGCATTAATGCTACTTATGGCACAAATGTTCCCTTCTAGCATTAATGACCGTGTTTAGTACTAATGATACTTTTTGCACCAACGCTGGTGATCTAGTATTAATGCTGCTTATGGCACGAATGATCCCTTCTAGCATTAATAATCCTGTTTAGTACTAATGATACATTTTGCACTAACGCTGGTGATCTAGCATTAATGCTGCTTATGGCACGAATGATCTCTTCTAGCATTAAAGATCGTGTTTAGTACTAATGATACTTTTTGCACTAACGCTGGTGATCTAGCATTAATGCGGCTTATAGCACGAATGATCCCTTCTAGCATTAATGATCCTGTTTAGTACTAATGATACATTTTGCACTAGCGCTGGTGATCTAGCATTAATGCTGCCATACAGCACTAATTAATGATACCTTTTAGCATTAATGATTCTGTTTAGTACTAATGATACTTTTTGCACTAGCGCTGGTGATCTAGCATTAATGCTGCTTATAGCACGAATGATCCCTCATAGCATTAATGATCCTGTTAAGTACTAATCATACCTTTTGCACTAATGCTGGCGATCTAGCAAATAATGCTGCTTATGGCACGAACGATCCCTTCTAGCATTAATGATCGTGTTTAGTACTAATGATACTTTTTGCACTAACGATAGTGATCTAGCATTAATGCTGCTTATAGCATGAATGATCCCTTCTAGCATTAATGATCCTTTTTAGTACTAATGATACTTTTTGCACTAGCGCTGGTGATCTAGCATTGGTGCTGCTTATAGCACTAATGATGCCTTCTAGCATTAATGATGCTGTTTAGTACTAATGATACTTTGTGCACTAGCAATGGTGAGCTAGCATGAATGCAGCTGTATAGCACTAATGCTCCCTTTTAGCAATAATGATCCTGATTAGTACTAATGATACTTTTTGCACTAGCGCTGGTGTTCTAGCATTGATATTGCCATATAGCACTAATGAACCCTTCTAGCATTAATGATCCAGTTTAGTACTAATCATACTTTTTGCGCTAGTGCTGGTGATCCAGCATTAATCGTGGAATACAGCACTAATTAATGATACCTTTTAGCATTAATGATCGTGTTTAGTACTAAAGATACTTTGTGCACTAGCGCTGGTGATCTAGAATTAATGCAGCCGTATAGCACTAATGATCCCTTTTAGCATTAATGATCCTGTTTAGTACTAATGATACTTTTTGCACTAACATTGGTGATCTAGTATTAATGCTGCCGTATAGCACTAACGACCATATTAGCATTAGTGATCATGTTTAGTACTAAAGATACTTTGTGTGCTAGCGCTGGTGATCTAGAATGAATGCAGCCATATAGAACTAATGATCCATTTTAGCTTAATGATGCTGTTTAGTACTAGTGATACTTTGTGCACTAGTGCTGGTGACCAAGGGTTAAGGCTGCTGTATAGCACTAATGATCCCTTCTAGCATTAATGGTCCTGTTTAGTACTAATCATACTTTTTGCACTAGCGCTTGTGATCTAGCATAAATTCTGCCGTATAGTACTAATGAATCGTCTTAGCATTAGTGATTGTGTTTATTACTAATGATACTTTGTGCACTAGCGCTGGTGACCTAGCATTAATGCTGCCATATAGCACTAATGAACCCTTCTAGCATTAATGATCCATTATAGCACTAGTGATATTTTTTGCACTAGCGATCTAGCACTAATGCTGCCATATAGCACTAATGATCCCTTCTTCCATTAATGATCCTGTTTAGTACTAATGATACTTTTTGCACTAGTGCTGATGATCTAGCATTAATGTTGCCTTATAGCACTAATGATGCCTTTTAGCATTAATGATCCTGTTTAGTACTAATAATGCTTTTTGCACTAACGCTGGTGATCTAGTATTAATGCTGCTTATGGCACAAATGATCCCTTCTAGCATTAATGATCCTGTTTAGTACTAATGATACTGTTTGCACTAACGCTGGTGATCCAGTATTAATGTTGCTTATAGCACGAATGATCCCTTCTAGCATTAATGATCCTGTTTAGTACTAATGATACATTTTGCACTAACGCTGATGATCTAGCATTAATGCTGCTTATGGCACGAATGATCCCTTCTAGCATTAATGATCGTGTTTAGTACTAATGATACTGTTTGCACTAACACTGGTGATTCAGTATTAATGCTGCTCATGGCACGAATGATCCCTTCTAGCATTAATGATCCTGTTTAGTACTAATAATACATTTGGCACTAACGCTGGTGATCTAGCATTAAGATGCTTAATGCACGAATGATCCCTTCTTCCATTAATGATCCTGTTTAGTACTAATGATACTTTTTGCACTAGTACTGATGATCTAGCATTAATGTTGCTGTAAAGCACTAATGAACCATCTTAGCATTAGTGATCATGTTTAGTACTAAAGATAGTTTGTGCACTAGCGCTGGTGATCTAGAATTAATGCAGGCGTATAGCGCAAATGATCCCTTTTAGCAATAATGATCCAGTTTAGTACTAATGATGCTTTTTGCACTAGTGCTGTTGACCGAGAATTAAGGCTGCAGTATAGCACTAATGATCCCTTCTAGCAATATTGATCCTGTTTAGTACTAATGATGCTTTTTGCACTAGTGCGGGTGATATAGCATTAATGCTGCCATATAGCACTAATGAACCCATCTTGCATTAATGATCCTGTTTAGTATTAATACTACTTTTTGCACTAGTGCAGATGATCCAGCATTAATTCTGCCGTATAGCACTAATTAACCATCTTAGCATTAGCGATTGTGTTTAGTACTAATGATACTTTCTGCACTAGCACTGGTGACCTAGCATTAATGATGCCGTACAGCGCTAATGAACCCTTCTAGCAATAATGATCCAGTTTAGTACAGGTGTACTTTTTGCACTAGTGATCTAGCATTAATGCTGCCATATTGAACTAATTATCCCTTCTTGCATTAATGATCCTGTTTTTTTCAGTAAGGTGCATCATGTAGAACAAATGCTGCCATGAATCATTAACGATCCTTTCCTGTACAAATGATTTCACAGCAGCCCCTGTGCCTTCCTGTCCTCCGGTGCTAGCAGCTGTAAGAGTACAGGTGTATTGATAGTGCTGGTAGTTACCAGATGACAGTGGGATCACTGGCTCCTTGGCTGCACCAGGATCCTGAGAATAACAAACTGTGCCTTACCTTGTGACTGTCCGGAAACTGACTGATGGTCCCCGTTAGAGGCATACCCTGAATCTGGACCTTATGACTGTCCGGAAACTGGCTGATGGTCTCCGTTAGAGGCATATCCTGAATCTGGACCTTATGACTGTCCGGAAACTGGCTGATGGTCTCCGTTAGAGGCATATCCTGAATCTGGACCTTATGACTGTCTGGAAACTGGCTGATGGACTCCGTTAGAAGCGTACCCTGAGTCTGGACCTTGTGACTGTCCAGAAACTGGCTGATTGTCCCGGTAAGAGGCGTACCCTGAGTCTGCACCTTGGACACACGACCCTGAAGGAGAACACAAAATCAATGAGATACAAATATTTCTTTCATGCCCATAGATGAAAAACAACCCATAGAGAGGTGGTATAATAGATCAGTAAAATTTTGATCCTTTGAATCAAATATAATGCAGCATTTTGGGATTGGAAATGAGTTGTTTACATTTAAATACTGCATACTAATATGGGTTTGGGGTGGTGCAAAAAGACCATCACACCAGAGAAGTGGGTCTACCTCAATGTGTAGACATTTGCGGAGTACTTTTCTTGCACTACTTTTTAATTGTGTATTGCCCATTGCAACGGGGTCTACAAAGGCTTTCCAGAAAGCTCCTTGGTGCACAATCTGCGTGCAAGGCTGGCTCTTAACTGGAGCAAACACTGTCAAATTCAGCATCCCTTAGAAGTGCTCTACTGGCCCGCAGTGAGAGCCTCAAGTTGAAAGTTATGGACCCCAGGTTTTGGCCCAGGTTACATGCACTAGCTGCCCCCCATGTGTGGAATGACCTCAGGTCAGCCATTATAAAGCAGGTTAGGTATCTACCACTAGGAATCTTTTGAAAAACAAACTTTGCAATAAGCTTAAGACTCAGAACTGCCATCGCTCTGTCGTGAGTAATGCCAGCGGGCCAGATAACTGGACTCCAAGTTCTACGGGGCTTTATTTCCTAATGTTAGGTGGTTCTTCAACACCTCTTTGAATGCCCTGTTTGCCTTCTCAATGTAGATGACCAGAAACAATCTCAATAAAGGAAACACTGTGAAATATATGAACTACAAATAAAAAAATACATTTTCTATAAGATGCACATGGGATATACATGCATATCAGAGAAGGAATACAGATTTTAATCACAAACCAATGAAAACATGCAGGCAATAAAATGACATTATTTTGCTTCTCATAGACTTACATGGCGGGAGCACTGGATTCTGTGGGACACCAGCCCTGGAGGCATGTTCCTTCAGTCATGCCAGTCTGCTTTCCAGTGGCAGCAGGAAATAAAAACATGCCCACAATCACTGATCATTGGAGCAGGCTCTCGAGCAAAGCAGCGGTACATGGTGTCACCAGCAGGGATCTCTCTACCAACAGCAACGCACCTCAATGTTAGGGGATAGTGCATGGCACCTACAAAGGTAGAAAACCTAGCCCTGACTGCACACCAAATGGCTGAATCATAACAATTTTGATATTTCCTCATTTCAAACCAGGGGCCTAGAACATCTGGTTACATACACCTACATCCCTGCCTGTAGTCCCCGAGCAGGCAGTATCCTCTCCGTAAGACTCTGAGACTCAGGTGTGGGGTACTATCCAACAGTCAAGGGCGGCGGAATAACAGAGCCTTACTAAATGAAAAGCATGGCAAGATGGATGTAGAGTACTGGAAAAACATGTCTGTGAGGCCCACAAATGTCCACAAAAATACAGCAAGATATGCAGAATGTGGATGGAGTACTGAGGCACTCTTTCTTAGGAAGTTTCCTTTTATATGAATACACTCACTTGGTGCTAGTATGCATGTTTGGAACACCTCACTGTGATGCCCTGTGTTGGTTTTGATTGCTTCAATGCTTAATGAAATGCCATTTAAATAATTTATTTAAAAAAGAAACCCTCAGGTTTGCCTTACCTTCTTACGTGGCAATAGTTTGCGACCAGCTCGAGCACGCTTTGGTTTTTGAGGCAGGGCCTGCAAGATCTTAGCAACGTGACCCTGCGCGACACAAAGTTTATAGATCAGCTTAAATAACAGCCTTTTAGGAGCTTCTCACATGATGCAGTTTTGAAAACGATAAGCAATTAATTTATTAATTTTACACATAATGCTCAGAAGACTTTTGTTTCGACACAGTGGTCAGCTTGTTAATAATGGGGAGCTTGCATTAACCAAACTCCTACTCATCTCCATTGGGATTCCATACCCAAGACAAAGTGGTTTGGAGCACAACCCAGATATCTGTGTCCTCTTCATAATCATGGTGTTTTCAAGAGGGGCGGAGAACGGCAGTCGCATCTGTACGTCACAAAGGTACTGTTTCAGGTGCACTGTGGCTGCTAGGACTCAAACCTCATGGGCCTTTGGGGCTTCCATAGCTTTCTTAGGACATGCTGTAGTGTAGTTCCTATATTCCCAATAGGCTCTGCGCATTGGAATAATATATTCAGCAGTGTAGACGTAGGACTGGGGTTATCTAGGTCTCTACTGACTATATTAGACTTAAGTTTTTGCCAGCTAGCTCAGAGGTCACTAGAAACTTTCTCGAATAAACGAGGAGGAGTTTAACCTCCCTGGATAGACAAGAAGGGATTAGCTTCTGACAACCATATAACACGACAACTTTGCTCCCTCAGAATAAGAGTGTATCTCTAGAGTCGTGTGAAAACAATAGACAGCTATTTCACTCAGTCAAATGTGCATACTTAGTTTCACCAGAGTGCAGAGAAAAGAAAGACGGGCGTTTTCAATAAAAGGTGTAATTTATTGAGCAGTCTTCTTCCTCATACAAGAGAAATGAATTGCCACAATTGCAATACTCATAGTAAAGTAAAGTGCGTACAGTAAAAGGAGGATTATAAAATAATACTGTAAAAGCATTGATATGGTTTCTTAGCCATAAGATACTTTAAAATAGATAAAATATATATACATATATACATTGACTAACGTACTCAACAGGTGCTTCTAAATACGCCTACCCCTGTGTACCTGACCTAAGCCTAATACGTGGGAAGGAGTAAGTAATTAGCAGTTTAAGTTAAGTTGGTTTTTGCCAAGAATCTAACTCAAGAATTCTCTTTAAGGGTTTAGTCAGCTCTGTACCTGGGTAATAGAAAGCAGGAGGTCTTGTATCTCTCTCTCAGGACTCGATATCCCAGTAACCCGCGAAGGTATCTGGAAACACCGGAGCTGGATTTCTCGGCAGGAGAAAAGACAGCGTCTCTCTCAGTGCGTCAAAAGGGAGGGGCAGCGTCCGTGGGCTCTCGCATCAGCTGGGCTCTCGGGCAAGTAGATAGCTGCTCCCAATACCACCACCGTGTGTTTGCTTAAGGCAACGTTGGTATATTTATACCTGTAAGGTGCCGGGTTTGACGTAAGGCTGGACATAAGACGTCAATAAAGATGTCACTAAGAACTGGCCGTTCTTACAGTGCTTTACAGGCGTTCTAGGATGAAATCAAAACAAAGCAAGGGGGATTTCCCAGGTTTCTGGAGGTTTGGATTTGTTTAGAGAACTCGTTGTGCTTTCTAGGGGGCCGGGGAAGTAGCCTTGCTTAATGTGACAGCATGTGCTACGACTGAATATGGATATGATTATTATGCCGTTGTATGGATATTATTGATTATAACCGGACAAGGGCATAAAATAGGAATATCGATTTAGGCTCCTAGATAAAAACAAAATACCCACTCCACTATCTAATGTCCATCATTACTAAAACTAAGCAATAGTAAACATTTAAAGGTGCATGTGTATTTCAACCCACCCCAAAATACATTTTTTGCATTTGAAATGGTGCATAGATATACACGAAAGCTTGATCGCCTTCGTGAAGCCTGGATTGCCGATGGCATTGAACTAGATGATGAGGACTGGCAGTCCGCGATCTCCTCTCCCAGGGAGGTTGCGATTCCGGCCCGTCTCCGTCTGGTCCAACTCAAGATCCTCCACAGAATCTATGTCACCGGCCCCGTCTGATCCATATGGGCTATTCCACGTTGGCTTGTGTAGGCGTGGTTGTGGTTGTGGTCTCCTTGGCACCTATCTCCATATCATATGGGAATGCCCTGAGGTGGTGCGATTTTGGAACCGTATACATGATGTGATGAATAAAGTAACGGGTGTTGTGATGAGGCCAGAAGCCCGGCAATGTTTGTTGAATGTATGGGGTCCGAATGATTATGACGTGTCGTAGCTGCGGTGGGTGACTCTTGCCAATATGGTTGCCAAACGGGATATTGCACAATTGTGGGGGTCCCCAAGGCCGCCTACAGTGACTGCTTGGAAAGAGAGTATGGACTGGTGCATGTTCAGAGAGAAGACGGTATATATAGCAAGAGGCAGACCCAGAAAATGGGGAAAGATTTGGGGCCAGTGGAACTCGTACCGGGGAGATATCTGTACGCCACCACTCACAGAAAGTCCTAGTCCTTCTCATTCGCCCTGACCTGCATTCCTTCTAAGCTGTGGTACATTGTGTTAGTTATATGCAATTTTGCCTTTGACCCCCCCCCTTTGTCTACATTCGATGACTTTTCTCTCCTGTTGTCATGTATCTCCCGTCCGCCTTGAGCACAGACCTAATGGATGTACTATTGCTGTATTGCCTTGAATATATGTTGAGTTGTTCTTGCTTTTTTATGTTATATATAATAAAAAGTTACAAAAAAAAAAAAGATATACTCGAAAACTGATTATAGGTACTGTACGCTATTCAAGCAGTGTAATCATTCATTAAAAAGGATGTATATATATATCGGCATGAATGATTTGTGAAATTTACACATGAAATGGCTCTTAATACAGAAAAAAAGGTCGAGACCATTCCATCACATATAAATACAGTTGCTGTAAATGTGCTAGAGGCTGACGTGATATATTGTCTTTAGAGTTCCTAAAATAGAAGCTCTGTTCTCTAAGAATAGTTCTACTTCAAGCAGAGTACATGTGCCAGAAAAAAAGGTAAATTTTTCGGAATTGTGAAAAAAAGAATTTCGCTTTCAGGGGAGAGAGAAAAAATATAGTTCCAAATATGTTCAGTAGCTTTTGTTTATCAAAGCCGAAGGCCGAATTCAGAGTTCAGGGAACGCTGTGTACTAGTTTGCTTAAAAGGTTATTCTTTTTGCTCGGGGGAAAACATCATTTCAGGCAGACTCTCAAAAAAGTGGTTTACCGCTTCAGGTGAAAGTTCGACCAAGTTGGAAAATGCCGCAACTGTACAGTCGTGAGAATGATTGCTATCATCGATGTCAGGATCAGCAATGCTCACAGAAGGTCGTACCTGGGTGATGTTGCTCTCATCTCGTACTTCACTACCCTTTAATCGCAATGGTGAAGTCTCAACGAATGCCGTCATCAGAATGGGTAGCCGCTGGGGACAACACGATGCATGAGCCGTTACAGGACTTAGCAAAGTATCTGTATCCAATGGTACTGCTGATGGTAGTGTAAGACAGACGTCCAACACGCATTCTTCTCCGCATAGCATACATCGAAGCACAGATAAGATGCAATTCTGCCAGATGGGTCTGAATGAAAGAAACCAGGTTATATTCAGATCTCTTAGCCGTGCTAATCCAAGGACTTTAGTTATGCGGTCCCGATAGCGTATTGCTAGGATCGTTTCTTCCATTGTTGCTGGAGTCTTGTCTGCGACTTGGCTTGCCATATCGAAGCAGAAGTATCAAATATAAATTGCCTGCTACGAGTCCCAACAGAAGTGGTAGGCCGCCAAAGACAGAATGGACAAAATTAGGAAAAATGCACAGAACTGTTTGGAAGGTTGTTAACAGTCCCGAAAAAATTGTCTTAAATATATGTGGGATACCGCTGGTATCAGACATATTTAGGATTTGGCTTAGCATTTCTGCGAAATGCAGGGGGCGATTTGTTGATAAAAGTGTATGTATCTCTGCCGTTGTCCTTGCAACTTGAAAATCATATGTTTCTTTTGATGACGTCAAGGGCACAGTTGTCTGTAAAAGAACAGACTTCATTCTGCTTAAAGTATCAATTCGAATAGAAGAGATATTCAAAAAGGGCCAAATCTTCGCCTCCGTGTCTGGAGTGCTGTTTGGATACAATACTTGCATACAGCAAGTGACCATGGAACTAACGCTCACGAGATAAGCTTTTCCTGGCACCATGCCACAACATCTGTGGCCCACTATTAGAATATAGCTCCCGTTAGAAAGCCGTCTAAAGAATGGCTCTATTCGAGTTGCAGGTGTGCCATGCTGGTGACATGAAAGGTTATTTGAAGTCCCCTCACAGGCCCCATGCAAGTTAATACCTTGACAAAGAAGTATACTACTCAGTGATTGTTTACAATTGTTACCACTAAGAAATACATTCTGTTTCTTTTCACTATAACATGTGTGTGTGTAAGGTAATTTCCATGATGACTTAATGTACCCTTTACCCAACCTTTCATACTGGCCTGCTGGTATATACTCTTGACAGTATTTAAATTGGAAAGCTGTTATCGGAATTGTTATTATTCCGTGTATTATCCATTCAATGACAGGTCTTTCTGACATTGTCAATGGTAATCTCTCAAGTTTTTCAATGCTCAGAATTGTATACTCTTCTCCTTTCTGTGCCAAGCTGATTTGTGTATCAGTAAGGTTAAAGATAGAGAATAATGACGTTGTGTTGATTAAACGCCAGGGCACGTAGCCTGAACGCAGATTTTGCAACGTCCAGCCAAGCTGTACAATAGAACGTAATTGGGACTGACCGTGTTGTAACATTAGTAAGTCCTGCTCTAATATATCAATAGAAGATGATACAATACTGTCCAGTGAATATATTCTGGAAGACAGCGTCATTAACCCATTGTCCACAACAGAAAGTGATTTTTCCAAATTGATAAGATCAATTTCTCGTATTTTTTCTGCTGTTTCAATTTGCATTATTTTCCAAGCTTCGTTGTATGCTGCGTATACACCAGCCGCTATGAAACGTTTTTGACGCTGTTTGCGTGGTCCCATTATGAAATCACGCAAGTCAGCACCGTCTTTAAGTAAAGTCAAGTGTTGCTTAATTTCTGCCAGTGTGGATGTGTGTAGCCATTCGAGGCAGAGTTTTCCTACACTGTATGTTGTAACTATCCCTGGATGTTGTCTCTGGGAGTATCTAGGGTCTGGCCTGGTCAATTTGAACCCCTGTATTTTATTCAGGAATCTATCTTGACAGCTATTTGTGTCTGTGGGCCAGATCAACCATTTTTTCCAATCAGGATGTGTTCTGTTTTGGTTAAAAATATGGGATACGTCTATCTCAACATATGTAGTGGTATTACTGTCAGGTGTTGGCTTTGGAATAGACGGTTTGTTTAAGTCTTTAATTTTGGCTAGGCCAAGACAGGTTGTCTGTTGAATGGTGTCATTCAAGAATATAATTTGTTCTGGGATCATGCAGGCTCTAAATAATGATTCTATACCTTGGACCTGCCAATCTTTCGTACCCCAGATAGGTTTTGTTCAAATGTTGTTTTTCCAAAAATCAAAACCAAATGTAGTCATTTTTTCATAAAATGCTTCTGAATAGATTAATTTAGTGTTTGTCAGCATTGTTTTCATTCCTGTCTTATTTAACATTTTAAAATAAAACGTTTCTGCTTCACTTGTGTTAAATCCTGAGAAGTATGGGAATTTCTCGTAAAATGTTTTTGAACTGCCTTTTGGTGGAGTTGCACAATGTTCCCATTGATTATAATTAAAAACATTTCTAGGTTGAGCAGATTTATGCAAATAATGATGTGGTTGTAGCAGTACATTTCTTCATAATTCGATGAACCCTGCAAATAATCATGCTCTTTAAATTTTGCTATTTACAACAAGGGGTGGTGATGGACAGAGTCTCTGAATTAAGCAGAGTACTCTCACCCAGTCAAGAGATCAGGGCTAGATCCAACACCGTTTTTTAGCTCATTGCACCATCCCAGTTTCAGAACCTGGCTGTATGCAAATTAGTCTGTCCCTGGCCCAGTGCATCATGGGAACAGGGCAGACCAGACTACAAAAGCCAATTCTTACACTGGGAAGGAAACAAGCTTCCGGGGACCGGTTTCTGCCATTTCAGGCGTCTTCGGCCCGGCTTGCTTGAATCCTGATGGTGCAATGAGCAAGGGACTCACATCTGAGTATACCCTTCCACGCTTAGGGTGGACAAAATTATTTACAACAAGGGGTGGTGATGGACAGAGTCTCTGAATTAAGCAGAGTACACCACCCCCTTTTCTGTATCTTTAAATTTTGCTGACATCATATCATTAATACTTTCAAACTCCCAATCATCAGAAAATGTGCTCGGTTTTACAAAGTCACCTAATGAAACCTTAAACTGGTGTGGATACTTCAAGAGCTCGACAGGGCCATAGATTTCGTAATCTGTTTTGTCCCAAGCTACCCCACCGGGTATTGGATTGGCTGTGACATTCACGGATGATAGTTCTCTTTTCTCGATGTGAGATGACTTGTGTGGCTTTAGGACCAAGTTGATGTTCTGACTTGCTGTGTCCATTGTACTATATTTTCCTTCAATAAAATTGCCCAAACAGAGAACCATGATGAGCCAAAGCAGGAGGAAAAGTACACCTAACACAATCCAAAATTCAATCCATGGAGAAATCAGATAGGTTTCTTTGAGTTGATGAAAGAGTTCTGTTACTTTGTCTTTAAAAGTTTTTGTTGTTGCCTGTTCTTCAGGCTCGCTTGGATCCTCAGAAAAGTCATCAAAATTGATGAAGTAGCCAGATGCAGTTCTGTCAATTGTTGGAATCGCTTCCGGATTTTTATTTGCTTTTGCATCTTTTGTTTCATTAGCATAGTCTGAGGCTACATCGTTGTAGACTGGTGTTTCTTGACGAACTGTTGCAATTTGGGTTTCAAGAGGCACAAGTTCCATGGCATTGTTGCATAGTCCTTTTTTATTCACTGCAGGTTTATCAAATGTGATTAGTCTCTCAGTTTGAACCTCTTGTATTGTAGCAAGTTTTGGTGTTCTGCTACATCTTGGGAGTCCACTGGGCCTACTACTTATTATTGGCCACATGATTGTGGTTTTACCAGGTCGATGGATACAACTCGGTTCTCCTTTTTACCAGCAAGGGGCAGTAGTACTACTGATCTTGTTCCGCTGACAGCTAAGACAGGTACTGTTTTTCTGTAAGAAGGCCCAAATTCCTTCTTCACCGCTATTTTCTCTCTGACTAGATCCCCAATCTTGGAATCCAGACAGGCCTTGCTGGGACAGGTGGTTTCTCTACAGTGGCTGTTGGCTGCTGTTTTAGCTTTATGTTGCTCAGGTATTTTCTTATTTCATTTAAGTCCTGTAAAATATCCAAACGATCTTTGATATCAAAGCATTTTTCTTCTACCACTGAAGTCTGACTATCTCAGTCCTGAATATGCAATCTAGTACCGAACAATAGTTTGTACGGACTGAAACCTTTCAGAGAATTTCTTGGCAGATTATTAAGACTACGTTGGACACTTGTTAAATGTTGGACCCACCCATCACCCGAACCTAATACCCTCGCCGTTATAGATTGCTTTATGTCTCGGTTTTTTCTTTCCACAATCCCATTTCCCTCAGGATGGAAGGGACAAGAGTACCGCAATGCACTGCCCATGCTGATCATGGCCTCCTTATAAGCTCGAGAGCTAAAAGCAGGACCCTGGTCAGAATGTAGCATGCCAATTGCGTATGTGCCGATATAGACTCGCAAATCTTTTATAACAGTTCTGGCGTCAGCCGAACCCTGGTGTCTACATTTTTAGTGAATCTAGTCTTAAATAATATATATTGGGACGCATTTTTCCTGTTTGATTTTGCGTATAGATCGCCTTATGCTGTCTATTAGGTGTTCTGGCACTACCTCGGCCGGTTCGCCACTGCGATCTCTGTTGCAGTTTTGACAGTTTATTGCAAATTTGTGATTATGCAAGCTCATTCCCGGCCACCAGTATTCTGATTGTAATTCTGTCAGAGATTCTTTGATCATCTGATGCCTTAGACCTAATCCCATATGTGCTTCTTGTGCTTCTTGTATTAAGAAGATTCTCCTGTTCATGTTTGGAATTACCCTATCCCCCACTCCGGGGGTTCGAGCAAAAGGAACGGAGTTTGCATCGATTATGTATGTATAATTGAGTGGATAGTTCACGGGTAATGCTGCACAGTCGCCTTTTGAAGACGTTTTTACCGCCAGCATGGTTTCCCCGTCTATGTATTTTTCTGAACGCTTTTTTGTGGCTACGGAAGCCGGTTTAGTTACTTCCGCTCTGGCTGTGTCAGCCAATGAATTCCCTGCAGGGTGAACGCCATCACGCTGATGACTCAGTGTGTGTATCACGTGAGTCTTTTGTAGTTCTTTCTGCAAAAGAACTACCTGTTCCCAAAGCTTTTTATGCTTTATTGTGGCACCTGTGTCATCTTTGTAATCGTTTTGAAGATTTGACGCAGTAATGCGAATCGCACACTATTAGTGTGGGGAATTCGCGATCGGCAATATTGAGCGCCATTTTTAAAGCTAATAAATCAGTTCGTTGACCTGAATTGTCTTTTACAGATTGAGACATAGTTACCATTGGTCTCAATTTACCTCCGCGCCACCGGTTTTTAACAACCGAGCACGTAGCATTGTAAGCTTGCTTTCCCCAAACTGAGGGTTGAGCAGATCCGTCTGCATATATAACACAGGCGTAAAGTTGTAGAGGCAGAATCTCGATTGGCAGAGGATATTCTTTTTCATATGTTAGATCTTTCAGTTTTTTCATTTCCGGGTCAAAATAGTATTTTACTTTTCCTGTTGCAAGAGAATTTTCCCATTGTATCCATTTTGGATCTAATGCCACGGTAGTTAAATTGCGTGGGCTTGTTAATGCCTCGAAGGCTGATTCTGCTGTTAAAACAGTAATCTGTCTGCCTTGGGCCTGGGCTTTTTCTTTTGCTACAGCTGTTTGAACCGTATTTACAACATTTTCTGCAAGACTGAATGTTTTCTCAGCTTGTGTATACAAGTGTGATTTGTAAGCTATTGGTACCTTTTCTCCCTCATTAGAGGTCAGGTACGTGAATCCGCATTTTCCTGGGATGACTCGGATTACAAGGTTGCGTGTGTTATCACGAGTTTGCAATTTTGTTTTAGCTAACATGTCTGTTTGCAATGATCTCCAAATTTCTGTGTGTTTTTGAGTCCAATTGATTGGTTTAAAATCAGGTTTTATTAATTCATAGAGAGGTTTAACCCTCTCTGCATAATTTAGAATGTAACTTCTTACGAAATTCAGGAAACCTAGTATTGATTGTAAGTTCTTCAGCGTTTTTGGTGTTTGGAGTACAGCACACTTCTCTAAGAAATTGTCTGCTAGGCTTTTGCCTTCACTTGATATATCATATCCTAAAAACAGGACAGTTAGATGGGCAATTCGTGACTTTTTAAAGTTGAATTTATAACCCTCTGCTGCGAACCCAAGTATTATGGTGTTCACTCTTTTCAAGTGAGTATCCAAGTCATCATCTGTCAGATAGATGTCATCGACATAAGATAATGCCTCATCGTCACATATCTGTAGTAACTCTGTTACTCTTGCTGAGAATATTCCTGGGCTATTCTTGAATCCCTGTGGGAGTCGACATAAATTTTATGAGACCCCATTATTGAGAAAGCGGTCAAGTCCCTGCTTTCAGGTGCTATGTTTTGACAAAAGAAACAATTAGAGATGTCTAATGTTGTTTTGTATTTTTTGCACACGATGTTATTCATTAGTGCTGCACTATGTGAGTTTTGTACTGCAAATGTCTTGCAATATGAGTTAAGGTGTCTGTAGTCCAAAACTAGACGATATGAATCGTCTGGCTTGGAGACAGGAAACAAAGGATTGTTCATTTGTGAGGTGCATGTTTCAATCACCCCCTGGTATTCAAGTTGATCTAAGATCTCCCTGACCTTTTTCTTAGCTTCTTGCTTAATTGGGTACTGTCTTTGTGCAGTTGGTTGACATTTTAACTGGATTTTGTGAGGAGGAGAGTCCTCATCCCATCCAACATGATTTTTATATAATGCAGGAGCCTGGGCTACTGCCCATTTTCTTGCATATGTATATTTTTTATGAATTGGAATATGATTTGAGAAGGCAGGCATAATCATTTCTTCGCCATGAGGGCACTCCCTGACAAACTCTGGTGGCCAGTCTTTCTCAGCTAAAAGGATGTCATAGCCTTTGGAAAGGTTATCCCAAAATAGACCCCTTACTTTCCTAGTCTTATCTCCCTCTATACGTAATGTTATCTTGTATATTTTGAGGTTTGCTAACTCTGGTATCTGCAGTTTCCACCTCAATGTATTCATTCGTGTCCACTGTCTCCAGAAGATTCATCAGGATCCTGCGAGCTACGGTCACTTCTGCTGCGCTGTCTAGCATTGTCTGGGCCTACTCTCCATTTTTCAGTTGTGTCCTCAGTATCCTCGGCATGTTTAACTATTTTAATACTGGCTACCTTCTTTCTTGGAAATTGTAATTTTTTACTTTGATGAGCAGGTTCCTTGTCTTTGGACTTGACGTGCTCTTCCCTGTGTTCTGACCGTCCTCTTCTTTCCGATTTCTGCGAGGAAGTCTGAAAAGATCGAGAGGGACGTGTATCAATATCTTGATATCGATCAGGTTTCTTCAGATTATCCCTATTTCTAAGGTTGTATCTTTTCTCAGAGGGCTCCCTCTGGGGAGACTTGTGTCCTTGGTCCGGAGATCTTTCTCTCTGCCGAGGAGACCTACCTCTGGACTGGAATCTTTTTCTATGGGAGTGGATTGTTTATTTCCATCCCAGCTCTTTTTTGGAGTGTTTAGATTATTTTTAATAAATGCTTTTTCAGGATTTTCAGTTAGTTGGGGTTTTACTGGTTTCCCACCCAAACTATCTCTACCTAGTTCTTCATAGGATTTTTCTATGATTCTGGCAAGTTCAATGGTTGGTCTGCTATATCTGTTTCTTTCAATTTCTGGAGGTAAGTTATATCCTCCGTTGTCAATTGAACTAACTCTCTATATGCCTTTGTTAATTCTTTTATTTTTACTAAGAGTTCTTCGTTTGACATTTTATTAATGTCTGGATGTGGTTTGTAGCTGGCTAGAACCGGCCACGTTGCTCCTGGTCTACCTAGTGGACCGAGCCTGGTGATGTGATTATTATGTTTTAGGGCGCCTTTAAACCAGAGCCGGTGCTCTTGGTATTTTTAATGGGATTTCCACCTCCTCGAAAGGGGTGTACTCATCCGAAGGTTCCTCTATTTTGTAATAGTGGAAGTCGTGTGTGACAGCATTTGCTGCTGGAAAGTTTATACATGTGTAGAATACCTCTGTCTGCCGATATTCATGGGCCTCAATTACGAATACGACTTGGTGTTAGTCCATTTTCTATAAGTTTAAGAGTTATAGTTTTCCTTATGTTGACCGGAATGAGTATAACACTCGGGTCATTTTCTTGGAGACTTGTGTCATCCGCTAGGAGACGAGCTGCTATTCTAGCTGCCTCCCTTTCTTCTTCACTTTCTGACATTTTTACTGACAGAAAGGTTTTTGTTGCAGATCAGGTTTCAAGGAAACAAAGATTAGGTGCACAATATTTTGGAACACTGTATCCTTCAACGTTGACTAAACCAAAAACTATACATAGGAATCTCTTCCTACTAGGTTCTGGTGGATTTTAACCTTTTACCCACTCCAGACGTCTTTTGGAGTATTTACAGGAAAAAGGGTCTGTGTGAAAAAGCACGACTGAGTTACTCTAACGTCTTGCGTTAGATTTATCGCCTTACCAAACGTTGGGCGCCATGGTGTAGTTCCTATATTCCCAATAGGCTCTGCGCATTGGAATAATATATTCAGCAGTGTAGACGTAGGACTGGGGTTATCTAGGTCTCTACTGATTATATTAGACTAAAGTTTTTGCCAGCTAGCTCAGAGGTCACTAGAAACTTTCTCGAATAAACGAGGAGGAGTTTAACCTCCCTGGATAAACAAGAAGGGATTAGCTTCTGACAACCATATAACATGACAAATGTGCATACTTAGTTTCACCAGAGTGCAGAGAAAAGAAAGACGGGCGTTTTCAATAAAAGGTGTAATTTATTGAGCAGTCTTCTTCCTCATACAAGAGAAATGAATTGCCACGATTGCAATACTCATAGTAAAGTAAAGTGCGTACAGTAAAAGGAGGATTATAAAATAATACTGTAAAAGCATTGATATGGTTTCTTAGCCATAAGATACTTTAAAATAGATAAAATATATATACATATATACATTGACTAACGTACTCAACTGGTGCTTCTAAATACGCCTACCCCTGTGTACCTGACCTAAGCCTAATACGTGGGAAGGAGTAAGTAATTAGCAGTTTAAGTTAAGTTGGTTTTTGCCAAGAATCTAACTCAAGAATTCTCTTTAAGGGTTTAGTCAGCTCCGTACCTGGGTAATAGAAAGCAGGAGGTCTTGTATCTCTCTCTCAGGACTCGATATCCCAGTAACCCGCGAAGGTATCTGGAAACACCGGAGCTGGATTTCTCGGCAGGAGAAAAGACAGCGTCTCTCTCAGTGCGTCAAAAGGGAGGGGCAGCGTCCGTGGGCTCTCGCATCAGCTGGGCTCTCGGGCAAGTAGATAGCTGCTCCCAATACCACCACCGTGTGTTTGCTTAAGGCAACGTTGGTATATTTATACCTGTAAGGTGCCGGGTTTGACGTAAGGCTGGACATAAGACGTCAATAAAGATGTCACTAAGAACTGGCCGTTCTTACAGTGCTTTACAGGAGTTCTAGGATGAAATCAAAACAAAGCAAGGGGGATTTCCCAGGTTGCTGGAGGTTTGGATTTGTTTAGAGAACTCGTTGTGCTTTCTAGGGGGCCGGGGAAGTAGCCTTGCTTAATGTGACAGCATGTGCTACGACTGAATATGGATATGATTATTATGCCGTTGTATGGATATTATTGATTATAACCGGACAAGGGCATAAAATAGGAATATCGATTTAGGCTCCTAGATAAAAACACAATAATGCTTCTTATTAACTTTCTATAAATGTTGACAGTTGATCTTGCTTACGTAAATGATGGACACGTCAGCTTTAGGTATATGCATTTATTACATTTTTGTGACTCGGTCAATGGCCTATGACGTCATGTAGTCTGGTTTGGGAAAGAAGCACCCTATGATGGAATTCCAGAATGAAGAGTGCTGGACCATGCGTGCTTTTGAGCCTCTCTCGCTCTAGTGTGCATGGATTGCTGGAACAAAATGTAGTGTGCATTGAATGCTGGGATAGAATGTCCAGCTCTAGTGTGCATGGAATGCTGGGGTAGTATGTCGAGCTTTAGTGTGCATAGAATGCTGGGATAGAATGTCCAGCTTTAGTGTGGATGGGATGTGGATGAAATGCTGGGATAGAATATCCAGCTCTAGTGTGCATGGAATACTGGGGTAAAATGCCCAACTCTAGTGTACATAGAATGCTGGGATAGAATGTCCAGCTATAGTGTGGATGGAATGCTGGGATGCTGGGATGTGAATGGAATGATGGGATAGAATATTCAGCTCTAGTGTGCATGGAATGCTGGGGTAACATGTTCAACTCTAGTATGCATAGAATGCTGGGATAAAATATCCAGCT
This sequence comes from Lissotriton helveticus, assembly GCF_964261635.1. Taxonomy (NCBI): domain Eukaryota; kingdom Metazoa; phylum Chordata; class Amphibia; order Caudata; family Salamandridae; genus Lissotriton; species Lissotriton helveticus. Next base: position 105,644,154 of record NC_136063.1, read on the forward strand.
CTAGTGTGCATGGAATGCTGGGGTAAAATGTCCAACTCTAGTGTGCATAGAATGCTGGGATAGAATGTCCAACTATAGTGTGGATGGAATGCTGGGATGTGGATGGAATGATGGGATAGAATATCCAGCTCTAGTGTGCATGGAATACTGGGGAAAAATGTCCAACTCTAGTGTGCATAGAATGCTGGGATAGAATGTCCAGCTATAGTGTGGATGGAATGCTGGGATGCTGGGATGTGAATGGAATGATGGGATAGAATATTCAGCTCTAGTGTGCATGGAATGCCAGGGTAAAATGTCCAACTCTAGTATGCATAGAATGCTGGGATAAAATATCCAGCTCTAGTGTGCATGGAATGCTGGGGTAAGATGTCCAGCTCTAGTGTACATAGAATGCTGGGATAGAATGTCCAGCTATAGTGTGGATGGAATGCTGGGATGTGAATGGAATGATGGGATAGAATATTCAGCTCTAGTGTGCATGGAATGCTAGGGTAAAATGTCCAACTCTAGTATGCATAGAATGCTGGGATAAAATATCCAGCTCTAGTGTGCATGGAATGCTGGGGTAAGATGTCCAACTCTAGTGTGCATAGAATGCTGGGATAGAATGTCCAACTATAGTGTGGATGGAATGCTGGCATGTGGATGGAATGATGGGATACAATATCCAGCTCTAGTGTGCATGGAATGCTGGGGTAAAATGAACAACTCTAGTATGCATAGAATGCTGGGATAGAATGTCCAGCTCTAGTGTTCATGAAATGCTGGGGTAAAATGTCCAGCTCTAGTGTGCATAGAATACTGGGATAGAATGTTCAGCTCTAGTGTGCATGGAATGCTGGAACAAAATGTAGTGCCTATTGAAAGCTGGGAAAGAATGTCCAGCTCTAACTCTTCTCCCTGACTGATTTTTGCACTTGACTTTAGTTCTACTCTTGGTTGCCAATGTGTATCTTATCCTGTTTTATTTATAAAATGTCTGGAATAACCCAAAACCTAGTCCTTCAAGTCCATCTCTAGCCCTCTCTCTCATGCTTTGACAACATGAAAAGTTTCACAATAAAACATCAGTCTCAGGATTTTCACAGCTGTACATGGTAATGCTGCATGCTATGTATACTGGTGTTTTCCCTTCTTTCTCTTTTGGTGCCTCTCATTAATCACCGCCCTGCGACGCATTGTTGGAATTGTGATCTTAGAATGTCATGCATTATAGGAACTCTTGTGGTCAAACTATAGAACACAGGAGTAAATCCCAGAAGAGAGCTGGATAAATCCCATCTCTCCTCATTTAGCTACACAGCTCTTATTTTTAGAAGTACGAGTGGAGGGAGACTATCAGATGGTCCACACTTACCCATTAACTACACAGATGGTGCGGTTACTTGAGGTAAAGCAAATAGCAGCGCCAGCCTTCCTACATGCTGTGATTAGGCATGTGTTGGCAGGGAATACAATGCACTACACAATACTGTTCTGCAAAATTAAAAATAACTTCCATATCTCTCCCACTCTCGAGAAATGTTAAAAGGTTGATGAACAGACAGGAGTATTCAGCGCCACACCCTACACAGCATTTGGGATTCTTTATCCTGAATTGCACTTTAAACAGTCTGGCTGGTGCACTGGATAAACCCTGGCCTTCTGCTAATCACTGCCACCAACAAACCATAGTTGTTCTTGAGATCCATCTGCAAGCTCATGATCTCTCAACAAAAAAGGGTACGGGAAGGACAGTAAATGAGGGGTCCAATCCGTACCTGGAGCTTGTCCATCCACTCATCCAGCCATCGATTGCAGAAATCCTTCAGCGCCGGCTTGCTGCCGTCTGTGTCTTTCCAGGTTTCCCAGGAGTCCATTTCTTTGTAGAAGTGGCCTTCGCGATCCTGCAGGCCCAGCTCTTCAAACAAAGCCATCAGAGGTGTCCTGGTGGAAAGACAGAAGGTCTAATCGGTCAGATTTAACAAATGTTTGATCACAAAAAACAAAGCCGTAAACTAACAACTCAGGATTATCAACTAGAAAGCATGAGCCAAGCAGCAACTTTGTATCAAATGACAACTGAGAATTAACCAGCAATTTTCTTTGGGTTGATTTCACATGTTCAACTTATCCTTGAATGAGGGAAATTGAAGCGTGGGTTATTCACCATCTATACACTTTACTACTTACTGCTAGATCTTAAGGCTGGAGCAGTAACTACTGAAAGGATTTCTCCTTGCGATACGCTGAGACTAATCTGCCGAGTAACGATAGGACCAAATTTAAAATTTACAGTGGAGAGCGATTCCTGTTTCTTGAAATAAGGATTTTCACAGCAATCCCCTCTTGAAAGTTGACAAATATCTAGGAGAGGACCATCCAAGCCCTGCTGAGTTTAAACCACAAAACTCACAAGAGGGCATTCATTCTTAGTATATATGCAGTAAAGACATCTAAAATCACTTGCTCCATGAGTATCAATTAAGTCTCCTTCAAGAGACTACCATATTTAGAACTCAGAGTCAAATGCCCAAGCCCATTTCGTGGTTGCAATATCCAGGGAGTCTCAAAATCACATGGTTTATAACACTTTTTGGTATGGAAACCCATTTCATGCATTTCCAAATCACAAAATGGAATTTTCCGCGAACCATATTGAAAATCAGATAGAAAGGAAGGTGAAAGGGTAGTCTGCTCCAAATTGCAATTTCATATGCTATGTATCCAGTTCAGAAAGTCTTTATTTCGAATATCAATTCATAAAAGACGAGTATACAAAACACACAAAGAGTATTATAAAAAAAAAAACAGAATAACAATCATCATTTAAAAGTTATCATTTAGGGGCGTGGCTAGCGGCCGAACATGGCGGCAGCTTAGAGGACTAGCTCCGATCACGAAGCGGCCTCTCCAACTATCCTTATAATAATCCGTGGCTGAATTGTACCTCAGACGGAGGGACCGACGGCCCGGGGCCGGGCGGTGCAGGCGGCAGGTAACCGGATGAAAATCGGATGCCTGGGAGCGGAGTTCCAGCCGAGTGTCGGTGAGCCCGGAGCGCAGGCCTGAATCCGGGGGACCCAGTGGTCGGTGAAGCCGACCGGAAGTGTGATCGGCCCGGCGGCGGCAGACCGGAAGTGGCCGGGACTGGAGGGGACCACCGCGGAGATTACGACGAGCCTCTTGTCGACACTGGCTGCGAGGGTGACCCGCACAGGAGATTCTGCGCTGCTGGAGGGACGAGGGGACGGCTGAGGGCTGGGGCGCCGTGAGGAGCCGACTGTGACAACACGGTGAGGAGCCATCCGTGTCGGCCACCGGAGCGGACAAGATCTACGGGGGCAGTGGGAAGCCTGCGGGGCTCACCCCCCACTCTCCGCCGTCCGCACGCATTGAGCCGAGAAACAGCGCTGAACGCTGAGTCTGAGACGTGAGGCTGCGCGGCTCGGGCGCTGAGGGGCATGAACGTTGGACTTGTTGTTGCTCGCCCCGTCCGCGTGGCGCGGGCCCACTGCGGTGCCTAGGGGCACCATTGTTGTGAGGCGCTGCAATTGACTCTTCATACTACGACCCCGTGCTGTGTCGCGGCCGGGGCCCTGTGGCGCGTGGACGGCGCGGACCGGTCAGAGGGGGTGGACCGCCTGGTTGGGCAAGTATACTGTGGCTACATCTCCGCTACTGACTGAGACGCGGTCCCCATCTACATCCAGCTGATTGACCTGGCTGCACTGCGGGCGTGCCCGTGCCAGTAGTCGGCCTCTCCTCTTCCGATCCTTCCCCCCAGCTGACTTGAGGTGCTGTGAGGTGGACATCATGGCAGGAAAAGGCGCTAAGGGCGGCACGACCCAGACGCGTATCGAACGATACACCAGTGACAAACAAGCCTCCCCTCCGGCAGACGGGCGACACACCTCCACGAGGTCAACGGACAATGCGGGGCCAAAAAAGGCGACCTTGGATGACGTAATGCGGGCACTCACGCAGGTCCAGACTACGGTGGGTTCTATTTCGACTGAAATCACCCTCATACGGGCAGACCTCCACAAAATGGCCGAAAAAGTGGGGTCACTGGAGTTGGTCACAAAATCTCTGGTAGAAGATGTCTCGGAGCTCCAGACGGCGATGGAGGCAGTCACAGCTGAGAACAAAATGTTGAAGGAGAAGCTGGATGACCAGGAAGGACGCTCCAGGCAGAACAACATTCAAATTCTTGGAGTTCCGGAGTCGGAAGGTACTAGAGCGACTGACCTCTTTGTGGAAGAACTCATCAAATCGCAGCTCCAGCCTAAAGGCCTGTCGACGTTCTTCTCGGTCGAAAGGGCGCACAGAGTGCCAGGCGGTCAGCCTAAACCGGGAGCGTCCCCTAGACCGATCCTGGCGAGATTATTCAACTTCCGAGATAGGGATGCCATCCTGCAAGCTGCGCGGGTGTCTCCACCCGTGAGGATTCAGAACTCCACCGTGGCATTCTTCCCGGACTACACAGCGGAGGTGGCAAGAAGGAGAAAAACGTTCATGGATATAAAAAAGGAACTCAGAAGGAGGGAGATCCAATATTCCATGATATTCCCGGCTAGATTGCGGGTGGTGGCAGAAAACAGGACTTGGTTCTTCGATAATCCGGAGATTGCCCGGGACTGGCTGGACGGCTGGCGACCAACCTCCCAATCCCGACGTCGGGGGCAAAGTAACAAGGACCAGCCTCTGGTGAATCATGGCGACGCTCGAGAGGACGACCTGGCGACCGGAAGGAGTTCGTCACTCAGAGACAATACTGATGCTGAACTGGAGGTCGACTCTTAGTGACACGGCAGGTATGAGACTCCTTTGATGGAAAGACTGGTGCCTGTGCTGCCATGGACGCTGGGCTGAGGGCCTCTGCAGAGGGTATGAGGGGTCGCTGACTTTGGAGTATTCCTCACCCCCAACGAGCAAGTAACTTTGTACTTTACCTTGGGTGGGTTTAAGCACTCTGCTAAATTGGGGCGGCGTGCAATTCTGAGTCCGTGTGGCAGGGAAGCAGGGAGGGGGGGAGTTCTGGGTAGGGAAGGGTTGTTACGAATTTTCGGTTTGTATTGTTTGACTCTGCTGATTACACTGACATCCACTTTAGTCACAATGTGCCTACCTACACACACCGACTGGCCTGGTGCTGTCTCGAAGTCGCTGGGCCAGCCACTGCTTGCAAATGAGGGGCGCCCTGGGTTTGGGTACACACCAGATACGACACTACCAGGCCCCACGAGTCATGAGTTCGCGACTTAAGATTTACAATGGCAGGACTGCCACACTCCAGTAACGTGATCGATGATCCCGGAGCGGGGCCTGTGCCACCGATACAGATCATGTCGTGGAATGTCAGGGGTCTGGGGGATAAGGTGAAGAGAGGGCTGGTTCTTCAAAATATTAGGCATTTCCGCTGCGATCTGGTCCTCCTTCAGGAGACACATTTAGTGGGTGCAGCTAGCAAGGCTCTAGATAGACGGGGATACCGTATGATCACACATTCAGACTTCACTACGGGGTCCCGTGGGACTGGCATCTTACTGAAGAAAACGTCTCGATTTATTCTACAGACTACCAAGACTGATGGTCATGGGCGCTTTGCAGCGGCCTATGGGCAATGGGAGGGAGTCTCCGTCAATGTGGTGTCTGTGTATATCCCACCGGCATTACATGCGACTGCGCTTCCGGACCTGGGAAAGTTCCTCCTGGAACTCCCCGACGGAGACCTAGTGGTGGGAGGTGATTTCAACGCGCTGGCCCATGCTACACGTGATAGGTTCCCGACCCGGGCGCAGACACCTAACCTGTCCAGATTTGGTGAGTTTGTTGAGGCTCAAGGGCTGGTGGACATATGGCGACACCTACACCCCGAGGACTAACAGTACTCTTACTACTCTGCCACACACGACTGCCTATCCCGTATTGATTACTTCCTTACACTGGGGGGCGGCCGACTTACGGTGCAGATACGACCCCGAGGTATATCAGATCATTCCCCCTTGACTATGTCCATGTCCTGCGAGGCGATAACTCGTACGAGGATTTATCCCGTTTACCCCGGTTATCTCAAGATTCCCCACGTCCGTAAAGACTTGCAGAAAACAACTAAGCTCTATTTCACGGAAAACTCAGCCTCGGTGCCCTCCCCAACGACTTTGTGGGAAGCATATAAAACGGTGTTTAGGGGGCAGGCGATTGCAGCGATAACGCGACACAAACGTGAGCAGAAATCGGAACTGCTAGCTCTGGAGCTACAACTGGAGCAAGCTAATGTGGCCCATATGGCGCACCCATCGGAAGATACACGTCACTCACTCACCCTAAGCCAACAGTTACATGGCGATCTCCTCAGGAGACGAACAGTAGAAAACATTGAATCAACTGCGCAAAGAGTCTATGATGTAGGGGACAAAGCCAACAAACTACTGGCTTGGCTGGATAAAAAAAGTGAGGGTGGCAGACATATTCTACAATTAAAGGGTCTGGAAGGGACGTACCATACACGTCCCTCCGAGATTGTTGGAATCATGGCTGACCACTATCAGACGGTCTACACCCCACTAGAGGCGGTTACAGCTGAGGCGGCGACAGCAGCGTTGCAAAACATACCGGTCGTCACTCTACCGTTAGAGGTAATGACTGAACTGGAGGCGGATCTGTCGGAAGATGAGCTCCGAATGGCGATTGGTGCATTACGTACTGGTAAGGCACTTGGCCCTAACGGGATTCCAGTTGAGTGGTTTCAGGCAGCGTCGGACACCCTGTGCTCGCCACTGCTGGCCATGTTTGAGGAGTGTCGTAAAACGGGGATTTTACCCCTAGATCAACGGATAGCGACCATAGTAACTATCCCAAAACCAGGTAAATCGCCCACGGACTGTGCGTCCTACCGCCCAATCTCACTGCTCAATGCAGAAGCCAAAATTCTGGCGAAGCTAATTGCGAACAGGCTGACCCCGCACTTACAAGGTCTGATACACCCGGATCAATCGGGTTTCATGCCACACAGAAGCACGGCACTAAACCTCCGGCGTGTGCACGGGGTGCTGGCGCGAGCCCACTTGCTGTTAGAACCGGCGGCCATTCTATCATTGGATGCCAGAATGGCTTTTGATATGGTGGAATGGCAATACTTATTTGCGGTTCTGGCTCGTATGGGCTTTGGTCCCAAATTTATCTCCTGGATCAAGCTGCTCTAGACGGAGCCGGTGGCGCATGTGGCGGCCAATGGCCACATCTCTCGGGCGATCCCCCTGGCCAGGGGGACGCGTCAGGGATGTCCACTGTCCCCCCTACTGTTCGCCCTAGTTCTGGAACCATTGGCTACTGTCATTAGGACTACCCCACTACTAAAAGGTCTAACATGGGGAGACGCCTGGGAGGACAGGATATCCCTATATGCCGACGATATGCTGATTTATCTGTCTCAACCGGAAGCGGGCATTCCGAATTTGTTGGCAATCTGTGATGCGCATGGACTGCACTCCGGATACATGATTAACTGGACGAAATCGGTAATCTATGTACTGAAAGGTCCGGCGCCACTCCTCCCCAACAGTTGCCCGCTGGTTGTAGCCGATGCCTCGTTTAAATACTTAGGCATCCAGGTCACTAGTGACTCAGATGCGTTCTACGATCTGAACTTAACACCTCCCATTACCCGTCTACGGGCGGATGTACGACACTGGAAGACCTTACCCCTCACACTGCTGGGGCGCGCGGCGCTGTTCAAAATGATGGCACTGCCGCGCCTCCTTTATGTGCTGGAAAACACCCCGGTCCTGATTCCACCATCATATTTCCGGAAAGTAACGGCAATGGTGACTGAGTTGCTATGGGGAGAGAGTCCGCCCAGAATAGCGCACGCTAAGCTTAATCGTGGGTGGTACGATGGAGGGATAGCCCTACCAAATGTGGAGCTCTATTATTGGGCATCGCAACTCAAAGTTATTAATCACTGGATCCATGCCCCACAGAATGACCCAGCATACTTTTTAGACAGAACACAATTAGGAACACACAGTTTGTTGGCCCCGCTATACACACCAAGCCTCGCCAGGAAACTACTCGGTCCGACCAAACACACAGTCGCAATATGGCACAGGGCACTGGCACGGCTTAAATGGAAGGGAGTTATAACCAAGCTCACTCCACTGTGGGACACTAAACAATTAGGCTGTCTTAGATCTAGTAAGGGATTTACCCAATGGGACAATATAGGTATTTCGACGGTGGGAGACCTGTGGACTTCTGCTGGCATGATCCCTTTTCAACACCTGCAACAACAATATGCATTAAGCCCCAATGAGACTTACAGATATATCCAAATACGGCATGCACTCATGGCGGTCATTGAACCGGGATCTATAGTCCCGGAGTCCTCACCTCTGGAGGACCGACTTCTCACAGACTTCATGCAGACGCGCGCCACATCACTCACGTACCGCAAGTTATTGAACAATTTACCGGATCCATTGCAACAGCTGAAGGAGAGGTGGGAATCTGAGCTAGGCTCCATGGATGACACAGACTGGAACACCGCACTGGCGTCACCACGGGAGGCGGGTGTATCAGCTCGATTCAGATTGATACAGCTCAAAATACTACACAGGGTCTACTACACCAGGACCTCGTTACACAAAATGCACAGGGCTGAGACCCCGTACTGCCTTAGGGGGTGTGGGGAGGAAGGAACATTGCTGCACACGCTCTGGGAATGCCCGACCATCTCGATTTACTGGCAGCAAATCATGCGCACCATTTCCCAGACCCTTGACACTTCACTGACACCGGACCCTCGTATGTGTCTTCTGAACGTATGGGAGGGGACTGACCTGTCACATCGAAAACAGCAATGGGTTACAATTGGAACTATGGTGGCCAAACGCGATATCGCACAGAGGTGGGGGGTGGCGGAAACACCTACGCTAGCATTATGGCGTAGAACTATGGACAAACTGATGCTGATCGAACGTGCTGTGTACAGAATGAGGGCTAACCCGCGCAAATGGAACACAATCTGGGCAGCATGGAATAAGTACAGGGGGGACCTATGCGAACCGCTTCCGGAGGATGAGGGCGACAGCTCGGACGATGACGACGAGCTGGAAGAATAGGCCCACGGGTGAGGGTGGCCAGGCAGGAATTAAGGGGATTGAGAATCGCAGATACCATCTAAGCGCGCGTGGGGGGGGGGTGTGGCGATACTACTGGAACCTGGGCCTTGCCAGTGACATTGGGGATGTAGGGAATAATTAATTATGTCTAACTTTTTCAGCATGAGTCTAAAGTTTGAGTTGTTTGTTTTCTAAAGTAAAAAAGTAAGGCGACGTACCAGCTACTGATGTATCCTGACTGCCTGTTGTACTATGCCAAACGTTTGCTGCCGGACCGGAAGGTTGTTGGCTGAATAGCTGTGTTACACTATGGGACTGTGAATGTTTTCAAAATTGCTTCCTTCTGCTTTGCTGTATAAATAATGTGAGCTTGGCAAATGCAAATAAAGTCTTACCAAAAAAAAGAAGAAAAAAAAAGTTATCATTTAAAAAGCTATTAAACAAATTGATAATAAAGACTTACATTTAAGGTGCCAGCAGGCATTGTTGATATTAAAACATTATTGGTATTAAGACCATTAAAAAAAGTTAGGGTTCCTAGTACGAATAATCCATGCCCAACCTAGAGACTTAGCCACACCAACCACAACCAACTCAGACGTGTTAGTACGAAATATCTTCATGGCTTCAGAACTCCCTTTGATTTCCAGACTACTGCATAAGGGTTTGAGCCATTTTAAGCGTGGAGCACGATAGGCTGGGCAGGCAAAGAAGAAATGTCCCATGCTCTCCAGATGATCAGGGCACCAGGGACAGGTGTTAATTGGATTTGAATTTGCAGCCCACTTCAAAGTAATGGAATTGACTGGGAGAGACCCGACTCGGAACTGATGGTATAGTTTCTGGTCAAGGGTTTTAACAATCACATCCCAGTATGGCTCTAAGGATGGGGTCAATTTGTGAACCAAAAAAAGGCCTGTTAAACTGGTAGCGTCCGACTGGACAACTGCAGAAAGCTTTACTGAAGCCCAATATAGGTCTTTAAAATCCAATTTGGAGGGGAAGGTAGAACCCCCCGGATTGGTCCAGAGCTGATTGAGTCCCAACTCTTCCAACACTTGTTTCACTTCCCTTAGCCATGGAATTCTAGAAGCGCCCCACAATGATTTAACCTCATCCAGTTCCTTGGCAAAAAGGCTAAGATCCGGTGTAGTCCAGAGTCGTCGCCACAGAGCCACCAAACGAAAACGGGCCAATTCATCGAAGGGTTTACAACCCAAGTCTAACAGCAGAGGTTTGATAGGTGTAGATTGGGGGAGACCTACCAAATCACGCAAAAATTTGTTTTGTGCTTTAACCAAGGGAGATAAGTCTTTGAAACCCCAAACATCAGCGCCATACAAAGTGGCTGCATTTATCTTGGCTTCAAAAAATTTTAACACTGGGGCAATACATTTAGTCAAGGACTTCTTTTGCTCCTGGAGTAAACAACCAGAGAGGCGTACAAATTTAAGTTATAATGCCTCAATCTGGGGTTTCCAGCTTAGGCGGTAATCCAGGGACACACCAAAGTAAGTCATTATATTCACTTGTTCAATCAAGACACCATTCAAACTAACAGAACTAGTAATGGGGCTTTTATTACTGAAAACCATAAATTTGGTTTTGTCTACATTGATCTGTAGATCATTATCCCTGCAAAACTCAGCAAACCTGTTGAGGGCTATTTGCAACCCCCCTCGAGTTTTAGAGAGGAGCAGGGTATCGTCTGCAAAGATCAACATCGGGTACTTAGACCCGCCCAAGGACGGTGCGTCTGTCTGGGTGTCTGAAAAGAATTTAACTACCTGATTGATGAACAAAAGAAATAGAGTGGGTGCCAACACGCATCCCTGACGCACCCCACGTGTAACTGGAAAACTATCTGTCATCTGAACTTGTTTGCCCCATCTCACCTTGGCAAAATTATCCTCATGGAGTCTAATTACTATATGCAGGGGTTCAGATGGTAAACCCATAAGTCTAAGGGATTCCCACAATTTCCCTCTTGGTACCAAGTCGAAAGCCGACTTAAGGTCCACAAAAGCGGCGTAAATAGCACCTCCACCCACCTTCCAATACAACATGGTGAGTCTAAAGACCTGATCTATGGTGCTAGTGCCTGATCTAAATCCAGCTTGCATTGGGGACAATATATTTTCCTGCTCCATCCACCCCTGGATTCTTACAAGTACCATCCTAGCAGCTATTTTTTGAAGAGAATCTATCAAACTTATAGGACGGTAATTTCCCGGGGCTGAGCGGTCCCCTTTTTTAAAAACTGGTAGAATCTCCGCCCCTTTCCAGGAGTCCGGGATCCTTGCCCCTGCAGCGATGGCGTTGACAAGCATGGTTATATAAGGAACCCAAATATTAAGATTCGATTTAAAAAGGTCTGCAGGTATTGCATCCAACCCAGGTGCTTTCCCTGACTGTACTGCACCAAGGGCATGCTCCGTATCAGAGGTAGAAAAAACAAGCACGACCCTAGGGTTAGAAGGCAAAACCACTTCCAACACCTGCTGGATGTCGTGGCCTGCGTTCAAGGCTCTAAACTGCGAAGAGTAAAAAGCCACCCAATCTTCCGCAGAGACATGATTAACAGGAGTTTGGGAGTCCGGATTCCTGCCCCACTTAACGGTTTCCCAAAACTTAGTTTGGTTAGATGATTGACACGCCAAAAGGAGCTCTGACCAGTGAAGGTCATCCCACTCCTTCTTCGCGACCCACAGTGCTTTTTTATATAATATACGAGCTGTTCTAATATCGGTAATGACCCTAGATTTGACCGCTAAGATTAGTCTACTGTGCGCTAACCTACAACTCTTGTTATACCACTTTTTCCGTACCTGGTCTTTCCTTAATGTCAGTGGTTGCGTAAGCAAAATTTTCAGTTTCGCAAAGCACCGGTCATGCAGGTCACTTATCTGGGAAGTAACCCCCAAGGAAGATGTAAAAGATTCCATAGCATTCATTGTTTTCGTTACTTCTTCCACTATATCTTTAATTGTGGAGGGATCTGCTATAACCCTGGACCATTTTACCCGTCTTCTGTCATTGGACAAAATAACCTCTGACGTTAGACAAGCTGTAACAGAGGGCCCACCTCCATCACCTGGAAGCTTAAGACCTAACGAAAGTGGATTGTGATCGCTCTCTGGACGTGCCACAACCTCCATGTCAATAACAAGGGACCAGAATTCTATTTTAACTAAAATATAGTCAATGCGACTCATACTGATCCCATTATTAAAAGTCGGGTGGCCTATCTTATCAGAAGACGTGCGCCCATTCACTGCACGCAAACCCCACTCCAAACAAAGGCCTAACCAAAGGAGTGCCGCCTCTGTACCCTTAACACCCCTACTTAGTGAAAGAGGCGGGATATCCCAAACAGCGTCTTCATCTGCCCCCCAAATCCTCGCCCACACTGTGTATGGGTTCAAATGAGCAGTTTAGGTCTCCCGCAACAAGAATAAAATTATCACTACCTATTTCCCTCAAAAGCAAATCAAGGTCATCCATAACTGGCTGCTTACGACCACCTGGGCGTCCTCTAGCATAGATGTTTATTATTACAATGCCCTGTTCGTTACCCCTGCTGAGCTTAATACCCAGAAGGTCCGGGTTGCCTACCACAATTTCCGATAAACTATACCCCATAGACTGTCCGATCCACACCACCAATCCTCCGGAGGCTCTACCCTTGGGGCCCTGGATGGCAGGCTTAAAGAAATTAAGATACCCTGCTCTATGAATCGGGGCGGTTGCCCAGCTCTCCTGTAGAATAACAATGTCAAAGGTGTCGATGAAGTCTGCCCAATCATCATTATCAATACGACCCCTTATCCCTGCTATATTCCAGGAGACTACTTTAAGCGACCCCACTTGGCTACAAATTAAATTAGCCTCTGATGTACTCACGTCCTCCACCATGACAACATTTGTCCTGGACGGAGAACTATATCTCGGGGTAGAAGTTTCAGGGCTAAAGTCTCCACCTTCTTTCCGATTTTCATCCTCCAGAATACTCTGTTCTGAAATGAGTGGTAACTGGCTAATACCTTTGGGGTCTCTACTGGTACCTTCTCCCATGATATCCTGCCCCAGTCAATCAATGCAGACAAGGATTCAAACCGATTCGATAGGCAGGGATAGAGGGGGGGATTGGGGAACCTCACTGCCTGGTTCCTCCCTACCGATCTAAATAACGGAAGACTATTAGGGGGAGGGACGCCATGTCTTTTAGGATAGAAGTAATTCAAACTTAAAGATTGTACGTCCCCCAGCTTTCCATACCTAGCCTCCCTACGTATGTGTTCAACCACCCAAGGATCCCGAAAATTTATAAGGATACAATCACCATCTAAATCCTTTGCACAGTATCCCACCCAGTCAACTCTCCGGACAGTCAAGATCTTTGTGGAAGAATTGGGTGGGAGGGGACGATTTTTATTTAGCCAAAAGGCTACCTTATTCATAAGATCCCCATGCGGTTCAGATTGGCCATCCCTAAGGGGAACAACACCTGTCAGGACAATAGTATAAGGCGTGGCATCAATTGGTAAGTCCGCTGGTGGAGGTCCCCTATTAGAAACTTGTCCAGGAAGATGGGCACACCCAGCAGCCGAGCTAGTGCTCGCTGTGGGATGGGTGGGCGGTTTAGGCTTGCCCGCCCCCATGATCTGAGCCTTTGCATGATTCGTAGGCTTAGAAGAGCTTGGCTGTGGCGGGCTATTAGATTTAGTACTAGCCTTCTTAGGTGTCAAGGTTTGAACAACCGGGGTCGTGGGTGGATTGGGAACACTAAGCGATTTGAGGTTCCTGACCTTTGGAACCGGTCTATTAGTGCAAATGTTTGTTGATCCACCGGATGTATGGGCCTTGGTAGCTAAAGGGTTATTTCCCTGGGACTTAGAGTTACCAGTAGTAGAAGAAACCAGCTGTGCTGCCTGGTCATGGACAAGTTTTTTAAGTAGGCAGGAATTAGCTGTTATAAGGGTCTCTAGACTGTCTATTTTAAGGTTCATAAGCCTGGTTCTCTCTAGCACTGGCAGCAGAAGTGTCTTAAATAGGACTTCCATTTGCGCCAGTAAGTCGAAATCACTACCACTCGTATTTACCGAGCCAATGTGGGGAGCCCCAAAGGGAATTACAGGGGAGGTATCAAGGCTACTAGGGGGCTGTAGGTGTAGCGAGTCGCCTCTTGAAGGACAGGTATTGTCCGCTGGCAGTGATGGACAGGCTGTTTTAAATACCTTAGACAACCCCCCTTTCTGTCTACCCTTATTATGCTTCCTCTTACCGGGACAACTAGACACTAAGGGTTCTTCTTCAGAGAAGGAAATTATTAAAGACGGACTAGCTGATAGCACACTATCTTCTCCCCCACTCCCAGATATATCAGCTTCATTAGTGTCAGTGGTGCCAAGCAATAGGGGAGGACCTTCTGCTTCACTGTGTATATCTGCTGAAACAAGGTGGTAATGTGGGTAAGGGGCTGGTCGCAGTAGCAATATGCCCCAGGGAGGAGCGTTTCCCACTAATAAGATCTAAAGATAGCCTTTTCTCCGCAAAGGCTATCTCCTTCTCCAGTATTCCCGTAGCTTTAATTATAAATGCATCCAATGGGCCTGAAACCACCCCCTTAGAAGTCTGAAACACAACAGAACGATCCTTGCCCGAACGCAGCGGCATGCTGAGGAAAAACTCAGGCTATGCAACCAAGATACTAAATGTATTAAACTCAGCAAACCCCCACACCAACTACAAATATAATAGTACAATGAGTGGTCCCGCAACCCTCTGCACATTAATATTAATAAAACCAGTTCAGTGACCAAAGTCCGATGGCCTAAGGGGGTGTCCCAACCCAACCCCGACCGACCACGGACGGCCACAGATGGCCCGCCCTTTGCCCCGGGCGCTCCCGCGCGCTACCGCGCAGCGGTCTCCCCAAGCAATTAAGTAGAGCTAGGGCGGTGGGGCGTGACCGGCAGGGAGAGCGGCCTCAGGTGTTACGAGCAGGGACTCCTGGGAAATTGAGTCCCTGCTATGCTGCTCGCAGCCCTGCCGGTGCAAGGATGCACAGTTCGGTTCAGTCCCAAGAGCCCCACAGTGACAGGGGACAAAGCGGGACCCGCGCAGCGGGTCCGGCAAGGCGTCGGGCGTTTCCTGGTCCCACAAAGTCAATCAGCAGCAGGTAGGAGCCTGAACAAAGTCCACAGGGCGTTCCTCTCAGCAAAGTATCCCGCAGTCAAAGAGGACAAGGCAGTTTAAATCAGGGCGGGGGGCGTGACCGGTAGGGAGAGCGGCCTCAGGTGTTACGAGCAGGGACTCCTGGGAAATTGAGTCCCTGCTATGCTGCTTGCAGCCCTGCCGGTGCAAGGATGCACAGTTCAGTTCAGTCCCAAGAGCCCCACAGTGACAGGGGACGAAGCGGGACCCGCGCAGCGCGTCCGGCAAGGCGTCGGGTGTTTCCTGGTCCCATGAAGTCAATCAGCAGCAGGTAGGAGCCTGAACAAAGTCCACAGGGCGTTCCTCTCAGCAAAGTATCCCGCAGTCAAAGAGGACAAGGCAGTTTAAATCAGGGCGGGGGGCGTGACCGGCAGGGAGAGCGGCCTCAGGTGTTACGAGCAGGGACTCCTGGGAAATTGAGTCCCTGCTATGCTGCTCGCAGCCCTGCCGGTGCAAGGATGCACAGTTCAGTTCAGTCCCAAGAGCCCCACAGTGACAGGGGACGAAGCAGGACCCGCGTAGCGCGTCCGGCAAGGCGTCGGGCGTTTCCTGGTCCCACGAAGTCGATCAGCAGCAGGTAGGAGCCTGAACAAAGTCCACAGGGCGTTCCTCTCAGCAAAGTATCCCGCAGTCAATGAGGACAAGGCAGTTTAAATCAGGGCGGGGGGCGTGACCGGCAGGGAGAGCGGCCTCAGGTGTTACGAGCAGGGACTCCTGGGAAATTGAGTCCCTGCTATGCTGCTCGCAGCCCTGCCGGTGCAAGGATGCACAGTTCAGTTCAGTCCCAAGAGCCCCACAGTGACAGGGGACGAAGCGGGACCCGCGCAGCGGGTCCGGCAAGGCGTCGGGCGTTTCCTGGTCCCACGAAGTCAATCAGCAGCAGGTAGGAGCCTGAACAAAGTCCACAGGGCGTTCCTCTCAGCAAAGTATCCCGCAGTCAAAGAGGACAAGGCAGTTTAAATCAGGGCGGGGGCGTGACCGGCAGGGAGAGCGGCCTCAGGTGTTACGAGCAGGGACTCCTGGGAAATTGAGTCCCTGCTATGCTGCTTGCAGCCCTGCCGGTGCAAGGATGCACAGTTCAGTTCAGTCCCAAGAGCCCCACAGTGACAGGGGACGAAGCGGGACCCGCGCAGCGCGTCCGGCAAGGCGTCGGGTGTTTCCTGGTCCCACGAAGTCAATCAGCAGCAGGTAGGAGCCTGAACAAAGTCCACAGGGCGTTCCTCTCAGCAAAGTATCCCGCAGTCAAAGAGGACAAGGCAGTTTAAATCAGGGCGGGGGGCGTGACCGGCAGGGAGAGCGGCCTCAGGTGTTACGAGCAGGGACTCCTGGGAAATTGAGTCCCTGCTATGCTGCTCGCAGCCCTGCCGGTGCAAGGATGCACAGTTCAGTTCAGTCCCAAGAGCCCCACAGTGACAGGGGACGAAGCAGGACCCGCGTAGCGCGTCCGGCAAGGCGTCGGGCGTTTCCTGGTCCCACGAAGTCGATCAGCAGCAGGTAGGAGCCTGAACAAAGTCCACAGGGCGTTCCTCTCAGCAAAGTATCCCGCAGTCAATGAGGACAAGGCAGTTTAAATCAGGGCGGGGGGCGTGACCGGCAGGGAGAGCGGCCTCAGGTGTTACGAGCAGGGACTCCTGGGAAATTGAGTCCCTGCTATGCTGCTCGCAGCCCTGCCGGTGCAAGGATGCACAGTTCAGTTCAGTCCCAAGAGCCCCACAGTGACAGGGGACGAAGCGGGACCCGCGCAGCGGGTCCGGCAAGGCGTCGGGCGTTTCCTGGTCCCACAAAGTCAATCAGCAGCAGGTAGGAGCCTGAACAAAGTCCACAGGGCGTTCCTCTCAGCAAAGTATCCCGCAGTCAAAGAGGACAAGGCAGTTTAAATCAGGGCGGGGGCGTGACCGGCAGGGAGAGCGGCCTCAGGTGTTACGAGCAGGGACTCCTGGTAAATTGATTTCCTGCTATGCTGCTCGCAGCCCTGCCGGTGCAAGGATGCACAGTTCAGTTCAGTCCCAAGAGCCCCACAGTGACAGGGGACGAAGCGGGACCCGCGCAGCGGGTCCGGCAAGGCGTCGGGCGTTTCCTGGTCCCACAAAGTCAATCAGCAGCAGGTAGGAGCCTGAACAAAGTCCACAGGGCGTTCCTCTCAGCAAAGCTATGTATCAATACATTTGAGACCAGGATTGTGGTCTCAAACGATTGTACAGTTATTGACTCCTCAAAGTAGATGATAACTTTTCCAGTTGGAGAGCTTCCCCTGTTGGAATTTTGTCGATCAACAAGAGTAGGAGCAGGCAGTGGTGTGGGACTTCTGCCTGTTTCTCGAGATGTGGAGTTTATTTTTTAAAGCAGCACTGAGTCTGACTGATTTGGGAATGCAAATACAGGGATAGTGGTATACTGTTCTTTGTATTTGCATCCAATCTAATGGTCGCAATAAGTGACCTGCTTAATCGATATTTATTAATTAGGTCGTTCTGTGAGCCCCTGCGACTTCAGATTTTGCAATGCGATATAAAAATGATGCGAATGTGCGACCAGTCCTTAAATACATAAGGTTCTAAGTTATGGTAAACAATAGACATAGCATTACTCACCCCAAACCATGGAGATTGTCTAAAAATAGATATCCTGTAAAATGACACTATAAAGGTTCCACTGTTTTGCAATGAAAAGGTGCCCTTGGCCAGTCAGAATATGAAACCTTGGTCCATAACCTGAAGAGTGAGCTTAGGTAGGGCTCGCTCACCTTAGTTTGAGGGTTGCTTGTTGGAAGTAGGTCATCAGCTCAAGCGCAAGATCCTTACTATTGCAGTCTAAAATCTTGAGAGCTCTCAGAGTGGCCAAGATGAAATCCCTCTGATCCTGCACCTGAAAGAAGGTAACAGCGTTAGCAGAATTATACTGTTAAAAACATAACATTTGAACTGATTTACTAAACGTTTGTGTACTCAAGTGTCAGTGAAGTGCACTAAAAGCTTAATTTTTAGTTAAAAAAATCCCAAACCCTCAAACAGGGCAGAAGGAATTTCAGATATTCATGACCACAGATTCCACTTACTTCGGTCACCTTAAAGGGGCCATCCTGTGAATGATGTAAATAAATCAAAACTAATTTGTAAAACGCCGTTTATCACCCAATAAGGGGAGGGGGGGATGCTGCTGAGATAAATTAGTTGTAGAGGGAGGTCTTCAGGTCCTTCTTGAACTCCTCCAGGGTTGGGGATGTGCGGAGGGGAGGCCATTCCAGGATGTGGTTGCCAGGTGTGAGAGGGCACGCCGCCGCTCCTGCTTCTGTTGATGCGGGGTTTGTGGGCCAGGAACAGGGATGAGGAGCAAAGTATCTGGGTGGTTTGGTGTACATTCACCCTGTGGTTGTGGTAGGCTGGACCCTTATTGTGGAGGGCTTTGTAGGCATGTATGAGCGGTTTGAACTGGCACCGTTTGCTGACGGGGAGCCAGTGTAGCGCTTTGAGGTAGGGTGGTTGTTGTGGGTCTGCCTCGGGACATCAAGGATGAGCCTGGTTGCTCCGTCTGGGTTGTCTGGAGTATGTTTAGTAGTTGAGCTGTGATTTCCACGTAGAGGGAGTTGCCTTAGTCAAGGCGACTGGTGATGATGGCCTGGGTGACAGTGTGTCTTGTGTCTGATGTTGATGGGGAGCGATTTGAAGATTTTACTGAGCAAGTGAAGGGTGAGAAAGCAGGTGGATGAGACAGTATTTATCTGCTTCTTCATCGAGAGCTTGCTGTCCATTGTTATTCTGAGGTTTCTTACTTGCTCTGTGGGTAAAGGTGCAGGACTGAGCACTGTTGGCCACCAGGAGTCGTCCCACAGGGAGTTGCAGCTCTTAAAGATGAGAATTTCTGTTTTGTCTGCGTTGAATTCGAGACATCTGCTCTGCATCCAGCTGTTGCCGCTGGTCTTGCACCTGTGGAAGTGAGATGTGGTGTTGGTCTAGTCTCAGGAGAGTGAGAGGATGAGCTGGTGTCGTCAGCATAGGAGGTTATGTTCATGCCGTGGGATCTGACCAAAGTGGCCAAAGGTGCCATGTAGGTGTTGAATAGGGTCGGGCTTAGAGAGGATCCTTGTGGGATGCCACAGATTATGTTTTTTGGTCCTAAGGTGAACGGTGGGAAGCGAATGCCTTGGGTTCGTCCGGAAAGTAAGGACGAGACCCATTCAAGGGCTTTCTGTTGTATCCCCATTTGGTGGAGACCATGTAGGAGGATGTGGTGGGACATAGTGTCAAACACTACGGAGAGATCGAAGAGCATCAGGGCGGCGGTCACTCCTCTGTCTATGAGGGTCCTACTGTCATCTGTGGCCGCAATCAGAGAGGTCTCATGCTGTGATTTGAGCAAAATCCTGATTCGAAGGGGTCCAGTAGGTAGTACTTCTCCAGGTGGGTGGTGAGTTGAAAATGCATTGCTTTCTCCAGTACATGGGCTGGGAAAGGCAGTAGTGAGATAGGGCGGTAGCCACAGTAGATCTCAAAACCCAAGCAGAAGTCATCAAACAAATTAACATCCTACAACGCCTATTGTTGATGATTGTTAGACAGGCAGGACTGGGCAGAGAGAATTGTGTTTGGTTTTCCCTACACTGGATGCCACCTGTAAGGATAAAGAGACATTTTTACAACAACAAGTCCAGAAAAGGCAAAGGACACGTCAGTGTAAATTCCTTCAGGACGGGTGGAAATCTATGAGTTACGTGCTTTGCCAAGCCCTTCTACTGGAGATTTTGTGAATCCGATCAAATTAGTAAATGTCTATGAGTCATAAACCCAAGGCGGTCACTGGTGTGCATGTATGCAAGTGCATTATACCATACGAACCCAGCAACAAATCAGCGGAGCGCTGTGCAAGAGGGGGGCAACTCTGGAGCAAGAGGGAGGAGTTTTACATTAACCATCTTTATAAAAAGAAAACAGTGGACAATAAACTCTGATTCGTAAAATGGCAAATACAGCCATGGCCATATCGGTATTTAAAAAAAGCTAAGGGAATTTAAGAATTTCCTAAAAAACCCTAAAGGAGCTTTATTGTTATTATAAAACAGGGAACTTCCCCAGGTACTGTTCTCTATACAACCATAGGATCACCGCTCAATCCCCTTTTTATGGAAAAAGTTGTGCTCGGAGCAGAATGTGGCACTAGGCCATTCCTAGCGCCCAGTGTGCCCTGGGCACAGCACTGAGGGAGATTGTTACAGGGTACAATGTTTGACCCCATGCCAACAGATACCTGGATAAAGACCATTCTTTTTTGGCTAAACCTGGACTCTGTCCTATGTAAACATCTTTGACATTCTCTGATTGGAGTCTACGTTCTGGAACTTACCCTTATCTCATAGCTTCTGAAAGGCTTTAATACTTACTACTCCGTCTGTACAACTCTCTGTAAATTTACTGTGTGCTGACTGATGAACTGGAGAGGGAGGATGTCACTGCACCTTTTTATGAGCTGAGGTTGTCTTCCAAGTATCTACCCTTCTTTTTAGCCATGGTTTTGAGAGGGACGCTGTCACTGCACCTCTTTATAAGCTGGGGATGTCTTCCAAGTATCTGCCCTGCTTCAGCCATGATTTGGAGAGGGAGGATGTCACTGCACCTCTTTATAAACTGGGGATGTCTTCCAAGTATCTGCCCTGCTTGAGCTGAGGATGTCTTCCAAGTATCTGCCCTGCTTCAACCATGGTTTGGAGCGGGAGGATGTCACTGCACCTCTTTATTAGCTGGGGATGTCTTCCAAGTATCTGCCCTGCTTCAGCCATGGTTTGGAGAGGGGGATGTCACTGCCCCTCTTTATGAGCTGGGTTGTCTTCCAAGTATCTGCCCTGCTTGAGCTGGGGATGTCTTCCAAGTATCTGCCCTGCTTCAGCCATGGTTTGGAGAGGGAGGATGTCACTGCACCTCTTTATGAGCTGGGGTTGTCTTCCAAGTATCTGCCCTGCTTCAGCCATGGTTTGGAGAGGGGGATGTCACTGCACCTCTTTATGAGCTGGGGTTGTCTTCCTAGTATCTGCCCTGCTTCAGCCATGGTTTGGAGAGGGAGGATGTCACTGCACCTCTTTATGAGCTGGGGTTGTCTTCCAAGTATCTGCCCTGCTTCAGCCATGGTTTGGAGAGGGGGATGTCACTGCACCTCTTTATGAGCTGGGGTTGTCTTCCAAGTATCTGCCCTGCTTCAGCCATGGTTTGGAGAGGGAGGATGTCACTGCACCTCTTTATGAGCTGGGGTTGTCTTCCTAGTATCTGCCCTGCTTCAGCCATGGTTTGGAGAGGGAGGATGTCACTGCACCTCTTTATGAGCTGGGGTTGTCTTCCAAGTATCTGCCCTGCTTCAGCCATGGTTTGGAGAGGGAGGATGTCACTGCCCCTCTTTATGTGCTGGGATGTCTTCCAAGTATCTGCCCTGCTCCAGGTCAACACTTGAAAAGGATGAGCGTCAGGCTGCCTCTGTACGTCTATCATGAGTATCTGCTCTGCTCATTGATATAACTTGGACAGTCAGGATGTCAGGGTGTTTTTCTGTACTGGGCAGGTTTTCTATGTATCTGCTCTGCTGCTGGTCATCTCTTGGAGAGCCTGGATGTCAGGTAGGGTCAGTATTCCTCAAGGGAACATTTTGAGTATCCTTTCGACTCCACAGTATCAATAGGAGAGGCTGGATGCAAGGGTCTCTACATACTAGGGGTGTGTTCTGAGTCTACCATTTTCCACGGGATGGCCCGGAGAGGATGTGTCCTGTAAACCAGAGTCGTGCATTGTATGGCTAGGGCAGCTCTTGGAAGGACGTATATCTGGCTGTCTCCCATGCACTAATGTATTCAGTGTATCTCATATCTCATTCTGAAGTGGGTCGCTTGGCGAGACTGGACGTCATGGTCCCTCAGCACCAACATTGTGTGTGTTTTGCGAGTATCTACATCTGCAGGTTGACCATCAGTCGGAGGACTGGATGACTGCCTACCTTGAATCTGTGCTTCTGAGGCCATGCAGTGTTATGAATGATGTTGGTGGCACTGGCTTGTATTTACCTGCAAGTTAAGTGGTATTTCAGGGTTTAGGCCAGAGATCAGCGCATCGTGGACTTCTCGGACATTTGGGAAGCCTTCCTGTTCATGGAGTAGAAGGATTGCATCGATGATTCCAACTTTCATTGGGAAGTTTACGAGTTTCAAGCCCTGCAGCAGCTGGGAC
Source organism: Lissotriton helveticus (assembly GCF_964261635.1). NCBI lineage: Eukaryota > Metazoa > Chordata > Amphibia > Caudata > Salamandridae > Lissotriton > Lissotriton helveticus. The sequence continues at coordinate 105,666,676 of NC_136063.1, forward strand.
ACAAACTCATCCACAGTGATGGTCTTTGGGAAGGTCTTAAGAAAACAGAAAATAATGCAAACATCAGTCAGTGCAGACAATGTACATTTCAGTCGCATCAAGATGACAGGTCATTCACATAATCACCCAATATACACATAATACATAACCTTGTCCCTTTTGGTATGTATTATTATGTCTAACCTTTACGTACAGTGTGTATACACACGTATATATAAATATATGATTGTTGCCTGAAGAAGTCAAAGCAACCAGATAAATTACTTTGTTAGCCTTAATAGTGTATTAATTCTTTGCTTTGTTCAGGTGAATGATTTATGTTCTCCTTGACTAACATGTTAAACAGAACCCAAAATGTGTATGTATAATATATATATATTGTTTTGACTTGTACTTGGTGCTCCCTTGTGTCTGGACAAAGCTATAGCTCTCTGAAAAGCTCTAAGTAGAGCGTAACACTGTCAGGGGTTGCTTTTACTCATTTCAGGTTGGCTTGGTTGGTATTTTACCAATTCAAAGCTGTAATACTGTTCCTGGAGTGGTAATTGGCTTTTGTCATTTTACAGCTCGGCATGGACAGCACTGTGCTAGTCCTATGCTTAAAGACTTTACTGTAGAAATGGCAAAATACTTTGTCCCTTTCTCTCTCGGCATGGATGGCAGTGTGCTAATCCTATGCTTAAGGACTTTTTATTATTTTTTTATAAACTTTATTTTTTCATTTTTTCACATTCATGGTAAAAATATAAAGCATATTGCGATACACAGTACTAGCACAAACATAAATAAATGCAATGTGATATGAATTACATGTAACAGCCCATGGCGTCTGTGGACATTGGAATGTGGGGGATTAGTAAAGGCACAGCACCAATTAACCCACAGGGCTCTCGCAGTACCAGGAATGGTCTGCTTCCCCCAGCACCTCGCGCTACAAACAGAGATGAAGTATCTGAAAGAGACACGTAAGTGATAGAATCCTTACCTTAGAATATCCCCAGGCGTCAGACTGGATCCGGAATTTTTTTGCGTAGCAGTACCCATGCGCGTCGGTAGGCATCGTCCGCGGCTCCGCGTCCGTCGTCGGCGTCGTGGGCGCCGTGATGACGTCATCGGAGTACTTAGACGCTGCCTCCGCGCGCTGACGTCAGTTCTTCTTTTTTCCGCGCCAGCAAGCGCCGATCCGGAAAAAGTGGTACCCTTAGTCAATTTTTGACTAAACTTTTTCGATCATGTTTGATCTACTTCGAAGTCTGTACGACTCCGACGGTGCCGGTAGGGATGCCCGAGTTCAAACCCTGCGCCGAATGCGACCGACTGATGCCGGTTACCGACCCCCATCGTCGGTGCCTTCATTGCCTAGGACTCGACCACCACGACAAGGCCTGCTCTGACTGTCAAGCCCTGACGTCTAAGGCTAGGTGGGAGCGGTCCTGCAAGCGACTCGAGCTCCGGCAGTCGGCCCCGCGCCGCTCGAGGTCCCGGTCCGCGAGGAGGTCGAGGGACCGGTCGCGGGGTCGGAGCCACCATGGCTCCGGGAGTCGTCCACGGTCTTCGGGCTCCTCAGGTAAGCACAAGAAGTCGAAGAGATGTCATCACTCTTCTGACTACCCCTGACGCTCGCGCGATGCGGCCGGGGGTTCGGGTGACACCGCCCATGCGGCTCCGCCGGAGCCGCAGGTGTCTCAGCCTGCTCCATACCCGCCGGTCCCTGGGCAGAACGCGACGCCGGGGGAGATTGATGACTTCCTCATGGACATGAGGTCGCCCGCTCCTCCGTCGAGTTCTGCGGCGCCTTCGGGCCAAGCGGTCCCGACTGGGTGCCCACGCGGGCCAGGTGCTTCGGCCCCGGCGCCATCTGGTGCTCCGGCCCCGGTGCCGTTGGCGACTTCGGGCCCGGATCCGGGTCGCCGCCGGTCGACCTCGCGACCTTGCCGGCGCCGGCCCCAAAGGGTGTCGCCCCCGACGCCGTCCCTGGTCCTGCCCTCGATTCGGGTCCGGCGTCGGAGTGGCACCGCTCTCGACGCCGATGGGAGATTTCTATTTTTATGACCCGGCCCCATCCTTTGTGCCTGAGTACCAGGCGATGGGTGACGAGGGGGACTGGGAGGGGTCTGAGGACCCTCTGGCACGTGAGTGTCAGTATTCTGCGGGCTGGACAGGAGAGCGTGGGGATGCCAGTGGTCTGGACACTTTGCCTGACACTGGTTTTGTCTCCCCTCCTAGCGTGGCTACGGAGGAGGGGGCTGCCTATAGCGTGGTGCTGATGAGGGCGGCCAAGGCCTTGGGCCTTGAGCTCCCCGTCCCGGCCGTGAGGACTAACCTCCTCACTGAGGCCCTTAAACCGCAGGCAAGCTCGGTCGAGCCTCTGCTGCCGTTTAATGAGGCCCTATCAGACATTCTTCTGGGCACTTGGTCCAAGCCCGCCACAGGTCAGCCTGTGGATAGGAATGTGGCCAGGCGCCACTGCCCGGCTCCGGGCGTCCCTTGCTTTCTGTCTATCCACCCCACTCCCGAGAGCCTGGTCATCCAGGCCTCTAATTCCCAGACCGCATTCCCATCGGCTCCCCCCCGACCGGGAATCCAAGAGGTACGAGCAATACGGTAAGAAAGTGTTCTCCTCCCTGAGTTTAGGATTGCAGTCAGTCAATACTACATGCCTCTTGGGCCGCTACACCCACTCTCTGTGGGATACGGTCGCGGACGTGCTGCAGTCCGGGCTAAACTCGGCCAAGCCCTTGTGGAGGGTCGAAATGCGGCGCGGTATTCCATCCGGTGTGGGCTGCACACTACTGACTCACTAGGCAGAGCGATGGCAACGACGGTGGCGATTTGTCGCAACGCCTGGTTGAGATCTGCCAACTTCTAGGCTGATGTCCAAAACACACTTATGGACATGCCGTTCGATGGCCGTCGCCTCTTTGGCGACAAGGCAGACCATGCGCTTGAGCGCTTTAAGGACTCCAGGGCTACGGCCAAGTCCTTGGGCCTCTCGGACCCGCTCCAGCAAACGGCTGCCTTTTGCCCCTTTCGTGGCCAAGGAAGGGGCGCCCCCACACGTCCTGCCAGCCACGGGCCGCAGACTCGGACAGGTGGGTGCTGCAAATCGTCCGAAGGGGCTACTCCCTCCCCTTCGAGGCGTCCCCTCCAACCATGCCACCGCAGTGCCACCGTGTGTCGGGGGATCACTTGAAATTTCTGAAAGAGGAAGTTCCGGCCCTCCTGGCCAAGGGGGCCATGGAGCGCGTTCCTGGGCCAGACTTAGGGTGTGGTTGTTACTCCCACTACTTTCTGGTACCCAAGAAGGCCAAAGGGGGCCTACGCCCTATCTTGGACCTACGGAACGTCAACGGCTTCCTCCGGAAGGAGAAGTTCAAGATGCTGACATTGGCTCAGGTCTTAGCTGCCCTAGACCCTGGAGACTGGATGGTAGCGTTGGACTTGCAGGACGGTTATTTTCACATCCCCGTCCTGCCGGCCCACCGGCATTACCTGCGGTTCACGGTAGGCCACGAGCACTTTCAGTTTACCGTGCTCCCCTTCAGCCTTACCAGCGCCCCACGGGTGTTCACGAAAGTGATGGCGGTGGTCGCAGCTCATCTGCGCAGGTTAGGGGTTTCAGTCTTCCCCTACCTCGACGACTGGTTGTTGAAGGCGGGCTCGCCCCAGACAGTCGTCAGCCACCTCCAGACTACGGCAGACCTCCTGCACCTGCTGGGGTTCTCCATCAATGTGCCGAAGTCACACCTGTGTCCCTCTCGGAAGCTCCTCTTCATCGGAGCGGTTCTGGACTCGGCGCAGTTTCGGGTATATCCTCCCAAACAGCGGGTTCGGGATATTCAGGCTCTGATTCCGATCTTTCAGCCTTTATCCCGAGTCTCGGTCAGGTTGACGCTGCGGCTTCTGGGGCTGATGGCCTCCTGCTTCCTTCTGGTGCATCACGCCCGGTGGCGGATGCGGGCTCTGCTGTGGGATCTGAAGTTTCAGTGGGCCCAGCATCAGGGCAACTTGTCCGACCATGTCTTGATCTCGGAGGGCACTGCAAGACAGTTGCAGTGGTGGCTAACGGACCGCGATTGGGTCAGTGGCAGATCCCTCTCCCTACCCCAACCGGAGCACGTAGTTGTGACGGACGCATCCCTCCAGGGCTGGGGGGGCCACATGGGAGAGGCGGAGATCAGAGGCCTCTGGTCTCCGGCGGAGTCCCAGCTCCAAATCAACCTTCTGGAGCTGCGGGCGATCCGACTTGCACTGAAGGCATTCCTACCCTCTGTCCGGGGGAGTGTAGTGCAGGTGTTCACGGACAACACCACCGCCACGTGGTACTGCAACAAACAGGGTGGGGTGGGGTCGTGGACCCTATGCCAGGAGGCTCTGCGCCTCTGGCAGTGGCTGGAACATCAAGGCGTGACCCTGATGGTTCAACACCTGGCAGGTTCCCTGAACACCAGGGCGGGCGAACTCAGCCGTCGGTGCATGATGGATCACGAATGGCTTCTGAACTCGGACGTGGCGCAAGGCCTCTTTCAGCAGTGGGGAGAGCCTTGGTTAGATCTATTCGCCACAGAAGAGAACGCGCAATGTCATCAGTTCTGCGCGTTGGAATTTCCAAGGCGGCACTCGCTCGGAGACGCTTTCCGTCACAAGTGGAGTTGTGGTCTATTTTACGCCTTTCCGCCTATACCACTTCTGCCCAGAGTGCTGAAGAAGATCAGGCGCGACCGGGCCCAGGTTATCCTTGGAGCTCCGGACTGGGCACGAAGACATTGGTATCCAGAGCTACTTAGCATGTCTGTCGATCCCCCGATTCGTCTTCCTCTTCAGGAGGACCTTCTGTCGCTGCAGCAGGGGACGGTCCTCCACCCGACCCTGTCCAGTCTCCACCTCCATGCTTGGAGATTGAGCGGCGACAGTTGAGGCCATTTGACTTGCCTCCTGAAGTATGTAATGTGATTCTGGCAGCCAGGCGTCCCTCCACAAAGTCGGTATACGCCTGCAGGTGGAACAGATTTGTGGCATGGTGCACAGCAAAGGCTGTGGATCCACTCTCTGCCCCCCTTTCTGAGGTTCTCCTCTTCCTTCTTTCTCTTGCCCAGCAGGGCTCTGCTCTGGGCACTATCAAGGGCTACCTTTCTGCCCTTTTCATCTTCTTAAGGCTACCTGATCAGCCTTCTTTGTTCAAGTCCCCGATGGTTAACAGATTCTTAAAGGGCATCACTCATATGTTCCCTCCTGTTCCTTTCGTGATGCCCCAGTGGGACTTGAACCTGATTCTAACCTACTTGATGTGCGCTCCTTTTGAGCCGCTTCATAACTGTCCTCTCCGTCTTCTTACACTTAAGACTGATTTCCTGGTTGCCATCACCTCTGCCAAGAGAGTGAGTGAGCTCCAGGCTCTTTCCTCTAAACCTCCTTTCCTTTCTGTCCATCCGGACAAGGTTGTGTTGCGGACAAGACCCTCTTTCCTGCCCAAGGTAGTCACAGCCTTCCACATCGGGCAGTCCATCACCTTGCCCACCTTCTTTCCGCCTCCGCATCCCTTGAAAGAGGAAGAGAGGCTCCACCGTCTGGACCCAAAACGTGCGCTCTCATACTATATGCATAGCACACGCCAGTTCCGGGTTGATGACCAACTCTTTGTTGGTTACGTGGGCACTAAGAAGGGACGGGCGGTGCACAAGCAGACCATCTCTCGGTGGATCGTGTTGTGCATCCAGGCATGCTACTCTTTGGCTAAAAAGGAACCTCCTGTTGGGCTGACGGCCCATTCCACTCGGGCCACGGCGACTACTACTGCCCTGGGCCCCTTGCAGGACATTTGTCAGGCAGCTACGTGGGCCTCGCTGCACACGTTCGCAAGACACTACTGCCTGGACAGCCAAGTCCGGAGGGATGGCTTCTTTGGCCGTTCTGTCCTCCAGGACTTTCTGGTGTGACTATTGGTTCGCAGACCCACCACCGGGGTTGGTATTGCGGGGGTATCTATTCTAAGGTAAGGAATCTATCACTAACGTGTCTCTTTCAGATGCACAAGTTACTACTTGTGTAACGATATATCTGTAAGAGACATTAGTTAGTGATAGATTCCTTACCGACCCACCCATCCTCCCCGTTCTGAGAACCGATATCTAGGGTTAAGGTCATCCCCTTTCAGGGCCCTAGTTTCATGGCACCAGCGTTGGTTTTTATCATGGCTCTGCGTTTCTGGCGCGGAACAGTTGTGTATAAGAACTGACGTCAGCGCGCGGAGGCATCGTCTAAGTACTCCGACGACGTCATCACGACGCCGAACGCGGAGCTGCGGACGACGCCTACCGACGCGCATGAGTACTACTACGCCAAAAAATTCCGGATCCAGTCTGACGCCTGGGGATATTCTAAGGTAAAGAATCTATCACTGACTAATGTCTCTTACAGATATATCGTTACACAAGTAGTAACTTGTGCATTAGTGTCACACAAAAAAAACATTCAAGACATGGGGGCTCACTGCTGTCCCAAACTCCTAGCTGACACCCTCAGGAACAATACCATTAGCAATCGGAGTGTCTGCCTCAGTGCGTTTGATAGTGATGTATGCTTTGTACGGTCCCCTAATGTCCTCACGTCCTGAGGAGCTAGGCACTAAAGTGGCGTATTCCTCGCAATTTACATTGCAAAATGCCAAACTGCGAAGCCATGACTACAGTGAAGGGAGCCTCCTGCTACCCCATAGTAATGCCACCTCGTGTTTGGCTAGCAGAAAAACAAGCGCAGTCAATTTCCTGACCTTCTTGGGGAAATTAACCATATATCCCAACAGTGCAATCCCAGGAGTGGGGATTAATTTCATGGAGAGTATGTCCCCCAGTGTGGCGTGCACCTGAACCCAGTAATGCTGTATTTTAGGACAAGTCCAAGAGAGATGGGCATAATCGGCAAATAGAGCCGAACATTTCTGGCAGTGGTGGGGTCTAGCGGGGTCTATTTTGTGGGACCATGAGGGGGTGTGGTACATTCTGCAGAGAAACTTAAAGTGAAGCAACTTATGCCTGCTATTCAGGGACACCTTCCTCGTTGTCCTGCAGCACGGTTCCCATTGGTCATCCGTAATACGCCTGCCTAAATCAATCTCCCATGCTGTGCGAGTTTTAGCATCAGAGAACGGCCGGGACATCACACATAGGGGCATATTATCAAGGGGGTTTATCTCCGCTTTTTTGGCTTTAAAAGCCAAGAAAGCGGAGATAAAATTATCTCCCTATTACCTAGCTGTCGCTAACACCAGTTAGCGACCGCTAGTAGGAGATAGCGACCATCTTGGGCCCCACTTTGCATGTCAGTGATATTTATCACTAATGACATGCAAAGTGGGCGTGCCAAGATGTTAGCGACTGGAAACAGTCGCTAACATCGCTATCTCCTATTACCAACTTTTGGAGATATTCGCGCTAAGCGCGAATATCTCCAAAAACTAACACCTGCCCTGAGCAGTTCTTAGCCATGTTATCCAATGGGAGGTGGATAACATGGCTAAGAGCATTAGCTCGGTAATGCATGAATATCGCTGACTTTTCAGCGATATTCATGCATTGCGGCCGTTTTTTATCGCATTTGCGATAAACCTTGATTATAGCAACGTTTATCAGCGATAATTTCTGACGATGCTTAGCGGTAAAAAATTTGTTGCTAAGCATCGTTAGCGATAAATATCGCTTAACGTTGGTAATATGCCCCATAGTTTGTACAATTTGGAGATCAAATGTGTGCCTGTTGGACACTCTATAATTAAGGTCAGTGGTGGGGCCGGCTCAGGAGCAGCCGGAAAAGAAGGGAAAGTGGAAACATGGAATACATACGTTTCATTACAAAGGTATCCATAAAGGAGCGTTCACTAAACCGAGCTTCCTCTGACACAGAGAAAACATGATCATCTGGAAACAGTATTGTAAGCAGGGGAAAACCCAATCAACCCTTGTAGGCTTGGGCACTATATGGTTAAGGTCAAAGTGTGCTACAAGGGACTTTGTTTCAGCAGAAATTAAACTTAGTCGTGAGTTGTACAAAAGTAACAAACTCAAAAGAATCCACAGGATATCAAACTTGATTATGCTTCTGAAGGAAATCAGTGGAAGGATGAAGATAGAACACACGGAGATGGAAGTTTCAAAACGATATATATTTACTCAAATAATCGGGAAGACAATTATTGATTATTTGAGTAAATATATATCGTTTTGAAACTTCCATCTCCGTGTGTTCTATCTTCATCCTTCCACTGATTTCCTTCAGAAGCATAATCAAGTTTGATATCCTGTGGATTCTTTTGAGTTCATCTGGAAACAGGTCACCAATCGTGTGGATCTGAAATTTCTCCAGCGTGCGCTGAACCAACACCTTGCCCATTATGGGGAGCAATGAAGGATTTGGTAGGGGCAACGCCGGGGAGTACAATCGGACTAGGCCCAACAGCCTTCGCAACTTGTCCCATGCCCAGCAACTGGTGGATACAGTCTGAATGTCCCGAGGGTCTCTTGGGATGCCTGTGGGTAAAATGGCAGACGGTTCTGTACTTGGTCAGCTTCCGTCTTCAAATAGGGGACACATGCGTCTGGGTGATACCAGGCGTAGGAATAGCAACATTGTGCAGCCAGGTAATATAAATACATATCTGGTACCCCAAAGCCTCCTCTCTCATACGGCAGGGTCAAAGTTTGACAGTTCACACACGGCCTCGTCTCCCCAAACGATTTGCAAGAGGAGTGTTCGCAGCTGTAGAAAAAAGGTCTGAGTGAGAGGAATGGGGATATTGTTAAAAAGGTACAGAAACCGAGGGAGGATTACCATTTTAATAATGGCCACTCTACCGGCCATCGACAAAGGCAGCCGTAACCATCTCTCAACCTGCGATTCCAATGAGCTAATTGCCCGGCCATAGTTTAGCCTGATAATAGTGGCAGTGTCTAGATGTATATACATTCCAAGATACTTGATTGCATCTTGGCACCATTCAAGCGGCAATTTGCATTCCCAGGAAGTCGTGCTGGTAGTCAATGGGAAAATAACAGATTTGGGCCAATTGACACTGAGACCGGAGAATCTGCCAAATCGAATAATTTCCCGGATAAGAGGTTCGAGGTTAAGATGGGGTAGTCTGACGTATAAGATTGTATCATCAGTATACAGGGACACCAAAAGAGGGCCATGCAAAACTGTAGTCCACAATGTAAGTGTTTTTCTTGAAAATGTCGAACCAGTGGGTCCATTGCCAAAATAAAAAGTAATGGGGACAGGGACAGCCCTGCCTCATGCCACGAGATAAGCGAAAGGGCCCGGAAATAGTACCATTCAGGCGTAATCGAGCTGTGGGTTCTGTGTACAATAGAGCAACGGTAGAGACAAAACACTCGGGCATTCCCATACGACGCATGACAGACAGAAAAAAGGGCCACTCAAGGGAGTCGAATGCCTTCTAGGCGTCAAGTAGCACTGCAGCGGCAGGTATGTTAGGATCAATTCTATGCAACACCGTAAACAGAGTCTGCAAGTTGAGTGAGGTGGATCTGTGAGGGACAAAACCAGACTGGGCCGGAGAAATTATGGATTCCATTAATAGAGACAACCGGATTGCGATCACCAGTATTTTATAATCAAGATTTAGCAGGGATGGGGGGCGTGGCTAACCGAGCAGCGAGATGGCCGCTCTGTGAGCGAGCTCCGCCGGCTGCACGCTAATAAATCCTATTTAATCCTTCACAGCGTTACCGGGGGGACCGGTTTTGCTGACGGAAGAGCTGTGCTTGGCCTGGGGAAAGATCGACTGGATCCTCGACAGTAACGGACACCTGGGAGGCGAGATCTGGTGGTGGTGTTTCGCGCCGGCCCGGGCGCCCGCGCCTGCCCTCGGCTGTGGAGCCTGCGGCGGCGGTGCCTACCCACTAGACCCCGGGGATTACTGGACCTTCGCTGATCGGCTGCGCAGTGATTGCATCGGCGCCCTCTTCCTCTGGCCGAGCGCCGCCGCCATTCGCTTTTCCGAAGACTTCGATACCCAAGATCGGGAGCGGTGCAAAATTGGATCCGAGGTACCGGCCCTGGAGAAGGAGGGGGCTGGGAATAAGCGCGAGGCCGCCATTTTGTTGCAGTCGCTATATTGAGCGCTGCTATCCCGGGGTATGTTACGGACATCCATGAGTCCCGCCCTTGCTTCGTGATCCCCTGGGGCCCCGGGGCCAGCCGTCCCAGCAGCGAGAAGAGGTTGTTTCCCGAGGGCGGGCGATCTGAGCCCGGGCACCGGAGCAGGCCGGTGCCCTCAACTTGCTTCCTTCGGGGTCGAGCCCCCGATCTGCCCAATCGCCGGACGCTGCTAGTTGAGCCTGAAGTCAGCACTGAGTGGCGCTGGTCAGTTTGGCCGCGCTTGAGAACTGTCGGACCCCCAGATCTGCTGCGTGGCATCCGGAGCTGATCCCGCTCGGCCCGTGAGGCTGAATCCAAGGGGAGCTGGTAAGAGCGCCACAGCGTGATCTGCGCGGCTAATTCTTCGAATATACACGATGGGAGGCACGAAAGATGCGAAGCAGCCCAGGCTAACATTTGACCAAAAGCAGAAGAATAAACAGCACTCAACGGACACGGAGGCCGAGACGCCCCCTCCAAAAAGCTCTGCTGCTGACATTGATTTTGGCGCTTTAATGCTGGAGGTCAGATCAAGCCTAAAAAGCATCGATACTAAGCTGGATACGCTGTCCTCACAGCTGGAGGCAGTTAAGTCCAAGGTGGACACGCATGAGACGAGGCTGGACAGCCTGGAAAACAGAAACACGGAATGCTGCGAGTTCCAACAGCAGACTAAACAGCACATTACTAACATTGAACGTGAACTAGAACTCATGCGTGCCAAGGCGGACGACTTGGAAGCCCGGTCCAGGAGATCCAACATTAGAATTACTGGCATTCCGGAGACGGATAACACCGGGAAGATGGAGGTGTTTGTTACGGATCTCCTGCACGAGCTCTTCGACCCGGACCTGTCCCAGGTATTCACTGTTAAGAGGGCGCACAGGGCACTGGGCAAGAAGCCACCGACGGGAGCCGCTCCTCGCCCTATACTGGCCAAACTACTCAACTTTCAAGACAGAGACCGCATCTTGCAGCTGGCCCGGGAGAAAGGCAAGATCACTCATAAGGGAAACCATATCTCGTTTTATCCGGATTTCACTCCCCTTGTCCAGGCGGCCAGAAAGGAGTTCATACCAGCGAAGAAACTTCTGATGCAAGCCGGTGTCCAGTACTCCTTGTTATACCCGGCCAAACTGAAAATACTTCATGATCATGATGCGCACTTTTTCACAGACGCCAAATCGGCCTTGAAATTTGCCAAACACATCTGTGGCCCTGGCGCTAAACGTAAGTCTCCGAGGCTAGAAGAGGACGCTGCCCAGATGAGCGACAACGATTGAGAGAATTGAAACCAGGTGGACCGTGTTACCCCTTTTTCTGCTGCTTGTCATTGATGGTCTGGTTGATTCTCGTAGGTCATGAGCCGGCAGAAACTGCTTACAGCGGCCTGACCTGCCTGCCTTTACTGGGGACAACCCTGACTGTGAGCTGCGTCCCAGGTCTGTGAAAATTTTCTCTAGCTGCAATTCCATTGGTGTCCGTTTAGCGACGCCGGGCACCTCTCGGGGGTTGCTACTATCCTTGAGTGTGCAGCCACCCTGTGCATTCAGGGGTGTCAGCTGGGAGCACCTCGCCCCCATGGGGTATCCCCCGTTATTTCTGTTCCTAGTTAACTTTGGTGCTGTACTGAGCACGAATGGGGTTTTATCGCAACCTAATTGGGGGGTTGGCGTGGGTGGGGGGCGGTGGGGGTTGTTGAAAGTTTGGTTACCTGTTCTGGTGTGGTGCAAAGTGATCTGTCTTATCTCTTCTATACTGCGTAGGAGGTCAATGTGTGTGCGGCATGTGGGCCTTAATGGGGCGATGGGGGTGGGCAGGGTGGGAGCCCGGTTGCTCCGATTAAACTACTGGTATGGGGGGGGTTAAATTGTGGACTTGGAACATTCGGGGCCTTGGGGACTATAAGAAAGCTAAATTGATGCATGCTGCACTGGCCAGACACAATGTAGACATATGTTTTTTGCAGGAAACTCACATTAACATGACCCCCTCGCCCAGACTAAAGCACCCCAGATGGTCGCACATTTATTCCGCAATTTACTCTAATTATGCCAGGGGGGTGGCTGTCCTTGTGCGAAGAGGGTTGGATTGGCGGGAGCACACTTGTGTACTGGATAAAGATGGCCGATATGTCATTGTGCATGGTTCGTTACAGGGTAGACCGCTGATACTTGCTGCTATATATGGCCCGAATGTGGATGATCCAGATTTCTTTCGAAATGTCTGGGCACAAATTGCATTGCTGGATTGCCACTTGATTGTAGTGGGAGGGGATTTCAATGTTGTGCTGGATGATGCCTTGGACCGTAGAGGTGTTAGTAGACCAACGCATGCTAAAGCGAGACAAGCGGTGCTTGATGTGATGGAAGAGGGAATGCTGACTGATGTGTGGAGAATTCGTCATCCTGGGGAGAGTACAGGGACCTGTATCACATGTCATCATGCTGCCTGGTCCCGCCTAGACTTCTGGCTGGTATCACCTGAGGTTGCGACATGGGTGGGGGAGGTGGACATCCAGGCTCGATCACTTTCGGATCACGCCCCCTGCATGCTAGAACTGAGAGTTCCCAATGTAACATCTAAAGCTTTTTCCTGGCGACTACCACCTCACGCACTTACTGATCAGGTATTCACTGAAGAAATTAGAGAAGATATTATCAAATATTTTCTGGACAACGAGGGTTCAGCCTCCTCAGAGGCCATAGTGTGGGACGCCTTTAAGGCGGTGATCAGGGGCCAATGTATAGCTAGGCAAGCAGGGGTATTACATTCCATACGACGGACGCTAGCCCAGTTGGAACGTGAGCTAAGAGATCTGGACTTGGCCTTCTGTCGGGACCCGACGCTGGCACTAGCTGGCTGTCTTAAGACCAAACTGCTAGACTTCAATGAGGAGGCGCAGAGGGAGGTGAAGTTCCTGGGGAGACAAGCCGAGGCCCGCAGATATGGGGAGGGGGACAGACCAAGCAGGACGTTAGCCAGATTGATTGCCCCTCAGGCGCACACACACTACATACACACAATTCACAATAGTGAGGGGTCCCTGGTTATGGGCCAGGAGGCGGTGCTGAAAGCCTTCACTGACTTTTACGCATCCCTTTACACGTCTAGACAGACGGCTACTCCTGCTTCCCTGGACAGTTTTCTTGACTCTATCGCCCTCGTCTGGTTCAACGACAACCATAGGCAGTACATGGACCTCCCGGTCACGGTCCATGATATAGCTCAAGTCATCAAGAGCATGCCAGCTAACAAAGCTCCTGGCCCTGATGGCCTGACAACGTCATTTTATAAGACGTATGCTGAGGAACTGGCCCCGAAACTACACTCGGTGTTCGTTGAGGCGCTAGAACTCAACACCCTCCCGGACTCGATGCATGAAGCATTGATTATCACCCTATTGAAGCCCGACAAGGACGACCTGTTCCTCGACTCCTACCGTCCCCTCTCCCTCATAAATGTGGATGCGAAGATCTTTGCCAAGGTCATTGCAGACAAATTACAGCCGCTGTTGCCGATCATCGCTCTCCCTGACCAGTCGGGGTTTGTTCCTGGACGCGCCACCTCACACAACCTCAGAACTCTTTTCTCTGTCCTGCATTATCTCCACCCCTCCGTCCAAGCTGCGGTTGTGTTCTTGGACGCAACCAAAGCATTTGATTCTTTGGAGTGGCCTTACCTATTTCGGATTCTGGGCAGGATGGGATTCAGTCAAAACTTCATCACTCTTATCAAACTGCTATATGACAAGCCCAGAGCTCGGGTAAGAGTAAATGGTCTAGTGTCCGAGCCCTTTAACGTCTCCAGAGGGACAAGACAGGGGTGCCCACTGTCGCCTCTCCTTTTTGCTATTGCAATGGAGCCGCTGGCGGCTAGGGTTCGACAGCACCACACGGCGAGAGGAATAGGCTTCAGCTCTCGCAGTCTGCTGATATCCCTCTATGCAGACGATGTCACCCTTTACGTCATCAACCCTACAGACAATATGAGCCCACTGCTTCGGGAGTTCGTGCGCTTCGAGGGACTGGCGGGCGTGTCTATAAATTGGTCCAAGTCAGTTGCATTCCCTCTAACTGACGCGACCGTTCAGCCTCCCTCGGACTACCCTCTGCGTTGGGAAACTGACGCGGTCAAGTACCTGGGAATATGGGTCAGTAGGGATACACAGGAATTGTGGTCCCTCAACTTTGGCAGGGCGGTTGACTGGCTGGAGCGAAAGGTGGAGGTCTGGAACAAACTTCCTCTGTCACTAGTTGCGAGAATAGCATTGGCGAAAATGGTGGTTCTCCCCAAATTTTTATATCTGTTCGTCAATATTCCGCTGCCCATGACTGCAAGCTTCCATGCGCGTGTCCGCTCCTTGCTTCTGAATCTGGTGTGGGCTGGAGGGCAGGCGAGGACCTCTTGGGCCCTGCTCACGCTCCCGTTGCGGCAGGGTGGCCTCGGGGCGCCTGACCTAAAGCTCTACTCGCTATGTGCACAAGCTCAATTCTTGCACTTTTGGGTTTTTCCCACCCCTTACCAGCCGCATGTGGCGGTGGAATTGGCTGCTGTTGCACCGTTACCGCTTCAGGTGGCGCTGTATGGCAAAGTTACACGCCCCTCGAGGGATGTGGACACCGTAGAAATGATCCGCTGGTCCTGGCGTGAACTATGCTTCGGGGGAGACGTGTGCACACTTTCGCGGACATCTATCCCGATGGGACATTTGGTGAATTGGGGGTCGGCGGGGACGGCCAGCCCGTCTCGTTCTCGGACACGCTTCTGTACCACTCTCTCCGGGAGTCATGTAAACGGATGTGGCCCCAGTTCCCCGAGGAGCCGCCGCAACTCGATGCCCTCCAGAATCTACTATCGCGACCCTCCCCAGCGAAACTGGTCTCTAGACTATACAATTGCATGCAGGAACAGGCCCCGATTACTGTGCCTACAGCCAAACATGCTTGGACGGCTGACCTGAACGGATCCCTGACAGATGACATGTGGGAATATTGCTGTAAACAACTCACGGCACTGTCCCCGAATTATAGGCTACGGCTTGTCCATTTTAAGTTTCTACACCGGTACTATCGCACACCAATACTGCTGCATCGCATGGGCATCCGCGCTGATGCGTCATGCTGGAAATGCGGTGGAGCTGATGCGTCTTTTCTCCATGCGGCGTGGGGGTG